>NW_027464589.1:5000-2786666 GCF_043290135.1 Rhipicephalus microplus
TATGTGTACTTATTCTTGAAGCTTAGTTTCTAATAGGTCACTTATTGTTATATTTCAACAGAGTGGACTTAAAGGCGATCCCTGTGGGGAACCTGATGTTAGTGTTTTCTTGATTGTTACTCCGTCTTTTTCGTAGATTATTTTTCTTTTCCGTAGAATGTTGTCTGCCAGTTTTATAAGGTTATTCGGACACTTGTAAGCTTCTAATTTCTGTGTAACTGCTTCAGCTTTTATGGAGTTGAATGCGTTTTTGATATCTAGTGCTATTATCATGCTATTTAGCTTGTCAGTTTTCGCTTGGTTCATTCGTTTGATTATTTCTTCCAATGCCATGGTTGTTGACGTTCCGTGGGTGAATCCGAATTGTTTTTTGTTAAAATGGTGATTTTTAAATAGGAAGTAATAGATCCTATCTTTTGTGAGTTTTTGTAATATTTTTCCCAAAATAGAGTTTATTGCGATTGGGCGGTATTTGTTTTCCTCGGGATTGTCTGTTCCGTTTCCTTTTGGAATCAATATAATTTTAGATTCCTTCCACATTTGAGGAAAGTGTCCGTGCTTTAAGCATGCATTAAAGAGATTAACAAAGAAAGTCTTGTGTCTTTCGAACATCACCTGTATAAGATTAGTTTTTAGGTTGTCTGGCCCCGGAGTTACATCTTTTTTCAATTTTTATTACCTGCGTTACTTCAATCTCCGTAAACTGGAGGTCGTCTCCAGATAAACTTTGTTCTCTCGTTTCTGTTTGTGATGGCTTGTTTCCCCACTGAATATTGTTGTTTGTGGTGTCGTCGCTTTATTGTATTTGGCTGTGTCCTGGTTCGTCACTTACTGTCCAGTTGGGGTATAATTTTTCTAGAATGTATTCGATTGTTTCCTGAAGAGACTTTGTGACTTCTCCATTTTTTTTGATGCTCCTAAACGTGACATTAGTTTTCATTTTATTTCGTGCAAATTTATATGGTAGGATGAATAGATTTTTTGCAGCCGTAGTACATAGAGCTTTCCAACTGTTGTTTTTAGCCTGTTCTATCGTATTGTTGTACGTGTCGTGTTCTTTGTAGTATTCCATTTTGTATTGTTCTCTGATATCCCCATTCGCTTTTCGATAGCTCCTTCGTAGTGCTCTGACTCTCTTCCTTTCGATTTTTAGGTCTATTGACCACCAAGTGTTCGGCTTTTGTTTAGGAGGTTCTTTCTTTTTACTGAAATCCTTCTTAAGTTTCTCGATTTTCTCGTATAGCATATTCACTATTTCTTCAATACTTTCCTTTGTGTTTATTCTCTCCTGCACTTCCTCAAACTAGGGATCACTTTGTAACTTTTCCATAACTTTTGCTTGACCTTTCAATGTTATACCGAATTCTTCCGGAGAGTATTCGTTTGTAATAACAACTCTAATGTATCTATGATCACTATGATTATAATCTTTAAGTACTTCCCAGCTTTTAATATCCTGGTAGAGGTTCGTGTCACTTATGGTGAGTTCGATCCAACCCCTCGCTCTACTTGTTTTAAAAGTAGGAGGTGACTATTTTACATTTTCTAATGTGAGGTTGTGTAAAACTATGAACTCCAAGACTTTTTCCACTTTTTCATCAGTCTCCATGCTTCCCCAAATTTGATTTTTAGAGTTGAGGTCGCCCATTATTATCTTTTTAATGTCTGCAAATTTCTGCAAGATGTTCCCTATTGCAGACATTGCCGGTTCTACGTCTTCGTTCGGAGGACAGTAGCAGATGATAATTAACAATTCTCTTTGATATTTATTTATCTTGACTGCTAGTAGTTTTTGTTCTATGGTAATTGGAAAAGCGATTATGTTTTCTTTGTGTATTATGATTGCTGTCTTTGGGTCTTTGTTCTTGGCTATGATTTTATGCTTCAGTGGAAATCCTATGACTTTGTTGTTGAGTGAGTACGGTTCTTGCAGTACAGATATGTCGAATTCTTGTTCCTGTTGAAAATTTCGAAGTGCCTGATTAGCTTTAAATGCCCTGCCTAAGTTTGCCTGGATTATTTGTATTTCTGAGAGGAATCGTGTTCCGTTAGATGTATGGGCCATGTGGTATTTTAGAAAAGTTGTTGTAGAGTATATAAAAGAAATAATAGCTTAGGTTATTGCCTGGCGCGCTAGTCTAGTCGAGCCAGAATTTTCTTCTTTTCGAATTCCACTCTGTCTTGGTAGGTGGGACATTGCCAAGACATCATTGAGTGACCTTTCTTGCCTGAGTAGCCCTCTCTCTCACAGACTATGCAGATTGCTTCTTCGTGGCATTTATTTTAAGTATGACCCTTTCAGCCGCAATTGGTGCAGCGGATTGGGCCCTGACAGTCGAAGTGTGTATGACCGTATTGTGCACACTTTGAACAGCGAGGAACTGAGATGTGGTCAAACCAAGGGCATCTACTTCAGCCAATGTTGATATATTTCCTTTCCTTGAGTGTCGTTAGTCCTAGCCTGTTAAGGGCGAGGACCAGAGTTGTTCCCTGTTTTCCTTTCCATGATTTCCGGACCGAAATGTCTTCAGAATTGCACTCCAGGCGATTTTGCTCTATTATTCGTTGCGGGAGGGCGTCGTTTGCAAGCTCGTCATCAACCCCGATTACCTTGATATTGAACCTGTTCTGTTTTGGTTTGTTCACTTTTAGCTGTTGGAACTCATTTCTTGCTCGAAGAATCTTCTCTAGTTTGTCAGATGATTCCTTTGAAGCCGTTGTGAGGATTATCCCCTGTCTGCCTTCCCTCATGGTAGTATCGGGGAGGCCCGCCTCAGTGGGGTTAATCCTCGTCTTCATGAGTTCAGCCATTTCCTGTTCGCTCATTGTTTCGGAAGTCAAAACCAATGCGTAGGATTTCCGTTTTTCTGCCTCGACGGGGGGTTGAAGCTCCGTTTCTTTTTTTCTTTCTTGGCGCTCGTTTTTTGATGTTGTTTTCTCCAACACAGAGATCTTTCCTTTTAGGTAGGCAATTTCTTGGAATTGTTCAATATTCAGTTTTTTCAGCTTGGAGTGTTCAGAGATGATAGTATCTATTTGTGTTGCCACTCCTTCTTCTTGTCCTGTGCATGTAGAAATTTTAATAAGGGCTTTCATGATGGCCATGTCAGCCTTGGCAACTTTGGTGAGTAGGGTAGTCTTTTCTTGTTGTTTCTCCTCCTTTTGAAGGGGAGGGTACTCTTCGGTGGTCTGCCTTTGCACCTGGTGCTGTTGCAGGTCTTCCTCCAGTATCTGACCCTCGTTGTCTGAAGGGTCGTCCCAGGAGTCTTTCAGTTTCTCCGGTCGTTTACCTTCGTTGCCTGAAGGTTCATCCCACGAGTCTTTCTGTTCCCGAATCACCTGTGCTGATGAATGCTCTCTTGCCTTTCCATCGTCCTCTTCCTCATCTGTGCCGAACCCTGGGGTAGTTTTCTTAGTAGATAGAGTACTTTTTTTTGGCTCCATACAGTGTTAGATATTCTGAGTCTTCTTGCTTGTCTTCCTTAGACTTCGCCTTCTAGGATGATTTTCCTTTCCTGCACTGATCGGCTGCTGTCTTCTGACGGGGAGTTGCCTGTTCCGAATAAGAAGTTGTCTGCTGATTCATGAACTTCTCGTTGCGAGGCTTGTGACGTGAGTTTATCTGCTGAGAAGAGGAGCTTGCTTGTGAATTCGGCATCTTCCTGTGCTATTTGCCGTAGACGAGCTTTCCCTGAGGTTTTCCGAGTTTGAATAATCTGTGTTTATTGGCTAAAAGGTGAAGGAACAGTTCCGGTGAGGTTAATTCGCCGTGGAAGCTGTTTCACCAAATCCAGCTCAAGCAGTGACAGCAGTCCGGCAACACTGAGTGTGTCTTCTGAATAAGTTTTTTGACGCTCTCAGTTGGATTGGGTGCTCGCGGTTTTTTTACGGCTATCTCCGGATTTTACAGAATCAAATGAGACCTGAGTTGTCTACCTGGGGCGTGTAGAAGCCGAGATATGAATCGTTGTTCTCAAAGTGGCTTGGTCCCACACAAGATGGCGGCCCCCATATGGTCATAGGGTGGGAAAAATTGCTTGTGAATTTGTTTTTCCCCATCAAAAACTGGTAAGACTGAGCTGAGGACTTAGAATCCCCCTTCTGCGTGGTCGAATAATGTTACCAATATTTTAGTACTCTTTTGACTTTTCAATGAATCTTTGAGATCCAGGGGGCAGGGCTAAAGTCTCCTATCAAGATGGCAGCCCCCCATGGGGCGGATACACGTGTTACCAGCAGTTGATTTTCGGTGAAGTAGATAGGGACAAAAATTATGGTGAGGCAGTGATAAAAGAACATAAACTAATGCGCCTCTGCCCGTGCCACTGTGGTATAACAGGCTTGAATAAATTAAAAATAAATGAATAGAACTTCCGCCAAACAAAAAATTTTGTTTTTAAAAGGAAAAAAAGAGAAAAAAAGAAAAAAAAGAGAAAAAAGAAAAAAATGTAATCTACCATCTAGAGTCACCCCAGCCACGGAAGCGGACCCAGACAGCGCGTGTTTCTCTCCGCCCTTCCCTATGTCCCCCTCAAAGCTGTAGCCCTCACCTATTATTCATCTTCTTACCCTCCCATCCCACCCTTTGCTCCTAATGTGGTGTCGTTGTCGACCGAATGTGTGTTGTAATGTTACCCTAATTTAGGTGGTGATTTCTAGCTATGTGTGGGTAGGGTGCTCTTACCTGTTGTGGAAACTCTAAGGGGAGATAGTTATGATTAGAGGGCTGGTGGAACCTGTTTCGTTACCTCTTTTGTGTGGGTTTTGTTTGTTTTATTCCTGCCATGTATGTTAGTTTGCTTGCCAGCCAATCGGTTCTGTTACTCGAACTTGGTTGATATTCTATGATCTTGCTTCAATGTTTTTTTTCTCTTGTCTTTTCTTTATTGTTTGTTCATGTTCCTGCTCTTTTCCTCTTTCCCTTCCTATTCCTCTGTGGTTCCGTTCACTAGCGGGAAACTCCTATAATGTCGAAGTTTGTGTGGCATTCTGTTGCGCGGCTGCCCTATCTTTTAATGGGGTCGCCCCTTTATATTCCTCTGGTTTTGTCCCTTCGCCCTACTCTCTGTTGGCCTCACAATTCCGGAAGTGATTCTTTTTCTTTGACTTTGGTGCTCACTGAGAGAGAAATGTTTATGGTTGAATTGGGGTAATTTAAATGTTTGTTATTTCAGTGCCTCCGTGGCCCAAACATGCCAGCCGGGGGTGAGTGCACGAATCTCCTTCTGAGTACTTTTGATTGTGCCGTGTTGTTCCTTTTTTTTCCTGCTGGTGTTCCTTCTTGGAGATTGCGTGGGTCTGGGATCTTAGCTTGGGACATAATGTCCTTGATAGACCAGCGACCCCGCTCGTGGAAGCATGGGTCTGGGATCCTAGGTAGGGTTCGGTGCCCGTGATCTACCAACAACCCCGCTTATTGATGAAGTTCGGGTCTGGGATCTATTGGTGAACTCTTTGGTCCAGATGGGACGTAATGTCCTTGATCGACCAGCGACCCTGCTCGTGCAAGCGTGAGTCTGGGATCCTAGGTAGGGTTCGGTGCTCGTGATCAACCAACAACCCCACTTATTGATGATGTTCGGGTCTGGGATCTATTGGTGAACTCTTTGGTCCAGATCTACCAACAACCCATTGCGGTGATGAAGGAACGTGGCACTTGGTGTTTTCTGTGTCGAGAATTATACCATGGTGCGTATCCATGTAATTTCGTGTAGTGATTGCCCCTCCCAACGACGATATTGTGCCACGAAGGGGATTTATTTACTTAAGTTTGTTTTGAGAACTTCTTATTTTCTAATTTTTTTGTTTTCCTAACTCACACTTTGATTTTTCCAGTCCCAGTGAGCACCGATATATTATTATGCTTGTAAGATTTTTTCGTTTATATTCTGAACTATTTCCTCTATCACTGCAATGCTTTCTTTGTTCCCAATAATCTCCAGTTTGGGAATAGACGGTTTGGTGTATTTTTGTTTCAATTTTTGAATTTCCTTGGCTGTTAATTTGCATGAGTCTAAGTAGTGGTCGAATGATGGTGCTTCAACTCCGCACACACATTGCTCATGGTCTGTTATGGCAAATCACTTGAAATAAAAAGGGAAACGGCCATGTCCTGTAACTAACTGCCTGAACTAACCAGCAATTTGGTGGGAAAGATGTTGGGATGAGTTGTGTGTTCTTTATCCATTGGTAAGTGTATGAATCTTTGCCTTGCAGATTCTAGTATTTATTCCATTCATGCACGCCTTGTTTTCGAAGTTCATTTTTGATGAACGATATTGACATTGGAACTGAGTATTCTTCGCCCTCTTTGGTCGCCTCCTTAGCCAATTGTTCGGCAAGCTCGTTACCTGTAGTTCCCATATGTGCCGGCGTATATACAAGTCTTACCTTAATATTTTCTAATTGGTTTAGTTGTAGACGAATTTTATGAACGAATGGGTTCGTGTTATTTGGGTTTTTGAGAGCTTCTAGTGTTGATAAATTGTCTGTTACTATCTGGTATGTATTAGTTTGGCTCCTTGTGCTCATTTCCTTTATGACTTCATAGATAGATACTGTCTCAGCTTCGAAATTGTTTGAGTGTTCTGGAAGTTTCATTTGTTTGTATTTTATTGCTCTGCCAAACTTGTCTATGATGACGAAGGCTGCGCCAATTTTGTTTCGAATAGCCGATCCATCGGTATAAAAGGTGTAATCGGTTGCCGCGATTGATTTTGAGTAGTCATATTTTCTCTTTTTTGCTGGGTGTGTTTGGAATGGCTGAATCTTGGTGGCGATATCTTCTTTCCCGAAAGCCTGACCATTAAACCAGAATTTTCCGTCTCCATGAATGATGTTAAAAATTGTGTTTTCTCGTTCTATTGTTATTTGTACCGGGGGAATGTTGCAGACAATATTTAGTGCTGCGTTCGATACTGTATGAAAAGATTTAGCAATTTTTGACAAGGGGATTCTCTGAATTGCCTTCAGTCTATTTATCTTCTCTGTGTTATTTTTGTTCCGTGCGGATATTGCCGGGTACCATATTGGAGAGCCATATACTGTCATGCGTTCGATTCCCCCTAAGTAGATTTGTCGGAGGTGTTTTGGGGTCATACCCCAATTCGTTCCTGTAAATTGTGCCAGACCAGACGTAATCCTTTGGATTCTTTGCTTCACCATTTTTAAATGTGGTATAAACGAAAGTTTGCTGTCGAATATCACCCCCAAAAGTTTTGTGTGTTGGACTCTCCTAATTGAAATGCCATCAATTTTAATGACTGGAGATCTATTCTTATACGCGGCCCCTAGGTTGATGAATTCACATTTCTCCAGGCTGAAGTTCAGCTCATTTCGGGTGCTCCATTCGTGTATGGTCGTCAGTGCTTTCGCGGCCTCCGCTTCTAGTTTGGCTCTACTTTTGCCGCTAACCAGTAGTGTTAAATCATCCGCAAATGCTTGTATGGTGGTGGTTTCTGGCCTTTCTGCCACTAATAATTCGGAAACAATAACGTTCCACAGAAACGGACTTAGGGGGAGCCTTGTGGTGCTCTTTTGTTTAGCTTTAGCTGTATTTTGTTTTTCCCCAGTTCATAGCTGATTCATCTGTCGTCTAGCATGTGCAATACCAATTGACTCAGATCCTTGGGTATTTCTAAATCCCTAAATCTTTTTTTTACTCTATCAACAATTATATTCCCGAATGCGTTGGTTATGTCTAGTGAAATTACTATGGTATTGTCTTTGTTTTCAAGGAAGTGTTCTATGTCCCGTTTTAGTTTATACAGTGCGGTGATGGCCGATTTGCCATTTGTAAATCCAAATTGATTGTCAGGGAAGAGATTATTTGTTTCGAAGTAGTAATAGAGACAATGATATAAGAGCTTTTCGAAGATTTTCCTGAGTATAGAATTTATGGCAATGGGTCTAAATTTGTGCGCTGCCTGCGGGCTCTGTTCTCTGCTTTTGGGGATTAGAAAAACTTTTGATGTTTTCCAGGCTGAAGGGAAATGTCCGAATCGGAGTGCTGCATTGAATATCTTAATAAAGAATTGCTTGTCCGCGTGGTAGAGTGTTTGTATAAATCCGGTATTTATATTGTCGGGTCCTGGGCTGATCTTCCTTCTAATATTATTTATAACGTGGTCGACTTCCAGTTCGGTTAGTTCAATAATCTCACTTTGATTGTCTTCTGTTTCCTTATGGATGCTGTCATTTTGCAATGTTTCCGAGGTGGTAGCTTCAGTTCGTAGAGGTTTTGCCATATGTATCGTACGGTTTCCTCTTTGGTCTTTGTTTCTTCTCCATTTTCTTTTATGAGACTCTGGAAGACTATTTCTCTTTTTATTTTATCAGCCGCTATTTTGTATGAAAGGGAGAAGGGGTTCTTGTCCTGCTTACTGCAATAATCTTTCCAGGATTTATTCTTGGCGTCCTGTATTTCTTTCTGATATTGTTTGAGTCCTTCGAGGTTAAAGTGATTTAAAGTGATTCCTCAGGTTCTCGGTGCATCTTTGGTATCGCCTTCGCATGGCTCGTACTTTTTTCCTCTGAATTTCCAACTCTGGCTTCGACCACGGCTTTTGTTTTTGATCTACCTTCTTCACATTCTTTGCAAATTTCTTTTTTAGGTCTTCTATTTTTTTGTAAAACTGGGTCACTATGATTTCTAGTTGGTTCTTGTTTTGTATTTTTCTTTGTGTCGTATCCTTGATCCTTGAATCTCGACATAGTGCATCCAATACCTTCTTTTCACCCATTTTGGTAAGACGTTTCTCTTTTGTGCTGGTGATCTCAAAAAATTCCAGTTTGATGTACCGGTGATCGCTGCCGCTTTCCTCGTCCATCACCTCCCAAGTTCCTGATTGCCTGAGCAATGGCGTGGAACAAACAGTGAGATCTATCCAACTTCTTCCGTTTTTTGTCTGAAAAGTTGGTTGTGCCTGGGGATCGTTGAGCACATTGAGGTCGTGGCGGTTTACAAATTCTGCTAATTCTAAACCTCTCTTGTCTGTTACCTCTCCTCCCCATAATGTGATTTTAGAATTAAAATCACTTACCAGGAGTACATTTTCTCCTGGCTGGATTTGTCTTAGGAATTGTTCAATTTCTAGTAATAGAGGTAGTGTATCTGCCTGTGGTGGGAAGTAACAGTTTATTGTTATTAACTCTACGTTGTTCCAGGTTAGCTAAACAATTATGATTGTTTGTGTTGTTCTCATAGGAAATATTTCGATGTTTTCATTATGTATTATTGTTGCGGTTTTTGGATTGTCGTCTGATTGTATAATTCTAGTTCTAATGGGGAAGCCGATTACCTTGTTTTTTAAGTGATACGGTTCTTGTATGATTGAAATATCCTGGTTCTGTTCTAAGTGGAGGTTCATCAAATTACTTGTCGCTCAAAAGGAGCGACCTGAATTTATATGTAAACACACAAGTGTGTTCATACCTTTCATTTTTATTTTTTTCTATTTTTTTCCTAGTGTGGCTAAGAAGTGTTGATTACCTGATTCGACTGGTTAAAGATATAGTCTGTTGATACCTAGGTGGGAAGGTTTTTATGCGAAACCAAGCTCTCGCCTGCTCCTTTGGTATCGGTACTCGAATGTGGGGCATGGCCCATCCCACATCGAGTGGTCCACTGATTCTTTCCCTGCATCTACGCAGAGAGGACAACTTTTCCCTTCCTCCCTGCAATCTTTGTAGTAGTGGTTTCCTCCACATTCCGTACAGCATGCCTTCTTGGCGTAGCAGTTCCCCTCGCGGTGTCCCAGTCTCGTGCAGTACGTGCACTTGGGGAGGTATACATTTTCTAAAACTCTACACCTAGACCAGCCGATGTTGACTCTTTGCTTCTGCGCTATTTCCTTTGCCAGTCCTATATTGGAAATGCGCAGTGTGACATGAGAGCCGGATTTCCTCTCTGTCCTCCAGACTACCTTAATATCTTCCACTGCTCCTTCAATCTCATTTTGCTCCAGAAGTATCCTCGGGATGTCTTTGGAGTCTACCTTTCTGTCCACCGAGATCAGCTTAATCTCCGGTTCAGCTGCCTCTACTATTTTGGTTTCGAACTTTTTTGTCTGCTCGTGTTCTCTTATTCTGTCCTGCAATTTCTTTACTGCTGTTGCGGAGGTGGTGGTTACTGCTACTCCACCTCTGATTGGCCTGAGAACAACGTTCTTGAGGCCAAGCGTTATGGGGTCAAAGTGCCTGACCAGTCTTTCTCGTACCTCTCCAGAGCTTGTTTCTTCCTCGTCTTCAGGAGCCATCACTAGGAGGACTGCTTTCCTCTCACTGGGTGTACTTCTATTATCACCATCCCGTCCATTATTAGCCAGGTTTTTCCTCGATACCTCCGCAAAGGTCCTAATTTCGGCCGGTTTGGTCTTTGCTAGTTCTCTCACGCGTCCTTCTAGGTAAGCATTCTTCTCCGCCACCTGCAGCGCAATCTCTTTAGCCTTCTGGAACTCGTCCAATAGGCCTCTCAGGTGCTGACTTGCTTGCGGGACCTCATGTTGAGTAACCATGAGGAGATCAAGGAACTCCTTATCGCAGTCGAGGATTGCACTCGTTCTCAGGTCTCGTACGCCTTGGCCCTCACCCTCCTCTCTCAATGACTCCATCTTACCTCCCCCAATATCTCTACTGATATCATCGTTCTCTGTCTCTGTACGGGATTGCTGCTTCGGCTGATTTGCCATACGTGGCCGGATCTCCGAGAATGGTTGTCTCAGATCTGTACTGACGTTCCAGTAGTCGGGGCTAGCTGGCCTCTTTGCATTTAAGTCAATCCCTTCTGGACTTTCCTTGCATTTGTCCTCACCTACTTTTGTTTTCTCACTGACTAGCGCGCCCTGCATTGAGGTGCTGCAAGTAGTTTCGTTCTTTTCTTTCTTTTTCCCTTCCCTACTCCGTTCCTTTGTGAGACTTTTCTTTGTTTTTGTCTCTCCAGTCATTGTTGGGGGCTTCCTGATCCCCAATCCGTGACTATCTAACGTTCCCTACCTTGTTGTATTAACCGAGAAGTGCTTTTTATCAGATTCTGCCCTAGTTGCGTGCAGTATGAATACTCGACTACTTAGTTCCGTGCAGTATGTGTTTAAATGGGGGAAATAAGATCCAGTTTCTCTTCAATTAACAATGTAATTCGAGAAATACTACTGGGTAGTTGTTAAGCCCTTTATGTTCTTCCCAGCTACCAGACAAGTTATGTTAAGTACGTGATTTCGAGCTCGATGAACGCAGATTTATTTGTGATGCCATTCCAATTCAAAATGGCTGCCCCCTTGACGCTGTTTATGTAGAATTTTCGAACGCTTGTTCCCACGTTGCTACGGCAAAATACACTTTGAGTTTCTGGTATTCTATAAATTCAAGAATGTATAATCTAATAGTCGACTCGGTTTTCGTCGATGGCACTTAGATTGCTTTGATTATGGTGGAGAGGATTGTCTACCGTGCCCTGTGCTTTCTAAGAAAGGAATACATGGGGTGACCAAAACCGCTATAACTTAACTTCTATTGATCCTAGAATTTTGCAAACCTTTGGAGCGTGTTCCTCTCATCAAAATACGAGAGGAGTGCGAAAGCAAAATCACCAAAGGTTATCCTCAAAGTTGAAAGCGATCGTAAAAAAAAGAAAGAAAACACGCTGTCCAAGGCTCCGATCTGACGAGCGCCCCCTTTCCCAGAGCGGCGAGCCGCCCTCCTCCTCGGGGCAAGGGAAGACGTGGGCGCCACACGTTTATTAGCGTTTCTCGTTAAATTCTTGCTAACTCTGTATCTTCCGGTTACTTTAAGCTATCAAAATTATTTTTACATGGAAAAACCGGGCTGTTTTGCTCTAAAATAAGGTATTAGCTATTTTTTGGTGGCGTTTGTGGATCCTTTTGAAAAATTGTTTTAATGATATGTGCTTTTTGCTGATTACCACCTTAATTAAGGGCCTAGAGTGTACGGAATTGGGCCTCCTGGTAGCCTATGGGGTGCTGTTTATTAATATATCAAGCAGACAATTTAATTGCGTTTGCGAGGTGATATTACCAATTTAAAATTTTTTTATTGATTAGGCCTAATTTCGATTGCAAAATAACTATGAAGCTATTACACCTAGCCTGATCAAACTTCAGCAGCGTCAAGTCTACCCTAAGGACTTTCAACTATATAAGTAGGAAGTTTCTCGGTAGAATAATAACGAAGCTACAAGCGATCGTAAAAAAAACACGTGGTCCGACTATTGTTGTTCTCACCAATTCTCCCTGTTTTCTGCTCCTAAAATTTGAAATTTCCAATTGTGATAGCGATACTTGTAGCGGTTGAACTCCATGTAATTTCACGAACAGGTAGACACCATTCTAACTCTCCTAGAGCTAAAATTACTAAAGTTATAGGTAGATAAGTACAGAGCTCACTTACCCGTGCTGCTGTCGCGGCCGCTCCCGTGGCTGGAGTCAGTAGATAGGGACAGATTGTGAGAAGAGCCTGCACCACTACTGTATCGCAGGTAAGGAAAGAAGTGGAACAGAGATAGGATGAGGTAGAGGGGAAGAGTAGGAGGAAGAGTGGGATCAGTTGAGGATTAGTGGGATGGTTGAAAAAGGAGAAGTAAGGAAAGTGTGGTAGAGAGAACAGAGGGGAAGAGATAAAAAAGTGCCGCCATATCCACGAAGTGAATGATGATGAGTAGGCGAAGCTCCGGAGGTAAACCTGGTAAACCATGAATCCTCCGTACATTTTGCCCACTCGATTTTATAACAACGCTCCCGCTAGCATACGTCGCCGCACTGAATCAAACGATTGCCTTCCACCAATAACACGCGCCATAGGTGACATCATTCCTATTTTATAACATCTCGCATCTTTCATCGTAAACTACAAGTACCGCCGTCTAGTGAACGCTGCAAGAACTAAACGAGAAGTGGCTACATACAGGGGACGCACAGCCCACGCCTTAAGAAGCTTCGTCTCTAAAAGGGAAGGGAAGGGATTAATAGTTGAGTGAGAAAGGGAGTAAGATGAGAAGACTACCACCAGGAATCCACGGGCCGGGGAGCGGGCCAGCTTGTCAACGGGCGTTTATTAGTGCTTTCAAAAGGAAGGCTAATCGTGGGCTATGATAATATAGTTGACGTAGAGTCAGTTATACCTAAGTTCAAATTTAAATTTTTATTTTTTTTATAATTTTAATTTTAATTTTAAATTTACCTAAATTTTACTAATGCCCGTGGTCTTAATTCTTCTTTGGTCTTGAGAAGGTGTTCCTTCATCCTTGTCCGGTGTTCTTCTAGGCCTCGAGGCCTCGCGTCCGCCGGTCGTTGATCGTTGACCTCCGCCGGTCGTTGATTCTTGACATGTGTTTAATCTGATAATTGTAGGTTCTGGTGTTGTTCCTGTTTCTGTGTGCGTGTGGTTTCCAGTGCCCGTGGGAAATGAGAGCCGAGGTATCCTCTCCAATATTGGTTTTTAGCCATTTCCCATAACGAGCACCACTTGTTTTCTTTTGGGTTTGATAAGCACTTCTTGTTATCTATAAGCACTTCTTGTTTTATTTAGGAATTTTAGAAGTCCTTATTCAGTCTCGATTTTCAGCCTTGTAGGATGGCCTCGTTAATCTTTTCGACCATTTTTTCAAGTATTTTCATTGTTTCTTTTTGTTTGATTATTTCTGGCTTCCTATTTTGCAGATTTTGTCCCAAGATTCGTTTTAATTCATTTCTTTCGTTTGTTATAGAGGGACATTGCTGTAAGTAATGATCAAAACTTTCTGTTGTTTTTGAACAAAAACATGTCGCTTGTTGTAGTATTCCGGATCGTGTGAAATAGAATGGAAATCGTCCATGACCTGTTATTGCTTGTGAGGTGTAGTAATTTGTTGGAAAATGCGACGGAATAAAATTTACGTTTTTTATCCATGTGAACGTGTAGCTATGCTTTCCTTCTTTTTTCCATAATTCATTCCATTCTTTGTTTAACTTTTTCTTTAGTTCTTTTGATATAAATGTTTTTGTTATGGGAACGAATATTTCTTCTCCAGCTTTGCTCGCTTCTTTTGCACATTCGTCCGCCAATGTGTTCCCTATATTTCCACTGTGTGCTTTTACATAGGTCAGTTTGATATCTATGCTTTTTTGCTTGGCTTAAGATTTTCCTGATGTTACAAATAAGTGGATTTACGTTATCTGGGTTTTTTATTGCCAGGAGTGCGGATTGGCTGTCTGTAAAGAGCTGGTATTTAACGGAGGCCTGTAGAAGTAAGATATGTTCTATTGCTTTCTGGATTGATATGATCTCCGCCTCGTAATTACTGCTGTATTCTGAAAGTTTATATTTTTTCACCGTTTGGATTTCGTTATCTTTGTTTAGAATTATAAATGCTGCTCCTACTTCTTTTTCATTCTTTGATCCATCCGTGTATATTTTGAAATCTACTTCTTCCTCTGTTGTTCCAAATGGTATACTAACTTTGTCTGCTGGATGAACTTGCCAATGGTCGTGTTTCTTCATTATTTCATTTTCAGTGTATACTTTCTGTTGCCATATGAAGTTCTTTCCTTTCTTAAGCATAAAGTGTAAATCGTTTTTTTTTCGATTGTCAAATGGAGAGGCGGAGTGTTTGCCAAAATGTTGAGTGAAAGATTTGATGCTGTTTTGAATGATTTAGTTAATAATAGTAAAGGTAGTCTTTGAATTGATTTCAATTTTTTAATGAAAATGACTTTTCGGCTATACCATGTTGGAGAAGCATATGTAACCATTCGTTCTATACCCTTTTTATATATTAACTGCAGTATGTTTCTATTTGTATGCTTATGGTCTTTTATTGTACGACTTAAATTGTAAGTGATTTCGTCTACTTTCTTTTTTAAGTATTTTAAATGTGGAAGGAATGTTAGTTTTGTGTCCAAAACTACCCCTAGGATTTTCATTTCATTGACGTTTTTGATTTTATCCTGTCCAATTTTTATTTGAGGTGGATGGCTAATGTACTGCTTTCCGATTATCATGTATTCCGACTTTCCTTTATTTAGGAAAATTCCTTTTTCCGGTGTCCACTGATTTATCAGTGTCAGTAGCTTCGAAGCTTTTTCCTCCACCTCTTTTCTTGAGCGAAACGAAATGTGTAATACCACATCGTCCGCAAAGGCTTGTATGTGTACTCCTTCTTGAGGTTTAGTTTCTAATAGGTCACTTATTGTTATATTCCAACAGAGCGGACTTAAAGGTGATCCCTGGGGAGAACCTGATGTTAGCGTTTTCTTGATTGTTACTCCGTCTTTTTCGTAGATTATTTTCCTTTTCCGTGAAATGTTGTCCGCCAGTTTTATTAGTTTATTTGGACACTTGTAAGCTTCTAATTTCTGTGTAACGGCTTCAGCTTTGATGAAGTTGAATGCGTTTTTTATATCTAGTGCTATTATCATGTTATTTAGCTTGTCAGTTTCCGCTTGGTTCATTCGTTTGATAATTTCTTCCAATGCCATGGTTGTTGACGTTCCGTGGGTGAATCCGAATTGTTTTTTATTGAAATGGTGATTTTTAAATAGAAAGTAATAGATCCTATCTTTCGTGAGTTTTTCTAGTATTTTTCCCAAAATGGAGTTTATTGCAATTGGGCGGTATTCGTTTTCCTCGGGATTGTTTGTTCCGTTTCCTTTTGGAATCAATATAATATTAGATTCCTTCAACCTTTGAGGAAAGTGTCCGTGCTTTAAGCATGCATTAAAGAGATTAACAAAGAAAGTCTTGTGTCTTTCGAACATAACCTGTATAAGATTAGTTTTTAGGTTGTCTGGTCTCGGAGTTACATCTTTCCTCAATTTTTTTATTACCTGCGTTACTTCAATCTCCGTAAACGGGAGGTCGTCCCCGGATAAACTTTGTTCTCTCGTTTCGGTTTGTGATGGCTGATTTCCCCACTGAATATTGTTGTTTGCGGTGTCGTCGCTTGATTGTACTTGACTGTGTCCTGGTTCGTCACTTCCTGTCTAGTTGGGGTATAATTTTCCTAGAGTGTATTCTATTGTTTCCTGAAGAGACTTTGTGACTTCTCCAGTTTCTTTTGTGATGCTCCTAAACGTGACATTAGTTTTCATTTTATTTCGTGCGATTTTATATAGTAGGATGAATGGATTTTTTGCCGCCGTAGTACATACAGCTTTCCAACTGTTGTTTTTAGCCTGTTCTATCGTATTGTTGTACGTGTCGTGTTCTTTGTAGTATTCCTTTTTGTATTGTTCTCTGATATCCCCACTCGCCTTTTGATACCTCCTTCGTAGTGCTCTGACTCTTCCTTTCGATTTCCAGGTCTATTGACCACCAAGTGTGCGGCTTTTGTTTAGGAGGCTTTTTCTTTTTACTGAAATCCTTCTTAAGTTTCTCGATTTTCTCGTATAGCGTATTCACTATTTCTTCAATACTATCCTTCGTGTTTATTTTCTCCTGCACTTGCTCAAACCAGGGATCGGTTTGCAACTTTTCCATAACTGTTGCTTGACCTTTCAATGTTAAACCGTATTCCTCCGGAGGGTCTTCGTTTGTAATAACCACTTCAATGTATCTATGATCACTATGATTATATTCTTTAAGTACTTCCCAGCTTTTAATATCCTGGTAGAGGTTCGTGTCACTTATGGTGAGGTCGATCGAACCTCTCGCCCTAGTTGTTTTAAAAGTAGGAGGTGACTCTTTTACATTTACTAATGTCAGGTTGTGTAAAACAATGAACTCCAAGACTTTTTGACCTTTCTCATCAGTCTCCGTGCTTCCCCAAATGTGATGTTTAGAGTTGAAGTCGCCCATTATTATCGTTTTAATGTCTGCAAATTTCTGTAAGATGTTCCCTATTGCTGACATTGCCGGTTCTATGTCTTCGTTCGGAGGATAGTAGCAGTTGAGTTCTCTTTGACATTTATTTCTCTTGACTGCTATTAGTTTTTGTTCTATGATAATTGGAAAAGTGGTTATGTTTTCTTTGTGTATTATGATTGCTGTCTTTGGGTCTTTGTTCTTGGCTATGATTTTATGTTTCAGTGGAAATCCTATGACTTTGTTGTTGAGTGAGTACGGTTCTTGCAGGACTGATATGTCGAATTCTTCTTCCTGTTGAAAATTTCGAAGAGCCTGATTTGCTTTAAATGCCCTGCCTAAGTTTACCTGGATTATTTGTATTTCTGAGAGGGATGGTGTTCCGTTAGATGAATGGGCCATGTTGTATTGAGGAAAAGTTGTTGTAGAGTATGTACAGGAAATAGTAAGTTAGGTGATTACCTGGCGCGCTAGTCTAGTCAAGCCAGAATTTTCCTCTTTTCGAATTCCACTCTTTCTTGGTAGGCGGGACATTGCAAAGATATTGTTACGAGGTTGGTTGCTTCTGAGCGAGATGTATTTGCAGAGTAAAAACTACAGGCAAGAGACACAATGGCTGATTGGCCCAGTCGCGCGCCTGTCAGTCGCACCTCTTCCTTTTCTTCCTCTCCGTAGCAGGACCCCCGGGCGTTGGAGCGCCGTCTCGGCGAGAGTCCGGAGAAGTGCGACAGAAGTAGGGTTTCAAGCGCGAAACATGGACAATGTCAACTAGTGACGAACTTGGTGACGTATTGGAGTGCAATGGCGCTATCTCGTAGGTTACGTCGCTAACTTGACGTAAGACTAGGTAGGGTCCGGCGTATCGGGACAAAAGTTTTTCGGAGAGACCTACACGGCGACACGGTGACCAGAGGAGCACGTGGTCACCTGGGGCAAACGTTATATTTCGATGCCGGTGGTCGTAGCGGGCTTTTTGCATATCCTGTGACCTGGTGAGGCGAGACTGGGCAACTTGACGAGCCATGTGAGCCCGATCAATGGCTTCGCGCGCGTACTCGGAAGGAGATGGCACGAGAGGCAAGGTGGTTTCAAATGGCAATATGGGGTCGCGACCATATAAAAGATAAAAAGGCGAGAATCCCGCAGTGTCATGTCGAGAGGAGTTATATGCGAAGGTCACATAGGCCAACGTTGTATCCCAGTCTCGATGATCATCGGAGACGTACATCGAAAGCATCTCTGTGAGCGTGCGGTTGAGACGTTCAGTTAGGCCATTAGTTTGTGGGTGGTAGGCGGTAGATAGCTTATGGGCTGTAGCACACGATCGAAGGAGGTCATCGACAACTTTGGACAGGAAAGAGCGGCCGCGGTCCGTAAGCAGCTGTCGGGGTGCACCATGGTGTAAGATGACGTCATGAAGAAGAAAATCCGCGACGTCAGTGGCGCAACTGGTTGGCATGGCCTTTGTTATCGCGTAACGGGTCGCATAATCTGTGGCGACGGCAATCCATTTATTTCCTAGTGTCGTCGTCGGAAAAGGGCCAAGAAGGTCGAGTCCCACGCGATGAAATGGTTCAGAGGGGACTTCAATTGGGTGAAGATATCCAGCTGGCAGCAAAGAAGGTCTTTTCCGGCGCTGGCAGAGGTCGCAAGTGGCGACATATCGACGTACGCTGCGGTACAATCCAGGCCAGAAAAATCGACGTCGCACGCGGTCGTATGTGCGGGAAACGCCGAGGTGTCCCGCTGTTGGTGCGTCGTGAAGTTGTTGAAGTATGGCAGGCCGTAGATGACGAGGGATGACAAGCAGAAGCTCAGGGCCTTCAGTGGTGACGTTGCGGCGGTAGAGGATGCCGTCATGCAGCACGAACATACGGGATTCAGCGTCATGGCTGTCAGACTGGATGGCGTCGATGATAGTGCGCAATGACTCATCCCGTCGTTGTTCGATGCGCATATCGCTGACGTCTGTAAACGCCATTACTCTGCTCTCCAGGTCAGGCGCAACGGGATCAGGAGGATCTACCGGATATCGAGAAAGACAGTCTGCGTCCTTGTGCAAACGGCCAGACTTGTAGCTGACGCTAAACGAAAATTCCTGAAGCCTCAGAGCCCAGCGAGCCAGACGTCCAGTCGGGTCCTTCAGAGAAGTCAGCCAACAGAGGGCGTGGTGGTCCGTAACGACAGTGAAAATGCGACCATATAAATATGGCCGAAACTTGGCGACGGCCCAAACTAAAGCTAGACACTCTCTCTCGGTGATGGAATAATTCATCTCCTGGGGAGAAAGCAGGCGACTGGCGTAAGCTATCACGCACTGTCTACCGTGGTGCCGCTGAGCGAGAACTGCGCCGATACCGTGGCCACTGGCGTCGGTGCGAACCTCTGTGGCAGCAGAAGGATTAAAGTGGGCAAGTATGGGGGGCGTAGTTAGGTAGCCGATGAGAGCGGCGAACGCTTGAGCCTGCTCAGGGCCCCATGAGAATGTGGTATCCTTCTTCAGCAAATCTGTCAGTGGCCGGGCAACGTCAGCGAAGTTTTTCACAAAACGGCGAAAGTAGGAACATAAGCCGACGAAGCTACGGACGTCGGATGTAGAACGGGGCACTGGAAAGCTACGGACGACGCGGATCTTTTCGGGATCTGGTTGGACACCATCGGCGTTTACAATATGGCCCAGAATGGCAATCTGACGGTGACCAAATTGACACTTCTTGGAATTGAGTTGTAGCCCAGCTGTTCTGAAGACTGCGAGAATTGCAGCGAGACGGGTCAGGTGGCTATCGAAAGTAGATGAAAAGACTATCACATCGTCTAGGTAACAAAGACAAGTAGACCACTTGTAACCACGCAGGAGAGAGTCCATCATTCGTTCGAATGTGGCAGGGGCGTTACATAGTCCAAAAGGCATGACCTTAAACTGGTATAAACCATCTGGTGTAATGAAGGCCGTCTTCTCGCGGTCCATTTCATCGACAGAAATCTGCCAGTAGCCGGACCGGAGATCTATAGACGAGAAGTATGTAGCCCCGTGTAGGCAGTCCAACGCGTCATCGATGCGTGGTAGCGGGTACACGTCTTTTCGTGTGATCTTGTTTAGGTGGCGATAGTCAACGCAGAAGCGCCAGGTACCATCTTTTTTCTTCACAAGGACGACAGGGGAGGCCCAAGGACTACTTGATGGTTCTATGACACCTTTGTTGAGCATTTTGTCCACTTCTGCTTGGATAACTCTACGCTCAGTGGGGGAGACACGATAGGGGCGTCGGCGAATAGGACTGGCGTCACCAGTATTTATACGGTGCTGAACAGTGGATGTTTGCCCTAGAGGTCTGTCGTCGAAAGAAAAAATGTCGGTATATGACGCGAGAAGGCGATGGATGTCATTGGCTTGCGCAGGGTTGAGGTCGGGTGCAATCATCTTCGAGAAACGATCTGGCCGAGAACAGGTGCTGTTCGCTACTGGAGACTGAAGTAAATCAATCTCGGTGGTGAGCGCTGCTATTTCGAATTCGTCAGCATTAGATACGCTGGCCAAGAACATGCCACGAGGAAGCACTTGAGGGCACAAGCTGAAATTGAGAAGTGGAAGCGAGGTACAATTGTCAGTAACAGTCACAAGCGTATGGGGAATGGCAATGTTGCGGCTCAAGAGGACGTCGGCGAGAGGAAGGAGGACATATTGACCATCGGGAACTTGGGGCTGTGCGGTCAAAACGACGAAGGTGGCTGCCTGAGCTGACAGCCGCACATCCTGAAGAGAGCACAGGCGCGGCGGGGCAGTGGGGGGGTCAGCGACTATCTGAGGCAACTCTAGCTGAAGAACGCCTGTAGCACAATCGATCAGAGCAGAATGATTCGACAAGAAGTCCAGGCCTAGGATAATGTCATAAGGGCAGTGGTCAATCACGGCTAAAATGACAGAAGTAGTGTGGTCCTTTATACGTAAGCGGGCAGTGCACAGACCGAGAACCATCGGCGTGCCGCCATCGGCCACACGGAGCATTTGTGCAGCCGCTGGTGTCAGAACTTTCTTTAAACGTGTGCGTAGGCTTGAACTCATGACCGAAATGCTTGCGCCGGTGTCGACAAGTGCTTGTACAGGTTCGCCGTCTACTTTAACGTCTATTACACTTCGTCTGGTGGGAACGGAAAGAGGATTTGCTGCGGAAGTCGTCAATGCAGCACCACCTCCGGGGGCTGCATTTCTCAGTTTTCCGAGACAACGCGGCCGGAAGCCACGGGGGACGAGAAGCGCCGTGGCTGCGGCGAACGGGACGATGGGCGACGTGTTTGCGGCGATCGAGACTGGTGCCCACGTGGTGAAGGCGAGCGGCTGTACCAAGTGTTCCGAGAATGGTCAATGGCATTGGGCTCTTCGGCAGGTGGAAAGGTGCGGGCGGTATCGTCGAAACGGGTCATATTGGTCGTTGCGCGATGTGCCGAGGACCATGTGTTGCGGCAGTAACGGGCAATATGTCCAACGCGGTGGCAGTTGAAACATATAGGGCGGTCATCTGCAGTTCGCCACTCAGCCGGGTTGCGAGTACGTGGAGAAGACCGTCGGTCGGAGAAGGGCATCACGAAAGGGCGTTCGCTGACTCTAGGCGCGGTGACATGGCACACGGAATGCACTCCGATGTTTTCAAGCTCCCGGCGCACGATGGCTTGAACAAGAGGAACAGTAACAGGAGTGGCATCGGTACTGCGCGAATAGAACGCCGAGGGCGCCATAGCTTCCAGTTCACGACGAACAATGCGTGTAAGGTCTCCCGGCGGCGATGCACGTTGTGGTGTTGACTGGTCCTCGCAAGTAGATGTTGCAGCGGTGTTTGGGAGTCGAGCGAATGTTTGTAGAATGCGGCGACTTTTCACTTGCTCGAACTGACGACACTCTTTGATGATCGCGTCTACGGTGGAACAGCCCTTGCACATCAGGAGATTGAACGCGTCGTCGGCAATCCCTTTCAGAACATGTCCCACCTTGTCACCTTCTGTCATGTCGCTTTCGGCCTTTCGGCAGAGGGCCAGCACGTCTTGAATGTAAGCGAGGTATGACTCCGTAGGGGATTGGGCACGGCAGGCCAATTCCTTTTTGGCGGCGATCTTCCGACTGGCGGTTTTGCCAAACACCTCCCGCATCTTTGCTTTGCATTGGTCCCAGCTTGTGAGTTCTTCTTCATTGTTCTCATACCACACCTTGGCCGTGCCTCTCAAATAGAACAGCACATTAGCCAACTGAAGTGTGGGATCCCATCTGTTCGGCACACTCACTCGTTCAAACATGGCCAGCCAATCGTCAACGTCGACGCCATCGGTTCCGCAGAATGTACCGGGATCCTTGAGAGGCGTGAAAACGTACGGTTGCGACGCCATGTTCGTCGGAGACGCTGACGTTGACGCGGAGGGCTGAGCATTGGCCATGGCTGGAAGGGCGATGCGACGTCCGCTGCGGAGCTCCGTTGCCTGATGGTTACCCAGCACCTCTCACCAATATGTTACGAGGTTGGTTGCTTCTGAGCGAGATGTATTTGCAGAGTAAAAACTACAGGCAAGAGACACAATGGCTGATTGGCCCAGTCGCGCGCCTGTCAGTCGCACCTCTTCCTTTTCTTCCTCTCCGTAGCAATATCATTGAATGATCTTTGTCGCCTGAGTAGCCCTCTCTCTCACAGACTATGCAGAATGCTTGTTGGCGGCATTTATTTTGGGTATGGCCCTTTCGGCCGCAATTGGTGCAGCGGATTGGGCCCTGACAGTCAAAGTGTATATGACCGTATTGTGCACACCTTGAACAGCGAGGAACTGAGATGTGGTCAGACCAAGGGCATCTACTCCAGCCAATAATGATATACTTCCTTTCCTTGAGTGCCGTTAGTCCTACCCTGTTAAGGGTGAGGACCAGAGTTGTTCTTTGTTTTCCCTTCCATGATTTCCGGACCAAAATGTCTTTGAGATTGCACTCCAGGCGATTTTGCTCTATTATTCGTTGCGGGAGGGCGTCGTTTGCAAGCCCGTCATCTACCCCGATTCCATTGATGTTGTACCTGTTCTGTTTTTGTTTGTTCACTTTTACTTGTTGGAACTCATTTCTTGATCGAAGAATCCTCTCCAGCTTGCCAGAAGATTCCTGTGAAGCCGTTGTGAGGATTATCCCCTGTCTGCCTTCCCTCATCGTAGCATCGGGGAGGCCCGCCTCAGTGAAGTTAATCTTCGTCTTTATGAGTTCAGCCATCTCCTGTTTGCCCATTGTTTCAGAAGTCAGAACCAACGCATAGGATTTCCGTTCTTGTGCCTCGACAGGAGGTTGAAGCTCCGTTTGTTTTTATCTTTCTTGACGCTCGTTTTTTGATGTTGCTTCCTCCAATACGGAGATCTTGCCTTTTAGGTAGGCAATTTCTTGGAATTGCTCAATAATTAGTTTTTTCAGCTTGGAGTATTCAGAGATGATGGTATCTATTTGTGTGGCCACTCCTTCTTCTTGTCCTGTGTATGTAGAAATTTTAATAAGGGCTTTCATGATGGCCATGTCAGCCTTGGCAACCTTGGTAAGTAAGGTAGTCTTTTCTTGTTGTTTCTCCTCCTGACGGAGTGGAGGGTACTCTTCGGTGGTATGCCTTTGAAGCTGGTGCTGTTGCAGGTCTTCCTCCAGTACTTGACCCTCGTTGTCTGAAGGGTCGTCCCAGGAGTCTTTCACTTTCTCCTGACGCTTACCTTCGTTGTCTGAAGGCTCACTCAACGATTCTTTCCGTTCCCGAATCACCTGTGCTGATAAAGGTTCTCTAGCCTTACCATCGTCCTCTTCCTCTTCTGTGCCGAATCCTGGGGTAGTTTTCTTCGTGGATAGAGTACTTTGTTTGGCTCCGTACAGTGTTAGATATTCTGAGTCTTCTTGCTTATCATCCTTGGACTTCGCCTTCTTGGATGATTTTCTTTTCCTGCATTGATCGGATGCTCTCTTCTGACGGGGAGTTGCCTGTTCTGAATGTGAAATTGTCTACTGATTCGTGCACTCCTCGTTGCGAGACTTGTGACGTGAGTTTGTCTGCTGCAAAGAGGAGCTTGCTTGTGAATTTGGCATCTTCCTGAGCTATTGTGTCGTTGATGGCTTTCCCTGAGGTTTTCCGAGTTTGAATAATCTGTGTTTATTGGCTAAAAGGTGAAAAAACAATTCCTGTGAGGTGAATTCGCCGTTAAAACTGTTTCGCCAAATCTAACTCAAGCAGTGACAGTAGTCCGACAACACTGAGTGTGTCTTCTGAATAAGTTTTTGACGGTCTCCGTTGAATTTGGGCGCTCGAGATTTGTTCTATGGCAGTGGAAATCTCGTTAATCCATTCATGCGCGTCACTAATTAGATGACGAGGCATTTGGCTATTTTTTCATTTTTTTTTTAATTTTCAACAACGGGGTTCTTTGGCCGCAGTACGTCCAAGGGCGTGTTCCGAACCCGGAAACATCCTCTCCTACGGAACGCAGAAAAGTCCCCGTGCCAAGAGCTTACTACTGTAATGGCAGTAGGACCGTTAATCTCCTGTGTTGCATGCCGATACTCTTCCCATCTTCGCCCGCGTAAAGCAGTGGTCATACGCTGGTGTGTAGCGAAGCAACGCCAGCCTCCCTGAAGACAACGGATAGTTAAGATTTTAAAGTCATTGGCTATAAAGCCAAGATCTTTATGAGTGTTGACACTTTCCTTTGCCCAAACTCCCCTGTATGATAATGTTATCGTTGACACGATCGGGGTTTTATCTTTCGAGACATGCCAGCACAACTCGTGATCCATATATTTATTTGTTTTCACAACATGGGCGTCAGACAGTTTAATCCTTGTTCCCACTACTTGAGCATCTAAATTGAGGACCTGGCCATTCCTTCTCAGCAAAAGGTCGGGAATTTTAACCCCCGAGCTTGTCTTATAATGGGGTTCTTCTAGAACAGTAAAGCCTAGATCCCTGCATCTTTTAGCAACGTATTTCACCAACATATCATGACGTTGGATTCTCGTGTTGTGTGTACGATGATATTTCTGTAGAATGTGCCCAAGAGTCTCCTCCTGGGCACACCCCGCTCTACACAACTTTGGTTCGCCCTGGCCCCGTTTTAGTCTCGTCAAGGTAGGAACGGTGTTAAAACGAACTCTGATCGCATTGATGAATTCCCTACCTGAAAGGAATCGCGTTCCTTCTGCAACCCAAGCCGATGCCCCAGGAGCATTATCCACCTCTTTAAGAGCTGCTCCATCTGCGATGCCAAGGAAGTATTTAGTCCAAAACTTTTGATTCGCTTTTTTGGAGTTTATCACACTTCATTTGTACAGCAACATGGCTTCCAACTGCCGCACAAGGTCTTGAATGTACTTCATCTTGTGGGCCTCCTTGCAAGCTCCATATTCAGACAATGCCAGAGTATTAAGACGGCGTAGGCGTAGGTAGGAAATAACTGTCCGTAAAGATGGTAATCCTAATCCGCCATGTGGAACTCTCGCATGAAAAGCTCCCAGAGGAACATCACGCGGAAGCTTTAACCAGTTCCTTACCGATGATCGGATGATCTTATCGAGCCTCATCAAGTGTTTGCGAGACACCGGACCCAGGATAAGGCAGTGATGTAAACGCGGGAGGAGGTAGAAACGGAGAACAACTAGGCGTTGTTGTGGCTTTAACGCAGCCTTTCTTACGTTCTCTAGGTACAGCTTGAGTTCGTTATGTACCATCCTAGTTCTTGTTCCACGGGCACTGAACGAAATGCCCAGATACCGCCATTCCGTCTCTCCTGCCGCCATTGAAATAGCCACATTATCGATGTAAAACTTAGAAGTTGGATCTATCTTAACCAATTTCTCTTTCCCAGCCGGAATCATCGCTAGTGATAGGCACTTCGAAGGATTCAGTTTTAAACCACGCCTACTGAGAAAATGGGTAAGACTGAGTAGTTTTTGTTGCAGTCCCTGCGGTGTTGACGCAAACACGATGAGGTCATCGGCAAAAGCCATACCTGAGAAATTTAGCTCACCCAAGTTATTGGCTGAAACAAAAGCAATCTCCTCCCTACAATGCTCTACCAGAAACTCGTCCACCACCAAGTATAGGTGACATAGGATCCCCTTGCCTAACCCCCCTAGAAGGCCGAACTAGTAGGGACCTATCCTGAAAACTGAGTACTGTCGTAGCCAACTCATAGAATTGGCGGATGTACTCGACAAATTCCTCAGCTATTCCTTTCCTTTGTAGCGCCACTACCAAGGCGTCAAGGGTGACACTATCAAACGCCTTGGCGATATCTACGGAGGCTATAAACAGTGCCCTTCTCTTCCTTCTTGCTTCATGTAGTACCGTGCCAAGCAGGTGAACATTTTCACCACAGCCATCTACCGGAATGAACGCTTGTTGGTGACAATCCAGTAGGGCCATTGCCTGCAGACGGTTTGCCAAAATCTTATGTAAAAGACGAAGGATTACTGAGGCCATTGTAATGGGGCGAAATTGGGAATAGGAAGTTGCTCCATCAACTTTGGGAATGAAAACGGTTCTGGCAGAACACAATGAAATTGGAAGACGCTTTTGGACTAGAAGAATATTCAGTAGTAACTGTAGGATCACCACTGGGACACATCGAAGTTCCTTAACAGTGAATCCATCTGGGCCACACTCCTTAGCAGATTCCGACTTCCATGGCCACCGTCCTGCTGTCTTAAGCAACCAACACCTTTCATGGGTTCTCATGAGCATCTCGACTCGGGCGCCTTACCCCGGCGTTTGGTTCATCCCACAGCGCCAGTTCTGCTTACCAAAAGTGGCCCACTTGGCACTCTCATCGCAGCGGGAGGCCTCAACCCAGAAGGCTTCCCGTACACCCATTGAAAGTTTGAGAATAGGTTGAGGACGTTTCGACCCCAATGCCTCTAATCATTCGCTTTACCAGGTGTGACTGCTCTCCCATCGAGCGCCAGCTAACCTGAGGGAAACTTCAGAGGGAACCAGCTACTAGATGGTTCGATTGGTCTTTCGCCCCTATACCCGGATCGGACGATCGATTTGCACGTCAGAATCGCTTCGGACCTCCACCAGAGTTTCCTCTGGCCTCGTCCTGCCCGGGCATAGTTCACCATCTTTCGGGTGCCAACGTGTGCGCTCTCGCTCCGCCCCGGCGACGTGTGAGCGCCTGGGACGGGCCGTTGCTGCGCCCTTTATCGGACCCTAGTGCGGTCCGGGATCGCAATGCAGCCCGCTAGGGGCCTTCACGTTTCATTGCGCCATTGGGTTTCGGGAGACCCACTGACTCGCGCACATGTTAGACTCCTTGGTCCGTGTTTCAAGATGGGTCGGGTGGGTTACCGACCTACTCTCCGCAAACCACAATAGCGCCTCCGCGGGAGAATAGCCCCGCTCGCAGAGGCTTCTCGCCAGCCAACGCGCCGCTGCGGGACCAACCCGGACAGCAGGAGACGACACGCTTGCCCAGCGCGTTCTCCGCTCCGTTTCCGGAGGGCGACATCGTTCGGGCCTCCCGACAGCCGGGAGAAGCCCATGGGGCCTGGATGGGGTGACGAACTTTTCGTGTACGGCGAGGTATAACTCCCGCGTGCCGTCTCCGAAGAGACGGGCAGGTCACCTCCACTTCCGGACTCAAAGTCGTGCTTGTTCCCTTTGACCCGCGTCCGTCGCGGCGTCCTACCAGCGGTGGGAAGTGCGCACCCCGGAGATCGCGTCTGTGTGCCAGCAGCCAGAACAGTCCCCCGAAGGGGACCGTTTACCTGACGCCGCCGGCTCCGCGATCGTCCGGAGACTCAATCCCACCGCTTTTGTGTTCGAGGGCCCACCCGTTTTACTCTAAGCGGTTTCACGTACTCTTGAACTCTCTCTTCAAAGTTCTTTTCAACTTTCCCTCATGGTACTTGTGAACTATCGGTCTCTCGGTCGTATTTAGCCTTACATGGAGTTTACCACCCACTTAGGGCTGCACTTACAAGCAACCCGACTCACGGGAGGCTCCATCCCGGGCGCGCAACGGCGTAGACGGGCCTGGCACCCACTCTGGGACAAGCCCCTGTCAGGGGGACTTGCACCGTCGCAAACACCCGAGAACGTCGCCTCCCATACACCACATTTCCCGACCGCCTGCAAGGACGGGGGATTCGGTGCTGGGCTCGGTCCCGTTTCGCTCGCAGCTACTCGGCGAACCCCTGTTGGTTTCTTTTCCTCCGCTTAGTGATATGCTTAAATTCAGCGGGTTGTCTCGCCTGATCTGAGGTCGACAGCGGATACATTCGCTTCCATCAACGTCCTGCACGACCGCGTGCGCTCGCCCTACCAAGTGCGCCCGCAACCCTGTACAGGGCCACTTCTTCGCAAGGCTGGCAATCGGCTTCCCCGCTGCACGCGTGCGGCGCACAACCGGTGTGACGTGGAAGTGACGGGACACGTTCGTAAACCCATCGCGAACCGAGTACGACGCCCTACCAAGTGCGCCCGCAACCCTGTACAGGGCCACATCTTCACAAGGCTGGCAAGCGGCATTCCGCTGCGCGCGTGCGTCGTCCGAGCAGTTGCGTGATAAACGACCGTGTCGAAAGCCCAAACACCGCCGATGCAAGTCCCCGCCGCCGCAAGGGCAGCCACGCAGCCTGGCGAGAGGCATCGTCTCGTGTAGCGTCGCCCCCGCCCCAACTGGAGTGGCCCAGTTTTTTGAACGGGACGGGAACTGCGAAGCACTTAGACCGACGGCGGACTACGACGAGAACGCCTTAAGCTTCGCCAACGTTTCGCACACTCGTGTGGGAGACTTTTTCCGCTTCGCGGCAAGTCGTCGCGCCGTGCTCCCCGCAACAACCGCGTACGCAGCGAACCGCAAACGTCGGGCGCAGCCTTCTCACCTCCCTGTGCTTTGCGCGCGAACGTTCCCATTTCGCGCGGCAAAGCCCGGAGGAGGCACGGCCCTGCAGCGTGTTCGAGCGCCCGGTCTACGGGCAACCCTGCTTACTTCGAGGGCAACAAGCGCAAAGCAAGGCTGCGATCTCGCGCACTTTGCGCACGGCTGGAGAAGCTTTGCTGGCCGGCTTTCGCTCCTCGTGTTTACCGTGCGTTAAAGTTGCGCGTCCGTGGCTCTCGCAGCTTTTGCGCGCCCGGTCGCAGAGAGGAGTATGCAACCTCGACCGCACTTTCGCTGCAGGCTTCCTTCCGATTCGAAGTCCTGCGGCGGTCTCAACGAGGTGCCACATTCTCAATGCAGTCGGTCGCCCCCGTTTCGGTTGGGCTCCGGCACGACGGTCGCCACCGTCTCGCCTTTGAGTGGCCGCTGTTGGCGCTCGCTGTGAGGTGTTCAGCGTGCTGTTCGTGTTGCCGACGCGGTCAGAACGAGTCGACGGCTCACGTTCCCTTGTGCGCCGAAGGCTCTCTTGATATGTGATCCGACCCTCAGACAGACGAAGCCAAGAGAAGACCCAGGGCCGCAATGTGCGTTCAAAGAATCAGTGCTCAGTGTGTCCTGCCATTCACACCAAGTCTTGCAGCTGGCTGCGTTCTTCATCGACCCGAGAACCGAGTGATCCACCGCTTAGAGTCGTGAAAAAGTGTTTGTTCAATTCCGTACAGTCAAAACCAAACATTTTAGCCACTCGGCCAAACAGTGGCCAAGAAGGGCGCTTTTCAGCGCACGCTTGGACTCCAAAACTCTGCCGCGCCCGTTCGGCTGCCGCAAATCGAGCAAACGGTGTGTCTCGGACGGCGTTTCGCTTCCGCTACTTGCGAGTGCTTTCGTGGTCACCCCTATATAAATACTCGGGAGGCATCGAAGCCGGTTCTCCAAGCCGGACCCGTAGGTATTGTTGTGAGCTCGCTCTCACTGGCCCGCCTAACCAGAAAATGCCTGCGGTACACCCATTTGGATAAGAGTGCACGCAGATGCGGGCCTCGACGGCTACACACTTCCTCGGGCGGCCGCCTCCCGGCTCCGTGGAGTGCGGGATGCATGGTCCCATCGACAAGCCCCTCCCGTTTTTACCGTGGCGTCGCGGTTCACCACGGGCGGGTCGGTCTCCTCCGCAAAAAAGGGGGACCCCCGCTTTTTGTTCCACGAAATTGCACAAGCTTTTTTCGCATCCACGGTTTGCCACCGCACACCAAAATGCCGATCCGGCTGCCTACTTTAGCCAACAGGTGGAGCCAGGCGCGCTGTACTTGCGCGGCACTTCCCACGTCCACCGAAGTCGGTGCCAAGGACCACTTTCGGCGCCGGAGCCGCGTACGAGCCTACTCGAGGCGGAAGAACGAAGCCAGCAAGGGCCTGGCCGCAAGTGCGTTCAAATGTCGGGACGTCCAAGTCCCTCGTTCGTCCGTGCTTCCTCTTTCGGCAAGTCGTTGCGGCACCTTCCCAAAGCGCGCAGACCCGCTAATCGCGACGAGCGCGACGTGGCCGTGCCGCCTTTCCCTCGGCAGCAAGCAAAACGCCTGGCAATGTCGACGCTCCCCTAACCGCGATCTCGCACCGTGTTTCGTGTGGCGAATTCAAAAGCCGGCCGGCGCTGCTGGAACCATTACGGTCGGTACGATACGCCGCGGAGGGCGGGACAGTCATCGTAGCGTGCGATTCCTCCATCGAGTACTGCGCACCTCGGCCGTCGCATCGCCGTGCCATGACCGGCCGCGCGTCAACGCGAACCGGCGCCAGCGAGATCCCTCGCCTGCAAGAACCGACCGGCAGCCACCGTCACCCGAGGACGCGGAGGCGCTTGCCGCGGACGGCGGGACGGTATGCACTGGTGCACAGCGGACCCATCACATCGCCAGTTCCTTGACCGACCGCCGACGCTTGTGCCGTTCCTCTCGTACTTGGCAGTCGCCGCGCGATTGTCGGGTCTTGTTCTTGCACGCTCGAACGGTCGGGAGGGCACTCGGCTGGCGTTTCGGGAACGCGCAGCCTCGCCTTCTACCGACATAACCACGACTCGTCGTTCGCGCTCCGCCGCTCCTTTTTACAGTACTAGGCAGTCCCGCAACGGTTGGGTTGCACATTTCGAGCGCTTCGAGCCACGGTGTAGTGGCGGGTCGAAAGCCGACCTATGAGTGCGTTGCGCCGTTTGTACCCGCGTCCGCTGGGCGCAACAATTTGTCACGGGGTGCCGCTCCACATTCAGGCAGCCCCGTGGGGAAAAGCCGACCCCGCGTCCAAACGGGGTCAGCGGCAGAAAGTGTCGGGCGCAGACGCAGCTGAGGCGCTCACCCTTCACGATCCGTTAATGATCCTTCCGCAGGTTCACCTACGAAAACCTTGTTACGACTTTTACTTCCTCTAAATGATCAAGTTTGGTCATCTTTCCAACAGACCGGCGCAACCGAAAGGCCGCGCCGGACATCGGTCCGAAGACCTCACTAAATCATTCAATCGGTAGTAGCGACGGGCGGTGTGTACAAAGGGCAGGGACGTAATCAACGCGAGCTTATGACTCGCGCTTACTGGGAATTCCTCGTTCAAGGGGAACAATTGCAAGCCCCTATCCCAATCACGAAAGAAGTTCCACGGGTTACCCAGTCTTTTCAGACAGGGATAAAGACACGCTGCTTCCTTCAGTGTAGCGCGCGTGCGGCCCCGGACATCTAAGGGCATCACAGACCTGTTATTGCTCTGTTTCGTGCGGCTAGGAGCCGCTTGTCCCTCTAAGAAGGTTGTAAGGTGCTGGGAACCCCGCCCCTATTTAATAGGCTAGAGTCTCGTTCGTTATCAGAATTAACCAGACAAATCGCTCCACCAACTAAGAACGGCCATGCACCACCATCCACCGAATCAAGAAAGAGGTCTCAATCTGTCAATCCTCCCAGTGTCCGGGCCGGGTAAGTTTTCCCGTGTTGAGTCAAATTAAGCCGCAGGCTCCACTCCTGGTGGTGCCCTTCCGTCAATTCCTTTAAGTTTCAGCTTTGCAACCATACTTCCCCCGGAACCCAAATACTTTGGTTTCCTGGAAACTGCCCGCCGAGTCATTTGAGTAACTCAGGCGGATCGCTGGTTGGCATCGTTTATGGTCAGAACTAGGGCGGTATCTGATCGCCTTCGAACCTCTGACTTTCGTTCTTGATCAATGAAAACATTCTTGGCAAATGCTTTCGCAGTAGTTCGTCTTGCGACGGTCCAAGAATTTCACCTCTAGCGCCGCAATACGAATGCCCCCGTCCGTCCCTCTTAATCATTACCTCGTATTCCAAAAACCAACAGAACAGAAACGAGGTCTTGTTCTAATATTCCATGCAAGTTTATTCAGGCGACTCGCCTGCGTTGAGCACTCTAATTTTTTCAAAGTAAAAGCACCGGCCATCTCGAGGCACACAATGAAGTGCACCAAGAAAGAACCGGCATGATGTTCGGTCCGAGCCGTCGCATCGGGTAGATGCACTACTCGTCTGGAACTGAGATCCAACTACGAGCTTTTTAATCGCAGCAGCTTTAGTATACGCTATTGGAGCTGGAATTACCGCGGCTGCTGGCACCAGACTTGCCCTCCAATTGATCCTCGTTAAAGGATTTAGAGTGTGCTCATTTGAATTACGGGGCCTCAAAAGAGTCCCGTATTGTTATTTTTCGTCACTCCCTCCCTGTGCCGGGAGTGGGTAATTTGCGCGCCTGCTACCTTTCTTGGATGTGGTAGCCGTTTCTCAGGCTCCCTCTCCGGAATCGAACCCTGATTCTCCGTTACCCGTAACAACCATGGTAAGGAAGTAATCTACCATCGAAAGTTGATAAGGCAGACACTTGAAAGAAACGTCGCCGGCTCGTGGCCATGCGATCACCACAAAGTTATCCAGAGTCACCACACAATATGGGCCGAAACCCGATCGACCTTGGTCTAATAAAAGCACCCGTTACCCAAAGGGCTCCAGGCTCACTGCATGTATTAGCTCTAAATTGCCACAGTTATCCAAGTAGGAAGAAACAATCTTAGGAACCATAACTGATTTAATGAGCCATTCGCGGTTTCGCCTTATTTCGGCATCTACTTAGACATGCATGGCTTAATCTTTGAGACAAGCATATGATTACTGGCAGGATCAACCAGGTAATCGTTCGACTGCGCGTCCGTCCTCGCCTTCGGCGGGCCGGACGCACTCTGTGTGCGGCAGAGGCCACCTTCAGGCGCCCCAACACGCTTATTCGTATTCCGAGATGACGGCATTCGAGCTCGCTATGGCACAACCTTCCCGAAGGACGAGTGGGAGCCGTGCGGCAAGAATCACGTTAATGCTCGCTTTTTCGTTGCATCGACTCGGTCGCGCCTTGCGGGTTGCCCAAGCCCGCGGCACTGTCGGTGGACCGGCCGGAACTAGCAACGGAGCCGAGACTGCAAAGCCGCCAGACGACGGGTCACGCCCGCGTCTTCGGCGCTTTCGCATCTGAATCGCCCGAGGATGACACGGAACACACCTCGATATCGTGGTAAAACGACACCCTCCGACAACCAGCCCCTAACGCTTCAAGCAGATGAGGCTGCAGACGACTGCCGTGGATTCCCCTGGAGCAGAATCGAGGACACGCTTGACGAGGCCAAAGCCAACCGCATATCAGACACCCGGTCGCTTTCGCGTATGCCGCTCACGAGAACCCCCACATAATAGCAGCGATAAGTACCTAGACCGCCTTGGGCACTAATACGACCGTAATCGAGAAAATTTCACCGCGGGTGTTCCCCAAAACGTGTGGCATGTTGAGCGTGCCACAAGTCTACGTCGCCCTCACACCCGCCGAGGTAGTAGAATTTGCGACCCTACTCACGAAATTCCCACCGAGGATACGGCCGCAAACGTACCGCACCTTGGGTAGGCCCCGAGTTCGTGCAACACTACGCTCGCGGCACAGCACCAAGGTCGTGCGCGCACGCACGGGAAAATTCCGCCGCGGTTTCTGCCGAAAGCGTGAGGCACCACGATTCTCCGCAAGTTCGCGTCGGCTGCGAAAGACCGAAGTCGTGAACGACGTGTCCGCTACTCACCGCAGACACGCTGGACGCCAAACGTACGACGACCCGACGGCGTCGTAAGGGCCGACGACGCGGTTTTCCTTGACGACGTCTCGGCGTGGCACCGACAGGTTAGAACGGCGGACCAACGTTCCCTGTCCGCCGTTCAGCTCAGTCGAAGGGCTCGGCGACTTCGGCAACGCTGTGAAGCCGCACAGTGACGCACGCCATGTTCCCATTTTTTTCGCGTCTGCCGGGGCAGCCCTAATATAGCAGCGATAAGCACCCAGACCTCCGGGGGCCGCCCACTCCGGCTTACGCGGTTGCCGTACTCGAGCGGCCGTCGCCAGGAAACACTTCGCGAGACACCGCTATAGCGCGCCGATTCACACTCGTCGGCTTCACGGAGCGCCGCTCTTTGCCTCGCAAATATTGGCGCCGATCTGAGCAGCAGTTGCCGCTGTTTTGTCGGCACCTCACACCCGCCCCGGGCAGACGCGGTTGCTGTACTCGTGCGACGGTGCCCGGCAGGCACCTCGAAAAACGCCGATATTGTGCGCGAATATGCACTTTTTGGCTTCACCGGAGTGCCAGCGCTCGCTCGGCCAAAGACGAGGAACATCCGAGCGACGGTTCTCACTATTGCGTACGCATCGCAAACCCCGCCCCGGCAGATGCACTTTGCTGTACTCGTGCCACGGTCGCCGGCGAGCACGTCGAAAGACGCCGACATCGTGCCCGAATCGGCCACATTTGGTTTCGCCGGAGTGCCAACACTCGCTCGGCCAAAAACGACGAACATCTGAGCGACGGTTCCCACTATTGCGTACACGTCGCAAACCCCACCCCGGCAGACGCACTTTGCCGTACTCGTGCGACGGTCGCCGGCGAGCACGTAGAAAGACGCCGATATCGTGCCGGAATCGGCCCCGTTTGGCTTCGCCGGAGTGCCAGCACTCGCTCGGCCGAAAACGGCGAACATCCGACCGGCAGTTCCCACTTAGCCGTTGGCGTCCCGAACTCCGCCCCGGCTGATGCGGTTGCCGAGCTCGTGCGACTAGCGACCGCGAAGGCGTCTCGCGACGCTGCTTTCGTGCGCGGCTCCCATTGCGACCTGGGTCACCCGAGGTCGACCAGCAAAAAAGAAGGTCGAAAAAAATTTTTTTTTTCTGCGTCTGCCGGGGTGCCCCTATAATAGCAGCGATAAGCACCCAGACCGCCGTGGGTCGCTCGCCCCGGCTGACGTGGTTTTTCGTACTCTTGCGGCGGTCGCCGTCAAGCACGTCCAAATACGCCACTTTCGTGGGCGCATTCGCGCTCTTTCGCTTCGCCGGAGTGCCAGCACTCACTCTGCCAAAAACGGCGAACATCCGAGCGGCGGTTCCCACTTTTGCGTCGGCGTCGCAAACCCCGCCCCGGCAGACGCGGTTTGCACTACTCGTGCGACGGTCGCCGGCGAGCGCGTCGAAAGACGCCGATATCGTGCGTTAATTGGCGCTCCTTGGTTTCCCCGGAGTGCCGCCACTCATTCCTGGAAAAGCGGCGAAGATCCGAGCGGCGCTTCCCACTTTTTCGTCGGCGTCGCAAACCTCGCCCCGGCAGACGCGCTTTGCCGTACTCGTGCGACGGTCGCCGGCGAGCACGTCGAAAGACGCCGATATAGTGCGCGAATCGGCGCTCCTTGGCTTCTCCGGAGTGCCACCACTCACTCCTTCAAAAACGGCGAAGATCCGAGCGGCGTTTTCCACTTTCGCATCGGCGTCCCGAACTCAGCCCCGGCTGACGTGGTTTCCGTACTCGAGCGACGGTCACCGGCGAGCACGTCGAAAGACGCCGATATCGTGCTCGAATCGGCCCCGTTTCACTTCGCCGGAGTGCTGCCAGTCACGGCGCAGAAAACGGCGAACAAATGTTTTTTTTTTAGTATTTGTGCTATAGAAGGCAGATTTGATATCGGACGATATTTTTCAACTCTATCACGCGCATCAATTTTTGTGTAGAGGTTTGAAAGTTTATGGGAATTTCTCCACTTGGAATAATGCGATTTAGTAGTACTACGAGAACTTTATGGATGTACTCAAGGGTACGGCGCAAGTCAGCTATGTCAACACCTGCAGATTTTTTACACTTCAAACTGAAAATTGTTGGTTGTGAGTCCTCGTGTGATATTAAAGGCCAATTCGCTAACACATAGAACAAAGAAAGAAAGGAAAAAAAAACGCCCGCGCTCGCTCAAGAAGCCTGGGTTCGCAACAAGTGGCAACAACAAGCAACCGAGTGAGTGGGCCAAAACCCTTGGCGGCCAAACAAACGCGAAGTCCCAACCGCGTCGGCCGGGGCGGCACGGGACAGGAAAAATCACGTCAGCCGGGGCGGCGGGGCACCGAATAAACCTCGTCACCTCGTCGCAGGATGAAAGAGGAAACAAAAAGTCTAAACAGCGTCTGCCGGAGTGAATGCGTAATAAAACAACAACAACAAAAAAAAACGCCCGCGCTCAAGAAGTCTGGAATCACCACAAAAGGCGACTGTGAACAAGCAGCGTCAGCCGGGGCCGTGCGGAAACGGAAAAGCCGCGACTACCGGGGCGTCGAGGCACCAAAAATCCACTTCAGCCGCGGCGGGAAAAAAACAATGACGGAAAAACGCAGAGCCTAAACTGCGGCTTAAGTTCGGGTCTCACACAACAGGATACAAACACAATGCGGAAAACGTGAGGATCGGCGAGTGAGAGCGTTAAAACTGGGAAAACAAGAAAAAACGCAATGTTCCAACCGCGTCAACTCGGACGGTGGGGCACCGAAAAAACCGCATCAGCCGGGGCGAGCGAAAGAAAAAACCACGTCAGCCGGGGCGAAAGGAAAAAAAAAACGCGGATGCCGGGGCGAGCCCGGGTGCGGCACCACCGGGAAAACTGTGGCCAACAGACATGGCGATCGAGTGAGTGGGCCGCCAGCCGGGGTCAGCCAAAGAATGCAAAGTCCGAACCGCGTCAGCCGGGGCGGAAAAAACCGCGTCAGCCGGGGCGGCACAAAAACAGCGTCAGCCGGGGCGGCACAAAACCGCGTCAGCCGGGGCGGCGCGAAACCGCGTCAGCCGGGGCGGCGCGAAAACCGCGTTAGCCGGGGCGGCGCGAAAACCGCGTCAGCAGGGGCGAGCGAAAAGGGGGGGGGGGAACCACATCAGCCGGGGCGAAAGAAAAAGAAACGCGTCTGCCGGGGCGAATGCAAAAAAAAGAAAGAAAAAAAAGCCCGCGCCTAATACAGAAAAAACAAAGCAAAAAAATTCGGCCATATCCACGAAGTGAATGATGATGAGTGGGCGAAGCTCTGGAGGTAAACCTGGTAAACCATGAATCCTCTGTGCATTTTGCCCCCTCGATTTTATTACATCGCTCCCCCTAGCGTACGTCGCCGCACTTAATCGAACGATTGCCTTCAACCAATGACACGCGCCATATGTGACCTCATTCCTAATTTATAAGATCTCGCGTCTTTCATCAACTTCAAGTACCGCTTTCTAGTTTATAACATCTTGCATCTTTTCATCATCAGCTACAAGTACCACAACTCAGTAAACACTACAAGAACTAAACGAGAGGTGGCTACATACAGGAGACGGTACCGCCATCTAGTGAACACTGCAAGAACTAAACTAGAGGTGGCTACATACAGGGGACGGTACCGCCATCTAGTGAACACTGCAAGAACTAAACTAGAGGTGGCTACATACAGGCTACAGGGGACGCACAGCCCACGCCCTAAGGAGCTTCGCCCCTAAAAAAGCCCGCGCTTAATCAAAAGAAAACAAAGAAAAAAAAGCTGGCGCTTAAGCCTGGCTGTGGCACCACCGGGGGAACTGTTGGCAAACAGACATGGCGATCGAGTGAGTGGGCCGCCAGCCGGGGTTAGCCAAAAAGTGCAAAGTCCGAACCGCGTCAGCCGGGGCGGCGCAAAAACCGCGTCAGCCGGGGCAGCGGAAAAAAGCGCGTCAGCCGGGGCGGCGCGAAAACCGCGTCAACCGGGGATGCGCGAGAACGCAAAAAAAACCGTGTCAGCCGGGGCGGCACGGAAAAACGAAAATCACGTCAGCCGGGGCGGCATCAAAATGAGGAAAAAAACTGGTTGTACTCAAGGGCACTTTCATGCGTTTGAGCATACGCGCGCCATTCGTTACGCGTGGCACTCTGTTTTCTCCGACACCCATATTTCGGCGACATGTGGCACGCGCGCCCGTCCCTACGCACGGCACACTGCAGTGCTTTCTCGTTCTTTTTCTTTTCCTCCAACACCGTCATCAATAGGCTTTCAGTGACCTGTTGCTCGTGGCACAAGTTCGCTAGCTCTGACACCTCTTGCACGCGCATCACTTTTGCGCACGGCGCTATACCGCAAAGCACGGCAGTCGCATGCGTTTTTTTTCTTTCAGGCACGTCTTGCTTGACACCACGCTGTGGTGCTTAGAAGCACACGCGCCGCTTTTGCGCACAGAACTCTACCGCACAGCACGGTAGTCTCGTTTGTTCCACACGAACGGCAGTGTGCATTGTGCTACTACACTTTGCAAGCTTTTTCTTCCGAGTCTCGACCGCGCTGTTCCTTTCGTACTTGGCGCGGTTTAGGGACCAGCTTTGTTTTAAACCCCTATTGCGCGCCGTTCCTTTCGTACTTGGCGCGGTTCAGGGTTTGTTTCGAGCCTTTAGCCGCGCTGTTCCTTTCGTACTTGGCGCGGTTTAGTGTTGAGCCTTGTCTGGAGCTCTTTCCGCGCCGTTCCTTTCGTACTTGGCGCGGTTCAGGGTAGAGCTTTGTTTCAAACCCGTAGCCGCGCCATTCCTTTCGTACTTGTCGTGGTTCAGGATCGAGCTTTGTTTCGAGCTCTTAGCCGCGCTGTTCCTTTCATACTTGGCGCGGTTCAGGGTCGAGCTTTGTTTCGAGCTCTTGCCGCGCCGTTCCTTTCGTACTTGGTGCGGTTCAGGGTCGAGCTTTGTTTCGAGCCCTTAGCTGCGCTGTTCCTTTCGTACTTGGCGCGGTTTAGGGTCGAGCCTTGTTTTGAGTCCTGACCGCGCGGTTCCTTTCGTACTTGGCGCGGTTTAGGATCGAGCCTTGTTTCGAGCCCCTTCGCGCGGTTCCTTTCGTACTTGGCGCGGTTTAGGGTCGAGCCTTGTTTCGAGTCCTGACCGCGCGGTTCCTTTCGTACTTGGCGCGGTTCAGGATCGAGCCTTGTTTCGAGCCCCTACCGCGCTGTTCTTTTCGTACTTGGCGCGGCTTTGGGTCGAGCCTCGTTTCGAGTCCTCACCGCGCGGTTCCTTTCGTACTTTGCGCGGTTCAGGATCGAGCCTCGTTTCAAGCCCCTACCGCGCTGTTTTTTTCGTACTTGGCGCGGCTTTGGGTCGAACGTTTTACATCTTTCGACCACGTGGAGCCTCCCGTACTTCAGGCAGCTTTGAGTCGAGCCTTTCTCGACAACGTGGTTCCTTTCGTACTTCCCGCGGCACCAGGTCAAACACACCTCGACTTTTGACCGCGCGGTTCCTTTCGTACTTCGCGCGGCTCAAGCCTTTTTCGGGTCCCGACCACGCGGTTACTTTCGTACTTCACGGGGCTTTGGGTCCCGTTTGGTGGTTCCTCCATTTTCGGGCGAATTCGAGCGAACGGGTCATCTGGCCATGCGGTTTTGCACTCATACAGTCTTTGCGATCTCGCAGGAAGGATGAACGTTTCGGTTTCGTACCGCGGACAAACCTTCCAGTCAGAGGCTAAGCCTCAATAAATCGCAGTGTGGTGGCTGCTCTACTACTTACGACACCACGACAGGTACCTAAGTCGTCTTCAGAAGATTTGACACTGCAGCGATTTGACACTGCAGTTCGAGCGCCCGGTCTACGGGCAACCCTGCTTACTTCGAGGGCAACAAGCGCAACGCAAGGCTGCGATCTCGCGCACTTTGCGCACGGCTGGAGAAGCTTTGCTGGCCGGCTTTTGCTCCTCGTGTTCACCGTGCGTTATAGTTGCGCGTCCGTTGCTCTCGCAGTCCCACCCTCCGACGAGCAATGACTGTACGGAGGAGACGCTGGCCAGCGTCGAGTAACCCCCTGCAAAGACGCCACACGTTCGGCGGTCCACCCTGCGGCCGCGCCCGAACGCGCATTTGTAATCTGCAGTAGGTTCAACGCATGGCAACCGCAGCGGCGCGCTATTGGTCACACTCTCGCAGAGACGCCGCCACGACGTGCGCCTAGCAACGGCCTCCGCGCCGTACTCTCGTTTCCAGGTTGCGGCCTCGCCCTGTTGCGCCCGCGAAACACGCCGGCCAAACATGGAGGAAAAAACAACTCAGTGCGCGCCACGGAGGAACTGTCTCTGTGGTGCGCGCCGACTGCGCATTTTTACGTGCGGCATGTTCGGCGCCTGCGCGTTGTCGCCACTTCAAGGAAGCCAATATGGGAAAACACGACGCTCCGTGCACCTTTGTTTCTGGTAGGAGCAGCTCGGAAAGAGTTGCCAGTTTAGTTTGTAGTTTGACTGTGATGCTGCTAAGGTACTGTACCACCGAACATTAGGGCTTATGATCTGCCCTGCCCGTCCGTCGAGATGTCTAAGCGCGTTTGGACGCCATCGAGGAACGACGAGGTACCGCACATCACGAAGTGGAAGTATTGTAGGAAAAAGGAAAATGAAAAAGAAATACTGTGTTGTGGGCGCCTTCTGCACGCAAACTTCTGCCTTGTCGTGAGCACTTGTGTTTCGCGTACGTGCTCGTCAACTACAAGCAACCGCATGCGAGTGCCCGCGCGATCTGCAGAAACTCGCATTTATCTGGTGAGTTCAAGCTACGTTTGCGTAACGCACTTGTGCTCTCTTGCTGTGAACTTTTTTTTTGAAGTAAACGCCCGGCGTCATAATCCAGGCCAGCGTTCTTTTCTTCTCTAGGAATGAACTTTTCTTATGTATGCGCTGGTGTGAAGCCAATAAAACAAGCGCGAGAGAGGCGGCAAGCCGCTTGAAGAGCTCTGTTTAAAGGATCCTTCACAGGATGGTCGACATTCTCCTCGCCATGAGTCTATCTGACAGAATGACTGCCCAGTGAATTAAGGATGGTAGGTGCGCAAAGTATTCTTTTTTTCAAACAATTTGTACCCCAGGAAGTTTTGTACTAAAAGTGTATTACTGCATGTATGCATTAAAGTGCAAACTGCATGAACTGAAGCTCCTTCCAACGAAAGCTTTAAATTTTAAGTGATCTGTAGCTATGAAGGCAATTATTCAGCATCTGTATTAGAAGATTAAGCAAAAATATTTATCCTCTAATATTCAAAATAACATCACTTTCAATAAAATTTCCAAAAGTATGTCAACAAAGCTGAGCCATTTGCTTCACGATATGCAGCACATCCTTCTATGTTCCTTCTTACTCAGACTTTTAAAGATCGCGCGGTGTTGCGAAATACACACATTGATTTTAGCAAGCGGTTTTCAGCAATGAGCGTCCTAATATAAAACAGTTTTGGCAGCTTAAAGGAAACAATATGCCAGCTTGTTTGCCTTAAGTGCCACACCGTATTGTGGCTGTTTTCTATTGCCTCTGGTGCTTCATAACTTATGCATTAATTTTGCTGACAAGGAGTACACCCAGGTGGAATGGTAATAGCGCACTAAAAATGAAAACACACAGAAGGCATACACACACACACACTTTTGGAGTAGGAAGGCCTAGATAATGGTGGTCCAGCACGGGGTGCCCAATGGAACCAATAATCTTGTACCAGTGATATGCCTAACAATGTTGAAGATTTTATGAGCGGGATGGGAGAAATAGAGCAGAAAGGTGCTGAAAGCTAACACTAATGAAAATAGCAGATGTAATTAAAATAAATACTTTCATTTGTAACTGGCTATTTTTTACATATGGTGCATATTTATTCACTTCAAACGGTAAATATCATTGACAATAAGCAAAACAGTGTGCCACAAACAGATATTTCTTCATATACAAAACCTGTGCTTTTAGTAACTCACTCAATGCATCTTCCAGTCTCTCAGATGTTTGATTGCTTTTTGCTCACCTTGGGTAAGTCAGTGGCATGCTTGAGCAGCTTTTCTTTTTATGTTAGAAAGCCTTTTAAAAGCAAAGCATTTCTTTAAAGAACAAAGGCACTTTGAGCATTTATATCTATCTAGAGGCCTGCATCTGGCTGTTATCGAGCTCACCTCCTTAACTTGGTACAACTGAAAAAGGCACAGCGGGGAATGACAATATGACGAACATGACTGTCTGGTTATGACATGTATACAATGAGTGTCCTGTTATGTACGTCATAAAACCCTTTTTTCCAGTCACAGGCAGCATAAGCCGGTACACTGTGGTTTGCGTTGCACGTGATGACAGTTTATAAATACTGGCAAGTTAAATTTGAGCAATTTAAATAAAATCTGGCTTTGGCAGCATTGACCAAAATAATACAAAGAATGACAATTGGGCTACTAGCAGGAATCAAATCCGGTATTCTGCACAGCAGTCAAGTATTTTACCACAGAGCCACGGCATGTCTTGAGACGGCTTTTGAAAAAAAGGTTCTATGCAGGCATCATATCAGTGTAATGTTAACTATGGCTGTAGGGTCGGCACTGTAGTCTGATTAAAAGGTAGTAAACTTGACATATGTGTACTTAAAATACAGCTGTCATGTTGGGTTAATGCCAATTGTGGTTCCGGGGTGGCCTCCACTTTTGTAAGTCATAATAAACATTTCATATGACTCGGTAAGCTACATTCAAGTGTTGCTCGGCCATGTAGGAATATGCTAATGAACAATCTTCACATTGTCGTACCATAGCATGCACTTTGTTGTGATGAAACTGGCAGCTGTGCTGTAAGATTAGTGCCGATGTGTCAGACCATAAGTTACCCTCTGAACTCCTGTGTAGTTAACGTTTTTGGTAAGTCCTTGATGAGCACGAAACTGCTAGATTTATCAAAACACATTAATTCATGCAATGACACTTGGCTCAATGCCAAATATTGTATCATAGGCATCATCATTATGGACTAATTTGCATGAAATAGATTGCCACAATGTGTGAAATCTTAATTTTCCTTCCCGAGTTCCTTTCTGTATTTTTTTCTTCGTGTTTAACCACCTCTGTTTCTCATGTGCAGTTCTTGATTATTTTTTTAACTTTCGAAAGAGCTCCAGTCAACGAAAAACAATCTCATTTTATTGTACTCTTACAAGTGATACAGTGTTGGCTTTAACAGTTAATAGAAGGAAACAACAGCCTTTATTTTATTTTATTAGAATACCCTCAGGGCCCGTAGGGCATTACGTAGGGCCTTGTTATATACATTGCTATATCTTTCACTACACTAGCCTGTTCATTGTTAGTGTTTTCTCATCATTGCAGACAAAAGACATCAGTAAAAGAAGGCATATTTAAGACAACGCATAGCACTGTGATGTCTTGAATGTGGCTTCTTTTGTTGATGTCCTTTGTTTGCACTACTATCAATTGTCATGCTACCATGCCAACTAGCCCAAATCACCATCCTCACAAATCATAGTATATGCATAGTGAACCACAATTCCCATTTCAGAACACTTGAAATAATGTAGCACAAGATTTATCAAAGCACTCGCTGCATGTGTATGCGCTTCATTTAGATGTAGAGTGCATCAGATCTTGTACTGGCATCAATGTCTTTTCTTGTCACCTGCAGTATCATCCCTCTCGTTTGGGTCGGCCTAATATGCTCCACGAAGGAGGGAACTTTATGCTAATGAGCTCCAACTTCTTAGCACTACCTTGCTTTGTGCATTGTTTCAAGTCATGGATTTATATAACAGGGTAGCAACAATCACAACTGTGCATATTTTTGATAGTTGACAGTACTCATAACAAACAATCAAAACCCTCAAAAGCTTCTACCTAACAAGTTACAAATTTGTGAGGAGGGAATGCAACTAGCAATTCCAATATTGAATTAATAATGGTACTGTTGACAACAAATGAAGAAAACAAAGCACAAAGCCATCAAAAGTGTTTACAAGATTCATATTACATCCTTTAAAAAATTAACCATGAAATAATGCGGCAACTTGGCATGCTATTCTGCTGCTATCATTTGGGAATCCCATACTGGCACTCTATGACAGGAATATACACATTTCTGTGGAAACATCCCTACGTCGATCACTTGAATTTCATGCTTTATAAATTGCTCATGATTTTAAAGGAAAAGTTATGAGAATATGATGACAGCTGATGGTTTTTGCATAGCTGTCTACCGCTGGCATGCACAATAAGGAAAGAAATGTTTAAGATTGTGTGGGATTTTAATCTGGGCAATCCACGTGGCAGTCAAGTGTTTTACTACAGGGCCATGCTTGTGCTTGAAGCTACTTTTCAAAAATATCCAAATCAGGTGTCGTATACGGTAAGGAACCACATCAACACAGGTTATATAGTGTGCTAGAGGAATAAGACAACAAGGTGCCATACATGGCAAGTTACTTAACAAGTGGGTGATTAAAGCTGCCCAACCATTACAAATGGCTCAGCCATAATTTTGTCATCAGCTAGAGCATCAACAAAGTGCATATAATGCCTCTTCAGTGTGTATTGTACCTCGCTTCTCCTTAAAATCATTACGTAGAACGTATTTCTTACGTTGCAAAACACAGATTTATTGCATGCGTTTTTCTGTTTCTTGATGACTAATAAAAGTGGACAATTTAATAATTAAGAATAACTGTTCATTCTACCAGATGCCATAATTTCTAGTATGAATCCAGGTACTCAAGATCAAATCATCTGCCCGAGTCTTGGCCAATTCCCCTGGGTGGCTTGGTTCCAATCATCTAAGGAGCATAATTATCAAGATTAACATATGTATTATTTCAAGTACCACATATTTTGCTACACCCTTGTAACTTCTTGCCACAGCCACATTTTTCTGAACCAAGTGCGTCAGAAAATTGGGAAATTTCAACTCGTTTTTCTGACCCAAGATAGCTGCCATTTTGTTTATCCCCACATGTGTACGAGCACTCATGAAACTTGAAACGACTCCCACAAGTTGCATACATATACGAAATGTGTTGAAAAAATAATGTTTTTCACACTTTCACTGCTTGTGGTACAACATTTGAAGCATTGCTTCCCTCAAACTGCTCCCCTCTACTGGCAATACAGTGTCCCAATCATTTCTTCCATTTTTGGTAAGCTTCCTGGAACGCACTAATGGCCTGGAAGTATCTTCTTGTATAGTCCAGGACCTTCTGTATTGTTTGGAAATGGCATCTGTCAATGTAGTTTATGTTTAGAATAAAAAAAATAAAATGAAATTTGATGACATTAACCTATTCTAACACACACTTCGTCAGCAATTTCTCCAACAGTCAATAGAGATATCCTCAAATCACTGCACGAACTGTTAACGTGGTTATTATCTGTTTATGTACAATGTCGTCCAGGCTTGACATCGTTATCGATCTACATTATGTCATTATCAGAATGCTTGAACCACTCATAGCACTGAGTACAACTTCTATAATGCTCCCCGTAGGCTTCATGAAGCAGCCAAATCTTTATGTGAAAGTTTTCCCAAATTTTAGCTGTACTTCACACACACACACATCATTTTTCTAGCTCTTTGCAATTTGGGCACTAATTCAAAAAAAATCTAGTCCATGTGCTCACTTTAGCGGCTGTAGCGTGCAAACCAAAGGTCAGAGTGAAACAGGGCTAATGACAGTTCTGGTTGAAACTTGCCACTATGTGGAATTAGTAGCTGCAGCCCGCTCCTTCTGGTAGTTGGCGAGCTATCAGAAAAGTTCAATACTTTTTACAGCAAAAGCTGTTATGTCATCACAACTCGGGTCACGTGCAGTTGTCCGCCACTGCCATCGGTGTCCTTAACCACATCGCTCGAAATTAAACCTACCACCAATGACACAGTAGGGCTCGGACCTGGGTCCGCTGGGTGCCAGCCCAGTATTCCACCACTGAGCCACACCGGTGCTTAGGACTTGTTGGCAAACTTGCCTTAGGAAGGCTTAATGTCGGAAAAGCAATCCCGTTAATACGATTTACAAAGCGTTTTAAAACAGCAAAAGAACAACCAGTCGCCGCACAATGCGAATAGTGTAACGAGGGGGTCATCCAATACTACAACCAATTACAAACGTTTGTTCTTGTTCCCCTATTAACTGTGGCACAGACCCACTTCAGCTATTATTCCTCATCGTACTCAGCCACTGCATGAACAATTGGCTCAAAATTCTTTGCAAGTGTTTAGCGGATACACGCTTCTCAGAAAAATGACGAAAAATAGCATAGTGAATGTCGACTTGCTACCCAAGAAATTTTATTATTAGTACCCTAGTGGGTATTATGCATCTTTGCTTGCAGTAGTTACCCAATGAGTGTTTTAAAGGCTTTGAAAGGCCGCTCTTCTGGTTTTTGCTGTGACTGTGCTCCGTCTTCCTCGCAGGCCTGGCATTTTTTTAACACAATTCATACGTCCTGTTGTATCCCTCCATATTAGCTTTAGATACCAGGAAATCATCACCATTCATAATTTTTGAGTTATTATTTTATGTGCACGCTAGGTCAAAGGCTTCTGTCAATAATATGCAACTAACCCTATTCTGTGGGATCTGGTTTCACTTTATGTGAGTGAACTTTCAAATTTTGTGACTTTATCGATCCACTGCCATCCTTGCCTATGGCATTCATCCCTTGGTATCTATACTGTAGCTCTAACTGACCTGTGGTTATCTGTCCTGCACAATGTTGAACACAAGTACCTTCTCAAGTGCAGTTAGATTAGCAGAGTTATTTCAAGATTTGGAAAACTTCGAGTGGAATATACTTGACCTTAGAGATATTAGAACTGGAAAGGAACATACAGCACTAATGGGCACACTGCTACAGAGGGCTTTTCGATAAAAGAGTGCGGCTAAGGGCTTCTAGTTCACAAAAACATTGCTGGAAACATTCAAGGATTGCATATTGTCTGTGAAGGGCCAGCAATCCTAGTCATCCAGCTAAATAAGATATAAACTTAAAGTGGTGCAGGCGTTCGCTCCTCTGTTTGCCCTTTACTGTGAAGAAGCAGTAATAGGCAAGTATATTGATTATGCAATGCAAGAGAACTATACTCAGTGCACCATAGTCATGAAAGACTTCAGTGTGAAGATAGGAAACAGAAAGGTGAGATGATGAGCTACAATATTAACCTTAGGGTTGAAACTAGAACTTTATCTTGGATCAAGTAGTGCCATATAGCGGCGAAAAATATCAAATAGAATACTAAAGGTTTTATTGACAATTAAAAGAAATAACTAAGAAAATCAAATTTGCTCATGTCCTCGAGCACACAGCATGGTGAGAAACTGCTGTCGAACACATTGTCATGAAGAAACAAAAGTCATGCCTCATTACAAGTCTTCAGGCTCTCGTCGTGATCTCATGATGTTTCCAGCAGCCAAAAAACCTGCGGTCGCTGGCCACCTCAGTAGATGAGAACGTATCGGAAAGCAATTTTTGTAATACCTGTATAAAGTGCAGTTCAAAACTCTTTCCAGTATTTCAAACCTTTCTTTTGTTCACAAGCTCAGTGCAGTAATTTTTAGTTTCTTGACTAGATCTGACTTTTTTTTTGCTTGCAATACAACAGTCTTCCATTACGTTCCCTGCCTTCTTTTGCTGGAGCCACGACATGCAGGAATGGCATAACCTCAAGGGAAATATGTGCTGGCTTTAAAACCAGGGTATCAGTGAGAGTTTTAAAGCCTACTGTAATGACTTTCGCATTAGTTTTTTGGACACCACCCTAACAGAGTTGCGCAATTAGGCTGTGTTTAGACACTTTAGACATTTTCCTGTATTTGAAAGTTAAACCAAAGCACTCAATTATAATTCTAAACATGAATATTCACACACCCTTAAATAATACACATGTTAGAAGAATGAAATGAACTCCGCATAATGGACACCTTTTTCTGAAATAATAAACAGGAAGAGGATATGGAAAGTCCTCACAGAGAAACAGAGTGGTAGATTTTATATAATCCTGGGACCCAGGCAATGCACATGAGAGAAGTTAGGGGCAAGGTAGAATGTAATTATCATAGGCTGGTGAGGGTAGCCCTCAATGTGAGAAGACCAAGAGCCAGTTGATTTATTCATTCAAAATACCTTACACGCCGATAGGAGGACATCAGTAACTGAAAGACAGATAAAAAATACAAGGAAAAAACAATAAAACAAAAACTACAAATGGCAAGGGGCAATAATGTTACACAATACCAACATGTAATGAATCAGATTATCACTGAAAGTCTACTAAAAATTTTATAATTACAGTTAGATGCAATGTGATACAAAAGACTGATTCGAATATGCAAGTGCCTAGGTTGTAATGACAACTTAAATGCCTGCGTGTAACCATGAGTGCACGCGAAACTAATTGTGCTGTGAATGTGCCAAGACGTGTACACAGGAGGATAAAGCAGTACTAAAATTCATCACAATAATCTACCAGTGAAAGAGACACATAAGAGCAGTGATGTGGCTGGGCCATGTCATGCATAGTTTACTAAAATTAACTAGAGGGGACTCTGGCACAGTGATCGTTCAGCGACCCTGGGAATGATGGGTAGTACACAGATTTGCCTACTCTTCGTACTTGCGGGTGGCGAACCCCACTTGTGGCTTCATTTATTGCTGGTTTCGGTTTTGTTTCAAAGAAAAGAAACTTTTTTGAACTTCATGACCTGATTTGAAATGGTAAGCCTAGACGAATAACGTGGTGAAGTGCCATCACTGAATATTTGCTGATTTTCGTTTTGTGAGAAAACAGCTCCAAGCCACACGAATACGCACAAATCCAGATGTATGAAGATTGGACGAATCCGTGTACTACGCACCATTCCTTGCTCGCTGATTTGCCATGCATGGTAGTTGCCATAGACACTATCGCCAGAGTTCTCTCTAGTGTATATTTAGGAAACTCTATGGTGTCATGTTTTATTGTAGGTGAATCTGCCTGCCCTATTTATAATGGCTTCCAACATATGGACTATATAATCTCGTTATGGTGACCATCTAGATGAAGCTTACTCTAAATGTGGGTAAAGATAAGATATGATAATGCATATACATTAGAAGATGCATCGCACAAGTTTCTGTGGAGGTAACCTGCAGATTGAGCTTCTGCTGAGATAGCTGCTACACGCCGTAGTATAGGATAAATCTGATGAAAGGTAAACACAAAGATATTTATTTGTATAAAGGGGCAGCTGAAATAATGGTATTGTTAATCGTACAATGAGTGAGTTCTGCCGAGTTGCACTCTACCTGAACATCAAGTTAAAGTCATTTGAGAAATGAAATGATCATCAAAAAGAGAAAGAAAAACTAGCCCATAAATTAATACTGCAATAGGTGATAGACGTGTTGTCATGTAACTAAATCAAGGATGAAAGGTCAGCGGGTAAGTCCTTAAAGGGGCCCTGCAACACTTTCTTTTTTAGCATTGTCAGAAAACGCTGCTGATTGGTAGTCGCAGCTCCCGAAAGCACATGAGCCAAACATTAGAGTGCAGCATGCAGTCTAAAATTCACAATTCCCAAAGTCGGCCAGCAATTGCTCCCCCGTCTCTCTACAGGTGATGCCTTATACCTGGATTACTGCGTCATACCCGAGTCCACAGCCATTGACTGTTTTGAGCATCATAGGCTATGCAAATACTGTGGCCACTGCAACTGCTGCCATGTGCCAGCGCTTGTGCTCACCCTGAAAGTAGCCATGCATTCTAAAAAAAAGGAAAGTGCTCAAGGTCATGACGTGCGCTGACAAAAGGGTGCATCTTTTTGCCCCCTTGTGTCCCTACCCAAGTTGCCTTCAGTGCACTCGCTTTTACGAAAAGAGAAAGCGCTTGAAGTATTCAGCAAATTCCTCGAACTCCGCTTGTAATCGGCATATTCAAAAAAATATTTCGGTATGTGATTTGTGAGGCATCATGAGCCAACAGTGACATCCATCTCAAAAGTGTTGCAGGGCCCCTTTAATGTATATTAGAAAGAGTAACCGACTTAGCACACTGCCTTGGGCAACACTGCAGGTGATGTCGAAAACATTAGACGAGATGTAGCTGACCACCAAGAATGAAAGTTTTTGTAGCCAAGATGGTGGTAATGAAGGAATACAAAGGACAGACAATGTAGAAATCAAATGGTAATTAGTTTGAGTATTGAACGCACAGCGAAATCAAAGAAGGGAAATTGGTTCTATCGTTTGTGTCTAGATTACAGTGAATATTAGTCATGAACCTAAATAACTCAGTGTAACATGAGTAACCTTTTCTGAAGCCATGCCGACTAAGATAAAAGTTATTAGTTATAACCACTAAGAAACTGGCCCACTTAGGTAAAATTAGGGCAAGAAATATTTGCCGAGATCGACTAGCGTTAATCCAGGATAGCCCTTAAAAAATAGGACGATGTACTAGAAAACGGAAATTATAACGACATAGAGAGAACGAACGAAATGAAATGGTTTCTGTAGCAGCAATGGTGCACAGAGGTAAGAAGCGAACTAAATTCTTCCCAACTAGAAAAAGCTTAATAGGGGCCACACATGAAGTTGACAAAATGAATGCATAAAATTAAATTTGTTGAACTAACAACGTTGGTCAATAAGAAAAAGAGAGTTACATAACCACAATGCAAAAATGGCGAAGCAGCATCAAAAAAGAAAAAAAAACATGGCAGCATCAAAGCAGCTAGAAGAAAAATATTAAGGCAGAACCAAAATGCATGCATAAAATATACTCAGGGCAGTGACAGTGAAAGTGGCTGAAGACATACTCCACTGAGCTGCAGACGACCTGACTACAGTAACCTGATTGAGCCGCTATTTCGCAGGACGTCTTTATCAATGCTAGAGCCTTTTCGTCGTTAGTCGTGGCAGAGCAAGAAAACACAAGTTGTCAATGGCAGAGACATTACGAAACACGGAGGTCTGTGAAACAAGCAACCACGCACTGCGAACGCACCGTTTCAGGGCGCCCATGTTGCTTGTGTGTTGGTTTATCTTGACTCGGATTTTGTCTCCAAAGCTTGTGTAAATGTAAAAAATTTTTTTTATGTTGCGTATACATTTTTGAAATGCCACACAAAATTATAAATAGTAGTAAGTAATAAAATAAGAGTTATAATTTTAAAGATTATTGTGAACGTTAGCAGGTAAAAGTTTGAAAGTCTGAAAATAAAAGCATTTGCATCATCATCGACATCAAGAGCAAAGTGCTAAAAATGATGGCAGTATGTAAATACGGCATCTGCGTACACTCGCGGATGACTCATGTGGCGTTTGCACATACAAATTTGCAGTCATTTCGTGATTTATGGTGCAGAAATACGCTTCTGATAACCAGGTAATGTTTAGCATGAGTGTGAGAATAAACAAGTGTTTGTACAAGCTGATTTTGGAGCATGGAGAGAGCCCCAACCAGTCACGAAACCAGGAGTACAGGTTTGTGCTTGTTTTGCTACCAGTAACCAACTAATGCCCTGTTTCTCGAATAATGACAAAGGCGGCAGACTGCAGAATCCTCAGGCACGCTGCAGACGTATTTAATGTGCAGAATTAACTCCGCTTCTGATAAAACAAGTTACACGATATACGTCAGTCTTGTGCCACACGAAAGCTGTTAGGGGTGCCAAAAAATCGGAACGCTTTTCCACAAAAATTGAATTGACCATTAAAAACGTGTTGGCTGACCCTGTTGCGTTACCTAAAAATAGCGCTGCTAACTGATTCCTTCAGGAAAGCACGATTAATTCTCATCAATAATGTGTTTGAAATAAGTGCGGCTACTACTGTCTGTTGCAGAACTAGATGAAAAACCCGATTTTGGTACTGCGTAACATGTTACCTTGATGTGTTTGCAGTTCAGTAGTAGCTGTTTTCTCAAGGAACTCGTGCAGGTGCTTTCGTAAGTTGCATCTTGTACCAGTTGACCATATTTCACTCGCAACAACATCAGGGAAGCTTTCTGATGGGTGCGCTGTATTAGTTCCCGCAGTTTTTGGCGCCTATTGGTCGAGCAGCATGATCACAAATACACACACACACAAAAACTTATGCAAAGACATGCTGTTCACACATAGCAAAAAAAAAAAAGAGTCCGCAGTAATGGTGCTTGCGCTGCTGTGAATACTGTCGCTCGTATCATATGAGCTAGTTCAAAAGGGCTGGGGGCAAGTGGTGTTTCAAAATGTACCGAATTTGGTCGCGTTATGAATTAATTACCAAGCGTGGCAGTAACTTTTTTCTCGGTGAAAATGCGAAGTTCTACACGATGTGCGAGATGGGGAAAGCCACATTACAAAGTGTTGTATGAAACGTGAGAAATTATAACAAAGACTGAAAAGGCTTCAGATGTCTCGGTACTTTATTTTGTAATGCGAGTGAGCTATTACACAAATTAGATCAACTGGTTTAGACAAAGGAACAGCAAAAGTATCACAAGTATTTATTCTCCATGCCAAAGGCAAACATGTAATGAGCTGCAACCCTCAGTCAATTATAATCTGATGGAAATAGCAAGCCCACTTTAAAACACTTGTCACCTTTTTGGAAATTATTGCTATTAGGCATCAGAGATGCACAAGATATGGAAGAAGATGGCGCTCAGTGATCTTTCATGCAGTCTCTGACTGCAGTACATGTATTCTGAAAGTTGCACGAGATTGTCATGCTCAAACTGGTCCTGTGTGTTATGGGAATGACAAAATGGCCAAGCCATTCAACGTAAAAACATAAAGTGCTTATTTTGATCAGATTTTTATTGTTAAATTACATCATATATACAATATTGTGAAGAGAATTCAGTCTGTGATTGTGGTAATTATGTGGGCTTGTGCCTTTTACACACCAGAAAAATTTCTCCAAAAGATAGAAGCTTCAATGTGGACGCAGGATGGAACTGACAGGCACGTTGCACATGCAGAAACATATAAAACACGCTCCAGTCTAGTGTCTGTTCACGCACCGACAGCACACTCACTAACTCACGGCACATCAGCTGTGCAGCGACGCTGTCACCATAGATCCCGGTGTATATCGGGACAGAGCCCCAGTGCTAAGAAGAACGTGCCTTAGATTAACCACACAGATGCCTTCAAGGAACATGGTTTCTATCCAGGCAACTCAAGCTGGAGCTATTGCAGACAGTCTAGCACATGCACTGCTCATCGGCACCTAGTATGTTCAGCTGTGAACATATCGGGAAGCTCGGTGAGGTTGCTTCTAAGCAAGTGTCCAGGCATAGCAGTAACACAGTCAGGCTCTTCAAGTCTTTTCTGAAAAAGCAGTGGTATGGAGTGCACTGATGGAGCACAGTGTCAACACAGTCTTCATTCAATGATGGTTTGTGTGATTAATAATTGTTGGCATTAAGAAACCATGTTATTCTTTCACTTCATGAATCAAGTCAAATACAGACATAATAGAATACGTCGTGTTCTTCATCAGCATCATCAAGGTTATTGACGGTGTTCGAGTAAGCAATCTACAGATAGAATATATAAGTGAGTACGGAAATGTTTGCATGCGCAGCTCATTGACCGAACTGTCCGAATACGTTTTTCAAAAGTGTCAGACAGCATGGCACGTGGCCAGTGACTGCAGTGAAGTGTCGTCCATATAAAAGTGGTTAGCCTTTCACAACTGACCAAATAGGATCACTGTTTGTCTTGATGTTTCTTTGTCCTCTTGTTAATGAATTGAAATCTCTTTGCCCAAATATCCGTGTTGCCCACGCTCTGTAATAACAAAATGGTTGACAAAGTGTGGGTGCTGTAACAGATTCCCTTAGCACTTATGTGTGTACGCTTCATTCCCTCTCCTGCAATCCAAGCTAAGCAGGAGGAGAGGGCAACTGCAAAAAAGTGGGGAAGGGGTACAAGGAGACGATGACAGACTACAATGATGAATTGAGTTGGTCATAACTGTTTTTATTGCCAGGTAGTATGGTGTGACCTGTGGCAGGCCGATGGAAAGGCCTGGCAACACGACGGTGTGTAGAGTGGCAACACGCAGACGAAACTCTGGCGATACTAGAGAATGTTGTCCAACATTTATTTTACCACATTTTTAAAGGAGGGGAAAAAGGGGTTATTGGCAAGCATTTCATGAGTCACTTGACTTGTGTGGCCACACAGTTTGGCTACAGAAAACGGACATCATTGGACACCTCGCTCCATCCAGTTGCATAGACAGGCATCGTGAATACACTGGTGAATTGAAATGACACCCGAGGTTGCACGACACAATAGGAAAGAGGCTATTCCATGAAAAAGGGGGAGGGGAGGGGTTGTACACGTGTCTTTGAATTATGGTTGTCAGAGTGTATTAAACTTTTTAATATGGTGTGACTGCACAATTTCTATATCTTGGGGACTGGTAGTTTGTAGGATGTAAAGTTTGAGGTATACAGTTGAAGTCGTGAACTGCTACAATAAAATGTTGTGCCAGTGCTTTTGGTTATTTTTTCCCTGTGTCCATGCGATGCCTATTCAATCTAACATTAACAGCTTGTCCTGTTTTGTCAACGTACCACTTGTGACAATGAACTATTCATCTTCAACATTTCAACTAGTAACAGTAAAGCTGTATTTTATGTGATGTGTATCAATCAATCATTTTATTTCCTTTTGATTGGGAGGAGTACAGGACTAAAAGTTTAAGAGCTTGGCGAGGTCCCAATTCCGTTCACACGTTGGCAAAGCAGCAGGAATGGCAGACAATCATGCATGAATAATATCAAGTAAACTTATACAAATAACACTGCAAAAACTATTACAAAAATAATTCATTTCATTTATTGGTACCCTCAGGACCGGGAGGTATTACAGAAGGGAGTGGTATTAGCACAAAAAGAAAAAAAAAGAAAAAAGAATACTGAAATGCAGCAATGGATATGCAGTTATTACAGTGGTGCGGCTCCTACTCACACAGTCTTAGCTAATGGCGTTTTTAAACAATTCATGATCTTGGATAGTTGCTATTGATGCGGGAAGGTGATTCCATTCGATGCTCGTGCGTGGTAGGAATGATGTGTGGCAGCCATTTGTTCTGCATAATGGAACTCCGACCTTGTGACGATGATCTAGACGAGGTGATACATAATCTGGTAGTGAAATAAGTTCATTAAGTAATTGGGGATGGTGATATATTTTGTGAAATAGACACAAACGAAGAAACTGACGGCGAGATGCTAAAGATGGTAGGTTCAAGCTAGATTTCATTGCCGATATGCTTGCGGTGCGGTTATAGTTGGAAAGAATAAAGCGGGTAGAATTATTTTGAACCGTTTCGACTGAGTGTATTAGATTGGCAGGTACAGGATTCCAAATTGAGGCAGCATATTCTAATTTAAGGTGAACCAATGTTTCGTAGAGGGTGACTTTTAAGGAAAAAGGAGCTCTAGCAAAGTTGCGACGTAGGTACCCAAGCATTCTGCTTGCTTCTCCAATTATGTGTTTTATTTATTTATTTATTTTATTTATCTCTCTGTCATCTCTCATGTGTTCAGTGTGGATTGCCCAATTTAAAGTGCTGGTTATGTGTAAGCCTAGATATTTATAGCTAGAAACGGTATCCAATGCAAGATCATTGAGAGAGTAGGTAGGAGGTGAATTAGTTGTTCTAGGCACTCTCATAACCTTGCACTTGTTGGCTTTGAGTTGCATTAACCACTTTTGACACCAAATTGAGACAGCAGTAAGGTCAGTTTGAAGAGCAGTTACGTCAGCATCGGAGCTTAATTCACGGAATATTACACAGTCATCAGCAAATAGGTGCACATGAGAGTAAAGACACGTAGGTAAGTCGTTAACATAAATAAGAAAAAGAAGACGACCAAGCACTGACCCTTTCGGTACTCCAGATTGAACAGCGGTGTGGCGGCTATTCACCGCGTTAGCAGCAACATACTGAGAACGATTGTTAAGAAAGAATTCAATCCAAGTTAGTAATTTCCTGTCAAGGTTTAGTTGATGTAATTTGTAATTTGTGCAATAATAAACTGTGGGAAACCTTGTAGAACGCTTTAGAAAAATCCAAAAATATGCAGTCGGCCTGAGAAGAGTGATCCAGTATAACGTTTAGTTCATGTGTGAAAGATGCCAGTTGGGTCTCGCAGGAGTATGTTTTTCGGAAACCATGTGTGCTAGGGTAAAGAATGAATTAGATTCGAGGAATTTTACAAGGTTCGAAAATAAGATGTGTTCTAATATTTTGCACGGTATACTGGTAAGTGATATAGGTCAGTAATTAAGTGGGGAATGGCGGTTACCAGCTTTGTGAAATGGAGTCACCTTCCCGATCTTCCATTCAGCGGGCAAGCAACCTTGGTTGAGTGACTGCTGAAAGATCATTGTTAGTATGACCGATGAAGAAGCACACATACTCTTTAGGAATTTCGGGTCAATTTGGTCACAACCAGGAGCGGAAGACAATCTTAAGGACCTAATTATCGCTTCAACACCACTGCAATCAATACATATTGGAGGCATAGTGGGATGGGGAAAGGGTTCTGCGTAGGTAAAACATCATTTGCATCAAGGGAAAAGTGAGAGGAAAAAACATCGTTTAAAATGTTTGCACATAAGTCAAAAGGAATTTGATTTCTGCTAGCATCTTCTAGGGTGATTGCGTCGTCGGGTTTATTGTGCGCCAGAATTTTTTAATATCGTTCGTTAGCATGGATGGTAACACGTTTTGTAAGTAATAACTTTCGGCCTTTTTTAGTGCTGTTACATAATTTTTAGACGCGAGCTTGTAGGCATTTCAGCGTTCTTCATTCCCGCATTTCTTGGCGTCATCAAATTAAACGTCATCTCTCATTTTCTCCTTTCAATGAATGCCATCTTGTCTAGGAAGTTAATTTCACTGGAAGAACATGAATAGTGAATTTAATACTAGAGTGAAACTTGTTATAGTGGTGAAAGAATGTGTTTAGTGCTCTTTTGCCATGTCCCTATATAATAAATATGTAGAATACGTGATAGAGATAGGCAAAAGGTTTTATTGTAGATGATTTTGCCTGCTCTGATTCCGAGTGTCCTATAAAAATGCTCGCATGAAAGAGGTTCCCATAGCGGAGAGTAGTGCCAATAGTTTGTAGGTAGTAAGATGAATCAGTCAAAATAATTGTCAGGACTAATTTAAGCAATTAGCAGTAAATTGTAGCATTATGTGTTTGGTAGAATGCAAGCTTCCATCTTCCTTTCTTGCCCCTCCCCCCCCCTTTTTTATTTTTGAAACACACTCTGTAATGAGATAATTGCACTCGGGGTTGATGGGAGATAGCTAGCATATCATGACTATCACAGTTACTTCTGTCACTTACAATCGTATGTAGCTCAGTGTGCACAGTAGGGTCAAATTGAACCAGATTGAGAGTAATGATGTTTTTCCGAGTCTCTCTTAACTACATCGACGCAATTGAGAGAGTATATATCGTTGAGTGACTCTGGTGACATCATATCCTGAAGAGTTGGTACGGAAATCGAAGATATACGAGTTGACTGAATGTTTTGGACAAGCTCAAGGCGAAGTGCATGTCACAATGATCCTTTAGTCTGCAACACATGAGCAGCTAGACTCCATTCACAACAGGCTTAAAACTAATATCTGAAGAAGATCAATGGCTAATTGAAGAATTTCTTCATGGCATGAATTAATACTTCCAAGCAGAGTATGATGCAGTCCTAGTGTACGAACACAACACCCAAATTTTTGCCGATCTCTTGAGCAGGGGGAACCATTTCTCAAGTACACAAGCAGAAGAGGAATGTATGTCTGCTACCTATACACCTATAGGCTGTGCTGTACCATCAGATAGGATGGCAGCCGTGCTACCCAAACTTACAACCTTGCCTTGCTCTGAAGATGTGTGTAAAATGAATTGAGTTCTGGGAACAATTTGTCCACATTGTTTATAACAACAATTGGACTGCAGCGAAACAATTGCATTATATGTGACTGTTCTTGAAAGGTACTGCTCGAGTAGTTGCTGGTCTTACAATGACTGAAGCATACTACAAGGACACTGTCAACACGCTACTGAAGAGCTTCGGTGATAAGATGTGCCAAGAACAAGAACACTGTGGAAGATTGCATCAGTGGACTTCTGTTTGACTGTCTGATAACACAGCCCTTTGACAGTATGACCACGTGCGCATTAACATCCGAGAGCTGAATTCACTAGGTGTACATTGGTAATAGCATTCACTGATGCTCTGCAACATCATACTCAGGGCACTACCCCAAAATGTCGTCGAACCAGTGCTGCAATAGCTAGGATTTATATTTGGACAACGCTGCTTATGCTTAGGGGCTAGACAGTCTTCTGCAGCTTTTTCAGTCTAACTGGAAAGTATGGAGAAGTGCGACTACAGCAATAGCAACGAAGGAGACAGTGGTGATCAGCATGCAACAAACTAGCCAACTCGAAATCACAGCTGGGACAAACCTACTTCATCTGTTCACTGACAAACTCCATCAGAAATCTTCAATATGTTGCAGAGATTCATAGATTCTGCACATTAAGGCAACACTCAACAGAAGCATGTCAAACTGATACTTGCCTGACACAAAATAAGCAAGTGCTGACAGTGTCCTTGTTGCATATGTACAACTAAAGGCCACAGGGTGCACTACTGCGAAGGAAAGGTCTCTTGCTTGAGGTGCAAATGTCTCCATGCCTCAAGTATGTGTGACACAGAAGATTACTCTCACTAAGGCGTCATAACAGGCTATGCGAAAAATCAGATGGATATTCAATTAAAACTAAGTACAAGACAGCTGGAGCCAGGAAAGTGTAGAGAGACCCTGAAACAGTTTTTACAATTTTGTACAAACACATTGGGCCAGTAGACCTAGTCTTAAGTCATTTACAGGCTGATTTCAGCTCTCTGCATAAACTGTGTAATTTATTAGACCGTTTTAAATCTGTGAAGCACTGCAGATAGCTGTGACTCCGCCAAACGCATTTTCAACTGCCCATTCACAGAACGACACGCTCTAGTAAAGCGACATCACCCTGGTTGCTGATCTGATTGGCTGTAGAATGTGCGGAAGTAGAATGGGCTTGTATTGTGACAGCACCTCTCGGAGCTTCGCGAGCTTCGTCTCTTGCTAGACAGCGTGCATGCTGCCGGGCGCACTGTGTGACAGCCTCCGAGATTACAAGCAACCTGTCGGGGTGCAATCTTGGAGGTCTAAACTGGGCGAAGCTCAAACCATCGAGTGTGCTCATGAGAGTTGTGCAATGCCAGCACGTCTCACGAGCACAGGTGAAATCAAGGGGATGATATAATTGTCTGTAGTGGCCTTAATACACGATGTGTTGTTGACTTTGTGGTGTGAATGGTTTGATCATGCTCTAGCCTAATTGCTAAAACTAAAACAAAAATTCAGGGTCCCTCTAACAGCAGTTGACGGTCTAAAGAGGGAAGCTTTCCTGGCTATGCTACACTGAGCAAAACCTCTGAACACCATGATGTGTGATGGCGTCTACATTCTCAGAAGAGAAGCCCCACATGAAAACCAGATTGTACGCTAGCTGCAGGAAGTTCATCTAGGAGAAAGGTGCTGCTCCATGTTAATTTGACGTTTACTATAAAATGGAGTGAGCAGAATCACTGGATAACCAAGCCCCGATCGACGTCGTGCGGGGAAAAAATGGGTTGACCAAGCTGAATGAATTTCAACGCCTGTTTTCCGAAGGGCGACAAAATCGTAAGAAATTAAAATATAAGCTTGAAAAATCAATAGGAAGGCTGCTCAAACAGACTTGGTGAAGGAGCCTCAGTCAGAAGTGTTAAATTAGCCTAGGAATTGAACGAGGTGTGTAAGTGGCTGTTTGAATCAGAAGAGAAGGTATGACAGCACCTCCCTTGGTGCCCAAGGTACAGCACAAATTTATTGAGGAGCAATAGGCTCCTCAATGAACTGGTGCACAATCAAATGGTGCAAGGAACGAAGCAGCCAGGACATATAGTAGAGAACTCTGAATCAGCAGGCATTACGAATGGTAATTGGCAAGCCTGATGAGCCATCTAGAGGAGTCACTCTAGGCAGTGGGAAGCAACCAGAAATTGCGCATAAAACACCATGCTGCCATTGAGCTGCCGTCAGGGCGTCTGTTACAGCTCTCCAAAGAAGACACATCCATTGCTAATCCTGTGGGCATCGATCACAAGGCGGCAGAACTCCTTTACCAGGACAGCAACTTAGGGAAGAAATTGCTCAACTGTTTTGGCAAAATACACCTGCAGGTGGAATAGCTGAAAAAAAGAAGACTGTTGAAGTAGTTGAAAAACAGGACCGAGTGGCTTGCCGACTTGATCGGCTTCTTCCGTAACCTGGTGGGAAATATGTGCACTTGTACTATGGTTGCTTTCATGCCTGATTTTCTGTCTTTTCTAGCATACAGTAGACTCTCAGTAAATGGAAATCTGTAAAACTGAACTGCTGCGTGAATGGAACAACTTTCTCTGTTATGATTGGTTTCATACTGGAATGCTGCAACCCACTTCACCTCTCAGTAAACAGAACTCCTGTTAAATGAAACACATTTTCCCGGTCCCTTCAGGTTCCATTCAATGAGAGTCTACTGTATATGATCTGCAAGATGTAACATCCCTGCAAGCTTGTACCATGGGCAGCTGTCCTGTCAAAGCATGATCGTGACCATATGCATCCATGGGAACATCGAGCCTCAGCCAGGAATGCCACGCGCACGCACCATCGTACACACACACACACTCAATCTTCTGCCCCGAGTAGTCACTAGGTAGTCACTAGAACATCACTTCAATGGCCATAGCCATGCAGCTTCACATGAGGAATGTTCTGGCTCACACTTTGCTGCAGCACATGGCGCCTCTTCTTTGCCCGTTTGGGTGAAGGGCCACTCGCTGGTCGTCCTGCAGCTACTCGCTTGGAGCCTCTAGTTAGTCCTGGACGTCGTCTTGAAATTGCTGTTGGCTGTACTTTAATATACCGTCCACGACGTAACTCCAGACCTAAAGCAGCGTCCATTGCCATCATGGCACCAACACCGCGCTTCTGCTCTTGGAGTCTTCGGAGGCGTTTAGTGCCACTGAGGAGGTGCCTTCTGTAGACTGCATTGCTTTTCTCTTCTGCATGAACTCGCCGTAACTGCTCAATCAGCGCTTCAAGGCTGTTGTCTGCATCCTATAACAATCGTCACTTTATTAGGTATAGCCTCAAACATTAGGTTTTCAAATACTGGAAGCACAGTATTTTCTAAATAGTCTCCCAGTACACACTTCGGTACTTTTTAAGAACACTGAAGATACCTTTTTTTATCAAGATAGACCTCATAATTTAAGAAGCAATAACACATATTTATTTACAATGGCATGCCATAAAGGAGTACCAACACGATTTTCAGACACCGAAAAGAAACATTTTTTATTTCTAGGGTGCGCGCTATTAACACTCTCTGCACACCAGGCAACATGAATGAAATATTTAAATTTGAATTCAAAGTATTTATTGCCCAGCATCTCTAAGCCAATCTCTCTGCAGTGGACATTATCACAGTACAACACAGTTACTAAGTTTGCGAAACCTGCGTCCTGCATGCAGCTTAAATAGCAGAAATCGCTGTCAGTCTTTGGATGACATCTTACTCATCCTTTAGGTGAACATGTGCATATGACAGCAGAATGACAGCTGCTGCTACTAAGTTGCGAGCCGCAGTCTTTTTTGACGACTTCTGTTGACAAGTCAGAGCAGGCAAGTCACTAAGTATCTGTGGATGTAACCTGTGGATGATGCAATCGCACTTTTTACGGTGCGCCGCAGCTTCGTAGTGTAATCGAAATGGTTACCACAGTGGCTTATAAAAGAGCTGTATCAGGGAATCGCACACTGTGAAATGCTAGCGGGCGACTTCCAGAACAATTGTTTTTAAGGCTTTGGGGTGTAAGCATAGTCCAACCACCAAGTGTTAAAAAAAACAAGGAAAGTGAGATGCAGTAGTCAAATTACTGAATGGATCAGTCTTGTGAGTAACCATCTGCAAAAGTATCAGATTCCGCCTTTTGCTAAGATACAAATGTGGTTACAGATTACTGACTTTTTCTCCAGATACCATGCCTAGTACAGCTAAACCCCTTAATAAGTGGCAATCTCCGGGCAGCAATTCTTGTCTCTTAATACAGATTACCACGTATGCATTTTTCCTATGAATCCGTATTTTACTCTAGGCACACTGGTGTTTCTTATACCCATTTGTTTCTTATAAAAGGTTTCAACTATAGTACTCTTTATCTACTAAAACACTAACTTATTCTTACATAATGGAGGTAATCACATGACGTCATATGCAAGAGGCCTTAGCATGGAAGTCGCCATATTTGTGCTTTCGCGCATAAACATCGTCATTCCACAACCAAAGTTCTTGGCAGTGTGTGTTTTGCTAATATTTTCATAAGAAAACGGGTTAGTGATGTGCACCGCCACCAAATAACACGCTGTCATAACCCAGATCACTGAAAGACCAGGGCTATGGCAGCGCACGCACTGGTGCTGCCTGGCAGGAAGAGCTCATTGAATATCTCTTATCAAGACTAGGTAGTTGAGAATGCTGTCTGCAGAGTAATTTTGCAGAAGATGGTCCTCACTCTAAGGTTGCCTGCACAAGAATTACAGATACTAATGACTTATGGGTCAATAGCAGGTCATTTGCTTCATGGGCGTTAGACCTGTGCATGTTGCCTCAATGCTTCCGACGAAAAATTGGGCAGAAAGAAGTAATGACCGCATGAAGAGGTACAGCAACTGGTACATGGCTGAAGCACAGTTAATGTAAAGAATTCTTTTTACATTGGTATTCAAGCAAGCATCTGAAAAAAGGTTGAGTGAGGGAGAATACAGGAAAACATATTTTTGAAGACTTGAATCGGCTGAATAAATAACTAGTTATGAAAATATTGATTTGTATGACCTTTGTATTTATTTCAATGAAAAATTGTGTGTTACATTGGGCTGCAGGGGCTCCACATCCACTTATTTGACGACAGCTTTTATGGTATCATTTTGAAAAGTTGTATGCCGATGCGAGCTAGAATCTCATCCACACCGTGTAAATGCTGGAATTAAGCACTCCAGGGTGTAGCTGTAGCGTGCTGTGACCATTGAGGTGTTGTTGACCCAAATGTTTGGTGACAAGCCATTAATAGCCCACATATAGTTCCAAATGCTAACTGTACAGCATTGATGAGTAATAGTCAGAGGAGCACCACCTGCAACTCTGTAACTTGAGGTGCAGTTAGCCCAAGAGATAGTTGGAAAAGCTTGCATGGTACTCAGTTGTTTTGTGAAAATGAAGCTCTGGGATGTGGTACTCATTTTCTGTTTTGCCACAAATTTATTATCCAGTGTTCTTAGCAATTTACAAATTAGTAATTTAAGCTGGAAGTGAATATTATAGAGCAAAATAAACAGTCAGAACTTGTTCAACTTTTTTCATCTATTCGTCACTTGAAACTTTCATAAACAGGCAAACATATTTACTAAGTGACACCTAGTATGCAATTAATATAGAGGCATGTTGGAGTATTCAAACCGTTTTCACTGTGGGACCGAATGATAGTTTTTTCATAAAGAGATCTCTGTGCACTGATTTTATGTGCTTCTCAATTTCGTTACAAGCAAAATTATTGCATGTCATCCTGCATCGGCTATACATTGTTACAGCACCCTGGTGATGACATTATGACCCTTTACGAAAGAAAGTAGCTCTGTTCGTCATTACTCTATGCTGAACTTTTTTGCTAGCATTGGGTGTCATCTATAGCTTGTGAGTAGTGGCAATAATGGTGCTTCTACTATATGCAACTGCGTGATGTATGACTTTTCATTCTAGGAACTTGTATGGATTCCCTTTGAAACATTGGCCACAATATTACATGAATGTCTCATGTTAATATTGTAAACGTTACTGAACTGTTATAAGATTGGATGTATTATCTTTTGTGACTGAAAACGCTATGTGTGGTACCTCTACAGCTCTCTTAGTGCTTTGGCAGTGTCTAAAATCTGTGAATTAAGTGCTGCACTGACAGAACATTTTAGAAAATTGGTTTCAAGATCTGTTGTAACTAAAGGTTTTCTAAAAATGCATGCAAATTAGGGCTTAGGATTTTAATAGCCTTTAATAATGCAGATATAATAATAATAATAAAAAAAAAATAATAATAATAATAATAATAATAATAATAATAATAATAATAATAATAATAATAATAATAATAATAATAATAATATTAATGTTTTATGTCTCAAAACCACGATATCATGACACTATATACGGAGACAACCATAATTTTGCCCACCTGGCGTTCTTAAACACACCTAAAGCTAAGCAGACAGGTTTCTAGCATCTTGGCTCCATCGAAACGCAACTGCCCCAGCCAGGATTCAATTCTACGACCTTTGGGTTGGCAGTCAAGCACCATAACCACTAGACAGCTGTAGCAAGTATGAAACGTATGGTGTAAGTGCAGTGCTGTAATAGTCAACTCACCATGTTTAGCATAGAGTGGCATCTCAGCTATCTTTAAGAGGGGGTCTACATCCTTTCCAAAGTTTTTTTCTCTGCAGAGCCTGTGCCAGTAGTATATGGCAGGAGGCAATGGGTTCACTGCAGAGTTGGCAAGGAGAGCATACCCATCTTCTTGCACAAGCAGTTTGCTCTCGTGAGCCTGGTGGCTTCAGCTGGTGACATGCCGCTGTCAAAGTATGCCAAAAAGGTCTCTCTGGTCTGCATTGTTGGAGTAAGACGAGAAAGTGCGTCTGCTGCTGCAGTGCTGTGGCTGTGGTTTTTGTGATGAAAGAGCTTTATCACAGCTGGCAGTGGCTTTTCCCCACGTAAAAAGGCATCATTACGTTTTGTATTTCTGTTGACCTTCTTGATTTTGAGGTCAATCTTTGCAGGACAATGTGCTGCAGCCTCACCACATGATTTTTCCCGCTTTGCCTCTTTGCAGCGCCATACTTTGTGGAACACCATCCTGCAAAGCAGTACGAATTTAGAATTTCAGCGACAGCAACGAAAGGGGTCTGCTTTGCCTGCAAATGCCATTTGACCAAAGGAAAAATACACCAGTTACTTGAGCACTTACTAGGTACCAGCACAAATCTCCTTGCAGTGCGTTTAACCCTTTTAGATGCTTTGTACACAATTGTGTACATCACTTGTTTTTGCTAGTTGTGTCAACTAGGGGCTGAAAAAGTGCAAGATACAATGAAGTTTAGATGAAATAATCAACCTCCTCCCTCGAAACATGTCTTTAACTTCAGTTTTCACACTACTGTTGCATATAATCACTTTTCCAGAAGCACTACCATAGTCGACGAGTCATTCAATGCAGCGCTTCGCTGGAGCCACTTCGAAATATCTTTTTTTCTTTTCTCAATATCGTTAAAATGAGAAACCAATATCCAGTATATATCTAGTCTGAGATTTCATTCTATATATACAAGAATCAAATATGAATGTCTTTAGAATAAGTAGATGTTTCATAAAAGCTCAATTTCAATTAACTGCTATGAAATGCCTAAATCAATCTATTATAAAATTATTGTTGTTGCAATAGAATATAGACAGCTTTGAAATCATGTGTCAATTTGACGCATTTACAGGCAGTTCTTCACAGGTGGCATCTGAAAGGATGAACTCAACAAACCTGCCAAAAACACAATCATTAATTTTACTTCTTGCATTACCGAAGCACATTTAGGACATTTTCAGCTTCTAGGTTAGAGTTTGACGACAGTTCAGATGGTGAGGAAACATGATAATAAAGTTCCAGTCACTCAACAAGTTTAGGCGAAAACAAATGAGAGACGTTTCGGGACTAGTACAGGTTCCTAGTAGTAATCAAGGGGCTCTTACAGATCTCAGGGTGTCTCTCGTGAGTTTTCATTTTCACTTGTTCAGTGACTGCATTGTCATCATTAGGATAAATAAATCACGGAAAATGCCAATCCTGCTGCAAAGCTACTAGCTGCCGTGGACACATCTTAGAGGCTTGCCACAACACTTGAAATTTGAACAAGAGATCACAGTTGTAAAGCCTGCACAAACTCTGCATTTGAATTTATCGTGACCATCAGCTCTTATTTGTGCAAGCTGGAACTTTATGGTAAACATTTGATGCTCTCACAATTCCAAGAAAAGGGGATTCAATCAATTAGTTTTCTGGCACAGTAATTGTTGAGTGAGACAATTTTACTAAATATTTTGCTAATGAATTGCTTTTGTATTAGCCAAACCGGGGGGAGTCGAGAGACACTCTCACAATAGCTTCCTGGAATCGGCACAAAGTTAAAAGTTGGTATTGGGGATCTAAGCTAGTCACTGCAGTCTCTACTGTGCCTGTAGTTCATCTGGGGGGTGCAGGGGGGGAGGAGGGGTAATACAACTTTTTTCTCAACTATTTCACAGTCCCAGAGAACATGCTTTGAGGTGGTTCCTCTATTATTATAGAAGATACGTTTTGCCTCGCGGATGTAATTGCGAAAACTTACGGCCATGTTGTACCAGGTTTGTTTAAGTTTTCGTTCTTTTTTGTAGTGTTTCTGGAAAAACGAAAAATGCACTCTATTCTGCCCCCCATGCGAGGACACTTGTAAGCGCATTAAGTTTTGGTTTGAAGGCAACTCCGGTGAATCACCTGAAGGGTGTCCAGTTTGCGGCTAGGCGGTGGGAATGCGCGTTTCGTTATTTCTATATATTTGAGAAATGTCACTGAATGAGCGGAGTCTAGCCCTCTCGTACCGATCATCTCCTCGTTGTCCACAACCATTGAGACGGCGCATCGTTGGACATTATCCGCAAAACATGAAGTTTTATCACCAGAGACGACGTAAGTTATTTTTGGAGTTATAAGATTATTTTTTGCATTACCTTTCACACTTTGCTGTTGGCTTGACGAAGTCTACAACCCATGACGTATTCGTCTTCAAGCCGTAGTCTTCTACCCAGCTGCAGGCGTGACGTTCATCGGTGATGTTTGCTCGAAGCACGTCGACGTTTTGACGCGTTCGATCGTGCTGTGCGCCGATGTTTCACATGCGCTGCTTTCACTAGCCATGGCCGTACAACACACTGCGATCGCGGCAATCACGTCTTGAAACACGTGGTCACCAGAGTATTCCGCGCCGCTAAGTTAAAAAAAGGGGGGGGGAGGCGAGTAGTTCAACACAAAGGTGATCGCGTCGAGCGACAAGGCGAGGGCTCAAGACACTGGCGGCACCAAATATACTTGAAAGCCAAGCGTGTTCACTGTAAAAAAAATCGCACAGTAGGACACAACGGCAGATCACTTCTTGCTGAAGGGCCAAGGCCGCAAAAAGGCGCAGGCGTCAACACAAATGTTCACTGAATTAAAAAAAAATTCACGCGCACGAAAAATGCACACTAGACCACAAATTAGTCCAACGCCACGCCAAGCGCCTCTTCCTCAGTCAACGCGAGAGCAGTCCATGGTGCACAGGCGGAGACGAAAATGCCACGGGCATTGAACAAAACAGCGCAAGCCTTTTCTTCCCATCTGCGCTGAAAGGAACGGCCATTAGGGATTCCTTCAGGGCGCACTCCGAGAACGAGAGTATTTCGTCATGAGGCGCGGCGGCCGTTGCTAGGCGCACGTTGCAGTGGCGTCCCTGCGAGAGTGTGACCAATAGCGCGCCGCTGCGGTTGCCATGCGTTGAACCTACTGCAGATTACAAATGCGCCGCCCGAACATTCCTCCCGACAAGCACGGCGGCAACAGCGAGCAAGTTGGGCAAGTTCAAGCCACGGCGTCGGAGTTTAGCCCTGGTGATGGAGCCGTCTTGCCAAGTGCTAGACGCGAGAGGTGGGCCTATTGCTGCTTCTCTGTTTCCCTATCGGCAAATTTTGCACCTGTTTGTTCGTTGTAGGCGCTACCATTAACGTTAGAGGATTGGCAGGAAAGAGAAAGCAGAATCAGCTTTACCGACTTCTAACGGAGCGTGACATAGACGTCCTGGTAGTTCAGGAAACCAAAGTAGACGACAAGGAGGATACTAGCAGCATGGCTAAACGTTTCGCGTCTAGTTTTTATGTTGTCGTGAGTCACGCAGTAGGCACATCGGCTGGCTGCATACTTTTTTTTAAGAAGTTGCCGGGGCTTGAAGTGCTCGACCAATTATCAGTGTTTTGCAGGCCGATGTGCTGCGCTTGATTTTTCACTGAACAACGCCAATTGGCGTATTTTGTGTATTTAGTCGCCTAACAAGGTTGAGGAAAGGGCTCACTTCTTTCTCGGCCTAGAGAATCGACTAGCTGATGAAAACCATTTGGTTGTGCTTGGAGATTTCAACTGTGTCCTCAGTGCGCGAGACAAAACTAGCACTCGAGCTTTTAGAGATAAAAGTACCAGCGTTCTGACACGCATAGTTGAAAAGTGTGACCTTGAGGATATCGCGGAGAATCTTTGTGGCTCGAGTGCAGTAAAGTACACGCGCTTCGAGGGCTCCAGACATGCAAAGTGGACTGAATTTATGTGTTTTCGGAGATCCTGTTGGAGTGTTCCAATTATGAAATAGTGCCCGTTTCCTTTTTGGACCATGAAATAGTCCAGTGCTCTATCGGAAGTTTAAAGACTCTTCGTGGGATATATGATCAATATATGATTTTGTCCATATATATATATATATATATATATATATACATCATATATATGATATATGATGTTGTCCATATATATATATATATATATATGATATATATATGGACAACTTTTCATGGGATATATGAAAATAAGACAATAGACTGCTGCAAGACGAAATTTACAATCAAGCCGTAAATGATGAGAATAGCAACTTAGACCCTAACAAAGGCCCGCACTTTCGGCAGCGATGGGTATTATGTAAGGAGACTTTAAAATTAAAAGCGATAGACAGGGCAACGCGTATACAGTACGATCACAATAAATAGAAGCAGATTTAAAAGCTCTGCTCGATAAGCTTTTAATGCTTGAATGCCGAGAACCCGGCAAATGATCAGAAGACGTTCGAAAAGCGAAGCTAAAAATAGAGCGACTGGACGAACAGCGTTGTCGCGGAGCCCTGGTGAAGGCAAGGGCGGATGACTCAGCTGCCGATAAAATGCCCTAGAAGCGTGCGCTCGGCTTGGAAAAAGCACGAGCCGAGACGAACCACGTTCGTGAAATTGAATGGGGAGAGAAATTATCAACAGACAATATCAGACTGTTAAAGACGATATCAAAACGGCGTTCACCGAGCATTATAGGGTGTTGTTCATTGTGTGGGACGTAGATATCAAAAAATTTGAGCACGACTTTCTGCCTTTCATTGCCCGCATAGACGACGAAAGGAAAGAATATTCAGAGCGGGTAATAACGGAAGTTGAGGTAGAGGAAGCGATTGAAAAACTAAATCCTGTGAAATCGCCTGGGCCTGATGGGTTAACGGCTGCTTTTTAGCAAAACATTCAAGCATGAACTGAGCGCGACACTGACAGTTGTTTTCAATGAAGCATACAAATTGAACAAATTGCCTCCGTCGTACCGGTTGTCCCATACTGTATTAATACCCAAAACCAATAACGCCGACAAACTAAGATCTGTTACAGCGTACCGACCGAGAGCTCTGACTAACGTCGAATATAAGGTATTGATAAGTGTATGGAACTGTCGCCCCGACACAGCTGAATTGGCACCCAAATGAAGAAGACAACAACGTGGTTGTTGTGGGTTGGACTCTCGAGCTTCTCCCGTTGGTCTGCATGACTGTGCGCTCTTCAAGCCGTTAGCAAGACTAGCTCTTGGTGAATGAATCTTCCCCGTAACATCTTTTGGTGGAAGGTGCGGGGTCTTCACACAACTCGGCTCTGGAACTCTGCAGTGAACGCCATCTTTGTCCTGCCACGATGCCTGAAACTGGCACTCAGGCCTCGCCATCCACGCTGGCTCCATCATCTGTGAGTCCCTCCCATCTTCTCGAGCCTCGCACGTTTTCCGGGACAGAAAACACGGACGTCGAAGAATAGCTCGCATTATTCGAGCGCGTCAGCAAGCACTACAGGTGTACTCGGCTGCTGACCCGCAGGGCGCGGGTTCGAATCCCGGCTGCGGCGGCTGCATTTCCGATGGAGGCGGAAATGTTGTAGGCCCGTGTGCTCAGATTTGGGTGCACGTTAAAGAACCCCAGGTGGTCTAAATTTCCGGAACCCTCCACTATGGCGTCTCTCATAATCATATAGTGGTTTTGGGACGTTAAACCCCACATATCAATCAAGCACTACCGGTGGGAATAAAGGCTCATGCTGGCAAATATTCTATTCTACCTACAGCGTACGGCACGCGCCTGGTATGAGACGCATGAAGAAGAATTAACCAGCTGGGACACATGCAAGCAAAAGCTTCGTGATTTGTTCGGTCGGTCAGTTGCTCGTCAGATGGCAGCCAGCCAGTAACTCGTGTCGCGTGTTCAATCATCGATGGAGTCGTACATCACGTACTTCCAAGACGTACTGGCACTGTGCCAGAAGACTGACAAAAACATGCCCGAGGCGGACAATATCAGCAACGTGTTCAAAGGCATTTTTGGTGATGCTTTCAATATACTAATGTGCAAGAACTGCACAACTGTCGACTCCATCATATCTGAATGCCGACGATTTGAACAAGCTAAAAGCAGGCGAATCACTCACCACATTGTGAGACTACCAAACACTGCTGTGACTTTGTCTTGCAAGTATTCTGTAGCGCCCCGTTCACTTGCACCTCCTGCCAATATTGCAAGGATTGTTCGCCAGGAGCTGGAAGCCATGGCACCTGCTTCCTATCAGCCCCCTACGCAAGACAACTGGGCAACTGTCTCGCTTATTCAAGCTGTCCTACGTCAGGAGTTTGCTTACTTTTGCGTCCAGGTTCCCCAGCCCGTCAGACTTCTGCCGCAGCCCATGAGCAGTCCTGTCCACAACGCTGACCACCACTCTGCTCCACTTGTCGCTGCGGCAGCTTCGACTCCTCGGTTTCCACCACGCTACCGAAATCCATCTGAGTGGCGCACGCACGATGATCGACCCATCTGCTTTTCTTCCTCTCGAGTTGGGCGTATCTCCCTCCATTGCCGCAACAGGTCGTATTTCCGGCCAAGCTTTCCTAATGTCGACCGCCGTCAGGAACGTGGACACTATTCGCAACCCGGTTTTCCGGATGACCATATTCAGCACCCTTCAGCTCACCGTTCATCTCCACTCTCCGAACCGTCCTACGCTGACGTCGCCGCCCGAAGAAACTGGTCTAGCCTCTCGCCGTCCCCTCAGGGTCGGCCGTCACGCTCCCCTCAACGCCGCCGCTCTCTGTCACCGGCTTATTCTGTCCATTCCCCGGGAAACTGATGAGTGCAGCTCCTGGAGGTGGTGCTGCGTTGACGACATGAAACGAAAACCCTCAGCCGGCTACAAATTCAAGACGCAATTTACTTCGGGTGTTCGTTGATGGCCACGCCATTACTGCTCTAATTGACATTGCTGCCCAAGTATCTGTTATGAGTACTACACTTCGTTCTCGTCTGAAAAAGCTTCTCACACCAGCTATGTTCTCTACTGTTCGAGTTGCCGATGGAAGTCGAACATCGACGCTTGGTATGTGCACTGCTCGCGTTACTGTTGCTGGTCACCACACTTCCGTTCTCTTCGGAGTCCTCGATGCTTGCCCACACGACGTCATCCTTGGAATTGACTTCTTAACCGCCCACTCCCCCCTCATCAATTTTTCTACCGGTATCTTACTGCTCGAATTGTCTTTGTGCTCTGATTTTAGTCCTCTAAGTCGCACTCGGCTACGATCCGTGGAGTCTCTTTGGCTACCGCCCCATGCTGCTATGTATATTCCTCTATCGCCCTTCCCGTCCACTACTGATGGAGACTATCTGGTAGCTCCCCTCATTGCTTTGACTCTTACGCACCACATCGCACTACCCCATACTATAGTGGTTGTTGCCAACAACACGGTGCTACTTCCAGTTCTGAACTTCTCTACGTCAACCAAAGTCCTTCCCCTAAATATCACTTTAGCCAATCTTTTCACCCTTGATGAATGTTCGATTTGTTCTTTTACCCCTGACACTAAGACCATGGCAAACATGTCATCACGTCACAATATAAGGCGTTCTTCGAGAAAATGATGTCCAGCGACCTCTTACCTTCCCGAGTTGCGGTGCTCCGGCGTGTTCTATTTTCTTACCTGGATAACTTTGACGTCGACGACCGTCCCCTGGGCCGCGCAAGTGCCATAACCCACTGCATCGACACCGGCGAAGGCAGTTCACTCCACAAACGCCGTTATCGCGTGTCCTAGTTGAGCGCCAAGTTTTGCAGACAGAGGTAGAGAAAATGCTGAGTAAAGATGTCATTGTGCCTTCATCAAGTCCTTAGGCCTCTCCTGTGGTCTTAGTTAAAAATAAGGACAACACCTGGCGCTTTTGCGTCGACTATCGCCACCTGAATTGGATAACCAAGAAGGACGTTTGTCCTTTACCTCGAATCGATGATGCGCTAGACTGCCTCCACGGCGCCAACTATTTCTCGTCCATGAGGGTGGCGATTTGGGCTTGTTGGTATGGTTGCATGATGATGGATGGTAGCGCAGACAACGAACACGGACAAGAGAAGGCACATAGAAGGCACGTGTTGTGTCTATGTGCCTTCTCTTGTCCGTGTTCGTTGTCTGCGCTACCATCCATCATCATTTCTCGTCCCTTGACTTTCAACCCGGATACTGGCAGATTTCGGTCGACGACAGCGACCAAGAGAAGACAGCATTCATCACACCCGACGGCCTTTACCAATTCAAGGTCATGCCTTTGGGTTGTGCAATGCCCCGGCTACTTTTGAACGTATGATGGACTCTCTTCTTCGCGGTTTCAAATGGTCGACCTGCCTTTGCTATGTGGATGATGTAATCGTTATCTCGCTCACCTTCTAAAGCCACCTGCCTCGTCTCTCGGCAATTCTTGACGTTTTTTGTTGCACTAGTCTCCAACTGATTTCGTCGAAATGCTGATTTGGGCGTCGGCAGATTAAACTACTCGGCCACCTTGTTGACGCCACTGGTGTTCAACCCGACCCTGACAAAGTCCGTGCTGTCCGAGAATTCCCGGTTCCGCGTTTCACACAAGAAGTTCGCAGTATTATTGGGCTCTGCTCATACTTACGCCGCTTTGTCTTCAACTTCGCGGACATTGCTAGGCCCCTCATGAATCTCCTGAAAAAGAATGTGGCCTTGGGAATGTACCAAGAACATTCCTTCGCGTCGCTAATTACCGCCCTCACATCACCACCATTGCTGGCTCATTTCGATCCAGCGGCTCGAACAGAGCTTCGCACCAATGCAAGCGGTCATGGCATTGGTGCTATACTCGCTCAGACACAGAATGGCACCAACCATGTGATAGCCTACGCTAGCCGCTTTTATCGCAAGTGGAACAAAATTATTCCATCACGGAGCGGGAACGCTTAGCCCTCATTTGGGCTATTGCGAAATTCCGTCCGTACTTATGCGGATGTTCGTTCGCAGTCATCACGGACCATCATGCACTTTGCTGGCTACCTACGCTTAAGGACCCTACAGGAAGACTCGGCCGATGGGCACTTCAATTACAGGAGTACACGTTCTCGGTTGTTTATAAATCTGGAAAGCTGCACAGCGATGCTGACTGCTTATTCAGGCACCCCGTTGATCCACCTAGCTTCACTGATTTGGAATCTGATGCCTGCGTTTTAGCCACCACTGACTTTCTGAACGTGGCCGACGAACAGCGCCGAGATCCATCGCTCCTCACCATCATTGACCGCCTTCAATCGCGTTATGCTGAACCTTCTCTTAGCAGATACTTGCTTCAGGACAACGTTTTGTGCCACCGCAATTTACACCCCGATGGCGCGGAACTTTTACTCGTCGTACCGCATCACCTGCGAAAGGATGTTCTGCTACAATTCCACGACGCTCCAACTTTTGTACATCTAGGAGTCTCCAGAACTTACGACCGCATTCGACGAAGAGTGTTCTGGAAGGGTCTGTACCGCTCTGTTTGCTGTTATGTCGCATCTTGCGACCTCTGCCAGCACCGAAAGAAGCCTACGACTCCCCTTGCCAGTATTCTTCAACCTATTGAAATTCCAGCCGAGCCAATTTATCGAGTGGGGTTAAACTTGCTAGGTCCCTTTCCTACTTTTACAACTGGAAGTAAATAGATTGCAGTGGCCACAGACTATGCCACTCGGTATGCAATCACTCGAGCGCTACCAACCAGCTGCGCAACCAACGTTGCCGACTTCCTGCTGTACGACATTATTCTCCAGCATGGCGCTCCGACTCACCTGCTCACAGAACGTGGTGACTACATCCTATCTCATGTGGTTGCTGATCTACTCCGATCTTGTGCTACCCGTCACAACTTCACCACATCTTACCACCCTCAGACTAACGGTCTTACGGAGCGCCTAAACTGCACATTGACAGACATGCTTTACATGTACGTATCTACCGACCACACTGATTGGCACATAGCTCTTCCATTCGTAACCTTCGCCTATAACTCGTCGCATCATGAAACAGTGGGCTACTCCCCATTTTATCTACTCTTCGGACGTCATCCCTTACTGCCCTTCGATACACTGCTTTCATCAGACCACCAATCCCCCCCGTGCCCTCACGGCACGCGCGGTAGCGCGTGCTGGGTTATCGTCGTCGCAGACTGCACAGAAGTCTCTTCATGACCGTCGACACAGAGATGCTGTTTTTCTGCAGGATCTCTTGTTCTCCTGTGGCTCCCATCTCGACGTGTTTGCTTCTGCGAGAAACTACTATTGCGATACGCTGGGCCCTACCTAGTCATTCGTCAGGTCACACCTGTGACCTACGAGATTGCCGCTACCACAAACTCATCAGCTGCTGCACCCAGAACGGAAGTAGTCAACGTTTATCGTTTCAAGCCCTACAGCGCCGACTCGCTCATCTAACAGGCACCGAGACGGTGCCTTACGGGCCGGGGTGATGATACATGTATGGAACTGTCGCCCCGACACAGTTGAGTTGGCACCCAAATGAAGAAGACGACAACGTGGTTGTTGTGGGTTGGACTCTCGAGCTTCTGCCGCTGGCCTGCGTGACTGTGCGCTCTTTAAGCCGTTAGCAAGAATAGCTCTTAGCGAATAAATCTTCCCGAACCAATATATATAAAAGCATTAGCACGCAGACTACAGACTGTGATTCGGGGTATCGTCGCACCTCTTCAAACCTGTGGTATTTAAGGGCGTTCTATTGTCACCAATATTCCTAAAGCACGGATCATTCTGGAATGGTGTGATTATTCACTTGAGCGGGTTGCCATTCTACAAATTGATTTAGAAAAGGCTTTCGATTGTGTAGACGTTAGGATTTCGTTTGCAATTTTAAATCCCGCTAATCTTGGTTCGGTTATCTGCGAGGGAGTGGATCAGGCGTACCAGAACTGCACCACGATATTGATTGTAAATAAGATACCGGGGGCACCCATCAGTGTGCAACGTTCGGTTCGCCAGGGCTGCCCCCTCAGCCCCTTTCGTTTTGTATTTACATTGAAACACTGTGCATGAAAATAATCACAGACAATGGTATCTCTCGTTTCAACTTACAAGTCGCAGAAGTGAAACTGCTGGCTTATGCAGATGATATAGCTATCTCTACTCGTGACCAGCGGAGCATCGTACGGGCTGTCCAATGTGTCCGTGAGTTCAGCCACGTTACCGGTAGCGGCGTGAACTGGGGCAAGTGTCTAAGGCTCTAGCACGGGTCATGGCCAGCAAAACCGGACCACTTCGCAAACATGCCTTGGGTGACAACCCCAGGCAAGTACTAAGGTGTTCCACTTGACGGTTATCGTGACAGCGATAAGTATTGGAAACTGCAGGTTAAGGAGACACAAGAGAAAGTGGAGAAGGGGAAAGCAGGCGCCTTTTCGATCTTTGCCAGAGCCACACTTTGCAACTTGTCTTTCATCAGCAAGGTGTGGTATGTTATTCAGGTCATACTTTGTTCACGGACTAATGTGCAGAAACTGCACAGGATATTTGCGACATTTATTTGGGCTTCCTAATGGGAGCGATGCAGTCGCACAAACTTTTTATGAAGGGTGAAACACGGAGGTCTCGGACTAGGTCACCTCTATTTACGACAACAAGTTAACCAGTTTTTGTTTTTTAGAGATCCGACAGACTCTTTTCTACACGCAGTATGTCAACTCCGACTAGCTAGTGCACTTCCTGAATATGTTGTTTCAACCCAACATTGTGTGGGGGGGATCGGGATTTTTTATAAAGAACGTGTGTTCAGTGTAAGATTTCCAACCTTACAATTTTCACGAGAGCATCTGGCTGCTGTAAGACGAAACGAACTTTATTTTGCGTTATGCGATATAGTTTTTTCAGTGCCTCTATACCGATCTTTATTCAGTGGAGGCCCAGGTAGTGATGTTTTAAATAATTTTAAAAGAATGCAAGTCATGCCGGGAGACAAAACATTTTTCCTTAATCTGCATAGTGGGACACTACCTGTTAAAACGTTTTTGGAAAAAAAGGGGTGCTATTTGCCTTGGGGTACGCATTGCTTTATTTGTAAGCTGCCAGAAACGGTAGACCATGTTTTTTTACATTGTTGGGAGGGGAATTATTTTTGGGATGTTTTGCAGAGATTTGTGAAAAAGAATTTCTTTTGGACCCGCATAGCATTAGATTTCTAAATGTAGACAACAATGACGGGGCTCCTTTTGATGCAGTTGTGCTCATGGGCCTCCATTCCATTCAGAGAGCGAGAATGGAAGGCTGCCACTTTGATAAGGATGCACGGCCGGCAAGTGTCTCATTCAGAAAAAGAATTCGCCGGTTTCTTGAGATTTATAAAGCAGTACCGGAGCCATTACTATGGCTTCCACGACTGAAGCCACCGGTGACCTTGCGAGATTTATATTACCAAAATCATCACCATCCTTGTTGACTGTTAAGTTATCATGTAAATATTGTGCATTTCATACTTTCTTACCAGTGTCGTTTGTATTCTGTGGTTGGTACCAAATGGAGGTATCAAAGGACAAAATCGGCCATACCATGCTAAATGCGCCGGTTCTCGTCCGATAACCCAAGCTAAGCAGCATTGGGCTCGGTCAGTACTTGGGAGGGAGACCACTTAGGAGCACCGAGTGCTGATGGCACCTTCTTTTTACTTTTCAAAATTTCTCTTTTTTATTGCAGATAAGAAACTTGGGGAGAAGTGGGAGGAGGCTGTTGTTAATTTTGCGACGTCATTGTTTGCCCGTATCCCATGCGCACGTGACCATCAGTATAGCCAATAAAAATATATGCGTGCGCACATGAGTTTAGATTTGGCACCCAGAGCGCGTGACTTACTCTTTTATTATTTTTCTTCAACCTTGCTTTCTCTTTTGTTTTATTTTTGTTCTTTTTGTTCAGAGAAAGAACAGGGGTGGGGGGGTGCTGTTTAACTTTTTGTCGTCATTCGTTCCTCGTTGCGTCGCGTGCACTTAGAAACTTAATCTGCGCACACGGGTTTAAGTTTGCCGCCAATAGAGTTGTAGTGTGCGATACCTCTAATCTACAGAACTACAAGGGCGCATGGCACCTTCTTTTCTTTTTCAATTTCTCTTTATCTGTACTTTTTACTGTATATAGAAAAAAACATAGATGGAAGAGTTCGAGGGCGTTGTTCAACGTTTCCACGTCATTCGTTGTTCAAGAAAAAAAATAATGCGCGCAGTGAATCGAAATTTGACGCCTGCGCACGTGTGCCTAAATGTGGCGCACATGGCAGTTTGATTGTGTGATATCTCTACTGGACAGATTTTATTGCCGGATCGTACAATAGCATTAGGAACATGTCATATTTGTCGGGATTTAACCTTCATACGAATATGGGGACCCCGTATTTGAAGGCTCCGGAAATTTCGGCCTCCTGGTTTTTGTTTTTTTTAACGTGCCCTAAATCTAAGCTAAGCTCATGGACTATATTCATTTTGGCCGCCGAGGCCGGTACTCGACCGTGAGGCCGGTATTCGACCCTGCGCGTCTTGCGGGTCAGCATCCGAGTGCCTTAGCCACTAGACCACCATGGCAGGAGGTTACAATATCATTATTGGGGATTCCAATATTGCTGCTTTAGGTCGGTCCCTCATGTGCCACCCAGTCATAAAAGCCGACGCAACAGCTGTTTGTTAAGTTACAGAAAAAGACTTACGAGCATGGCCGGTGGCGGCGGCCAGCAAGTGCACCACATCTGTGCGTAAAAGTTAGCGCGCCCGTGCTTGTGCGCCCCAGCCAAGGAGCCGAGCAAGCTCTCTGCCGGAGAACAACAGACGTTATTGTCACGCACCTTCGCAGTTTGCCGCCAGGATAATATAACGCGCTGCATAAGCTGTTAACTGTAGCTTGGAAAGATGGAAATCGCCTGTAGTTTGTTATAAGTTGTGTTGTGGAAGGACAAGGTTTCGCCATTGGCCATGCCATGCTCAATCTTCTTGCGGCAGCGAACGCGAGCGAACGTGGAATCATGAGTTCCGACGGAGCGGCGAGAGCAGCCCGCACCGGCCGCGAAAACAGGATTGACGGTGCAGATAAGGACTACGAGATCGCGCTGCCTACGTTGCCCACTGGCCGTGTTGTACTGAACACGTTGTTTTTGCACGGTGATGTGCGTTAGCGTCCCTACAGAATTGAGGGCTTGAGAGACGCCCTCGAGACTGTTGGGGTGCTACCCGACGTCGTCGCCTTAGAAGCGTGCCAGATTAACCACGTCTAGGCCGTCACCCTCACCGGTAGAGAAGCGACAAGGAAACTGGCCACGTGGAAACTGAAGGTAAAGAACGCCGGTGCATAATTATTTATCCCGAAGACCAGCAAGTAAAACTCTGCCTGCATTAGATGCTCTACGGCATCCAAGATGAGGACATGCCCCAGCCAGATTGGTTGGTTCTTGTACGCCGCTCTTTTTGGCTTGTAAATCCTTCAGACATTTGAAATCACCGCCCTTGGACGCTTTCCCTGTCGTTCCAGGCGACCCATCAACTTCACTCGCCGCTCCTTGCGGCGTTGGTAGGTCGCCTTCACCAGCGTCCCCTTCCGTGACCGCCGGTGAACCCTGTTCTACTGGTTGGGTGTATGTAGGCCCAGTCGTGTCTGCTTCAGGCTGTCGGTCTGCCGGAGAACCTCATTTTGTGGCGTCACCACTGGAAAGCCCCGCCTGCTTTCTTGTCTCCTCGGTTCACATGGCCGCTTCCTCAGCCTCAATGACGTCCATGAGTTCGTCGGGCTCGTCAGTTCTTGAAATTCCGGTCACCGACGCGTAAGTACGGATGCAGTCAGCGTCCGCGTATCCGTAACGCCGTCATTTTTAGGAGCGGAGCAACCTGCAATCTCTGCGCACGTGGCCCGTGCCATGACAACGCAAACACTGCATCGCCCGCTCAGGAACGACGACGAGGGCCAATTCACCGGCGACTCGCACCTGGTGGGGCAGGTTATCCACCTTCATTCCCGGCAACACGCTTCTCGTTGTCAATCCCTTCTCTCTCATGCCTTGCACCTTCCACTGTTCTCACGTCACTTCAGTGACGTTACCGAACGTGGTGAACGCTGTCCGAATGTCCCCATCATGGACACCGTAGAGCAATCAATGCAAGCGGAGCTTTACTTGCTGGTCTTCGGTATCAATAATTATGCACCGGCGGCCCTTTACCTTCAATTCTTTCGGCACGGCCAGTTTCCTTGTCGCTTCTCCGCTGATGAGGGTGACGGTCCAGACGTAGTTAATCTGGTACGCTCCTAAGGCGCTGACGTCTGGTAGCACCCCAAATGTGTCGAGGGCATCTCTGAAGCCCTCAATTTTGTAGGGAGGCTCACGCACATCACCGTGCATAAACAACGTGTTCAGTAGAACACGGCCAGTGGGCAACGTAGGCAGCACGATCTCGTAAACCTTATCTGCACCTTCATTCCTGTTTTCGCGGCCGGCGTGGGCCGCTATCGCCGCTCCGTCGAAGTTCTTGATTCCACGTTCGTTCGCATTCGCTGCCAGAAGAACAATCCAACATGGTATGGCCGATCGCGAAAACTTGTAGTTCCACAACAGAACCTATAAAGAACTACAGACGATTTGCATCTTCCCAGCGAGTCATAGCCTATGCCAACCGCTCACTGTCCTGTACCGAGGTGAATCAGATGACCACAGAGAAAAAGCGTCGCGCCGTAGTATGGGTGATCACCAAGTTTCACCCATACCTTTATGGTCGGTCCTTCAAATGGATGATGGATAACGTGCACTCTGCTAATGGGTGAACATACGTGATTCCTCGGGATGAGTTGCCCCGGTGGAGCTTGCATCTACAGTAATTTGTGTGACCATCGTCTACAAGTCAAGACGGAATAACGAAGACGCTGACACACTGTCGCGTGCTTCCATACATTTTGCTAGTCAAGAAGAAGATAACAAGCCAAATCTAGAGAGGATGTTACGATCTCTACGCCTGCCTTCTCTTCATGAACGGAAGCGTGAGGCTATATTACATTGGATGTTTCTACTTCGGCCAAATGATCTTTTAAAATGCCATTTATATACTGATATGGTATTTTTTTCATTCTTGGAATATATATCATCAAATGTATTCTGAATTGAACCTACAGTGTTGAGTACAAGTATTTTACAAAGGTTAACTTTTAAGGGGTCGAGAAGTTTCTGTGTAAAAATAACGTGAGGGCACCGTAACTTAGACCTTTGGTGGTTGCAAAGTGAGGCCTGCTGGCTAATGAACACATACTGTAACCTCATCTGAGGTGATGCACACATTTTTAGGAATGAGCGTACTATTAGAATATGAATTTTTTATAATAGAAGGCAGGCGGAATTCTTCATGTTGGATATTGTTCGCAACATATTTAGGTAGCCCCAGGCATAAGCGTAACGATTCGCGTCCTAACAGAATCAGTTGTCGAACTTTAAGTGGGAACGCCAGAAACAAAAGAAAGGCGAATTCTAATATCGATTGAATGTAAATGCAATTTATTAGGACGAGCACGTGTCTACACAAACCACCAAGATAGCCCCGCCGCGAAGGTCTAGTGGCTGAGGTGCTCGGCTGCTGACCCGCAGGTTGCGGGATCGAATCCCGGTCGCGGCTGCATCTCCGATTGATGCGAAAATGTTGTAGGCTGGTGTGCTCAGATATAGGTGCACGTAAAGAACCCCAGGTGGTCGAAATTTTCGAAGCCCTCGACTACGGCGTCTCTCATAATCGCATGATGGTTTTGGGACGTTAAATTCTACATATCATCATCAAACCGGTACGATAATTACTAAGCCTGCTAAGCATCCCTTTGGCACGTGCTTTTTTAGCAGCCGTGTTTTCTAAGGGGGGACTCTAGTTAAGTGTTTCTGTGTGCGCACTTGTTCTTGTTCTTGATGCCCTTCAATTGTTGCTCATACCCACTGTGGGGCATCAACCAATAATTAAATGGTCTTATAAAGTATTATTCTATTTTATAGTAAATTAACTTACAACTTGAAATTGTTACAAATTTTAAAATGAAATTTTGATGATCACAAATTTGTACCTAATCTAAAGTTTTTATATTAGTAATAGATAATAACCTAGAACAAAACCTAGCTTTGAAAAAGAAAAAAAGGAGATATGCATATGTCGACACAAAATAATAATATCATTTTGTCTTTTCGTTTCATTAAGACAATTACGCATTGCCTCGCAAACGTTCGCATTGGAAAACCCAGAAATAGAGGCTCCAAAGGACGTAATCACGGGTATGGATGAATTCCTTTCTTAAGACATCTGAGCGTACGCCTTGACATACGACCCACTTGCCACCTACTAAAAGTCGCTGGCAATATTCCTCCTCAACACACGAAAAACGAGCATCGTTTTGATGATGCGAAGTTACTGCAACAAAAAACAAAGTAGTTTAAACATTGGAAAATGACACTAATGTTCAAATGATACACGTGAGCAGTTCGCCAATGATGAGGCAATGGCAGTAGCACACACAAAAAAACACGAAGGAAAAGTGTTTTTTTTAGAAATGTTCAAAATAAGGCTCCATTCGAACCATGGAACTATATCAGAGCTCGGTTGTCTTCGTTGTACCCATGTTGACAATACGGTGTCCGGAACCACTTCGCAGTTTACGTCACTCACGCGGCGCACACTTTATGCGGACCAAAGTATCTGCTTAGCAACTACTCGGAGAGGCCAAGGTAACGAACAATGGTCCAAACCAGAACCTAGTCTCCCGGACTGCAAGATACGTTTTTGTGACGCATGGTGTAACGTCGTGCATCGACCTGTTGCTGCTAACCAATGTGTAGCTGTGCGAGCTGGCGAGTTTCCTCGGAACGCTCCGCAAATTCATCAGCGTCAGTTGTTAATTGATCGGCGTCTTCACAAGGAAGCATGGCATCCAGCATCATCTAAAAGTCGCGGTAGTAGAGGAGGCGAAATGGTGTCACTTAAGACAAAATACGATCCCATGTTTTGTGTTGGAAGTCGATGTACATGGGGATCATGTTTGTGACTGTCTTATATAGTCACTCGGTGAGCCCATTGCTCTGCGAATGGTAAGCAGTCGTCGTTCGATGCCCAGTGTTACTTAGTCGAAAAACTTCATCTATAAGCTATGCAGGTATCGGTGTCCCTGTGTTGGTTATCACTGTAAATAGAGCACCGTAGCGCAGAACAATGTGGCACATGAAGAACTGCGCTACCTCTGAAGCCGTGGCTCGTGGTATTACCTTTTTCTCAGCATAGAGTGTCAGATAGTCAGTTGCAAAAATGATCCCGTTGTCCGTCGGTCAATAAAGTAAATGGTCCAAGGATGTCCATGCCGACTTGGTCAAATGGCTTGTGGGGTGGATCAATTGGTTGAAATAATCCAGCCACCTTGCTTGGTGGCGACTTTCGACGCTGGCATACACGACAGCTTTTAACGTACTGCTTCATGCTTGCCGAAAGGCCGGGTGGCAGTAGCATGTGTCTCGCTTACTTTGGCGAGCGATCGCGAGTAGCCAAGATGACCAGACTTAGGCTCGTCATGACACGCGCAGAGGACTTCGCCCCGCATATCCTTCGGAATGACGAGAAGGTAAGCGCGGCTCGTAGAACGGGCATTTTTCTTGTACAGGACATTATCTCGGAGGCAGAAAGACGTCACGACGCGAGATTCATGGCGAGGTATAATGACGCTACGATCCTCTAAACAGTCGATAAGTGGTCGTTCTCTTTATGCTCTAGGACTGGCTCTCTGGATTTCGCGCCAACCGGTTGTGCCACCGTGATCTCCACCGACAGTGCAGCTCTGGCCGACAGGCTCACACTACGCTATCTCCTGACGCTGACAAAAACTCTCTGCCGAGTGGTGACCCATCCTCGGAATCCTGCGACCGTGTTCATCTTCTCCTTACTTTCTTATGTGGCTGTTTCTGCGCCTCGCTCTTTCTACCTCTATACCTATTAATCCTATCTTTTATTATCTCTTTACCCCCCCGTCGTGAGCTACTGTTCAGGTGTCCTCCTCCTGAGAGACAGTTACGGGCTCACTTGTATCTTCTTTTCACTTAACAATCACTTACTCTCCATCCTCTCGCTGCCTTCTGCTAAAGTTAGATAAGCTAAGGGTGCCCCGGAAACCATCATCGTTCTCTTCTTCCTGACTGGCTAAATGTATGGGTGCACGCGACAGTGTAACAGCGTCTTCGTGATTCCATCCCTACTTGTAGACGATGGTCACATAAATTCCTGTACACGCAAGCTCCACCGGGGCAAGTCGTCCTGAGGGATCAAGTATGTTCACCCATCAGCAGAGTGCACTTTATTCATCATCACTTTGATTGACCGACCATAGAGGTATGGGTAAAACTTGGTTATCACCTATACTACTGCGAGACGCTCTTTCTCTGTGGTCGTGTAATTCACCTCGGTACAAGACAGCGGTGGTTGGCATAGGCTATGACTCGTTTTTTGCCGTGTTGAAGCTGGACGAGCACTGCGCTGAAGGTGATGGTACTGGTTTCAGTGTGAACCTCTGGGTCAGCATCATCGTCGAAATGCGCAAGAACGGGGGCTGACAGCATCCGCATTCGTAGTTTGGCAAAGGCAGCCTGCTTCTCGGTGACCCATAAAAACGGTGCGTCGTCTCGTGTAAGGTTAGTCAAGGTTTCCGCTATCTTCAAAAATCGAGTGATAAATCGTCAAGAGTAGGCGTACAAGGCCAGAAATTGTCAAAAAGCCTTTTTGTTAGGGGGATTATTTAGACACCAACCAAAAGTTTTGAAGAAACCCGACAATTTGAAACCGACTTGCTTCCTTCCTCAGGGGTGACGGCTGACGCTACGTAGCAGTAGCGTCTTTAAAGCACTCGCGGGGTGGATAATGACCTCTCTCTCTCTCTTTCTCTGTCGTTTTGGTGTGGAGTGCAGTCCACGTGTATACACTTGGGGAATGGTTCCGAGAGAGCGTTGATGTTATGGGCTGTCCTCTGTATGTGCCATGACTCGAGTAACAACCTTTTACTCCAGTTCGCCTCGCTTTCAAGGATGACCATCGCTTCGAAATTGATCTGGTGATCGAGCGTCTCAGAATTTGCGGTGACTGCGCTGCGCTCTTTGTAGAACTTCCGCACATTGTTGTCGTGTTGCTTCAGTCGTTCCGGTAGGTTTTTCGTCCCACCGTTGTACGACGAAGGGCACTCGGCACATGGAATTTTATAAACGACACCGGGGGCCCTGTTCATTGTTGGCTGGTCGTTGTTCATTGTTGGCAAAACACGAAGCCACGTGCGCGATGCTAATCCCTTTGGACCGCCTCCTCTCCCGCCCGAAAGACCGGCCAATAATGGACAGGGCGCCAGTGTCGTTTATAAAATTTCGTGCGCGGAGTGCCCCTCGCCGTACATTGGCGAGATGAAAAACCTACCGGAACGACTGAAGCAACACGCCAACGATGTGCGGAAGTTCTACAAAGAGAGCAGCGTAGTCGCCGAACATGCTGAGACGTTAGATCACTAGATCAATTTCGAAGCGACGGCTATGCTTGAAAGGGAGCCAAATTGGTAAAGAAGGTTGTTACTCGAGTTGTGGAACATAAAAAGGACAGCCCATAACGTCAACCGCTCTCTCGGAACCCTTCTCCCAGTGTATTCGCACGGACTGCGCTCCACAGCGAAACGAGAAAGAGAAAGAGTGAGAGGGGGTCATTATCACCACCAGTAGTGCTTTAAAGACGCCGCTGCTACGTAACCTCCTCAGTCCACTCTGTGGAAGAAACCAAGTCGGTTTCGGAACGTCGTGTTTCTTCAAAACTTTTGGTTTGAGTCTAAATCATCTCCCAGTTTCCTACCCAACCAGACAGACTTCTGTCGAATGTTTACATTAAAGTCAATCACCCAAAACTTCAGACAAGATACAATGTAGCTAGTCATGCGCTACATACGCATTAAGGCAGGCATCTTAGTCTTCAAGACTCATCTCGACGTGAGCCGCACTTGGAAAGAAAGGAAAGTTGTTCCTCAAAGCCTGCGCCTAAAACGACCTGTCTCGACCCCTGAAGGCATGGAAGCCGTCACGAGAGCTGAAGAACGACTCATCAACACCCCCTTTCATGAAATTACCACCTCTCTACGGAAAAAAGAATTGTGCCTGTTTTTCGCAAAGCATCAACTTGATCATCGCATCCTTGAATTGATGACTGTGGTCGACTCGTTCGCGGACTGCGTTGCGGCATCAACCGCAAAAAAGCACCGAACCACTCAGGATAAAAAACTCTCCTACCAGTTGAACCGGAGCTCCACTCAAAGCACCGAAATTTCAAGTTTGTCACCAATCTTTTATCTCGTCCACTCACTGATCAGGAAACTTCTGTCCTGGCAAAGGGGTATGGCTAAAACACGTCAACGACTCCCCGTCAACAGAAACTTGTCGGGGCTGTAGAGAAAGACGTCCAAAGCGTGAGGCCGGGTGCCAGAGAAGAAATTAGGCTGAAATCAATTGGGATCCTTTCAAAAATACCGTTAAAAAGGAAAAAGAATTTGACCACGGAGGAGAACCAGGTACTTCCGGAACTCCGACAGTATCGAAGCATTGTCATCTTGCTGGCAGACAAGGGCAATTCGACGGTGCGGCTGCACAGTGGTGACTACGATCGGAAGATTTCAGCTCTTTTAGAACAGGACGCATACACGCAGCTTGTAAAGGACCCAACGAAGCAAGCACAGACGCAGCTAAACCAGCTACTCGCGGAAATTTTAAACGATTACCCGGATTTCAGAACAATTTACCTATGACTAATCTGCCGTAACGAATCCGCACTGAGTTTCTATGGACTACCGAAAATTCACAAGCCTGACGTCCCCCTCTCACCAATTGTAGACATCACTTCCTCCCCATGCCGAGCCCTTTGAAATTTTTACATTGAATTTTCGCTTCCCTAACCCGGAAGACACCAACACATGTCCGTGACTCCAGCCATTTCGTGCAGCTAGCGTGAGATGTGAGCATCGGCGATGACGAGAGCATGGTCTTATTTGACGTCGTTTCATTGTTTACCAACGTGTCAGTTCCCTTAGCTGTATCCACTGGCCGTTCTGTGCTTGAGGAGGACGCAAGCCTGAGTGAAAAGAACTCCTTTGGTGGTTGACGAGCTCTGCCGTATACTGGAGTTCTGCCTGTCCAGTATGTACTTCTCCTACAAAAGAACTATTTTCAGGCAGAACAGTGGAACCGCGATGATAGCTTCTATCTCCGTCATAATGGCAAGCCTCACTCTGGAGTACATGGAAGAGAAAGCACTCAGCTCCTTCTGGCCGTGACTCCAGCTTTTTCTGCCTATTATGGATGATTGCCTTTGGGTCATTAGGACGTCTGAAGTCGAAAACTTCAGACAACACCTAAATTCCGTGCACCCAGCCACGCAATTCACGACTGAGTGTGAACACGACCATTGCCTGCCCTTTCTCGACGTCCAGGTGGCAAGAAAGCGCAATGGCCCAGAGTTCTTCGTTCATAGGAAGCCAACGCACACTGGTCGCTACTTTCAATATGATTCTTCCACCCAACCTGCCACAAGGCCTCGGTTGTTACCACGCAACTCGAAAGAGCTAGGAAAATATGCTCGTATGAGACAGAGCAAAAGAGAGAAGAGGCCCGCGTCGTTGCGGGCCTCGAAAAAAACGGCAACCCAAAAACTTCAATCAAGCCACCACCCGCCGGGCATAGCAACAGAGGATACGAAAACCTCAATAAACCTTAATTGGCAGCCCCCGAAACGCGTACCAGTTCCATAAGTTCAGGCAACCAGAGAGATGTTCGGGCGGATCTTCAAGAAGAAAGGGGTTCGCATCGCGCGCGTGCCTTCGTGTACGCTGGGCCACCTGCTCCCCCGCGCGAAAGACCGGCCAACAACGGCAAAACGAGAGAGAGAGGTCATTATCCACCCCGCGAATGCTTTGAAGACGCCGCTGGTACCTAGCCTCCGCAGTCACCCCTTAGGAACGAATCAAGTCGGTTTCGAAACGTCAGATTTCTTCAAAACATTTGGTTGGAGTATAATTCATCTCCAAGTTTACGCCGAACCAGCCAGACTTCCATCGAATGTTTTCATTCAAGATTTTTTGTCTGTGTGAGGCGGGAACGCCGCTACAGTGGCAGGTTTGTCGGGATCGGGTCGAACTGTTCTCACGTTGTTACACTTGGCCCGGCCATTCGTCTGGGCAGACACCATTGGGCATAAGCCGGTCTACAGGGGAGGCTCTCAGCCCCTTCGGCGTCCAGTCTGCCAGATGCTGTCGAAGATTTCGGCAATTACCCAGACCATGCGGCAAGCATTGGCGAGTTTCTGACTTTCAAATGCGGACCCTTTCGTCGTTCCTTTGAGCAGCAGCGGTGCCTGATGACCTCGGCGACTCATCTAGCGAGAGGGAAACTGTTGTGACCAGCGCCAGAACTGGCGGGGGAGTGGCGCTCTTTTTAATCCTCAATCAAGTAGCCGATTGGTCTGCTGCCTATGCCCGCCAGACATTGTCCCTGCTAGCCGGAGGATGAGACGTCGTGTCGCCACGACGCCGTAAACCGTTCGAGAGAGAACAACAAAGACAGCATCCTCCTTGGAAGAGACCCTGGCGGCCACCGCAAATCGCCCTGCTAATTAAGCGCACAGATAGGCGGACATTTTGATGTGTGCTCTCAGGATCTTGGGACCTCTCGACTAGCGGCACACACACGACGAAGAGCCCTGCTGGCCCCACCTTGCAGTGCAGTGATCACGACTGAATATTGGACGTGCACGTTGCCGTGCATGCTCGTCCCCCTCACTTGTTGTGTGTGTGTGATTGGTGTTCCAATCGGAGAGGAGGAGCCCGCCAGGGCATAAAACGACGCCGCAGAGTGCTGGACGTTGCTCGGAATGATGTAACAGTTCAACCACCACTCTCGTGGTTTGTTAAACTACTAACCCTTCTTGGCTGTAAATACGTGTAAATGATGCCATAAACCTGTTTGGTTTTCGTATCCTCTTCTTGTCAGCGTTCGTTTCCTCTACCCGGTTACACCACGCTGCCACAAGAGACCGGGAAGTCCCCCATCCCCAACAACTGGTGGCAGCGGTGGGATGCCATCAGCAACTTCCTCCTTCCGACCGTTTACAACTGGTGGCAGCGGTGGGATGCCATCAGCTACTTCCTCTTGCAACCTTAACAACAGGTTGGCAGCGGTAGGATGAACTTCACGACATGGTGCTGTGCTGTGGTGAGTGCTTGGTCTTGGCTTTGACTTTCCAGGCTTCAATTGTGTGAGGCTATTAGAAGCTGGATTGTGTATGAATTAGGGAGATTACCTTTTGTGAGTTTGGAGTTGTAGGGATCACCTAGTTATGTGTGAAATGCAGGACCCAAGTACAACGGCATTCATGGCGTGGAAAGCAATGCTAAGAGATGAACGTTTGGCTGCGGGTAAGCATCCAGGTATTGAACTGGAGGAAAGAATGGGCAGGACAGCGATTGTGAGGCAGATTTCGCAAAAAGCCTGTGGGAAGAGATTGAAAACGCGGTAGAGATTTTAGAAGAAAAGAAAAGAAGAGATAGAAAAGAAAGAGAAGTAAAGGAAAGAAGAGATAGAAAAGAAAAAGAAGTAAAAGAAAGATTGGAACGACAGAAAGAAAGAGTCCAGCGGAAGGAAAGCCTAAAAGTAAAACAGAAAGAGACAAGAAGATCAATACAGTGCCTTGGATGGTCTCAAGTAAATTCGAGGGTCCATGCATTCGAAGAGGGCGAGGATATAGAGAGTTACCTAACCTTTTATGAGAACGTTTGCAGAGAACTAGAGCTCGACGAAGACTATTGGTCTATCGCCGTATAGAGTGTTTTTCCGTGTGACATAATGGGTAGAATAACGTACCTTTCCGAGGAGGAGTTCAATAATTACATTGTAGCTAAGGCAGCTTTACTGCAGTGCTTCGGCGTCAAAGTTGACAGAAGGCAAATTGAGTACAAGCTCACGAACGCTCCCGTGAAGAACGCGCGACGTTGTGCTGGTAGTGAAAGCAAGCCTGAGAGAAGTCCGCGTGTCTCTTATAGCCTCAAGGTGGATAGTGAGGAAAAATTGGAGATGGAAAAACAGGAGCTAGATGAAGAGTGTGAGCGAGCACTCCGCCTAGAGATTGAGCTGTCCGAACAAAATGTCGAGGCAAGGTGGCGGAAGATTCAGCCATCCGCAACTGTAACGCACGAGACGTGCGATAATCAAACGAGGGAGGTGCATTTTGGAGCTGCAGAGAAGGCTAGCACGTGTGAAAATAGCAGCAGATTCAAAGACAAATCGAGTTTGGGTACTGCGAATGATGCTGCGTTGAGTAGAGAGGCCGACAAAGGCCAGAGTGAGTGCGACGAGGTGCTGTGCTAGTTAAATGCTAGCGAAACAGCTAGGAAAGCTGTAGAAAAGATGGTACAGACCTCAACTGTGTTTGTCGCGACGGTGGATCTTGCAAACAATGTGGAAGTAATCAAGAACACCGGAAAAAGCTCAGGAGAAGCAGTCAAAGTAGAGAGTGAGGGCAACAACGCGGTTGCCGATAGCTCCCAGGGATGCCAGCGAAATTTTTCAAAGAGCTGCATTTTTCCTTATTGTGTTAACCTGTCCGCCAGTGCAGTGTGTGAAAAGAAAGATGATTTGGTCAAAAATCATTTAGACTGCGTGGATGAGACAGCCGGCCGAAGCAGTGAGAGTGTTAACGAGCTGAAGTTGCGATCGGGAAGCTCAGAAACGAGCCACAAGAAGCGGCGCAGACGAAAGAGACATCGCAAAGCCGCGAGAAAGATGAACAGTACTACGTGTGTAAAAGAAGGCACAAAACCTGTAAGCGTAGCAAATAAGAGCTTTGCATCAGCGTGAAAACTGCGTTGCATGCGTCCGAGGCGCCGGACGAAAAGGAAAAGAAAGCGTTTTCGCAAATGGTATCTCGTGTAAAGCGCTAGTTTTGCGATTCCGTCCACAGCACGTTTCATGGTGCGCCCTTGAGCTGTAATATTGTCGATGACTCAACCCGCGACAAATTTTGAACCAATGAGGGAAAGGTTGGTCACAAGTATTGCCGTAAAAGATTGAAGCGTACACGTGCGACTAAGCAAAGGCAAGAAAAGGGTACCAATGAGCCGGGCGAAAGAAAAAACAGAGACCGTCGACCCGTTCAACAAAAGGTCCTTCGTGGCCTACAGTAAGGCACAGATGGCGAAACGGTAAGCCTTGGCGCAAGTCCTCGCGATGGTATGCGCGGTGGAGATTTAGAGCTTTTCATGGACAAGAGTGTCGACGTGGTCTTAGAAGAAAGGCCACAATAGCTAAACACCGCGCAGGAGCTAGACCAAAGAGGACACCATCAATCTTTACCTTGCATTGCTCGGATTCGCTCCACCAGATTGCCCCGCCGCGGTGGTCTAGTGGCTAAGGTACTCGGCTGCTGACCCGCAGGGCGCGGGTTCGAATCCCGGCTGTGGCGGCTGCATTTCCGATGGAGGTGGAAATGTTGTAGGCCCGTGTGCTCTGATTTGCGTGCACGTTAAAGAACCCCAGGTGGTCTAAATTTCCGGAGCCCTCCACTACGGCGTCTCTCATATTCATAGAGTGGTTTTGGGACGTTAAACCCCACATATCAATCAATTAATCATCCACCAGATTGACAAAAGCCCGCAGAAATCGCGAATGAGGCGTGACTGCGCGGTTCAGCTTGTAGGACGTGCACGTTGTGGCGCCGGACGTTTTTAAAATCCGCCAAGAGCACGAGCGCCGCGGGTGCGATTGAAGTGAGGCACAGCTGTAAGCTTGAGAAGGTGACACAGGAATTTACGGGGAAGCATGTTTGTTCGCTTATTTTTGGTTTCGAAGTAATATTCCTTTGTCATTTTCATGGCTAGTTTGTTTAGATACAGTTTTTGTCTTCTAGATTTCTTAAAAGCAATGTAAGTGTTTTTAGTTGAGTTGTTATGTGGAAGCAGTAGCCCGCATCAGTGTGCCGACTGCGTGAAATTAGTTTTCTTCGAGATAAAAGCATGTAGGTTAGGGATGAATACTTCGTACGTCCGCTAAACTTGAAAGAGTGGCGGCTATAGCTTATAGCGATATGACCTATGATTTGGTGTGTGTTGGTATGCTAGCGTTCTTTGAATAAGAGTATGATGTCATGCTGGGGCGCACATCAAAGTCCTGTGTGTTCTTTAAAGACAGGGGCGGACATGAGGCTACATTCAGTTAACGAGCGTGGTAGTATGTGAGGGTAATTTGCTTTTGTTATTTTAGTGAGTGCTCATAGTTCAAGTGATCTATTCAGCTGATGAGAGTAGTGTTCCCCAAACATTGAGGCTAGAGATACATTTCTAGAGTTTATAAAAACACAGTTTGATCTGTTGCGAGTGAGTTGTCATTGGTTTCAGGGTGTTCTACAAGTAGATACTCACGACTATGCCTTAAAAGGATGTATTCAGAGACTAAAGAATGTGCACAAGTACCTTGTCTATAGGGTATGGCAGCATTTGTGTGAAAATCATGTAGTTGCGTTTTATTAGGTTAGTGTTGAGTTATCAGATTAGTTACAACATATTAGGGCGGATGGCCGGAGAAAGTGAGCTTTGAAAGAGTGTAAGTATGGTTATTTGTGGCCAAAATGTAGTTGCCTTTGTGTGCTTTCTCGCACACAAAGGAACACGCTTTCGACGACCATCGTCGAAAGCGTGTTCACGACCTTCGACCACAGCACGATGGCCAATGCAACGAAAAAGAAACTCGTCGACGAGCTGAGAGCACGAGGTCTACGGTGCTCCGGACGAAAGGACGAGCTCATCGCAAGAATCATCCGCGACAACATCACTCGCCAAGCCCTAGAGCCGATGGACTCGTCAACGAAGGATCAGGCTGCTTACGACGACCCTCGCCGGGGCGCCTGCGCAAGTAGGCGTTTGGTGTGTAGCGACACCACGGACCCGAGCTAACGGGGGGGGGGGGGGGGGTTCGGCTCCCTCCCACGCCTAGCCGTGCGTGGCTTTGCCGTGTCCGGGGAAAAGGGGATCCTGGGGGTTGAGCCGACGCTAGGTGATTGGACCTTTAAGGCCCCTGTCAGAGACAACACACCCCTTTGGCCCCGGCTTCACGTAGACGGCACCCCTGGGCTGACCCACCCAGGGGAAATCGGCAGTCGTCTTTTCCTATCTCTCTCTCCCTAAATCTTAGTCTTTTGTTTTCACTTTACATCTTTCCTGTATTCTCCTCACTTCATTTTACTTCCAATTTTTCCTGGCGGCAAGGGTTACCCTGGTGTAAATATCCAACCTTGGGTAGATATATTAGGTTATAGCGGCCATGTACGGCTGGCACCTGCGTCTCCTTCGCGTCTCGCAGCGTCCCCTTGCTGGGCTCGGTGGTGGGTGGCTGGCATTGCCGCCGAATAAGCTATCAAATTTATGGGAACCCCTAGCCCTCTCACAACTAATCGCCCCTCCAAGAGGTGGCGCACCGATGCAACTTTTGAATATATTCCAAACAAAAAAGATAACTTCCCGAAATACCACATTATCCACTGTGAAAGTACAGAAAACAAAGCTAGAAGCATTTCACTTTTCCTTGTGTCCAAATGCCTTATAGAAACGCTGGGCGCAGGCTACAAGGCCACAAAGACCGCCAGTGGTGACCTGTTACTTGAAATAAAAGACAACGCACAGTACCAGAGACTACATAAACTCACAGCATTTGGGGATCGGCCTATCACAATCACACCGCATTGAACCATGAACACAGTGAAGGGTGTTGTATCAGCTGGAGACCTGATGGACCTCTCTGATGATGAACTTCTAACAGGCTGGAAAGAGGAAAATGTCATTTAGGTGCAGCGTATCAAAATAAGAAGAGAAAATAAGGAAATCCCAACGAAGCGCATCATACTCACTTTCGCATCTAGCACCCTTCCCACTGAAATAGCAACAGGATATCTTAAACTGCCTGTGAGACCGTACATAGCCAACCCGCGGCGCTGCTTTAAGTGTCAGAGGTTCATGCACGGCTCGCAGAGCTGCCGAGGACAGCTTATCTGCGCGAAATGCGGCACCAAAGGTCATACCGCTGACGATGACTGTCAGCTACAAGCCCACTGCGCAAACTGTGAGGGTGACCATCCTGCACATTCCAGGTCGTGCGTGGCCTGGAAAATGGAAAAAGAAATTATTATTACAAAGATTAAATTGAACATAAGCTTCCGTGAAGCGCGGCAGCGCGTTTCCCCGCATTTTGCTGTGAACACATCGTATGCCGAAGTGGTGCGAGGGGGGTCAGCACCACTTCGGTTTTCTGCAATGCCTTGGACCACGCCGAGCGTGCCGAAGCAAACGCCGCAAGCATCCATGGGGGAAGCAGCCTCGGCTGCCCCACCCTCCTTGAATACAGCCCCACCGAAGGCCCCTGTGAACCTTGGCAGCAGCCAGGGCACTACACAAACTAAAGAGGTTCCCTCGACCTCCAGCCCGGTGGGGTTTAAGGCTCCGTCTGTCACGACGAAGCCTACAACGAAAACAACATTATCTGTCGTCTCTCCTGAGGCAATGAACACATCAACTGCACCGTCACAGACTACGCCAAAGGAGCGGCGGAGTTCCCTCGACCGCTCTAAAAAAGACAAAACGGTAATTACAGGGCCTTCTAAAGGCTCTGTAAGATAAGTCACTTCTCTCTTTAGACACCAGCCACACTCATTTCGTACACACAGCACTTCTTTACTCCCATAATGGAGACACAAATTTTACAATGGAACGTCAGAGGACTACTTCGAAACCTCGACGATGTCCAAGAACTTCTACACAAACATTCTCAAAAAGTGCTGTGTGTACAGGAAACACACCTAAAATCCAAGAATACAAATTTTTTAGTCAATACGTTGTCTTCCGAAAGGACAGAGATGATGCTGTGGCGTCATCTGGTGGTGTAGCCATTATTGTTAATCGAGGAGTAGCATGTAGTCATCTACCACTACTAACATCCCTAGAGGCAGTGGCTGTTCGAGCATGATGATAGATAGAGAGCAGTTCTATTGAATAAGCTCGTCACTATCTGCTCTCTATACATACTGCCGCAACACCGCCTGGAAAAACATGATTTCCAGTCTTTAATAGATTAGCTACCAAAACCTTATCTGGTTCTAGGGGACCTGAATGCGCACAGCGGTTTGTGAGGTGACTGTTGATGTGATGCACGAGGTCGTCTCATTGAACAGGTCCTCTTTTCATCTGGTGCTTGTTTGTTGAATAGGAAAGAGGCAACATATTATAACCTTGCAAACAATACTTACTCCTCCATAGACCTCAGTATCGCATCTCCTTCACTTGTACCATTACTTCAGTGGAAAGTCATAAATAATCCATACGATAAATAATCCATACGGAAGTCACCATTTTCCTTTAGTTTTGAGTACACCAATAATATATGAATGTCCGCCACATGTTCTCAAATGGCTGGTAAACAAAGCGGACTGGGAACAATTTCAAAAGATTACACACTTAAGTTGGACCGACATATGCGAATTAGGCATAGATGAAGCTGTGCAGTACTTCACGGCTTTTCTTACTGACGCAGCAGCGAAGTGCATTCCACAAACATCTGGACTGCCCGGAAACGACACGTCCCATGGTGAAACACTGAGTGTCAGAATGCGCGAAAGAACAGAACAGGGCATGGAGGTTGCTGCGCAACTCGCCGACAGCGGAAAACCTTGAGAGCTTTAAGAAAATAAAATCTCGATGCAGGAGAACGCGTCGGCAGGCCAGAAGAGAAAGCTAGCACAAGTTTTTATTAGGCATAAATTCATATACACAAGAGGCTAAAGTCTGGGACATGGTTCGTAGGGTAGCAGGAAGACAAGTACACTCACTCCCACTCGTAAACACACAGGGTGACAGCCTGGAAGATCAGGCGAACTTCCTCGGTGCACACTACGAGCAAGTGTCTAGCTCGTCACACTATACTGAAGTTTTCCAAAGATATAGAGCTAGGATAGAAAAGCAGAAACTAGAATATAAGTGCACAAAACACGAGGCATACAACCAACCTTTCAACTTAGCTGAGCTACAAACATCACTAAACTCTAGCAGTAATTTTGCACCAGGCTACGACCGTGTCACGTATGAAATGTTGAAAAACCTGCCGCCTAAAACACGAAAAGCTTTACTCTCTCTATACAATGCTATATGGCTTTCTGGCACAATCCCTGCTTTCGGCAAAGAGGCTATTGTTATCCCTAGTTTGGAACAGGGCAAGCGCCCTTCCTCAGTTTCAAGTTATATGCCCATTGCACTAACCAGCTGCCTTTGTAAACTTTTTGAAAAAATGATAAACCGCCGACTTTTACATTTCCTTGAAATACACAATCTGCTTGACCAGTTCCAGTGTGGGTTTCGAGAGGGTAGATCCACTACCGACCATCTGGAGCGTATTGAGGCACAAATCCGAGACGCTTTAGTCCACAAACAATACTTCCTCTCAGTGTTTCCCGATATCGAGAAGGCTTACGACACAACATGGCGTTTTGGAATTCTAAGAGACCTGTCCCACCATGGTGTGCGCGGAAGAATGTTTCATATAATCGAAAGTTGCCTGTCAAACAGGACATTCCATGTCCATGTGGGCAGTGTTCTCTCCCAAACATTTGTCCAGGAAACAGGTGTGCCACAAGGTGGTGTGCTTAGTAGCACACTTTTTATTATCAAAATGAATTCTTTGCACTTGTCCATCCCCCGCAATATGTTCTATTGTACATATGTCGACGACGTTCAGCTTGGCTTCAAGTCATGCAACTTGGCCATGTGTGAGCGGCAGGTTCAGCTGGGTTTAAACAAGGTCTACAATTGGGCAGATAAAAACGGATTTCGACTTAACCCACAAAAAAGCACGTGTGTTTTGTTCTCTCGAAAGAGAGGCATGCACTCGGAACCTGACATTCGACTGAACGGGCAATGTCTGTCCGTCAAAGCCGAGCATAAATTCTTAGGCTTAATCTTGGACAACAAGTTGACCTTCGTACTGCACATCAAGTATTTAAAAACAAAATGTTTAAAAGCCATGAATGTTATAAAAGTGTTGTCTCGTACTACTTGGGGTAGTGATAGGCAATGCCTCATAAATCTGTATCGAAGCCTCATTCGCACCCGCTTAGATTATGGGGCCGTTGTTTATCAGTCTGCAAGTCAAAGTGCTTTGAAGATGCTGGACGCCGTGCACAATTTGGGCATCCGCCTTTCTACGGGTGCTTTTCGCACCAGCGCCGTAGAAAGCCTTGATGTTGAGTCAAATGAGTGGTCGCTTCATCTGCAGAGAACTTATAAGTCCTTTGTTTATTTTCTTAAGGTGAAAGCAGATAAGAAGCACCCCTCATACTCTGTGACTGCACCTGGGTGGGCTCTCTGACTGCACCTCAACGCAGCCATCTAACCCGCTAATCTTTGCGATGCAGACGATCTTCCATATGCTCACCAGCCAGCTACTGCTGACCTCGGTGCGCATCTTTGCCGGTGCGTCATCGGGGTGCGCACTGCCGTGCTTCGCAGCGGCGTCGGGATGCTACCACGTGTCGCTCGTCACCAGCCGACCAGGGATGACCGTGCCGCCAGGGGAGCAGTGGCTACCGGAGACCAAAGCATTGTGGATGGCCACACCATCATCGACATCAACAGCTCCGCTGCATATAAAAGCGCACCCACCGCCGGCACCGCCCCGTGGGCTCTGTGACTGCACCTCAACGCAGCCATCTAACCCGCTAATCTTTGCGATGCAGACGATCTTCCATATGATCACCAGCCAGCTACTGCTGACCTCGATGCGCATCTTTGCTGGTGCGTCATCGGGGTGCACACTGCCGTGCTTCGCAGCGGCGTCGGGATGCTACCACGTGTCGCTCGTCACCAGCCGACCCGGGATGACCGTGCCGCCAGGGGAGCAGTGGCTACCGGAGACCAAAGCATTGTGGACGGCCACACCATCATCGACATCAACAGCTCCGCTGCATATAAAAGCGCACCCACCACCGGCACCGCCCCATGGGCTCTGTGACTGCACCTCAACGCAGCCATCTAACCCGCTAATCTTTGCGATGCAGGTTAGTAAATCCTACGCGCTGTTTGCAAAAAAAAAACTAGCAATTACGTCTTGGTGCAGTTACCGAGCCCACGGTGCTGTCTCGCCATTGCCGCCGAATGTGTTTCCGTTATTCATTCCTTGTTGATGTTGTCAGGAGATGTGGAAACTAACCCTGGCCCTGGCGGAAACGATGCCGTGTTGATAAAAATTCAGAAAATAGCCGCAGGCCAATCCAAAGTAATTACTGAAGTACAGAGCCTCAAATCTCAGCTAAGCAGTACTGATAGAACATTAACAGATTTATGCGAACGGATGACCGACCTAGAAGCACACTACCAGGCCCTTATTCCTATCCGAAACGACATCGAAAAGATGCGGGCAGACACAAGCAGCATGTCTCGCAAGATCGAGGAGTTAGAAGACCGCCTAGACGACGCGGAAAATCGATCACGTCGAAATAACCTCATCTTTTATGGCATCTCCGACCCTACTGACAGCGAGACATGAAACGATTTCGAAAAAATAATTATCGATTTCTGCCATAATAATCTAGGAATAACCGTAGGACCTCATGACTTCGAAAGAGCTCATCGCCTTGGTCGTCATTCGTTCGGCAGAAATCGCCCCATAATCGTAAAATTCGCATGTTACAAAACAAAGGACTCGATCCTATCAAATGGCTGGAAATTAAGAAATACTAACTTTAGCATTGGAGAGGACTTTTCGCTCTCCGTTCGACACGCGCGAAAACAATTAATAGCATTTGCCAAGGCTAAATCTGCTAAGTTCTCCTTGCGGTATAAAACCCTGCACATCGGTCCGAAACGTTATATTTTTGATAAATTCTCTAGCACAGTTAAAGAAATCACATAGCAGTCGCCCTGTCACCATGTACCTACAAAACGACAGCACCCTGCACTTGCCACACCACTCTCACTTTCCGTCATATTTACGAACATCTGCAGTTTCCTCCCAAAGCGCGAACTCTTATCGAACATTGTTTTGTCATCCGGAAGCAATATACTGGTACTAACTGAAACTTGGCTCAACGATAACGTTTCGGACGCTGAAATTCGGACTCACTTACCCGAATTCCGCGTGTATCGTAGCGACCGAAAGTGTACTCGAGGGGGTGGTGTTCTGGTCGCAATTCACCAAGGTATATTATGTTCCGTTGTACACGTAACGTCCGACATTGAATCATTATGGCTCATTTGTCACTCTCCTCCTTTAACAGTACTTCTTTGCGTTTGTTATAGGCCACCGCATACTAATCCAGACTTCTGTAGGCACCTAAACAATAGCCTAAGGCAACTTGTTGCCACTTACCCCAATGCTCGCATCCTTCTCTTTGGCGACTTCAATTACCCGAACATCAAATGGCATAACCTAGGCATGTCCTCATTATTATGTCATGCAGAGGCTAAAAACTTCATTGACGTATGTTTAAATTTTAACCTGAGTCAGTTAGTCTCGGAACCAACACGCGTTACGCAAGAAACAGCAAACATCCTAGTTCTAATACTAACTAACAGTCCTGAGAACCTCTCATCTATCAGTTATCTCCCAGAAATCGGCGACCATAAAATCATACATGCCCTATTTTTATTCAGTTCTGCTCCAAAGTACACATCCGCAAAAACAATATGCCTTTACGACCGGGGAAACTACGATGCAAGAACTAAAGACCTTAACACCTTTTTTTCTGAGTACAAATCAAAGTTTCCCACTCGCACAGTACATGAAAACTGGTCAATATTCAAAAATAAATTAAGTGTGCTCACTAATATGTTCATTCCGAGGGTTACCTTTCATACTAATCACAATAAGTCATGGTTTTCTGTACGTTTAAAACGGCTGGAAAATAAAAAGAAACGGCTCTTCCGTTCGGCCAAACGTCGTGACACGCAGAGTGACTGGGATAAATACTTCGAAGTGGAAAAATTATATCTAGTTGAGATCCGGAACGCCAAGCATACATTTTATCACAATGACTTACCAAAGCTACTAACCAGCAACCCCAGAAAATTTTGGCAACTTTTAAATCCAAAGCAGACTCACGACATCACACTGACTAACGACGCGCATGAACCAGTGACAGACCATGAATGTGGGGAAATATTTAACACCGCATTCGCATCTGTCTTTACTCAAGAACTTGACGCACCTTCACAATCACCATCAGTTAACATCGAAGCATTCATGCCAACTATCTCATTTTTCGAAGAAGGCATTGCGTCCGCGATCGATAACATGAAGCTTTCATCATCAGCTGGTATGAACTCAATTAATTCTAAGCTACTGAAGAATGGTAAATCAATTTGTGCCGCCTATTTATCTTTGATTTTTTCACAGTCACTCGCCTCAGGAATCATTCCAGATGACTGGAAAACGGGGAAGGTCGTTCCAGGGTACAAATCAGGTAACAGAGACTCACCCTTGAACTACCGCCCCATTTCATTAACTAGTGTACCCTGTAAAATCATGGAACACGTCATTTACTCTCAAATCGCAAGTTTCTTGGACTCATGTAATTTTTTTCATCGATCACAACATGGATTTCGTAAAGGTCACTCCTGCGAAACACAATTAGCGCTATTTTTTCACGACTTGCACACTAACCTAGACCGTAACATGTAGACTGATGTAATTTTTCTAGACTATGCGAAAGCGTTCGATAAAGTTCCTCACCGCCGCCTTTTGCTAAACTTTCACACCTGCACCCAGACCCTAACATGCTTCGTTGGATTGAACAGTTTCTCACTAACCGTTCTCAGTCAGTCTTTGTTAATGGCCACCTATCTAACTCTCTCCCAGTCACATCAGGCGTTCCCCAAGGATCTGTCCTCGGTCACCTTCTTTTCCTAATATATATTAACGACTTGCCCGACCATGTATCCTGCAGAACCCGCATGTTCGCGGACGACTGTGCCATTTATCACACTATCAGTAACCTGCATGATCACCTGTATCTCCAAACCAACCTTAACAACGTGCTTGATTGGTGTAACACATGGTTAATGACCCTCAATCCTTCTAAATGTAAACTCGTGTCTTTTTCTCGTCGCCATAGCCCATATCGCTTCCACTATTCCATCGTTAACACCGCAATTAAAACAGTACCGTCTTATAAATATCTTGGAATAACCTTGTCTTATGATTTATCATGGCATACACCATCGCTAATGTAGTTTCAGCATCTAATAAAGCACTTGGTTTTCTCAAACGCCATCTCCGCCTAGCCCCCCCCACATGTAAAATTACTTGCGTACAAATCTTTAATCAGACCAAAATTAGAATATGCATCTGCCATATGGAGCCCTCATCAAGCGTATTTAATCAAAGCATTAGAAGCGGTACAAAACCGTGCTGCCAGATTCATTCACTCATCTTACTCATACGATATCAGTATTTCATCTTTGAAAGCGAAATTTGGACTGCCACTCCTTTCTTTGCGCCGCCGCACTGCAACTCTCGTGCTTTATCACAAGTTATTTCATTCTTCCCTCAATCAGCCACCTTATATAGTAGCCGCAGCACGCATATCTCATCGAACCAGTCATCCATTTCAGGTTTCCCGCCCATCTTCGCGCACCACTGCTTTTTCTGCCTCGTTCTGTTTTCGAGCAGCCACAGACTGGAATGGCCTCCCCCGGGACATCGCCAACATCGCCTCATTATCTGCCTTTCAAGACCGTGTTATTGATCATTTTCAATGCTAAAACAACGTTTACTGCTTATTGTTAACCTAAATAAAACCCCACCTTTTATGTAATGCTCCTCCTAGAAAGGGGGGCCTTTAGGGTAATAAACTGAAGTGAACTATTAACAATTTGTCGAGCTCATTTCTGTTTCAAAACAGGCCTTCGATGAGGCAGCCCTTTTCAGTTCACCGGAAAAGTCTAGCTGAGGAAACTCGAGCCTCACTTGAACACAGTTTAATGGCTCCTGTAGCATATCCGCCACCGTGGCAATGGCAGACTATAAGCTGCGATGTGTCCTTTCCAGATCTTACAAAACATGCGCCTGTTGCCCATATCCGAAAATACTTCCTGGAACATCAACACAAATACACACGTCCTGACTTCTTTACAGATGCCTCCAAGTCCAACTCCTCTGTGTCCTACGCTGCTGTCGGCCCATTCTTTTCGGATGCTGGCCCTCTACATCCAGGCACAAGTATCTTCACAGCGGAAGCTTACGCGATACTTGAGGCAGCTAAACACATCAAACAATTACAAATACAAAAAGCAGTAATTTATACAGACTCCCTCAGTGTGGTAACCGCTCTGCACAGTCTTAAAAAACAAAAAAACCCGGTCCTTCTCTCACTTTACTTCATTTTGTGCACACTCTATACACTCAAACAACATGTTGTAGTGTGCTGGGTGCCAGGGCACAGTGAGATCCAAGGCAACGTGAGGGCGGATATGCTCACTGCATCCGTCCACAATTGCACTGCCCCTACACCCATATTAATCCCGGCCCTTGATCTTAAGCCGTCTCTCAAACGAAACCTCAGGGACTACTGGCAGAGCAAGTGGGATACACGCACACAAAACAAACTACAATTTATTAAGCCACACCTTTGTCATTAGCTGCTAGTTTCAAAATCGCGTCATACAGAGGTAATACTAACGAGACTCGGGATAGGACACACATACACGACACACACATATATTTTGTCCGGTGGCGATCCACCATTGTGTGACAGATGTGGTGAAGCATTAACAGTCCTTCACATGTTAATTCAGTGCAAACACTTAGAAACTCTAAGAAAACAGCAATTTCCATTACCCTACCGACAACATATACCTTTACACCCTGCAATGTTTGTTGGTAGGGAACCGCTTTTTAGTTAATAATCATTGTTAGCGTTTTTAAAGGAAATTCATAATTTTCGCATCATATACCCGGGCACTCCGTAGCACGACCTCTCCAGAGAGGTTTTCGCTGCGGTGGCTACACAACAAAGCACTTGCCTCACGGCCTTTGGACACAAGGGTTTGAACGAGTGAGGCACTTGTGCTAATGCCATACATGTCCACTATCGTTTTTATTATCACCAACTTTTGTCAACTATTCGCACCACACACACCTTCACGGCATGGTCATGATTTTATTACTTGTATGTTTTTACCTGCCCTACCGCGAGGAAATTTATGGCCCTTATACAGTCGCTAATCACAATCATTGTCCACATTCCTTGTCCCATGAACTGTCGCTCTTTGGCCATCAAATGGCCCTTGCACTAAAAACCACCATATATCATCATCATAGCCTACGATGACGACAGGCAGGCGCACCTGGAGACACTGTCCGTCGACAACGCGAGGCTTTGCGCTGAACTGAGCAGCCTGTGAGCCCAGCTTAACCGTGCGACCACGAGTAAACGTGAGACATTGCGCGAAGCCCATCAGAACGCTTCGCTGCCAACGGAACGGGTGACGACTTCAACCCTCGGGCTGAAGCATTCCGTCCCTGCTGACATAACGATGTCCTCGGGTTCGACGCGGCCACCGTCACTGAACGACGGCACCAACCAAGGCGCGGCACGCCCCGCCGCGCCGACCGTTTCAACGCACGAGGAAGAACCCTCCATGGCCCAGATCCTCACCGAGCTCGTGAACACACAAGCCCTGCTCGCCAACACGCTGTCGAGAGGTCCACCGACGACGAGCCCGATCCAGATTCATTCCGCAAGCGACACGTCATCCTCGATCCCCTTGTTCGATAGGACGCCGCAACAAAGTGCTCACGAATGGATTATGCAAGTGGGAGAGAATCGCAGCGCTCGCCCACTGGACGCCATCGCTGACGTTGGTGACAGCAGCAAGCCGCTTGACGGGATCTGCCAAGGATTGGCACAATGCCTATGGCTCACAGTATGACACCTGGGAGCAATGGAAAGAAGCGCTCATTCTCTGATTCAAACGAAAGCTGACAGTGCAGGAGTTCCTCGAACTGCAAACGAAGCGACGCTTACAGAGCCACGAGACCGTCGTCGAGTACGTGTACTCGAATAATGCCATTCTTAACAAGGCGCCGTACCGTTTAGCAGAGGAAGAACGAATTTCCCTCATTTTCTGCGGCATCGAGGACGACAGATGGGCCAACCCACTCGCAGCGCAGCTGTGTGGCACAGTAACCGAACTCATTGACAGAACGGCTTTGCTCGACGCGAGGCGTCGCACGACCGTGTGTGCCGAGAACGACAAGAAACCGTCATCGTCTACAGCCAGCCGTGGTCAGGGTTCGAACCAGCGGATGCCAGCCAGCAGCTCTGTTAACTTGCCGAAGGCCAACCCGCGCAGCGATTTCTCGGGAGCTCCACACCCGCGGCCCATCACTGCTCGTTCGTGCTTCAACTGCGGCGACATCGGTCACCTGTCCCGTGATTGTAGAAAGCCGAAAACGCCGACAACGATCAGAGCGGACGAGAAACGAGCGAAGAGAGACCATAGCAGCCACGAAACAGGGACTACGTCACCTAGGCAAGCGAACTGTTTTTTGCATTCGATGGGCGGCACATTACCAATAGTGTCCGGTACTGCAAACAACCGACCCGTCCACGTGTGCATTGACAGTGGCGCCAACTTATCCATCATGAGTGCCAATGCCTTGACGGACGACATTCCCACGCACGCATGGGTATCGCGCGAGAACATTGAATTTCTCAACCGCAACATATGCCCAACTCTCGCTGCAACGCTTGATGTGACACTGGGCACCACGAATGTGAGACTCGAAGACGTCGTGGTAACGGAACCGCCCAGCGGCATCGACCTGATTCTGGGATCAGACTGGCGACGAGTCGCGAACGTCGACGTAACGTTTCACACGTCAAACGATGTGACTATCGTTCCAGTCAACCCCTCAGGAAAATTTTCATCGTCCGAAGTGCTCCCTCCCCCGAAACAAGGCACACCACACCGCACCGGGGAAACGCTTATTGCGACGTTCTGCCGGCCATCGGACGAGAGTGTTTCCAAAGACGAAGGGTACGTGCGCCTCAACACGAAATGTCCCGCACCCGACGAAGACTTCACGATTCTAGTCGAAGACGCCACACGGAAGATAACGAAGGATGCTACCGAGGCAGAGAGGGGACAACTTCACGCAATTCTGTTAAGGCATCACCAAGCGTTCACTTCCAAAGGCGACACTTTGGGCGTGTGTCCTCACACTGAACACAGCATCGAACTCAGAGACAATATACCAGTGTCATCGAGGTCGTACAGGTGCTCACCGGCTGATCGCAAGTTCATCCGAGAACAGGTGAATGACTACTTCTCCAAAGGCATCATAAGGCCGAGCGAAAGCGAGTACGGTGCTCCAACGATAGTCGTCGACCAACTGCACCACCCGACGACTCCACGAAGAATGGTACACGACTATTGCAAGCTCAACGAGAAAACCATCAACCTTTCTTATCCAATGCCTGTCATGGAAGACGTTATTGGCGATGTCATGCGCGACGGATCGGCTTACTTCACGGTGTTGGACGTGAAGACGGCATTTCTGACTTTGCGAATGAAGCCGAACGACGTACACAAGACCGCATTCGTCACTCCAGATGGAAAGTACGAATACCTTCGAATGGCCTTTGGGTTTTGCAAGGCCCCACAGACCATGCAAAGAGTCATGCATCGCACGTTCGATAGCTTACCTAGGACAGCTACGTACATGGACGATGTCGGGCAGGGAGCCACAACAGTGAGGGACGCTTTGGATTTGCTGAACGAAGCACTCAGGAGAGTCGTGATCAACGGCTTGAAGATGGATCTCCGGAAATGCCAGTTGATTCAAGACAAAGTATCTTTCCTGGGTTACGTGATCTTCGCCGAAGGACGAACACTGGACGAATCCAGAGTTGCCGCTGTCGAGAAGTTCGAGCCGCATCGCAACGCAAAGAAGCTGTACTCCTTTCTGCAGTTCGCTAACCACTACCGAAAGTTCATACCGGAGTTTGCAAAAGTCACGCACAAGCTGCGGCACCTTCTGGCGAAGGACGTTCTTTTCGTATGAACTGACGCTCATGAAGCAACCGTAAACGCCATAAAACACGCCTTGAAGAACCCGACGATTTTGGCGAGCTTCCGCCCAGACTGCTCGACTAACGTTCACGTCAACGCTTCGCAAACCGGGCTGGGCGCGGTGCTTTCTCAAATTCAAGATGGAAAGGAGCGAATGATAGAGTACGCAAGCAGACCACTAAACGAGCACGATCGTGGTCTACATTCTAATATGCTCGAGTGCATGGCGCTTTACTGGGCGATCACTGAGAAGTTTTCGGTCTACCTGAGAGGAGGCCCTCGTTTTACAGTGTTCACGGACAACTTCAGCTTGTCATACCTCGTCCAGAAGGGAGCCAGCAACCACAGATTTGCGAGGTGGACGCTCGACTTAGCAGAGTAGACGTTCAACGTCAAGCACAAGCCAGGACGCCAGAACTCCGCTGCTGACGCACTCTCGAGGCAGTCGGAATCTGCAGAGGCTTTCAACCAGGGCGTTTAGACCCGAGACCTCCACTGCTACGCAGTAGAGGTCGGCAAACACAGTCGCCTACGCGAGTTTCAGGAGAGCGATACTGACTGCAAAAGATTTCGCGAGGAGGCCAAGCACAAATCTTCAGACTACGAGATCGAAAACGACATACTGGTGAAGAAATCTCTCGAGGGAGGACGGGTCCGTCGGAGGGTGATCATTCCCGCTGGCCTCCGAAGCAGTGTGATGATCGTTTTCCACGACAACAACGGCCACATAGGCGTCGAGAAGACAAGAGACCTGATCCAGCGAAAGTACTGGTGACCATCGATGAGAAAAGACATACGCGAGTATGTTGACTCCTGCCACACGTGCCAGACTATCAACGCCCGCACGACACGGAATGAGGTTGCCTCATCGCACGCGATATTCCTGCTGGGCCAGACGCGGTGATATCCCTGGATCACATGGGTCTGCTGGGCGAAAAGGGAGACCACGTCCTCGCGTGTATCGACCACGCCACGAGGTGCATGGACGCCGTGACCGTGCTGAGCACTTCGTTGACGCACTGCCTTGACTTCATGGCAAACCGGTGGATTCCGCGATTTGGAGTTCCCAGCGTCATTATTACGAAACAAACCAAGGATTTCGTGAACAAGAAAACCAACCAATTCCATCAGAGACTGGGAATTGCTCATCAGAACTCCCCACCATACTGGCCACAATCAAACGGACTGATTGAGTGAATGGTAGGAACATTGAAACAGGTGCTACGCAAAATTCTAAACAACAAGGACAAATGGCAGAAGGAACTACCCCGAGAAACGCTAGCAATCAACGCCACGAAGCATCGTCACAGCGGCCACAGCCCATTTCGACTCATGCACGGCTACGACCCAAAACTGCCAAGAGAGCTCAACCTCGCCTCAGTCGAGGGAGACATCGACGAGTCTCATAGAGTGCACGACTTGGCAAGGGGACGTGCGGAGACAAGAGAGAGGCTACTGCAGAGTCAGCGCAAAACAACGGTCCGATACGACAAGAAGCGGCGAACTCCGAGGTTCATAACGGGGGACCTCATCCTGCTTGAGTTGAGCGCTCGAGGCAGATTAGATCCTCGCTATGAAGGTCCGTTCGAGATAGCGGCCCTCGTCGGAGGAAACAGGGCCGAGATCCAAAGAGTACCCCACACACCGGGCATGATCAACTAAAAATCGTCAACGTGGAGCAGCTTCGTAGATATAAGGAGCCGCTCCTAGAAGTTACGGAACCATCGCCATCTAACGACACGCACGCCTGTTGACAGGCGCTATTTTCGGGAGGGCCGTGTCAGCGGCACTCGAGTTCGCACAGCTGAATTCTCCGGCAGCGTCTCATTCTCCGGCAGCGTCTCCTTCTCCGGCAGCGTCTCCGTGCTTGCACGGGAAATGCTGCACTGCGTTAACGTGGACTCCGAGCCCTGAGCGCGTCCACTTGGCGTGGTTGCCCATTGGTTCAACGAACATTCAAAAAACAAAAGTGAGCCTTCGAGCCAGTACCGCATAGCAACGCATCGCCAGAGAGAGGAGAACGAGCCGGGATTCGAGCCGGGACCGCAGAGCAACGCATCAAAGAGCGAGCCGAGACGCGAGTGGCGTCGGACTTAGCCGATCGAGCTCCTGCACCGAGTCCAGTTTCCTTATACATGTAACCACTGCCGATTCACCTGTAACTTAGCACAATACAGTTTTTCTTAAAATTTGAACCTTGCCTTGACTACATTCATTCGGACAACGCTGACACCATGGCTGCGCTGTATTGTCATAGTTAATTGTCAAAATTGTGTATTCTGAAACCCGGAAGCACGGATAACACAATTGTATGGGCTCGTTTGGTAGGCCTAACCTTTGGTGGAAATCATGGTGGTAGAACACGTAGTGTGCAGATCCCATCTTAGTACACTATATAAATTGCCCGCCATTATAAGCCCACCTATCATCTGCTTACTGCTTCCCAGCATTATCGCGATGATGGGCAGGGCTTCTCAGCTTGGTACACCATGTGACCCACCATAACAAGCAGCGCCCATCATCTGCTTAGTGCTTCCCAGCATTATCGCAATGGTGGGAAGAGTTTCTCAGCTTGGTAAACCACGTGGACCACCATATTAAGCACCACCCACCATATGGTTAGGGCTTTCCAGCATTATCGCAAGTGTGGGCAGAGTGTCCCATTATTGCCCACTATCTAGCCTCTGCTTTCCACCATCATTTCCACTTTACCCATCATCTGTACACCATACCATCCAGTATGTCCCGGCATATTCACCATATTTTCCACTACGTCCCACCATATCCATCATAATTTCCACCATGCCCACTATTATTTCCATTACGCCCACCATGTTTTCCAGTATATACCATGGCATTTTTTCCGATAGATATACGAGTTAATTCTGCCATTTCAGAAGAGTAAGCACACTTTCCATCATTCGCTGTATTGTTGCGGGCGCTGAACACAAACCAAAAGAAAGGACACGAAATTCATACAGGCCGTCGGGGGTCTCAAAGGCCGTTTTCTTATGGTCTCGGTCGTCAAAATCAATCTGCCAGGACCGTCTTTTTAAAAAAAAAGAGGGAAAATAGTGAGCGTGCTGTAATCTATATAGCAAGTCATTGATGCGTGGCAGTGGGGACGTGTTCTTTTTAGTCACGCTGTTCAGTTTTCAGTCATCGACGTAAAAGCGTAGCGTTCCATATTTGTTTTTTACTAGGGCGACTGGAGAGGACTATGCGCAGTTGAAACAGATCGATGATGCCATCGTCAGGCATTTATCGACATTGTGTACGGATGGCTTCTCGTTCCTTCGTTGGCACGTGGTAAGGCTTCTGGTGCATTGGGCGGGCGTCGTTGTAAGTGATGATTCTGGGTCTAGATAGAAGTCTGGCGCACCTTAGAGGAAGTAGCGAAGCCTCACTTGAATTTTAGCAAGAATTTTCGCAGTGCTGCTTGGTTCTCTGGTGAGATGCCAAAATTGATATTGATATTGTTACGCGACATCGGCAACGAAAGAGCATCATAGACGACAAAGACGATGAAAGCGAACGTGCTCGTGTTGTTCCTGCTGTTCTTCCATCTTGGCTGCAGCTGCCTCTGAATCTCCCTGTATATTTTGTAAATATATTTATTTCATTCATTCTCTCACCCTCGTGACATTTGGTGGTTTTGCGGGGTACAACACGATATAACGGAGCTCCGAAGTGGCCGTCGCTTGGTTTTTTCCACCATGACAAACCAGCGACCAGCTCCCGCAGAGGTGACTACAACAATTGTTGTCCTTCCGCAGATAAAAGATCCTGGCACGTTTTGGGGCATGGATGATGTCGACATCGAAGAATGGTTGCGGTTGTACGAACGTACAAGTAAGAATTACCGCTGGGATGAAACTCTTATGTTAGCCAATATCCTGTTCGACTTGAAAGGAACAGCAAAAGTGTGGTGCGAGAACCACGAAGATGAAATTGGAAGCTGGGATGCGTGCAAAGAAAAGATGCGCGCCCTTTTCGGCAAGTCTGTTGGTAGAAAGGCAGCGGCCAAAAATCAGTTGGCATCTCATGCGCAAACGTCATCAGAGTCCTACGTGATTTACATACAGGACGTGCTTGCCCTTTGCCAAAAAGCGGACAACGTTATGGAAGGAACCAGAAAAAGTAGCTCACATATTGAAAGGCATTGCAGATGATGCATTCAACCTTCTCATATGCAAGGAGTGCAACACGGTCGATGCCATCATCAAGGAGTGCCAGCGTTTTGAGGCCGCGAAAAGTCGACGTATCGCCCATAATTTCACTCGACTACCAAACACAGCAGCAACCTGGTCGTGCGATGACAGGCCTGCGCTACATACGCCGTTAACTGCAGAGCGCGTGACCAAGATCATCAAACGTAATCCTGAAGCTCTGTCTCCTGCGTCAACGGCCTCCCATGACTGTGACTCTAGCCCTCAGATGGTGCCTCTGGTACATGCCAATGAGCGACAAGAGCTTTCCAATGCTGGACTGGCCTCCGAGTGCACTACAGCTCCTTCTCAGCCGATCAACCATCGTCGACCCCCTGTTTCGTATGCCCAAAGCCAAAACCTTCCAGCGCGCCCTCACAATTCAGCCGAGTGGAGGACTGCTGACGATCACCCGATTTGTTTCAACTGCCACCGTATCGGACACGTGGCCCGCCATTGTAACATTAAGTGGTATTGGCATCAGGCATCCTATGGGTACCCCCATCGGCCAGAGAGGGATCATGAACTCTTTCAAACTTACCGGGAGTCACCTCAGGCCACCAGTGAAGACGTTCCTTCTATGCCGCCATATTGTCGTCGCTCTTCATCTCCGGATGCTCACCAGTCCCGTTCACCGCTTTCCCGTCGCCTATCGTCTCGCTCGCCCCAATTTCGCCAACCAACGTCGTCGACTGACCACCTTCTGCGAGAAAACTAGATGATGCAGCTCCCGCAGGGGATGCTGCATCGACCACTTACCCGCCAAAACCTCTGACCATGCTGCCGACTCGACGCAACCTTTTTGACCTTGAAGTAGATGACACACCCGTTGTTGCACTTGTGGACACAGGGGCTCACAGATCAGTGATGAATTCAGAACTTCGTTGCCGCCTTAGGAAAGTTTTAATGCCACGCACAGTGCCACTCATCCAGGTCGCCGACGTCGGCACGTTTCCCGTGCTTGGATAGTGCTCCGCGCGTATAAGTGCGGCTGATCGCTCCACGACAGTGCTATTTGCTGTGCTCGAGAAAAGTTCCATGAACCTATCCTCGCATGGACTTTTTATCCATCCACTCTGCCCTTATCGATTGTGAAACCGCCATGCTCAAACTTGATTTACCGTGTTACCATGACGACCCAACACCAGCTCAACCCCGTCTGTGTTCTGCAGATCACGTTCGCCTAGCACATCAAGGCGTTACTTACGTGAACCAGACATCTGTCCCTCCTGTTCCCAATGGTGACTACATGTTGACACCTAATTCTGACGTTCTGCTGGCCAAAAATGTTGCCGTGCCTCACACACTTTTGATAGTCACGGGAAAGACAGCATCTCTTCCGATCCTAAACTTCAGCTGGTGCGCTCAAGTTATCCCAGATGGTATGACTTTGGCAAAAGTTTTTTTTATAGATGCTGCCATTTCGGCGTTCGTTGGCGAATCTTCTTCGTCCTCTGCTCCGTTTTCATCCTCGAAGAGCGCAGCGGATGCCACCATCGACAAGATGATCGCTCCGGACCTTCTAGCACAGACAGCTGACATCGGCCACCTGCTGAAACCCTACCGCGACATCTTTGATTTTGATAACCGCCCTTTGGGTCAGACATCCTTTGTAACTCATAGGATCAACACTGGAGACGCCAGCCCCATCCGACGACGTCGTAATTGCGTGTTTAATGCTGAGGACAAGTTATCCAGCACGAAGTTGAAGAAATGCTCACAAAGGCGTCATCGAACCTTCCTGCAGTCCATGGGCATCGCCGGTCCTGCTGGTCAAGAAGAAATATGGCAGCTGGCGCTTCTGCGTAGACTACCGTCACTCAAACAAACTAACACGTAAGGACGTGTATCCACTGCCACGGATTGACGATGCTCTCGACAGCCTACATGGGTCTGCCTACATTTAATCTATCGATTTGCGATCGGGATACTGGCAGATTTCTGTCGATCATCGAGACCGCGAGAAAACCGCATTCATCACACCGGTTTGACTTTTCTAGTTCAAGGTTATGCCATTTGAATTGTGTCATGCGCCAGCTACATTTGAAAGGATGATGGACTCTCTCCTGCGTGAATACAAATAGACCACTCGCTTTTGCGCTCTCGATGACGTCATCGTACTTTCACCTACAGTCGAAAGCCACTTTAGCCGCCTAACGGCTGTTCTTGAGGTTTTCCGCAAAGCAGGATTTCAGCTCAACTCTTCCAAATGTCGTAATGGCCGTCGGGAAATCACTGTGCTGGGCCACCTTGTCAGTGCTCGAGGCATGCAACCATATCCTGACAAAATTCGAGTTGTCAAAGATTTTCCCATACCACGTTCCGCAAAAGATGTACGGAGTTTTATTGGCCTTCTTACTTTCGACGTTTCGTGAAGAATTTTGCTGGCATTGCGGACCACTTACGGAGCTACTGAAGAAGGACATGCCTTTTATTGGGGTACTGATCAAGCAACTGCCTTCAGCACCTTTGCAACATTACTTACTTCCCCACCAATCTTGGCCAATTTCGACCCGTCAGCCCATACTGAAAATTCGTACCGATGCCAGCGGACATGGAATTGGTGCTGTTCTCGCCCAGCGGCAACGAGGACAGGATCGCGTCATTGTTTATGCCAGTCGCTTTCTTTCTTCTTTGGAGAGCAAGTTTTCTATTACAGAGCGTAAGTGCCTCGCACTAGTCTGGGCCGTCGGAAAATTTCGACCATACTTGTTTGGCCGCACCTTTTCGGTAATTACAGATCACCATGCCTTGTGCTGGCTGTCGCCCCTAAAGATCCAATAGGACGACTTGGCCATTGGGTCTTGATTTGATTGATTTGTGGGGTTTAGCGTCCCAAAACCACCATATGATTATGAGAGACGCCGTAGTGGAGGGCTCCGGAAATTTCGACCACCCAGGGTTCTTTAACCTGAGCACACGGGCCTTCGACATTTCCGCATCCATCGAAAATGCAGCCGCCACAGCCGGGATTTGAACCCGCGACCTGCGGGTCAGCAGCCGAGTACCTTAGCCACTAGACGACTGCGGCGGGGTCGGCCGTTGGGTCTTGAAACTACAAGAATGCAGCTTTGACGTGGCATAAAAATCTAGCCTAATGCACCAGGATGCCGACTGTCTATCCCATCACCTCGTGGACTCACCTGATCTTTCAGCACATGATTCTGACCCTTGTGTCTTCGCCATTGCGGCTTTCACCGACATACGCAAGGATGTCGGTGTCGCACAGCTAAGCGATGTCCACTTGCGGTCTATCATGCAGAGTCTACGCTTGCCGCACGTAGACCCGTCGTTACACTTGTTCGTTCTACGCGATGGCATTCTTTACCGATGCAACACCAGCGCCGAAGGCCCAGAGCTACTACTCGTAGTTCCTGCGACACTCCGTTCTGCTGTACTTGAACAGATTCAGGACGCCCCAACCGCGGGATATCTCGGGGTCACGCGCACGTACGATTGCGTGCGGCATAGATTCTTCTGGCCAGGTCTTTACCGTTCTGCGCACCGATACGTTGCTGCATGCGAGTTCTGCCAGCGCCCTAAACAATCCACCTTGCCACCAGCTGGTCCGCTTCAACCAACAGAACTACCCACCGTTCCCTTCTACCGCGTCGGTCTTGATCTCGTTGGACTATTTCCTACTTCTCTCACTGGAAACAAGTGGATAGTCGTAGCCACTGATTAAGCCACAAGATATGCTGTCACACGAGCGCTACCGACAAGCTGTGCCACTGACGTCGCGGACTTCTTGCTTCATGATGTAGTTCTTCACCATGGCGCTCCTCCACAGCTGCTGACTGATCGTGGTCGCTCATTTCTTTCAAAAGTAGTAAGTGACATCCTTCGCTCGTGTTCGAAGCGTCACAAGCTCACTACGGCCTATCACCCAAAAACAAATGTCTTACCGAGCGTCTAAATTGAACATTGACAACAAAGCTCTCCATGTACGTTTCCAAAGATCACCTTGATTGGGATAGTACTTTGCCTTATGTGACATTCGCGTGCGATTCGTCACGCCACGACACCACTGGTTTTTCCCCCTTCTATTTATTGTTTGGCCGCCATCCAGCGTTACCCTTCGAGACTCTTCTCCCATCAACTACGCAAACGCTTACAGAGTACACCCGGGATGCCACTGCTCGGGCTCAAGTGGCCCGCAAAATCACAGGGGAAGGTCTTGGCTCGCAGCTCTCTCAGAAGGCCCGTCACGATAGCTATCACAGAGTAGTTTCCTACTCTCAAGGTTCATTGGTTCTCTTCTGCACACCATGCCGCCTCGTTGGCCTCTTTTTGAAGCTCCTGTCTCGCTACTCGGGGCCTTACAAGGTTTTACGCCGGCTTACCAATGTCACATACGAGATTGCTCCGTTGAACAGTCAGTCATCGTCGTCCGCACCCGCTACTGACGTCGTCCACGTGACCCGCCTCAAACCGTACATATCTGCATATGATCCTACTCTCCTTTAGGCGACGAGACGGCGCTGCCAGCAGCGGAGGGTTATATGTTACACGACATCGGCAATGAAAGAGCATCATAGACGACAAACACGATATAAGCGACCGTGCTCGTGTTGTTCTTCCAGTTTGGCTGCAGCTGCCTCTGACTCTTGTTGTATATTTTGTAAATATATTTATTTCATTCATTTTCTCACCCCCGCGACAATATTGTTCCAAGAACGACAATGGATCATAATTTATCGGAAAATGCTAACGAAGGGCTACGTAAAAGATTTTGGTGTTTTTTACTGAAATTTGTAACCAGCAGTTGAGACTGGCCATCAGGGAGTTGAAGGATACTCTTAGCCCCACAAACACCTTGATACAGCAGGAGTTCAAAATTAGTTCCGGCAATCGATTCACCATTTTGTAATCCACAGCATGTGATGTCGACTATAACACTGGCTCTTGGAGAGAGCGTTACACTTTCAGCAGAAACTTAAAGTACATCGGCACGTTGTTGGCTGTCCTGCATGTCGATTGCTCGGTCGGCTGAGAAGGTGATGCGATGCTCTTGAAGATCAATGACTGCTCCATACTCTTGCAGGAAGTCAACACCAAGAATAGCATCGCGTGAACATTCACATAGCTCTAGGAAATTTGCTGCCAAAATAAAACCACAGACCCGAACTATACTTGTGCAGGTTCCAAGCAGAGACACGGTGTGCCAACCAACCGTTGGAATCACGGAGCCATGCCAGGGCGTGATCACCTTTTTTAGTAGTGTGGTCATTTTCCCGCCTAGTATCGAATAGTCAGCCCTGGTATCCACTAAAGCACCAGCTGCATAGCCGTCGATCAGCACCGGTATATCCAGAGAAAGCCGCACATACCGCTGAGTTGAATCTAGAGCTTTGCCTGTTAGCGTCGATCAAAGGTCTTCAGCACGTCGAGTGCCAGCTGCCTCGCCTCCAAAGGTCGCTTTTGTTAGTTTTTCTGGCGGGGACTGGGGGACCGCACACCAGTGTGTCCTTGGGGTGGTGATGAAAAGTACCTCGGTGACGGTAAGCGCGACATCCGTCCAGAAGGCGGTGGCATGCGCTGCTGAGCCAGGTAGTCTTTGATGTCCCGGGATAGCTGGCCAAACCGAGGAGGTCTGAATATAGTGAAAAGCGCCGCAGGCAGGGGTGCCGGCATGGGCACTGGTGGTACAAATGATCTGCTTCACCACAGTGAAAGCACAGAGGGCGGCGATCAGGAGTGCGCCAAATATCAGATTTCCGAGGCGACGCGCGTATGTCGTCGAGGTAATGTGCTGGTTGCTGGGCAAGATGTGCAGGACTGGCGTAAACGAAAGGAGGCAGTGTGCGTGTGTTCTCGTAGTACAGGTGCGGCTTCGCCGGCTAAAGCGAAACCATCGGAGGTGCCTGAACGAACATCGGGGAAGAGGAAGCAGGGCACTTCAAGGCTTCCACATAGGTCGCATGGTGGTAGTCAGACGGGGCGGGTGTGGTGTTATTCAGACTCACAGGGTGACGAAGGGTATGGTGCTGCTAGTCCTTGACGATGCTTCCAATGGCACTCGCTCTATGGAGTGGTGGTCTGGCAGCCTTTTGCAGTTATTCGTGTACTATAAATCAGACAAGGTGGCGCAGACACTCGGTGTTGCTCCCAATAGCGGTGAGAACGTGAGCAGCAGACGTGTTCACTTGCCGCTCATAAAGGGGGGTTTGATGCTCAAGCATCTTTTCCATCTTGATGGCCTTGAACGAAACTCGGCGACGGTCTTCGTAGGACTCCGTACAAGGCCAGTGAAAAGCTGCTCCTTAACTCCCCGCATCAGGTGACGAAACTTCTTCTCCTCTGTCACTCTCGGATCGGCCTTTCATATCTTTGACATAGTTCATGGCAGTTTCATTGGGAATCTGGGTGCGGGCCGGGATCGCTCGTTCGTGGTGATCAGCACTTGTGTAAGTATCCGGAAGTCGGCGGCAGAATTCGGGCAACGACGTCACCTGGTCAACTGTTGCGCATGGTTCAGGTACCACGTACGTGCTCTGTCTTCTAAGCAGAAGTACACATGTCGTTTTTTTAACGTGTCATTCCATTTGTTCAAGGCAGCCACGCGCTCGAATTTGACCAACAAGTCTTCGACGTCGTCGAGCTCGGTGCCATGAAACGATGTCAAAACCTGTGGACTTTCGAAGGTGCACTGAGTTGCCGTTGGGTTCTCTTTACCCGTTGAAGTGATTTGAACGGATGTGCTCATCATACTGGTGTCAATGTCAGCTGCGGGTGGTAATATTTTATTTTTGTTCTTTTTGTTCAGAGAAGGATCAGGGATGGAGGGGGGGGGGGTGCTGTTTAACTTTTCGTCGTAATTCGTTCCTCGTTGCATCACGCGCACGTGGAAACCTAATTCTTTCACACACGGGTTTAAATTTGGCGCCAATATAGTTGTAGTGTGCGATATCTCTAACCGACAGAAGAACAAGGGCGCATGGCACCTTATTTCTTTTTCAATCTCTCTGTATCTGTACTTTTTATTGTTCAGAAAAAAAATAGAGGGGGAAGAGTTCGAGGGCCTTGTTCAACTTTTCCACGTCATTCCGACGTTGGTCAAGAAGGAAAATATTGCGTGCAGTAAATCGAAATTTGATGCCTGCGCACGTGTGCTTAAATGTGGCGCGCATGTCAGTTCGATTGTGTGATATCTCTACTCGGCAGATTTTATTTCCGGTTCGTACAATAGCATTAAGAACATGTCATATTTGTCGGGGTTTAACCTTCATATGAATATAGGGGACAGCGTAGGTAAGGCTCCGGAAATTTCAGCCTCGTGGTTTTCTTTTTACCGCGCGCCAAATCTAACCTAAGCTCACAGACCTCAAGCGATTCGGCCGCCGAGGCCGGTATTCGACCCTGCACGACTTGATGTCAGCATCCGAGTGCCTTAACCACTGGACCACCATGGCGGGTTACAATAGCATTAGTGGGCATTCCAATAGTCCTGCTTTATGCCAGTCCCTCGTGTGCCACTCAGTTTTAAAAGCCGACGCAACAGCCATTTGTTAAGTTACAGAAAATTACTTACGAGCGCGGCCGGTGGCGGCGGACCGCAATTGCACACACATTCGTGTGCCCGCGCTTGTAGGCCCCTTCGAAGGAACAGAGCAAGTTCTCTTCCGGAGAACAACAGACGTTATTGTCACGCACCTTCGAAGTTTGCTGCTAGAATAATATAGGACGCTGCATAAGCCGTTAACTGTAACTTGGAAAGATGGAAATTGCCTGTAGTTTGTTATATTGCATTTGTGCTGGAGGAAGGATTTATGAAACAGCTCTTCTGTATGATGATCCTTGGATAATGTATATTATAGGAAAAATATCAAGGCGTTCCCACCATTTACACGTTGATTTGAGGACGCGAAGCACGGAACTTCTGATCGCTATGTCCAGACATAGACGTGACAGATATTCTGGCGGCACACTTGCAGTTATCAGTGAAAATTGCTTTATTACACGCCACACAACTCTTCAAACGAACTATCAGCAGTTCGTCTGCAACACGATACTACAATTTGGTGACGAGGATAGGATGCAAGAAGGACAATTCCATCCGAATGTGCGTCGGTCTCCGTGAAGCGAACAAGGACATTGTGGTGGACAGGTTCACTCTACCCCACATTGAGGAACTCTTACAAAAGTTAACAGGTGATAACATTTTTTTTCTAAACTTGATATTGCATCCGCATATTACCAGGTTAAGTAAGCGGAGGAGAGTAGTGACCTTACTACTTTGGTAACGCATCAAGGCCTTTACAGACTTCGCAGAGTGTGCTTCAAGCTGGAATTTGCGGCAGCTATTTCCAAAAAAAAGATGAGCGATATACTGAAGGAATGCCCAGGTGTTGTCTGTTACTAAGTTATTTTAGTTTGGGGCTATTTCGCAAGATGTCTTGTCTAAAATAGATTCCATCCTGTGGCAAAAAGAATAATGACAAGTGTGTATTTGCTGCTACTGAAATTGCATTCTTAGGTCCTAACATAAGTGCTCGCCGGTTATCGCCAGTTGAGTCTAAGGTCGCTACCATTAATGTTTGCCCTTTTCCTACTGATGTTTAAGCAATCCAATCCTTCTTAGAATTAGTTGAATATTGTGCAATGCTTCTACCACATTATGCTGATGTTTTTGAGCCTCTGCGCCGCATGCTCCATCCACTTCAGAGTTTTAGCTGGTCCTCTGAGGTCAATGCCAGTTTCAAAGAAGAACTACTTGCTGACCATCCAGTCATAAATAATTTATAACAATATTTTGATGGTGGTTTCCACCGATGCATTCAATGTCAGCATCAGAGTAGTGCTTCAACAACAGAGAGGAGATTAGTTGTGAACTGTTGCTTTTGCATCTAGAACATTGTCCCCGGCGGAACGCGGGTATTCAGCAGGGGAGCGCGAAGCTCTTGCTTGTTTGTTTGCGGTATAAAAATGGCATGAGTATCTTTGGGGTTGACATTTTACATTACGAACTGACCACATAGATTTAACTACTTTGCTGTCAGCTGGCATGGTGGAGCGATGCCTCTTGCGAATTTCTCGATAGTGCGCCCGGCTGTTATAACATTTCTGTACAATATTGCAAATGTGTCGATAATGTCGTAGCGATTGCATTATCTCGGCTGCCAGTCCAGCTTCTACCAGCACTGGCACCGGAAGATGAGATAATTTCTTTAGTTGCTGCATGCTTAAATAGGGAGGAGTTACAGGCAGCCACTGCTAAGGATGGTACCTTCCAGCAGCCTATTCAATACATTGCTTAGGGTTGGCCTCCAAAGAAGCAATTGACTTCAGTACTTTTACCTTAATTTGCAGTGAAAGACGAACTGTCTTACGCCGATGGGCTCATTTTCCACGGGGAACGAGTTACAGTTCCGAAAACTTGCAGGGGGCAATAATTCAGTTATTCTACGAAAATCATAAAGGCATAACTCGTACAAAGCAGCTGCTTCGTGACAGGTATTGGTGGCTGTGCCTTTAAAAACAAGTGGAAAGTGCTGTTCAGAACTGTTACATCTGTTAGGCTGCCGACAAATCGGCGAAATTGTCTTTGCACCCTTACAACCAGTTTCTTTTCCTGAGAAACCGTGGGAGAAGTTAGGCACGGAGATTATTGTTCCTGTTTGAAATGTTCCATCAGATTGTCGCTTTGCAGTCACCTTTATTGACTATTACTCCAAACGGCCTGTGGTTTGTTTCGTTTAAGACGTTACGTTTGATGCAGTCATCCGTTTCTTCGCTTCAGTTTTCTGCCGTGAAGGTATTCCAGCATGCTTGGTAACAGTCTTCGGTCCGCAGTTTAAGTCTCATCAGTTTGAAACTTTTCTTTCCGAACGAGGTTTTCAACCCCTCCATTCTTCCAACACACTATCCTCAAGCCAATGGGCAGGATGAGCAGTTCAACAGGGTCCTGAAAGTGTACATTCAACTCGCCCAACTAGAACAATGCCCTCTAAAGAAGGCAATTACGGAGTACTTGGGTACTTATCGTTTTTCTGCTCAGGCAACTACGGGATCGTCGCTCGCGATGCTTCATAAGCGTCAACCTCGCACAACGGTCGGCATAACTGATCTGCAGTCGCCTTCTACTTTTCAGTCATTTTCCGCCAATAACATAAGGACGCGAGTTTTTCACAGGCAGAAGTACTTAAAGAATTATGTGGATCAGAAGCGAGGAGCCAAACCTTCAGTCATTCACGTTGGCCAAAGAGTCAAAAAACGTATTCTAGGGAAATAACACATGTATAGAGTTTCGTTTACCTTTAGGTCGCCAGTGGGATCCCAGGCATTTAGGCTCAATGATTGATCTGTTTTGAATGCTTCTAAGCATGTAAACGTCTATTCTGAACGGGAACCACCTTCACACTTGCACTCATGAATATCTTTGCCGAACCAGTCACAATACTATGCCTCGGTTTCACGATTGGTTTTTATCCCTATTGCTGCAGGATCACCAATTTTCCCGAAAAAAAAAATGGTGTTCAGGCACCGGTTGCAAGTCCGGCTGTGGTGCCCAGCCACCAAGAAGTTTTGCCGTGCACGGAACACGCTTCAGAGTCTTCGGACTCATCAGGCTACGTCTCAATACTTGCCCAGTTCCCATGCTAGTATTCGTCCTAACACTAATAAATATGCTTCCGAACCTTCAGGTTCCCATGTTTTGCGTCAGGGTTCTCCGTGCCTAGCTGCAACGAAGGAACACTTAAGTGAGTCGTTGGACTCTAGTTACTCCTGTACGCTCTCAGCTCTGGCTGAGCAGCGCGTAAGCAAGCCAGTAGGCTCATCCTCACATACCGAACTTGCTTTTCCGCAAGGGAGCACTTCAGAGCGTAACCAGCTTCGGCGTTCCAAACGTTCGCGTAAAAAACCGTCGAGGTTAAAGGATATTGTGTCATAAATTCTTCTTTCTCACTCGCATTTTGGAACCGGTACCATACGTGTTCATTGTTGTGCATACGCTGTACATTTAATTATTGAATAAGGGGTAGACTGGTATGCTGTGATTTTTTGTTGTATGCTGTTTTATCAGTGCTTTCAGCCATGGTGCACTGTGTACATAGCTATGTTTTTTCTTTCCTTCTCATGCCACTTCTCTATTCTTCAATTCGTTATTTATTTATTTATTTATTTAGGTACCCTAAGGAACCAAATGGGCATTACATAGGGGGGGAATGGGTTGAAAGCCGACACAACATACAATATTGTAAAAAGAATCAACACAACAAAAGTGACATTACAATATCATAAAGGCAGCAAAAGTACACAATCGCAAAGTACAGCGTGAAACATATAAAAAGGTGTAAAAGTGACAGAAAATCTGGTATTTGGAAGGCAGGAACACAAATTTACAGCCTATAAAAGATGAACATGATGAAGACAAGTTACAAGGTATTTAAATAGCTAGAAAAGCGAGGAGTGCAGTTTGAAAAGAAGAAGTGTCTGTTTGGTCCACTAGGCTGCTAGGTAAAGAATTCCATTCATTGATTGCCAGAACAAGGGGCGAGTTTGTTTGTTCGGGCAAAAATTGGGCCAACTTTGTGAGCGTGGTCAGCGCGTGCAGACGTATAGGGTGCCGGGAGTATAAATTTGCGAGCGAATGGTGTTGGATGATGGTACAGGGTGTGAAAAAAAGTTAATCTTGACAACTGCCTGCGTTGGGTGAGAGCGGGGAGATTAAGTTCGTCCTTCAAGGCAGATACACTCTGGTATCTTGAGTACGATGACAGAATGAAGCGCGCGGCCTTGTTTTGTACGGATTCAAGCATGTTAGTCAGACACATCTGATGTGGATGCCAGATGATTTGCGCGTATTCTAGTGAAGAGCGGATAAGAGCATTATACGCGTGAAGTCGTGTCTCTGAATTAGCTAAATAAAGGTGACGCTTGAGCAGGCCGAGCTTTTTACACGCCTTCGTTGTGCTTTTTTCTATATGGGGGGCCCAGCTTAAATGTAACTCTCAGATATTTGAAAGATGAAACTGTTTCTATTTTGGCTTTATCTATTAGGTAATTATAAGTTTCGGATCTTGTCGTAGAAGAAAATTGCACATGCTTAGTTTTTTCTACGTTTATTTTTATCAGCCATTTTTCGCACCATTCAGTTAGAGTAAATAAATCATGCTGGAGTGTAGAAACATCATCGGAAGTTACTATTTCTCTATATATCACACAGTCGTCGGCAAAGAGACGCATTGACGAGGAAATGTTACATGCGAGGTCGTTTATATAAATCAGAAACAGTAAAGGGCCAAGTACTGACCCCTGGGGGACTCCTGATGAGACACCCACTGGGTTAGAAACGTGGTCATTTAATTTTACAGATTGCAAACGGTCTGTTAAAAAACTACAATTCCAGTGGGTTGTTTGGTCATCCAGATTAAGGTTACAAATTTTAGCCATTAGATGCTGATGTGGAACCTGATCGAACGCCTTCGACAAATCGACAAAAACGGCATCGGTACAAAGCAACCTGTGCTGCGAAACGTGGAGGTCAGTGACTAGCTCAAAAAGTTGTGTCTGACATGAGAAATGTTTCCTAAATCCGTGTTGATTGCTAACGAAGAAGTTATTCTGATTAAGGTGGGTTACAACATGTGTGAAAAGAATATGTTCCAGCAACTTGCAGCTGATTGAAGTGAGTGAAATAGGCCTATAGTTAAGGGGATCAGACCGGTCGCCAGATTTGAAAAATGGTAGGGTATGGGCAAATTTCCAATCGTCCAGCAAGCAACCTGAATCTAGGGATTGCTGAAATAACAACGAAAGCAGGTAAGCTGAGTAAGGAGATGTTATTTTCAAGAGCTTCGCTGTTATACCGTCACGCCCGGGGCTAGTCTTGGAAGCTAGGTGGTCGATAGCGCATGCCACGCCATGGGCTGTAATTACAATGGGCGTAAAACTGGAATCTATGTTTGGTTGCGACGGATCAAAAAAGTCATTTAAAGGTAGCTCGGTAGTGAAAACTTTGGCAAAGGTTTTGTTAAAATGTTCGGCACATTCTTGCAAGGATAACTTAACCCCGGTTGCATTGGTTAGGACGGGTACCGTGTTTTTGTTCTTGGGGTTTATAATACTCCAGAATTTGCTTGGGTCGGTTTTCATAATACTTGGGAGCGTAGTATTAAAATACTTATGTTTTGCCTCACGTATTGTTTGTTCAGTTAAAGTAGAAATCTGTTTGTAGTTTTGCCAGTCATCAGGATCGTTGGTTCGAGTTGACTTTCTGTAGGCCCTTTTTTTTCCTGTTTAAAAGCCGTTTGACGTCACGGGTAAACCATGGGTCGTTCCTCCTAGAGCTTATTACCATTTTTGGAATACAAGATGCCTGAATTTCTTTGAGCTTGTCGCGAAATAGACACCAGTTTTCATTCTTTGTACGATCCTGCAACCCAGTTTCAAGATTAACAGTTAAGGTTTCCAGCATATCGTTCATTTTTTTAAGTCAGCGCGTCCGTAGTTGAAGATTTGTTTTTCTGTTTTAGTTTTGATAGCGCGTGCCACTGATAGTGTGCAGTGTATGGCCTTATGGTCACTTATTTCGTCAATGACGTGTGTGTTAGTAATTTCGGGTTGATTTGTGAGAATGAGGTCAAGCAAATGTGCGCTCCGCGTTGGTTCGCATACTATTTGCGTAAGTTGTGGTAATCAATACATTGAATGAAGCTAAGGCATTCGAGGCGATTATTTTGCGCAGTGACAGAGTTTGTTGGCCAGTCGATACCCGAGTAGTTAAAATCACCACCTATAACTAACAATATACTTGCAAATTCGTGCAAGATGGTGCCAATTGTATCGTTTAAACTGTCGACGAAATCTGCGGGACCATCTGGGGGACGGTAACAAGCGCCTAAGACACAAGGTGTATGACCAATGTGAACGCTGACCCAGATAATTTCTAATGGTGAATCGATGTCTATTTGTTATGGGCGATACTCTTTTTTAACTGCGATCATTACGCCGCCCCCGCGAGAGCCGCACCTGTCCTTGCGAAAAATTTCGAAGTTTGAAGGAAGGGTAAGATGTTTATTTGATATTTCGTCGGAAAGCCATGTTTCTGTGCCGATAATGATATCGGCTGAACATGTGTGCATAATAGCTTTAAGGGTGTCAAGCTTTGGAAATATACTGCGGAAGTTTGCTAGGAGTAAGGAAACTGGGGCTATTGTTTGGAAGCTACGTGAGCGACTAACAGTGTGTCACCTAGAGGAGGGCTGATTTTTTGCAGAAACCTGGACTACTTGGTTTATGGATGAATCATAGCGGTAAATGCCGTGTTCCGTGTGAAGCTTGTTAAAGCACACATAGTATCTTTCTCCGTTAGTTCTATTTGCCTTTCCGAATTCACGCAGTTTCATTCTAGCGAACTGAACCTTCTGGGAAAAATCTTCCTCAAGCCATACTTTGGGTGATTTGAGGTTTTTCAGTTTATGTCCAAGGCTCAGGGCCTCTATTTTTGATTTAATGTTCAGAAATTTTACAATGAGTGGCCTATGATAGTTAGGTCGACTGCGACCAACGCGGTGAGCCCGTTCAATGTCGCCAACGTCATGCCGGAGATGCTTAGAAAAAAATTCCCTTACATTACGTTCCGATTCCACGTAGTCCTCATGTTCGACTTCATCAAGACCCTTAATTATAAGATTGTTTCTGCGTATGCGGTTATTCATGTCATCCACGAGATCTACGAGCTCTTCATTGGCTTTGTTAATGTGAACTTTCACTTCTTTAACGGAATCAGCGGCGGCATCGATGTTAACCTTACAATCAGACACATTTTTCATACTTCGTTCGATAGCGCGAACTCGAGTGTCGATGCTTGTGATATGCTGTTTGATTTCTGCCAGAGCCGTTTTGGTTTCTTCATGACACTCCTTGACAAGTGTGAGCACATCATCAATTTTGGGCCCTGGATTTGCTTCGACATCTCCAGCTGATAGCAGCAGGAGCGCAAGGCACATAGACAGTAGCAGTGAAGAAGGTTTAGGGCAAAGTACCCGGGTTAAACCAAACGCTTCAAAGAAGCAATCGACACGACGGCACCCGTGTGCTCGGCTGGGAAAGAAGGTACCGATGTGTGCGCGGTACGTACAAACGTCGACGCCCATAGCACAAATATAACAACACACGTGGTGGGATTTACGGCCTCATAAAGTTGTGGTAGCTGCAATTACGGTGAGTGTGAACAAAAGTTTCCTACCTATGACAGAAGAAGGCACGTGTTAACAGTATGCCACTCGTGGCCGCAAATCCCGGCGGTGAGCAGCTTCCCAGCGTTTAAGTATGGTCCCGGTGGCACTGTTGCTGGTGACGTCACAGAGGGCGTTTCTTCTTTTCGTCATGCTGGTCGGGGCCAGATAGTAGTGGATTGTTGACAGCTTGGTTGATGAGTAACGGCCAGGTGGCTTGGGGCTGGTTGCGCGAGGCAAGCCTCGCTTTCCTATGACAAAAGAAGGCACGTGTTAACAGTATGCCACTCGTGGCTGCAAATCCCGGCGGTGAGCAGCTTCCCAGCGTTTAAGTATGGTCCCGGTGGCGCTGTTGCTGGTGACGTCACAGGAGGGCGTTTCTTCTTTTCGTCATTCTGGTCGGGGCCAGATAGTAGTGGATTGTTGACAGCTTGGTTGATGAGCAACGGCCAGGTGGCTTGGGGCTGGTTGCGCGAGGCAAGCCTCGCTTTCCTATGACAGAAGAGGGAACGTGTTAACAGTGTGCCACTCGTGGCCGCAAATCCCCTTATGACCAAAGGAGAGGGGACTTAGGTTGTAAAAACAGAAGTTCTATGTGCCATAACATTATTTAAAATGTATGAGGTTATGAAAGTAACTTCTGCGTCATTAATCATTGCATAAGGATCTCAGAGCCATATGTCCTTTTCATTCTAGAGGGGGGGGATGATGTGTTGTGTATCAGTTTCTATTTCATGTTGCTAGTTTCAGTTTCACGAAAAATTTTTTGCCCTCAGGGGGCGCTACCCTGTATATATATGCGCGGCATTGTATATAATAAAAGAGTTTCTGCTTGGCTTCCGGCTGCTGCGTACTGCTTGTCGGCCAGCGCTTCAGTGCCGTGCCCTGTGTTCTCCGCGCGGCGCGTCTGCCGCATGATACTACACTCCCGTCATCGTCATGGCATTGTTTACAAGAGTTTGTGGAGATTGAAATGCTGTAGGTCCATGTGCTCAGATTGAAGTGCAAGTTAAAGAACCCCAGGTGGTCGAAATATCCGAAGCCCTCCACTTCGGCGTCTTTCATAATCATGTAGTGTCTTGGGATGTTAAACCCCACATATCATCATCATATCATCGAGAGTTCATAAAGTCCATGAGCTTGTCAGCTGTGGCCACAGGCAGCAGGCGAACGCTGGGGTCGAGCGAGCACATTAGTGACACTAGATATAATTTGGAGCCGGCACACTTGCCGACATGTCGCTGATGAAACTGTTGCTGGTGCAGGTACCACTGCTGCTGGTTTCTGCGATCCACGTCGATGCAGCGGAACGTAGGACACATCCCTTTTTGTCTGATCCCTGGTCAGTATCTACAGTCTCTCGACTATTATCCACACGTGTGTATGGGTTATCATCTGTCGTCAGAGGCACGTGTGGCCCGAGCCACGGATGGATCAGCGAGGATCAACCAATCAATTTGGGCCAACATAACTCAAGTGGTGCCGATCAGGCGTATATAGGCACTCAGCACGATGGCTTCGTGGGATTTGGATCCGGCACACTTGCCGACATGACGCTGATGCAACTGTTGCTGGTGCAGGTTAGTCATTACTACCCATCTCAATCGCGGAGACTTGTATATGCATTGCCGGCTCCTCCCACGTTGCTAACTGTTCGTAACAAAAACCACGGATGCACGATACATACGTCGCGTCTGAAGAGATTCCGATTATTTTCTAACAGAGTGCTGTATTTGATTTTGTTGTTAGTACTCGTGGGGGATGTTGAACTGAACGCAGGTCCTGCTAAGACACTGCAGATGGAAGTGCTGAAATGTTTGCAGAGTGGGCAGGAAACTTTCATTTCAAAGTTAAACGACATTGAAACCAGGTTAAAAATCGAGAACATACTGATGGAAGTAAAAGATAATCTTAGCCAAACTCAGAACCAGATAAGGGACATCAGCAAGATTATTACGGAACAGGCAGCTATAATATGGCAACTCATGCAACAGGTGAAAGATCTGCAAAAGAAAACAAATGAGCTCGAAAACAGAAGTCGCCGGAAAACTTTTGTTTTCTATGGCGCTGATAATAAAACCTCAGAATCCTGGGATGAATTCGAAGCTATAATAAAGAATATTTGCAAAAGGAGCCTTGGAATGGAACTCAAATTTGTGGATAGGGCACATCGCTTACGACGCTATAATGAGCATAAGAAGAGGCTAATTAATGTTAAATTTTCATTGTACAAAGAGCGTCAGACAGTGCTTCTCAATGCCAAAAGATTCAAGAATTCCCAGTACAGCGTTAGCGAAGATTACTCACATGAGACAAGAAGTATCAGGAATGAGCTGTAGGAATATGCTAAGACAAAAAGAGAGGATAAGAACAATAAAGTGAAGTGGATTTTTGACAAACTGATTATTACCGGCAGGGCTTTCAGGTGGGATGACGAAAAAGAAGAGGTCGTCCTAGTACGCAGGCAATGACAAACTAGAAGAAAGGAGAAATACCGATGTCAAGAACTTGTTGCCGTCATCGTGAACTGCCGAAGCGTAGTTAATAAAGTTGCTGAGCTCTTGGGCTTAATTGAGAGTGTTAACGCAGATATAGTCCTTGGCACAGAATCTTGGCTAAAGCCCTCGATTGCTGACAGTGAGGTGTTTCCGCAAAATTACGTCATCTATCGCAACGATAGGCTCACAGCAGGTGGTGGCATTTTTTTACTTGTTCGTTCTTGCTTACAGTGATTTGAAGTTGATTATAAGTGCGACGCACTGGAGTCTGTATGGTGCAAGATGATACAGCCTGATAACTTCGCGTTTTTGGTCAGAGTGGTTTATCGCTCGCCGAGCTCAGATAGTAGCATAATGCAAATATTAAATGAAATTCTTTCTGAAGCGTCTGCCCAGACAATACTCCTAGGAGGGGATTTTAATCTGCCTGGCTTATCCTGGGGTAAAGGTTCATGTATAAGTATAAGCGGGCGCATGAACTTTGCGATGAAAAATATCGTCGACACGTTTTGTTTGACGCAGTACGTTCCACTCCTACTCGCAATGACGCTGTGTTAGACTTGTTGTTTTGTAACTCACCAAATTTCGTAAATGACGTGACTGTGATTCCTGGAATTAGTGATCATCTTGCTGTTGTTGCTTGTATCCAAAAGAAAAACGTGTGTGCGAAGTTACCTACGAGTAGAAAGATCTACTTTTATGACAAGGGTGACTACGATGCAATTTCTAAAAAACCTCGTAATTTGTTCCCTGTTTTCGAATGTCTTTTTGAGGAGGGCAATGTGCATGATATGTGGGACAAATTTATGAATATATTTCCCGAGTTAACAAATAGACATATTCCCAGTGTTCATTAATCACGGCTAAAAAGCACAAACAACTATGGGTAACAGCACATATATTAAAACTTATCAACAAAAGAAAGAGGGCATACGGCGCATTCAAGAAAAGCAAATCAGTTGCTCACTTTGAAAAACTGAAGTCGATTACCCACGAATATAAGCTAAAGAAAGAAAAAGCTAAAGATGATTACTTCACTGAGCTGAGCAACAAAATGAATTCAAATCCTAAAATGTTTTAGAAGTACTTAAAACAGTGTGGCTCAAATTCCTTTGGAATACACATGTTAAATTATAACGGCATGGTAATTACGAATGACGTGGATAAGGCTGCATGCCTAAACAACTTTTTCCACTCGGTATTCTTACCCAAACACAGCTGTAATTATCATCAAACGATTATGAGCATTTCGCCTATGCTTCCTGTCCGGCGTAGTGTTAATGGAATTGAAAAACTATTGAAGGACGTTGATGAGAGTAAATCTAGTGGTACAGATGGAATTTTTCCGCGTGTACTAAAGCGTTGCGCGGGGCCAATTTTAATGTATATTTATGCAATTTTTGAAAGATCTTTAGTGACAGGTACCTTACCACATGACTGGAAAATTGCGCACGTGGTACCGATACATAAAGGTGGGTCCAAAAAAGACGTTGATAACTATAGACCAATATCGCTTACGTCTGTCCCGTGTAAAATCCTCAAACATATTTTATACACAGAATTAATAACTCATTTAAACAAGCATAAGGTACTAATCAACGAGCAGCATGGATTTCGCAGAGGGCTGTCTTGCACAACACAATTAGTCGAATTCTATCATGATGTAATATCGGGCGTAGATACTGTAGGACAGGTTGACGGTGTGTTCATGAATTTTCGGAAAGCGTTTGACACGGTGTCAGATTCACTCTTACTGTTTAAGCTTACCACCCTGCTTTGATAAAACTGTTTTTAAATGGATCGAATGTTACCTTTCCCAAAGAACACAAACCGTAGTACTGAATGGAAAATGCTCCGAATACACCGATATTACCTCAGGGGTCCCAGAAGGCTCCGTCCTGGGTCCGCTATTGTTTTTAATTTATGGTAATGATATCTCTGCAGGAATTTCATCTTCTAAACGTCTGTTTGCAGATGACTGTGTTGTGTACAGAAAAAATTTTGATCACAATGATGTATTACAACTTCAGAAAGATTTATCGCTCATTCATAGCTGGTGTACCAAATGGAAAATGAATTTTAATATAACAAAGTGTGTACATATTTCATTTACCAAAAAGATGAAACCATTTCAGTCACAGTACCATCTGAACAATGTACAGTTGAAACAACAGAGTACATATAAGTACCTAAGTGTAATACTATCATCTCAATGTTCATGGAGGCCTCAGGTTGACACTTTCATGGGCAAAGCTGTTAAGGCACGAAATTTCAACGAAACCTGCGATGTTCACTTGTGAATTTAAAACGTATGGCATACACTACTTGTATCAGACCTATCTTAGAATACGGTTGTGTTGTGTGGGACCCCGCCGAGGTAACCTTTATTGCTGCTCTGGGACAATTACAAAATCGTGGTGCCAGGTTCGTCTTGGGACGGTGCGGAAGGAGGAAGAGCTGCACTGCAATGCTGAGCTAGGATGGGGGTGTCTTTCTGACCGCCGCCAGAAGCAGAATTTAAAATTTCTTTACTGCATTTACTACAATAAAACTGGAAATAGTAGAGAAATATACCTACACAACCCTCAATACACTACAAAACGTTTTGATCACAGTTGCAAAATTCGGGAATACCCAGCTAAAACGAACATGTATGTCAATTTATTTTTTCCTAGAACGATTAAACAATAGGAATGCAAGTACATAGTGGGAACGAAAGTATATTTTATTCACTGCTGTAAACCCGTGTTGTAACCTGAATGAAGATGTATTGATGTGTGAACAAAATTCTATTATTTGTGTGAACGCAAATGTATTTCAGTTATTTATGTGTGAACAAGGTTCTATTGTGTGTGTGTGAACGGTGATGTACGTCATTTATTGATGTAACTCCCCTGCTATAATGCCTTCGGGCGCTGTGGGGTATCTGATGAATAAAGAATAGAATAAAAAACTCGGGTGGTGTCACCTGTTGTAAAGGCTCCGATGATCATGCTTTTGAACTTGCTGCTGAGCCCGGCAGCACATCGACTGCAGGAGCGGCCAAGATTTTGGCTGTAGCTGCTGAGGAGGTGGTGCATCTCGTCTGCCACAATTCCACAACAGTGATGGCGTTTGCTTGGAGAGCCTGACAGATTTGAAGCTCCTCATTGCTCCTATTAGGCACTGTTACGAAGAGGCCCCAACGGTCTTATGGGTACCGTGTCGGAAGGGCCAACGCTGGGCAGGGAGCATCCAGGCAGTCTCAAGGCAAAAGGCAGCCAGAGTAAACAAAGCGGTTATATTTGCGATGTATGTAAAGAACGCGGACAAGAAAGCCGCTCGACGCTAGATGCGCCGGCCTTATATAGACGCTGAAATGCTAAAGGGGGAGGGGCCGCCCTGCTGTTCGACGCGCGCAGCATCTCTGACGGATGCCTTCGGTGAAGGACGGGCCTATTGTCTCAGGTGGATGCACCCAGTGTCCGTAATGAACACACTTAGTGTCTTTTCAATGGACGCCAGGACACGTACTCATAACAGCCTCTCCGCCGGGGCAACATTGACCCGATAGACAAGGGTCCGCAGCCACTGTCCAGAGGATCACCATGCAGGAATCCGAGGTATCCGTTTCCACAGACGCCCGGAACAGCTGTTGGCGCATACCTTCTGCCCCGGTTCGGCGCCGTGAACTGAGGTTGAGGCCTCTGGGCTCGCTTTTTGCATAAGCGCCTTCTTGATGGTAGCTTCTCTGGTAACACCTAGATGGAAGCAGCCCGCCAGTGCCAGGAAACTTTCGCCAAGACGTGCCAGGCTCATTTTCCAACAATCAATAAAGTTGGCAAGCGAGAGGGAAAAGAATCCACCGACTCCCCAAGTAATGGCATCCCAAAGCAGGTGGGGAAACCTTTTACTTGCTAACCAGACGCGACATACAAACATTCTTTCAAACAAGCTCTTTGACACGCAGGAGTCCAAATTCGCGTTAAAGGGCCTAGACCCATTACAAAATCTTTATACGGGGGGTAGGAAAGAGGAGGTTGGATTTGATGAATTTGTACCCGTCGGCATGATGACAGGCACTTCCAAATGGCCCCTGACCTTACGCGAATATCGACTGGCTCAAAATCTATCAGACAAAATTTCTCTGAGGCAGTGCCCTCTGCAACCATGGACACCTCTTCCAAGCCCTCTTTACAACATTCGCCATCTCTGTTCAAGACAACTTTTTGTGCTCCACTGATTGAGCCGTCCAGAGGCAGTTTTAATTCATCCACATAGTTAGCTACTTGATGTCCAGGCCTTCGCTGAGAGAAGTCCTTCTCCGACAGTACGCTAAAGGAGCAAACACGTGCTTTTTCTGAGTGGCACCGAATGCCTAACTTGTGAGCCGCCTCAAAAAATTTGCCAGTATCCTCGCTGCTGAAGAAGCTGTGCGCTAGCAATCTCTCACCACATCTTTTGTTGCTGTCGGCTTTTTTGTCACTATACTTCATATAACCGACCATTTCTTTTCGAACATCCTGCCCATCCAAATCAGTACATCCTGACGGCAGTACCTCCGACTGTATACTCGGTCACTCGGTTTAAACAACTTCGTCTCCACTTTTTTCCTGCGTAGCTGAGGATACCGCATTCAGCGTCTGCCGAGAAATTAAATCATTCTGATTTTCGCCCAGGCTTTTGATGCCTGTTATCTCCAACTGACCATCGACACTGTTCTCACCATTTAGCTCTGCCGCACATTCAAGTCTTTTGTGGCAGGCATATTCTGGCTTTCTCCATTAACTGTTTTTCGGTCACCAAAACGTTTAGCCAGCACAGTCACTTAATTTGATCTGCAGCAATTGGGGTTTTATGTCAACGGAACGCCTTTTTTGTCCTCCGCACACATCTTTTCATCGTCCGCACGCCTCTTCATTTTCCTCACACTGCTTCTCTTCAGCCTTGCTTCTTTCCTATTTTACATGGCACTGTTTTACAATAATCCAAGATTGCTCAAGCTCGCTATTATCCACTCCTGAGGCAAGTGGGGTGCCTGAATGATATGAGGCTTCCATGCGGCATTCACCACGTCCACTCTCATTTCCGCTCAAAGCAATTACAAATCATCCTTGCGTAGTGACTTTAGATCTATGACAACAAGCTCAGTGAACTCTTCTCCCTATCTATTCTCCATCAGTATCCTGAAGTGCTATTACGCAAAGGGGCTAAACATTGATAAAGAAAACCCGCCAGCTTCAAGCCACAAAACTATCCTTAAACGCCTGGCCTGGGAAATTTTAAAGGGAAAAAGTCTGACATTCACGTTGCTGCAGTGATGGGTTCTGTTGCGTTGTCCACGTTTTAGCTGCCTCAAGTTGCAAGGTTCACTGCCCAAACTAGTCGTTAGGAAGAAGCTCCAACAATCTCTCGAGTAACGTGCCACGAGGACCAATGCTGAGCAGGGAGCATCGAGGCAGTGGCAAGGCAAAAGGCAGACAGAGGGAAAAAAAGCGTTTATATTTACACTGGATGTGCTGAACGCGCACAAGGAAGCCACCCGATGCTAGATGCGCCAGCCTTTTATAGGCGTTGAGATGCTAAAGAAGGAGGGGGCAGCCCCGCTGTTCGACGCACACAGTCTGAAGGATACCTCCGGTGTCTGCGAAGAACGCGCCTAGTGTCTCTGACGCACACATGCATTTACCTTAATGGACACACTCAGTGTCTCTGCAAAGGACACCAGAACACTCGTAACAGCACCAACAACGCAATTGAGGCACTAGCCAAACGGCGGCACTGGCGAAGGGCGCGTGTACTGGGGGGTGCAAACTGAGCCATAGGAGCGTTCGTGCCTCAGCGTGGGAAACATGCGACACAAAAGACTACTAATAGTCATTGAAAACACAGTCACAGCCAATTAGTGAGTATCACTGGGTGAGTCACACTCACAGCAGAAAACATACACAGAAGCGAAGAAAGCAGACACTGTTGCAAGAGACTAAGCAGCATCTCTCGCTGGCGCAAGAGCTCAGAAGAACACGTCCGTACGCACTGGAAGCTCGAAAGAAACCCCAGTGAGTGATGGGAAGGAAAATGATAGGTGTAACCTTATGTGACAAGAAGAGAGCAGAGTGGGTCAGTGAGTGTTGAGGATATGATAGTTGAAATCAATACGGAATGGACATGGGCTGCGCACGTAGCACGTTGGCAGGATAACCACTGTTGATTAAAGACAACTTTTTAGATTCTTAGAAAAGACAAACGCTCAAGGGGTGACAGAAAGTAAGGTGAGCCGATGCGATTAAAAAGTTCGAAAGTATATCGTGGCAGCAGAAAGCACTAGGCCGTGTTGACTGGCGGATCATGGGAGAGGCCTTTGCCCAGTAGTGGGCGTAGTCAGGCTGGTGATGATGATCACTGTGTATGCTGCTGTAAGGTGGCAGAATTGCTCATACGTCTGCCATCTCGCCCGCAGAGGGGCCCACGTCATGCGGGCAAGCCACCTCTTCCGAGCGTCGGAGTTGACGTTGCCTAGCGGCGTTGTACGCTTTCTCGCTCGTCCGTAACCCACCGCTAGTGCAATGACATTCGCTTCGAAAAAAAAACAGAATTCGAACAAATAATTCCTTTGAATAACACTGGTGCCATAGCTTGTTCGATGAGAGTCCCCATAGGAAGTTATATACATGTATATACTTTCGTTTTTGAACACGATACAAGAGAACCTTCACTCAATTTGTTGAGAATTGTGTACAGGATTCCCGAAAAAAATAAGTTCCACAAATTGTTCGTTCCAGGTTGTTTTGATACATCACTTTAAAAGATGAAGTAGGTAGCTCGTAAAACGACTGCTGGAACTATCATTCCGTGTATTACAAATAACGCAAGCAAACGAGAGTTTTCGGCATTTATCTACGCAGCTCTGGCATAAAGTAAACACTCGGTGAGGCTTCTATTGCAATGCTGCACGGTGCCTGAACTGAGTTATACTGTTTTGATAGGCCTGTGGATGAATATTCAAACATTCCCTCGCTCACAATTCTATCGTTCTGTCCCGTTGGATGTATGTCGACGAGTGTACGCAAAAGAATATAAACACAGTTTCTATCACTCAAATCGCAAAAATATTGAATGATATTTGATAACTACACATCATAATCATATGTCAGTCAGGCTTGACATCTATGACGGAGCGCATTTCGGAACGTACTGTAACGCTAGATTAAGTAGCGAGTCATATGCAACTGTCGGCACATTCAGTCTGTAGTCGAATGTGTGGACTACGCAGCACTGAGTCACCACGCCGCGCCACACTAGCACCGCTGACGTTCCCTAAAAACGAACAACACAAAACAGAACGTCAACTAAGTACATTCTGAACTCAGCTTGATCGCTGTGGTGTTGGCTTTCCTTTAAAAAGATAATTTTTGCACATTTGAGTGCGCTTGATGAATGAGGGTGCAAGTGAAAAGTTCCATCAGAGGTGGTACTCAAGTATCTAAAGGTAGCATACAGTAACTCTAGATTTGAGTAGACTTAATTTAGGCAGGCGTTGCGAATTGATGTTTTAATTTGACAATTAACCACATAATCACTAATTATGCGATATATTTTATGATATCCCTACTGAAACGTTCCGTATGCGATGTCCAATAATTCCGTATGTTTCCGTAAGAATCATACGGAAATATATGAAAAATATATAGGAAACATATGTATTCTTTATGGAAACATATGGAATTATTGGACTCGCATACGGAACGTTTCAGTAGGGATACAATTCAAATATGGCGGCACCAGGAAGAAAGTTACACAATATAAAGTTAAAAACGTCACAAGCATACATGGGTCCTTTGAAAAGCCACTTTAAAGGTAATGTGAAATAAATAACTAATTTTGACTAAGTAAACATAGTCTTAAAACATTAGTGTCGTTAATTTCAACCAAATCGGTTTGTTAATAGGTGATGAAATCAAAGTCAAGGTTTTATTTTTTAATTTCTTTCCGAAAGCTCTGGATATTATATCACAGATTCCAGTGTTTTTTTCATATTTAAAGCCCTCACTCACCAAAATTTTGGTTTGGTACGTTCTTTCTCTGCCTGCTTCAAGAGGCGGTGTGTACTTCAATTTTACCGATTAGTGGCTACTTAGGCTCTATCGGATGCCGACTAATTCTACGGCGCCACGGCGACTGGCGCGGAAAGTTTTATACAGCATCGCCATCACAATTCAATCTGGTGCTCTTACCAAGTGCCTTCTCACAGCAATCATGGTGGGTTTGGTACCAGGAAACACAAATATACGAATACAAGAAGAGTCGTTCTTTGTTTCATTGCGCCCATTTAAAGAAGTAAAGACACACTTTAAACATTTTCAGATTATTGCTCCTGTGATGAGTGACGAAAACGACGACAACAACAGAAGTGCGGGGCAAGGCGCGTGTGATTTCGAGCCAACTGTGAGCGTGAGATCACCCAATCAGCTGATGACCTGTGGTGGCTCATAGAGGTGGCGTGCCACGATTGGGCCACGTGTGAACATTACGCGGCGGTAAGCTTTGTGGCTGGGGACGAGCCGAAGCAGCGGCAGACGGAAGACAGCAGGCCAAAGCGTCGGACGCAGGCGATCCAGGTTCCGGCCAGGGAACGCGGCTGTCCATGCTACTGCCGTCCGACTACCAGCTGGGGCGGCGTTGCCGGCACGAGAACTGGATCTCGGGGCGTGGCCTTGCCTGCTGTTCTCTTCCTTGCCGAGGGCATCGCGGATCTCGGCGAGGCGTCTTCGTAGTCAGCCGTTCGGCACAACGATGAACGTTGCCTGGCTATTGGTCACGGTTGCGCCAAGCATCGCGTCTCGACGCAAGCTATTCGCTGGACGGGCTGGCCATTCCACGCTTGGAGCATCACGTCTTCGATGCGGGTTGACTGCTCCGTAGTCGCACCCACGCCGTCAAACGCCGTCGTCACCAGAGCGTCGCCCATCGAGAAGTGAGTGCATTCCGCAGCGCTTTTCCACCACCTCCTGCCCTGCACGTGATCGGCGTCTCTCGTACCGCCGATCTGGCCCTCAGGTTTTCGAACACTCTTACTTGAACTCTAATTAGTCCTTTTTTGACCAAGCTTAGTTCTCTCTGTTGCATTGTATGTACCTTTTCTGCCTCAGTGTTTTCTATGTTTAGTTTCCGTGATCTGTCATAAACGTCGTGTGTTATTATCGCGCCGTCTCTCTCAGTCCATTTCTCCTAACACGGCACGGAAAACAAGCGTGACGAACCTTAGCCCCAATAAAGAATAATTTTTATTACAATAGTATGGCGAGCCTGCCAGGACTAAGCTCTTGTTTTAAATATCTTTAGGAGCCTCACCTTGTTCGTGTGGCATGGCTGAGACAGGGACCCTGAAAAGGTTGCACTACTCACTGTGGAACGTAGTAGAAATTCGGCCGAGGAAAAACTAATTGGTTGTAAAGCAGTTAGGTGCAAACTAACGCAAGGGCCAGTAGCATTGAGGTTGTTGTGTGATCGTGAGGGTAGCGAGGTTGTTGTGCGGGACGGCTTGGCGCACTAATGTAATAGCGGAATGGGCAGGATGGTAGAGGCCGTCTTGGACTAACTCGAAACAGCCATGCGCCCTTGCTTTAGCACAATTGGTGATGCAGGAGCCTTAGGTCGTGTGAACGATCACGCTAAGCTTGCGAATGAACGTGGCTTGACGGGTGACGGCTATGGCAGTCTTAAGGACATTGTAAGAGAACAGCGCTTGACATTGTGAGTTTGAGTTTGGCATAGGTGCCTTGCAGTTTCGGAAGACGTTAGGCTTGAGAGCTCGAAAGCACTGCTTAATTAATGCTACGCTTCCAGTAGAATATCAAGTAAGCTGGACTTGATAAACCCAGTCTATCTGATGACTGAGTGAAGGCAGCCTTGCTGCCGCCAGCAGACAACAAGCAGACAACAACTGCTTGAAGGCATGTGCACCAGTTTTAATACCTTTATATGCAAGGACACGTTTGCTTAACATACGTTTTCTGAAAGATTATGTGTGCGGGTCCATTTGTGCATGTATATTTGCCAGTGCGTATTTCTGCAGCTGCATGGTTCACCGTGATGTCAATTTATTGTGAATAAACAAAAACAGTAAAAGCTCGTTTATCCGGATCCTGGAAATTTGGTTAACTTGGACATGTGGCGCAGTCTCGGCACAACTGTGTATACTTCAACTGTATCCAATGCTCGTTGATTCAGAGAGACTTAGATGCGCGCTGGTTAACTCAGACCATAAAGTTAATAACTCTATGACTCGGACGATTCCAGAGAGAGCTATCGGCGGCTCCATGCTTTCAGTAACCGATTCCGATTATTGAAAGAATTGAGTCCCGGCTCCCCCGGGCGGAACCGGAGTTTTGGAGAAACCCAAACTCAAAGAAGAGCAGCAGAATATGATCATGATGATAGTGAATGAGAAGGGAAGTTGCCAGATGGCAATAGTCACCACCAGGCAGAAGCGCTTGAACCACCAGTACATCCAGCGTCTGTGAAATGTGCCGAACATGATGCCTCATTCGCGGACGACGGGACAGTTTGCGCAGCTGCCGCTACCCGATTGCCCGCGACGCCTACGCTGCTGATTTCCTTGCGTTCTGACTTTGCGCATAGCGTGTGCAGCTCGAGTACATCAAGAAAATCAACTGTTGGGCGAGTTGGCGCTTTGACATAGAAACCGTCATTACATTCTCAGGCGTGTTAATGGTGGTGTGGTCGTTGCCGGTTTGCTGACTGATGATGACAGATTATCGAAAGTGCTTGAAAAGGTTTGGAATCACTGTTCCAATGATGACATTCAAGATGAGCCGATGTGATATCACACTGTGCAGGAGGCTGCCGAAGCCTTCGCTGTCCTCGCGGAGTTCTGCATCAGTTTTCATGACAGCAAGAGGGCATACCACCACCACAGGGAGTTGAAGAGGATCGTTCAGCACTATTAGATGACGAGCAAGACAAAGGTGACGCAGTTTTTCATGAAATAAAGGTTTGTCTGTGCCGAGTACATTTTCCTTTTGTTTTGATGGATCATTTGATAATTCTGAACTCAGTTAACATTTTTACCGGTCCCGTGAGATCCGGGTTAACGAGCTTTTATTGTAAGAAAAGGGATAGACTACAAGGATAAACTCACACTGCACTATATCAGATGATTTTTTACCTAATCGTAGAGCACGTGAACGTGAAAGGTGAGTGAATTATCATCCAGTGATTTTTTAGATTTAGGCTGCATGCAGGACGCAGAGTTGCGTGGGACTGTGTTGACTCACTGGGATAATGTCCATTGTGCTGGGGCTGGCCTGCTGAGAGACCTTAACACCAAAGTAAAACTATTTACACAGGTTGTCTGACTCCTGCATTAACCCCAAGGAAACAAAGATATCCTATTCGCAGTATGGGAAAACCGTGTAAGTTTAATTGTCCTGATGTTTTTTCCCGACCGACTTCCGACTTGAGCGGTTCGAAGAAGTTCAACAAAATGTTCTGCGAAAGCCGATTCGAACAAAACTGCTCAACTTGATGCAGGCACCATTTTGTACGGATTGAGAATCCCGAGAGGGTCGAAAGCACGCTTTAGGCTGCGCATAGCCTGCAGAGCAGCAGGAGTCTTGCACAGGTGCAAGAAGCGTTTCTTGTGCAGACCGATTCCGTGCTCAGCGCTGATGCTTCCCCGCACAGAGGCTTTCCACTCACAGACGAACGGCTCAATTCACTCCAGCAGTGTATCGTCCCAGCCAGTGGCGGTAATGTTCAAGTGCAGGTTGGAGTCACCCATGTGCCCAAAGCCGCACACGCGCATTGCGCATGGTGCCTCGAACCCGCTCGCGGACAAAGGACACCACATCCATGTAAGTGGCCAGTGGCACCGAGGTGTCGTACTTGTATACGTAGCCATCGTGACGCAGGGCTTCGCCGATGCTCTCACGCAGGCGCCACAGTTCCTGAAAACATCATAGCTCTTTAAATGGATGCAAGAAGCACTTGATTTGCACAGTACAAACTTGGTGTTGTGAGAGATATGTTATTTGTAGCAACAAGTCTCCCCAGCTTTCTCTGGCCATATTTGAGCATACATGGAACCGAATTTCAATTTTGGGAATAAAATTTTCTTTTTAAAAGAAGCACTAAGAATGCTGTTGGCATAAACATACTGGTAAATAGGGATAATTACGGCAAGTTTAACCATGAAGCAGGCCCAAATAAAACTTAAAGGATACAAAAGAGAAAAGTGTGTGACAGGCTGGATCAAGAAGTCTTGGCAAAAAAGGTTCCATTTCACTGCTCCATTTCGCAGGTTTCTACGCTTGTAGGCTGTATAACTGCGAATATATGTTGTGTGCTCATGCCACGTAGGAAAATGTACATCACCCAAACTGGCCAGTACAGGCTTTCGAAGCAGAATGGGCCATTAGCAACCAATGCTAACTTTCACGTTAGATGGCATTGCTCAGATTGTGGTGGTACTCAGCTGTTCCCCGAGACCCCGAGGCTAAAATACTTTCCAGTCACAGAAACTATGCAAGTTATCGGAGCATTTCACATCTCTAAAAATAAAGATAATTGCATTAGTGAAGCATCAGTTAGTGTAAGCGATTGCAAAGTGTTCTTTGAAAAATCACCAACAAATGCCTAACTTGAACGTCATTGCAACACATGGTACGTGATAATGTTGTATGTGAACCATGTTTTTTTTTGCGAAATAAACTATAGCAAACCAGTGGTCCTGGTGGTCAAAGCACGCACTCCTCAGTTGTTCCCGCAGGCGAGAGTGGTGGCTGGTAGAGGAAGTGCGGGCGTGCAATACCGAAACAAAATTAAAGGGCACTGGTGGTACTGCTGGTATTCAACTGGAACAAAAGTTACAAATGATGGTAAATGCATCCCTGTGCGTTTTTCCTTAACAATATTAACAATAGGGAAGGAGGCGGCGTTGCATCCAAGCGATCAGACTAGCAAAGTATGTTCTGCTCTCGCTCTTCTGCCTAGTGGCGTAGGGCTGGTTTCTGAACCAAATTGCGCCTGTCTGCTAAGTTTAGCCGATAATAAAGACGAACCACTACTATATACCAGGAGGATAGAGCCAAATTTACATGGTGTTTTGTCGGAAGTAAGAAGAGCATATTATGCACCGTTTGACATACGTAAAAATAAATTTTTCTGACCACCCGCACCCAACTCCATCTGATGCCCCCACTTGAAGTGAACGATACAACTACGTAGTCTACATAATTTGAACAAAATAATAACGGCGTGAATCGCATGGACGGTGGTGCCAGATTTTTCTATAGGTACTGTTGTGAGACGCTCTATGACCAATAAACGTCACACCCTAGAGTTTTGCAGACATGTAGCACCACCTGTCGACGGAGTTTTGGGTTGTGCAAAGCCGGACTCCCTTGCACAGTTGGCTGCGCGACAAGGTGCAACAGCGCATGCGAAACGATAATTGAGCTCAATATTAGGTGTGTTTGCGCAATGAAACCTCAAAGAGCTTCAAAATTACCTCTGCCTGTCGGACGTGTCACCGAGCCATGAAGTGCTTGCTGGTTCACTCGCCAGAAAGATGGCGAAAAAAAGAGCAGATGAAACAGCTACGAAGAGAGACCTCAGTCGATGCCACACTGTTGCATTGTGCTAGCGATTTCTGTCGCTGTAGTGAAGCAGAACGGCAAGAGCGCTGAATACCGGCCATTGCGAACGTATATTCAGTAAGCGAATGGTTCGCGTTCTTCACAGCCGGTCGCACGAAAAAATGTGACAATGTAGGCCTACTGTAATTGTTTTGAGTAGCCTTGACAGATAACTGTGGTAACTTTGATGATAAAGCTCAACAGAGCCTTTGATCGTGATGCGCATCGTGGTAAATGCACACTGATGACGCTCGTGATAAACATCGAAAAAGCCAGGACCACCAGTAACATGAAGTGACCGTCACGACACAGCGTCACGCATGTAGGCTTTGAATACTTTAAGTTACGGCTTTAACTAGCTCGTGCAAGTATGTATGCCATGGAGATAAATGACCATGTGTTGGCCATGTCCACAATAGAGTTTTTCTTGCCATTGGTCTCCCTGATTGCCAGAGCTATCTCAGAGGCCTTGGTATCCTCATGGTACACAGAGATAAGGACATGCATGTATCCCCATTTGCAGTGTATATGTACATACAACGCGAAAGACAACCACCAATATAACATTTCAGGATGATATCGTCATCAATGTCAACACCTACGGCACCAGCTGATTTAAAAGGATGGTCTGCCGGCAGTCTCTTCAGTGGGCACGGGAGCAGTTCGGACAGCATGTTTGACGCACCCCGCTTTTGCATTTCACAGGTGCGTAAGATATTCTTGTTATATATTAAAAGAAGCGACAACCGTTGCTTGCTAGTTCTGCCGTGCCCCGAAGTGTTTGGTGAAAGTATTTGTGACTGTATTTCTTTGATGCTACTCTTGACACGCTCGGGTGACGTATAATTGAATCTTTGGCCGTGTAATACTCGCTACGGAGCACCCTTCGCGGTTAAATCACTGCCAAGCGACCCATCCGACCAAATGACTGCAATCTGAACTATACTGAAAGACCTTCAGGCGCGTTCAGTGCAGTCAGCAAGCAGTTAGACCAATCTCGCGGCTGACATTAAGGCAATCAAAGCTGGGCAAAAAAACAGAGGATAACTTTCGTGAAGCATAGAAAAGGGTCGATGCCTTAGAAGTAAAAACTAAAGCGCTAGATCTTGACAACATTGTCACCCAGAAATCAGTAAAAACACTAACAGATCAAGTTGATTCCCTGCAGCTGCGCATAAACTAGCTAGAAGACAGGTCGCGACGCAATAACCTTTTATTTTACGGCATTCACGATGAGCGTGAAAAGTGGGAAAAATTAACCAAGTAAAAACTAAAGCGCTAAGTCTTGACAACAGTGCCACTCAGGAATCAGTTAAAACACTAACATATCAAGTTAATTCCCTGCAGCTGCGCATAAACCAGCTTTAAGACAGGTCGCGACGCAATAGCCTTTTATTTTACGGCATTCAAGATGAGCGTGAAAAGTGGGAAAAATTAACTAAATAAAAACTAATGCGCTAGATTTTGACAACATTGCCTCCCAAGAATCAGTAAAAACACTAACAGATCAAGTTGATTGCCTGCAGCTGCGCATAAACGAGCTAGAAGACAGTTCGCGACGCAATAACCTTTTTGTTTTACGGCATTCACGATGAGCGTGAAAAGTGGGAAGAATGTGAGGTGAAAGTGTCTAATGCAATGGCAGGTGTGATTGATCCGTTGCCAAGTGGAGCAATAGAAAGAGCACATCGACTTGGCACCTTTTTACATGTCAAATATCGTCCTATTATTGTCAAGTTTGCTTGCTTTAAAACAAAAGATAAAATACCCGGGGTCCATAAGAAGCTTAAAGAGAAGGACGTATCTGTTTCCGAAGATTTTTGTTTGGCCACGTGTCAGATTTGTACAAAGCTTGCCACGTAAGCGAAAATCCAGTAGGGTGAACCCGCATTTTAACTACGCTACAAAACACTAGTGATCAACAAAGAACAATTCACGTAAAGCCCAGTCAGAGACAACGTAACCGTTACCCAGCGAATACCACGTCTAATGACTCAAAACGTGAACTTTTCTCCACTACAGACATCCTAGGGGGACGCGAAGGGTAGTAGTCATGACCTATGCAACATATTTGTTCTGTTTTGTAACATCCGTAGTATTTGCAATAAAGTAGAATCATTGGCATCCGCCATTGACAGCTGTTGCTCCGACATCTTAGTATTAACAGAAACTTGGTTGACATCGCAAATTTCCGACAATAAAACATTTTTATCGGCTCATCAGTTCTCAATCTACCACTGTGATCGCCCAAAAGGTCGAGGCGGTGGTGTTATGCTAGCGATTTCCAATAACTTTTCATCATCATACATACATGTACAAAGTGACTGAGAGACTGTCTGGGCAGTTGGCAAACTAGGTTATCAGAAAGTAGTACTAGCTGTCTGTTACTGCCTCCAACGCAGAGTACAACTTTTGTTAACAAGCTACAAGATGTTACTTACTCTGTTCTTACTCGGTACCCGAATCTCCCCATACTTTTTTTTCTGTGATTTTAATTTTCCCAACATATTCTGGTATACAGATTCCTTCTCTATTACTACTTTTACTTCTCTAGCCAAGAAATTTATACTTGCACAACGTTCTCATTCACCCAAGTTGTCAAACAACTAAGCAGAACTACTCAGACCACTGCAAACAGTCTCGACCTCGTACGAACCTCTACGCCAGACTTAATAAAAGCAATCAGTTACCTGGTTTGAGCGACCTTTCCTTGTTATCGTTCTTCATTGACCTTGTAACGTCCAAAAACGACAAAATCAACCAAAGTGATAAGTAACTATAAAAAGCTAACTTTGAAGTTATCAATAACCATTCAGGCAGTTTTTTTTGAAACATTTTTTATGAATTTTGATGAACGAAGCCTACAAGAGAACTGGGATTTGTTTGCAGCAGAGCTGAATGAGCTAACACAAAAATTCATTCCTATTTACACTATTGAATCTGATCAAAAAACGCCATTGTGCAACGTTCATTTAAAAAGATTATCTAACAAAAAGAAGTGCCTCAACAAATCAGCGAAGCGATTTTCATAGCCCGCACGCTGGTTTTCCTATAAGGCCGCGCATTATGCTTCCGTAGCAGCAATAAAGAACACCAAGATTAACTTTCTACAAAGCACATTGCCTTACCTATTAACAATGGACACGAAAAAGTTTTAGCTTACTATCGATCCGAGTAGTAGGGAGCACCTAACACTAACCGACACTGAAGAAACAGCTATTCCTACTCGTATGCGCGCAGCCGCTCTTAATGCCGCGTTTACAAGCAACTTTTGCCGGAACACTAACCCTCCCTTATCCGCCACCCCCTACCATGACTATGTTGCAATGGCGCCTATCACTATCGACGAGGATGGCGTAGAGAACTTTATAAATTTACTGAAACTTTCTTCTGCTCCAGGTTGTTACTAAATGTGCTCAAAATTTTGAACTAACACATGCATCTATTCTTCAATTATACAACGAAAATTTTCCAGCAACCCTCGACGAAAGTATCCTTCCTGCTCAATTCAAAATCGGGAAAGTGACCTCCCTAAATTCCGGTAACAAAGATTCCCCACTGAAGTACAGGCCTAATTCACTAGCCAACATTTTATGTAAAATTCTCGAGCCCATCCTCTTTTCTAATCTCAGCAAATTCCTGGAGCCCGATTCCTTTTTTTCTAAATCGCAGCATGGCTTTCGAAAGACCTACTCATGTGAAACACAGCTAATTTCCTTTACACATTAGCTTAACCTCAGTCTTAACAACTACCCCGTTTCTGATTGTATATTTTTTAGACTTTTCCAAAGCTTTCGTAAAGTTCCTCACAAACTACTGTTACATAAACAGCGTTTGCCTAGCCTAGACTTCAATCTACTAACATGGCTAGAAGTTTTCCTTACTAACCGCTCCCAGTTCGTTTCAGCTAAAAATTATCACTGCGAGCCCAGCAGCATTCACTCAGGTGCGCCTCAGGGCTCGGTATTGGGTCCTCTTCTTTTCAAAATTTATATTACAATTTACCATTTTACATTTTTTGCCACATTAATTTGTTCTCTGATGATTGTGTAATTTATCGTCAAATATTCTCTGACAACAACATGATAACATTACAAGCAGACCTAAACACTGTAACATCTTGGTGTAAAATCTGGTGCATGGAACTTAACACTAACAAGTGCCAGTATATGCGTGTGTCCCGAACTCCTCAAGATCAACCTTCTTACTCTATTATTAACTCCCTTCTAAAAAAATGTTATATATACCTAAGTGTTCACTTTTCAGCTGACCTTACCTGGAACACTCACACCGATTACGTCGTCAACAACGCTAACCGGGCATTAGGATACCTTCGACGTAATTTTTCAAGGGCACCTTCTACACTAAAACAACTACTTTACAAGACGCTGATTTGTCCGAAGCTTGAATATGCGGCATCACTCTGGGATTCAAGCCAAGTCAACCTGACTGAAAAGATTGAAATAATTCAGAATAACGCGGCCTGTTATATACTATCCGATTATAACCATACCTCCAGTGTCACACACACAAAATTAAGGCTTAACCTACTATCTCTAGCTCCTTGTTGTTAATTTCTTCGTCTGTGTCTTTTCCATAAAATGTTCTATCACCCTGAACTACGCAGTGAATCCATTCAAGCGCCTCATTACATTTCTGCTCATTTAGACCACTCAAATAAAGTCAGGATACCCCATGGATGGATTAACGACCTCTCACAGTCATTTTTTCTGCGGACAGCAACAGACTGTAGTGACTTACGCAACTCTATTGCCTGTATACAAAACCAGGTATTGTTCAAACACGCCTTAGCTAACATTGTATATATAGGAAATGTTTTATGCTTTATATTGCCTCTAACTTAACTCAGTGTATTTGTGTATTACACACTCCCCTCTGTACTTCCTTTTGGCCTTGAGGGTATAATAAATAAATAAATAAATAAATAAATAAATAAATAAATAATAAAAAATAAATAAATAATAAATAAATAAATATACAAACCACTTCTACGCACAATAAGTTAGAGATGTTGAGAGAGTGCGACTACAAACGCATAAGTCGCCGGGGGTACCTAATAAAGGGAGCTTCATAGCACTGATAACAAGACCATACGTATGTACTTCATTTATTTAACATCATGTGTATGCCCAAGTTTAACACATTTAGGTGTTAAAGAATGCCCGTCGCAGTTTTAGCCTCCAACTCGATAACCTGCGATTCTCGTTTGCCCTTAAATCGTGAGTTGCAGCACGCCGAAATAACTAAAACATCTTTTGCATTGTACCCACAGTTCCCTTTGATGAGCTTTCTACTTTTTCGAAGTGTAGTTGGAGCTGACGGAAAAAGCTTGTCAAGGCCTTGATCTTCAGGAAACATCGCCGCAACATCAATGAAAGAGGAGGGCCTATGCATGTTCGCTTGCGAGCGGCTCTCTTGACACTACCCAGTTATAGCCAGAGGCGATGAGGGCACTGGGTTTTCGCAGCACCGCCTAGGCAGAGCCTGACGTCTATAAGGGTTCAACCTAGTCAAGTAGTGCATTCAACTCTCGGTAGCTGTCGATAGCAGCAGGCCATCGCACTTATATGGTGCAGCCGGTTTTGGTTTATACGAAACCGCCGAAAGCCATCAGTGGAGAGTAAAGAGAAAAAGAAAAATGTGACGTGCCCTTCATTTGTTTACTTTGTAATTCATGTTTTAAGCTGTTCACTGCCAGGGGAAAATGATTCTACGCGATTTGACCCAGCCGAAAAGGTCACACAGGAGTGAGTTGAGTCAGCGTGCGCCACAGAACAAGCAGACAAACCATGTCACCCAAACTGTGAAGGAGAAAGGACGGCGAGGCAGGATGGCGCGGGTGCCACCTTCAACAAGGACTTCTTTTTTTTTCATCGTTGTTGACAAAGCTCGCGCATGCCCTAGGTAACTATTTATATTTATGTGGAAATTATTGTGCCTATACTGACGGAATCGGAAGCCTATAAACAACACTCCTATAGTTGGTGCATAAAGCCTGTCATAATGTATCTTTTGGGCCGGTTGGTTCGTATTCCCAGCAAAAGAAATGCAGTGGAAATGACACACCAGACGACGAGGAAGACACGTGCACACAGCTAGCAACTCTGTTAGTGCGTCATATGTAGTGTACTGTGTATATAGAGACCGCCAAAAGATCCTATGAAAATATCTACTTTGGAAATAAAAACTTGTTCAGAGACCACAAGTGTTGAGGATTGGGCGAGTTAGCACTCTGTCCTTTCCTGTCGACTATTTCTTTTTTATGCCGTAATGTCCTATACCAGCTTTTTTTTCATTAAAGACGATAGTCTTTCTTGGGGACTGTCGACGCAAAAATTTTGAGCTGTCTGTATGTCTGTCTGTATGTCTGTCTGTCTCTCTGTCTGTCTGTCTGTCTGTCTGTATGTCTGTCTGTACATTTGTCTGTTTGTCCACTTTTACCGGCGTCGAATACTTGAAACGGCAGACCCCATCCGCAACGACCACCAATGTTGCTCAAGGTTGAGCGTTCATGCTTGTGCAATTGTCAATTAAAAAGCAATTGTTGCGCATGTCTGCGGCACCATAACAACACGCATGTATTCTCCATATGCATCTGTTACTTGAAAACGCATACATAAGTACTTTTAAGGACCGTAGCGCTTATCACGCTGCGCTTACCATGCAACGCTTGCATGTAACGGTTAGTGTTTCCAACGCTTTGCTATGACGAGATGATGACGGCACCTACCCGTCGGCTCGCGTTCTGCAACTCATCACCTCTGAGACAGGCGTGCACGGCCACGCGTTTTGTTTTCAAAAAGAAACTGCCAGATGGCGCTCATGTCTCACGTATGACGTGACTTGATACGCTAGCTCGCCTCCGCGGCACGCTGGAGGCTTTATAACGCAGCGCCTCCGGAATACAATTCACCGATTTTCTTGCGCAGATCATCAAATAATTGTTTTGTTCCCTCTTTCCACACGCAAGACTATCGTCTTTCGACGACACTTGCAGATTACATTCAGATACGGGGCGAATTTTTTTATTTATTTTTACCTCAGGGCCAAATGGCATAACAGAGGGAGTGGTTTATTTACAAAAAAAGATGTAAATGAACAAAAAGCAGTCAATATGGTTAGATCGTACAAGTAAATCTCTTATATATACAATGTATACTAATACACTATATACTATGTTAGCTGATAGAACACAAAAACTAATTATACAGCCTTAGGTATTGCCATAAAAAGACCTTATTACACAAAGTTAAAAACGCATCATGGAAAAAGTTGTAATTGCTAATAGCAGCAATGTCACCGGGAAGTCTGTTCCACTCCTTTGATGTATGAGGCGAAAATAAATTGAAGAAAGTTTTTGTGTTGCATGAAGAGATGCCTACTTTGTGATGGTGGTCAATGCGGCAAGATATGTACTGAGGGCAAAGTACTTGGTCTTGCAAGAAGGGATGTTGGTGTATCTTGTGAAATAGTGTTAAATGGGAACTTTTCTGCGAGATGCTAAGAAAGGGAGTGCGAGGGAAGTTTTCATGGTTGAAAGGCTCGCACTTCTGTTATAATTAGACAATATAAAGCGAACGGAGTTATTCTGAACAAGTTCGAGGGAAGTTACCTGATTATTATAGGTGGGGTCCCACACGACTGTAGCATATTCTAGCTTAGAGCGTACTAGTGTTTTATAAAGCTGCAGTTTTAAGCCACGTGGTGCATTAACGAAGTTACGCTGTAAATAGCCAAGCATGCGGTTATCAGTGTTAATAATGTATTTTTATGTAGTCACCAGTAGAGATTAGTTGTGTGATTTCCAAGATACTTATAACAGTCAACAGAATCCAGAGGAATGTTATCAAGCTAGTAAAGAGGTGAGGTAGTGGATGTTCTCAATTCACGCATGAATTTGCACTTTTTAATATTTAGGTTCATTAGCCATTTTTCCCACCAGTTAGATATAGTGCTAAGGTCAGACTGCAATATGTTAATATCATTATCTCTAGTAGTTTCTTGAAAAATAACTCATCAGCAAAGAGATGAATGTTAGATGATACAACTGATGACAGGTCATTTATATAAAAGAAAAAACCGGGGGTTTAAGACGGACCCTTGCGGAACATCTGAGTAAATATCGCGAAAAGAAAAATTACGACTGTTTGCAGTAACGAATTGCGATCTGTTAGTAAGAAAACATTCAATCCACAATGGTAGGTTTCCGTCAAGATTTAGTTGCTGTAGTTTGTAAAGAAGCAGTTTAAGGCAAACCTTGGCAAAAGTTTTTGAAAGCCCAAGAAAAATAGTCAGCACCAGATGATTTATCAAGAATCTGATGTGAGCGGTGAGTGAATGATATTACCTGTGTTTCGCATGAATATGTTATATGGAAACCATGTTGTGCTGGCGTGAAGAATGAATTTGATTGTAAAAAGTTGACTCAGTTCGTAACTATTATATGCGCGGGCATCATAGAACAAATACTAGTTAAATAATCGGGACGAAAATTGTTCGAAGAGTGTTTATTACCAAATTTATGGAGTGGAAGGACATTCTCAATTTTTCATTGACTAGGAATAGAAGTATCAAGAAACTGCTGGAAAATTTTAGTTAGCATAAAGAAACTATACGCGCTAGTACTTTTTAAAAATTTCTTGTTAACACCATCATGACCAGGCGATGCATCATTGCTAAATGATGCAATGAGGCGTACAACTCCAAGAGTTTCAATACTCACTGATGACATGGGTAAATAATTGTGTAAAATTGCACTAGATAAATCATTACGGCTATCCATGGAGGAGTTTTTGATAAGAGAATCTTTAAGCACAACAGCGCAATTGGCTTTACCCATTTGGTTTTCTTTTGGAAATTTCACTCTCTCTTAGAAAAAAAAAACTACACGATGCAAGCAGTTCCGTCCGGTCCCGATTTCACCCCGCAGGGGCGCCTGCGCAAGTAGGCGTTTGGTGTGTAGCGACACCACGCACCCGAGCTAACGGGAAAGTTTCTACTCCCTCCCACGCCTAGCCGTGCGTGGCTTTGCCGTGTCCGGGGAAAAAGGGATCCTGGGGGTTGAGCCGACGCTGGGTGATTGGACCGTTAAGGCCCCCCGGCAGAGGCAACACACCCCTTTGGCCCTGGCTTCACGTAGAGGGCACCCCTGGGCTGACCCACCCACGCGAAATCGGCAGTCGGCTTTTCCTATCTCTCTCTCTCCCTACATCTTCGTCTTTATCTCTTACTATTTATCTGTCCTGTCTTCTACTCTCTTCCGTTTACTTCCAAATTTCCTGGCGGCTAGGGTTAACCCTGTGCAAATAGCCTAAATAGGTCTAGGCGCATTGGGTTATAGTGGCGTTGTACGGCTGGGGTCTGCAGTTTTCAGCATCTGTAAACTTATAGCGTCCCCTCGTTGGGCTCCGTGGTGGGTGGCCGCCAACGCTGCTGAACAAAAATAAGAAAGGCATGCATGGAGCATTCCCCCTAATGTCTGATCGTACCGGCTTAAAGCGGGTACGCACCGATGCTATAAATTTTTCAACCAGCCAAAAGAAACATATCCTAACTTTCATGTTATCCATTGTGAGAAAACTGAAAAGCAAGCCAGGACCGTCTCTCCTTTCCTAGTTTCTAGATGTCTCACCGAAACTCTTGGCACAGGATACAAGGTAACCAAAATGGCTAGAGGAGACCTCCTCCTCGAAATCCGCGACAAAGAACAATTTGAAAAGCTAGACCGTCTTTCAGATTTCGGTGGCATACCAATAACCATAACACCACATAGGTCAATGAACACAACTCGCGGAGTTGTATCTGACATGGACTTAATTGACTTGACTGAGACTGAACTTTTGGAGGGGTGGAAGAGCCAAAATGTCTATAATGTACAGAGAATCATCATAAGAAGAGATAATAAGGAAACACCGACAAAACACTTAATACTCCCGTTTGCATCCAGTAAACTACCGGAATCTATTCAAACAGGGTACACGAAGACATCTATCAGGCCGTACATACCAAACCCTCGTCGTTGCTTCCAATGCCAGAGGTATGGCCATGGCTCTAAAACCTGTCGTGGTCGCCAGACTTGTGCACAATGTGGAGTCCTAGGCCACGTGTCTGAGAACTGCAAACAACCGCCACACTGTGTAAACTGCGAAGGAAACCATGCCGCATATTCACGCTCCTGCACCTACTGGAAAAAGAAAAAGAAATAATTACGCTGAAGGTGAAGGAGAACATTACATTTAAGGAAGCACGGCGAAGAGCCGCTCCATTCTATGGAGCTACATACGCTGATGTGGCGCGTCAGGGGGCACCGCTGCACCAGCCCTCGCCACTCCTTCGGCCCGCGCATACTGAGCCGGAGGTTGTGGCACCTGCCCCCAAGGCGGTTGTAGCCCAGGCTACACCGCCTACTCCCAAACAGAGACCGGAGACTCCAGAGTCCTCGGGTCTCAAGGCCTCACCTCACCAGGCGAGGCCCGAAATTCGAACTAGCAGCCCGCACGTGCGGGCATCCAGTGCCTCCGAGGAGGCAATGGATACGTCGGTACCCTTGGTGCCGAAAGAGCGGCGTGGCTCCTTGGAGCGCGCCAAGAAAACAAAAAAGCCGATAACAGGGCCTAGTGACGGCCCTGTTAAGTGAACTGAAACTCCCTGTCTAAACAGCCACTCGCTTTTCGTACACACAGCACTATTTTACATTCACCATGAACACTCAAATTATACAATGGAACGTCAGGGGCCTTCTGAGAAACCTTGACGACATCCAAGAGCTCTTACACGAACACTCACCAAAAGTGCTGTGTGTACAAGAAACACACCTTAATTCAAAACACACAAACTTTCTTCGTAAATACGTTATTTTCCGAAAGAACCGTGTTGATGCTATGACATCATCCGGAGGTGTTGCCATCATAGTGAATCAAGGAATTGCATGCACACACTTACAACTCCAAACATCCCTTGAGGCAGTGGCTGTTCGAGCAGTTCTCTTTGATAAACTGATCACAATCTGCACTATCTACATTCCTCCTAGCTATCAGCTGCAAAAACGTGATTTACACTCTTTAATTGATGAACTTCCGGAGCCCTATGTTCTCCTTGGAGACTTTCATGCGCATAGAAGGCTATGGGGTGACTCTCGGTATGACACGCGAGGTCGACTGATTGAACAGTTCCTTCTCTCCTCGAGCGCGTGTCTCCTAAATCGAAAAGAACCAACCTATTATAATCTCGCCAATAACACCTACTCCTCCATAGACCTAAGCATAGTATCTCCATCTCTTGTGCCTCTACTCCAGTGGAAAGTCGTCAGTAATCTGTACGGAATTGACCACTTCCCCATAGTTTCGAGCACAAATACAGTAACTGAGTGTCCATCACGTGTTCCGAAGTGGCTCATAAACAGAGCCGACTGGGAACACTTTTATACCATCGCTCGTCTAGGTTGGAATGACATAAGTACTTTGAACATTGATGTTGCTGTCAACTACTTCACAGCATTTTTGATTGATGCTGCAACAAAATGCATTCCACAAACAAATGGACACCCTGGAAAACGGCGTGTGCCATGGTGGAACTCTGAATGCCGAAACGCGCGCAAACAGCAAAACAGAGCTTGGAGGCTGCTTCGGAACTCACCGACAGCCGAAAATCTTGACACCTTCAAGAAAATAAAGTCTCAAGGCAGGAGAACGCGTCGGCAGGCCAGAAGAGAAAGCTGGCAGAAGTTTTTGTCAGGGATCAATTCATACACACAGGAAGCTAAAGTCTGGAACATGGTCGGTAGGATAGCAGGAAAACAAGTACACATAGTTCCACTCGTAAACACTCAGGGTGACACCTTGGAAGATCAGGCAAACTTCCTCGGTGCACACTTTGAACAGGTGTCCAAGTCATCCCACTATACTGACACTTTCCAAAAATACAGAACAAGAATAGAAAAGCAGAAACTCGAACACAAATGCACTAGATACGAGGCATATAATCAAGCGTTCAGTCTAGCTGAGCTGCGAATGTCTCTAAACTCCTGCAGTACTTCTGCCCCAGGTTCTGACCGTGTCGTTTATGAAATGTTAAAAAACCTACCGATCGAAACACGAAAAACCTTACTTTGTTTGTACAATGCTATCTGGTTTTCTGGCACTATCCCTAACTCCTGGAAAGAGGCTATTAAAATTCCCATTTTGAAAGAGGGCAAGGACCCTTCTTTACCTTCGAGTTATAGGCCTATTGCACTCACAAGCTGCTTGTGCAAAATCTTCGAAAAAATGATAAACTGCAGACTTGTACATTTCCTTGAAACAAACAATTTGCTCGACCCATTTCAGTGCGGGTTTCGAGAAAGTAGATCCACCACAGACCACCTTGTTCGTATCGAGGCACAGATCAGGGACGCCTTCGTCCATAAACAATATTTTCTCTCTGTATTTCTCGATATCGAAAAGGCTTATGATACTACATGGCGTTTCGGAATTCTAAGAGACCTGTCCCACCTTGGCGTGCGCGGAAGAATGTTTCACATAATCGAAAGTTACCTGTCAAACCGGACATTCCGTGTCCGAGTGGGCACGGTTCTTTCGCAAACATTCGTCCAGGAAACAGGCGTGCCACAAGGTGGTGTACTTAGCTGCACACTTTTTCTCATCAAGATGAATTCCTTGCACTTGTCCATCCTGTATCAGACCCAGGTAGGCTGATCAAAGACTGAGACGGTCACCGATGAAGCAGGATGCAGCAATGCCTTGCCGGGTTTATTGTCGCCGCTTATATTAGGCATAATCGGTCGGTGCGCACCGGAGTGCGCATCATGAGTCATGGTCAGCATGACCCAGCACGATACACATCCCTCGCAATATGTTTTAGTGTACATATGTCGACGACGTCCAGCTTGGCTTTAGATCTTGCAACCTGGTAATGTGTGAGCGATAGGTTCAGTTAGGTTTAAACAAGGTCTCCAAATGGGCAGAGGAAAACGGATTCCGACTGAACCCACAAAAGAGCACGTGTGTTTTGTTCTCCCGAAAGAGAGGCATGCACTCAGAACCTGACATTGAATTGAACGGTCAACGTCTGTCTGTCGATGCAGAGCATAAATTCTTAGGATTAATCTTGGACAACAAGTTGACCTTCGTACCGCACATCAAGTATGTAAAAACAAAATGTTTAAAAGCCATGAATGTTTTAAAAGTGTTGTCACGTACTACGTGGGGTAGTGACAGGCAATGTCTCATGAATCTGTATCGAAGCCTCATTCGCACCCGCTTAGATTATGGGGCCATTGTTTATCAGTCTGCAACACAAAGTGCTCTGAAGATGCTGGACCCCGTGCACCATTTGGGCATCCGCCTTTCTACGGGTGCTTTTCGCACCAGCCCCGTAGAAAGCCTTTATGTTGAGTCAAATGAGTGGTCGCTTCATCTGCAGAGAACTTACATGTCCTTTGTTAATTTCCTTAAGGTGAAAGCAGATAAGAAGCACCCCTCATACTCAACTATCAATGATTTGTCGAGCTCCTTTCTGTTTCAAAACAGGCCTTCGATGAGGCAGCCCTTCTCAGTTCGCCTGAAAAGTCTAGCTGAGGAAACTGGAGTCTCACTTGAACATAGTTTAATGTCTCCTGTAGCATATCTGCCACCGTGACAATGGCAGACTATAGACTGTGATGTGTCCTTTCTTGAAGTTACAAAACATGCGCCTATTGCCCATATCCGAACATACTTCCTGGAACTTCTACACAAATACACACGTCCTGAGTTCTTTACAGATGCCTCCAAGTCCAACTCCTCTGTGTCCTACGCTGTTGTCGGACCATCCTTCTCGGATGCTGGCCCTCTACATCCAGGCACAAGTATCTTCACAGCGGAAGCTTACGCGATACTTGTGGCAGCTAAACACATCAAACAATTACACATACAAAAAGCAGTAATTTATACAGACTCCCTCAGTGTGGTAACGGCTCTGCACAGTCTTAAAAAACAAAAAAACCCGGTCCTCATCTCACTTTACTCCATTTTGTGCACACTCTACACACTCAAACAACATGTTGTAGTGTGCTGGGTGCCAGGGCACCGTGAGATTCAAGGCAACGTGAGGGCGGATCAGCTCGCTGCATCCGCCCACAAAAGCACTGCCCCTACACCCATATCAATCCCGGCCCTCGATCTTAAGCCGTCTCTCAAACGAAACCTCAGGGACTACAGGCAGAGCAAGTGGAATACACACACACAAAATAAACTACACATTATTAAGCCACAGCTTGGTCATTGGCTGCCCGTATCGAAATCGCGTCATACAGAGGTAACACTAACGAGACTCAGGATAGGACACACATATCTGTTGTCTGGTGGCGATCCACCATTATGTGACAGATGTGGTGAACCCTTAACCATCCTTCACATGTTAATTCAGTGTAAACACTTAGAAACTCTAAGAAAACAACATTTTCCATTACTCTACCGACAAGATATACCTTTACACCCTGCAATGTTTGTCGGTAGGGAACCGCTTTTTAGTCATAAATCATTGTTAGCGTTTTTAAAAGAAATTCATAGCTTTCATGTCATATACCCGGGCATACCGTACCACGACCTCTCCAGAGAGGTTTTTGCTGCGGTGGCTACACAAGAAAGCACTTGCCTCACGGCCCTTGGACGCAAGGGTATGAACGAGTGAGGCACTTGTGCTAACGCCATACATATCCACCATCGTTCTTATTATCACCAACTTTTGTTATCTACTCACACCACACACACCTTTCACGGCATGGTCATGATTTTATTACTTGTATGTTCTTACCCGCCTTACGGCGAGGAATTTTATGGCCCTTATACAGCCGCTTATCACAATCATTGTCTATATTTTTAGTAAGATGAACTGGCGCTCTTTGGCCGTGAAATGGCCCTTGCACCACAAAACATCAAACATCATCATCACCGGTCCCGATTTCAGGGGCAGATAGGTTGAAAAGAACATCTTCCTCCATTAAAAATGCTCATTTTCCGAGAAAGCTTTGCTTGCCGACATTCGGTTGCAGTCTAGTGCGGATACATTCGGTTGTGTCGCAGGTTTCGGGCTTTCACTGAGTAGACTGGCGATGGCCAGTGTCACACAGGACGTTCACATTCTCTGCATGCACAACTGTCGCATAGGTAGTCGTTCTAAAGAGTCAAGTAACCATTCACTTCCACGTGGTCTCAATTTCCAGGCTGACAAAGTCTTTTAGCTTGTTCAGACCAACCCGACAGGAGAAAGTGGTGCGAAAAATGCATCTTAAGTGTCTATAAAAGGGTGAACTTGAGGTTCGAATGTGAGCGTAACATCTTGCTCGCCGTATCAATACATTGTCGCGACAGATTTACCATGTTCAAGCAGCCCGCCGTGACCATTGTGGCACTAGCGCCAGGCCTGACCCGGCTGGCATGCGTCATGCGCTCGCGCGCTCTGGCTACGAAAAAGAAAAAGACAGTTGTATCTGTGGAACTCAACTAATTCGGACTTCGACGACCATAGTCACTAGACTCATAGTCACTAGACTTGTGGACACAAGTTTAGTGACTATGGTTGTCAACGTCCAAGTTAGTTCGAAAAGTCCTAGCGCACGAGCGCGTAGCACATGCCAGCTGGGTCTAGCCTGGTGCGCATGCCACGATGGTTGCGGTGGGCTACTTGAACATGGTTGCGGTGGGCTACATGAACGTGGCCAACCTGTCGTGGCAATATACATATTGCTGGACACAACCCCAGATGCTGGTTCAAGGGGATAAACCTTTTCGAATGCAGGAACTCAGACACCCTGATTTACTGCGAAAGTGACTATTTTTCCGTTTTAACACCGTCACGCCGTCGTGATCGCAAGCAGGTCGGGCTCTTTGCTCTTTGTGTAGTGAACTTAATATTAACAAACTTGATCGGGTCCAAAGGAAAGCTGTTCGGTTTATAGATTCAAAATACTTACCGTCGGATTCACCTTCCGCGCTGATGTCTGCAAATGACAATCAGACCCTTGAATCCCGCAGACGCGAACAACGGCTGGATTTCCTTCAATTATTACTTAATCGAAAACTCGCAATCGATTCATCGCCTTACTTATCTTTTCTGTCAACAAGGAACACACGACATCATCATCCCAATTCGCTAACCCTATTTTTGCGAGAACCGATGCCTTTATGTATTCCTTTTTTCCGCGAACAGTGTCGGACTGTAACAAGTTATGCGAACCTCATTCATTGTAACGTATGTGTAACGTATTGTAAAGTATGAGGTATGCAATGTATTGTCGTTGTTTGGCGTAAGTTACTACTTGTGTTGTGGAACATAGTGTAATGTAGTGTTGTAGAACCGGGTGTGTTGTTGCTTTGCATATTGAAGTTTATTGTAGTGTATAGAGCGAAGCGTGATGTTGTTACATAACGAAGTATATTGTAGCGTGTAAAACAAAGTGTGTTTTTCGTATGATGTACGTCATTACGCCTGTGGTATGTGTGACGTGCCCTTCCTGCTTGGACCACTTAGTGTCCGCAGTATGTATTAAACAAAATAAATAAATAAAACTTGTGCATCGAAAACGAGAAGTCAAAGTAGATGCAATTCACTCTGATGGCTGTCAGTAACCTAATCATCGTTACAGCAGGTCCACATTTATACGTGCGGCAACAAAGGCTTTCAGTTGACAAAGGCGGCTATGGCAAAGCTTTAGAATAAGCTGTGCTGTTCTTGTTGTGCGCTCAAGGTACAGTAAGAGCGATCTACAATATTCAGGAATGCAACTAGACACTCGACCACGTGCCAAATGCTGATTACATATATAAACCGTCGCTTGCACAAAAATAGAAAATAAAAGCTCCCGTGGCATGTGCGTGTGCTCAATACTCCATATTAAGCATCCCTTGCAGTCCAACCATAGAGTATGCCTCAGTTTTGTGGGTGCGTGATCGTGTTCTTTGTGCGCTGCTTTCTCATAGGAACGCTTCACCCTGTGCACGCGAGCAAGCTAAAAAGAAAGCTTTCCGGTAACAGAAATTTAGGGGCGTACTACTGCACTAGAAAGGTGCACTCTGGTGAAATTCGTCTTTCTGGCGCGCATTGAACCTGACTTGTATGTGGCGCGTTTCGCGCAAGATTGTCTGCAAGAACACAGACGAAACAGCGATGTTATTACTCAGCGCGTTTCCTAACACAGGTCCACCTGAGGCATCGTTTCTGTTAAAGAGATCCGAAGTGTGCTTTCTTTCCCTATTTTTTTACAGACAGCCTACATAACGACTTGTGTGACGTCACGTTTAAGCACCACTGCACATCAGCTTGTCATTTCTTTTCCTCTAACAATAAGCAGCTGGCAGTTGACCACGCTTCTATTCCCTCTCCTTTTCTTGAATTTTAAGCAATTCCTCTTTTTCTCGTATTTTGAGAAATGCCACCTAGATCATTTGAGACCTGCTGTTTCTGCCATGGGCTCTGACATCACTTTGTTTAGACCGTTCTGTTTCGTTGAACAAGCGTTCCCACGCTTGTTCTCATTGCTCGACAGATGAGGATTTCCAAGCTTGACGATCGTTTTCGTGTCGTGCTGGTATACTTGTAGGTGATTTCGAGAAGACCGGGTTATTCTGTGTCAGTGAACTGCAGCGTGGATATGTAATGCACTTTGTGCAATGTATATTCACAATGTGTACGGCTGTGAATCGCAACGGTTGGGCGATGATACATGGTGAATTGTGGCAAATGCACCGAAGTTAAGAATGTTCTCGTTTCCTAAGTGCAAACGAGAAAGAAAATGGGAGCGTGTCGTTCATGAAGCTGACGTCGACATTCCTTTTCTTCGTGGCACGAAGGTATGTCTGTTTGTACAGCATTTTTCCAAGTCATTCTAATGGCCCCATATCCACCATGTTCCGTTCTTGCTCTAAAATAAAGGTGTTATGTGTGCTTCTGACTTGTTGGCGTAAGCCCTGGCATCAAAATATTAAACGCACTTGGCACGACGTTTTCAAAACAGGCGTTTTTCCTTCAGGGTTGGTAAACATCTTGGTATTGGCGATTAGCGCGGCGAGCTTTTGTATTACCTCTGTTTTCTTAGTTAAGAAAAATGGAAGGAATGATGTTGCACTACTTAGCGCATCAGTTTTGTGCATATCATTTTCTTGCCGATGTTCCTACAAATTTATTGCGACACTATAATTTCGCGCTAGTCTCGCCAGCACCTTAGCCTAGAATGTTTCTTTGAAATTTTATGCGTATAGTGTTTTCACCAACACAGCAAGGACATGACCCTCAAGAGACGCTCGTTGGTGTACCATCCAAATGCGGTACGCCTCCTGCAGGAACGCAAGCGGTGTCTGTGTCCGCTGCAGGGAAGGCGCATCGGTGTCGGACATTGAGTGCGTGCATGGACTGAAGCTATAAAAGGAGCGCATCGAAAATGCACTCGGGGTCTCTCTCTGGCCTTCACTTGGGCCTGTCGTGGCTGGTGTAAAGGCATGTCTCGACGCATGGTTTACTGAACACTTGTACATATGTAAATAAATTCCTGTATTTTTGTCGTCAACAGGCCTTGAAAGGGTGTCTTCTTCCCTGGCACCTGGGTGTCCACCTGTGCCTTGCTCCTCGGTCAATTTTTTTATGGCAGCGGTCAAATTCAGTGGTGCTCTTTCCTGGTAGCGGTGCTGGTGAGTGCTTGCTTTCCGTAGAGATTCTACAAGGTGTTTTCGATAGATGGTAATGTGTATCCAAAGGGGTATATTGGTCGCCGCTTCCTGAAGGCTAGTATTTATTAGAGGCATCTTCACCGCAGCATGAGCAATGCAAGTCTGCAAGGTGTGACCATGGATTTGAACAGGTTAAGAAAACCGGATTTGTTACTTTTGTGAAAAAAAGCTGGGGATTGATGTGGGGACGATTTGTAGGCAGCCACATTTGATACACGAGATGGATTCTCAAGTGGATGAGGATAGGCTTTGTGATTGTTGGGAGCTCATACAGGACAGGTGTAAGGAAGCCTAAAAACAAGAGTGGTTTGCACTTGAGAGAAAGACCGCCAGGCGTAAAGAGGAAGCTTCAGCTCATGAAAGGGAAATGGAACAATTGAAGCTTGACCTGGCCAAACGTTCCGATGGTTAGGGTGCCATTAATGTAGAAATTGAGCATAGACCAGGCACGAGAAACTTAGAATTCACGGCTGAGCAAGCTGGTGAGCGCAGCATCCGTCGCCTTTAGGTGATGATAGATTCCCAAGCATGGCAGAACACCAAGATGACTTGCTCGTAAAGAAAGCTTTTTCTCGGCTTAGGACAGATGAGGTATTTCCGGCTGAGCATGAAGAGTGTGCAGACGCACTCGATAAACCAGAAAGCGTACAGCTGGAGGTGCTAACCTGAGAAGATAGCGGCGTGGATAAGCAGGATTGCCATAATGAAACATTCAGTTTTATACAATGCAGCGATAAAGGTGCCGAAACTGACATAGGAGGCGATAAATTTCAAGAGCCTAGTTTCTTCAGTGGGAATTAAGCTGCTGGATTTTCAGTGGTGCTTCTAGTTGCAGAGTGCACATCTTCGCAGATGTTAGATCATGAAGCGGAGAAGGCGTTCACATGCAGCTGGGGGACGGTCAGACGCTCCCGTGTGTTTGGGACGACAGCGCAATCGTTCAGTTTGGATCACCTGATTTTAGGCTCGATTATAAAGCTTCTATAAAGCTGCCCGGTGGTCTTGCACAAAGACAATTTTTTTTGTTTCAGCCCCGTCTTTTCTGCATGAGAGAGGGAAATTCCGGAAAGCGTCTAGGTGGGGCAGCACGAATTTTCCGACGCTCATCTAAAAGAATACACTTCGAAGAGTGTGTTTGAGTAGGGTTGGTTGAGCTTGTTAAAACCTTGATTTTTGACGCTTTTATTTAAGTGCAAAGGTAAATAACGGGTCACCACCATAGTGTAGGCTTCTGTTGTGTAAAAACGGTAAAACGCAGCCTTGTAGAAGCTTACACCTGGTAGGTCTCTGGACGGCTGAGTGCTCTCAGTGTCAGTGTCCTGTTTGTGTGCTCCCCCCCCCCCCCCCCCGCTATTGCAAGACAAAAGCAAAGCCCAGCTATGCTTTCTGGTCCACGAAGAACAAGCCACTGCGGAGTGGGGCCTTACTTCAGTGGTTCGTGACACCTTCTACCTGTGCACGACCAGGCAGTGGTGGCTGGGCCTCTACAGTTGTGGACAGTCCCATGCAGCATCCAAGTTATTGTAGGGCTACGCGATGCGAAGGTGTGCTGTATGGTGTGCGTCTATGTGTTTTGGTTGACCATCAGTGGGACGCCCGAAAAGACGCACAATGGCCACTTCAGGGAGCAGTGCCACTGCAGTCCTTACGTGATCTTTTCGGGTGGTGGACGGGCTGTTATGACCGGCAGAGCAAGGAGATGGCCTGCGAGGAATGCTCATTGGCATACTGTGCAAATGCGGTACGCATACTGCACGAACGTAAGCTGTGTCTGTGTCCGCTACTGGAAAGGCGCATTGGTGTCGGACAAGAAGCACGTGCACGGACCGAAACTATAAAAGGAGCGCATCGAGAGTGCGCTGGGGCTTTCTCTCTGGCCTTCGCTTGAGCCAGTCATGTCTGGTGTAAAGGCATGTCTCAACGCCTAGTCTATTGAACACCTATAAATATGTAAATATATTCGTGTGTTTTTGTCGCCAACAAGCCTCGCAAGGGTGCCTCCATCCCCGACACCTGGGTGTCCGCCTGCGCCCCGCTCCTTGGTCACATCAATAGACACTTACGGTAGAGCGCCTTTTTAAATGGTTTTCAGGTTTGTGCTACATGGCCTAATCTGGACCCAGTACTAACATTTTCCCAGGCACTAAGATATACGACACTACGCGCCACTGAGAAAGGAACCAGAGCAAAAGAGGAAACGTTGCTCCGTGTGTCGGTCACAACATAATATTGTGAAAATAAAGATTTTGTTTTTGTTTTTTGTAGCAATGGTAATATCATCCTGATATTGTGCTGTATACATACCTGTGGCAGTAGCACACACTCTCCTAAATAACAGTGTGTCCATAAAGACAAGTGTTTAAAAAAGTATAAATATAAAGCTTCAGAAACATTGCAAATGAGTAGGAACAGTTTTTCTGCATGTTCTAGATAGCATGTGTGTGTGTGTGTGTAAATAAAGAAAGCATAAATAGAATTTACTTAAAACATTTTGTCACTTTGTTGGGCCATCGAAGTTTGCTTTTATAGATCAACCGTACGTTTGATAGCCACCTTATTTGCTATTTTTGTGGAAGCAATGGCGCACAGAAAAATCTCCAAATGCTTTCAAGCGTAGTACATTGATTAAACAAGCACCTTTTTTACGCAAAAGCAGAAAAGAACCGTTAAGCATGTAAAACTGGCCGCGAACACATTTTGTAAACGGGAGGCAATGGTGGCAATAGATTCACAGCCTCCTATACACACGCTTGCTCAGACGCAACAAGTGACGTAACGGCTGGCAGTGAACAAGCCTGAAAATATTTTTCTAGGTGGCGTTGGTTTCAAGATACGCACTAAGAACAACATGTTTACCAAGCACAGGCATAACTTGCCCAGGAAGAAGTCACTTGAGAATTACGATGGCTGGAAAATTGTCGCTTTCAGAGAAGAGCAAACGAACCAACCTTGACGCGTGCAGAATCCTTGGCCATTGTTCCATCGGAGAAGTGAGAGCGGTGCATGTACTCGTCTGAAAAGCGCAGAAGGCCCTCTTCCAGGGCATCTTCGTTGGAACCTATGGGCAGAAGAGTTCCACTAAGCTTGTATACAACAATCTTACAGTTTTCATAATCTCCGATGCTCTCGCGCGTAGATTTTTTAGACAAGTTTCATCAAAAAACCAAGTGGCAAACTTTCTACTTTTAAAATCTTGCCAAAAGAACTAGGAAATGTGTGGCAAACAGACTGCCTGTAAGCAGGCTTGGGTAGGTTGATTTTCGAAATTCAACAACTTCTTCGAGTTCTGTGAGTTTCCTAATTCTTTTGCCAAGATTTTTCAATAATCGACACACCTTGAAGGGGTGTTCCCTCTTAGAATGGGGGATCAAAACCTCATCCAGCGACCGGGACCGGGCCGACCACATTATAGTGCGTCTGACGCAAGTTCTCAACCCGGCCCAAGCGTGGCCCACGTTGACAATTCTGATGACTCCTCCGTTGAAGATATGGCTTCGGACAGCGACTACGTGGTCGTACCAAGCCGACGCCTGAAGAGGAAAATCAGCCGGACATCGCCCACTAGCCAGCAAGCACCGACAAAGGTGAGTAGCATGCGGTCGTACACCATTTCGAATGTGCCAACATCGAAGACAGACATCTTGAACTCTCTAAATAGGCAGAGCCTGACAGAGTACTTTGAGCTCATCGCTCCAGGGAAAGTCGTAGAAATACGCATAAATACCCGAAAGAACATACTGTCCGTGGAGGTCACTACGAAGGCCTTAATGGACACGCTGAAAGCGATTGTTCGATTAGGAAATATTCCGGTTCGCGCATTCTCCGCGTACGACGAAGAAACGACAACAGGAGTCATATACGATGTGGATGAGGAGATAACAGACTCAAGTCTCAAGAAACTGCTGTCATCGTCGGCTCCCGTGCTTGGCTTCCACCGCTTTGGACTCACGCGATGTGTTAAAGTAGTGTTTCAGTCGAAGACGTTACCCACACATGTAAAAGTTGGGTACGTGAGGCACTCGGTACGTCCTTAGGTACCAAAACCTCTGCAATGCATAAATGCATGAAATTTGGGCAGGTTAGTGCAGTTTGCAAGGGTGCAGTAACCTGCAAGCATTGCGGTGGCCCTCATGATGGTGATAACTGCAATGCTGTGGCCAAATGCCCAAACTGCTCAGGCGCCCATGACGCAACATCAAAGGAATGTCCCAAAATGAGGAATGAAATTAGTATCCTGAAGAAGATGGTTCGAGACCACTCCACTCACAGAGAAGCTGCAAGGGCTGTACGGCGCCGTAAACATCGTTCGCGACATCGACGCAAACGAAGCAGCAGTGCTCATAGCTTATCGAATTTGACACACAAAACCGTGCCCTCACCACCTCCTAGCCTACTTTTGTCGGCCAGAAAGGAGGATACAGATGCTCAAATGCCAATACAGTTCACGCAAGTACAATGTAACCAGTCATTGGCTCTCCCCACGTCGGACACTCAGCGGCCTTCACTACCGTCAAGAGCTACGGTAGCGCCATCATCACATAGTGCCCCTACCCCCAGTGAAGAAAACAAGAGGATGGACAACACAGTTCAAGGCTATGCCTAAAAACTTGATGGGTTCGATGCGTAAGATTCTCAGCAGCTAAAACACTCCCGCTGGTAAGGCGGCTGCGCAGCTACTTGAGGTTTTGGAGCCTCTTCTACTGGTTCTTCAGTAAGTGAACATGGCACTGATGTTCGAAGAACGCATGCGCCAGTCGCTTGTTATGCAATGGAATGCTCGTGGCGTACGTGGCCTTCTGTCGGACTTCAGACAATGGGTTTTTGAATATTAATTTCCTGTTATCGTTATATGTGAACCGAATATGGTTTCACCTTTTTGTATATCTGGTTATATCCAGATTTGGTCCCGCAGTGATCAACGTACGAGCAAAGTTCTCGTTTGTATACGCCGTGATTTGACGTTCTTCAACATGAAGTCGCGTCGCATACCAGCAATGATTACGTGAGCCTGACTATAACACATAAAAAGCGAACATTCTCCGTAATAGGAGGATACATACAACCAAGCACACAGATGGACTGCTTCCACCTTGGGACCATTCTGCAAGCAGCACAATGGCCACATATTGTGATCGGCGATTTTAATGCACATCATCCTCTCTGGGGTAGCACTACAACGAATTATCGCGGAAAGGATTTAGCCAATTTTATATACAACTATGGACTAAGCGTACTCAATGACGAATCACCTACATTTGTTCGTGGCACGTCCTACAGCAGCTGCCTCGACCTCAGTTTTGTTTCCAGAAACCTTCTGCCTTCCGCATGTTGGTGCACAGATTCGGACACTCGCGGCAGCGACCACTTTCCAACATATGTTCAGTTCAGGAGGTTTCGCCACACGCACACACGCTACATCCGTCAAACCGACTGGACACTGTTCAAGGCACCTGTCAAGTCTGGCTGTGAGCACACGACTGATCCATCCGAGGTAGAGAACATCATTGCTTCTTCACTGCTGACACAACCAAACAGGTTAACCTACCGATGCAGAGATCAGCAGTTGACTCCAAATACGAGGCCCTTCGTGCAATCCGTCGCCGTGCCGAACGCCGATACAAACGAACGAAGTCACCTTCAGACCTTTTCGCCTGTCGTTGAGCTCAATGACATGTTCTTCGGCATCTTGACAAGATTGACAGGCAACGTTGGAGAAATTTCTGTGGATCTCTGGACCCCAGGCAACCTCTATCTAAGATCTGGCGGGTGGTACGAAGTTCACAGACAACTCCCCAACAACGTCAACCATTTCAAGCTGTTGCTCTACATAAGGGATGGACAGAAGTTGAGATAGCCAGTGACTACTGTAGCCTCATCGTGGACACCACTGATGGTCTTGCCACTAATGAGCTTCTTACTACCATTGCGCCTCCATCGTCTGACAACCGCCTTAATGTACGTTTTACAATACATGAGCTTGACGCTGCGATTTCTGCCTCCCGCCGATCATCGGCACCAGGACCTGACAGAATCACGTATGCTGCACTCAACCATCTTGATACAGAAGCACGACGTATCCTGTTATCTCATTATAACACATCATGGGAGTCAGGAAAAGTCCCAGCTAATTGGAAATGCAGTCGCATTATTGCATTGCTCAAGCCGGGAAGTGTTTTTATGCACTTTCCTCCTACAGACCAATCGCGTTAGCCAGCTGCGTCGGAAAAGTGATGGAAAGAGTGGTACTGGCACAATTAGAGTGGCTTCTAGAGAGCAACAACTCCTTTCCTGCATTTATGAACGGCTTCAGAAGAGGCCGATCTGCCATTGATGGTGTGGTCGACTTGATCACCAGCGTTGAAGAGGAAAGAAGCCGACGCAGACTAGTTACGGCGGTCTTCTTAGACATTAAGGATGCCTACAATAATGTGCTGCATTATGCGATCCTTGACGCACTGGAAGATTTCGACATCGGTGGATGACTGTACGCTTGGATTTTCAGCTACCTTAGGGACCGCACCATCATTACGACAAGTAACGGAGACACCGATTGATATAAGGTTCATCGTGGTGTTCCCCAAGGAGGAATTCTCAGCCCGATCCTATTCAATGTCACAATGATCGGCCTAGCAGCAGAACTTCCCAGCACGGTGAAGATCACTGCATACGCTGATGACATATGCATATGGGCATCCGGAACTACTCGTCCGCAATTGCGAGCTCGACTACAGCGTGCAGTGACAATCACATACAAAAATCTACGACGTCAGGGGCTCACTCTTTCAATCGGCAAATGCGCAGTGCTTGCGTTCACGCGCAAGAATATGTCGCAATACCCGATATTTATTAATGGGACAGCGATACCTGCTGTAACGCACCACAAGTTCCTTGGGGTTGTCGTACACAGAGATCTATCGTGGACAAGGCATGTCGCAGTACATAAATCTAAATTGAAGAGTTTTGCTCTCATTCTTCGCCACGTAGCAGGAGCAAGATGGGGCTCATCAGAATTATCGCTACTTCAATTATACGATGTTCTATTTGTGGGATACATTCAATACAGCATGCCGGTGCTTTCCAATATGAGACTTAGTTGTGTGAAGACACTCGAGAGTGTTCAAGCTCAATGCTTACGAGGATGCTTGGGTCTACCACGCTGCACTTCAACAAATGGGACAATCGCAGAGGCTCGGGTTTGTCCCATCAGTGTATACATGCTCTGCGAGCCACTTAGAGTTCACGTCCGATTACTGAGCAGACACAGACAGCACCCACTGTCAGTACTACCCGCCACTCACCCAGATTGCAGTTTCTCAAAAGTAATATCGCGGCATGAATATATTATACCATCAAGGTTTTCTCCGCCAAATTCCCCTGCAGTGCCTCCATGGGTTATGCCTAAACCATCTATCTCTTTTACGATACCTGGAATTACGAATAAGTCGCTCATTTCTTCTGTTGGCCTTAGACAACTGACCCTATATCACATTTATACAAAGTACAGTGATCCTCTGCACGTGTACACCGACGGATCCACCACGCTAAACTTCTCCGCCGCAGCCTTTGTCATCCCAGACATGGATATCGCTCGACGATTCAAAGTGGACCATAAAACCACATCAACTGCCGCAGAGCTTGTCGCTATCCGAGAGGCAATAAGGTTTATTTCCAGAGAGCGACCCCGAGCCTGGACGATTTTCTGTGATGCAAACCCGCTTTGCAAACCATGAATTGCATCATGAAGCAAGGTCCATATTACAGCTTGGCAATAGAAATCACAGAACTTATTCAGGTTGCTTCAACAAATGGCCATCTTATAACTTGCTCATTGCGGCGTGATGGGAAACAAAGAGCCAGACGCTGAAGCTAAAAATGCCTTAAGCAGTGCCTCTGAAGTACGCATTGCGTTTTCACGAGCTGACACGAACGCCCTGCTTCGCTGCGTGATGCGCAGCTACACACTTCAGCACTGGACCAAAACAAAACGGCGACACCAGCGACTTCACAAATGGGACCCGCAAATGAGGTTCCGCATGCCTCCTAAATTGAAACGGCAACTCACAAGTATGATCCACCGCATTCGTCTTGGTGTAGCGTACACCAGACGTTACGCACATATCATCGGTCGCAGTGACATTGGTCCTAATTGTGAACACTGTGATGTGCCAGAAACACTTGAGCACATATTTTTTGTCTGCCCAGCATACGAACGTGAACGGCAAACACTGATTTCTTCACTGAACTATATCGCGGTAGGTCATTAACTGATGAGACCATGTTGGGCCCTTGGCCAGACATCAACAGCGCAACTGCGGTCACAAGAGCAGTTATTACCTTTTTAGAAACAACCGGACTATGTCGCGGCTATAAGATGTGTCTCAGCTAGAAAGAACACTACATACTCACCTCTCTATCTCACCATCGTCATCCATTAATCTTTCTTTTCCCCTTTCCCTTCCCCCAGTGTAGAGTAGCAGGCTAGAGCAAGCTATCGCTCAGGGCGACCTCTCTGCCTTTCTGTAAATAAACTTACCTCCTCCTCCCGCAACAGCTTCAACTGCCCAAAGACCAATATATGCGGTACAAGGTACCAAGAAAAAAGACAATAATTTATATATATATATATATATATATATATATATATATATATATATATATTGCCGCATGAATTCGCGTGGTTTTCGTGTGGAAGAGGACGAAGAGGTTGGGTTGGAGCAGTTTTTCTTTTTGTCCTAGCTTGACGAGCAGTTCTGCGGAAGGTTTCCTTGAGTGAGACAAGATTGGTGACAAGATTGGTGGAGCTGCTGGGTACGACAACTGACGACGCACCCCATGCACAAGAGCCCATCCAGGAGCCGGAACACAAGCCCTGTGCCCGTGGACACGCCAGTTCACAGAACAAGCCGCCGCCAACGAGGCCTACCACCAGAGACACCGGCACAGCTTATCCATAGAGCGACTATGACTTCGCCTCAAGGCGTCATGGAAACTCCTACGTCGTCGGCACCAATTTATTGCACTGTCCAGAACCCGCTGATGCCTAGTCCCTTTCACGGAGAGCTGTTTGAGGATGTGGACGACTGGCTGAGCGAGTTCGAACACGTCGCAGCGATCAACTACTGGGACGAAGCCGCCAAACTCCGCAACGTCTACGCGTGTTTGAAAGACGGCGCCCGAACGTGGTTCATGAACAGAAGTGATGTCTTGACATCCTGGCGCGAGTTCCAGCATCGCCTCTTGGAGACCTACCGGAGCCCCGACCGCCGCGATCGTGCTGAACGTGCATTGCATTCACGCATCCAGATGCCTAATGAGACCGTCACCATGTACGTGGAGGACATGACGCAGCTTTTCAGGCGAGCGGATCCGGCAATGCCAGAAGAAAAAAAGCTACGCTATCTGATGCGAGGCGTGAAGGAGCAGCTTTTTGCTGGTCTAGTGCGGAGTCCTCCGAAGAGTGTAGCAGAATTCCTGACCGAAGCCACTACGATGGAGAGGGTACTTCATCAGCGGTCAGCCCTACTCAACCGGCAAGTGAATTCTGCATCACCTACTGAATTTTCCGCCAGCTTCGGGAGCAACAGCATTGAGTGGATTCGCGAAATCGTCCGCTCCGTCGTCCGCGAGGAAATCGCGAAACTACACGGGGCGAGACAGCCGGAGGTAAGCAGCATCACCAATATTATTCGGGACGAGGTCCAGCAGGTGCTTCACAGCCGTCGCCCTCAACCAACGGTTACAAATCTAGAACCACCTCCTGCGTCCACTGATGTTGGGAACCGCACATATGCCGAAGCTCTGCGCACTTCCATGCCGGTCTCAAGCCCTGCAGTCCCAATCCAGACGATGCCGCCAGTTTCAATTCAATCTGCGCATGCTGGTTTGGACATCGACGGTCGCCGTGCCCCTCCGCGGAAGTCCGATATTTGGCGTACGTCGGATAGAAGACCCCTCTGCTTCCATTGCGGTGAAGCCGGTCACATCTACCGGGAATGTCCATACCGACAACTTGGACTGCGCGGTTTCTCTATTCATTCGCCTCGTCCCCTAGTTGGTCAGAGGCCAAGAGAAATTGAGGACTACCTCGCGCAGCAACGTCTGCCTTTCCCACGGCGTCAATCGCGGTCTCCATCTCCACGACGACCCGCAGCTATTGGACCACGTCTCAGTACGATGGCACGGGGACGTTCCCCAAGCCCTCGTCGGGAAAACTGAAGGCAGCGACCTTCGGGGGCGAGGTCGCTGGGACTAAAAGTGCGGAAGACCTCCTATCGACGCTTCCACAAAACGCTGCAGACATTGAATTGACGTCTGAGTGCAGTGCGAGAGAAATGCCGGATTGTGCGTCTGAACCCAGTGGCCGAGTCTCACTCGACATTCCCGTGCTGATAGACGGTCTTCAGGTCAGCGCATTGGTGGACACAGGTGCAGATTATTCTATTATGAGCGGAAAATTGGCAACCAGTCTTAAGAAAGTGATGACACCTTGGAATGGGACGCGTATTCGCACTGCTGGAGGCCACGTTATTACTCCATTGGGTCGCTGTACCGCAAGAGTGGAAATACGCGAGTCAACGTTTGTGGTAACCTGCCTCGTACTACGCGACTGTTCTCGTCAGCTCATCCTTGGAATGGACTTCCTTCGAGAGAATGGCGCGATCATAAATCTCCGCGAGCGAATGGTGACTTTCTCGACGCAACTTGCAACCGATCGAGGCGCTGATAGCTGTCGTAGACCTGCGCTGCGTGTTGCCGACGAAAGCGTGACGTTGCCTCCCCGAGCGACTGCTTTCGTAGAAGTCACCTGTGAAGACCTCCAAGACGGTGACGTGGTCGCCGAGAGCAACGTATCCCTTTTACTGCTTCAAGGTGTGTGTGCAGTGCGAAGCATTCTGCGTGTGCGTGACGGACGGTCGCAGATACTCGTCACAAATTTTAACTTCGAGCACCGACATCTTTTCCGCGGCACCACCGTGGCCTTCGGAGACCGTGTAGCGGATGTCACCGAGTGCTTCGCATCCGAGGAAATGGTTGATGGAGATAAGTTTCTGGACCACATCGACGTCAGTTCGAAGCTTTCGGACGAGAAGAAGGCCGCACTGCATACCCTGCTGAAGGAATTTAAATCTTGCTTCGCCTCTTCATCTAGAGTCGGTCAAACACCCCTCATAAAGCACCGAATTATTACCGACGATGATGTTCGCCCAATCCGCCAGCAACCTTACCGTGTTTCGGCTAAAGAACGCGAGACTATACAGACGCAGGTAAAGGAGATGCTTGACGACGGGGTGATACAACCGTCGAGCAGCCCGTGGTCCTCGCCAGTCGTTCTAGTAAAGAAGAAAGACGGAACGCTGCGATTCTGTGTTGACTACAGGAAACTCAATAGCGTCACCAAAAAAGACGTCTACCCGCTTCCACGGGTTGATGATTCTCTCGACAGGCTACGACACGCGAAGTATTTTTCATCGATAGATTTGAAGAGCGGCTATTGGCAGATAGAGGTCGATGAGCGAGACAGAGAGAAGACAGCGTTTGTAACTCCCGATGGGCTTTATGAATTCAGAGTTCTTCCTTTCGGCCTCTGTTCGGCTCCCGCAACATTCCAGCGAATGATGGATACCGTCCTCGCTGGCTTGAAGTGGCAAAGCTGCCTTGTATACCTTGATGATGTGGTCATCTTTGCCGAGAGTTTCGAAGAACATCTGAAGCGTCTAAGAATGGTTCTGGAAGCTATTCGTTCGGCCGAACTCACGCTAAAACCCCAGAAGTGCCATTTCGGCTACGATGAGCTGAAATTTCTGGGACATGTTGTGAGTGCGGATGGAGTGCGGCCTGACCCAGAAAAAACTGCAGCAGTCGCCACCTTTCCTGTGCCGTCAGACAAAAAAGCGGTACGGCGTTTTCTCGGCTTGTGTGCTTATTATCGCCGATTCATTACCAACTTCTCGACGATAGCCGAACCGCTCACGCGACTCACCCGAGATGATGTACCGTTTGCCTGGACTACAGAGCAAGAAGCAGCTTTCACAGAGTTACGGCAGCGAATGCAAGAGGCACCTGTTCTTGCGCATTTTGATGAGGACGCTGATACCGAAGTTCACACGGATGCAAGCAACGTCGGACTTGGCGCTGTCCTTGTACAACGGCACAACGGCGTAGAACATGTCATAGCTTACGCCAGTCGTACTCTCTCTCGAGCCGAGGCCAACTACTCCACTTCAGAGAAGGAATGCCTCGCAGTCGTGTGGGCAACGGCAAAGTTTCGACCTTACCTCTACGGTCGTCCCTTCAAGGTGGTGACCGATCACCATTCGCTGTGTTGGCTGGCCAATCTCCGTGACCCGTCTGGTCGTCTCGCTCGGTGGAGTTTGCGCTTGCAAGAGTTTGACATCATGATTGTGTATAGGTCTGGGCGCAAGCACGAAGATGCCGACGCACTTTCTCGAGCACCCGTGGGACATCCTGATATGGACTCGGAATATGCTGATGGTTTTCTCGGAGCCCTCAGTGATTCTGACTTTATGTCTAGACAGAGAGCCGATCAGGAATTGCGCCCTATTATTGATTCCTTAGAAGGCCGAAATTCTCACACTCCTCGGCGCATCGCTCGCGAATTGTCATCCTTTTGTCTAAGGAGGGGCATTCTTTACAAGAAAAATGCTCGAGGTAGCAACAAAGCCTTCCTCCTCGTTGTACCAGCCGACATGCGGGATGACATCCTCCTCGCGTGCCATGACGAGCCCACGTCGGGACACTTGGGCTACTCGCGGACTCTCGCCAGAGTGCGCCAGCAGTACTATTGGCCACGACTTTCGACCAGTGTACACCGCTACGTGCAAGGCTGCCGCGAGTGCCAGCGTCGCAAGACGCCACCCGTGAAACCTGCGGGCCTTCTCCACCCTATTACACCACCACGGACACCTTTCGACCTCGTGGGAATGGACCTTCTAGGACCCTTCCCTTTGTCGGCCACTGGTAACAAATGGATTATAGTGGCAACCGATTACTTGACCCGGTATGCTGAGACAAAGGCATTACCCCGCGGCACGGCGTCTGAAGTGGCGAAGTTCTTCGTGCAGCACATCGTCCTCCGGCACGGCGCGCCGTCATGTGTGATTACGGATAGAGGAACATCATTTACGGCACAAATGCTAGAGGACATTTTCAGACTGAGCTGCACGAGTCACCGAAAAACAACGGCTTACCACCCACAAAGTAATGGACTGACGGAAAGGCTCAACAAGACCATAGCGGACATGCTGTCAATGTACGTGGACGTGCAGCACAAAACCTGGGACGATATCCTCCCATACGTCACGTTCGCATACAATACGGCAATGCAGGAAACAACCCGATTTTCACCTTTCCACCTTGTTTATGGACGCAACGTACAAACGATGCTTGACGCTATGCTGCCGTACGATAATAGCGATGCTCTTTCTCCAGAAGCCGAGCAATACACGCAGTACGCCGAAGAGGCTCGTCAACTGGCTCGCGTGAACATCGGTCACCAACAAGACGCAGATGCACGACGTTACAACCTTCGCCGTCGAAACGTCGCATACCACCCGGGTGAACGAGTGTGGGTGTGGACTCCTGTCCGACGACCAGGCTTGTCTGAAAAGCTTCTGAGCCGTTATTTCGGACCATACAAGGTTATCCGACGTGTGAGTGACCTTACATACGAAGTACTTACGGACGGCACAGTGTCGTCACGTCGACAACATCGGCCCGAAACTGTGCATGTCGTACGACTCAAGCCGTACTACACACAATAGTCTCTGTGCTTGCGAGTTACTTCGCAAACGTGACAGTGATCTCATGTGGTGTTTTTTTTTTTTTTCTTGACTCTTCCACTGGTGCTGTTGTGTTCGCGCATGGTCCAAGTGCTTGTGCGCCCTCTTTGTTTTCCCTGGCACTCACTTTGTCATTCTCTGCGTCAACGCGTGTTCTAATTATGGGTTTTTTTTTTCTTCTTCTTTTTATTTAGAAGCATCGAGTCGATGCTTTTTAAAAGGGGGGACTAATGCCGCATGAATTCGCGTGGTTTTCGTGTGGAAGAGGACGAAGAGGTTGGGTTGGAGCAGTTTTTCTTTTTGTCCTAGCTTGACGAGCAGTTCTGCGGAAGGTTTCCTTGAGTGAGACAAGATTGGTGACAATATATATATATTTGTGTGTGTGTGTGTGTTTGACGCTATGATGAATGGGAGACGTGGCCTGGCTCATACGCCATGTTTATTCCATTCTGATGTCTTCCTCTGCTACTTCTCCTAACCATCCCTGCCGTCTTACGTCACAGGATTCCCCCGCGCCCAAAAAGTATGTATACGATACCCCCGCTATGTTTTCTTTTTCAAGGGGCTATTAAATGCTTTTGCACTGAATCACTGAATGACATTAGTGTCACAGTTTATTGCTTCGTGAATAATCAGGCGTAAAGATCATTTATCTGTTTTATTATTAATACTGCAGTCTCAAGCTGACACTATAGCAGATGGTAAATATTTATACATATTATAAAAAAATGTTTGACCCTTTTTTAGGATTCGGTATAACACAAAAGTGAAACGTGTCCTCGCAGAGATTGTTAAGCATTCATTGTCCATTGTTTCGCAACAAGGGTGAAGGCACCAATGCTGCCGTAACAAATTGCAATGTCACTCAAAGAACGGCAAGCAGCTCAAAACTTGCAGCACACACCTCAAGCAGAAAGAACACATAAAAGAAGCGTACACAGGACAAGCATGAACAAAAACTGTCACAGCTTCACACCTAAAACATGCTGCTCAACAGAAAGAAAAGGCATACAAAACAAACGCACTAGTATACATCTGAACGAGCGCAACCAATAGTCACAATTCTTACTTTTTTGTATGTGAGCAGTGGCCTTCTTTCGTAAACGCGGCAATGGCAGTGAGAAAGTGACACTCGTGCTCTGTTTTAACTCCTGTAACTTCAAAGCAAGCTTGCGGTGATAGAACAAGAGGTACAGAGCGCCCGAATCTCGACATAAAGGAGGGCGCGAGAGAGCTATCACACTATATAACATCTATACACGATTTTCCGCTGTGGCGCCCCCGCGCTGCCAGGTTTGATCACGTGACCGTAAACTGAACTTCTCCCTCAGTTGCCCTCATGTGCGTGCGGACACTAGGACGATGCACAGCCGACGACGCGAGGCGGTTGTTGAGCCGTGCTGCAGAAGGCCACGGCAAAAACAAGGATCTCTAGGACTCGGCAAGTTGCAAAACTAAGCGATGTTGCACGGTGCCCCTGCTCTCAGCGACAAATGTGGTGCTGCTGTCGTATCCGAATTCACTCACTGCATGCTCACTCCTGTAACTCCCGTAAGCTTCATCGGCTGTGAACGTTGCAGCGCATCACTATCCTTGGAGGCTGCTTTCTGCTTGAATAGTGTTGCACTTTCCCGTGCCTCATTCTGCTCTGTATGCGTTGCGTGTCTCCATCTTATCTTGCCGACATGCTTTATCCACCGCTGTAGGTGTTGCTACAGGAAATCAGTGACACTACGAAGTTTATTTTCACCACGCATGACCTGGAGCACCAAGGGGCATGAGATCCCGTTATTCATTGTGCGGATAAGAAACTGTTTAATTATCACTTGTGTGTGATATGCACTTTTGTCAGGAAGACATACTGAAGACTTTCACTCACGTCATCAATAGTATGAAGGTACAAAAGGCCAGAGAGAAGTTGGACCTTGTCGAAGGATGCGTTCCAAAGATAATTTCGAATTTGCCCGCACTGTGCACCTTTGAAAACCCGTGACAAAGAAGCGAAAGCTGCCCATTAGAGGGCAGAACAATGTTAGTGAGCTAGTAAAAGCAATTTGGAAGAAGTCACGACAATTCAAATAATTTGAAAAATTATTAAATCAATGTTGTAAGCATGTCTGCAATGCGTCAATAAAAATATTTGTGTTAAGGGCACAAGTGTGTATTGATTCTAAAAATGATGCTCTAAATATTTTTAGATAGAGCTGCAGTGATAAGGTATTAGGGTTGAGACAATAAGTATATTGTCCAGTTTGTGTGCATCATACTGTGCATGTAATATCTAAAACTTTGTTTCAGTGCATTCCATGTGCAAGTAAATGCAACTTTTCTTCCGGTAAACATGCAAAGTTTCTACCACTGCAACCGCAAGTAGACAGGCGCGATACGAAGTGAAGCTCCTTCAAAAAAGTGAAAGTAAATTATGTCACGGGATTGCACCACGTAGCTATCGTTGATTTTATTCAAGAAAAACACAATCACAAGAGAGAACACCTGACATTGTGTGATTGTATTTTTCGCTTCTAAAATCACTTGCAAACAAACACCAAATAGCAACAAATGGACATACTTGCATGTTACGCTATCAAGCGTCATTTATCGTGGGCAGTTAAGAAAGCCATAATTATAGATACTTTCTTTGCCTTACACAACTAAAATTTACGCAGTTGATTACGTTGCTGCAGGAGCACAACAAAAAATCATGATACTATACTGTTCTCAGAGCCCTATCTGAACGGCCACTCTAGCGTCTTGCCACAGCGACTACGTGCTTTCGTCTGCCAGCAGAAGCTCGTTGCGCCACCAGCGCCGCCAAATCGGAAGCTGTCCCGGCACCGTGTGATGAGTCGGCTGACATGGGGAGTTTCACAACTCACTTAGTTCTAAAATAGTTGGCAGAAAGATGGCCATCGCAAAAAGGGGCATGGAAACGTCCATGATATTGCGGCGCCACCTTGATTTGAATGAGCAAACCAGCTACAGAAAATCATCTGTACACACTTTGACCTTGCCATGTGTAGCCATGTGGAGGCACGCGAGCACGACTGCTTACACAGTGGCGCAAAACAACGACCTTAAGTACGCGCACGCACAATGCGAGCTCATCATGCTATCTTCCTACTGATGATGAATATGCGCTGAGGTGTCAAACTCCGAGAATTGCCAGCGGTACTTGGTGTATTGGGCACGAGGCTCACCACAGTAGGAGCAGGTGCTGCAATTGTGTTGACGTGCAAGGTTGGACCACGTGATTTCGCTTCGCTCAGGCGAAGGAAAGCTGGTGGTTGGATGCGTTGTTTTTAATTGCAACTTTACGTTTTCACTTTTGAACAGCACCCTTTTGCCCTCACTTCATGTGTGTGGACTTCTACAGGCTACAGAATCCAGAAAGTTGTAGTATTATTATCGATGGCGCGCCGCAGCTCGCTATGTTCGCAATGCCACTGTCACGGTCACTGGCAGTGCCACAGTAATCTCTCTCTCTTTCTAAATTGTTGTGGACGTTAATTCAAGCCCATGGAGTTAAAATGAGCACCGACCACATTGTTCATGTAAAAGCAGAACGTTTAGGTTACGGCACAGGAGCCTCATTCAGAAGAAAAAATGAATGTGTAAACAGTCAGATTACGTATATTTTAAAACATGGTGTACGTGCGTACATGAGAATAAATTGTGTCATTACATTTAAGAATGTGCATCATCATCTGAATTGTTGAATAGTCAAGATAATGCCTGGAAGTCTAGTTCTTTCTCTTAATTTTTGTTAATTTAACCCTATTACCGTCTGTCTATTTTGTGGCCACTTGTTTCTAGGATTTCGGCCAGCGCATTCGACCAAACCTTTTTTACATCATACGTGTGCGGCACCAGTTTGCTAAAGCTACTTCTATGACCAAAGTAACTTTTACCACAGTCTGCGCCACCCTCTTCCTCGGGTGTCTGTCTCCATGCGTGTACCCGACCACACGGGTTTCCGTCCGCCAATGGTGTAGCCAAGGGGTGGCACACCAAGTACGTGCCCCCCGCCTCGAGATTTTTTTCCCTATAATATAGCATATAAAATAACAGTAGACCCCATCTGCCTGCCTGGCCCCCCAGTTCTATCAAGGTTATGCCTCCTCTGGAAAAAGTTTCGGCCAACGCCACAGCCGTCCGCCACTTCTGCTCACATGGTTCTTTGCTTATACGTTTCAACAGAGTGACTTCTTGCACGAGTTTGTTCATTTTTATGGTAGCTTGTCGGTCTCTCGTGTTTATTGCGCGCCAAAAGCTACCGTTATCTTATGCCTCTGTAGAATGGGCCCGTAGCCAGAGTCACTTTTTTCAATTTTGTTTTGATCTACACGCACAAACACGGCCAGCATTGAAAACTGATTCATCTTCTGGTAGCTACCTTGAAAATTTACACAGGTTGCGAATGAAGGTGTAAAAAAACTGAGCACTGGCGTTTTTACAGAACCATGAAATTGCCGTTTAGATAATGGTACACAAGACGAACCTCGAAACATGCTCATTCAAGGGCACAAAATAATACTGCTGGCGCAAAGTGCTCTTGCTATTGTAATCGAGCCCGGTAGGGATCCCATTTTTTTCATCACGATTTACCTCTTTGTAGAAGCTGTGAAGCTGTGCCAATCATTGATATTTTCACCCACTTGTGGCTCGATGGGGATCAATTGTGCACTATATGACAACCGTATAATGTTCTTGGAATAAATATTAGGATCGCGTCGCAAATAAACTTTTCCTCGTGTGAAATTTTACCTAGTTACAACTCTGAATGAGGCATGCATGTGCGTGTGATTCTCGCCTTAGCCCGCAATTATAACAGAAAAGTTGCAGCTGTATTCAGCAGTAAGAACGTTGTGTTGCTTCCCACTTGCGCTGTGCTTAGCAAGGCTATGTGTTCTAAACAAAAATGCAAACTTGTGCATGCTTGTCGTATCAACCGTCGTTCGTCTTTAGATGCAAACCTACAATGAATGAGGAGCAAGGTTGAGCGCATGTCTTTCAGCAAAAATAGGTCTCTTTGCCAAAAGCACGCATTAATACCCATTTGGTGCTTGAATTCGACACAAAAAGAGTCGTCACATTTTACAACAGCAGCGCGCTTGACCCACGTAGTTTTCATACATGTGGCCATAGCAAATCGTGCCGCCAGTCAGACATTATAAGAAGCGTAAAGCTTTTCGGCAGCAGTTATTTAGAACTTCGTACAATCAGTGAAGAAGCTACAGCAGAATTTTTATAATTTCGTTGAGTAAAGTACAAGAAAAATAAAGTAAAAAAATTGGCAGGTCCAACGTATAGTGGAAGAACCAATGATGAAGAATCTTATGTCACTTAAAAATCAGCAAAATGTTACGAGAGACATAAATTATGTCATACATGACTTCCACGTTGTGATTATCATATTTGTGCCTGGAATTTGTGTTCGTTTTCTATTCAGACATTCATCATCAGCCTGACTACGACTATTGCAGGACAAAGGCCTTTGCCATGTTCTGCCAGACAACTTCGTCCTGTGCTTGCTCCTGCCACTTTATACCCGCTAACTTTTCAATCTCATCAGCCCGCCTAACTTTCTGTCTCCCTCTAACCCGCTGCCTTCTCTGGGAATGCAGTCAAATACTCTTAAAGACCAGTGGTTATCCTGCCTACGTGCTATATGCCCAGCCCATGTCCATACCTTTTCTTGATTTTAGCTAAAATATCCTTTACCTTAGTTTGTTCCCTAATCCACTCTGCTCTCTTCTTGTCTCTTGAGGTTACACCTATCATTTTTCTTTTCATTGCTCGCTGCGTCGTCCTCAATTTAGGCTGAACCCTATTTGTAAGGCTCCATGTTTCTGCTCTATAGCTAAGTACTGGCAAGATGCAACTGTTATATACTTTCATCTTGAGGAATAGTGGCAATCTACCAGTCAAGATTTAAGAGAGCTTGCCAAATGTCGTCCACCCCACTTTTATTCTTCTGGTAACTTAAATGCCCCCCCCCTCCAAATTCTGCTTACGCCACTAGTGGTACGAGCTTAAACAAGACAAACACCTTGTGCTTCATCAATCCTTCGATTGGACAGCCAAACTTGCCGCGCGCATTTACTAGAGCACATGTATGTATAAAGAGCAATCAACCTCTGAAAACTACTTGTTGGGCTAGTTAGTGTGCATGATTGGTTTTGACATATTGTTATGGTTGAATTAAAGGATATGTGGATTTATTTACAGGGTGATGATGAAGTTCGGCAGTCGCGGTAAAGATGGAGTCCTCAGGCCTCACCAGACAATGTCGTCTTCCTCTTCTACCTACCCGGCACACACTACAGCCCGGCTCTTATCGTAGCAATCCCCGGTTCACAGACGAAGCCCGCTGGGCGAGTTTAAGTCACTTGAGGGATGAAATTTCTTGAGGCGAGCCAGGTGCACCAACTGCGTTCGATTTGACTGACGAGAAGGTGTCGTGAAGCGTGCCACAACGTACGTCAAGTCAGTCAAGCGATCTATAATGACGTAGGGGCCTGTGTACTGCGGTAAAAACTTATGACATAAACCAGGTTTTCGTTGGGGGGTCCACAACCACACGAATTCACCTTTTCGAAATGAAATGGCATCATGGCGTTGATCGTACCGTTGCTCGGAGCGATCTTGTGATGCCAGTGTGCGCAAGCAAGCAATTTGGCGGGCTTCTTCAGCTTGGCACAATGTTTCGGCCACGGACTCATTGGTATGGAGCTTAAATGGGAGGACTGTATCAAGGAAGCTGCGTGGTGATCGAGCGTAGAGCATGCAGAAGGGCGCGAAGTCCGTGGTCTCGTGCTTCGCTGTATTGTATGCGTAAGTAATAAATGGTAATATATTATCCCAGTTTTTTTCATTGGATGCGACGTACAAGCGAGCATGTTAGTAAGAGTTCGATTGGTGCGTTCTACAACATCATTCGTCTGGGGATGGTATGGTAAACTCTGAGGCGCAGAGGCGAAGCAATTCTTCCACAGCATCCGCGATGAATTGGCGACCACGGTCACTGATGATTACTTGAGGTGGGCTATGGTGAAGAACAATGGAGCGTAACAAAAAGGCAGCGACGCCATCAGCTGTAGAACTTGGTATCGCAGCTGTTTCGGCGTATCTGGTAAGGTGGTCGACGCACACTATTATCCAGCGGTTTCTGTTTGAAGATCGCGGAAACGGGCCCAATAGGTCAATGCCCACTTGCTCGAAAGGCGTAGTAGGTGGTTCTACGGGGTGAAGAAGGCCGTGCGGTGCACTGGTAGGTCGTTTGTTACGCTGGCAGTTCTCGCAGCTCTAGACGTATTGTTTCGTAAAATCTCGCATTCGAGGCCAGTAAAAACGCTGCTGCACCCGATGCAGGGTGCGAATGAACCCAAGGTGTCCTGACGTTGGATCACCGTGCATAGTACTGCGAACGTCTCATCGAAGACTTTGAGGTACAACCAGTAAATTACGTGCGCCAATTGCTGAGTAATTTGTTTTGCACAACACTTCATCACAATGCGAAAGCGACCACTGCCTTTGAGATTCCGAGCTTCAACGAACAAAGGCTCTAAAGATAAATCATTCAATTGTTCTCATTTGAAAATATTGGCGTCAGGAAACGTGTGAGAGACCGCAGCAAAACAGATGTCAAGGGTATCTGCACTGTCCTCCGTCGTGGTCATAGGCAGGCGAGAAAGGCAATCAGCGTCCGAATGACGTCGTCCACAGCTGTACGAAATGCTGAACTCAAATTCGCGAAGGCGTAAAGCCCATCGAGCAAGGCCGCCAGAAGGGTCTCGGAGGGTAACAAGCTAACATAATGAATGATGGTCTGTCTTAATCGTGAATGGACGACCAAAGAGGTGACATCGAAACCTCTGAATGGCGAATACAGCCGCTAGACATTCTTGCTCTGTCACCGTATAATTCATTTCAGCCTTGCTTAGAGATCGACTCGTATAAGCAACAACATGCTCTGCATTATCATGGCGCTGAACAAGCACACCTTCGATGCCAATTCCACTTGCGTCACTGTGCACTTCTGTAGGAGCAGAAGGATCGAAATGACGAAGAATAGGCTCAGATGTCAGTAGAAGTTTCAGTTCAGAAAATGCGGCATCACAATCAGGTGTGCTTTCGAAGGGGCTGTCTTTTTGAAACAAGCTCATCAGTGGGTGTACTACGTCCGCGAATCGGGGCACAAAGCGGCGAAAGTAGGGACATAGGCCCAAAAAGCTGCGAAGTTCCTTCAGTGTCTGGGTGGTTTGAATGTGCCGACTGCTTCAATTTTGCAGGGATCCGGCCTGACATCATTTTGGTCAACTAGGTGACCGAGGACTAAAGCTTGTCGTTCACCAAACCGGCACTTCTTAGAGTTAAAAATCAAGCCAGCCTTTCCGACACAGTATAAAACAAGGCTTAAACGGACGCTGTGCTCTTCAAAAAATACACTAAAAAATGACGACGTCATCCAGGTAGCATAAGCACACCTCCCATTTAAGACCACGAAGGACAGAGTGCATAAACGTTTCAAAAGTGGCGGGGGCGTTGCAAAGCCCAAAAGGCATCACAATGAATTGGAACAGTCAATCAGGCGTCACGAATGTGGTCTTCTCCTTGTCTGAAGAGTGCATAGGTATCTGCCAATATCCTGATTGTAGGTCTGTCGAAGAAAAGTGCGTAGCCGAGGGTAAGCAGTCAATAACATCGTAAATCCTAGGCAGCGGATATACATCTTTTTTGGTCACGGCGTTGAGTCTTCTGTAATCAACGCAGAACCGCCAGGCACCATCTTTCTTCTTAAATAAGATGACCAGTGCTGCCCACGGGCTACACGACTCTTCAATGACACCCTTCTTCAGCATTTCCTGAACCTGGTCGGCAGTAACCTTTCGTTCTGATGACGACACTCGGTAAGGCTTTTGTCGGATCGGATGGGCAGTGCTGGTGTCAATCTTATGGTGAGCGCGTGAACATGGTAAAGGTAGTGGCTTCTTTTCTTGGCAAAAGTCAAACACAGAAGCATGTCGCCTCAACAGATGGCGTAACGTCTGCTGCTTCTGTGACCGCAAAGTGGCGCTTATCATACCTAGGATCTGCGACTCGTAAGAGCAACTGCGCTTGCCAGAGACTGTGCCTTTCTCGCTTCCATAGTTGTTAACGACCGCTACAGAACCTTCAGTGGAATCATCGGATACGCCAACCTTCATTTCTCGAGGGAGCACAACCGGCATTGGCGAACAGTTCAGTGTCCACAGAAAGGTTGGTCCTCCATCAACAGATACCAAACAACGAGGGACGAGTATGCCTTTCTTAGCACATTGAACGATGGCAGGTTCAACAATGGCGTCAAAAGATGTGGCAGATTCTGGGGCGAACACCGCAACTGACCTCATTGACCATGGCGGCACTGTCAGCTCATCGGAAACGATCAGAGCATCCTTCGCGGCCTGCCGCGCTTCATCGACGAGGGCAGGAACATTGTCACCGCTTACGGAAAGTTCACCGCTTCCACAATCGACGAAAGTGCCACATCCTTGGAGAAAGTCAAGACCGAGAATCACCGTTGTGGGTACAACGTTGCAGCACAAGAAACTCTGTTGGGAACACCTTTCCTGCCAATAAGACATTGATGGTACAAACTCCGACAGGATGAAGTACTTCCCCACCAACACCACGAAACCTTGTTGATTCGCCCAAAGAAAACATAACTTTGCGGCCAATGAGACTTTTCTAAGAAAGACTTATAACTAATATCGTATCACCAGTGTCCACAAAAGCACTTGTACAAAAGCCATCTATTTCCTCATGTGTCTTGTTCTTCGACATTACAACTGGCGGAGGCATCTGAGGCAAATCCTGTTGTGCGACCTCACCTCCATCGGTCGCGCTGGCTATTTTCCCAGCGGCGGTGATGACAGGCGTCGTCCCGGTGAAGGGGAACGATGCAGTTGGCCAGATGGAGGCGTCAAACTACGGTCAGAAGCGGGAGAACTGCCACGGTGATTTCCCCGCCGTGAGGCACTCGTGGAATAGGCGGGCCAATGACCGTTGTTGTGACCAGTGCCCGCTGGCGGAAACTCTGATGGGGAATGATATCGGGATGTCGGCCCTCTCTGTCGACGACAGAACCGAGCTATATGCCCGGCAATAACGCAACGGTAGCACACAGGGGCTTGGCGGTATGCATTGTACTCCTGGAAGGCATTGCGCTTATGTGGTGGTGGTACAGGTACATCTTTCTTCGGGTCGTAATAAGTGTTGGCTGGCTGATGGGGGTAACTGAAGTGGTCATCGTACCTCGGCAGCGGGTACTTATTGCGCTGTGACCTCGGTGGTGAAGATGGCCTGTAGTGGCAGTCATCGATACCTACTGCCGCAATGGACACGGGAGGGCGAGAGGGAGGCGATGCGGGTGTAGCTTCGTACGGCGTCGGGCGAGCGTGTCGACTGAGCTCTTCTCGAACGATCTGGCGTATTGTCGACGCGAGATCAAGCGGCGTGTATTCGTCAACACTTGCCCCAGTGGTTATATTCGGTAGGTGACCAAACTTGGGGGTGATACGTCGCATTTTCAGGGTCTCGAATGTGCGACAGTGGTTTATGACGTCGGTTACCGTAGCAAGGCTGTCTTTGCTGATGAGGAACTGATAAACATCCTCGGCAATGCCATTCAACAGGTGGCCAACTTTGTCTTCGTCTGACATAGAAGGACTGACAATCTTGCAGAGCTTCAAAATTGCCTCTACATAGGTCGTGCACGTCTCTCCTGCGATCTGAGCTCTCTGCAGTAACGTTTGTTCGGCCTGCTTTCTCTTAGCTACGGAGTCTCCAAAGCACGCTCTTATTTCGGAAACGAAGCGAACCCATGACGTGAGGGCATCTTCGTGGTTCTCATACCACACGAGTGCTGTGTCCGTTAAAAAAATACTACATTGGTCAGCTGGGTCGCCGCGTCCCACTGGTAGTATTTGCTCACCCATTTGTTTGTAATGTGTGAGCAAGGCGTCGATGTCCTCGCCAGATTTGCCACCGAATGTGCGAGGCGCTATCAGATCCTGACGCAGCCAGGGACCAGCTGCACGCGAACCTGGCACTAGCGGTGCTGTTAAGACTGGTAGAAGGTCTGCAGCTGCGGGGATCCGGTTCCGGTCTTCGCCGTGAGACATCTCAGCTGCCAGTGGTAACGGGGGAAGTCCAGCAAGGCGGCGGCTTCGTCGTAGATCAGGCGCTTGAAGCGTCGTGTTGCTTGGTTGATTACCCAGAGCCTCCACCACAAAACTGTTACGGTTGAATTAAATGATATGTGGATTTATTTACAGGGTGATGATGAAGTTCGGCAGTCGTGGTAAAGATTGAGTCGTCAGGCCGCACCAGACAACGTCGTCTTCTTCTTCTACCTACCCGGCACATAATACAGCCCGGCTCATACCGTAGCAATATAATAAACATTGCTTGACATCACACACAGCACCTTTCTAATGACATACATCTAATACAGAGCTAGGTCTCTTTTTTCTCTCTAATAGAAACCGAGAAAAAAATAGTTTTTTGGTACTGGGAATATTGTTGGGCCTTCCCCAACAATTTGTGTGCCATTGAGCTATCTAAAACACCTAAAAATCAACATGCGGTTAAAATCTACATTTATAGTCAACTCACTATCATCGCTATTAGGAGTGAATTTGGATTTCACTAGGCTTAATTTAGCTCACAAAAAAGTATAAATTGCACCAAATAAACGATATAATTACAAAAATACTTTTTGTTCTTAATTATAATAGTTTCTGGGGTTTTATATGCCAAAACCACAATATGTTTTCAGCGATCTGGTGTTTTTTAACGTGCGGTGACGTCACACAGTACATAAGCTTTAACCGCTGAGACAAGGGTCGTAATTTTTTCGGTGTTCATCGTATTCGTTGCACTAATATGTGTCACCTCGTCGTCAGCCACTAATCAGGTGAAGTGATGCAACCTGTTCATGACAGCGTCTCGAAGTGAAGCAGGACAACGCACTGCTCAGAATCACGTGAAACTTACTTTAACATAGCGCACGACAACGCGAATACATAGGAGCAGGGACCAACCACAGCGCTTAACTAGCACTCTCACAAGCAGAGAGAAGCATTCGGCAGGCTGTACCAAAAGGGGGAGATCGAGCTGCCGTGGTGTCCGAGTCCGAGTGAGCCCGAAGCACAAGATGTATTTCATGAATGAGCTCCACAAGTTTTGCTGACCTATGGAGCAGGGTAACAATGCCTTTAGCAGCGTTATTTAGAGATCAGTTATTGATAACTGTGCATTCTTGGGTTTTGTTAATGTGTTATATTGGTCGTATGACTTTCAAAAAAGATGCCACGTTGTTTTTTTACACTTGGTTGCTCTGGTGTCATGGACTACGTACAGCCATTTTTCTGACAACTGACGCACCATTTGTCATGTTTATTTGTTTATTTATTTTTATTTACAAGTACCTTACAGGCCTCTTGGGGAGCATTGAGTAAGGGGAGCATCACAAAAAGAATGGAAAAGAATGCGATACATGAGTATGAAAAGTGCAACGGTAACGTGCCTGCGAAACGGTGAAACAAATTGAATTACATGACAAAATAATAATAATACTAATACCATCTACTAACCAAAAACAGAATACTATGAAAACAATACTCGGAAAAAGTAAAAATAAGCCACGAACTATTAAGTAACAGAGTAATACTAAGAATAGAATATTCAGAATGTAATGAACAATTAATTATATTTTTTTTCAAAAAGAGAGGCGTGCAGGTTGTGTAAAAAACATGCATCACTTGTGGAATCATAGAAACAAGAAAATAAAGCAGAGAAGAATTCGCAGCACGGAGCTTTGCACATACTTCGCACAACAAAAAAAAAAGAAAAGAGAAAAAATTCTGTGACGCAATACTGCTCGATGTATAATGTGGTGATTGTGAATATTTGTCCAAATGAATGCTGTAGGGTCAAGAGTTGTATAAATTTATCCCTATCTGCTTGCACAATGTTGTTATTTGAAAGTGAATTCCATACGCGAATGGCTCGTCGTAAAGTCGAGAAATTAAATGCGTGAGTGTTTCCATAGATGCGATTGTAGCTTAGGTCATTGTGAAGAAGTCGTGATGTGCAGGACGCGCGTACCATTGGTAAGTCTGATGGCTTTTTTTGGTAAACATATTGTCACGGGGTCGTGACGTGGCCGAAGACAGGAGACTTCTTGTTGGGATTTAACTGTTTATTTGGGCGAACCTGTGCCCGGTAAACAGAAAGTCCAATTACAGCAGCCGTCTCGCAGAGATAGCAGTCTCAGACTGATAGCGGGGAACGGAGCGTCGGCCTTCGATCAACTACTGACAAGCGGCGAAGCGCGTCGGCATTTATACTCCCGCCGTCGAATGTTCTAGCGCTATCGCTGGCGGCGGCGTACGTTCCAGAACAATCTGTACCATTCGCACAGTGGGCGTGATCTTATCGAAATGATCTACTAAAGTCCGGAACCCTCTCGAAAACTGCAGGCGCGGTTTGCGCTGAGAATCGTGTGGTGTTTTGGGACGATAACAAAAACTTTGGAAATGGAACGTGGCATTGCCCCCCTCTGAAAAAGGCATCGTCTCGATGCTTTAACTAAAGATGAAGGTACAATAATAATGCAAGAAAGTACAATGAATAAATTACGATACAACAATAATACAAAAAAACACTGTTTCAGTTTGTTAACGCGCATGAAACGGCTTGAGGCGTGCGACATGGACGACTTCAGGTCACGATCGGCGTCGTTGAGAGTTCGTGATGCCGTCGGAGTCAACCTCGTAATCAAGTGGGCCGAGACGTCGAACCACCCTGTACGGTCCGAAGTACCGTCGCAGAAGCTTTTCACTTAGTCCACGTCGGCGTATCGGCGTCAACACTCAAACACGTTCACCGGGCTGGTATTCCACGAAGCGTCGTCGAAGGTTGTAACGGTGGCTGTCGGTCATCTGTTGATTCCTGATACGGAGCCGCGCAGGTTGTCGGGCTTCTTCGGCGCGATGAAGGTACTCGCTCACATCGAGGTTTTCTTCGTCGGTGACGTTGGGTAACATGGCATCGAGCGTCGTTGCCGGGCTCCTTCCGTAGACCAATTTGTATGGAGATATCTGCGTCGTCTTCTGCACCGCCGTGTTGTATGCGAAGGTCACATACGGAAGAATGGCATCCCACGTCTTGTGTTCGACATCGACGTACATTGACAGCATGTCGGCGATCGTCTTGTTAAGCCGCTCGGTGAGGCCGTTGGTCTGTGGGTGGTACGCTGTCGTCCGGCGGTGGTTTGTTTGGCTGTATGCCAAGATCGCTTGAGTTAAGTCGGCAGTGAATGCCGTTCCTCTGTCGGTGATAAGGACCTCCGGGGCGCCGTGACGTAGGACAATATTTTCGACGAAGAACTTAGCTACCTCGGATGCACTGCCTTTTGGCAGGGCTTTTGTCTCGGCGTAGCGGGTGAGGTAGTCGGTAGCTACCACGATCCACTTGTTTCCGAAAGCCGACGTCGAGAACGGCCCCAGTAGGTCCATACCAATCTGCTGGAAAGGTCGGCAAGGTGGATCAATTGGCTGCAGATGGCCCGCTGGCCTTGTCGGCGGTGTCTTGCGTCGCTGACAGTCCCGGCATGTCCTCACATAACGAGTGACGTCGGTGGTAAGACGCGGCCAGTAGTACCTTTCTAGTGTCCTCGCGAGAGTGCGAGAAACACCGAGGTGCCCTGCCGTCGGATCGTCGTGCAGGGCCTGCAGGAGTTCTGGTCGCAGAGCTGAAGGCACCACAAGGAGATACTTAGCCCGAAGCGGTGAAAAGTTTTTCTTTTGTAGAAGACCGTTTCGTAGAAAAAACGACGCAAGTGCGCGCTTGAGTACCTTCGGGACTTCGGCGGTCCTGCCTTCGAGGTATTCTATTAGGGCCTTAAGTTCCGGGTCGGCCCGCTGTCGTTCAGCGAAGTCGTCGGTAGTTATCGTTCCCAAGAAGTAGTCGTCATCCGGGTCGTCGGGTAGCGGTTGGTCGACAGGCGCACGAGAGAGACAGTCGGCGTCAGAGTGTTTTTTGCCGGACTTGTAAATGACAGTAATGTCATATTCTTGAAGTCTCAGGCTCCATCGTGCGAGGCGACCTGAAGGGTCATTCAAAGTGGCTAGCCAACACAAGGCGTGGTGGTCGCTCACAACTTTGAAGGGCCTGCCGTAGAGGTATGGACGAAACTTCAACGTAGCCCAGATGATGGCGAGGCACTCCTTTTCTGTTGTGGAATAATTTGCTTCTGCTTTGGATAGCGATCGGCTGGCGTAACTAATAACCCTTTCAAGTCCGTCAGCCCTCTGCACAAGAACGGCGCCAAGACCTACGCTGCTTGCGTCAGTATGTATTTCTGTCTCGGCGAATTCGTCGAAATGGGCAAGTAACGGAGGCGTCTGGAGGCGATGTTTAGGCTCCTGGAAAGCGTGTTCCTGTGGCGTTTCCCACTTGAACTCCACGTCGGCCTTGGTAAGGTTAGTGAGAGGATCGGCGATGCGGGCGAAGTTTTTCACGAACCGCCTATAATAGGCGCACAGGCCCAGAAATCGGCGCACGGCTTTCTTGTCAGTGGGCGGCGGGAAGTCGGCGATGACAGCTGTTTTCCGTGGATCACGACAAACTCCAGACTTGCTGATAGCGTGCCCCAGAAACAAGAGCTCTTCATACGTAAATCTGCACTTTTCTGGCTTCAGTGTGAGTACGGAAGTCTTGATGGCTTGAAGTACAGCTTCAAGGCGCCGAAGATGCTCGTCGAAACTCGAGGAAAACACGACGACGTCGTCCAAGTACATAAGGCAAGTCTGCCACTTCCAATATGCCAGTACTGTATCCATAACGCGTTGAAAAGTTGCAGGCGCTGAGCAAAGGCAGAAGGGCATCACCTTAAACTCGAAGAGGCCGTCCGGTGTTATAAACGCCGTCTTCTCTCGGTCTCTTTCGTCGACTTCGATTTGCCAATAGCCAGTCTTGAGGTCTATTGACGAAAAGTACTTGGCGTTATGGAGCCGATCAAATGCGTCGTCTATTCGTGGGAGAGGATACACGTCCTTTCTTGTGATTTTGTTCGGGCGGCGATAATTGACGCAGAAACGTAGGGTCCCATCCTTTTTCTTCACTAACACCACGGGGGATGCCCATGGGCTCTTGGACGGCTGGATAATGTCATCCCGCAGCATTTCATCAACTTGTCTCTTGATGGCCTCACGTTCTCGCGTCGAAACCCTGCACGGACTCTGACGGAGTGGTCTGGCATTTTCTTCGGTTATGATGCGATGTTTCGTGATTGGGGTCTGCCGAATTTTCGATGACGACGAAAAGCAATCTTCGTATTGCAGGAGCAGGGCCTTGAGCTGTTCATGCTTATCGTTTAGAAGTCTGGGATTGACGTCGAAAACTATGGGAGGGGCTTGGTTCCTCTGAGCAGGTTCCGCAGAATCGGCGAGGGCGAAAGCACTGGTGGCTTCGACAAGTTCTTCGATGTATGCGACCGTTGTTCCTTTGTTCACATGTTTGTACTCATTGCTGAAACTTGTGAGCATAACCGTTGCTTTGCCTCCCCGCAACTCTGCAATTCCTCTTGAGACGCAAATATTTCGGGTGACCAACAGATGCTGACTGCCTTCAACGACGCCTTCGAAGTCAGGTGATTGAGGAGCGCCGACTGAAATAATGACGCTTGAGCGAGGCGGAATGGTGACTTGTTCTTCCAGCACATTCGAGGCATGGTGTCCAGACGGCGTGCGCGGCGGTAGTGCTTCTTCTGTGGATAACGTTATCGACCTTGTTTTTAGGTTGATGACAGCACCATGGAGGCATAAGAAGTCCATGCCAAGGATGACATCTCTCGAGCAACGCTGTAGGACTACGAAGTCTGTAGGATAAATACGGCCGTTAATGGTGACTCTCGCTGTGCAGACTCCTGCAGGCGTTACGAGATGAGCTCCGGCTGTGCGGATTTCAGGGCCTTTCAAAGCTGTCCTAACTTTCTTTAACTTCGCGGCGAACGACCCACTGATGACAGAATAGTCGGCTCCAGTATCGACGAGAGCGGTCACACTGTGGCCGTCGATAAGAACGTCGAGGTCACTAGTTCGCCGTCTCGCATTACAGTTAGGGCGTGGCGTCGGGTCACGGCTGCGTCGGCTTGTTTGACTGCTTCCATTGTACGTCGTCAGGCCACCTTCGGTAAGTGAGCTTTCGCCGTCAGGGCTTTGCCTGGTTGGCGTTGTGTTCGGAAAGCTCCGTCGCGGCGTCTTCGTCGTCGGAGGATCTTCGGTAGTTCGTCGCACAGCAACCGCACCTCCATCGGTTGCTGCCCTTAGTTTCCCGGATACGGGCTAGGACACCGGCCCCGCGTAGGGCCAGAGTGCTGTCGGTGGTGCGGTGACGTGCGGCGGCTGGGCGACGGCGAACGCGAAGGGCTTCGTGGTGTCCACCGAGTTCCTGTCAGGTAGTCGGCGATGTCACGTGGTTGTTCTCCTGGCTGTGGGGGCGGTGCATTGACGGCGAAGCCACGCAATCCCATCTGTCGGTACTGGCAACGGCGGTATGTGTATCCGGCCTCGCCGCAGTGGTAGCAGAGCGGGCGATGGTCAGGGGTGCGCCAGACGTCAGTCTTCCTCGGTGCACTGCGCTGGGCCGCTGGCGAACGGTATGACGTCGGTGGGGGTGGCGGCGGCGGTGGCGTCTGTCGACGGAAGTGCGATGGGGCGGCGTTTTGGCATGGACGGGGAGGAGCGTTGTGGCGCAGTGCAGCGGCGTAGCTCATAGCTTCCGGTTCGGGCAGCGGTGCGTGGGGAATCTGAAGCGATTGCCGAACTTCTCGCACAATGTCGGCGATCGAATCCACTTGAGGCTGCGTCGAAGGCAACAGCTTGCGCAGCTCTTCCCGCACGATCACTCGGATCGTTTCACGCAGGTCTCCGGAGTTACTGGCTTGAGCAGCAGCGCAGTCTGCAGTCAGGCGACGATTATACTGTCTGGTGCGCATGTCCAGGGTCTTTTCAATAGTGGTCGCTTCGGCTACAAATTCTTGGACGGTTTTCGGTGGGTTTCTCATCAGCCCCGCGAAGAGCTCCTGTTTGACCCTTCGCATGAGGAAACGAACTTTTTTCTCCTCAGGCATGTCTGGGTCAGCGTGACGGAATAGTGGGGTCATTCCTTCTGTGAAAATGGCGACATTTTCATTTGGTAGCTGAACCCGGGTCTCTAATAAAGCAGCGGCCCTCTCTTTTCGAGTGACGCTCGCGAACGTTTGCAGGAATGCGCCGCAGAAAACATCCCACGTTCGGAGCGTGGACTCCCGATTTTCGAGCCAGTTCCTTGCGGTGTCTTCTAAATAGAAGAACACACGACGCAGCTTTTCGTCATGGTCCCAGTGGTTGAGGGCGGCCACACGGTCGTATGTCTCTAGCCAGGACTCCGGGTCTTCGAACGATGACCCATGGAATATTGGTGGTTCCCTAGGTTGATGCATGACCATCGTGGGCTGGGACGCTGCGGTTGTCATTGTCGCTGCAGTCGCGGTCATGGCCTTAGTCTTCCGCGGCTTGTCGTGTAGAAGCCCGTACTCCGGTGGTAGCCCTTGCTGTCGGCGGCTTGTTCGCTGCTCCTGGTTGGCGTCGGTGTCTTCTCCGCGACGTGGGCTGGGTTCACGGCTTGACGGGGGCGTCCGGTACATGAACGAAGAGCACTTCCACCAAATGTCATGGGGTCGTGACGTGGCCGAAGACAGGAGACTTCTTGTTGGGATTTAACTGTTTATTGGGGCGAACCTGTGCCCGGTAAACAGAAAGTCCAATTACAGCAGCAGTCTCGCAGAGATAGCAGTCTCAGACTGATAGCGGCGAACGGAGCGTGGGCCTTCGATCAACTACAGACAAGCGGGGAAGTGCGTCGGCATTTATACTCCCGCCGTCGAATGTTCTAGCGCTATCGCTGGCGGCGGCGTACGTTCCAGAACAATCTGTACCATTCGCACAGTGGGCGTGATCTTATCGAAATGATCTACTACAGTCCGGAACCCTCTCGAAAACTGCAGGTGCGGTTTGCACTGAGAATCGTGTGGTGTTTTGGGACGATAACAAAAACTTTGGAAATGGAACGTGGCAATATTTATGGAGTAACGACAAAAGTGCCATGTCATGACGATTACTTAGAGTTTGAAGGGAAAGGTCGAGTTTTATCTGTTACGCTCGACTAATAGTTGTAATCGCGGGAAATGAATCGACTAGCTCAATTTTGGGCAGCTTCTAACAAGCGGATTAGGTATTCTTGATCAGAAGACCATATGGGAGACGCGATTTCAAGCTGCGGACGTACAAATGTTAGAAAATCGAGTTTGCGAATATCAGGTGGGCAGTTACGCAAGTTGCAGCGATTATGCCAGAGGGATTTGGAAGCGTGTGCGCGTATGGTTATGATATGAAAGGTCCAGGAAAGGCTTGGTGTAAGATAATCCCCTAAATATGTGTACACTGATGCCCGATGCACTAAGTTTGTATTTATGTAGTACAAAAAGCTATGATTTGAATTTTTACGCGAGAATGTCATTATTTACAATTAGATGAAGTGAGTCTCATTTGCCAGGCATCACACCATTCGGTAACGAACTGAAGGTCATGCTGTAGAATGAGGTGATCATCAGGGCAATCAATGGGCCGGTATATTATGCAATCATCGGCAAATAAACGCATGCAGAATAAAACTTTATTAGGAAGATCATTAATGTAAATAAAAAAAAATCAATGGTCCTAGCACACTATTTTGTGGTACACCGGGAGGGACATATGTAAGGGATGACGTATGATCATTTACGATTGTGAATTGCCGACGGTTCAGGATTCAACAGAGTGTGAAGCTGTGTAATTTAAGAACTGATAATTTCGACATTAAACGGCAATGAGCTACGCGGTCGAATGCTTTGGAGAGGTCAAGAAAGAGGCGATCTGTCTGAAGTTTATGATCCATGTTAAAATGGATGTCTGCAGTCAGTTCGAGCAACAGAGTTTCACATGAATAGCCCTTCCTAAGACCGTGTTGATTATCAAAGAAAAAATTATTGCACTCCAGATGGGTATATACATGCGAAGCAATGACATGTTCAAGCATTTTGCAACAAATGTTTGTCAAAGAAATCAGATGGTAGTTTTCTGGTGAAGTTTTACAACCACTTTTGTGTACCGGTACGACTTTTGCTATTTTCCAGTCTGAGGGAAGCTTACCTGATGATAACGACTGGTGAAAAATACGACACAGGATTTTACTGGATATTGTGACGGTATTCTTTAAAATTTTGAAGTTAATGTTACCATGACCCGATGAACTCGACAGCTTATTTTTGGTAATGAGACCTGCGATACCTTCTTCTGTTACGTCGATAGGTTCCATGTACTGATAATTTAGATCTGCGACTCGCGGAACGTTTGAGTAGTCTTTTGTGGTGAATATGAATGAAAAGAACGTATTAGAGACATCTACCCAGTCCTTGTCATTTAGAGGAACTTGATTTCTGTCGCACAAGGGTATGTGATGTCAGCCGTTATTTGGTGAGATCAACTGCCAAAACTTTTGAGGGTCGTATTTGAGTAGTGATGGTAAATCATGCGTGTAGTTACTTATCCTTGGCATCTGCTAAAGCCAAACAATATTCTTTCAAGAACATACAATACCTATTCCATGCCATGGGCGAGTTTGTACGCTTTGCATTTGCGTATAGCCTGTTCTTTTCATTTCTCAACCTTCCAAGGTGTTTGGTGAACCTTCGGTGATTCAGAATATGCTTTTTCAGTAATGTACACAGTTTTTCTTCAAACAGAAGCCAGTGTTCTTTTATTGAACGAGCCGAGAATGAAGGTAAAGAGGCGCTAGACAGAAAACTTTCAAGTTCTTTGTTGACTTTGTCATGGTCTCCTTTGTTGTAGTCACGCATAGTTTTGTTTAAGACACCGATAAATTGCAAGGGTCACTTGTGGTCACTGAAGCCATCTAAGCAGACAATTTCGCCAACCTTTTCTGGGGCGTTAGTGAAGACTAGATCAAAAATGTTTGTGCCGCGAGTAGGTTGTGTAACCAGTTGGAACAAATTGAAGTCTAAAGCTAAGTAAATTAACTGCATAGAAGTGCTACAAGTGGATGATGGGTTTTCCGGTCAATGAGAGGAAATTAAAATGGCCAAAGAGATAAACAATATCAGCTGAACATAGTTCAAGAGCTTTTGAGATATTACTACGAAGTTCGACGAGAAATGACTGGTCTATATCAGGAGGACGATAACAGCATCCTATCAGAACTTTGTTACTGTAGGTTTTACATTCCACCCGTACTACCTCAATACTGGAATTTATGCTTACAATACGTGACGTCAATGTTCTTTTTCTTTTGATACCCAGGAGTACACCGCCACCTTTCTATTCTCTGTGGCGATCGCACCTAAACACGTTGATTGGGCTATGATGTGGGAATATATTTTCACCCAAAGTACAACTAGCCCGAAAAAAGCTGCGCGATTTCGCGAAATCGAACAGAAAAAGCACCGAGAAATACACAGTGCGCTTTAATAAACTGCACATGCACAACTCCACTTTTTGTTATGATGCTGCAAATGACTGCGTTGTCAAGGTAGCCTCAACGAAAGCGCCCGCCCTACAATGAACTTATAAAGGGCCTCTTTACAAAACTAAGTCAAGCAAACCCTTATCCTTACTCGTAGCAAATTTTTGTAGCATCTATAGCAAAATTGACGCCCTAAATGCTATTTTGTTCACGTGTTCGGCTGATATATTTGTAGGCAGCGAAACATGGCTATCTGAAGACGTTCCAAACATTGACCTAACACTTCCCTCGTCATTTGCGCTCTTCCGCAAAGACAGAGCGGGCTGCCGAGGGGGAGGAGTTATAATCAGTGTGAAATCTGGTTTTCACCCATCTCTTATTTCCATTCCCTGCCCGCTTGAAATCATTTGGGTTTCTTGCTATTTTGAGCATGTTCACTGCGTCATCGGTGCCTGCTACCGGCCACCTGATCGCCGCCGGGATTTCGTAGAAATTCTTATTGATTCCATCGATTCTATTTTCCTCAAGTTCCCGAGTTGTTTGTTAATTCTTGCCGGTGACTTTAATTATCCTGATATTAACTGGGCCTCCCTAACCGTTCATGCTCAACGCAATCGCCATGAACAACTAAGCTTTCTGCGCTTACTTCATTTTCATAATCTCGAGCAACTCGTACATGAACCGACGCGTGGCGACCACATACTAGATCTTGTCCTCACAAATAACCCACAGCTTGCTAAAACAAACATACTGGACAAAATCAGTGACCATAACGCCGTATATTGCTCGTTGTCATTACCACGTGCCGACAAATCTAAAGTGAAGAAACGTATCTTTAACTACAGCCGAACAAACACTTAAAAACTAAACGGTTTGTTGCAGAGCTTCTCTGAAAACTTTGAACACAACTTTGCACATCGTTCAGTACAGCATAACTGGTGTTTGTTCCGCGATAAACTAAAGGAAGTGGAGGAATTGTGTGTACCTAAACTATCAATAAGCGAAAGAGTAAATGACCCTTGGTTTACTCGAGAAGTAAAAAGAAGCTTAAATAAAAAGAAAAGAGCCTACCAGAAAGCCACTAAAACGAGCGACCCCCACGACTGGCTTAAATACAAGAGTACATCCAGCGCGTGCGCGGATGAAATTCGCAAGGCGAAAAATGAATTTTACAATTGCCCGCTTCTAAGCCTTTTAAAAACAGACCCTAAAAAATTTTGGAATGTTATTAATCCAAAGAACAACAACTCTGCCCCACCCATCACAAGTGAAGATGGCAAGACCTTGCCTGTTGCAGAATGTGCTCAAAAACTGAACACCTACTTCTCTTAAGTTTTCACTGCTGAGCGACCACTAGATAGCTCTCTTGATTTGACGTCACTAACCGTTCAACACCCGTTTTCCGCTATTGTAATCACTACGCATGGCGTAGCCTGCGCAATAGATCGTTTGGCACTCAAGACTAGCCCCGGACCAGACGGAATTAGCGCGAAACTTCTAAAATTAACAAGTCCCTTTTCGTCATACTTACTTTGTTTGATTTTTCAACAATCACTTGATTCAGGATTTATACCAGATGATTGGAAATCAGCGCATGTGACCCCAATTTTTAAGTCTGGTGACAATACAGTTCCCAATAACTACAGGCCAATTTCACTAACATCAATCTGTTGTAAATTACTCGAACACATATTATTCACGCATATAATGAACCACCTTAATCTGAATAAACTGCTTCTAAACAGCCAACATGGGTTTCGTAAAGATTTATATTGCCAAACACAACTCTTTGAATTGGTAACTGACCTTCATTCTTCTCTAAACATGTCCCGTCCTGTTGATGCAATTTTTGTTGATTTCTCGAAAGCCTTTGATCGCGTGCCACATAAACGTCTGTTCCTAAAAATTCGCCAACTCCAACTCGACCATAACACAACACGATGGATAGAAGAATTTTTAACCAATCGTTTCCAGACAGTCAAGTTAAGCAATCATATTTCTAACCAAACACGTGTTTCATCTGGGGTCCCTCAGGGGTCAGTGTTAGGTCCTCTTTTATTCTTGATTTACATCAATGACATAGCATGCAGCCTAAAATCACCAATTCGCTTGTTTGCGGATGATTGCGTAGTGTATAGAGAAATATCTAATCCAGACGATACAATTATCTTACAATCTGATCTTATTAGGCTAGTGGAATGGTGTAGCCGCTGGCAAATGAAAATAAATGTAGAAAAAACCAAACACATAATGTTTAGTCCTACCCCCGAGACAGTTCCCGCTAACTACAAAATAAATGATACCCCAATAGATTCAGTTCAATCGTTTAAATATTTAGGTGTGTTTTTTACGGCAAATTTAAAGTGGGCGTGCCACATAGAATACATATCTACTAAAGCCCTTAAAAAACTCGGCCTTCTCAAAAGGCGCCTACATTTAGCCACCAAGGAAACCAGGTTTTATGCATATAATTGTCTTATCCGGCCCTCACTAGAATACGGTTCAATCATATGGCATCCTCAGGGCGCACACCTAACTAACCTTTTGGAATCTGTCCAGAACAAGGCAACCCGGTTCATCACGTCCTCGTACTCACGTTACCAAAGCGTATCTTCTTTAAAGAATTCACTTCATCTTCCCTCGCTTGCCATGCGCCGAAAGTTGGCTCGACTATCTTTTTTTCATTCGCTGTACCACAGTAGCACGCCGTTTTCCCAGCTTCATATCATTCCACCACCTCATATCTCCGCCCGGATAGACCACACTTTTAAAGTTAAACCAATTTTCGCTAAAGCAGAAAGATATAAAAACTCTCCTTTAGTCCTTGCAATCGCAGAATGGAACGCGTTACCTGCTCACATCGCAGAACTGTCAGATTCATCATCTTTTCAACATGCACTCAAAACCTCTCTTGAAGTTCTTTGATGACGCATATATCTTTATTTTGATTTTCTTCTTCTTTTATGTTTCTCTCTGTATTTTTTTTCCTTTTTCTTCTTTTTTGCACACTGTTGTTGAGTGTACTGATCGCGCTTTTTTGTTCTTGTTTACTGTTTTAAAGTGCATTTCACGTGAACCCCTTTCTTTTCATTCAATGTAATCTATTGTTGTATGGCGTTGTTTCTGAATTGCACTTTCAGTTTCTCGATGCAGTAGACATGTATACCATCTCTGCCTTCATTTATGTTCTGTACTGTACTTGTGATCATAACCCCACTCTATCCCCCCCCCCCCTATGTAATGCCCATTCGGGCCTTTAGGGTATTTAAATAAATAAATAAAATTGAATAAATAAATATAATCGGCTATTTCAGGGTGTAGCCAGGTTTCTGTGAACAATTCCTGAATTGCAGTCGTTTAGAAATAAGGTGATAGCGTCGCGCTATCGTGATGTGATAGTGCAACACACGTCATCAATTCTACTCGACTCGGGCCATGTTCTTTTCCTTCCCTCTTTACAGTAGGTGGCTTTAAAAGCAAGCGCGTTGAGGGACTCAAGGTTCTTTTTCACCCGTCAACATGTAAGTCTCGTCAATGCCTCCCACACGCCCATAGCGCACAGAACTTTACCTGGTGTCAGAAGTGGCCGCCCGGTGCAAGCCCTTCAAAAGCAGAACCTCGAAAGTGCCCAAGAAGAAACATAGATTTGCTTTAGCCACCAGCACCACTTCTAATGACAGGTGATATGGGCAAGAATTGGCAACGATTTAGGCAAAAGCTGGAGCAATACTTCACGGTAACGAAGCCGCATGACAAGCCCCTAAGAAATAAGGAGATGAACACAGCAATGCTATTGAGCTTAGCAGAGGAAGATGTATTAGAAGTTTTTAACTACTTCTTAATCAGCGAAGGTGAGAGCAAGGACGATTATGAGAATGTCGTTAGGAAGTTTGAGGAATCCTGGGCTGCGCAAACAAACGAAGTCGACGAGCGGTATCTGTTTCATAAGAGGATGCAGACAGCGAGGGCAAATTTTGAACAGTTCTCTCAAGACGTTAGGATGCAAGCCTGATCGTGCAATTTCGTATGAAAGATTCTATGATACGCGAACGAATTGTGATTGGCGTTAGCAACGACGGCCTGCGAGCTAAACTTCTGCAAGACAATGAGCTCACGCTGGCCAAAGCCGAAAAAATGTGCAAAGCATCAGAGACAGTGGCTCCGCAATTCGAAGCATGGGCACATAGCGTCGAACCAGTGGAACAGGTCAATGTTGCTCGGGCTTCAACGAAGCATCCCAAAGCCTTCAAGTGCTCTCATTGCGGTAAAGAATACAGGCCACGCGACTGCCCAGCTTATGGCAAATTTTTCAGAATCTGTAAGGCAAGAAATCACTTCGCTGTTTGCTGAAGAAGAGCTGCGCGCGTTGACGAGCTACAGGATGACGATGATGGCGACGACTTTGAAATTCTAGATGTTTGTATCAGCAGCATGCAGAATGAACGAGACTGGATGGTGACAGCGAGCCTTGGCAGCAAGGAAGTCAAATTCAACGTCGACACGGGATCTCAAGCTAACCTCATACCGTATTCCGTCTACAGAAATTTCCGGCCAATGCCGCCTACCAAACCCAGCAACACCACTCTGTGATCATACGATGGGAGCATGATTAGACACATAGGCGTCATCAGCTAAGAAGTGGTCATAGGTGACAGACGCCAGCACTGGACCTTCTACGTCTCAAAAAAAGAAAGACGGGCACTATCCGGGTTCAAGGCGAGTGAAATTCTCGGGCTGGTTACCAGGAGTGTCGACGCCGTCGCAGCAAACATCTCTGAACAAGTAATGCAAGAATTCGGTGAACTGTTCGAAGGTGCCAGCTGTGTGCAGCGACACTACACGATGGTCCTCTCCGTGGATGCTGTCCCAGTGGTTCAAGCCGCCCGCCGAGTCCCGTTAGTCCTGAATGCACCCCTTCGCAGCGAGCTGAAGCGGATGGAGCAAGCGGGCATTGTGACCAAAGTGAACGAGCCAACTGAATGGGTAAGCCATTTGGCATTTGTCAACAAAAAAGATGGAAAGTTAAGGGTCTGCATGAATCCCAGGGCAATCAACGCTGACATAAAACGGGAGCGTTACAAGATGCCAAGATGGGAGGAAATTGACGCAGAACTAGCTGGTACAAAGGTGTTCAGTCGACTTGACGCGAAAGCTGCTTTTCACCAAGTGCCTCTGGACGAAAAAAACATCAAAAATTAGCACTTTTGCCACTCATTTTGAGAGGAATCTGTTCTTGCGGATGCTTTTTGGAATAGCGTCTGCATCAGAGGTATTTCAAAAGACTCTCAGCGAAATATTTGACTCCTTGCCGGGTTCAGATTTGGGTGCACGTTAAAGAACCCCAGGTGGTCGAAATTTCCGGAGCCCTCCACTACGGCCTCTCATAATCATATGGTGGTTTTGGGACGTTAAACACCACAAATCAATCAATCAATCAATCCTTGCAGGGCGTTCATGTGTATGTTGATGACTTTTTGAATTAGAAAACCTTGCAGCAACAACATGACCAGCGCTTAAGATCAGTCCTCGAAGCTGCAAGGCAAGCTGGGCTGAAGCTAAACGCCGAGAAGTGCAAAGTTGGTGTTCAAGAAATCGAATTTCCGGGAGATATTATCTCGAAAGACGGTATAAACCCTACCGACGGTTGATCGAGTGTATGACACAGACACCCATGCCGGCTGATAAACAAGGAGTGCAGCGTCTTTTGTGCGTAACGAAGTATTTTTCCAAGTACCTACCCTCCTTGTCGCAGAGGGCGACTTCCTTGTGCAGTCTAACCAAGCATGATGCTGCATTTGCATGGACCCCTAACCAATGAGTGGCAGAGTGTCTGCGGCAGTCTTAGAAAACTGCAACTGCTTGCAATCTTTGACCCTCAGAAGGAAACAAAAGTGACGTCAGATGCATCAATGTGTGGTTTGGGCTCTGCTCTCATGCAGTATCACGGAAACGAATGGCGTCTTGTGGCGTACGCATCAAGGGTGCTGACTGAAGCGGAACAGCGTTATTCACAGATTGAAAAGAAAACAGCAGTGACGTTCGGATGCCAAAAATTTCACTACTTCATCTATGGTCGCCGGATAATCTTGCACACCGATCATCGGCCGTTGATAGCGATAGATCAAAAAGCAATCGCTGATATGCCGCCTCGATTACAGAGGAGTTTTCTGCGCCTCCTTAAGTATCATTACGTTCTTCACTAGGTCCCAGGAAAAGAACTCGTCTTGGCGGACAAGCTGTCGCGAGCCGCAGCCGTGAAGCCGACCAGGACGATGCGGACACTGACGCCGACGTGGAAATACATGCCGTGAGTACGGTTACGGCTCTGGTTAGTGATGTCACACTGAAGCGGTTACAAGCGAAAACAGAAAAGGATCCCTATTTACGTTCCGTAATACAGGCCATTCGCGCTGGCCATATCGTATTGGAGAGCTGAAAGCGTTCACAGGTGAACTGTCAGTCGGGAAAGCCATCTTACTGAAAGGTACCAAAGTGATAGTGCCTGTGTCCATGAGAAGCCAGATAATCGAACGAGTCTACGAAGGCCACATGGGCCCCAATAGGTGTAAGGCGAGGGCAAGAAGATTCATTTTTTGGCCGAACATTATGGCAGAGATTACAGACATGGTACATAGCTGTGCTGTGTGCCAACGCTGTGCGTATAGTCAGCCTGACGAACCGCGTATTATGAGGCCGACACCGAAGTACCCGTGGTATAGGGTCGGCGTCAACCTGTTCGAATGCAGCGGAAAGTCGTATCTGTCCGTGTATGACGCTCCTTCTAATTTTCCAGAGGTGGAGGAGCCGCGTGACACATCAGCGACAACCGTCATCGACAAGCTGGGGGCCATATTTTCGCGATATGGTATTCCATAAGAGGTGTGTACAGACAACGGACCCCAATTCAGCAGTCACGACTTCAGCCGGTTTGCAAGCAAGTATGACTTCAAACATGTCATCTCAAGCCCGCAGTCCCCAAGGTCCAACGGACTAGCAGGGAAGGGCGTGCAGGTAGCTAAAAGAATTTTGAAGAAAACAAAAGACGCACGAGAAGATTTCTGGCTGGACCTCCTGAGCTACAGGTCAACACCCTTAGAAGATGAATGATCTACCGGAGAACTACTCGAAGGAAGGCGATTAAGGTCGACACTTCCAGTTTTCAGTGACCAGAAGACAACGCAAGTGTGGAAACGTGTTTAAAAGAAACATTCTAAACGGGATCTGCCACCACTGGACAAGGGACAGACTGTTAGGATCAAGAAAAAGTATTGGTCCCCGAAAGCGAAAGTTGTGTATCCAAGATCGGAGAAAGTCTTCACAGAAGACAACAAAAACTCGTCTGAACAGGCAACATCTGCTCCCCACAAGTGAATCTTTCATCCAGGGTGCCCTGAAAAGTAAACTCAGTACTGACGAAGTCCAACAAACTGCACCTGCTACGCCTGACCTGCCCGATCTGTTTGATGCACCACCAGTCATGGTGACATACCCCACTACATCATTGCGAAGATCCTGCCGCCAGTCCAGGCCACCTCTGCGCCTACAATACGACTGAAATTTGCAACAATTGCCCTGAACTTTTTCCTTTTTTGTGTTTGTGTGCTGTTAATACGTGCATTACACTAAATGTTGTTCTAGTATGTGCACCTTCAAAAGGAGAAGGATGTATCGTGATGTGATAATGCAACACACGTCAACATTCCACTCGACACGAGCCGTGTCCTTTCCCTTCTCTCTTTCTTGTTGGTGGCTTTATAAGCAAGCGTAATAAAGGACTTAAGGTTTTTTTTCACCCGTCAACATGTCAGCCTCTTTAATGCCTCACACACGCCCATAGCGCACGGAACTTTACAGTCACGTTTAGGTAACAGACTACGGATGTTAGTGAAAGACAGTGATAATGATGGTGCTAATGATAATGATGGTGATAATGATGTGGATGGTGGCTTTGACACCTTGTCGTTGCAATTGTGCGCAGAGTTTGGCTGCTATCTCGCGCAAGAAACACCAACTTTACTAGCACTATCATAGACCTAAATGACGTCGCTAATTCGTAGTCTATCGGTTGATAGGCTAAAAGGACGGGCTTGTGCTTTGGAAAAATCGATTAGCTGCTTTCTGGCCTGCCGTGTTGCCGGCGAGAAATCTTCATGGACTGAAAGGCAGAACCCCTTAAGCCTATGTGCAGCAGATAAGATACGTACGCCCTCTGTCTTTGAAAAATGTCAGTTTCGCATTGATAGGCCTCACTTTTATCTCGGTATATTTCCCTAGTGTGTGTACCCTTTCGAGCTGCGCAGCAATTAGTTCCATGCCCAATCTTTCAGAGCGAAATTTCAAGACTTTACTTTCTAAGGCAGCCCAGTTTTCCTTTGGCTTGTCTGCTATTCCGAAAAATATCAGGTTGAATTGTCGCATGCAGTTTTCTGTATCTTCACAAGTAGAAGATATTCTTTTCAGCCTATTAGAAACGTCACGCAATGTTTCCGAACACGTTTCGGAAACTCCAGATGATTGTGTTGTTATAGATGTTTCCGACGCTGCTAACTTTGTAATTAGCAGGTTAATTTCCTCAACCGCTGTGGCGCATTCTTCGTTCGCGCGTTTGAAATCAGCACGCAAAGCTTTTTCGTTATCTGCATATTTGCCCACAGTTTATAGAGCAGCTGCCTGTCTCTTCTGGAAATTTTTACAGTCAGCTTGCCCAGCAGCTATGGCATTTTCGAGCTTGTTTATTCGCTCGAAAGCAGTGGCAGAGGCCACTGCTTTGTCGTGCCTCAGTCTTGGTGATTGAGCCGGGATTCAACTCAACATCACCCGCAAGGACAAGTAGCAATTCAGACAAGGTAATGCATACTTTTGATAGTAATGAAACAGAACGCTTAACCACGTCAGTCCACTCTGTCGGGCATGATACCACTATGATAGAATAATTGCTGGACGTTAACAAAGCATCATCTGCCAAGTAACTAACCTGTAACAACGGCATTGGTGTGAAAGGCATACTGGAAGTTATGTCGTGCCCGAAGCCAACGACAGCTGAATGGCCTTTATAGTCCCCGCTCTGTGTTACGATCGTTGTACTGGTTCCACATTTCCAGACGAGTGGCTGTGTTCTGTCCAGATTTAGGCTTGCATACGTCGTTAATTCGCAGGCTGGAAGCGGGCCAGTTTTGCTATTCCGGTGGGCACCAAGGGCCAAGGAGCAGATGGCCCATGTCGTGGCAATCTGTAACAACGGCATTGGTGTGAAAGGTATACTGGAAATTATGTCGTGCCCCTGTGAGTGATGTGTTAGCGCGTATGCAAGGTGCACAACAAACCCAGCCTTTAGTGAACTATTGTGTAAGAACACCATTCTTCGTCCTTTGTCTCAGTCTCGCGGTGCCTCACATTACGTTGGTTTCCATTGTGTTGTAGTCGTAGAAGAAGAAAGTGCTTAATAGCACAAACGACAGGAGAGGATAGAAGAGACAAAAACAGAGCGCTGATCTAATGAGCAAAGTTTATTTGAATCCAACTGCAATTCAACTGCAAATGGCCTACCTTATCAAGAGCCAGTCATATCAGGGGACCCTAGATAACGAAATTCACAGGCGTGAAGAAAAATCGAAGGTACGCTAACATAGAAAGCACCGAATTGTTGAATGTGGAAGGCTTCGCTTATCTCGCGCTAGCACTGATTTTTATATCACCCCATAATCACACACTTTTCAAAAATTGGCTGGCAGCCACACTTTTTACAATGGTCCACCAAGTGGCTGGGAACGGAGCCTTTTAGAGAGTAAGCGTGCTCCCTCAAGCGATCATTATAGCATCGAGAGCAGTTCATTGCTCTGTTATCGTCTCTTCTATTCCCTCCTGTCGTTTGCGCTGTTAAGCACTTTCTTCGATCGTCTACCATGCAGCACCAACCAGCTCAATCAAGCACCTTGTTAAAGTGATGTAGTCGTAGACGGCTCGTGAACTCTACCATCCAACGCCTCAGCAGCCACCCATTGAGGCAGATCGTAGGCCAACAAATTGGAGCTGCTCGCCGCTATTTTAACTTCTTGCCCCCAAGCCGCTATAGCAGACCACTGCTACTCACTCTTGATGTAGGTGCAAATTAACCACACTCTAGATGAATAGATGCATGTTTTCAATGACAATGAGTGCAATTGAATTCAGACGTCATGTGCATGAACTTGTAAGGATTTAAATAAAACAGGATACACAATTATGTAGAAATAAACTCGAACACACCGGCAACTTTGATGAGCAGGTAGAAAGGGTGTTCCCCGTCTAAGGGCAGCCGCAGGTGCAAGTTGTCTCGAACACAGCGCACTGATTCGGCGTTCATCACCTCGTACGATAACAGGAACTCGGGAAACTGCTCCCTTGCTGTGTGGAATGTCTGCAGCATGCACTCAAAGCTGGGGCAGCCTGCGCAAGTGGGTGAAGTGAAACACCATTGCTGTGCGCATCAAAGCCACATAGTCAAACAAGACGAAATAGGAAGATGACGCAAAGGAAGGGTTGGGTGGCTTTGGCAATCGAGCACTGCACGGACTACGATCCTCGGGCACTGAAAGTTACCCACCCGAATCCGGCACGGTGACTTTGTTAAAGCGCCAACTGAGCCAGGACAGACAAAACAACGTACACAAACAGCAGCGCTGTCTCACAACTAACTTCAATGAAGGGAAGAATTGGAAATTTCAAGCACTCCTTTTTTTGGCAGACGCAATATTGCTATGGTATGAATGCGTGCAAGCAGACAAGAACGAAGTTGACATGAATTGTGAGTTGGAATGTGATGGCAAAAAATTGATTTTCAACCATTTCTTGAAGAAGTTAATTAGAGTAATAAGCGTGGCACTATACAATTCACGGCCTATCTCCCAGAGGAGGTTGTGCCAAGATGTTGAGGAACCAACCCTCGACTCTCGCAAGAATTGTCTTCTGTAAATCGCATCTCACCGTAACAATATTGGTCGAGGTGCTGGGCACAGCAGAGGAATCCTGGCAGAACTATCACGGAAGTGCTACCTCCAGAGCTACGCCAAAGCCATGGACTGGCCGCTCTACGACCGCTTGCTACTGACCCCATTGCTGACGTGGAGAACACGCGGCATTCGTTTGGCGCTATGTGGCCCCAACACATGGTGCCACGATGCTTCCGGTAAAGTCAGAGAAAATGTCACAAGCGACAGCAGCACTACAATCGAAAGAGTGATTGCACTTGTTGTGATGCGGCCTCCCAGTTGACGAACGTCAGACTGTTTATTCAAGGGATGGCAGCATTGGTGTAGTTTGAAAACCATGAAGAAACATTAACGACATGGGAAGTGTTTAGGAAAGAAATGGCGAGCTGCTTCGGGGACCCATTGATGACAAAGAAGCGCGCTGAGCAAACTTTGATGCAGCGTGCTGAAGTCTGCGGTGAAACATGCACAACTTACATTGCAGAGATGCAGAAATTGTGCATTTCTGTAGACCCAATGCTTGAAAGGAAATGAAAAGGTTGGGCATGTCCTCAAAGGGATTGATGAATTTGTCTACACTTTTCTAACAGGCATGGACACCTTAGCATCTGTAGCGTACGTATATCAACACCTCTGCACATTTAAGACCCTGAAGGCTCGGTGCAATCACTTCATAATTCGGTAGACTTGCCAATGTCACCATCGTTGCAAGTGTCGACGTCTCTCCAACATCCTGGGATTTCGCTGCAATGGTTAAACAAGTCATGCGACAAGACGACGTGTTGCTATCATCCCGCTGAAGAAGTATATCGGCAGTGCCTCCCTGCCGTACCCTGCTGTTGATGCCACGCTTTATGATGTGCCAAATCAAGAGTGCCGGAGCCCGCAACCAACAACCTATATATAAATTTTTGCCGAGGTTTCTAGAACACCTATAACCAACCGCATAAAATTGTGTCCCCGTGAAACGATCATGGGCACATGGCACCTCGTGTAACGTTTAACGATGTGCGTGGGGTCCCTGTGTGCTTTAACTGCCGTATCTCTAGACATGTAGCCCGGTTATGCAGTCAGAGGCGCGGTCCCCAACAGCCCTACTACGATAGCCTACCAGCTTCTTTTCGACAAGAAAGCTAGGATTGTCGTTTGCGCTCGATGAGGCAAACATACTCTTCTGTTCCACGCATTCTCTTCTTCTACACGCCCCCTCAGTATCTCAAAAAATATTAATGAGAACTAACAGAAAAAAATAATCCCAAGGTTTTTAAAATGGCGTATGGTTCACTGGCAAGAAGCCAGGCCTAAACATTGTCAACAATATTTATTTTCAGCCGTTTGTGTCTATTCCTGGCTGCAAATTTCGTGAACATGAACTTGCTTGTGGAAGGAGGCACTTCTTCCTCGGTTTGATCTGGTGCTGCACTTGATTAAACATACTCCTGGCCGCCTAGTCACTCAATCAGCTCTAGTGAATAAAGCTTTTGTATCAACCTTGTGGTAACAACCCCTTGCTGTTGTTGGATGTTTCACAAATGAACATGGTCCTCAACTCCACTGTAGACTTCCCGAACCCTTACAAGGTTCCACATTTGTCGGGGTAATTTCTCTTCATGGATATTCGAAGTTGAATAAGATACTCTTTTGTCCACTTGTTCCAAAAGTTTTCACTTAGCCGTTGTCTGTATGCATGCCGTCGTAAAGCTTCTGTGCACGTTAGGTTCATTGGCATGTCATTACCGCCCTGTGGTAGCACCGCACGTTTCCTTCCAATAATGAGGTCTGCTGAGAATAACGCATGAGGTCCCCGCTGTCTGAATCGATCTGGGTGAGATGCCTCGAGTTCAGAACTGCCTCCCGTTCTGATGGCACAGTAGTCAGGTCCTCAAAATTAAGTCGAGGTTTGCCGAGAGCATTTCTCAGCGTAAGCTTGGTAGTCCGGACCAGATGCTCCCACCATCCGCCCCACTATGGAGCACTGAGAATAGACTTCCAGGTGATCCTCTTGTGACCCATGTATGCAGATAAATCTTTTTGAGAAGAGATCTAACAGAGCTCCTCCAAGTCTCTTGACATTTTCTTAAACGTTCTTGCGTTTTCTGAACAAGTTACGTGAGGGAGAACCCTTTATGTTACACAGTGTCGCAAACACATCAGGAAGGCTTCCGAGGTCAGGCTCAAAACCATTTCTAGGTGGACTGCTCTGGATCTATCTCATACGAAAAGTGTTCCGTAGCATTTGCTATCTGGAGCCCCGGCTGTAGTCACAACAAAGAGCGGTCCTGTGAAGTCAACTCCCGTGACTTCGAATTGGTTTGTCGTTGTTAAACAATGGCGTGCTATAGAAGATGTCGGAGCGTTGCCTCGAATTATACTGAAGCGTCTACACGTATAGCAGTCGTGTATCACTTTCTTCACCAGTGTTTGTGCCCAGCAGATCCAATATTGCCCACTCAACTGTGACAAAGTGAAGTTTCATGTGAAGTTTCGCAGTGTGCTCGTACTGTCAGCAATGTGGAAAAGCGATGATCGTGCGGGAAGATGACTGGAAGTTTTACCTCTTCAAATGCTTCAAGGTGTAAGAGGTGCTTAATGACCCGAAGGATGCTGTTGTCATCCAAGAACGAGTTGAGGTCTTTTATCAGAAAGTCCTCTTTTGCACTTGTGTCTTTCCGAATCAAGCTTATTTTTTCTCTGAAGAATTGTTGCTGTACACACTTCATTCAAATGTTTTCAGCTTCAGCAATCTCTTCAGCTACTAGAAATCCGGTGTGTGCCGCGATTTTCAGTTGGTAGCAAATAATGAATCTGAATACCGAGGCCATGACTCTGAGTAGCCTTTCATTTCGCTGCAACTGATCATGTCCAGGACAGGAGCCGGTATATCTCATTGGATATTGCAACGTGAACGGCAATAATTTCAGAAGAAATTCTGTCGTCAGTGCTGGAAGCTTCTGACTGTTGTTGAGGCCATCAGTCTTCTGATTTCTGATTCGCATAGCCAGTCTGGTGCATGTGGCTACATGCTACTGGATAATAATTTCTCCAGTAAAATTCTCTTGTGAGCAGGCCAGCTGAATTAACATGACCAGGACAATACCTCTAAATAGGAGGATCTGTTTTTTCTCTGATCTCTTTCACTATGTTCAACACATACTTTTTCCACTTCACCTTGTTGCCTGTTATCTATAAAAGTGTAATTGTGGAATCCGACCACATTGTAAAGTGGATCTCGAAGCCCGTGAGTGCATTTGACCCATAGTGCAGTAGTCTTGCTCCAATCAAAACTCATAGAAGCTCTAGCCATGGTAGTGTCATTCTCTTGATAAGTGCCACATGGGCTTTTGCGAACAGAAGTTCGGGCTTCGCTGGACAGCTCGGTACGACGTGAAGCGCTGCACCGTATGCCGATGGGCTTGCATCGCAAAATACATGCACCTGTAGTTCTCGGGGTGATGTGAGTGATTTGGCTCCGCTGCCAAGATAACGCGGCTTTGAAACATTCTGCAAAATCGGTAGTTGATGCACCCATCATGCCGCTCATCCTGAAGATCCTAAGGTAGATGCTCATATCACGCTATTGCATGTGTCCGTAACTTCTGAAAGAAGATTCTTACAGAAATAGTGAATGGCGCAACAAATTCTATGGGGTCAAATATTCTGGAAGCAACTTGAAGAACGAACCGATTGGTATCACATTTTTTTCTTAAATTCAAGAAGGCCTCTAAAGAAAAATTGTAATTATCCATGTGTGGATTCATGTAAATCCAAGTACTTTCACACTTGTCATGGAGGATAGCCAGTTCCTTGCCTGTGGTCTGTTCGTCGTGCTTTAACGCGATATTGAATCCATCCAAGTTAGTCGTCCATTTCCTCAGTGTCATTTCTGTTTGCTGCACAATCTCCTTGGGTTCCCTGCAGACTTTAGGTGCTTCTTCATCTGACTTTGCTCCAGCCACTAGATCGTCCATGTAGAATCATTTCCTGAGAAGTCTTGCGGTTCTGGTTTTGCTTGAAGGCACGCTCCTCAGACGGTGGAGTATAGTTGCCGTCAGCAGGTAGGAACTGCACGTCACTCCGAATGGCACTCTTGTCATTCTCTACTCTTGAATATCCTCCTCTGGGAAACGCAGTGCTTCCTTTTCTGGAAACTAGAAGAACCTAAAAGCATTTCTGTTCTTTCAGTGATTGAAATTTGAAGGAATTCTTTCTAAATGTTGGCAAGAAGAGCTATGCGGTGCGTTCTTAAGCGTAACAATACTTTCACGAGATCCTGTTTCAGGGTTTCACCTTTTTTCAGGCATTCATTCAATGAAAAGCCCCCTTTTGCCTGAAAGAAAGTGTCGAAAATGATTCAGACCTTTGTTGTGAGTGTGTGCTCTCGAATAACTTCTCTATGCAGCATATAATATACTTTTGACGAATCCAGCGGTTGTCCGTTGACAACTTCTGCATGTCCCGCTCGTAGGTAGAGTAATACCTCGTTAACTCGAAGTTGTAAAAACCAAGAAAATTTTAGATAGGCGGACTTTCAAGATAGCGAAATTGCGCAAATCGCCGAAAAATATTGAGTGCTTTTTGGCAAAATCACTACTACTTACCGGCTCTTCAGCACTGATTTCTATTGTTTCTTCTTGTGAAAGTTTACATGAGAAAAAAATATCCACAAGAGACGTTAACCAGCTGGATGTCGGCACCTCTCGAAGTGGTTCGTCATCGGCGTCGTCTCCGCCGCCTCCTACATTAGTGGCCGTATGAACAATTTTGGCACCCGTCATTTCTCCGGACACCAGCACATCCTGCTGCACAGTGCGTACTCAAGAAAAGTCACATCACTTTGAGCCTCGAACCCGCTTCCGCTGGCTGCAGAAGCTCTGCTGATATCCATCGAGCACCATCTGCTTGTTCTTCAGCACCATCGAAAGTGTAGACAAAGGGATTCCAAACTCCTGCGCGATGGTTGATTTCGTTGGGCCTCCTTTCTCTCCTTTCTTAATTAGGGCAATCTTCCTTTCTAGAGCTAGTGATTTTCTCTGCTTTTGTGACACCATGCTTGCCAAGCTAAGTCGCCACTCCTCAAAGTCAGCGTTAAATCTTTACCGTGTGCGTTGCGCAAATTAGAATGGACGGAAATCTCACCTTAGAAAAACAACGAGCACCGCCAAATGAACAACAAAAACGACGCGACTACGCCCTTATGCCAAGTGTGGGACAAAGCGAGGCGTGCTGCATAGGAGTCACATGACGTGCCACAGGATTGCTCGACAACGTTGATATGCCGCAAGGCTCAAACTTCACGTTCGTGACAAGTATTGATGTAGTGGCAGGAGCAGCTAAATAAAAATAAAAAGCAAAAATTTGATGGATTTCAGATGTAGCAGCATCGCGTGAATCTTGTGTAATGGCTCGGTGACGGAATTTTCGTTCCTTTCCCGTATTTTCGTATTGCAGATTTCGAGATATCTGCAATACGATCCAGAAATACTTTCAGACAAAGGGAAAGAAATACATGGAACATAACGAAGAAGGTTCGGTGCGACGGAAAATTTCGACTTAGCCTATTTTCAGAGATATGCAAGTTCGAGTTGACGAAGTATTACTGTACTGCCGTATGATGGTGTCATACATCTCCAAGAGTCTTTGCTTATTCGACAGTCAGTAGAGATGTTTCCAAAGTTTTGTCATAGCCACTTGCTTGTTGTCCGACAGCTCCACGTCTTCCTTCCAGGTCAGTGCCACCTCGTATCTTCCGCTCCTAAGGCACATGGTCTGTTCATATTGATTGAGTACTGGACTGAGCTCACTCTCACTGTCACTAGCGTCTGTTAGTCCTATTCTCTCGAGTTCCCAAAACAAACGGAGGAATTTGTCGCTCGCTTGTACACTGGTTTTCAATACGCAGAACATAATCCATGAGTCTATAGGATCTGATGTCATGCTGGTGTTACCTTGAAACATCCACCTTAGCATTGAGTTCATGGCAATAATCGTCTCATCGCCTGCGCATCAAGTGACCTCGCCTGTCATCACTATCCACATTTAGACTGAACCAATGAGAACACTTATGCCCTTTTTTCCGGCAACGAATCCGTATAGTAGTTGATCAGTGATGTCTTTTCCAGCTGTCTGTGTTTTCGCAAAGAATAGTGAACTTGTTATACTTGCTTCAATATCTTGGCGTATGTGCGGAATTTCCATGGCTTTCAAGACTACTTCAGTGCCTGAAAACTGACTCTTTAAACGGAGTTGCACGACACGTCGCCTTTGCGCTGCTCGACTCGACATGCTTGTGAAGGTGGTGAGCGCAATGATGAGGGATTCTACACATGACTATTTCAGCTGCTTTTATAGCCTCTCTGTGATGAATGTACATTTACTTTCTCCATCTATGACACGTCTGACATACCAAACTGTAACATCTGTTACGGTCCATGCGTGGAATGTCTGAAGAAGGACACTCGTCGATAAATTTTCGAGGGCATGAGGTTCTTCCCTAGAGATAAACATAGTCGTATTGGTGCATAGCTTACTTGCCAGTGTTATGGTATTTGTCCTGCCAGTTTCTTGTGTCTTCTAGCTCATTTCTGCGAATCACACACACTTGTCGCATGACACCCTTGACAGCTAGAGCACGTAATCTTGCGCCTGCATTCGGAAGCTCTCTGATCTTTTGTCGTGCATCGAAAGGACCTCATGTCTCCTGATAAACTGTGCTTCTTTTTTTGGTAGTGGGAGATTCTGTGAGGCCTCTTCCTTGGAATGTTGGCTCGATTTTCAAACACACTGCTCTCAAGTACTTTTTTGTGTTGTTACGGAGAACTGAGGACGTGAGTTTCGAGCTACGAGACTGGCATGATTTGTTCTGTGCATTCTCATTATGACCGTCTTTTCCACGGTAGTTAGTGAACTCACTCTTCTCTAAGCTCTCCACTTCGATATACAAGAAACTTATTATGCGTTCTAGCTCCGTGTTAAAGGCTGCATTAATGCTCTAGCTCATCGCCCGATTGGCGCATGACCGATGGTACTGTACAAAGAGATTGTGTGATAAATCCCACACCATTATGTCGCACAGCATTTCTGAAGAGAGCGTCTTGCTCATCCCAAGGGTCTCCAGTCCTCTGATGTTGATGATGACCTGGTCGTACAGCTTGCAAAGAGATGCGGGTCACTTGAAAGGATTGAAGGCAACGTATGAAGCCTGGAAAAGTATTCCTGCTTGAGTCTCGTTCTGTCAACAAAGCGTTTCTTGAATAAGTCTAAGATGTCCTTGTAACAAGCTTCGATGGTTGGCAGGTCCACAATAGCTGAAGTTGCGTCGCCCTTCAGGAAGCACCTCAGGTAGTTGAACTTGTCCGTTGCCCTGAGCCTTCTGTTCCAGTGAATCATCTGGTCAAATTGCTCCCAAAAGTTGTTCCACTGGCCCAGGTCACCAGAAAATGGGGCGATGGTAAGCTTGGGAAGCTTGGCACCAGAGGCTCCAGCTACTGATGAAGTCTGTAGCTCTGGTGCTGATGACGTCGCCACCACAATATGTTCGCACTTGCTAAGAAGCTCACTCATGACGCTGTTAGCATTGTCTTCGTATTCAAAAACGGAGTTGTACTCTTCCTCAAACTCTTTTTTTGGTATGTGGCTCTCCAACTCCCCGTTTATTTGGTTCAGCTCATCGTTGTTCACCTTCAAACGTCTATAAACGGCGTTCAGCTGGTCAATGATGGCTGTCGCATCGCCTAGATGAGCCCTTGCCTTGTTGATAATCTTGGTGTTGAGACATCGTCTCAACGTCCACTTTGGTTTCAGCCTCTCCACAGCGTTCACTTCACTCCTGGCCTTCCGTAGTCTTCCGTGGTATCTCGTAGTAGATCTCTGATTTTTAGCACCAAACTGTTTAAAATGGCATACAGTTCACTGGCAAAAAGCAAGGCTTAAACATCACGAACGTTATTCATTTTCACCCGTCTTTGTCGATTCCTGGCTGCAAGTACCGTGATCACGGACTTGCTCATGGAGGAAGCGCTCCTGTTTCCATGGCTTGACCTGCACTGCGCTTGATTAAACAAAGGAAAGTATGGGGAAAGTTATTATTGTAAGTTTGATGTAACTTTGAAGAAATTTGAGCGAAAACAAAGCTTGCCGCGGGTAGGGACCGAGCCTGCAACCTTCGAATAATATTCCTCCAACCTAAAACGGCAAGAATTTTATGCACGTTCACTTTACGGGGCTTCTCTTCTCTCATTTAAATTAGATATATTACAAAGAAGATACTATAGCTCTACTGTCCGTTATTTCTTAGTGTTATTGTATCTAATAAAGAAAAAAAGAGTTATTAGGATTTCAACTTTTCTCTTTCAATCATAGCGATGCCCTTGTCTTGAGTAGCTTAATACTTTCAAAAAGTACGTGAGGAATTATTGGTCAGCTGCCACCTCGCATGAAAATCACATTCTACGCGAAACCAATAGGCAGGTAAAGGTACACTCACCGTAATGGCTACCGATGGAACTGACTGATGCTCACACGTTTAAATGCACATATTGTAAGAAATGCAAGAGAAGAAACACCAAAATCTACTTTATTATATGCAAACTTGTGCCCTGAAAATTGTGCAAAAATGAAAGAGCCCGCTAGAGCGTTAGAAAACATAAACTGTTCATTCGCCAACACGCTTTTTTCTTCCTCGCAGGTCCAACCCACACTGACTCATGCTCGTGAACGAGAAGCATGAGTCGTGCGGCCACAAGCACGAGCACGCACAACACTGTGGACGCTGAATCTTTATAATGTCAGATAGTGTAATTAGTCTCCGTGGCAATAGTCCTCCTTCGAAATACGCATCGTACCGATGCGCGATGAGCGGAGGCCAACAAAAAGTGAGCTTTTTTTCATTGCCTCTCATAATGGGGCTTCATACGAACAATGTGTTTCACTTCCGCGCTGTTTTGCTGTTTTAAACGGATGTGCCCATCAGCGATGACTTCGCAGTTTAGGTCACTAATTCGTCGGAAAAGCTTATAGGGACCAAAGCAGCGACAAAGTAGCTTTTTTCACAGGCTGTGGCATCGGCTTGGTGTCCATATCCACACTTGCTCACCTGGGTTGTACTGAACGTTTCTGCGGCACAGTTTGTAGTAGCTTGCGTCCTTGTTTTGCTGTTGACATATTCGGTGTCGTACCAACTGGCGTGCTCCTTCAGCCCTTTGCAGAAAGTCGTCAACTTAAGATGGCTCGTAATTATCGTTGTCTACTGGCAACATGGCATCAAGTGTCGTAGTGACAGTGCGAACATATACCAGCTGAAACGGTGTGATGTGGATGGTCTCCTGCACGGCCGTATTTTAGGCGAAAGTTGCTTATGGCAAAATTTCGTCCCATAATTTATGCTCAATGTCAACGTGCATCAATAGCATGTCAGCGATGGTGCCAATCACGCGTTCTGTCAACCTGTTGGTTTGTGGATGGTATGCAGTGGTCTCCGTATGACTGTTGTTAGTCATTGTCATTAGGGACTGCATCAAATCAGCCGTGAACGCAGCTCCTCGATTGGTAATCACGACAACGGGGACTCCTAGACGAAGAACAATGTTCTGAACGAAAAAACTTCGTGACTTTTGTTGCCGTTCCTCGCTCAAGGCAGCCGGTTTCCGCATATCGTGTCAAATAGTCAGTGGCAACTGTTATCCAACTTTTTCCTGCTGCCGACATTCGAAACAATACGAGGAAGTCTATTCTCAACTGTTGAAATGGAGTCACTAGAAGCTCTATGGGCTGAAGAAGGTTGGTCGTATTGAGGGGTGGTGTTTCGACCGGTATTCTACCCTGCGCGACTTGCGGGTCAGCATCCGAGTGCCTTAGCCACTGGAGCACCGTGGCGGGTTACAGTAGCATTATTGGGCATTGCAATATTCCTGCTTTATGTCGGGTGCTCGTGCGCCACTCAGTTATAAAAGCCGACGCAACAGCTGTTTGTTAAGTTACAGAAAATGACATACGAGCATGGCCTGTGGCGACGGCCCGCAATTGCACACACATCTGTGCGTAAAGGTTGGCGCACCCGTGCTTGTGCGCCCCAGCAAAAGAACAGAGCAAGCTCTCTACCAGAGAACAACAGACGTTATTGTAACGCACCTTCGAAGTTTGCCGCCAGGATAATATAACGTGCTGCATAAGCCGTTAACTGTAACTTGGAAAGATGGGAATTGCCTGTAGTTCGTTATAAGTTGTGTTGTGGAACGACAAGTTTTCGTCACCGGTCATACCATGCTGAATTCGCCGGTTCTCGTCTAATCACTGAAGCTAAACAGCCTTGGGCTCGGTCAATACTTGGGAAAGAGACCACCTGGGAACACCGAGTGGTGATGGCACATTCTTTTCACTTTTTAAAATTTCTCAGCAGAGAAGAAACTTAGGGAGAAGGGGGAGGAGGGTGTTGTTTAATTTTTCGACGTCATTGGTAGCTCGTATCACACGCGCATCATGGTGAATGTGCCGGTTTTCATCCAATCGCCGAAGCTAAGCAGCATTGAGCTCGGTCAGTACTTAGGAGGGAGACTACCTGGGAACACCGAGTGTTGATGGCACCTTCTTTTTACTTTTCAAAATTTCTCTCTCTTTTTATTCCAGCGAAGGAAATTAAGGGAGAAGGGGGAGGAGGGTGTTGTTTATATTTTGCGACGCGATTGGTTACCCGTATCACACGCGCACATGACCATACCTATAGCCAATCAAAATTTGGTGCGTGCGCACGTGCATTTAATTGTGGCACCAAGTGCGCATGACATAGTCCATTTATTTATTTTTTAACCTCTCTTTATCTTTTATTTTAGCCCCGCCGCGGTGGTCTAGTGGCTTAGGTACTCGGCCGCTGACCCGCAGGGCGCGGGTTCAAATCCCGGCTGCGGCGGCTGCATTTCCGATGGAGGCGGAAATGTTGTAGGCCCGTGTGCTCAGATTTGGGTGCACGTTAAAGAACCCCAGGTGGTCAAATTTCCGGAGCCCTCCACTACGGCGTCTCTCATAATCATATAGTGGTTTTGGGACGTTAAACCTCACATATCACATCATCTTTTAATTTATTTTTGTTCTTTTTGTTCAGAGAAAGAACAGGGGCGGGGAGGGGGTGCTGTTTAACTTTCCGTCGTCATTCGTTCCTCGTTGCGTCACGCGCACGTGGAAACCTAATCCTTGCGCACAGGGTTTAAATTAAGCGCCATTATAGTTGTATTGTGTGATATCTCTAATCGACAGAACAACAAGGGTGCATGGCACCTTCTTTTCTTTTTCAATCTCTCTTTATCTGTACTTTTTACTGTTCAGAGAAAAAATAGTGGAAGAAGAGTTCGAGGGCGTTGTTCAACTTTTCCACGTCATTCGTTGGTCAAGAAGGAAAATAATGCGTGAAGTGAAGGGGGATTTGGAGCCGGCACTCTTGCCGACATGCAGCTCACGTCACTTTTGTTCATGCAGGTTTTGGCCGCTCTTAGAATAGAAGTATGCTCCGGCGCAGTGGAAGGGAGCGTAGATTTTTGGTGCGGACCATGTTTGCTAACACCACTTGCATTTCACTCGACTACGGCCACCAGCATGAGCCTCGTTGTTGCCTTCAACGATATCAAGCCTGTGAGGCTTCCAGCCGAAAAGATAACAGTTGAGGACCAGCCATCAATCTTGGGGCCGCAAGGACCACGTGACCACACCGGGGACTACTTAAGCGCGCAGCACTATGGCTTCGTGGGATTCGGAGCCGGCACTCTTGGCGACATGCAGCTCACGTCACTTTTGTTCATGCAGGTTGGTCATTTTAGTACTGTTACTTGTTCTGGGCTGTTATGTGCTCTGCCGGCTCCTCCCACGAAGTTTTGTGTTGCCCAGCATTGTTACAAGCATGTCTGTCGGATATGCTCCCGCAAACGGTTCCGCCTTTTTGCTAATGAAGTTCTTTACCTATTTTTGCTTCTGCTGGTTTCTGGGGATGTGGAACTTAATCCAGGCCCTCTTGCAAAAGACGAATTGGCCTTACTGAAAAGCCTCCGGGATGGCCAAGCAGAAATAATTAACAAGCTGAAATCTATCGATGCGAGCTGTTCGAAGCATGAAGCAATGATTAAGGAAATCAATGAAAAGCTAGGCAAAACTACACAAGAGATTGAAGGACTAAACCAATCAGCGTCGGAGCAGGCGAATGCGATCACTAGTTTCACGCAGCGTGTTAAAGACTTGCAAAGTAGAAATAACAAATTAGAAAATCGCAGCCGACAGCAAAATCTTGTGTTTTACGGTGTCGATGACAACAACCGAGCCGAGACTTGGAACCAATCGGAAAACTTGATCACAAGTATTTGTAAAAAAGAACTTCAGATTGATTAGCACTCTATAAAGAAGGCCCACCGCATGGGCCGGTATACTGAAAGTGGGAAAAGACCGATAGTTGTCCATTTCTCTTCATACAAAGAAAAACAAAGCGTACTAACTAAGGCAAAAAAGTTTAAGGGCTCGCCTTACAGCGTCGATCAAGACTATTCTCCCGAGACCCGGGACATACGTAAGCAATTGTGGGAATCCGCGAAAGCGAAACGGACCGATAAAGAAGAAGTAAAGCTTAAGAGTGACCGGGTTGTCATCAACGGCCAAGCATTCGTTTGGGATAAGGAAAAAGAAGTTGTGAAAGTGCGCAAACAGTGACAAGTTGTTGTCAAAAGCGGTGCCCGTCGCGACCTTGTCGCAATTGTAATCAATTGTAGGAGCCTGGTAAATGAAGTCAAAGAATTTGCCGGATTAATCCATTCTTTCGAAGCTGTCATCGTATTTGGCACAGAGTCTTGGTTGAACCCGTCTATTCGTGATAGTGAAGTCTTCCCAGATGATTTTATAGCTTATCGAAAGGACAGGCCTAGCTTAGGCGGGGGAGTCTTTGTACTCGTTCACTGCTCACTGCATTCATCAGCGCTATATATTGGCCACGAGAAATTGGAATCAGTTTGGTGCTCCGTCAGATTAGAAGATAATTCTTTTTTTGCCGTCGTGGCGTTTTATCGACCACCTGACTCCAACATTAGTTCATTACAACTTTTACATGAAACTATTTCCGATATTTCTGGCGAAATCTTTCTTTTTGCTGGAGACTTTAATTTACCAGATCTGCTTTGGGATGACAGCACATGCACGTCCCGAAATGGCAACATTCTAGACTTGATGTTTTGTAATGTCCCCACTACTGTAACTTCTGTGGATAACGTTCCGAGTATAAGTGATCACACCGCGGTCGTCGCGGGTATTAGGTTTGAAAAGAACAAGCCAAAGAAGCAACCTACAAGGAAGGTATTTCTTTTTGGTAAAGGTGACTACTCAGCGATGTCACATGCGCTTTCATATCATCTGCCTGTTTTCGAATGCCTTGCCAAATATTCTACCACACCAGAATTGTGGTGTGCTTTTAAAAGTAAAGTAATGGAACTCATATATATTTACATACCAAGTGTGCATTCTCGCCGCAAAAAGCCTTGGGTTATCTCACAGTTATTAAAAATAATTAAAAACAGGCAGCGAGTATACCGTAGCTTCAAAAGAACGAAGGCAAGAAAAAAACACTTTGACAGGTTAAGCGCCCTAACGCGTGTATACATAGTTATGGCAAAAAACGCGAAGGCGGGCTACTTAAATAGGCTAAACGAAGAAATGAAAACAAATCCTAAAATGTTCTGGTAGTACTTAAAACGTTGCGGGTCGGATGTTACTGGTATTAACGAAATCCAATATAATAATCAAGTGTTCTCGGAAGATATAGACAAGGCGAACTGCCTTAATGAATATTTTCGCTCTGTATTTTCGCCAAAGACTGATGAATACTGTAATATTCCATGTGTATATCCCGTACCCTTAATGCAGCCTATTGAGCTTAGCGTGGACGACATTCAAGCCTTTCTCAGTAATCTCAATGAAACAAAAGCGAGTGGTCCTGATGACATTCCTCTGCGTGTTTACAAACATTGTGCTTCTCCTGTTTCATGTATCTTCATTTAATTTACTCGAAGTCTTTATCTTCTGGTGTCTTACCAGATGACTGGAAGATGGCGAACGTTGTGCCGATCCACAAAGGTGGACCCAAAAAGGAAGCTGTCAACTATAGACCAATTTCATTAACATCAATTGCCTGCAAAGTACTTGAGCACATCTTGTACAAGGAAATAATGCGACATATGACGCACCACAAATTGGTAATAGAAAATCAGCATGGATTCCGTAAAGGACTATCTTGTACCACGCAGCTGGTTGAATTTTATCATGATTTATCCTCTAGTATTGACGAAAATGGGCAAACTGACTGTATTTTTCTTGATTTCCAAAAACTTTTGATTCGGTTTCGCATGCGCTCCTTTTGCAAAAACCTAAATTATTTATTTAGACCTAAGTGGGATAATCTGGATAGAAAATGATTTAAAGCATCGTCGCCAATGTGTTGTTTCGAATGGAAAAGCATCCAGTTATGTTGATGTGACTTCAGGTGTGCCACAGGTCTCCGTTTTGGGTCCTTTGTTGTTTTTAATTTATATCAATGATATTTCGGTTGGTATCTCCTCGTCTATCCGGCTTTTTGCCGATGACTGTATAGTCTACCGGAAAATTAAGATTGAGCAGGATTCCTCTTAACTTCAAAATAACTTGGGGCGTATTCATTACTGGTGTACAACGTGGAAAGTGTCTTTAAATTTTAATAAGTGCATAAGCCTTTGTTTTTCAAAAAAGACAAAGAAGATTGAATTTAGATATTGTATAAATGGTGTGCCAGTTACCACGAAGACAACTCACAAATACCTGGGTGTGTTCTTTTCTTCTGACTGTTCATGGAACGTACATGTTGATTATGTTGTCGCGAAAGCTGCGAGGGTGTTAAAATTTATTCAGCGTAACTGACGATGTTCGCATCAGCGACTTAAAAAATGTGCGTATTTGTCGTGTGTACGACCAGTCTTAGAGCACGCCTGCGCTGTGTGGGATCCGGCGCAGGTATATCTTAGTGATAACATAGAAAAAATACAGAACAGGGCGGCAAGGTTCGTCCTGGGACAGTATCAATGGCGGGAAAGCTCTACTGCTATAAAACAAGAATTGAATTGGGAGTTGCTTTCATCGCGTAGCAAAAATTGCGATTAAAACTTTTATATCTAATATATAATAATAAAACTGGAATCAATAAGAATATGTATTACAGACGCCATATTATTTGTCAAATTGAATTGATCATCCTTGTAAACTGAGGGAATACGGTCCCAGGACTGGAATTTTTTGCAAATTCTTTTTTTGCCAAACCAATACATGAGTGGAATAGGCTCACAAGTGTACAAGTGTCTGCTGTAAATAAAAACTTGTTTCTTTCGAATCTGTAACCCCCCTGCTATAACGCCTTCGGGCGCTGCAGGTATACTTCGAATAAATAATAAAGAATAAAGAATCGAAATTTGATGCCTGCGCACGTGTGCTTGAATGTGGCGCGCACGGCCGTTGGATCGTGTGATAACTCCACTCGACAAATTTTATTGCCTGTTCGTACAATAGCATTAGGAACATGTCATATTTGTCGGGGTTTAACCTTCATATCATTATGGGGGCGGCGTGGGTAAGGCTCCGGTAATTTCAACCTCGTGTTTTTTTTAACGTGCGCCAAATCTAACCCAGCTCACAGGCCTCAAGCATTTTGGCCGCCGAGACCGCTATTCGACTCTGCGCGACTTGTGGGTCAGCATCCGAGTGCCTCAGCCACTAGACCACCTTGGCGGGTTGCAATGGCGGTAATGGGAATTCCAATATTCTGCTTTATGTCGGTTGCTCGTGTGCCACTCCGTTATAAAAGCCGACGCAACAGCCGTTTGTTAAGTTACAGAAAATGACCTACAAGCCTGACCGTTGGTGGCGGCCTCCGATTCCACACACATCTGTGCGTAAAAGTTGGCGTGCGCGTGCTTGTGCGCCCAAGCGAAGGAACAGAGCAAGCTCTCTGCCGGAGAACATCAGACGTTATTGTCACGCACCTTCGAAATTTGCCGCTAGGATAATATACCGTGCTGCATAAGCCGCGACTGTAACTTCGAGAGATGGAAATTGCCTGTAGTTCGTCATAAGTTGTGTTGTGGAACGACAAGTTATTGCCATCGGTCATACCATGCTGAATGCGCCGGTTCTCGTCCGATCACCGAGGCTAAGCAGCATTCGGCTCGGTCAATACTTGGGAAGGAGACCACCTGGGAACACCGAGTGGTGATGGCGCCTTTTTTTTACTTAGGAAGATGGGGGAGGAGGGTGTTGTTTAATTTTTCGACGTCATTGGTAGCCCATATCACACGCGCACTTGACCATACGTATAGCCAATAAAAATTTGATGCGTGCGCACATGGGTTTAAAAGTGGCACCCAGTGCGCGTGAAGTACTCTATTTATCTTTATTCAACCTCTCTTGACAGGGTGCCAGGGAGTTTGCGTGTGCCTCGCATAAGCTTCGCAGAAAGTTGTTTGTTCTGGTGGAAATTGTGCAGTTACAGCAAATAATTCTTATAATCGCCTGCCTGAAGTTCTAGGGATCATCTAGACCACGAATTCAGGCCTGTGATTACGTTTTGGGAAAATTTATGGCTATTTTGGTGTCGACTGCGTCTCCGCCAAGCAAAGCCTAACGTTAGCGGTGAACAAATGCGGTGGCTCGGCGGTGGCCGATGCCCCTGGCGTTCGCTTCAGAGCCCCGTTATGGAGACGCGACGGCAATGGAGGTGACTGTGGAGGGTACATAAATTACCCCTGAAGAATTTAGAACCGCGGAATGTATCACGAGAGGAGGAAAACATGTCATTGCGCTGTGGGACTCCACTAGAGATGACAGACAGGGACGCCAAGATGGCAACGCCCGGGCAGAAAGTGGAGCCGAGCCCGGCGAATACAGGAAGAAGACGGCTGCTGCGAACGCAGCTTTCAAAACGCTGTGGCACAAGATCGCGGAGCGCTTGATTGCGTCGTTCCTACCGCGGTTTCCGGCAAACGGCTACAAGATAATCACTCATCGGAAGTGCGGGCTGGCGATCACAAAATTTCCGAACACCAGGCTCAGTGAGGCGGTGCGCATGGCAGCGCTAATTTCGTAGATAAAGGGACAATAAAATTAAGTGCTCATTGTTAACGACAAGCAAGGCACCCTGATTTTCAGCACTCAAGACATAAGCACTGTCTGGAAGGCCACCAGGATTAAGTCTATCAAGATTGAAGGCAAGAACTACGACGTCATGGCGTACCTCGCTCCGCACAAGGATAGCGGGCGGGGTGTGGTGCGCTGCATGACCCGAGATTGTCAGTACAGGAACTGACAGAGGCTTTCGGCAACTCAAGGAACCCGCTGATACTTGGCGTTACGAAGCTGGGGAACTCATGTTCAGCGGTCATCATCTTCAAAAATGAGACAGTGCCCAGGTGGATGTACTGTTACGGCGTACCGTTGAAGTGCGGGCTTTATAAGAAACAATTGATTGATATGTGGGGTTTAACGTCCCAAAACCACTATATGATTATGAGAGACGCCGTAGTGGAGGGCTCCGGAAATTTAGACCACCTGGGGTTCTTTAACGTGCACCCAAATCTGAGCACACGGGCCTACAACGATTCCGCCTCCATCGGAAATGCAGCCGCCGCAGCCGGGATACGAACCCGCGCCCTGCGGGTCAGCAGCCGAGTACCTTAGCCACTAGACCACCGCGGCGGGGCTTATAAGAAACAATATGAGGTGTGCTACCGATGTGGCCAGCTAGGACACAGATCATACGTGTGTATCAGCAACCATGATCGCGGCCGGGGATGCGGAATGACAGCTCTGCCCGAGGACTATGCATGTGCGCCCAAGTGTAGGCTGTGTGGCAAAGGTCATCTGACAGCATAATGGAAATGCAAGGAAGCTTTTAGGACCTCTTATACAATAAAGAAGAGACAGTGGGAGGCCTGGCGGCGAACGGAAGAAAAGCGGAAGGCGAAAGACACCGATCCACAAACGTGCAGAATGAAAGAGATCAAAGAACGGTCCAGGAGCCAGTCGAAGCATCGAAGAGGGTCAAGAGGAAGAGCAGCTTCCTTCCCAAGGCTACCGAAAAGACAAGAAGAAAAGCTGCCACCAATGAGTGGTCCAGTAAATGAGGGGACGGCCGGCAGTGCTGTCCTCAACAGGAGGAGACCTACGTCACCGAACCGCAAGGTGGGTTGGGAAAAGAGGCCCTCCCAGAGTAAACGTGATGAAGAATTGTTAACTGTTAAGGAAGAGAATCGCATGCTTAAAGAGCAGCTAGCAATGATGAATCGGCAAATAGAGGAGCTTCAAATAGCTATTAAGTCGTTTAACACAACACCAGTTTCCCTACCACGAATGCCACAGAATCCAAATATAGAAAGGCCGGAGGAGCAGAGCACTACTCCGCCTCTAGCTGAAAAGAGGATTAAAGAAGCGGAAAAGCCCGTAATAGATGAGAACATAGAGACAGTGATAGACAGGAAAAAAGCGCAACTGTAGGCAAACATTGAAACCAAATCTACCTAGGACAATGAATGGCGTAAGGCCTTTCAGAAACGAATGTTCGAGGTGTTTCAAAATATGACACAGCAGTTGCATCAGCGGGATAATAAACTTACCGAGGAACTTAAAACAGACTTTGCCAAGAGGGATCGGGCGTATGAACAGCTCGCCCAAGAAGTATTAGGCTAGCAGATGAATAACCTTAGTGGCAATCATGCTCACAGATCCAGTAAAAACACCGTTTGGCAATGAAACTGCAGAGGCTTCTCGCGCAAGCGCGTGGTTCTGCAGGAATTCCTGAGGAAAGGGGAACGACCGAAATATTATAGCTTTACAGGAATGTGGGAAAGCGCGACATTGTCAGCTTTCAAATCCTATGTAAGCGAAAGCACGAGTATGCAGGTGGCCACCCTGGTCAGGTGAAACGTTACGGCGGTGCAGCATGACATTGGTAATGCACACATCGATCATGTTCTTACAGAACTAATACCCAAAACAAGAAAAACGCTAGCTTGTTCGTAATAAATCTATACAGCACTCCCAGACAAAGGCGATGCGAATTTGGGGATCTCGTCCCTTTTACGCGACGTAAGAGTAGGAACAAACCATTGCTGATTGTCGGTGACTTTAACGCTCACCAAATGGCATGGGGATATAAACAGGCTTCAATTAAGGGCAGGAAATTGTAGGATGACATGCAAGATCATAATCTAAATCTAATAACCAACCTGTTGCAGCCAACGAGGAAGGGAAATAGTGTCGCGGTTGACACCACACCCGACCTACTCTGACGGGGAGTGGCACTAGTGCCACGTGGTTCAACACAAACGAGGACCTAGGCAGTGATCAAATCATCATAGAAATAGTGGTAGAGGGAGGCCCGGCAACACCTCGAAAACTAAGGGTAGAGGCCGGATATTAGGACTCTTTCAGGGACCTCAGGGGCGACCCGACTCCCATTTCTGACATTGCCTAGTGGTGTGATGGGGTGTTACGTACTGTTAAAGAAGCCACTGAAGTGGTGGAAACCAAGGAGGGCAACGAAGTGGTAGACAGTGGATTAGTAAACCTTTGAAAGAAAAAGAAAGCTTTGTAAAACCGACTCCAACAGAGGAGATGGGATCGGAATATCAGAAAACCAATAGCAGCTTTAAACAGGCAAATTGAAAAGCACGCCATCACCCTCACGAAGCAAAGCTGGGGGAACGTCTGTCAGGAGATGGATAGGAATATAAGTACGGCCGGGACGTGGCGACTTCTTCGTCACCTTTTAGCTCCGGAGAGCACGAAGACAGCGTCTGAACAACAATTGGAGCGGATGGCGCACCAATTTGAAGGCACTAGGAAGGAACTCTTAGGAGAAGTTCGGAGCAGATACATTGATCCCGCCGGATCCGAACCTCTCCCAGACAATGGAGAACGGGAAAACGCACTCTTAGACGCCACTATCTCCCTGGCTGAGGTGCGAGTGGAGAATAATCGGCTAAGTACTAGATCAGCGGCAGGGTCGGACAGAGTGACAAACAAAATGCTCCGTAATTTAGACGATAGGTTCATCGCTAACCTAGCAACGTACATGCAGGAGTATTGAGAAGAAGGGACGATCCCGCAGAATTGGAAGCTCGCAAATGTAATTTTCATTCCTAAGGTTGCACGGCGGGCTTGTTGGTTATTCAACTTGTTCGAGGTATAGCGCATCCAGGACAGGACAGAGAAGAAAACACAGAACACATACACAGCGCTAACTTTCAACAATGCAGTTTAATCAGAGAAACAGCAATACTTATACCCAAACATGGCGCGCCACAACCACGTGCTAGAACCAGAAAACTGAACTGAGAAAACTAAGTTTGGGGACGCATGTATAAGAAATCCATTGATATCATTATCATCGAAGGAATCGCATTATGTGAATGTCGCATGAGTTGCAGTAGGTAAGTTTTCTGGTTCTAGCACGTGGTTGTGGCGCGCCATGTTTGTGTATAAGTATTGCTGTTTCTCGGATTAAACCGCATTGTTGAAAGCTAGCGCCGTGTATGTGTTCTGTGTTTTCTTCTCTGTCCCGTCCTGGATGCGCTATACCTTCATTCCTAAACCGGGTAAAAAACTCGGTTTCGAGAATCTTAGGCCGATATCGTTAAAGTCTTGCGTAAGTAAGCTCATGGAGCATGTCGTTCAGACGCGGCTCAATAGGTACATCGAAGACAATGGTATGTATCCGGACACCATGATCGGTTTTCGACCCCGACTATCGGCGTGCGACGTGATGCTACAACTCAAGGACCAAATTATAGACAAGCCAACGCTAGACGCAAAAGTTATCGTGGGGTTTGATGTGGCAAAAGCAATGGACAACTTGAGGCACGTATCGATCTTGGAGAATCTGAGCTCCCTAACGTCGGAAAGCGAGTTTATAACTACGTCAAGGACTTCCTTTCGAACAGGACAGCCACTTGAAAATTCGGGAAGAATCCATCGAGGACATTAAATTAGGCAATAGGGGGACACCTCAGGGCTTGGTGTTATCCCCCCCCCCTTTTTAACATTGTGATGTTGAAACTGCCTGAACAGTTAAAGGATATTGAGAATTTAAATCACACCACTTACGCGGTTGACTTCACATTATGGATGAACAAGGGCAGTGACCGCCAAATTGAAGACTCGCTGCAAATCGCTATTGAAAAATCGTGGAGCACCAGGAACCCGAAGGGCTTAAATGCTCGGCCGAAAAGTCGGAAGCACTTTTTCTCATGCCCGCCGGAAAACGGTGGCTGCACAACAGGCCTGAAGTACACATCCACTTGTATGTTAACGGCGCAGAGATCCCCGCGGTCCACAGTATCCGTGTTCTTGGACTGAGGATTCAAGCAATCCGTAAGAATTCTGAAACTCTTGCTAGGTTAGAAGCCAGTTCTAATCAGACATGTCGTCTCAGCAGACGAATAGCAAACATGCATGCTGGGATGAAGGAGGCGAACCTTCTTAGATTAGTGCACACCTTCATAATAAGTAGAATACTGTACGCGGCATCTTATCTAAAATAAACCAAGCGGAGCGGGGCAAACTCGACACCATTATCAGGAAAAGTGTGAAAGTCGCGCTCATACTTCCCCCAAACACATCCACTGACAGACTTATGAATTGATTTGATTGATATGTGGGGTTTAACGTCCCAAAACCACTATATGATTATGAGAGACGCCGTAGCGGAGGGCTCCGGAAACTTAGACCACCTGGGGTTCTTTAACGTGCACCCAAATCTGAGCACACGGGCCTACAACATTTCCGCCTCCATCGGAAATGCAGCCGCCGCAGCCGGGATTCGAACCCGCACCCTGCGGGTCAGCAGCCGAGTACCTTAGCCACTAGACCACCGCGGCGGGGCGACAGACTTATGAAGTTGGGGGTATCTAACACACTCGATGAGCTGGTTGAGGCTACTGCGATCGCACAACATCAAACACTACTCGGATCTAAAACGGGGAGAGCAATAATAAAGAGATTGGGCTATGAGCCCACGTGTGAGCAAGTGCATTCAAAAGACATACCGATACAGATCAAGGACAGTATAAAGATACTTCCGCTACCCAGAAATATGAACCCTACCTTTCACGAAAGTAGGCATGAAGCCAGGGCAGAGGCATTACAATCCAGGTACACCGGTCGACAGGACGTCGCGTATACAGACGCTGCGGAATGTGAATGCAAAGCGGCACACACGGCAGTGGGGGTCAGGGAAGTAGGTGGTCTTGTTTCGTGCTGCACAGTCCTTGGTGTCGAGACTGCAGAGGCCGAGGAAGTGGCCATAGCTTTGGCCATCAGCCAAAAGGGGGTCAGGGTGGTCATTAGCGACTCCAAAAACGCCGTGAGAAATTATGAATCGAGAAGGGTGATGGAGACTGCCGTTCACATATTAAACATGGTAGGAGTACCCAAAGAGCAGGTTCTGCTTGTCTGGGCTTCAGCTCACCAGAGACTTAGAGGGAAAGAGGAGACCCAATCGGTCGCGTGAGGTCTCACCTACCGGTCGACCCCTGGAACCTCCTAAGTTACCGAACAAAGAAGCGAAGATATGCGCACATACCATGAAATCGTCGCACACTACATGCTGCAATTGCGAGTATACCCGATAGCGGACAACTCACTAAGTAAGACAAACGAGGTTTTGTGGCGAAAGTTACCGACCAGGGTTTTTCCAAACCCCGCACTTTACAGCAAGTGGCACCCCGCAGTTTTCCAGTCCCAGTGTATAATTTGTGATAAAGTAGCGAATTTGGTCCACATGGTGTGGACATGTCGAAGTCAAAACGATGGTTCTCACACTGTAAAATCCTGGTAGGCCCTGCTCCGCAGCCCAAACCCCAGCGTCCAGCGCGACATCATCAGTCAAGCCCTTGCTGCTGCCACGTTCCAAGGGATTCCGGCAGACAGCTAGGGACGGCGTGCCATGCCTGAACAATTGACTGACTGTTTTATAAAGTTGTTTCTCTCTCTCAACCTCTCTTTTTCTTTTATTTTATTTTTGTTCTTTTTGTTCAGAGAAGAAACAGGGGGGGGGGGTGTTGTTTACCTTTTAGTCGCCACTCATTCCTCGTTGCGTCACTCGCACGTGGAAACTTAATTCTTGCGCACACGGGTTTAAATTTGGCGCCAATATAGTTGTAGTGTGCGATATCTCTAATCGACAGAACAACGAGGGCGCATGGCACCTTCTTTTCTTTTTCAATCTCTCTTTATCTGTATTTTTTATTGTTCAGAGAAAGATAAGGGGGGAAAGTTCGAGGACGTTGTTCATCTTTTCCATGTCATACGTTCGTCAAGAAGGAAAATAATGCGTGCAGTGAATCGAAATTTGATGCCTGCGCACGTTTGCTTAAATGTGGCACGCATGGAAGTTCGATATTGTGATATCTCTACTCGATAGATTTTATTGCCGGTTCGTGCAATAGCATTAGGAAACATCATATTTGTCGGGGTTTAACCTTCATATGAATATTAGGGACGCCGTAGTTGAAGGACCGAAAACTTTGACCTCGTGCTCTTTAACGTGCGCCAAATCTAACCTAAGCTCACGGACCTCAAGCATTTTGGCCGCCAAATCCGGATGCTGACCCTGCGCGACTTGCGGGTCAGCATCCGAGTGCCTTAGCTACTAGGCCACGGTTGCGAGTTACAATAGCAATAATGGGCATTACAATATTCCTGTTTTTTGTCGGTCCATCGTGTGCCACTCGTTTATAAAACGCGACGCAACAGAGGTTTGTTAAGTTACAGAAAATGACTTACGAGTATGGCTGGTGGCTGTGGCCCGCCATTGCACACACATCTGTGCGTAAACATTGGTGCGCCCGTGCTTGTGTGCCCAAGCGAAGGAACAGAGCGAGCTCTTTGAAGGAGAACAACAGACGTTATTGTCACGCACCTTCGAAGTTTTCCGCCAAGATAATATAACGCGCTGCATGAGCCGTTACTGTAACTTGGAGAGAAGAAAATCGCCTGTAGTTCGTTATAAGTTGTGTTGTGGAACGACAACTTTTCGCAATCGGCCATGCCATGCACATTCTTCTTCAGGCAGCGAAAGCGGACAAACGTGGAATCATGAGCTCCGACGGAGTGGCGATAGCGGCCCGTGCCGGCCGCGGAAACAGGAATGACGGGGCAGATAAGGACTACGAGATCGTACTGCCTAGGTTGACCACTTGCCGTGTTGTACTGAACACGTTGTTTTTGCACGGTGATGTGCGTGAGCGTCCCTACACAGTCAAGGACTTCATAGACGCCCTCAAGAGCTTTGGAGTGCTACTCGAAATCGTCGCCTTAGGAGAGTACTAGATTAACCACGTCTGGGCCGTCACCCCTTATCAGTGGAGAAGCGACAAGGAAACTGGCCGCGCTGAAAGAATTGAAGGTAAGGGCCACCGGTGCATACCTATTGAACCCGAAGACCAGCAAGTAAAGCGCCGCCTGCGTTGGTTGCTCTACGGCGTTCAAGATGAGGATATTCGGACAGCGTTCGCCACGTTCGGTAACGTCACTAAAGTGACGCGAGAACGGTGCAGGGTGCAAGACATTAGGGAGAAGGACTCGACATCGAGAATTGTGCTGCTAAAGCTGAAGCCGGGAATGATGGTGAATGAGCTGCCCCACCATTTGCGAGTCGCCGGTGAGTTGGCCCTCATCGTCGTTCCCGTGCGGGCGATGCAGTGTTTGCGTTGCCATGGCACGGTTCACGTGCGCCAAGATTGCAGGGTGCCACCCTGCTCGAAATGCAGGCGTTCCGGACCCGTGGACGCTGACTGCGTCCGTACTCACGTGTAGGCGACCGGGATTCCAAAGGCTGACGAGCATGACGAACTCATGGACGTCGTCGAGGGTGAGGAATTGGCCATGGGAACCGAGGAGACAAGAAAGCATGCGGGGCTTTGCAGCGGTGACGCCCCGAAACGAGGTCCTCGGCAGACCGTCAGCCTGAAGCCGACACGATTGGGCCTACATGCACCCAACCAGTAGGACAGCGTTCGCCGGCGGTCACGGAAGGGGACGCCGGTGAAGTCGACCTACCAACGCCGCAAGCAGCGGCGAGTGAAGTCGATGGGTCGACCAGAACGACGGGGAAAGCGTCCATGGGCGGTGATTTTAAAAGTCCGATGGACCTACAAGCCGAAGAGAGCGGCGTACAAGCACCACCAGTCTGGCCGGGGATTCGAAACGCCCCCACCCTCCGAGCAGCAATGACTGTCCTGAGGAGACACTGGCCGGCGTCGAGGAACCCCCTGCAAAGACGCCGCAAGTACAGCGGTCCACCCTCCGGCCGCGTCCGAACATTCCTCCCGACAAGCGTGGCGGCAACGTCGAGCAAGTTGGGCAAGTTCAAGCCATGTCGTCAGACTTTATCCTTGGTGATTGAGCCGTCTTGCCAAGTGCTAGACGCGAGAGGTGGGGCTATTGCTGCTTCTCTGTTTCCCTATAGGCAAATTTGGCACCTGTTTGTTCGTTGTAGGCGCTACCATTTACGTTAGAGGATTGGCAGGAAAGAGAAAGCAGAGCCACCTTTACCAACTTCTAGCGGAGTGTGACATAGACGTCCTGGCAGTTGAAGAAACCAAAGTAGACTCCGAGGAAGAGACTAGCAGCACGGTTCGACATTTCGCGTCCTGATATTATGTTGTCGTGAGTCACGCAGTAGGCACATCGGCTGGCTGCATAGTTTTTGTTGAGAAGTCGCCGGGGCTTTAAGTGCTTGACCATTTTTCGTGTTCGGCTGGCCCATGTGCGGCGCTTGATTTTTCACTGAACAACGCGCGTATTTCGTGTATTTACTCGCCTAACAATGTTGACGAAATGGCTCACTTCTTTCTCGGCCCAGAGGATCGACTTGCTGTAGGAAAGCATTTGGTAGTGCTTAGGGATTTCAACTGTGTCGTCAGTGCGGGAGACAAAACTAGCACTAGAGCTTTTAGAGATAAAAGTACCAGCGTTCTGACACGCATAGTTGAAAAGTGTGACCTTGAGGATGTCGCGGAAAGTCTCTGTTGCTCGGGTGCAATGTACACGCACTTCGAGGGCTCCAGCCCTGCAGGACTGGGCCAAATTTATGTGTCTTTAGAGATCCTGACGGAATGTTCTGGTTATGAAGTAGTGCCCGTTTCCTTTTCGAACCATTGTTTAGTCCAGGGCTCTAACGAAAGTTTAAAGAAACGCAACTTTTCATTGGATCCATGGAAACAAATCGATAGACTGCTGCAAGAGGAAATTTTCATTCGGGCCGTAATTGAAGAGAATAACAACTTAGACCCTAGCAAAGGCCTGCACATGTGGCAGCATAGGGAATTATGCAATGAGACTTTAAAATTGAAGGCGATAGACAGGGCAACACATATACGGTACGACGACAAAAAGAAAAAAGCAGATTTAAAAGCCCTGATCCATACGCTTGTAACGGAATGTCCATCGCGACGGAATGTCCACTAGTGGACATAGTGGACATTCCGTCTCAGTGAACATTCTGTCTCGTTCGACATTCAGTCGCAGTTGGACATTCAGGCATGTTAGACATTCAGTCTCGCCCGTCACGTGACCCATTGGACATTACGTCTCGTTCGACAATCGGTCTCGTTCGGAAAACGAGACTCCCTAGTTTCAGGAATGAAAGTGTCATTTGTATTTCTATAATTGTTAATTACTTTAGGGGTTCGAGCTGTCATTGTATAGTAATTTCCAACACGTGGCACCTCTATTGTAGTCCACAACACGTGCCAGCACTTGTCACTCTCGCAAAAGTAAGATTCCCGTGGAACGTTGCCTACGCGACTAGCAAGGAATGCAGCCAAGTATGAGTGACCACAGCATTTGTGAAAGCGAACGTTGCAGCCACAGGTGCTGGTGCTCGGATACGGTGTTTTCAATGACCTGAATTCAAAAATGGAGGCCGAAATAGGGTCAGACAAGACAAGTTTACGTTCGCGTATACTCAACGCCAGTTGCGTTTAATTATTTATTCAAAATGCTTTTCATGCCCATAAAGGCATTGAGAAAGAGGAGCATCAGTAAATGCACTGCAAAAATACTGACAAAACGTAAAAAAGAACAAAAAAACAAAGAGAACAAGTAATAAACAGCAAGGTGCAACAAAGTTATATATTAGCCATAAATTGCCGGACGACGGCGATGAGCAGCTCATTTTTCCTCTATGCCATAACAGTCTGGAATGCGCTGGCAGATAATATTGTTTTTTGCAGGGACCGCTCAACATTTCACGAAAAACTAACTCTTTTCCGAAATCCAAATGCGATGTCCTAACAGCCCATTAACTCTTGCGTTTTAGTTGTTTTATTGTACTTCCAGAATTTGTTTATCGCCTATCATATGTTTTATGTTTTGTTGTGCGTGTTATTTCCGCTGGTGTTGTTTCTTTGCTTATTCATACGGAAATCAGTGTGTACCACCATATTGTTACATTACTTAGAAACTTACAACCTGGATGTATGACCCCCCCCCCCCCGTTCTGTAATGCCTGCGGGCTCTTAAGGTTCAATAAATGAAATGAAATGAAATAGTAAAAGGCAACAAAGTCAGATTGTCACAAAAACTTTCATGATTGGAGATGGAAACAATGCAGTCTGGAAGGCCGTTCCAATGTACTATGACTCGAGGTAAGGTAATAAGGTAAAAGCTGTGTGTGACAACGAACGTGCGTGAAACAACGAGCGTTATGAATGCGTCAAAATGTGCGCAGAGTAAGATGAAGGGGCGAACAGCGGAGTTTATTACTTGTTATGTACCTATGAAAAAAACATAAAATGGAATTGACGCGGTGTTGATCCAGTGACATAAATGCAAAGTCTTATTTTTTTAGGGTGATGCTTGAACGATAGTCCTAGTTATTAGCAATGAATCTCGCTGTTCTATTCTGGACGGCGTCAAACATACGCACAAGGTAATCTTGTTACGGTGGCATGTCGATGGTGCATACTGCGATTGTGCGTGAACATAAGTTAGATATGATAATGAGTGTACGTTATAATGAGCGTTGCGCAAGTTTAATCGAAGATAGCCGAGAGACTGGGAGGCTTTTGAAGGGACAGCTGCTATGTTCGTAGTCCAAGATAAATCTCATGAAAGGTGAACAAGGAGTTATTCGTTCATTGGGGTGACTGAAACAACAGTACTCTTAATAGTATAGAGAAAGGGTGAGTTAGTACGCTTTCTAATGAACGAGAATAACTTACATTTTGAGGCGTAAAGGACATCTGCCAAACTTCACATCTGCTGACGGTTAGATTAGGTCATTTTAAAGAGCGAAATGATAGTCAATAGATTGAATATTGAGGTGGACGACGCAATCATCCATGCACAACCTAACTGAGGTTTAAGGGTTAGCGGGAAGTATTTACTGTATATTGTCACGGGTTCGTGATGTGGATGAAGGAAGCAGACAGAGTGGTCAAAATAAACTTTTTATTGAGCTGAAATTGTGGCCACGTAAAAGAAATGTCAGACTAAAGCAAGACACTTGCACTGATAATGGAGCACAGAGCATCGGTCGTCGATCAACTACAAGTAATGACGCGCGTCGGCATGCTAAAGTTTTCACATAATTTTTTCTGGAGGGGAGAAGAACGTGCAGCTAAGCAAGATACTAACGAGTGGAAAACCTGAATGATTCTTGATTATTGAATTATTTTGTGTCTCATAAAAGTTCGAAATATACGAACTTGGCTGTATACGAGAGCATGAAAGGGGGCTGTGCAGCATGTTCTGACACACTTGCAATTCCAGGCCAACTTTATTATGAGTCTTCGCGATTACAATGAGCTTGGTCTACAGTTATGCACCAAGTCAATTAAGAAAGAGTGCAATGACGCCGCTTCATCGTTGATGTAGTTTAAAAGGCTACAAAGCAGCACGATTCGCTAGTTACGTTGGGTTTATGGCGCAAAAGCAACAATGGCTATGATGCGCCAGAAACTGGGTGATTATGATAATAGGGTTAAATTGTGAGGTGAAAACAGATTTCTGTTTACAGTTTGTTTAGAAAACCTGTGGCGTCTAGAAACCTAAAAACATCCTGTATGGGGTTGGGGGCATTTTCTGATAGTATTACCATTGGGTGTAGAGGTGTTTGTGTTCCGTAAAACTGTTTAAAATAAATGTGTCTACTTTTTTCAAAGACTGGGCATGTTATTAAAATATGATTGATAGTCAGAGGTTCCTTGCAATGTTGGCATTCTGGCTGATCTTCTCCGCGCAGTAAAAAGTTGTGGGTTAGGTGAGTATGACCTATACGCAGGCGGCATAGTGTTACTTCGATGAAGCGCTTTTGGTGGTTGCAAGACTTCCATTCTTGTAGAATAGGCTTGATAATTTGAAGCTAGTTATGCACTTGAGCCTGCCACTCTTCTTGCCATTATGCCCTAAAGGCTGTCCGACAACTTTTGAAACAGTCTCTGAATGGTGCCCTTATTTCTGCTCTGCTTTGATGAACTGCCCTTGTTGCTACCCTGTCTGCCTTTTCGTTTCCTAGGATACCAACATGGCTCGGCACCCATACAAGCCATATTGTCTTGCCATTTTTCTCAGCTCTTTCTAGCTTCTGTAAAATTTTCCCGAGAAAGGGTTCGTTTTCTGACCTTAAATGGAGGGATTTTAATGCGCTAAGTGAGTCAGTGTATATGACAGCTTTTTTGTGATTTCTTGATAAAACTTCTTCGAGAGCAATCAAAAGAGCATATACTTCTGCTGTGAAGATAGATATGAATGGTGGCATTCTTATACATATTTCTGAGTGTTTTGATATGACAGCGCTTCCTGTATATTCTTGTGTTTTTGATCCATCAGTGTAGTATTCAGAGTGTGTGTTATATTTTTCTAGTACGGCTAAGAAATCTTGGATAATTTGTTCCCGTGGAGTTTTCTTCTTCCTTAGATGAGTTAAGGCAAAGTCAGTGTAGTGCGAAAAGTCCAAACATAGAGCCAGTCTTTCCGGCATTCGGACAACGCCTAGTGCCTAGCTGATTCGGTACTTTGTAGTCTAGGCATATTTCTTCAAAGCGCAGGAGATGTGGTCTTATCGTGTGCGGTCTGTTGTTGTATTGTATTCTGGTACCGTTGTGAGAGACAATAGTGTGACATATGTGGCTTGGTTTCGATCTGGTTCTTAAAACATAGGATACAGTACGTAGCGCTCTTCTTTGTTCTAGGCACGGCTCGTTGCTCTCAGCATATAAGCACTGGGCAGGTGAGGTTCTATACGCTCCAGTCACCAAGAACAATCCATGATGACGTATGGGGTCAAGACGTTTGAGGTAAGATTTTCTGGCTGAACCGTAAATAACGCTGCCGTAGTCAAGTATGCTGCGCACGATCAAGCGGTATATGCGTAAAAGGCAGACTCGATCGGTACCCCAGTGTTTCCACGATAGTATTTTCAGATTGTTGAGTGCTTTGTTAGCTTTCTTTTTTGTGTAATTGATATGGGAAATGAAGTTTAGTTTCCTGTCAAAGACTAGGCCTAGGAACTGGTGTTCTGACTTGAGTGGCAGTACACTGTTGTTGATTTTAAGAACAGGATCCGGATACAAGCCGCGCTTTTGTGAGAAAAGTGGGGTAACGGTTTTCTGGGTAGAAAAGCGAAAGCCGTTTTGATCTGCCCATTCGGTCAGTTTGTTGATGGTTAGCTGCAGCTGCCTTTCACATGTGGATATGCTTGAGGCCCGAGATGCTATCTGAAGGTCGTCAACATATAATGAGGGCATGATGGAAGGTGGGATTACTTAATTAACCAAATTCATTTTGACTACGAACAGTGTAGTGCTCAGCACGCCACCTTGCGGCACACCATTTTCTTGGACAAAAACCCGTGATAGTGTGGAGCCCAACCGTACCTGGAAGTTTCGGTTTAAAAGAAACTCAGAGAGGCAATTAAGCACTCTTCCGCGTATTCCGAGATTTTCCAGGTCTCTCAGCATACCGTACCTCCACGTGGTGTCGTAGGCCTTCTCCAGGTCAAAAAACACTGCTAAGCAGTGTTGCCTATGCAAGAAGGCCTCATGCACTGGGTGCTCGAGACGAACAAGATGATCGATCGTTGAATGGCCTTTCTTATACCCACACTGATGATCATCTAGTAGGTTGTCTACTTCAAGGGTGTATGTTAGTCTTCTGTTTATTACACTTTCGTCTGCTTTTGCCATGCAGCTTGTAAGAGCTATGGGTGTATAGCTACCCGTTAAAGTCGGTGGTTTTCCAGTCTTTAGAAATGGTACTATGGTTGCCATTTTCCAATTTGCGGGCATTTTGCAACTTTTCCAAATCATGTTAAAAACATTATTAATGTTTGCATGACAGCTTGAGACAGTTGCGCGAGCATTGCGTAATGAATTCTGTCTGGACCGACTGCTGTCTTTTTTTCCCGCCGAAAGCACTGTGCTGAACTCTTGGAGTGTCAAGGGAGCGTTGTACGGCTCATCTAGGCCACCGGTTACGAGTTGTTTTTGTTTTTCGGTTGTCTGTTCGTATGCCAGGAAGGATGGCGTGTAATTAGCGGAACGGGATACAGTGTAAAAGTGTTCGCCTAAAATGTTCACCTGCTCCTTTAGAGATGTCTGTGTGCCTGGGTCTGTAAGTATGGGTATCGCGTATGAGGAATAGTCGCCGTTGAATTTTCTAACCTGGTTCCACAGTTTCTTGGGTGTGGTTGTGCTATTGATTGTAGATATGTACTTCTGCCAGGACGATTTTTCTGCATTTCTACGAATATATCGTGCTTTTGCTTAAGCTTTTTTGAACGCAAGGAGGTTGTCACATGTGGGGTACCTACGGAAGTTGCACCATGCTTTATTTTGTAGTTTTTTGGCTTTTGAACACTCACTGGTCCACCATGGCTTTAGCTTTGTTCCCACTAGTCCTGAAGACTGGGGAATAGCTTGCTCTGCCGCAGGCAGTATGCAATCGAAGATCTTGTCATTATTTTCATCTATTGTTAGGTGCTGAGAAAACTCATCCTGTACATTAGCTCTCTATGTGAACAAAGGCCAATTAGCTTCATAAAGCTTCCAGCGTTGTGGTCGAGAACGTATGGTCGGAAGTGGTGATGTTAGTTTTAGAATCGACGGTAGATGGTCACTACCGTAAGGATTGTTTATTTTTTGCCATGTAAAATCAGCAAACAGTGAATCAGAGCACAGTGCCAAATCCAAGCAACTCATGATTCCTGTGCCTGGAGAGCAGCATGTTGGTGATCAAGTGTTTAAAAGACACACATTGTTAGTAAGAATAAAATCTTCCATTACCTGCCCTCTACTGTCTGTCTTTACACTACCCCATAGTATGTTGTGCGCATTGAAATCTCCTGTCACTAAAAAAGGTTTAGATAGCTGGTCTCCTATCAACTCTAGACCTTTTACAGTAAATTGTGTATGAGGTGGAATGTATATGGAACAAATAGTGACAGTTTAATGTGATAAAATGGTGACTGCAGCCGTTTCAATAAAAGTGTTAACTATAACTTCTCTTACCGCAATACCACTTTGGACAACAATGGCGAGGCCGGCCGACAGCCGGTTGCTTTGCGAGCGGTCGCGACATATAACAGTGTAACCTTTTAGTATTTTGGTGATTTTTGGTCCCAGATTCGCTTCCTGCAAGCATAACGCTACAGGAAAGAAGCTTCTAAATATGTCCTTAATGTCGCTTAAGTTTCGTGTCATGCCTCTGCAGTTCCAATGGGTGATGTATGCCATTACGTGAAATGATGTGTATAAAGTTTAGTATTTTGAATTAGTTGTGCATAAGCTAAAAAGCGACACTATCCGTGTGCTTCGTCACTTCTTTTTTTGTGGGACCGAAATTGTGCTTCGGCTCCCTTTCCCTCTTTGGCAGGGAGGAATGATGGGCTGCTTGATCGCCCTGCTGGTTGGAGCCGGGTCTCTCAGGCTCTCAGTGTCCGATTGACTCACGTCCATGGACTGAGCACCACCATGGTGCTCAACAGTGTTGGTGCCCGGCGAAAATGCTGGCCTCCTCAAGAGAGGCTGGCTACTCGGCACCGTTGTTGAGACCTCTTTTGCCTCGACATAAGGTTGGCTGGCACCAACACTGGTCGAGGCTTTGGGGCCTCCCTGAAAAAAGGCACTTGGTGTCTTTTTTTCGACCTTGTCTGGGGGACAGACCATGGCCACTAGGTCCTGAAAATCGACCTGTGTGCCTACAGAGACTGTCGGTGGTGCCTTCCCTCTTCGCACCGTTTCAGCGTAAGTGCCCTTTTGGGCAAGAACCACTCGCTTGCGCGCTTCTGCATACGGTATGTTTTCTTTGGTTTTCATTTTAGGTATGTCTTTTTCTTTTTACCATTCTGGGCAGGAGCGTGAGTACGCTGCATGGGGTACCCTTGCAGTTCACACAGTTTAAAGTGTTACTGCACTCGCCATCATCATGTTCATTCTGGCCGCATTTCATGCAGGTTGGACTACCACGACATGAATGAGATCCACGCCCAAACCTCTGGCACCGGAAGCACCTGCGAGGATTAGGTATGTAGGTCCTCTCACGTAGGTAAAGGTACGCTACCTTAACTGCAGTAGGAAGCGTCGTGCTTGCGAATGTTAGTATTACATTCCTTGGGCGGGTTTCCTTCTTATCTCTACGAATGATGATTGCTCGTGCGGCAAGTACACCTTGATCCGCTAAAGCATCCTCAATTTCTGCGTCAGTGCACTTGAGCAGTTCATTGTCCGATATTACACCTCATGTGTAAGTGAGAGATCGATGAGCTGGACTTCAGGTTGTCCGGACTTCATGTTGTCCAATTTTTTCAAAGTGTGTCTAACTTTGTCACTTTCTTTTTGTTTTTCACTTCTATGAGGAGATCTCCTGAATTCATTTTTTTTGCACTGTAATTGCTTCCAATGCATTCTTTGATTGCTTTTGTAATCGGGATCGGTGATATGTCCTGAATCTTAGTTTCAGTCAATGACGTTACTGTTGTCTTCTAGGTTTTCGGTTTCGGAATGAGATGTGAGGATGCCAGGGGGCGCCGCGCTGTCATCCAGGATTTCAAGGCGACTGTAAATAAATTCAGTGTGTGTTGGTTAACCGTGGAGTGCGGTTGTTGTTATTCTCTTCGGCGCTTCGCGCCAACCCGCGTGTTCGGCCTGGTCGGCGTCCCCGCCGGCCGCGTACGTCTCCGTCGGCCGTCTTCTTCTTCTGGTTCGTCGGGACCTGCCAGCCACCAACACAGCAATGGCGACAAGGACGTGTAAGAACCCATTTCGTTCTCCGTGTTCGTCTTTTTCTTGCTTCTAACAGACCTACCCTGCTAACTCTAGACGCTCTTTGTTCCCAGCAAGAAGGCAGCTGCGTGCTGCGTCGCTTCATTTCTTCTTCGTTCAGCTACGCCGCCCCTGTCGTCTTCTTCAAACAGTGTACTGGCGTCATTTTCTTCTCGTCTGCACCTCTCCATTCTTCTTGCTTGAAATGGCGTCTCCTATTCCACCTCCCCTATTTCTTCATTCGCCCGGAGACCCGCCACTTCCGAGGGCGGACTGGAAATTGGTGTTTCATGCCTACGCAGACGCGGCCGGGGAGGACGCCAGCAAGCCCGAGCGTCGCAAGACCCTGCTGCTCAACGCGTTGGGCCCTGCCGGGTAAAGCTCTTCTATACTTTGGACGCCACCAACGTGTCGCCGACGCCAGCGTCAGGCGATGCCTTCAACAATGCTGTTGCTCTTTTCGATGAGCATTTTAAAGATGTCTCGTGCGATTATCTCGCACGCGTAAAATTCCAAGAAAGGCGATGATTGCATGGCGAGCCAGTCGCCGATTTCATTACTTCTCTTCGAACGCTCACCGCGTCGTGCGGCTTCGGCGCGCTCGAGGACGATATGATCCGCCATCAGCTTTTCACCGGGGTAGCCTCGCAAAACGTCCGCTGCCGCATGCTTCAAAAGGGCTCCTCCATTTCATTATCCGAAGCCCTCTCGATTGCGCGAGAGGACGAGCTTACTCGCTCCCAGTTGGAGCAATTCGCTCCGCATTAAGTGCAGCAACTTTCTGCTGCGGGGGGCCAAGGCGGTGGCTCTTTGTCTCACGGGACGCGTCAACATGGCGGCCCTTCATCTTCGTCTAGGCGCGGCGGCTAACATGGACGCCCGTCTGCACAGTGCTTCCGTGGCGGCCAACATGGCGGCCTCTCTGAGTCGCGGGGGCGAGGAAGCCGGCAATATGGCGACCCCAGTCCGCCAAATTCTGGTTTTCAGGAACAGCACCGAGCTCCTAACTCGAGTTCGCAATTTTCTTCTCCAAGCGCAACCGCGCATTGCTTTCGTTGCGGATTGGCTCGGCATTAACAGATTTTGCGCAGTGTCCCGCGAGAAACCGCACTTGTCTTGCGTGCGGAAAAATCGGACATTTTCAGTCCGTATGCAATTCCCGTCCAGGAAGTCTTCCTGAACCAGTTTCTTCGTCCGCTCCTTCGACCACTGCACAGACCAATACAGTCACTGTTTTAATTGTGGATGGCCTCCACACTACGTCCAAGGCCAGCGTCGTAGCTTCAGTGAGCCATGTGCCCTTGTCATTTCTCGTGGACGCTGGTGCCTCAGTCTCTTTAATCAGTGCCGCTGACTTTCATAGTCATTTTTCCAACATTCGGCTTTTGCCTTTACACGTCGTTCTGCAAACATATTGCAAGAAAACGATTGATATATTAGGTCATTTTACAGCTCAGGTATTCTATCGCAGTCGCACTGCTTCCATTACTTTTTATGTAACTGCCAATGGCAGCTCGCTTTTGGGACGTGATGCCATCAGGGCTTTGTCCATCAACATCGTCGGTGCGTCTATGACGTGTGCTCAAGTCGACGTCCAAGATGATTTTCCGGCCAACGCGCCTTCTGAATTCCACCACCTATTCACCCGTTAACTGGGTTGTGTGCGCGGTTTCGTGCGTAAAGTGATGCGTCGACCAGGTGTGTTTCCTGTGCGTGCCAAGCTGCGTCGCATTCCTCTTCTTCTCCATGAGCAAGTCTCTGCGGAACTGTCTCGCCTTCAAGCCAGCGGAATCATTGAGCCTGTCTCTGTTTCCGACTGGGTTTCTCCGCTGGTCGTCGTCAAGAAAAAAGATGAATCCCTTCGACTATGCGTCGACTTACGAGAACCGAACAAGGCGATCGTCGTAGACGATTTTCCACTTCATCACGTTGAAGAACTGCTTCATCAGCTCTCTAGAGTGGTATGTTTCTCCAAACTAGACCTGGACTTGGTGATAACCAAGTTGAACTTTCTGAGTGCAGTAGAGACTTAGCCATATTTGTATCGCACGAAGGCTTGTTTCGGTTTCGCCGCGTGTGTTTCGGGCTTGCATCTGCCCCTGCAGTCTTTCAGAAAATGATGTCAATTATTCTTAAGGGTTGTAAAGGCGCCCTTTGTTACTTGGCTGACATATTGGTGTGGGGACGTACTCGCGAAGAGCACGATGCTAACTTGCATACTGTTTGCAACCGCATCAGTGAATGTGGTATGAAACTTAATAACAAGTGCATTTTTTCTGTGAATGAGTTACAATTTCTAGGACATAATGTCAGTTCTCGATGCTTGACACCTGTTGAATCTGAAGTTCAGGCCATTTTCAATGCCCCACGGCCTACTGATGCCAAAACCTTGAAATATTTCTAGGTCTTGTTGGTTATTATGCCAAGTTTGTCCCTCCCTATGCTGATGTTGTTGAACCACTGCGTACTCTACTTCGTCAAGCACAACCTTTTCACTGGTCAGCTTAAGCTGAGCAGAGCTTCATTCGAGTTAAGTCAATACTGGCCTCAAAGCCAGCTGTTAGTATTTTCAATGAGAAGCTTCCCATCGTCATCATGACGGATGCGTCCGATGTTCAACTGGGAGCAGTGTTTAAACAACTAAGAGGTGATCAGCTGATCACTATCGCTTTTGCATCTCGTACATTGACCCCTGCTGAACGCAGATATTCAGTAGGAGAGCGTGAACCTCTCGCGTGTCTTTTTGCCTGTGAGAAATGGCATGTTTGATTTGTGACGTTTAACGTCCCAAAACCACCATATGATTATGAGAGACGCCGTAGTGGAGGGCTCCGGAAATTTTGACCACCTGGGGTTCTTTAACGTGCACCCAAATCTGAGCACACGGGCCTCAACATTTCCGCCTCCATCGGAAATGTAGCCACCGCAGCCGGGATTTGAACCCGCGACCTGCGGGTCAGCAGCCGAGTACCTTAGCCACTAGACCGCCGCGGCGGGGCAGGCATGTTTACTTGTGGGGCCGGCACTTCACATTACGTACAGATCACCAAGCACTAGTTGCTCTTCTTTCTGCAGGATCCGAAGGCCGCCACCCCATTCGCATTACCCGTTGGCGTGCCAAACTCGTGTATTATAATTTCACTGTTCAGTATTGCAAAGGTTCTAATAACGTGGTTGCTGATGCACTGTCGCGCATTCTTTTTCAGATACCGGTTACTGAAGAGCGGGATGAGGAAGTTGTTTCACTAGTTACTTCCTGCATTACTAAAGCTGAGCTTCTGGCAGCTACAGCTATAGATTCCACTTTGTCTCAAGTTCTCAAATATTTACGTGAAGGATGGCCTTCCAAATGTTCTCTTGCTTCTGAATTCTTGCCTTACTTCCCAGTCCGACAGGAACTGTCTTGTGTCGAGGACTTGCTTTTCCGCGATGAACGCGTGATTCCCCCTGCTTCTTTCCGTAACAAGCTAATACAGCTTGCCCATGAGGCCCATCCAGGCATTGTCCGCACCAAACAGAATCTCCGAGACAGGTACCGGTGGCCAGCTTTAGACAAGCAGGTCGAGCATGCAGTTTACAACTGCCATATATGTCAGGCAGCTGACAAGTCTGCCAAACCTGCATTTTCTTCGTTGCAGCCAGTCTAGTGGCCTGATCGGCCTTGGCAGAAACTCGGCATGGACATCATCGGTCTCTTGCATAAAGTTCCGCAATAAGCTCGGTTCATTGTTCCTCTCATTTTCTCTTATCGACTATCATTCCAAATGGCCAGAGCTTTGTTTCACACATGCGGTAACTTCTGAGGTCATCATTGAGTTTCTGTCTTCAATCTTCAGCCGGGAAGGTTTTCCTGATGCCATAGTTACGGACAATGGTCCACAGTTTCAGTCCCAACATTTCGAGGCTTTTCTTTCACAACGAGGAACTCGGCACTTGAGGTCATCAGTTTTCTATCCCCAATCAAATGGGCAAATCGAGCGCTTTAATTGCGTTCTGAAGGAACATATCCAGATTGCTCAATTAGAGCACCGTCCCCTGAAGCAAGTCTTGACTGAATGTTTAGCTTCGTTCAGGTTCCCACCACAAGGCACCACTGGAGTGTCTCCTGCTCAACTTTTCCACGGTAGGCAACCGCGAGTTGCTCTCGACATAGTCTCTTTGCCTCATAACATAGCAGTGTCTTCTCCTGATCAAATTCGTACCAGGGTTTTTTCTCATCAACAAGCAATGAAAAGTATGTCGACACCCGTTGAGGTGCAAAGCAGTCCAAAGTTCGCACTGGCGATCTAGTCAAGGTTCGTGTGCCAGGCAAGCGCCCCAAGTATCGGGGTCCGTACAAAGACTTGGGCCAGGTTAGCCCCACTTCGTTTCGCTTAAGTGATGGCAACATTTGGAATGCTTCGCGCCTTGTTATTTTTCATACGGATTCGCCTTCAACACCTAAAAGTCTTTCACATCACGTTCCGTCCGCGCCTTTCAACTATCGGTCAGATTATTACTTGTGGCCTCCATGTACAGGCATTTGTTCAAGGGGTGAGGAGTTACCAGTTGGTGTCGCTTGTTCAAGTACACCAAGTCATACGGTTCACTTCGAACCTCCAAATACGGCTGAGACCGTTGAACCGGACTCCGGTCCGCAAAATTCTTCCGAAGCTCATGCTGCGAGCTCTGATGAGACCGCGAATTTTAACGCTCGTTCAGAGCCTTCACAATCTTCTACTGCACTCTATGTGTCACATCAGAGCACAAGTGACCAAGGTGCAGAGACACCTGATTCTACACCCCAAAAGGGCCCGCCCTAAGCGGAAGCGGCAGAAGCCGCGTCGGTTCGAAGACTACGTGACGTAGAACTCTTGTTCATTACTGTTCGTGAACATTATTGTTCTGTGCAAAGGTCCAATGCATCCAAATGTATATTGTACTGAGTTGTATACAATTTTTTCAGTGCATTTTCAGGACTCATAGTGTGTGAGTTCGGTGTGCCGTGCTCTGAATTTTCATGTGTTCTAACGTACATCGATCAAGTATAAATATAAACAGTGTATAGGTGCACTTCTTTCGAGGAGGGAATGATGTTGTGTTCTAGGTTTAAGGTTTCGGAATGACATGTCAGAATGCCAGGGGGCGCCGCTCTGGCATCCAGGATTTCAAGGCGACTGTAAATAAAATCAGTGTGTGTTGGGTAACCGTGGAGTGCGGTTGTTGTTCTCATCGGCGCTTCGCGCCAACAAGCGTGTTCGGGCTGGTCGGCGCCCCCGCCGGCCGCGTACGTCTCCGTCGGCCATCTTCTTCTTCTGCATCGTGGGGACCAGCCAGCCCCTAACACAGCAGTTACTACAAAGAATTTCATGTAATCACTCTCTTTATTCAGAAGGTTTCTATTTGCTTTGGTGCGACCCATTTTACTGGACCGATCATTGTGGAAAGGGGGGGTACCTTTTTTCCATAGAAAAGCATGTTCATTCGGTAGATATGCTGGCCACCCACCATGGAGTACAACAATCTATTTATTTATTTATTTATTTTACCTGCAGCGCCAACAAGGCATTACAGCAGGGGGGTATATGCGAATACATGAATACGATTCATCATATGGGAAAAAAAAGGAAGAAGAGAACTGACATGAGAATAAGTGGTACAAATCTGCACAATAGCGCGTCAAATGTACAAGCAGTGCCACAATGAAAATTTTACATGTGCGACAAAAACGTGTGAAACAGAGCATCAGATGTACAATTAACAATATTACCTGGTAGTTTATTCCAGGCCTCAATGGAATGGGGAAAGAAAGAACCCTTGTACACATCAGTACGGCAATCAATTTCAGGAATTTTCCATTCGTGGTCGCGTCGCTTAGATACAAAGTGCGGGGTTAGTAAGAAAATTTTAGGATCAAGACCAGTCTTATTGAAATAAATACGATTTAGTAGTTCAAGTTTTAGATGCAACCGACGTTTACTTAGTGTTTCCCAGCCCAACTCTGATTTAAGTAATGTAATGCTAGTGCTAAAACTATAATTTTTAGTTACAAATCGGGCAGCGCGCTTCTGGACGCGTTCTAGCAGTGTACATAAATTTTCTAATTGTGGGTCCCACACGGCGCAGGCGTACTCCGTAATGGATCTTACGTTGGTGAAATATAAAAGTTCTTTAATTTTTGGAGGAGCAGCGCTGAAGTTGCGTTTTAGAAAGTTGAGCATGCGGGAAGCAGAAAAATACACGTGTTCAATCTGACGTTTCCAGGTTAGGTTAGATGAAAAATAGACGCCGAGGTGTTTATAATCTAGCACTGTATCAAGATGCGTACTTCCAAAAGTGTATTTTGATAAAACAGGGCTGTGACTGCGTGTGAAGGAGACGTGCTTACATTTCGCAATATTCAAAGTCATTTTCCATTTTGCACACCACGTTTGGATATGGTCGAGATTGCTTTGAAGATAGTCCATGTCAAGTGGGATTTTGATACTGCGATAAACAACGCAGTCGTCTTCGTAAAGGCGTACTTCGCAGGACAAATTACTTACAATATCATTAATATATACAAGGAAAAGCAGGGGCGCTAAAACAGACCCCTGCGGAACACCAGAACTAACATTCACAGCACCTAATTTGCAGCTGTTTATCAGGACACATTGGGTACGATTATGCAAATAACCTGTTATCCACTGGACAACATCATGATGTAGGCCAAGAAAAGACAGCCATTTATCAGGACACATTGGGTACGATTATGCAAATAACCTGTTATCCACTGGACAACGTCATGATGTAGGCCAAGAAAAGACAACTTATGGAGCAGCAACGAGTGCGGGACAGAATCAAATGCTTTTTTAAAATCCAAAATTACACAGCCAGTCTGTTCTTTTACGTCAAATGATGAGAAGAGATCATGGCTAAATTCTATTAATTGCGTTGTACAGGAAAAACCTGCCCGAGAGCCGTGTTGGCAGTTAGTAAAATATCTATTAGATTCCATGTGTTTTATTATGGCGCTATTTATTATATGCTCTAGGATTTTACTACAGACACTTGTGAGGGATATGGGCCTATAGTTTTCAGGATTGCTTTTCGGGCCACTTTTGTGAATGGGCGCAACGTTAGCGATTTTCCAATTCTCAGGCAGGTCACCAGAAGCGATCGACATGGAGAACAGAGTGACGAGAAAGTGGGCAATTGTCTCACGGCAGGCATGAAGGACGTAATTGGGTATGCCGTCAGGTCCGCCTGAAGAATTAACTTTAACATTCTGGAGTAGTTTGAGTACACCATTATAGGTCACAGTGACAGGATTCATTTGTTCATTTATTTGTTCTGAGACACTCGGAGTATTTTCACAATACGTTGGAGGGAAAACAGACTGAAAGTAATGATTGAAACAATTGGCCTTTTCATGGTCCTCAGAGACAGTTGTGCCGTTAACGTGAAGACAGGGTATTCCTATATGTTCCTTGCCCTGGGATTTCAAAAATTTCCACATTTCTTTGGGATTTTCCTTTAACTTAGTTCCCAAAGAGCAGAAATATTTGTTTTTAGCAATTTTGTTCCGTATTTTTATGTCTTTGCCGAGGAGCCTTACGGCATCCATTACGCTCTGGTCTTTCTTTTTTCCATACGTTTGCAAAAGACGGCGCCTTTTGGTGATAAGTAGACGTACGTCACGGGACACCCACGGGTTGTCGGCACGCCTTTTGCGGGATATTAGTTTGCTAGGAACACATTTTGCTATTAATTGCTGTAGTTTGTTCTTGAAAGCTTCCCAAAGAGTGTTGCAATTAGAGCATCGACTCATTTCGTTAAACTCTGGTAAAAATGATGCAAGTTCCCTGGATAAGGAGACCTAATCTCCTTTATTATAAAAAAAAACCTTACGTGGGTTATTGTGCATAGTTTTGAATCTAATTGGTGGTAAATAGGCAACGACGCAGTCATGATCACTAATTCCAGGGACAACGACAGTATCTCGGACAAGTGAGGGCCTATTTGCGAAGAGCAAATCTAAAACGGAGCCGCAGTCTTTTCATTTCCTGGTAGGTTCGGTTACAAACTGAAAAAGATCATTTGCTTGTATCAAATCGTAGAAACTGGCAGACAGCACACACGAGTCGGTGGGAATGCATTTTCGATCCAACCACTGAACGTCCGGCATGTTAAAATCACCTCCAAGTATGCAATCGTGGTTCAATGTTGACAGAAAGTCTGATAAAGATCTGAAGGCTTCCGGATCAGCGCATGCTGGTGAACGATAATATGACCCGACAGTGGTGACTCGACCGCTGTTTAAGTGAACGTTACACCATACCGATTCTGCGCAGCTCAAAGATACGGTTAGTGAAGTAGATTGTAAGCTGGCATCGACAAGCAGAAAAACACCTCCTCCTTGGGTATTTCTGTCACTACGATATACGACAAAGCCATGCGGGAAAACTTCAGCGTCCCGGACCGAACTATGAAGCCAAGACTGTGTGTCAATGATAATGTGCGGCTTGGCTGTTGAAGTGGGCGTAGCAAATTCGTCAACTTTGTTTTTTATACTACGGCAGTTTACTACGAGGATAGTAAACTCTTGAATATGAAATGCTGTCTGAACAGAGTTACGACCGCATGCACCATGTTGCGGAAACAACTACGTCCCGCTTAGCTATCTTTTTGTTTTAACAACTTTGTCGAGCTCGGAATCGTAGAGGAATGTTTTTTTGTTGATAACTAGCTTGCCATGCCTCAGTTTGTACGGTAAATCTAACGTACGAGCATGTTGTAGAAGTTTCGTATGTGCTAATCTAACAGCAGGGGTAAGATCATTGCGCATTGCAAAATCAGTCCCTTTTAGCTTAGGCCCACAGGAAAGGATGCGCTCCTTATCTCTGTAACTAGAAAACATCACAATTATCGGACGGTTCTTACTCTCGCAGAATCACCCAATTTGATGCGCACGCTCAATACGGTCGGGACTAACGCATTCGCCTAATTGTGTTCGAAGGAAAGAGCGTGCTTTTTCTTCCGAATCAGCCCAGTTTTCGTTTACAGTATCAGTTATTCCATGTATGAATAAATTATTTCTGCGAGTTCTGTTATTGGCGACTTCTAGTTGTCCTTTTAGCTGGGCGATGTCTCGGGTTAGGGAACCAGCAAGATTATTTTCGGATGATGCACTAGGCGTAGTTTGTTTCAACGAGTTAACGTCGCTGTCAACCACGGTTACCCTGGCCAGCAAACCTTCTATAGAGGTGTGCATTGCAGCTTGTTGGTCCTTCACTTCTTTTAGTTCGCGAAAAAACTGAACTTGCCCTGATTTCAACTGCTTTAAAATTTCAAAGATGCCATCAATGCTTGACTGAGAAGATTGGCTGTCATGAGGGCCGGAAGGGGTGTCAGTGTTAGGGCCAGGGTTGCTTTCAACATCTCCCGACACCATTTAGAGCATACGGGCAAGACACATAAGCATACGTTCAACACCAGAAAAACCCCGTCTCTTGATAGAAGCGGCACACTCAAATACAGTATCAGGGCACGACCCCGCAATAACATATCTATTCGAGGTACGGTAACATGAAGCAGAGCGTAAGTGACTAACCTATACAAAAAAGGGGTGTGAGCCCTTGTTGGTAGCGATGTCGTGCCCCGCGCGTCCGACGGAGTAGTGGCGGTTAAGTACTCGTGTCACACGAAGGGTGTCGGTCGCTGTACCAGGTTGCCAGGTAGAAAACGCCGTCGACGCCAAACCTGGCGATGTATGACACGTATTCGGGAAGGGATTAAAGGGCAGTACAGCTTGCTTGACACCCGCAAACTTGATGTGGTGGTTTGCAGGAAATGGCGGTGGTGACTGGTTATCCGTAGCGCTGTACATCGGTCGGGCGATTGCAGTCAGGCATGCCAGGACCTGTACAAAAAAGGGGTGTGAGCCCATGTTGGTAGCGATGTCGTGCCCCGCGCGTCCGACGGAGTAGTGGCAGTTAAGTACTCGTGTCACACGAAGGGTGTCGCTCGCTGTACCAGGTTTCCAGGTAGAAAACGCGGGAAACTTATACACACGTTAGCCATACATTGCTACTATAACCCTGTGGTCCTGACCAAGGGAGGTCAGTCCCCCAGGGTTAACCCTAGCCGACAAATTATTTGGAAGTAAACGGAAAAGAGAAGACGACAGGACAGGTAAGAAGTGAGTGATAAAGACGAAAATGTAGGGAGAGAGAATTAGGAAAAGGCGACTGCCGATTTCCCCTGGGTGGGTCAGCCCAGGGGTGCCGTTCACGTGAAGCCGGGGCCAAAGAGGTGTGTTGCCTTTGCCGGGGGGCCTTAATGGTGCATTCAGACGACGGACCGAATCCGGATTTGTTTTGGATGCGGACAGCTAATCCGCGGATGGTCCGCCTGCAGGCGCATCCACACGAAGGACGGTGTCCTAGGGAAAAACAGCCGGATTACCCTCGACAGCAGATTCGGCGCTCACCTGCGCCCGCTGGCAGCAGACCGGTTTGAGAGTATTCAACATGGATGCCCGCAAGAAGTGAAGCTTGGCTGCGATGTCTGCCGTGTTGTGACAAATGAACGAGTAGTGTTATTCTTTCAGGAAAAAAGGGAGTTGCTAGCAGGATATTCTTTCAACTACATTATTCCCCGCTTGTAGAGCTTCTAAACGTGACTCCTGCCTTTTTTTAGAAGCGGCACGTCGCCGGTTGCAAAAGTTAGAATATTTCACCACCATGACGGCTAAGATTAATCTCGTGTGTTGAGCGACGGCGACGACATTTCCCGAACCACCAAAAGTGATTTCTGCATATTTAATCACCTGAGAACAAAGTCTCCGGAAACTTTGTAAACAATGCTCAAGCGTAGATGATGCCGACCAGTCATGCAGCTGTCCGCGAGCCATGGAGGACATGCCGCGAGCAGACGAAAAGTGTACTGGTTGCCACCGACCCCAAGCTATTCCGCTGAAGTACCGGCTCTCCCCCGCCAGAATCCCGATGTGAGAAACAGGTTGGGTTCATCCGTCCGCGAGCCGTGCGGACGAGTCGCGGACGAGGGGAATCGCTGATGTGAGGTCACGTGACGCGCCGTCCGTCCCGCCACATCGGGATTCGATCCGTCGTCTGAATGCACCATAAAGGTCCAATCACCCAGCGTCGGCTCAACCCCCAGGATCCCCTTTTCCCCGGACACGGCAAAGCCACGCACGGCTAAGTGTGGGAGGGAGCCAAAACTCCCCCATTAGCTCGGCTCTGTGGTGTCGCTACACACCAAACGCCTACTTGCGCAGGCGCCCCTGTGCGAAGCAAGATTCGCGAGCAGCGCCTCTTCTCTATCTGTTGCATTTAAATGTTTCTGTCCTCAAATGCCAATTCGTGTTTTATATGAATAAACTGTATACTCTGATCAGAAAAAGCGTGAAGAGGGTGTTGGGCATCCCCGTGCGAACAAGCACTGAACGGCTTATGCTGCTACGAGTTCATAACACCCTAAATAAGATCATCGAAGTCCAAGAGACTGCACAGCTAATGCATATTTCTTTTACGCCGGCTGGTAGGAAGATTCTGGCCGTCCTAGGCCTCAGCTCGCCGCTCGTAGAGGATCGCCGTCTTCAACTGCCGGATGAACAGCGTACTGCCATCCAGGTCTCTCCATTTCCGCCAAACCTCCTTCCTCAGCACAACATAGGAAGGCACTTGACTAGGGCCGTCACACTTCTGAAGAACATCAGGAAAGATTCTCATTCAGTGTGTTTGGTCGATGCCGCTAAGGACGGTCGTTCAGCTAGGTTTTCTGTTATTTCCGTCAATCAGATGGGTTCTATTATCAATGCTGCGTCAGTTAGTGACTCTAATCCCCCAAGAGCCGAACAGTTGGCTGTAGCCCTCGCCCTTTAGGATGACAGTAAATCGCAAATTTTTACCGACTCAAGGTCAGGGGTCAAGGCTTTCGCCTCTGGTTCCGTCTGTACTGAAGTATTTAAACTACTTGAAAATAGGACACTTTCTCCACATACTATTTACCTTGTTTCCTGCTCATTTAGAACCCCTACTGAAGTCTAGTAAACCTGAATGACACTGCTCACTCCCGGGCGCGCGCACTAATCCTCCGCGCTGGGGAGGACGTAGGCCCGCAGGCAGGCAGTGAGATGTTCAGGGACGCTTTACTTTAGATTAAGTGGAGTGGCTGAACACTACCTGTTGAGTAGGTGGTCATTTGCTCCTCCACACAACAAGTTTTCTACACCTCAGGCCGTCACGTTTAGAATGCTCCAGATCAATTCCTATCCAGGCCTATTTTTCCTCAGCACAGTCTGCTCAGAGGCTTCTCATTCTACTTTCCTGATTGGGGTGAGGTTAGTGACTTAGCACATATGCTCTGGGAGTGCCCCTCGTTTTGGCGCCGAAGTCACCTCACAGAAGATTGCAACTCTGTCTTACGAAGTTCAGGATTGCTACCACAACTACGGACTGTCCAGAGAGCCCACGATGCGGCGGTGAGGCTACGCTTCCCCGTTCCTACGTGGGAGTGGCCCGCGTCGTTGCTCTAAAGGAGTAGCTTTTCTCAGGACCCAATAACGTTCTTTGTCTTTCTGCTTCCATGAATAAATGTGGTTAGTGGGAGAGTTATGAACACTAAACAACTTTTTCACAAGAACGAGAGGAGAGGACGGGCAATTGTGAACGCCTTATGAAGGCTTTTTCGTGCGCAGAAAATTTGCGATAGCTATGCAGCATATCGCCAAATTTCGTTTTGGTAAATGTAGCGTTGACAGAGACCATCAGATTTTGTCATGACATTTGCTACATAATAAACAGCAGTTGCTTTATTTAGGGTAACGTGAAAGTTGTAGCGGCCAGGTTTCAGGAAGGAAGGAGGTAGAAACGCAGCGTTTGTGCCATATGTGACGCTTTCTCACTCCCAAAAACAAATTTCGCCAAGCTTCAATGGGGTAGAAAAAATCTGTTACGTCTCGGAAATTAGAAGGGTGTTTAAACTCTAATGACTTGCTCGAACTGTTGTGTCACTCTATGAGATATTCCCTAATTTCCCAATACGTCGGCAGTTCAGTCGTACCAACACAACAAAGCAACGCCCGTCCTTTTGTTTTTTTCAGACGCCTTTCCATTTATAGTCAGCTTTGAAGTCCCGAAGCACTTTCGATGGTCCCTCACTCGTGATTATGTTCAGGTAGTCCAAACTGCTAGAAGCTTGGTGGCACGGTCATTTCCCAGATTCAAGTTTTCGTACCTGTTTCGCTCTCTTTATGCATTCCAAGGAATGCAGGAAGCGTACAAAACAAGGCAAAGAGCTGGACAGTGCACCATCGGGACTGGTATGGTAGTCAAACTGCTCGCAGTGTTATGCCAATGCGCTCTCGCTTGTGGCCTGAATATCCTACGAGACGGAATGTCCATCGAGACGGAATGTCCAATAGTGGACATTCCGTCTTGGTGGACATTCCGTCTCGTTGGACATTCCGTCTTGGTTTGGCATTTCGGCTCGTTGCACATTCCGTCTCGATGGACATTCCGTCTCGGTTCGACATTGAGGCTCGTTGGACATTCAGTATCGGTTGGACAATCATGGTCGCCCGTCACGTGACCGATTAGACGTTCCGTCTCGTTAGAAAATTGGTCTCGTTCGGAAAACGAGACTCCCCAGTATCAGGAATGAAAATGTTATTTGAATTTTATTAACTGTAAATCACTTTAGGGGGCCGGCCTGTCATTGTATTGTAGTCCACAACACGTGACACCTCTACTGTAGTCCACAACACGTGCCAGCACATGTCGCTCTCGCAAAAGTAAGATTTGCGAGAAACATTGACTACGCGACTAGCAAGGAATGCAGCCGAGTATGATTGACCACAGCATTTGTGAACGCGAACGTTGCAGCCACAGGTGCTGGTGCTCAAATACGGCGCTTTCAATGACTTGAATGCAACAATAAAGGCCGAAACAGGGTCGGACAAGACGAGTTTACGTTCAGGTATACTCAACGCCAGTAGTGTCTATTATTTATTCAAAATGCCTTTCATGCCCATTAAAAGGCGTTGAGTAAGGGGAGCACCAGTGAATGCACTGCAAAAAACTACAGCCAAAAAGTAAAAAGAACAAAAAACTAAGAAAACAAATAATGAACATCAAGGTGCAACAAAGTTATATAGTAGCAAGATGCAACAAAGTCAGGTTATCACAAAAAGTTTCACAATTAGAGATGGAAACAATGCATTCTGGAAGGCAGTTCTAATGTGCTATGGCTCGAGGTAATGGTAATAGGGTAAAATCCCTGTGTTTCACAACGAACGTGCGTGAAACAACGAGCGTTATGAATGCGTCGAAATGTGCGCACAGGAAGATGAAGGGGCGAACAGCGGGATTTATTACTTGTTATGTACCTATGAAATAAACATAAAATGGAATTGAAGTGGCGTTGATCCAGTGACATAAATGCAAAGTCTTGTTTCATTAGGGTGATGCTTGAACGATAGTCATAGTTACTAGCAATGAATCTCGCTGTCCTATTCCGGACGGCTTCAAACATACGCACAAGGTAATCTTGTTACGGTTACATGTCGATGGTGCATACTGCAATTGTGCGTGAACATAAGTTAGATATGATAATGAGTGTACGTTATAATGAGCGTTGCGCAAGTTTCATCGAAGATAGCCGAGAGCCTGGGAGGATTTTGAAGGGACAGCTGCTATGTGCGCAGTCCAAGATAAATCTCATGAAAGGTGAACGCCGAGTTAGTCGTACGTTGGGGTGACTGAAACGACAGTACTCTTAGTGTTATAGAGAAAGTGTGAGTTAGTACGCTTTCTAGTGAACGAGATTAACTTACATTTTGAGACGTAAAGGACATCTGCCAATCTTCACACCAGCTGAAGGATTGATTAAGGTCATTTTAAAGAGTGAAATGATTGTCAATAGATTGAATATTGAGGTGGACGACGCAATCATCCATGCACAACCTAACTGAGGTTTAAGGGTTAGCGGGCAAGTATTTAATGTATATTGTCACGGGGTCATAATGTGGACGAAGAAAGCAGACAGAGTGGTCAAAATAAACTTTTTATTGAGCTGAACTTGTGGCCACGTAAAAGAAATGTCAGAATAAAGCAAGACACTGGCACGGATAATGGCGCACAGAGCATCGGTCGTCGATCAACTACAAGTGATGACGCACGTTGGCAATTATACATGTGCTGTCGAATACCCTAGCGCTATCACTGGTCGTCGCGCAAGCTCTGGAATAATCTTGAGTGTTTGCTTCTTGCACGCGGTCTTAACAGAATAGTCTACAATGGTCGTGAACATTCTCGAACAATCAGGCGTACTTTGCACTGAGCATTCATGACAGACCTTGTGGGCGATAACCGAAACAAAAGTGAAAATAAGAAACACTCGTGGATAAATTGAAACCAGTAATGGACCCAGTACACTGCCTTCGGGAACACCAGATATGCATGTTAGTGAAATGGGTCAATTATTGCAGGGTGAGTGCCAGTCGCCCTGGAATACAGGGACTACCTTACCAATGTTCGTCTTTAGGTAACTTACCGGAGGACAGAGATTGGTTAAAGGTACCCGCGCTAACTTCAGGGAGGTTATATATTAACTATAAACGCGAGGTGAAACACAATGGCCTGCTTCAGAACAACAACAACAATAACAATCACAATTATTATTATATTATTATTATTATTGTTATTATTATTGAATTGTTATTGTGTCAATCAATACAGGGAAAACGTGTTCTTAGGTACACACTTCTTTTTCTTATTAGATATATATTATATATATATATATATATATATATATATATATATATATATATATATATATATATATATATATATATATTTATATATATATATATATATAGTGACACGTGTTTATATGAAAAAGAACGATGATAGGAATGTTTTATAGATTCCAGCTAGTGGGTCAGGTGGTTTTTCGGGACGACAACGAAGCAGGCATCTTGCTGTACAGCTGATCCTGAATACGCTCTTTTTCGCTGCCGTAAGCTGCTGTCATCTTTTGTTCGCATTGCGCTGCGACACTGGTGGAGGTGCTGGGCCGCGACGCTGCCCGATGCTTCACACTCCTAGTTGGAGCCGTTCATCCAGCCCGGACGTGCCTACTGCAACCCCTGTCTATCGATTCAGTCGTCGGCTACGAGGTATTCCTCCAGACTGTAACCCCTCGCAGAAAACCTCTACCAGACATCTAGAAATGGCTAACACCAGCCCCCAGCCTTTACTTTTGGGTACCAGTCCTCCCGCTCCATCCCAGGTGACGTTTTTTTTCAATCGCTGGAGCCTAAACGCTTTGGTGGTGGCGCACACGAAAATGTAGAAGACTGGTTAGACCACTATGACCGTATTGCGAAGATCAACCAGTGGTCCGCTCAGGAAAAGCTCGGCCGGGCCTACTTCTATTTCGATGACAGCGCTCATACTTGGTACGAGATTAGAGAAGGCAACCTGTCCACATGAACCGACTTTCACCAGAAGATGGTTGAAACTTTTGCCAATGTCGACAGACGTGACCGCACCCACCAACTACTAGAGCTAAGGGTTCAAAAGCTCAATGAAACGGTCGCCATGTTTGCCGCAGACATGACACGTTTATTTCGGAGGGCTGACCCGCAGATGACTGAAGATGGAAGTTGCGCTACCTCATGCGTGACGTGAAAGAGCAGCTGTTCGCCGGACTTCTGCGCAACCCGCCAAGCACTGTAGAGAACTTCATCAAATAAGCGTCGGCTATCGAGCGGGCCCTTCACCAACGCTGCCGACAATATGACCGCTTGTGCAGCAGCCCCCAAATTCCGGCTGCCGCTGTGACGTTTGACAGTCATAGCATCTTACATGACATGATTAGAGAGATTGTTCGTGAAGAACTGCAAAGGCTGCAGACTCCGGTAGTGGATACACCCATAACATCTGTCGCTCAAGTCGTCCGTGACGAAATCCGCCAAGCATTCTTGACAGCTGATCCTGCCTCCGAACAACGTCCCGTGACGTACGCCGCCGCCATTCGAAGCTCCCCACCCGCTCCGTCTTCATACTACCCGCCACCTGCAACTGTTCCTTGGTCACCGCCACAGGGGGAGACATCGAGGCGCCCGCCCATCCAGCCCCCATACGACAAGTCGTCTTCAGGCCTGTCATGGCCTTCGTCGCGTGAGGAGTCATCATGGCAACCAAAGCTTCGCCGAAGAGACACCTGGCGCACTGCCGACAGTCGTCCACTCTGTTTCAACTGCGGAGGTGTAGGCCACATAGCCCGCTATTGCTGGCACCGCGCCGATCCGTCTCGCCCTTTCAGGCCACGGTTTGACATTCGGCATGCCAACGAGTACGTATCCCGCCGTGGCGATGTCGATTCTCAAGGACCTTCGGTACCTCGACACCCATTCGACGGCCGCCGTAACAATGATGACGAGACTATAACTGATTACGAGCCAGTCTTCCGACATCGATCACGCTCTCCTTCTCTTGCCCAGTCACCTTCGTTGCAGCGCCGCACTTTTGCCGACACCAGAGGAGCGACGTCACCCAGCCCACACCGGGGAAACGGAAGGCGGCGACCTCAGGGGGTAAGGTTGCAGGCTGTCAAGACGATGAAAAAAAAAAGCCCCCACTACTCCCACCTCAGGACGCTGTAAAGCCGACAAGACGTAATACCGACGAAACTGTGACCCCAGGCCTTACCGTTCTTGTGGATGGACAGCACGTCAAAGCTTTAGTCGACACCGGGGCTGACTTCTCTATTATCAGTGATGACCTTGCCGTGCGCCTCAAGAAAGTAAAGGGCAGCGCGGACAGGACCTCACCTAAGGACGCCAGGCGGCCAATTACTGATGCCTGTCGGAATGTGCACAGAAAGCTCGACATCGGTGGCTCTACTTTCGTGGCGACGTTCGTCGTTTTCGCTTCATGCTGTAAAGACCTGATTATCGGAATGCATTTCTTGAGAGAACATGGCGCCGTCATCAACATCCCTGACAGTGTCATTACATTTCTCAACAACAGCCCTACTTTAGTCGATTGTTCCAAGCCGAGACATACGTCTTGTTCAGGTCTTTTGCGTCAGACGGATGACGATGTGGTCGTCCCGCCACGATCGTGTACGCTTGTTTCGGTGGCAGGGGAGCAGCCGTTTGATGGCGACGGTATTGCTGACCAAATAAGCTCACTGATATTTAGCCACGGTATTTCAGTTGCTCGAGGTCTTGTCACTGTCACTGCTGGACGCACAAACTTGCTGCTCACTAACTTCAGTACTGAGTGCCGACATCTCTCGAAGGGTACAGCCGTCGCTTTCTTTGACACTACTTCAGAAATCCAAGGCAATTTATCGGCCCTAGATGAAGCACCTCAAGAATAATCAGTACCTAATCTTGACGTTGGTACTACGTTGTCAAGGGACGAACGAACGAGACTTCTTGAGGTGCTAGGTGAATTCCAGGACTGCTTTTCATCGACATCAGGGTTCGGTCTAACGCCGCTAACAAAACATCAAATAATTACCCACGACGCAGCAAGGCCTATACACCAGAATCCTTATCGTGTGGCTCCAAAAGAACGGAAAGTGATACAGCAACAAGTCGCTAAAATGCTTGACGATGTTGTGATTCAGCCATCACAGAGCCCGTGGGCATCGCCTGTAGTATTAGTTAAGAAAAAGGACGGTACCCTGCGTTTTTGCGTGGATTACAGGAAGCTGAATCAAATGACTAAGAAAGATGTGTATTCGCTTCCACGTATTGATGACTCCCTCGATAGGCTTCGAAACGCTCACTACTTTTCTTCAATGGACCTCAGAAGTGGATATTGGCAGATCGAGGTAGACCCAAGAGATCGGGAAAAAACCGCTTTTGGGACGCCGGATGATTTGTATGAATATAAAGTTCTACCCTTCGGTCTGTGCTCAGCGCCCGCTACTTTTCAAAGGCTCATGGAGACTGTACTTTCAGGGTTAAAATGGAAGACCTGTTTAGTTTATCTCGACGACGTCATAGTGTTTTTCCCAACTTTTGACGAGCATCTTAAGAGGCTAGAAGTTGTTTTACGAGCCACACGCTTCGCAGGCCTCACTTTGAAACCAGAGAAATGCCACTTTTGTTTTGAAGAACTGCTGTTTCTTGGTCATGTCTTCAGCTGTACCAGCGTTCGGCCTGATTCCGAAAAACTTGCGGCCGTGGCACAGTTCCCAGTACCGTCCGATAAGAAAGCTGTCAGGCGCTTTCTGGGCCTCTGCGCCTACTATCGCCGGTTCATCGCCGACTTCGCACGGATTGCGTCGCCGTTAACTCGCCTCACTAGAGACGACGCCACCTTTGAGTGGAACCACGAACAGCAAGCAGCGTTTACTGGCCTCCGCCAACGTCTTCAAACACCTCCAGTGCTTGCTCACTTCAACGAACAAGCGCCAATAATGCTTCACACTGACGCAAGCAATGTAGGCCTCGAAGCTGTGCTTGTGCAGTGGCAAGAAGACACGGAACGATTGATCGCCTACGCAAGCAGGACGCTAACACGTGCTGAGGCCAATTATTCAACAACTGAAAAAGAATGCCTCGCCGTGGTCTGGGCAGTTATGAAATTTCGCCCGTATTTGTATAGCCTTTCTTTCAAAGTTATAAGTGACCATCATTCCCTCTGCTGGTTGACTAATTTAAGAGATCCAACCGGCCGATTAGCACGGTGGAGTCTGAAGTTGCAAGAGTTTGATATGACGGTCATACACAAGTCTGGGAAGCGCCATACGGACGCCGACTGCCTGTCTCGATCACCAGTAAAGTCAGCTTCTCTTTCTGACGACGACGATATGGCCTTCCTTGGTGTTCTCGACGCGTCCACGATTGCCCAACAACAACGAAGTGACCCTGAATTGCTTGATTTGATTAATTACGTGGACGGACGTTCTTCGAGGGCACCAAGAGTCTTTGCAAGGACATTATCGTCGTTTTGCTTACGCAATGGCGTCCTCTATAAAAGAAACTTTTCATCCATTGGAGCTCCCTATTTGCTCGTTAATCCTGCACCCCTTCGAACTGAAGTGCTCCAAGCATGTCACAATGAGCCAACGTCTGGCCATTTAGGCTACACTCGCACATTGGCAAGTGTACAGCCGGGATACTACTGGCCACGACTCACAACAGCCGTCAAGCACCACATTCACACTTGCATCGATTGCCAGCGACGCAAGTCACCTCCAAAGAGACCCGCCGGTCAGCTGCAACCAGTTCAGGTTCTACGTACAATGTTTGAAGAGATAGGAATGGATATTTTGGGACCCCTTCCTACTTCTACTGCAGAGAATCGCTGGGTTATATTCGCAACAGACTACCTAACCAGGTATGCCTAAACAAAAGCTATCCAAAAGAGCACCGCAGAGGAAGTGGCGAGATTTTTCATAGAAAATATTGTGCTACGCCACGGTGCCCCGACTATCGTGATCATAGACCAAGGAACACCATTTACGGCAGCTCTTTTAGACCACGTCCTGTTGCTTAGTAGAAGGACTCACCGTAAGACCACTGCGTACCACCCGCCAACGAATAGACTGACGGAGCGCCTCAACAAGACAATTGAAGACTTGCTGTCGATGTACGTGGATGTCCAACATAGGAATTGGAACGAACTTTTACCCTATATCACGTTCGCATACAATACGGCTAAACAAGAGACGACTCGCATGACTCCATTAAGCTTGGTTCACGGACGGGAGGTACGGACTATGCTGAATGCGATGTTGCCACACGAATGGGACGCTACCGACACAGGCGCTGACGTGTTCACTGAACGCGCGGAAGAAGCTAGGCAGCTCGCCCGCTTACGGATCCACCAGCGACAAGACTACGACGCAGGCCGCTACAATGCATGCCATAGAACTGTAACGTACAAAATCGGTGACAGAGTGGGGGTTTGGACACCCTTACGAAAACGTGGACTGTCCGAGAAGCTGCTAAGGCGATATTACGGGCCATACCGAGTATCGCGCCAGCTAACTGACGTCACCTACGAGGTTGTCTCCGACAGTCCCCAATGCCCGAGGCGTCGCCAGCACCAGCCTGAACTTTTTCATGTGTTGCGTATGAAGCCGTATGTGAGTGACTGACTGCACGTTAAAAAATACTGTGTGTCTGAATCAGCATCGGGGCGATGCTCTTATAAGGAGGGGCAAGTGACACGTGTTTATATGAAAAAGAACGATGATAGGAATGTTTTGTAGCTTTCAGCTAGTGGGTCAGGTGGTTTTTCGGGACGACAACGAAGCAGGCATCTTGCTGTACAGCTGATACTGAATACGCTCTTTTTCGCTGCCGTAATCTGCTGTCATCTTTTGTTTGCGTTGCACATCGACAATATAAGATCACTTCGTACGTGCGTCTTCTTCCCTATACGGATTATCTTACCCGGACCCAGCCTCACTTTTGTTTTTGGAATACTGAAACAATGGCTCGGGAGCATACCACGTCGAAGCACATTTACTGGAGGTACCCAAAGAATGTACCATCTATGACTGTCGTAGGAGACTCTCAGACGCAGCACATTCATCAGTACTTCGATCCAGCGCTGGATGATACTCCAGCATTTGTGTCCCAGTGCGGTGCTTTAATCGCTGACGTGCCAGCTCTATTAGATTTCGTGCCTCGTAACACCACTAGAATCGTCCTACACGTAGGTACCAACGACCTACTTCGAGCCTCAGCACAGAAAGCTTTAGACAGCTACTGTAAATTTATCAACCATATTGCCAAGGAACGACCTCAAGTCACCTTGATCTACGCCACCCTCATCCTACCAAGGACCAGGAACCGCTGACGATGGCACCCCAGTGAAACTTTCGTGCGTTGCTTCAACCGTGAAGCGTGTTATTTTAACGCTCTGCTAAAAATTTGTGTCGCGCTCTCGACTGGTATCTTTCCTGGATCACGGCTTCGAATGGTTGCCTTCGCAACGCGTACTGGCAGCTGATGGCTTGTATCCTAACTTTGAAGGGGTTTCGCTCATGGCGAGCCATATTCGGCACATTTGTTACAAGCCATCCAGCGCAATGTCCCACTCCTGGTTGGACATTGTGCCCACCGATCCACCGCAGCATCACGCAAGGAGGCCTACCGTTGTGCGCGAGTCGTGTGACACAGCACTGGTGTCTGGCCAAACAAGAAGTTGTGCTTCCCCTCAGAAGCCACCATCACCCCACGAGCGAGGGACGCAGGACTATCGCAACAAGGTTGCTTCGAAAAGTTGCCCGACAGACTCCGCTACGAGAGGTTCGTCAATTGGACCTTCGCATTCAGCAAAGAACCCTCCAGATCCCTCAGCCAGTGGTCACCACTACAAGCTTCGCAGCCATACCCGAACCGCGCGACAGAGACCTGCCAATTGACTACAGACTTTGTCACACGGTAAAAACACTCTTTGCCTCTGTTCGAAGGGATTTTTAAGGTTACGGAAAGTTGTAGAAAAACGTGTTTGCAATGACCTACATGTAGATACTTTGAACACCTGCTTAACCACGTCTGTTGCATCTAAGGGTCTACGTATCATTGTGAAACCAGCCATATCTAACATGTCTCAGCAAAATATAGATGGGTGGGACGACATATTGAGGAATGCTTCACTACAATTCACCCGAGTTACCCTTGATCATTATCGTTTTTCAAGCAAAAAAATCTTGCACCAACAAAATCAAATGTCAGCAAATTTAAGCCTCTCGTCTAATGAATACGCCGCACTAGAGGCATTCGCATCTAAAAAGCATCGTGAAATTTACGCATTGATAGTCAAGAAAATGTCGCGTGACGGTGTTTGGTGCCCTAGCCAGAACAATGCATGCAATTACGTCTGTAAGGAAAGGACTTAAAGACGCCGAGGAACGTCAAACCAGAACTGAAGAAGACGAGCGGAGGGCAGGTGGCACGAAGGCGACAACAAGAAATGAAGAAGAAGAGAAGAAGGCACCTGCGATTACGAGGCAACTGTGCGCCAATCAGCTGATTACCAGTGGTAGCCCATAGAGGTGGCGTGCCATGATTGGGCCACGTGCGACCATTACGGGGAAGTAGGCTGTGTGGCTGGGGACGAGCCGGATCAGCGGCAGACGGGAGACAGCGGGCCGAAGCGTCGGACGCAGGCGATCCAGGTTCCGGCCAGGGAACGCGGCTGTCTACGCCACTGTCGTCCAATTACCGGCTGGGGCGGCATTGCCGGCACGAGTACTGCATCTCTGGGCGCGGCCTGGCCTGCTGTTCTCTTCCTTGCCTGGGCATCGCGGATCTCGGCGAGGCGCCTCCTCGGTCAGCCGTTCGGCACAGCGATGAACGTGGCCTGGCTAATGGTCACGGTTGCGCCGAGCATCGCGTCTCGACGCAAGCTGTTCGCTGGACGGGCTGGCCATTCCCCGCATGGAGCATCGCGTCTCCAATGCGGGTTGACTGCTCCGTAGCCGCACCCATGCCATCAAGCGCCGGTGTCACCAGAGTGTCGCACATCGGCAAGGGACGAGCGAGACGTTCTGCCGGGCGAGACGCGGGCGTGTGCACGGAGGACCACGGAGCCGGGCGAGGTCCAGGGTGGCCGAGGATCGAGGGGCCAGGGGAGTTGCTGGCTGAATCGAGGATCGCCAGCGGTGCCGAGCCGTACCGAGAAACGTGCGAAAAAGAGCTCGAGGGTGGAGGCCAAGAAGGCAGAGGAAGCGGTGCACCGCTCGAGAGGACGAGTTCCTGGCAGCGTTCCTGAGCCGGACGTGGGACCCGTACGTGTCGGCCAGGTCGAGCTCCGGTGTGTCGGTTCGAGGTCGAGTCCGTCGGCCTGTACAAGGTACAAGGACGGGGCCTGCTGAATGCCTCCTGCCTGGGTGCAGTGGCCGCGAGCAGGTTCGTGGGCTAGGCCTACCGGCTGTGGTCCTCGTGAGCCGTGGCCTGATCCTGGACCTCGGGAGTTGCGACCCAGGCTGCTGGGTTGGTCGCGACGTCCGATTCAACGGCGCTGCACACGGTAGCGCATCCGTGTGCGGTCAGCCGTTCCAGCCGTGCCACCTTTGCCCTCACGCACGTCGACGACCGCATCATGTCGGGACGACGAGGACCCAAACTGCGACGTTCCCATTCCTGGACCAGGAAGTGCACAAAACCGAGAACAAGGTGTGCCTGTACAAGTAGGTGTTTGCGCCGCCCCTGCCGCACCCGACGCTGGCCTTAATCAGGCTGCTGCAGCTGCTTGGGGGCGTGTTCCCCGCGCAGGAGGCGCAGAGCCATTGATTCGCGCAGCTCATCAACAAGATAGTGTCACTTCCTTCTCTAGTGTGCAATATAAAGCTTCTTTTGGTCGCATCACATGTTGATGTTAATCCTTTCTCGTCCGCTATCGACAAACATAGTGACGAACGTCCGTAACCACTACAACGTCCCTTTGCAAACAAATCCGGTACAAGCTCACCCCGATACTTCTTTGTCACTTTCCATTGACAAACATATCGTCAAGGAGCCAAACAATATAGTAAATATTTCGGACATTGTACTAACTGCTGAGGAATGCAGTGTTCTGTGCCGCGGTCTCAATTTCTGTCCTGCCACAGGCGGACGCAGTGAATTTCAATTACTGAAAGACTTGGATAATTTTGCCCGCAACTTACGCTTGCGCGAGTTTTTTCATGACCAGCAAAATACAAATGGTTCCACAAGCGCATTACCTTCTCGAAAGCGTTGGGTACCTCCCTTACAACGAGACAGGTGCTCAGATATGTATATCAAAGCTGTACAACGAGACGTACTACTGTCGTATCGAAAGCAAACGCCATTTCGCCGTAACCTAACCACCAGTGAAATGAAAGCAATAAATGAATTGTCCTGTCGCAACGACATCGTCATCAAGCCTGCGGACAAAGGTGGGGCTGTTGTCGTAATGAACAAGTCTGATTACGAAGCAGAGGCCCAAAGACAGCTCGCAGACACGAGTTTTTACAAGCGTCTGGATCACGACCCCACTGAACAATTTATATCTCTTGTCCAGAGCACTTTGCTAGAGCTTCTGGAAAACAAAAAGGTGCCTGACAATGCGATTCATTCTCTTATTCCCCTAAGTCCTGTTCCCTGTCATTTTTACTTTTTGCCTAAAATACACAAGTTAGACAACCCCGGCCGTCCCAATAATTCAGGTGTAGGCACTGTCACAGAAAAATTGTCCAGCTATGTCGATTCTCTGATCAGTATTCTCCCAGCATCACTTCCGTCTCACGTAAGGCACACTACCGACTTTGTTTCTGGTATAAATGATCTGATTATTCCTCAAGGTTCCTTTTTCGTCATGCTAGACGTAGCGTCTTTATACACCAACATTCCGCATGTAGACGGAATAGCGGCAGTCGCCAGGTCCTATGAAGCAGCATCAACGGGTAAATTTATCGACAGCAACACATTATAAGTATTGCTCAGGCTCATTTGAGAGCTAAATAACTTTCAATTTGAAGGGCAACACTATGTCCAAGTTAGTCGCACGTCAATGGGTACGCGTATTGAACCCAGCTACGCCAATATATTCATGGGCCAGCTTGAAAGTGAATTTTCGCAAAGCCGTGCGCTGTCATCAATGTAACGTTATGTTAAACGTTACATTGATGACATTTTTCCTATTTGTCTGCATGGTGAACAGGAGTTGCTTTCCTTCATATCTGACTTTAATAATGCCCATCCATCAATATCATTTTCTCATACCTATTTCAGATCAACGCTTAGTCCTCTTGTGTCGGTCTGCTCAGCCGTTTCTTCTTCCCCATAATGCGCTATACCAGTTCAAGTACGACGAACCAACTTGCCCAATCTTCAACACTCGTGGCCTTTCTACTCGTAAATTAGGTGCCCTTCATATTGTGTGACTTTCATATATATATTCCCATATATGGCCTTTCATACCGGTTTTCATACTTGTATCTTATTTATATGCACATGTATATAAACAGCACTCGTGCCATAAACTGTATTCTTATGAAGGCCGGACCCGCGGCCGAAACATGAATAAAATCACTTCGTACGTGCGTCTTCTTCCCTATACGGATAATCTTACCCGGACCCAGCATCACTTCTCTTTTTCGTATATATATATTGTGGGCATTTAGTATACCAATCCTCTTCATCTGTACATTATCATCATTATCATGTATTGCTTATGCATTCTCATCGTTGTCACGTATCATCATCATCTTGGTTCGTGCATCTCCGCTGTCAGCTGCCGGTTCCTCGGGCCCAATAAAGGTCTTCCAAACCAAGACTTCATACGTGGTGGAGCGTGCTGTTAGATATCTCGTCATCCTCTCGACCACTCTACCCCCTGGAGCTACGTTCAGGTCGCCGCTTGGGCCAGGTGTCCGGAAATATGTCGCACCAAGAAGAGGTCGGTGCTGCAACCGTTCCCACTCCGCCACCGCGTGCCGCGCCTTTTCACGTCATTAACAGCCCCCAGCGTGAGCCCCATCCCTTCGCCGGTATGCGCGGGGAAGATGTGGAAGAATGGCTGGACGATTTCGAACGTGTCGGCGCTGCCAACCGGTGGGATAACATCTACAAACTCGCTTACGTGTCATTCTACCTCACGGGTGTCGCGAAGACGTGGTTCCTCAACCACTACATCGACATCCCCGACTGGTCCGCCTTCAAAGATCAGCTTCGGCATGTCTTTGGCACACCGACTGTTCGTTCAGCTCTCGCAAAGAAAGCTCTCGCGGCTCGGAAACAGCACATCGGCGAGTCGTATACATCCTACATCGAGGATGTCCTTTCACTTTGCCGCCGGGTTGAAACCCCAATGACAGAGTCAGACAAGGTACGCCAGCTTCTTAAGGGGATTGCACCCGTCGCATTCAATGCCCTTGCAATCCAGAATCCAACTACTGTTGCTGACGTGGCGACAACCTGTCAGCACCTCGAAGAGCTCGAGTCTATGCGCCTACAACCGGACAGTGACGCGGCCCGTATTACGGCAGATCCAAACCTACGAGACACAATAAGGGGGATTATACGCGAAGAATTAGAATCAATGGGATTCACACTACCTTCAGTGTGTCCCATGCAGTCTTCTTCAACGTCATTGCGGGATGTCATCAGGGAGGAGCTCACGTCCATGACCCACATGGCCCACCTGCAGCCCACTATCGCTCGTACTCTCCCATCGTTCTCGCATGCCGTCGCCGCACCATCAGGCACCGTCAGCTCGACGCCGCCACCACCAACGTACGCGTCGGTTTCTGCCGCACCTTCCAGAAGCTTTCCCACGAGCTTTCCATCACCACCGCCTGAGCCATCATCTGTCCCTCTCACTGCTCTCTCTCCCGGTGCATCTAACACAAGCTACTACCCTTTTTATCGATCGACTCGCCCTACGTGCTATTATTGTGGCTATCGTGGTCACAATACACGCTTTTGCCGCAAGCGCCAGCAAGATCAGCGCCGAGGGTACGACATACGCGAACGAGACTATACCGCAGGAGCCTTGTACCAGGGCCGTCGTTATTCGTCACCGCCGCGTCGGTCTCCCTCTCCGCCAGCATCCGGTGAACTGCGCAGTAGTCATCGATCAACCAGACGCCGTTCACCATCGCCCTACCGTCGCTCCTCTTCTCCTCTTCAGCCTGCTTCCCTCGCTTCTGATCGGCGTCCGGAAAACTAAGCGATGCAGTTTTTGGAGGACAAACTGCATTCCAACACAGTACTCCAATTCCTCCAGCGCGCCCTTACAATATTATTGCAGTCTCAGTTGAGGGAGTGGACGTTGATGCTTTGGTGGACACTGGGGCTGGGTTTTCTATTATTCGTGCTGAATTGTGTACCCATCTTCGAAAAGTCACGACGCCTTATGATGAACCAACACTGGTTACAGCCCAGAAACAATGATTCGCCCTTCCGCTCTCTGTACTGCCCGTGTGCTAATCGGCGACATTCTGCATTATATACAATTCGCTGTGCTATCCCCGTGCTCCCACGAACTCATTTTAGGCTGGGACTTTTTTTCATCTGCTCCCGCGGCTATTTGTTGTGCACAACGTGTCGTCCATCTTACTGACACAGACCACTTGCTTAGTGACGAAACCTACAGGCCACTTCGACTCGTCGCTGCTGTAGACATCGAGTTACCCCCAAATGAACATCAATTAGTCACTGTTTTGTCCAACGACGTTGACTCTGGTGACATTTTGGTCACTCCATCGCCCCGTTGCCTCAATAAAGGCATAGCTCTCGCATCAGGTGTGGCTCGCTTGAACAATGAATCAGCTGTCCTCGCTGCTACGAACACCACACCAGATAAAATTTTACTGCCGCGGGGCACTACTGTCGCCTGCGTTGCCGATCTGGAGCCTGTGTGCGTCGTGCCTCTTGCCCCTGCCTCCCCTAAAGGCCATCTTGGAGATCATACTGCTTCCTCGGCCTTTACAGCAGCCATCAACAAGGACTTGACAGACTCACAGAAGCAGCAGCTGCTTGATTTGTTGCAAAAGCATGCAAACTCTTTTGACATTCATTCATCCAGCCTGGGTCAGACAACTGCTACACACATCATATTCAGACCGACGGAACATCTATTGTGCATCGTCGTCCTTACCGCGTCTCCCTAGCCGAACGGAAAATCATTGAGGAAAACCTAGACGATATGCTGCAACGGGAGATAATCCGACCCTCAACCAGTCCTTGGTCGTCTCCAGTGGTTGTGGTGCGTAAAAAAGGCGGTTCCGTACGATTTTGCGTCGATTACCCAGCACTCAATAAGATCACTAGGAAGGATGTATACCCCATGCCACGTATCGACGACGCCCTCGATTCCTTACAAGGTGCTGAATTCTTTTCAAGCCTTGACTTGCGTTCCGGCTATTGGCAAATCCCCACGCACGAAGATGACAAAGAAAAAACGGCGTTTGCAACCCCAGACGGCCTATACGAATTCAATGTTATGCCGTTTGGTCTATGCAATGCACCCGCAACTTTTGAGCGCTTGATTGACACCGTGCTGCGTGGCCTGAAATGGAAGACTTGCCTATGTTACCTCGATGACATTGTTGTCTTTTCGTCGACGTTTCTTCAACATCTGCAACGCTTGGACGAGATCCTGACTTGCCTTGTGGGCGCTGGTCTTCAAATTAACACCAAGAAGTGCCATTTCGCCAGCAGATCTATCAAGGTCCTTGGTCATGTTGTGAGCAAGGACAGAATTCGTCCAGACCCTGAGAAAACTGCTGCGGTGCTTCGCTTCCCTCGCCCTGAGAAGCCGAAAGATTTGCGAAGTTTCCTTGGTCTCGCCTTATACTTTCGGCGATTCATACAAAACTTTGCCTCCATAGCCGCACCACTCCATAAGCTACTTGCTTCTGGTACGCCCTTTCAGTGGTCTCAGGATGTGAATCGGCTTTCGACAGGCTGAAGAGTGCCCTCACGACCGATCCTGTACTTTCTCATTTTCACGATGGTGCACGGACCTTCCTCCATACGGACGCTAGCGGCCACGGTTTAGGAGCCGTCCTCCTCCAGCGCGACAACTCTTCGCGAGAGCGAGTCGTTGCGTACGCCAGCCGCGTCCTCTCCGCAGCGGAGAGGAACTACACGATCACCGAGAAGGAGTGCCTCGCCGTCGTTTGGTCAGTGCAGAAATTTCGTCCCCATCTTCACGGCCACCATTTCACAATTGTGACCGACCACCACGCTCTATGTTGGCTTTCGACACTCAAGAACTTGTCGGGACGCCTCGGCCGCTGGATTCTACGCCTACAAGAGTATGATTTCGCCATCGTATACAAGTGTGGTAGGAAACATAGTGACGCCGACGCTCTTTCTCGCTGCCCACTACCAGCGACTCCACTCAGGGTTTCCACAATCAATTCGCACAACACGCCCTCGGAGTCCACGTCTACGGCGGTTTCCTCTCTCGCCTCTATGGACCAGCTGCCTTCGGACGACCCGCACGATTTTTCTTCTCGACAGCTGGCTGACCCATACTGTAGACGTATTATAGGCTACCTCACTGGCAGTTCCCGTCCACCTAATGCGAGGCTCCGTCGCCAACTCTCGCAGTTTAAGCTGGACAACTCGGTGCTGTACCGCAAAATTTACCATTCTGACGGTCAGCGCAGGGTTCCCGTTCTACCCCGATCGCTTCGGTACATAGTCCTCAGAGAACTTCATGACCATCCGACGGCTGGTCACCTTGGTTACCACAAAACCTATGATCGCCTTCGAAGTCGGTTTTATTGGCCAGGTATTACCACTAGTGTAGCTCGGTACGTTGGGTCCTGCACTACCTGCCAATGTAGAAAACTACCCACATCTGCTCCAGCCGGTACACCACAGCCTCTTCCATGCCCAGCCACACCATTCGAAGTTGTAGGCATCGATCTTTATGGCCCCTTTCCAGTCAGTGCTGCTGGAAACCGATGGATAGTAACAGCCGTTGACCATTTGACGCGCTACGCCGAGACGGCATCTGTCACTACCGGTTCAGCTTCTGAAATTGCCGACTTCATCCTCCGAGACTATATACTGCGTCATGGTGCTCCAGGTGTATTGCTCAGCGACCGTGGAAGGGCCTTCCTTTCACAACTAGTGAACGAACTTCTTCGCGCCTCTGGCACAACTCACAAGACTGCCTCTAGTTATCATCCCCAAACTGACGGCCTCACTGAGCGATTCCACCGCACTCTTGCTGACATGATCGCCGCCTACATTCAACCATACCACAAGAACTGGGATGTAGTTCTACCATTCATCACTTTCGCCTACAATACGGCTATTCAGCGGACAACTGCAGCCGTGGTCTAACGGTTAGGGCGTCCGACTCGGCTGCGGGAGGTGGCACGTTCGAAACCCACCGCCGGATACCCACCGGTAAAATTGGGTACAAGCGTACGCCCGGCCAGGCGCCCGGCTTTTTTCAGGGTGTTGCGCTTGGGGGAAGCTTCGCAAACCCCGCTGAGCCCTTCGGGGCGAAAACCCAGTTTCGAACGCAAACCTAGCCTGCAAAGGTGGTTCTTGACGTGGTCTCCGCGTAGGTGACCTTCGGGTCGGTTAAAACTAAGGGTTTACCAGGTCGCATCCGTGTGACACGACAAACACAGAGCGAGTTATTTCTCGCAAAAGCGTACAAAGCGTTCCTACCACAGAACCAGTGAAGTCAGCGCAAGCCAGGTCGAAACAGTGTATTGTGACGGCTGCTAATGGCGAACAATGACAGTAAAAAAAAACCGGCTACTCACCATTTTACCTAGTTTATGGACGCTCCCCTACTTCTTTGCTGGACGTCTCCTTCTTTACCTGCCATGCGGATTCATCTCCATCCTCGTCAGAGGAATACGTTTTGCGGCTCGCAGAGAGCCGCCAACGTGCTCGTATAAACACTGAAGCCCGACAGCAAGACAGAAAGCTGGTTTATGATGAATCGCATCGTGCTGTATCCTTTCAACCTAGAGACGAAGTGCTCCTTTTGACGCCTATTCGCACACCTGGTTTGTGTGACAAGTTCCAGACACGTTTTATCGGGCCGTACACAGTTCTTGAAGAAACTTCACCAGTAAATTATCGCGTGACACCACTTGTAGCCCCAGCAGATCGCCGTTATCGAACTACTGAAGTCGTCCATGTCTCCCGTATGAAGCCCTTTAGCGACGTTCTTTTTCCCCTTGACTTGCCGCGGCCAGGCTGGCCGCTCTCACGTGGGGGGAATCAGTGTGGGCATTTAGTATACCAATCCTTTTCATCTGTACATTATCATCATTATCATGTACTGCTTATGCATCCTCATCGTTGTCACGTATCATCATCATCTTGGTTCGTGCATCTCCGCTGTCAGCTGCCGGTTCCTCGGGCCTAATAAAGGTCTTCCAAACCAAGACTTCATAATATATATATATATATATATATATATATATATATATATATATATATATATATATATATATATATATATATATATATATATATATATATATACATACATACCAAAAACAAAAGTGATGCTGGGTCCGGGAAAGATTATTCGTATACGAGAGAAGACGCACGTACGAAGTTATTTTATTGACGTTTCGGCCGTGGGTCCGGCCTTCATCAGAATCTGATGAAGGCTGGACCCACGGCCGAAACGTCAATAAAATAACTTGTACGTGCGTTCTCTCGTTTACGAATATACATATATATATATATATATATATATATATATATATATATATATATATATATATATATATATATATGGGAAAGAGGTGTATACCTAAGAGCTCTGCTTTCCGTGTTTTGACACAATGATAATGAGATCTTACAGACAATAATGCCAACGATAGTATAGGAGAAGTTATTAGAACAAATCTAATGTAAGTATGAAGAAAGAAAAGTGGGTGAAAAAGTATAACTAGCCGTGAGCAGGAATCGAACCTACAACCTTAGAATAACGCGTTCGATGCTCTAACCACTGAGCTATCACAGCGGCCTTTCACTATCCCATTGTTTTGGGGTTTATATGTGAATTTAAACATGAGAATGTCAGTCAGCGCCATATGTAGGCAAGCGACGAGTGTGGAACACCATGTTATGAGCATCTGTGACGTCACGTAGCACGTGAACTTATTACGGGCGAGCAGCTTTCCAATAGTCTCTCGTATAAAACCTACTGACATCACGTCTGCCAGTACGAAACCCTCGGTAATAAATAACGGAAAGAGATGTATACCTGAGGGCTCGTTTTTCCGTGTTTTGACACAATATAAATAGGACCTAACAAACAATAATGCCAAGGGATGTATAAGGGAATCAATAGAACAAATGTAATGTAAAAAAGAAGAAAGAAAAGTGAGTGAAAAAGTATAACCAGCATTGAACAGGAATCGAACCTACGACCTTCGAGTAACGCGTTCAATGCTCTAACTACTGAGCTATCACAGTGGCCTTCCCCCAACCCACTTTTTTGGGGTTTATACTTGAATTTGAACGTCAGAGTGTCAGTCAGCGCCATCTGTAGCCAAGGGGCGAGTGCGGAACACCATTTTATGAGCATGTGTGGCGTCACGTAGCACGTCAACCTATTACGAGCGGGAAGCTGACCAATAGTCCCTCGTATACACCCTAATGACACAAAGTCTGCCAATACGAGACCCTCGTTAATGAATAAGGGAAAGTGGTGTATACCTAAGGGCTCGTTTTTCCGTGTTTTGACACAATAATAATGAGATCTAACATACAATGATGCCAAGGAATGTATAGGGGAAGTTATTAGAACAAATGTAATGTAAATAAGAAGAAAGAAAAGTGGGTGAAAAAATTCAACCAGCCGTGCGCAGGAATCCAACCTACGACCTTCGAATAACGCGTACGATGCTCTAACAACTGAGCTATCACAGCGGCCTTCTCACAACCCACTTTTTGGGGGTTTATATGTGAATTTAAACATGGCAGTATCAGTCAGTGCCATCTGTAGCCAAGCGACGAGTGTGGAACACCATTTTATAAGCTTGTGTAGTGTCACGGAGCACGTGAACTTATTACGAGCGGGAAGCTGACCAATACTCCCTCGCATAGAACCTAATGACACCAAGTCTGCCAGTACGAGACCCTCGTTAATGAATAAGGGAAAGAAGTGTATACCTAAGGGCTTGTTTTCCCTGTTTTGACACAATATTAATGAGATCTAACAGACCATAATGCCAAGTAATGTATAGGGGAAGTTATTAAAACAAAGGTAATGTAAATAGGAAGAAAGAAAAGTGGGTGAAAAAACATAACCAGCCGTGAGCAGGAATCAAACCTACGACCTTCGAATAACGCGTTCGATGCTCTAACCACTGAGCTATCTCAGTGGCCTTCCCCCACCGCACTTTTTTGGGGTTTATATGTGAATTTAAACGTGGGAGTGTCAGTCAGCGCCATATGTAGCCAAGCGGTGAGTGTGTAACACCATTTTATGAATAAGGTTGTGTGGCATCACGTAGCACGTGAAATTATTAGAAGCAGGCAGCTGACCAATAGTACCTCGTTTACATATATATATATATATATATATATATATATATATATATATATATATATATATATATATATATATATATATATTGTCGCGGTACAACGCGAATAAAACACAGATACACCTTGGGACGACGAAAGGCAGCGTGTCCTGAACAGCTCAGTCACAAGATCGTCTTCTTCAGCCTCGAGAGAAGCTAGAGGCCCACTAGCTCGTGCCCGCTAAATGCCCCATCATCGTTATCGTCCACATGTAGACACGCGTCATTTGCCTCTCTCCCAAAGAGCATCGCCCCGATGCGCAGTCTGTAATGCAGTTTTTTTTCTAAATTAAAGTATCATGCAATCACTCGCTGACGTAGGGTTTCATGCGGACTACGTGAACGAGTTCAGGATGGTGCTGGCGACGCCTTGTACTATACGAACAGTCGGGAACAACTTCGTAAGTGACATCGCTCAGTCGTCGCACAACTAGGTACGGTCCAAAGTATCTTCTTAAAAGTTTTTCGGAAAGTCCTCGTTTTCGTATGGGCGTCCAAACCCATACTTTGTCGCCAGTTTGGTAGACGACTGTTCTGCGGTGAGCATTGTAGCGGCCTGCATCGTAGTCTTGCTGCTGGCTGATCCGTAAACGTGCAAGTTGCCTAGCTTCTTCTGCGCGTTCCGTAAACGTTGCGGCGTCCGGGACGATGTCGTCGCCTCCGTGCGGTAACATTGCATCTAACATGGTTCGTACTTCCCGTCCATGAACGAGGCTGAAAGGTGTCATGCGGGTCGTTTCTTGCTTGGCCGTGTTGTATGCAAACGTTATGTAAGGCAAGATTGTATCCCAGTTTTTGTGTTCGACGTCAACGTACATCGAAAGCATGTCTTCAATGGTTTTGTTTAGACGCTCTGTCAGCCCGATTGTTTGTGGGTGGTATGCGGTGTTCTTACGATGCGTTGTTCCACTCAGCATCAAAACATGGTCCAAAAGAGCTGCTGTAAATGCGGTTCCTCTGTCTGTGATTACGACGGTTGGTGCACCATGCCTCAGTACAATATTCTCGATAAAAAATCTTGCCACCTCCGCTGCTGTACCTCTCTGGATAGCCTTTGTCTCGGCATAACGGGTCAAATAATCCGTCGCGACGATAACCCATCTGTTGCCTGCAGTAGAAGTAGGGAGTGGGCCCAAAATGTCCATGCCGATCTGGTGGAATGGAGTCATTGGGACCTGTACGGGTTGCAGCAGGCCAGCTGGTTTAGTTGGCGGTGACTTGCGTCGCTGGCAGTCGAGACAGGTACGGACGTGGTGCTTCACGGCTGTGGTTAGTCTTGGCCAGTAATACCTTTGCTGTACCCTGGCCAACGCTCTTGTGTAACCCAAGTGGCCAGAGGTAACCTCGTTGTGGCATGCTTTCAGTACTTCGGTGCGAAGGGCTGCTGGGATGACGAGCAGATAGGCAGATCCCGTCGACGAAAAATTTCTTTTATAGAGTACTCCGCCACGTAAACAAAATGATGACAACGCTCTTGCGAAAACTCTTGGCGCCTTCCGAGATCTGCCATCCAAGTAGGTAATTAAGCCAAGCAACTCAGCGTCGTCTCGTTGTTGCTGCGCAATGGTGGTCGTGTCGAGGACACCGAGAAATGATGTTTCCTCCTCCTCGGGTAGGGTTGCCGACTCAATGGGTGAACGGGACAAACAGTCGGCGTCCATATGTCGCTTCCCTGACTTATGTACGACTGTCATGTCGAATTCCTGCAGCCTGAGACTCCAACGCGCTAATCGGCCGGTAGGGTCTTTAAGATTAGTTAACCAACACAGTGAGTGGTGGTCGCTAATTACTTTGAAGGGGCGGCCATATAAATACGGACGAAATTTTGTAACCGCCCATACCGCGGCGAGACACTCCTTCTCAGTCGTGGAGTAATTAGCCTCAGCACGTTTTAACGTTCTGCTTGCGTAAGCGATTACCCTTTCTGCGCCATCTTGCTGCTGCACAAGCACAGCTCCCAGACCGATATTGCTAGCATCGGTGTGAAGCACCGTAGGGGCTCTCTCGTCGAAGTGGGCAAGGACTGGGGGTGTTTGTAGTCGCTGGCGAAGATCGTTAAAAGCAGCTTCCTCTTCGTTATTCCACTCAAAGGTGACGTCTTCTCTTGTTAGGCGAGTTAGTGGTGATGCTATGCGTGCGAAGTCCGCGATAAATCGTCGATAATACGCGCAGAGGCCGAGAAAGCGTCTGACAGCCTTTTTATCGGTCGGCATAGGGAACTGTTCTACGGCTGCGATTTTTTCAGGATCGGGACGAATACCAGCATCACTGACGACATGACCAAGAAATCGCAGCTCTTCGTAGCAAAAGTGGCACTTCTCAGGCTTCAACGTCAGGCCCGCGGACTGTATGGCTCGTAAGACCACCTCAAGTCTTTCAAGGTGCTCGTCAAACGTCGCGGAAAACACTATGACGTCGTCCAGATATACTAAGCATGTTTTCCACTTCAACCCAGAAAGCAGGGTATCCATGAGTCTTTGAAAGGTAGCAGGGGCTGAGCACAAACCGAATGGCAAGACCTTAAATTCATATAACCCATCTGGTGTCACAAAAGCGGTCTTCTCGCGGTCTCTCGGGTCCACCTCGATTTGCCAATATCCACTCCGCAAGTCCATTGAAGAGAAGTATCGAGCATGTCGAAGTCTGTCTAGAGAGTCGTCTATACGCGGTAGTGGATATACGTCTTTCTTGGTCACCTGATTTAGCTTCCGGTAATCCACACAGAAGCGCAGGCTGCCGTCCTTTTTCTTAACGAGGACTACAGGCGACGCCCAGGGGCTCTGTGAAGGCTGAATGACGTCATCTTCAAGCATTCTGTCTACCTGCTGTTGTATCGCTTCACGTTCTTTTGGAGCCACGCGATAAGGGTTCTGGTGAATAGGTCTCGCCGTTTCCTCGGTAATTATTCGATGCCTGGTTAGAGGCGTGCGGCCAACTCTTGATGTTGTCGAAAAGCAGTCTTGAAATTTGCCCAGTAACTCAAGGAGTCTGCGTCGGTCGTCTTTTGGCAAAGTAATGCTAACGTCCAGAACAGGCGCTGAATCAAGATTTAGTGACTCGTCGACTACCGCCAAGCAGCCTTCGGCATCTATGACATCGTCGAAGTAAGCGACAGCCGTGCCTTTCGGAAGATGCCGGCGCTCAGCACTAAAATTGGTCAGCAGCAAGTCCGTGCGTCCAGCAGCAACTCTGACGATACCTCGTGCGACAGAAATACCGTGGGTGAAGAGCAGCGAGCTTATTCGTTCCGCAACTCCTTCGGCGTCAAACTGAGCAGCGGCGGCCACAGAAACAAGCGTGCATGACCTCGGAGGGAGAACCACATCGTCATCAGTAAGACGCAGTTGGTTTGGTCGCGCCTCTGGGGAATCGGGTAAGCCCGAGCTGTTGGAAAACGTAATCAAGCTCTCTGGTATGTTGATGACGGCACCATATTCCCTTAAAAAGTCCATGCCGAGAATTACGTCTCTGCAGCATGCGGCGACAACGACGAACGACGCCGTGAAAGGAGAACCTCCGATGTCAATTCTTGCGGTACATCTTCCCGAGGGCATCAATAACTGGCCTCCTGCTGTTCTTATATGAGGGCCCGTCCACAGCGTCTTCACTTTTCTGAGGCTGTCGGCGAGGTCCTGACTGATAATGGAGAAGTCGGCACCAGTGTCGACTAAAGCTGTCACTTTCTGGCCGTCGAGAAGAACACTAAGGTCAGCAGTCACAATTTCATCGCTTTCACGGCTTATCGGCTGTATGGCGTCGTGCTGTGGGGGCTTCTTGTCGTTATCTTTATGGCCTGCAACCTTGCCCCCGGAGGTCGCCGCTCTCAGTTTTCCCGGCGCGGGCTAGGTGACCTTCTTGTATTAAGGTTCGCATAGGTGCGGTGGTGCGACAAAGGCGAACGCGCGGGGGACGGAGAGCGGGACTGACGTCTCGGACCAGGAGGCTGAGCAGGCATTGCCTTCTCTGCAGTGGTAGAGCCGTCCTCAAAGTGATAACGGGCTCCATAGAAAGAGGTGTCGTCACGGCGCGGAGTGTATTCGTCGTTGGCACGTCGACCGTCAAACCAAGGCCGTTGAGGATGGAATGAATCACCTCGATGCCAGCAATGACGGGCAATATGTCCTGCACCTCCGCAGTGAAAGCATAGTGGACGCCTGTCCACGGTGCGCCATGCATCTGTTTTCCGGGTCGGTGGACGCGTCGATGCCCATGGGGTGGCTGTGGATGGCTGCTTGTGTGGCTGTAGCGTAGGTGTTTGATGCAATGTCTGCTCTTGCGGCGGATACGAAGGGGCCATCGGCACCTGGTGGTACAGCGTCGGCATAGCGGGTGGTGGACGTCGGAGAGCGGCAGCGTAGCTCATAGGACGCTGCTGAGCATCAGGACTAGCCGTAGACAACGCTTGGTGGATTTCATCGCGTACGACTTCAGCGATCGATGCGATGAGATTTTCAGCAACAGGATTCCGCAACTTCTGCAGTTCCTCGCGAACTATCTCCCTAATCAAGTCTCGCAAGCAGCTCTGGCTCTCAGACGTCATGGCGGTAGCATTGATTGGGACATTGCAGGACATGCGGTCATATTGCCTGCAGCGTTGATGAAGGGCCTGCTCGATAGCCGTAGCCTCCTTAATGAAGTCAACCACGGTAGTCGGAGGGTTGCGCAGTAGCCCGGCAAAAAGCTGCTCCTTGACACCGCGCATGAGGTAACTCAACTTTTTATCTTCCGTCATGTGCGGGTTAGCTCGTTGAAAGAGACGAGTCATGTCCTCGGCAAACATTGCAACGGTTTCGTTGGGTTTTTGAACCCGTAGCTCCAATAACTGCTGCGCGCGGTCCCTTCTATCGATATTGGCGAAGGTATCGACGAACTTCTCTCGAAAGTCGGGCCAAGCTGACAGATTGCCTTCTCTATTCTCATACCAAGTACGGGCACCGTCGTCAAGGTAGAAATAGGCGCGCCAAAGCTTTTCCTGTTCCGACCAATGATTTACCTTGGCAACACGCTCATAGTGGTCAAGCCAGTCGTGAACGTCTTCTTGGGCACCGCCACTAAAGCGATCGGGAACGAGGGGTTGAAAGAGGGTCACCTGAGATGGGTGCGTCGGAAAGCTGCCTTGAGGCACCTGTTGCGAGCTTTCGTTGGCCATTGGTTGAGCTGTGCGGTGCCTAGCAGGTTCCGGCGAGTGAGTCAGCTCTGGCGCGAGGCCTCGCAACCGTCGACTGGAGCGATGCACCGGTGTTTCTACAGGTGACAGTGCGTTTGGACTCGATGAGCGGCTCCCAGCGGTTGTGTGGAGCATCAGACAGGGTTGCGGCCCAGCGCCTCCACCAGTGTCGCGGTACAACGCGAATAAAACACAGATACACCTTGGGACGACGAAAGGCAGCGTGTCCTGAACAGCTCAGTCACAAGATCGTCTTCTTCAGCCTCGAGAGAAGCTAGAGGCCCACTACCTCGTGCCCGCTAAATGCCCCATCATCGTTATCGTCCACATGTAGACACGCGTCAATATATATATATTATGTAGTCTTGGTAGTCGCGTCAGCGTTTATTTGAGGAAAGACCTCACAAAACGAACGGGCAGAGCCAGTACACAGACGATGACGATGATGATGACCTAGAGTGGCAATGAGGACAAAGAGAAAAGCGGATGATGATGACTGTGATCATGCAGAAATGAGGGCGATGTAAGTAACAAAATTCTGCACTAATTCCTCCCAATTTGTTGCGGACACCTTGGACGCCGTAAGTTAAAGTTCCTGGGAACGTCGCGTGAAAGGTTTTGTGCGACAAACGTGGATAATCTCTGTGCTGCGGTAGTGTGGTCTGTAGGGGCGACAAATGGTGTCACACGATAATTGACAGGCGAAGTCTGTTCTAAAACAACTAGTGGCCGGATGAAGCGTGGTTGGAATTTGTCACAGAGATCAGGAGTGCGAATAGGTGTCAAAAACAGCACTTCGTCACCAGGTTGAAAAGACACAACGCGGTGGGATGCGTCATAGATTATCTTCCGCTCGTGCTGTCTCGCTTCAGTATTGATGCGAGCCAGATGGCGAGACAGGGCCAGGTGGGAAGTGTGTTCTTCGCTAGAAGACTGGCATGAATTCCCATGGCTGTGAAAGAAGGAGACATCAAGAAAGGTAGTCGGAGTGCGTCCGTACACGAGGTAAAACGGTGAGTAGCAAGTTGTTCGCTGAGCGGCGGTGCTGTAAGCGAATGGTAAAAGAGTATTCCAGTTTTTGTGGTTGGGTTGGACGTGAACGGCTATTATGTTCGCAAGGGTTCGGTGAAATTTTTCTGTGAGACCATTTGTGTGAGGGTGGTAGCTTGAAGCTCTCTTGTGAGTAGTTCCAGAAGCGCGCAGTACTTCAATTACCATTTGTGACAGGAACACTTTGACGCGGTCGCTAAGCAGTACACTAGGAGCCTTATGACGCAGAAACATGGCATGAAGAATAAAGTTTGCAACTTCCACAGTTGAGCCTGAATCAACAGAGGAAGTCTCAGCGTAGCGGGTCAGGTGGCCCATGGCGGTCACTATCTATTGTTTGTCAACAGATGTGACGGGGAGAGGCCCGTAAAGGTCGACACCTACAATCTAAAACGGCATTGAAGGGCGTGGAAGTGGCTGTAGAGGTCCAGCAGGTGCAGACGCCGGGCGTTTACGACGCTGGCATGGGTAGCAGGAACCAACGTACCGCGCTAAACTAAAAGAAAGGCCAGGCCAGTGCTAACAGCATCGAATGCGGTCAAGAGTTTTTTTTTAAAAACCAAGATGACCGGCAGCCAAGTCGTCATGGATGGCTCCGAGCACCTGAAATCGAAGAGAGCGTGGCAGTACAGGAACCCAGCGCTGACCGTCAGGGTGGTAGACGTGGCTTTAGAGACTCCCATTGTCCAGCCTAATCTGCAGGAGTTGACAACGGAGTCGCCCGTTTGGTGGATAAGAAACTCCCGAAAGGGTGTCCATCATGCGTCTTCATTATGAATCGCACAGCTGGCGGGAGATAAATGTTGGCTCGGCGTCCGATAAGGGTTGCCTTATTGATGCGAGCGTATGAACTTTGGTAGATGTCGAGGTTGAGTTCTCACCAATGCTGATATGGGTAGTTGGAAGTGCACAACGACATAAAGCGTCAGCGTCTTGATGTTTTCCGCCTGACTTGTAAGTTATGTCAAAGTCGTACTCCAGCAAGTGTACTATCCACCGACCCAAGCGTCCGGACAAGTTCTTCACTGTAGAAAGCCAGCGTAAAGCCGTAACGATAGTGAAGTGAAGTGACGGCCGTGGAGATAGGGGCATTCTGGACCGACCAAACCACAGCCAAACACTCTTGCTCAGTTATCATGTAGTTTTTTTCGGCAGGGGTGAGTACGCGACTGGCATATGCAACAACTTTCTCTAGGGAAGACTTGTCGCGTTGTATAAAAACGACTCCTATACCAAGGATGCTAGCGTCGGTATGAAGGATAGTCGTTGCGGCTTCGTCAAAGTGGTAGAGCAGAGGTTAAGACGTGAGTGCCCGCTTCAACATGTCGAATGCCGTTTGAAATTCTTGAGACCACAGAAAGGGGACGTGGGAAGCAAGTAGTTGGTGTAATGGAGCAGCAATAGAAGCGAAGTTCTGGATAAACTGGCAAAAATAAGAGGCGAGGCCAAGGAAACTGCGAAGCTCCTTTGTTTTTTTCGGGACGCGGAAAGTGAATGACTGCAGAAATCTTGTCAAGGTCGGGCCGGATGTCATGTTTGTTAACGACGTGTCCTAAGACCTTGATAGACTTGCTAGAGAGCATTTCTTTGTGTTTATTTGAAACCCGGTGCTGGAAAGGCACGTCAGAACTTGATCCAATCGTTCTAGGTGCTCAGGAAACGTTGACGAAAAGATAATAATGTCGTCCAGGTAGCAAAGGCAACTTGTCCATTTCAGGCCGCGCAGCACGGTATCTCTCATGCACCAAAAGTCACGGGTGCGTTGCAGAGCCCGAAAGGCATCACGTTGAATTCATGTAGCCCGTCGGGGGTTGCGAACGCCATTTTCTCCTTATCGTCTACGTGCATGTGGATCTGCCAGTACCCAGAACTTGAGTCGATGCTTGAAAAGAATTCCGCGCCTTGTAGGGAATCAAGGGTGTCGTCAATGCGTGGCATAAGGTACACATCCTTGCATGTGATCTCAATGAGTGCCCGGCAGTCCACGTGAAAACACACAGAGCCATCCTTTTTACGGACCAAAATAATAGGAGACGACCAAGGGCTAGATGAGGGACGGATGACTTCCCACTTAAGCATGTCAACAACGTTTTCTTCTATAAAATTTCTTTCAGCTAGAGACACGCGGTAGGGTCGGCGGTGTACGATAAATGTCCCAACAGTTTGAATTTGATCTGCTGTAGTATTAGTGCGGCCCAGCTTAGACGAGCAAATATCGAAAGAATTCGCATGTTTCTGTAACAATGCGAGCAATTGCTGCATCTTTGATTATGTCAGTTCGCTACTGATAGCGGTGGTAAAAGCGGAGGAAGAAACTTGCTCACCAAGGGAAAAGTCTTTGAATGCGATGGTCTGAAGTGGCGTGACAAATACAGGCTCGAAGTCGGCAACACGGGCCACAGTAGTGCCTTGTGGCAGTGAGATCTTCGGTGTAGAGTTGACAGCGGTGACAAGTGCAGAGTCATTGCAAAAACGAACGACGCCGGACAGAAGACCTATACTTTTACGAACGCAAAGTGGTGACGATGAGACCAATACATCACCGTGATACATGTCGTTGGACGTAATGCTGACAATTTGCTCTTGTAGTGGTGGCAGTTAGATGTCTTTCGCAGTGACCAGACGAAGTGGCTTCTGATTGTCGTAGTCAAGCATGTAGTCGGTGTCAGTGAGGTGAACGACACGTTGTCCACAACAAATCGCTGCGGAAGCAGATGATAGAAAATCCCACCTTAAAATTAGTTGGTGAGAGCAGCGACACAAGACAGCAAACTGGACATGATGGCGGATGCCGCCGATGAAAACACGCACAGTACAAAACGCGGAAGGGCGATTGACGTTCCTCTGGGCAGCAACTAACGTGGGGCCATCGTAAGGCGTCATTACTTTTTTTATATGTTCACACAAATCAGCCCGTATCACAGACAATGTCGCACCTGTGACCACCAAAGCATCGACTCGCACTCCTTCCACTTCCACAGAGACCCTGTTACACGGGCCTGATGAAGGAATTTCGGTTCAAAATCCGAATACAGTGTTTCCTCCACAAACTGAACCAGTTAGTTTTCCGAATGAATATCAAAGGAGAATGAGTCGGGCCGAAGTGAAAAAGTGGAACGGTGGAAGGGCGAAGGCGAGTGATGTCTCGTGTTTCGGCAGTTTCGTGGGGCAGTCGATGCACGAGGAGATGGAGACCGGCGCGGGGGAGACGATAACGCCGACCTTGATAAGACGCCCCAGTATACAAATCTCGTTCGCGCGCGTCGTTTCGACGCTCATCTTGCTGGCGCTTTCAGCAGAAACGATATATGTGGCCGCGATAGCCACAGTAGTAGCGGACAGGGCGAGACAAGCGCCACGGTGGGGAATAGAAGGAATTCGGGACACCTGGAGATAGCGCGGTCAGGTGGGCCGAAGGGTCGGGGGGCATGAAATGGTAGTTCACAGGGGAAGCGACAGCAACTGACGCTTAGTGTGGACACGGCAATGTCGCGTGGGCGTCGCTGGGAGGCACGGCAGCAACTTGAGGGTACGTGGACATAGGGCGAGAAGCAGGTGGCTGTACGGGCGCAGAGCCAGTCAGGGATGCAAGTTCCTCCCTGATGATGTCACGTAAGAGCACTCCCGAAGGCTCTGTAGGACGCGGTGTTGGAGGTTTCGTGAAGCCGGTGTACCACAATTTTTCGCGTATATTGTCCCGGATGAGGTCACGCAGATGGCCATGTGAGGTGAAGTGGTGGTCGCCAATGTCCGGTTGGAGACGAACGGAGTCCAGCGAATCAAGGCGCTGGCATGTCGTCACGACATCAGCGATGGTAGCTGGGTTTTGCACAGCGAGGGCTATAAAGGCAACAGGCCCAATGCATTTCAATATATGGGACACTTTGTCCGATTCCGGCAAGAATTGATTGACACGCCGGCACAGTGCGAGGACATCCTCGATGTATGAGGTGTACGATTCACCGGGTTCTTGTCAGCGATTATCGAGTGTCCTCTTCACGACGGGGGATCGAATGTGCGGTGTCCCAAAGGCGTGTCGCAGGTGCTGCTGCAAGGTAGCCCAGTCGGGTAAGTCAACGACATGGTTAAAATACCACGTCTTCGCGACTCCGGTCAGATAAAAAAGCGCGTAACGCAGTTTGGTGGACTCGTCTCACCTATTTGTGGCACTTACGTGGTCGTAGTTATCCAGCCAGTATTCCACGTCTTCTCCCCGAAGAGCAGCGAAAAGTGGGGTTCCCGCTGATGTCCGTGCATGTAAGTAGGAGGGGCAGCTTGTGGTGGTGCGTGGTTGTTGACATCAGTGCCGGCAGACTCGGTCTGGGAGATTCTGCCTGACTGTGGGCGCAAGCGGCGGCCTGAACGAAGCTTGAGGGGGAAGAGCGGGCTGCGGAAGGTCAGAGGACCGAACATCCACCTCCAACACGTATGAAGTCTTGTAGTCTTGGCTGCGTCAGAGTTTATTTGAGAAAAACCTCTGTTACGACCGTCATCATTATTGAAGTTTTTCAGCCTTTGCCAACGGGACGAAAATGTTTCGACGCGTTCCAAGCAAGTGCGTGCCGTCAGGACGGGTTGATTTCCTCTCGGCAAAACCAGAACGAGGGGTTCGGGACTGGATCGCGCAAAGAAAACGCACGAGCCAAGAGAGGCCATTGTAAGCTTAACTCAAGAAAGGCCATTGTGTTTGCTACAAGAAAGGTTTTCGAGGCAGACAAGGAGGCAGCTGGGCAATTTTCGTGGTCCCCGAGGATCTGGAAATCTCGGAACCAGCATGGTCTTTGCAGTCAGGCTGGAAGCTAAAGCCAAACTGGTTGTGGCTGCATCTTGTCAGGAGAAGCGGAGCCCCGGATAGGCGCAGCTAAGCCACAGCTTCTAGCAAACAATCAGAAAGGGAATGTGGAGTTGTAGGAAAGAAAATGGCACTATCTGCTGCAGCCCTTGCGGGAGCCCGCCTCGACGACGAGGGATTAGTCGACCACTTCTCCTTCCCCCTTTTTCCATAAGATCGGCTGAATGGGGTGGCATATTTTGACAATATGCTGGCACACCACTACATTGTCCTACCCAAACAGTCAGCCAAATTTTACACGTGTACTGGCAGCTGGTTTTTTGAACCTCACCCAACTGCCAGAAGAACCTTGGAAACCATTATCATTGGACGTGCGCGAAACTTGGTGACGTGTGCGAAAACGTCGGTGCAGTGCGTTTGTGACCATATTTGGGCATCGTGTAGAATGTGCCCTCACCGCATGCATTGTGTAGTGTCTTCCCACTCCTTCAATGCGGCCTATTTGCGGAAGCCGCGCACAATGCGCCCAGGGTTGGCAACGAGGTGCTATATAAGCCGAAGACTTTCGTGTATTTCAAGTTCTACAGTTCAACAGTTCAAATGTACAGTTCTTGACTTCTACTCGATCACTTGATTCTTTTGAATTCTCGGTTCTTAACCATGTAAATAAATTGTCATTTTTACGAGTGTCTCATCTTACTTGTTCAACGATGGGTCCTAGGACGGGCGCCCGCCTCCAAAAAGAGACCCGCCGGACCTGGAGTCGCAACAACTGGTGGCAGTGGTGGGATAGCGTAAACTCTGGTCACAACCACTGTATGACAGCGGAGAGATGGCGTCAGCCCAGGTAGCAACGACTCGATGACAGCAGTCAGATGCTACGACCTCATCGACTTTGAGAGGCGATTGGACGACAACGGTCGGATGCTCCGAGCTCATCGACTTGCGAGACAGTCGAACGGCACTTCTGGGATGACACGAGGTCATCGACTGCGAGATGCAACCGGAAGGCACTGCTGAGATGCACGATGCTGGAAGTATGACTGCGAGCCGGGTGAGTGCCGACTTTCTCTGTTAAACTTTACCAGGAATTTACTAATAAGTAAAAGCTTTTAGGGAGCATAGCTTTTTGGTCGTTGTGTAATTGGTGTCAGGCAGATTGGGAGATAGCTCGTTTAAGCTATAGTCTGTGGGTGATGGCAAGGTTAACAGTGACAGAGCTATTTTAGTCATTGGGTTAACAACTTGCGTCAGGCAGATAATTGTGAGATAGCTTGTTTAGCTATAGTCTGTGGGTGACGGCAAGGTTAACAGTGACAAAACAGGATACCATGTAAAAGCTTAAGGAAGCTTCTGCAGACAAAGTTAACAGGTAACCTGAGGCAAGGCAGAAAGCTAGGGCTGTCGTTGTTGCCAGGGTTAATTAGTTGCAAGGCAGGAATCATTCGTGGAACACAGAACGGTACCGGAAGCAGTCATGAATCTGAAAGCCCTGCGAAAACCAGTATTGCTAGTGATCGCAGAGGAGTTGAAACTGGATGTGTCGGACTCTCCGAACAGAACAGAACTGATCGAGCGGATCGTCGGGACAGTTAGAAGTGATGAGGAACTCTCGGGCTGTGTGATGAACGTTGAGGAAAGAAGGGCAGACGCACAGAAAAAAGAAGAAACGGCAGAAGTCCAGAAAAAGAGGCAGAAGCCGAAAGGATATGTATACACGAAGCTACGATGCAGGCCTTTTCTGAGAGGATAGAAAAGGCGAATAATCGCATTCGGGAACAGCATCAGAATCGTCGTCCGTTGCGTATATGTGAAGTATGTGTAGAGACAAAAAAGTGCGACGTAGTGGCGAGTACGGTGCAGTGTGAACTCACCGAGAAAGCCGCTGTTTGCGAGGTGCCAACCAAAAAAAGTACGCGTCTCTATAAGTGCGACATGCAAAGTGACCCTTCAGCGGAGAGAAAAGAGCAACAAGTCGTTGTTAAGGAAATTGCGCCTTGGGAAAGTACGCGACTCTGCGATGGTGCGAAGGTATTGCATGCATAGACAGTGGGACGGTGGCTGGTATTCAAACTGTCGCAAGTCCAAAAGGTGTTCCATATGAGACCGATGCTGGTTGCAGTCACCCTAGTGGGGTCAATAAACAGATTAATGAGCTGGAGACCACGCTCGAGTCTCAGCAAGGGAATGACCTTTCGGATGTTGGAAAAGAGGACGAAAAAGGTAGTCCTGATTGTAGTGAAGAAAAAACACTACTGAAACCCGACAGTAGTGCTAGCGAGGGTGAGCTACTGATGAAAGCATTTCCTACAGATAAAGTGGGAAATGTTTCAGAGGGTGAGAAGGTACATTGCGAGGCTGTTGTGGGCGTACAAAAGGCACAAGTTCGGTGGAGGATCGTTTGGAGGAAAAGTCTAATTCCCGCAGCATGAACAGAGATTGTGTGTTGTTAGAGACATGCCTCGTGCAGTGGCACATAAACGATCGGCCGGACGGTAAAAACTACCCCGAAATTGAGCAAGACGCTAATTTCCAAGAGTTCAGATCTGTGGAGAGCCCAGAGTCTGGTTTTGTGAAAGGTAGCGCAGATAAATTAGCTTGTCAGAGCAATGGAGCGCGGAAACCGAAGAGCAAAGGCTGCAGAAAGGGTGTGTGATGAGTGAAGGAAACGACGACAACGACAGAAGTGCGGGCCAAAGCGCGTGTGATTTCGAGCCAACTGTGCGCGTGAAGTCAGCCAACCACCTCACGACCTGTGGTGGCCCATAGAGGTGGCATATCACGATTTGGCCACGTGTGACTATTACGCGGCGGTAAGCTTTGTGGCTTGGGACGAGCCGAAGCAGCGGCAGACGGGAGACAGTGGGCCGAAGCGTTGGACGCAGGCGATGCAGGTTCCGGTTAGGGAACGCGGCTGTCCACGCTACTGCCGTCCAACTACCAGCAGGGGTGACGTTGCCAGCACGAGTACTGCATCTCGGGACGCGGCCTGACCTGCTGTTCTCTTCCTTGCCGAGGGCATCGATTTTTCCATCAGCTTGGGTGGGTGCGTTTCCGTGCACTCCGGACTACAAGAAACACAAAGGGAAGCCTGCGACTCTAAATTATTTATCTTGGCTCCATTTCTGTGTTGAAAAGAGCATGAGGCCTTCTAAATTCTGTTGGCCTTTTTGGAGCGGTCACTTGTTTTATGCCCAGTGCGGCGACATTTCCCACAAAAGGGTGGCTTTGTACCTGGACCCTTTGTGTTGGTCCAGCAATCAGCAGCTTTGTGACCCTTTTTGTTGCAAAGGAAGCACTGTGCTATCTCTTTATCTTCTTGCTGCTCAGACGTTCCAGTTTAACCTGGAGGCTTGCTCAGGATATTGCGTTTACATATGTCAAGGTTAATCATCCCCTGAGCCTCCATGTAGTGGTATGTAGCCTCCGCAAGTTTTTATGACTTTCACAGTTTTTTTCTTTAAAAAACACAGCAAGTTTCTCGTGGCATTGTGCTAGAAACTGCTCCGAGACATTTTTGTCTCGCAGAGCATCGTAGGTGCGGTCTGTCTTGGCCATTTCTAGCCAATGGTCAAAATAACCTAATGGACGCCCGGCAAACTGTGTGCCCGTTTCAAAATATTCTGGTTTGGCTGATCGTAATTTTGTTCGATGGCCTTGCTCTGTGTATCCAAAGCGTTGTAGTAGCGTTTTCTTCAATGTTACGTAGTCGGTGGCGTGTTCAGGTGCCATCCTACCAACTACATTCAAGGCTTTTCCGGTCAAGCAAAGGCTTACTGATAGGGCCCATTTGTCTTGCGGACGGTCTTGACTAGTAGCGACGCGCTCAAATCGCTCTATATATGCGTCCAGCTCATCGCATTCCTCGTTAAAAGCTGGGATGAGTTTATGTGGACTTCGGTAGCTCTGCGTGGTGCCTACGGGTGCACCCTCGGTAAGCTGCCCAGTAGTTGTGACACGTGCTGTCGCATCTAACTCATGCAACCTTACCTTTAGCTCAAGAACTTTCTTCTGTGCTTTTAATCTAGCGACTGCTTCTGCCTCGGCTTCTTTTGTGGCATTCCATTCAGCCAGACAAGCGTCACGTGCCTCTTTTTCGCGTGCGCATTCGTGGTTCATCCATTCTTTTAGTGCTGACCCACTTAACCCCTATTCCTTTCCGATCGCCGTCAGCTTATCTGCCTCCATCATCAACCGTCACACACACATATGCGATGTGATGCTCTTCTTATATGTAACAAGAGTAGTCCTGTCACGGACGCCAGATATGTCGTGGTTAGCTTCGTCACGTAGCAAGGCGTGTGACGCGAGGAAGATGTAAACAGTGAGGAAAACAAAAGGAAGTTATAATGAACCAAAAAAAGCTATTGCACATACAGTACTATAAGTCGTAAACGCACGCAGTTCACACACAAAAGAAAAAAGTAAACAGTCTTAAGTCTGTGCCATAGCCTGGTGCCTTGAAATGGGACCCGTTGAGTGCTCGGATGCAGTCGTCACTTGGGTGCAAGGTCATCATACCACTGTAGAGGGCATCACCAGGTCTAAGCATTGCCGCACACTGTCAGCGATGTCGGCTCGGTGGACGTGGTCAGCAGCTCCAGTCTTTCGAGGGCGCTCGCCGTACCGGAGATTGGATAAACTTTTATCCGGAGATGTCCGCAGGACCACTCACCTAGAACTCGTGCCTGGCCACGCCGACACGCCGTGCCCCGAGAACGTCAATGGCTCGAGAACAGGAACCCAGCCTTTCGAACCTCGCGCGTAGTAGCGGGTTCGCCCTAGGCTCCCTGCGTCTCCTTGTCGGCGTCCGAACAGCCTCGTTCTCTGTGAGCGTCTCCTCTTCATTCTTCAATGGGCACGCTGCAATGCCCCTTCATTCTCGTCATCTTTCAGGTGCTGTGGCACTGTTGTCTGCTATGCTCGCATTTATTTAAGTTACTACTTCACAGGGTGGTGCACAGGCACATCTGAACTGTGGGGTTGCCGATGACGCAACCAGGGAAGCTTGTAACAACCAAAGAAAGGTTGTGCGTAAGCGTCACCGCAAAAGGAGGAAGCGGGGACATGCGGCACCACAAAAGGTAGAGGCAGAGGGCACGCCTCAGCGTAAACGGAAGTTTTAGCCATCGGGCATTTCAATAAAACGTCTTTTGAGGCATGCGGTCAGGCGAAATTGGCGAGAGAGGAGCAGTGAAAAGGCACACGCGCCCCAAGAGGGAATGCGTGTTTGAAAAGAACAGGTTTTCATTGACAACTATGCTGACAGGTTCCTAAAAAAAGGCTTCTGATCTTAATTTCAGGGTGGAACCAAACACCAAAGGACAATGGCGAATCTTTCCCTCGCATTTCATGAATCTTCGGTGTCCCGAACAAAGCCTGCCGGAATCAGGAATGAGGCGAGACAGCAAAGTTAGTCTAGGAGCTCACGTTCATTGTGGCCTCTGGCGATCGCGAAAGCGGCAGAGAACACGACCACCACGTGCAAGGCTGAAAGCATGAAGGTCAGCTGCAAACTTTCGCAGAAGGCGACCCAGAGTTTTTGGAAGAAAATCATTTGAATATTTTTCCAGTTTTGAACCTTTGAAGTACACTTTTTTTTGGAATGTAAGGTTTGATAAGAAAACAAAGATTGCTTTCAAAGGGTTCATGCTTACCGCGGATTGTGTTACATTTGCAATCAAATGCCCATTTAGATTTTTTTGGTTGATATGGAAGCGTTACTTTGGTCGTAAAATGTTACAGCGCTCTAAAAGCGCGAATATAGCTAACGCACCTGAAGGAACTCTGCGCGTTCTTTATCCAAGGGGCTGGCATTTTAAGGTATAATTAACCAAACAAGACTATTACGCAAGGTTTAGTTCCATCACTATGGTTTTGATAGAATGCTTAAGTATCGTGTGATAGTTTAGGCGGAGTGTTAGGCATTACCGAAAATCGAGGTAGGAACGACAAAGCTTTGACAGTTATAGGATGCAGCCAAATCTAGTGTGAAAGATTTGAGTCTGTCAGGTTGTGTCCTACTAGAGACGTGAAGAAACGGTAACGTTTGAGCTTGAGTTATAGCGTGCGCAGAGAGCTGGTACAAAGGCTTAAGTTTTTTTTTTCGTGTGTAAACGGAACTCATGTGAGAATTCTTCGTTTTGAGCTTTCTTTGTTTCACAAGTGTCCTGTTTAGGTAATGAAAAAGCCTACTGAAGGCGGCTCGAAAACTAGCTTACTAGATTACCAAGTAAGTTGTTTAGAGGTGGAGCGTTGTCCTCTCTCGGAGCTACTGCCTTTGTTACCTAAGAATGGCCACCTTCTGCGCTGATGCCTTGTTTTGCAACAGTATACGTTCGACATATGTTTCAAAGAGAGGGATACCGCATGGCAACGCTAAGTGTTTAAGTCGCTGTCCCTGACGCGAACGGCATTCTCAATAGTTCTGAAATATTTTTTCCTGACCTAGACGAGGCTCATTGATTAGGTTTTGTTGTTGTTCTCTTGCGTTTTAGAGTTCGTTGAACTCGTGGTGAGTACATTGAAGACTCCACTATTCAAGATTTCAGGTTGGGTGTGCTTCTAGTACTGTTTAGTATGTTTCACTCAAACGTAGAATAGGAATTTAGAATAACTAGTGTACTTCTTTTAATTAGTTGTAAAATGGTAAATATGCCTGGTGGTGTTTGACGGAATTGTCTGGCGCTCACTAGGTGAGTGGTTGTGCTTCATATGCGTATGTGATATCTGTTGACCCAAATTAAACAGGTGGTCACTACTTCAACAAGGACAGTCTTCACCAGACCAGACATCAGCGCTGATCTCTCCGAACTGTGGCTGCGAACCTCAGCCCATCGAGATATTCAGCCCATTCCGCGAGAGACGTTTACGACCGTCATCAGTATTGAAGTTTTTCGGCCTTTGCGAACAGGACGTAAATATTTCGACGCATTCCAAGCAAGGGTGTGCCGTCAGGACGGGTTGATTGCCTCTCGGCAAAACCTAAACGAGGGGTTCGGGACAGGATCGCGCAAAGAAAACGCACGAGCCAAGAGAGGCGATTGTGAGCTCGACTCAAGAAAGGCCATTCTGTTTTCTTCGAGAAGGCTTTCGATGCAGACAAGGAGGCAGCTGGGTCATTTTCGAGGTCACCAAGGATCTGAAAATTTCGGAACCAGCAATGTGTTTGCAGTTCAGGCTGAAAGCTAAAGCCAAATTGGTTGTGGCTGCATCTTTTGAGAAGAAGTGGATCCCTGGATATGCGCAACTAAGCCGCAGCTTGTAGTGAACACCCGTAATAAAATGTGGGGTTGAAGGAAAGGAAAGGGCTGCTGTAGCCCTTGCGGAAGCCCGTCTTGACGACGAGAACAGTCGACCACTCCTTCTCTCCCATTTCTCCATAAGATCAGCTGAATGAGGTGGCATATTTTGACAATATGCTGGCACACCACTACATTGTCCTACCCAAACAGTCAGGCAAGTTTGACACGTGTACTTGCAGCCGGTTTTTGAACCTCACCAAACTGCCAGAAGAACCTTGGAAACCAATATCATCGGACGTGCGCAAAACTTGGAGACGTGTGCGAAAACGTCGGTGCAGTGCGTTTGTGACCTTATTTGCGCATCGTGTAGACTGTGCCGTCTCCGCATGCATTGTATGGTGTCTTTCCTCTCCTTCGTGGGTTGAGCACCCAGACCATAGAGCGCTCCAATGGTGGAAGCCGCGTACAATGCGCCCACGGTTGGCAAAGAGGCGCTATATAAGCCGAAGACTTTCGTGTATTTCAAGTTCTACAGTTCAACAGTTCTCAAGTGCAGTTCTTGACTTGATAACTTGATCACCTCCTTTCGACTTTTCAGTTACTAACCATGTAAATAAGTTGTCGTTTTTACGGGCGCCTCATCTGACTTGTTCGACGATGAGTCCTAGGACGGGCGCCCGCTACCAGAGACCCGCAGGACCCAGAGTCGCAACACCTCGCAAAACGAACGAGCAGAGCCAATACACGATGGTGATGACATAGAGTGGCAATGAGCACAACGAGAAAAGCGGATGATGGTGATTGTCATCATGCAGGGATGAACAGAAGGAAGGAAGGAAGGTTGTATTGTGCTAAATGAAGAAGAATACATTTGCATGATATACAGAAAGAGGTCCCATGGTCAGAGACTGCAAGATGACCTCTTGTACAATGTAGAATTGAGAATGATTATGTTGTACATAGCAGGGAGACAGAGCTACAGTAAAATGTAATTAAAACAAATAAAGTAAGAATATAGCCTTGTAATCTCACAGATACAATTTAAAAGCAAGGATAACGCCCGCTAACTTCAATGACAAGTGATTACAGAACGCAACCCACAATGAACAGGAATCAATTAAGAAACAGCAAAACAGGCTAGTTAGTTGACATGATATGATTTTTTACCTTCAGGCAAAACGATTTTTTCCCTTCAGGGATTACCTTCAGGGAACGGCATACTTTAATGTCGGAAGGTAAACTATTCCAAAAAGAAATTCCAGAAAAATGAATGGTTTGTTTGCCATAATTGGTGCGAACTTTTGGCAGTAGAAAGTTATTGTTAAGGGCAAACATTGTGACATTGTTATTTGAGAGAATGGTAGTAAAGTGTGGAAGTTAGTTATTTATAGTTCTATACAAGTAAATACCAAGGTTATGTTTAACTAGCTCAGATACAGTTAATATATTGTTTTCGTGAAGTAGTGACTTAGCGTTAGAGAGATATGGGCTTGACGTGAGAATTCTTATTGCTTGGTTTTGAATTGTCTGAACTGAGGTAAGATGAAGGGTGTATGTGTTACCCCATGAAGTCATACAGTAAGAAATGTGCGAATGAACAAAAGAAAAATACAGTGAAATAAGTATTGATGGATTGAAATAAAGACGAGATTTATTCAGTAGTCGAACGCCTTACGTCATTTTTTTCCTAATATATGCAACATATCGGTGGTATTTCAAGTTACTGTCGAGTTCGACGCCTAGGAATCTACAGCAGTCGCTCACAGGGATAAAATTGCACGCAATTATAACAGGAGGGAAGGACAATGTAAGTAACAAATGCCCACAATGTATATATATATATATATATATATATATATATATATGTGACGTATCAAGTGATGGTTAGTAGAGGTCGATAAGGAAGAAGTGCAGAACGGAATAAACAAGGCGTATGAGCCAGGACACGTCTCCCGCATCTAGCGTCACACGAGTCGACAGGATGAAGACCTCGCAATCACTTCATCGCCCGGCCATCATCATCGAAGACCTCAGCGAGACGCAGTGACCGAACGCGGACCACAGAAGAACACGGACCCACAAGACCACCAAGCATCATGACAGCAGCATCAGATGACCTTCCCATTCCCAAGTACACCGGAGCAGCGGACGATGGACCTGTGCAGGACTGGTTCGTCCTGTTCAAGCACCACGCAACCGCTGCATCTTGGTCGGAACGGGAAATGGTTACGAACTTCAGCGACTACGTCACCGGTGAGGCATTTATATTTTACCTCACCCACATATTCGACAACGATGAGTCTTGGCAAAAGATAAAACAAGAAATGATCGTTCGGTTTAAAATATACGATGACGACTACGACGAAGACTTGCTTGTAACCCACCATCCACAGACAACTGCACTCAGTCGTCAATTTTACAGGCAGTCTTCAACCATTCGAACGCACAACAAGATTCGACCTCTGACAAAAGACGAAGTGGCACACGAGTTCAGTGGCAGACGGCAACGCGTATTTTGGGAAAAACACAGCCATCGAGCACGCCTCCCGTCTGCACGAAAGTCAGAATTTGCGAAGTCATCGCTTCAGCATATGACCCAAGACGTTGCCCAACCACCTGATGCCATTCACTCTTCATCTGGCATTCGTGGTCCACCACCTGCGTTTTCATCACGCGGTTCTTCAAGCGCTCCTAACGCTCACCATTTGCCTTATAAGGACGCCGTATTTATGGTAGATGACCTGGCGCATCGGGAAAATACCCTGTCGAGCCATGCTCCTTCCACACGGGTGCATGCATCGCCATCCAGTCCATACACACTCGACAGTGGAAGAAACATCGAAGGCTCCAACGCATCGAACGTCGCACGCTGCAATGCGCAAGAGCCTCTTATAGTGAACAGGGTAGAAGAAGCTTCTGAAGAACTTTCTACCAATTCTGAAGCATTATCTTCATTGCCCGAAGTGCATGACAACAGCCCACAAACTACCAGCTGCCGACTGGGCCCCACATCAAGTTGTGAAGAAAACGAGCGTGATGTTCGAGAAGGAACCTCACCGCAATGCGTTCCACAGCAACATCAGCAACGCCAGCAAAAGCAAGTCCAAGAATCGCAGACACTCCAACGGATACACCAACAAGGATGACAACGCAAAGTCTGCCTCTTAAAACAAATTCAAGACGTCAGGCATCTTTGCATAAGGGATCGGCGCCAGAAACGCATTTGGCACAAAATATCAAGACTTCGCCTAAGATTACAGCTTCGAAACCTCAGGAAACACGGAACAAGACAAGAAGTCACCAGTTCTACAAGGCAAAGATTCAGACACCATCCCATCAGTTCACGACAACGGAGCCGACGCCACAGAAAATACGAAAGAGACTGAACGTTATAATCAGTACAACGCATGAACATAGACATGATTCCTTGAACTTCAGTTCTTGTATACGCAGGCTGGAAGCACTAATTGTGTCTCAGCCGCGACACCGAATACAGCGCGTACGACAGAGGATTCTGCGTCTACGACATTCGACCTTGAAATGCTCCAAGGACTTCCAACCTTGTTCGTCCCTCGCAGCTGCTCAAGTCACGTCATGGTCATTGCAGTTTTGCAAGACGCGGTTACCTTCTCCAGAACGCCACAGCCAACCTCGCCCACCAGAACTCCCCCATTCAATGGACTGCTGCACTCTTTTCTGAAGTTTTGCGAGTTTACGGAACACCACGGCGCCATGAAACCAATTGTGCATTTTGACAGTTGTGACTTCCCAACCTCTCCTTGTTTACTTTTTCTTGTGCGTAATTCATGCCTTCTTTCGGGGGGAGGGGGAATCGTGTGACGTATCAAGTGATGGTTAGTAGAGGTCGAGAAGGAAGAAGTGCAGAACGGAATAAACATGGCGTATGAGCCAGGCCACGTCTCCCGCGTCTAGCGTCACACACACACACACACACACACACACACACACACACACACACACACACACACATATATATATATATATATATATATATATATATATAATATCAGCTGCTGATTGAGGTAAATTTGCCTCTCCACTCGCGCAAGAGTTGGTACGCCACTGGCAGCGCAAGGTCTGTGCCGCAGCCGTTATGCTCGACATTTACGGTCACCTGTCCTTTCAGCTTTACGGGCTGTCCTGTAATAGTTTTGAACGCAGCCTTCATTCTCTCTCTGGCTTGCTATTTGCAGAAACCATCTTGAACGTACTTTCAGGCATCCTTGTGACAGCTGCGCTAATATCCAAAAGCATAAAAAATAGGCTTTCTTTCATTGAGAAAAAATACTTTGTAGATTTGTTTTCAATCTATAGCACACATCATAATGTTATATGTCTGAAAATCGTGCAATTCCTTGCCTGTCGCTTCAGCGTACTTTACAGGATGGTTTTTCTTTTCTCGGTACATCACTTGCAGATGCGCTGTCTTAGAAAATGCGGGGCACTTCGTCTTGCGATATCAGAACTTCTCTGAGTCGTGCCCTTTCCCGTAGCGATGATAGGTGGTCTTCACTTGACCCCTTTTGTTGTTACGTGATGATCGTCCTGTTTTCGCTGCTATTTTTCTTTGAACCACAGTACTATAGTTCGAGTATTCTGCTTGAGATTGTAGTTTCATGGTCTTCTTGGCAGCAAGTTGCTTTTCAAAAGCAATTTTGCATGGTTTTGCAAGGGTTACGTTTTCCGTTGCGAACAAAATCTTTTATGTCTTGTGATCGCGTAATCCTGCCACTGGTCGATTCCTGAGCGCATTGTTTAGAAACGGCTTGAACTCGCAAAACACACCGAATGTTGCAGTTCTGTCATGAAGTTTTTGACGCATTCTCTTTCCCTCTGCATGCGATTGTTGAACTTGCAACGCTCGGCGATTATAGAACACGCAAGATTGTAGCGACGTTGTAGAACTTTCTGTATTTTTGCTAAGGTTTTCTTTGTAGGCCTGTAAGAGACTAAACTTTTCTGTAGCTCCCCGCTTTCTGCACTTCCTACTACGTTGAAGAACAGTCTCAGCTTTTTCATGTCCAAACTTCATTAGGTGCCACAAAGTTCTCAAACCTCCCGAATTATAATTTGATGTCATCAATTCTTGGGCTAAACTCTGGCACGCTTTAGAAATTTTGCGAAGCTAGTGGAACCACCATTTTGAAAGGCTTGCTTTCTGTTATTGGCCAGTCGTCCGTTCCGCTTCAACCGCTATGCCGGTACTTGCTTCAGGATCGTACTATCAGTCCCATCTTCGTCGCCAGTTGTTCTATCGCTGGCAAAAGAACGACACGAGCGCAGGAACCAGGAAGCAACGAGTGCCTCTTTATTCAGTAAAGGCTTCGCTTTTATAGTGCTCATCATGAGGATGGCCTTACATCATAGCTCGTTTGATAATTGATATACCGGCATTGTTTTTGTACTTTTTTTATTTGCAGTAGCCCCTTTTTCTTAATACTTGTCCTAATCAACGTTTTTCAAAGTAGTTATTGCATGAGCGTGTATTTCTTCAGAATGAACTACCTCAAGCACTAACGTGTAACAAAATAAATAAGCAATAAAAGGCTCAATCATTACTGCTTCTAAGCCAACTGCGCTTTCACGTACACTGACAAAAATAAAAGAAGGTCGACGCATTTACTGAATATACAGGCCCGTGCGAATGTCCAGAGGCCACTGAAGGTGATGTACCTGGAGATGTCACTAAGTTGACTACGTGCGTACCAGGCTTGCAGAAATTCTCTTTTTTCCTGTTCTGTTGACAGGCCAGCGTTCCATTGCCCAGGACACAACTATGTCTCAGCAGTGTTGGTGTGAAAAAGATAGAAAGAAGGGTTTTATTCTAAGAGAGGACGTGAAGGCGAACATTTGAACAGGTTTACCTCTATGGTCGGGAAAAGACAGCTCCCATCTTCTGCCCCCCCCCCCCAGAAACTGCAGTCTGCCTGTAGCAGTAGGACTGAAAAGAAAAAAAAATGCAGCAGCAGGTTAGTACTGTCTCTCATCATCAGCACAGAAAATAAGGTTATATTTCGAGAGGATGTTCTCTCTTTTCTCTCTTTCTTTCACTTCCATGTCCCCTCCATCTTGCAATGTTGAGCCAGGCTGCCGAATGGGTTATCCCCCACTTCCACAGAAATGTCGACTGCCTCACGACTCGTTTTGCAAGCAATCCTCCCACTTCTCTTGCATTCCTCGTCCCTAGTCTCATCAGTTCCCTTTGCCCCTCTCTTTTTGTGTCCTGAAAGCACCACTTCACTCGAAGAACCGAGTATATTTCTAGATTAATATCTGACATACCGCTTATACAATGAAAACAACTTTTTCATCAATAGGGGCCTTAGGATTGTACGTGTACTTTTTGACGTTATCATGTTACCGGATACCGGCTAAAATATGCGCATGCGCGGGTCTTTGCAAAACACAAACTTTTACGTTTCTTGCCAGGTCGGGCTTAAAAAATTACGTTTCCCGCATTATAGGCTTTACGTTTTCCGTCTTATCTCGCAAATCCACCTATTTAGTAGAAACTCGTGGTATGCGCATTGCAGGAACTCGACCGTCGAGTTGAAATGCGCCGAAGTGCGAGCACCAATACCCATTACATTGTTTCAGTGGTATTACCAAAGCTAGAAGGGCCTAGGACATAGACACCGTAAACTTGCAAACTACCAACAAGGTGGATAAGTAGCGCCATCTAGCGGTGCAATATTGAATTAGGTGACCACAAAGTTTTAATTGCAGAAACATCGGGCATTGTACTCTTATGCAAGAGCTGCGCAGTGGGGTTATTGCAAATCAATTACCTTTCGAATAACTTTCACCTCAAAAACATTACCCGTAAGCCAACGTGTTCATGACTGTGGTTGCATGAAGTGTCACAATATGTCGAGACCATCGTTGCAGTAGCCTTGTATATTTCACCCTTTCGCGCATACGAGAATACTGTGCGTGATAAAAAAACGTCTCGTGATTTCGCCACAATGATGGTTCAATCATATGGAAGGTGAAGGCAGTTAATATGCAGTTAGCATCACCATTTATAGTTTGCGAAAACATGAAGGTATACGCTTTTACGTACGCACGTAAACGTTTACGTACGGGGAGCTAAAGCTTTGAAAGATAATCGTTCCGGTCAGACGGTAAACGCAGACGGGTATCCGGTAACATGTTAACGTAAAGTAAACGTACTCTCTGATATGAGTGCGTGTAATCGTTCTAAAAGTCTGTACCAAGAACATTGCCTTACCTCAATTTATATAAAGGATGATAATATTTGATCTTTAGTGGTTCAAAGGCCATTTGATCGCCAAGGAGCGCCTTTTCTTAGGAATAAAAATGTGGACAATGATTTCTATATATGGCTGTATAAGGGTGTTAAAATTCCTCGCAGTAAGGCAGGTAAAAATATAGAAGTAATAAAATCATGACCACGACGTGAAATGCCTGTAGTGTGAATGGACGACGAAAGTTTGGGATGACCAAAGTGCACATGTATGGCATTAGCACAAGTGCCTCGATCGTCCACGTCCTTGCATCGAAGGACCGCGAGGCAAGTGCTTTGCTTAGTGTAGCCACCACAGCGAAGACCTCTCTGGAGAGGTTGTGCCACGTAAGGCCCAGGTATAAGGCATGAAGGGTACGGGCGTCTGTCAAAAAAGCCAATGACGATTAAGGTGAGAAAAGTGGTTCCCCACCGACGAACATTGCAGGGTGAAATAGTATGCGTTGTCAGTTGGTTGATGGGAAATGTTGTCTTTGAGCGCGTCCAATTACTTACGCTGTACTAAAATGTAAACTACGTTGAGTGCTTCTCCACACCTGTCGCACAAAGGTGGATCACCACCAGATAAAAAAAATGCATCTGCAGCATTTGTTTGTCCTGTTCTTAACCTTGTGAGTATTACTTCTGTGTGGTGTGAATTTGTTACTTCGGCCAATGACGAAGTGGTGGCTTGATAAAATATATTTATTACATGTGTGCGTGTCCCATGTGCTTTGCCAATAACCCCTGCTCATGACGAAACAAGCGCTGAAAATACACACACTCAGAGAAGACACAGACAAGCGCTTACTAGCAACTGAAAATTTTATTTCGAAGCGAACACTAATAAATACATCCACGTATGTACGTCATTCCCAACTTCCCCTGTCAACATCAACAACGTGATATAACAAAATATGCACTCCCATATTCGATGGCACCTAACCGCAAACACGTGTCAAGAACTAAGAAAAAAAAACGTAAAACAGAAAAAAAACAGAAAAAACTGAAAAAACGTAAAACAAAAAAGCACTTGGTTATGTGACGCCCAAAAAAGCAAATTCCGCATCTGTCAGTAGAACTGACGCTTGACTGACACAACTGTCCCCTTCTTTTCTTATTCTTGCTTTTTTTCTGTTTGACGTTCTTTTCTCTTTTTTTCTATTTTAAGTTTCTTTTTTTAGTTCTTGACACGTCTTTGTTTCCGGTTGTGTGCCATCAAATATGGGAGTGCATATTTTGTTACATCACGTTGTTGATGATGACAGGGGAAGTTGGGAATGACGTACATAAGTGTAATGTATTTATTAGTGTTCGCTTCCAAATAAAATTTTCAGCTGCTAGTAAGCGCTGGTCTGTGTCTTCTTTGAGTGTGTGTATTTTTAGCGCTTGTTTCATCATGAACCTTTACCAACACGCCCTACTGGCAGTCCTTCTCAATAACCCCGGAGCTTTCGTTTTAGAAAATGCTTCAAGTCAAACACAGGAATGGGTATCAATGTATCGGCAGTGGTTTCGTTGGTGGATTCAGCTAGGTGGTCCACTAAAACGTTGCCTTGTATTTCGCGGTGCTCTGGCACCCTGCAGCCTACCACATGTTGTTGGGATGGGAATACAGTGCATAAAAGCGAGTAAAGTGAGACAAGAATAGAGTTTTTGTGCTTTTTGAGAGTTTTCATAGCTTTCACTATGTTAGGAAACCTGTGTATAATATTGCTTTCTGTAGTTTTATTTTTTATTGTGTTGATGGCCGCAACTGTCGCGAAAGCTTCGCTGGGGAAAATGCTTGTACCAGAGCGCAGAACGTCACATTCCGAAAAGGATGGGCAGAAGGCTGCGTACGACACAGAAGTGTTGGACTTTGAGGTATCCGTAAAGAACTCAGGACATGTGTATTTATGTTGTAGTTCCAGGAAGTATGCCTGAATATTTGCAATGGGCACGTGTTTCGTAGCCTCTAAACAAGACACGTCGCAATCTGTCGCCTGCTACTAACACAGTGGCAGGCATGCTGAGGAAGCCATCAAACAGTGTTCCAGTGCCACTCCGGTTTCCCTCGCTGGGCCCCTTACACTTACGCAGTACGACTGTCTCTTGGAAGGCCGGTTTTTAAACACAGAATAACTTAATAAACAATTGTATCGGGCCAGTTGGTAAGGATCCATCTTGCTAGGAAGCGCAGCCACTATTACAAAGAAAGCACAACACAAGTGCTTAACTTCAACTAAACGTTTATTGCAAACGTCAGAGTTTATAAAGGGGGTGAAAAGAGAAAAAAAAGGTAGACAACAAAAAACACACGTGCCAGTCCAGTACATTACTATCCGTTATCGTCTATCACACCATCCAAAAACATAGTTCTTTCCGAATGAGCGAGATAGAGGGTGCACTAACAATATAAAAATCATCGCGTGTCATTTAAGCCGCTTCTACTATCAAACGGGCTAACAAATCTCTGTCCCGATACAGCACGCACGTGTTATCAAAATAAGGCACACAACCACGCTCTTTACAGTGGATCGCTAAGTGACCATCACTACCCTTCTGCACTTTATTTGGTGCTCTTGTCGCCTCTCATTAATGCATCTTTCAGTTGTTCCCGCATAAACAAGACCACATGAGAAGGGCAGTCTGTAAACAACCGACTGCGCACACTCAACATATTTATTGCGATGCTTAATTTGGCAACATTTCTTTTCTTTTGAAACAGGACAACTTTGGTGACATATTCTGGACAGTTTTTCAGGAGCAGACATAACCACTCAGACGGCTACCTTATTAGCAATATTTTTAAGATTGTATGCCACACTATGGATATAGGGGACAACAGCCGTTTTACGCTGCTGCAGGGAAGTGTTAATACGATGCCTATTTTGTTTCTTTAGGTCCCTATGTAGCGATTCAGCGACGCTTATAACCATTCGTTGCGGGTAGCCTGCTGCCTTCAGTCGCAAAACATGTTGCTCAAAGGTCTACTTTATGAGGTGGAAACAGGACTTCTTCAACGAATTAAAAAGGCACATTCGTGCAACAGACCTCTTCACTACTTTGGTATGGGCAGAAAAGAAAGGCAACAACGGCTTTTTTCTCATGGGCTCATAAGGCCAACAAACGTGGTCATCTTGAAATTGCAACGACGATCTAGAAACCTGAGCGTATCACCATAGGGCACTTCATGTGTTAGTTTCAGAGGCTGACAAACTGTCTCAAATTCTCCAAGTGTCAAAACAGCAACACTTTGAAACTCTTTGGCATTAACGGATAACGGATAGTAATGTACTGGACTGGCACGTGTGCTTTTTGTTTTCTACCATTTTTTTCTCTTTTCACCTCCTTTATAAACTCTGACGTTTGCAATCAACGTTTAGATGAAGTTAAGCGCTTGTGTTGTGTGTTCTCTGTAATAGTGGCTGCACTTCCTTGCAAGACAGAATAACTTGACAAGTCACTAATTGTAAAATGTAAAGGGTGTTCCTTGTCTGCGTTCACCTTGATATAATATTTATTAGACATGTAACCTCTCTGCTGGTAAAGTGACTATTCCTTCGGTTCTATGTACAGGCCTTCCACAGGGCTAGCGCAGAAAGCTCCCGTAGAGGGCGGATGCCTATATGATGAACAGGATCAAGCATCCTCAGGGTAGTAGGTGTCGCAGACTGATATGTTATTGCCCCATAGTACAGGCGAGTACGGGTGGGGCTTTTATACAAGTTCATCCGAAACCCCTTGTCACTTCTCCACGTATTTTGTGACAACACCTTTAGAGAATTCGTGGCTTTTATGCACTTGTTTTTGAATACTTTATGTGTGGTAAAAAGTAGCTAATAGTTTCCAAGATTAGGCCTAAAAATTATGTTCAGTATTAGCAGAAAGATCTTGCCCATGCACCTAAAAATCAGGTTCGAAACGAATGCCCCTCCTCCTGATGAAGACGACGCACGCACTTTTCTGTGCATAAAGTTGGAACACGTTCTCTTCTCCTCAATTGCAAACACTGTTCAAACGGAGCTGAACCTGCCGCTCACACAAGACCAGATTACAAGACTTGAAACCAAGCTGGACGTCATCGACATATGCGCAGTCAAACGTACTGCGAGGGATAGATAGGCGCAAAAATTCATTTTGATAATGAAAGGTGTGCAACTAAGTACACCATCTGGCGGCACTCCTGTTTTTTGGACAAATGTTTGGGAAAAAACGTTGACACTTGGACAAGGAATGTCCGGCTTGACAAGAAACTTTTGATAATGGTAAACGTTGTGCCACGCAAGCCAAGTTGGGACAAGTCTTTTAATATTCCGAAGTGCCATGTTGTATATTTGCCTTTCTCGTATAAAGTAACAAGAAAAGAAAGTAGTTTTTGTGGACAAAAGCGTCTCCCATCTACACTTATATACAAACAAGGTGGTCGATGACAGGCCTACCCTCTCAAAACTCGCAATGGCATTGGTCGAGCAAATTGTTTATTTCAAGTAATTCCGTAAGTCGGCAGTTCATGAGTTTTTTTTTTCAAAAAGTTTGCGCAGGTAAGTGCAATGGGCCTATAACTCGGAACTGAAAAAGGGTCCTTGTCCTGTTTAAAAATTGGAACAGCAATAGCGTTTTTCCAAGAATTAGGGATAGCGCCAAAAATTACATAGGTTTGTACAAGCAAAATAAGATTGTTTGCGTTTCAAGTGTTAACTTTTTACCATTTCATGCTCCACATGGTCAGTACCTGGGTGTAATCGCTGCAAAAGTTCAGTGTTGTTGGAGCTCAGCTAAGCTGAAAGCTTGGTTGTATGCCTCGTACCTTGTACATTTGTGTCCAAATTTCTGTTTTTGATTTTTGTTTTGCATTTTTGGAAAGCTTCGGTATAGTGTGAAGAACTGGACACACGTTTGAAGCGCGGGCCGAGCAAGCTCGCCTGACATTGCAAGCTGTCACGCTGTGTGTTTACAAGTGGGAGTTAGTGTACTCGTCTTCTTGCTACCCAACCAACCATGTTCCAGACTTTACCCTCCTGCGTATATGAATTGATACTTGATGAAAGCTTGTGCCAGCTTTCCATTCTCACCTGTCGATGCGTTCTCCTGCCTTGAGACTTTATTTTCTTAAAGCTGTCAAGATTTTCGGCTGTTTGTGAGTTCCGAAGGAACCCGCATGCCCTAATCTGCACCTTTCGCGCAATTCGACATTCACCGTTCCACCATGGGACGCCTCTCTTGATGGCCAGTGCAGATGTTCGCGGGTTGTATTTGGCTCCTGCTTCAATAGGAAAAGCTGTGAAGTACTGCGCAGCTTCATCTATGCTTAACCCACATATGTAAGTCAAACCTAAACGAATATTGTTGTGAAACTGTTCCCAGTCGGCTTTGGTTGTCAGCCATTAGGGAACACGTGGAGAACATTCGTATGGTCTTGGTGTACTTAAAAATACAGGAAAATGGTCACTTCCATGGGAATTAGTAATTTTCATTACAGTACGGGTATAAGTGAAAGATATACAATGCCCCCCCCTCACACCTTCCTACCAAGATTACTGTGGCGAAGCTAACCCAGACCTGGACCGCCCATTCACGCTCAGGGAGCTGGAAGCTGCCTTAGCCACTCAATCTACCCGCTCGGCACCCGGTGAGGATGAGATAACATATACTACATTACGTAATCTCCCCGACAACGCGAAGGAATTTCTCTTACACACATTCAACGAAGCATGGAACAGCGGCTGTCTTCCAAGCTCTTGGACATCATCTCTAATTTGCATGATTCCGAAGCCCGGCAAACCTCCATCTCCCTCTAACCTTCGCCCTATCTCTTTGACGTCATGCGTTGGCAAGACTCTTGAACGAATGGCCTTGACTCGGCTGTCTGATTTTATTGAGGCGAAAGAGTTTTTCCCTCCTTCTCTTATTGGCTTCCGACGCCACGTTTGTGCGCAGGACATGTTCCTTGTTCTTCAGCATACTTTTCTTTCACCTTCTCGTAGTCAGATCCATGCGCTTGTAACCGTAGATGTACGGAAGGCATTCGATGGCGTGAGTCATGACCACATACTCGCTCAGCTCTCCTCCCTGTCATGTGGCTCCCGCATGTATTCTTACATCCGATCATTTCTTTCCAATCGAGTTGCTCGCTTCAGAGTCGATACTCATTTGTCTAACCCACACTCCCTCACCCGCGGCACTCCTCAAGGTGCCGTACTATCTCCTACTCTATTTAATATGGCTATGGCCCCCCTTGCCTCCCAACTGTCCCAAATACCTGACCTCCACCATATTTTTTATGCAGACGACATCACTCTCTGGTGTACGTCTGGATGTCCCGGCCACGTGCAGGATACTTTGCAACGTGGCCTGGACCTTATCGCTTCCTTTCTCGCTACTGCTGGCCTGTCCCCTGCACCGGAGAAATGTGAACTACTTTTGCTAAACAGGTCTGCGTACCAGTGCTCCCACAATACCCTCATCTCCCTACATCTTTCTAGCTCGCTCATCCCCACTGTTCAGCAATGCAAAGTTCTTGGCTTCCCTTTGCACGCGACAAAGAACGCGCAGGCCCTACATCACGCTGTGAGGACTTGCCATTCGGTGACCCACCTCCTGCGACGCGTTGTCACTCGGCAGTCGGGGCTCCACGAGGCTCATGCGTGCCGGGTTGCACATGCGCTTGCCCTTAATAAGTTCTTGTACTTTGTACCCTACGTTCATTTCACCGAAACGCAACTCAACACACTCGAAAGAGCTCTATTAGGCCTCTACAAGGCAGCTCTAAACCTCCCTCTCACTACCTCTACCACTAAGCTCTTTGCCACAGGCCTCTTCCATTCATTACGTTCTCTTATTTCTCTGCACCACGACTCTCAGATTGCCCGTCTTTCTCCCACTCGTCAAGGCCAATGGCTATTAGCCCAAGCTGGTATCCCTCACATTCCCGTTTCCGTTCCCACCTTGCCTTCTGCCGCTAGCACCGCTGCTTCTAACCTTCGCATCCTTCCCCTCCCATCCAATATGTCTCCCGTTCTTCACGCCGGCCGGCGTCATGCGGCAGCACAGCATCATTCTCCTCCTCTCTCTACACAGGGAGTTGCCTACACAGATGCCTCATACATGGCTCCTCGGGGCTCGTGTGGCTACGTTATCTACCATCCACACCTTTTGGCACCTGACACGCACACCAGCGGGCCATACTTACACCCGCCAAATGTACTTTCGCTCGAGGTCCTTTCCATGGTCCACGCCATGCAGTCATTTTCCTCCCTCCCTTCTCTCCCCGAGTACACGATTTACTCCGACTCTCACTCCGCCATCCGTCACATACAGAACAACACGTTGCCTTCTGCTCTTCAACAGGAGGTCGAGCGAGCGGCCTCTGCTCTTCAACCCTCCACTGTCTTCCTCCGCTGGGTTCCAGGGCATTCGGGTATTAACGGCAATGAGCTAGCTCATCAGCTTGCCCGCGATATATTGCACCGGGCACCGTTCATTCCCTGGCCCACACCTTCGGAAGACAGTGAGAGCTGCGCGAATAACGATGGGCAGATCTCCTTGCGTCACACTATCAAGGAGGTATATCTCCAGCTCCGGCTCGACAAGCGTCTTTACCCTCCCCCTCATCCATCACTCACGGCGCTCGAGGCTCGAACTCTACGGCACATCCAAATGAACTGCTTGATAACCCCCTCTCGCCTTTTCCTTTATAAATATAGGTCTAACCCCTGCTGTCCTAATTGTCCCTCCCCATACGCTGACCTGTCACACTGCCTGTTTTACTGCCCAACTGCTCAGCAATCCTGCTATTACCCTCCCCAATCCCTTTCCATCACCTCCTGGCTCGACTGGATCGGCGCCGAAGGGGAAGAAGAACAGCGTCGACTGATCGCACAGGCGGTCGAAATGCTCGGCCTGTAAATTTGGCTGAATAAAAGTCTATTACTACTACTATACAATGCTGAGGTCTACAGATGAGAAAGTTTTGCTGGCGAGGTTATAGTACGTTGGCTCTTTCCAGTTTAATACGCAGACACCAGAAGAGAAGAGAAACTGTTTATTAAGACGATATCATGCATCACAGTGAGAATTACCCCAAGGACCGCAATGTGCTTTCAGGTCCCCAAGGACCAGATAAGGTTCAGGTATAGTTTGTCTATGAAAGAGTAGAAGTCACGTTTTTCGAGACGATGGTGAGGAGGTATGTATAGAGAGCAGACGGTGACAAGTATGTTTAGAAGAATTGCTCGGAGAACCACCACCTCAAGGAATGTCTTAAGTGGTTAGTGCATACACACTACTCCTTGAATAACTCTAATGGCCACGTCAGCAGATGACGGCACACCATCGTCTCGGCCCTTTCGGAATATGAAGTAAGCCCGCAAAAAAGTTGTATTGTGAGATTTTATGTGCGTTTTCTGTACACACAGCAATTTTTCTGAGCGTTTGTATAAGAGGTCTTAGACATTGTCGAGGTTTCTAAGCAATTTTTTGACGTTATAGTTTACGTCTCCATATTGAAAGTAGAGTAGTGCTGTGTGTACGTTAAGGGTGTGGCTTGTTTAAGCTGAAAGTTTGAACTAAAGTAACAGGGCTATCATCAGGCCCTGTTATCAGTTTTTTTGTTCTTTTGGCGCGCTCTTAGGAGCTGCACTGCTCTTTTGGCCCCAGGGGTAACGTGGTGTCCATTGCCTCTTGGCAGGCACTGGATGCCCGCACGTGCAAGCTGGTGGATCGAGTTTTGGACCTCACCTGGTGAGGTGAATGCTTTGGTACCTGACGACCCTGGAGCCACCGGTAGCTGTTCGAGAGTTGGAGGGGCAGGTTGGGCTGCTAACGCCAAGGGGGGCAGGTGCCACAGCCAATGACTCGCTGCTAGTGGGTCGGTGGTGTAGTAAGGGCTGGTGCAGTGCTGTCCTTTGCGCATCGCATCAGCGTAAGGTGTGATGTGAAATTGTGAGGACTTAATACAGGCTTAGCGGAAAGGAATGTTTTCTTTGTACTTCAATGTGATTATGCATTTCTCTTTCTGCCAGCTTAGACATGAACGTGAATAAGTGGAGTGATTGCTATTACGGTTGACACAGTGTGCTGTGTCCGTACAGTAGTCAGATGTATGACTTCCTCCACCGCATTTATCACAAGTTGATGACCACGGCAACTCAGCCATCAATGACAAAATCTTTGGCATTTGAATCAACGTCTTGGATTTGGAATTCATTGCCTAAAAGGTAATTCAATGTAACCTGTTTTAATTGTTTGGTGAAGTACATTGGACGCAAATGTGAGGATGAGATGTTTCATTGGGATTTACTTTTCTTCTCGTCTAATAATGAGTCACTTTACGTTTGGGACGTGTTGGTCTTCCTAATCCTTCTAGCAGATTTGCTTCAGACAGATCACATATATCTCTCTTCGAAACAACTCTACGTAAGCTGTTCATGAATCATTGTAGTGTCACTGAAATTGATATGCTGCCAAGTTATACGACACTCTTGAGCTTCTGATACTGCTTTTTCAATAGAAGTTCAAGAAGGAGGTCGCCACTTGCCGTGTGGTCACATTGTAACCTGGCCCAAAGGCCTCGGTCAAGAAGTTTGCAACAATAAAAGGAGAGATGATCTTTGCAAGTTTACAAGCCTTGTCACTGTGTAGGACATGAAATTTCGGAAAGTTTTCTATTCGTGGAGTAAGAGATCGGAGAATGTCTTCGGTGCATCAATTTTGTGAGAGTAACAATCAAGGAGGTCGGGGAATGGATCTGTTTTCATTATAGGTGTGTATTTTGGCAGAAATGGCGGCCACCTACCATGGAATCCAACTAGGGGACGCTGCTGGACTTAATATTCAAGGCTGCAGACGCTACCCAAACAAAGCCACTATAACCTAATATATTTGTCTAAGAAAAAGCATATATACGACGGTAACCCAAGCCGCCTTAGAAAACGAAAAAGTAATTGAAGAAATTGGAAGACAGAACAGCGGAAAAAGAAGATAAAAAAGAAAAAGGTAGGAGAGGGTGAAAAGGAAAAGGCGACTGCCCATTTCTCCTGGGTTGGTCAGCCTAGGGTTGCCGACTACATGACGGGTCTGTTGCCTCTGCTGGAGAGCTTAAAATCAAAACACGAAGCTTCCGCTCAAGCCCCAGGATCCCCTTTTCAATGGACATGGCTAAAGCACGAACGGCGGAATATGGGAGGAGATCAAAATCTTTCCGTTAGCTCGTGTCCGTGGTGTCGCTGCACGCCAAACGCCTGCTCACCCATGCTTCTGCGGGGCTACCTCAATTCACTACATTTGTAAAGAATTGACGCTGATCTCAATTATTCGAGTTTATTAGTTCAGTTGACACGATAGATCACACTAGACTTCGAACTGGTGTTCACATATATGAAAAGTGGGCACAATTACCTTTTATTTACTGGCTAGACCAAAGAGAGGTTTATTATGGTAATTATTAATTTTTGCATAATCAGCCCATTATTATGCTATTTTCCAATATTGCATATCTAAACAACACTCGAAATATTGCATTGGATTGATTCAATTTACTGAAGTTATGTTAAGAAAAAAGACGTAGTCGAAACAATACATTATCGAAATTCTGCTGACCTTTTACAGACATCCTGTAAAATTTGCAAATTATTGATCACATCTTTGGTTTATTAACGTAGCGTTACCAAATTGTAGCACTAGCTGACGAGAATAGCAGATAACTCAAGAAACGCTCACTCACCAGTTTTACTCCGCACCAGCAACCGCTCAACACTCGCGAGATCACAACGTGCCGCTCGCTGCTCAGAACCTTCACACGATTAAGGTTTCTAGAACTCCCTTCAGTCAAATACAACCTTCGCTGCCGCTTGTAGTCGCCTGTGAGATCAAGAAAGTGCAGAGAACGACTTCTTTTTTCCAGAACGTGGCCGAAGGCTTCGCAGAATCCTCACTGCACCAGCTTGGTCTGCAGCATGTTGGTTAGTGGAGAACGGCCGCCCGGCGGCGAGGATGCCTACTTCATTCCTCCAACAGCCAATGAAAACTGCTGAGTGACACGCCGGAGCAGCTGGAGAGCATAGACCAAAGCATAAGCGAAGGGCTCGAGCAGTTGCGGAGCAACTACAGGAGCATATTCAGGGATAGGGCCCCGCTTTTTTCCGGTTTCCTTCGGCCGTCACCCACTGGAGAAAAACGGTGGAAAACGCATGTATGCTCATGTACATATGCTCCGGTACATTCCGGTTTGACTTAGGTCACCGGAGCACAGCGGGAGCATAATCGCCCAGATCCTCCCATCTGGGTTTATTTTTCTTTACAGTGTTATGAGTGTAGTGCTTCTGTAGACCCAAGCACCGACCTCTAAGCCATAAGCAAAGGACTTACCAGGGGACTGAAAAAAACTACGACAGGGCCACAGGTTGGACAAGGCAACAGATACGAAGCAAAGGAGGACTCCGTATTGACACGTCCAACAGATGCACTACTAGAATCGGAACTTGGCGCTTCACTTACGTCGCTAGTTTAATGGTTATTTCAGAAAAGTCAAGAGATGCGGTTATCGGAATGGACTTTCTTGCAGGCGAATGGTGCAGTTACCAATTTACAGGGAACGTGTGTATCTTGTTCAACGAACTTTGTCATTGCGCCGTTTGAGTGTGAAATACGAGTCGGTGTGCTTAAGATCGTAGACTACAACGTAACACTACCTCCAAGGTCTTTCATCACTGCCGTGGTGAGGAAAATATATTCAGCGATGCGAAAGAATGGCTGAGAGTACCAACACGCTCCTACTCTAAGAAGGAATTAGTGCCGCTAGCGGCCATTGCGAGCTGGGATCTACCCTACGCGTCCCCGCTGACGTGAGTTGCCGACACGTGAGGTTATGTCGGACCTGGACTCCTATTGCAACGTGGAGCGACCCGGGTGAAGGAAACGATGCTTACAAGTTGGGGGTACGGAAAAATCACAGCTCTTCCACAAATACGGAAGAATGAACGCGGTAGCAACAAATGAGAAGGTCAGGCGCAAAATGGCATACAGTTCGAAACATGCCCCACGTTTCTCAGGCACAAATAGCGCTGGAAACGTACTCACAGGTACAGATTAACGTGAATAAGCGTCTCAGTTGTTGCTTCACTCTGAAAATCACGCCCTTTTCGCAAACGAAGACTGTTGAACAATTGCAGTTACATTTGTGCGCCCGGATATTACAGTAAATTTGTTCCGGTGAATTTCCGGCGCCAGCCAAGACGTACGATTTTCATAACCGCGAAATTAAAGCGTGTGAACGAGCGTTCGACCCCCTTCTTTTCGCGGAGCAAAGCACGCATGGGAGATGAGAGTGCGCGCTGAAGCGTCGCGACGATGTGGCCACGTGCGCTCATTGCGCCATCTTGCTGGTAGTGCTGACATAATGAGTTTCCACGAGATGCACGTCAACAGCGGTAAGTGACAAATATAATAGATTGCCGTTTCAACATAGAGGGGTTTACCTCTCCGTGGCTAAGTAGTTAATGCCTCGCACTCACGTTTCAGACTTCCCTGTTTCAATTCCACGCGCCGGAGTCTTTTTATAGATCTTTTTACTTTTTCATATATACAGATGCGTATACATACACGGCGAGTGACGGCGACACCGACGCCGGCGGCAAAATATAGCTGAGAGTGTCCAAATAATCTAAAACAAACAGGTTTACTGGGACTATTTACAATTATTAACAACATAGCAGGGTAGAGTTTTGCAAACAACGAACGTGGTGGTTGAACCGGTAAACCAGGGTTCAGAGCACCTTTCTGCCCTTTGCAGCGTCGTTTAAACCCTACTTGGCTCCTTCTTGTTTTAGGTCGTGAGAACGCGCCCTGGCTATGCTTCTTATTGACAGATTATCAGCGACGAACGAAAGTCTCAGCAATGCGTTCGGCTGCGTGATATTCTTATCACCGATTTTTTATCACCAAAATATTTTTATCACCGATTTCGAAAATTAGGTGCAACATAATTTGAATGAAACTGTGATTGGTCGGTTGAATGACTACTCTGGAAGTATAGATTTCACTCCTTCCAAGATTGCATCACTCGCCGTAAAAGTGTTAGACTCCATACTCACGTTAATCCATATCAAGGCAGCACTATCAATGAATCAGAAGTAGAAACTTGTGAGCCTCATTCGAAAATGCACCTCGTGTTTATCAACGTCGTCGGAATTCCAGAGAACGGAATCATTCATGGACCTAAGCAAGAAGAGTTTCCAAGATATTGAAGAGTATAACTTGGAGACAGTAGCACACATTCTACCACTGGCCTCGGGTTTTGCATTTAGTTGCGACGCATCGTTTGCTCGGGGCTGCGTTTGTTCGTTGGCGACCACCCACTTTCCAGCTGCGCATGCTCAAGCTCTTCCCTGTCTCCTTGCGTAAGCTCGAGGACAGAGGGGAGTTCTCATGGTTTTTGCTACCAATTATTCATACCAACTGACCCAGCTGTCTACAGCCAAGCATGTTCGCTGGGCTAATATGCTGCCTGGCGTCTTCAAAGATTGTAATCAGGGCTGTCAGTCTTTTCCTGGCTTCTTAGCCACAGACGAGACAGTTGTCTGGCTTCTTCGGCTGCTGAAAGTAGGCAGTGACGTCGAGGGTTTTTTCATTGGAGGCGTTCGGTAGCATGGCGTCGAGCGTCGTCGCCGGGCACTATCCGTATGCAAACATGTACGGCTCACTTGCGCCTTTTTTTACATAGAACGATGACATTCCACGTGCTGTGTTTGACGTCGACGCACATACGTGGCGATCGGGTCAACGATAGTCGCATTGAGACCCTCGGTGAAGCCATTCGTCAGTGGGCGGTAGGCTGTGGTTCTGTGGTGAGTTGTTTGGCTGTATATAAAGATGGCCTTGGTTAGGTGCGCAGTTACGTACGAGAGGCCAGAATGAAAGCCAACCACAGCGGTAGGCTGATGATGTTGCAACTTCTTCGTAGAAATCTTTCTTCTAGTACATAACGTTACAGTCACTCACTGAAAGGCGACTTTTAACGCGAATATCACTCACACCAACCTGAAGAAAACTATAACCAACAGGAGTAAGATTGCTGAGTGTGCAGGCTGGCTGAAATGCCTGGTACTTGAACAACGGTGCAAAAGATGGTACTACGAAAACCGACACCTGCAACGCTGCACTTGTGTCACTGGTCCCGTTAATTTGGTAGGCGATCACCGGGGTAATTCCAAGGGCCGAAGTATCGGCTCTCGAACTTCACCACGAAAACGCGGCAAATTAGAAGTGACTTTATTTGGCGTGCCAGCAGACGCCGGTTGTGATCTAAAGAACGAGTCAGAACCGAGAGTTCATAAACAAAACAAAGGTGTATTCTCAAGTCTGGCAGATTAAAAGATACACAAACATGCACCCTCAGCAATAATTCAGTACAACAATTAACTAATCAAACAACGGACTACACAATACAACCAGATACACTTGAAGCAACGAAAAAAAACAAAAATACGTGCTACAATGCAATCACATGCATCAAACAATGAAGACACTTAAGGACCAAAGAGTTCGCAAACTTAGTCCAAAATTCTTGGAACAATATTTGAATGATACTCATTCAGGAGTCACTCACCCAAAGTGCAGCACTGTCATTGATCCACTGGCCTCGAAGTTTTTTTCCAGGAAACCTCGCGTCTTCAATTGGCCGCACTCCAAGCACCAAACTTCCTCGCCGGTACACGTCAGCTTCCCACGCGCAACTGCTGCAACATGTCTTTGCTGGCTTGTGGTAAACACAATGTTCTGTTTGTAACTTAAGCCTTGAGCCCTCAAGTGGAAACTCTTCATCACCTGCTTTGTCACAGAGGACAAAAGCCTTCACAGACACTGCGGAATGACCCTACGCAGACTATCACGAAACTTTCTTCATATCTTGCTTACGCACACTGGCGTAAGCTGTCCCTATCTTCTGTCGACGTACACTGGCGTAAACTGTCTTCATCTTCTAATTTCCCTACTCCGCTGCTCTTTTAAATACCTTTCGCGCTAGATTCCAGTAAATTCTAATGGTTTCGTTGGCCAAATGCAGAGCCAAGGCTGGGGAAAAAACGAGACGTTTCGAGAGCCATCTGCGACACATGGCGCAACTCTGCATTACAACGCTCCTCTCCTTCGAGATCGTTGCATGGTTTTTTGGTGTCTGATGTGAGGAGGTTGGTTGGCGAAACAACGCTTCCAAGAGGAACAAACGGCGCACCCGGGGAGTTTTGAATAATTCTTTTTCTTCTTTAACATTGACCTTTAGTCGTTTCTCTGGCGCTTAGTATAGTCACTGTCGCCAGAATTTGACGGCGCGCTCTTTTCTGAGTGCTCAGTTGTGACACCGCCCCCTCTGAGAAAATTATCTCATAACATTGAAAACCACACAAATGAGCGCGAACAGTCTCCACACATAGGAGTCTGTAACATAGTCCGTCGCTCATGACGCGTCACATTCACTATAGAACACTCAATGAAATTGCACATAGCAATTCATTCTCACAAAACATCAAGTATGACAACAAGTATTTTTATTTTTTATTTATTTATTTGTACCCTCAAGGCCTACAGGCATTTCAGAGGGGAGTGGGTTACAAGGTTATACACAAAACTAAAAACCAGCAAGAAAAGTAGTAAGCAGATAAGTACAAACATACATGGGCCCTAATCATACAATGTTAACTAGTGCAGCACGAAACTGATGGTTGTCTTCGATTGCGGCGGTCAGTCCGGGAAGGCGGTTCCAATCTAGTGACGTCCGAGGAATAAATGACTGAAAGAAGGCATTGGTGTTGCATGATATTGTTCCTATTTTGTGTCGGTGATCCATACGAGAAGAAATATATAAAGGAGGAGTAATTAACTCACTGAATAGGGGCGAATTATGGTAGTAAATTTTGTGAAAAAGACAGAGGCGAGAGTGTTTGCGGCGCGAAGTTAGAGTGGGTAATTGAAGCAAGTTTTTCATGGACGTGACACTTGCCGCACGGGTGAAATTACCGAGAATGAAACGTGCTGCGTTGTTCTAAACGAGCTCAAGTGATGTCACCAGATAGTCATGGCTCGGGTCCCAAATGGATCATGCATATTCGAGTTTAGAACGAACCAATGATTTATACAAAAGTGTTTTTAAAGAGGTAGGTGCAGAAAAGAAGTTGCGGCGAAGGTATCCAAGCAGGCGATTAGCATTATTAATAACGGTATTAATATTAAGCGACCAGGTAAGATCAGTTGTTATGTGAATTCCTAGGTATGGGTACGACGTCACAGGTTCAAGAAGTGTGTTGTTAAGGTAATAGGAACCCGTCGAACGGGCTGTTCTTGAAATGCGTAGGACTTTGCATTTAGTTGTATTAAGTTCCATTAACCATTGCTCACACCAGTTAGAAATTGCATTGATGTCCGATTGCAGTGCCGTAACGTCGTTATCGTTGTTAATTTCTCGAAAAATAACACAGTTATCTGTGTTATTAACACAGTCAGGTACAAGAGTACAACACTTAAATAACACAGTCAGGCACATGAGTACAACACTCCATCACACATTTCAAACAATACAAATGTACAAAACTCTGTCTTTGCAACAATTGTACAATCCTGTACATCACTTCACCGCAACAAACACTCTTACACTTATGACACCGCGTAACAACAGCAATAACACAACACAGTTCGCTCAATGCTGTCAGACCCTTCTAAAACATTCAAACTCGGCTAAGGTAGTCGGCACCAACGTTCTCGCCTTCCTTGATATGCTCGACTCGGGATTGATATTCTTGCAAAAGCAAGCTCCACCTCAAGACTCTGCTGTGTAGCTGTTTAGCCAAATTTATGTATTGGAGTGGCTGGTGATCAGTTTGACCAAGAAAAGCACTCCATACAAATACATATCGAACTTCTGTATCCTGCACACCAGAGCTAGACATTCTCTTCTATGGTGCTATAGGTTGTCTCCCGGGAAGCCCCGCCACGGTGGTCTAGTGGCTAAGGTACTCGGCTACTGGCCCGCATGTCGTGGGTTCAAATCCCGGCTGAGGCGGCTGCATTTGCGACGGAGGCGGAAATGTTGTAGGCCCGTGTTCTCAGATTTGGGTGCACGTTAAAGAACCCCAGGTGGTCGAAATTTCCGGAGCCCTCCACTATGGCGTCTCTCATAATCATATTGCCACGTTCCATTTCACAAGTTTTTGTTATCGTTCCAAAACACCACACGATTCTCGGCGCAAACCGCGCCTGCAGGTTTCGAGAAGGTTCCAGACTGTAGTAGATCATTTCGATAAGATCACGCCCACTGTGCGAACGGTACAGATTGTTCTGGAACCTACGCCACCGCCAGCGATAACGCTAGAACATTCGACGGCAAGGGTATAAATGCCGACGCGCTTCGCCGCTTGTCAGTTGTTGATCGAAGGCCGACGCTGCGTTCGCCGCTATCAGTCTGAGACTGCTATCTGTGCAAGACTTCTGCTGTAATTAGACTTTCCCTTTACCGGGCACAGGTTCGCCCAAATAAACAGTTAAATCCCAACACGAAGTTTCCTGTCTTTGGCCACGTCAAGACCTCGTGACATCTGGTGGAGGTGCTGCTTTGTTCATGTACCGGACGCCACCGTCAAGCCGTGAGCCAAGCCCCCGTCGCGGAGAAGACACCGACGCCAACCAAGAGCAGCGAACGAGCCGCCGACAGCAAGATCTCCCACCGGAGTACGGCCTTCTACAAGACAAGGCGTGGAAGACCAAGACCATGACCTCGACTGCAGCGACAATGACAACCGGAGCGTCCCAGCCCGCGATCGTCATTCATCAACCCAGGGAATCACCAACGTTCCATGGCTCATCGTTTGAAGACCCGGAAACCTGGCTAGAAACATACGACCGTGTGGCCGCCCTCAACCACTGGGACAACAAAGAAAAGCTCCGTCATGTGTACTTCTACCTGGAAGACACCGCAAGGACCTGGCTAGAGAATCGGGAGTCCACGCTCCGAACGTGGGATGTCTTCTGCGGCGCATTTCTGCAAACGTTCGCAAGCGTCGCTCACAAAGAGAGGGCCGCTGCCCTACTCGAGACCCGGGTTCAGCTACCAAATGAAAAGGTTGGAATTTTCACAGAGGAGATGACGCGCCTATTCCGTCACGCTGACCCAGACATGCCTGAGGAAAGGAAAGTTCGTTTCCTCATGCGTGGGGTCAAACAGGAGCTCTTCGCGGGACTAATGAGGAATCCACCGAACACCGTCCAAGAATTTGTATCCGAGGCGACCACCATCGAAAAAACGCTGGACATGCGCACCAGACAGTATAATCGTCGCCTGACCCCAGAATGCGCTGCTGCTCAAGCCAGTGACTCCGACGACCTGCGTGAAACGATCCGAGCGATCGTGCGGGAAGAGCTGCGCAAACTGTTGCCTTCGGCGCAGCCTCAAGTGGATTCGATCGCCGACATTGTGCGAGAAGTCTGGCAATCGCTTCGAATTCCCGAAACACCACCGCCCGAGCCAGAAACTATGAGCTACGCCGCTGCAGTGCGCTACAACGCTCCTCCCCGTCCACGCCAAAACGCCGCCCCGTCACACTTCCGTTGCCAGACGACACCGCCACCCCAACCGACGTCCTACCATTCCCCAGCGGGCCAGCGCAGTGCACCGAGGAAAACGGACGTTTGGCGTGCACCTGACAACCGCCCGCTCTGCTATCACTGCGGCGAGGCCGGACACACATACCGCCGTTGCCAGTACCGACAGATGGGACTGCGTGGCTTCGCCGTCAATGCACCGCGTCCGCAGCCAGGAGATCGGCCACGTGACATCGCCGACTACCTGGCAGGAACTCAATGGACACCACAAAGTCCTTCCCGTTCGCCGTCGCCCAGCCACCGCATGTCATCGCACCCCCGGCAGTACTCTGGCCCAACGCGGGGCCGGTCTCCTAGCCCGTATCCGGGAAACTAAGGGCAGCAACCGATGGAGGTGCGGTTGCTGTGCGACGAACTACCGAAGATCCTCCGACGACGACGCCGACGCGACGGAGCTTTTAAACACAACACCAACCAGGCAAAGCCCTGATGGCAAAAGCTTACTTACCGAAGGTGGCCGGACGACGCAACATGGAAGCAGCGGAACAAGCCGACGCAGCCGTGACCCGACGCCACGCCCTAACTGTAATGCGAGACGGCGAACTAGCGACCTCGACGTTCTTATCGACGGCCACAGTGTGACTGCTCTCGTCGATACTGGAGCCGACTATTCTGTCATCAGTGGGTGGTTCGCCGCGAAGTTAAAGAAAGTTAGGAGAGCTTGGAAAGGCCCTGAAATCCGCACAGCCGGAGGTCATCTCGTAACGCCTGCAGGAATCTGCACAGCGAGAGTCACCATTAACGGCCGTATTTATCCTACAGACTTCGTAGTCCTACAGCGTTGCTCGAGAGATGCCATCCTTGGCATGGACTTCTTATGCCTCCATGGTTCTGTCATCAACCTAAAAACAAGGTCGATAACGTTATCCACAGAAGAAGCACTACCGCCGCGCACGCCGTCAGGACACCATGCCTTGAATGTGCTTGAAGAACAAGTCACCATTCCGCCTCGCTCAAGCGTCATTATTTCCGTCGGCGCTCCTAAATCACATGACTTGGAAGGCGTCGTTGAAGGCAGTCAGCATCTGTTGGTCACCCGAAATATTTGCGTCGCAAGAGGAATTGCGGAGCTGCGGGGAGGCAAAGCAACGGTTATGCTCACGAATTTCAGCAATGAGTACAAACATGTGAACAAAGGAACAACGGTCGCATACATCGAAGAAATTGTCAAAGCCACCAGTGCTTTCGCCCTCGCCGATTCTGCGGAACCTGCTCAGAGGAACCAAGCCCCTCCCATAGCTTTCGACGTCAATCCCAGACTTCCGAACGATAAGCAAGAAGAGCTCAAGGCCCTGCTGCCATACGAAGATTGCTTTTCGTCGTCATCGAAAATTCGGCAGACCCCAATCACGAAACATCAAATCATAACCGAAGAAAATGCCAGACCACTCCGTCAGAGTCCGTACAGAGTTTTGACGCGAGAACGTGAGGCAATGAAGAGACAAGTTGATGAAATGCTGCGAGATGACATTATCCAGCCGTCCAAGAGTCCGTGGGCATCCCCCGTCGTGTTAGTGAAGAAAAAGGATGGGACCCGACGTTTCTGCGTCGATTATCGCCGCCTGAACAAAATCACAAGAAAGGACGTGTATCCTCTCCCCCGAATAGACGACGCACTTGATCGGCTCCATAACGCCAAGTACTTCTCGTCAATGGACCTCAAGACTAGCTATTGGCAAATCGAAGTCGACGAAAGAGACCGAGAGAAGACGGCGTTTATAACACCGGACGGCCTCTTCGAGTTTAAGGTGATGCCCTTGGGCCTTTGCTCAGCGCCTGCAACTTTTCAACGCGTTATGGATACAGTACTGGCAGGATTGAAGTGGCAGACTTGCCTTGTGTACTTGGACGACGTCGTCCTGTTTACCTCGAGTTTCGACGAGCATCTTCGGCGCCTTGAAGCTGTACTTCAAGCCATCAAGACGTCCGGACTCACACTGAAGCCAGAAAAGTGCAGATTTGCGTATGAGGAGCTCTTAATTCTGGGGCACGTTATCAGCAAGTCTGGAGTTCGTCCCGATCCACGGAAAACAGCCGCTATCGCCGACTTCCCGCCGCCCACTGACAAGAAGGCCGTGCGCCGATTTCTAGTCCTGTGCGCCTATTATAGGCGGTTCGTGAAAAACTTCGCCCGCATCGCCGATCCTCTCACTAACCTTACCAAGGCCGACTCGGAGTTCAAGTGGGAAACGCCACAGGAACACGCTTTCCAGGAGCTTAAACATCGCCTTCAGACACCTCCGTTATTTGCCCATTTCGACGAATTCGCCGAGACAGAAATACATACTGACGCAAGCAGCGTAGGTCTTGGCGCTGTTCTTGTGCAGAGGGCTGACGGACATGAAAGGGTTATTAGTTACGCCAGCCGATCGCTATCCAAAGCAGAAGCAAATTATTCCACAACAGAAAAGGAGTGCCTCGCCATCATCTGGGCTGCGTCGAAATTTCGCCCCTACCTCTACGGCAGGCCCTTCAAAGTTGTGAGCGACCACCACGCCCTGTGTTGGCTAGCCACCTTGAAGGACCCTTCAGGTCGCCTCGCACGATGGAGCCTGAGACTTCAATAATATGACATTACTGTCATTTACAAGTCCGGCAAAAAACACTCCGACGCTGACTGTCTGTCTCGTGCGCCTGTCGACCAACCGCTACCCGACGACCCGGATGACGACTACTTCTTGGGAACGATATCTACCGACGACTTCGCTGAACGACAGCGGGCCGACCCGGAACTTAAAGCCCTAATAGGATACCTCGAAGGCAGGACCGCCGAAGTCCCGAAGGTATTCAAGCGCGCACTTGCGTCGTTCTTTCTACGAAACGGTCTTCTACAAAAGAAAAACTTTTCACCGCTTCGAGCGAAGTACCTCCTTGTGGTGCCTGCAGCTCTGCGACCAGAACTCCTGCAGGCCCTGTACGACGATCCGACGGAAGGGCACCTCGGTGTTTCCCGCACGCTCGCGAGGATACAAGAAAGGGACTACTGGCCACGGCTTACCATCGACATCACTCGTTATGTGAGGACATGCCGGGACTCTCAGCGACGCAAGCCACCGCCGACAAGGCCAGCGGCACTTTTGCAGCCAATTGATCCACCTTGCCGACCTTTCCAGCAGATTGGTATGGACCTACTGGGGCCGTTCCCGACGTCGGCTTTCGGAAATAAGTGGATCGTGGTAGCTACCGACTACCTCACCCGCTACGCCGAGACAAAAGCCCTGCCAAAAGGCAGTGCATTAGAGGTAGCTAAGTTCTTCGTCGAAAATATCGTCCTACGTCATGGCGCCCCGGAGGTGCTTATCACCGATAGAGGAACGGCATTCACTGCCGACTTAACTCAAGCGATCTTGGCATACAGCCAAAAAAACCACCGCCGGACGACAGCGTACCACCCACAGACCAACAGCCTCACCGAGCGGCTTAACAAGACGATCGCCGACATGCTGTCAATGTACGTCGATGTCGAACACAAGACGTGGGACGCCATTCTTCCGTACGTGTCCTTCGCATACAACACGGCGGTGCAGGAGACGACACAGATATCTCCATACAAATTGGTCTACGGAAGGAGCCCGGACGACGCTCGATGCCATGTTAATCAACGTCACCTACGAAGAAAACCTTAATGTGAGTGAGTACCTTCAACGCACCGAAGAAGACCGACAACTTTCGCGTCTCCGTATCAAGAATCAGCAGACGACCGACAGCTGTCATTACAATCTTCGACGACGCTTCGTAGAATACCAGCCCGGTGAACGTGTTTGGGTATGGACGCCGATACACGGACGTGGACTAAGTGAAAAGCTTATGCCACGGTACTTCGGACCGTACAGGGTGGTTCAACGTCTCGGCTCACTTGATTATGAGGGTTTCCCCGACGGCATCACGCACTCTCAACGACGCCAATTGCGACCTGAAGTCCATGTAGCGCGCCTCAAGCCGTTTCATGCACGTTAACAAACTGCAACAGTGTGTTTTCTATTATTGTTGTATTGTAATTTATTCATTGTACTTTCTTGCATTATTATTGTACCTTCATCTTTAGTGTAAGCATCGAGACGATGCCTTTTTTCAGACGGGGGCAATGCACGTTCCATTTCACAAGTTTTTGTTATCGTTCCGAAACACCACACGATTCTCGGCGCAAACCACGCCTGCAGGTTTCGAGAAGGTTCCGGACTGTAGTAGATCATTTCGATAAGATCACGCCCACTGTGCGAACGGTACAGATTGTTCTGGAACCTACGCCACCGCCAGCGATAACGCTAGTTCATTCGACGGCAAGGGTATAAATGCCGACGCGCTTCGCCGCTTGTCAGTTGTTGATCGAAGGCCGACGCTGCGTTCGCCGCTATCAGTCCGAGACTGCTATCTGTGCAAGACTGCTGCTGTAATTAGACTTTCCCTTTACCGGGCACAGGTTCGCCCAAGTAAACAGTTAAATCCCAACACGAAGTTTCCTGTCTTTGGCCACGTCAAGACCTCGTGACAATATGGTGGTTTTGAGTTTGAGTTTGAGTTTATCTAACCATGTGTCAAGTACACGAAAATACACTGCTTACGTGGTTTGGTGCGAAGGGAAAAAAGCTGCATTTCTCAACTTGACTGGCCCCTTCACCCAGAAAAAAAATTTTAAACTACAAGTTTACAAAAAGTTACAAAACTTACAGGCAGCGGAAAACGACAATACAAAAAGAAACACGCATGTGACCCATGACAGCAAAGAATAGAATCACAACTCTAAAATACACACAAAAATATTCATAACAAAGCAATGCATGAAAGAATAAAAACTGAATAACCATTAGAGAAATCACCCAACATTCATTTACAACATAATCAGCACATCCAATTTAACATTTCAGTTTTAGACAGTATACGCAGATTATCAGTTGTTTCTATTTGTTCATCACACTTGGAAGGCGGTAACGTAATGTTTCAAATCCATAGTTTGTGCGAGGACAAGGTACGTGCCAAGTCTCCGTAGACCGAGTAACGCGACTGGCAGGGTTTGGTTGCAAGGTGGCCAAGGTGCGTAAAAAGATGCTTCCTCTGCGTATTTCTTATTTAAAAGCTGACAAAAGCTGGTATTCGTAATAACAGGTGATTCTAAAAATTCCATATTTTGCATATATTGAAGCAGTGTGTGCGTTATAGGATACACCTTCAATACACCGCAAGGCCTTTTATTTAACATGACCAGGTTCTTTAGAGATGCTTTAGAGCCTGTAGACCAGACAAGATGACAATAGTGTAAATGTGAAGAAAAAAGAGCATTGTACACTAATAATTTTTGTTTCACAGGTAGTATGTTCTGGCATCGACACAACACACCTAGAACTTTACAAAGTTTGTGACTAATGTGTTCTGCATGGTAATTCCATGTCATGTGTTCGTGAAAATGGACACCGAGAGTTTTAACTGTTTGACAAAGTTTAATTTCAACGTTATTAAGTATTAGTTTGTGAGACGTTTCAAATGACTTGGCTTTCGCAAGGTTTTGGGACGTTAAACCCCACATCTCAATCAATCAATCAATTGTCTCCCGGAAAAGTAGTTAGCGACTGGCGTTATAGGGTGGAGGATTCTTTTGTGTGACTGCAAGAGCACAGCCCCGAGTCTGGTGTCGAAAGTGTCGGTGCGGAGGATGAATTCCTTGATAAGGTCTGGAAGGAGGAGCACAGGAGGGTTTGAGATGCATTCTTTGAGTCTCGCAAATGCTTTCTTGTGCGTCGTCGTCAAGTTTACCAAGTTAATTTCACCCTTGTTGGTCAGTTCAATGACAGGGGCGCTGATCTCGGCGAAATTTGGAATGAACTACCGGTATTAGCTGGTCAACCCGAGAAATGCGTGTACCTGCCCCTTCGTCTTCGGGGCGGATGCAGCTAAGATTTTGTCGAGAGTTTTGACCAGTGGAGTAAGCATGTTTTTTCCAATGTGATGACCGAGGAAAGCAATCTCATTAATTCTAAACTCACACTTACTGGGTCTCACGGTCAGCCCGGCAGCCTGAATTCGAGCGAAGAGCTGCCTGAGAGTGGATAGGTGTTCTAAGTCAAGCTTGTTATGAGCACGTCGTCGTAGTAATGTTCAGCGCCTGGGATTCTTTCGGTGAGTAGTGGTATAAACCGAGCGAAGACGGCGTGTGCCGTTACAATCCCGAAGGGCATGTAGCAAAAGTGGTAGATAGAGGATTTTGTGGAAAACGCAGTCTTGGGTTTCGACTGCTGGGAGAGGGGGATTTTCAGTAGCCTTTAACAAAATCTAACTTAGAGAAATGACTTCTGTTCACAGCACTGGCAAAAACGGCATCTGCTCAAGGCATGGGCCTGCATCTGCTAATATGACGTTATTCAGGCGCCGGAAATTGACTACAAACCGCTTGGTTTTGTCCGCTTTGTCCGCAAGCAGCACTGGGGAATGATAGGGCGACTTTGAGACTTCAAATATGCTCAGTGTTTTCATTTGCTGTACCTCGGCCTTGACGTCCTTAGTCGTAGCAAAAGGTGACGGGTACTGTTTGACGTGGACTGGGGACTCCGTCGTTGACTCGAGGTGGACTTCACCCAATCTCTCTTGCCCAGGAAATTCGAAAATTTGTTTTAGTGCACTAACATTACTTCAACCAACGCCTACTTTTGTTAGTTCGTCAAACTTGGGCAGATTTTGATGTCCGTGATCTCTTTCGTCTAAACAAACTCTAGCACCAGGATTTCCTGTTCATCCCCATCGTCAATATTCCCTACGATGGCTTGGCATTGATCTGGCGCATCTTGGTTCGTTTCACGCTCTGCATACTTCTTCAGTGTTGGCATAGAAAATCTTCAGCCTTTTATACGACCTAATCGAAGTCCTCAATTGTCACCTGAACTTCGAAAGGCCCTTTCCAATGCAGCAAGAGTTTGTTTTTGTCAGTTGGAAGTAAGATAAGAAGCTTATCTCCTGGTTGGAAGGTTCAATCTCTTGATTTTTTATTGTAGTGTTTAGCGTAGCGGGCTCCCGCCCTTCAGAGTTCTTGGCGAGCTAGGCAGCACGTCTCTTCTAGACAATTTCCGAGATCAATTACGTACTGGTAGGTTGTCTTCAGCTCATTGTCCATCTCTTGGTTCGGCCAGACTTCCTTTAAGATTGCCAGGAGTCTTCATACAAGTCGGCGAGAAGCCGAGATTACACTTTTCATCTGATCTTCCCCATGGCATACAGAGATATATGCCCGTGGTGTGGAGCCACCCCAACACTCTTTCATATTACATGGGAGTGTGCAGAGCACGACAGAGAACCCGACTTCAATGTCACATGGGAGGAATGGAAGGCGTTGCTTTCTAGCCCAGCCCGGGTGAATCAGCTGTGACTGATCCACAAGGCTGAACGAATGACTCACGCCAGTGGGGCCCTGTTATAGGGGCACCACCTTGACGGACAGACTTTGCCCTTCACCCTGTATATTCTTCGGGGTACTGGAGTTCTAGCCTGTCAGGATTATGTACACAATAAAGTTTTCTACTAATACTACTTCTACTGTCTGGGGAACCTTTTTGTACACGAACAGCATTAGACCGAGGAATCTGCACCAGTTTTTTGGTTTTTCCGCGCACATTTGTTTAAGCATAGTCTTCGGGGTGCCAACAAATTTTTCCACCATACCGTTGGCCATCGGGTGGTAAGGAGTGGCATGGAGTTGGCACATCGATTGAAGTTACGTCGCTTTCTTCATTTCTCAGACGTAAAATTCGAGCACCGATCACTAAGGATTTCTCTTGGTACACTGAAACGGGTGAACATCTCAACGAGCGCTTCTTTGACTCGTTCGGTCTCTATGCTAGGTAGTGCTACGGCCTCCGGGTAGGGCGTGACGCAATCGACGAGGATGAGGATATAGTGGTTTCCTTGACCAGATGGAGGCCGGATGGGGCCTAGTATATCAATAGCTACTCTTTTGAAGAGGTTGTCTGTGACAGGAGACTGGCCCAGTAACACAAGTGGTGCCCTTCCTTTAGGCGCAGTTTGCAGGCAGATATCTCAAGACACCACGAACCGTTTCACATCAGCTGTGACCCCTGACCGAAAGAATTCTTCCTTAATTCGGTTCTTGGTTTTATCGGCTCCGTGGTGTCCAGCCATTATTCAAGCGTGGGCTAGCTTCATAACAGTCTCCCAATGGTTCTTCGGCACCAACAGCTGCCGTATCCGTCAACCACTCCTATCCATGTAGTACCTGTAGAGCAGCCCACCTTCCAGCTTGAACATTATCGCGTGATTACTATTACGGCGTTTGAGATTCTTGTCGATCTGCGCAAAGCAGGGTTTTAAAGTCTCGTCCTGGATTTATTCATGGGCATATCTGAGGCTCGGGTCTTCCTCGGAATCGGGTGAAGGGAGGGGCTGGCATTATTTCGACTGGGCTTTGGTGTGTGCTCGGGTCACAACTGCAATGACGTCTTCTTCGGCCGGGGCTGGTTGGTTGTAAGGTTCTGTAACCGATGCTGGATTTATCTCTGGGTCCTCTTCCAACGGTTCGGGTTGGTCTGGCGAACGGGCGCCCTTGAAATTCCCCAGGATTACGTCTTATAATGGATCATCTAAGCATAAGGTAGAAACAGTACCACTGTAGAATGACGTTTTTATATCTTGACCTTGGATTCAGGCACCCTCATGACTGAATGGTCGATTGTGCAAACCAGGCTGCACTTCCCCGTGAGTTTGCTTTCACAGACTATGTCTCTTCGTGCTATTACAGTGGAGCACCCAATGTCTTTCGAAACGTTAACACGCCTTCCCGCCACTTTTCCAGGCATCACAGGTATTCTCTCGACCAATGGTTTTGAGTGTGGAGCCATCACAGCATTGACCACCGGAAGTTTCTTCTCATTCTTGAACTCTACGAACCCGTTGCTGACGTCATCATCATCGGCTTTTGGTGACGCCTGAACACAGGCTACTTGGTGTGTTTTACTGACTCCGCTATGACATGCGTCTGCCTTGTGTCCAATCTGACCACATTTGAAACATTTTACAACAGTAGGGCCACAGAACACCTACAACTTTAGAGCACGGAAACTGTACCTTTGGGCTGTTGTATCAAAATAACATGCAAATATGTAGCGGTGGCGTACTGAACTTTAATACCGCGAGGCCAGATGGCGCTGGTAGTACTATCATCATCAAAAAACAGACGCATTAGACGCATTTTTTTGCTGCACGGGGGGGGGGGGGGGTCGTGGCTGGTTCGCGCTGTTTACTTCCTCTGTTTTTTTTTTTCGTTGCCCAATCGCGTTTTGCGTCTGTAATTATCGCCAGGGGACCTAGATGGTCACGACTGGCAAAAACAACGCCAATCAAGTAAGGTTTGCATCGTTTATTGCGAGTGTCCAAGCCGGTACAATCAATGCATACGGTCGGGTCCGAACAAAACAAGTCACTCATACATATCGAAAGCTTTCAACCCATGTGTAAAGACTCTTGAAAGCTAACAAGCATATGCATATAACTGAACATCAAATTGCTGAATGAACGTCGCTCTCACCCTGTTGCGACGCTCGAGTTTAATAGCGTGGCTTCAGGACAAGGTTTCGATTCTGCCGTCAGATGCGGTGCTTGCCCTGTAGTGTTTGTCTTGAAGCAAATGCATGATGTGGAATCGGGAAGGAAACTTGCACATTGCCGATAGATAGCTCCCGCAGTTAGAGCAGTGTAGTTTTGCTAAATTTGTTAAATAAGCAATCGCGAATGCGTGCGCCTCTGAATCATTCTTGCTCTGCAATGCTACATAGAGTTCTTCACAATTCTGCAATGTCGTGTCGAAAGGGTAGGCACAACTTTTATCACTCAGCCACGAGCTTATATCATAGGTATTATGTATTTAGAGGATGGCCTTAAAAATATTTCAGGCTTGCTACATTTATTGTTAGAGTTAAGTTACACAGTTACCACAGCTAGAATTTCTCGTGGCAGGTAATGACCAGTCTGCTGAGTATGCAGCGAACATGTATGCTAAAGGGACACTTATGAGGTGTGTGCTTACAGATCGAAAAGGCCCAATTCTATGAAAATAAGTTTCAGGTATCCATTGTACAAATTTGTTGTCTGCACATCTTTGTTGGTACTCTTACATCACACTATCTGCTTAGCCCTGAGCACAATCTCTTTTTTATGCATAGGCATATCTATAGAACTTGAGTACTCTCGTGCAAGAGCACTCCTGAAATCAATTGGTGGTACATGATGTGAATCTGTCCGAATACTGGATTAATAAAGGTCACATTTATTGCACACTTGTTATTATGTTTACTTTTTCAGTATACTTGTGTTTTAAAATGAATTTGCTTTCTCCCTGCTACTTTTAGAGGTTAGGACTCGAAATACGTACTATCTTGCAGTGTGGCTGTAGATAAGTGAAGATCATGTATGTTTCAAGTACCTGTGCGATTTCCTAGATTTGTTTTCATAACCGTAGTGCACAGAATTTCACTTCTTAGTGGTAGACTCTACAGTTATGACAACTTAATTTAAACAGAAGCAGATGTGTACAAAGAAATCTGGAACGTTTTTCTGCAAAAAAAAAAACAAACAGTACCACATGCAATGAACACAATCTTGCTCTTCATGACAGCATTCACATCTTTGAGGAAGCTTTGCTGCAACTGCTTCTCACCTTTATGATTGATTATTTTAGGAGCCCATTGAACATATCTGCAAAGTTAAAGCAATTGAGTGCAGTCTTATAAGCTTTGGCGCATCTTTTTGTAAACTTGTATGAGCTAAACACAGTTAATTAAGACAAAACAGTTGTGGGTGTTGTTGGTAAACTGTCACAAGGCACAACTAAATGTCGGAAAGCCTGTTAATGCCCATCACTGTGGGTGTGTTCATTATGTAGTGCAAATAATTTCCGACAATTCACATGCCGATTATGAAGTGATGGTGAGTCCTACAGTAGTGGGCAAATTTAGATTGATTCTGTCTTCCAGGGGTTCAAACAAATGACATTGAAGCCTCACAGGAGACAAGACTGCTTGTCGAAACATTTTCTTTGACCCCTTATTTTAACATGTTTTTCATATTTTCAAGCTTCCATCTTTTAGAGGCAGTTTCGTTCACCTGCACCAATCCAAACTGGTTCACAGCTGTGCACGAGAAGTTCAGAACCTGTGCGACAGGAATTCAGCGGTGCGGCATCAAAAGTGAATGACAAGGTGCCGACAAGGTGGAATCCTTATTTTTGCTCACTTAATTTAATGAGATGCGAACATCTTGGCAAAACACGCCGCTTTTAGAGGGATGGGTACAGCACCTACGTCTAATGCTATGTTGTTTGTTAAGCTGCACGTGTGGCTGCACCAAACCAGCGCCGTCAGAGCAGAAGGTACAGTGTCATGAAATAGTTTTGGGCTGTACCTCTCCTGCCCTTTTTGAAATGAATGGCAAGATTTAGAAGATGCCATTGCTACGCCACTGAAACGAATGGCGAGGTGCAGCACTTTGTAAAATGGATCATGTGGTGCAGGCGAATCGAACAAACCCTTAAGCACACAAGCGTCTTAGCGTTTCACCCCCATCGAAATATGGCTACAAAGGCTGGGATCAAACAGTGTGTTGTTGAGCTCAGCAGCGCCACACAATCTAATGGTGTTACAGTTTAAACAATATTGAAGTGTAGATTCCATGCCACGGTAGGCAGGCAATGCTTGTAGCCAATATAAAGCACCTCTCCAAGATATGCGCGGTAAAACATTCACAAATACAGCATTACATGTGTGATGATCTGTTGTAGTGGGCATTCAGGTGTTTCAACGTGCTTGCAGAGTGGACATTCGGGGGTAGTGATCCTGTCATTGCATGGCAGTCTGTAAAAACAAGTAACATCACCAGATATCAATGCATAAAGTTAATGAATAATCAACGCAATAAATTTTCCAAAGTAAAGAAATAAGCTCAGTTAATTAGTAAACAGCAGTATTTTATACATATATGTAGTGGTACCTCATAACACGTATATCACTCGGGGCTGCTTCTTCGCAAGGCATGTCATGTAGCAGGTTCCTTGCCCATTGTACACATTCGCTTCCATGTCAGGTGGGCCAGGAGGCTGTGGCAGAAAAAGAACTATTTCTCATTTATATGACGCTTCCTTTGTCACACTGTAGCAAAACCAGACCCATAATTATGTGATGTTTCTTCAACGCAACTGCAGTAAACTAATAACTAGTAGGTTTTTTGCACTAATATATGGGCTAGCTAAGAAGACACATGTAAGGCGACAGTGATATATTTGCCTTCTTTTATCGCAACGGCCTGGTTGGTGTTACCTAGTGATAGAATTTCAGAATTAACTATTGAGTCAGCGACTCGTTCCCACGTGAAGCCATGCACGCCGCAAGTAACGCACGTTTTTCCGGTTACAGATTGATATGTTCAACAATTTTTATATTTAATACTGCAATGCGCGGCCACCGTGTGACGCCTACGCAGTCATTGCCAAAAAACTACATATGTTGAATTGAACCAACTAGCGCCGCAAGCAACCATCCTTAAATAACTGAAGTGGTTTCTACTCACTGGCCCGGGCTTGCAACGGGTATTCATCCAATAAAAGCTTCAACCATCGCTTCGTTCCCTGAAAGTCACTCGATTTCCCTTCGCGAAAGCATTTGATCGAGTCAAAATAAGCAGAATCAGAAAAAATGTGTTGGTCGGCAGAGGCTCGAAATATTTACAGCGAAACAGAACAGTCCGAGACACCTCCGAACGTACCGCGAGCCGTTACCTGCCGTCGCAACCGTTGGCTGCTGCAAACTTTGAAATGAGGATAATGATGTCGATAGGCTGCTACTGACATCAAGTCAGCTGAATCAAAAATTATTACAAAGAGTTCATGACGCAGCACATGTTTAGGAAAAACTACTTGCTAGAAGAGCAAAATGTTTTTATGTATAACGGTACGCAAACATGTAGTATTTTTTTTTGCTGAGTACATGAGCACAAAAAAAATGAGCTCACATAATATATACAGCATCAGGAGGTCCCAAAGTAAGAAACTGTCAGGGGGACCTCCTATCGTTAATGGGGTACATAAAAGGTAAGTAACAGCAGCAAAAGCTACAAGTGCGAACAAAAATAAAAAGTGTATTCAACACAGGACAATAAATAGTCAAATCGAAAAAGTTAATTTACCAGAACAACATTATACAAAACTACAAGAATACGTAAAAGCAGGAATTGAAAACGTAGTGGTAATAATGAAAATGTTTTATTACAAATGAACAAGGGGCTCAATTAACAGTATGCTTTTCATGCTATGTTTAAAAGACTGCAATGAATGAGACGACTTAACATGAAGAGGGATATTATTCCAAAGATGAACACAAAAAAAGCGTGCTGTGTATCTGCCATAGTTTGATCTGATTTTAGGTAAAAGGAAGTTATTACGCTCTGAAAACCTGGTATTGTTGTTGTTGACGAAGATATGGAAAGGAATATTATCAAGTGATACTTCGCGATGAATGAGACGCTATGTGATGAGCGACAATCTATGATAAAACAATTGTTGAATGGGTAGGAATCGAAGATGTTGATAGATAGGTAGAGAATGGCAACGGAATGGGCTAAAAGTCATTAACTTGATCGCCTGGTTTTGAAGACGTTGAAGCGGTTTGAGATGAATGGCGTATGTGTTACCCCATGATGATAAGCAGTATGATAAATGGCTAGTAATATAAGCATGATAAAGTGAGATGAGAACATGAGGTTGAAAAAATGCACGTGTTGTAATGATAATGCGGATACCAAATGAAACCCTTTTTCTAAGTGAATTGGCATGACTATTGTATTTAAGATGTTTATCGAGAGTAACACCAAGGAATTCAACATTGTCAGATGCCAGTAAAGCATAATTATCCAGCAAGACAGTTATGGAGGAAGAAACCACAGTTTGTGGGCTATGAAAGAGTACGAAAGTTGTTTTAGTAGGATTAATCTGAAGTTTCTTATTTCTACACCATGAATGCACGTTGTTAAGATCTGCATTAAGTGGGTCTTGAAGTGCGGTGAGCGTTTATGTGGTGAGTAAATGGTCGTGTCGTCAGCATATAGCAAACACTTAGAAAACGTAAGCGTATTAGGTAAGTCATTTATGAATAGCAGAAATAACAACGGACCTAATATAGAACCTTGGGGAACACCGCAGTTAATTAGTTTAGTCGATGAAAATTGACCATTAAGATATACGAACATTTAATTATGAAACTTGGCCCCGACGAAGGCACCTCTACAAGAAAGTGCAATAGCGCGAGTGGTGAGAGAGGTTAGTAGATCCACTCAGGGTGTTTGAAGCAGAAACGCGCCACGGTTAATTTTTTCGCCCCCTACAGGTGAGCACTTGAACTTCAGAGTTTCCGGGGCCTGGTAGGGCTCGTAAAGTTAATTCGGCAGTTGTTTGCGCGATTACCCACTCGGTTACACAGAAAACATTGCGGAACACTCTCCGGTGCATGCTTCTTCTGCACGCGCGCCGATTTCTTTGAATTTTCGGGACATTCCTTCTGAACCTTGGCCAGATTTGGGCCAGCTTGCGCTTCTGAGAAATGGTCGGACGATTCCAGCATGTCTTCAAGGGACTTAGCTCACCTCTCTTTCAAGCGCAGCGACAGGCTTGGGTGGCAACTGGTAAGAAATTCTTCTCTAATAAGGAACTTTCCAAGCTCATCGCACTCCTGTGCTGTCCCTGAAAGTTCGATCTGTCTGTCAAAATAATGGGTAAGTCGGGTGGCGTACTGCGTAGCCGTCTCACCATCAGCTGGTTTTCCTGTCCGAAATCTGTCCCGGAAACCTTCCACGGTAAATATAAATCTGTTCAGTAAAGCAGCCTTCACTTTTACACAGTTAGCTGCATCGGTTGGCCTTAGCCTCCCGTACACACTGAATGCATCACAAACTAAATCAGGTACTGAAAGCAGTAGACCATTGATGTTCCGACCTATTCTGGCTCCTTGCAATTGTCTCAAATCTGTGAAGGTACGCGTCAAGGTCGTCCTTCCTTTCATCAACAGCTACGAGCAGCTTGTTTGGGTTAAAACGGAAGCCATGATCTTCCCTTTCGCTGGTTTCAACTCTAGCCTAGACGGGAGTTTCGCTTCGCTGTTGCAAATGGAGCAACTCGAGTTCCATCTCGTGCTGCCGCTGCCTTTCCCTTTCAGCCACCTCCACTTCTCTTTCTGCTTTCCGCTGGCGCTGTTTTGCCTCTCTTTCTTCATTGCACCTCTCGGTTGCCAACCTCTCCCTCTCCAACTCAGCTGCTTGTTCCGCTTTGGCTCTTTCCACCGCCAACCTTTTCTTTCAGACTCAGCTGCGTTTTCTTGTTTGGCCCTCTCTGTTTCTTCTTTTTTCTTCTGGCTAACCCACTTCCGTAGTTCAGCACCAGAAAGATCCGTCTTCACACCAAGAGCTACTAACTTCTCGAGATCCATGAACCTCGCAAATAAAACCTTGCCGCGTGCACAAAATATCTGCATAAAGTAGTCTATCGAAACATTCTCTGCACACTCGGTAACGAGAGCTCGAGCAACACACAAAAATGTTCCGAAAGCTTTATGAATGACTCGAGGCTATTTCTCACTACTTTGGACACAATGTGTGCAAAAGCATCCTGTGGCAGTTGCCAGATTAATTGTCACTGGTCTCGTTACTTTGGGAGGCAATCACCGGGCTCATTCCAAGGGACGAAGTATCGGCCCCCCGAACTGCACCACGAAAGCGCGGACAATTAAGGTTTGGTCCTATTTGGTGCGCCAGTGGACGCCGGCTGGGACCTAAGGAAGTAGTCAAGGCGGAGAGTTGATACACAAAACAAAAATATATTATCAACAATGGAATATTACACGATACACAAACATGCACACTCAGCAATAGTTCAGTACACTATTTCACCAATCAAACAACGAACTACACAATACAATCTGATACACTCGAAGCAATCGACAAAACAACAATACGCACAGCAGTGCAAAACATGCATCAACCAACCAAGACACTTGAACAGCAAAGAGTTTGCAACTTTAGTTACTCCCAAGTTCCTGGAACAATGTTTGAAAGATACTCTTCAGGAGTCACTCACTCAAAGTCCAGCGGTGTTGTCGATCCACTGGCCCCGAAGTTTCTCTTCTGCGAAACCTCGCGTCTACAATTGGCGGCACTCCAAGCATGAAACATCCTCCTCGGTAATACGTCGGCTTACCACGCGCAGCTGCTGCAATGCGTTTTCACTCGCTGGCGACAGACACACTCTTCTACTTGTTACACAAGCCTTCACCCCTCAGGCGGAAACTCTTTTCATCACCTGCTTTGTCACTGAGGACAGTAGCCTTTGCCGACACGGTGGAATGACCCTACGCACACTTGCACAAAACTTCCTTCAACTCCTGCCTACGCACACTGGCGTAAACTGTCTTCATCTCCTGTCGACACACACTGGCGTGAAGTGTCTTCATCTTCAGGTTTTCCTTCTCCGCTGCTCGCCTAAATACCTTTCACGCTAGATTCCAGGTAACTCTGATTGTTTCGTCGGCGCGATGCACAGCCAAGGCTGGGGAAAGGGCGAGACGATTCGAGAGCCATCTGCGACACGTGATGGAACTCAACATGACCACGCCCCTTCGAGATCCTTCCACGGCTTGCTCGACGGCCGATGTGGAAGATTGGTCGGCGAACCTGCGCGTCCGAGAGGAGAGACAGCATGCCCGAGAAGTCTATGGATGCTTGTTTTTCTTTTTAATGTTGACATTGAAGCGTCTCTCCGGCGCTTGGTGTTGTCACTGTAACCGAAATTCTGTGGTGTGCTTTTTTTGAGCGCTCGTTTGCGACAACATGTAGCCGAGCATTTTGGAAAAAAATACTTTTGCTTTCAAAGCCACAGAACAAGCATGTGCGAGAGGTCACTTTCCTGAAACAACGCTGTGAAAAACGCAAATAAGATATTGCAAAAAAAAGTGTGGCTGATATTTTTTGCAATGGAAACACATGGAGCTTTTGTAAGGCTACCCAACTTTTTTCTTAAGAAGCTCCAAGGATCCGTGATTAACTATCAATGCTGTTCAGTAGTTTCTGGATAGGATGTTCATCATTTTTTCCCATTATTGCGTGGGAAGGCACACATAGGCTAGACTGGCAGATGCTTCCATGAGAGGTTAAAGGAGCGCATGCAGAGAGCTAAACCATAAATACAACAGACACGTGTCGATGCATATTGTGGTTGTATAGATTTCTTTATTCAACGAGTAGTTGTGTGTATAAACTTTGCTAAGTACATACCAGGATAAGTATGAAGTCCTGATATATGCAGTCGAGGTCAGTCAGTATTGAAAAGAAAGTGCCAATATTGTTTGCACCGCCTCGATTACTCTTAGCGCGAAAGAAATTGCATATTTATATGACACTGGCTAGCGATTTGGATGCATTTATTGCTGCCCACATTCGTTATGAGCACGACGCCTTTCCAAAATAAAAATTATTTGTTGGTACCGCGCGCCGTGTCGTCTTGTTTTTGTTCTGGAACTTATGGCGTTTTTTTTAACAGAGCCAAATGCACAAAGCAAAAGTAGGTTTAATCGTGGAAGCATAAAGCGCACCTAAGTATACGTAACTTCTAAAACAGTTGGAATCACAATGGGGAAATTTTGATACTAAGGAGAACTCAAAAAGTCAGTTTATGATCATAAATGAGCCAAGCACTCAAACTTTGTAAATCAAAAAGAGCCACATTCATTACACCCGTCATGCGTGAACTATCGTGTCCAACACAAACAACATTGTTGGCCTCATCAAAAATGTGTCATTTGGCAGTTGTGTTTTAGTTGCCTTTCTGTATTATTTAAAGTGCCCAATAAGCTTTCTCTAGGGCGAGTTAGAAGCTACTGACGGGCATGCAGTTCCAAGACACAACACGAATTTTTAGGGCACACAGATTTAATTTTCGATTTCTTCTCACTTCTATGTTTTAGGTGTTATTTTATTGGTTTTGTGCTAAAGTGTTCTGCATTACACCACCTTGGTGGAACAGACGCTACGGTTGTCAGCTGTTGACGCGAAAGTGGCGGGTTCGATTCCGGCCGCGGCAGTCACATTTGGATAGATGCGAAACGGTAGAGAACTGATGACTGTGCCATGACAGTGCACGTTAAAGAACACCAGACGGTCAAAATTTCTGGAGCACTCCACTAGGGCGTCGCTCATAGTGATGTCGTCTTTTCAGAACGTAAAACCCGATACATTCTTATATATCCTGCGTTCACTCCCACTTGGTGCACTTAAAATAAAATACGTATCAATGGAACATACTGGGCATTGATCCCTTAAGAAGAAGAAGGGGTCCGGAACGGTACGGCATACAACGATCTCTAGCACTTTTCGAGGCCTTCACTAGACGTAAAGAACAAAAACACCACTGCTGACAGCCTAGAATAGCGCGCCTTTTGCTTGGAAGGACCCTGCTCTTCACGTCTAGCATTCGCCATCACGCCCTTTCGACCAATCTTGGCACCAATGGGATCACAAAGATAATGTGACGTTTATCACCTAATAATGCTGTACCGTACGTTCAAATAACATTAGACCTATTTTATGAGCTAATTCAAGCCCAAAAATAACTGTTTCAATCTATTTGAGCCCAGTTACAACTTTACTACAAAATCCGAATAATACTGGGCAACGCATATTTGAGCCGCGATTCACGACTCAAACTAAACGCTCGCCACCTGGCGGCCGCACCTGGAAATGGCGTTAACAGGGTCAACCTTGAAAGGAGATATGTTATCACGTTGGGCGCGTTGACAAGCTGCCGCATAGTTCCTCCATGTTTGCTATGCCGCACGCGCGAGCCAGACATGGAAGAAAGTGTAGTCAAAGGACCGTTGAAGTGTACTGCAAAGCGTGGCATCACGGTGGAAAGATGGCAACATATTGTTCTACCAGTTCCTGATAGTTGCAGACGACACATGACGGAAAATGGCGCAAATCATAAATATGCGCATTAGAATGCAGGTGACGCACAGTGCGGTACTTTGTTTTAATGAAGCGCTCACGGCGACTTAATCCTCCTCAGTGAGCACACCATCATTACGTAGCGCATGTTCATTTTTATCAACATTCGGGCTTCTTTAAGCCTGGAGCACAGTTTGTTTATATATAAGCAAGCGCTTCAAGAAATTTGTTGTGTCACGTGTGTAATTTTCGCTAATGCTCGTTTTATGCACAGGTCACAGTGCTACCGATTCTGAAATTAAGCTGTGGTCATTTTGTGCATATACACAAGCACACAAACGCGTGCAGGAGAACGTGCGGTAGCATGTATGTATGTTCGTGCGGACAAATATCACGTCCGTGGATTCGTAGCATGCGTAGTGTGCGTTCATATATCTGATTTGAATATCAACTACTGCCTATACAAAAATTAAATGTCAGGAACAAAACGACCCAATTTATTAGAAATCCAATAACATGGATCTGCGAATGAAAAGAATGAAGCACTCCTATTACAATCGAAATCGCGATTAGCCTTATCTCAAGATACACCCAGGCAAAGATGCATCCGCACTGCATTTAAGGGAACGGCATGCGTATTCAGCTTTTGACGGGATAATCGAACTCAGTGCGATACATTACGTTACCGTTACGTTACCTAAAAAAGTGTCAATGCCGTACCAGTGTTTGGAAGCTGAGAAAAAGGGTTTACTACTTTCGGGAAGGCTCGCTACGCATGAACATTTGCCTTCTTCAACCTCAAGCTTGCTACACAGGCACTTCAAATTGAAGTAAATCGGATGTGGTTTGCCTGAGAAGCTCAATGTTAGCGCGCACAGCGCGACTATTTCCTCTGTTTCACCAGTAAAACTCTTTATGCCGATTAGAATGATGTGATCCACTGCCAGCACCCTTTCACCTCAGATGAAGCATCGTGATCTGACGCAACAATCAACGTATTCGGCACAACGCCAAGCAAAAGTGCCGCGCTGACTCAGTTCAGCGTAGCTATCTTTGTTTTTTCGATCAGTGTTGCCAGCACAAGAAGCGTTTTCTGGAGTTGCAAATTCAGGTTTGAAGTACATAGGTGAGAGGAACATACTGGAAAAATATTTTAGCAGGCCCGACAATGCTGTTAATGAAATGTGTCTTTCTCTTTTTCAGCTAAAGTGCACTTGCTTCTTTTAGAAAAAAGCAACACGTTTCAAATACTACGGCTTTACTGAGTCATCGAATCTCTGCACATGCGTAACAAAACTGTCACGTTTCAACTCAAGGATCGGGAACCCTTTCAGGTGGAGGGCCACTTTGAATTAAGCCGTCACAGTGAAGGCCTGACGGAGAGTGGTGCGGGGGTGGCTTAATGCGAACACAAAGAGAAAGAATTCGGAGTTGGTAAGATCACGCGTTGCGCGCGCTTCAGGAGTTGAGCGGCGCCGACACTGTGGACAGTGCGCCGCTGCTTGCCGCGCGATCGCGCTGACAGGCGAGACGCTGTTGCGGAATTCTTCACGCTAGCGTACGGGTACCTTTCCTAGCTGTCACCGCCGTTGCGAGGGGTAGCGAAGCCGATCATGTTCGCGAATGGCGACTTCAACACCAACGACTTGCGAGTCAGGAAAGCACAGCGCAAGAGTCGGTAGTGGAAGACCAGTGACACCGCCGAGGTGCGAGTCAAGAACACCGATCGTGTTCGAGAATACAGACGGCGCACGGGTAGCATTTACGAGACGCGAGCTAAAAAAGTCGACGCAAGCGTCTTCAACGTGTCTCGCCTCCCGTGTCTTAGCGTTTGAAACAAACGTTTATTAAGTAAACGCTACACCGAGTTTCGCTTCAAACCATTTGCTGTAACCCATTGAACGACGCGACCCAAGCTCTCAAGTGCGCATGTGCACAATCTTACCCCCCTTCCCTCTCCCCCTTACTTTCCTATATATATTCACGAGTGTGAATAAAACTGGCCGTTCTTTTCTGTTGGCATGGTCCGACTGTCACGTTTACTGCTGGAGCGGCGTGGCCGCCTCCCAACTAACAGTGGCGACGAGAATACCCACCGATACGTGTAAGCCGGGCGCCAGCGGCGAGACCAAGACGAAGACACCCATCAGCCCGCCCGCAGCCATGGCCCTCAAGCTTCCGGATTTTGCAGAGGAGACAGATAAGTGGCAAGCGCATCTCGTTAAGATTGACGCCTACTTCGAAGCGAACGAAGTTACGAACGACGCGAAGAAAAGGGCCTTGTTGGTGGCTGCGTTAGGATCGAGGACCGTTGAAATCCTTTGCGGCAGAATCGCACCGCGAAAACCAAGCTCGCTGAGTTACGAAGAAGTTGTTTCAACCTTGAACGAGCACTATGATCCGTCCCCTAACGAGATATCAGAAAGCTTCAAGTTCTTTCACCGAAACCAACAAGAAGGGGAGTCTGTGCAGGCGTTTATCGTCGAGATTCGCAAGCTAGCGCATAACTGCAACTTCTCTTCAATGTTGGAGCGAATGCTGAGGGACCGCATCGTTTGTGGAGTGCGCTCGAAAAACCTGCAGAAACAACTATTAGCCAAAAAGGACTTGACGCTGGCAGAAGCGGAAGCTCTAGCTCTAGCAGCCGAAAGCGCGGAGTTAGGGTCACAACAGATGACCGGGCAAGGTGACGCCGTTGGGGTGTTCAACGTGCAGCGTAGCAGGCAACCCGAAATCAGCAGGAGCGAACGGAGCAGCTTATCGCAGCACTGCAGCTGCTGTGGCAAACAGGGACATCAAGCCAGGGAATGCTCATTACGACGGCGCAGGTGCTACAAATGTGGGCGACAAGGTCACTTGGCGCGAGTATGCTCCCGGACAGCCACCACCAACAGAACCTTCGCGATAACAGAGTGTTCAGCGGAAAGTGAAGATAACGATTGTAACGCACTACAAATATGGTCAGTGAAGGGTAATGGAAGCCTGGTTCCGCCCCTACACAAGCAGGTTACATGGAACGGAGTGCCACTGAATATGATAATCGACACAGGTTCACCTGTCTGCGTAGTGCCTAAAGCGATATACGAAGCCTATCGTCATAAGTGGCCACCGCTTTGTAAAGCCGCATTAACTCTGTCATGCTATCTTGGGAAGATACCAGTGCGGGGCATTGTCAAAATGCAAGCTTCCTACAAGTCTGCAACAGTTGACTGCGATCTCGTTGTGTTAGACTGCGAAGGTCCTAGCCTTTGCGGCCGTGACCTGTTACAGATGCTCGAGACACAAGGGGCACCGCTTCTTCACATCGCGTCACTCTCATCGGACGGGAAGCTGGAGAGTCGGACAGCGGCACCCGTGCTGGAACAGTACGCAGACCTTTTTGCGGAGGGCCTGGGAGCCATCAAGGGACCACCAGCACGGCTTCATATAAAGGACGGAGCAACCCCAAGGTTCTGTAAGGCAAGAAAAATTCCATTTTCTTTGCTAGACAAAGTGTCCGCCGAGCTAGATCGACTCGTGGCCGAAGGCATTATTACGCCAGTTTCCTATTCAGAATGGGCAACCCCGGTGGTGCCAGTGCTGAAACGTGACGGAACAGTCCGCATCTGTGGCGATTTCAAAGTTACTCTAAACCCAGTATGTGAAATGGAAAGTTATCCTCTACCCGTAGTGGACGACATTTTCGCTACGCTTCGTGGAGGGCAGCAGTTCAGTATCTTGGATCTACGTGATGCCTACAACCAAATTCTTCTAGACGAAGATTCGCGCAAGTTAGCGGTTATAAACACTCACAAGGGCCTCTTTTGTTATAACAGGCTACCGTTTGGGATAGCCTCGGCCCCTGCGATTTTTCAACGAACAATTGAGCAGGGGCTGCAAGGCCTCCCAGGGGTTCAAGCGTACTTAGACGACGTCCTGATAGCAGATGCGAACGATAAGCCAACTGCGAACCTGCAAGCAGTCTTGCAGCGGTTCAGGGAGTACGGCGTGAAGCTCCGCGCGGACAAGTGCCGAATAGGTGAGGAGTCAGTTACGTATCTAGGACACAGAATTGACGCGGCCGGGTTGCACCCGTCAGACAAGAACATCGAAGCAATTAAGCTGGCACCGACTCCTCACAATGTCACGGAATTGCAGTCTTTTTTGGGCATGCTAACTTTCTACAATAAATTCTTGCCTAATCTGTCCACGCTCCTGAGTCCCCTATACCTTCTTCTGGAAAAGAAATCGAAATGGTCTTGGGATGAGCGCGAAAACGATGCCTTCCGAAAAGCAAAAGCCGTTTTGTGTTCCGCGCCTGTGTTAACTCACTTCGATCCCGCACGAGAGCTATTTCTGGAGTGCGACGCGTCACCCTACGGTGTGGGAGCGGCACTATTCCACCGAATTGAAGGACAGTATCAGCCCCTTGGATTTCGATCCAGGACGCTTACTGCCGCAGAAAAGAATTATGCACAGATTGAACGTGAGGCGTTGGCTCTGGTTTATGGCGTCACGCGATTCCGAGATTATCTGCTGGGCAGACAGTTCACGCTTCTAACCGACCATCAACCACTGTTGGGTCTCCTAAGAGCGGATCGTCAGACGCCGGCTATGGCCGCTGCGCGCATTCAGCGTTGGGCCATCATACTTGGTGCCTACCGTTATCGGTTGCAACATCGACCGGGTAAACTCATGTGCAATGCTGATGCTCTTAGCCGTCTACCCCAACCGTTGCAGGAAGAAGTGGACCAGGAGGACGAAGCTCAAGTTCTGACCCTGGACCAGTGGGATCAGCCGGCCCTGCCATGGAAGGAACTCCAGGCACTCGCCGTCGCGGATGAGGTACTTTTCCAGGTACGCAAGTATACCCGGGAAGGTTGGCCGAAAAAACTCGACACGGAAACTACAGAAATCGCCGATTTTTACAAAAGGCGGCATGAGCTGTCTGTTAGTGAAGAACTTCTTTACTGGGGCCATCGCTTTGTAGTGCCGACAGCAGCACGCGGGAAGTTGCTAAGGCTACTGCATGAAGCCCACCAAGGAATTTCCACCATGAAGGCGAAGGCCAGATCGTTATTTTGGTGGCCCGGCGTAGAACAAGACATCGAGCGCGTTGCGGCGACATGCCAAAACTGTGTGCAAGCGTTGCCGATGGCTCAGGCAAAAGAACCAGTAAATTGGCCCGAGACGCACGAAAGGTGGTCGCGGTTACATGTGGACTATGCGGGACCAGTAAAAGGGAAAATGTTACTCATCGTTGTCGACGCGCACACCAAGTGGATTGAGGCGCTTCCCGTGTCGCAGGCCAACTCGCATAGCACAGTCGAGGCCCTCAGAACGATATTTAGCCGTTTTGGTATACCGCGCACGGTGGTTTCTGACAACGGGACGCCATTCACGGCACGAGAGTTCGAGCAGTTCATGGAGCGCAATGGCATTGCGCATATTCGAACACCTCCCTATCACCCCCAGAGTAATGGACTAGCAGAGCGAGCCGTGCGCACTATCAAAGATGGCTTGAAGAAGATAGGCGGCACTTGCCTCCTCACCTCACTGGCACGTGTATTGTGCAATTATCGGAACGCACCACACCAGGAGGGTCCTTCTCCCTCAGAGAGGCTATTAGGATACCGTCTGCGCACAAGAATGGAGATGTCTTTTCCTTCCAGAGTCTATCCTACCAAAGCTGCGAGTGACCCAGGCTGGAATTTCGCACCGGGAGACTACGTGTACGTGCGAAATTACGGCGCCGGAGACAAGTGGTTCCCAGGCACAGTGGAGGCTACGCGTGGCACTCGCCTCCTGGAGGTAAAGACTGTGGATGGCCTTGTCCGCCGCCACGTGGATCAAGTTCGCAAGCGGAGCCCAGATGAAACGCCAGCAGCCGACGACATGTCGAGGCCATCTACACCGGTTTACCCAGGGCCGGTACAACTAGAAACAACGGCGCCGGCTACCTCTCAGAGTACCCCAGAATCGCAACCATACGTACTACGTCGCTCCACACGAGCCAAGAAACCGGTCGTGCGTTTTGGCTACTAAGGGGGAAGAAATGCTGTAACCCATTGAACGACGCGACCCAAGCTCTCAAGTGCGCATGTGCACAATCTTATCCCCCTTCCCTCTCCCCCTTACTTTCCTATATATATTCACGAGTGTGAATAAAACTGGCCGTTCTTTTCTGTTGGCATGGTCCGACTGTCACGTTTACTGCTGGAGCGGCGTGGCCGCCTCCCAACTAACACCATTCTTCCAGCTTCCTCGTCGATGCCCGTTTCAGCCAGGCCAAGGCCATGCGCACCGCTACTGCTTCGCATTCCAACAGGGTTCGTTTCGGGTAGATGGCTATATTTATGACATGTTTTGGAACGTCAATTTATTGTATTTTTCAGGTTTAATTTATTAGAAAATTGACACTGTTGTTATTAGGTTTTGTTGTACTACAAATTATTTGAATAGAATAAATAAACTATTTGACTATAAAAAAGATCACAAAACAGATAAATGTTCTACTAGAAAATAGATGTATTTTGCTATACATGTAACTATTTTTCTGTTGTTCTACATTGATCTTAGTTTCGAGAACCAAGTTTTTTATATCATTCTAAGCTGTGAATTTGCAGGCCTACCCTCCAGTTATGCCACTGCAGTCTCCTGGAATTAAGGCGTCTGTGCCGTCAATGTTCACCGACGGAACCACGTGCAGCCGAGCATTGATGACCGGCCAGTGTACATCCGGGTCAGACTGCGCATGCTCCCCCATGCACATGGCCAGGTGCAGGACGACTTCACGTGTCACCACCTGCTTGCCATGATGTAATGTATTCTTGAAGAGAAAGCCTCACCAAGAGAGAAGACATATATACTAGATAATGAAGATCGCAGCTTGCAGGTGACGGCGGGTTCTAACCAGCAGCGAGCATGTTTTTGCGTGCAGTTATTTGCTCGTCAAAGGTCTGTGAAGAACGTAAGATGCACTATTTAGCGTGCAAAGCACGAAGTGAGTTCAGCAAATGACGCTATTTTGTGAGTGGTCTGAGAACTACGTCATGACTATGCTTGGCACTCAAGTTTATTCTGGATGTTAATGATCAACAACATCGTGAGACTGCGCAACTTCTGCCGGGATCATATAGTGCCCAAATAGTAGACAGCATGTAAAAACCTGACACTAACAAGTGCCTGCTATATGTATTGTAGTTAAAACAAAACCAGAGTAATGTAGAAATTAAGGCATACATGCAATTTAACAGGTCACATTCTACCCAGCTGAACACAACAAAACCATCTGGGAATCTGAATGCTGAAGAAATCCACACACTGGTTTCTTCTCTGTGAGAAACATAGCTCAGTTGAACGAAGCTGAGGATGTGTGAGCATCTGAATCTTTTTCATCGCCTATTGTTTCTTGTGTGATCATTGTGTGTGCTTGTCAGCAATTTACTTGTTACTCAATGTTCACTGTAATATTCTTGCAAGTCCACGGGTGTACTTAGCTATATGGCATCAGTAACTTAAGATTATCAGGCTGTTACTCTTATGGGCGTTGATTTATTTGAGCGTTACATTGTCCTTGTAACGCAACATATACGTGCGACCAATTTAACCTTTTCTTCGCTGTAACAGCTCCTATGTCGTGGTGACCAAAAAGCAACTGACGCTAGAAAATAGATAAAATAGGTTTATTACTCAAATAAAGGCATAGACAGGTAAAAAATACACCAAACTTTCGTAGTATATTTTGTGTAGAAGAAACCATGTCTTCAGAGTTCAAGAATTTTGTTGAAAAGTGACAATTTTCGCTATTCACTCTTTTGCAGTATTACGAGCGAGTGGAATGCTCTTCCGTCAGATGTGGTTGATGTACGATGTATTGACGCTATTCGCCACACTTTGTAAACTGATTATTGAATGCCTGTTTTGTGATGCATATACTCTTCAGCTGTAACGGCTACTAATTGCGGCGCAGGTAGCTAATAATTAAATTATTAATTAAATAAATAAATAAATTAGGGTAACTAATAAAACATCAGGGAGGGGAAACAGCAGCCATATGCGAGCCTTCATCACCTACATGCCACTGATAAAAATTCATACTGCACAAGAGAATATCTGCGCCCACTCTCGGATAAGAGTGCTGGTGTGTGTCATATTCTGCCGCCTTACGTTAGTCGCAGTTCATCAGAGACGCTGTGCCGACGATTATCAGTTTAACGCCCCTATTGCAATTGATGCTGGCCGGGAGCTCTGTAGGCTAAGGTTCCTTTAAAGCCGCACCCACGTCCCTCTGTCCTAGGGGGTTTCGTCAGAAAGACCCTCCCTCATTCAGTGACATTGGTAATCACAATGTGCAAGTCTAACGCATTCTTACGTTGGATGCCAGAATGCACAGTAATTGTGAATGACCATGCCACTTTTGCTAGTGTCCACTTTTAGACAACTGATGGTGCTAAGCAATGGTATAACTGGCAGCAATCTTCTCTAGTTTATTTTTCGGCCTCTTGGACTTACGATGTGCTGTTCCAGCCGCGACGTTGACCGGGAACGCAGAACAATAGCTTAGAATAATAACAGAGAGCTGGGAGAGTTGAGACAGACAAGAAGTTTCACGACGCGTCTTTCGCGGCCGTGTTGGACACTTCATCTTTTTAGAAAAAACAAGCACATTCTCAAAAACACCACCTCACAAACAATTAGCTGCGCATGTACTGACATAGTAGCGCCACCTTTCAACGCAGCACACGTGTGATTTTCTGTGGGTGATCTCAGTTTAGGCATTCCGTTTTTTTGTAGGTCTAAGATAACCGGACGCACGCTCATGCTTGATTGCCTACTACTACGGATGGAAGCCTCCACAACCAAACACACTTTTTAAACTTTTTTTCTTTCCCAAAACTGTGCTAGTGTGTAAATCTTTCGTATATTTATTTATCAATTTGTTCATTTATCATTGAATGATGCGTGCATTTCAAGGCTCATACATGGGAGGGCGTACAATGTGAATGAAACTTCTTATGGCGGTATTGGAGATGAGATGAAGAAAACCAATAAAAGCAACCATAGCAACAATAACAGCCTAAAAGTGACTATTTATCATTGCATTTAAGTGTTTCAGTGAGAGAAAAGGGCAACCAAAGCTAGAAAACGTGGTAACATCAAACGATAACATAATTAACACACAGATGCTAGCTGATAAACCGGAGTAACAATTGTGCGTGCATGCGCTATACATTGCCTTTGGCTTTGTTTGTGCACAGCAACGGTAGAACCCATTACACTGCCTCTAAATGAAATCGCAGGAGCAATCAAAATGTTTCAAGTGATCGAGCACTGACGACGTCAGTCGGCCAGTCATTTCACATCTCTTGACCTACGGGAAAGGATTACTAGAACAAGTTACAGCGCGGGAAGAATCGACGTATGCATCTCTCGTTGTTAGTTCCGCAGAATTGACCATTCGGAGCTTTTAGGTGTTTCATCTTTATTTAGGTTCACCAAGTTACATGAAAGAAGAAAAAAAAACTTCAGACTACCTAATTTTTGGTGGTTAGCAAAAATTGCGACATGTACTACGAAGCACAGCGCCGAAACACTCTCCTGTTGGCATACTTAGAATAAACAAACGAGTCTGTTAGGAAAGTATGCAACCATTGGTGAAAAAAAACTGGCATAATTTACTGTTGAATACCTAACCCCCAAGAAGTTCCTTTGGGACTCCACACTTCTCCCATAGGCACGGCTATTGTTGGAAGCAATCTGAGAAGGCCTCTTTCGAAGTGGTGCTTAGGTAAGTTTTCTTAGCAGCAATATTGTCCTCTTTTATCTGAAATGGTTATCCATCCAATGTCTCCTTGAGTTGAGGAAACAGTCAGAAGTCGCAGTGGGGGAGAGTGAACCCCACACAACAATCAATCTATCATACCAGGAGTGTGAGGATCCGGTCGAACTGCAGTAGTCTGTCTTTTAGCGAAAAACGTCTGAACCAAGTGTAAGAAATGTACATTGTCATGCTGAATGCACCCGTTCTTGTTTATTGACCACAATTCAGGTCTCTACCGCCGCACAGCATCACGTAGGCAACGAAGGACATCCCAGTAATTGTCTGACCCTGCAGTGCTCTGTACCTGGAATGTACCACACCGCGGGAGTCAAATAAAGCACGCAGAATCACTTTGACGTTGGTGCGCACTTGGCGGGCCTTCTATAGATTTAGTGATGGGGAATTCTTTCACTATGACGATAGGTATTTTGTTTCCAGACGTGCCCGTACACCCAAGACTCGTCACCAGTGATAATGGCGCTAATGAACTCAGGGCGACTGGTTTTGAAACTCACCATGTCCTGTGAGACTTCAACACGCAGTTTATTTTGCTCTACAGTGAGCAGTTCCGGCACAAATTTTTCCTCAGCTCTTTTCATGGCCAAATCTTCAGTCATATTGAAATGCGCAGAGAAAGTGCAGATGCCAACTCCTTCTGCAATTTCCCAGACAGTGACATGACGATCTCGCATCACCACAACGTTCATTGCGGCAATGACCTGGTCATTTTGACATGTTGATGAACCGACTGGAGCGTGGCTTGCCCTCCACTGATGTGCGGCCGCCTTTAAGCCGGTTGTACCACTCCTTAACTAGTGTACATCTCATAGCGTCCTCGCCAAGAGCCGTTTTGATCTTCCCAATGATTTATATTTGGCTTTCGCCCAGTTTCTCGCATGATTTGATGCAGTAGTGTTGCTGCTGTTGCTGCATAGTTGTCCTTTCAATGAAAAACCGAAGAAAGCACTGTGCACTGCCTCACTCAAACGCTGCGTCTTAGCGACTGACGCTATGGCAGGCGCATGAAGGTGGAAGGTCAGCTGGTGCAAGCGCACTTGTTTCAAATCTGTCAGGTGCTCGCAAAAAATGAGGTTGGGTACTTTTCTAACAGACCTCTAAGGGCTCTGGTTTCGATTTTATCGAATAGATTGTTCGTCTTATTTTGGTGTGCGTTCCAAAATACTGCAGCATATTTTAGAATCACGTCTAATGAGCGTTTTGTACAATGCTAAGGCTCATTCACACCGAAGCCGGCGCAGCAAAGCAGAAAAGCGAGCTTTTCGAAACGGCGAGGTGGCCAGTGCGTGCATATGTACAGACTTTTCGCCTCCTATAAAGGCGGAGGAGGCGGCGGGCATCTCGCACTTTCACGCACGTGTCGCTATAACATGTTAGTGCCTGTTCCAAACATTACAGTTATTGTATAATCTACCTTTAGGTAGCACAGTTGCGCCAACGTGCGCCGTCTTGTGTTCAAATGTATTGCGAGAAAGCCACTCACCACCCGGGTAGGAGCAGCACTTCTGCTTCAGAGTACAAGGGTTGCTTTATTTATTCTTTTCGCTTTCTTTTCTTTCTATTTTTATGAACGTACGAAGGAGCTCAGTTGCTGTGGTCATACCTGAAAGCGTTAAATTTATGTTTACGTTTCTGGTATCTGGTCCCGCCTGAAAGCCTTGATTTCTTTTTTACGTTTTTGGTAGTGTTACGAAAGACGGCGACGCCAACACGGCCCTGAAGGCGCCACTGCTCCGAACTCCGCCGACACGGTCTCCAGCCGTTTGGTAGCGTGTGTTACTCAGCTTGCGACTGCTTCTGCGCAGAGCTGATAGACGACGGTGAGTTAAAGCAAGGTTTGGGTACAGCAAAGAAATAGAGGCGTTACCCCTTCGGCACTGGGGCCGACAGCTTAGAGACTCGAAGAGCTGAGATGTCTTCCCTCGCACGCTGTTACGAGGCGCACCGCCGACGGGGTTACAATGGGCGCCTCGAAACTCGCCGCTGCCAAGGACACCGGGCGCGCCGACTACGAAGGGGCTCGAACCGACGAGAGGCTTATCTCACGCATAAGTCAGTTGCTGGCGACGCGCCGCAGCGCTTTTTTTATAGACACCGGATGGATTCTTTGAGTAACCAAATGTCCAACCAAAAGCGCCACTGGCCGTGATGTCGGAATCCTCCGATGGGGCCCACTGCTGCGCGTGGTTGCAGCCAAGAACGAGTGACGTTCCCCCGCATTGCGTAAGACTCGCCAGACTGGAAGGCGAAGATAGCTTCAACGGGCTCGCGGGCTGAGGGAGCTCACGGTGCGTTGCGCGACAGACCGGCGCGGCCACTTGATGACGTCGTTGAGTTTGTCGCGTCGGGCGGGCTTGATTGTTGGCCTTGACACAGATTGCCTTTTTCAGGGGCATTGACGTTTGCTGTGGGCTCACTGGCGTAACAGCCCTTCCACCGCCAGACAATGCGCCGGAAAGACGAGCTGCTTTCACGTGGCTCGATTGTCGGGCGCGCTTGTTCGCCAGGTTCCTTCAGGTTCGCCTCCAGGGTCATGGGGAAAATGCAGCTCCAGACTCCCTTTTGTGAACACATCTGATTCTTGAGGACGGATCCCAGCTTCACTGGCTTGTCGCCGCAACTTGCCGGCCATATTCGCTCGTCTGTTCTAAAGATTTCGGTCTCAGCACTTGTCGATGGTTCTGCAACTTGTCAAGAACGGTTCGACAACAGACAACACACGATACAAGCAAATGCCCTCGGTCCCCCGACAGAACACCAGGCAAATTATAGCACAACATATACCTAGCTACGTGTCTATCGGAATTTCGTTCCCTCTTCATCAAGAGGCACATGTGCGACACAAGACTCTTAAAATGAGAACTCAAAATTTTACACATACATCAATGTAACGAAATAGAACACAACATAAAGTTGTCCCCTTGAGATCACTCTGGACGAGAACACACAGCTAAGGCCATGACGAGGACAAAAGTTTGCCCCAAATCACCAGCGTGAAACCGAAAGGTGAAGGTATTCGTCTGCAATAGCGCTTAGCTTTTTTTGTAGCAAACGTCAAAGTTGTGCTGTTGGAGTATCATGCTCCACCTCAGTAACCGGCCACTTTTAGGTGACACGTTATTCATGCAGGTCAGAGGACAGTGGACTGTTTCGACCACAAATCTCGAACCGGAGACATAACAGGCTAGCTTTTGAACAGCCCTCAGGAGGCATGCGCTTTCCTTTCAGAGGTACTGAATGCCCCTTCCTTGCCACTCAGTTTTCGACTTAAATACAAAACAGACCTTTCGTTACCAGCATTGTCTTCCTGGCAAAATATAGCTCCCATGCCGCGATCACTCGCGTCGCATTGAATCACAAATCTCTTAAATAAATCGGGTGCCATGAGAACGGGCTTATCGCTTAGGGCCTGTTTTAGCTGTCAAAACGCATTCTTCTTTTCCGAGTCCCACACCACTGTAACCGGCTCGGACTTTCGAAGTGCGTCAGTTAGAGGGCTGGCAATGCTAGAGTAGTTTTTCACGTAATGCTGATAGTATGCAGCTAGGCCCAAGAATACCTTTACCTCAGATTTTGTGGTTGGTCGTGGATAGTTCACGACGGCGGATACCTTAATTTCTGAAGGTCTACGCCGGCCAAGCCCCACAAGGTGTCCCAGGTAAGACACCTCGCCGCACTCTAGGTGACATTTAGTAGGTTTCATGGTAAGACCAGTCTCTTTGAACCTGTTCAGCATGACGCGTAAATGTTCGACATGTTCTTCCCAGTTGTTTGAGAAGATGGCGACATCGTCAAGATACGGCAGAGCGAACTCAAAGAGGCATTTATGAACGCGGTCCAATAATTAGGCCTGAAAAACAAAAGGGCACATTTTTCAATCCAAAGCTCAGCTTAAGTTGATGATACATTCCAAATGGAGAAAATAATGCGGCATAGCGGCTAGCACGCTCCGTGAGGGGGACTTGCCAATACCCTCTCACGAGGTCTAACGTGGAAATATAGCTCGACTGTGACACAGTTTCTGCTCTTGCCTCTAGGTTTGGCATCGGGTAAGTTTGGGCTCGAGTTATGGCGCTAAGACGCCATTTTTCAATAGATGGCTTTGAATATTTTCTCGGCACTTGAACAAATATTAGAGGGTACGTGTAGTCACTCTCGCCTGGTAATATGACTCCCAACTCTAGCATTTTAGCGATCCCCTCTTTCATGATCTGCTTTTGCAGATGGGGACAACGATACGGCTTGTCACGGATTGGCTCCTCAAAAGTTAGCTCAATGTCGTGTTCAATCACCGTCTTGTTTCTGAAACGGTCCAAAAACACTTTTTCAAACTCCGAAACAATCCTTCTCAGGTGCTCCTTCTGGACTTCACTTAACCTAGTATCTAGGTTCAACTGCTCCAACATTACCTCCGATCCCCTTTCATTTGCATCACTAGAACTAGAAATTTCTGCTCCCTCTTTCTCTGAAATATTCAACACCAGATTTACGACCGCTGCACGTTGAACGTATGGTATCATCAAGTTGCTGTGGTAAATGTTGTTTGTCGCCTTCCCTAGTTCACTTCATAATTGGTATTACAAAGCTTCAATAAAGTAATCTTTGGCGGGCCCTTCCCAATGAACCTCAAGCTTGTTCTTTTTGGACGGCCGCCGCAGCATTACCTGACTACCTACTTCAAAGGCGCGCTTCTTCGCCGATTTGTCTTAGTACTCTTTCGACAACACTTGTACAGCCTTTATGTGGCTTTCCACAAGTTCTTTCGTTTTTCCAAGCCTCTGAAGAAGGTTTAGAACATATGCAACTACATTAAGGTCCTCATCGAATCCCTCTCAGGAGTCGCGTAGCATTCGAAATGTTGTTCTCAAACTCCTGCCATACACAAGCTCTGCAGGGCTAAAACCAGTGTCCTCATGATCTCAACGCTAACATAGCGGGAAGAATACACGCTTCTCTGTCGCATTTCTGCTCGTAGCAAAGAGCTCTCAGTATCCATTTCAGAATGGAATGCATACGCTCTACCGGATTAGATTGCGGGTGATGGATCGAGCTATGCACTACTTTTTTTCCACTATTATCCAAAAGGGTAGAGGTAAGGCAGCTGGTGAAGACACTACCACTGTCGCATTGGATTTCAGAAGAAAATCCGACGCGTGAAAATATATATAGCAGTGCATCCACGGCATGCGGGGAATCGAGCTCCTTAAGTGGTATCACTTGTGGAAATTTTGTGGCTACACAGAGGGCAGTCAGGATGTACCGACCACCTTGCCTTCACTCTGGCAATGGCCCAACTATATCAATTACTAGGCGCCGAAAATGTTCAGTGATAATTGGCACAAGCTTCATGGGTGCCTTCCACTTGTCCCTGGATTTCCCCGCTCTCTGACAAGTGTCGCATGAGCGTACGAAGTCTTCGATAACCTTCCAGCATTTCGGCCAATAAAACTCAAGGGAAACTCTAGCCTTGGTCTTTTTTATGCCGAGATGCCCTGCCCACGCGTTTTCATGCGTCAGTTCCAATAGTTGGCGACGATACTTTTGTGGCAACAAGAGATGCTCAGACTTGCCACCTTGCGCATTTGTGCAGCTCCGATACAGGAGCCCCACTTTTTCAAAAAAGGTAACATCCTTTTTCTTTTTTTCCAAATTTATGCTTTCCATTAGCACTTTAATCGAGAGGTCTTCACGCTGCTCTCGAATAAGTGTTTCTCAATCAACCCTCGACAGCTCACTCCTACTTTCCGCTGCAGGCGAGAGCATTGTACCCCTCTCGCTCTCACTCAATGGCACCATGTCGTCTCCTCTGCCTACGGAGACCGCGCCAGTCGCTTCGGTGACGGGCCCCTTGAGTGACTGCTCAAATGACTCACATAGAGAATTTCCTGTCTGAGGTTCCGTCGACTCGCCGCCAAGGTCACACCGATTAGTAGCTTTTGAACTTGATGCTTCACCACATTGAACAAGATCAAGCTCCTGCGAAAGCTTCCGTGCTTGTGATCGCGTGGGGGCCATGTACGCTAATTTGGAGAAGAACGATTTATCCTGCTCTTTGAGAAGCTGCTCTGAGTTATTAGAGATAAGATAAGTAAAACGATCGGGAAGCGCGACAGACACAGCCACTTCGGTGCGAGGCTCACCGAACGGGCCTTCAATGACAACCGTAGCGATTGGTAAGCAAGCACTCTGCTCTTCGGCGACTTGCCTGATCCCCGCGCATTTTCCTGTAAAGTCATCCGGAGACACCAATGAAGAATGGACAACGTCCATGATTGCCGCTGAGTCTCGAAGTGCTCGACACATTTTCCCAAAGTGATTTCTCGGAGAAACGACTATAACAACCGCATGTTCTTTTCCGATTCTCGGATTGTTGCGAAAACAAACTTTTACATACAGTTTATCGCGATGTGCCCTTGCTTTTTGCAGTTGTAGCAGATTAGCAGCTTTCGTGATTCAAACGCCCGTGTGGTATCAGTGCGTTGTTTAGGAACCGCAGTCGATTTCTCTGCTTCCGTTTGCCCTTCCCCTACAGTATCCTTCTTAAGGGACAGGTCCTTCTTGAAATACCGGTGCGTAGCGGGTTTTGGTTAATAAGGTTTCTTGGAAAAGTCCTCTTTCCTTTCATCATTTTCAACGCGCACTGCCCTGCTATGCATTTTTCGGCGAGTATAATACTCCTCGGCAAACTCTGCTGCTTTGTTTAGCTGTACTTCACCAAGTAAACAATTTATGTTGGGTATCTTTGTTGACTATTCTAAGGCGTTTGACCGCCTGAATCACCGCACTTTATTTACAAAACTAGAACATTACGGATTTCGTGGCACTCCTCTTGAGTTAATAATTTCGTATCTAAAGCACAGAAGGCAATGCGTTGCCATCATGTCAGAACAATCTACACTACAAAAAATAACTCAAGGAGTACCGCAAGGTAGCATACTGGGGCCCATACTATTCAACATTTATATCAATGATATAACAAATATTTCTAATGACGCTGACTTCATAGTTTATGCAGATGACACCAGCATTTTCTTGAGATCAAGTGACATAAGTACTCTCTCGGTCATCTCTAACAGTGCACTGAAATGCTTAGCCGAATGGAGCTTCGTTAATTCATTAAAACTGAATACAGCAAAAACTAAGGCGGTCCTTTTCACCCCGCCGCAACGACATGATCTTAAAGATTTCAGATTGGAGCTTGGATCTGCTCGCATAGAACTTGCATCAAACGTCAAAACCTTGGGAGTTGTTTTTAACAATCATCTCATTTGGAATGATCATGTTGATCACATTGCCACCCGTTTAGCGAAAGCCTGTGGGGTGCTCTGTAGACTGCGCTATACTTTACCGAGGAGCGTTAAACGCATGATTTATAACGCCCTATTTTCCCCTCACTTAACGTATTGTCAGTTAGTATGGGGTGACACTACAAAAGTCAATTTACATAGGTTGAGTGTGCTTCAGAAAAGAGCAGTTCGTCACATAGCAAATGTTCAGTATGATGCCAATACTGGAGAACTATTTTCCACCCTTAAGATCTGCCCCCTCGAAAATTTCTATAACGTTAACCTCGCTTTAAAATGCCAAAAATACTTCCGATGCAACAACCATAGTTTTTTGTTATTATGCAAGCTGACTATACCTAAAGCTATCTCATATAACATAAGGGAGAGAGACAGATGGCTCATACCTTTTTCGCGAACGAAATATGGGATGAGCAGTCTGTCATACCTTGTGCCACGCTTGCTCAACGAATTTGAAAGAAATGGCATTTGCATACAAAGATCTTCAAGAAGTGCAATAAAACGGTATGTGGGTGAGCACTTATCTTCAAAGTAGTAGTGCGCGTTACGTTAAGTTATTTTTTATCAAAAAATTTGCCTGTTATACAAGCTTCTCAGTTTGTTAAGATGTTTACATACATGATGCATAATGGTCTTTATTGCGCATACAAATTTTGTACATCTCATTTGTGCGAAATAACCTGTGTATTCCATTATTCTACATTATTTCCGCTTGCGTTATGCACTGTTTCATGATTTTTCTGCTAGATGTGATAACCGAAAATGTTTAATAGAAATGTGAAATTAGAGATGTTTAAATGCATGGTAGGTTGTTTTTGGCTGTCGAGAATTGGGGCAAGGACCTTTGTCAAGCTGCTGTATAGCAGCTTTTTGTTCTTGTCCTCGTGTTCATTATCTTGCTGTAATGAATGCCAAATAAAAATTGATTGATTGATTGATTGATTGAAGTTTGTCCTGCAGCCAAAGCTTGACATCCTCGTCGATGCAGCGGTAAAATTTCTCCAATGCAATGCATTCTCCCCCTTAATCGCGAGCGTCGTAAACGCCTTCGCCCTTGAGCCATTCAATTTAATCGGCTTTAGGACGAAAGGCGAAGTCAACGTGTGGCTCATTCCCCTTTTTAGCATATCGGAGCCTTTTTGTCTGAAAGCCTCGGGTGGCAACTTATAACGCCTCAAGAGCACTTCCTTAACCTCTTCAGAGCTCTCATACGCTTCCCTAGACAAGCACATTATCACGTCGGACACTTCGCCGGGAAAAAGAGCCAACAGGTTCTGCGCCCAAAGAGACCGCTCCAAAGCATTTCGCTCCCAGACGTGTTCAAACTTGACGAGACACTTCGCCATGTCCTCGCCTACTACGGACGGTGGCAGTTGGTCTTGAATTCTATAACCGCTGACTTGAACTGTCGGAGAAGCTACGCTAGGCACCTGCGAACACTGTAGGATTGCAAATTCTATTCGTTTCAACTCGAGACGCTCCTGTCTCTCAGCCTCCTCATGCTCACGAGGTTCGCGCGTTTCAGCTTCTTCACATTCGCGAGCTTCTCGCCTTTCAGCGTCCTCGCGGTGTGCTTAATTATCCACCCAGGGCTCATCGACTTCCTCAGCCGACACTCCTTCATCTATCATAATCTCAAGGACCGCTTGCTTTCGTTTCGCACGGCCCAAGGTAATGCCGAGTTCCTCACAAATTTCGATGAGTTCCTCCACTTTAAAGTTCTCTATCGTTCACACTAGCCTCTTGCAGTTTGTCCCGGTTAAGAATCTACTTGCCGTACCCACTATAAGTCTACTAGCAAGACACACAAGAAATTTTTAACACTCCCGTGTTTACACCCTCTGCAATAACTTTGGTTTCAAAGCGCTTCGACTTCGCTTGAAACGATCAAAGCTCACTCTAATGCTTCACACAGCCCTTCTCTAAACTACTATACCCTGTGCTAGAGTAGTCTGGAGAACTGAGGGGAAAACATCAGGCACTCACCACATAGATGTCACTGACGCCGGCTGATCTCGCAGCTGCCAACCACTGTTACGAAAGACGGCGTCGCCAACACGGTCCCGAAGGCGCCACTGCTCCGAACTCCGCCGACACGACACGGTCACCAGCCGTGTGGTGGCGTGTCTTACTCAGCTTGCGACTGCTTCTGCGCAGAGCTGATAGCAGAGTGGACGAGACGATGGTGAGTTACGGCAAAGTTTAGGTACATCAAAGAAATAGAGGCGTTACAAATTCGGCAGTGGGGCCGACAGCTTAGAGACTCGAAGAGCCCAGATGTCTTCTCTCGCACGCTGTTACTAGGTGTACCACCGACGAGGTTACGATGGGCGCGAAACTCGCCGCTGCCAAGGACACCGGGCACGCCGACTGCGAAGGGGCTCGTACCAACAAGAAGCTTCTCTCACGCATAGATCAGCTGCTGGCGACGCGCCCCAGGGCTTTTTTTTATAGGCACTGGGCGGATTCTTTGAGTAATCAAATGTCCAACCAGAAGCGCCACTGGCCGTGATGTCGGAATCCTCCAATGAGGCCCGCCGCTGCGCGTGGTTGCAGCCAAGAACGAGTGACGTCCCCCACCATTGAGTAAGACTCGCCAGACTGGAAGGCGCCGATAGCTTCAATGGGCTGGTGGGCTGAGGGAGCTTGCGGTGCGTTGCGCGACAGACCGGCGCCGCCGCTTGAAGACGACGTTGAGTTGGTCGCGTTAGGCGGGCTCCATTGCTGGCCTTGACATTGATTGCCTTTTTCAGAGGCATTTACGTTCGGTGTGGACTCATAGGCGTAAGAGTAGGTAATATTAAAAACGTGCGTCAGATCGTTGAACCAGTGATACATATGTATATTTATAGTAGGCCACACAATACCTTCGGCTTCTTTTGCATTGTTTTTCTAATTTACATATAGAAAATTATTTTTCACTCTTGATGGCTATCGAGGGGGTCAGGAGCGGAATATTTTTATCGCGTTGGGCTCCTGTGTTAACTGTGTCAGTTAACCAGTTAAATCTTTGTAGTCTTCAACTGAATCCAGCTGGATAGCGATCGAGATTGGCCATGCGACTCCCGCATTATGCACGGCTCTCGTATTACACTCGTATTACAATCGTGGCTCACGACAATTGATGTGAATCGTTCTTCGACAACCTTGTCGTGTCCAACATTCTTTTCACTTAAGGTTTCAAAGCTGCATTGAATTCACGAACTAGCAGCAACACCTTGCTGATTCAAATATTTCTAGTTTAAATCCTTCCATTATTTTCAGCGTTTTAACCGCCAGACCAATTTGTATGTATGCAGCTGAGACACGATGGCCAACTCTGCGTGTATAACGTATTAACTACTGCATCCGTAGTTATTACAAATAACGCAAGTTTTGCAGTGCCGTGGATAGATTTGAGAAAAGAAACCGAGCGCATGGGCGTCTGCAGAGAAGTGGAAACGGGGCACTTGCCCCCCTCAAGCCACATGAGCACTTGCCCTCACCCATGCGAGACCAGGGCTCTCGCTCTCTTAAAGCCGCGATGCAACAATGGTTTTCACCCCCCCCCAAGAAAAAACCCCGCTGACGACAATGACCAAGCGTTTATTCCTTCCGACTGAATATTAATCTTTCTCCAGCAACACCCACTGCACTAGCGTCTAATCGCAGGGCTTTACGTAGTACAATCCAACACAGAATGTATTTGCTGCCGCATTCATCGTGACTGTCAGGCAGCAGAGCTACATTACCGAAAAGTGTGGCGACCATGACAACAGCTGTTGTCAACCCCGCTTCATCTGCCCGGAATCTGCATAGCGGTGGCTTCTCCGCAAACAAAATGAACCACCTATGACCACGTGATGGCACTTTGCGAATAGCAGCGCTGAGATACTGTAGGCGGAGTGAGTGGCGCAACTCTGCTACCTAAATGTAGCATATACAGTAACTCTACCAAACATATACACCCGCGCCACCAACCCGCCTCCACTGCGTGGCGTTCTGATTGGCTGCGGCAAAAAATTGCTCCGTTAGCGATCACTCTTGCCGCCTGGTTTTTCTCCATCCTTCTTAGCCTGAAGAGGAGGTCTCTCTCGTTTTCCGCGTTGCCGCCTCTCCGCTTGGCCGCCCCACCTCTGGTGTGAACGAGCCTTTAGTTTACCTTGATAAGAAGTGCTAATTCGTGTACGGCTTAAAAAACCTAGTTGCATAAATGCTCGGGCAGATCTCTAAATAATGCAGATTAATGCACTTTAAAGCCTCCGTTATTATTACGGCCAAGTTCTTTACGGTATTCACGTGCTTAATGTCTTCTCCAGATCGATTGTACTTAAAATGATGTGGTGCCTTTATATGGGTGATTGTGTAGCACATGGGTTTTTTTTCTGTATTAACTTGCATACTGTATTTTTGCAGAGCATTTTTCAATAGACTCTAATGGTTTGTTAAAATCCACGCGGTTCTTTGTTGTGCTAGTGGAAGTAATCTGCAAAGAGCATCACTGTAATGTCTGGTGTCATAGATGTCATTGATGTAAATGAGGAAGAGTGTTGGTCCAACTACGGACCCCTGGAGAACACCACAGAACATGTCAACGTGGTAGCACTAAGAAGTTTTAAATGAAATATACTGAGCACGATTGGAATTTTATTTTGGTAGGAAGCGCAGCCACTATTACTCGGAACACAAAGCACAAGCGCTTCTGTTGTGTGTTCCGTGTAATAGTTACTGCGCTTCCAACCAAGATGGATTCATACCAACTGGCCCGATACAATTGCTTATAGAATGATAAACAGCAATGGAATAGAACATTTTCCAGTTATTGCCAAATGATTCAAGTTTTTGCTTGAGTAACGAGTGTGGCAGCGTTATGCACATTTGTAATATACATCGTCAAATTCGCTAGCTTTTAGTCCTGTACTCCTCCTACCGTAAGGAAATAAAATGATTGTTTGATTTTTATATCTATTACTACCTTATAACTCATGTTGTGTCACTTTAGGTAGCTTCTGTACATGACATGTCTTGTGGCAGGTGTTTTTTTTTTGTACAGAGCTATTTTCATGTCAGGCCTGGGCAGCACTGGGAAGCTTCCTCTAAAAAGTTCAAATTAAACCTGTAAGGTAGTTCAATGCACGTCGTGACTTTCTGGCTGTTTGGTTGAAAGGATGTGCCCCAAAATTTATTGTTTTAACGTGACTATTTTGCGAGTATAAATGGCACGTCATAACATGAAAATCCTAACATTACTGTGATGAATCGCACAATTTTGCGCCACTGTCTTGTTGCTCTTGCGGTGGCTTTTTTAACTCTTTATGAATTATATACAACAGTCAGTATGGCGTGACTATATTGCATGACGAATATACGTAAAAGTGACTGGTATCGATGACGATTAGTGAAGTTTAGTGGCGCAGGCGCCATGAGTGGCCAAAAAGTGCCATGTCTTTTATGAGGTGTAAGCGATGATGGATGATAGTGATCACGGGGTGTATCGTGGCTTTATAGAGGCCTAGAACAAAGTGGCATATGCAAACATGAAAGATGGGTATACAGCAACGTTTTTAGATATTGCCAGTTGAGTAAGCGCGCGTGGTCACACAGACGAAGAGCGGCCCCCTCCCATATCCCGTGCAGCGTCACTGCTGCTGTCGCTTTGAGATCGGTGAAGGAGCGTCATATAATACTTCTGAATGCGAAATAGAGGTGAATTTATTTCCAGATATGCGCATTTTAGCTAAAGCAGCTAGATGAAGGCCGAATGAATACTAACCCGTAGTTTTTCTTCGGAAACTATACCTGCTATGTTTAGCGACAATACCAAATATTTTAGAACACAAATAACCCCAGAAATCCCGACCATTAGCACTGTACAACAATCCGAACCATCCCATTTCTGATTATGAAGCTGCTGAACAAATAACAACTTTTTTTTGTTCCGTGTTTACCGTTGAACTAGTCGGAAAATTGCCTTCATTCCCCAATTACAACCATAAAGTGGTGCCCGACATTTCATTCTGCCCAAATGGCGTCAATAAACAATAGACTCCTTAAAACTCTCATCTTCATGTGGAATCGATGGTATCAACGCAAAAATGCTGAAAAACACGGAATCAATTGTTAGTACACTACTTTGCCATATTTTTCAACAGTCAATATAATTGGAAGTGGTGCCGGAAGATTGTAGAGGGGGCAAGATTGTTCCAGTCTCCAAAAAAGGTTCTTCATCTCTCTACAACAGCTATCGCCCCTTTTCTCTTACTAGCGTGTGCTCCAAGCCAACGGAGCATGTAATATATTCCAATATTGTCAAGTTGTTATCCAGCAATAATTTTTTTTATTTGAGTCAGCAAGGCTTTCGCTGGCAATTTTCGTGTGACACGCAACTAGCTCTATTTTGTCACGACAACAGTTATCACCTTGATTTAAACATACGTCTTGATATCCTCTTATTAGATTTTGAAGAAGCTAGACATTTCTCGTTTGAAATTTGCTAGAAAGTTCTAGAATTTTCACGTTTAAGCAATTTTTCAAATGTATTTAACTAGATTCAAAAGGTTCTTACCAATCGTCTACAGTTTTTGCATGCTAACTCTGTCTCATCTAGCCGTTCCTCTGTAATCTCCGTCTCTGGTGTGCCGTAAGGCACAGTACTCGGACCATTACTTTTTCTCGTTTATATCGGTCTTCCATCAAACATCTCTTCTTGCATTCGCCTCTTTGCGGAGGACTGCGTCGTATACCATGCCATAAGGAACAGCCCAGATAATAAAATATTACAAAATGACCTCAACCTTATACTATCCTGGTGTGAAAAGTGGTTAATGTAATTGAACGTAAATGAAATTTCATTCTTATCTTTTCATCGCAGGCCCCATTACTAGTCAGCAGAATATACCGTTTCCGGCTCCGCAGTCTCATCTGCTGAATACTGCAAGTACCTCGGCGTCACATTCTGAAGTTACACCAACTCACCTTCCTTCACTAATATAGCCAATTCGACAAGTCGCACTCTGGGTATTTTAAGACAAGCAACCCCATCCGTCAAATTATTATTGTATGCAACGTTTGTTCGTCCGAAATTAAAATATACATGCTCTATCTGATATCCCCATCATTCTAACTTATCCAACGTTCTAAAATCAATCCAAAACCGCGTGGCACGCTTCATTTATTCTGAGTATTCTTATAATTTCTTTCGGTGTTTCCAAACTTGAAGCTCGGGCTCATCTTTCTGATCTAAAGGCATGACGTCTCACATATAGACTGTTTCACAAGTTTTATTATGCTTCCCTCGAAATTCTAGTCATCCTGCCAGTTCATCCCACGAACAGCAGCACAAACAATACAAAAGCAGTAAACCCTCCACCAGCACGAACAACAGCCCATTTTTGCTCCTTTTATTTGCGATAGCAATTATATAGACATTCCCGGCTGTATTTCGCCACCGGCTTCGGCATCAATGTCATGCGCCGTATAAGTATACGTATCTATATATGTGAAAACGCTAGAAAAACATTGTAATAGAAAAGCACTCCAGCACGTGGAATCGAGAGGGGCACCTCTGCGTCGTGAAGGCGAGGGTTTTACCACTGAGCCACCCGGAGAACATTCGTTACCGTTTACACGACAAGCTATTTATATCTACCACTTACCGCTGCTGTGTTTTCGGCATTCCTAGGAAGATGGCGCAACGAGCCCACGTCGCCACATCGCACAGCAGCGATCGCTCTAATCTCCTGCGTGTACTTTGCCCGGCTTAAAGAAGGTAAGTGACGCTCCCACGCGAGCCCTTAGCTCGCGGTGGCGATGAGGGGAAGATCGTACGCCTTGGCTGGCCTCGGGCTTTAGGTGGAACGATTCTGCTGTAGTTACCGGTTGCAAAAAAGTAACTGGAGTCATCGCAGTCTCCGTTCCCGAAAAGAGCTTGCTTTTCAGACTCAGCGAAGTAACAAATGAGACGCTTATTTGCGTGCACCCGTACCTTTGCGTACGCTTCGTACGTAATTTGCGCGCGAAAAACGCGGGGCACGTTTCGATCTGCTTTCCATTTTGCGCGTGACCTTTCAAATTATTGCTATCACGTTCATTGCTTCGCATCTGCGGCAGAGCTGTGACTTTTCTCTCAACTGCACGGAACTGGAGCCGTCTGCCTGCATCTACCGTGCACCACTCCGACCCTCATCAATTCAAGATAGCCCTCGAGTCACTTTTTTGTGTAATCAAAAATATCCATCCCTCATGCAATACCTCAGCTGGGGTCTTTGAGGTATTAAAAAAATAAAGAAGGGACATGCCTGCATCTATCAATTGTAGTATGAATTATGTGCCTGCAGTGAATTAGTGGCAGCGCCAAGGAGTGGCACAACAGGCCCGCGCCGTTCTTCCCCTCCTCCTATCCCCCCAAAATATTTCCCGCTATTGTTTACAGAGCAAAAAGTTACACTTGACTCCACTTGTCTGTCCGGCACTCACTTCAGATGAAGGTGGTGCGCCAAGCCTCCGAAAACATTCTGCCTGCGCCTATGCATCACATTGCGTTCATCTGCACCTTGAGGTTGTGGACGATTTTAAGCGAACGAGCCTGTTGTATTTACACATCGCATAAATGGCGTGTGAAATTATATTTACAAACGATTATGCGTATTTTTTAACAGCTAAGGCAAACTAGACAATCGACACATCGGTGAACTTTTAGGCTTCCCTGCAGGCACAGCTGACCCAAATGATTTCATTTTTATGCGAAGATGCCTTTCACGTACAAACTCTTTGGATTGTAGCTGAAATTATCCGTACAGTTACGAGGAAGTCTTCCAACGTGAAGAAACAAAAAAATTTAAGAAAAAACGATGCATTGTGCAATGGATGACAAACAGAGAAAATTTTGATAACTTTTCTTTGGAAAGCTATTTAGCGAATTGTATATCACATTTGACATGATGATCAAGCATGCTTGAGTGAATTATCTGTTGAACACAGTATATATGGCAAACTGTGGTGCGCTGGGCTTTCGACGTGGCTATGCCTTCGAGGAAAACACTTGCGATCCACAGCACTTCTTCAGAGCCCCAAATGACTCTGCTGCTCTCAAGGCCTGGACAGCTGTTATTTCACGAAAAACCTTCCAGCTGATAGTTAAGTGCTACACGCGCAATCTATAATTTGAATCCGAAGACCCATATAATCACTTTCTTCGAGCACATCATTGGCGGAAACTCGTCAAAATTCCACGTGGTAAGTGGACTCTTAAGCCCGGTGATTTTCCTCAAATTCGCTCGAATATTGCTGCACACTTGTCTAAACCGGCGGCATTAAAGGGTGAAAGGAAACCCCAGAAACTTAGAGAAACCACGAATTGCGGGGGCCGTGTGTTGGCAAGTGGTGGCGTTGAGTCTGACGTTATCATGGACAAAAGTGAGGGCGACGAAGATGTAGTGGCGTTCCCTGCAATCCAGAGTAGTGTCGAGAGGTAGCATCTTAGTTCCCTGCGTTTCAAGACCAAATAAAGTTCAAATCCTGGAATGTCGAGCTTATCCAGAAAGTTTTTTTTTCAAACTTGATCTACACAAATATAGAACTTGTAGATGGTATCAGCTTTCACTGTTTTGTTGATCACAGAAAAATATGCATGGGCTGTCATAGCAGCTTATTCGTTTCCGTTTCGACCGCAACATCAGCCCTGAACATCCGGGACGTATAGAGAAGCACTAGGTGTTTCTGGCTGTCCCGGGAAGACTTATGCTCACCATGCAACTGCACAAGGAAAAGTATGCGAGCATGATATAATAAAAAAAAAGATATCTACAAAACCAACAAGGCTTCACCAAACATTACTCTCGAGTACTATAAACCTAAAAAAGATGGTTATTAGGGCCACAGTACTTCAAGAAAAAGTGAACAACGCCATTCGTAAAATAAAAACAAAGCTTTCAAAAGTGTCTACTAGTCAAGTGGACGAAGTCATGACCAGCCTTCTTGGAGCAGAACAACTGATGCTGCAGAGTGAAACAATATTGAATCCAAATATGCAAGGCATTCTTTCATAATTTTTGTAAGGCGTAAAGAAATTGGCAGATGCAGTATGTTCCCCTTTGACACCATCCTACAAGCAGCAGGGCTCGATATTTTAAGGAGCAGGCAAGTAATCAAACACTAGGTTTCGTAGCGCTACCCTTTAGCTGACTTTGCTTTTGAGGGTTTCAGCACAGCACGAAGAGCGAGTTTGAAAAAAAACAAATCTTAACATATCCACGGAGTGAACGGTTATGAGTGGGGCGAAGCATCCGTCCGTCCATTTGTGCGACCCTCCATGCGTCCATCCGTCCACCCATGCGTTCGTTCGTGCGTCCGTCCATTCGTCCATGCGCTCCTTCGTCCATTCATTCATGCGTCCGTCCATGCATCTCTCTGTCCGTCCTTGCACATGTAGGTTTATCCAGTGAACACTCCAAGTACCACCACCTTGCATCTTCCCATCACATATGCAGCACATAGAAGCACCTCCTTTCAGCGGACATTCCAAGGACTAAACGAGAGGTGGAACTCACGCACTTTTTTACGGCCTTCGCTTCGTATATACTTCTCACCTTTCACTGTCTCTAATTCATGGCTATATACCAGTTCACTATATTCATGGTACAGTGGCCCAATTAACCCTCTCTAAACCAAGGGTTTACGCCAAGCAAGCATGGCAACCCTTTCAGAACAGATAATGCTCAAGGTGCATCCTTCTGACACTTGTTATTTTTAGTAAGCATCAAATTCAAGACGAATATAATTGAACAGGAAGTCACCAATCCTCGTCTCTGTAAGCTTATACATCAGAAACAACTATCTTTTTGTTTATGATTAACGTGCACGGGTTTCTTCCTCAATTGAGAAGAGTGCACGCGTGCCGCTTCACTAGTCCGGCCGTGGAAGCGGCTACCTACTATTATGATGACTATTACTACTACTAATACTACTACTGCTACTACATACAACGCGGACGCATGACCCACTTCATAGGGAGCTCCGCTCCCCCCTCCCCACTCAAAAAACTTCATCCAGGATAAGCTCAACATTCAAGATTTGGAGATTCCTTTGGTCTTGTAATGCCGAGAACCAAGTTGCCACCCCTGGACAAAACTTTGGATGGGAGGGCATGCCAGTAGCTTCGTCAACATCGCTGTTTTCCAGGTTAACGTCAGGCACATCGCCACCACTTGCCGACACACGATCTTTGAAATTCATGGTTTTTCTAATTTACCGGGGTTTCTTTCGCGCTTTGAAGGCGCTGGTTTAAGCAAGTGTGCAGGAATCTGTGGCCGGATTCGAGGAACAGCCCCGAGCTTAAGTGTTTTCCTACCACGTGGAATTTTGACAAAGTTTTCGGCTACTATGTGATCGTGGCAAGAGAGTAGGTCTTCGGATTAGAATTTCAGATCACGAATGTGGATTTGGACTGCCATCTGGATGTTTTTTCGTCTAATAGCAGCTGTTCAAGGCTTGAGAACTGCGAGGGTCATTGGGGGCTTTGAAGAAGTACCACCGATCGCAAGTATTTTGCTCGGAGGCATAGCCATTTTGACAGCCCGGCACCCGACAGGTCACCATATTTACTATGTGAAACTGCTCATTAACTCAAACCTGCTTGGTCGTCGTGTCGCATGTGAAATACAATTTGCGTAGACGGAAATGTAACCTACAAGCTGCCGCCACAGTGGTTTGAGCACGCGGACACACACACACACAAAAAGCGCGCGCACTGCGTGCCCGTGTCGGAGGGAATAAGGTGTAGAACACAAGGCGACTGGTGGATGCCACCGCTTTGTCGTCTTAGCAAAGCGTTAGAAACACTTGCCGTTTCGTGCAAGCGCTGCATGGTCAGCGCAACGGGATAAACGCTACAATTATTCGAATTACTTATGCATGTCTTTTCTAGTAAGAGACACATGCAGAATATTGACGTGTTGTTAGGGTGCCTCAGATGTGCAAAATAATTGCTTTTTAATGGACAATCGCACAAGTATGAACGCTGAACCTTGAGCAATATTGGTGGGCGCTGCAAATGGGGTCGGCCTTTGGAGTATCGTTTGGCCACTTTGGTGCAGTTTAGGGCGGATAAACAGTCAAGTGCACAGACAAACAGAGAGACAGACAGACAGACAGACAGACAGACAGACAGACAGACAGACAGACAGACAGACAGACAGAGTCCAAAATATTCGCGTCAAAGGTCTCTAAGACAGACTATTGTGTTTAAAACACTGCTGCGGGAAGCGGCGAGAAGCCGGTGGCAGCGGTGGCTCGATCTCAACGCTGTGCCAGCACACTCCTCGGAGCTGATACGAGGTGGTGCCGCCTCCGGAGCGGGATTTTTCAACTGACAGTGTCTAAAAATGTTGGTCTAAAATATAAAATTATGGTAGCAATACGATATGTGACAAATAGGTGTGGGGTACATTAAACATGACCATGCTATCTACAAGTTAGAGATGGAAAGGTAGCACGAATGCATCCTCAAGGTCTCTGTCGCCAAAGGCTATGGAAGCGGGTGCTTGTGCGAGTAGCTACCACAGCAACAACCTCTATGAAGAAACTGTTCTATGTATTTTCTTTTATATTACGTTAAAACTAGGATTATCAGTTAAAAACATGATCAATACGACTCATATTTACGAATCAGCTCCTTACCTATGAACATATGAGAATGCAGAGGTATTTCTTCATTGTAAGCTAACGAAAAGTGCTCTTTTCTGACGGTGTCTAAATCACTGCACTTAATGAGGATGTGAAGGACATTGAGTGGTTCACCACACTAATCACACAATGGTGGATCATCACCAGAGAAAAAATTAAGTGCGCGCTATGTGTGTCCTATTCTTAATCTGGTGACTATGACTTCTGTGCCCCGTGGTCTCGAAACCAACGGCCAATTTCCTAGACGAAGCTCTATGATAGGAAGCTCCTTCTGTGTTTGTGTGTCCCACAGCCGCTGCAAATGATCCCTCAACTTTAGTTTAGGAATGTGTTTCAGGTCAAGTGCAGGGACAGCTATGGCTCTATTGGAAGCGCTTTTATGGGAAGATGCTGCCAGCTGATCCTCCAACATGTTTCCATAGATATCGTGGTGCCTTGGCACCCAGCAGAACACGACATGCTGTGTAAGCACGTACTTTTCGCACAAGATTGTGTAGAGCGAGATTAAGACAGGATGTTTGCGTTTTATAGCTTTAAAGCTTCTCAGAGGATCAGTGTATATAACTACAATCAGTAGTTTTAGTTCTCTTGTGTGTTTTACAGCCGCAAGAATCGCATAGATCTCTGATGTCAAAATACTTGTATCAGAGTGCAGAGCCCTGACCTCTGAAAAAGATTGACCGAAGGTGGCATATTCCAAAGGAGCCTAAGATTTTGATGCATCTCTTAAGAATTCCGGACATGTGTACTTGTGTTGAAGGTCAAGAAAGTATGTGCGGACATGTAGTGAGTTGCATGTTTCGTCACTTCCATGAATGACATATCACAATATATTGACTGCCACTGCCATGGCGCAAGACTTGCGGCGGGGGCCGCCAGATGCTGCTCGAGAAGTCGCACACCCATTTCTTCAACTAGACCTGTCACATGTAGTGCATAGGGTGGTCGCACCGAAGGCCGGTTGTGAAAAAGGACGGAAGAAGGCAAGTCATTGACTGTGGCGTGTAAAGTGTGCTTCTTGTCTGCGCTCATCTTTAGAAAATATACAAATGATAAGTAGGACCTCTGCAGACGGATCGACCACTCAATCGGCTTGACGTGCAGGCTTTCTACGGAGCTAGTACGAAAAACGTCCTTGGCTAGGCGAATGCCTAGTTTGTGTACAGCATTAAGTATCTTTAAGGCGTTTGGTGTTGCATACAGATAGAATATTTCCCGTAGTCCAGATGAGTGCCTCAAAGGCTCTTATACAGATCCATCAGGCACTTCTTGTCACTACCCACGTAGTGCGGAAGAGAACCTTCAAAACATTCATTGTTTTCATACATTTAGCTTTTTAAATACCTAATATGTGGTAGGAACAATTTGGAGCTTCCTGTGTTAGCGTACCGTCGAGTTTTCTTCACGGCAAAATTTCCGGAGCCCTCCACTACGGCGTCTCTCATAATCATATGGTGGTTTTGGGACGTTAAACCCCACATATCAATCAGTTTTATTCACGGCTCTGAATTTCGTTATCTAGGGTCCCCTGATATGACTGGCTGTTTATTAGGTAGGCTGTTTGGCACATGTATGTCCAACTTTGCTGATGTTGCGTGGTTATGCGCAGGTACTGTTTCCCTATACATTGCAGTTGGATTGCAAAAAACATTGGTTGTTAGTTCAGCGCTCTGTTCTTGTCTCTTCTATCCCCTCCTGTCGTTTGCGCTGTTCAGCACTTTCTCGTCCACCATGCAGCACCAACCAGCCCAATCAAGCACCCTGTTAAAGCTCATGGCTCCTCATCTTCCTGTCTGACGCTAGCCTACTTCTGCAGCAGTGCGATGCAGCCAGCACCCATGCAAGCCAAGTCATGAAGCGCTCCCTTGGTATTCGGTGCAGGACACAGCATATCCATCCGGCATGACACTGACATCAATAATATTGGTAAGTGTTGGTGGCACCTGCATAAGCCCACGGTGTTTGTTGCGTAGGAATATTTCCCCTAATGAAGTGCACTTTTGAAAGGCTTTTTTTTGTTTGGAATAAAAACTGTGAGCAACAAGCACACTCATATTCCACAAGTGCTTTCTGTCTACTAGATATTTCATTTGCTCCTATACGTTGTTTGGTGAGCTGGCTATTTTATATAGCTTAGAGTTATGCACACTAGCTATTGTCTTGTAACGCAGTTTAAGTTGTGTTCCATAGTGTACCTATTTGTCGCCAGTTTCTCGCACCTAGTGTAAAGTCGAAATAGAAAATACTTTATTGACTTATTTTTTCTGGAAGTAGTTTCATGTTTTCATCTATAACATTGCTGATTTGCTCTTAAACTATAATAAAATGTATTTTCAGTTTTCACCGTTTGTGTGTGTCCACACTTTCTTTCCTTTTGCTATTTCTGCATACTTGTCATCAGCTTCTGAAAATACAACATCTGTATAAGAGCACATATTTACCAACTGTACGCTTTTGTATGTAGCATGGTTGTAACAATTCCGCAGGTAGCGGAATCGAATCCCGGCTGTGGTGGCTGCATTTTCTATAGAGGCGGAAATGTTGTAAGCCTGTGTGCTAAGATTTGGGTGCACGTTAAGGATCCTCAGGTGGTTGAAATTTCCCGAGCCCTCCACTAAGGCGTCTCTCATAATCATATTGTGGTTTTGGGACGTTAAACCCCACAAATAAATATATCAATGATTGTAACGAAGATCTGTATTTTTCCAAGTTTCAACAGTAACAAGGGATCAGGTGCTCCATGGTAATGTACAGAGTATCCCGAACAAAGCACAGAAAACCAACAGGAAGAAAGCGACTGCTAGTGACTGTGTTCTCCCGCTCAAAGTTCAGGACAGCTAAAGAGCTCATTGTGATGTCTACAGCAGTTTGAATTATTATGCAGTAGGCTTCTGCGCAGCTGGAGTTTAACTTCTTAGCAGTGCATTATTCAGCAGTTCCTTTGCGCTTGACCACTCGAAATTAGTTAAACTTTGCATGGAAGATACAAAACTATGACATTAATTTTTTTAATTTATTTTGAAATACTGTCAACCTTTTATTGAGGTTTATTACAGGAAAAGTACGACACACTTTACAAACAAATGGGGGATATAAATATACATCGCGCAAAAAAATATATAGGCATACATATATACAAATCCATGAAAGCTCTGCTGTAAAAACGAAAAACACACAATCTGATTTCGAATGCAACAAATAACTATCGCAATAATGTTTACAATAAATGACATGATTGTAAATCAAGTGAAAGCACAAATTTATTAAGATCACCCGCATTGACTATGTTACTCGGTAACCCATTTCAATCTTCGATGGCATCGGGGAAAAATGTGTGACGGTACACCTTCGTTCGCGCAAAATAAGGTTGCAGTACTCATGCATGGTTTGCCCTCCCGCTTCGTTTCCCAGGTTGTTCTCTGTAGTCATTTCTGTTAATTTAAGCTCCCCTTCTAATAATTGAAAAAGAAATTTTCATCTATTTTTGCGTTCGTGCTTGCGAAGCGTCTCCAGATCACAGAGTTGTAGCAGTTTTGTGACTGAGTTATTCTGCCTATATCTCGAGAATATAAAGCGAGCCACAAGCCGTTGTATGCATTCAGGTTTACGTGCCAGCACTTTTTGATGAGGACTCCAGGCAATACTGGCATATTCCAGTATCGGTGGTTTAAATGTTTTGAAAGCAAGAAGTTTTACATCAATACTTGCACCCTGCAGAATTTTTTTATCAAGTACAACTTTTGTGAAGCCCTAGAGAAAACATTATCAATACGTGTAAGCCTCTTTAGGTTATGCGTTATTGTGAGACATAGGTACTTAAACGCATTAACTGTCAACAAGATGTGATTTCCGATACAGTATTCAAAAGGAATATTGTTTTTTTCCTAGAAGTGTGGGTGACGGTAGATTTCTAATAATTCACTTTCATTCCTGAAGCTTCACACCATGAGTGTAGTTTCTTTATAATTTCGGCAATATTTAATTGGTCTAACCTACCTGTCACTAGCCCGTAAATTGAGCAATCATCAGCAAACAACTTGAGCTTTTCATGGGGTTTTGCTATATCTGCGATATAAATGACATCGGAGATAATAAGGACCCAAGAACCAAGCCTTGTCAAACCTCGGAAAAGACTTCTATTGAGCTAGACATAGAGTTCTCAATTTTCACGAATTGCTTCCTGTCATTTAGGTAGGCTTTTATTCTTCTTAGTAAAAGTTGACTGAGTCCAGCACAGTGAAGCTTATACGGTAGGTTGTTGTGAGGTACCTTATAGAAGGCCTCAGCGAAACCTCTGTGGATTGCATCAATTTGTTCATTCATATCTAAAGCTGTCGCGACGTCATGAATAGCTTCAATAAGCTGTGTTGTGGCTGAGACTTGACTCTTAAAACCATGATGATAAGGATAAAACTAATTTATATTTCCAAGATTGTGATGGTAGGCTTGACAATGACATGTTCTAATATTTTGCAGCAGATATATGTCAGCGACACGGGACGGTAATTATGGGCGGACAACCCATCATCACTCTTAAACACAGGGACAACCACAGCTGTGCGTCAGTCAGATGACACAGAAGTAGTCTAAATAGACTTTTGAAAAATAACTTATAAGTAATAAGATATCCGCTCTGCATAACACTGCAAAATAGAGGTGGGTATTTCCTGAGGCTTGCATGCTTTTTTATAATCAAGAGACAAGTGATTCTTCAACATTCGTTCTCGACTGATCGAAGTCTCACCCATCGGCTCAGATAAGCGGCATATTACATCCTATGTTTCAGTGTCCCATTGCGTCTTGTAAAAACTGACTGAAAGAAATTGTTAAGGCTATCTGCAATATGAACATTCTGTGTCATGATTTCATTTCCACGTTTCAGCTGGTCAATTTTATCCCGCCTAGTCAGCAATCCCGGGGGCTCCAGCACACTTGCACTAATAAAGTTTTTCTGTCCGTCCGTCCGTCTGTCCGCCCGTCCGTCCGTCCGCCCGTCCATCTGTCCGCCCGTCCGCCCGTCCGTCCGTCCATCCGTCCGTCCATCCGCCCGCCCGCCCGTCCGTCCGTCCGTCCGTCCGTCCGTTCGTCCGTCCGTCTGCCTGCCTGTCTGTCTGTCTGTCTGTCTGTCTGTCTGTCCGTCTGTCTGTCTGTCGAACATATAATGCAAGAACTTGCGAGTTGAAAGGCTGCTGTAGTGCTAGTGGGCAAATAAGTTTGAGCTAAAGTTTTTACCATGCATGTTCATCAAAGTGCCTCCGTATCTCTGCAATTTACTGCCATAAATCGCAGCATCCATCGTCAGCAACGGTAAATGTGTTTGCATTCTTCGTTGTACAAGAAGTATCGCCTAATACAAGATTAGTGTATCCATGGCTTTAATTTATTTATTTATTCAATACTGCAGACTCGAGGTCCAAGCAGGGTGGTAATACACATACAAATAAAGTAATTGCGAAACGAAACAATAAAGAGCGAAGAATGTTGTTATGTAGGTTAGTTCATTCATCACATAAATTAGTAAGACAGTTTCATTCACTTATGGTTTTTTGAGAGTACGAATACTTCAGTAGGTCTGTGCGAGCAAAATATGGGATCAAGCCCTTTGGGTGCTGGTGTCGGGTGGGCCGGCTACTAAGGGGTGTCAAATACGGGGATGGGTCTAGAGATATTTTTTGTTCAAAAGTTGATCAAGGAATTCTAATCTAGCTTTTTGTCTTCGCATCTGCAGTAATGGAATGTTGTTGGCTAGCATTAAATCTGAAGGTGAGTCTAACATGGAGTACTTGTTGAATATAAATCTAACAGCTTTTCTTTCAATACGCTCAAGAGTGTGTATAATACGTTTTGTATAAAAATCCCATACTATGCTCGCGTACTCTAGTTTTGGCCGCACAAGGGCTGTGTAACAAAATAGTTTAACATTCGTGCGAGCACTTTGAAGTTTATGTTTAAGAAGACATAGTTTACGAATGGCAGATATACAAACATTATCAATATAGAGATTCCAAGATAAGTTGGAAGTGAGTGTCACACCAAGGTATTTGTAGGAGTTTACTTGTAGCAGTGGTGAAGAACCTAATATGTATGTATACGATTGTGGATTCTTTTGGCGAGTCACTGGAAGGCACATACATTTGTTCGCGTTGAGACACATTCCCCATTTGTTGCACCATTCATAAATATTGCAAAGACTAGTGCTCAGATCGTTGAAATTGTTAGTGGAACGTATTTATTTGAACAAAACACAATCGTCTGCAAACAATCTTATTTCTACACTAGGGTGAATAACATTAACAATATCATTGATGTACAATAGAAAAAGCGAAGGGCCTAACACACTGCCCTGTGTTACGCCCGATGTGGCCGGAAGACAGTCCGATTATTGGCCCCCTACATCAACGTACTGTTCGCGATTACTTGAATATGCAGAAATCCAACAAACGAATATTTCGGGTATACCTATTTTTCTGAGTTTGGAAATGAGTTTACTATAGGGAACTTTATCGAAGGCTTTGCAGAAATCTAAGAAGAGCATATCTGTCCTACCGTGTCTATCGATGTTTAATGCAAGAAAGTGAAACAGTATGACGAGTTGAGTTGCCCCGCCGCGGTGGTCTAGTGGCTAAGGTACTCGGCTGCTGACCCGCAGGGCGCGGGTTCGAATCCCGGCTGCGGCGGCTGCATTTCCGATGGAGGCGGAAATGTTGTAGGCCCGTGTGCTCAGATTTGGGTGCACGTTAAAGAACCCCAGGTGGTCTAAATTTCCGGAGCCCTCCACTACGGCGTCTCTCATAATCATATAGTGGTTTTGGGACGTTAAACCCCACATATCAATCAATGACGAGTTGAGTTACGGTAGATAATCCTTTCCGAAAAGCATGTTGATAAATGGTTGATATAGAGTGTTTTTCAATATACTTGTTTATACTAGTAGCTATGATGTGTTCAATAATTTTAAAACATTGTGAAGTTAGTGAGATTGGACGGTAATTTCCTAGTGCTAAGCGGTCCCCCTTTTTAAAGATGGGTACAACGCGGGCTGTCCTCCAGTCACTGGGCAGCTGGGAAGACAACAAAGAACAGCGAAAAATAATAACCAAAAACTTTGCTAGAGATAAAGCATATTGTCATAGAAATACGCTCGGTATGTTATCAGGACCACAGGATGCCTTAGTTTTTAAATTTAGCAACATAGACACCACGCATAGATAAGAAATAAACAGCGATTCAGCATAAGGAAAGGCTGTAGCATTAGATACACACTTGAAATCAGAAGTGTTGAACACACTCTTGAAATATTGATTAAAATGCCTTGAAATGTCTCTCTGATCGGTGACGCTGGTTCCATCAATTAATATTTGGGATACAGGTATTTTCTTTTGACTGATAAAACTCCAGAATTTACTGAGGTCATTTGCAATAAACTTAGGTAATGAGGTTTTGAAGTAATACTTCCTAGAGCTGCGAACAGTTTGAGCGACACTGTTGTGCGCATTATGTATCAAATCAGCCGTTGCCCACCTTTTTTCAGTCGCTTAACTTTGCGCTTCATATGAATGATGTTGCGATTTATCCATGGTGTTTGTTTGTTAACTTTTTTGTGCTTGGAAGGCACAAAATTATCTAAACAAAAATGACACATTTGTTCGAATCGTGTCCAAAGCACGCTAACATTTACGTCATCAAAATTTGTAAGACATGTTTCCAGGTGTTCAATTATATCTGTATCATTAGCCCTGGAAAAGTCTTTAAAGCAGCAAAATACCGGCTTTTAATGACCAGTTAGTGGAACAAGAGGAAAGAAAGTGAAGACATAGCTATGATGAGAAAGACCTTGCCTTACTTCTACAGTATATTCGGAGAAATTGCGGTTCAGAAACACAAGATCTAATATTGAGGTGGAATCCCTCTGTATGCGCGTGGGTACATGAATTACCTCCGATAGGTCACGTATAAGCATGATGTCAAACACTATGTTAACATGTTTTGAAGTGTTGATGCCGGCGTCAAGGTGCTCCCAGTCTACTCCAGGTAGGTTCATGTCACCAATCAGTAAGACCTTTTTACTCTCAAATTTGGCCATACAAATTTTCAGTGTGATAAGGTATTCTGAAGTAACGTCTTTGGGTCTGTACAACCCAATTACAACGAGACAATGACCCCAGCATCTAGCCCTAATACATAAGCATTGTATGTCAACAAGGTTATCCAACAAAACAGCATCGATACACTGTTTTACCAATATAGCAACCCCTCCTCCCCTAGCGCGTCTGTCTTTACGAAAAACTGTATACGATGAGGGGAAGACGTCGTCATTAGGCAAATGCTTGTGTAGCCAAGTCTCGGTAACAAAAGTAATATGTGGATCATGTTGCAGCAGAAGCACTTCGAACACTTCAGTTTTATTCACAATGCTTCGGGAATTAATATTTAGTATCCTAACTGTTTGTTACAGTGTGCTGGAATAGGTCACGAGTGCGGCTTGCAAGATTGACGGTCTCCTGCTTTTATTTGCCTGTTTTGCAATTCATTCCAATAAAATGTATCTTTATCTACTATAAGCCTGTCGTATACTAAGAATACTTTTTTCCTTGTCGCTTGTCGTTCTTAGCACTGTCCCACAGCATTTTTTCTTTCTTAAGAGTCAACTGCGAATAATCATTCTGAATAGATACCGTCTATCCTTTCAGTTTTTTGGCATTTTCTAATATTACTTTCTTTTCATTAAACTTTTGAACGTGGAGGATGACAGGCCTTTTCCCAATTTGTTTTCCTAGTCAGTGTATGCGTCCGATGGAATCACATTTCAGACTAAGCTTTTCTGTGAATATTTCCTTAACCACTTTTTCCCTCAGGGTTGCATCAGTTTCATTAGGGCACTCGGTAATACCGTGAATAATCAAATTCGGCCATCTGGAACGGTCTTCGTGGTCGGTAAGCTTTTTGTTTTTAAAGCTTACAATATGTTCCAGTGATCGTAACATATTTCCCACCTTTTCACTGGGATTGCTATGTTCTTGGGAATCCTTTTGTGCCGTAATGAAATTATGTACCATATATTCAATTCAATAAACTGTTTCTTCAGTTCAAGCACATCATCGTGAATTTTTGCTTGGCCGATGAGCACTTCTTCAGATAGTTTTTTCTGGGTTTGTTTCCAGGTCACCGCATAAAATCAACCGACAAGCACGAAAACACTCATATGCTATATTCCGACAACGCCGAGGGCATGGCAAGACCAAAATAAAGCGATAATCACTACGAAACGAGCCCACGTTGGAACTAACCTGCATGAGGCAGAACATAGACGTAAGTGCCATGGTCGCGCCGTGTCCGCCGTGCCCACGAGGCTCGAAGGCTTGCGGTGATCCTTTTATAGCGATGTACAGCGATGAAGTGGCTCTGCGCTGTGCACCGGTAGATACCCATACGCGGCCTCCTGTGCTGTGCGCAGTGAATTGCGCTGTCGTGCTTGCCGTGTCATTCAGTGATAATGGCTCCATGCGATGACGCATTAGCATCCGTTGGTCCGCATCGCTGATACACAGTTTGCTGATTCGCAGACGGCCGGCAGTTGGGAATATGACAAATCCGAGAATGCCCTGCATGAGGCAGAACATAGACGTAAGTGCCATGGTCGCGCCGGGTCCGCCGTGCCCGCCGTGAATATAATTCAGTACACACTCAATTGTATAGCACCAATGATGTCATGTGTGTATAAGCTCAGGGAAGTGCGTTTTAGTGAATGATTTTATTTGAAAAAGAGAGGAACATCACTGCTCCTAGTATATCTAACACTAGGTTTTAGTACTTGTGTAATGTTATCCCACTGCCTATCCATCCTTCAGTCTACTTCTCTGTTTCTACTGTGTAAGTGTAACTTTTTAATGTAGTCTTTTCTCAGATAGGCTTGTTCATAATGTAATTCAGTACTATGCAAATGACTTAACATTTCTGCAGCTTTCCTCGTGTTACAATGAAAACTATATATTTTATTTTATAAGTAGCTATAGCATGCTTTTACTTATCTTTTTCTAGGTGCATGTCCAATTGTTTAGTCTTGCAAAGGCACTGGTATACTCTTCTAATGAAGCTGGTGCCTTAAAATGTTTTTAATGGGGGGGGGGAGTAACAATGTGTTTATAACCAATATTACTATTCTCAGATGAGCTGTGAAAGCTTTACGAAAATGTATTTACATTTTTTGAACTGTGCGAAGGCAAATGTTCTTATGTTCTTCTACTGTAGTCCCTGTTGCATGCAAATGACACATAATTAGTTTGTAGTGGCATAGTTTTAGTTGTGATTTTACACATATGTGCTAAGCAACATTGCCGTTGAGGCCAGCAGCAAGACATACATGCAGTGCACTGGAGCATGACCTTGCATACTTGGTGTACAGTCTTTGCCTACCAGTGAACTGATTTTTTTCAAGTAGACTAAGAGACAGCTGTATGGGAAGTGTGCTCATTTGCGAACTTTGAACCTCCTTTTTGGGGAGTGTTTTCGGGAAACAAAATGGGGTCTACTGCTGTCAATATAAACACTGTTCGCACCGAAGTGCTGAGTAGCTCAGAATTGTATTATTCATGTATTGTCTAAAACTTCTTTGCGCTGTGTGGTCTTTTCAGCCCAAGTATACCTAAATACTTTGTTAGTGTGTTGTTAATTAGCCGAGCTATGCAAATAAACAGAGTAATACCGCAGACATGTACCAAATTTTGATGCACAGCCTTTTTCTTTGGCATGACATTGTCAAGGGCTTCTTGAATTTTTATAGAAACTGCTTGTCACTTGGCAGCAGCAAGAACTACGCTTCAAGCTTTTCCAAGATGATTCGAGAAACACCGAGTTCAGACATAATTGTGCTGTGGGATTTCTCTCGTAACTTACTTTCTGTATTCAAAAGGAGTGTATTAGAATTGTTGTTGTATAGCCATTCATCTGATTAATTAAACCTCAGTGTGTGTGTATGTATGTATGTTTGTATGTATGTATGTATGTATGCATGTATGTATGTATGTATGTATGTATGTATGTATGTATGTATGTATGTATGTATGTATGTATGTATGTATGTATGTATGTATGTATGTATGTATGTATGCATGTATGTATGTATGTATGTATGTATGTATGTATGTATGTATTGTACCGAAGCATAGTGGCGCCAGCTCTGTGCCAGCGTGAAAGAAGACGTTGACGTCCGTGTGTGGCTCGTGCTTGCCGGGTTCCTGCCTGTACCAGCTTGTTGCGGCTAACGTTTCTGGAATGATAACCTGTGTTTTTACGCAACCTTGCTCGTTGCATTTGGTGGAAACGTGCTAGGTAACGTCCTGGAGCTCCGCAGCCGTAAGGTACCATCTCAGTCCACGATGACCGAGCGCGTCGATCCCCCACAAGGCTCTTCCACGCTGCCACTCGTCATGTGTTCTGGTGTACTTCGTCTGCGTGACCCACTAGTATACAACGGCACTGAAGATCAAGATGTCGAGGACTGGCTGGGAGAGTACGAGCATGCCAGCGCGATTAACAAGTGGGATGACACTGCGAAGCTGATTCACGTCATCTTCTACTTGACGGATTTGGCTAACCTATGGTTCACCAACCACCAAGCCGACATCCCCACCTGGTCGGTTTTCAAAGAGGCCGTCACCTCGTTTTTCGGTCGTCCAGCCATGCGTAAGCTTCGCGCTGAACTGGGACTGCGGGGACGATTTCAGCGAAATGGTGAGAGCTTCACGAGCTACATTGAGGATGTGATCAGCCTCTGTAGGCGAGTTGATGCCAGGATGACGGAGGCTGACAGAATAAAGAACATAATGAAAGGCATTGATGACGACGCTTTTCATATGCTTGTGGCCAAAGACCCACAGACTGTCACGGCCTTGATTCAGTTACGTCAAAGTTTCGATGAGCTGCGCAAGCAACGAGTTTCTACACGTCGCGCTAATATGCAGACAGCTGATATTTCGGCCTTGGATTGCAAAAGCAGTCGCTCCAACTACAGCGTGTTAATGCCTCAAATTCAACAATACATCCGGGAGGAAGTTGCTCGACAGCTCTCTCTTGTCGCCACCATCAACGAGACCCCCACAACACTGGACCACTCACTTCGCCGTGCTATTCAGACGCAAGTTGCCGAGGCTCTCCCTTCGCCCACATCCCCAATATCAGTGGCTGCACCGCTGACTTATGCAGAAGCCGTCCACCGACCTTCTGCCCAACCGCCGCTCCCTTCATACAGTCCAGCCACCAACTACTACAGGTCACCAGTTTCAGTTTATCCGGTAAATCGGCCCATTCCACCACCTCGAGCACCTGTCAACTCTTGGCGTACTCCGGATAACCGGCCCGTCTGCTACAACTGTGGTATTTCAGGACATGTCGCGCGCTACTGTCGTCGCCGTGGATTCTATTTTAATGATGTGCAGCATTCCGGTAACATACCTCGGCCTTCAGAATCGCATGTGACACCTGATTCACATGACCCCCGCTCACGTCGACCAGACTTCAGCCGACGTCGATCTCCTTCACCCCGTCTTCGGTCTCCTTCCCCCATGCTTCGCCGTTCCAACCACGCCCAGGAGGAAAACTAACAGTCGCAGTTCCTGAGGCAAGAGCTGCGCCACCGATGAAATTTCCAAGGCCTCATCTATCGCCCCCTAACGAGATTGCCGTGTTTGTGGACGGTTTCGCCACAACTGCTCTTGTCGACACAGGTGCCGCTATTTGTATAATCAGTGAAGTGTTATGCCGCAAACTGAACAAAGTGACGACTCCACTGGTTGAAATTTCTTTACGCACGGCGAGTTCGCAACACGTCCAACCTTCTGCCACATGCACTGCTGGTGTTGTGATTCAAGGAGTGCTTTACATCGTAGAATTTGTCGTCCTTCCGCATGCGTCTCATGAAATCATCCTGGGATGAAACGTTCTTTCCGCTAATCATGCGGTTGTCGACTGCGCTCGTGCTCAACTCGTTTTGTTTCCATTCAGCACGACGTTCATAGATCTCCCTCGCTCACCCGAAAAGGTGATCGTCGCCGCTGACGTCGTCATTTCTGCTTTTTCGGTCACCGCGGTATCTCTTTTGTGCAACTCTGTTTCCGATTCAACTGCCCTATTTATGCCGTCACAAGAATGCGCTCGTCGCCGGAACCTTGCCGTCCCGTTTGCCGTCATAACACTTGCCGATGGCTCCAGTGCCGTGTACGTGTGCAATCCGTTCCCTTGTCCCGCTACCTTATTGCATGGCGAATGCATTGGGAGTCTTGACACTTATAATGACATCTTTCCTTTCGATGCTCGTTCTGATACGACACCGATGTCCGTGGATGCTGTCACAGCTGGCACCGCGCCCTCACTACCTGACGAAGACGTTCTGTTGCGCAGCGTAGACACCGGCCTTGCGCAAAACCAGCGAAATCAGCTCATTCAACTACTTGACCGTTTCCGCGCCTCCTTCGACCACGGACAACCTCCCTTGGGACGCACGTCAGAGCTCGCTCACCATATCGACACCGGTCATCATACTCCACTTCGTCAGCGCCCCTACCGCGTCTCGCAGGCCGAGCGTGACGTCATCACTCAACACGTCGACGAGATGCTGCAACGTGGTGTTGTTCAGCACTCACACAGTCCTTGGGCTTCGCCAGTGGTCCTCGTGCGAAAAAAGAATGGCTCCATCAGGTTTTGCGTGCATTATCGTCGACTAAACAACATCACACGCAAGGATGTTTATCCCCTGCCACGCATTGATGACGCCTTGGATTGCCTTCAAGGTGCGGAGTTTTTCTCTTCACTGGATCTGCGCTCTGGATATTGGCAAGTACCAATGGCTGAACCAAACCGTCCAAAAACGGCGTTTGTGACCCCTGATGGCTTATATGAATTTAATGTAATGCCCTTCGGTCTTTGCAATGCGCCTGCGACTTTTGAAAGAATGATGGACAGTGTCCTCAGGGGACTTTAATGGCACATCTGTCTTTGCTATTTAGGCGACATAGTTGTATTCTCGGCGAATTTCGAAACTCATCTTTCCCGTCTGGAACAAGTTCTCCAGTGCCTTACGGCAGCCGGGTTGCAACTTAACTTCATGAAATGTCGTTTTGGCGCCCGCAAACTCACAATTATCGGCCACGTCGTTTCAAAAGAAGGAATATCGCCAGATCCTGCCAAACTCCGTGCCGTTGCTGAGTACCCCAAGCCTACTACCCTAAAGGAGCTTCGTAGTTTCATAGGCTTGTGTTCCTATTTTCGGCGTTTCATTCGCAATTTTGCCTCTATAATTGCCCCTCTGACTCAGCTTCTCTCCCATAGCACGGACCTCTCTGGCTGGAATTCCCACTGCGATGAGGCATTCACGGTGCTACGCCGGCTACTGATCTCTCCGCCAGTTCTCCGCCACTTCGATCCCAATGCACCCACTGAAATTCACACGGATGCAAGCGGTGTCGGCCTCGGTGCCATTCTCGCTCAACGCAAGGATGGCTGTGACGAGTACGTTGTCGCCTATGCCAGCCGTACACTAACGAAGGCAGAGTCCAACTATTCCGTTACGGAAAAAGAGTGCTTGGCTATCATTTGGGCTATAGGAAAATTTCCCACCTACCTTTACGGACGCCAGTTTGATGTTGTCACAGATCACCATGCCTTATGCTGGTTAGCGTCCATGAAAGATCCTACTGGCCACCTCGCTCGTTGGGCTTTACGCCTTCAGGAATACGATATCCGTGTTGTTTATCGCTCAGGACGCAGACATTCAGACGCCGATGCACTATCCCGTTCTCCACTGCCTCCTGACCTTGCCTGCTTATCAACTGCCATTTGCGATTCGTCATCGTTGAGCATCACTGACATGCCATCCGAACAGCGCAAGGATCCCTGGATCAATTCTTTGCTCGACGTCCTCTCTCACAGTTCGTCAGAAATGACTTAACGCTCCCTCTCTCGTCAAGCAAGACACTTTGCTGTCCGTGAAGGCTTGTTGTATCGCCGCAATTACGTGACGGATGGCCGTAGGTGGCTCCTTGTCATCCCTCGTCATTTGCGTTCGGACATCTGTACTGCCTTTCACGATGACCCCCAGTGTGGCCACGCTCGAGTATTTAAGGCTTACTCTCGCCTTCGTCTAAGATACTACTGGCGCGGCATGTATCGGCACGTTCGCTAGTACGTTCGGTCATGCACCACGTGTCAACGACGCAAGACGCCTTCTAACAGCACTGCTGGCCCTTTGCAACCCTTAACATGCCCAGCGAGACCATTTGACCGCGTCGGAATTGATATTTATGGTCCTCTACCCAACTCTCTTCGAGGCAACCGGTGGATTATCGTCGCCGTGGATCATTTAACACGCTACGCTGAAAAATCTGCGCTGCCTGCTACCACTGCGAAAGACGTTGCGTCCTTTCTTCTTCACCATCTCATTTTGCGACACGGTGCACCTCGTGAATTACTCAGTGACCGTGGACGCGTATTTCTCTCGAACATCGTCGACGAGCTACTCAAGCCATGTCGCACTGTCCATAGGAAATCCTCGGCATACCATCCCCAAACCAATGGCATGACAGAACGCTTTAACCGCACCCTTGGAGATATGCTTGCCATGTACGCCTGTGACGACCACACTAATTGGGACCAAGTGCTCTCTTTTGTCACGTACGCGTACAACTCTGCGCCACAAACAACCACTGGCTTTTCTCCTTTCTTCCTTCTGTACGGACGTGAGCCATCATGCTCCATGGACACCATTCTCCCTTACAGGCCTGATGTTTCCGAACCGACGACTGTTTCTGAAGCAGCTGCTTATGCCGAAAAGTGTCGTCAACTCGCTCACTCATTTACCGCACAAGACCAATGGCGCCAGAAAACTGACCACGATTTCTCTGCGTCTACTGTACACTATAACCCAGGAATGCTGGTTTGGCTCTGGGTCCCGTCTACCCCTCCCAGTCTTTCCCCGAAGCTTTCGTCAAAATACCATGGCCCCTACCGTGTGGTGCGGCAAACATCTCCTGTCAACTATGAAGTTGAGCCCATTGATCCACCCTCGGAGCAACGCTGCCGTGGGCGTGAAACAGTACACGTATCACGCCTCAAACCGTGCTATGACCCCCTTGTCGTGTCCTTTCCCTAGGTCGCCAGGTTGGCTCCTTTCTGCGCGGGGAGTAATTGTACCGAAGCATAGTGGCGCCGGCTCTGTGGCAGCGTGAAAGAAGACGTTGACGTCCGTGTGTGGCTCGTGCTTGCCGGGTTCCTGCCTGTACCAGCTTGTTGCGGCTAACGTTTCTGGAATAATAACCTGTGTTTTTACGCAACCTTGCTCGTTGCAGTATGTATGTATGTATGTATGTATGTATGTTGTATGTTGTATGTATGTATGTATGTATGTATGTATGTATGTATGTATGTATGTATGTATGTATGTATGTATGTATGTATGTATTGTACCAGACAGAGAACAAGAGACAACACCCGATCCTGAGCCAGCTGTTATTATTCTGCACTTCGTCTTTCTCTACCTTCTCTTAGCTGCCCACGCTCCAGAGCCCCAGCGTCTTTCTTCGTCTTGACACTCGGCCATGACTGCGTGCGCGTGGAGCTGGCGGCAAAGTCTTTGGTGGGCGGGCTTCGCTTAATCGTGGTGGTCAGCCCGGACCACCATGCAACATAGAGCGACGGTCTGGGAGAAGCGTCTCTGGTGGACGGCACTGGCTGCATCTCGGAGGTCGGCCTTGGCCAAGCTGAAACTGGGTGCCAGAGTCTTCCATAGGTCTATCGGGAGGTCGAGACTGGCTGCATCGTTGTGGTCGGTCTCGGCCATGCAGAGACTCTGTGGGAAGCAGTTAAACATGCACCTGACAGCGCCGCTCGGACGGATGTAGCTGCCTCGCACCACCTTGAGGCAAGCCCATTGGAGCAACGCAGGCAACTTTGGGGCACCCTCCTACAGAGCAGCTGGACGGCGTTAGTGGCACGCAATTCTGTCAGCATTGCAGGAGCTCGCTCGGATATTGACGCTGTCAGTTCGTTAGTCTTGACGCGAAATAGCGCAATGGTACGCAGCAGGTTCGCGGCGCTGCCGTGTGTGAAGTCCGAAGCGTTGGTGATCGCGGTCTTCGAATGAGTAGCGGTTGCAGCACTCACTCCGGTGAAGTTGACGAGCGGAGAAGCCTGGACGGCGTTCCCTGGCAGCTCGTATGTTGAAAGAGTGCGGCAACGGGAATGTAGGCCATGGGAAGCGTGAGCGGCATTCCCAAAGGACAGGAGCCGGTGCGTATCCCTGCCGCGAAACGGTGGCAAGGTGTCAATAAGGTCATGCCCTACAACCCCAGGGGAGGCCTGGACGCCGTCCACTGGTGGTTTGAAGGGTAGCTGAAGCGGCGGGTGGGACCCCGTTGCCAAGGAAGTGTGACGGCGTTCCTCGATGGAGAAGCCCGCACTGCCGACGAACCACGAAGACACGTACCGGTGGCTTCCTGCAGAGTGTTCACTTGTCGGACTGCGCCATTGTGATACGCGAGACAGACACAACACCCGTTCGTCGGGCAAACTGTTCTATTCTGCCTCTTCCTCACTCGCCTAGCATGCACGTCTGTGTCAGAGTGCCAGTTTCGGTCTTCGTCGTCACAGTATGTATGTATGTATGTATGTATGTATGTATGTATGTATGTATGTATGTATGTATGTATGTATGTATGTATGTATGTATGTATGATTTATTGATTGATTTGTGGGGTTTAACGTCCCAAAACCACCATTTGATTATGAGAGACGCCGTAGTGGAGGGCTCCGGAAATTTTGATCACCTGGGGTTCTTTAACGTGCACCCAAATCTGAGCACACGGACCTACAACATTTCCGCCTCCATCGGAAATGCAGCCGCCACAGCCGGGATTCGATCCCGCGACATGCGGGTCAGCAGCCGAGTACCTTAGCCACTAGACCACCGTGGCGGGGCTATGTATGTATGTATGTATGTATGTATGTATGTATGTATGTATGTATGTATGTATGTATGTATGTATGTATGTATGTATGTATGTATGTATGTATGTATGTATGTATGTATGTATGTATGTATGTATGTATGTATGTATGTATGTATGTATGTATGTATGTATGTATGTATGTATGTATCTTTAAATAAGAATTCCTATATCATTGATGAATAAGTTTGGTAATGATCTGACTGAATTTCTTTGTAGTTCTTTTTCTTCTGAGCCAATATACGTTTCAATTGGTTTTTTACTGCATAAAAGTAAATATAACCTTACACAAAATATGTGCATTCGTAGAATTTGTTTCGTTTGCCAACGTACAGTCTTGAGCAACAAATTGGGTAAAACAGAACCAAACAGCGAAGAATAGTTTGGAGAAGCTCCTCTACATGGCATATCTGGTATACATTGCGTTGGTCAAATATGTCGATTTCAACATGTCAACTTCAATCATAATAAACAAGCTATCACCCGTGGTTGTATAGGTGTGTTATATTTATGCATATTGTAATACCTGTTGGCAATTGCTATTAGGAGCACAAACTTAGTCAAGCTGAATACAGAGATTTTGTCCATGCACTTTCCATCTGTACTGGTACTGTTGTTAATAAAAATTATGTTGGTTTAAAAATTTATTGTGCAAACCAAAAGCAAAGTATCTTTCTAGGACACTAATGAAATTGCTGTTGTTCTGTACTCTTACCTGCTGTTGTTCATTTACACTGAAGCGTGCAACGTGACAGGCAGTGGGAGTGAAGACACAAGCTCATCACTCTGTTCGTGTCATTTCTAACTTTCCGTGCTCTTCTGCCTAGTTGCATGTAATGATTTCCACTAAATAAGCATGAAAACGTGTTCCGACAAAGGCAGTCAACTTGGCCGCAACAATAAGCTGGCGGCATGTCTAGATTTTCTTCAAAACATCGTGATGACTGATATCACTGGTAGAGTATCCAAACACCTGAAAAGTAACATACTATGTATGATATTGGTATTTCGGCACTAGGCACTCTTACTATAACACAGGATGGAGGGGGAAATATCATCCCTGAAATATGTAATTCATGAAGGAGCACGGCACAGTGCTTTTGAGTAAAAAAAATTCCGCCATATCCACGAAGTGAATGATGATTAGTGGGCGAAGCTCCGGAGGTAAACCTGGTAAACCATGAATCCTCTGTACATTTTTCCCACTCGATTTTATTACATCGCTCCCCCTAGCGTACGTCGCAGCACTAAATCGAACGATTGCCTTCAACCAATGACACGCGCCATATGTGACATCATTCCTATTTTATAAGATTTCGCGTCTTTCATCAACTACAAGTACCGCTTTCTAGTTTATAACATCTTGCATCTTTTCATCATCAGCTACAAGTACCACCATCTAGTAAACACTACAAGAAATAAACGAGAGGTGGCTACATACAGGAGACGGTACCGCCATCTAGTGAACACTGCAAGAACTAAACTAGAGGTGGCTACATACAGGAGACGGTACCGCCATCTAGTGAACACTGCAAGAACTAAACTAGAGGTGGCTACATACAGGATACAGGGGACGCACAGCCCACGCCCTGAGGAGCTTCGCCCCTAAAAGAGAGTGAAAGAAGAGAGCGCGAAAGCCACTTTAACAAGAATCGAGTGCCCACCACAACGCATATTCTCAGGCCAGGCAATTTCTTGAAGAAAGAAAGTGCTCGCTGCCATTGCGAATCAAACCTAGTACCTCTCAGATTGTAGCTTAACGCTTTAAACGCTCGTCACTGTGGCAGTGCTTGAAATGAGAGCTTGCCACTGCAGCATTTAGCCTATTGCTGATATATTGTCAATGATTCAAATGACGTCAAATGCACAACGTCTGGGGAAACTCGGTCAGAAGTAGAAAAATAATTAAAATGCGCTCGCCCAAGGTTACAAGAAGGTTGAAACCCCCAAGTGTGGCTGTATAATCGTGCACTATTTATCTTGTACACTACTGTCATGACGTTGGGATAACCGACTCTAACCTAAGCTAACTTCCCATATTTGGCAAATATAAATAAAAAATAAAAATGTATCGGCAATTACATTGCTAATCAACTATTCTGAATGCGCTGTCGCTAGTGTCACTTTCACTAATAGAATACTCAGTTTGTTTCCATTATCGTCATTTGAGGAAATTTGACTGAATAACACACAACTCTCCTAATTATCATTGATTCTCACATTTAAAGTCAGTCACACTTCATCTCGCTTTCTGAGTGGCTGTCGCTCCCATAAAACGCGTGCTTCACTTTTTATGTTCTCTTAGAATCCGACGCTGCTTTCCGGAAAATTTTCCTGACCTCTGCTCAATCGTAAATTGTACTTAATATTTATCACTTCGATTTCAGGATTTCGCGGAGACCAAACGAAGGTCTCGCTCTCTTTCTTTTCGTCCTTTTCGTGCGTGTGGTAAAGTCTCTTGACTTCAACATTCGTATAGACGTCCCTTGCTTTGTTTGCTTAATCAAATACCGCTGGACGGAATAAGTGCACCGTGGTTTGTGAATAGCATTAGTACTGAAACACCTCCCGATGGCTGTCCCTCGTTTTACGTAGATAATATCTAAGCGTATACGCATGCACGTTCTCGCAATCCGGCTTCATCAAAATGCTGTTGAGCATGGAACCTCCGAAATTCCGCTGACAATTTCATGTTATTACTGCTGTTACATATTTCTGCAGAATTCGTCCACAGGCACAGAAGCTGCTCCCGTGTCTGTCAATAAGAATATTGCAAGAAAGGCAACTTTCTACATATAGCTACAAATAACCATTATGTTTACCACTATACCATGCTCAATTACACCAGATTAGCTGAGTAGCAGCACAACTTTATTAAATTGCAAGGTAATTGGTCGCGTTAAATAGGGGAAACATTTGAGGCACATTTTCAAACGTTTCATTCATTGATTTTTGCGTGTTTTTTTGATATGGTGCACCTGGAATGATATTCACTTGTACTTGGCGAGATAGTGCAGGGATTATTGCTTAAGGCCATCGAGCCATTTCTTTTTAGCTACAGCCTTTGATGAAACTTGAGCACCTAATTGAATTTGCACAACACACTCAGACGTATATTACAACGCGGCATCGCGTGAGTGCTGCAGCAGATGCCAGTGGAACTTAAACTGAGGTGCAGCAAATAATTGGCCATCATCGCATACTCTCGATGCTAGACGCTTTGCGTGCTACCTTATAATACCGGGACTTACTTCTTTCTTTCCTTGTCGTTTAACTGGCTATCGTGTGTCTTGCTTGCCCTCTCAAGGTAAATTTGTACCCATGCTATAGTAATCCCTCGAGCTAAAATAACTGCTGGCTAAGAAAATTCGTAGCAAAGAGAAAGCTATGTCAGTTCGGCCGCAATTCATTTTTACATTTTCAAATACTGCAGTCAAATACAGGACTATTGGAAAAGTGGGATACATTTAAATAAACAAAATACACGGATTATAAAGTTGATGTCATTGTGAAAAAAATAGAGAAAGAATAGTTTACTGTAACTGTGCGTCTACGAAATTACAACGCGGCAATTCACGAATACTTCCAGGTATTTCGTTCCACCTGTCGCTAATAAAGGAAAAAGAAGGGGCGTGGGCACGAGGAAGAACCACGCACACTGGCTCGCTCAGTCGCGCCGTTCAGCTTCAATGCAGCCAGACGCTTAGGAGCGGGTTTCTCCTTCATTTCTCACACTTCGTTCTGCTTTTTAAAGACGATAGTCTTTCTCGGGGACCTTCGACGGAAACATTTTGGACAGATGATCAACTTGCTCGAGCTCAGCAGAGACGCTACCGCCAGGATCGGGCTTGACACTCGATCGCTGGACTCCGTGCCGACTGGTTGTGCTCTCATGATCTCCGATGACAGTGCAGCTCTGGCTTACTGGGTTTGTCTTACGCGACCTCCTGACGACGGTTTCCTACGACGACGACAGCGTAGCTCTGACCGACTGGATTAGCATATGCCATCTTCCTTCGCCGACAAGAGCTCTCGCCAGTGGTGCCCCGTCCTCAGACTTCTGCAACCGTGTCGATCTTTCCTGTCTTCTCCTTACTTCCGTTGCTCCCTGTTCCTGTGCCACGCTCTCTCCTTCCTCTCTCTGTATCTCTTTACCTTTAATCCTATCAAATTATTCCCTTCTCTACCTCCATCCCTCGTGAGCTACTGTTGAGGTGTCCTCCCCCAGAGAGACAGTACGGGGCTCACTGTTCTCCTAATTTCTTTTACAATCACTCTCCCCCTTCCCCCCAGGATCGGGCTTGAGGAGAATATTGGGCGAGTTGTAGGGTTGCGTACGTTGTAGCTCACTGGGCCAGTTCTGGAGGTACACAAGACCGGTGACGGGCAGTACATGCTTTGCCATCTTTGTTTGGGGAGGGGGGCGAGGAACTACCTCAGAGCGAAAAAAACCGGGTACTTGTAGTTGACGCGCATGGCGCACTCGGGGTTTTCCGTTGGCCTTCTAACGCTCCCCGGCGTGCCTTGCGGATGAGTCCTCGCACTGAAGTGCCGTGAATCACGTGGAAACTAACAGACCTTGCGGCATGTACCCGGCACTTTTCAACCGGTGTGTGTTGGTTCAAAGTTGTCTACAGGCTCGTGCGGGACCAACTGCGTAGCCTGGGTTAGCGTGATGTGATGCGTTACAGTCGGATGGCCGTGAGAAGGTAATGTGATGGCGTGCTGGGACGACGAGGCGGGAGAAGTCGGGAAGCGGGTTGACCGTGAAGTCGCAGCTTGCTGCAACGTCGAAGCGAGCGAAGTCGAGAGCCCATTCGAAGGCGAAGTCGCAGTCTGCTGCCACGTCAATGTGTAGGGCGTGGTGAGGGCGGTTGACTCTGAAGTCTCGGCCCATTGCGAGACTTCAGTGAGAGTAGTGGAGAGACCTGACGAAGGCGGAAATTCGGCCTGCTCCGACGTCGAAGCGAGAGGAGTATAGATACCGTTTGAAAGCAAAGTAGCGGCCTGCTGTGACGTAAAAGCAAAAAGAGTCGATAGGCTGGACGAAAACGAAGTTGCTGCCTGCTTCGACGTTGAGGCGAGAAGTTGAAAGGCTGATCAAAGACGCATCGCGGCAGGCTACGATGTGAATTCGAGAGGCTTACTGAGTGCAGTCGTAGTGACGGCAGCTGAAGCTGATGGGGTTGGCGGCCACGGATCAGTTGTGCAGCGAGATCTGCCTTGAGCGCAAATGACTTTGTTCTGGAACTCCCTGGCTGTGATCTGGTCTTCTTTCAAGTCCTCATAATGAAAGTAGCCTAGATCTCTTCGGCGACATTCATTAGGGGGGCATTTTTCGCAACGATAATTATAAGAATCTTTTGGAGCCGGAGGGTGAAAGTCATTGAGTCGGCCTGAAGGGCGTCGAGCATCGAAATAGCATTGAAGTGGCTCTTGGTGTGTGTACTCAATCTATGAGCGAGTGTCGAAGGCCAGACAGTCATGTGGGTTTTCACACCAGAAAGAAGGGCGAGAAACAAAGAACAGACTGGACCGGACCAAGTGTCTAACTACATCGAAGAAAAACGGAACAAATGAGCGAGCCAGCACCCATGGCTCTTGCTTGTGCCCGCGCCCTTTCTTTCGTCTTTATTCGCAACACCACCTTTCAAGTTGAAGGAATATTAGTATATCAGAATAATGATGTGAAGATAGTTGAGAAGAAGAGTAGAAAAATTTGTGCAATAGCTTCGAAGAGTCGGTATCCTGTCTGGTGGACAGGAGAAAGAGTTTCAAAGATTTCAGTGCAGATGAAGTTGAAAAGTTACGATCATAGAAATGGGAATTAAAACAAATCACTTTACTTTGAACAGATCAAAATTTGTTTACGTCGCATGTTTCATGTGGATTTGCGGCACAGGAAGTATATTCTAGTATAGCGCATATGAACGTTTTATACAAATGACACTGATATATCACGCTCATGGAGTTTCAGTTTCGGTGCGCTATCCTAATATACACCAAAATTTATGTTGAAACACGTGACTGTATGACAACGATGATGTGTGGGTATCGATAGCGCAATGTTTCACCAAATGGCGCCGTAAACAATATTGAAAGAATAACAGTGGTCCATGACTTTAGGAGGTAGGTACAGCGTATGAGCTGTCAAAAAGAAAGAGCGCGAAAACGAAAAATGAGAGACCAGACGAAAGGAAAACAGACAGAGCGTTGACATACAACAAAAACTTTATTTTTCGAACCACGCCTTTATATATATATATAAATATATATATATATATAAATATATATATATATACATATATATATATATATATATATATATATATATATATATATATATACATATATATATATATATTAACGAGATCTAACAGACAGTAATGCCAAGGAATGTACAGGGGAAGTTAATATAACCAATTGAATGTAAATAAGAAGAAAGAAAAGTGGATGAAAAAATAATTAGCCGTGAGCAGGAATCGAACCTACGACCTTCGAATAACGCAATCGAGAATCGAACGCGTTATTCGAAGGTCGTAGGTTCGATTCCTGCTCACGGCTGATTATTTTTTCATCCACTTTTCTTTCTTCTTCGATTTTCTAGTGTCCCTGATGTTCGGTACCAACAGTGTTGAGGCAGCCCAAAGAGCTTCGTCGCACCCTCTGATCCACTGTCGGGTGCCCACTGTCGGGTGTCGGGTGTCGGGTGCCAGGTGCTATTTTTATTGGTAGCATTCTGGTAGAGGTGCTGGGTATGATTGCAAGCCCACCACCGGCAAGGGAGAGAAGCCCAGATCCCAGATAATTGGAGCCAGCAGAATTCACATTGGTGCATAAACGCATGAGTCGACGACTACGTGGTGAGCAGCCTGAGTTTGGTCCCCTAATTGATACATCAAGTCCTGTCGAGACCTCAAGCACAAGTGTCATTACGATGGCCACCTATTCGATGCCATCTTCATCTCACCTCATTGTGGATTCACCACGTGCACCAGAGGTCTTCCACGGTGACACCTTTGAAGATGCCGAGTACTGGCTCGAAGGCTTCGACTGCGTTGCACGTTTGAATGGTTGGGACGAAGCCCGGAAACTTCGTTACGTTTATGTCACCCTGCAAGATTCGGCACGTACGTGGTTTGAGAACTAAGAGGTGTCTTTGCTGTCGTAGGGCGACTTCCAACGAGAGAACATGGACCACAAAGGCAAGGCAGAGGCTGCTCTTCAGTCGAGGAACGAACGGAATAACGAGAGCCTGACCATGTACATAGAAGACATGTCACGGCTCATCCGCCGAGCCGACTAAAACATGGCCGAGGAAAAGAAAATGCGGCACCAAATGCGCGGAGTAAAACAGAAAATTTTTGCACGCCTGGTGCGTAATCCACCGCGAACAGTGGTGGAGTTCTGGTTTAAGGCAACGACCATATAAGGACACTACAGCAACGTGCACGACTGTACAACAGAGACTTCGGCGTCTTTTCAGTTAGGGTGGAGTCAACAACCCTCCCAACCAGCGTTGACGTCCTCCGGGAAATGGTGAGGAGGAGGGTTAGGGAGGAGTTCCAGAAGCTGCAACTCACTCAAAGTCCTCCAGCGATGTCCTCGATCCGGTCGTTGTACGTGAAGAAGTGCGGCAAGCAATTCTTCAGCCACAGCCTCAGGTGCTTCTCCGCACGCAACCAGAAGCTCCTCAGCCACAGCTGTCGTATACGCTAGTCGTATGGCAAGACATCAGACGCCTGAACTTTGCACAAGCTCCCGTTATGCCACTGACGTTTCCTTGTAGTACGCCACCGCTGATGAGAGAAGTCAGACCCCGTAAAATTGATGTGTGGCGCACTGCAGACCGGTGGCCCCTCTGCTACCACTGTCGGAAGGCAGGTCATCTTTATCGGACATGCCACTACCCTCGAGTCTGGCTACGTGGCTTTTCGGAGAATGCACCCTGCCCTCGTAATGGTGAGCGCCCTTACGAAATCGAAGAACTTTTATCTTCGCGCTATGCCTCTCCAAATATTCAGCGACATGAATCGCAGTCGATTGCATCGATGCGCAATAGCTCGCCGAGTCCACGCCCATCATCTACTCTCCCGAGGCACAGTTCACCAAGCCCATGACGGGAAAAAAAGAACCAGCAACCTGTGCAAAGAGGGCCACTAATTTTTATAAAACTGAAAAACCTCAATCTTTAACTAGATCAGACGACGACACTGGCATAATAACGGCAAAGGCGGACAAGTGCAGTGATGGCGACGTGACATTCGAGTCAGAATCGACGAAGTCGAGACCATAGCGTCAAATTCACTAGCGGAGACTACTCAGTAATAGGTAGCATGCTCGCAAAGAAGCTGAAAAAGTGCTCTCTCGTTATACCGGCCGCAGATACGCTAGGCCGGAGGGCACTTAGTCAGCCCCATAGGACTGTGCCCAGCGCTAGTGGCAATAAGAGGCCTTGTGTATGTAAGCAGTTTTATTGTTCTTTCCGAATGTTCCCGTGAGGCAATTCTGGGCGTAGACTTCCTGCAAGTAAACAGTGCCATCATCAACTTGCGGAAATCCCAAGTTTTTTTTTCTACAGAGAATGCTGTTACTGTGTGTCATGCGGAGCAACCAATCGTTTCGTTTTTTTCATATTGTGGATGAAGGTGTGACAGTGCCGCCACGTAGCAGCGTGACATTTGCTGTGAAAAGCGACGTTTTTCGTGAATATGCCTGAATAGCTGATTGAAATATTGAACTGCTACTCACAAAGAAGTTATGCATGGCGAAAAGTCTAGTGAACCTGCGGATTGAATATACTGACGTGCTGTTGACTAACGAACGAGGCACAACATCTGGCAAAGGGAGCAGCCTTAGCATCACTTCATGACTACCTACAAGTGTCAGATGTTTGCACTATAGAAAAAGCAAAACAGTTTCCTCAACAGTACACAGTGTCCTCGAGAAAATAGACATCGACTGAGAGCTTTGATTTTCGCACAAATACCAGATTATGGAGTTGCTCAAAGAATCCGCAGAGTGTTTTTCTCTTCATCGAAAGTCAGACGTACTCCTGTAGCAGAGCACCGCATGTAATCAAAGAATACGTTAGACCAGTATGGCAGCATCCATACCATTGTAGCTCAGAATGAAAGGGAGACGATTAAGAAACAAGTGCAGGAGATGACGAACAGTAGCACTATATATATATATATATATATATATATATATATATATATATATATATATATATATATATATATATATATATATATATATATATTGTGAAGAAGAAAACGCATCGTTGGCAAACAACATCGCCACCGCTTGGGTACTGGTTGCTTGGCTTCGCTCGCTCGGTTCGTGCTGATCATCGCCGGCATCTGCTCGACCGTTGCTCTTGTCCGATCGTGTTTCATCGTAGGACCACCGTCGCAACAGTCGCCAATAAACCCTTTTTCAATTGGTGGAGGGTGCTGACATTCCCCATCGCCTGAACCTGGGTGCTGCCATTCGCCGTCGCCTCAACCTGGAGCTGCGCAACCGAACGCTACCTACCATCATGGCTACCAACAACGCGCAACCTGGCTCTTCCACTCCATCCCCCAGCAACCCCGGCGTTCTTCGTTTGCGAGAGCCCAAAGTCTTTAGCGGAGCTGATGAGACTGACGTGGAAGACTGGTTCGCTAACTACGAACTGGTAAGCGCAAACAACAAGTGGGATGACGCGGACAAATTGACTTACGTCATCTTTTACCTCACTGACGTAGCCGAAATGTGGTATAACAACCACAAAAACGACATTACGACGTGGTCCATCTTCAAAACGTTGTTCGCTGACGTTTTTGGCCGACCCGCTGTCCGCAAGTCCAGAGCCGAACAACGCTTGCGGACTCGCGCACAAAAACCAACGGAATCTTTCACAAGCTACATTGAAGACATCATTGGACTTTGCAACCGATTGAACACCACCATGCCCGAGTCGGAGAAGATTCAACACATCCTCAAAGGGATAAATGACGGTGCATATCAGCTGCTCCTCGCCCGTAATCCTGCCACCGTTGCGGAACTTGTTACTTTGTGTCAAAGTTTCGACGAGTTGAGCAAGCAGCGTGCCCTGACTCGGCCATTTTCCTCACACGCCGACTCGCTCTCCAGTCTCACTTCCGTTCCCGACCACGCACCAACCCTGCAAGAGATTAAAGACTTCGTGCGAGAAGAAGTAGCTCGGCAACTGTCGTTGATTCCCTTCACGCAGCAGCCGCCGTCCTCTCGTCTGCCCTCACCACTCCGCGACGTTATTGCCGAAGAGGTAGCTCAGGCTGTTCCCGTCGCTGCCCACCAGCAGCCTGTGGCCGTGACTGTTCCCCATGTGCCGGCTATGCAGCCCGTGGCCGCGCCTCTTACCTATGCCCAGGTGGTACGCAGCAGACCCCGCCAGCAGCTTTTGCCACCCATGCCTGCAGTTGCTCCCCACTCTACCCCTCTTTCGACACCTTGGGCTGCACCGCGAGTCAGCAATTCCTGGCGCACTGCTGACAATCGACCAATCTGCTACGCCTGCGGTACTCCAGGACACGTGGCACGATATTGTCGTCGTCGTTTCCAATCGCAACACAACGCTACTTGGCCGTTACCGTATGACCCGCCGCCCACGCACCTACCTGCTCCCTATCCTTCACCGCAGTATGGCTACACTAATCTTCCCGGGTCTCAGTCACCCCAGCGCCCAGCTCCGACTCACTCTTCCCGCTCGCCGTCTCCTCGCAGGCGATCTCTGTCCCCAATGCGTCCCCGACCCGCTTCCTCCAACCGGGAAAACTGAACGCCGCAGTTCCAGAGGCAAGAACTGCGCCGTCATCGAAATGCCCAAGTCCTCGCACTTCACCTGCTAACGTCGTCGCCATATCTGTCGATGGTGTTTCTACATTCGCCCTCATCGACACAGGTGCTGCCGTTTCTGTTATAGCCGCCCAGCTCTGCCGCTCCCTACGCAAAGTGACCACGTCGCTCTCTGGACTATCGCTTCGTACGGCTAGCGCACAGCCAGTCAGACCTCTCGGCACCTGTACAGCCCGCATTTTCATCCAAGGCTCTATGTACGTTGTCGAGTTCATCGTCCTTTCGGTGTGCTCGCATGACGTTATCCTCGGGTGGGACTTCCTGTCACAACATCATGCCGTCATCGACTGCGCACGCGCTGAAGTTCAATTTTCGCACCTGTATGACGAACCTTTGCACGAAACTCTTGAGCGGTCTCCAAAACTCGTCGTACGTGAAGACACTGAAATTCCGCCAGCATCTCTTGCCGTTGTCCCTGTTTGCTGCGATGACCATAACGACGCTACAGTAATGTTTACACCTTCCGACATTTTCATGGGCCGCAGAGCCGTTTCCTTGCCTTTCGCTACACTCGACGTCACTGCGGGCCGAAGCAATATTTTCGTCCACAACCCCCTTTCTGCACCGCTTACGCTACTTGCCGGCGAATGTCTCGGTCGAGTGGAGTACCTCGATTCCTCTTTATTCCTTAACATGCCAGACGAATCGTGCAGTAGCGCCTCGACCGAACTTCATGCCCTTTCCCCACTGGAATGCTCATCGAGTGACACCTTCTCGAGTTCCATCGCCGACACCTTAAGTGCCCATGAACGCGCCGAGCTTCTTAATCTTCTCCAGCACTTCGCGAATTCATTCGACGTTTCTCAGCCGCAATTGGGTCGGACTTCCGCAGTGCACCACTACATTGACACCGGTTCGCACCAGCCATTGTGTCAAAGACCGTACCGTGTCTCTGCAGCAGAACGTCACGTCATCAACGACCAGGTCGAAGAGATGCTACGCCGTCGCGTTATTCAACCATCGCACAGTCCTTGGGCATCTCCTGTCGTTCTAGTTCGAAAGAAGGATGGATCTATTCGATTTTGCGTCGACTACCGGCGATTAAACAAGGTGACGCGGAAAGACGTCTATCCATTACCCCGCATCGACGACGCCCTTGACAGCCTCCAAGGAGCCGAATTTTTCTCCTCCTTAGACTTACGATCTGGATACTGGCAGGTTCCTATGGCAGAAGCTGATCGCCAGAAAACTGCGTTCATTACACCAGATGGCCTGTACGAATTTAACGTAATGCCATTTGGGCTTTGTAATGCTCCTGCCACGTTTGAACGACTCATGGACAACACACTGCGTTGACTGAAGTGGTCTGTGTGTCTATGCTACCTCGACGACATTGTCGTTTTCTCTCCCGATTTTCCTACACATCTGCGTCGGCTCCAACTGGTGCTGACGTGTTTAACCAACGCTGGGCTCCAACTGAACCATAAAAAGTGGCGCTTCGCCGCGCGAGAGCTGTCCATCTTAGGGCACATCGTGTCCAAGGATGGTGTTCGACCCGACCCTGCAAAACTGCGAGCAGTCGCTGAGTTCCCGAAACCTACTACACTGAAAGAATTACGCAGTTTTGTCGGACTATGCTCGTACTTCCGGCGCTTCGTGCGAAATTTTGCGTCGATCATGTCACCACTGACCAACCTCCTACGCGGTGATGCAGACCTTTCATCCTGGTCTTCTGACTGCGACGTCGCGTTTGCCACGCTCCGTAGTCTGCTAACATCTCCTCCAATTCTTCGGCATTTCGACCCAACAGCTGCAACGGAAGTTCACACAGACGCTAGTGGGGTTGGTCTAGGCGCCGTCCTCGCCCAACGCAAGCCGGGCTACTCCGAATACGTCGTCGCTTATGCGAGTCGCACACTTACTAAAGCTGAGGCCAATTACAGCGTCACTGAAAAAGAGTGCTTGGCGCTAGTGTGGGCGCTTCGCAAGTTCCGCCCTTATTTTTACGGTCGCCCATTCGACCTGGTAACGGACCACCATGCACTTTGTTGGCTCGCCACATTAAAAGATCCTTCTGGCCGCCTAGCTCGGTGGGCACTGCAAATCCAGGAGTACGACATTCGTGTCATCTATCGCAGCGGACGCAAGCATTCTGACGCCGACGCCCTGTCGCGTTCGCCTTTACCTCCCGACTCGGCCTGCGAAACCAATGGTACCAACTCCGTCGCATCTCTCGACCTCGACTCTTTTACCGGTGAACAACACAAGGACCCGTGGATCGCTTCCCTTTTTAACTGTCTCTCTGGATCGTCAACCACTGCGGTACCACGATCTCTCCGACGTCAAGCTGCTCATTTCGCGATTCGTGATCGGCTGCTACACCGACGCAACTACGCCCCCGAAGGTCGTAAGTGGCTCTTGGTTGTCCCGCGCAGCTTGCGATCACAAATCTGCGCCTCCTTTCACGACGATCCCCAATGTGGTCATGCCGGAGTTTTCAAAACTTACGAACGCATTCGCCATCGCTTCTACTGGCGCGGAATGTATAATTTCGTTCGAAAATTCGTTATGGGCTGCCCTGACTGTCAACGCCGCAAATCACCGCCTTTCCACTCGTCCGGTGCGCTTCAACCGCTCCCGTGCCCTGCCAAACCTTTCTATTGGATCGGAATTGATCTCTATGGCCCTCTACCGACAACATCAGATGAAAATCGGTGGATCATAGTCGCTGTGGACCATTTAACACGCTACGCTGAGACCGCCGCCCTTCCAAGTGCCACTGCGCGGGACGTAGCATCCTTCATCCTTCATCGCTTCATACTAAGACATGGTGCACCTCGAGAGCTACTAAGCGACCGAGGTCGAGCCTTCCTATCAGAAGTCGTCACGTCTCTGCTTTCTCAATGCCATGTTGTTCATCGCAAGACCACTGCATACCACCCGCAAACTAACGGGCTCACGGAAAGATTTAACCGCACCCTTGGCGATATGCTCGCCATGTATGTGACATCCGATCATACTAACTGGGATCGCATTCTTCCATTCATCACGTTCGCATATAACACCGCGGCACAGTCTACCACTGGATTTTCACCTTTCTTTCTTCTTTATGGACGCGAACCATCCCACACCATCGCCACTCTCCTTCCATACCATCCTGACGCATCCGAATGCCCATCTGTGTCCGAAGCTGCCCGTAATGCGGAAGAGTGCCGTGAACTCGCACGCACCTTTACGTCGCAAGAACAACAGCGCCAGAAAGAAAACAACGCCGACTCTTCACAAAGCCCCAGCTATTCCTCGGGATCACTTGTATGGCTGGCTGTTCCTTACCAAAGCCCCGGCATATCCTCAAAACTCGTACCAAAGTACGAGGGCCCATACCGCGTTTTGGAGCAAACCTCGCCGGTGAATTTTCTCATCGAACCACTTTCCCCATCTGACGACATGCGCCGGCGTGGACGTGACATCGTCCACATCGCCCGCCTTAAGCCATATCATAGCCCTCTGCCTCCAGACTCTTAGGTCGCCAGGATGGCTCTTTTTCGGTGGGGGCAAATTGTGAAGAAGAAAACGCATCGTTGGCAAACAACATCGCCACCGCTTGGGTACTGGGTGCTTGGCTTCGCTCGCTCGGCTCGTGCTGATCATCGCCGGCATCTGCTCGACCGTTGCTCTTGTCCGATCGTGTTTCATCGTAGGACCACCGTCGCAACAGTCGCCAATAAACCCTTTTTCAATATATATATATATATATATATATATATATATATATATATATATATATATATATATATTTATATATATATATTTATTTATTCATTTATTTATTTATAGTGTGAGCACTGACTATGTACTTGATCTTCACCTGCATGACAAAACCATTGTAGTGATCATCATCGCATGTCACGCGGGCTGGGTCTCTTTGGATCGTGCACCTGGATTAAAAAGGCTGACCTGGTTACTGGCGTATCGGACGTGGTCTCATAAGTGGTGGAGCATGCTTTGGTTCCCACGTCCTCCTTCTCTACCCATTATCCATGGACCTCCAGTCTGGTCGACGGTTGTGCTCTCAAGAAACAGCGATGGCAGAACCCAACGCGCCCACTGCTGCAGCCACTCCTTCTCAGCCAGTTAGGCTTCACTATACTATGAGTACCTCTCACCGAGACCCTCCAGTATTTTCCGGCCTTCGCGGAGAAGACGTCGAAGAATGGCTGGACAGTTATGATCGAACCAGCGTGTGTAATTATTGAGACGAGGCGCAAAAACTGTGCTATATTCCTTTTTACCTCGATGGCGTCGCTTAAACCTGGTATTACAACCACGAGAGCGACTTCTCTAATTGGTCGGCCTTCACGGAGCATCTTTTTCAGCTATTTGGCACATCTGCAGGATGCTCTGCAGTAGCAAAACAGAGGCTTGCGACCCGCATCCAGGGGGACGACGAATCATATACGTCCTACATTGAAGATTTTCTGGCTCTCTGTCGCCGAGTACAGAATCACATGACGGAGGCGGATCGCATCCGACGCCTACTAAAAGGTATCTACTCTGTGGCCTTGAATTTTCTCGTTATCCACAACCCACCTACCATCCAGGACGTCACCACCACATGCTAACGCCTGGACACGCTTTATCCCATGCGCCCGCCACACGCCTCCTGCGACGCTCACTTTACCGAACAGCACGAATTGCGAGCACTTATCCGCACAATGGTCAGAGAGGTGCTGCACAGCCTTATTTCAGGCAACTCAACCATTGCGTCTGTCCACCCACCTCGTCCCAACCTGCGTTGAGATAATGAACGACGAACTGGCATCAATGACAAGCGCTGCATATACCCCCTTCCTTGTGCGCTTTCCGGCACCTCCTACGCTGAAGTTGAATCACGGGCCCCGGCACCAGTTCCAACCGTGCCTGTGGACATCGGATGCGACCATTTGGTTGCGATGGCAATGAAAGAGCCAAGGCCACCCCACTATTCTGCATGGCGTCCTCTGCGCCCCGTCTGCTTCTACTGTGGCAGAAGGGGTCATATATATTCTGTTTCCGCCGCCACCGTCAGCAGAATGAACGTCGTGATTATTCAGCTTACGGAAGAGACTTCGCCCCGAGATCCGATGAATACGATCCTGCACCGTATCCGTCCACGTCGCGTCGGTCACCCTCCCCTCCACGGTCTCAAGCTGAACCAAATCCTTCTCGTTCATCTCGCTACCGTTCTCTATCACCGTTTCGGCGTACGTCATCGCCCCTGCGTCCCGCGCCGATCTCTCTGGACTCGGAAAACTAAAAGGTGAAGTTTCTGGAGGGGAAACTGCTTGTTGTCGAAACGTTGCAACTCCTCCGTCTCGCCCAGCTAATTTACTGCCTGTTTGTGTGGAAGGTGTATTTGTTGATGCCCTTATAGACATTGGATCCGCCAGTTTAGTAATTAATCGTGAATTGTGTTTCCGCCTGCGTAAAGTGCAAACTCCTTATTCCGGTCCCATGTTATGTGGCGCTAATGACAGTCCGATTTGCCCGACCGGATTGTGTACTGCTCATGCTCTCATCGATGGAATCCGTCATCACGTGCATTTGGCTGTGCTATCTTCGTGCGCTCATCAGATAATAGTAGGCTGGGACTTTTTTCAGCTGCGTCTGCTGTAACTTCGTGTGATGGGCCCCTCATTCGTATTATGGACACTGAGCTTTCTTCAGCGGCCAACCTTTCGTTGCCCAACCTTGTCACAGCTGCAGATTTTCTCCTGCCTCCCGGACAAGAACGGGTCCTTACGGTCAAGTCACGAGCATATCCCACATTCCAGGAGGTATATGACGTTGTCTGAGTCACAGTCAAGTGCACCTTTTATCCTGTGCTTAAAATCCGAGTGGGTGCTTTTCGCCACTGTCGTTGTCTGCATGTGTTTGCATACCTTGCATCTGCTTTTTCCGCAAGGTTGACACCCAATTTGAGATTTCCGTCTATCTTTGAATTTATTAAATGATCATTTATATTTTTAGGCCGTCTGTATACAACACAAGGAGGAGAAGTGAAAATTTTGGATAGTCGCACGCTTTGTTCCAATATGTTAGTGTTTTCTTAGGACCTTTTTTATGTTCGGTGGGTTGCTCGTGAAAGTTAATAGCAAGTTTTTGTTGCGGTGTTGCTCGGCGTTTTTCTCGTGGTTGAGAAGAATCTGGCGGTCCAGATTTTCAGCTTTTTTGATGGCGTCATTGATGATAGCTGGCGGGTATTCTTGATTAGGGATTACTTCGCGCATATGTGTGCTGTTTTTGTGGAAGTCCTTGATGCGGGAGCAGATTCGTCGGAATATGTGTGCTTGGGAATAGGGAATGTTGGACTTGCAATGTCGAGAGGCAACTTTTGAAGTGCAGGTATTGTTGCCTGTCCGTAGGTTTTCTGTATACGCTATTTACCAACGCACCATCGTCAACTCGAATGAGTACATCAAAAAAGTTTATTTCAGTGTTAGAGTAGGAGTGCGTAAAATAAATGCTGGGGTGTACCTGGTTGAATGCCTGTATAAATTTGAGGAGCTCGTTTTCCGAATGTGTCCAAATTATGAATATATCATATAGGTATCATTTATAGCAAAATGGTTTGATATCACAAGATGAAAGAAAATTGGACTCTATATTGTGCATGAATATGTTAGCGTAGTTTAGGGCCATTCTGGCACCCATTGCCGTGCCGCTGATTTGAAGGTAGTACTGGTTGTTAAATTCAAAGCTGTTCAATTCGAATACAAGTCTTGTGAAGATTTCGATTACTTTTTTGCTTGGATATGCGACAGGGTTGTGTGTGCCATACGATTCAACAAGCCCCCGTACACCATCGTCATTTGGGATATTTGTGTAGAGTGAGCTAACATCCAATAATACGAGGAATGCACCGTCTGGAATTTTCACGTCTGCTATTTGCCGAAGGAAAGGGTTGGTGTCACGCAAGAAGGACTTATGTGTGGGTGGTATGTCTTTGAATAAAGAATCAATATAACTGGAAATGGGTTCCATTAACGTTCCCGTGCCTAATATAATGGGCCTGCCAGAGTTATTCTCTTTATGAATTTTCGGCAGCATGTAAAAACGACCAAGCGCCGAATGTACCGTAATTAGTGCATTTTTAAGCTTTGAATCAATGGCGCCTTCACGTGTGAGATCCTCTAGGGTTGTTACAATGATCTTTTTGTGCTCCGTGGTAGGGTCAAAGTTGAGGTGTATGTAGTGTAGGGAACTATGCGAACGACGACGAAGCAGCATGAAACGGCAAGCCACAGCGTTGGTGCATGCGCGCGACCCGAGCTTGCGTTTGTTTTGTATTTTTCGGCCTGTTGGCGTTCCTCGCTCTTCTGGCGTTCCTCGGCCTTCCAGTAGGTCTGTACTTGAATAAACTGCGTGACATCGGGTGAAGGTATGTGGACTCCCGTACGAACCTGGAACTTCGCTCCCGTACGCTTCCCCCTCTACGTGACACGAACATGGCCACCGAGACGCCTCTCCAGGTGGGACCTTCGACCGTCCATGTCACTTGCGGTGCCGCGAATCCTCAACGAGACCCTCCTATCTTCACGGGCTCCACTGAGTCGGACGTCGAAGATTGGTTGGCGAGGTACGACAAAGTCGGCGCAAGTAACAAATGGGACGACCCAAGTAAGCTGGGCTACGTCACATTCTACCTTGCGGACACCGCGCAATTGTGGTTTAATAACCACGTAGCTGACATTACTACGTGGTCTGCATTACGGCTATTACGAACGTCTTTGGACGACCTGCGGCACGCAAGCTTCAAGCCGAGTACCGTTTACGTCACCGTGCGCAGCAACCAGGTAAGACCTACACGGGCTACATTTAAGATGTGTTGCATCTATGCAACCGCATCAACTCTACCATGCCTGAGGAAGAAAAAATCTGGCACATATTGAAAGGCATTGACGACGGCGCCTTTCAGATGTTGCTCGAGAGAAATCCCCCCACAATTGCTGTCCTCGTTTCCCTCTGTCAAAGCTTCGATGAATTGCGTAGGCAGCGCGCAATTGCTCGTCAAGCCCTCACGACGCCAGACACGCTCGCAAGCTTGCACCTAGCTGCCCATCCTACCGATCAGCAGCCGCTGCTTTCGACAATCAAGGACTTCGTCCGCGAAGAGGTAGCGCGCCAGCTGTCACTGCGGCCACTGACACATGATCCCACACAAGCTTTGGCACCGGACCTCCAACACGTCATTCGGACCCAAGTCGCTGAAGCCCTTCCGCCGGTGCATCAGCAACCACCAGTCACTACGCCTCTCACGTATGCCGCCGTCGCTGCTCGTCCTACGCAACAGCGTATGCCATATGCTCAACCTGCCATGCCACCCTATGTCGTGCCTACAACTCCAATTGCGGCGCCGTATCTCCACGCGAGATCTTCAGCTCCATTTTACCGTCGCTCAGACGCTTGGAGGACGCCGGATAATAGGCCCATCTGTTTCGCCTGTGGTATCGCTGGACACGTCACCCGCCACTGTCGCCGAGATCCCCCTCCAGTCGACACTGTGGGCAGGCCAATGGCATCGTCGTCTAGGACGCCATCAAGGTACACCACTTACGGTCCTTGACCCTACGCAAACCATCGGTCACCATCGCCCCGACGACGCTCCCTGTCACCTTTGCGTCGCCGACCTGCTACGGAAGAGGGAAACTGATCGCTGCAGCGCCGGAGGCAACATCTGCATACACTTCGAACTGCTTAAGGCCTCCATCTTTCTCGCCGCAAAACGTTATTGACGTCAATGTTGAGGGGACCGCCGCACAAGCGCTAATCGACACAGGGACCGCCGTTTCCATAATCTGTGAGACCTTATGCCGCAAGTTGAAAAAGGTAACGACGCCCCTTTCGGGCCTGATGCTCCACACGGCCAACTCGCAGTGCATAGAACCTACAGCTGAGTGCACTGCACGTGTCATTATCCAAGGTTAACTTTATGCCATTGAATTTTTTGTGTTGGCATCATGCTCCCACGAAGTCATTCTTGGATGGGACTTTCTTTCGCGTCATCGGGCCATCATAGATTGCTCACGTGCAGAAGTTGCCCTTACACCGCTGCCAACCTCTTGTTTGGTGGATTCTCTTCCTGAACCTTACAAACTTGTCGTTGTTTCAGACACGGAAATAGCACCGAGAACCTCCACCCCTGTAGCCCTGACCTCTACGGCCGCTCTTGCCGGAACTGTTTTGTTCACCCCGTCTGACGTATTTACCCGCCGCCATAGCCTACACCTGCCCTTTGCCGTACTCACCATGGAATCCGGTGCTACCGCCATGCTCGTCGCGAACTCGCTATCGTCGCCAGTTACCTTACTTCGCGGAGAATGTTTGGGTAATATACAAGACGTTGACCTCTTGCGCCCTCTAGAGTTCGCCGAACGCGCACCTCACCTCCAGCTCAATGCTATGACGCCACCTGTGGCCACACTGCCCGCGCCAGACTCATTCCAGCCCTCTGTTGCCGCTGAGCTATCGCCGACTCAAAGAAGGGAACTCTTGTCCCTTCTTCGAAAGTTCCGTTCTGCCTTCGATTGCGCTCAACCATCTTTGGGTCGCACTGCGAACATAACGCACCACATTGACACTAGTACTCATGCACCCTTACGCCAACGACCATATCAAGTTTCAGCGGAAGAGCACCGTATTATCAATTAAAAGTCGACGATACGCTCAAGCGTGGTGTCATCCAGCCATCGCAGAGCCCTTGGTCGTCCCCTGTTGTACTTGTGCGCAAAAAGGATGGGTCTATCCGATTTTGTGTCGACTACCGCAGGCTAAATAAGATAACTCGGAAAGATGTGTACCCGTTGCCACGCATCGACGACGCTCTCGATTGCTTGCAAAGGGCAAAATATTTCTCCTCTTTAGATTTACGCTCAGGATATTGGCAAGTTCCAATGGCTGATCCTGACCGATCCAAGACTGCATTTGTAAAACCTGATGGGCTGTATGAGTTCAACGGCATGCCGTTTGGACTCTGCAACGCCCCAGCTACCTTCGAACGGATGATGGACACCATCCTTCGCGGCTACAAGTGGAACACGTGCCTTTGCTACCTAGACGACATCGTCATTTTTTCTCGCGACTTTTCAACTCACCTTGTTCGTCTTCGTGCTATTCTCACGTGTGTCACCTCTGCTTGCCTTCAACTTAACATCAAGAAGTGCCATTTTGCCGCACGTCAGCTCACTATACTGGATCAAGTTGTCTGCAAAGAGGGTGTTCTCCCGGATCCGGCAAAACTCCGCGCCGTGGCCGACTATCCGAAGCCCAATTCCATCAAGACGCTTGGAAGTTTTATCGGCCTGTGCTCATACTTTCGTCGATTTGTGCGCAACTTCTCTTCCATCATCGCGCCTCTTACCAACCTGTTGACAACTTCCAAAGGCATTTCTGCTTGGTCAAAAGAGTGCGACGAATCCTTCACCACGCTTCGGCGGTTATTACTATCACCTCCAATACTACGTCATTTTGACCCTGATGCGCCTACGGAGGTTTACACCGACACCAGTGGTGTCGGTCTTGGTGCTGTATTGGCTCAACGAAAACCAGGGTACCAAGAATACGTTGTCGCTTACGCGAGTCGAACTCTCAAGAAAGCCGAGTGTAATTATTCCGTCACGGAAAAAGAGTGCCTCGAAATTGTCTGGGCTTTGACGAAGTTCCGCCCATACCTTCATGGCCGCACTTTAGAAGTCGTCACGGACCACCACGCTCTATGCTGGCTATCATCGCTCAAAGACCCGTCGGGGCGCCTTGGTCGTTGGGCGCTTCGCCTACAGGAATATGACAATCGTGTTGTATACCGATCCGGCTGCAAGCACTCCGACGCTGATGTACTATCCCGCTCGCCGCTACCGGCTGACCCAACCCCCTCGTCACCTTCTTCAGCTGTCATAACACCAATCGACTTCACAGACATGGCATCAGAACAACGCAAAGATGTGTGGATTTCCCAACTCCTCGCCTTTCTGACTGATCCGTTAGCTAATTTGGTCTCAAGAAGTATCCGCCGTCAAGCCACACATTTCGCTATTCGAGACGACCTACTCTATCGGCGGAATTACACGTCTGAAGGTCGGAAGTGGCTGTTAGTGATACCCAACCACATGCGCTCGGAAATCTGTACTGCTGTCCCCAACGACCCGCAAAGCGCTCACGCTGGCACTCTCAAAACGTACAACCGTTTACGTCAGCGGTACTACTGGCGCGGCATGTACACATTTGTCCGCAAGTACGTACGTGCTTGTACTGCATGCCAGCGACGTAAAGTCCCACCTCAACGCCCTGCCGGTACACTTCAGCCTCTGCCTTGTCTAGCGCGTCCGTTTGACCGCTTCGGTATCGACTTATACGGACCACTTCCCACGTCGTCTTCTGGAAATAGGTGAATAATTGTCGGCGTGGACCACCTCACGAGTTACACGGAGATGGCAGCACTACCCGCAGCAACCGCGAGGGAAGTTGCGTTTTTCATCCTGCGCAACTTTGTTCTTCGCCCTGGTGCTCCCCGCGAACTTTTCAGCAACCGGGGGCGTGTTTTCTTGTCTGACGTCATTCAAGCGTTGCTCGCTCAGTGCAACATGGTTCATCGCATGACGACAGCATATCACCCGCAGATGAATGGCCTCACAGAACGATTTATTCGCACCCTCGGTGATATGTTGACGATGTACACAGCTTCAGACCAGACCAATTGGGACACTGTCTTTCCATTCGTCACGTATGCGTATAACACCGCTACGCACGCGACAACAGGGTTCTCCCCTTTCTTTATGTTGTACGGACGCGAACCATCGTGCACGCTGGACACTATCCTTCAATACACGCCCGACTCCTCTGAGTACACTGCAATTTCTGATGTTGCCAGGTACGCAGAAGATTGCAGACGATTGGCCCGTTCACTGACAACCGAGGACTAAGGCCACCAGAAGCTACGGCATGACACCGACCGACATCTCTCTACTTTCGCGACTGGTCCTCTCATTTGGCTCTGGATTCCACCGAGCACTCCTGGCCTTTCGTCGAAATTACTCGCACGATACCACGGGCCCTTCCGCATTCTCGCACGTACGTCACCAGTCAATTATGAGATTGAGCCTTCGACACATTCTCATGACTTACGCTGTCGTGGCCGAGAAATTGTGCATGTGAGTCGCCTGAAGCCGTATTACGACCCCGCTATAGTGACTACGCCTTAGGTCGCCATGTTGGCTACGCTATTCACTGGCGGCCAATGTAGGGAGCTATGCGAACGACGACGAAGCAGCATGAAACGGCAAGCCACAGCGTTGGTGCACGCGCGCGACCCGAGCTTGCGTTTGTTTTGTATTTTTGGGCCTGTTGGCGTTCCTCGCTCTTCTGGCGTTCCTCGGCCTTCCAGTAGGTCTGTACTTATATAAACTGCATGACAGTAGAATTGTTTGTTATTTAGTTGTCACTTGCCTTTCTCAATGTAGTCCGATCTATTCAGAACAACAATCATGCCTCCTTTGTATGATGGTCTAATGACGAGATCTTTGCAGTTGCTCAACGTGAGTAGCGCCTCTTTTTCTCGTTTTGATATGTTATTCACGCTTGCGTTGTGCACCTTTTACGCATGTATAATATCTTTCTGAACCACGTCTATATAGAGATCCCTATATAGACGCGGTTAGTCTCTACATATAGGGCAGTGTCCGTGAGAAACAGTGCTACGTTATCCAGGTGATCGATAGAGTTCCAGCGGTTGTATCGGCTCACCCTTTGGTAGTGCGTTAGCCACGCGTCTACATCTTCTCCCGCCATTCCTGCAAACGAGCGGGATTCCATGTAGTGATGCCTGGGTGTAGCCAGCGTAGACCTGCACGAAGTCGAGGGAGTTAATTCCCGACCTTCACTCTCGGTCATGACGGTTGTTGTCGGTGGCAGACCAGCAAGACGACGACTCCGGCGAACTCCGAACAGCTGGGGCTCCACGGTACGTCGACGTGCCGTCCCCAGCACCTCCACCACTCTGTTACGTCTACGAGAGGGGTTTATTCAGAGCCGACGTAACGGTCGACTGGACAATATACAGCAGTGAACGCGCCCCAGCATGCTCTTGCCATCAACCGAACATCCTCCTCTTCTGAAACCACCCTGTTCCCGGCTACACTGGTGCACACATACCTAAATTACATTTGTGCATATATATATATATATATATATATATATATATATATATATATATATATATATATATATATATATATATAGGTACTGGCAGCTTACATCAAGGCATGCGCAGAACAGGAGGTGCACTGAGGCAGCGTTGCCATACTTATAACGAAAATCAAGAGTGGTTTAAATAACTAAATTCTTTTTATGCAGTGTGACGGATGGTTAACTTATGGACATGCTACTCCTAATCTTTATATGACAGGCCTCGCTGATTTTTCTCGTGAGTTCGTTAGAATGTTTGAAGATGACGGTGGTTTTCGAAAAATATGACGAAAACTACATGACCTGCAATGTGCAATATTCCGGTAGATGAAGTCGTGTGACCCGCTGAAGAGATAGCTCATGATCCCTTAAACGATCATTTACACACCATTTCGTTTGTCCCACGTACTCCCTACCACACGATAATGGAGTGAAATACAGAAATTTTTCCACTGCTTGCAATATACTTGTTTCTGTGATTACACTACATTTTTCTTTTGCTTGTTTGTACTTCAGCACTTTATCAACCATTGGGCAAATGAGACCTACCCTATGTTTAGCAGCGAACAGAACGTCAACGCCATACCTTCAAGCCACGTTTTTTAGTTCTTGCGCCAATTTGTGTACATAAGGAAAAGCTGCTCTTTATTTTTTGTTATCAGACTTTGTCTAAACTCGTCTGTATTTCACGAGTTTAACGCTCCGAACGATCGTCTCACACACAAAAGAAATCGATATCACCTTGTTAGAATACCCTGCATCTATAGGCGTTTGACCTGGTGATGGAAGGCAGAATTCGACATGTGCACATCAGATTTCCTGAGCGATGCATTTAGGATTGTCTTCTCAATTGCTCTGTTGACAATCTTAGAGTGGCCATACTAGTAGTTTTAGATAGGCTTCACTGATCGTAGGTCGTATTTCAATGCATATTTTTTTCTACCGAAAGTTAGTATTAGGTCCAGAAACTGTAGCACGTAACTCTGAGAGACTTCGTGAGTGAAAGGGAGACCTCTACCATGCTGACTGAACAACTTAAGAATGCCATCATTGTCTTTAAGATGAATGTCATTGAGGGAAAAAAACTACAAAATCATCGACACGACGAAACACAACACTCCAGCACATACTAAGGTGGCCCTCCAGCTGCCTGTCATGTTTGCCTAAAGCATTGTCATTAATGATAGAGGCCACGCATGACCCTTTGCAGATGCCAGACTTCTGTACATAAAGATTTCTCTGCCACGACACAAAGGAACTCTCCAGGTAAAATGAGAAATTTTAAGAAATTATTTAAAGAAATGCCGCAACCATCGATGAAAGATTATTCATCGTTGTCAAACACTATACAGTCTTTTACGCATTTCGTAACTTGGCAATGCGGGTGGGAATAGTATATCTTTTCTATATCTACGCTGAATGCGCTACTTAAGCTCATCGAGATGTTTTTCAGGTACTCACCCACAGAATCGAAATTCAGTATGCGGAAGAGGTAAAAAATGTTCAGGCTTTCAAGGTTCTTTTGTAGAAAACTGGAAATATCCAACTGCAAGCTACCTTTTCCGAGACTCTAGCCCAGAAAGGCATGCCTTCCTTGCGCGATGTCACTGAAAAGAAGACCTGTACCTCCAGGTTTTTCTACCTCTTTACGCTGGCCGCCAAACGCATATTCGATCCTTCTAACATTGGAAGTCCTCGGTGTTTTACTTCTAAAGTCTTAACACTGACACGCCTGAAATTTCTCTCAATTGCGTCCTCGCTCTTTTTATATCCGCTTCAAAAGTTATAACGCCGAAGTATCCTTGTTTGTCGGGTACTAGAACACGCAGTTTGTTTTCACAAAAAAAGCCCACTAGTGGTCTTAGCGAGTCCTCAATCACCCGCACTTTTCTTGTTCTGACAATGGTGTCAACACAGTCCGAAAACACCTTGAACGTTCATCCTCCTTGGCACATCTTGAGACCACCCTCGCTATGGCTATCTTTTCAAAAAGGTACAGGTGAAGGTCGAAGAAGTACTTCGGTCCAAGTCCCTGCATCCTCTCATGTTCCTCCGGTATTGGCAATGCACTAAGGTTAAGCACATGGTTCTGTACCAGGCCCCCCCTTTTTTTTCAACCGGAACGTCGGACGTACAATGCGCGAGAGGAATTCGCAGGTGGATGCAGCCGCCTTGCACCACTGTCTATACATGCGCGAAACCGGGTATTGATCCAGATGAGTTGAAAATGCAATACGAAGTAGGTCTTTGAGCATCCTAACTTGCCGCCGCCATTCAGACAAGATATTTGCATATCCTTCAAGAATGCCCATCCGAAGGCTTCAGCCAACCGCCCAACATCTGCACATCGGCTGGGCAAATTTCTCGTATAACGTGCCAGGAAGCAACTCTGGCCCTACACACACTTACGGCAGTCATGGCTGCCAGGCAAGCCGGGTCATCAAGGTTCGAATTTACACACAGTAAAGAACCCTGAGTACTAGATATATATTGCCGTAAGAGGGTAAGTTGGACCAGTTGGTGGGGACCCATCGTGAACTTGTTGACAGCGCAACACTTGAAACTCGGGACAAAACGACAAGACGGTGCTGACTCAGAACCGTTTTTTACTGAAAAAAGGTGATATATATATATATATATATATATATATATATATATATATATATTGCCGCGACAGGTTGGCCACGTCCAAGTAGCCCGCCGCAATCATCATGGCAAGAGCACCAGCAAGACCCGGCTGGCATGTGCCACTCGTTCGTGCGCTCCAACAACGAGAAAGAGGAGTTTGTTGAATCTGTGCATCTCGGCTACTCGGACTCGACGACCATAGTCATTAGACTTGTGGGCACAAGTTCGTCCTAATAAAGTTACTTGTTTTTTAGCCTGTCTGCCTCAGCATCGCTACATTTCTGGTGGAGGTGCTGGGTATGAATCGAAGCCCCGCGAGCTCAAGACAGCGTAGCCCCGACGACCAGCGTATCAACCCCGTGGAAGTGACTCCTGTACACCAGAGGGCAAGTCGCCGTCTTCGAGGTGACTCACCTGGGTTCGGTCCTCTTCACTTCATACCAAGGGGAATTCAAACTATGGATGCCACCACTATGACTACCCAGGTAACACCGGCACAAGTGTTCATTAGCCAACCGCACCAGCCGCCAGTATTCCACGGCGACTCGTACGAGGATGTTGAAGATTGGCTGGACCTGTTCGAGAGAGTCGCGAGCTTGAATGAATGGGACGAAAGAGAGAAAATCCGTCGCGTATACTTCGCCCTGGAAGACTTCGCAAAGACATGGTTTGAGAACCATGAAACCTCGTTGTCTACCTGGGAGGTATTTCGAAGACAAGCGGTGGCTACGTTCGCGAACATGGACCGAAAAGAAAAAGCGGAAGCTGCTCTTCAATCCAGGAACCAGCTCACAAACGAGAGTGCTGCCATGTACATTGAGGACATGGTCCGTCTGTTCAAGCGTGCGGATTATAACATTGCGGAGGATAAGAAGGTGCGCCATCTAATGCGCGGAGTGAAGCAAGAGCTGTTCGCCGTTCTCGTCCGCAACCCTCCAAGCACTGTTGCCGAGTTTTATTCGGAAGTGACGGCCATCGAAAAAACACTAGAACAACGCGCTCGGAAGTACAACCGGAATCTTAACTGCGCATCTGCACAGGTATTCTCTGGAGGCGTGCGAAACGACGTTAAAGCCCTGCGAGAACTCATTAGATCAGTCATTAGGGAAGAACTGAGCAGACTGCAAATGCACCAGACTCCAACTGTACTATTTGTTACAGACGTTGTTCGTGACGAATTGAGGCAAGTCATACGAGAACCAGAGCGTGAGCTGCAGCCGGTTCGACCTATCCGAACGTACTCTAAAGTTCTCCGACAACCCACAGTACACAACAATGCAGCAGTTGCGATGGCGGTGACTCCTCTCCCATCTACAGCACGCAGCGCACCTCGTCCACGGGAACCAACGGCTACCTATCTGCCCCCAGGAGCACGTAGCACGCATCGCTATGTGGAGCCTAGGCCCAGGAAAAGTGACGTCTGGCGTGATCACGAGCGCAGGCCTCTTTGTTTCCATTGTGGCGAAGCGGGTCATTTGTACAGATTCTGCCCTTACCGACAGGCCGGATTAAGAGGCTTCCCATCGTATGCACCGTGCCCCCGAAATGGCGAACGACCAGCAGAGATTGAGGAGTACTTGTCCACGCGCCAGAACTCGTCACCACTACGCCAACGTCGGTCGCGGTCACCATCACCTATGCGCTACCGGTCATCCAGCCCACGTGCACCTTCAAGGCAGCCTGGTCATCGCTCTCCAAGTCCACTCCCGGAAAACTGAAGCAGGCGACCTGGGGAGGTGAGGCCGCTGATAACATCAATTACGAAGATACTCCAATATGGCTTGAGGGAGACGACGGTGTATTTCCGGTAAATGGGTACAGCCACGAAAGCGTTACTTCAGATTTGCGGTTGAGAATGGAAGGATGGGAGCTGAATGCCTTAGTCGACACCGGTGCTGATTATTCAGTGATAAGTCACAAGATGGTGAAGAAGTTAAACAAAGTTGTAACACAGTGGAGTGGATCGCAGATACGCACGGCAGGTGGTCACATTATTACGCCCCTTGGCAGATGCACCGCAAGACTTGAAATACGGGGCTTTATTTACGTTGCCGATTTCATTGTACTACCAGAATGTTCAAGAGACCTCATTATAGGAATGGATTTTTTGCGAGCTAATGGCGCCGTAATTAACCTGCGTAGGTCCAGCGTGTCGTTTTCGACTGAACGAGCTATACCTGTAGAGGAATCTGAGGAGCGACGCCTAACTGCTCTACGCGTTGTTCATGATGACGTAACTGTGCTGCCACGCTGCAGTATAATGGTGCTCGTAGAGAATGACGCATTTTACAACCGCGAAGGCATAGCGGATACAAATCTAGGGCTGTTTTTAAACTAAGGTGTCTGCGTATCTAGGGGTCTTGTTCACTTGACAAAAGGCCGTGCAGATGTCCTACTCACAAATTTCTCCAATGAACTTCAACACATCGCTCAAGGCACGGCTATTGCCTACTTACACGACTTCTGTACGGCGACTGAACTATGCAGCTTGACGACATCAACCACTCGACCAGTAACCTGCAACATCGACACATCCGTGACCGTCAATCAGAGCCTTCCGGACAGTCAAAAGAAACGGATTTACGCCTTAGTAAAAGAATTCTCTGATTGCTTTTCGATTGCCTCGAAGGTCAAGCGCACGTCAATTACGAAACACAGAATTATAACTCAAGACGACATAAGGCCTATATGCCAGCATGCATATCGAGTGTCACAGAAAGAACGGGAAATCATTAAGAAGCAAGTGGAGGAAATGCTTTCGGATGATGTCATCCAGCCTTCGAATAGTCCATGGGCGTCCCCCGTAGTGCTCGTTAAGAAGAAAGACAATACGCTTAGATTCTGTGTCGACTACCGTAAACTCAACAGTGTAACTAAACGAGATGTCTACCCCTTGCCACGTATTGACGGTACACTAGATCGGCTGCGCTCCGCAAAGTTTTTCTCCTCCTTGGATCTGAAAAGCGGATATTGGCAAATAGAGGTAGACGAGCGGGACCGTGAAAAAACGGCATTCGTAACACCAGATGGCCTCTACGAATTCAAAGCGCTTCCATTCGGCCTCTGTTCCGCGCCAGCGACGTTCCAGCGAATGATGGACACTGTCCTCGCGGGATTGAAATGGCAGTCATGCCTAGTGTATTTGGATGACGTGGTGGTATTCTCCGCAACGTTCGACAAACACCTAGAGCGACTGCGCACTGTATTACAGGCTATCAGGTCAGCAAACTTGACAATCAAACCCGAAAAATGCCACTTCTGCTTCGAAGAGCTGAGATTCCTTGGACATGTCATTAGTTCTGACGGTGTTCGTCCTGATCCCGAAAAGACAGCCGCTGTTCAGAGGTTCCCTACACCCAAAGACAAAAAGTCAGTGCGTCGATTTTAGGGTTTATGTGCCTACTATAGGCGATTTGTGGAAAATTTTTCAAAGATCGCGGAACCTCTAACAAAACTAACGAAAGACGACGTGCCCTTCATATGGGAAAGCGAACAACAGAAAGCTTTTGATGAATTAAGAAAACGGCTACAGGGTTCACCAATACTTGCCCATTTTGATGAGACAGCCGACACTGAAGTCCATACCGATGCCAGCAATGTCGGCCTCGGCGCCATCCTGGTCCAGAGGCAAAATGGTCAAGAGAAAGTGTTAGCCTACGCCAGCCGCAAACTATCAAAAGCTGAGGCAAACTACTCTGCTACTGAAAAAGAGTGCCTCGCAGTCATCTGGGCAATAAATAAGTTTCGACCCTACCTTTATGGTAGACCGTTCAGAGCTGTCAGTGACCACCATGCTCTATGCTGGCTAGCAAATCTCAAGGATCCGTCAGGTCGACTAGCCAGATGGAGCCTTAGGCTGCAGGAGTATGACATTACGGTCGTATACAAATCTGGAAGGAAACACAGTGATGCCGACTGCCTGTCACGTTCTCCCGCCGATCCAAGTGTACCTGAAGAGGAAGACTTCCCGTTTCTAGGCGTTGTCGACGCATCCAAAATCGCTCAACAACAACGAGATGACCCGGATTTGCTGGCGCTTATACAACACCTGCAGGGTCTCGACGTTCAAGTTCCTAGCATATTCTCCAGAGGGCTATCCACGTTCTGCCTTCGAGGAAGTGTCCTTTACAGGAGGAACTTTGAACCTAATGGCGAAACGTTTTTACTAGTCGTGCCCACAACCATGCGACAGAAAATTCTGCATGCATGCCATGACGAGCCATCATCTGGCCACATGGGTGTGAGCCGAACATTCGCCAGGATTCGCCTGAAGTACTATTGGCCTAAGTTGCTCGCATCAGTGCAGCACTACGTGAAAACTTGTCGTCAATGTCAACGGCGCAAAACTCCAGCCGTAAAACCAGCCGGCCTTCTCCATCCAATAGAGCCTCCGGATGCCCCATTCCAACAAGTCGGCATGGACTTCCTAGGACCTTTCCCGACATCATGTGCAGGCAAGAAATGGATTGTCGTAGCTACAGATTATCTGACCCGTTATGCTGAGACTGACTCTCTGTACAGTGCGACAGCTGCCGAAGTTGCCAAGTTCTTTGTGAACAACATAGTGCTCAGACATGGTGCGCCCATCGTCGTTATTACGGATCGGGGTACCGCATTTACTGCAGACCTTATGCAATGTCTGATGCGCATGACAAATACCGATCACAGAAGAACAACGGCGTATCACCCTCAGTCAAATGGCTTAACAGAACGCCTCAACCGAACTCTGACCGACGTGCTATCAATGTATGTCGATGTTGAGCATAAACAGTGGGATGAAATATTACCCTACGTAACATTCGCATATAATACGGCCGTTCAAGAAACAACACACGTTGCCCCTTTCGAACTAGTATTCGGCCGAAGAGTGACCACCCCACTGGATGCCATGTTACCACTACAGGACGAAAACAGCTATCCACCTGACTTAGATGACTTCTTGCAAAGAGCCGAAGAAGCACGACAAATGGCAAGATACCGAATACGCCGTCAACAGCGCATCGACTCTAGTCGGTACAACAAGCGACGCAGTGACGCACTCTATCATCCCGGTGACAAAGTGTGGATATGGATCCCAGTGCGCCGCGGCGGACTCTCTGAAAAGCTTCTTTGTCGATACTTCGGCCCTTATGAAGTACTCAACCGTATCAGCGACGTCACTTATGAAGTCAGATCCGCGGGACACGTGAGCTCAAGACGCCGCAATACCACGGAAGTGGTACACGTAGTCCGCATGAAGCCCTATCATGACAGATCGTCGGAAAACGAGTGAGAGGGCGCATGTATCATTTCACTCTCTCAAGCATCGGGACAATGCATCTGAGGAGGGGGATGATGCCGCGACAGGTTGGCCACGTCCAAGTAGCCCGCCGCAATCATCATGGCAAGAGCACCAGCAAGACCCGGCTGGCATGTGCCACTCGTTCATGCGCTCCAACAACGAGAAAGAGGAAGTTGTTGAATCTGTGCATCTCGGCTACTCGGACTCGACGACCATAGTCATTAGACTTGTGGGCACAAGTTCGCCCTAATAAAGTTACTTGTTTTTTAGCGTGTCTGCCTCAGCATCGCTACAATATATATATATATATATATATATATATATATATATATATATATATATATATATATATATATATATATATATACGTGTGTGTGTGAATGAAAAAGAAGGTGTGCCTATACCAAGAAGTAGAGGACGGGCGAAACGAAAACATTCATTTTACCTATGTTTAAGCCCAGGACCGGCCTTCATCAGGGAAAACACGATACAAGAAAGCGCTTTTCTTAAGTAGGCATGATATATCAAGGGCCCCTGACATGCGAGTCATCACTATCATCCACTATCTACTGCGATGCGGCGAGTAATGAACAGTGAGCAGAGAATGTCAAATCAATGTTAAAGTAAAATTACGAGAATGCATGAATGGTGCTTACATCAAATAGGTCACATGAATAGCAGTTTCAAAACTACTGTGATATATACAAAAAAAAATAAAAATAAAGCTATCACACCCTTATAGAAAATCACGCGCACGAAACCCAAAAGTATAACAGAAAACGTTCGAATAAAAAAGTTGCGTTATAAAAATTTCATGGGGCACAAACAGAATCGATAACACAAAGTGAAGAAATTCACCTCACCGAAACCGTGTACTGAAAATCTGTGTGTACAGCGATTATTAACAGACTGTGATGAAACTGGAACTTATTTCTGCGCCGAAAGAAACGTCCGTTTGCCTGGATTTTCATTTATACCGGATAAGTTGGCGTTGAACTTGTTTATTAGCAATTACTCGTACAGTTCCCTATTATATTGAGAAGGGAAACCTGATTCCAGTATAGTAGCTGTTAGTTTATACAATGAGTGACCAGGATTGTTAACGTGCTTAGACAAAGGTAGATTGGGTAGGCTTGTGGCATGTGACTTATGATTATTAAAGCGCAGTCTAAAAGACGTTTCAGAATGTCTGAAGTATAGGACTTTGCACACAGAGCATTCAAGCATGTACACAATGTTGCTTGTGTCGCAGTCAAAGTCCCCTTTAATTTTTAGATGAAAGAATGATGCTGTGCTCTTAACAAAAGTTATCTTCGTTATATGGTTGCAAACTTTGCAACGGGGTTCGTTGAATAGATGACAACCAGAAAACTGGTGGGGGTAATCCTTGATGATGTTGGTACGTCACGTAGGTCCTTAGATCTGCGCTATGCCACACGTGAGGGATAAGGAAAAGTGTTTTTAAGGTGATCACTCTGTAGTAGTATGTTGTGATGCTTCTAAATAATGCTGCTGATGTTTGGTGTAGATGCGGAGTACGTTATAGCCAGGCTCGCGCTTGACGATGCGGCGTTCTTCTTCCGAATAAAAAGTTCCTTACGGTCAATGTTCTTAGCCTGTTTTATTAGCATGGTTGATGATTCGTGGTGGATATTTTTGTTTCTTTAGAGCCCCCCGAAGTCTGGAGCAGTTGTCTGTAAATCTGAATTTTTCGAACATATTTTCTTTAAACGCAGTGCTTGACCATAGGGGATTGCCGTTTTGCAGTGCTTTCGATGTGAATTTTTGAAATATAGGTATGACTGCCGATCCGTGGGTTTTCTAAAGTGTTTAGTCGTCACTTGATTAGCCCGTTTAGTAACCGTGACGCCAAGAAAGATTATTGCTGTGCTTGAGTATGATTTTGAAGAAGAGATGGTGAGATGAGCCTTGTAGAAGTATGCAACGAACGACAGAAGTTCTGTCTCTCCGTGCTGTCAGATCAGAAACACATCGTATATATAACACCTATAATAAATTAGTTTGAGACAGCATGCGTCTAAGAATTTATCTTCTAGTTGGCCCATAAGGATATTTGCATAGCATTGGTCCAATTTTCGTACACATAGGAATGCCACTAACCTGTTTATAATGCGCACCATCAAATGCGAAAGTGTTCAATGTCAGGATTGGTTCTAGTAACCACGCTTGTGTGTTGCTGTCCACCGTTTTGTTAGAAACGTTTTGTTCATAAGCCTCCATATTGGTTGAATGCCATCAATATGCGGGATGTTCGTATAGAGTGAGGCTATGTCTAGTGTCACAAGCAATGAACTAGGTGGCACGTCGAGGTCAATGATGTCGAGCAAAAAATGGTTTGTATCTTTTAGGTATGAATTGAAAGCGGGTGGGATATTCCTAATGAGATTATCAACGAAGCTAGACATTGATTCACGTTGCCAATAGCAGAAACAACGATGCCAATAGCAGAAACGATGCCAATAGCAGAAACAATGGGTCGGCAAGGATTGCTTGCTTTGTGTATTTTCGGCAGGATATCAAATCACCACGAGCTGGGGATAAGGGGGATCAATGACCTAATAACTCTCTCGCTGATTTTGTCACGTTTTACAAGGTCGTTTATGGTATTGGAAACTATTTTCCTGTACCACTCTGTCGGATCGTCATCAAGACGCTTACAGAAATGAATATCATTCAGCTCTCTTTGAATCTCAGTAATTTATTCAAACCTATTCATTGTTACTACAGCGCCTCTTTATCTGCTGGTTTGATAATTATGTTTTCGCGATCTTAAAGCTTACGGAGGGCTTTTTTCAGAAATGGACAGATTATGCTTAAAGGAAGTGGGTTTCTTATAGGCTTCTAGAATGTCGCCTTGTACTGCTAAGATGTAGGGATCAAGAAACGTGGCACGTTCGTTGGAGGTGTCCAGAGCTCGCGGCATCGCATGTGCGAAGAAGATGGCCGTTCATGAAAGAATTCCCTTAAACCTAGGTTTCGTGCAAAATTTCTAAAATCCTTTGCTAGCTGGAACTCGTTTTTTTCTTAACTCGTTAAAGCCACCCGTCGCAGGATAAAAGTTTAAACCCCGAGCAAGTACTGCTAATTCCGGTTCGGATAGAATAACCTTAGAAGTGTTGACAATGTTAGTGGACTTGTCTACTTCTGTATTATCAGAATCGGCTATTCCTTTACCAGCTGTCTCAGGAAATATTTTGTCGCGGAGCAAGTTGCTAGCCTTTTTTGAGTGGATTTCAGCGTATTTACTTTGTTCGTATTCGTTGAGGGCCCTGATCTCTGAAGAACTCATCGGATGCGAGACGCGTAGTTGTCGGTCAGTGTTAAACAATGCTTTGGGGGATTCTATGTAATGGTCGATCACGACACGCGTTAGGTCTAAAGAAGGATTTGTTAAGGTTGCATTCAATATGTCACTGTTGTGGCTCGATATTTAGGAAGTTGCTGGTTTCAACGAAAGTCGACGCCCCTCAGATACCGTCAAAGCAGTTACATAGGTACAAAGTGTGGACACGTGGAGAGCATGACGGATTCGTTTTTCAATAACCTTCCTGATTTTACAAAAACCCGAATAGTTTGATAGATTAACTGCCGGTTGGAATACTAGTCAATAATTAGAGACCTTGCTGAATTTAGCAATTCTAAGCTTGTGTGGGTGTGAAGTAGGAAAAGTGACGAACCTTTTTTGTGGTGGCTGCGTCTGCAAACTTGAAGCGTTGTTTTGAGGAGCCTGGTGCTCTGTCGTATGAAGGGAGTCACCGGTGCGTTGGTTTTGCGAGGGAAACGGTCGGGTGGCGTGCTCTTGCTTTGAGGGACTGTTCAACTGTCCAATGAAGGAGGGCTCCTTTGTGTATTGCTTCGGTTCGGGTGGTATGCGGTTGAACGAACCTTGCTTCGGAGATGCTCTTTGCTGTCGTTTGCCCGAGGGCTTACTTAGCTGTTGATCCAGGGATGACAGCAGTCGATCGGGCGACTTCTGTTTTCGGGAACAGCTGGTTGCGTGATCAAGCCATGAGCAAGATATGATATTGCGCATGTTGCGAGGACATAGTTGTCGGATATGGCTCGCCATGAGGACGACGCTCTCGTAGCTGGGATGTAGCCACCAGCAGCGAGAACACGTGGCGATGGGAACCACTCGAAACCGTGGTTCATAAATAATACAAGACGAGAGTGGCGGCAAAATTCTTTCAGGCGGCGATTAAATTCACATGCTTCTCGATTGCAGTGTTGTACAGTCGCTGTGTTGCAGCTGCCGCGGCAACAATTCGTAAATCGATGAAGGACTAACCTTGCATGTATCCGGTGTATTCCAGAGCGTTGCGAAGCAATGAAGTTCAGCAGGTCTCTATATTTATCAAGCGCCACGCGACCGGTGTTGCGGATGAGGTCATTAGTCCCGACGCTTAGGATAAGGGTCGTTGTTGACGATGGCATGAAGTCCAGTAACACACGTACGTCATCGATGTTGGCGGCACACTGTGGAACGAAGGCGGGACTGCCTTCTCGAGCAGGCTTGAAGTGCTGTTAAAGGTACGTTGTTTGGGAGTCCTCTACAACGGCCGTTGAAACCAGCGTCTTTGGGAACTTCCACCGTTTCTTGAAGTGCTCAAAGTGAAGTTGTTTTACATGGCTACTTTTGAAATGAAGGTGTCGGTGAGCGTCGGTGGGTTTTCTGTATACTTTAGTAGATAATTTTTCGCCGCAAAAGGCAAAAAATTCATTCAAAAGCAGCCATGTAAAACATTGTAAGACGAGTATACCCTACAGTCAAGCACTTCGTTTCAAAAGGCTGTGCTCTGAAAGTTCAGACTTTACTGAAAACTGTGATAATCTTCGTGATTCCCTAACTGTACAACAGTACCCGCCTCAAATTATCGACAACGCGATCATGCGCGCCGATGCAATGGACCGAACAGCGCTTCTAAAATGAAATAAAGAACCTGCGCTCCGGAAGCACATCAATTTAATTCTGACACATTCTCCGGCAATTCCAAATGCTAACGCGATTCTCAAAAAGCACTACAATATACTAATGCAGAGCAATCGTCTCAAAGACGTCTTCCCGGAGCCTCCACGAGCAGTTTACCGCCGATCGAGAAACCTACGAGACATACTTACGTCATCCAAACTATCAACGCCAGCCAATGTGGGGTGTCACCCATGCAACAAGGCACGCTGCAAGGTGTGCCCACACATGACCACGTCGCGTATTGTTAAGAGCTCTGCATCAAACTTCACTCTCTGGATAAAAGGCGATTTCGACTGCGACACGAGCAATGCAATCTACTTGCTGCAATGTTCATTGTGTGACCTCCAATATATTGGTCAAACGGAGACAACTTTCCGGTTGCGCTTCAATATTCACAGGTCACACGTCAGGTGCCTGCCTAGCCTTCCCCTGTCCAAACACCTCGCTACCCCAGGCCACTCTTTCGACAACATAACTGCCACAATTCTCGAATCTGGTTTTAAATCGCACTACAAAAGAAAAGTCTGTGAATCTTATTCATAAATTTAATGTCATAGCGTCTGGAATAAACGAGAACCCAGGGAGGCTTACGTTTTTACCGGCAAAAGAGATAAATCAACCGCCGTAGCCCACATACACGTTTTTTCACTGCCGTTATTACGTTGCGGTGTCATTGGTGACACATTAGTTAGTTTACCAGAAAGCATGCACACTCTGTTACCACATTTGTGACATCAATGGTGATATTATGTTCATGTATATTTTATTGACAATGAACGTAACTTACCATGGCGTTGCCTTTTTTGTTCATTCACAAATGTTGCGATATCACAAGTGTCCATCGTATTATTTGTATCTATGTTTTCAACTCACCTTGCCCTACCATATTCTGTATAGCGCACTGCTGCTCCGTTATCAAGAAAATGCTGTGCATGTCTCAATATCTTTTTGTTAACATGTATGTCAATATTGCTAAGAGTGATTATTCACAATTGGGGTCCCCCACGCTGTGTTCTTAAGAAGTGCGTGTTAGTGTAATATGCACGTATGCCCTGACGAAGGCCGGTCCCCGGCCGTAACGTTGGCAATAAAGCATCGTTTTTAGTTTGCTCGTTCGCTTCTTCTGGTGACTTATAACTCGACCGGAATCCAGGAAGACTTTCAAGAAATACCAAATACCTATGGATTCTGGCAGGACGGCAACGAAAACGATCAAACGGAAATTCCCGAAGACGACAGTTTCAATGGCTGTCGTTGGCGACTCCCAAACGAAATATATGTTTCAGCATTTCGACCCTCTTCGAGAGGGCACTCCTGCGTTCATCACACAGTTTGGCGCTGTGATACGTGACGTACATGGCCTTTTGGACTTCGTGCCATGTTCAACGACAACTCTGATTCTTCATGTTGGAACGAATGATTTGGTTCACAGCACTGGATGTGTAACGTTCCACAAGTACAAGGCCCTGCTACAACTCATTCTGTCGAAACGCCCCATGATAACCCGGATCTATGCAACTTTATTACTACCCAGTGCTTTAAACTGCCGTCGTGACAAGCACAATGAAGCAATTGTCCGCCACTGTAATCGCGAAGCCTGTGATTTCAACGACCACCTATTGAGCTTCTGCTGTCGCTCTTACCGGGTGTTCTTTCTGGACCATGCCTTGGAATGGTTTCCATCGGTGCGCGTCCTCGCGGCAGACGGCCTTCACCCAAACTTCGAGGGCGTTGCACTGATGGCTGGCCACATAAAGCAGATGTGTTTCCGGAACTCAACGGACGCCTCATCTTCCTCTTGGCTAGACCACATGCCCAGTGGTCCGTTGAAGCAATCCTCCAACGCCCACCAACCTGGTCTTGTGGAACTTGCATCCTCGCCCCGCTCATCTTCACCCCAACGCCTCCAAGTGCCCGAAATCTACACCGAGCCACTTGCGCAAGAAAAATCTACCTACGCCACAGTTGCTGCGAAATCAAGGAACCAAGGACTCTCCACTCGTGAAAGGTCTGGAAACAATTCTTTGTCTCACCGTTACGCTTTAAGAAAATTCAATCGTGAAAAAAGCACTGTATCTTCAAAGAATTGACTAATACCGATCTCATGCGACAACGCTATTCAGGGTCGTGACTTTCTCAGAATTAGAAAAATTGTGGAAAAGCGAGTGAAATACAAACTTCACCCGTCTATGCTAAACACCTATGTAAACACCTTGACTGTACCGAAAGGACTTGTGATTTCGCTCAAACCAGCAACTTCCCAAATGTCACAACGCAACGTCGAGAAATGGAACGAAACGTTAAAAAATGCGTCTCTAGCTCTCATGCGCATCATCATCGACCATTAAAATTCTGCTGTCAAAGCGTTGCTAAACAGTGAACGACAGTTGCGCAAGGCTCGTATGTTGGATCCCTCTGAATCGGCTTCGCTGGTTAAATACGAACAGAGAAAACAATTAGAAGTTGAACAGAAGAAAGCAAAAAAGTTTTTGCGTGACCACATTACCCTTCCAAAACCACTGACCAACGAAGATTCCCTTCCCGTCGAATCATCCTGTTCTAGACGAGACAAACTATCAGCTAGACCTAACGTAGTAAACGTTTCAAACTTGGTTTTATCTGACTCAGAAATGAGTGTGCTTGCTCGGGGCTTGAATTTCTGTCCAGCTACTGGCGGCTACAATGAATTTAACTTGGTAAAAGACTTAAATAAATTCGCGCACAGTATGAAGCTAAGCGAATTTTTCCATAAACGTTCATCATCCAAGAGTAACATGTCTTCCCATCAACACTGGACGCCGCCAACACAGCGCGATTAATTCCTCGATATGTACATTTCTGCAGTTTAGCGTGACATCCTGCAGGCTTATGGGAACCGCATTTCATTCAAAGGAAACCTCACATTCAAAGAACGGAATGCAGTTAAATGTTTACAAGAACGCACAGATATTGTAAAAAAACCGGCTGATAAAGGAGGCGCAATCGTGATAATGAACACAACGGACTACGTTTATGAAGCTCAGAGACAGCTAGATAATGACACGTTTTACAAGCGACTCAGTGAAAACCCCACCGAAGAATATAAAGACATCGTTACTGATACAATCAAGCATTTACTACTGGATGACAAACTTCCCGATAAAGCAAAGTACTCATTAGTCCCACTGAGCCCTGTTCCAGGAAGGTTTTACCTATTGCCTAAAATACATAAGCCCAATAACCCTGGTCGTCCTATAGTGTCAGGCATTGGCACTTTCACCGAACTACTTTCAAGCTATGTCGATGGCCTGATTTATACTACCTCCAACTTTTCCATCCTATCTGAAGGACACTTCTCATTTCCTCGCTGACATCATCGACCTGAATATACCTGCTGACTCATTTCTGGTAACATTAGATGTTGCGTCACTTTATACTAATATTCCCCACAAAGACGGCATTCGTGCCATAGTGGATGCTTATAACGACTCATCATGTGACAAATCCGTTGATAGCTTTACAATAGCCACATTAAAAAAACTCATCCTGTTCCCGGCTACACTGGTGCACACATACCTAAATTACATTTGTGCATATATATATATATATATATATATATATATATATATATATATATATATATAGGTACTGGCAGCTTACATCAAGGCATGCGCAGAACAGGAGGTGCACTGAGGCAGCGTTGCCATACTTATAACGAAAATCAAGAGTGGTTTAAATAACTAAATTCTTTTTATGCAGTGTGACGGATGGTTAACTTATGGACATGCTACTCCTAATCTTTATATGACAGGCCTCGCTGATTTTTCTCGTGAGTTCGTTAGAATGTTTGAAGATGACGGTGGTTTTCGAAAAATATGACGAAAACTACATGACCTGCAATGTGCAATATTCCGGTAGATGAAGTCGTGTGACCCGCTGAAGAGATAGCTCATGATCCCTTAAACGATCATTTACACACCATTTCGTTTGTCCCACGTACTCCCTACCACACGATAATGGAGTGAAATACAGAAATTTTTCCACTGCTTGCAATATACTTGTTTCTGTGATTACACTACATTTTTCTTTTGCTTGTTTGTACTTCAGCACTTTATCAACCATTGGGCAAATGAGACCTACCCTATGTTTAGCAGCGAACAGAACGTCAACGCCATACCTTCAAGCCACGTTTTTTAGTTCTTGCGCCAATTTGTGTACATAAGGAAAAGCTGCTCTTTATTTTTTGTTATCAGACTTTGTCTAAACTCGTCTGTATTTCACGAGTTTAACGCTCCGAACGATCGTCTCACACACAAAAGAAATCGATATCACCTTGTTAGAATACCCTGCATCTATAGGCGTTTGACCTGGTGATGGAAGGCAGAATTCGACATGTGCACATCAGATTTCCTGAGCGATGCATTTAGGATTGTCTTCTCAATTGCTCTGTTGACAATCTTAGAGTGGCCATACTAGTAGTTTTAGATAGGCTTCACTGATCGTAGGTCGTATTTCAATGCATATTTTTTTCTACCGAAAGTTAGTATTAGGTCCAGAAACTGTAGCACGTAACTCTGAGAGACTTCGTGAGTGAAAGGGAGACCTCTACCATGCTGACTGAACAACTTAAGAATGCCATCATTGTCTTTAAGATGAATGTCATTGAGGGAAAAAAACTACAAAATCATCGACACGACGAAACACAACACTCCAGCACATACTAAGGTGGCCCTCCAGCTGCCTGTCATGTTTGCCTAAAGCATTGTCATTAATGATAGAGGCCACGCATGACCCTTTGCAGATGCCAGACTTCTGTACATAAAGATTTCTCTGCCACGACACAAAGGACCTCTCCAGGTAAAATGAGAAATTTTAAGAAATTATTTAAAGAAATGCCGCAACCATCGATGAAAGATTATTCATCGTTGTCAAACACTATACAGTCTTTTACGCATTTCGTAACTTGGCAATGCGGGTGGGAATAGTATATCTTTTCTATATCTACGCTGAATGCGCTACTTAAGCTCATCGAGATGTTTTTCAGGTACTCACCCACAGAATCGAAATTCAGTATGCGGAAGAGGTAAAAAATGTTCAGGCTTTCAAGGTTCTTTTGTAGAAAACTGGAAATATCCAACTGCAAGCTACCTTTTCCGAGACTCTAGCCCAGAAAGGCATGCCTTCCTTGCGCGATGTCACTGAAAAGAAGACCTGTACCTCCAGGTTTTTCTACCTCTTTACGCTGGCCGCCAAACGCATATTCGATCCTTCTAACATTGGAAGTCCTCGGTGTTTTACTTCTAAAGTCTTAACACTGACACGCCTGAAATTTCTCTCAATTGCGTCCTCGCTCTTTTTATATCCGCTTCAAAAGTTATAACGCCGAAGTATCCTTGTTTGTCGGGTACTAGAACACGCAGTTTGTTTTCACAAAAAAAGCCCACTAGTGGTCTTAGCGAGTCCTCAATCACCCGCACTTTTCTTGTTCTGACAATGGTGTCAACACAGTCCGAAAACACCTTGAACGTTCATCCTCCTTGGCACATCTTGAGACCACCCTCGCTATGGCTATCTTTTCAAAAAGGTACAGGTGAAGGTCGAAGAAGTACTTCGGTCCAAGTCCCTGCATCCTCTCATGTTCCTCCGGTATTGGCAATGCACTAAGGTTAAGCACATGGTTCTGTACCAGGCCCCCCCTTTTTTTTCAACCGGAACGTCGGACGTACAATGCGCGAGAGGAATTCGCAGGTGGATGCAGCCGCCTTGCACCACTGTCTATACATGCGCGAAACCGGGTATTGATCCAGATGAGTTGAAAATGCAATACGAAGTAGGTCTTTGAGCATCCTAACTTGCCGCCGCCATTCAGACAAGATATTTGCATATCCTTCAAGAATGCCCATCCGAAGGCTTCAGCCAACCGCCCAACATCTGCACATCGGCTGGGCAAATTTCTCGTATAACGTGCCAGGAAGCAACTCTGGCCCTACACACACTTACGGCAGTCATGGCTGCCAGGCAAGCCGGGTCATCAAGGTTCGAATTTACACACAGTAAAGAACCCTGAGTACTAGATATATATTGCCGTAAGAGGGTAAGTTGGACCAGTTGGTGGGGACCCATCGTGAACTTGTTGACAGCGCAACACTTGAAACTCGGGACAAAACGACAAGACGGTGCTGACTCAGAACCGTTTTTTACTGAAAAAAGGTGATATATATATATATATATATATATATATATATATATATATATATATATTGCCGCGACAGGTTGGCCACGTCCAAGTAGCCCGCCGCAATCATCATGGCAAGAGCACCAGCAAGACCCGGCTGGCATGTGCCACTCGTTCGTGCGCTCCAACAACGAGAAAGAGGAGTTTGTTGAATCTGTGCATCTCGGCTACTCGGACTCGACGACCATAGTCATTAGACTTGTGGGCACAAGTTCGTCCTAATAAAGTTACTTGTTTTTTAGCCTGTCTGCCTCAGCATCGCTACATTTCTGGTGGAGGTGCTGGGTATGAATCGAAGCCCCGCGAGCTCAAGACAGCGTAGCCCCGACGACCAGCGTATCAACCCCGTGGAAGTGACTCCTGTACACCAGAGGGCAAGTCGCCGTCTTCGAGGTGACTCACCTGGGTTCGGTCCTCTTCACTTCATACCAAGGGGAATTCAAACTATGGATGCCACCACTATGACTACCCAGGTAACACCGGCACAAGTGTTCATTAGCCAACCGCACCAGCCGCCAGTATTCCACGGCGACTCGTACGAGGATGTTGAAGATTGGCTGGACCTGTTCGAGAGAGTGGCGAGCTTGAATGAATGGGACGAAAGAGAGAAAATCCGTCGCGTATACTTCGCCCTGGAAGACTTCGCAAAGACATGGTTTGAGAACCATGAAACCTCGTTGTCTACCTGGGAGGTATTTCGAAGACAAGCGGTGGCTACGTTCGCGAACATGGACCGAAAAGAAAAAGCGGAAGCTGCTCTTCAATCCAGGAACCAGCTCACAAACGAGAGTGCTGCCATGTACATTGAGGACATGGTCCGTCTGTTCAAGCGTGCGGATTATAACATTGCGGAGGATAAGAAGGTGCGCCATCTAATGCGCGGAGTGAAGCAAGAGCTGTTCGCCGTTCTCGTCCGCAACCCTCCAAGCACTGTTGCCGAGTTTTATTCGGAAGTGACGGCCATCGAAAAAACACTAGAACAACGCGCTCGGAAGTACAACCGGAATCTTAACTGCGCATCTGCACAGGTATTCTCTGGAGGCGTGCGAAACGACGTTAAAGCCCTGCGAGAACTCATTAGATCAGTCATTAGGGAAGAACTGAGCAGACTGCAAATGCACCAGACTCCAACTGTACTATTTGTTACAGACGTTGTTCGTGACGAATTGAGGCAGGTCATACGAGAACCAGAGCGTGAGCTGCAGCCGGTTCGACCTATCCGAACGTACTCTAAAGTTCTCCGACAACCCACAGTACACAACAATGCAGCAGTTGCGATGGCGGTGACTCCTCTCCCATCTACAGCACGCAGCGCACCTCGTCCACGGGAACCAACGGCTACCTATCTGCCCCCAGGAGCACGTAGCACGCATCGCTATGTGGAGCCTAGGCCCAGGAAAAGTGACGTCTGGCGTGATCACGAGCGCAGGCCTCTTTGTTTCCATTGTGGCGAAGCGGGTCATTTGTCATTTGGACATCATCGACCTGAATATACCTGCTGACTCATTTCTGGTAACATTAGATGTTGCGTCACTTTATACTAATATTCCCCACAAAGACGGCATTCGTGCCATAGTGGATGCTTATAACGACTCATCATGTGACAAATCCGTTGATAGCTTTACAATAGCCACATTAAAAAAACTCATCCTGGAGCTTAAAAATTTTCAGTTCGACAGTGTTCACTACGTACAAGTTAGTGGCTCTTCAATGGGCACCGAAATTGGTCCAAATTACGCGAATATATTCATGGGCCAATTGGAAAATCATTTTCTTTCAACGTGCAGACTACAGCCATACTACTACAATCGTTTTATAGACGACATTTTTTTCATCTGGCATCACGACGAAGCGGAACTAATGACTTTCATTGCAGACTTTAACAAGGTTCATCCATCCATTTCATTGTCACAATCGTACTCGAAGGCATCCATCTGTTTCCTGGATGTAACAGTATCCCTTTGCGGCGAAAAATCATCTACTAAAGTATACAGAAAACCCACCGACGCTCGCCGATACCTTCATTTCAAAAGCAGCCATGTAAAACATTGTAAGACGAGTATACCCTACAGTCAAGCACTTCGTTTCAAAAGACTGTGCTCTGAAAGTTCAGACTTTATTGAAAATTGTGATAAGCTTCGTGATGCCCTAACTGTACAACAGTACCCGCCTCAGATTATCGACAACGCGATCATGCGCGCCGATGCAATGGACCGAAGAGTGCTTCTAAAATCAAATAAAGAACCTGCGCACCGGAAGCACATGAATTTAATTCTGACACATTCTCCGTCAATTATAAATGCTAACGCGATTCTCAAAAAGCACTACAACATGCTAATGCAGAGCAATCGTCTCAAAGACGTCTTCCCGGAGCCTCCACGAGTAGTTTACCGCCGATCGAGAAACCTATGAGACATACTTACGTCATCCAAACTATCAACGCCAGCCCATGTGGGGTGTCACCCATGCAACAAGGCACGCTGCAAGGTGTGCCCCCACATGACCACGTCGCGTATTGTTATGAGCTCTGCATCAAACTTCACTCTCTGGATAACAGGCGATTTCGACTTCAACACGAGCAACGCAATCTACTTGCTCCAATGCTCATTGTGTGACCTCCAATATATTGGTCAAATGGAGACAACTTTCTCGTTGCGCTTCAATAATCACAGGTCACACGTCGGGTGCCTGCCTAGCCTTCCCCTATCCAAACACCTCGCTACCCCAGGCCACTCTTTCGACAACATAACTGCCACAATACTTGAATCTGATCACCTATGCAAGGCGTTGCATGACTTCATTTACCGGAACAATGCAGGTCAAGTGGTTGTGATCTCGTTTTTAAGAAAACCACAGTCGTCTACAAGCATTCTAACCAAATAACAAAAGAAATCACCGAGGCCTGTCATTTAGGGGTAGATGTGCATAAGTGAACCATCCGTGACACTGTATGAAAACAATTTTGGTATTTATGCCACTCTTGATTATCGTTAGGAATGTGACAACACTGCATCGGTGCACTTTTTACTATGCACATGTCGTCATGTAAGCTGCCAGTATATATATATATATTTGACTTATATGTGCGGTTTTAATGTCCCAAAACCACCATATGATCATGAGAGACGCCGTAGTGGAGGGCTCCGAAAGTTTGGACCAGCTGCGGTTTTTTAACGTGCACCAAAATCTGAGTACACGGGCCTACAACATTTCCACCCCCATCAGAAATTCAGAAATGCAGCCGCCGCAGCCGGGATTCAAATCCGCGACCTGCGGTTCAGCAGCCGAGTACGTTAGCCACTGGACCTCTGCGGCGGTTTCTGTATATATATATATATATATATATATATATATATATATATATATATATATATATATATATATATATATATAAATATATATATATATATACATATATATATATATAATTTTATTAATGTGTATCAATACGGTGCGATGCCTTTATTTACGAGAGATGATGAGTGCGAGAGTCCAGGAATTTGGTAGATCACCGCTCGTGCCCACCTCGTTCTCTTCTTCCAACCGTCCCCTCAGTATCGTAGCAATTCCCCCTTTGCAGACGATGCACCGGGCGAGTTAGGCTTCGTCGCGATAATGATAGCACTTTAAACGGGCGACATGAACGACGTTGGTCTTGCTTGAGGGGCGGCCAGTTGACAACAGCCGAGATATCACGTATGTGACATCGCTCAGACGTTCCAGGACAACAAGCGGACCTGTGTAGTTGGCCAGAAACTTTTGGCAGAGGCCTCATTTGCGAAGCGGCATCCAAAGCTACACCAAATCCCCTTTATCAAACAATACGTGCCAGTGACTTCTGTCGAAACGGTTCTTCGAGCGTTTCTGGGAGACAAAAGTTCGAAGACAGGCGATGCGCCGGGCCTCTTCTGTACGGCAATTGGTTTCGGCGAGAGTAGGTTTATCAGTCTCGGAAAAAGGAAGAATACTGTCAAGAGCTGTGCGGGGTTGGCGTGCGTAGTGCAGATAATATGGACTGTATCTCGTTGTTTCGTGCTGTACAGAGTTGTAGGCGTAAGTTATAAATGGCAAAGATTGCATCCCATGTTTTGTGTCCGGAATCGACATACATGGAAATCATGTTGACGAAAGTCCTATTAGTTCGTTCCGCCAAACCATTAGCCTGCGGGTGATACGAAGTAGTGTGACGGAAATGGCACGAAGCTAGACGAAGGAGGTCTTCAGCTACATCGGCAACAAATTGCCGCCCGCAATCACTGATGATGACAAGGAGAGATCCATGGCGTAATATAACGTGCGACAGCATGAACTGTGAAGCTTGAGTGGCCGTTGCCGCAGGAATCGCCGCAGTGTCGGTGTAGTATGTGAGGTGGTCAACGCCCACAATAATTCATCTGTTGCCGTTAGTTGATCGCGGAAAAGGGCCGAGCAGGTCAACACAGACGACGTCAAATGGTGAACTCGGGGGTGCTATTGGATGAAGTAGTCCAGCTGGCGGAGTTCTAGGACGCTTGGGGCGTTGACATTGCTCACAGCTCGCAACATATGAAGTGACGCTTTTACGCATCTTCGGCCAGAAGAAGCGTTCTTGCGTGCGATAAAATGTCCTAGAAAAACCCATATGGCCAGACGTTGGGTCATCGTACATTGCTCGAAGTACGTGTTGTCGCAGACTGGTAGGCACAACTAGAAGTAGGTGAGAGCCGTTTCTTGTTGAAATAATTCTTTTTGTAAAGAACGCCATCCTTTACGACGAAACCACGTTGACCATTCAAAATAAATAAAGAAGCGAGACTGTTATCACTGCGCTGCTCTACTCGAAACGTTCTTAGGTCAGGAAACGGAGTATCCACTACTGCCAAATATTCATCAAAGTTGTCAGCGTTACACTCGATTGTTGGAAGGCGAAGCCGTGAAAGGCAATCGGCGTCAGCATGACGACGACCGCTCTTGTAACAGGCTTCAAAGTCGTGTTCTTGCAATCGTAACGCCCAACGAGCAAGACGACCAAATTGGTCCCGTGGTCCAGTGAGCCAACATAAACAATGGTGGTCCGTCATAATCGAGAATCGGCGTCCTTAGTTATAAGGGGAATCTTGTGCACGGCGAATATAACCGCGAGACATTCCTGCTCTGTGACAGTATAGTTTCGCTCCGGTTTACTTAAACAGCGGCTGGCATAGGCAACGAAGTGTTCAGCAGCTCCATGGCGTTGTACCAAGACGGCACCGATACCTACACCACTGGCGTCGGTATGAACTTCTGTGGCAGCAGACGGGTCATAGTGGCAAAGTGTGAGCCCTGACGTAAGAACAGACTTGAGTTGCCAAAAAGACGACTCACACTCCGCTGACCACCGAAAGGTGCATTTTTGTTGAGTAGGGACGTCAAAGGGTAAGCGACGTCGGCCAACTTGGGCACGAAGTGACGGAAATACGAGCATAGGCCCAAAAAGCTTCGCAACTCTCGTACCGACTGAGGTTGTTTGAAGCTGCTGACTGCAGCGACTTTCTGGGGGTCGGGTCGAACGCCATGCTAGTCCACCAGGTGACCGAGAATGATAGTCTCACGGCTGCCGAAGTGACACTTCTTAGAGTTAAAGGTGAGCTTAGCTTTCTCAAGGCAGGTGAGAACAATGTCTAGACGATGGTTGTACTTATAGAATGTACGGCCAAAATTATAATGTCCTCCAGGTAACGAAGACAAACTTCCCACTTTATTCCACGTATTATAGAGTCCATGAAGCGTCCAAACGTGGCTGGAGCATTGCATAGGCCAAATGGCATTACCTCGAATTCAAATGAAGCATCTGGGGTAATGAAGGCCGTTTTCTCTTTTTCATTCGGGTGCATGGGGATTTGCCAATAACCAGATCTCAAATCCACCGTGGAGAAGTACGATGCCGAATGTCAACAATTGATGACGTCATCAATCCTGGGAAGCGGGTAGACATCCTTTTTAGTAACAGAGTTGAGCCGTCTGTAGTACACGCAGAATCGCCATGTACCATCCTTCTTTCGGACAAGAATCACAGGGGCAGCCCAAGGGCTACAGGACTCTTGTATGACCCTTTTCTTTAACATTTCTTCTACCTGTTGAGCAATGACCTTGCGCTCCGCAGATGAGACATGGTATGGTTTCTGCCAGATAAGGTGAGCGGATCCTGTGTCGATCCTGTGGCGAGTACGCGACTCAGGTACACTTATTTGTTCTCCATTCTGCGCGAAGCCAAATATAGTAGCGTGCTTCGCAAGGACTTCGACCAAAGCTTGACGTTTTTCTGACGATATCAATTTGTTTACCATACCCAAAAAGTTTGCTTCAGTACAGTGCGTTGCACGAATGTGATCTAGGCTCACGTCACATAAAGATGCTATAAAACTGTTCGCATTTTGTTCGAAGGAGGCGAGTGGTAATCCGCAGGGTAGCATGACAGGTTCATCTGAATAGTTCTACACCCATAAGGCTGGTCGTCTATCACTGATCGACAGAACACAATGTGGAACGAGCACATTTTTCTTGGCGCGATTGAGAGGAAAGGACTCCACAAGAACATCAAACGTGCTGGCGTCCGAGGCAGAGGCGTCAACGCGTACGTTCTTTATCAAGTTGGGCGGCAAGACAACATCCTCAATGACGGTGATAGATCCTTGAAAGCGCCGGGAATCTTCAGTAAATGCCAACAGCATAATCTCTCCAGCACCGCGATCTACAGTAGCACTACACTCGCGTAGAAAATCGATCCCCAAGATGATGTGATGGGTGGAGATAGTCAGGACAGCGAATTCAGCCTCGAGTACCATGTCGCCCAAAGGGACACTAATAACGCACACACCGATTGGGCACAGCGTCTCTCCGCTCACTGCACGAAATAATGCACAACTGTCCCAGCGAAACATCACTTTATGTCCTAGCCGCAATTTGAAGTTAAGACTCATCATTGAAACAGCTGCTCCAGTATCTATCAAAGCCATCGTAAGAAGCCCATCGATAAGCACGGGGACCTTATTTTGCGTCATAAAAACGGGTAGAGGCATCGGTGGATGCAGTGGAAAATGTTCGGCGACCTCACTTCCATTGGCCGCACAACCTAGTTTCCCGGAGGCGGGAAGGTGACGCGTCGACCAGGAGACGGGGAATGGAACCGGCGTGTTGCGGGGGACGTCCAGCTTCGCTCGGAAGAAGGCGAGTCGTTGCGTGAATTCCGGCGGAAATTGCGTTCCACATGTGTATCACTGTGAGTAGTTTGCTGGAAGCCGTCCCCAACGTTCGCGTCCCGCATTGAGCGCATACCACTGCGCCAGCGGTTTTGTCGAGAAGCTGATGATACCTCATAGTAGCGCTGCTGGGGGCGACGCCTCTGACCACAGAATCGAGCCACATGTCCACGGAGACCGCAGTTATAGCACACAGGGGCCTCACGCACGTCGCCAAACCTTCCACGAGGTGCCAAGTACCCATGATCGTCCCACGAAGATACCATTGTAGGTGTTTGGCGGGAGGCGTTCTGGAAATCACGGTGATGATGTAGGTTGTCAGTTGGGGGCTCTGGTGCCCTTGATTGGGGCACATCATATAGCGTGGCGTATGGTGGAGAGGCGTTGCTAGCATGTGCCCTCGGCGGGTTGACAACATCACTTCGTCCAAGTTCCCCGCGTACGATTTGCCTGATCATCGAGGCAAGATCACAGGATGATGTTGGAGGGACGTCAACACTTGCAACGGTGGTGACGTTGGCAAGTCTACCGAATTTGTGAGTGATGCGCCTAGCCTTCAGGGTCTAGAACGTGTGGCAGTGTTGAATTACGTCCGCTACAAACGCCAAGGTGTCCTTTCCGACGAGGAAATTGTAGACGTCCTCAGGAACCCCTTTGAGGAGATGCCCAACCTTGTCATCTTCTTTCATGCGTGGGTATACAGACTTGCACAACTTCAGAATCTCTTCGATATACGTTGTGCATGTTTCACCACGGACTTGAGCACGCTGCATCAAATTTTGCTCAGCGCGCTTCTTCTTCATCTATGGGTCCCCGAAGTAGCTCGCTATTTCTTTCTCAAACGCTTCCCAGGTTGTTATTGTTTCTTCGTGGTTTTCAAACCACACCAACGTCGTCGCTTGAAGAAGCAATCCGACGTTGGACAACCAGGTGGCCGCATCCTAAAAATTGTACTTACTCACACGGTTGAAGTGTTTCAGCCATTCGTCGACATCTTCTCCGACCCTCCTAGAGAAGCTTCGAGGTAGCATGTGTCGGGGCTACGTAGCGACAGAAGAAGAGTGCGTGGTGTCGCCGTCAGCAACCGGATCCATAGAGAGCGGTGGTAGACCAGCCAGTCGGCGGCTTTGGCGTAGTTCTTGAGGTAGCGCTTCCATGATCGTTCGCCTGGATCGCTCTGCTGTACCCCGCACCTTTTACCGATCTTGTTACAGTGCGATGCCTTTATTTACGAGAGATGATGAATGCGAGAGTCCAGGGATCTGGAAGATCACCGCTCGTGCCCACCTTGTTCTCCTCTTCTTCCACCCGTCCCCTCAGTATCGTAGTAATATATATATATATATATATATATATATATATATATATATATATATATATATATATATATATATATATATATATATATATATATATATATATATATATATTGTGAACAAGAAAACGCATTGTTTGCAAGCAACATCGCCACCGCTTGGGTACTGGGTGCTAGGCTTCGCTCGCTCGGCTGATCATCGCTGCTGATCATCGCCGGCATCTGCTTGACCGTTGCTCTTGTCCGATGGTGTTTCGTCGTAGGACCACCGTCGCAACAGTCGCCAATAAACCCTTTTAGGGGCGAAGCTCCTTAGGGAGTGGGCTGTGCGTCCCCTGTAGCCTGTATGTAGCCACCTCTAGTTTAGTTCTTGCAGTGTTCACTAGATGGCGGTACCGTCCCCTGTATGTAGCCACCTCTAGTTTAGTTCTTGCAGTGTTCACTAGATGGCGGTACTGTCTATGTAGCCACCTCTCGTTTAGTTCTTGTAGTGTTTACTAGATGGTGGTACTTGTAGCTGTTGATGAAAAGATGCAAGATGTTATAAACTAGAAAGCGGTACCTGTAGCTGATGAAAGACGCGAGATCTTATAAAATAGGAATGATGTCACATATGGCGCGTGTGATTGGTTGAAGGCAATCGTTCGATTTAGTGCGGCGACGTACGCTAGGGGGAGCGATGTAATAAAATCGAGTGGGCAAAATGTACAGACGATTCATGGTTTACCAGGTTGACCTCCGGAGCATCGCCCACTCATCATCATTCACTTCGTGGATATGGCGGAATTTTTTTCAATTGGTGGAGGGTGCTGACATTCCCCGTCGCCTGAACCTGGGTGCTGCCATTCGCCCTCGCCTAAACCTGGAGCTGCGCAACCGAACGCTACCTCCCATCATGGCTACCAACAACGCGCAACCTGGCTCTTCCACTCCATTCCCCAGCAACCCCGGCGTTTTTCGTTTGCGAGAGCCCAAAGCCTTTAGCGCAGCTGATGAGTCCGACGTGGAAGACTGCTTCGCTAACTACGAACTGGTGAGCGCAAACAACAAGTGGGATGACATGGACAAACTGACTAACGTCATCTTTTATCTCACTGACGTGGCCAAAATGTGGTATAACAACCACAAAAACGACATTACGACGTGGTCCATCTTCAAAATGTCGTTTGCTGACGTTTTCGGCCGACCCGCTGACCGCAAGTCCAGAGCCGAACAACGCTTGCGGACTCGCGCACATAAGCCATCTGAATCGTTCACCAGTTATATCGAAGACATTATTGGTCTTTGCAACCGCGTGAACAACGCCATGCCCGAGTCGGAGAAGATTCAACACATCCTCAAAGGGATAAATGACGGCGCATTTCAGATGCTCCTGGCGCGCAATCCTGCCACCGTTGCGGAACTTGTGACGTTATGTCAAAGCTTCGACGAGTTCAGGAAGCAGCGCACCCTGACTCGGCCATTTTCCTCACACCCTGACTCACTATCAAGTCTTACTTCTGTTCCTGATTACTCAACAACCCTGCAAGAGATCAAAGACTTTGTGCGTGAAGAAGTAGCTCGGCAGCTGTCGTTGATGCCCTTCACGCAGCAGCCGCCTTCCTCTCGTCTGCCCTCCCCACTCCTCGACGTTATTGCCGAAGAGCTAGCTCAGGCTGTTCCTGTCGCTGCCCACCAGCAGCCTGTGGCCATGCCTGTTCCCCATGCACCGGCTATGCAGCCCGTGGCCGCGCCTCTTACTTATGCCCAGGTGGTACGCAGCAGACCTCGCCAGCAGCTTTTGCCACCCATGCCTGCAGTTGCTCCCCACTCTACCCCTCTTTCGACACCTTGGGCCGCACCGCGAGTCAGCAATTCCTGGCGCACTGCTGACAATCGACCGATCTGCTACGCCTGCGGTACTCCAGGACACGTGGCCCGATATTGTCGTCGTCGCTTCCAATCGCAACACAACACTACTTGGTCGTTACCGTATGACCCGCAGCCCACGCACCTACATGCTCCCTATCCTTCACCGCAGTATGGCTACACTAATCTTCCCGAGTTTCAGTCACCCCGGCCCCCAGCTCCGACTCACTCTCCCCGCTCGCCGTCTCCTCGCAGGTGATCTCTGTCCCCAATGCGTCCCCGACCCGCTTCCTCGAACCAGGAATACTGAACGCCGCAGTTCCAGAGGCAAGAACTGCGCCATCATCGAAATGCCCAAGTCCTCGCACTTCACCTGCTAACATCGTCGCCATATCTGTCGATGGTGTTTCTACCTTTGCCCTCATCGACACAGATGCTGCCGTTTCTGTTATAGCCGCCCAGCTCGGCCGCTCCCTACGCAAAGTGACCATGCCGCTCTCTGGACTATCGCTTCGTACGGCTAGCGCACAACCAGTTCGACCTCTCGGCCCCTGTACAGCCCGCATTTTCATCCAAGGCTCTATGTACGTTGTCGAGTTCATCGTCCTTTCGGTGTGCTCGCATGACGTTATCCTCGGGTGGGACTTCCTGTCACATCATCATGCCGTAATCGACTGCGCACGCGCTGAAGTTCAATTTTCGCACCTGTCTGACGAACCTTTGCACGAAACTCTTGAGCGGTCCCCAAAACTCGTCGTACGTGAAGACTGAAATTCCGCCAGCCTCTCTTGCCGTTGTCCCTGTTTGCTGCGATGACCATAACGACGCTACAGTAATGTTTACACCTTCCGACATTTTCATGAGCCGCAGAGCCGTTTCTTTGCCTTTCGCTACACTCGACGTCACTGCGGGCCGAAGCAATATTTTCGTCCACAACCCCCTTTCTGCACCGCTTACGCTACTTGCCGGCGAATGTCTCGGTCGAGTGGAGTACCTCGATTCCTCTTTATTCCTTAACATGCCAGACGAATCGTGCAGTAGCGCCTGGACCGAACTTCATGCCTTTTCCCCACTGGAATGCCCACAGAGCTCACCGAGTGAATCTTTTCGAGTTCCATCGCCGACACCTTAAGTGCCCATGAATGCGCCGAGCATCTTAATTCCTCCAGCACTTCGCGAACTGATTCGACGTTTCTCAGCTGCAATTAGGCCGGACTTCCGCAGTGCACCACTACATTGACACCGGTTCACACCAGCCATTACGTCAAAGACCGTACCGTGTCTCTGTTGGAGAACGTAACGTCATCAACGACCAGGTCGAAGAGATGCTACGCCGTCGCGTTATTCAACCATCGCACAGTCATTGGGCATCTCCTGTCGTTCTAGTTCGAAAGAAGGATGGATCGATTCGCTTTTCCGTCGACTACCGGCGATTAAACAAGGTGACGCGGAAAGACGTCTATCCACTACCGCGCATCGACGACGCCCTTGACAGCCTCCAAGGAGCCGAATTCTTCTCCTCCTTAGACTTACGATCTGGATACTGGCAGGTTCCTATGGCAGAAGCTGATCGCCAAAAAACTGCGTTCATTACACCAGATGGCCTGTACGAATTTTACGTAGTGCCATTTGGTCTTTGTAATGCTCCTGCCACGTTTGAACGACTCATGCACAACACACTGCGTGGACTGAAGTGGTCTGTGTGTCTATGCTGCCTCGACGATATTGTCGTTTTCTCTCCCGATTTTCCTACACATCTGCTTCGGCTCCAACTGGTTTTGACGTGTTTAACCAACGCTGGGCTCCAACTGAACCTTAAAAAGTGTGCCGCTTCGCCGCGCGAGAGATGTCCATCTTAGGGCACATCGTGTCCAAGCATGGTGTTCGACCCGACCCTGCGAAATTGCGAGCAGTCGCTGAGTTCCCGAAACCTACTACACTGAAAGAATTACGCAGTTTTGTCGGACTACGCTCGTACTTCCGGCGCTTCATGCGAAATTTTGTGTCGATCATGTCACCACTGACCAACCTCCTACGCGGTGATGCAGATCTTTCATCCTGGTCTTCTGACTGCGACGTCGCGTTTGCCACGCTCCGTAGTCTGCTAACATCTCCAATTCTTCGGCATTTCGACCCAACAGCTGCAACGGAAGTTCACACAGACGCTAGTGGGGTTGGTCTAGGGGCCGTCCACGCCCAACGCAAGCCGGGCTACTCCGTATACGTCGTCGCTTATGCGAGTCGCACACTTACTAAAGCTGAGGTCAATTACAGCGTCACCGAAAAAGAGTGCTTAGCGCTAGTGTGGGTGCTTCGCAAGTTCCGCCCTTATTTGTACGGTCGCCCATTCGACTTGGTAACGGACCACCATGCACATTGTTGGCTTGCCACATTGAAAGATGCTTCTGGCCGCCTAGCTCGGTGGGCACTGCAAATCCAGGAGTACGACATTCGTGTCATCTATCGCAGCGGACGCAAGCAATCTGACGCCGACGCCCTGTCGCCTTCGCCTTTACCTCCCGACTCGGCCTGGCGGGGGCAAATTGTGAAGAAAAAAACGCATTGTTTGCAAGCGACATCGCCACCGCTTGGGTACTAAGTGCTGGGCTTCGCTCGCTCGGCTCATGCTGATCATCGCCGGCATCTGCTTGACCGTTGCTCTTGTCCGATCGTGTTTCGTCGTAGGACCACCGTCGCAACAGTCGCCAATAAACCCTTTTTCAATATATATATAAATATATATATATAAATATATATATATATATATATATATATATATATATATATTATGAGACCCCGTCTGGTACGGCAGTAACCAGGTTATATCTTTAATCCAGGTGCACGAGCCAAAGAGACACAGTCCGCGTTACATACGATGATGATCACTACAATGGTTTTATCATACAGATGAAGATGAAGTACATAGCGCTCACACTATTTTCTCTCCTTCGCGAAAGAGGGCAAGTTAGAAAGGGTTAGAACGTCGAATATATGGTTTGAGTCGAGAGACGTGGGCTATCTCGGTGTGGCGGCGACGACGATCAGGAGCCGCGTTGACGGGAGCAACGCGACAGTTGACTTCGGATGTTCGTTCCAGAACGGTGTATGCACCGAGATATCGGTGAAGGGATTTTTCGCAGAGCCCAGGTGCATGAACAGGTGTCCACAAAAGGACTTCGTCGCCTGGATAGAACAGAACAACTCGGACCTTTGCATCAATGTCAATTTTTCTCGTCTCCTGAATGGTAGCAGTGTTGGCGCGGGCAATTTCATGGCAGCGGGCAACGCGAGTGGCGCACTCTTCTGGGAGAGATGAAGATGGAACGGAAGATGTGGACGAAAAGGTGGTGTTCAGAACAAATGTCGGTATGCAGCCTTAAACGAGAAAAAAAGGGCTGTAATTCGTCGTACGCTGTATGGCAGTAATATATGAGAACGTGTCGAAAGAAAGTTTAGTGTCCCACTTTTTGTGATCCGGTTGAACGTACAAGGAGATCATGTCGGATAAAGTTCGGTGAAAACGCTTAGTCAGACCATTAGTTTCTGGGTGATACGCTGATGTGATTTTGTAGATGTTGTTAGAGTCCTGGAGGACTTCAGCAAGGACATGTGAAAAAATGTCTTGCCACGGTCACTAAGAAGCACACGCGGTGCGCCATGTCGTAAAATATTGGTGCAAAGAAAAAAATCGGCGACTTCAGAGGTAGCACCAGACGGAAGAGCTGCCGTCTCCGCCTAGCGAGTTAGGTGGTCGACGGCAGTAAATATCGAACGGTGACCAGTTGGCGTAAGTGGAAAAGGTCCGTATAAGTCTATGCCCACAAATTCAAAGGGAGTGGACGGGCGTGGCAGTTATTGCAACGGTCCCGCGGGAAGAGACGTGGTACGTTTTCGGTGCTGGCATGACGAGCAGGAAGCGAAGTACTTGGCGACAGAAGGGGAGAGGCCAGGCCGAAAGCCGCGAGTCTTGAGGCAGTCGTAAGTCTTGTGCAACCCTAAGTGGCCAGCTGTCACGTCGTCATGAAACGCCTGTAAGACTTCCAGACGAAGTGAGGGAGGAATGACAGGAACCCATTGGTTACCGAGAGGATGGTAAATTTGCCGACATAATGTTCCATATTGAAGCTTGAAACGGGCAAGTTGTCGTCTTAGCCGGCTGTTTGGAGCACGCGATAAGCCAGTGAGCCGATCGATGATTGTGCGGCAGTAAGTATCGCCATGTTGGAGCGAGACGAGATCTGTGGACGAAAGGTCCGCCGAGGCAATGAACTCTTACGAACTAGCAGCTGTCTGGTCCCTTTGGTGGGCGGTGACGATCAGATGGAGGGTGACTGCTCGGCACTTTGCGAGAGCGGGCAACGGGACAAAGCGTCGGCATCTTTGTGCTGTCGACCAGACCTATTTGTGACGCTGTAGCCATAATCTTGTAATCGTAGTACCCAACGGCCGAGGCGTCCCGACAAATTTTTGAGAGACGATAACCAACGCAGAGCATGATGGTCATTCACAATTGTGAATACCAGGCTTAAAAATAAGGGCGAAACTTTTGTACGTACCACACGATAGTGAGACATTCTTGCTCAGTGATGCTGTAATTTCACTCAGCAGGTGAAAGAGTACGGCTCGCGTAGGCCACGACTTGTTCTTCGAAAGCGTGGTTCCGCTGAAGAAGGAAAGCTCTGATACCAAGTCCACTTGCGTCAGTGTGAAGCAGAGTTGGGGCTGCAGGGTCCAAATGGCGAAGCACTGGCCTTGATGTGAGGCATCGCTTGAGCGTTTGAAAAGCGGCTTTGCAGTCATCCGACGAGACAAAGGGTGCGCTCGTGGTCAGACGTTTGTTCAGAGGAGCCGCAATAGTAGCGAAATCACGCACAAAGCGGCGGAATTATGACGCCAAGCCAAGAAAGCTGCAGAGGTCTTAGTGTGTGGCTGGTGTAGGAAAGTGCAGTACCGCGGCAACCTTGTCGGGATTGGGCCGAACGCCATGTTTACTGACGACGTGACCTAACAACTTGATGCTGTGACTGGCAAACCGACACTTCTTGGTGTTGAGCTGGATACCGGCCTTAGCTAAACTTGTGAGGACTTCGTCTAGCCGTTCCAGGTGCTGTGAGAAGCTGGACGAAAAGATGACAATGTCGTCCAGGTAGAAAAAGCACGTCTTCCATATTAATTCCCGCAGTACCGTGTCTATCATTCTTTCAAGGGTGGCTGGGGCGATGCATAGGCCAAAATGCATCACATTGAATTCAAAGAGCCCATCTGGCGTAGCAAATGCAGTCTTCTCTTTATCAGACTCGTGCATCGGAATCTGCCCATTGAGTGGTCTGTAATCAAGGGAAAACCGTACCAATCCCTCCTTTTTTGGACTAGTACGACAGAAGACGATGCGCTGGTCGAAGGCCTGATGACGTTGCGCGCGAGCATGTCGTTGACATGTTCTTCTTTAAGCTTGCGTTCAGAAGCCGACACACGGTAAGGGCGGCGGCGAATGACACGGGAGCCGTCAGTGTGGATACGATGAGCGGCCACTGTTGTTTGACCCATACCTTCGGAACGGACGTAAAAGCAAGTTTTGTGCTTTAGTAATAACGCTAGTAAGGCATCACCTTGCGTTGAGGTAAGATGTTCCCACAAAGTGGCCTTGAGAACGAACGTAAAAGCAAGTTTTGTGCTTCAGTAATGACGCTAGTAAGGCATCACCTTGCGTTGAGTTGAGATAATCACACAAAGTGGCCTTGAGAGCAGGAGATGAATCTTCAGCTGGCATACACTTTGAGAATGACGAAGCATATGAACCAGTGACGACACAAATCGGGGCTCCCTAGGTAATGCTAGCAACAGTGGTCCCCTCTGGCAGAAGTAGTGGTTCTGGCGTCGTGTTGCAGGCAATGATGCTTGCATGACCACGGGAGAACCGCACTAAGTAAGATGCGTTGGTGATCACTCGAAAAATACAGCGCTGGTAAGGAACAACCACAGCGTCACCATCTAGAATGTCTCGTGACTTGATCGTGAGGACACGTTTTTGTCCGGGAGACAGGAGGAAATCCGCAGCTGTGACAAGGTTGGGTGACAAAAGGTCGGAAGCAGAAGAAAGCTCAGTGTCCGAATACGAATGAGGGGCCGACCACACGAACTTACAGCAGACGCAACTGACAAGAAGTCCCAGTCTAAGATTATTTGCTGAGCACACAAAGACAGCACACCCATTGTACGTGATTACGTATTCCATCCATGAGAACACGAGCAGTACACAATCCAGTCAGGCAAATCGGACTGTCTTTAGCGCTGCATAACATGGGACCACAATAAGGAGTTTGCACTTTACGCAGGCGAAAACAAAATTCACGATCAATTACCCCAATGGTGGCTTCAGTGTCTATAAGGGCATCAACAAAAACACACTTCCACACAAACAGGCAGTAAATTAGATGGGCGAGACGGAGGAGTTGTAACGTTTCGACAACAAGCAGTTTCCCCTCCAAAATCTGCACCTTCTTGTTTTCCGGGTCCAGGTACAACGGCGTGGGACGCAGGGGTAATGACGTACGCCCAAACGGTGATTGAGAACGGCGGCGAGATGAACGAGAAGTATGAGGTCCGGCTCAAGACCGTGGAGGGGAGGGCGACCAACGGGATGCGCACGGATACGGTGCGGGATGGTATTCATCGGGTCTCAGGGCAAAGTTTCTTTCGTGAGCTGGATAATCACGATGTTCATCCTGCTGACGGCGGCGCCAGAAACGGGATATATGACCCTTTATGTCACAGTAGAAGCAGATGGGGCGCGGAGTATGCCATGTAGAATAGTGGAGTGGCCTAGGCACTTGCGTTGCCATCGTAGCCAAATGGTCGCATCCGATGTCCGCAGGCACGGTTGGAACTGGTGCTGGGGCCTGTGATGGAACTTCTGCGTACGAAGGCACAGGAAAGCGCACAGGAGACGGGGCATGTGCAGCGCTTGTCATTGATGCCAGTTCGTCCTAGATTATCTCATGCAGGTTGGGAGGAGGTGGGCAGACAGACGCAATGATTGGGTTGCCTGAAATAAGGCCGTGGAGTTCCTCTCTGACAATTGTGCGGATAAGGGCTCGCAATTTATGCTGTCCGGTAAAGCAAGCGTCGCAGGAGGTGTGTGGAAGGCACATGGAATGAAGCGTGTCCGAGCGTTGGCATGTGTTGGTGACGTCCCGGACGGTAGTTGGGTTCTGGAGAACGAGAGCATTGAAGGCCACAAGGTGTATACTTTTCAGTAGGTGTCAGATGCGATCCGTCTCCGCCAAGTCATTTTTTGGTCGGCGACGGAGAGCCAAAACATCTTCATTGTAAGACGTATATGATTCGTTGTCCCCCTAGATTCGGGTTGCGAGCTTCTGTTTCAGTACTGCAGAGCATCCTGCAGACACTCCAAATACCTGACGCAGGTGCCCCGTGAAGGCCTACTAATTGGAGAAGTCGCTCTCGTGGTTGTAATACCAGGTTTTGGCGACGCCATCGAGGTAAAAAGGAACGTAGCACAGTTTGTGTGCCTCGTCCCAATAATTACACACGCTGGTTAGATCATAACTGTCCAGCCATTCTTCGACGTCTTCGCCACGAAGGCCGGAAAATACCGGAGGGTCTCGGTGAGAGTTACTCATGGTGTAGTCAAGCCTAAGTGGCTGAGAAAGAGCTGTTGTAGCAGTGGACGCGTTGGGTTCTGCCATCGCTGTTGCTTGAGGGCACAGCCGTTGACCAGATCGGAGCTCCAGGGTAGAGCATGAGGACGTGGGAACCAAAGCACGCTCCACCACTTATGAGACCACGTTCGGTACGGCAGTAACCAGGTTATATCTTTAATCCAGATGCACGAGCCCAAGAGACCCAGCCCGCGTGACATACGATGATGATCACTACAATGCTTTTGTCACACAGGTGAAGATGAAGTTCAGAGCCAGCGTTCACATTATATAGATATATTGTAGAAGTTTTTCCAACGAGCCAAACGTACTTGACAAGAGGCGTACAGCGTAGCGGTTGTCTTAGTTTTATTTCCAATGGTTTCGACCGGTAGACCAAAATTCAGCAAGGTTTGTGAATAAGGTATTCACAAACCCTGACGAAGACCGGTTTACCGGCCGAAACCGTCGGAAATAAAACTAAGATAGCCGCTAAGTTGTGTCTTTTCTGTATATATTGTAAGACAGTAGCAGCGTTGGAGTTTGGACGGCGTTTATTAGGCCGAATCGCCTGATCAACCCTTCGAACAAAGACGATGTTTTTCGTGATGATGATTATACACAGATGAAAAAGATGAAGGCCAAACGTTGTCGGTATTGTGCTTACACTAATTTTCTTCGGACAGAAACAGCCAATGAGGCCGCTGTTCATGACGGTGGTGTACGGCGCACGAATGGTTTTAAGCGCGACACATGAACAACCTCCGTACCACGAAAACGGCCGTCGGAAGGCATGACAACAGGGGTTACTCGATAGTTAACAGGAGACGCCTGCTCGACTATAGCGTAGGGGCCGATGAAACGTGAGTGAAACTTATCACACCAGCCGGGTACCCGCGTCGGGGTCCACAACAGTACTTCGTCTCCAGTATTGAAGAGAACTACGTGGTGGACGCCATCGTAGCGAGTCTTCCACTCTTGTTGGCTTGCCTGTGTATTGACGTGGCGCGTCGGCGACAATCGGCCAGGCGAGAGATCAAGTGCTCCCTTGATGACGATGACGAGTTCACAGGGATGTCAAAAAAGGAGATGTCAAGCGGAGATGTTGGTTCACGGCCATATACGAGAAAGAATGGGGAAGAGATCGTGGTGCACTGCATAGCGATATTGTACGCAAAAGTCCCGAATGACAGGATGGTATCCCAGGTGGTGTGGTCAGCATTGATATACATAGATATCATGTCGGTCAGAGTTCGATGGAAGCGCTCTGTGAGGCCATTAGTCTGGGGATGGTAGCTTGATGTCGTCTTATGAATCGTATTACATGCGTGGAGGACTTGTTCGAGTAGTTTCGAGAGAAACGCCTTGCCGCAATCGCTCAATAAGATGCGTGGTGCACCATGTATTAGAAAGATTGCCTAGAGAAAAAAATGTGGCAATGTGCTCCGCTGATCCTGGAGGAAGAGCACCTGTTTCGGCGTATCTTGTTAAGTGGTCAACTGCTGTGACAATCCAGCGCTTGCCGCTAGCTGATATTGGTAACGGTTCGTAGAGGTCAATGCCAATGACATCGAATGGAGGGTCAGGACACGAAAGAGGTTGTAGAAGACCGGCAAGGGAGGAAGTGGGTCGCTTGCGGCGTTGGCATAGCGAGCATGACGTAACATATCGCACTACGCAGTTTGAAAGGCCATGCCAGGCAAAACGACTGCGGATGCGTTCATAAGTTTTTTGAAATGTGAGATGACCAGCCTTGGCGTCATCGTAAAACGCCTCCAAAATCTGCACCCTTAGAGAACGAGGAGCAACAGGAACCCAGCGCTGTCCTTCAGGCTGGAAGACAAAGCGGTAAAGGATTGAGTTTTCAGTCTTGAAGTTCCGCAGCTGTCGATGGGCGCGGGCGTTGGGAGGACGAGAGGAGCCTTGTAGGCGCTGCATCATAGAGCGACAGTAAGTGTCACTGCGTCGGTGGGATGCAAACTTCTCGTTGCCGAAGGTAGAAAGAAAATCAACAGCGGCGAGTGAATGAACTGGCGGAGACACTTTGATGGGTTTACTCACAGTTGGTGACTGGCCAGGGGTGCCTGATGAGGATTGTAAGGACAGTGGCTAAGAGCATCGGCATCGTTGTGTTTCTTGCCGGATTTGTAGATAACGTCAAACTCGTATTCTTGGAGACGAAGTATCCAGCGACCGAGACGTCCAGACAAATTCTTAAACGTCGACATCCAGCACAAAGCGTAGTGGTCAGTGACGACGGTAAAGTGGCGGCCGTGAAGATATGGCCGAAACTTCTGGATGGCCCAGACAACGGCGAGACACTCCTGCTCGGTGAGGGTGTAGTTTTTCTCTACTGCTGTGCGGGTGCGACTAGCGTATGCGATCACACTTTCGTCATAACGCTCTGTTCATTGCCAAAGTGCAGTTTTGCTAAATTTTTTAGATATGTGTGTTGACCGCTGCCGTACAAAAACTTCCTTTCCGAATTTTTCCCGAGCTGACGATGAATCCATTCTAGATATCCTTGATTTTCATTACGATGATATTAAACACTCAGGTAGCAGTGCGAATGATCTGTGGCTTACTTTTAAAGATATTGTCTTTGAATGCGTGGAGCGTTTCATACCGAAAATCGTTAAAAAAACTGAATGCCGGAACCCCTGGATTACAAGAGAAACGCTACATTTACAGCGAAAACTTAAACGAATAAAAAGCAAAAGAGCAAAACCTCATGATAAAGCTGCTTATACACCGCTGATAGCTAACCTGTCGGGCGAACTAAAACTGCAAATTGCACGCGACAAGGAAAGATACCACGAAACATCGCTTCCAACTTTTATCAAAACATCACCCGAGAAATTTCGGAGGCTAATCACGCCAACATCTCGCTCGATTGACTCATTCACGATAAGCGGCCAAAAAACATGCAATGAAGAAATAGTTTGTTCCGCCTTCAACAACCACTTCAAGTCTGTTTTTACTTGTGATAACGGCATCCTTCCTGATTTTTCAATATCGCTCCCACCTATTCCAGACTTAGTCATTTCCGAGAATGGCATTTTAAACTTACTGCTGAATCTGGATGTTAAAAAATCAACCGGGCCAGATGGCTTTCCAAATGCCTTCTTGAAGCGCTACGCAGAATGGTGTTCTCGCTATTTGTTTATTTTGTATACCCATTCGTTGAATGAGAGCCAACTGCAAGATGACTGGAAGATCGCCAAAATTAAGCCTTTACACAAAGCGGGAGACAAGTCATCTATTCCGAATTACCGACAGATTTCCCTTATATCAACATCATGTAAAATTCTAGAACACATTATTCATAAACATATAATTACCTTCCTTAATTCTCATAAAGTATTAACAAATGTTCAACATGGGTTTAGGCGGGGCTTTTCAACGAATACTCAATAAGTGGAAATTACGCATGACTTTGCTCAAGCAATTAACGAAGGGAAGCAGACGGATGCCATATTTATGGATTTTCAAAAAGCCTTCGATAAGCTTTCTTATCTTTAGTATAGGCGAGGTTTCGTTTCTACGAGCAAATATCTTGCCCCCCGATGTCCAGACAAATTTCCAACACATTTCCTTGTTTCTCTGAATAGCTGATCCAAGAAGCTGTTTTCCGTGTTTCGTCAAGTGCTCATTGACATATACTGCAGAAGACGTCTGGCTGCCCAGGTCCTTGCTGTCAATTCTAACTTTCTTTGACTTGCTTAGAATGGCAAGCTTCTTTGTCCTGCGCACAAATCGGACTACTATACTAGTTTGGTCATGACGAGCAGTCGGTACTCTGTGACAGATATTGACGTCATCTGAAGTTATTTCCCCTTGAATGGCACCACAGATTTTCTTAACCGCATCAAGGGGTTCAACATCAAATGGGACACTCTTAATTTCCAGATTATTTGAGCGCTGGTAAGTTTCGACATCCTCTATTCTACGATGTAGTCTGTCATTTTCAGCTTTGAGCTCTTGGTTTTCTTTTATTACAGATTGAATATCTGCTCTGAGTTCTTTCACTTCGTTCAAAGCATCTTTTATATCTCGAAGTTCCTTTCTTAGTTTTCGTCGTAAGTCTTCGATTGCTTTAGCAGTATCGCACGCATCCTTCGACATGGTTAGTCAACACAAATGCGTTCACTTGCAAACGATGACACAGGAACAGCACGTCCGGCAGCAGTGCACAAATCGCAAAAAAAATAAATAAATGCTGTTGAATACAACAGACAAATTCTCACCTGAAACAGGCGTAGATTTAGTAAGCGATGCCAATGTGCACTGCTGCCGGACTGTAGGCGACGACTTTCTTGCAGCGTCTTTTGTAGCAGCGGTGAACTGTCGCCCTCTTGTGATGCGCTGCTTTCGTCGTCAACAAGCAAACACGCCCCGCTTCGCCTGGGCCAGAGTATCAGGCTGCGTCAACGATGCATCGGTCGTAGGCGTATCTGAAACAGGCGTAGATTTAGTAAGCGATGCCAATGTGCACTGCTGCCGGAGCTCTCACACCGGCTCGACTGCTTCGCGTAGGGGATCTCTGCGTCACCACCTGCCAACCCCCCAATTACCAGCCGTCTGCGAACTACCGGAATTCCACGGGGTGCGGAACGATGCCGACAGCTGGGTAGCAACCATCCACGCGCAAGCAATGAGCGCGGCCTAGACAGAGGATCAGAAATGGTATGTGGCCATAGACCGTCATCGGGAAGGGGCAGCAGCGTGGCACCAGTGTAAAGGCTAGAAGCCGCAGTCATGAGCGGAGTGGAGATGCAAGCTCATAGCTGCTTTTGGTCGTAATCCTTACCACCTCTCTACCACCACCCCGTACAACCTGGCCGGTATCGATGAGCAAGCTGCAGAAGCTTTCGAGCTCGAGGCTGCAGCTCTGCGCAACAGCTTACCACACGAGAAGTTAGACACTTTCACAATACCCGAAGCAAGCTCACTGCGGCCAGAGGCCACTACCTAAGTCGGACCTCTTGAAGGGTGTTGCTCCAACGAAACAGCCACAGAGAATCATCTCGACTGTGCTGCATTGCCCTTCACCGACGCACCCCCATTCGCACACCAAGCTGAAGTGAAGCAACACCTCGAAAGTTCCTCGAAGCCCTCCTGCCGCGCGGCAGAAAGCTTCTCCGCTGTCCTACGAATGACGTCTGAGGCAGGTGCTACACGCCACTGCTGCTCTCAGTATTCGCGCCGGTATGCGACGCCATCATGTCAGTAGAAGAGGCTGATACCAGTCCCCATACAGCTAAGTTAGAGAAGCCAGCCAAAATATCACCTTTACTGAGGCAAGTGGAGACACCAGCATTGCCTTGCTTGAACCGCCTACGGTCATGGCGTCGGTAGAGCCCATGGCAACCACTGCTGGTTTCACTGACCAAGATCATGAGGAGAAAGTTGGCACTCAAGATGCAGACAGCAGCCAATACGATGACAGCTTCACAAAATGTCCTGCCACAGATGCCAAAACCGTCCGTAAATTATGTTCTTTGCCAAAAATATCAGAAGTACGTGCCCATTTTCGACACAAGCCAAGGTACCCAGCGCGTCTTTTGGGATACTCTTTCGGCTAACCTCGTCCGGAGTTCGTCTGCCGCTAATTTCGCGGCCCGTCCTAAGCGCGCTGTCAGGTGAATGTTTAGCAGCTTCCCACAGAGAGTCTCTGCATGAACGAAACCAACCACATCGATGCAGCCTGTCTCAACCTCCCGATAGGCTTGTGGAAGACTCTGGCACCCAGTTTAAGCGTGGCCAAGACCGACTTCCGAGATGCAGCCAGTATATCGACCATCAAAAATCTACCTTTGGCAGATACCGGGACCAAATCGCGGCACGGCCGAGAGCGTCGGCCAGAACGGGGCAGCCAGTGCTGGCCGCCTGAGTCCACAGCACTTTTTCAAGACATCGTGGCGTGCAAAAGAGTGACCAGCTCGAGGCAGCCAGTGCCATCTACCAGAGACGCTTCCCCCAGACCGTCGCTTCATGTTGCATTGATTGTGGTCTGAGCTGACCGCCACGATGCAGCCATGCCGCCCACCTGAAACTTTTCCGCCAGCTACGCGTGCACGCAGTCATGGCTGAGTGTCATGACCAAGAAAGGCGCTGGCGCTTCGGTGCGCGAGTAGCTAGAGCAAAGAAGAGAAGAACGAAGACTGAATAAGAACAGCTGGCCCAGGATTGGGTGTTGTCTCTTGTTTTCTGTCTAGTACATCACAATCACACACACACACACACACACACAGACATATATATATATATATATATATATATATATATATATATATATATATATATATATGCAAGAAATAGACAACAAAACTTTCATGGAAGCGTTTTTACTTAACGTTTTCAGCTGGTGGACCAGCCTTCGTCTGAAAACGTTGAGACGCTTTTATGAAAGTTTCGTTGTCTTTTTCTTGCATTCAATACGTCGGGTCCAGCGTGAATGACGTTCAAAGAATGACACTTTATATATATATATATATATATAAATATATATATATATATATATATATATAATAAGGGAAATACTGAAGGGCTCGTTTTTTCGTGTTTTAACACAATATTGATGAGATATAAGAGACAGTATTGCCGAGGAATGTACAGGGGAAGTTATTAGAACCAATGGAATGTAAATAAGAAGAAAGAAAAGTGGATGAAAAATAAATAAATAAATATATATATATATATATATATATATATATATATATATATATATATTGTGTGTGTGTGTGTGTGTGTGTCATACACCTTTTTCCAATAAAGAACAGTTATGAATCAGCACCGCCTTGTGTTTTTCTCGTTTGCTTCTTGCCTGCCCTGTGTTTCAAGTGTTGCGGTGTCAACAGGTCCACGATGAATCCAACGAACTGGCCCAGCTTACCGTCTTACTATCAGCTAGAGTGAACTGCTGCGGCTGTGGTAGATGAAATGCAATTGAGGACGACGAAAAATATTTTCAAACGAGTGACGAATTATACAGTGTTCAGTGAGCGGTTCAGAGGCATGCTATTTTTGACATAGGTGTGACTAATCGCATAGCGATACACGGCAGTTGCCATTGCACATTTGCAGTTCGCTAAGACGTTTTCCAATAACACGTGCTGGATAGATGTGATCTAAGGTCATCCATAGAAATTAGCTAACAACACCTGTTAGTTTGGCATGAGCACGAAGAGATGAAACTCTGCATTTGTATGTGACAAAATTAAAACTGAATTTTAAAATGAAAAAAATGCATTCATTCACGTCTTTCTGGTGTTGTGTAATGGGCAGCGTGCCAGACTTAGGATGTTTATTATGTTAAGGTAGTGGGTTCGTGTCACTTGCTTTTTTCAAATTTGTTTCTTTTTCGCCTGCTGGGATTGTGTTTCAGCATTGATTATGATGTGCGCATGACAAAATTTTCATAAACAATTTTTGACACCTACATAATCCATGCCGTCATAGCTAGGTTTTATTGTTCTAAGTGCACGCAGCATTGTTAAGAAGACAGCTGATCTGGAATAATTGCTGCTTTCACCAACTCCTCATATGGTCGTGATAACAGAGACTTGGATGCATTGTGGTACAAATACTGACGTAATAATTCTTTCTGGACATAAAATGTTCAGAAAGGACAGCGATTCCTGTGGTGGGGGAGTGTGTTTCTTATAAAAGAATCTGTTCATGTGTTCGTAGTAGACCGTTACATTCCGAATCAGTTTGGTGTAGGATAAATTTTGGAAATGTTGCCTACCTAGTTGGTGCAGTATATCGTCTACTTTCGGCCTCCGGCGACTGTTTAGACCGGTTGCACACATTCTGCGCACCAATTTACATAGGAACACACGTCTAATTATGGCTGAGGACTTCAATTTGCCGCTTAACAAATGGCAGGACCTAGTTTATATTGGCGTTGAAAGTGCAGATAAATTATTAAAAATAAGGTTTCTTTTTAGTCTAAATCAAATTGTTCATCGAGGTAGATGAGTAATTTCTACGTCACAATCATTGTTAGATCTGGTGTTCCTATCAAACAATATTGAGGAATATTCGTGTTATATTGAGGATGATATTTCAGACCATAAATCGATTGTAGTGAATTTGACTGCTAGCATTACGTCCTACTAGGAAAACGCTATTACAATAACTGTAAAAGACTATAACATTGCTGATGACACTGCCGTTGTAGATTGTAAAAAATTCTCATTTGGCCTTTTCGAGAAACACGGAAATGGATTGATTGATATTTGGGGTTTAACGTCCCAAAACCACCATATGATTATGAGACGCCCTAGTGGGGGGCTCCGGAAATTTCGACCACCTGGGGTTCTTTAACGTGCACCCATGTCTGAGCACACGGGCCTACAACATTTCCACCTCCATCGGAAATGCAGCCGCCGCGGCCGGGATTAGAACCGGCGACCTGCGAGTCAGTAGCCGAGTACCTTAGCCACTAGACCACCGCGGCGGGGCAACACGCAAATGGAGAAACAAAAGATGATATGTGAAATGAATTCAAGGCTATAGTAAACCATTGCGTGGAGCGCTTTGTGCCGTCCCGTCTGAAAAAAATCTAAACAAAGCTAACCCCGGATTAACCACAATATCATTCATATAAAAAGAAAGCTAAAGCGGCTTCAAAAAAAGGAAATAGCTCTGAAGAAACGTCTGGACTTCGCTCACAATCGAGGCGCACTCTTACGCCAAATAAAAAGCGGTTCTTTGATGAAACACTTACTGGTTTTTTAAAAACTTTCCCATTCAAAATTCGTAGGTATCTGAGCAGTGGAAAAGATAAAATTGAAGAAATGTCAAATGTGACAGGAATGTTAACACATGCAGCTGACATTGCTGAGTATTTCAAATACTTTTTACAGTCTGTTTACTCCAAAAAGTCTAACACTAACGCAGGCGAGCACTTAGATTATTCTATACGTAAACCAATGAAAGAACTTATCTACAAGCAAGATGGAGTGTTTGAACTACTCCCTAGCCTAGACGGGGAAAAAATCTAGCGGGCCTGACGAGATCTGTTAAGAATTTTCGAAGTAGTACGCTGAAGGGACATTGTATTACCTTACGGTAACATTTGAGAAATCGCTAAATACTTATTCTTTACCCTTGGACTCGCGCAAGGCAGTTGTCATACCGGCATACAGAGGAGGTGATCGCAGACTTGTAAAACAATCACTGCCCCATTTCACTCACAAGTATTTGTTGACCATTTTGGAGCACATTATCGCAAAGCATATTTCACAATACCTTTAACAGAAACACTTATTATACTCATCCTAGCAGGGCTTCTCAGCTGCACTTCCGACAATTACACAATTAATCGAAGTTTTTATGATTTTGTGGCACCTTTAGACAATAAGAAACTAATTGACGTCATTTGTATAGACTTTGCATAGGCTGTAGATAAAGTGGCTCATGATAAGCTAATTTTTAGGCTTCCGAAAATTGGTATTGATATAACACTAGTGACTTGTAAATAACAATACTGGGGTAACCGAATACAGACAGTAAGTTTCAATGACAACTCGTCACGTTCACTTCAAGTGTTTTCGCATGTTCCACAGGGTTCAGTATTGGGCCATTTGTTTTTTCTTATGAATATCAACGATATCTTTTCAGTGCTTGAAGACCCGGTACCACTAAAACTTTTTGAAGATGACTGCATAATTTATTGTACTGTAACGAGCAAGGACGATTGAGTTAGAGTTAGTCATTGCTTCGAAAAATTCAGCCATTGGTGTAAATTAAGGAATATGAAATAAACTACAAAAATCAACATATACACATTTGACATAAAAAACAGGCGTTATACCCTTTCAATATTCTATCAACGGGATTTTACTACTCCATGCTAACAAATTTAAATATGTAGGAGTCAATCTTACTTAAAATTAGGCATGGCATACACACACATGGACAATGTGTGCTTGAAAGCGAAGCAAAGACTAGGTTTCTTAAGAAAAAACAGCAGCAAGCTATGCGAGATATAAAACTTGTAGCTTACAAAACCCTCGTTAGACCACTACTAGAATTTGCCTTAGTCGTCTAAGGTCCGCATCAAGACTGCCTGAAAACAAAATTAGAAAAAGTTCGACGCCGTGCAGTCCGCTTCGTATGCACGAATTCACGTCGGTTAGATTCTGTCACGCAGATGTTGGAGTCGTGTGAACTGGAATCACTTAAGGCACGAAGACAAAATTACCGATTGAAAGCTCTTTACAGGATACTGCAAAGACAACTAAAAATAATGTACATTTACATATATTCCCATCCATCTCCTTCATCTCTAAGAAACTCATGGAAATCACATCCAGATATGATGACACGGAAAACAGAGTCAGGCGCTGTAACTTGCTATTTTTTTGAATAGAAGATGATGAAAACGAGGACTGGAATGCATCTGAGCAGAAGGTGATTAAATTTTGCTCGGAGAAACTACAGAACAATACAAGTGCCGCGCAATTTGAACTAGTTCACAGACTTGGTCGCTTTGCTGTTGGCAAACACCGGCCTATAATAGCAAAATTTGCTTTTTTCAAAGATAAGCAGAGCGTTCTTGCTTCAGCTCATAAACTAAAGAGATCGACATTTTCAGTACGTGAAAATTTCTCTTTACCCACGCTACAAGCCAGAAAAAAGCTAATAGAATTTCCCAAAAATGAAAACATGCCCTATAAGCTCGTCGTTGATCGTCTGCGCATGGGCAATGAAAACGTACATATATGATAGTGCTACTCACGCAGTCAAGCTGTCGGCCAGATAGCTGAAGCATAGGCGTGCGCATGTCTCTAGAGAATTTCGGAGTAAATCTGCACCGGCTGTATGTGTTTCCTTTACTAACACTCGCAGTTTACTGCACAAGCGTGATCTCATTTGTTAATTCTTAGAAGATAGCTTAACTGATGTCCTCCTGCTCACTGAAACGTGGCTTACTCAGGATGTTGATGACAGTGAAATTCTTCACGGGAATGCTGATTATAACGTCTTCCGACGTGATCGTCAAAGCAAACGTAGGGGAGGTGTCCTTATTGCTATAAAAAATCTATACCTACTTTTGTCATCGATACAAACTCAAACTTAGAAATTGTCTGGGTCGCGTGCATGATTTGTGCCACTAAAATACTAGTAGGCGTATGTTACCGTCCTCCCGATTCTGAACCAACATTTATAGATCACCTTTCCAGCAGCACCACATGAGAAATACCGCACTAATAACGTCTATCTGTTTGGTGACTTCAATTTACCACAAATTTACTAGATCAATTGTTCATCCACCTCAAAAATGTCTCTTGACTTTGTGAATTTGGCCCTTGATATTGCTTTCGCTCAAATAATCAACCAGCCAACACGGGGCAATAATATTTTGGATTTATTACTTACCTCAGATCTTGATAATGTAGGTGAAATCTCTTGCCTTGAAGGGTTTAGTGATCATAAGCTCGTTCAATTATCAATAAACATTCCTCTCAAAGTTGCGAGTAAAACTACAAAAGTGATTAGAGACTACAGTAAGGCCAATTATATTTGTATGAATTCTTACTTGGAAGAATTCTATCACAGCACATTTTTTCCCTCATTGTCAAGTCGTACCGTCGATGAAAATTGGTCATTGTTTAGAGAGGAGATTACTTTATTAGTCGACAAATACTTCCCTGAAATTGCCATATCTAATGATAAGAGAAACCCATGGTTTAACAAATATTTGCGAACTTTGAGAAATAAAAAAAAAGGCTGTATAGGACCTCGATGCACGCTTGTAGTGCCTCTGCTTAGAATTCATACAAGGAATATCTTAAAAGTTATACTTGTGCGTTATTCACTGATAAAGACAAGTACTTTAAACATGACCTACCATCATTATCAAAATGCAATCCCAGAAAATTTTGGCAACAATTATCACCTGCTTCTGCTGTGACAGATATTACTTTGAAAGGCAAAACCCAATTACCTCTCCCAACAGACCAGTGTGCAATTGCATTTAACACATTTTTTTCTTCTGTTTTCACACGGGAAGATCATTCTAGCATTCCTGAGTTTCCGGAACTTGATCACCCTTTCATGGCACCCGCAGATATTAACATTGAGGGCATCATTAAACTAATCAACAACCTCAAAGTTTCTACTCCTTGTGGTCTAGATAATATCAATTCAAAAATACTAAAAATACAATTCCCACCTTCTCTCGAATATTGTTTCACAATTTCAGACAGTCTTTGTGTACCGGTCAGCTTCCTAGGGACTGGAAAGTCGCAAAAGTTATTCGAATATTTAAAGCAGGTTGTAAAGATAAGGTTGAAAATTATCGTCCCATCTCGTTAACCTCTATCAGCTGTAAATTACTTCAACATATCATTGCTTCTCGCATTTACTGTCATCTTGAATCAAACAATTTTTTTCCCAACATGGCTTTAGGAAAGGTTTCTCTTGCGATACACAACTACTTGAATTCACGACAGATCTACACACTAACTTGGACATGAACACACAGACAGATTGCGCTTTCCTCGATTTTAGGGGCGAAGCTCCTTAGGGCGTGGGCTGTGCGTCCCCTGTAGCCTGTACGTAGCCACCTCTAGTTTAGTTCTTGCAGTGTTCACTAGATGGTGGTACCGTCCCCTGTATGTAGCCACTTCTTGTTTAGTTCTTGCAGTGTTCACTAGATGGCGGTACCGTCTCCTGTATGTAGCCACTTCTCGTTTAGTTCTGGTAGTGTTTACTAGATGGTGGTACTTGTAGCTGATGATGAAAAGATGCAAGATGTTATAAACTTGAAAGCGGTACTTGTAGTTGATGAAAGACGCGAGATCTTATAAAATAGGAATGATGTCACATATGGCGTGTGTCATTGGTTGAAGGCAATCGTTCGATTTAGTGCGGCGACGTACGCTAGGGGGAGCGATGTAATAAAATCGAGTGGGCAAAATGCACAGAGGATTCATGGTTTACCAGGTTTACTTCCGGAGCTTCGCCCACTCATCATCATTCACTTCGTGGATATGGCGGAATTTTTTTCGAAGGCCTTTGACCGTGTCGCCCATTGTCGTCTGATTTCCAAACTATCTTCTCTTAAATTGGACTCCTTAACGCTATCATGACTTCTCCGAAATTTTCTTTCATTTCGTGAACAGCTCACATTTGCAAATGATTCTCATTCACATATCACAGAAGTCACTTCAGGAGTGCCGCAGAGAAGCGTCCTTGGTCCTGTACTCTTTTTGATCTTCATCAACGGTCTCCCGACTAACAATACATCTCGTATACGCCTGTTTGCAGACGGTGTCATTTATCGAACCATAACATCTCCCTCTGATCATGAGGCCCTTCAAGGTGACCTGGACCTCGTTTGCAGTTGGTGTAATAAGGGGTTATAGAGCTTGAACACTTCAAAATGTAAAATAATGTCGGTTTCCCGAAAAACCTCGATTTCCACTTTTTCATACAAAATTAAAAATAGTGAAATATCTCGAATCACATCATACAAATATCTAGGGGTTATTATGGACTCTAAACTTTCATGGTCTTCCCACATAACTTCCATTTGTTCCAAGGCATCCAAAACACTAGGTTATTTACGTCGAAATATACATTACTCCACATCGAGCGTCCGCAAAATAGCCTATTTAACATTCGTACGTCCACAGTTAGAATATGCCTCACCAGTTTGGTCACCTTATCAAAACAATTTAATACAGATGATGGAAGCCATTCAAAACGGAACAGCCTGCTTCATCACTCTGAACTACCAATGTCACAGCAGTGTATCTCAAATTAAACGCGGGATCGGATCACAACCATTGAATATCCGCCGCAAGATAGCCCTCCTTGTAATTGTTTCACAAGTAAATTGATAGCAAAAATTCATGCGCTTTCCCTCTGCACCCACCGGATCGCATGTCTGGACGCATGCAAAATCAGCGCAGCTTTAAGCGTATTTTTGGCAGAACACGGGCGTTCAACTTATCTGCTTTGCCACAGGCAGTCTCACTGTGGCATGATCTTCCTGACGAGATAGTTTTCGTAACTAACAACAACGTGTTCCGCGAAAAACTACTCTCTCACTACATCTGGCATCATTTCATAGACATTTGTATGGAGGTGCATATACTTGGTGACTGTATTTTCCTTGTTCTATTACTGTTCTTAGCGTCGCTGTTATGTTGTGTTTATTTGTATATTTGAACTGTATACGTTCTCTTTTTTCTTTCTTTTTTTCTGTAAGCCCCCCTTACTCTATGCTCTAACGAGAGCCTGTAAGGTATGGTAAATAAATAAATAAATAAGAGTTGTAGTTAAATGTGCCAAGGAACCCAGATGGAAAACCCACCACAGTGTGTTTGGTGTGTTCTGGTGCCATCTGGTGTACAAACCAGAACACGCGAGTGTGTTCTGGTGGAGAAGCTAACCCATCGTAGTGTGTGTCTGGTGTGACGTGTTCTGATGTAAAAGTTTGACTTAGTCTGGCGTATTCTGGTCTAAATGTGTCCTGGTGGGGTAAGTACTGGTGTGAAATTTGACTCAGTCTCGTGTGTCCTGGTGGGAACGAGGACCCAGTGTGGTTTGCTGTGGTGGGATGTGTTCTGTAGGGATGTGTTCTGGTAGGAAAACGACACTGGTGTGGTGTATTCTGGTAGCGCTTGGGGCTTACTTTGACTAAGAATTTTTTTCAGCGAAAGGCACTCTGGCTTCAACTTTCATATTTTCCTCAGCCAGACTCACTCACCGAAAATTACTGAGCCCAACGCACTCACACTCATGGCTCAGTCTGAGTGAACTGAATAGTCACTTCACCTATAACATATCTTTTCAGCCATGCTGTCAATGCTCTTTAGCTTCCTCGGCATTTAGGGTTAGTATACACTCCACACACTGGAGCCAGGAAACATGTAACACATATCAAAGTTTGTCGCCCAGAATCCGCAAGACAATCCCGTATGAGAACTTATCACGACATGACACTGCAATACTAGATGTGCAAACACCGCGTCTGGGATCCGAGCAACATTGCTGTTGTAGTCATTTGCTACGTGTCTACATTGTTTGCAAGTAACACGTACAACATAAAGCAACCTACAGTGCTTGAAGAACACCAAGTGTTACTGTCACCTCGTGACGCGATATATGCATTTTACTATTACATATAGTACTATAATATTACTATTGAAACCAAAAATATTTTTTAGGGATGTGGTAGTAAAACATATAAAATGCACCCTGAACAATACTCTATTTCAGTGTGCCATTGTGTATGCTGGTAATTGTATGTCATGCAGATTACCTAAAGAATGATGATATCCCCAATGCCGTAACAGGTGCACAGATTAATACGGGAAGTCTAGGCAGATGTGTTTTGAGTAGTTTGTAGATCCCCATCATGTCTTTTGTAGCAGATGCACTCATTATGCAATCTAAATATAACTGAATATATGCAAATGTATATGTGTTTGTACTGTACCATCTATGACACAAAAGAGAAAGAGACAACTACGTCAAGATATGGAGATCTATTACGTGCACATACTTTCATTGGAAAGCAGGCAGTAGTTAAGTAAGATAAAAAGACGAAGGCACTGTCTCATTAGAATTTTTTACCACATCAGCATAACACAGTTTTTGTACTGGTGAAACACAAACATGAAGAATGCATACATGAATATCCAATAAAAAGAATACAAAATAATCAAAGTAAGAGAGACGTGTGCTCGAAATTTTCAAGAACGTATACCACTGCATCGTAAAAGCACTCGACACTTAGGAACATTGCATATAAAAAGCAACTATAACCAACCGAAGGTAACTCATTAAAAATTACGAGATATTTCAGATGGCCTCTGTTACAAAGCCGCAGAGCAGAGCAAAAAGAGCACAACAAGCCAGCTGAAAATACCAGACATGACTTGGGACAACCCAGAACAAAAAAATAAATTCACTGACTAGCACAACACAAAAACAGCCAAAAACAATTTTCTACGTGAAACTATGGAAGCGTGTTTCAAATATTTGTAGCTAGGAGACGGCAACTGCAGTTCTTGCACTTTGGAGGACGAATATATACAGTAATATATGCAAAACAACTGTAAATTTAAATAGTAAATTGGGCTAGTTGGAACGTAACCCTTCATAATCTGTTCACAAAAAGTGAACGTCATTTTCGATTGCTCCCATAGATGCCGATATTTTCTATCCGCAACCTACTTGATTATGTGCTTCGTGGGGGGTACTAAGGTTTTTTTATGCCTCAAAGTTTGCATATAGATGACACGTTTCATCCAATAACTTTTAGATATTCGACAGCTCTTGCGTCGTGCACCTTGTGTTTTTCTGTGTTTTGTGAGCTGATCATAATGAACATAAATTCAAGACTGAAAACATATTCTCCACCAAACAATAAATATTACTTGGTGCATGAGGCATATCAATAATAAAAAGCAGACATATCCTGCTGAGTACCTAGGCATTGACAAGATACAATTAACAAGATGTTCAGACAAAAAATAATAGGTGCGTCATTCAACTTTGGGAGAAAGCCTTGTACAATGGCAGATACGGTATAAATCTCAATTATCCATTATTAAACACACACAAACTTACCACTCTGGCTCTTTACGATGCTATTTTGTTGCTAAAACAATGTTATCTTTGCCAGACTGGATCTTGTCAACAAAAATCAGCAAAGAAATGCTTTCAGTTGGACGTTCATCACTGAAACAAAGTGCTCCAATCAAAATGTTGCTTCAAAGTAGAGACACGGGCAACTTGTTCAGAGACCGGGATCGGCCATACTAAGCCTTTGCTGGATTTGAAGACTGGCAATAGAGTCAAGTCATTCCGCCCAATATTGAGCTCATGGCACATTTTGTACAGCTCACCATCTGTTATATCCTTGATGGTATCACCATCTGTTATATCCTTGCATTTAGGTTGAAGCGAGCTTTTGGAAGTTGTTGACAACACAATTTACTATTACTTTCAGAAGCTTCTGCAACTGTATCTTCAGTTCCACAAGAATAAAATAACTCCCTCTCTACAGCAGTGCAGAAAGTGGACACACCATGGAGAACATGTGAGAGCGTTGTTCATTGAGGCCATGAGTTTAAGTGAGAAAATCGCGTGTTAAAAAATACGCGTGGACCTGAATCATTTTAGATTCCTGCAATCCCGAGAGTTTTCGAAACACATACTAAGTGGACACAAATACCTCTTGGCCTAATATTGCATTGAGCCACTTCAACAAACCATCTACTTAGGTCCTTGCTAATCCAGCTGCCACGACCAGCAGCATATCTTGCAACCTAGTTGTTGAAGTACCAGAAAGATGTACGGATGAATTTGCCACGAGTAACTCTGAGAGATCAACATCTGGATAGTGGAGTTATTAGTCTTCTGGGTCTGGCCTATCTTCTGCAGTTTCTTCGGCACATTCTGAGCTATCGTAAAACTGCCTGTATATTTCTGGATTGTTGTCTTGTGCACTCCGCCCGTCTTTCAGACCAATATATTCATTGTTTGAAATTTGAGCAAGCTCTTCACCTATTACCTTGTTGATTGATTGATTGATTGATTTGTGGGGTTTAACGTCCCAAAACCACCATATGAATATGAGAGACGCCGTAGTGGAGGGCTCCGGAAATTTTGACCACCAGGGGCTCTTTAACGTGCATCCAAATCTGAGCACACGGGCCTACAACATTTCCGCCTCCATCGGAAATGCAGCCGCCGCAGCCGGGATTTGAACCCGCGACCTGCGGATCAGCAGCCGAGTACCTTAGCCACTAGACCACCGCGGCGGGGCACCTATTACCTTGTAAGCTTGGTTCATTTTGCATGACACTGTCATCAGATTGCTTAATGGAGGTTGGCCCATATAAGAAAAGAGGTTGCAGTGCCCTATTTTCTCTTATTTAACACATCGACATGAAACACGTTTTAACAGCAAAGCTGTCCTTAGCAGTGGTTTTCAGTTCTGGGGTAAGCAGCGAGCAGATCACAGAGCCTTGTAGTGTGGCCATAGTGAAGCTTCGTATAAAAGGGAGGACTGCATTGTGCTAGCTGGGAAATGTCACAATAGACAAAGTCGAGTGGTAAAGCAGAGGTGAACCTTTGAAAAACGCACCAAGATCAGGTGATGATGAGGTAAGTGGACTTTATATTGGCGTGTCACTCTTCAGGAGTTGGTCCTTTCAGAATGGTGAACATCAACGAAGCAGTTACACGACGTGAGCATCGGCTGGAGTGGAAGTGTTGCAGAGTCAACCACGATGTTCACGCAGAGACGCCAAAGCTAGAGAGAACAAAAGAGAACCTAAAAACATAAATTCTATAACCCGAGAAAACGCCAACATCAGCTTAGTGGTTTTGACTGTTTTCGCTAAGAGGAGCTGGCTGGATTTTGTTTTCATTACAGTAAACTCAACTGTTGTCATCAAGAAACAACAATGAGAACCAATATATCTGGGCTACAAGTTGTAAAACTTCAACAATCCCCACCCAGTGTTATACACCTGCTTGATGATCAGTGCTAGTAAATTGTTATATAATGCAATACTGAGGAGCTTTTGAGACGAAAAGCACATTTGAACTGGAACTCTGCAATCTCTGTCTGCTGAGTGTAGCAGATACCAAAATACACCAGAAACGAGCTTCCAGTATCAGACATATAGTTTGTATATCTAGCAACTAAGCAAAGAAAAACTAATGCCCTGCCAGGCATGAATGGAAAATGCTGCGAGTAATTTATTGTTATATCATTTCAAGTAAGTAAAACTGTACCTTGTTTTATGCTTTTTTTATGAATAGTGTTATGGTGGAAGAATATGTGCAGTGCAATAGCACATGGTGGTGAGACAAGCAATATCAAGGCGAAAAAAAGGACATGCTCCGGTAGAATCTAGACGCTGTATATGGAAAGTAAAAAATGGTGAATATGAATAACTTCCTGACGTAACAACATTATGGTTGTCTCTGCGGCAAAGACACCCTGAACCTGAAAAACATTCTCCCTTGGATTCAAGACAACTAGAACATGTTTTCTCAGCACGCGTGTATTTCGCACTGTGCAATACGATGCCTCCAACACGAGTCCCAAAATATTCTTCGACGACTAAACCTGCACCAATTTCTTCTAATATATGTGCTCGGATCATTTTTTTCCCAAACACACCTAACATACAAGTCAGGCTCAACTCGGTACTCTTTTCCGAAATTATACTGCTGCTTTTTCAGGTGCGGTGGCAGAGACAAAAGGCGTTTCAGCAACTGTATCAACCCGTGCCGAGCTATAGGCTCAACAAAAGGTGTGCCTAGGCACAACTCACACCTTTTGCTGTGGACACTAACTTTAAAATCTCTCCATTGCCTCCTTTAAATGGAAATGTCGAAGTGGACAAGAGTGGTTCAGTCACCCCAACAGATTTCACCAAGTGAAGAAGCTGATGGACATTGAAAGGGAGTTCAGTCATCCTAACAGGTTTCACCAAGTGAAGAAGCTGATGGACATAGAAAGGCTGAATGGCTTCAGCATACAGTATGAAACCTCCTAAAAAAACTCCTGGAACAATCTCTGAGCAATAAAGGTATCGGACTCCTCGAGATTTTTCTTGAGCTTCATGAGGATACTTTCAGAAAGCAACAAAAAATGCCGGATGTGCCTCGGTGGAAGAATGCCATCGAGACATTGGACACTGTAATACAAAAGCCAGAATAGCCATTAAGTTGCCTTGCAGAAGGCACTTTCTAAATGTGGCCTTAGCAGCCTTGTGAAAAAAAAATTGATCGGCAAACCTTATTGATGCGCACTTTGAACTCTGTCATACAGTTCTCAATGTAGAAGGCTATGCCAGTGGAGGCCAAAGTTCCGGGATCAGCTGGGTGACAAGTTCAAGAACGCTAATCATGAAGTCTGGCAGTGAATTCCAGACGATGTCCAACGATGCCAGCTTGTTCACAGATGTCACCTTTATGCCATTAACTGCAGTTCCTCCTTGCGCGAAGAGACGTTGTCAACGGTACCACATTATGGCACCTCTAGACCATGGCCACTCCTGCGGAAACTTTTCTACCTTCGAGAATAGTTCCTTACTGAAAAGACGCCAAGAACAGCCATATTATCCGCTCAATTGTTTTCCATTCAGCAGATCAGCTTGTGCACAAAAGTTGTCAACGCAGCACACAATTTTCACAGCAGAGTTAACATCTTGCTGACCGAATGACCGTGTTATCTCCCCCGAACCTTGGAGTTTGCCAACAAAGACCTTTCAGAAAGTGTTATCTGGCGAACAATAATTGCTTAACCAAACTGCTTCAACGATGCTGCTTTAATGAAGAGGCACAGGCGACTTATTCAATGAAACGTGCATCGGCCATACTGAGCCTTTGCTGGAGTTGAAGACTGGCGAGTCACCAGTGTTCATAAGTAAAGCCAAGGCATTCTGCCTCATATTGAGAACATAGCACGCCTTGTAGAGCTCACCATTAGTTATATCTAAGAATGAATAATTCACTGTCAGACTTGACTAGAAAAAGCTGTACGTAATTTTCTACAATGCACTAAGCAAATTGCATCAATATCATTTTTCGCTGTTTATTGGTTGGAGATAATAAAAGTGATTGAAACTGTACCTTGTCTTTGTGGTTAGTTTACGTATTGCGTCATGGTGGGAGATGATGTATTGACCGGAAGCACATAGTGTTTAGGCATGTAACGTCAAGGATAAACAAAAGAAGACTGACAATATTGTAGAAATCTCTGTCACAAGACTCTCATCATCAAAGTAGGTGGCACAGAATCAACACAGTGATGTTATAACAGGTGCAGAGTGAAAGAAGACGTGTGCGCAGCCCACATGCTCAACAATGAAGAAAAAGAAAGCAAAATTCTGTAGTTTCTGATCTAATATGTCATGAGAAGTACAATTCCAGTGAGTGTTAGCAAATGCATCGACCAACGATTTCATCCACGCTACTGCACGTTAGCATGCAAGGTTTTCTTGCATATCACCCCCGAGGGCAAAGATTTAGAAACCAAACTAAAACTTTAGATTGACATAGTATCTATGACAATAATGATCAACATCTGAACTACACCGCCAGTGCTCCACTACTGTAACCAAGATTAGAGCACACACACTTCGTCCACAAAAAAGGAGATATTTGTACATTTATGGACATGACTGTTGTGAGGCGAACCATCTTAACTGGCAATGAAATCTTGTATATTACAAGAAATGGTACGCAACACTTAGTCCCTTTCAAAAAGATTTGGAATTTTGGCTACAACAAATCTTCCTCCTTGACTGACAAGAACACATGGTGAAGCTACGTTCCTTTCACGCAACAGACACTGCCCTACACGTTCTGGCAGATGCTCGATGCTTTAGATGAAACGCAAAACATACTCCTCACGAACAACTACTTCGCATAATAAAAATGTGGTTGCCTCTGCGGCAAAGACACCCTGAACCTGAAAGACATTCCCACAGTGGTATTAAAAACAACTTGAACACGCTTTCTCAACACGCATGTATTTTGCACTGTGCAATACGATGCCTTCGACACAAGCCCTAAAATATTCTGCAATAGTTACCCCTGCACAAACTGCTTCCATTATTAGTGCTTGGACATTTTCTTCCAAAAGACACAAAGGCAGAAGAGCACCTAACACACAGGTGTGGCTCTGCTCAGTGCTCTTTCCAAAAACTATTGCGTGCTGCCTTTCAAATATGGTGGTAGAGTCACGAGGCGTTTAAGCGACCCTATCACCACGTGCATAACTATACGTTTGGTTATCTGCCTAGGCACACCTTTTGCTGCGGACACTAACTTCAAAACCTCTCCATTGCATCCTTCAAGTGAAAATGTCGAAGTGGCCCATAGTGGTCCAGTCATCCTAACAGATTTCGCCAAGTGAAGAAGCTGATGGACATTAGAAGTCAGAGCAGCTGCATCATACAGTACTGAAACCTCCTGAACAAACCCCTGCAACAATCTCTGCGCAAAAAAGGTCTCGGACTCCTGAACAGTTTCCTTCAGCAGCATGAAAACACTTTCAGATAGCAACATGAAATGCCTGATGTACCTCGGTGGAAAAATGCCGTCAAGACATGGGACACTCTAATACAAAACCAGAATTTCCATTCAGTTGCCTTCCAGGAGGCCCTTTGTGAAGTGGCCTTGGCAGCCTGGTGAAAGAAATTGGCGGGTAAACCTTCTTGATGCGCTCATTTACCTCCACAATTTTGTTCCCAATGTAGAAGGCTTTACCAGTGGAAGTCTGCCAAAGCTCTGTGATCTGCTGGGTGACTCAAGAACACAATGCATGTAGTCTGGAGGTAAACCCCAGACTAAATCCAACGATGTCAGCTTGGCAAGAGAAGATGGCTCCTTTATCCCATCAATTGTGCTGTTCCTCCTTGCAGCAAGAAACATTGTTGACAGTACCACATCATGGCACTTTTCTACCATATCTGCTCCTTCGTATGGGTACTTGACAGCTCCTGAAGGATAAATAGTACTGCTTAGTTCAGTTTCACTTAGCATTAGAACATCATAGCACTGGAACATCACCACTTTGTTTTGCAAAGGGATTTTCCCTTCCTTTCCACACTAACCTTCTCGCCCAGTGTGACTCTAAATGTAATGCAATAAAGTGAATATGGGGTTCTTTTTCTCGGCTCGAGCTCGCACCCATCACTCAGTCAGTCAGCAGAAATGATAAAAATACACGAAATAGTGCCATACTAATGCATGTTGAAAGTGTTTCCTATCGCAAAAGCCAGTGGCACTGGCCCAGCGCCATACCTTATTGCTGGACCAGTGTGGCGCTGAAACTGGGACACAGTCACGCTGCACAAGGGACGCATGTGCTTCACTCTGGAACACCCATTATTGGCCTAATTGTGACATTTATACTGTTTGTAAAAATTGTGGGCATGCGCACATTGTAATTAGGGCTACCCTATTGCAAAAGCCAGTGCTACTGGGTACCAGCGCCCAGCGTCCCAGCACCAGCACTGTGAAGGGCTGAATATACTGTGCAAAATGGCTTCAGAACGTTATTGAGGGGTGCTCATTCACCACAATAAATAAATAAATAAATAATAGAGAAGTACAAGAATATATATATCGTACATTCACATTAAAAGTTTTAAAATGAAATAATAAAATGCTTGTCACCTTCGAATTCCACTCCGAGTACTCTATATACTACGTCACGCCGGAACATGTTGGTTGGGTTGTAAAATTACTATTTGTCCTAAGAATACACCATTAGACTTTATGTTTGCAAGTCGCACAGTAAGAATTGACGCACTATTCTTTTCCAAATAACAATTGCGTCTTAATTCGACAGTGAAGAATGGCTGCGGGAACCGATTGACGTGCGTATATTGGCAAGAGCGCAAAGTGTTTCGAAGAATTCACGTCTTAACTATAAAAACTCAAACTGATTGGAGGAGCAGCCACAGGTTGTGGACAGTTGCTCTTGACATTTTTTTTCTTTTTATTGCGGCTTCTCACACTTCGTACTGACCAACATGTAGAGATAATTTATATTGACTTATTCAGTACTTATTCACACACATGATTGAATATTGAGTATTTTCTCTGCAGAATCGACGATATAGAAGTATGCAACCAACGTGCCAGTGTACGGATTAGCTGCTATATAGATACCTGCAACTAAAAAACCACCGAAGAAAATACTAATGAAGTCCGCTGAAAAAGTGTGCCAGAGTGTTAATTCACGGAGTCGTACCAAATTGCCAACACAAAATTGCGTGTTCTTACTGTAACGGGGTTTATTTGTAGAGCAGAACGCAGAAGGCGAAGCAGTCAGCAGCGTCCGGCCAAGCGCAGCAAACACAAGCTTTTGCTGATGGCGATGCCCCTGAGGTGCCGAGAAATGCTGCTGAGGCCCCTCTTCTTTCCTACAATCGCTCCCCGCGAAAAAAAGGCGCCATCTTGGTGGATTAGGAAGAAAAAACGACTAATGAGTCATGGCTTGAGGCGAGAGACGTGGACAGTGTCGCTGCCGCGGTAGTGTACGTCTGTGGATGGGATGACAGGCTCCACGATATTGTTGACGAGTTACGTTTGCTCTACAACGTGGTATGGTCCGATGTAGTTGGGAAGAAGTTTTGCGGAGCAGCGAGGTGCAGTAGCAAGTGCCCGAAGCCATACCAGCTAGAAAGTTTGGAGCCGAACGGTCCCCAGGCTGGCGGGGTTGCTGCTGCCACTGGTCCTCTGTAAAAAAAGAGCGGGCAAGCTGGCGGCATTATTCAGCATGTCGGGCAGCTTTGGACAGGTTTACTTTTAGGTTCATCAGGTTTGTATAGAAGAATAGTGTCTACTGCATTGGAAGGTTCTCGTTCGTAAAGAAGAAAGTACGGCGAAAACCGAGTAGTAGCTTGTACGGCAGTATTGTACACGTAGGTGACAAATTGGAGAACTTGGTCCCAATTTGAGTGAATAGAGGCGACGTATATCGATATCTTATTGCCAAGAGTACGGTTGAAGCGCTCCGTCATGCCATTCGTTTGAGGGTGGTACGCTGTACATGTGCAGTGCACGGTACGGCGTTTATTGAGTAATGCCTTCAAGGCGTCAGAAAGGAAGGCATGACCTCTGTCACTTATGAGCTCGCGAAAAGCACCATGACGCAGAATGAAATGTCGCAACAGAAATGTTTCAACGTCACGGGCTGTGGCAGTCGGCAGCGCGGCAGTTTCGGCATAGCGTGTCATATTATCTATCGCAACAATAATTCAGTGATTACCAGCTAGAGTTGATAATAGTGGTCCGTAAATGCAATGCCGACCCGGTCAAAAGGTTGACTAAGACAAGGAAGAAGTTGCGACGGGTAGACTTGCCCGGGAGGTAATTTTCTTCGTTGGCGCTGAGCACACGAGCGAATGAATTTCCGCACGTATTTATACATGCCACGCCAATAAAATCCAAGCATGTCTTGAAGAGGCCTGCGTGGGTGCACAGAGGTTCAGCGTGGAAAGTTTCGCAGATAACAGCTCAAAGATAGCGGAGTATCACAAGGAGGCATTTGCGACCGTCGGAAAGGAAGTTGCGTCGATAAATAAGAGGTAAAAGTTGCTAGCCTGGTGGCAGAGAGTGCGAGACGACGAAGGGATGAGAGGATCAAAAAGAATTCTTATGATGCCACTGATCCAGGGATATTTTCGTTGTTCCACCATCAAGTTGCGCAAGGTGGATGACGCAAGTGCAGGCTCTAGGGAAGAGAGGCAAGCACCTTCATCCGATATGGGTGAGCGAGAAAGGGCGTCGGCGTTCGTGTGCTTATGACCGGATCTGTATATAACGCGGATGTCGTACTCCTGAAGTTTGAGCGCCCAGCGAGCAAGTCGTCCGGAAGGGTCTTCAAGTGTGGATAGCCAACAAATGGCGTGGTGGACAGTGATGACGTCGCACGCATGACCATACAGGTAGGGGCAAAAGTTTGCAAGGGCCCAAATAATAGTTAAAAACTTTTTCTCGGTCACGCAGTAGTTAGCCTCGGCTTTCCTCAGAGTTCGGCTTGCGTAGGCGACGACATATTCATCAAACCCTGTCTTTCGTTGCGCGAGCACAGCGCCGAGTCCAACACCGCTGGTATCAGTATGAACCACCACCGTGTGAGCGGCTGGATCGTAGTGGCGGGGAAGTTAGCAGGCGGCGTAATTTGGTGAACGCATCATCGCATGCTGGTGAAGAGGTGAAAAGGTCCTTGTCGCCGCTAAGAAGGTTTGTAAGGGGCGAACATATAGAAGAAAAATTTGGAATAAAGCGTCGGAAGTATGACGACAAGCCGATAAAACTTCTAAGTTCCTTTAGGTTCTTTGGCTTCGGGAAATAGGGGACTGCTCAAAGTTTGGCGGCGTTGGGAATATGCCGTCCCGCGATACGACGTGGCCAAGAATCGTGAGCTGCCGGGCACCAAAACGACACTTCTTGAGGTTGAGTTGAAGGCCGGCGTTGGGGAGGCGTGTGAGGACGTGCTCGAGAAGATTTAAATTGGTGTCGAAATCGGTGGGAAAGATAAGTACGTCATCGAGGTAGCATAAACATATGTTCCACTTGAGGCCTCCTAAAGTAGTGTCCATCATTCTCTCAAAAGTGGCTAGAGCCTAAAGGTTTAACGGTAAATTTCTACAATCCATCGGGTGGGACAAATGCTGTTTTTGGTAGGTCAGATGCTTCCATAGGAACTGGCCAATATGCAGAACCTAAATCCAGTGAAGAGAAGTATTCTGCTCCCTGCAAACAGTCAAAGGTGTCGTCTATTAGCGGTAACTGGTGAACGTCCTTACGGGTGATCTTGTTTAAGCGTCGGTAGTCGCCAAAGAAGCGAATGGAGCCATCTTTCTTCTTAACAAGAACGACCGGTGACGCCCAGGGACTGTTACGGGGTTTATTTGTAGAGCAGAACGCATAAGGCGAAGCAGTCAGCAGTGTCCGGCCAAGCACAGCAAGCACAAGCTTATGTTGATGGAGATGTCTCTGAGGCACACAGAAGTACCGGCTACTGCTCTCAGATGGAAGCTTTCGGTGACAGCCTGCGTTGCTGAAAGCTTGACATATCAATCGTCGTCGCTCCTTGTCCGGGCACCGCACACAAGAAAAAATGATTGATTTAGTGTCAGTGACGTATGAACTGTACTCTACAGTCATTATTACATTTCAGAACTGTCCCTACTCAAAGAAAAAAGCGCCGGTAGCATTTACACAGACGCAGCCTGCTAAAAGTGCCTGGTGCTCGCAGGGATGGAGCACTGGGTAACGCCGCTCTCGACACCACTGAGTTGCGATGCTCGAAGTTTCTGCAGGTGAGCTTTAGAACATTTCTAACTGTTTCCTAAACTGCACCTGAAGTAAGTATAAGGCCAATAATTGCCAGAATTGCAATGAATTCGCTCGCAGGATTTCAAGCTGGACGGTTGTGCCCTCGCGATCTCCGACTTCAGCGTAGCTCCCGCCGACTGGTTCGTCCTCCGCGGTCTCCTGAAGCCGTGCAGCTCTCGCGTTGTGGCACCCCGCCCTTGGACTGCTTCGACCGGATCCCCACTTTCCTATCTCCTTCTTTTTCTCTCTCGTTGGCTGGCTTCTTCTCCGTCTATTTTCCTTCTATTCTTTTTATCCCTCCTTCTTTTTCCCTATATCTTTTATTCCCCATATCCCATTCCTCTGCTGACCTGTTGAGGTGTCCTCGTAAGGAGAGACAGTTACGGGTCGGCACCTTTCTTTTCTTTTCTTCTGTTATAACCACTTATATATATTGCAATGCCTGATTGTTGATATCGAGCGACAGCTGTTTTTCTGGCCACCGCTGCCGGTATACAGCGGGCGTGCCAGTGTACAGATTGGCAGTTATATCAATACCAACAACTAAACCCGCTAAAAGAAGTACTAATGCAATTCACTGAAAACGTATGCCAGGAAGTTCACGAAGGCGTACTAAATTACCAACTGGAAATGGCGTGGTCTTGCATAAAAGTCAGAGAAGTGCCGGCTAAGTGCAGCTGGCTGCTTTCTGTGAGAGCCTACGTAGCTGAAAGTGGGACGCGTCGATCTTCAGTGCTCCTTGTGCAGACATCGCGACAAGGCAAAATATTTCATTTAAGTTCATGAATGTCAAAACTATACTTTAAAGGTATTCTCACACTTTAAAATTGTGCGTACACAAAATAAAAAGCGCCCGTAACATATACACTGAAATGGCTGGCAAGTTATACTTAATGCTCAATGGGACGGGCATTTCGAAAGAGCGCTCTCAACGCGTTGATTCGGGAAGCTTGAATATTCTCCATTTGAGCTTTGGAACATTTTTAACTTTTACCTCAAGTAAGTTGGAGGAAAAGCCTGTCCAGACACCCGTTTACGGTGTGACAGAATTGAACGACAGATGTTTCTCTTGCATCCGCAGGGAAACCTTGCGAAGCAATCGAGAGAGCTTATTTACATTTTCTCAACTTTGCGGCATAAACAGTTTCCTGTGTCAGTTTCCTGTGTGTTTCCTGTGTAGCTCCTGGCTTACAAAACTGCAACATGGAATGGTTACAGCAGTACACGACTGATGCGAATATGGCCGGCTTACGCGGGGACATGCGAAAAACGTGCAAGAAGTTCTGCGATACGTACGTGCGTCGCAAAAGCTACGTATGCTCAGGATCTGGGGTGGCATCTATCCTTACCGTCGAATCAAATGTTTCATATACAACGACAGCGAAACATACCACGGCACAAGCTACATAAATGTGCACGCTGCGCTGGTAGAAACAGTGAATCATCCAGTATTCACCTGCGCTTGCAAGTGACAATTGCAGCGCTTCCAGCGCTTCGCTTTGTGCACCAGCATCACAGTGGTTAAGCCAGCGCCCTTATCAGTCCGACGAAGCTCATTCTCAGTGCGCCCAGCGGAGTGAAATTGAACAACAGTGGCCCCACCGCGGTGGTCTAGTGACTAAGGTACTCGGCTGCTGACCCACAGGTTGCGAGTTCGAATCCCGGCTTTGGCGGCAGCATTCTCGACGGTGGCGGAAGTGTTGTAGGCTCGTGTGCTCAGATTTGGGTGCGCCTTAAAGAACCCCAGGTGGTTGAAATCTCCGGAGCCCTCCACTACAGCGTCTCTGATAATCATATGGTGGTTATTGGACGTTACACCCCGCATATCAATCAAGTAAATAACAATATGTACCAGCGTCTCCAGCGTATACCTGTGCCAAAAACGCACTGGTATCACGCTGAGGATGCCGTTTTTTTAATAAAGTGAAACGCGCGCAGTGAAAAAAAATAGAAATATATAAAAAAGCCTGAGCCAGAGTCGAACCAACTACCTCAACACATTACCTGAGCCCGAAACTCTACCCACTACACTACACCTGAATTCCGAGAACGAATGTAGTTTTTTTTTCATCCTAAACTATTTCAGGTCTCCAATATCTTGATTTTGACGCTTATATAGGCAGTGTTTCGTCTGTTCGTGTTCGCGCCAGACTAACAGGCAATTGTTAGCTTATTCTTTCCGGGTTGCTTTGAATCACATCCATCTGGCATGTGCTGCCGCAAGGTGATTGCCCTAATACATTATTTATTTATTTACAAATACCTCACAGGCTCCAAGTAGGAGCTATATGGAAGGGGGTCAGTGTAAAAGTTATTTGAAACGAACACAAAGCAAACAAAAGGAATTCAAAAGCCACGTATTATACAATTGCTGAAATCTTCGATAACATACACTGTAGTAATATGACACTAATATGCGTTGTACATTTTTGAATCGTTCGAGGTGTCAATGAACAATGAATGAACACTAATAGAAAATACATGCCCAGGAAACACAGTCATATATAGTTAGCATTTTCTTCCTAAACGCCACGGGATCATGAATGCACACCGCATCTTCAGCAAGGTTATACTATTAAACTATGGCACGTGCTAGCGTGGCATCTAACGTGTTAGATGCTTGGGTGCGGCCGAAATGACGAGCAAAACTATGCTGATTTTGAAGCCTGCGAGATGTGCGATAGGGCGTTGCTAGTGGCAATGTATTTACGTGCGTTCTATAGATAGCTTTATAAAATAAACATAGAGCAGCTGTCTTACTGCGCAATTCTAGGGATGGTATTGATAACGAAGCTTTCATGTTAGTCACTCTGGAATAGCATTTGTAGTCAAGTGCAATGAAACGTGAAGCGTGGTTTTGCACAGATTCTAGTGAGTCGATGAGATAGGCTTGGTGAGGTGACCAGATAGATGATGCGTCTTCGAGTTGTAGACGGTCATATTTTTGATATGTTAGTTTACGTGTTATGGAAGGCGCCATATGAAGATTACGTTTCTGGTATCCGAGTGTGCGTGACGCTGTGGCAGAATTTTTTTAATGTGCGTTGACAAGGATAAATTCGAAGTGAAGTAAGTGCCAAGGTACTTATAGTGATCTGTTGCCCGTAAATGTTTATTGTTGATGGAATATGCGTAAGTCGAGTTTGTCTGCTTTCGGCTGAATGTCAATAGTTTACATTTGGCATTGTTTATCATCATCTGCCACTTTGAGCACCAGAGTGTGATTAGCTCGTGATCCTGTTGTAGTGCCAGATTGTCTGCTGGACTAATAATTTTGCCGTATATGAGGTAATCGTCGGCGAACAGACGGATGTTTCATGAGATTTGAGATAGAATGTCATCATTGTAGATGATAAATAATAAAAGACCTCCTGAAGTAATACCGAGGACCTCCAGAAGTAACGTCAGATAATAAAAATTAGCTGTTACTGACCCATGTAAACTGCTTGCGTGACGATAGAAAGTTCCGCAGCCAATACATGGTTAGAGAACCAAGATTAAGGGAAGACAGTGTCGTAATTGAGCGAGAATGCGCGACACGGTCAAATGCTTTGGAAAAATTGACGGAGATGCAGTCTGTCTGTGAGTTGTATCCATATTAGAATCAGGATCATGGGTGAATTCAAGAAGCTTGGTTTCACAAGATAAACCCTTTCTAAAGCAATGCTGTTGGGGAAAAAGTAAAGGTTATTATATGAATGCTAGACAATATTAGATGCAATGATGTGTTGAAGTATCTTGTAAGGAATGCTAGTGAGGAATATGTCTCGATAGCTGTTTACATTCTTTTTATTTCCAGATTTGAATATAGGTATCGCCTTGCCAATTTCCCAGTCATGTGGAAGTGTACCAATATGTAATGATTCATTAAAGATGTGACAAAGGAATAAAGTGCGAAGAATAATGGTCAGTTAGAAAATCTTAGTGTTTATTTGACATCTGCAGCTGATTTGACATCTGCATCTGCAGCTCGACATCTGCAGCTATGCTAACGCGTAGCTGCAGATATGTAACAACATTCGTAGTGACTCGCTATGCGATTAGTAATACCTATGTAGAAAACAACCCTCATCTGAACTGCTCTATAAACACTGTAGATTTTGTCCCATGATAATGTGGAAGTATTTTTTGTCCTACTTGTTTACGTTCCGCGTATGATAGCCACAGCAGTTGACTCTAAGCGGAACGACTATTAGGTTTAGGGCCGTGGTTGTGCCAGACTTGCTGTGAAATTCGTAGATATTCAGTTAGAAAGAGTCTAATATGCGTTAAAATGTAGTTGCAATCACAACTGACCTATGAGTGGTCTTATTTTCCCCTTAGGCTACACATATGAGCAGCTAAAAACACCGAGACTGGGCATTGCAATTGATAACTGCTGCCGGGGACGTGAGGCTTTTTGTGGTACAAGCCGGAAGGACTTACTGCTAGAGTAGGTTAGTCTTGATTATCAGACTGCTACTACTGTCATGCTTTGTTGCGAAATATTATTTATATCTATGCCATTTGACGAAACATTGACGAAACTCGACCAAATTTTAACGAAAGCACCCCCGTACCAATGGGAAAGGACATTAGTGGGTGGGCTGGAGCTGTTCCTCTCTGCCCCTCTGCAGGAACACAATTATCGTTGGGGCCTCCCTCCCCAGAAAATTTGTCTTGGCGCCCCTGACGTGCGAGCTCGACATATGACTGATTCAGCGTACTCGCACATACATCGATTGCCTAATGTAAACTAAAGTTATATTTCTGTAGCACAAATATGATAATGCCATCATGTTCGGTAAATTGTACGATCGACATCTCGCGAATAATTAAAAAGTCTTACAGAAAGTTCGCCAATCTCGCCTAGTTTCTTCCAACGAGCCGCTAATGTTCTCAGTGTGCAGTAGAGACGGTACAGCATGACGAGTGCTTCCAAGCGCGCTTTAAGACATTGGAATACGTTGCACACTGTAGGCCAGTGCATTTCAGTGCACCAGGTGACACTAGCCAGGCTGTACACTGTGTCCTAGTGCCTTCCACTGAGACACACTGTACATCGAATCCAGTGTCATCCAGCGCGCTGAAACGCACTGGGAGACACTGGAAACGCTGTTCTTTTTCTATAGGGTGCAATGCCATCTCGCGTCAGAACATGGGATTATTTTAATGAGTTCATAGTTTAAAGCTACTCAGCCACTACGAAAAACACACTCGTTACTTCACGCTAAAGTGCACGTGGTGGGTGCTGTTAGATTTTGGCCTGCAGGTCGTCGCGTCAGACGATATTGTGCGTGAACTTGCCTGCCAGAGTGCTATACCACTGTATGTGCGCTTACGCGAAAGCACAAAGCATGAAGTTCATCATGGGCCAGGCAACTCAAGGCGGTCGGTTTAACTTAAACCCGACCTAAAATCATAACCCGACCACAGGTTACCTAAAACCAAACCACAGCGGATAACAGGAACCCGTTCGTGACACCGATGAAGGTGTCGCTAACAACCATTTGTAGAGCAGGTTCACACAGCATTAGACAGCATCAGTGTTGCAGTTTTCATGCATTTAACATGTCAACGCAGTCATTGTCACTACGTGTGGTCGTGTCAAAGCACCGACGGTTCGGTAGCATGGGATGGCGTCACTGGAGCAGTTCTCAGGTATCAAGCAACTGAACGCAGATGAGCACCGCCTGTTGACGTTCGTCTCAGCAGCGGTCCTCTCCACATCTCCACGAAGAAGCTCAACTTTCCCCCTCCACCGAACCGAAGAGTCTTCAGTGCATCAGACGGGTGCGTCATTGTGTGGTGCACTCGTGCCGCCCACTGGACTTTTTCGCCCGTGTTCTTCATCTCATGAGTGGTCCGATTTCTGCACCCTTTCTGGTGAAGGGACCAGTGACCCTTCACATCACCTGAATTGCAGCAGCATTGGTCACCGCCTTTTTGAGACCTTCGTATAATTCAGTTCGCACTGGCTTCTCTGCAAATTACCTCTTTTTGTTTTCTTTTCATGCAAAGAACAAGAAGTGTACCAGCAAGTGCACAGTGTTGCGTTTAAACTGCACACTATTTACCGTGCGAGCAGTTTGAGCCGTTTCGCGCGCAGTTTGGGCCAAAGCCCTTTTTCACTTAAGAAAAATAGTTCACCAAAGCATCCAAACAGGCAATTCTCAGAAACCCACAAACTGTAACAGCTGTAAAGCACTTAGATACTAGTACAAAAGTCATCAAAAATATTGAAATTATCTTGCTTTAAGCCAGTATACACGCATGTACCATTATTGCTCGCTTCCACATTCCACCGCGTGCGTGTATGACTGCAGCCCTCTTTGCCTTCTTCGCACGTAGGATGAATGTCACTGCTGTCACAGCCGTGCACCGATCAGCTGTTCATTCAAGCTGAAATAGAAGGTGAGTAAATATCAGCAGTACCTGTATTTGCCCTTGTTATCTTAAGACCTTATGCAAATTGGCGGTCAGGTTTATGGCGGCGAAAATAGCACATGTGTTAAGAAGCGGGCGCTGCGTAGTCCTAGCTGTAGTTCTAGCTCGTCTTCACGAGATTGTCCATGGCGTAGTTTTTTCTTGTTACAAGTAAAAACTAGACACATTCGAAACGTTCTACGCTACAGTGTTCAATCACCAGTTCAATTCGGCGTATTTTTTAAATGAGCGATACACTGTTTTCAGGGGAAACTTGAAATTAACTGACACGGCCCTGTCCGAAGGACACTCACCCAGCCACCGGTTGTGTATGTTGACGCATGGTGCACGGCCATTTCATATCCGCCTCTGGCGGGACTGCCTGTCGCTGACGATGAGTGCATCTCGCTAATGCGCCATGCGATTTAGGGTCAACGCCAGTGCTTTATCGATTAGTTCGAAATTACAAACTTAAGCTTGCGGGCATATATAAAAGGTAAAGTAGACGTAAAGGCTGGGGCCGAATGCACGAAAGTCATGGGATCACCATCCAAATTCAGCCGCACCTGTATTTTTTCTTTTACGCAAAGCTTTCACGCATTAAGGTTCCTCGGTATTGTTTGGTCCACTTAGTGAAATTCTATTTTTCAAAAAAAAATACTATGATGCAATTTTAGCTTCAGTGACTTTGAGATTTCATTTATTAATATTGAGAAAGTTGTCATTTCAGATGATGGCGCATTTTCAAAGTTGTGGTTAGTTAATAAGTACGCAACGTTGGTGAGCCATGCTATTCGGAATGTAAAAGCATTTCTTCGGAATTCTATCTTATGATCTTTCGTGAATTGTCTATCAGCAGCTAAATGAATTAGTGACGTATATCTGTTCTGTTTTTTGCATGGAGTGAGTGCCGCTCGTCTCACTATGTAAAGATTATACAAAAACATACGATTCTTCCAGTTGTTCAATAGAAACTGTATGAAATTTACACAAAAGTGCTGTTTACAAAAAAATAATCAGGCCTAAGTACTTACTGGGCTTTGTGAATTTCATTCACAATTTTTTCAATGAAGGCATACTTTTTGCCAGTTCTCAAAGTACTTTGTAGAATATGCAATGGATATTGTGATGAACTGATTCTGTTTTGTTATGGCAAGTTTATGTTTCTGTTGGTACCACAGCCACTGCATATATTAGAGAAATTTTCAAAGTTTTTAAACATATGTTACGTTTATGAAGTTTCTTATTTATGTATTGCTTTTTTTGTTACAGATGACTCGTGTTTGCTTCAGATCAAGAAGTTGCACCTATGCGAAAAGGCATGCCGCTACAGTAGATGACTTCAACAGAAGCCCAAGCAACACTTCAGACTCACAAAAGTGCGCGAAACGGAAAAATGACATATGCCTTCTATATATATCTTGTATAATAAACCTGAAGCACTAAAAATATTTCTCTTGGTACTTCTCGTGAGAGTAGAAGGGGAAGGAGAGCATGAAAAACTTAGAACACAGCAGCCGGGGCATCAAATTGTAGCGAAGACAAAAATAAAATAATTGAGCCAGATATTGTATTGGCCAAAAAGGTTGACTGCCATGCCAAGAATATGCTTGGATATTTCATGGCATTCCAACGCAGTGCCAACCGTGGAAAGGCGTGTTTCCAATAATTTTTCACGCATGGCAATCCTTTGCTTGGCCAATGGTAGACTTGTCACACTTCCCAAGCACACGCCTCTTTAGGCCTCCAATACCTTCCCATGAATGCACCGCTTGGCCACTGATGATTTACCATGCTTGGCCCAAGCCAACTTTGCTGGTAGGAGGTGTCGCTTTGAACAGCAACAGTAAATGTGTTACATCACCGTGCAGTTATCGAGAAGTAAATGAGCTCCGGTTCGGAATTGCCCATTTCAACGGTAGACCAGAATACAGCCGTCACCTGATGTCGCATAGCTGGAAACGCAACTCTGGCAATTGTTGTATACCCAATTACTTAGGACGTACTTTTAAGTTAACAAAGTGCGTGTGACGCTAAAATGCTTAAACTTCTCTTTTCGGCATACGTCGAGATGAGTCCCAGAAAGTTTGAGTTTTACCCTCTGTTCTACCACCACGATTTCCACCAAAGGTAAGGCCGACCGACCGAACTTATACAAGTGTTATCGGCTCTTTTGGGTTTCAGAGTACATAATTTCTATGAATAAGAACCACAATACACCACAGACGTGGCATTATTTACCATAAATAAAATTTTTGTAGTGTACAGTGTCCGCGGCAGAAGCGGCAAACATTGATGCGACGTGGTACCAGCACTTCCTTCCAGCACCGTAGGCCTCCCGTCATCGACAACCGCCGGTCGCACTTGCCGGCATTTCTCTGGCTTTTATGCGAGAACAAAGATTTGTCTAATCGTATGCTTACTGAACCAATATGATAGCATACACTTTTCTGCGTTCTGCATTCGTTTTCAACAAGCCGTTATGTTTGTTGCTAACGATAGAACTACAGCACTGTGCTGACACGCCTGCGCTATACGTTGCGCAAAAAACATTGCATTAATCTATCACTTGTGTGGTCGTATTTATCAAATGAGTCTAGAGGTGCAATAAAGCCTTAGAAGAGGTCGTTGTTTTTGTACGAGCGCGAAACGAATAATAAATTGACAGTAAACGCCGGTGAACTGTACTTCGTCCTCGGTTTACTTGCGTTTTTTGTTTTCTTTCGGTTGTGAGTTGTAAGAAAAACATAGCGCCATTGCTAGTTTCGCAGTGCAGAGCGTTCTAGGCAGCAGTTTTTTGTGTTAAAGGAGTTTGCTTGTTTTAGTAACAGGTGCAGATCTCGTGTATCTAGAGTGAGCAAGAAACAAAACTGAAGATGAACAGTCAAATCGCAAGTTCACTTGCGACTTAACAACGAACTTCCCACACATCGGCATGGCGCAGTAGTTTACGTGTTCATATGAAAATCCTGAGGTTGCACGTTCAATTCCTCGTCATCACGTTTTCAACGGGCTCTTGCTGCATTGTTTTTCATACAAATATTTCTTCATTTTTTTTGTGGCACCTCGTCACGGTGGTTCTGACGCCGTTTTGCGCTCCAGCATTATCGGCACTCTATCATCCACGTCTGCCACCATTCACCATATGTACCACCAATATTTCCAGCACTATAATCCACCATTTCTATTGCAAACGTTTTTTCAATAGGGTTATTAACAAGTTACATTAAGTCAGCCCCAGAGAAATTTTGGAGAAGCATTAGCCCAGAGCCTAAGGAGAGTGATGTGTTTGATGTAAATGGTGCATATGTTCATGAAACCAAAGAACTTGCAAACCTATTCAATGTACATTTCGAATCTCTCTTTACTAGGTATAATGGCATCTTACCTGTTTACAACGTCGCCCTGCCTCCTATACCTGACTATAATATCACTGAATTGAATGTTTTAATGTGGTAATGAATCTAGATATAAGAAAATGTTATGGGTAGATGACATTCCCAATTATTTTGTTAAACTTTATGCAGAATGGGTATCAAAATATTTATAGGTCTTGTTTTAAATCCTTGAAATTCGCCCAATTTCCGAGCGGATGGAAGACCAGCAGAGTCAAGCTTCTCCGCAAACGCGGGAATAAGTAGCAGATCTAAAACTGTCACCCTATTTCAATAACTTCAACTGCATGCTAAATTCTGGAGTATATCATTCACAAACGCGTTTTGGAATTCCTCTAGACACATAAATTTCTAACAATTCATCAGCATGGATTCCGTAAAAGCTATTCGACAATGACCCAATTGGTACAAACTGTTCATGACTTCGCAAACAATACAAGCAACGGGAAACAAACAGACGCCACATTCATAAATTTTTCCAAAGCTTTCGATAAAGTGTAAATTCAGAAACTGTTGCATAAATGAACATATTTCTTAATAATTCGCAGCTGAATAAACTGATTTCTGACTACCTTGGTGGACGTAAAAAATTTGTTACCTTGAAAAATCACGACTCTTCTAAATTTCTGTTGACTCTGATGTTTCCCAAGGTTCGGTTCTAGGCCCTCTTTTCTTTTCGCTGTATATAAACATTATGCAAATAACCTTCCTGTTAAGAATAAATTATATGCCGATGACTGTGTCCTATACTCAACAATTGATAGTAATTCCGATCAAATGTTACTAATTGATGAATTTGGCGAGTTGTTTTCTAGTGTAGAGATAGAAAAACTGTCGGTTAATTACGAGAAAAACTGTTTTTATGCGCATTACTAACAAAAAGACAAGCTAAGTTTCAATTACTCGGCTAGCAATATTTTCCTCGCCGAGGTAACAGAGTACACGTAACTTGGCATGAACATTACAAACACTTTAAAGTGGAATTGACAAATTAAAAAAAAAGTGATCGCTCATGCCTACCGTGGATGATTTTTTCTTAGGAGGGCACTCAAACTGTCAACAGCTTCCATTCGCTATTTAGTATACAAAACAGTTATACTTCCAGTACTTGATTATGCCACAATTATTTGAGACCCCTTTACTCAAACTATAATAAAAAGACTTGAACGGGTGCAACGGAAGGCAGTCCGCTTCATATACAATAACTACTCCCGTACCCCTGCAACAGAACTCCTAAAACAAGCCGATTTGCCCATACTTATGGAACGCAATTGTGTTTCCGGATTGAATTTCACATTTCAGCTTATACACATTAAAATATATCTAATTTTGACATCATCACTTTTTCTTCTTGGTATGCGACAAAGCAAACCCATCACCTAACAATAACTCCATTCCGCATAAAAAATAACTGTTTTCAGTATTCTTTTTCTAAGGGCTGTGACTGAATCGCATAACGTAACACTCAAGTTGCTCAACCTTCACTGTCTTCATTAGCTGCGATTAACTCTTGATTATTTTTCAATTTGCAACAAGATCTCTCTCAATTATGCATATTTTTGTCATTTTTATGTAGTTGATGTTCCGTACACGTGCTGTGTTTATCTGTGTTGTAATTTTTTGAAGCAATGTTAGGTACCTTTTGTTAATTTGCTGCCTAAATTTTTTTACCTTGATGATGTATAGCCACCCTGCTAAAATCTTCTATTAGGATTTCAGTATCTGCAAACAAACAAACAAATAAATAAATAAAGAAATGTTCTATAAACTAGAAACTGCTAGACATCTCCGTCGGTTGCCATATTATTCTTCGAATAGGCAGGGCAAGTGCTTCTGCAAGAAGTCCAGTTGGTTTAAAATCTTCTCACTTGTAGTGCACCCCAAGTCGTAAGCGACTAGATGTATTAATACACACACACACACACACACACACACACACACACACATACATATATATATATATATATATATATATATATATAATATCATGTCATGGGGTCGTGACACAGGTTACTTTGTGTGGGGATTTAACAGTTTATTTGGGTGAACCTGTGCCCGGCAAACGGAAAGTCCGATTACAGTAGCAGTCTTGAAAAGATAGCAGTGAACAGAGCGTCGGCCGTCGATCAACTACTGACAAGCGGCGAAGTGGGCACGGGAGCAGCGCATCAAGCATGATGCCTGATCTGCGTGTTTTTCCAATGCAGGCTGCGCTTGCGCTGTTGGTGGTCTGGCTACCGGCTGTCTCTTCTGACTCGGCGTGTTCGCATCTGCTCTGGCAGGTGCATTCTTCTGGCGTCAAAAGCACACGCAGTGGTATATTCTTCAATGCAACCTCATCGGCGAAGCTCGACCATCATCTGCCAACAGCATCGACAATGACATCGCTCCCCGGAAACCACAAAAGCAGCTTGCGGACCAACCTGTTCCTCAATGGGCACGGGAGCAGCGCATCAAGCATGATGCCTGATCTGCGTGTTTTTCCAATGCAGGCTGTGCTTGCGCTGTTGGTGGTCTGGCTACCGGCTGTCTCTTCTGACTCGGCGTGTTCGCATCTGCTCTGGCAGGTGCATTCTTCTGGCGTCAAAAGCACAAGCAGTGGTATATTCTTCAATGCAACCTCATCGGCGAAGCTCGACCATCATCTGCCAACAGCATCGACAATGACATCGCTCCCCGGAAACCACAAAAGCAGCTTGCGAACCAACCTGTTCCTCAGTGGGCACGGGAGCAGCGCATCAAGCATGATGCCTGATCTGCGTGTTTTTCCAATGCAGGTGTGTAGAAAATATTCTCTTTATGCTAAAAAATCGAATAATACCTGCCTTTTGCTGTTCCCGTGCCCACGGGTTTTGTTTGATACCATTTGTGACTGCTTTTCCACTGCCTTCCTATTATTGTGTTGTGGGGATATTGAAGCTAATCCTGGGCCAACAACGCGTTCTGAAGCGCTATTGCAACTTGAAACGCTACCCGAGAACCCCGCTGAACAAATGAGTGTGCTTTTTCAGCTCCTTAAAAACGTTCATGCGCGTTCTGTTCAAAGTTCAAAGAATCATGCTGATCTAGCTGCTGACGTAAAAATCATAAAAAACGGTCAAAAGGACGTCGAGACGAAAGTAAGCGGAATACTAAAAAGACTAGATGAACTAGAAAACAAATCCAAGATTGTCGAAAACTTCGAAAGTGAGCTATCAAGCATGCGTAGTAAGGTATCGGAAACTACTGCTCAAAACAGCTTGTTACAGGCTCGCCTGGACGAGCTTGAAGATAGGTCTCGACGTGACAATTTAATTTTTCATGGGTTTCCAGATGTCAAAGAATCTTGGGAAGAAACTGAAGCAAAGGTGGTCACTGAAATTACGTCCGTCATAGGGTCATTTTCGCCAAACTCGATTCATCGCGCACACCGACTAGGCTCATTTTCGCAAAACCGATGCCGTCCCATCATTGTAAAGTTTAGCGACATCAAAACTAAAGATAAAATATTGTCTGCACGCTCCCAATTTAAAATAAAAGACATAGGCATTAGCGAAGACTTCTCGCCTGCTACGCGCATCATCCGAAAAAAGCTCACTGATTTCGCAAAAAATCTGCCAGAATCCCCCCAATTTAACTTACGTTACAACAAGCTATATGTTAACAAAAAATGCTACATGTTTGATACTAACGCTGGACAGGTTATTGAAGTAGAACGGCCTGGTCGAGGTTTCGAAAGTAACATCCAGGCACGTGTCCCTTCCTAGGAACGCGCGAGGGGTAGTGGCCCTAAATCTAACCCAAGGATCTCTGTTCTGTTCACGAACATAAGAAGCCTTCTTAACAAATATGATTCTTTATCTTCCGCAATAGATACCTGCGATGCACAAATAATTGTGCTAACCGAAACGTGGCTCCGTGCGCATGTACAGGACTCAGAAATTTTTTAATAAAGCGAGTCATTTTGCAATTTATCGTTGTGATCGAACTGCGCATCGGGGTGGCGGTGTTCTGTTAGCGATATCCAAAAACATATCTTCTTCTTGCATACACATTACCACCACTCTTGAAACTATCTGGGCTTTGCTCACTATTGGCCATCAAAAAATCGTCCTAGGCGCATGCTATCGTTCCCCTTCGTCGTCCTCAACATTTGTTAACGAACTCCACGACATTATGAACCACATCGTAACACGTTTCCCCAGTTATCCCTTATTTTTACTCGGCGACTTTAACTTTCCGAACATAAATTGGACTACACAACCAGCTTCCATTTCTCCTTTTTCGACACAAGCTTCTGATTTTTTTAACTTTTGCTCTATCTTTTCTTTAACGCAATTAGTAGATCATTCAACTAGAATATCATCTCACGCAGCTAACATTCTTGACTTAATCCTAACCACGCGGCCCGATTTTATTTCCGACATAACGTACTTGCCCGGAATCAGCGATCATTCTCTTCTCAGTTTTTCTTTTAATGCATCATTCCCAAAAGTTCCAAACAACAAAAAAGTAATTCGTGACTACAAAAAGGCGAACTTTCAGGCTATAATCACGAGTTATCCATCTTTCTTGATACTTTTTTGGCAAACTTCGATGATCATTCTGTTCAAACTAACTGGGACATATTTGCGTGTAAAGTTTACGATCTAACAGAAAAATTCATACCGAAACGCACTATCACGTGTAATCAGCGCGCCCCGTGGTACAACGCCCACTTGAAAAGGCTGTCTAACTGTAAGAAGCGCCTTTATCGTTCTGCCAGGAAATCGCCAACTGATTCCCGATGGGAAGCTTACAGATTAGCATCGAACGCTCACATATCTGCACTAAAAGCTGCTAAATCTTCTTTTTTATCCCAAACCTTGCCATCCATGCTTAATAATAACGTTAGAAAGTTTTGGAAAGTCATAAATCCGCCACATGATAACAGTATTTACTTAGAAGACACATCGGGCAATTCCATTTCCTTGAGTGATTGCGCGGCTGTGCTCAATGAAACACTCACGAAAAACTTTTCTGTTCCTTCTACAATTAATGCTCCTAGCGTGCAGACATATAATTTTCCTGTAATGTCCTCCATCTGTATCGAAGCGCCAGGTGTGGCTAAGTTGATTGCTGGACTTAAATACCATTCTTCGCCAGGTTACGATTTAATAGACTCGAAGTTTTTGAAGAATACAAGTTCATTTAGTTCTATTATTTTAACAAAAATATTCCAGCAATCACTTGACACATCTACGCTACCCATACAATGAAAAATAGGTAAGGTGGTTCCACTCTTCAAATCTGGCCAAAAAACATCCCCCGCAAATTACCGCCCTATATCTTTAACTAGTACCTGCTGTAAATTACTGGAACATATCATATTCTCACATCTAGTCAATTTCCTTGAATCAAATTCGTTTTTTACATCTGCACAGCACGGTTTTCGCAAATCGCTCTCATGCGAAACACAGTTAATATCTTTTACTCACAAGCTACATCGCATTTTAGACCAATCATCAAAAGCTGACTGTGTTTATTTAGACTTTTCCAAAGCCTTTGACAAGGTATGCCACAAGCTGCTACTACTCAAACTAAGCAAACTTCAACTTGATGACACCATAATGAAGTGGATTGTATGTTTCCTTCAAAATCGCTCGCAATTTGTTTCAGCTAATAATCATAACTCTTCACTCAGCCAGGTTTCCTCTGGTGTCCCCCAGGGATCTGTTCTTGGATCTCTTTTGTTTCTTATTTACATTAACGATCTGCCTTCTCTTATATCCTCTAGTGTTCATTTGTTTGCCGACGACTGCGTAAATTTTCGGGAAATAACTACTGACAACGACTCCTACTCTCTCCAATCAGATCTAACTAGTGTAAGCAACTGGTGCAAAGAATGGTTAATGGAACTTAATGTCACTAAATGTAAAGTAATGCGTGTATCGAGAACTACTATTTGTATGCCTATATATTACCTGAACAATACACCACTTGAAATCGTTTCCTCTTACAAGTACTTAGGTGTTCATATTACCAACAATTTAACTTGGACGAAACACATCGAATACATTATTAACAAGGCAAACCGCATGCTAGGTTATTTACGTCGAAACTTTTTTTCAGCCCCGTCTTCTTTAAAACTTCTTCTATACAAAACACTAGTCAGATCAAAACTAGAGTACGCAACACCAGTATGGGATCCTTGCCACGACAACTTACTCACCGCACTTGAACTTGTTCAGAATAATTCAGCCCGTTTCATTCTATCAAATTACAATAGAACGGCAAGTGTAACGGCAATGAAAAGTAGTATTGACCTCCCATCTTTAGCATCACGACGTCGCATTTTTCGCCTAACTTTATTTCATAAGGTTTATTACCATGCTTCTCTCAATGCTGAACTGCTTTCACAACCTCAGTACATATCATGTCGAATTGACCATAATCATAAAGTTGGAGTTGTGTCATCTAACACTAAATATTTTGCTGAGTCTTTCATTCCAAAAACATCCCGAGAGTGGAACCACCTTCCCGCCGATGTTGTTTCCATACGCGTTAATCACCTGTTTCATCAAGCATTAGCAAATATTGTATAATCAGGATAATCTATGTTTTTTCTATTTAAACACATGCTCTGTTTTTTCTCTTTTGTACATCTTGTTACTCCCACTCCCCTCTTCAATGCCCATGGCCTTGAGGGTATAATAAATAAATAAGTGCGTCGGCATTTATACTCTTGCCATCGCCCCGCCGCAGTGGTCTAGTGGCTAAGGTACTTGGCTACTGACCCGCAGGTCGCGGGTTCAAATCCCGGCTGCGGCAGCTGCATTTCCGATGGAGGCGGAAATGTTGTAGGCCCGTGTACTCAGATTTGGGTGCACGTTAAAGAACCCCAGGTGGTCGAAATTTCCGGAACCCTCCACTACAGCGTCTCTCATAATCATATGGTGGTTTTGGGACGTTAAACCCCACATATCAATCAATACTCTTGCCATCGAATGTTCTAGCGTTATCGCTGGTTGTGGCGTAGGTTCCAGAATAATCTGTACAGTTCGCAGAGTGGGCGTAAATTTATCAAAATGATCTACTAAAGTCCGGAAGCTACTCGAAAACTGCACGCGCGTTTTGTGCTGAGAATTGTGTAGTGTTTTGGGGCGCTAACAAAACTTGAGAAATTGAACGTGGCATTGCCGCCCTCTGAAAAAGGCATCGTCCCGATGCTTTCACTCAAAAAGAAGGTACATCAATAATGCCAGAAAGCACAATGAATAAATTACGATACAATAATAATACAAAAAACACTGTTTTAGTTTGTTAACGCGCATGAAACGGCTTGAGGCGCGCGACATGGACGACTTCAGGTCGCGATCGGCGTCGTTGAGAGTTCGTGATGCCGTCGGGGACAACCTCGTAATCAAGTTGGTCGAGACGTCGAACCACCCTGTACGGTCCGAAGTACCGTCGCAAAAGCTTTTGACTTAGTCCACGTCGTCGTATTGGCATCCATACCCAAACACGTTCACCGGGATAGTATTCCACGAAGCGTCGTCGAAGATTGTAACGGCGGTTGTCTGTCGGGCGTCTGTTGATTCTTGATATGGAGACGCACGAGTTGTCGGGCTTCTTCGGCGCGTCGAAGGTACTCACTCACATCGGGGTTTTTTTCGTCGGTGACGTTGGGTAACATGGCATCGAGCGTCGTTGCCAGGCTCCTTCGGTGGACCAATTTGTATTGAGATATCTGCGTCGTCTCCTGCACCGCCGTGTTGTATGCGAAGGTCACGTATGGAAGAGTGGTGTCCCACGTCTTGTGTTCGACATCGACGTATTGCCAGCATGTCGGTGATCATCTTGTTTAGCCGCTCGGTGAGGCCGTTGGTCTGTGGGTGGTACGCTGTCATCCGGCGGTGGTTTGTCTGGCTGTATGCCAAGACAGCTTGAGCTAGGTAAGCCGTAAATGTCGTTCCTCTGTTGGTGATAACGACCTCCGGGGCGCCGTGACGTAGGACGATATTTTTGACGAAGAGTTTAGCTACCTCGGATGCACTGTCTTTTCGCAGAGCTTTTGTCTCGGCGTAGTGGGTGAGGTAGTCGGTAGCTACCACGATCCATTTGTTTCCGAAAGCCGACGTTGGGAACGGCCCCAGTAGGTCCTTACCAATCTGCTCGTAAGGTCGGCGAGGTGGTTCAATTGGCTGCAGAAGGCCCGCCAGCCTTGTCGTTGGTGTCTTGCGTTGTTGACAGTCCCGGCATGTCCTCACATAACGAGTGACGTCGGTGGTAAGACGTGGCCAATAGTATCTTTCCTTATCCTCGCGAGCGTGCGAGAAACACCGAGGTGCCCTGCTGTCGAATCATCGTGCAGGGCCCACAGGAGTTCTGGTCGCAGAGCTAAAGGCACCGATATGAGGTACTTGGCTCGAAGCGGCGAAAAGTTTTTCTTTTGGAGAAGACCGTTTCGCAGGAAGAACGACGCAAGTGCGCGATTAAATACCTTCGGGACTTTGGTGGTCCTGCCTTCGAGGTATTCTATTAGGGCCTTCCGTTCCAGGTTGGCCAGCTGTCTTTCAGCGAAGTCGTCGGTAGCTATCGTTCCCAAGAAGTAGTCGTCATCCGGGTCGTCGGTTGGTGGTTGGTCGACAGGCGCACAAGAGAGACAGTCGGCGTCGGAGTGTTTCTTGCCGGACTTGTAAACGACGGTAATGTCATATGCTTGCAGTCTCAGGCTCCACCGTGCGAGGCGACCTGAAGGGTCCTCAAGTTGGCTAGCGAACACAAGGCGTGGTGGTCGCTCACAACTTTGAAGGGCCTGCCGTAGAGGTAGGGGCGAAATTTCGACGTCGCCCAAAGGATGGGAAGGCACTCCTTTTCTACTGTGGAATAATTGGCTCCTGCTTTGAATAGCGATCAGCTGGCGTAACAATAACCCTTTCAAGTCCGTCAGCCCTCTGCACACGAACGGCGTCAACACCTGCGCTGCTTGCGTAAAGAGTGTATTTCTGTCTCGGCGAATTCGTCGAAATGAGCAAGTAACTGAGGCGCCCGGAGGCGATGTTTAAGCTCCTGGAAAGCGTGTTCCTGCGGCGTTTCCCACTTGAACTCCACGTCGGCCTTGGTAATGTTAGTGAGTGGATCGGTGATGCGGGCGAAGTTTTTCGCCCGGCTATAATAGGCGCACAGGCGTAAGAATCGGCGCACCGCCTTCTTGTCAGTGGGCGGCAGGAAGTCGGCGATGGCGTCTGTTTTCCGTGGATCGGGACGAACTCCAGAATATGTAATCACGTGCCCCAGAAAGAAGAGCTCTTCGTAGGCAAATCTGCACTTTTTTCACTTCAGCGTGACTCCGGGCGTCTTGATGGCTTGAAGTACAGCTTCAAGGCGCCGAAGGTGCTCGTGGAAACTGAAGGAAAACATGCCGACGTCGTCCAAGTACACAAGGCAAGTCTGCCACTTCAATCATGCCAGTACTGTATCCATGACGCCTTGAAAAGTTGCAGGTGCTGACCAAAGGCCGAAGGGCATCACCTTAAACTCAAAGAAGCCGTCCAGTGTTATAAACGCCGTCTACTCTCGGTCTCTTTCGTCGACTCCGATTTGCCAATAGCCAGTCTTCAGGTCCAATGACGAAAAGTACTTGGTGTTATGGAGCCGATCAAGTGCGTCGTCTATTCGTGGGCGAGGATACACGTCCTTTCTTGTGATTTTGTTCAGGCGGTGATAGTCGACGCAGAAACGTAGGGTCTCATCCTTTTTCTTCACTAACACCACGGGGGACGCCCATGGACTTTTGGACGACTGGATGATGTCATCCCACGCCTTTCATTAACCTGTCTCTTCATGGCTTCGCGTTCTCGCGTCGAAACCCTAAGCGGACTCTGACGAAGTGGTGTGGCATTTTCTTCGGTTAAGATGTCATTTTTTATGATCGGGGTCTGCCGAATTTTTGATGACGATGAAAAGCAATCTTCGTATTGCAGGAGCAGGGCCTTGAGCTGTTCTTACTTATGGTTCGGAAGTCTGGGATTGACGTCGAAAGCTGTGGGAGGGGCTTGGTTTCCCTGAGCAGATTCCGCAGAATCGGCGAGGGCGAAATCACTGGTGGCGTCCACAATTTCTTCGATATATGCGACCATTGTTCCTTTGTTCACAAGTTTGTACTCATTGCTGAAATTCGTGAGCATAATCGTTGCTTTGCCTCCCCACAGCTTTGTAATTCCTCTTGCGACGCAAATATTTCGGGTGACCAACAGATGCTGCCTGCCTTCAAGGACGCCTTCCAAGTGAGGTGATTTAGGAGCACCACCTGAAATAAATACGCTGGAGCGAGGCGGAATGGTGACTTGTTCTTCCAGCACATTCAAGGCATGGTTTCCTGACGGCGTGGGTGGCGGTAGTGCTTCTTCTGCGGATGACGTTATCGACATTGTTCTTAGGTTGATGACAGTACCATGGAAGCATAAGAAGTCCATACCAAGGATAAAATCGCTCGAGCAACGCTGTAGGACTACGAAGTCTGTAGGATAGATACGGCCGTTAATGCTGACTCTCACTGTGCAGATTCCTGCAGGGGTTACGAGATGACTTCTGGCTGTGAAGATTTGAGGGCTTTCCCAAGCTGCCCTAACTTTCTTCAACTTCGCGGTGAACGACCTACTGATGAAGGAATAGTCGGCTCCAGTATCGATGAGAGCGGTCACAGTGTGGCCAACGATAAGAACGTCGAGGTCGCTAGTTCGCCGTCTCGCATTACAGTTAGAGCGTGGCGTCGGGTCACGGCTGCGTAGGCTTGTTTCGCTGCTTCCATGTTGCGTCGTCAGGCCACCTTCAGTAAGTGAGCTTTTGCCGTCAGGGATTTGCCTAGTTGGCGTTGTGTTTGGAAAGCTCCGTCGCGGCGTCGTCGGAGGATCTTCGGTAGTTCATTGCACAGCAGCCGCACCTTGATCGGTTGCTGCGCCTAGTTTCCCGTATACGGGCAAGAAACCGGCCCGGCATTGGGCCAGAGTATTGCCGGGGGTGTGGTGACATGCGGCGGCTGGGCGACGGCGAACGGGAAGGACTTCGTGGGGATCATTGAGTTCCTGTCGGACAATCGGCGATGTCACGTGGCCGTTCTCCTTGCTGCGGAATCGGTGCCTTAACGGCGAAGCCACGCAGTCCCATCTTTCCGTACTGGCGACGGCGGTGTGTGTGCCCAGCCTCGCCGCAACGGTAGCAGAGCGGGCGGTGGTCAGGTGCACGCCAAACGTCCGTTTTCCTCGGCGCACTGCACTGGCCCGCTGGCGAATGGTAGGACGTCAGTGGGGGTGGTGGCAGCGGTGGCGTCTGGCGATGGAAGTGTGACGGGGCGGTGTTTTGGCTTGGACGGGGAGGAGCGTTGTGGCGCACTGCAGTGGAGTAGCTCATAGTTTCTGGCTCGGGCAGCGATTGTTGGGGGAATTTGAAGCGATTGCCGAATTTATTCTCGCACAATGTCAATGATCGAATCTACTAGAGGCTGCGCCGAAGGCTCCAGCTTGCGCAGCTACTCCCGCACGATCGCTCGGATCGTTTCACGCAGGTCTTTGGAGTCACTGACTTGAGCAGCAGGGCATTCGGGAGTCAGGCGACGATTATACTGTCTGGTGCGCATGTCCAGGGTTTTTTCGATAGTGGTCGCCTCGGATACAAATTCTTGGACGGTGTTCGGTGCATTCCTCATTAGTCCCGTGAAGGGCTCCTATTTGACCCCTCGCATGAGGAAACGAACTTTCTTCTCTTCAGGCATATCTGGGTCAGCGTGACGGAATAGGCGGGTCATCTGCTCTGTGAAAATTGCAACATTTTCATTTGGTAGCTGAACCCGGGTCTCTTGTAGAGCAGTGGCCCTCTCTTTGCGAGCGACGCTCGCGAACGTTTGCAGGAATGCGCCGAAGAAGATATCCCACGTTCGGTGCGTGGACTCCCGATTCTCGAGCTAGGTCCTGGCGGTGTCCTCTAGGTAGAAGTACACACGACGGAGTTTTTCATAGTTGTCCCAGTTAGTGAGGGCGGCCACATGGTCGCATGTTTTTAGCCAGGTTTCCGAGTCTTCAAATAATGACACATGGAATGTTGGTGGTTCCCTCGGTTGATGATTGACGATCGCAGAATGGGACGCTCCGGTTGTCATTGTCGCTGCAGTCGAAGTCAGGGCCTTGGTCTTCCGCGCCTTGTCTTGTAGAAGGCCGTACTCCGGTGGGAGACCTTGCTGTCGGTGGCTTGTTCGCTGCTTTTGGTTGGCGTCGGTGTCTTCTCCGCGACATGGGCTGGGTTCGCGGCTTGACGGGGACGTCCGATACATGAACGAAGTAGCACCTCCACCAGATGTCACGGGGTCGGGACGTGGCCGAAGACAGGATACTTTGTGTTGGGATTTAACAGTTTATTTGGGCGAACCTGTGGCCGGCAAAGGGAAAGTCATATTACAGTAGCAGTCTTGTACAGATAGCAGTGAACGGAGCGTCGGCCGTAGATCAACTACTGACAAGCGGCGAAGTGCGTCGGCATTCATACTCTTGCCATCGAATGTTCTACCCTTATCGCTGGTGGTGGCATAGGTTCCAGAATAATCTGTACAGTTCGCAGAGTGGGCGTGATCGTATCGAAATGATCTACTTAAGTGCGGAAGCATCTCAAATACTGCACGTGCGTTTTGCGTTGAGAATTGTGTAGTGTTTTGGGGCGATAACAAAACTTGAGAAATGATTTTGATTTTGTGGGGTTTAACGTCCCAAAACCACGCTATGATTATGAGAGACGCCGTAGTGGAGGGCTCCGAAAATTTCGACCACCTGGGGTTCTTTAACGTGCGCCCAAATCTGAGCACACGGGCCTACAACATTTCCGCCTCCATCGGAAATGCAGCCGCCGCAGCCGGGATTCGAACCCGCGACCTGCGGGTCAGCAGCCGAGTACCTTAGCCACTAGACCACCGCGGCGGGGCAACTTGAGAAATGCAAAGTGGCTATATATATATATATATATATATATATATATATATATATATATATATATATATATATATATATATATATATGAGATATAACAGACAGTAATGCCAAGGAATGTACAGGGGAAGTTATTAACATTAATGGAATGTAAATAAGAAGAAAGAAAAGTGGATGAAAAAATTACCAACTGTAAGCAGGAACCTACGACCTTCGAATTACGCGTTCGATGCTCTAACCACTGAGTTGGTAACCACTGAGTTGGTAATTTTTTCATCCACTTTTCTTTCTTCTTATTTACATTCCATTAATGTTAATAACTTCCCCTGTACATTCCTTGGCATTACTGTCTGTTATATCTCATTATTATTGTGTTAAAAACACGGAAAAACGAGCCCTTAGGTATACACTTCTTTCCCTTATTTTATATATATATATATATATATATATATATATATATATATATATATATATATATATATATATATATATATATATATATATGTGTGTGTGTGTGTGTGTGTGTGTGTGTGTGTGTGTGTCACACGAGTCGGCAGGATGAAGACCTGCCAGCCCCTTCACCAGCCGCTCATCATCTACGCAGTTCAACGCGTGACACCCTGAGCGTACATGGACTACCGTACAATGCCTAGCATGAAACATCGACCACCATAATGTCAGAAGCATCTTCTGAGCTTGCCATCCCCGAGTACACCAAAGCAGCGGACGATGGACCCGTACAAGGCTGGTTCGACCTGTTCGAGTTCCACGCTACCGCTGCATCTTGGTCGCAATGGGAGATGGTCATGAACTTCATGGACTACCTCTCCGGTGAAGCCTTAAAATTCTACCTCGCCCACATATTACAATACGATGATTCATTGAGTCATGAGAAAAGATAAAACAAGAGATCATCGTTTGGTTTAAAGAATACAATGACGACTACGACAAAGACTTGCTTGTAACCCACCTTCCACAGACAACTGCACTCAGTCGTCAATTTTACAGGCAGTCTTCAACCATTCGAACGCACAACAAAATTCGATCTCTGGCAAAAGACGAAGGAGCACACGAGTTCAGTGGCAGGCGACCATGCGTATTTTGGGAAAAACACAGCCATCGAGGGCGCCTCCCTTCTGCACGAAAGTCGGCATTAGCGAAGTCATTGCTTCAGCATATGACCAGAGACATTGCTCAGCCACCTGATGCCGTTCACCTTTTGTGTCGCATACGTGGTCCACCACCTACGTTTTCATCATGCGGTTCTCCAAGCGCTCCTAACGCTCACCCTTTGCCTTATAAACACACCGTATTTATGGTAGATGACCTGGCGCATAAGGAAAATACCCTGTCGAGCCATGCTCCTTCCGCACGGGTTCATGCATCGCCATCCAGTGCATGCACAATCGACAGTGGAAGCAACACCGAAGGCTCAGACGCATCGAATGTCATATGCTGCAATGCGCAAGAGCCTCTCGTAGTGAACAGGGTGAAAAAAAGCTTCTGAAGGACTTTTTACCTACTCTGAAGCATTATCTTCGTTGCCCGAAGTGAATGACAACAGCCCACAAACTACCAGCTTCTGACTGGCCACCACATCAAGTTGTGCAGAAAACCAGCGCGATGTTCAAGAAGGGATCTCACCGCGATGCGTTCCACAGCAACATCAGCAATGCCACAAAAGCAAGTCCAAGAATCACAGACACCCCAACGAACTCACTGACAAGGACGACGACGCAAAGTAAGCCTCCTAAGCAAATTCAAGACGTCAGGCATCTTCGCATAAGGGATCGGCGCCAGAAACGCATTGGGCGCAAGAGATCAAAACTGCGCCTATGATTACAACTCCGATACAGCATAAAACGACGAAAGAGACGAGAAGGCACCATCTGTACAACGCAGAGACCAAGACATCATTCTGATTTCATTGATTGATTGATTTGTGGGGTTTAACGTCCCAAAACCACCATATGATTATCAGAGACGCCGTAGTGGAGGGCTCCGGAAATTTCGACCACCTGGGGTTCTTTAACGTGCACCCAAATCTGAGCACACGGGCCTACGACATTTCCGCCTCCATCGGAAATGCAGCCGCAGCCGCGATTTGAACCCGCGACCTGCGGGTCAGCAGCCGAGTACCTTAGGCACTAGACCACCACGGCGGGGCTCATTCTGATTTCATCAGTTGCGACCATCGCACATGCAAACTAGAAGCGCACCATCTGTTTCCATCACGAGACGCAACTCGACGCCTTCAGCATCCCAACTTCATATGCTACAGGGACTCCCACACTTGTCCGTTCCTCACAAGAACTCAACCCATGTCACCACCTGTGCAGATCTCCAGGGTGTGGTTATGCCATCCAGAACGCAACAGTCAGCCTCGCCAACCAGAACTCCTGCATTAACCGGACTGCAACACTCTCCACTGAAGTCTTCGAAAGTTTACGGAACTTCTCTGGACCATAGAACCAATTGGGACTTTTGACGTTTGTGACTTTTTAACCTCTCCTTGTTTACTTTTTCTCGTTCATAATTCATGCCTTCTTTCGGGGGGAGGGGTAATCGTGTAACTTATGTGGGTATTGACTGAAGATAGAGGCTGAGAAAGAAGAGGTCAGAGTAGAATAAACATGGCCTATGAGCCAGGCCACGTCGCCAATACATCATAGCGTCACACGCATATATATATATATATATATATATATATATATAATTTAAAAAGAAATTTTTTGGGCCCGGTGCAAATATAATTGGGAAATAAAGGAGCACACTCACGAAAATTTGATAGTGGTTTACTCTACGTTTCGGCCATGGCACGGCCAAAACGTAGAGTAAACAACTATCAAGTTTTCGTAAGTGTGCTCCTTCATTTCTTATATATATATATATATATATATATATATATATATATATATATATATATATATATATATATACTTAATTATGTGTGTGTGTGTGTGTGTGTGTGTGTGTGTGTGTGTGTGTAGATAGACCGACAGATAGACATACAGACAGACAAATAGATAGATAGATAGATGGATAGATAGATAGATAGATTGACTGAATGATTGGTTGATTGATAGATAGATAGATACGCTCAAAGCCACTGAAATTCCCTAAGAAATATTTCATATTTAAAAGGCAATACATCCCAAAACAGACTAGAAGGCAGAGCCTGATACGTCGTCCTTAGACCAGGCTGAAATGGAATGCTAGGACAGCGTTGCGGAAAATGGCATCATCCACCAAGACAACGAAGGAACCGATGAAACCTCTGGAGGCAAGGAACGTGACGATGATGGAGGCTGGCAGAGCATCCTTAACGTTCATGAAAACGAAGCTCTTGTGAAAGCGGGAAACAAACTCACAATAACAGAGGAAGTCTACGGCTTCATGAATCCTACATCCAAGTCACTTTCGCAACCTACGTAGCAAAGGAGTCTGCAAAAGCAAAATCTATTAGCACTCCCCAAGGAAGATTTCAAAATCATCGTAAGACCATCCCAAGGACTACCTATAAGAAAACTAACGGCACCATAAATCGCAGAAGCAGTTGTGAACGCGTGTCAAAGTACCATTGCCGGCCGCCAATTTTCACTCCGGCTGGAGCCAGGATCCAATATATTCACTAACTCCACTCCCAACCACGACGTGCCTATCACCAGAAAAATCACAAGCCTCACTCACAACGGAAGATTGCACGCTGTCTATGACTATGCAGCAGTGGGAGATGCCACACGGAAAGAAGTCATACATGGTGTGACTCCCAACACAAGCCCAGTAGCTATCCCAGCAACTCTACGCATATGGGAGCCAGATCCTAGGAGCCAGAGGGCTTGGAGAGACAAAGACAGCAGTGATCATGTTTTTTGGCCCCTAACACCAAGGTTTGTGTACTATAAGTGTGGCGAATTCCCCTGTTACCCATTCAGAAATACTATACATTTTTGTTATGCCTTCAAGCAAATGGGACACAAAACAGCCGTTTGCCCTACGACCCACATCATTCTTTGTCACAGCTGTGGTATGAATTAGCCTCAACCGGACCACTCTTGCAACCCTGTATTTTCAATGTGCGGAGAGAGACACTTGATGGGGACCAAAGAATGCAAATAGCTCTTCAAGCAACCTTTTAGGCAGCAGCATCTCAAGCTGCCAGTCCGGACGACAGACAAAAAGGCATCTAGCACAGTCTTTCCATGGCCCCTAAAACCAATGCGGTATGCTTCGGAAGACACTGACGATAACGAAGAATGACCACAGCTTGGAAACCAGGCTTCCACAGCCGCAAGAAAAAGGCACAAGGAACGTTCACGAAAGAAAAGGAAGAAACATCACGAACAACGAGTGCCAAAGTTGCAACCTACCTCCTGTCCTCCATCTCGATCCCCTACCCCGACCTGGATGCCTGGAGTGGCCGGGAGCTTGACCCAGCAGCAGGTGATAAGGGCAGCGGGGCTGGCGCGAGGGGTAATACCAATAACTTATAACCCCGAGTATCAGAGGGTACTTTTGGAAAACCGTTATTGAAAGCAGTCATTGTGCGAACTCGAATTAGAAGTAGCAGCTTCCAGGACGTATTACAAAACTTCATGGGCGCAGAAGTCTAAACTAATCACCCAGATAAACCCTCATTTCAGCTCGTCACGTTAGAAAGTGTATAAAAAACGAGGAGCCAACTGATGCAACAGATGCACATGCTACAAAATTTTCAGCAACAGTTGTATACAGAGCTTCAAAGCCACAAGGCTTATGTGCTTGAGCGAATGAGTAAACAGCAGAATTCGAGCAAAAGAGCTTGAAGTGATCGGGCTGCTCCAATGGCAAGTAAAATTAAAAATGGAGCAACGTCTGACTCTACAGATGTCTAGATTGTGATAAGCCATGGCCAAGAATACAACTTGCACCACTGATTTCATTGAGATATGCCATTGGAACTGCCACTCTTTCCACAAGCGAGTGGCGGCACTGCAATTACACATGGACGCTGCAATTACGCATTCTTGAGTGATATGTTTGCAGGAAATCGACAAGGGCGTAATGAAATTAAAAGATTTTTACATCGCCCCGCCGCGGTGGTCTAGTGGCTAAGGTACTTGGCTGCTGACCCGCAGGGCGCGGGTTCGAATCCTGGCTGCGGCGGCTGCATTTCCGATGAAGGCGGAAATGTTGTAGGCCCGTGTGCTCAGATTTGAGTGCACGTTAAAGAACCCCAGGTGGTCTAAATTTCCGGAGCCCTCCACTACGGCGTCTCTCATAATCATATAGTGGTTTTGGGACGTTAAATCCCACATATCAATCAATGAAGATTTTTACATCATCAAAAAATTGGCGTATTCTAGAATTGCCCCATTGGTGCATAAAGGCATCGCAAGCCGTGTATATTATCAATCTGAGTGTCCAACCGAGAACCAGTTGACTGAATTCCATACTACTAAAATGGGTAAAGCCAAAACGTTAATTCCTACTGTGTACAGCCCACCAAGAGAACGTCACGTCTGCTTTATCGAGATACTCGAGTGGGCTTTTCGGCACATGGGACATAAATACAGATTAGTCTTCGCAGGCGACTTCAGTGTCCCTCATACTTGTCGGGGATATCAGAAAAACAACAGGAAAGGCGCATATTTATTGCAGGCAATAGAGAGATATCAGCTGCAACTAGAGACCATGGCCTAGGCGGCCACTAGGCTTAGCAATAGTGTTGGCAAGGACACAAATCCAGATCTAACAATCACGTGCAATAATAAAAGCGGATCGCGGTAAAATCTTGAGAATAGGGAGAGTGATCACTTCATAATTTATTTTTTTTCTTCCACTCCGAAGCTAGAAAGGTTGTATAAGATTGCTAAAATAACCTAAAATAGGGAGGCCTACAGGCAGTATCAGTGGACACAGCCGGCACTAAAAACGCTAGACGACTGGGTGGATGATACAAGGAAGGCGTACAGCTTACATAGCAAGAACATATAAATAATTAAAAGAACTCCAGCAGTACACCCCCACTTCATGCACTTGTGGGAAGGCCAGCGTAGCATCATCAAAAGCTGGAAAAGGCAGAGATTGAATAGAAAGCAGAAAGCCAGAATCACAAAATTTTCCGTAAGAGCGAATATTAAAGCCAGAGAGCTTGGGGCTAGTAATTGGGTCACTTTGTTTGATTCACTGTGGGGAATGCTCTCTACAACTAAAACTTGGGCAATACTGAAAAGTATGCTAGACCCCATGAACCCGAAAACTAGTACAAAGAACATTGCAAACTTCAGCGGGACAAATCAATAAGGATGATGACACCTTGTTGCAAATCCTTAGGGAAAAATACAATCGCAGTGGCGGGGAAACTATGCAGGATCTCGAATATGAAGGTTTAGAAAATCACGACCTAGATTTCCCGCCAAGTGAGCGATAGGTCTTCGCGGCTGCGATGTCACGTTAAAATCATTCGGCTCCGGCATAGGACGAAATAACTAATGCAATGTTGTGAAATATGAGCGATGAGTAACTTCGAAAAATTACTTAAATCTTTAACGAAAAAGTGTGGGAATTAGGAAAAATTTCTAGGCGTTAGAAGAGAGCCAACATATTCCTTATTTTAAAATCTGGAAAGGATAAAACGCTCTACAACATCCGGCCCATACTGTTGACATCATGCCTAGGCAAGCTTTTTGAGATGGTTGTGCACACGAGGCTTTCTGAATATAAATACAGAGAGAATTATCTGTCTCACAGCATGTATGGTTTCAGACAGCATATATCTACACCGAATATATTCCTGCGAATAAAAGATGAAGCGATTCATAATGTAACCACTGGAGGTGAGGACGTTGTCGAAGCGCTAGATTCGAGGCAGGCGTTCGATACAATCTCACAGACTTTTACTGTAAGAACTTCAGTCATTGAATTATGGTGCTCGAGCATTTTTCTATACCAAATCATTTCTTTCCAACCGCACAGAAACAGTCGGCATGGAGATCATACACTCCCAAAAAATTTCAATGCCAAATAGTGGCACACCGCTAGGCGCAGTCTTTTCTCCACTCCTCTTTAATATAACAATGAATTAATTAGCAAAGCAGCGGAAGCGAATCACTGACCTCTAATTCGCGCTCTACGCCGATGATATCACTCTGTGGGTCAACAAAGGCTCACTAGGGAAGAAGGTGCAAATTTTACAAGAAGCATTCAGTACCGTCCAGCAGTTTACTGAAGATAATGGCATGACATGTGCACCAGATAAATCAGAGTTTATCTTCGTTCACGGCAGAAATATAGCAACAAACCAGCCATACAGCTAAGCATAGGATATAAAACGCTGCCAGAAAGACAAACGATGAGAATAATGCCACGTTCCATTTCCCAAGTTTTTGTTATCGTCCCAAAACACCACAGGATTCTCAGCGCAAACCGCACCTGCAGTTTTCTAGAATGTTCCAGGCTGTAGTAGATCATTTCGATAAGATGACGACCACTGTGCGAACGGTACAGATTGTTCTGGAACCTACGCCACCGCCAGCGATAACGCTAGAACATTCGACGGCAAGAGTAGAAAATGCCGACGCGCTTCGCCGCTTGTCAGTTGTTGATCGAAGGCGGACGCTCCGTTCGCCGCTATCAGTCCGAGACTGCTATCTGTGCGAGACTGCTGCTGTAATTGGACGTTCCGTTTAACGGGCACAGGTTCGCCCAAATAAACAGTTAAATCCCAACATGAAGTCTCCTGTCTTCGGCCACGTCACGACCCCGTGACATCTGGTGGAGGTGCGGGGTACCAGATGTCACGGGGTCGTGACGTGGCCGAAGACAGGAGACTTCGTGTTGGGATTTAACTGTTTATTTGGGCGAACCTGTGCCCGTTAAACGGAACGTCCAATTACAGCAGCAGTCTCGCACAGATAGCAGTCTCGGACTGATAGCGGCGAACGGAGCGTCGGCCTTCGATCAACAACTGACAAGCGGCGAAGCGCGTCAGTTGTTTTCCTAACTACCGCTGTTAGGAAAACGCGCCAAAGATGACCGTCTGCCCCATTCCGCGAAAGATGAGCAAGTTGTACCATAGGGCATAAGACAAGCTGGAGCTCACCAGCTTCAAAAACAGTTCAGTGAAAGCCATGAAGTAGTACACGCTGATGCCGCTGAATCAAATGACAGTTGCGTTATAATAGCAGTTGAAACATGCCCCATACCGCTCAAACTGTCGCAGCGTCCTTAAAACAACCTGTACAGCGATGGCGGAAGCGGCGGCGATTGCGCTAGTGATTCAAACTAGGGAAGCAAAAAATACCTCCGCATTAGCCTTGTCTGATTCCCAGGAAGCTCCCATAGTGTTTTTCTATAGCCCAATACCGAATCACTCCTTAAAATGCTAGGTGACAGACTCATACAAGAGCATTTCATAATTTCGTGCCCAAGCCACGAGGGTATCTCGGGTAATGTGCTGGCGCCAGTTTCACTCGTGAGTTGAGCAACCGAGTGAACACCATCACCGATAATCAGTACGAACCATGCATTGCACGCGATATACTCGAGACTCAACGGAAGACAAGACAGCGGTATGCCCCACCGGACAAATCGCCTAAAGTTGACGAAGCTCGCCATATAAGACAAATTCAAGTTAACACCTATCCACATTTGCAAAGGTTTCATATACCCCACTGCCTATCAAAACCAATGTTCGTGATGCGAGTCGAGAGCGGCGTTGAACACTTCACATGGGACTGCCGAAGCAAGCTAATGGAGGTCCAGTCACCTCTGATGCACACGCTACTGGGGAATCCTTGGGAAACCGTCCTCGCCCGACCTGACCTGAAAACCCAAAGGGGTCTCCTGGATCAAGCTGGTCGAACTGCAGCGGCCACTGGTGTCCTGAAATGGGGAAACAATCCTCGAAATTCTCCCTTCCTTCTTTTATAAATAAAATGTTTCATCATCTTTCGAAAAGTGAACGGCGCGTGCCGGGCAGTATGCTGTAAGCATTCGCACTAGGAATCTCGCTCTTGGTATTTTTTTTAGTTTTATGTTGTTCAGGAGATGTTACCGCTTGTACATAGTGCCACACAGTCGTCTTCGTAGACAGAGCTTGTGAAATTGACAGCAAATAAAGAAATACATAAAAGAGCCGCAAGGGTGTGTCCAAGTATCTTTTTGTACACCACACTATTTCTCTCCGATACTTTAGGCGAATTTATTTCCTGCACTTTTTCCTGTTTTGATAATTAATCCTAAAGCTATATACACAAGCGTGATGCTGGTTCATGACAGTGCTGCACTGCCGCATACGGTAACAAGTATTTACGCAATCTCTGCCTATTTCATATCGGCCAGTCTTGCAGCGACTGATTGCAAGAAAAAGAGAAAGAAACTTATGATGTGGGAGGTTAACGTTCCAGTCTTCAAGACACCTTCTAAAACTCATTCATTGTCGGCGTCATCCTCATAAGGTGATGACGCACTGGAGATACCAGTATGCAGGAAAGGTACCTACCCTGAATTATTGGTTGGAAATAGTATAGCTAATTCCGCTCCACGAGTATCTTTATGTATCATACTGTATACCACAGGCCAACAGGCATATTTAGGAGGTATTATCTCCCCAAAACAATAACAGGCATCTGAATCATTCACTCTCTTCTCTTTCACGAGATCTCTGCGCTCGTTGTTTTTTAAGGGCTCTTTAACATTCTTGCAAAACAAAAAAGCGTATTTGTGGTATGTTTCGATCTCGACACAAGAGAGCCATCATTCTCACATGTCTTTCTTTCCATTATCGCCGCGCGTACGGTAACAGCAAGTCGTAAATAGCACGCGTGCTATAAGCTTGAAAAGAGACATTTTGAGTGGGAAAGTGGCGAGTGCTTAGTTATCACGAAAGGAAACGCCGCCTAGCCAGATGACTGTCAATGATGAGGAGCAAATAGGGCTCTACGAAGAGGCCAAGTACGTTTAGAGTAAGAAACACATGGGCAATAGGTACTAAAGTGCTTATTTGGGCCGGTTGGTACATGGTCAACGAAGTGAAAAAACAGCGCGTAACACAGGACACAGGACAGAGAAGAGACGGACGAGGCGCTGTCAGCGCCTCGTCCGTCTCTTCTCTGTCCTGTGTCCTGTGTTACGCGCTGTTTTTTCACTTCGTTGGGCAATAGGTGTTTGCGGTATTATGCTAGCCCAAGAGTGGAGACTTTCATTTACCCGCTAAATGCAGTCAAGTTTCTTGGACTTCGTTCGATAAGCTAAAACTGTGACATCGTTTCGCTCTCACTAGTGGACGTTGAACTCCTGCTGGGAAAATTGGTTTCAATCTGCCACCAGATTAGAGCACAATACGACCTGGCACCCATATTACATTCGTCGTGATGAAGCTGAAAAGAATAAGACACGTCATGCCACTCATGAATGAATTCAAAAGCTGGAAGTATGCAACTTATTATTCAATATTTCCCAATATCCAGATTCGGTGTATCCAAGCCTTTCTTTGCAACTTGTTACACTGACCAGACGCAATCGTAAACAACTTTTTACCTTCGCATGAATTTCTGCGGCATCCTAAGGTGCAACATCTGCCCATGACAACTGATACCGAGGTTCGCTTTGTGCACTATCTCCGAACACAACGCAAGTTGAATGGAAACCACGCATCCATGAAGCACAGGCGCTTAGCGCCAGCAAGTCCGCGCTTCTACACACCAGAGAAAAAATGGCAGTCTCGTGTGATGGTAAACAGAGCAAATCTGCCCGTCGCCGCACGTGACAGTAGTTGGTCAGTGCCGACCCGGTGACGGTCTCGAAGAGGTCGGAGGAGAGACAGAAGAAAGGAGGCGCGCGGTTCGCCACGCACTTGGCTACTTTGCGAAGTTCTAGGGGCTTTACTGGCAGCGCCTGGCATCAGACTATAGAGTGATAGCAGCGCTGCGCCCAGCGTGCGTGCGCGTCAACATCGTTTCCGAGTATATTGAGCCCTTCATGATGCGCTCGCCACCGTCTCGCTAGGTTCGCTTATACCAAATTTGGTATTACGGGGTGCGAATGGACGACAAAGGTATGTGACTGGTGCAAACAAGATGATCATGAGATGTGTGTCGTGTAACAACATGACTTCATTCCACGCTCATGATGCACCCGCGGCTGTTTCGGTAAATTGGCATGTATCAAATTTGGCATTACGGAACGCGAATGAAAGGAGAAGGTATGTGACAGGTGCAAACGTGGTAGTCATGAGATGCGTGTCGTTAACAACATGAGTACATGCCACGCTAATGGTGCGCTCGTGGCCGATCCGCTAGCTTCACATGTACCGAATTTCGTACTAAGGGAGGTGAACGGATGATGAAAGTACATGACTGCTGCAAACTTGATATTCATGACACGCGTATCATGTAAGAACAACATACCATGCTGATAATGTGCTCACAGCTGTTTCGCTAGCTCCACATAGGACAAATTTAGTATCACGGGACGTTAATGGATGGCGAAGATAAATATCACGTTCAAACGTGATATTCATGATATGGTAGTCATGTATGGCATAATTTACCTCCACCTCATAACGTTGTGCCGATTTTATTGTGACATATCAACCTTCCTCATTCGTGCTGTTCATATCATGGATTCACACTGTACGTGGGATCCGCTAATTTTTTTAGTAGCTCCTCTTTCGTATCTAATAGCACCGACTCCGTAGACTTACCTTTTTAAAGCCCATACTGTGCTATAATGATTATCCGTAAAGGCGGCGGCTTTGTGTACTGTTTAAGGATAACCTTAAAATATGTAGAATGGCTGATGTTCCAGGAGTAGAAAGAACTTTTTGTAAGGCTTATCACAACGATGCCCGTTACAATATAGGAGGTGATTATAGGCCCCCAAACGCTCCTGTTGACGTACTGAATGAATCGAAAAACTATTTGAAACAGAATATTAAGCATGATGACCAGATTATCATGACAAGTGATTATAATTTACCTAATGTAGATTGGAAAAAATTTGCCCTGAAGCAGTGCGACCCTTTGGGTGAAGCTATGCTTGATATTTGCTACATTTTTGACCTCGTTCAGCTAGTTGAAGGCTACACAAGGATTCTAGGGACCACTCAGTCAACCCTAGAGTTTTTCTTCGTTAACCAGGCAATTACGCCTAAAGCAACGACTGAGATATAACCGGGAATTTCCGATAATCATGCATTGCTATTTACTCTAAGTGACACAGTGTACGATAAGACATTGCCCTGTTTATCTTTTTCTAATTTCGATCGTGCCGATGATACTGCTATTATAGATCTCCTTTCATTCAACTTTGATAACTTTGCGAATATAGAAACTGATATACATAATTTATGGAACTTGTTTAAGGATATTGTAAAAGTATGCATCGAATAATTTGTGCCTCAGGTAATTAAAAAATCGAAGCGAAAAAATCTCTGGATTTCTCGGATAACACTGAGGTTAAGAAGGCCAATAAAGTGTCTAAAGAAAAAACGAAGTCTGAACGTAGCGTATTCAGAACAAATAGCTAAGCTTTCAGTAAAACTGAAAAATCAAATTCAAACAGATAAGCAGCGTTATTTTGGGGAATCCTTGCCGCATTACTTGACCTCGTGTCCCGAGAAATTTTAGAGGAGCATTTCGCCCGCTACGAAAGAGTGTCACGTTTATAATGTCGATGGTATTCTTACGCACGATATTGCTCGAATTGCAAATGCTTTCAATGATCACTTCAAATCGGTTTTTTTCTTGTGACAACTCTGTATTACCGATCTTTGAAACTGTTTCGCCACGAATGCTCAATATTGTTGTTAGTGAACAGGGCATATTGAACATGCTTGTGAACCTTAATATCAGAAAGTCCTCTGGACCGGACAATATCCCTAGCGCGTTTTTAAAGAGATACGCTGAATGAATTTAGAAATATCTCCATGTTCTTTTAACAAACTCGCTGCGTGAGAGCCAGGTTCCAGATGACTGGAAAACAGCTAGAGTCAAGCCTATCCATATATCGGGCAACAAGCAGAGTGTCAAAAATTATCGCCTCATCTCGCTAACTTCAACCATTTGTAAACTTTTGGAACACGTTATACACAATAGTATTTCATTTTTTCTGGACGAACACAGTACCTTAAACCAACTTCAGCATGGATTCAGGAAGGGATTTTCAACAACGACAAAATTGGTATCAACAATACACGACTTCGCTACTTCAATTAATAATGGAAAACAAACAGATGCAATTTTTATGGATTTTTGAAAAGCTTTTGAGAAGCTTTCACACAATAAATTAGTATACAAATTAGAAAAAATTCTCGGGAATGATCAACTTGTTATATGGATATCGGCCTACTTGAAAAACAGAGAACAGTTTGTAGTTTTTAACAATCATTCCTCTCACAGGGTTTCCGTTGACTCTAGCGTTTCCCAAGGGTCAGTTATGGGTCCCCTTCTATTTATTTTATATATTAATGACATAGTATACGGTATACCTGTAAATATAAGGCTCTACGTGGACGATTGCGTTATTTATTCTGAAGTAGAATCCTCAAAGGACCAAGTTTTGTTAAACGAGTCGTTTAACAGGGTTTTTTCCTGGTGCGAGGCTTGGCAAATGTCCATCAATTTTGAAAAAAAACTGTGTACATGTTCATTTCTCATAAGCAAAGCAAATTAAACTTTCAATACTTTACAAACAATGCCATTCTTTCCGAGGTTCAATCTTACAAGTACCTTGGGTTATGGATAACAAATGATCTTAACTGGACAAAACACATAGCAACTTCCAAGGCTAATCAGAAACTGTTCTTTTTACGAAGGGTTTTGAAACTCCCCCCTCCATCTGTCTGTGTTCTTGCTTACAAATCGGTAGTCTTTCCCATACTTGATTATGCTGCAGTGATCTGGGATCCATTTACTCAAACTAACATTCATAAAGTCGAAAAAGTACAAAGAAGAGCCGTTCGCTTCATATATAACAGTTATGGACGAACCTCGGTAAATGAACTGTTAGTAAGAGCTAGCTTACTCTCACTTTCAGAAACAAACTGCATATTCCAATTAAAATATTTATATCAAATAATTAATGGGCATTACACGATAGTTATTGAAAAAATTATTTTATTTTCTTCAGGTTACGCCACCAGACAAAGCCATGATCGTACAATAACTCATTTCGTACCCGCAATAACTGCTTCAAATATTCTTTTTTCCCTAGAACTGTGCAGGATTGGAATAATTTAAATAACCATCAAGTCACAACACAGTCTTTAACATCCTTTGCCGCTAGTCTGGAACAACAGAGAAAATCATTTTACTTGTGTGCTAGTTCTTTTTTTTTCCTAAAGTGAGAGTGATGTGTCATCGGTAAAATTTTGTTACCTTTGTTTACGTTTTAAAACGCAAGTGATAATTATTTGTTTGCTTTGTACTATATATCTGCCTACTATGTGAAATGTGATAGCCTCTTACATCTGTTTTCCTGGTGTTATATGCTGATGTTTACGTCTTTTGTACCCACCTGCTAATGTCCCTCCAGAGGATTAAAGTACCAATAAATAAATAAAAAATAAAATAAATAAATAAATAAATGTGGTGCCTTTTGAAAAAAGCATTCAAGGTTAGTGTGTATGATTCTTCAAAACTTTTGAAAATACCAGTTGAAAGCAATATTGGAGGGTCGTCAGATAGTACATTCCTGGCATCCCCTTTATGATTAGAAAACAGCACGGGATTTTTTTTAGTTATGAAGGAAAAATGGCGGTTTCTAGCATATTGTTTACTATGTGTGAAACATGGTGTGAAATTAGTGACGCTACAGTAATTATCGGACTGGCTGCTATTTCGTCAGCATCTGCAGCAACATTGTCACGCATTTTGCGGATATTTTTTCAACTTTTGCAGGAGTAGCCAGAGTAAAGAAGAGTGAGTATGATAGACGCTTTCTATCTACTACCGGCGGATCTGTTGCACCATAAGATGAATCTGTGTAGTCATCAGCGTTAACAACACATTCATTCAGGGCTGATTGTGCTTCGATATTTGCCTTCTCGTCAGCAAAATCAGTGATATCAAGATCGCCTTTTTTATTGTGTTCAGAAAAATAGTTGCCGAATTTCAGTTTCCTGGAATAATTGTAGATTTTTGAAATATATATTGATCATAAAATATCCTAACTCGCTTGAAGTCGGCATTAAGCTTATCGCCAAACATTTTGTAGCCTTGAAAAAATGATACATCGCAAGATTTTACGAACGTGCGATACAGTTTGTTTTATTTTATTGTATTAGGTCATACAGTGCGTTGGTAATGCACGGCTTGCGTATCTCCTTTTTCGAGGGCTTTAAGGTTGAAGAAAAGCGGTGCACTTATATGCTCTTCAGTTGCTAAAAAATGGTTGAAAGCCCAGTTTGATACCCCTTTCTACGCACACTATATTCCAATTCATCGAAGCAACTTCAGCTCAGAATCTGTTTAGTGCGCTGTTGTTAGTTTGCGATACTGTTCCCCGACCTGCTTTTTATTTTGTATTGTAGGTAATGAAAAGAGAAAAATTATAGGTAGGCGGTCACCTACATTGAATGACAGTAACCCTGAAATGCAACTTGCCAGTGGCATGGAGATGAAGAAGACAAAGAAGATAGACTGGCGTGAGCAGCGCCAGCCACAAAGATTAGTGCGCGGCCGTGCAAGATATTTACTTGATAACTTCAATACCAAAAGGTTCTCAGTTTACCCATATGTTTGATATATATATATGTATATATATATATATATATATATATATATATATATATATATATTGTGGCAAAGCCTTCGAACAGTGGGTCGTCCTCTCGAGTGCCTTCTAGTGGGTCGCCCTTTTCATAAGAAGAAGAGCAGCTCGTGCACAGAGTCGGTCCCCGCATTGACTGTCGCTGTCAAGCATCGTCGACAAGTGTCCGCCAATAAACGTCTTAACAATTTGGTGGAGAGTGCTGTCCCCTTCAAACATCTTTGGTTCGCATTCGATGCCCTTCGAGCTTCGATCCCGTACCGTGCCTTCTACCATAGACGCCGCTCAGCAAACGCTTCCTCCTACACCGACACCATGTCCCGGTGTCCCCCGCATCCGCGACCCTCCTGTCTTCACCGGCGCGGATGGCACCGACGTCGAGGACTGGCTTGCCATGTACGAACGTGTGAGCGTCCCCAATCATTGGGATGAGGCAGCTAAACTCGGTAACCTGTTCTTCTACCTTGCGGGTGTGGCCGGAATGTGGTACAATAACCACGCATCTGATTTCCCGACTTGGTCCGCTTTTAAGACCGCTGTCGTTGACGTGTTCGGCCGCCCTGCCGTTCGTAAACGGCAAGCCGAACAGCGTTTACGTGAACGAGCACAGCAGACTGGCGAGTCCTTCACAAGTTACATCGAGGACATCCTTGACTTGTGCAAGAAAGTCGACCTGAACATGTCAGAGGCTGACAAAATCACGAATGTTCTAAAAGGCATCGCCGACGATGCCTTCACCATGCTTCTGGCCAAGAACCCTCATACTGTGGCAGAAATCATTACATTATGCGAAAGTTACGACGAGCTGCGGCTGCAGCGCTTGATGACCCGTCGATCGCCACCACATGATGCTGGTCTCTCGGCTTTGTCAGCGGTTCCTGACCACACAACCTTGCTCGCCGAAATCAGGTCATTCGTGCGTGAGGAAGTTGCCCGCCAGGTCTCTTTACTGGCTTTTGCTCCGCCACAACATGCTCAGCAGCCATCAAGCACACTTGTACCTCCGCTCCGCCGAGCCATTCAGCAGGAAATCGCGCAGGTCGTTCCAGAATACCACCAGCCGCCTCCTGTCTCTGCGCCACTCAGCTACGCCCAAGTTGCAGCCAGGCCGCCCCCACCGATTTCTGTGGATTGCCCTGTAAGTTACACCGAACCCACCGCGAGGCCCCACGCCTTCGGAGAAACTGTGTCGCCTACATACGCCGACGTCACCCACGTGCCCCGAGTGCCGCCCACCATGCACTCATATCAGCAGCCGGCTCGCCCAACGCGTTCTGCGACATGGATGGGACCCGCGAACAGATGGCGCACTGCTGACAATCGCCCCATATGCTTTGCTTGCGGTCGCGTCGGTCATGTAGCACGCTATTGCAATCGTGTGCAGCAACCACAGGTCGCCTCGAACTTTCCCAGCCAATCAAGCCGCTCTTATGACCAACTGCCACCTATGTCACCGTCGTCCCGCCCCCCTCTGTCTACCCGCCGTTCACCATCTCCGCGACGTCGCTCACTGTCGCCGATGCGGCCACGTCCACTCGAGGGCGACCAGGAAAACTAGTCGTCGCAGTCCACTAAGCAAGGGGTGCGACGCTGTCGAACTGCGGAAGCCCTCAGGAAAGCCCATCGAACGTGATAGACGTACTTGTGGATGACGTTCGTGCATCTGCCCTTGTAGATACTGGAGCCGCCGTATCCGTCATGGACGCAAAACTTAGCCTATTACTGAGCAAAGTGACCTCGCCACTCTCCGGGCTCTCCCTCCGTACAGCCAGCGCCCAATGCATTCACCCTACGGCGATGTGCACAGCCCGCCTTATGATTCAGGACGTGATGTATGCGGTCGAATTCATCATAATTCCTTCATGCTCTCACGACGTCATCCTAGGATGGGATTTTCTCTCCCGCCATGACGCCGTCATTCATTGCGCACCAGCAGAAATAGAACTCACCCAATTCTCTTCTTTGACGCCGGACGACAGTCCATCTGCCGCAAGCAAGTTACTCGTCAGAGATGACACCCAGGTGCCTGCAAACTCGTCCGCGACGGAGTCGGTCTACTGCGCAAGCCTTTCTGACACCGCTGCACTCCTCTCGCCATCTCATCGTGTTTTCATCAGAAAAGGCTTGCTGGTTCCTTTCGCGACCGTGCAACTCACTCACGGCAGCACCAATATTTTTGCAGTGAACTCATCCCCGTACAGCGTTACGTTGGTGCGAGGGGAATGTCTCGGCAGCGTGGAACCCATCGAAGACGAACAAGTTATGGAACAAGTTATGGATCAACCCGATGCCATGCACTGCTCAAGTTCCAGTACGCTTAGTGCTGTTTCGAAATCTGCTTCATCATCCGAAGATGTATTCGGTCCCTCCGTTCCCGACAACCTTACGCCAGGCCAGCGTTCTCAGCTTCTGGGCCTGTTGGAAGAATTCCGGTCTTCTTTTGATGTCGCCCAACCTTCTCTCGGCCGTACACCCACCATTACGCATCGCATCGACACAGGCACGCAGCCACCACTGAGACAGCGCCCATATCGCGTATCTCCCACAGAACGCCGTGTAATCAACGAGCAAGTCGACGACATGCTTCGCCGCGATCTTATTCGCCCCTCTAGCAGCCTCTGGGCATCTCCTGTCGTTCTCGTCACGAAGAAGGACGGTTCTGTGCGGTTCTGTGTGGACTACCGACGCCTCAACAAGATCACTCGTAAGGACGTGTACCCACTACCGCGGGTAGATGACGCTATTGACAGCCTGCAAGGAGCAGAATTCTTTTCATCCCTCAATTTGCGCTCAGGGTACTGGCAAGTACCTATGGCAGAGGACGCTCGACCGAAGACCGCTTTTGTCACCCCCGACGGCTTGTACGAATTCAACGTCATGCCGTTTGGGCTGTGCAACGCGCCCGCCACCTTTGAGCGCATGATGGATACTGTTCTGCGTGACCTGAAATGGCACACGTGCCTGTGCTACCTCGATGACGTCGTCGTTTTCGCTCCGGACTTCTCGACGCATCTTCAGCGCCTACGGCATGTTTTAACGCGTATGAGTGACGCCAGTCTGCAACTGAACCTAAAGAAGTGCAGATTTGCAGCTCGGCAGCTGACAATACTCGGCTACGTTGTGTCCAAGGACGGAATTCTTCCTGATTCAGCTAAGCTTCGGGCCGTGTCCGAGTTGCCCAAGCCGACATCCGTCAAGGAACTGCGCAGTTTCGTAGGGCTGTGTTCCTACTTTGGGCGCTTCATTCGAAACTTCGCGACTATCATATCGCCGCTGACGAAGCTCCTTGGAAGTAACGGGCCTCTCCATTCGTGGTCATCACAGTGTGACGACGCTTTCACAACGCTCCGTCGTTTGTTGACGTCGCCTCCCATACTCCGCCACTACGACCCTACGGCCCCTACAGAGGTACCCACGGATGCCAGTGGTGTCGGCCTTGGCGCTGTCCTTGCGCAGCGCAAACCAGGGTTCCCGGAATATGTCGTGGCGTATGCAAGCCGTACGCTTACTAAGGCCGAGACTAATTACACCGTCACCGAGAAAGAATGTTTGGCAATCGTCTGGGTCCTTACGAAGTTCCGACCTTATTTGTATGGTCGCCCATTTGATGTCGTCACCGATTGTCACGCACTATGCTGGTTGTCGTCATTGAAAGATCCCTCAGGCCGTCTCGCCCGGTGGGCACTTCGCCTGCAAGACTATGATATCCGCGTGCTGTACCGCAATGGAAGGCAACATGCTGACGCCGACGCCCTGTCACGCTCTCCCTTGCCTGACGACAACGCCCACAACTCCGCGTCTCACCTTGTCAATTCTTCCATTAGCATTCATACCATTGCTACTGAACAGCGCAAGGATCAATAGATCGCCTCACTGATCGACTTGCTGGCTGATCCATCCACTCCATCCACTCGCGCGTTGCGTCGTCAAGCCCACCATTTCGCCATTCGCGACGACCTCCTCCACAGGCGCAATTACAACGGTGACGGCCGCCAGTGGCTACTAGTCATACCTCGCAGTATGCGCTCTGACATATGCGAGTTTTTTCATTCCAATCCGCAATGTGCGCACTCCGGGGTATCGAAGACTTACCACCGCATTCGCCAACGGTACTTTTGGCGCGGCATGTACCGCTACGTGCAGAAATTCGTTCGCTCCTGCATAGATTGTCAGTGCCGAAAAGCTTCAACGCACCTATCACCGGCAGGTCTGCAACCTCTACCTTGCACTGCCAGGCCCTTTGGGCGCGTTGGCATCAATTTGTATGGGCCACTTCCACTGACGTCGGCTGGTAACCGCTGGGCCATTGTCGCTGTGGACCACCTCACGCGATACGCCGAAACGACCGCTCTCCCCGCGGCTACAGCGAGCGATGTGGCCTCCTTTCTGCTCCAACGATTCATTTTGCGACACGGTCCACCCCAGGAACTGCTCAGTGACCGAGGCCGCGTCTTCCTGTCTGAAGTCGTTGAAGCCATTCTTAAAGAGTGCAACATTGTTCACCACAAAACTGCTGCTTAACACCCGCAGACAAATCGCCTCACCGAACGCTTCAACCGTATGCTCGGCGACATGCTTTCCAAGTACGTCGCCGCTGGTCACACAAATTGGGATTCCATTCTACCCTTTGTCACCTACGCATATAATACCGCCCCTCAGAACACTACTGGCTTTTCACCTTTCTTTATATTATATGGAAGGCACCCGTCGCACACCATCGACAAGATACTTCCGTACAGGCCAGATCCGTCTGAGTGAGCGCCTATTTCTGTTACAGCCAAGCTTGCTGAAGAGTGTCGAGAGCTTGCAAAGACCTTTACGGCGCACGATCAAGAGCGGCAAAAAAGCATTCGCGCTGACGCCAGCACTACTGCGCCCACGTTCCTCCCTGGAGCGCTCGTTTGGCTCTCGATCCCTACCACTACAACTGGCCTATCTTCAAAACAATTGCCGAAATACGAAGGACCCTACCGTGTCGTCAAACGCACTTCTCCTGTCAACTACTTGATTGAACCAATCGAACCATCTTCGGACATGCGCCGTCGAGGACGCGATATTTTTAACGTGGAGCGCCTCAAGGCCTACCATGACCCGCTCATTGTAACCACCTGTTAGGTCGCCAGGCGGCTCCCTTTTCGTGCCCGGGGTAGTTGTGGCAAAGCCTTCGAACAGTGGGTCGTCCTCTCGAGTGCCTTCTAGTGGGTCGCCCTTTTCATAACAAAAAGGGCAGCTCGTGCAGAGAGTCGGTCCCCGCATTGACTGTCGCTGTCAAGCATCGTCGATCGTCGACAAGATTCCGGCAATAAACGTCTTAACAATATATATATATATATATATATATATATATATATATATATATATATATATATATATATATATATATATATATATATATATATATATATATATATATATATATATATATATATATTATTTGTATCCATCATTGATTGCTCACTCAGTAGGAAATGATTCATCTAAATGTGCCTGAAAAATATATTTACAAAACATACAAATTTCTGTTGGTTTTATTTTCGCCAGTATTTAAATATATACGTTCCCTTTTTTGTTAAGGCACCCGATTCTTGGCCGATCCCCCAGGGTTGGTGAGCCACAAGTTTAGGTTCTATACCTACATCTACATTAGCTCGCGCCAGTCTTTTTCTGCTTGAGAGATTTGTGACACTTACATCAGGCAGCGTGAAAGGCTTTTCCAATATATGGTTAAGACTTGTTATTGTCTTCGAGCATGCGTATGAATTCAAACCCGACGGAAGTCGCTTAGAGCTGGGAGAATCGCCTATCATGTAAATGTTGATCACCGATAATTAAAAAAAAGGCAGGTACTTTGGGTGCAGCTGTTGCAAGAGAGTATCAATATAGTCAAGGAAATCTTGTTTTTTGCAGGCTGTTGGCCCATTGACGACAACAACAAGCGCGGTAATAACCTTGGCCATAAACAAGGCATTGAAAGCACGGTGAAATGTGTTAGATATTTATGATTTAGTTGTGATTTGATGTATACAGCCTTGACACCGCCGCGACCGGAAGAACGTACCTAGCCACTGTAAGCGTAACGCGCAAATCCTGACCGCACAATATCTGGTGTGAACAAGGTTTCAAAAGTTTTAGAGAATTGAAAAACACTTGAAGATTCTCTTTTTTGTTCTTGATACTTGGAACGTTTAGATGCAGGACTCTGAATTTGTGTGTGCTTCGATTAACCAGCTTCCACTTATGGCATAGTACTGGCTGTTGACAGAATGCATTGCGAAGTATTGTCTGTATAAGGCTTTATTGTATAGTCTCCATTAAAATTCTTGAGACATCTGTCGGCTCGACAATGCTTAGATTCTCACAACTTTCTTGCCACAAAAACCTTGCCCCTGTTTGTCCACACAAATTTCCGGTTTGTTTCTCGATAATTAGCAACTTCTGAGCCGAGCAGCAGCCTTGCGTATTTGGTTAACCTCCCAATCATCTATAAGGGTTGATTTGATTTGAAACCTATATCTTTGGCAGACGTTCTTTGCTTTCGTGCTTTGAATAAGATAGTGTTTCTTTTGTCACGTCGGAAGAAACGAACAATTGCACTCTTGTCTCCAGATATGCCAGAAGGTCTTCGATGACACGTGTCCATGTCTCATGGCAATATTTCTTCTCAAATGGCATCACGAAGCATCTTTACAATTTTCATAGGGTCATCACTAGGCGCACCTTGAATTTCCAAGTTATTTTATGAGTTACTGCTCGAGCTCTTCAACCTTACGTTGCAATTTCTTGTTTTCTGTTTCTTGTTCCCCTGTGTTCTGTTTGTTGTAGCTCTTCACAGGGCAACTTAATTTCATCGAACAGTTGTCGCACATTGTCATATACGTCGGTACAAAATTTTATACTTTCTCGCATATTTCAACGTTCGGTCGCATCTCACGGCAGAAATCATAGAAAGGTTTATTCTCTGTTGCCCTAATGAAAACAGCCATCTTCGCACATATCAACACAGTCCTACAGCTTGAAAGCAGTGCAGTGTATACCGAGAGTAAAATAAAGGAGAGGCTCTCAACTGCGTAACTGAACAAATATAGGTGCTACGAAGACCAAGAGCACTGCTGCCAAACTTAGGGGGTCGACACGAGAGAGCCTGCTTTTGTAGTTTTTCCAGATGACGTCTCTGCCGAGTCCTCGCGCATGCGCAGAGCCCCAGCAGCGGGTCTTGGTTCAAGCCCGACTGAATCATTGCAGATTTCCGTGTATACCACATACAAAGCAGAGGGTATGCGGATCTATTCGGTCAGGGCGAGGTGTGATGCCAATATCGAAGACCAGCGTTACCGACGCGCTCTGCGTAAATAAATCAATATAAGTGCTGCGAACAGCGAGAGAAAGGCTGACAAATCAGGGGGGCGATACAGGTAAGCCCTCTTTGTAGATTTTCTGGATAACGTTGCTGTCGAGGGCTCGTGCAGGCACCGAGCTTGAACAGTATCTTGATCCAAGTCCAGCCGAGATATTAAAGATTCCCAGGTATACCACGTACACTGCTGAGGGTAGGCGTATCTTTTCGGTCAGGGCAATGTCCGACGCTGGTTTCAGTGGACAGCGTCGCCCAGTTGCTCTGCGAAATTGAACAAATATAGGTGCTGCGAAGACCAAGAACGACGCTGCCAAACAGAGGGGGGAGACACAGGAAGGCCAGCTTTTGTAGTTTTTCCAGATGACGTCGCTGCTGAGTCCTCGCGCAGGTGTAGAGCCCCAACAGTGAATCTTTATCAGAGCCTGCTCGACATATTGCAGATTTCGGTGTATACCACGTCGACAGCTGAGGGTAGGCGTAGCTTACAGTTGGCTCTTACTAGGTCTTGCCACCACGTTCTTGATGAAAGTTTCAGGAAGCAAATAACCAGGCTCGTGTTTGCGGGTTTTCCTTTGTTGGTGTTAATGACAGTGTGTGAAGCTTTACTGAGAAAATCTCAACATGATGCCACCGGCTATTTCGGCACAAAGGAAAAAACACAGACGAAGCGACCTGATGTCATTCCGTATGTGCACAGAGTGGCTCATTTATTGAAGCATGTCGCCTCTCGTTTTGAAGTCTCTGCCGTGTTCTTGGCCCCTCGTGGGCTTTCGCGCATTTGTGCTCGTTCGTAGGGCGTACGAAGTGCTCATTGTTTAAAGAAGCACGAAAGGAAGTTTTTGATTGATTGATTTGTGGGGTTTAACGTCCCAAAACCACTATATGATTATGAGAGACGCCGTAGTGGAGGGCTCCGGAAATTTAGACCACCTGGGGTTCTTTAACGTGCACCCAAATCTGAGCACACGGGCCTACAACATTTCCGCCTCCATCGGAAATGCAGCCGCCGCAGCCGGGATTCGAACCCGCGCCCTGCGGGTCAGCAGCCGAGTACCTTAGCCACTAGACCACCGCGGCGGGGCAAAAAAAGGAAGTTTTTGAATTGTTTGGTAGGCATTGTCTACTTTATCCTGCTCAGCTGTCACAAGGTGTACATTAGCCAGTTGGACCGTTTTATAAACGATCGCTTAAGGGAACATGCACTGTCAATGAGAAACGGCACGGGTTTGCATTTGCCGCATAATTGTAAGAAATGCTTATGTGAACCGCAACTGCAACGTACGAGAACATTGTTATGAAGCAAAGACAACGTGGCATGTGAATTGGCAGAAGCGATGTTTATTAGACAATTTGGCGAACAACCCTAATGAAAAAACGTTCACCATAGGAATGGTGGATTCCACCAGCATCCATTTTGGTGGATTATGGCGATGGAAATGGTAGCACTTGGTGTGTGGTGGCTATGGTGGAGCGGATGGTGGATGGTGCGCTCCAGCCGGCAATGTTGGAGCGCGAAGCAGACTGAGAACCACCGTGACGAGCTGCCTTTAAAGAAATAATAAAATTGTATAAAAAAGAATGTAGCAAGGATGCGTAAAAAACACTCGCCAGCGTGGCATCGAACCTGGCACCTCTGAATTTCGTACTGAGTACACTAACCACTGCACCAAGCTGACAGGTGGCGGTGCGGCTTTTAAAGAAATAGTGAACCCATAAAGTTACTGTTTAACTTCAGTTCTCTTTGTCGTTTATTTGGGTGGGACGAGATCTGCACCTGCTACAAAAATTTGCACATTTGATAAACACGAACAACTACTGCTTGTAACGATTGCCACTGAGATAATGGCAAGAGCGCTATGTTGTTGTTACTATTTACAACCGCGAGAAAAAAAACAACTCAGTGGACAGAGGAGCAGGTAGAGTTTATCGGCGGTTACTGCTAAGTTTGATTCCAGTACGAAGATTCCAGCACAAATATTTCAGCACAAAGATTGATTCCAGAGGCTGGAAACTTGCTGAGCTCGCCTCACGCCACAAACTTAACGTTATGACTGACGGCAGTCCAATGTATTTGCGTGGTTTGAGATATAGTAGCTGCTTGGATCTTGCATTGGTGTCACGGCAATTCACCCAACAAGTGCGATGGTTCACTGATATTGTGACTCACGGCAGTGATCATATTCCAACGTATCTGAAGGTCCAGGTTTTGCAACTTCCTCCTCATAAACTAACAGAAGAGCTAATTGGACAAAATACAAGACAACGGTGGGAGGCATGCGATGACATCGCGTGCGGCCTCTAGGAGGTAATGAAAAAATGTTATGAAGAGGTTACGTGCGCCTTTGAATACATATCAAAGCACACAGAATTTGATATAAAACTTGAACGACTACGAACGATTCGTAGGCGGGCGGAGAGGAGGTACAGGTGCACTGATTTGATCCATCACCTCAGAGACGCTCGACGTCTACAAAAGAAAGTCCCACGTCGAATAGGCAAGCTGGAGGACCAACGGTGGAAGAAATTTTGTGAATCACTCGATCCTCGCAAGCCTATGTCCCATATATGGAAGACGGTGCGTGGCCTTGGCTCGACTCCACAACAACATCCATTCAGCACATTGGCTCTCCATCAAGGCCGCCTGCAGGTTGACGTTGTTGAAGATTTCTGCGTGAGGATTGCGGGCCATTTGGTTACCATAAGTGACGAAGTTCTCGGAGATGTTCCTGTAGCACGAGTTTCTGAACTGAATATGCTTTGCTCACTCGAGGAACTGGATGCAGCTCTAGCCCCCTGCAGACGCTCATCGTCACCTGTGCTGGACGGTATTACATACTCTGCTTTATGCCATCTTGGAAGACGTGGCCGAGACCAGCTACTAAAACGCTAAAACCAGTCATGTAACAATAGCGTCGTTCCAGAAAGGTGGAAATCCAGGCGCTTGGTACCAATCCTCCAACCTGGAAAGTCACCGCTTGATATGGCATCATATCGACCCATTGCGCTATCCAGCTGCGTGGGGAAAATAACGAAAAGATTGGTTCTGACACGCCTCGAGTGGTACCTTGAACGCTATAATATATACCCCGAGGCTATGGCTTTTTAGGGGCGAAGATCCTTAGGGCGTGGGCTGTGCGTCCCCTGTAGCTTGTATGTAGCCACCTCTAGTTTAGTTCTTGCAGTGTTCACTAGATGGCGGTACCGTCCCCTGTTTGTAACCACCTCTAGTTTAGTTCTTGCAGTGTTCACTAGATGGCGGTATCGTCTCCTGTATGTAGCCACGTCTCGTTTAGTTCTTGTAGTGTTTACTAGATGGTGGTACTTGTAGCTGATGATGAAAAGATGCAAGATGTTATAAACTAGAAAGCGGTACTTGTAGTTGATGAAAGACGCGAGATCTTATAAAATAGGAATGATGTCACATATGGCGCGTGTCATTGGTTGAAGGCAATCGTTCGATTTAGTGCGGTGACGTACGCTAGGGGGAGCGATGTAATAAAATCGAGTGGGCAAAATGTACAGAGGATTCATGGTTTCCGAGGTTTACCTCCGGAGCTTCGCCCACTCATCATCATTCACTTCGTGGATATGGCGGAATTTTTTTCAAAGAGGCGGCTCTTCTATTGATAATGTCATTGACCTCGTAACCTCTTTGCAACAACAGAAATACCTCAAGCGCATCTCGGTTGCAATGTTTCTTGATGTGAAAGGTGCATACGACAACGTAACGCATGATGCCATCCTAGATGCCTTGGCGAACATTGGAATCGGTGGAGAAATGTTTCGATAGATTCGGAGCTACTTACAGAGGAGGTCCTTCTTCGTGCTTACTGCGGAAGACCGCAACGTTGATCATTACGCCACTCGTGGCGTTCCACAAGGCGGGGTTCTCAGCCTTACGCTGTTTAACCTCACGATCATTGGCCTTTTATAAAGTCTACCTCGATCAGTCAATATATCTACATACGCTGATGATATATGTATCTGGGCTTCAGCAGTGACACGACGCCAGGTACGCGCACAGCTCCAAAAAGCAGCGAGAATAACGTCGACGTACCTCCATGCTCGAGGCCTCACTATTTCCACTGAGAAGTGCGCCTTAGCCCCTTTTAACCGCAAGCCCATGATCTATTATTCTGTTTCCATCAACAACTTGAACCTTTCGTATACGAGACTTCCCCAATTCCTGGGCGTCACCATTGACAGAGATCTCTAGTGGAGGGTTCACATCTCGCACTTGAAGAAGAGGCTCAGCTCTATCACACACGTGATGAAATTTCTCGCTGATAAAACGTGGGGCAGATCAATGTCATCTGTGATTCAGCTGTACAGAGCGCTCTCCTTGGGATATTAGCGGTATAGCACTCCCGTGCTTTCCAACGCCGGAAAAACTAACATCAGGGTCCTGCAAAGAATTCAAGGCCAAGTCCTCCACACATGCTTGGGTCTACCTCGGTGCGTAATACGTTAGCGAAAATTGGTCCATCCGATCACGACATATATAACTGTCGACACACTCCGGACACATATCAGTTACACATCCAGAGTGCCTAACCACCACCTTGCTAGCTCTCCAATAGAAAGACCAAAGGCAGCGTTTTCCAAAGTTGTTGCGGCTAACCAGAATTCTATCTCGTGGAGATTCTCCCTCGCAACCATACAACTATCTCCGGAGTGGTGCTTGAAAAGACTGACTGTGAGCATTGAAGTGCCGGTGAGATCTAAAAAGGCAAGCCTGTCATTTGCAGCCCTCAAGCAGATCTCACTGGACCTTTTGCATTTGTCGTATGCTAACTGAATTCATGTTTAGACGGATGGTTCGGTCTCGGGAAGTTCGACAGGTGCCTTTGTCATACCATCTCGATCAATCACCGTCAAATTCAAGACATCACACGTCATGACATCTACGGGATCCGAGGTCGCCGCTCTTTGAGCCGCTGTAAAGTTTGTTACGCAAGAATCCCCTAGTAGATTGGCCATTTTCTGCGACTCCAAGGCAGCCCTTCAATGCGTGTGGTCTACGACCACCAGATGGTGTATCGTATTATTAAAATTTGTAATCCCGTGGCTGATCAAGGACACAACATCGCTTTACAATGGTTGCCGGGCCATTGTGGTATCAGTGGTAACCACCTCGCCGACGACGCTGCCTGATGTGCCCACGATGGAGTTCCCACACAGTTAATACCCTTGTCAAGAGTAGACGCAGCTAGAGAATTCGTCACATCGCGCATAATGCCACGCTCGCGCACTGGAATCCTCCACTTAAATCCAATATTGCCCTAAGAATCTTAAGTCATTACTCCAGAAACAACTGACATCCAACAATTCTCGACGTGACGCTAATGCTGTGCCGGCTGTAAACAGGGGTAGCGTTTACTAAGTCATTCAGCCATCGCAGTGGCATGGCAGATTCATCCATGTGTGAAAGCTGCAACTGTATAGAGACTATTGAACATTTCTTGTGCCACTGTGCCCGATTTGATGAAGATCGCCGGGCTCTCCAGTGTGCCTTGAATAGACTCGATGACCGGCCACTTAATAAAGCAAAGATCTTAGGAGCCTGGTCATGCAGCACATCATCACAGAAAGCCACACGAGCCCTCCTGAGATACTTGACAGCAAATTCATTGAGGGACCACCTGTGAAACTCGGCATTGTGTGTGTGATGTGACATGTGTTTATCCTTCTCTCTCTTTTTTACTCCCTTCTCCCCCTAGCCATGTGTAGGGTGGCAAACTTGACACATAGTCTATTTAACCTCCCTACCTTTCCTACATTCCTTCTCTCTCCCTCTCTCTGTACTGCCAAGTTTTTTATTCGTTTCTCGCTCCTTCCAAATGGCGGTATCAGTTCAGGCTTTATAACGCTTCTATGCTCATTCGATAGATAAGCCCACACAATTGATTTTTGTGTTTTTCGCACAACACACACCGCAGTCGTGCCAGCGCACCACTGTTGCTCTGTCGTTAGGAACAGCTACATAACGGCTAGTCCGAAACGAATGCAGTGCGCCAGAAACATTATGCTATTATATTGGTTCAGTAAGCATACGAATTGACGGGTCTATGTTTTCGCATAAGAGCCAGCGAAGCGCCGGCGAGTGCGACCGGCGGCTGTCGGTGAGGCGAGGAGGCCGCACTTCCTTTGGTGGAAGTGCTGCAAGCGCGTGGCATTGATGTTTGTCGCTTCTTGCGCGGACACTGTGTTCTGCTCTAACACTGAAAGGGGCAATTGTGAACTGGAGACCATTTTATTGTCGACAACTGCTCACCGATGTAAAACATTTATTGTCATGTTCACAGTGACAACTCTAGTCTTCTAAACATCACAACAAAGAAACACATCGCGGATGTCAAACTGATGTAAGTACGTGAGCGTAATGTAAACATATTGACGGTCGCATATTCTATGCTCCACAAAAATTGAAGCGTTGTTGACACCACAGGAATAAAAAAACTTACTAGAAAGCATAATGAGCAGCGTTGGTTTCTTTTGACTGTAAACATATACCTGTGCACATTCAAAAATGAAACACTACAAATAAGCGATTTCACATGTATACTCTTCTGTGCTTTTCATCATGCCACCGTCATCTACCTTGCTCACGAAGCATTCCACCAAACACGTTTTGCTTTGCCACAATGAGCCGGCATTTTCCACCGTCAAAACCATTGGCTCGCCACCACCACCACCATCTGCCACCATTTTTTTCACTCTCGCTGCCATCAGCCATTATGCCCACTACAGTTTCCACCATATCCACTAATTTTGTCACCATATCCACTGTTCTTTCAACCATATCAAACAACGATTCCAGCATCCACCAACCCAGGATTTTCAAAAGGGTATGTATCAGTGTTTCATCTCTGTCATTGTATGATAATGAACTTGATTTTCGATCTGATAGATTGTGATTATAGTAGGTTGGTCTCTTCTTGTGGTTGCACGGAAGCGTGAGGGTTTTATAAGACGAGCATCGGTTCAATAAAAGTCAGTTGCGAGTGCGCGCTTTTCCGACTCTCTTCTTTCGTCTTTTGAGTTTGCGCCAACAATGTTCTGCACAGTTACACACCAACTTGCCCGACAGCATACGTTACTGAGACCATGGAACACTTAGAGAACACATAGTATACAATGGTCGCCCCCCCCCCCCCCCGAGAAATGCCACCTTTTAAACTGTTCTGACTTTCAAAAAGACCTGCATAGTCGCAACAATGTGATGGCCGTTTAGGTGCAACACTGTGGTAATATTTGGAGCCATTGACCGCCATCACCAGTATTAGGCCAATAAAAAAACTGAAGTTACAGCAAAGCATGCTAGGAACAAAGAAAGCGGGAACATGATTCTTGTCATGATTACGTGGCAGCTTGTTATTAAGTTTTAAAAACTTGATCTTTTTGAACAAAACATAAAAAATAAACTCGTTTTTGTCTTTAAACTTCATGTGTTGATGTAATTTTTTGTTTATTTTGGCCAGTTAAGAGAGCAACATGAAAAATTTGGTAGATCCCACATACCACGAGAATCATATGTTATCCAAAACATTTCGAAGGAGAGTGACTATGCTGTAGTTTTTTATGCTGCGAAACATAAAAAGGGATGCTAAGAATATGTACAAATGTTGTACGCAGACACAGTTGCAAGTATTTTATATAACCAGTTGTTTGTAGTGGCGTAACGACGCCGACCACAACGTTAGTATAACCAAAACCTGAAGCGATTAGCTGATATGTGTCACTTGTGCTTTCAAAGACAGTAGTTCTGGCTAGTGCAACGCAGACTAACATCAAAGGATGGCGCTCAACTCCAAATGATGTCAAAACGACATGACGACTTGATCATTGGAGTACATGGGTAATGTTTAAGTTTACACAATTGGGTAGCCACCAACACTATTGACGCTGCGCTCACTTTACGACTGCGCAGGTTTTTTTTTCTAAAGCTGTTTAGAGATCTGGTGTGGTTCTATGATGGAATGCTCGAAAGGCCTTCTGAATAACCAATATTTGTTCTCGCATGACCAATATTTGTTGAATAACCAATATTTGTTCTGTCAATGACCTGTCTCTTATTACCTGCCTACCACGACCCATGATTAAAAGTGTGGACCACACGTGTCTCGAAGAAAAGTTTTGACGACGTACGTGACGTCCCGTTATTCACATCATGGTCAGCCACATATATTCATTTGTTAAACCCTCTTATCTTTCCGTAGTAACTTCAGTTTACCGCAAGTCAAGGAGGCAATCATGAGAGCATACAGACGTAGGCAGATACACAGATTGCCTGCTGTTCACAAAGAAATATTTCTAATATAAAACGAAAGGTAAGTTTTCCCCTAAATATACCAAACATAATTACGAAGCTACCAAACTCTAATGAGGTATGCAGGCGAAATATTTTCATTGTTTAGGAAGTTTTGTATAGAAATTAACGACAAAACGTGCATGCCTTGCTGAAAAATTGCGAAACGTCTCGACATCTGGAACAGAACCATTAGTTTAGTTTTACTGCAAGAAGAGGGGGACGCACAAGTTCGAACAAACTCAAACAATTTTCAAGCACTAAAGAAAGAATGCATGTTACAGAAGCCTTAAAGTAAATGGGGCATAGGGTCTACCCTCTGCCCATAAGATATGTATAATGTCGCTCGTCATGTGCTCTATATCATGTGCTCTATATTGCGACCACCTGGGGTTCTTTGACGTGCACCCAATTATGAGCACATGGGCCTACAGCATTTTTGCCTCCACCAAAAATGCAGCCACCGCAGCCGGGATTCAATTCCAAGTCCTGCGGGGGATCGAGTGTGAATTGAGCCCAGGCTGTTTACGTGGATAGCAGGCGTTCTACCACACACCCACGCGTATGCTTAGGAGTACATCAAAAATTACTTCCTCTGCTTGGAAATACAGTGAAAATAACTCTGTTCGTAAACACACGTGTCTTTGGGGGTGGGTGTGCAATCGTACTTTGATAGAGGAGAAAAAAAAGTTTACTTTAGTGTTCAAGTAGTTTTAGGCGAATGCATAAGGGACCCTGTGTGTTTTGCTCCAGTAAAATACTTATCTTTCCGTTGCACAATGTTATGATGATCCTCATGTTGCGGCCCTCAGCTTCTTTATTGACCTTTAAGTTCTGTACCATAGGCTCAGTACACTGTTTTCGACGACTTGAATGATAATTAGGTTCTACTCTACTTCATTGCATGCATGAGTTCCATTATTTCACTCAAACCTTTTCCCAGAGGGAATAGTGGAGGAGAGACTTACAAATCAGGCATTCACAATAAATATTTCATCAAGGGCACCAACATTTTCCCAAGGCACAGGTTTCATCGAAATTTTAAGAATTCTCACTCTCATGATTTCACGCTTGACAAATATCCTGGCTATCTTTAACATTTTTTTCAAAGTTGTTTGCCTAGAACTGCAGCTGTTCACGAAGAAATACAGGCCGCACAACTCCCTGCCCAAGAATTTCACATAGTGGGACCAGTTGAAACCTTTTTCTAAAACTGTTGAGTACTCTTAGACCTCCCAATTTTCCAACACAAGCGCTGTCCGATGCTCAGCCTACAAAACCTCAGCTCACAAAAGTAATTAAGCAACTAACTGAAACCACAACGAGAAGTGCGGCAGCTTCGGCTAGTTGGTATGACATGACGGTAGTTATAGAGTGAGAACAAAACGACGACACAGAGACAAGAAGGACATGAAGGACACATAACGCTCGTGTACTTCGTGTACTTCTTGTCTCTGTGTCGTCGTTCTGTCCTCGCGCTATAACGATCGTCATGCCAACGAGGAGCCTTGCTGTGTGTGTACCTTTGTGATGGGAGTACGGTAAAATTTCAGCAAGAAGGATATTGAGATTTTTTCATTGCGACCTCTGTACAGTCTAACACAACAGGTGCCTCTCTATATTCTTCGAAGAATTGAGATGGATTGCTTGAAACTTCCTGTTTCATTGACCTTGGAATTGGAGATTGCAGTACTGCTGCAAGGTTACGGAGTGCAATGTTACGCGAGAAGATTATTCGGCTTACAGATAACAGTTGGCGCCATACACACAAAGGATAAACAATTGTTCAAGTGCACAAGAGCAAGAATGGCTCGTTCAATAGTAGACATTGCAGCTACTGCGTTGGTGATCTTGCCCCCTATATTACTAATAGCTACAAGCGCACTCATTGATGACACACCATTGTGAGCAAGCACAGTATAATCTGATGTCAACGTATCCACTAGCCAGAACTCCATCCCTCCAATGGAGTCCACATCGGCCTGGATGCCCTTGTGTTGTGCTCACAAGTCGGGTACATTCTTCATGCACTGGGAAAGCTAAAGAAGTGCTCTTGGAACCTCCACTGTTGAAACAGCTGTATCAGTTGCACCACTGCACAGCTGTAGCAGTTGTAGTAGCTGTAGCAGCTGTAGCAGTTGTAGCAGTTGCAGTAGTTGCACCATCACATCGCATGGATGTGATGCAGTTCCTAGGCCCTGCTTTGTACCTGCAAAGAAAAAAGCTTTCACATAAAGACAGATTCATGTCAACTGAAGACAGCTGAGAATCTTCTAACACTTGGAAAAACGATGTCACACTGATTTAACTTGTTTCAGATTTATTGCAATAAAAGCCTATTACATTGCTCGTTCAACTTAGTAATAAATAAAAAGGCTTTTTTTTTCTAGCATCATATGTATGCACTCTTGTCTAATGGCTGATGAGGTGTACTGTAGTCAGATGACAAAATCTGATTCTGTTATATACCTTTGTGTGGGCAGTTTAACCTCTTTATAAGAGGCATACACAGGGAAGCAATACTTTTCGTTTATGTTCAATTCTTGTCTTTTGTGTTATTTCTTGCCGACCACCGCCTATACAGTGGGGTGCCCAATCGGCACCGCGGAAGCAATGCCCTGCACATGGTTAACACTGCTTTTGCAGATGAGCAGAATATCCACTGTGAAGAGTTCTCATGGCCGCTAGAATTCGAGTACGCTTGGCCGAGACAACAGACTGGAAAAGACCACTTCCAAGATTTTGCAAGCGCTCATTACCTGAAACAACCTGCGTGGATTACAGCGAAAGAGCGGAACTGGTTTACGAACACTGGTTGAACTGCACCCTTATCGCCGGTGTACAAAACCCAGCGACCATCCCAGATGCAGTGGGGGGGCGGGGGGGGATGGGTTCCGCGGAAGCGACGCCCTTCAAGTGGCTGATCCTGCTTTTTCAGGTCAGCAGCACTGCGAAAAGTTCTGATGGGAGCTGGAATTCGAGTACGCTTGGTCATGACGACAAACTGAAAAACACCACTTACACGATTTAGCAAGCGCTGATTACCTGAAGCGACCTGCCGTGCAATATAGCGAAAGGGTGGAGCCGGTTTTCGAACACTGGTTGAACAGCATCCTTACACCAGACTACAAAATAGAGCGACCTTCACGGACACAGTGGGGCGTGGAATCGGCACCGCGGCAGCGATGCCCTTCATGTTTTTATGACTGCTTTTGCAGTCTTGGGAAGTAAAAACATAGCGACCATATAGAACATATAGTGGAAGAAACGACACCACGCTGAACTCGTAACTAAACATTATTGAAAGAAACACGCACATATATCAAGCATTTGACCCGGTCACGTAGACAACCAAAGGCGTCTGCGCATCAAAGCAAACAAAGTATGAAACAAGCCTAATCATATTCATCATAAAGACGTGTGTGACAACAATAAAAAACGCAAAAGAACATGCCTTCCTACTTGCCAAAAACTTACAGAACGGTGCCCAACAAACTAACAATCACTTTAACATGGCAGTGCAGAACTCTGAAACGGCACTTCATTTTCACCAAGGGCTACAGAAGGCTTGCCTACACACATTTTTTCCTCCTTTTAAATGAAGAAAGCCTCCATCACTTCCCTGGTGCACTTATCTCGATGTCCAAACAAACAAGTGGCTTTATCTGCCAAAGGTTGGCAGCCACACTCCCTACCATGAGCTAGCAGGTGCAACCCGCCGGTGGCCGTTGAAGAGGTTAAGTGTTCTTTTAGTCTCACGTTAATGCACCGCCCGGTTCGTCCTATGTAAAACTCCCCGCATGTCAATGGCACCATATATACAACACACGATGTACACTGAACATATCTGTTTGTTCTCTTCTTCGGACAGTACGTGCAGGTCCTTCGTAGACCCGAACTTCTTTTATGCACGCGGGAGCAAATGAAGGACAACGTTTGGGGAGCGGACATCACCACGCGTACCCCATATCTACTGGTCACATTTTTCAAGCAAAGTGAAAACTTGTGCACATAGGAAACCACAACCGACATGCGGGGAGGTTTACATAAGACAAACTGGGTGGTGCATTAACGTGAGACAAAAAAACAAACACTTAACCTCTTTAGCGGCGGCCGGCGGGTTGCACCTGCCAGCTCATTGTAGGGAGTGTGGCTGCCAAGAGTTAGCAGATAAAGCCACTTGTTTGTTTGGGCATCAAAATAAGTGCACCAGGGAAGTGATGGAGGCTTTTTTTCATTGAGAATGAGGGGGAAAAGTGTGTAAGCAAGCCGTCTGTGGCCCTTGATGAAAATGAAGTTTGGTTCCTGGGTTCAGCGCTGCCGCGTTAAAGTGATTGTTAGTTTTTTGGGGACAGTTCTCTAAGGTTTTGGCAAGTAGGAAGGCATGTTCTTTTGCGTTTTTTCGTGGTTGTTACACACGTGTTTATGATCAATATGTTTAGGCTTGTTTCATACCTTGTTTGCTTTGATGCCTTTGATGCCTTTAGTTGTCCACGTTACCGGGTAAAATGCTTGATAGATGTCGTGTGCCTTTTAATGAAGTTTAGCTGCGAGTTCAGCGTGGTGTGGTCTCTTCCTCTGTCCTTGTCTATATTTTTGTGCTGTTTTTACTTCTCAAGTATGAACCACAAACTAGCCCAACTTTCGCTATTACTGCTTTTGCAGGCTGGTAATTTCACTTTTTCATCTCGGTCTTTTGTTTTGTTTTTGTTTCGTTGATTTCACGCCCAAAATACTGTTTGCATGGTATGTTGTCGAATTAAAGTCCTGAGCAAGTGTCCCGTTATTCCTCGCGTTTCGTTTACTGCGACGTTTTTTATTCTATTGTTGATATTCATGTGTGGTGACCTTAAAATGAATGCGAGACCCTCATCCTAGGCAAACCTTGCTCAGCTTTTGGAAGCCCAAAACCTATTTACAGCGAAACTGACAGCTATCAAGGAAGCACAGACACAGCAGACACATGTCAATTATTTGATGTGTGCGTTTAGAGCCAAAAACAATTTGTTTACGAGAGACGCCGTAGTGGAGAGCTCCTAAAATATTGACCACCGGGGATTCTTTAACGTACAACCAAATCTGAGCACACGAGCCTATAATATTTCCGCCTGCATTGGAAATGTAGCCACCGCCTCCTGGATCCTATCCGGCGACCTCTGGTTTAGCAGCCGAGTACTTCAGCCATTAGACCAGCGCGGTGGGGTGGACGCCTGTCATAAGTGATCTCGGCTCCCCAATTCAGACTTTGGAGTCTAAGTTGCATTGCCTAATGACTTAATGGTCTTAGCGATTGTAGAAAGGAAAATGAAGACAGAAACAGGTAATAAAGACACTCCTGTTGAAAATTGATTACCTAGAGAATTGTAGCCCACGTTGCAGCCTTCTGTTTTACGAAGTGGATGACAAGAAAGACTCTAGTAAAGAATGAAAAGGTTATGTTCGTGAAATTTGTGAGGGTAAACTTGAAATGCAGTCCGTTTCTATCGAATGGGCCTACATACTTAGATAGCTTCAGTTGGGAAAAAATTGTCCTTTGATTTCTAATTTCACCTTGTTCAAAGAAAATCAACAAAATCTGCACAGTGCTGAATAGCTGATAGGAAGTGAATTCGGCAGTTCGGAGCACTTTTCTAAAACGGTCAGCACAAAACAAAAATGTTTATAGAATATTCTCAATCTCGAAAGAAGAAGGTGGTAAAATGAGACTTCAATTTGACAATCTGATCATGAATGAGCCGAAGTACGCGTAAGACGATGGAGTGATACAAGTTGTAGCCCTCACTTGACCGTAACGGGTAGAAGCTGTAAAGCTTTCTTTTCTTCTGGTCAATTGTAGAAGCATTAAAAATAAAAAGAATGAATTCAATAGCTTGACTGAAACAGTAAGGCCAACTGTAATCCAAGAGAATGAGTCGTGCTCAGATGAGAATATTACTGACAATAAAACATTTCGAGATGGCTTCACTGCCTGAGGAAAAGACAGGAATTTTCACAGAGAAGGTGTGTTCAATTCAGTAGATAGTAACATTCAGTCATTCTTGGTCAACGGGGGTGTAGGCGACTGCCAGGCAGTATTCTGCAAGATTATGCTTATGCTGCAAAATAGCAAAATGAAGGCAGCGTGTAGTTTTCACCACCCACCAGGCTCCTCCATCCGTGCTTTATTACAGCGCACAGCAGTTCTCAAAGCAATGCACGCTGATACGTTAGTAACCGGTGGCGACTTCCTTTTGCCTTCTCTGAACTGGCGCCAACAGCTAATATTGTTACCGCAACAGATAGCGGCAGTCAACAATTGAATAATGTATTAGAATATTTAGCATTTGAACAAACTACGTTACAACCGACACGGGGAGAAAATGTTTTAAGTCTGGTACTTACAAACCAATTGGTACTTCTTTCATTATCTAATTTTGTGCTTGGTATAAGTAATGATGACGCTATGGTGTGCTGGCTGAGTGTTAGCTATGTAAAAACCGCACCTGGCCCTAAAAGGTGAATATTTAATTTTAAGATCGCCAATGTTGCTCAAAATAACTAGGCCCTGATTTTCTACATGACGCTTTATGAGGCACTAGCTGCGACTGAAAGTGTAGCCAAGTTATGGACATTATTTAGGCAATAAACAGTGAAAATTAAACTTCAGGTCGTTTTATTCTTGACATTACCCCAAGGCGTGCCAAAAGCATATCCTGGTTTACCAAATCACTGTAAAGACTAACACAAAACAGGAAGAGAAGCTATTAGATCTTAAGAATGGTAGCCCCAGATGAGAACAAAATAAACTTTCAGAATGTAATATCGGATGTAATAACCCAGCTTAAGGACGCTATTCACATGGCAAAAGATTCTTACTTTGGTGCACTGTTCTCTATTACAACAAAATCCCAAACAATTATGGACGCATATAAAACGAAATGGGAAGGACATAGTAGCTGTACCCTTGTTGGTAATAAGCAATAACACTGTAAGTGACGACAAAGCTAAGGCCAAAAGCATATCCTGGTTTACCAAATCACTGTAAAGACTAACACAAAACAGGAAGAGAAGCTATTAGATCTTAAGAATGGTAGCCCCAGATGAGAACAAAATAAAATTTCAGAATGTAATATCGGATGTAATAACCCAGCTTAAGGACGCTATTCACGTGGCAAAAGATTCTTACTTTGGTGCATTGTTCTCTATTACAACAAAATCCCAAACAATTATGGACGCATATAAAACGAAATGGGAAGGACATAGTAGCTGTACCCTTGTTGGTAATAAGCAATAACACTGTAAGTGACGACAAAGCTAAGGCCAAAAGCTTTAATCAGTATTTCTGCTCCGTCTTCATCACAGTGATAAGAAAGAATAAAAACAGAGAAATTAGTAAAAGAGACATAGGCGAGATAGATAGCATCAATCTTTCTACACGTGAAATCCAAGCGTTGCTGCAAGGGTTATATGCATCAAAGGCTTATGTTCCTGATGGCCTTCCAAACTGTTATAACTTTGTGCAACATCAGTGGCTTCATATTTAAAGATAATTCATGATAAATTGCTAGAAGATTGTTTTCTTCCGGATGAGTGGAAAGTTAGGCCGTCGTGTTGAGACAGGCGCCCGTAGTGTAGTAGCAATGTATAGGCGGATGTTTCTGACGTGTGTTTCATTTATATTTCATTTCATTTATTGCATCCTTAAAGCCCGAGGGCATTACATAAGTGGGGGGGGGCAACAAATACGCTGTGAGGGTGTACAAATAAATGTAATCAACCTATCATAAACAATACAGTTCTAAATACGCATATGGAAGTTTGGTCCAGAATGACAACAAAAACTAATCAAACAATGAACAAAAAAACTTTTGACTGGGAAAATGAACGCAAAGAATATGGCAAAAAAGTTGTACATGCAGTACGCTGGTGGGATATAGCTACAGCCATGGGTTATTGGGTGAAATCAAAGTGGCATTCAAATTTTGCGTGGAATGATCTGCGGTCAGGTGTGGGAACTACCGAGTCGGGGAGGCGATTCCAAAGTGTATTTGCTTGGGGGGAAAAAGGAGTCGTTCATTGCAGATGTACGGCCGTTGATTGGTGCAATGGGGATAGAATGGTTTATGCGAGAAGTCCTGTTAGGGGGCTGTAAAATTTCGTGTCTTGATTTCGGGCGGAATAAAAACTGTGCAGGAGGCATAGGCGTGAGATCAGGGGGCATGACGCGAGAGATGGTATTTGTATTGATTGTTTTAGGGCGGTGACGCTAATTTCTCTGAAGAACTATCAGGCTATAAAGCGGGCAGCATGGTTTTGGACTGATTCTAGTTCATTAGCGAGATATGCCTGGGGTGTATTTCAAATGAACGATGCGTATTCGAGCTTTGGGCGTACGTATGTTAAGTATGCTAGTTTTTTTAACGTCAGGAGATGCTGATTTTAGATTAAGGCGCAAAAATCCAAGCGTGCGCAGAGCGTCTGAGCAGATGGACTGCACGTGTGGTGCAAATAAAAGAGTTGGGTACATGTGCACACCAAGATACCTGTATGATGAAGCCGAATCGAGAGGAAGTGAATTGATAAAGTAGGTATGATGAACAGTGGTGCGTTTACGGGAAAATGACATCGATTTGCATTTGGTTAGGTTTAACGGCATTGATGAGTTTTGGCACCATAGCACAACTGTGTGGAGGTCTTGTTGTAGTTTAGTGCTAGTTTAAATGTTATGAATGGGGGAGTATATGACACAGTCGTCCACAAACAGTCGTAGTTTTGTTTGAATGTTTGTGGGTAGGTCGTTTATGAATAATAAATATAGAAGGGGTGATAATCCCACGCCCTGGGGTACGCCTGATGATACACTAGTTAAAGAGGAGTTATGATTATTAAAAGAGGTGAAGTGTTTACGGTTCGAGAGGAAGTGTTCAACCCAGGATACAATATTCGGGACAATGCCAAGTGAATGAATTTTGCTAAGTAATATAATATGTGGGACGCGATCAAAAGCTTTAGAAAAGTCAAGGAAGATTGCATCGATCTGAAGTTTATCATCAATGCTTTTTAGGATGTCGTCGGTAAACTCGGCCAATTGGGTCTCGCATGAAAAATGCTTTCGAAAACCGTGCTGGTGGTTATAGAAGATATTTATTGAATCAAGGTGAGTCGCGATGTGAGATGTTTTAATGTGTTCCAGTAATTCAGAGTGAATGCTAGTCGGGGAAATTGGGCGGTAGTTTGCTGGATTAGTTCGTTCTCCGGTTTTGAAGATCGCGACTATTCGGCCTATCTTCCAATAGTCTGGAATTTCACTTGTTTCAATGAACTGCATGAAGATGAGACATAGAATCTGAGTAACCACTGTGACGGCGCTAACTAAAAGATTGGGGGTTATTTTGTCACATCCTAGGGCTGAAGATATCTTAAGACGAGTGATTAGTTTAGCGATTCCTTCAGGGTTAAATGCTATTTCGGGGGACACAGCGCCGGTGGAACGGGTGGGTAGTCGTGTGGGCTGGGCAGTGTTAGAGGTAGAAAATACAGACGAAAAGTAGTCATTTGGGGCGGTGGCAACGTTTTTTGTAGCTATTGGTTCACCGTCTGGGTCTGAAAGATCTATGTTGGCATTTAGATTTTTGTGAGAGAGCATGCGCCACAGTTTAGTAGAATTGGAGCGGATGATAGATAGTAGATCGCATGAAAAATATTTGTCTTTAGCTTTTTGTAGTTCCTGAATATACTTTTTGGCGCAGTGGTGGTATATTACTCACACTAAAGGGTTATTGGATTGACTGGCTGTCTGTAGATACATTCTTTTTTTCGATTTAAGAGGCTTTTCAGTTGTTTGTTGAAGCAAGGATTATTGGAATCTGATTTTACGCGGGTGGTTGGATCATACTCTTTTTCTAAGTTTAGTATTGTGTTTTAGATATCAGTTGGCGTTTACTGAAGATGTTTGATACGATGCGCGAAAACTGTGAAGAAAAGAACCAAGTTTGTCATTCATAGCGTCAATATGTCCTCGTTTGTAATCAGTTATGAATTTTTCAGTTGGCAACCTTCTAATCAGGGGCAGTGATATGCGGTTGTGGATAAGGTTACGGTCACTGAATCCAGGGACTACTGTTGTTCGTTTTATGTAATCCGGGCTTGACGTCAGAAGATAATCTAAAGTGTTATCGCTTCTTGTGGAGCATGGTATAGCTTCGTGTAGGTTGAAATCTAGGGTTAGATCGAGGAATTGCTTGGATTTGTTCGGCAGGGTTGCTCTAGGGGTTGAGAGTAAAGGCCAGTTTATTTGAGAGAAAATAAAATCACCATAACGAAAAATACGGGCTTCTGAAAACTTGTCTTCAATTCGGGTGAGCGAATTTGACAACAGGATGGAAAAACCTGGTTCGGAGTCAGCCGGCTGGTAACAGATGCCGAAAATTGCATTCAAGGCAACGTTTGAGAATCGCACCCAAGTTAATTGTAATGTGTCATTATGAGTGATAACAGGAGATGATAGGTTGTTTCTAATAGCCATGAGCACGCCTCCGCCCTTACGATTAGCGCGATCACGTCAATATAAAGCGAAGCCCATGTTAGACGGGAAGATTTCGTGGTCGAGCACGCCTTCGTGTAACCACGTTTCCGGTAGAAGGACAATGTCGGCTTCTACATCTTCGATGGTGGTGTGAACTTTGTCGCGTTTAGGCAGCACGCTTCGTATATTAGTGAAGGCGACATTTATATTTAGTGCTTATGATCAGCTTTGTCGAGAGTTAGAGGTACAGAGGACAGAGAGGCGTCATTCAGTGGTTTTATTGCTCACATCTTTAGATTCATCAGCTATGGCAAGCAAGCATGGCAGCTATGCCCTTGTAAAATTCAGAGCGTATTTCGTATACCTTTGTTGTGGCACACAGTAACGAGCATTGTTTGTTTAACGCGGCACAGCATGGGTTTAGGTAAAGTCTGCCTTCTGCTATGCAGCAAACAGTACTAACACATGACGTAGCGAAAGCTTCTCGCCTTGGTCAACGCCACCAATCACGATCACCATCACCTCGACGCCACACTTCCCCTAGCATTCCCTCGTCATCTTATGCTCCTTTCAGAGGCCGGTCACCGAGTCCCCACAGGGGAAACTAGAAACCACGGCTACTGGGGGTGAAGCCGCGTCCCAATGAACTGTCAAAGAGCCTTCCTCGACGCAAAGACCCGACGAAGACTGTTCCGATTTTTCAGTCATTTCCGAAAGTCATAAAGCTGTATCCGCCGACATCATCGTACACGTCGATAATTACGTCGTCACTGCTCTCGTCGACACTGGCGCCAATTATTCGGTTATAAGCAGTTCCCTTGCATCAAAACTGAGGAAGGTAACTACACCTTGGCAAGGACCCCAGTTGCGCACAGCAGGAGGCCACCTCTTCACGCCGACTGGAATGTGCACAGCCCATGTTTGAGTGCGTGCTTCGACGTTCACAGGGCCTTTTCTCGTATTACCTGTGTGCTCCCGTCGACTCATTCTGGGACTAACTTCTTCGCGAACATAGCGCAAATATTGACCTACGAGACTTGCAGGTGTCGTTCAAGGACCAGTTTCATCCTGAACTTTAAAACACCCACTTATCGAAGGCTGCCCTACATGTACCCTCCTAATTTGTTACTCTGCTTCTCCGCAGCAGCCTCTTTATCAGCGTTGAATGTGGCTAAGGCATCCCCGATACTGTTTTGCGGAAGCAAATTGGTCCCTACTTTTCGCACGACAATTATGCGTTGCCCGATGTATTGTTCGACCCAGGAGGAAGCAGGCTTGCCCATGAGTCACGAATTTGAGCGAGGAGTATCGCCATCTTGAGTTTTAATGTTTCAATTAGTTTATTCCAGTTTTTTTACAGGCAAAAAAACTGAGGGAAAAGACAGTGATTAACAACTGTTTGACGAGCGTCGCCACTCCTATATGTCAGCACAAGCAAGAACACTGTGCAAGTTTAAGAAAAACAATTGTCACTATTTAGAGGAAACAAAACCAGCACGAATAAGTGCAGGCAATCGAAACATTTGTTCAGAAACAGTTGTTCGTAAAAGCATATCACGAAATACAAGGCGAAGTAAAAACGAATACACTGGCTTAAGTCGCAGTTGAAGAGTTTTAAAAACATTAAAAGCAAGAAACAAGACACTTCGGCTTCACTACCGAAACTTTGTTTACATGCACGCTTCCGGCTTCATACAATGTAAGGCACTTTGCTCAGGAAGGAATGACAGTCTATTTTATACAAAATGTATTCACACCCTATATTGCAAAAGTATTGTGAAGTGCAGTAAATGACATAAATGACATGCGGGTCACGGCTTCATACAATGGCCTGTTGAGATAGGTTGGAAGAATGTGCGCTAGCATACTGTAGCCATAATTTGTTCTACACCTTTGTAAGACAAATTTATTTGTTTTGCGAGTCGGGTACGGATTGTGAAGATGTGTGAGCGTTACGAAACTTGAAAAGAAGGGGTTGGCTGACTGCTTTATTATAGAAGGCAGCAAATTTGTAGTCGAACATGCGGTCAATTTTCAAGATTTTATACTGCTGGTACAAAGGAAAAGTTGGTGAATCATACGACACGTTTGCAACCGCACGAAGTAGTTTCTTCTGTAGACTTACAAGTGTTTGTATATTTGTTATCGTGGTGTTCCGCCACACTAGGAAACACTGACATAGGAATAAAAGAATGCTTAATAGAGATCCCATTTTTCTTTGCAGGTAAAAGACCTTTGTTACACCAAATTATCCCATTAAACCTCAAAAGTGCGACAAAGATGTGCTTACGTTGGCGTTCCACGAGATCGTGGCAGTAAACACTACGCCAAGTGACGTAAAATGTTCAACATAATCAATGGCAGTATTTTCTAGAAAAAGGCGAGGCCGGTTCAGGATGTTTTCCTTTTGGAAGAAACACTATAGCCTTTGTTTTTCCTCTATGTATTTTCAAGGAATGAAGGAAAGATCATTCTGGCAATGATGTCAATACCTCATTGGCCTCACCTTTTAGTTCAACAATATCATGCGAAGAAAGGAATCTGCTGGTGTCGTCCTCATGAATTATGTATTTTACGGCCTTACTAATATTGCAAATATCATTTATATACTCGTTAAAAAACAGGCGTCCTAAAAAGTTGCCTTGGGGCACACTATTTCAAATCTCCAAGTTTTCAGAGGGACAATGGTTTAATACAACGCATTGGGAGCGGGAACTGAGGTAGGATGTAATAAGTTTGTGGGCGTGCCTACGAACACCGTAGTCCTCCAGTTTTTTTAAGAGGATCTCACGAGTCATACAAAAAAAACGCTTTAATGAAATCGATGAAAATGCCTAAGCTTAGCAATCACGATTCAAAAATTCTTAAGATATACTCCTTTTGGTCAAGCAATGCATGCTCAGTAGACCTGTTTCTGGTGCAGCCATACTGGAAATCAACAATTATAGAGTATTTTAAAATGAAGCTATATAACCTTCCATGAATTAGGCATTCGAGCACCTTCGACAAAAAAGGAAGCACAGATATTGACATATATTTTCCAGGTACAATTTTGTCGCCTTTGTTGTAAATTACCGCTACTCTGGCACGTTGAAATCAAACCGGAAATTGTCCCAACTTGAGTGCTAAGTTATAGGTGTGCAGAAGACAAGGCACAATTAAAGGCAGCACGTTCTTCACCGGCCCGTTTTCAACTATACAGGACTCAAGGCTTTGGGTATCTTTCAGACTACTGCACACCGAAAAAACCTCGACATCATCGGTAGGTTCAAGAAACAGGCATGGTCCCACGTTGTTACCCAGAAAACGGCAAAAACCAGGGTTGTAATTACTGTCACCAACTTCACAAAAAAATTTATTGAAAACATTGGCGAGACAGGAACCTGTCAGTTCCCTGCCGTCAATGTTCAGGCTTTTGATCTGCTGGGAGAGTGTGTTTTTGTTTAGAAGTGCTGCTAGCCTCTTCCATTTTTCTTTTGGGTTGCAAGCGAGGTTTTTATCAAATAGGTGCCGATAGTAGGCAACCTTCGATACCCAAATTTTTTTGTTTAGCCAGTTTCTCACAGACTTGTATCGAGCGAAATCCTTCGGTTCTTTACTCTTCAGGAATTTGGCGAACAGTTGTTTTTTCTTTTTTACTTGCCGAATAAGGCTAGCAGTCATCCGTGGTTTACGAGCATTTATAACGGGCAAGATATCGACAATCGGAAAACATTCATAATGGATAGGAAGTAAAAGTCGTACAAATTCGTCATAAGCATCGTCAGCTGTTGCTTCCTGAAAACAGATGACCAGTTGACTAGTGCAATGTGATTTTTAAATTACTGAAGACACTTCTCCAAAATGAGCTGTCGATACGCTTTTTATTTGTGTTCGGGGCTAGATTCCTTTTCAATAAGATCGACGATAGGTGGGTGGTCGCTAATATCTACTGCAATACGGCTGGTGTGAAACATGTTTTTATCGTTTGTTAGAATTGAGTCCAGGTTAGTAGAAGTACTAAGGGTGACACGTGTGGGGCCTCAGATAATATTACGAAAACTTGCCAACTGTAGAGTATTTAGCCATTCTTCTTGCGCGGGACTGCTTGCGCTCATGTCGATAATAAAGTCGCCGCTTATATATGTCAAGAAATGTTCAGAAAGAAAGACCAATTCACGCTCAAGACGGTGAAAAAACGTGCCAAGGTTGCCTTGCGGGGGACGGTAAACGACACAAAAAGAAGCTAGGTTGCCGAACTAACTGTCAACATTTCAGTGTTTGTAGCACTGCAATAGTGCTTAAATGAACACATGACAGGAGTACGTATTTCGGACTAGCAACGCAACACCTTCATCGCGCTTTGTAGGGCGATTAAGAAAAAATTGATTCATAGTCAAGAAGGCGGATGACGTTGATGTCCAAATGATACCACGTTTCTGATAAGAGAACAAGATCGAAGGAACAGGTAGAGCCACCTAAAAGGGATTGTAGCTGGTCTGTCTTAATTACAGATGATTGCATGTTAATATGTCTAATCTGCAAGCACGGACTGTGGTTTTGATATAGAAATTCGTTACACTTGGTGGGTATGAAAAGTGGTGTGACTTCAATTGAAACAAGTGTGACTTAGGTTGCTTCTTTTGGGCTGGGAAACTGCGTTACTGACACCATTCTCAGAAAGTCGGCCACGGAATGAATGCGAACAGCTTTAGAGTTTTAATTTCGACGAGCAAAATTCGCACCGTTTTTGCTCCACACGAACTTACATGCCACTTCCTTTTTCCTGGATACTGCAGTGCCAAGAAGCCTTTTGTTTTGCGGTGTTAGGTGCTCATTTACATATATCGCAGTCGACTCAATAAATCCAAGGTCCTCGTTGGCTAACTGCATCTTTTTTGCCTTCCGCAAGGCTACAGCTCGCTTCGCACGTGTCCGTAACTGTACTACAATGTTCGATTTATCGGGGTGCTTGGTTGGTACGTGGTGGCAGCTCTCAATATCTGATTCGGTGATAGATTCTTGAATGGCATACCCGAGCTTAGCAAGAATACCAGCCACATTTTTGCCCTCTTGCTTTTGGAGGCCTTGAATTTCTAAGCAAGAAAGCGTGCGAGTACTGCTCGGCTAGATTAAAGCGCTTCTCTAGTTCCTGGTTGCTTTCATCTTAAGTGGCGCATTTTGCTCGAAGGTCTTCGTTTTCCTTAGCTAGTTTGAAATTTTTCTCTATATCATCTTTCAGTCGTTTTGCTAGGTCAACAAAAACCACGTGCACGTGCTAAATGCTGCGAGCCATTTCTCCATGCTCGTTTCGTACTTCTCTGATGTCCCTTCGAATGTCCCTTTCAATCGATTCTTGCGATGACCTAAATTGTAGTTTCAATTCATCTTTTAATTTAGAGAATTAAGCCAGCATCTTCTGCTTTATCTTCTTTACGTCCTTAGCCATTTGCACGAGAGGTACAAATACACTTTAACTCAAAGCTTCGCAGCAGCGACGAGAGAAAGAGCAATCAAGAACGTGTGCATGCACACATTACCAGCGTGCAGAAACAAGCAGAGGAGCGTGAGGTGCTGCTTTCACTTCGTCATCGCTGCTGCCTAATGCCGGTGACAGCCAGCAGTAGGTCGTTTATGGCTTCGTGGTGGCGCGTCACTGCTGCAGGGGCTGCAGACTAGGAATGGATAGATGGATGGATGGATGGATATGGCTGTACCCTTTAGATCGGGCGGTAGCTGGCGCCACCGAGCCGTAATACTTAATGAACTCAAAACTATAATTATTTATTTTTTCCTTAAAAAGTGAGCTTGAGGATTCGTACTTTGCAGTGAAGAGTTTAATTTTCACTCGTGCCTTGACTTTAGCCACCACTCACATAACCTCCTTCTAGTTAAGTCTACTTGCTTAAAGTATATTTTGCCCTCCCGGTCCCTAAACCGCAGTGCTTTGAAAAACTCTGCGCTTCATCCTGAACTATAGGGTGAAGCCCTTGACAGAACATTATCAAGTGTTCGGCAGTTTCTTCTTCCTCTCCACACGCACTGCATACTGTGTCTACCCCTTCGTATTTGGCCCGATATGTCTTGGTTCGCAGAACTCCCGTCCTTGCCTCAAACAGTAGAGAACTACCCCGAGTATTATCATAGATCCTTTCCTTGGCAATTTCCTGCTTAAAAGTTCGATAGACCTCTAGTGCGGACTTCTTAATCATGTCCATTTTCCACATGTCAATTTCCGTTTCCTTCACTTTCTTTTTAACCGATAGTTATTTTTGGTTTGGCCACCTGCTGTTTTCTAAGTATTTACCAGTCAACTTCCTGGTTCGCTTCCTCCATTTTGTATTGACATTCTTTATGTACAAGTAGCTGAAAACCTTCCTAGCTCAACGCTCCTCCTTCATTTCTCTCAATCGCTTCTCAAATTTTATCTTGCTGCTAGCTTCCCTGCCCTCAAATGATGTCCATCCCATATCACCTTGTACTCCCTGATTTGGTGTATTCCCGTGAGCTCCTAAAGCAAGCCTACCTATTCCACGTTGCTTAATTTCTAATCTTGCTTGAACTTCTGATCTCATGCAAAAGACCGCATTTCCGAATGGTGCCGGAATGCCGCGGACAGAAACCGCCGCCTGGTGTCGGATGTCTGTCATCTCTGCACGTCCGAGGAAGCGCGCTGCTTCGGAGCGTATCAGGTAGTTTGTACGGCTGCGCGCATGTCGACCTGCAGAAACGAGCAGAGGAGCGTAAGGTGCTGCTTGCACTTCGTCGTCGCTGCTGCCAAATCCATCACAATGCGATTGCATACCTAGAGGTTATTGCCGACATCCCTGGTACTCAACAATATCTGCCCTTTCGTCGTGCGACTCCGCCATGACAATCGCAAGCACTCCCGACGTAAACCAGGGTCTACCGTCCGCAAAACAGGAACGTCTTTTGAGGCTAGTCGACTCATTTCCCGACTGCTTTGCTACGACTTCAAAAGTGAACCAAACACCGCTTGCCAAGCATCTATTTATCACTGAGCCTACCGAGAGACCCATTCGACAGCATGCCTACAGGGTCTCGCAAAAAAAAAAGAAGACGCTATACGCCAACAGTTCCAGCAGATGCAAGAGGACGATGTCATCCAGCCACTGACCAGTCCTTGGGCGTCCCCTGTTGTGTTAGTAAAGAAAAAAGATGGTACCCTGCGATTTTGCTTCGAATACCGAAAGTTGAATATGATCCCGAAGAAGGACGTGTATCATTTACCACGAATAGATGACTCGCTGGACTGCAATCGCAACTGTCCTTACTTTTCTTCAATTGATCTACGCAGCGGCTATTGGCAAGTTCCTGTTGATGAGCGCTACCGAGAAAACACCACCTTCAATACTCCCGATGGACTATACGAGTTCAAGGTCCTTCCCCTCGGCTTATGTTCGGCGCCAGGTACTTTTTAAAGAATGATGGACACGGTTCTTTCTGGACACAAATGGCAATCGTGTCTTGTCTACCTTGACGATCTGGTCTTCTTCTTGGACACTTTTGAGCAGCACGTCCAGAGCTTACAGACAGTTCTTCAGGCAACTCGAACAGCTAGGCTTTCTCTCAAGCCTGCAAAAACGCCACTTTGCTTTCGAGGAACTGAAGGTTCTTGATCAGGTAGTCAGCCACGCCGGTATGCACTCAGACCCTGAGAAAACGAGAGCTGTTGCCGTATTTCCTGTACCAGCGAACAAGCGCTATCTCCGCTGATTTCTGGGACTGCGCGCATATTACAGACACTTTGCGAAAGGCTTTTCTAAAATCACTGAACCACTAAATCAACCTACAAAAAAAGGCGTACCATTTGTTTAGCGTCAGGCTCAGCATTACGCCATTGACACGCTACGAAACCATTTCCAAGTCCCACCTGTATTCGGTCACTTTGACGCAACGCTGCCACGGAGCTACACACGGATGCCAGCAACGTTGGACTTGGAGCTCTATTGGTTCAATGACAAAATTGCATAGAGCGCGTGATTGTCTATGAAAGTCTAACACTATCCTCGGTTGAGAAAAACTACTCTGCAACAGAAAAAGCATGCTTAGTCGTTGTTAGGGCTATAAAAAAGTTTCGGCCCTATTTATACGGTTGACCATTCAGGGTAGTTGGCGACCACCATTCTTTATGCTGGCTCACCAACCTCAAAGATCCTTCCTGTCTTCTAACACGGTGGAGCCTTCGGATGCGAAAATTTGACGTTACAGCCATTCACAAGTCTGGAAGTTAACACATCGATGCTGACTGTCTTTCACATGCGGCAATCGGAGGTACGAACGCGGATGTTGAAGAGGGTGATACATTCCTTGCCTCTGCATCAGCAACCGACTTGGCTCAACAAAAACGTGACGACATGGAGCTAAGCCCGTTGATTGACTACCTCTAAGGCTGAAAAAGCAGTCTTCCTAGAAACTTCGCACGTTCACTGCCCTCGCTTTGCATCAGGGATGGAGTCCCCTATAAGAAAAATTTCTAACATACCCAGGCTACTTACCTACTGGTTGCGCCAACCTCGCTTCGTGACGATATTTTACATGCTCGTCACGACAAACTGTCATCCGGAAAGCTTTGCTACACGTGCACCTTGGAAAGAATTCGCCATTCCTACTAATGGCCACGCCTCGCAAAGACAGTCAAGCAGTACGTCCGCACATACCACGACTGCCAGCGCCATAAAACTCCATCTGTCCGACCAGCAGGACCACTACAGCCTATTGCCACGCCCAAAACTCAATTCCAGCAAATTGGCATTGAATTGCTCGAATTGTTTATTTTGTCTTCTTCTGGAAATCAGTAGATTGTGGTTGCCACCGAATATTTAACGTGTTACAGCGAAACACAGGCCCTGCCTAAAGCTACCGCAGCCAAAATCGCCCAGCTGTTTGTCACGAGCATTTTACGTCGTCATGGAGCGCCAGCTGTGATAATTATTGATGGTGGGACAGCTTTCACCGCCGAGATGCTTCAAGAAGTAGTGAGACTAAGTGATACAGAACATCAGAAAACCACGGGTTATCACCCCCAAACCAACGGACTCACTGAACCGTTGAACAGGACCATTGCAGATATGCTGTCAATGTATGTAGTCGTTGATCACAAGAACTGGGATGATATACTTCCATACGTAACTTTTGCGTACAATACAGCAGTCCAAGAGAGTACAGGTTTCACCCCATTTTGCTTAGTTCATGGTCGAGAGGGCACTACAATTCTCGACGCAATGCTCCTTCCCAAAAACCGGAGCATGTTCAACGCGGACGCTGCCTTCTTCGCTCAACGCGCCGAGAAGGCCCGTCAACTCACCCGACGCCGTATTCACCGTATTCATGCTCGGCAAACTACCGACGCACGCCGCTACAACCTTACACACCAAGAGGTTACGTTCCAACCAGACGGTGAAGTTTGGGTGTGGTCCCCCCTCCGACATCGTGGTCACTCTGTAAAGTTTCTGCGGCGCTACTTCGGCTCATACAAAGTTCTAGGCCGACTCAGCGACGTTACATACGAAGTTCTCCTTGGGGGCACCTCAAAACGTTCCCGTCGGTTTCCACAAAGTGATGTGATGCATGTGTCAAGGCTCAAGCCTTATTTCTCGTGTCGTCAATAGAACTTGGACTGGCTTACCATGCAATGACTATTTTTTGTCACTTTTGTTTCTTTTATGACAGGTCTTATGTTCGAGATCCTTTCTTTATTGAGTACTTTAGTGACACAACCCATTTTTGCTCTACGACGCAGTTGTTAGATTCCATAGTAGCATCTTTGGTTTCTCATTTTTTTCAATGATCATCACCAGCGTCGAAACGATGCTTTTCGAGGAGAGACAATATTGTCACAGGTAAATATGTATGAGCCATCAACTTTAGCGTGAAATCGTTAGGAAGTGAAGAAAGAAGAGAACATTGATTCCAGGTCTTGCGGCGGGCACGACGTCGATTCATGGCTGACTCTGTTATTTCTTTTGTGTGGCAATATCCACAACTTTCCGTATATTGCGCGTTCCTCATTTTTCAGAATGCGTTTGACACTGTGCCTCCTGCTTCCTTAGTAAAAAAAACGTGCAGTTTATAATATACACCCGATGATTATTTCTTGGATAAGATTGTCCCTAACATCACGAAAGAAGTTCATCATAGAAAACAGAGCCCAATCTGAAATTACGATGCTCAGATTCTGTGTACCTCAAAGGTTTGTGCTGGGACCACTGTTATTTCTTTCATACATAAATAATATATCTGACGGTATTCGATCGCAAATGCTTTTCGTCGCCAATGATTGTGTGTTATAAAGAAAAAGGAAAGGCATTGATGTTGAAATTATGCTCAGACAAGTCCTCAACCGAATCGGCTAATGGTGTGCACACTGGCATATAAAGATAGATTTAAATAAAAAATCACAGCCTTCACGCAAAGATTAAGCAACGAACGCAATAGCAACAATTTGAAAGGTCACGCGCACAATGCAAAGCAGATAGAAAGGTGCCCCGCGTAACTCGAACACGTATTACGCACGAATCGTACTCACAGGTACGGACGCACCTGAATAAGCGTCTCATTTGTTACTTCGCCGAGTCTCAAAAGCACACGCTTTTCGCTAACGGAGAGTCCAACATTTGTAGTGATCTTTGTGCGCCCGGGTACTACAGCAGAATTGTTCCACGTAAAGCCTGAGGCCAGCCAAGGCGTATGATCCTCCCCACCGCGAGATAATAGCGCACGAGGGAGCGTAGCTCCCCTTATCTAAGCCGGGCAAAGTACGTGTAGGAGATTCGAGCGGGCGCTGCTGCGTGATGTGGCGACGTGCGCTCAATGCGCTACCTTTCAGGTAATGCCGAAAACACAGCAGCAGTAAGTGCTAGATATATATAGGTTGACGTTTCAATAGCAGATAACATTCTCCCAAGGGGGCGGGAGGGGTGGGGCTTGATGGATAACGCCTTGCTTTCCCGATGAAGAGGTCCCACGTTCGATACGTGCTGCGCCGGAGTGCTTTTTCTTGACTTTTTATTTCTTGCGTTCTCACACACACACACACACACACACACACACACACACAAACACACATATATATATATATATATATATATATATATATATATATATATATATATATATATATATATATATATATATATATATATATATATATAATTAAGAATGAAGGAGCACACTTACGAAAATTTGATAATTGTTTACTCTACGTTTCGGCCGTGGCACGGCCTTCGTCAGGATTAACAGAAATACGAGTATGTGGCCGCTTTTATGGGCAGGCATGAACACGTCAGTACAAAACACGTGAGATCAGCATGTGAGTGTCACAAAAATTCTTTTAAACAGCCGTGACTACACTACAAACCATTAAAATCTAATACAATAGACAAGATTGTGGGCATGTAAAAGGCATTTTTAACATTCACCATTGACGACGAGGATCACGCATGAAAAACATAAATATGTGATAACCTTTAGAAAATATATTATACGTCAGGGATGCTTCTTTAAATATTTCTCAAAATTTCGGACGTCAGGGCATCGTAGAAAGGCATGACACTTTTCCTACGCATTCATTAATGCCGGATAACAGACTGTTGAACTAGTGAATCAAGAACGATTCTCGAATTTCGCGATCATGGTGCGATTTAAAGCCAGATTCTAATAGTGTCACCATAATCTTGTCAAACGAATGACCTGGTAGATGACAATGCTTGGACAATGGAAGATGTGGCAAACTGTTTACGTGTGATTTGTGAATATTGAAACGGATGCGAAAAGATGTCTCGGTTTGACCGATGTATTGCATGTGGCAGATTGAGCATTCAAGTAAGTAAATGATGTTGCTGCTATCGCAGTTTAAGTCCCCTTTAATCCTAAGTGAAAAGTTAGATGCCGTGCTTTTAGCAACAGTTGCAGTGGTCATGTGCGCACAAACTTTACATCGCGTTTTTTTACAGGGGTGACAACCAACGGGAGCAATAAATCTAGTAGAGAATTTCTTTTTTGAATCATATATATATATATATATATATATATATATATATATATATATATATGACATCAACGCCGACGTCAACGCCAGCGGCGAAATCCAGCCGAAAGTGTTCATGTAATTTCTCCCACAATAAAAGCGTTTACATGATATTTACAGGAGAAAATTTCGCGTTTGAGAGGTTATCATAAGAATGCTGTAAGCTCAAAACTGGTCTTGAACAGTAACTAGTTTCTAGTAACGCGCTACCTGTAACTAGTTACCTTTTTCAGTAACTTGTAAGTGTAACTAGTTACTTATAATTTAGAGTAACCTTTACCTGTAACACTGTTGTTTTTTTACTGAGTAATTGTAATGAAAATGGCTGTTACATTTAATTCTTTGTAAAAAAAATCTTGCAACAGTTACACTCGTTAAAGGCTGGCGTTACACGGTTTCCATTTTTTCGAACTTAATTCTTTACAATATCCTCTCCACCTTTCGACTTTCCACGGCTCCTATCGCAGTTTAAGAAATAACAGGTCGCTAAGAGAAATATCTTCCCTGCAGAAGACCGAGTTTGGAGTTAACGCGTATACTGCATGTATAAATGTAAACATGTTTGACAAAGACCTGTCTGGCTATCTCGAAGATAAGTGTGTCTGGAGGATATGTTTATTCGTAAAACGACATGTCCTAAAGCAATAATGTGGCCACTGACCACCTTGCCAAGTTCACGTGCCTACCCCCTCTCCCGGCTTCTCTTTTTTTGGGGGCGGGGAGGGGGTGGAAACAAAAATATATATGCTTTCTGTCACTTGAGCTTCTATCTCTTTTCTTGATATGCGGGTGGAGCATTCCTCCATCTGAGGCTTCCAGCAAGTCGCAATGGACAGGTGACTAGAAAACAGCAGCATAAAACTGCCGGAAGCTTGAAGCATCTACAACGGGTTTGTAACTGATTGTGAAAGCTCTACTTTGCGTTAACACAACAATTTTTAACAAAGTGATTAACGTTTTGCCTCCTATGCAGATAGTATCCTCAGTAGACGCTGGCGAACGAAAAATAAGTGGAGTTCGATCAGTTCGTTAGTCACAAATTTCCTTGCAAGCGCATGGTAGGAGGCCGCAGGTTGCTGTTGCAAGCTGATGCGTCGTTGTGAATGAACCTCGTTCACAAAAGCCTCCACCACCTTCCCCCCCCCCCCACATTTTAGGTCAAAACTATGGTTCTGCACAGAGGTACTAGTGTTTCACCACATGGAACCTTGACTACCTGCATGCCTTCCTAGGTCTTTCTTATTTAAAATATATCATTTGTTTTGTGGTGAATTTGTGTACAGCAGCGGAAAAGTAACAACGTTACTTTTCACTAACAGTCAAAAGTTACTATTAGAAAATCAGTAATTGTAACTGTAGCACTGTTACTTTTTGCGGGTAACGTGCCCATGACTGCTTAAAATCTGAATACAACTATCTCGGTGTTTATTTTACTTCTCAGCTAAAGAGGTTTTATCAGAGACAGGTTGATTACGTTGCAGCAAATGCTGGGAAAGTGCTCAAACTTTCGCGACAAATTCTGAAGTAGTTTTTTGTTTCTACTAAAAAATAATTGTTGAAGAATATTGTTAAACCCTTTCTTTATTAGGCCTGCACCATGTGGGACCCTCCAGCTAAGCGGAACGTTGATAAATTTGAAAGGATCCAGAATTCAACTCCTTGGTCCGCACCGAAGATTTAGGGTAAAGATATGGACGTGGCAGGACTGAAAAAAGACTTAATTGGGAACGCTTACAGAACCTTCGAGGCAAATTGCTATTACGAAGCCGTCGAAGCAAATTTCGATAAAAGTTCTTTCATTCTATTTATCATTGTCAGGCCGGAAGCGATAAGGCAAATTATTTAATTAAACCGTAGTACGTCTCAGACTGCGATGACCATAAGTTCAAGATCAGCTGATATGTAAAGTTTAACGTCCCAAAACCACCATATGATTATGAGAGACGCCGTAGTGGAGGCCTCTGGAAATTGAGGCCACCAGGGGTTCTTTGACGTGCACCAAAATCTGAGCACACGGGCATACAACATTTCCAATAGGTTTAGGACTAGAGAAAAATTATGCAAGGTTGACGAATTTAATGCGCGTATAACGAATCAACATTGCATCAAATAACACTTGCTAGATAGTAGAAAAAGGCACAAATATTGAAAATCCGCAGTACTCATTCAAACTTCTAGAGGCACATGCTCATGAATGCTTCCTGCGAATTGTGCAGGAGGTAACTGGTGAGGTGCGCCGCTAGACAATACCAAGTTTCGACTGTGGATGAGAAAAATGAGTACTTAAAGCTAGTTAAACGTGGGTGGAATGAAACAAGATTAAGAGGGTGATAGCTGCAGGTAGCACGAGTAGGACGCTTCACAAATGAGATCAGCGCCGTGACTACCTTTCATTCATGTGCAGTCTTATGTGGAGTGACAGGTCGTTCACACGTGTGTCAGTGCGCTAGTGTTTTAAGCAATAGATAATGCGCATGAGATGAAGTGGCGATTGTATCTGCTGTATATGAGCATAATGACTTTCATTTGCAAAGATTACATCTTGGCTACGTCACAAGAAAAGTAAGGAGACCAGACAACCAATGCGTAACCCAAGATTGGTCTGATTGGGGTTTTATGTGTGTCACAAACAAGCTCGGAAAAAAAGGCGCGCCGCCGAATTTTGGCTACCAAGTGCTCGAGAGGCGCCTCAAGGTCAACAATAGCGAAGAAAACAAGCATCCAAAGACTCCCTGGGTGCGCCGTTTCTCCTCTTTCGGATGCGTTGTTTCGCGAACCAACCCCCTCACATCGGCGGCCGAGCAAGCCCTGGAAGGTTCTCCAAGGAAAGGGGCAGGGTGATGCAGAGTTGCGTCACTAGTCGTGGACGGCCCTCGAAACGTCTCGCTTTTTCCCCAGCCTAGGCTGTGCGTCGCGACGACGAAATGATGAGAAGTTTCTGGAATCTGGCGCGGAAGGCGTTAAAGCGAGCAGCGGAGAAGGGAGATCGGGAGAAGAAAGAGTTTTGTGCCAGTGTGCGTGTGATCGTTCGCCGTGTCAACGAAGCCTTTTGTCTACAGTGTCAAAGGAGGAGATGAAGAAGATTTCCACCTGAGGGGTGAAGACTCGTGCTACAAGCACTAGAGTGTGACTACCACCAGAGAGCGAAGACGCGTCCTGCAATCGCAACGCGGGAGAAGCCGACGTGTTATTGATGAAGCTTGGTGCTTGGAGAGCGGCCTATTGAAGACACGAGGTTTCTCGAAAGGGAAACTTCAGGGGCAGCGAAACGACAACATCTGTGGACATTGATTGAGTGATTTTTGAAAGAGTATCATTCAGACTTTGTTCCAAAGACTTTGGACTGAATAAGTTTTTCAACTCTTTAGTCCTTAAGTATCTTGATTGTTCGATGCATGAGATTGTATTGTAGCACGTATTGTTGTGTGTGTCCGTTGTTTCGAGTGTAGCTGATTGTACTGTGTAGTACGTTGTTTGATTTGAGAAATATTGTATTCAACTATTCTCAAGCGTGCATATTTGTGTATCGTTTGATCTGCCATATTTGATAGTATAATTTTGTTTTCCTTATCAGCTCTCGGCTCCAACTCGTCCTTTGGACCACAGCCGGCGTTCGCTGACATGCCTAATAAGACCACTTCTAAATTGTCCGTGCTTTCGTGGTGCTGTTCGGGAGGCCGATATTTCGGCTCTTGAACTTAGCCTGGCAATCGCCTCCCTAATTAACCGGACTTGACAAAGTGCTGCTAATTTGCAGCCCTTAGTAGCATCCCTCAATGTTAAATTCAAGTGTAATAATTTACGAAATGCTTTCAGGTGAATGTGGTCTATATCATTCTGCATTTTCCAAGTCTTTTGTAAAGATCAACCTAAGGTATTTAAATCCTCCGGCGGGGGTAACGTTAGTATCACTGTAACCATAATGAAAGCGTGATGGCTTAACGTTATTGAAGAAGGTCACAGAGACTACCTTCGTTAGGTTAGTAAAATGTTGCCAGGAACCAGTCAAGGCACAGAACCTTGAAAAACCCTCACTTGATTTGTGGGGTTTAACGTCCCAAAACCACCATATGATTATGAGAGACGCCGTAGTGGAGGGCTCCGGAAATTTTGACCACCTGGGGTTCTTTAACGTGCACCCAAATCTGAGCACACGGGCCTCGACATTTCCGCCTCCATCGGAAATGCAGCCGCCGCAGCCGGGATTTGAACCCGCGACCTGCGGGTAAGCAGCCGAGTACCTTAGCCACTAGACCACCGCGGCGGGGCAAAAACCCTCACTTCGTAGAAATTAGAGAATATAGAACGCAGTCGTCTGCATAGGCGCGAAGTTTATTTGGCGTATTTTGAGTGACCGTCAAGATGTCATACGTCATTAATATAGATGACAAATAAAAGTGGTCGCCACACAGAGCCTTCGGGGATGCCAGATTTGAGTTCGACAGTGGTGTGCTAAGCCTTGTGTAAACAAACATACTGTTGTCTACGAAGAAGGTAATCAGCGATTCAAGAAATCAGTGAGTCGTTTTTTTTATTATCTCACGAAGCATGAGAAGAAGTTATCTGTGACAGACGGAGTCAAAAGCTTTGGCGTAGCCTGTAAATATAGCATCCAGCTGACCTTGATTATTGTTTAAAGAAGCAATGTAATGCGAAAACTTGACGAGTTGCGTGATTGTCGAGTAGCGTGGTCGAAAACAGTGCTGACAGGACGAGATCACATTATTTTAAGATAAAGATTTGAAAATGTGTTTGAGTGCAATGCGTTCCATTAATTTTTTGTAATAAATAACAATGAATAGGCCTCTGGTTGGAAATCATTTGCTTGTTGCAGGACCTGAACATTGCTGTGATATTACCGGTCTTCCATATGCAGGGAACGGCAGACGTTCCAGTGGCTTCTGAAATATGATGGTTAAATAGCGAGCATTCCACTTGGAGTAACGTTTAAGAAACAAGTTAGGAATGTCTGTGAAGACCGCAGCTTTTGGTTGTAATTACATTCAACGAAATGGTATATACACGTTAATAAGTAATAACAATGTCAGAGAGTGATGGGAAGGTGAAGGGGGTTAAAAGGTGGAGTAGAGGCAACGTTATCGAGGAAAACATAGAAAAAGATGTTACTTAATGCCTCGGAAATGCAGGAAGGCTCAGAAGAGGTGATCCCATCAATAGGATTGACGAAGTACTAGAGACTCTATAATTGATTGTTTACCAGAACCACAACGCCTTACCTTTGAGAACCGATGATAGGTGGACGCTATAATAAAATGTTTCGCCTCATACCTTTTAGCTTTTAGTGTGGTCTTTAGCGAGCTTAAAAGACTAACTGAACAATAGTCTTTGTGATCATTCCTGTAGAACCATTTCTAATACTTAAGATGAGGATGCACTAAATATTGGGGTTTGTTTTCAGTCGTTTTGTAGAGGGAATGAAACATGACAAACTTCAAAAACTATGCAGTCATGACCATTTCGAATAAGAAACAGCTTCTTCATTTTACATACACAAACGGCGGTGTAGGTTCTGTAGGAGTTAGGTAAATTAAATATATTGGTGTAACTCTCACAGAAAGTTTCAAATTGTTCATGAATATCAAACTCATTTGCAACACGCTCTTCGAAAAACTTTGTGTCTCCGTAGTGCGTTAAACTTGACGAAAAATGCTGATTGACAGCGCATAAGACTTTCGTTAGATTCCATTTTGACTTCGTTGTGTGGTTGCATAACCACAAATACGACATAGGTAGTTAAAGTCTGTTTAAAAAGCAATACTGCTGATATTACTGGCAATCATTTTGGGCTTCTTTTCATAAATGCATAATTGTAATCATTATCACTAATCTGGGTCTCTGTCCTCATTGTCACTGGGTATTTATTTTTTTGTAATTAGTGAATACTGCCGACTTCTGTGCGAAGTCGTAGGCAGGAGTGGGTGACAGATACACTTGATTGGACATTTTCAAGGGCAAGAAAACAACAGAAGCTTAAAACAGAAAAAGTTATTATATCGGGGGGAAATATAGAAGAAAAACAGGGATTTACAAACATTGAAGTCAATGCAGCGCTTCAGAATGAGCAAGTTTTGTTGATAAAAAAAGGCGAGAAAAACACATATTGACACAATCGCCGAAGCGTGATACAATTGAGCTAGCGCTGAACATAGGAAAGTGATACAACTCAGACACACACGGGAGAGATTAAATGCTGGGACAATGAAATAAAAAGAAACAAAGCAAAAAGTTCAGAGGATATCTGGCAGATTTGCTATCGCATTCATGAATGAAGCGACAGTTGTGGATGAAACAGCTTCATCGGGCAGGTCATTCCAACTACGTGCTGCTCGGGGAAAAAATGATTTTTGGAAAGCAGTGGTTCTGCATGAAAATTCGTGGACTTTCTTGCTGTGCTGTGACCGGGTTATACGTGATTTCGACGGTAAAATATATTTAGTTTTATCGATTCCAAGGTTACTGTGATAGATCTGATAAAACAGTTTCAGTCTTTCACGGGAGCGCCTGCGTTCTAAGGGTTCCAAGTCCAAACTTTCAAGGAGGGTCGAGGGGGATGTGTTTCTTCTATAAGCGTTGTAAATAAACCTTATGGATTTTCTTTGTACACGTTCCAGTTTTTTGATGTTTGCCGATGTACGAGGTTCCCACACAGGAGACGCGTATTCCAGTATGGGTCTCACGTAAATTTTGTACGCCAACATTCTAATTTCTTTGGTAGATTTTCCAATGGTTCTGCGTAAGTACCCAAGTGCCTTCATTGCCTTTTTTGTGTGTACTCTATGTGCTCGTTCCACTTTAGGTTGGAGGTAATTATAACCCCTAAGTATTTGTAGCTGTTAACTAGAGATATACAGTTAGTGTTGACGCAATAGGTGAAAAGAAAGGGACTTTTTGTGCGGGTAACTCTCATAACGACGGTCTTTTTTGGGTGAATGCTCATCTGCCAAGTCGAACACCAAGAGTGTATCTTATCCAGGGATTTTTTTAGGGTGATCTGGTCGTTGGGGTCATTGATGACGTGGTACAGGATGCAGTCGTCTGAAAAAAGCCTTATTTTAACGGGTATGTCACAGACTATGTCATTAATAAATACTAAATACAGAAGCGGGCCAAGGATGGAGCCTTGTGGTATACCGGATTGAACTGAAGTGGGGGTGGAGCTTGAGCCATCTACAGAGACACTTTGGTATCTATGGGAAAGGTATGCCCGAATCCAAGTTAGTAAATAATCGTTTTTCAGGATCGGTTTTAATTTTATAAGCAACTTGTGATGGGAGACTCGGTAGAATGCTTTTTCGAAATCAAGGAATATAATGTCAATTGGACTATGGCTATCTGGAGCACTAGCGAGGTCGTGAGCTGTCTCAAGTAGTTGTGTGGTAGTCGATAGTCCTTTGCGAAAACCGTGTTGCTGGGGGTCAATTAAGTTGTTTCTGTCAAGGAAGACGGAGATGTGTTTGAATACTATGTGTTCAAGGAATTTTGCACATGTACATAACAAAGAAATAGGCCTGTATGATGACACGAGTGACTTGTTTCAGATTTAGGTATAGGAATGCTTTTTGCGTATTTCCATTCACTCGGGACTTCGCCACTAGACAATGATTTGGAGAATACAAGTGTTAGATATTTGGAGCACCATTCCGCATAACGAACAAGAAATTCTTTGGGTATAGCATCAGTTCCGGGTGATTTTTTTGTATCAATGTTCAGCACCGACAACAACACACCTTCTTCAGAAACGCTAATGTTGTCTAAGGGATCTATGTCGTCTAATGATGAATAAGGAGGGGCGATTCCGTTATCGTTTGTGAACACCGAACTGAAGTAGTCCTTCAACGCCTCTGCGATTTCTGCACTGTCAACTACGTTTGTATCGTTTATGGAAAGACTGATCGAAGTTTTATTTTTTGGTACGATATGACGCCAGAACTTCCCAGGCAAGGAAAAAAGAAAGTTTGTTAAGGACACTTTCTGATAGTCGTTTTTGGCTTCTGAGATTGCGTTTTTGAGTTGCACACGCAGTGTTAGCATTTTATCTGTGCTGTTCTTTGAGGGGCGTCGTTTGTGCTGTTTTCTAGCTTTATTCAGCTTACGACCTAACCGGATAGTATCTTTTCTTGTCCAGTGGTTAGAATTTCGTAGTACTTTATCTTTGCATGGAACGAAGTTTTGTATGCACTTGAGCACTAATTCTTTAAAAAAGCGCCATAGGGGATCTACTGAATGTTCAGCAGATTCATAAAGAGAAGTAAACTCAGAAAAGCTGTTGCCCATAGCATCCAAAATGTCAACGTCACTGGCACGAGAAAAAACGAGAATCTTCCTTTTTTGGACCATGTATCTTGCCGCAAAATCTATTTTCATAATTAGGGACGCCATTTTATGGTCAGATATGCCCTCAAGTACCTGAACCTGTGGGTGGCAACGCAGAATGCCGCTGTTAACAAGAAAGAGGTCCAGGACTGACTTGCTGTTTCGTTGAGTTCGAGTAGGCTCTTTCACTAGTTGCGTTAAATTGTGAAACAAAACAAGGTCAGCAAGTGGCTCGGAAGCTCTGCAAAGTGGATCCGGGAAATCTTGAGCCCAGTTTTTCAGAGGCATATTGAAGTCGCCGGCCACTAGCAAATTGCATGCGTGTTTTCGATATTGACACAAAAATTCATTTATTTTATCAAAAAACGTGTTGTCAGCGTTTGGAGGGCGATAGAATCCTCCAATGAATAAATTAAATTCTTCGAGGAATATTTTTATAATTACACATTCAATTCCAGAAATATCCTGTAGTCTTAGGACATTTAATGATTCCAAGAATAGGATAGCTACTCCACCGCCTTGGGAATCCCGGTCGTATCTATGGATGTTATAGTGGGGAAATGATATTTCAGCGTCAGTGATGTCTTTGTGCAACCAGGTTTCAGTTATAATTATTACATGAGGTTTATGTGCTATTATAATACTTTCCAAGTCATCCATTTTATTCAATATGCTGCGCGCATTAAGATTCAAGCACTTAAACGTTTTTAGCTGCTCATGAGGTCATTTAGACCGTGGTGTTCTATCACCATCTTTACCAACCCGCACCCTTATCTTCTTAGGATCATCCCACGTGTACATATTGCCATTGATCTTGATCTTCTCGTAAAAAAGCTGCACTTTGCTTCCAGATGCTCATTCATCAGCAGAACTTTGCCATAATTGCTTTCTAACATGCCTTCTTAAGCAGAAAAGTCTTCCGAGATAGTAATATTTCGTTTGCCTTTTAGCTTTGAATAATTTTTAGCACGTTCAGCTTATCACGGTGGTCGAAGAACCTCATGATTACTGGGCGCGGTTCATCTATTTGTTTACGCCCCATTCTGTGCAGCCGTTCAAGTGAGGAAACCTGTACACCCAGTGTTTCCCTAATTATTTCTTCAACAATTTTTTCCGTAAGTGACTCGGGCATCTCATTTTCATTCTCAGTAATACCGAATATTATGAGATTATTTCGCCTACTTCGGTCTTCAAGATCAAAAAGTTTTCTTTCTAATGTCTGAATGCTATCCTCTATCTTGTCAATTCTTGCTCCAAATTCTAAGCACTTTGCCACGGATTCCTCTACATTCTTTACTTTTATTTCTATGCCGTCTAGTCTTTTCATCATCCTTTTCTGACCCGCAAGAATTTTTGTGAGTAGTTCCCGGTCACTAGGACCAGGATTTGGCTCCACATCACCAGATAATAATACCAGCGACAGCACAAATTTTTTTTGCATATAATATAAAAGCACTCAGGTATTGTGTGCACGTCAGCTGGACAAAAAACGGATCGCTAGTTTTCACCGTAGAATACTCCGAACTAACCTGCGTGAAAAACAGGATCGCGTTCATAGCGTCCGCCGGGAGCCAGATGACGCGCGCACTGACAGGTAGCCGGTAGGATGATCTTCTTATAGCTGTCGATAGTGGTGCCGAAGTTGATTGTGGTGGTACGGTGAAGTCCAGGATCTGTCATCGTTCGTATACGTAGTTTTCAGTGTTGGAGCTGGTATCGGTTGTGGAGCATGTTGTTTCCTCGCGCGCCGGCCGTCCGTGGAGCGATAAGTAGCAGAGCCTGCGTGAAAAACAGGATCGGGTTCATAGCGTCCGCCGGGAGCCAGCTGACGCGCCCATTTACAGGTAGCCGGTAGGATGATCTTCTTATAGCTGTCGATAGTGGCGCCGAAGTTGAATGTGGTGGTACGGTGAAGTCCAGGATATGTTATCGTTCGTACTCGTAGTTTTCAGTGTTGGAGCTGGTATCGGTTGCGGAGCATGTTGTTTCCTCGTGCGCGCCGGCCGTCCGTGGAGCCATAAGTAGCAGAGCCTGCGTGAAAAACAGGATCGGGTTTATAGCGTCCGCCGGGAGCCAGCTGACGCGCCCACTTCAGAATGAGCAAGTCACCACGCACCATCATCGTATGTTTACGCGCTCTGTCTCTGACTGCCCGTTCACTGCTGAGCCCTCAACCTGAATAAACGCTGTCTATATCCAAACATCATACGTGATGAAGGTGGATTTTCAGTCCTCGGTACTCTCCCGCTTCACTCGACTCCCTGGAGCTTCGTTCAAGACACCGTTTGCGCCAACTTTCTGGCAGGATGTCGCAGAACAAGCCAGCCAGCACTGTTGCCATCTCCTCCCCCCCCCCCCCCCAACCGTCTTCAACCGCGCCTCCTGTTTACGTCTTCGCGGAGAAGATGTGGAAGACTGGCTCGATGAGTGCTGCCGCTTGAGCGTTGCTAATCATCGCGTCTGTGAGCGCTCTGTCACAGACTGCCCGTTCGCTGCTGAACCCTTATGTTGAATAAATGATGTCGCAACCCAGGCTCTTAGTATTTACTCGCTATAGCCAGCGTTTTTCTCCTGCTTCGCATCTGCATGTTTTATTGCAGCAGCTCTTCTCGAACATCAGTGCACTTTTGTCATCCCCCTGCATGATGGTTCATATTGATTCATGTGCACCCATATCATCTTCCGTACTCGGTGAATTGATCTTCTAAATATTGTGCCCCTTAGATCATCTCAGAATTGTTTTTGTTTTCTTTGCTTTAAGTTTTCTTTTCCGCAGAACGTGTATTTTCGTAATTAGCTTGATGGGTATCTGCGCTGATTCAGTGCCGAAAAGTTGAACACAAGAATTGCGCTGAAATGCACTTCATTAAATTGTATTTTTCCATGGTGCTGAACATTGGTTTTTACACTTGCTATGTCTCAAAAAGTGATGGCGAATCCCACTCGTCGAGCGGGAGCCAGTTTTCTTGCTCCGCGTCCGAGCATTTGCACTTCGCTGGCAGATTCGGGGCAAGTTCGTGCTTTCCACTTGCAGATTCGGACCAACCCACTCTGCCATGGAGCGTCCCGCGTGTTCCGTCTTGCAGAGACGGATTTCGCCGGAACTCCAAAAATGCGCACCGCAATTTCTCTTATTGTAGGGCAGCTCAACGGCAGCTAGGTTGCCTTCAGCGTTTTTTGAGGTGGTGTCGAGCCACCCTGTGTTTATATAACTAAAATGGCGTCGTTTGACTCTGTTCAAGAAAAAAGAAAACAACTGACACTGCTGAACGTGCTGCTGCAGGTTTGCTTCTCGCTTTGAACAACAGCATGCTGCTTCGAGGACGGCGGGGCGTACATTCAATACGTAATGATGTGTAAAAAAGTTTCTTGACTCACCGTGTGCACAGTCAAATTAGCTTCGTTGAGGAAGACTCCGGCACCAGTTTGGTGACGTATTCGTGAACAACGTCCGGAGTGACCTCGCGCGGGGCGTTCACGTGTTCCACTCGCAATTCTGCCTTGGTGACGTCCGAGTGCTCACTGCGAAATTTCGGCGGCCAAACCGAATCTACCAGTGGAATTCGCCATCACACAGCAGCAGTTATAAATAAGTAACACACAGTTACGTTGCTTTCACGTCAACTCACTCGCCCTTTCAGTGAAACAATTGCTTTTTTTTTAATTCATGGTACAAGTTTCTATCCCCTCCAACTCTTGACTCTCGATTCTAAACCCACCTTCCTGCGCCGTGCCCCCGCCATTTCGATGAACCCCGCGTCGTTGACGCGCCGCCGTCGGAAGCGGAGACACCAGCGCGCCGCCACCAGCGATTTCGGTACCACAGCGCAAATTTACTTGGAACCTTCCCCCCTCCCTTTCCACTCATGAACGAGCCGTTACGCAACTGAGCTGAAAAGCTCCTTTCCATAGGCTCCATGCAATAAAGCTTATAACCACATTGGTTCCGCGTTGACGAATCAAAACCAACGTTGCCAGATCTTGAGACACTTGTTATATTTGATGGTAGTAATCAGTTTTATTCTTATTCTGCAAACCTAAGCCAGCTACGTGCTGCTAGTGATCTGTCGAAGGACAACTGTTGTGATTTGAAAGGTGAAGACGCGTTCTAATGTAGCACCGGTTGACGGCAGCTATGGTTTTCAATTGTTTTGTGTAGTTTCAAAGTAGGCGTGACCCACTAATAATGCATACCAATTATAGTTTTTTGCTCGCTCGCACAGAGGGATATTCTTGTATCACCGCCTTGTTAGTTTATTCAAACTAATGCCCTGGTCCAGGCACCACAGCACTGCGCATTTATTCTGGAGGAAGACTTGATAATGTGAACACTTCACTATCCACAACGGTCAATTTTTATTGGTAGCACCTGCTTTTTGATGGTCCTCGCAAAAGATCTTTGCCGCGATAGATCATGATGCGTCACAGAGCGAACGGGATGCAAGCGAGCAAAACTGTAGATGGGAATTCGGACGAGAAATTGCAAATTACAAATTACTTTTCATCTTTGTTTCGTCAAGTCTGCCATGTAGGCAAACATGTTATGGAGCGCCCTGTATTGGACATTAAGGCTCACTACGCTCATGTAGGTGCTTTTCTTTGGCCTATCACTGACCAGCTACATAATTCGGTTTGCTGCCAGAGCTACATGAACTTCACTTATGCTGTGTCTTGTCACAAACATCTACCATCGGTTGATTTGTGACAGCAAGCCCAAAAGGGGCTTCTTTGGGATCAGCTCGTGCAGTATGACACGACGTATATTTATTACCTCTAACTTTGCTTCTTTCGGACTACTCCCCTTGGAGATGTATTTACTGTATTCTTCCATTTACCATCCTCGCTCTTTCGCTCCCCACCCCTGCAGTGTAGAGCCGTCTAGAGAAAACTGTATACGTCAGATCGACCTTTCTGTAAATAAATGATCTCCATATCTGCGCCTACTCGATCGACCACACAGAGAAGCGTTGTTTCTTTATTTTTATGCATATATCTTCGAAAGTCATAATTCGTGTTGTTGCTCCATTGACGCATATACAAAATCTCTGGAACCTTGTTGCCCTGCATCACAATCAATCATATATTACGAGCAAGAATAATTGATGACTAAAACAAGCGTTGCACATGGACCTCCATGGATAGATAGACGAGGAAACTTTTGTGGATGGCATCCCCGCAACTTCCTTGACCTGGCGCAATTTCCAATGGGTTTGTTTGGCAGCTTCATTTGTTATACAACTCATCGGTATTGCGCAAACATGCACCAAGCCGAACAATAATTGATTCTGGGAGTTCCATAAGTGTTACATGCGAAATAGGTGGAAGTACTAAAATAACATTTAAATTCAACGTGCCTTCACTAAGCGAGGCTTCAAGCCATGCACAATTGTTGAAAGTGCTTCCTTGAAGCTGGGAGCATTGAGTTGTTTAAAGCTTTCATTGAAGTCGCTGCGTTATCTGGAATAGAGAAACACGTATGTTCGCTCTTGTGTTTTAGTTGTATTACACCCCAACAACCTCTGGTGCTGGAAAATTCTCACTGGTATATTGTTTTCTATCATGGTATCTTACCGCAAAATGTTTAAGTCCAACTCGAGTGTGGTTGCTAAACAAATTGTTTTCGTCTCAAGAATTTTGGTGTTTCTTCTGAGAAAAATCTGCGTCGAACGTCACTGGCCATTTATGTGTTCCATTAGCCCCACTCAGCTCGCGGCTGTTAATGGGGCTCCACGCAAAGCAGGCTCATTTTGCCGGTTTCTGCGTGGCACTGAGCCTCGTGTGTGACCCAGTCGCGTTCCACAGGATCCAATAAAGTTATTTGTTTACCTTCCGGTACCTTGTTTTAAGATTAAGGAATGTAATTTTAAGCAGGCAGGGGAATACTAATTGTAAGTACGAGATAGAGCTTTCATACGATTTTAAAAATAGGCCTACGCTTCGTTGTACTTGTGCCTCAATTGTGACGAGATATCGGTGCCGCAAGTTGATAATGATAGGAATAAACAAAAAAGGCACACTAGCGACTCTAGCTAAGCTGTCTCTCACAATGCTACTTTTTGCTGAAATATTGAAATTCAGAAGAGCTTGGCTATTCATTATAAAATTGGAGAAAAGAAGAAAAAACAGTTTGCTGAGGAAAGCCTTTTATCATTGTTCGAAAGCGATCTCGTGTACGGTGGTGCCATCGTGATTTAAACTTGCACAGCTGTCACACACATTTTACTATATTGCACTGTTGAGACGCGCAATGTTGTGTGAGCAATGCACCAAAGGGTGTCATTACTATCACCAATAAACTGTTGATAGTTCGTGCTCTGCGTGCGTTTTTGTTCGTTCCGACCAATGCGCAACACCACTCACGGGTTAATTCATTTTTCATGTACTTTCATGCAGGTGCACATATTGTTCTGCAGGACCTGTTCGCCATGGCTGTTGTTTGGGCGAAAAAAACAGAGCATGCTGTGCACAACGCCATCAGCATCATCAGAGATGTCCTCTCGGCTCTCAGGTTCTTCGGCATTGGACCGTTCAAGTCGGTGCAGACCTTTAGTGGCATCGATCGCGGCGGCAAGACCACTTCCCGTCTCAAATCCACAGGAAAGTCGCGAGTCTTCTCGGTATTTCTTCACCTGTGGCTGGCCCGTCTTCTCCTCAAACTCATAATGGTGTTTTTTGGCAAGGGTAAAGTAGGCGAGACCAGTGTGGAGCTTCTGCGCACAATGGGGGCAACGTACGCTTTCAACCGAGTCGCCAGTTACCGATCCAGAATCTGCCACCTTATCTGGAGCCTGGACAACATTCCAGATTGGAACGTGCCACTCGGACGACTGGCCCAATATGCGAGCCTCTACACCCGCGGCGTCTGGTTGTACCTCTTCATGAGGGTCACTGTGGACGTTTGCCAGGTTGCTATTGTTTCATCACTTTTTCAATGCATGCCTTGTTGAAATACAGCCCTATTTCTAACGCAATCAGGGCATTACACATGCAATTAGGGTGTACAAAATAACCCTACAGCTTGAAATTCCAAGCATAGCTTCGCGAAAAAAACACTATATGTTGTGTCTGGCTTGTTGGTTATTACTGTTCGAAGTCTTGACCGTAAACAGAGACGAGGGCAAGGATAGGTACTACCATTGTGGCAAAGCAGCGCAAATGACGTCACGAAGATGTACAGGAAGTACGGCGACACAGACGGTTAAGCATACAGCTCCTTTATGCACCAAAACATGTAGAAATATAAGGGGACTTATCACATGCTCACGAACCATTAGCTCTGCTCATCAGCCTAGCGGGGCAGCCACTTACCCAGAAAAATATAATTTGAATTCAAATGACTTGATATATGTATCGCTAACCCAGTCACACTTTTTAATCTATTATAATAGGTCTGAGACAACGCTCGAGCTATCTCATCATGGCTTCTGCCCAGAATCTTGATCCTCTAGAATTGTTGTTCACAGGTGCAATGTTTACAGTGCACAGGCAGGTGCACCAAATCGCCTTTCTTTAACTGTCGCTCGTGTTTTTTAGCTGGATCATTCAGGCACGGGCCCTTCCGCCTAATGTAGGGCTTGCAGCACACCAGGTTGATATTGTACGCAAAGCATCTACAGCAGCATTTTTCAAGCTGCAGCGGCTCTGTCCCCGTACTTCCAGAGAAGCTAACATAGAGCATGACTGCTTTAATAAGAACCATGCAAGGCGGTATTTTAAATGCTTCAAGTGAAACCTCCGGCTAACAAAAAAATCATAGTTTATTCATGGAGTGAATGATGATAATGATGGGGGCGAAGCCTCGTAGGTATTTATCAGCAAACCTTCAATCATCCACTGGCCGCGCTTAACCGTCTGTCTGTCTGTCTGTCTGTCTGATTGTCTGTCTGTCTCTGTCTGTCTGTTCTTCTTCTCTCTATTCGCATGTCCTTCTGTCTTTATAGCGTTCCGTCCATCCATCCATCAAGTGAACACTGCAAGTACCGCCATCTTGCATCTTTTTATTATATAATTATCATATTCAAGTACCGCCATTCAGCGGACAATCCAAGGACTAGAACGAGAAGTGGCGACTGCATACAGGAGACCCACAACTCACGCCCTAATGAGCTTCGCCCCTAAAAAGTTCTGCCACTATGGTGAAGCATTGAGTGCAGTAGCAATAATTCGGAGTGTCACATCAATGTCGACAGTAAGCTGATTATAGCTCGACACTGGCAGCTTCCGGGTGAATCATAATAACGCTCCAAAAGATGTTCAGGCACACAGACCGAGCATCGGACGTAGTAGAACATTGGACGTTCTTCAGGTGTACACAGGAGAAGCAGGAGCCAACAACTGTCACAATTGTTATGCCTTTGTGTTTGAGCAACGCGTTAAAAATGCAGACAACGCAGAACCCCACGTTCCTATAAATATTTCTTCCTTTAATCTGCCGTGCGGATTGACCCATCTGCGTCTTCTACTACGCGGTGGCATCTCCTTACACAAGCTGTGCGTGGCGCCTTCCCCCCTTTTTTTTTCGTTCCCCATCACAATTTGGTACTGAAAGGAGCACCTTCTTGTTGGCGTTTCCTGGACATTACTGAAATTGAAGGAAAAAGTAGGAGGGTTACGTGCCAAAAAACACGCTGAAGCTTCTCAGGCGTCTGCATATCACCAGCAGTAAATGACGTCTATAAATTATTTTCTAATACATTTATGGTGCATGCATGGTACATTGCTGAGTGGTCTAACGCAACGCACTGCAGAGCGAGGGGTCGCTGGATTGAATTCTGTGTTGTTGGCTTTGCAAATTATTTCTTCGCTTTTAATTTAGATGCGAATCTTCTATGGTAGAGCTAAATTCGATGTGTGGCGTGACTTTGCTTGCGTGACTTCCTTTGCTTTTACCTGTACTCTTCTACGCTCTCACTCTCTCGCCTCGCGACACAGAAGCAGGCAGAGTCTGCAAGCCAACGCTCGCTCCACCGTCACTTTCGACATTCAGTGAGGGTCTCGTTCTGTCATTGATGACTTATACGTAGGAATATTGTTACTAGATTTGTATGCGTGGTATTATTGGTCAGCTTACAGCTCGTAATTCAATCCTATTCTACGTGACGACAACATTTTATTTCATTCTCTTATCTGTCAGCCTTATTTGGTCTATCACCCCGCCGCCATGGTCAAGTGACTAGAGAACTCAGCTGCTGACACGCAGCTTGTGGGATCAAATCTCGGTTGCGGTGACAGCATTGTCACTGAAGGCGAAAATGCTGTGGGCCCGGGTGCTCAGATTTGGTTGCACGTTAAGGAACCCTAGGGGATCGTAATTTCTCGAGGCCTCTAATTTGGCGTGTCTCATAATAATATTGGTACGTCTACAAGAGGGGTTTATTCAGAGGTGACGTAACGGTCGACTGGACGGTATACAGAAGGTAACGCGCACTAGCAAGCTTTTACCATCAACCGAACGTCCTCTTCTTCTGCCACCACCCTGTTCCCCGCGACACAGGTGCACATACCTAAATTATATATGTGGTAACATTTTCCTCCACGCAGACGAAGCCCGCTGGGTGAGTCAAACAGTCTCTCGAAGAATACAGCGCTTGAAACGTGCAAAATGAGCAAGTTCAGTTTTTGCAGACCGTCGGCCGTTCGAATGGAGTCCCCCTATGCGGTAAACTAAATCACTGATATTGTCTAGAACAAGATAAAGCCCCAAACAGGGCGCGCGCAGTTTCTCGCTCAAACTGTGTTTTCCAGTTGGTGTCCACAGCAACACTATGTCGCCGCAATTGTACGTTACGTGTCGCCGTTGGTGGTCAGAATTTGCCTTCGAGCGTTCTTGCCAAGCAAGAGTGCGCTAATAAGCAAGGCGTCTAGCTTCTTCTGCCCGACAGATGATCTCAGATATGCAGGGATCATGGTGGTACAAACACGGGAAGATGGTATTCAGCCATGACGAGGTGGACGAGCATATAGAAGAAAGAAAGGACTGTAGCCGGTAGTTTCATGCTGTACGGTGTTGAATGCATATGTGACTGAAGGCAGATTACTGTCCCAGTCCTTGTGATCTGATGTGACATACATAGACAGCATGTTCGAAATATTTCTGTTCGTTCGTTCAGTTAGACCGTTGGTTTGGGGATGATATAGTGTAGAGTGCCAGAACCTTCAGACACAGACACGAAGCATCTTCTCAACTACGTCTGCTGTGAATTGTCGGCCACGGTCACTGATTACAATTTTGGGAGATCCATGTCGAAGAATTACAAAACGTAGCATGAAGAGAGACACATCGGCTGCAGTTGCCGATGGTATGGCAGCTGTCTCGCAGTATCGTGTTAAATAGTCGGTGCAGACGACTATTCAGCGATTTCCATCAGAAGACAGGTAAAGGGCTCAAGGAGGTAAATCCCTACTTGCTGGAATGGAGTTCTAGGGGGCGGCACCGGATGTAATTGCTCTGGAGGAGCACTTGTTGGGCGCTTATGACGTTGACACTCGTTACAGCTAGACACCTAGTGTTCCGTCGTCTGCCGCATTTTGGGTCAATAGAATCTTTCTTGGAGACGGCAAAGAGTTTTCGCTGTGCCTTGATGACCGGATGTTGGGTCATCATGCATAACCTGTAAGACATAAACGCGAAGACTTTCGGAACCACCAGAAGATATCGTGAGCCGGGGCTGGTGTAGTTCTTTTTGTAAACTAGTCTATCTCTGATGCAGAAGCGTGTAGGCGATGATTTTGGTTTAGTAGCAAGAAGTTGTTGTATGGTGCTGTCTTTTTTGTTGCTCATCCTTAAAAGTCTTGGCATCGGGAAATGGTTGGTCCAGTGATGCGATGTAGGTGTCGAAGTTGTCCGTGTCACATTCCTTCGTTAGAAGCGGTAGTCGCGAAAGACAATCTGCGTCAGCGTGACGTCGGCCGCTTTTATAGAAAACCGTGAAGTCGAGTTCTTGTAGACGAAGTGCCCAGCGCGCCAGCCGAGAAGATGGGTCACGCAGATTGACCAACCAGCAGAGAGAATGATGGTCTGTCACGACGGTAAAAGGACGTCCGTACAGGTAGTACCGGAAGCGCTGCATTGCGAAGACTACTGCAAGGCACTCTTGCTCTGTGACTGTGTAGTTACGCTCGGACTTGCTAAGTGAGCGACTTGCATACGATATGTCGTGCTTTTGGTTATCCTAGCGTTGAACCAGGACAGCACCTACACCAAGACCACTGGCGTCTGTGTTAAGCTCAGTGTGAGCCAGAGGATTGAAGTGCCGAAGAATCACATGACCCGTCACATTCAGGGGTCCAGTCAAACTGCGCACCTTTCTGGAGCAGACACGTGAACGGGTATGCGATATTAGCAAAGCCAGGAATGAATCGGCGAAAGTATGAACAAAGCCCCCAAAAGCTGCGCAGTTCTTTCATCGAGTGAGGTTGCTTAAATGCTTCCACTGCGGCCGTCTTGGCGGGATCTGGTCATATGCCTTCTCCGTCTACCGTGTCCAAGGATGGGTGTTTGGCGCTCCCCAAAGCGACATTTCTTGAAATTGAGTACAAAGCGAGCTTTGCTTACGCAGTCCTGCTTGAGGCCGAGGCGCGTGTTGTGCTCACAAAAGGTGCGCCCAAAAACTACAACGTCGTCCAAGTAACACATACACACTTTCCACTTCAATCCACGCAGAATGTTGTCCATAAAGCGCTCAAAAGTTGCAGGTGCGTTGCAGAGTCCAAATGGCATCACATATAATTCAAATAGTTCATCAGTTGTAAGAATTGCCGTTTTTTCCTTGTCTTCTTCGTCCGTTGGAATCTGCCAGTAGCCTGACCTCAAATCCACCAGCGAAAAGTGAAAGGCCGGTGATAGACAGTCTATAGCATCATCAATCCGCGGGAGTGGGTATACGTCTTTTTTATTGATGGCGTTGAAACGGCGGTAGTCAACACAAAGTCGCCATGTCCCATCCTTCTTCTTCACTAGAATTACTGCGGCGGCCCACGGACTACATGATTCTTAAATTGCATTTTTCTTGAGCATTTAGCAAACCTCTTCATTGATCAGTGCACGTTCCGAAGGCGATACATGGTATGGTTTCTGTCGGATAGTTCTGTGGTATGTCGTGTCGATTCGGTGCTTTATACGAGAAGCAGGAAGTTACGATGAATCGTGCTGATCGAAATCACTAATACCGGCATGTTTGCGCATAATACTCGCCAGTTAATTACGTTTCTTGGTGCTGAGTGACTTGTCAATCATAGCCAAAATAGTGGTGTCCCTGGCCTGCCGATTATCGCAATGGGTCTTTTCCGTGCAATCGCTGCTTTCTTCAAGGATGGCAAGTTTGAATACTTGATGTTCACGAATCTCTGCAAGTTTGAAACCCTCCGGCAGCACTGTTGGTTCGTCAGAGCAGTTAATCACCATAAAGCAGTGTACCCTTGCGCAACCGACAGCGTGCAGTAAGGTAATAAAACTGTCTTCTTTATGCAACTGAGATGCATGGGTTCCACAGTTGCGTCAAATGTTTTCTCGCTTGCAGGTGAACAGACAAAAGGGACACATTTCGCAGACAATGGCGGCACAGTTGTGTCCACGGACACGCTAAGAGCACTTTCTTGACAGGGAAATTTTCTATAAACGCAACTGGCATATTGGAATCTACTGTAGTTTGTCCTGTGCAACAATCGACAGTGACACCACATAGCTTCAAGAAATGAAGTCCCAGAATAACGTCATGCGTAGTATGAGGGAGCGCAGCAAACTCGGCAACAAAGTCCTGGCACGCCAAACTAACAGTCACAGTGCAGATACCAACATGTTGTAACACTTCTCCGCTCACTCCACGAAACATATCAGGACAGTTCCAACGAAATATAACTTTTCGTCCAAGCAGGCGGGTGAAAACTGAACTCGTCACTGACACGGTTGCACCTGTCTCCACCAACGATATTGTTGGTACACCATCGATTAGCATTTGCACCTTATTTCTAAACATGGAAGCCAACTGTTGTATATCTGTTGAAATTGAAGACTGTCCGGCGACCTTGCCTTCAACGGCCGTGCCGGCTAGTTTTCCGTAGGAGGCGTGGAGTGGTGGCGCCGAGGAGACGGTGATCGGTTGGCGCGAGGGGCATGTGGGGGTGTAACACTGCGGTCAGAGACCGAATATTGGTTTCATACTGTTCCTGAGATTTCGTAAGACGCGCTTCCCGGAAATTTCGGTGCTCGGGTAACGCCGGAACGGTTATCCCTCGGTGATCGGTCGTACCTTGGCGGCTGCCGGTAGTTGCAATACCTGACAGTGTGGCTTTCGAAGCCACAGTCGTATCAGACTGGTAGAGGACGCCCGCCGAACCAATGCTGAGACCGCTCAGCTGTGAAGGGTCGGTGACGACCTTGCTGAGCGGGGCTGCCCACCTCTGTGTGGCGGGGCCGTGACGAAGGCGTTGGCCATAGCGCTGGTCGGCCACGAATGAGTCACGACGAGGCCACCCAGTTCCAGTTTCGATGACGTCTGTCACACATACCGATGGTGGCAAAGGAGCTAATGGCGCCCCCGTGTAGTTGGGTGGATTGGTAGTTGGATGAGGAATGGTTTCGTCAACCCCACCACCTTGTCGCTGCAGGTCTTCACGCACTATTGCCCAAATAGTAGCGGCGAGGTTGGTGAGCGTGCTCACGTCGACGCTGGCGACCGTTGTCACATTTACCAGCCTACCGAATTCCGGGGCAATGCGACGAGTCTTCAGTTTTTCAAATGTGCGGCAGTGCTGTTGGACGTCGGGGACAGAGGTGAGGTCATGCCTGCCTATGAGAAAATTGTAAACGTCTTCCGCTATGCCTTTCAAGAGGTGTCCAACCCTGTCTTCTTCAGACATCGTCGGGTTTATAATCTTGCAATGCTTAAGAACGTCCTCTATATAAGCAGTGCACGTTTCTCCAGGAGTCTGAGCTCTTCAAGCCAGAGTCCACTCCGCGCTTTTCTTCTTTGAGTCGAAGTCACCAAAACACTTCTTTAGTTCTTTAGAAAAAAGAGCCCACGTTGTCAAGGACTCTTCGTGGTTTTCATACCACATCAGGGCAGTGTCCATGAGAAACAGTGCCACGTTATCCAGCTGATCGATAGAGTTCCAGCGGTTGTATCGGCTCACCCTTTTGTAGTGTGTCAGCCACGCGTCTACATCTCCCGCCATTCCCACAAACGAGCGGGGTTCCATGTAGTGATGCCTAGGTGTAGCCAGCGTAGACCTGCGCGAAGTCGAGGGAGTTGATTCCCGACCTTCGCTCTCGGCCATGACGGTTGTTGTTGGTGGCAGACCAGCAAGACGACGGCTCCGGTGAACTCCGAACAGCTGTGGCTCCGTGGTACGTCGACGTGCCGTACCCAGCACCTCCACCACTCTGTTACGTCTACGAGAGGGGTTTATTCATAGCCGAAGTAACGGTGGACTGGACGGTATACAGCAGTGAACGCGCACCAGCGAGCTCTTGTTTGTTTGTTTGTTTGTTTGTTTGTAGCCTCTAATCCATAGCTCATACCCACTCTGGGGGCTTGGCCAAGAGAACATATAGTCTCATATGAACGATAACTGCACTATTGCTTACAACGAAAAAAACAGGAGGGCGGGAGAGTTGCATAGTGAAGACAGTTTGTTGACATCAACCGAATGTCCCCTTGTTCTGCCACCACCCGTTTCCCGCTACACAGGTGCACATACCTAAATTGCATATGTAGTAACAATATGTTGATTTCGCGACCTTAAACTCTTTATAATAACTAGATAGGTCAGTCGTTTGAGCTACAACAAGGTCTAAAGCATATATATACACAAAAAACATCAACGAAGAAGAGTGTTGTACAGTCGCCATAGGGCCTACTGGCGCCGCTGACTGGTGCTCCCACGTTTAATGCGCATATATACATTATAAAATGAATGGGGGAATGGCTGCCGCCAGAGCTGAACGGTAGAGCATCGGACGCATTATTCGAATGTCGTACGCTTGAACCCTTCAAGTGGGAAGTTATAATTTTGTCCACTTTGAACTATTATTATTTGTCCCCGAATTACACATTGCGTAGCCGGCACGAGTGCCTTGCTTCACTGCATAATTCGCAGCTACACACTTGAGTGCTGGGCCGAACCTGAACGGTGACACCGGCTACTACAGAAACAGGACCCAGAAATGAGATTCCGCGTGCTCCTTAAATTGAAGCATCCATCGCAATCGTTTTGATGTGGCATACACAAGACGCTACACCCATACCATCGGCCGCAGTGACCCCAGTCCTAATTGCGAACACTCTGATATACCAGAAACACTTGACCACATATATAGCGAATGCACCGCGCAGGCGTGTGCATTAGCAGCACTGATTTTTTTTGCCGAACGACCCCGCTCATTGGCTAATGAGACCGTGTTAGACCCTTGGCCTGAGACCAACAGTGCAATTGTGGTCATAGGAGCCTTCTTAAGAGCAACTGATTGGGCTCTATGCATGTCTATAAATATTTCTCAGTTTCAGAGCACTGTATATACTCACCTCTATATTGCACGATTGTCATACATTACTCTTTTGCCTCTCCTTACCTCTCCTTCGACGTGGAGTAGCAGGCTAGAAGATGATAGCGCTCAGTCCGACCTGTGTGCTTTCTTGTGAATGAATCTGTCTATTTCTCTCTTCGAAATGCTTATCAATCTTTGCCAAACGCCGATAAGTACAAAAACATAGTCTTACATTCATAAATAAATATTGAGAGTGCCAACGAACGGGATAAAAGAGAGGAGAAAAGCAATTTGATTGATTGGTATGTGGGGTTTAACGTCCCAAAACCACTGAAGATTATGAGAGACACCGTAGTGGAGGGCTCCGGAAATTTCTACCACCTGGGGTTCTTTAACGTGCACCCAAATCTGAGTACACGGGCCTACAACATTTCCGCCTCTATCGGAAATGCAGCCACCGCAGCCGGGATAGGAGACAAGCAAGCACAGACTAAAACTCGCTTTAGTAAACAAAGTTATTATATAACAAAAAAGACAAGAAGGGAAAGGCAAATACAACAGAGAAGGTTTCACCTTGACCAAGTGTCCAGAAACAAGATTCTACGATCTAACCGTGATATAGACGGTGAACTGACACAACTATCAATATTCTATTCATGTAAAAAAGCTTCTTCAGTCTTTGTAGTTTTTGTATCACGTTGGCTGTATTGTACAAATGTGCGCAAAAATTTAGCTACGCAGCCACACATTGTTCAATGGACAGACAAATGTAAACCCAATGCAGACTTCAGCACGCTATACTGTTCTCGCAGTCGAAGGTTCACGCAGCGCCCAGTCTGCTCATATTATAACCTGCCACAACAATGTAGGATACAATGAACGATGCTTCACTGACAATTGGTAAAGCAATCAGTGTGCTTAGCACCACAACCGGCCTTCATTCTGCTTTTTAGGTGAATACTATAACACACATTTGCTGTAATTTTTCTCTGGCGAAAATACAACGTGAAGGTGGCGTTCGTTTGTCTCCTCTTTTGTGTCTCGTTAGTTTGCGCTCCTAGTATTTCATTATGAATATATAACTAGCCCACCTATACACCCTTATATACCCTAAGATGCTGCATAAGAACAGCGAAATGATGACTGGACCCATTCTTTTGATTTCCGCTCTCCAAGTTATTCCACACCCAATATCGTTTGAGCAAAGCGTAAGGTCGAGGCAGCCGGTTTAATTTAAACCCAACAAGAACGTCACCGATTCAGTACACATATATTCAGAACTGCCTTTTTTAGCTTGTTACCTCGACTTTTACTGCATGTGCTTCTATCAAACATTTGCTGTACTTTTGAAAACATTCCGCTAGTGTAGAAAGAGAAATGCTTGTGTCGTGTTGTAAATAACACAAACTGCAGGTGTATGCATTCTACTGAAGCGAACTTCACATGCGAGCTATTCTTGATGGTCTGATTATCTGACACTTGATAAAACTAACAGTAGATCTTCTCGCGCATAAATCGTCCCTCTGCTCAGCCCTGTAGATCTAGTTGACCTATACAGAACCTATAGCTAGCCAGTCTAAATGCGTTGTCTCCTCTAGCCTTTGTGCTGCCAAACACTTGAAAAGAAAAGTGAGCAACAAATTTCGCAAAACACGCAAACTCAGAGCGAAGACTTCACATTCCGCTGGTGTATGGCAACATTTTAATAACAGTTCTCAGTGTATCGGAATAGCCACTTAGGAATCAGAATTATAACGAAATTATTCAACATTATCTCAACCCTGAAATGGAATAGTGTCAACGCTTGGAAGAATGGAGTGGGAATGGAATTACATATTTTCTCAAAGAGAGCACGTTTTTATTTAGGCGCTGTTTTTCAATCTTCGCACGTTAGTACGGCAGAGCCTCGAATTTATTAATATAGCCGTATTTCTAAAATGGCTTGTCTCATTACAAGCGCGGTAAATTTATAAGTAACACGCCAACTGCAATTTCATTCTAATATAGACAGCGTTGCTCCGATGTTTGTTTTTATTCCCGTGACCGTGGTTCTATGCCTTTGCCATTATTAGTGCGGAACTACAGTGGCAACATAACCACCTATAGACATATTGAAGTTTTCATTCGGCGGCGCCCAGGCCATCTATTTTCACCCCACTAGTGATGAGGAGCTTGTAAAATCTGGAGACTTCTGTCGTAGATAACCAAGTTTTAAAGGATGAGTATGCCTGGAGATGGAGAGCAGCCCGTCTTGAAGGTGCAGTTTATTTCAGCAAAAAAACCTCATATGCTACGCGCCGTCCCTCATTCTTCTCGTCCTCTAGTGCGTGCCATGTGCATCCTTTTTAACACTCTGGGCTCACCAATTCCTGCGGGCGCATTTCTAAGAAACACAAATGTTGAATAGGCCTCTTTACAACTTTGCTGTTTCTTAGCCTTAGGTGACAAGCCCGCACTATGTCATAGTTTCCCGTAAGGTTCTTCAGAACACGTGCAATTTTTAACCCTACTTGAGCACAGCATCGTCGTGCACTAAGACTATACTGCCTTCCGTAATGCTAGTCATGTCCACCTCTGACCCATTATGAGCGCTTCTAAGGAGTAGTAAATATTGTTACGCCTGAAGTAGGGGTACGGGGGTTTATTGAACGGAAGCTGGGATGGCGAGGCCGCACCGGATAAAACTGCCGAGAGATCTTCTTCTTCCCAAGTCCACACTTCTATTCCCTCTTATCAATCCGGCACATACACGTCGTAATATTTCCCCCTTCGCAGACGAAGCGCACCGCGCGTTTCATGCATCGTCCCGCAGTCTAAAAGCTTTGAGGCGAGCCACATGGGTAACCTCGGTCTTGGTTGATCGTCTCCCACTAGCTGTCAGTCGTGCTATTTTATAATCTACTGCACTGAGGCGCTCAAGGACAACGAATGGGCCAGTGTAGTGGGCGAGAAGTTTTGTGGACAAGCCACGCTTGCGGATAGGCTTCCACACCATTACAAGGTCTCCCGGTTCATATGTGACGTGGCGGTGCTTGCTGTCGTAGCGGAGCTTTGAGCGGTCTTGCGATGCTATAGTACGCAGGCGGGCAAGACGCCGAGTTTCTTCTGCAAGGCATAGTGTTTCAGCTAATGAAGGATCGTCATTGTCATAAAACGAAAAGATAGTGTCCAGGGTATAACGAGGGGGTCGAACGTAAAGAAGGAAGAAAGGGCTGTGGCCGGTGGTTTCGTGTTGGGCAGTGTTGAAGGCATACGTGATGAACGGTAAGACGTCGTCCCAGTTCTTGTGATTGGACGCCACGTACATTGAAAGCATATTCACCAGTGTCCGGTTCGTTCGTTCAGTAAGGCCATTCGTCTGTGGATGGTAAGGTGTCGAATGACGAAGTTCCGAGCCACACATACGGAGCAGTTCCTCAACAACGTCTGCCGTAAACTGACGGCCGCGGTCGCTTATTATGACGCGAGGAGGTCCGTGGCGCAGTATGATAGAGTGCAGGAGAAAGGAGGATACTTCGCCAGCAGTCGCAGATGGCAGGGCGGCCGTTTCGCAGTAGCGGGTCAGGTAATCGGCGCACACTACAATCCAACGGTTGCCTTTTGCCGAGCGTGGAAAAGGGCCCACGAGGTCAATGCCAACTTGCTCAAAGGGAGTGCTGGGAGGCGTCACAGGCTGTAGAAGTCCAGCCGGAGCAGTCGTGACTGATTTGTGCGTCTGGCATTGAGTGCAACTGGCCACGTACTGCTCAACTGACTGGCGCATGCGTGGCCAGTAAAATCGCTCCTGTGTACGAAGGAGTGTTCGCGTCATTCCCAGGTGACCCGAAGTTGCGTCGTCGTGCATGGCGCGCAGAATGGAGGAACGGAGTGTGTGCGGCACCACCAGCAAGAAGCGGGAACCCGTGGCCGAGAAGGTCCTCTTGTAAAGTAATCCTTCACGAACGCAAAAGCGTCCGGCCAAAGTGGACGCTCGTGCTTCAGCAAATAATGGCTCCAAGCTGACATCCTTCCGCTGTTCATTTTCAAAGGTGGTCTTGTCCGGGAATACTGGAGTCACTGACGCAATTAGGTGATCGAAATTGTCGGCATCGCAAAGTGTTGTAGTAAGCGGCATCCGCGAAAGGCAGTCAGCGTCAGCGTGCTTCCTGCCACTCTTGTATGACACCGTGAAGTCATACTCTTGCAAGCGGAGGGCCCAGCGTGCCAGGCGGCCAGATGGGTCTCGGAGGCTTACAAGCCAGCACAAGGAATGATGGTCTGTGACCACTTGGAAGGGACGACCGTACAGGTATGAACGGAATCGCTGTACAGCGAAGACGAGTGCCAAACATTCTTGCTCAGTCACTGTGTAATTCCGTTCTGGTTTACTTAAAGTTCTGCTGGCATACGCAATGACATGTTCCTTTCCACTGTGTCGTTGTACTAGAACTGCACCTATGCCAATGCCACTGGCGTCAGTATGAACTTCGGTCGGCGCCGAAGGGTCGAAGTGTCGGAGAATGGGCTGCGATGTGAGTAAGAACTTGAGTTGGTTGAAAGACGTCTCACAGTCATGTGTCCATTCAAAGCTAGTACCTTGACGTAGCAGACTGGTCAAGGGGAAGGCAACGTCGGCGAATGCGGGAATAAATCGGCGAAAGTACGAGCACAGGCCTAGGAAGCTGCGAAGCTCTTTCGTTGAGCGAGGTGGTTTGCACGCTTTCACAGCTGCTGTCTTGCTCGGGTCAGGCCTGATCCCATCTTTGTTCACAAGGTGCCCAAGTACTAAGGTTTGTCGCTCGCCGAAATGACACTTCTTCGAATTAAGAACAAGGCCAGCGTTTCTAATGCATTCCAGAACAATGTCCACGCGTTCGTTGTGCTCACGAAATGTGCGCCCAAAGATCACGATGTCATCTAGGTAGCACATACAGACGTTCCATTTTAGGCCACGCAGAATGGTATCCATGAACCTTTCGAATGTGGCAGGAGCATTACATAATCCAAACGGCATCACGTTAAATTCATAAAGTCCGTCTGGAGTTATGAAAGCAGTCTTTTCCTTGTCCGCTGGATGCATGGGAATCTGCCAGTAGCCTGAACGTAAATCGATAGACGAGAAGTATGACGCCGAATGGAGACAGTCCAAGGCGTCATCAATTCGTGGAAGAGGATAAACATCTTTCTTCGTGATGGAGTTCAAACGGCGATAGTCGACACAAAATCTCCAGGTACCGTCTTTCTTTTTCACAAGGATCACAGGAGCTGCCCAAGGGCTCGATGATTCTTGAATGATGCCCTTTTGGAGCATTTCACGCACTTGATTGTCTATTATCTTGCGCTCGGACGGCGATACTCGGTACGGTTTTTGTCGGATTGGCTGTGCTGTTTGTGTATTTATCCTATGGCGTATACGAAATGGAGGAATGGAAGGCGTATGGTCACTCTGGGAGAAATCAAAAACTTGCAAGTACTTTAACAAAACGTCCACAAGCATTCTGCGCTTGTCGGCAGTCAGCGCCTTATCAACCATAGGTAAAACTTTCGAACTGTCTGAGCAGGCGGTCACTTGTTCATCCCGTCGAACGTCACTGAGGACAGCTACTGTTGTTGGCGAGTATTCTTTAAACGACGCTAGCTTAAGTCCTCCTGGTAGCAGCACCGGTTCGTTTGAATAATTCGTTGTCCAAAGGTCTGAACGACCTTCACTCACTGAAACTATGCTGTGGGGTACCAACGTGTTCTTCTTTATACAACTTAGATGGAAAGGCTCCACTAGCGCATCGAAACTGGTCTTATTGTCGTTAATATGCGAAGAAGCTACTGGAACGCGCACAGCACAGAAGGCCGGGATAACGGTATCTTCATAGACTCGGAGCGCACCGCTTTCCGTACCCGAATTCTCGATAAGTCCATGAGGAACAGCGTCACTTATGATAACTTCGCCATTTCGACAGTCTACAGTGGCTCCGCACATTCGCAAGAAATCTATGCCTAGAATGATGTCATGAGTGCTCCGCGGAAGAACCGTGAATTCTGTCACAAACACTTGATCACTCAGTAACACTGCCGCGGTACAAACACCAATCGGACACAACGAGTTGCCGCCCACGCCACAGAACGTTATCGCTTTCTCCAACAAAAAGGTCACCTTTCTTCCCAAACGAGCTTTGAACGCAGCACTCATGATCGACACGGCGGCTCCAGTGTCCACCAAAGCCATCGTATGTACACCATCAACAAAAACTTGCACTTTGTTTTTAAACATAAGCACCGGTGGAGGTATCTCTTCTTGCAGCGAATCACCAGCGACCTCACCCCCAGCGGCCGCGCTGCCTAGTTTTCCGGAGGCGGCGAAGGGTAGCGGCGCCTAGGAGACGGCGACCGATTGGAGCGAGGGGCTGGCGGGGGTGTCAGACTGCGGTCAGAGGCTGGAGAACGGTTTCGCAGCGGCCTTGGTGTCTCGTAAGATGCGCTTCCAGGGAACGTTGGTGCTTGTGCAAAGTCGGACAGGTGGGATCTCGGTGGCCAGTCGTACCTCGGCGGCTGCCGGTAGTTACAGTACCTGGCAATGTGGCCTTCGACGCCACAGTTGTAGCAGATGGGTAGGGGTCGCTCGCCGAACCACTGCTGAGAGCGCTGGGCTGTGTAGGGTCGCCTAACCGAACGGGGTGGAGCAGATTGCTGAACGGGAGCTGCGCGCCTCTGTGGGGCGGGGCCGGGACGAAGACGTTGGTCATACCGCTGGTCAGACGCGAATGACGCGAATGAGTCTCGGCGTGGCCACGAAGCCCTAGCTTCGCGAACGTCTGTCACACATACTGATGGTGGCAGAGGAGCGAACGGGGCCGGGTAGTAGGATGAACAGGTAGGCGTATGGCGGATGGTGTCGTGGAACAGTGTGTCTTGTCGCTGTAGTTCTTCCCGCACTATTGTCCGGATAGTAGCGGCAAGGTCGGCGGGCGGGCTCACGTCGACGCTGGCGACCGTTGTTACATTTGCCAGCCTACCAAATTTCGGGGCAATACGACGGGTCTTTAGCTTCTCAAAAGTACGGCAGTGACGTTGGACGGCGGAGACGGAAGTGAGGTCTTCCCTGCCTATCAAAAAGTTGTAGACGTCCTCTGCTATACCCTTCAGAAGGTGGCCGACCATGTCCTCTTCAGTCATGTACGGGTCTATGATCTTGCAGAGCATCAGGACCTCCTCTATGTAGGTGGTACACGTTTCTCCAGGAGTCTGAGCTCTTTGAGCCAACGTGCGCTCCGCGCTCTTCTTTTTTGAATCAGAGTCGCCGAAGCATTTCTTGAGCTCTTCAGTGAAACGATCCCACGTTGTTAAGGAATCTTCGTGGTTTTCGTACCACATCAGAGCTGTTTCCGTGAGAAACAGCGCGACATTTCCCAGTTGGTCGGTGGCATCCCAGCAGTTGTACCGGCTCACCCTTTTGTACTGTGTCAGCCACGCATCCACATCTTCTCCTGCTCTTCCCGCGAACGGGCGGGGTTCCATATAGTGATATCGAGGTGCAGCTGGCACTGACCTTTGTGTGGTTGAGAAGGCGTGACCTTCGCTCTCGGCCATGGCAGTTGGTGTCGGTGGCAGACCGGCAATACGACGGCTCCGGCGAAGTTCGAACAGCTGTGGCTCCGTGGTTCGTCGACGTATACTGTACCCAGCACCTCCACCACTCTGTTACGCCTGAAGTAGGGGTACGGGGGTTTATTGAACGGAAGCTGGGATGGCGAGGCCGCACCGGATAAAACTGCCGAGAGATCTTCTTCTTCCCAAGTCCACACTTCTATTCCCTCTTATCAATCCGGCACATACACGTCGTAATAATATGCTTTATACAAGCGATTCCAGTAGTCTTTTTTAGCTTTTGTCGCTATGCCTAAGTCTTAAGCAGCTCCGTATGGCAGCTAGCCACCACTGGCTGCAATTTGCAAGTCGGGAAGTGAACTCAATCTCTTGCAGTGTAAGAAATGGCAGGTGTTAAGACTTCTGGTTTTTCCGGTGCAGTATACGAGTTCGTCAGTGGTTTACTATTTATGATCACTTCAATTTCTACTAGGACCATCCTCGTTTGATTATAACCTAGAAGACAACTTTCTTGAGTTTTTCTCTAGCTGTCTTTTACTGACCTCATTATACGCTTTTGAAATCCGTCCCACCAAGGAGCACAGTCTGCAGAAAATTTCCACGTGATTCTATAAGCAGACCAATAATCGCCAACCTCACTTTCCCTAATTGTGTCATAAACAAAACGAAGTTCGCGAGAACCACGTTTTAAGCATAGAGCATGGTCACAGTTTTAAATCACTGAAGTGAATCAATGACGTGCAATCAAACGCCGAAAGGCTTATAAGAAACTCTCTGGTGTTGAACGTAAAACAAGCACTAGATAAATAGTGCATACTGCCGCGCAAATAAAAAGTGCAATGTATGATTTCCGTGGTGGCTCACTTTTCAAGTGCGCTGGTCTAATAAAACCTATACCAGTGATTTCAAATGGTTTGGACACATTCACTCGGTCAGCAGGTGGCGCAATTATAAGAGCTGTCGCTGGCTTCACCCTTAATAGTGCGCAAAAGTTACATCGCCATATCACTCCTTTAACACTCTGCTTCGCCTTCGTTACCCAGAAGCGCTCCCGGACTTTTGAGATGGTTGTTGAGACTAGTACGGGAAGAACCTTCTGGTGAAAGTCGGTTGCGACGAGTTCAGTGGCGATGTGTTTACCGGGAAGCAGAACAAGTTGTTTTATGCCCTCGTGAAATACACGACATTCCGAAGCCTTGTTTGAATTTTTAGCAATTAATTCTCCTGGTCAAAAAAGGAATCCAAATACTGAATTATCGACGTCTTGGGTAGATCTCGCCCAGTCTGGTGGGCTGTAATTCACGGCCGAATCGTTGCTTTTTGATGACGGACAGTCAATACCATTCAAAATCGAAAAGCTCCTCCATCACTATGTGTCTTTCAAGAGTTGACCGGTCACGGCAGCTTACAATGAACCCCAGTATCCAAGACATGACACGTAGCACCCGGAACAGGAACTATACTATTATAGGTTCCAAACAGGGTGCACCAACGTCGCGGACGAATAGAGCGTAACGGTGTCTACTTCGGACTCATCCTTTAAATCATCTTGAAGATCATTCAGAATAGTAGTCAGGTGCTTAGACTATTATCCGCTTGTTGCGAACCATCAAATCTCCTTGTCAATTAGAGATTTCATTGCTGTGCCTCGGGAAACTAGGTGCACCAGTTTCTCTTTTCAAAAAAATTGTTCCATTTTGAAGAGTCGGTGAGATCTTGAATTTCTGTGGCATTTTTTTTATCTGCTGCCACCTAGAAGGATCTAACCTTGCACCTCTGATGAATTAGTCCGAAAATAGCAGTTAGAAGAAGTGATTTACTATGTGTCCGTTATGAACTTTGCTAGTCGGGCACTCAAGAAGGATCCAAGAAGCTAAAGCCGCGGAAGTGATTGTGGCTCTATTTTTATTTATTTATTTATTTATTTATTAGCAATAACCTTAGTGTGATGACGTTTATTCGAGCCGAGAAGTCGCAGCGAGGTCGCAACGGAAAGTGGGCGTACGGCAAGTCTAGCAGAGGCGGCACAAACTCTCGCGCAAGCAGAGCACGGGCTTTTTGTTGTCTTCCGAAGGCGCATACGCGTTGGTGCGTATGCTCCACTACAATACCCCCGGGGTGACGGGTGGCCATCCTGGCGACTCAGGGAGTAGGCACAATGAGGGGGTCGTAGTAGGGCTTGAGACGGTCGACGTGTACGGTCTCGCTTCCTCGACGGCGCAAATCTGGTGATTGTGTTAACGGCTCGATGATGTAATTCACCGGGGAGGTCGCGTCAATGACACGGTACGGACCATGGTACCGGGCCAGAAGTTTAGAAGACAGGCCAGGAACGTGCGGGGGCACCAAAAGCCACACAAGGGAGCTATGCGGTGAGCGTCGTCGTGTCGAGTCTTTTGTAGACCTTAAGCCTCACTTGTCAGAGACCGAGCCAACTGACGGCAGTCTTCAGCGTATCTGGCGACTTCCGAAAGCGGGGAGCACTCAGATGCATCAGGGCGGTACGGTAGTATAGTGTCGAGAGGGTGGGAAGGTTCGCGGCCGTACAATAGAAAGAACGGAGAAAAACCGGTAGTCGCTTGCGTCGCGGTGTTATAAGCGAAGGTAACAAAGGGCAATACAGCGTCCCAGTTAGTGTGGTCGGAGGAGGTGTACATCCTCAGCATGTCGCCAATTGTGCGGTTGAACCGCTCAGTAAAACCATATGTCTGTGGATGGTATGCGGTAGATTTCCGGTGGATAATGTTGCATTCAGCGAGGATAGCTTGGATGACCTCCGACAGGAACACTCGACCCCTATCACTGAGTAATTCCCGCGGAGCACCATGGCGTAGAATGAAGCTGCGGAGAATGAAGAGTGCAACTTCGTGAGCGGTCGCTGCCAGTAGAGCTGCAGTCTCAGCGTAGCGTGTCAGATGATCGACTCCGACAATAATCCACCGGTTTCCAGAGCTACTATATGGGAAGGGGCCATAGAGGTCTATACCCACGCGGTCGAATGGGCGAGCCGGGCACGGGAGCGGCTGTAACATGCCAGTAAGGTGCCGCGGAGGTGTTTTGTTCTGTTGGCAAGTGGTGCAAGACTGAACGTATTTCTGCACAAAACGATACATTCCTCGCCAGTAATAGCGTTGGCGCAGCCTTTCGTAGGTTTTCAGGACACCTGCGTGAGCACTTTGGGGATCTGCATGGAAATTCATGCAGATGTTAGAGCGCATATGAGTTGGGACAGCAAGGAGCCACTTCCGACCACCAGGCGTGTAGTTGCGGCGGTACAGAATGTTGTCACGTAAGGAAAAGTGGGCTGCTTGCCGGCGCACCGCTCTCGTGGAAGGGACAGAATACGGATCGGTAAGGTAGTCGACTAACAAGGCAAGGTATGGGTACTTACGCTGCTCCGAAAGCATGTCAGTGCTGTCGAGTGGTGACAAGGTGGTAAAAGGGGGTGACAGAGAAGCCACATCTGGTGTTAATGGCGATCGGGAAAGTGCATCGGCGTCCGCATGCTTGCGGCCGGAACGATATACGACACGGATGTCGTATTCCTGCAATCGAAGTGCCCAACGGCCCAGACGTCCGGACGGGTCTTTCAAGGTGGACAGCCAACATAAACCGTGGTGGTCTGTGACCACGTCGAAAGGACGGCCGTAAAGGTACGGGCGAAACTTCGTAAGCGCCCAAATTATGGCCAAACACTCCTTCTCTGTCACGGAGTAATTCAATTCAGCCTTCTTAAGAGCGCGACTTGCATAAGCGACTACGTATTCAGTTTGGGTGCCTTTCCGTTGTGCCAAAACTGCGCCAAGACCAACGCTGCTTGCATCAGTGTGAACTTCTGTGGCAGCAGTGGGGTCGTAGTGGCGAAGAATAGGTGGCGAGGTCAGCAGGCGGCGCAGCTGGTGAAATGCGTCGTCACATGCAGGTGACCATGCAGATATACCTTTGCTGTTGGAAAGCAGACTAGTCAGAGGTGCAATGATTGACGCGAAGTTGCGCACGAAGCGACGAAAGTAAGAGCAAAGACCAACGAAACTTCTTAGGGCTTTCAGTGATGTGGGCATTGGGAAGTCAGCGACAGCTCGAAGCTTATCGGGGTCCGGAAGAACACCGTCTCTTGTGATGACGTGTCCCAAGATGGTTAGTTTGCGGGCTGCAAAGTGGCACTTCTTGGTGTTAAGTTGTAGGCCTGCAGAAGCTAGACACGTCAGAATCTCGTGGAGACGACGAAGTTGTGTCGGGAAATCAGCTGAAAAGACTACGATGTCATCTATGTAACACAAGCAAGTTTTCCACTTGTGGACCCACAATATGGTATCTATCATGCGTTCAAACGTCGCAGGCGCGTTGCAGAGCCCAAATGGCATGACTTTGAACTCAGACAGGCCATCTGGCGTTACAAAGGCTGTTTTAGGGCGCTCACATTCAGCCAGTGGCACCTGCCAATACCCAGAACTCAGATCCAAGGATGTGAAGTACTCGGCGCCTTGTAAACAGTCAAGAGCATCGTCTATTCGTGGTAGCGGGTAGACGTCTTTCTTTGTAATCTTGTTTAAGCGGCGATAGTCCACGCAAAATCGAAAGGTGCCATCTTTTTTCTTTACCAGAACCACGGGTGACGACCAAGCGCTTTGAGAAGGCTGTATGACGCCACGTTTGAGCATGTCGTCTACTTGCTCCGTAATGACGCGGCGCTCTTCGGCAGAAACGCGGTAAGGACGCTGTCGCAGAGGCGAATGTGAGCCGGTGTCAATAGTATGAGTGACAGTCGTGGTGCGGCCCAAAGCAGGTTTCTGGAAGTCGAAAGAAGAGCGAAACTTGTTAAGGAGAGCAACAACTTGGCTGCGATGCGAGGGGGGAAGGTCTGCGTCAATAGCATCGTCGAAGGCTGGTGAGCTTGATGGCTCAGACGCCTGAGTGATTGCGGCAATCTGACATGGCGTTTCGTCGGGAAGAATAATATCATTGATATGGTCGACAGGTTGCACATATCCTAACGTTTCACCACGAAGCAAGCCAATGGGGTAGTTGCAGTGGTTGGTAACCAGCATTACGGTTAAACCAGACGCAATCGTAAGAACGGCAAATGGGAGCACGATGCCCTTGCGTTCAGTAAAAACAGGGGATGGCGTAAACACGACCGTGGCGTCAGGTTGCGCCACACATGAAAGGCTAATTGGGACTGAAGCTTCCGGAGGCAAGGTGATATCGTCGTCAGCGATGAGTTTGCAGAGCAGTGGTGAATGGTCGGGCGGTGGAAATTCACAACTTGGCACTAGGGACACTTCCGCACGGCAACAATCGATGATAGCTTCATGACCTGATAAGAAATCCCAACCCAGGATGAGGTCATGAGAGCAAGATGGTAGTACAAAAAATTGGACGATGTACAAAACGTCTTGGATGACGACGCGCGCCGTACACAGAGACGAGGGCTGAATGCGTTGCGCGCCAGCCGTGGACAGCACAATGCCACAGAGAGATGTGGTCACTTTCTTCAGTTTGCGACAAAATTTTGCGTTCATCACAGAAACGGCGGCCCCAGTATCAATTAACGCTTGTGTAGCGACTCCCTCAACATTGACATCAACAACATTTCGCGGAGAAAATGGAGGCCTTGATAATTGCGCAGAAGTTGCAGTTCTTGCCTCTGGAACTGCACTGATTAGTTTCCCTCCTCAGGAGGTGGTCTACGACGCATAGGAGATGGCGATCGGCGACGAGGAGATGGGAAATGAGAAGTTGATGGGCGACGATCCGAGTCAGAGTGCCTCTGTTCGTATGCAGACGTGGTGGCCTGCTGCGACGCATAGGTAGGAGTTCCAAAGGAGGCGTACGCAGGTGTGGGACGGCGGCGGCAGTAGCGTGCAATGTGGCCAGCGATGCCACACGCGAAGCAGATAGGACGGTTGTCATGGGTGCGCCACTCATTAGATGGACGGAAAAAGCGACGTGAGGGCCTGTAAACCGGAGGCGCTGCCGGAGGAGTTGGAGCCGCTAAGGATACTGGATGCGGTGGGGGTCGCGCAACCACAGCTGCGTAGCTGAGAGGTGAAGATGGTGCAGGTGGTGCGTAGCTGACAGCTGAGAGATTAGATGCTGCTGAAGTGCATGCGTAAGGGGCCTGCACTGTAGGTAGGGCATCGCAAATTTCAGTGCGTATGGCCTGCTGCAGTGTCGAAGGCAGACTTGCGGCGGGCGCGTCGCTATGCGGCAGCAGGGAGAGCTGTCGGGCGACTTCCTCCCTGATGAAGTCTTTGATCTGGTTGGACAGACTTTCTTGGCGAACGTTGACATTTGCGAGTACTACAGCCGAGATCGAATCTGGTGGTGAGACACTCTGTCGGGCGATGGAACGCTGACGGCGTAATTCATCGAAGCTCTGGCACAGGCTTACGAGGATTGCCACCGAGGTCGGGCTTTTCGCTAGCAACATCTGGAAGGCGCCATCCTCAATGCCCTTGAGAATCTGCCGAATTTTCTCTTCTTCGGGATAGATAAGTTAACACGCCTGCAGAGGTCGAGCACATCCTCAATGTAACTCGTAAACGTTTCGCCAGGCTGCTGGGCTCTGTGGCGCAGACGCTGGTCAGCGCGGAGCTTGCGGACCTCTGGTCGGCCGAACGCTTCTGTTACGAGGGTCTTAAAGGAGGACCAGTTGGCGATGGCGGTTTCGCGGTTGGTAAACCAAAGATTAGCTACGTCTGCCAAGTAAAAGATAACGTAAGCGAGTTTAGAGTCGTTGTCCCACTTGTTGCTGACGCTTACGCGTTCGTACAAGGAGAGCCAGTCTTCGACGTCTTGCTCACCACTTACGCTGAAGATTGGTGGGTCCCGCTGGCGAGTAGCGCCGGGGCAGGTAGACGGGGCAGCCGATGGTGCTGGCTGGGCTGGGACGGGCTGGTTGGTGACTGCGTCAGTCATGTTTCGCGGTAGTCTTTCAGGCAACTTGCGAGAGCGGAGCTCCAGGTCTTCTTGGGGATCCCAGCACCCTACCAAATGTGATGATGTTTATTCGAGCCGAGAAGTCGCAGCGAGGTCGCAACGGAAAGTGGGCGTACGGCAAGTCTGGCAGAGGCGGCACAAACTCTCGCGCAAGCAGAGCACGGGCTTTTTGTTGTCTTCCGAAGGTGCATACGCGTTGGTGCGTATGCTCCACTACATTAGGAACAATTGCGTTGTAGAGGGGAGTGGGTACATTCATAAGAGTAACAAAATAAGCAGCTAGAAAAACATATAAAAAACAACTTATACAAAATGAGGCCAAACATAAAGAAATGCAGCAAGCAAGCATAACTGTATAGAACAAGCAAGAATTACAAAATGTTGACTATGGCATTTTTTTTGAAAGCGTGTGTTTTACAATGGTTGCTGTAGAAGACAGAAGGCGATTCCATTCTAATGAAGTACGGGGAATAAATGATTGAGAAAAAGGGGCTGTTCGTGTTGTTGCAATGCCGACTTTGTAAGCATGTTCAAGGCGAGAAGAAACGTACAATGGAGGCAAAATGAGTTCTTCAGGCGCATACTGGTGATGAAATATTTTGTGGAACAACGAACGTCGGGAAGTTTTACGTCGAGCTGCTAGGGATTGAAGGTTAAAAGTAGATTTCATTGTTGTTACGCTGGCGGTTCAGTTATAGTTAAACAGGATGGAACGGGCAGAATTGTTTTGTACCACTTCAAGGGATTTTATGAGATTGTTACAATAAGGATTCCAAATACACGCGGCGTATTCTAATTTAGAACGAATAAGAATTTTGTACAACAGTAGTTTAAGAGAAATGGTGCCCTAGCAAAATTACGCCTCAGGGAACACAGCATGCGATTTGCATTGTTCATAGTATGTGCACTGTGAACGTTCCAGGTGAGGTTGCTAGTAATGATAACACTGAGATATTTATAGCAAAAAACAGAGTCTATGTTGATGCTATCAAAGTAGTGAACAGGTAATGGATTATTTTTTCTGGATGCACGCATATATTTACACCTGCTAACACTGAATTCCATGCGCCACTTTAAGCACCAAGCCGTTATAGAATTCAGGTCAGCTTTGAGGGTGATTAGGTCATCGTCGCAGATTATTCCTCGGAACACTGCGCAATCGTCAGCAAATAAATTTATATTAGATGAAACGCACGACGGTAAGTCATTATTATATATTAGAAAAAGCAGAAGGCCGAGAACAAAACCTTGTGGCACACCTGATAGAACAAAGGTATTATTATAATTTTGTTTGTTAATCGAAACGAAGCGCGAGCGAGTAGTAAGAAAAATCTCAAGCCATGTAAGAAGTTTCGGTTCAATATTACGCTGTCATACCTTGTGTAGTAATCGTTTATGGCACACTTTGTCAAATGGTTTTCAAAAGTCTAAATACATGCAGTCAGCAGATGATGATCGATCAAGTATGGCATGAAGCTTATGTGTGAAAGATGCTAACTGTGTTTCACATGAGTAACTTTTGCGAGAACCATGCTTTGATCGCGTGAAAATTGAATTTGATTTTCAGAAATTACCAAGGTGTAAAAAAGAACATGTCCGAGGATTTTACAAGGGAGGCTAGTAGTGAGATGGGTCGGTAATTAAGCGGCGAGTTTTTGTTTCCTGATTTATGATTCGGAATCACCTTCCCCATCGTCCAGTTGGCAGGCAAACAACCATCGTCTAGTGACTGATGAAAAATCTTTGTTAAAATTATGGATGAATAGGCGCAAGTGCTCTGCAAAAAATTAGGACTGATGTCGTCACAGCCGGGAGCAGAAGAATCTTTGAGTGTTTTAATTACATTAGCAATCCCGCTTAATTAAATTATTATTGGAAACATATCATTGTAGTTAAATGTTTCGAGAGGTGGCATGCAGACGTTTTCGGAAAAAGAAAAGTTTCGCACAAAGGTTTCATTATAAGTATTAGCGCACTCTCCTGAAGGAATTGCAGCACCGTCGGTGGCAGTTAGAAGAACAATATTGTTATAACGAGGATTGATGGTGCGCCCCAACTTTTTAGTGTCAGTAACTAGATTAGTGGGTAATATGGTACGAAAAAAGTTCTCTTTGGCTGACCATAGTGCCGCAACATAGTTATCATTAGCCAGTCTGTAAGCCGCCCAACGCGTATCATTATTAGAAAGTTTAGCTGATCAAGCATTTTTTTCTTGTTAGATAAGCGTTTAAGGTTACTTGTATTCCATGAAGCATTACAGCTGGAAGAGATAGAGTGAACAGAAATGTATTTCTCCGTGAGATTGCCAACTTTTTTAGTAAACATGTTCCAGTTATTTTCCACTATTCTCTTATTAAATCGTTAAATAAAGGTCAAGAAATTCGCCTAGCTCGTTGTTAATTGCTTCGAAAATAGCACGGTGATAGTTGCGGACAGGTTTACTTAGTTTTCTTGTTTTAGGACGCAATAAAATTAGGCTAAATGTGAGTAAAGAATGATCGCACAGACCTGGTATATGTACGAGGCTAGAAACAAAATCAGGCAAGGTTGCAAGTACTAGATTAAGAGTGTTAGCTGTGCCGTTCGTTATTCTTGTCGGTTCTTTGACTAACTGAGTTAGCGAAAAAATAGAGCATAGGTCTAGGAATGCTTGAGCAAACGTAGAGAAGAGAAAAATAGTAGGATGTTCATCAGCCCATTCTATATTCGCATATTAAAATCATCCAACAAAAACAGGGGGAACGTAGGGTAACAAGAAGCAAGTATGTTTAATACAGAGTGTATCTCACTTACAAAACTAGACGAAACAGTAGGTGGGCAATAACAGGCGCAAAATGGCTATTTTCGGGACCCCATTTCAACAAGGGTGCATACAACATCGAGGTTAGTGCTAACATGGATGCGCTGGGATGACAAATCTTTCGAGATGCCTAACAAAACGCCACCTCCTCGCCATATCGTTCGATCACATCGGTAGAACAAAAAACAACTATGGTGTGGAATTTCGTGATCTTGAATGTATGAGCGCGACCACGTTTCAGTTAGTACGATGATGTCGGAGTTACAAGTGTCAATGACAGATGTTAAAGCATCCCGTCTGTTAATAATACTCCGAACATTCGGGAAAAGCACAGATACATTACACGACTTAGTTCCACTAACCTTCGAACGTTCCTACGTTAAAGCACGTGTTGGCGTGGTATAGATAGTACTTGGTTATCTTTTTGCGGCAGCTTTAGTTCGTTTATGCTATCAGTGAAAAGGTCGTAAGTGTAGTGCTTTTTGTCTATTATTAGCTTGGTATGGTGCAGCTTGAATCGCGTTGATCCGGGTTGGCTATTGGCAAAGGCCACGAGCTTTCCCCGAGCCTGATGCGTAGCTGGTGAAAAATCTTCGGTGATGGCGACGTTTAGTTCTTTTAATTTTGTACGAGCCGAAAGAATTTTGTATTTTGTTTTGTAGTTTGAAAACTTAACTATAATTGGTCGGGATTTGCTTTCTTTGTAAGCACCTAAGAGAACGGCGCGCTCGATTTTGTGATCTGCTAGGTTAATAACTGCATTAGCCAGCAGTTGTGTTATACGCTAATCCGATTGTTCCCACGTTTCTATTGCGTCTGGTAGACCATCAAAAATTAAGTTGTTGCGTCGGGACCGATCCTCAAGTTCGTCGAGACGAGCTTGTATTGCTTCGTGTTGGGTATCCAGTGTTGCCACTGACGCTTGGATAGTCGTCATATCCTGCTCAAGGTGATCCACTGTTTTCGTTTTTTCTTCAAGTGCGTCTAACCGTTTTTTGATTGAGTCAATCTTTTCCTCAATTTTTTTCTGACTCGATTTGGTTTTCTTAAGGTCGGTGTCTAGATCAGCCTGCGTATTCGATGACTCAACGGAGCGCACCTGAATATCTTTCAGGATGTTAAAATCTGCTTGCATTTGATTTGAAGGATCTGCCGGCAAGGACTCAGGAACCAGCCAGCTGGTGGAACGAGTGTTAGGTCCTGGATTACTTTCAATATTCCCGGCGCACAAAAGCAAATACAGCAATGAAACAATCAATCGCGTTGTCACAAAAAAAACTCCGGGGCATGGGAGCAAAAATTGGCAACCATTGTCAATTTTTATACTGAAGAGCGAGAAATCGTTACGAACCTGTAACGGGCAAAGGCGCAACATGTCAGATGAGCTGTTGAAGCTGCTCCTATGTCCACTGAAGCGGTAACCGCTCTGCCAGGCTCTTAGGTCCAACTCAGCAGCCGACGTCACTGATGACATCAATGCGCAGATTGTGGCTGGCACAACCGCAGGCAGATCGAAGAAGAGGACATGTGGTAGATGAGTGGCTGGTTGTTGTCCGGCTTCCTCGATGATCAGTGCTCCTGGTTTGATAGTAGCTTGCGCTGGAGGCCATATCACGCACATCGAAAGGAAAGCCTGTAACGGGCATAGGCGCGGCCTGTCAGATGAGCTGTCGAAGCGGCTCATGCCCACTCTTTAACCAACATGGCCTTTTGCCAACACGGCTCTTTGCCATGAGTATCTGACCTGGTGCTCACTCGCGGTTTAGCCGCATCTACGAAACAGCCCCATAAGCAGGCTTGTTTTCGTCAATGGATACATGAAGCTCATACTACAAGTCACTTAATGACAAACAAAACTAGCGCACTGAATGAGTCTTGATGTCATGAGCTTCTCTGCACCACATATCAAATTCTTGGGCAAGATAACTTAGAATTTCCAATCCAAATTAGGTTGTATTTGCGAAATGCGCTGAAATAGTATTTTGGCGCGGATTCAAAATGGTGCTGCCAGTACGAGAGAGTCGAGGAAGCAAGCGGAAGTCTGTAAAATGAGCCGTTTCATTGGCTCATCAAATTGTATACATTCAAGAACAGTATCGACGTTGAAGCTTAGCCTGTGTGACCTGGTGTACCACAGTGTTCCAGGTATCTTCACGTGGCCCGGCGGTTTTACGGACTTTTCTATGTTAGCTGACTACTTCTGTAACTTCATTCGAACATTCGCGAAAATTTCTACAGCTTGGTCGTATAGCTCACAGGCGTCCGATGCGGTAAGAACACTGGTGATCATGTCACTCATGTTAAACCAACTAACGTCTCAGCTGTCCGGCGATACTTTCCGTATACGCTCCGGAGATGATACTGCAAAGCTGCAACTCAGTAAAGAAAGCTTTGCCGTAGGACAAAAAGGCGTGCGAGTCATGTGGTATTCACAAGCGGTATTCATGTCATGCATGCCTGTTGGCGTTTTTTCAAACCACGGGAACCTCAGGGCGTCCCCGCCTTTCGGCTTGATTTTAATCTGCAGAAACGCATTCTGGACGTCAGCCACGACGCCAAACTGAAAATGACAAAAAAGTAGCAAGATCTTCAGCGTATTGTTGCTCTGCTTCGGGCCCCTCTCCAAGTGGTTATTCAAGGAAGTCACTCCTGGGGCATGGGACGAGGCATCGAAAACAACTCGGGGTTTCGTTGTGGTGGATGATGCTCTAATTGCGTCCCGATGGGGCATGTAATACTTAGTGGTGGTCGCATTCTCGATGATGGGAATTGGCTCAGCATGACCATCAGTAAGGTACTGTCTGGCTGCTGAATCAGATTGAAGCAGTACTTCCTCACTCTGAGATAACCGGTGTAATAGGCAGCGAAGTTGCTTGATGGCTACCGCATGATCATACTGCATGCCTGATTTCATGTCCGTCCAAGACAGAAAGACCTCGTACCTTTCGTCTCGCAGAGCAATGGTTCCATCGAAAGCTTTCTGCACCTTAGTATCACAGGAGAATGCTTCATCAGCATCTGTGATCCCAAAGCTCTATAGCTGCCAATGCGTTCTATGCGTTCCTGCATCAGGGCGTCGCTCATGCAGTAATTAGTCTGTAAGCACACACACGTTTGCCTTTGTGAGTGGAAGAATGGTTGCATCGTTTACGGGTTTTTGTGCTGTTTAAAAGAGACTTTTGCGATCTTTATGCCAACTGTCTTCTCTCCCAAAAATCTCAAGGCCTGGGCGAATTAATAAGCCAATCTCTTTTTCGTGGGTGATATGCAGATGACAAGGTGCATCAGTGTCACAGGTGTGATCGCCGGGTTAATTCTAAGGGCTGAAGTACCGACCCCCCCCCCCCCACCGAACTGCACCTCGAAAGAACGAACAATTTATAAAATGGTCTATTTGGTGCACCAGCAAACGTCGGCCATGGTTCAAAGAATAAGTCAGAGCCGAGAAATGATAAACAAAACAAAGTTATTTTCTCAAACTTGGCAGATAAAACGATACGTAAATATGCACACTCGTCAATAGTGCAGTTCAATATTTCACGAACCTGATCACGGACTACACGGTACAATCAGATACAATCGAAACAACGGAAGCAAACAAGAATACGTGCTACAATGCAATCACATGCGTAAAATAACCAAGACACTTATTCAGTCCAAAGTTCTTGGATCAAATTTAAATGTTTCTTTCATAGGAAACACTCACTCACAGTCCAGCGCTGTTGTTGATCGACTGCCCCCGAAGTTTCTCTTCCAGGAAACCTCGTCTTCAAGTGTCCGCACTCCAAGCACAAAACTTTTTCGCCCGAAACACGTCAGCTTCCTACGCGTTGCAACTGCAGGACGCGTCTTCACTCTCTGGCGGTAGACTCACACTATTCTGCTGGCAGCACCAGCCTTCACCCTTCAGGGGGAAACCCTTTTTATTACCTGCTTTGTCACTGACGACAAAAGCCTTCACCCAAACTAATTGGAAAATTCCTACGCACACTTGCGCAGAACTTCCTTCATCTCCTGCATACGCACACTGGCCTAAGCTGTCTTCATCTTCTTCCTACGCAAACTGGCGTAAACTCTCATCTCTTAACTTTCATTCTCTGCTGCTCGCCTAAATACCTCTCGCGCTAGATTCCAGAAAATCCTAATCGTTTCGTCGGTGCGATGCAAAGCCAAGGCTGGGGAAAAGGCGAGACGTTTTGAGAGCCGTCTGCGGCACATGACGCCACTCTGCATCAACACGCCCCTTTTCTTCGAGATCATTCCAGGGCTTGCTCGGCGGCCGATGTGAGGAGGTTGGTCGGCGAAACTACGATTCCGAGGGGCAAAGACGGCGCACCTAGGGAGCCTTTGGATGTTTGTTTTTCTTCTTTAGCGTTGACCTTGAGGCGTCTCTTTGGCGCCTGGTATTGTCACCATCGCCAGAATTCGGTGGCGCGTGCTTTTCTGAGCGCTTGTTTGTGACAATTAGTTAATAGTTGACAACAATTTTGTAACTCTTTGATGAATTTGTGGTCTTCGAACACTTCAATGATGTGCTCTATCTGTATTGCTTCCTTGACATGCATATTATTACAATCCACTGGCTTTGGAAAAATACGTCAACAAGACTCCGACTTACACTTCGACCATGGTTGTTTCCAAACACGTTGATGGTAATGTCAATTTGTCCTAACGCTTGCAGTTTCAAATTCCTAGACACGTCTTCTTTAATGAAAGTGCACTGGCTAACATGATCCATGATGCCTCTTATAAAGCAGCTAGCCTTTGCGCCTTTCACCATTGCTCGAAAGGTTTGCATTGGTATGGATGAGGGTTCCTACTGCTATCTCACACAGCGTATATGGAGTTACGGCTTGTTGCGTGTTGTGGTGGCGTCACTATTTGAGCAGCTTTACTAGTCTGTCTAAAGCACATCGAACAAGCGTGCCTTGCATGACAAGGTGAGCAGCTCACCTTACGCTGACTGCCTCTTGCTCAGTATTCTTTTCAGATACATCAGAAGTTGCAGCCAGTTGCCGAGAAAAGGCGCTTTGGCTCCGTTTCAAGGAGCTATTCGTCGCAGTGATTTCTGGCAAAAAAGGAAAGTGTCACTGGTCCCAATAATTACGGAGGCAATCATCAGGCTAATTGCAAGGGCCGACCTATCAGCACCCTAAACTGCACCACGAAAGCAAGGACAATTTTGATATGGTGCTATGTAATGGTCCGGTGAACGCCGCCTCTGGTCCGTGATTAGGTGTGTCACGTGATTAGTTGTGCCATGCCCAAGCACCTGTTTAATTATTCCGCATGATTGCTTTTATGCATGCAAAATGTTAGTTTGTTGTGACCTAGATACAACCCCAGGTCCTACAAACGCTAATTTATTACACGGCCTTCTTCAGGGACAAGCAGATATGAAGGCTGAATAGTTGTTGCTTAAATGCATGAATGAGCAAATCATGCGTGACATGAACTTGCGATTTCCAGCAATTGAAGACATACTTCAGCGCTTTAAAGATAAATCACCGGAAGTTACCGCTCCTGAATCTACTGCAGCTTCGTTTAAAACTAAGCTGTCATGGCAGAGATCCAAAATAACTGATCTTGAAGACCAAAGCCGTCGGGCAGACTTAATCATTCCTTGTGTTCTCCACAACACGAAAGACAATGAGAGCTCCCTTCAAAATACTGTTGTGACCAATATTTTGGAGAAAAAAGTGGGAGTAAACTGCAAGCCACTTGCCCGAATTCAACGTCTTGGCCGCCATTGTTGTCAAAGGCCTGTCATTGCCTATTTTCAAGATTATCAAGAGAAACACCAAGTCTTAAAGAATTCAAATAAACTGAAGGGCTCTAGTATTTATGTAAAAAATGATTATAATCAGTGCACGCTGTGCAAGCACCGCCTCTTTTGGGAAAGCGCAAAAGCTGAACGCGACAATGGGAAACGGGTGATTGTTATTCATGACAAGAATAAAATTGACCGCAAACTTTTGACTGCAATCAAGCAAATATTGAGCGTGTAGCTCTTCATCCACAAGCTCCAGGCTCTCATTGACCCTCTCGGAAGCCTGCTTCCAAAAATTTCATAGTGCTGAACGTAAATGCTCAAAGCTTGTCCAGTAAAGTACGTGAGCTCGAGGACATTCTGCTCACTTATTACCCTCACATTACAATAGGTACTGAAACCTGGCTGCACGAAGGTATAAATAATTCTGTAATCATTCCTCCTACATATCAAAGTTTCAGACGAGACTGGCCGACAAGACGTGGTGGTGTAGCAATAGTTCTTAATGATGGCATTAGTGCTCAGCCCATTCAACAAATTCATGAGCACGAAAGTTGATTCCTTAAAGTCTGCTGTTGAGGTCATTACTTCACCGTGTTTGCAGTCTACAGGCAATCCTATTCAACACACGATTATCTGGCTAAGCTGTATGACCACATGTCACGTTAAAAACGATTGTTTGATTTTTGCAGGCAATTTAAACTTGCAGAGTGTTGACTGGCGCGTTCCCGGCTTTGGCGCTGATTCAAATACTCTGAACCCTCTCGCTCACAATGCCCTGATGTGTGATCTTGTACAGGTTGTTAATGAGTGCACCAGAAAGGCTGGAAACGCCCGTTCTATAATCGACCTAATCTTTTTGAATTCCTTTGTATGCAAATACACAATTTTTATTGAAGTTGGCATCTCTGACCATAAAGCAGTGTTTTCATTCTTTAGAATTGGCGGAAAAAAAGTACACCGACAGGAGGTCAGATGTCTGAAGAGGATTAAAATTACTCGGAGGACAACCAGGCCAGTTTGAATTATCTGTGGTTCTTATGCGGCAATCTTTCAGATATTCAGTCGACAACTTGGGATCAAATAAAAACCGCCACACACTACTGCATTGATAAGTTTGTGCCAAGTAAACGTGTTAGGAAAAAACAAAAATAACCCATGGATCACTAGAAACATCATACACTTGCACCGCAAGCTAAAACGAGCTAAAAATAATAAAAGCAATGCATACTTATTTCGTTGAAAGCCCAGCTTTCTACGCGGCTAAGCCAAGCTAGGACGAGGTACTTTAACCATTCACTTCGTAACTTTTTGAAGACTAACCAAGACAGATTCTGGTGGTATTTGACTGATACGACAGATTGACAACAGAGATGTCAGTAAACGGGTGTATGTTAACGACCGAAACAAAAGTGCAAGCCAATTCAATACTTATTTTCTTTCTGTATTCACTGATGAAGATCCTGGTAACACAAACAATACTTCTCTTCCTACCATGTCTGCCGATTTCATAGCTGTCGAAGGTGTCCTTTTATTATCACTTATTGTTAAGACTAGATCATCTGATGGTCCAGATGGTAGATCAAACGTATTTCTGCACCGTTACGCTGAACCTATCGCGCATGTTTTCCTCCATATTTCTCGCCTTTCTTTCTATGATTCTATCTTCCCGATGACTGGCGTACGGTGCGTGTTATTCCTGTTTTTATGGAAGGTGATGACCTGAATGTTGAAAACTACCACCCTATATCATTACCTTCCGGTTCATGTAAACTTCTTGAGCCCGTCATCACACACTACATATCATTTTTGAAGAAAACAATAATCTGACGCATTTTCAGCATGGTCTTAAGAATGGCCTCTTGACTACCACCCTACTCGTCACCACTATTCATGACTTCGCAATAGCACTGGCTATGGGCGACCATATAGACGCCATATTCTTAGACTTTAGAAAAGCGTTCGACAGTGTCTGTTACGGTAAACTACTTAGAAAACTTTAAACATTGGCCTACTTACCAACATAATTCATTAGATTCGTTCTTACCTCACCAGCCGGAAGCAGTTTGTTCAGGTCGAAGGGTGCAGCTCTGAAATTTCACCTGTAACCTCGGGAGTTCTCCAAAGCAGCATCCTAAGCCCTGCTTTGTTTCTCATCGTATCAATGATATTGTTACGGGGAAATGGCACCCAAAAAATATGTTTACTATCGATAAAAGAAGCAGGCACACAAGATGAAACCAAGTCTGCATGAGAGCTCAGACATTGTCTTCTCCTCTATCGAGTTTCGAGTTATCCGTTGCACCACGTAGCACCACCCCCGGCGGCAAAGGCACCGTCTTGGTGCTCGGTTGGTCCGAGTGGTATCGCTTCAGCTAACGGACGTCGACAATGTCAGAACACGAGTGGGCGCTTGTGCTGTGAAGTGGTTCAATTTATAGGCCACGTCAGTAACTTGGCGCACGACACTGTACAAACCCGAGTACGGCAAAGTCAGATTTTCGCACAGGCCAACTAGTCGTGATGGGGAGGTGAGAAGGACGGTGTCACCGCGCTGGAAGCAGGCATTGTAGAGCAGTCGCTGACGGTCTTGCGAATCACAAACATACAGGCTAGCAATTTCACATGCCTGTAGAGCTATAGAGATAACATCGCGAGCGTAGTTCGACGTGTGGGTAACGCTAGGAAGGAGGGTGTCAAGAGGTAGCGTGAGTTCTTGTCCATACATGAGAAAAAAAGGCGAGAAACCTGCAGGTAGTGCTGATCGGCCACATGGAAGGCCTGCAGGCTCTTCCGTTAGCTATATATTGATCTAGTGGTAAAACAACATAAGCAAAGTTATTCATGGTCGCAGTGCTGGTTGAACGCGAGCACAACTGTTTGAAGTGTGTCCTCTGTAGCATTCCGTACAAGGATATCATTAAACGATATCAAGAAATAAATATTTGATTAGGGCGTTGTGAATTTCATAAGCATTCTGGTAAATTCGTGCTTTTGTGTGACAACGCATTTCTTCCGCCTGCACAGCACAATGCATGCCGACCAGCACTGAAGGCAAATTGCAGAGAGCTCAGTGAAAAAATAGAAATAAAACATGCGAAAGGAGGTGAAATGGCAGTTTGCCGGTGGCGTCGTTTGTGAGGAACGACATCAGATCATGAACTTACCTCCTTTATCCCCTCATTCATCCGCGTTATTTCCTACGGAAGCGAAATTTAGGTGGCACAATCATGTTACTCTTTTTTGTTACATCCTATGATTGTAGAAGTGTGAATAAAGGTAATATTTCAACCTCAAAACGCCCAATTCAGCTAGTTTGTGTTTACAGTGTAGATGCAATAAAAACATACTCTGTGCTTCCCAACAGGCTATGTCACAGCCGATATTTTTGTAGCTGCACAGCCTGGTTGGTTGTGGCTGTGCGCGTTGATGTGAGGTCACGTCAGCGCTAGCAGTCACACGCATTTACAAGCAGCATTTTGCAGCAACAACATCGAGGCGGGATCGTCAACAGCAAGGAAGCGCCGCACATTCCACTTTGGTTCTGAGAGCGGCCACAGCGAATCAGCAGATGTAGGGTTCGAGGCTATTCGCCACGCACTCGTGTGTTCAGGTTCTCAATTCTCACGATAGTACTTTGGGTCCCTCAGTAAACGTGCCAAAATGCTGTCTATCCAAAATTTTGCACAGCACCCAACAATTACACTAGAAAGCGAAGCGAACAAAATGTTACTGGCACACAAACCCGCATAACAGGCTTCCCGAGTGCGTTTGAGCGTTTCTATCTATCTATCTATCAATCTATCTATCTATCTATCTATCTATCTATCTGTGAAGAAGAAGATGTGCCTGCAGCGAGCAGCATCGCCAACGCCCGGCTCTTTCGGCTCGTGCTTCGGTTCGTTGCTGTGCCGATCGCTGGACGGTTCTTCACGCTGTCTCGTCGCTGTCTTTAACGGCTAATAAACCTCCTCACATTTGGTGGAAGGTGCTGTTAATCCCCGTTGCTACACCCTGGAGCTGCGAAGCCGCACGCTACCACCTGTCATGACTGCCAACGCCACTACATCGACGCCTTCGCTCCAGTTCAACTGCCCTGGCCATCCTACACTACGGGAGCCGAAGGTCTTCAGCGGTGCGGATGGGACCGACGTCGAAGACTGGCTCGAGCACTACGAACTGGTGAGCGCCAACAATAAGTGGGATGAAGCCGACAAGCTGGGCCACGTGATATTTTATCGCACTGGCGTCGCCGAATTGTGGTTTAATAACCACAAACACAACATCCCCACATGGAGCGTCTTCAAGACGTCATGTGCTGAAGTGTTCGGTCGGCCGGCTGTCCGCAAGCAGAGGGCAGAACAGCGCTTGCGCGTCCGCTCTCAACAAACTGGCGAGACCTTCACCAGCTATGTTGAGGACGTCGTCGACCTTTGTCGACGTGTGAATGACACCATGCCCGAATAGGACAAGGTCAAAAACATCCTGAAGGGCATCGATGATGGCGCATTTCAAATGCTCTTGGCAAGGAATTCAAGCACAGTTTCTGAAGTCATCAGCTTGTGTCAGAGCTACGACGACTTTAAGAAGCAACGCACTCTGACTAGGCAGCCTCAGCCTGGTGGTGAGTCGCTGTCCAGTTTCGACTCCATGCCCGACAATTCACCATTGCTTCAGCAAGTCCGAGCCTTCGTCCGTGAGGAAGTCGCCCGCCAACTTTCCCTAGTGTCCTTTACTCACGAGACCACCACCCGTCTACCTGCCCCGCTTCGCACTGCTATATCAGAAGAGGTTGCACATGCTGTTTCTCTTGCGCAGTACGAGCCACCTCTACCTAGCCGTGGTCTCTGCCCGGGTGTCGCACAGCCGGTAGGCGCTCCTGTCGCCTATCCGCCAGCCGTTCAGCCTGTGGCCGCGCCCCTAACCTATGCAACGCAGCCTGTGGCTCCTCCTGTCGCCTTTTCGCAAGAGATGCAGCCCGTAGCCGCGCCGCTCACATATGCAGACGCTGTACGTAGGCTCCCGCAACCACCCTACACCACGCGCTCACAGCCCGCACACCCGGCTGCTTATACTGCACCTTGGGCGGCAGCACCAGTCGCCAATCCCTGGAGGACGCCCGATAACCGACCGATTTGCTACGCTTGCTTCACTCCCGGACACGTTGCCCGCTACTGCCGCCGTCGACCTCAGACGTTCGGCAACTATGCCCGGTCGTCGCATACCGGCAGCCAACCCTTCGTCCAATACGGGCCGGTCTCGGCACCTCGCTATGCGCCTACTGACCACCTTGACTTCCAGCCGCAACGCGCACCCTCTCCTCGTCGGCGATCACCCTCCCCCATGCGTCGCCGGCCCGGACCCTCCGACCAGGAAAACTAAGCAACGCAGTTCAAGAGGCAAGAACTGGGCCGTTTTCGAACTGTCTAAGCCCTCGCTCCTCTCCTGCTAACGTGGTCGCAGTAACTGTTGAAGGTTATTGTACTTTCGCCCTTGTTGACACTGGCGCCGCTGTTTCTGTTATTGCCGCTAATCTCTGCCGTTTATTACGCAAAGTAACGACGCCACTTTCGGGACTGTCGCTTCACACCGCAAGCGCACAGCAAGTAACGCCTCTCGCAGCCTGCAGTGAAAGAGTCTCCATCGAAGGCATTCTTTACATCATGGAGTTTATTGTTCTTCCTGTCTTTTCGCATGACGTCATTCTCGGGTGGGACTTCCTATCCCGCCCTAATGCCGTCATAGAGTGCGCACGCGCCGAAGTTGAGTTTTCACTCTTGTGTGATATCCCATTACTGGACGCTCGCCATCAGCCGCCGAAGTTGCTCGTTCATGAAGATACCGATATTCCGCCTGGAACTTTCGCCCTTGTTCCCGTTTCATGCAACGCCTACACTGACGCTACAGTTCTTTTTATGCCTTCTGATATCTTCAAATGTCGTCGAGCTTTGCCGCTGCCTTTCGCAACAATTGACCTTGCCGCCGGAAGAAGCAACATGTTCGTAAGCAATCCGATTTCCACACCTGTCACATTGCTTGCGGGGGAATGTCTCGGCCGCGTGCAGGATCTCGACCCTTAGTTTTTGTTTGATGTCCCGGACGACTACTGCGACCACCCAAAAGCACTGTCGGCACTCGGGGAGTAGTCCAATGGTACGTTTTCCAGCGCCATCGCCGACACTCTCACTCCCACCGAACATGCCGACCTGCTGGATCTTCTGCATGAGTTCAGGAGTTCGTTCGATGTGTCGCAACCTCAACTGGGCCGCACATCACAAGTCAAACATCATGTTGACACCGGCCTACACCAACCACTGCGTCAAAGACCATACCGTGTCTCCGCTGAAGAGCGCCGCGTCATCAACGATCAAGTCAAAGATATGATTCGTAGAGACGTCATTCGACCATCTCACAGTCCCTGGGCGTCTCCCGTCGTCTTGGTCTGTAAGAAAGACGGATCTATCCGATTTTGCGTGGACCATCGTCGTTTGAATAAGATAACCCGCAAGGACGTCTATCCTTTGTCGCGCATTGATGACGCCATTGACACCCTTCACGGAGCGGAATTTTTCTCGTCGCTAGATTCGCGGTCTGGCTACTGGCAGGTCCAAATGGCAGAAACCGATCGTCAAAAAACGGCATTTATTACACCAGACGGACTATATGAATTTAACGTCATGCCCTTTGGGCTTTGTAACGCGCCTGCCACGTTTGAACGTCTTATGGATAATACGCTACGTGGCCTCAAATGGAATATGTGCCTCTGTTACCTCGACGATGTCGTGGTTTTCTCCCATGACTTTCCTACGCACCTCCTTCGCCTCAAACACGTTTTGAGTTGTCTGACCAACGCTGGTCTGCAGCTTAACCTGAAAAAATGCCGCTTCGCTGCACGCGAGCTCGTCATCCTAGGCCACATCGTGTCCAAGCACGGCGTATTACCAGACCCAACAAAACTTCGAGCAGTCATAGAATTTCCTAAGCCGACGACCATGAAAGAACTTTGCAGTTATGCAGGCCTATGCTCCTATTTCCGGCGCTTTGTTCGCAATTTTGCATCTATCATGTCACCGTTAACCCAGCTTCTTCGCGGTGACGTGAACCTCACCTCCTGGTCCCCTGCATGTGACGTTGCCTTCACTACTCTGCGCCGTCTGCTCATTTCCCCACCGATTCTTCGCCACTTCGACCCGACGGCTCCTACCGAAGTGCACACCGACGCCAGTGGCGTCGGGCTAGGCGCGGTCCTCGCTCAACGAAAGCCCGGCTATTCAGAATACGTTGTAGCCTACGCTAGCCGCACTCTGACGAAAGCCGAAACTAATTACAGCGTGACAGAAAAAGAGTGTTTGGCTCTGGTGTGGGCGCTTGGAAAGTTCCGGCCGTACTTATACGGCCGCCCGTTCGATCTAGTAACTGATCACCACGCGCTTTGCTGGCTCTCCCCGTTGAAAGACCCTTCTGGCCGCCTTGCGCGATGGGCACTCCGCATCCAGGAGTACGACATTCGCGTCGTATACCGCTGCGGACGCAAACACTCTGACGCTGATGCCCTGTCCCGCTGACCTTTACCACCAGATCAGACGTGCGGAAACACTTGCCTCCAGACCTTGTCATCGCTAGATTTCGACTCGATTTCCACCGAACAACGTCGTGACCCGTGGATCGCCTCTCTTATCGAATATTTATCTGGCACGCCCAACCTTCCAGTATCTCGATCCCTCCGACGTAAAGCTTTCCATTTCGCCATCCGCGATCAACTTCTTCATCGACGCAACTACGCTCCCAATGGCCGCCGGTGGTTGCTAGTCATTCCACGCACTTTACGATCGCAAGTATGCGCCTCCCTTCACGACGATCCGCAATGTGGCCACGCCGGAGTGTTCAAAACATATGAACGCCTTTGCCATCGCTATTCCTGGCGCGGCATGTACAATTTTGTACGTAAATTTGTGCAGTGCTGTCCTGACTGCCAGCGACGTAAATCAACACTGCCACGTGCGACTGGCGCATTGCAGCCACTTCCATGCCCTGCCAAGCCCTTTGATCGCGTCGGCGTTGACCTCTACGGTCCCCTTCCATTGACACCAGATGGAAATCGGTGGATTATAGTGGCGGTTGACCACCTCACACGCTACGCCGAAACAGCCGCTTTGCCGAGCGCTACAGCTCAGGATGTCGCCTCTTTCATTTTGCAACGATTTATCCTTCGACATGGTGCACCTCGAGAGCTCCTTAGTGACAGAGGCCGCGCTTTCCTTTCCGAGGTCGTCGAAACTCTGCTTTCGGAATGCCACGTCATTCATCGGAAAACGACAGCATACCACCCGCAGACTAACGGACTAACGGAACGGTTCAACCGCCCGCTAGGTGATATGCTCTCAATGTACGTGGCATCTGATCATAGCAACTGGGACCGTGTTCTCCCATACGTCACGTTCGCATATAACACCGCAATACAAACCACCACGGGATTCTCACCTTTCTTTCTTCTTTACAAAAGTGAGCCTTCCCATACAATTGATACCCTACTTCCTTACCGTCCTGATGCTTCCGAGTGTCCACCTATCTCCGATGCTGCTAGACAAGCCGAAGAGTGCCGCCAGCTCGCCCGTGCGTTCACTTCGGAAGAGCAACAACGCCAGGAAGAAACCCGTAGCACCTCTCTTCCGGATCCCAGCTATGCCCCAGGGTCGCTTCTGTGGCTTGCCATCCCATACTAAACACCGGGACTCTCCTCGAAACTTGTCCCCCGGTATGAGGGGCCTTACACCGTTTTGGAGAAACCCTCCACGGTTAATTTCCTAATTGAACCAGTTTCCCGATCGGACGACATGCGACGGCGTGCACGTGACATCGTCCATGTTTCCCGACTGAAACCGTACCATGAGCCTTTGCCTGAAACTTCCTAAGTAGCCAGGATGGCTCCTTTTTCAGCGGGGGCGATTGTGAAGAAGAAGATGTGCCTGCAGCGAGCAGCATCGCCAACGCCCGGCTCTTTCGGCTCGTGCTTCGGTTCGTTGCTGTGCCGATCGCTGGACGGTTCTTCACGCTGTCTCGTCGCTGTCTTTAACGGCTAATAAACCTCCTCACATATCTATCTATCTATCTATCTATCTATCTATCTATCTATCTATCTATCTATCTATCTATCTATCTATCTATCTATCTATCTATTTATCTATCTATCTATCTATTTATCTATCTGGTAGCCGCTTACGACTTTTAGCTCTCTTGACCTTTTCGATAATGGTATCGATACCAAACTTGGTATGGCATAACATGACTGTATGACGAGCCCGAATAACAAGTCATAACATTAAAATCATGCCATGAATGTTATGCATGTCATGGTTTACATTTCATGGCCTTGCTGCTCCCTCGGTGGTTTCATTCACATGACATGTTGCAAAACTGGTATGGTATGACATGACTGCATGACGAACTCAAGCTACATACCCTGACATGAAAATCATGACATGTGTGCCATGTAACAGCATGACAACATGTGACACCCACGATGCACTCGCGACTGTTTTGCTAGTTTTTCATATACCAAATTTGGTATTACGTGACTGTTTTGAAATGAGAGTGCACTACTTGGCCACGGACAGAAAGACCGGGACAAGCGCCTACCACCAACTTAAAATTTATTCGGAAAACTATGAAAAATATACGGACAGATGAAACATTATCATGGCAGATACGATAAGACCAAATCACAAACCAAAACAACAGAAGCTATAAAAGATCTATGTACGTCAGTCCCACCCTACCAACCCCTATTGTGCTTTCGAGCGATTACTTAACTCCTATGGCATCTGCTACTGTCTAAAAATGCTAGCTGCTTATCGGACAGAGCTAACAATAGTATGCTGACGCAAGTCAGGTGTTCACGCGCTATGTATGCTGCTTCAATTATAAGCCTTGTGCGCTCATCTTTTTGTTTGTAAAGTACGACTGTGTCATTAAACTGTACTTCACAGCCACATCTAGTGACATGCTGAGATCTTTTATCGGTTTTGTTATTTTTGTCCGTGATTTAGCGTTATCGTATGTGCCATGGTACTGTTTCATCTGTCCGTATCTATTTCATAGTTTTCCGAATAAATTTGCAGCTGGTAGTAAGCGCTTGTCCGCGTCTTTCTGTCCGTGTATAAGTATTGCGCTCTCATTTCAAAAGAGCAATGTATCACCAACTCGCCCAATGAACTATATTGACGAATTGGTATTATGAAATGTGAATAGAAGACGAAGGTATGTGACTTATGCATGCATGATATTCATGAGATGCGTGTCACGTAAAAACATGACTACATGCCGCGCTCATAATGCGCTCACGGCCGTATCGCTAGCTTCACATATACAAAATTTGGTAGTACGAGACGCCAATGAATGACGAAGGTATGTGACTGGTGCATAATAATCATGAGATGCGTGTCATGTAACATATGAATATGCTGGGCTCATCATGCGCTCGCGGCCGTTTCGCTAGTTTCACCTGTACCAATCTCGGTATTACGTGATGCGAAAGGACGACATGAGTAATTGACACGTCCAAACATGATAGTCATGACACGCGTGTCATGTAAAGGGATGACTACATGTCACACTGATGTTGCGCGTTCGCTAGCATCACATATGCCCAATTTGATATTACGCCACGAGAATGAATGACGAAGATAATGGATTGGGAAAAACATGATAATCATGAGATGAGTGTCATATAAGAACATGACTACATGCCACACCCATGGTGCCAAAACACTTTGACGTGACCCGGCGCACGTGCGTGCCGCTGCTCGTTTCGTCGCGTCACACCGGCGATGACATGCCAGGCACTAATCTGCCTGTCGCGCGCTCCATGCTGCTCTGCTTTGACGCATGCGCGTTTCAGTGCATCCGGCGTGCCTGCACCAGGAAGAGAGGCAGACGAAGTGCTGTCTGAGTAGAGCTTGGTAACCTCAATAGAGCAAAATGAAGCATGTTGCATTTCGCGCCGGTTGCCGACGGACGCTAGTAGCACCGGTCTCGCCTGGCGTGAGACTACAGGAGTGCTCTTGTTTTGATAGCGGTGCGTCACTGCACCCATTGTACGCGCCCGTAAACGTTATGTCGAAGTATATTGGGCCCTCAATAATGCGCTCGCGGACGTTTCGCTAGCTCAATGTATACCAAATTGGGTGTTACGTGACGTCAAAGGATGACCAAGGTATATATATATATGGTTGGTGTAAACATAACAAGCATGACATGCGTGCCATGTAAGAACATGAAAACATATCAAGCTCATGATGCGCTCACGGCTGTTTTCCTAGTTCCACATATACCGAATTCGGTATCACGTGATGTGAATTGACGAAGTACAATGACACGGCGAAACATGATAATCACTATGTGCGTGTCATGTAAAGCTTGAATACATGCTACGCTGATAGCATGCTCGCGGCCGTTTCACTAGTTATGCATGTAACAAATTTCGCATACGTAACTTAAATGGACGACGAATGTAAAACAAAGGTCCAAGCATAATAATCACAATATGCGTGTCATGGAAAACATGACTACATGTTATGCTCATAGTGGACTCGCGGCCATTTTGCTAGCTCAACATATACCAAAGTTGGTATTACGTGACGTGAATAGAACACGAAGGTAAATGGCTCGTCTGAACATTATAATCATGGCAGGGGTGCCATGTAAAACTTGACTGCATGCTATGCAATACCATGCTCGCGGCTACTCAACATATAACACATTTGGCATCTGGTGACGTGAATAGAAGACCAAGGTAAATTGTTTAAACGTTCAAATATGATAAACATGGCATGAAAGCCACGTTCGACATAGCTTTGTTGAGCCTTGTAACATTGTGCTGAATTTATATAGACATATCAACCTTGCTTATTCGTGCTTCGCATATCATCGATTCCCACTGTACGTGGAATCTGCTAATTTTTTAAGGGCGAGACTAAAATCCCTCTTATATGCGAGGGGCAAGATATGACAAACACAACAGTGGTGCCCTAGGAAGGAAAAGTTTTGCAACGTCATCAGATAAGGTGATTTGGAGTGTACCCTATTGCAAAAAACAGCATCCCCAGCGTGATGCCAGTACGTATTTTGGTACTGGTACACGCTGGGGGCACCGGTACGCACTGGTATTTACTGGCACTTCGCTGGGCACACTTGGAAATAGCTGTGTTGCACTGGTAAGGGCGCGGGCTTGACCGCTGTGATTGTGGTGCACACTGCGACACGCTGGAAGTGCTGGAATTTTTACTGGCAAGTGCTGGTGAATACTGGAACACTCACTGTTTCTACCAGCACAGCGTGCACAGTAATGTAGCGTGTGCTGTGGTATGTTTCGGTGTCGTGGAATGTAAAACACTTGATTCGATGGCACGGAGAGATGCTACCCTAACAGATACCAAGAAACGTAATTTTTGAGGCGCACGTACGTAGCGCGGCAATTAAAATGCACCTTTTTCGCATGCCCCCGCGTATACCGACCATATTCGCATCAGCCGTGTATTGCTTTAACGATTCCACGTTGCAGTGTTTATAAGCGTGGAGCTGAACGCCATTCCTAACAAAAACAGGAAACTGTTTTTGCCGCCAAGTTGACGAAACCTAAATGAGATCTCCCATTCGCTTCACATGTTTTCCCAGCGAAGGCGAGAAAAAAAGCTTTCGTTCGATTCCGCCACGCCACGTAAATGGATGTCCGGCCATGGTTATTTTTCTACTTACTTCAGGTATCAGTTAGAAATATTCCGAAGCTTAACTGCAGAAACTTGAACCATCCCAACTCACCGCGTCGAGAGCGGTCTTACCCAGTGCCCGGCCCAGCGAGCATTAAGTCTGTCGGCCGCGTTGGTATATATGTTACCGGCGCTTCTTGCTTCGTGTACAAACAACTTTAAAGTATGCGAATTACTGTAAAGTATAGTTTAGACATCCATGAACCTAAATAAACTATTTTGCATTGTGTTGATGTTCACAAAAGAAGCGCTGACGATTGATGCGTCGCGCTTTCAGCTACGCAGGCTGTCACCGAAAGCTGCCAGCCGCACTTAGCCGGTACTTCTCTGATTGATATGCAACAAAACGCAATTTCCAGTTGGTAATTTGGTACGCCTTTTTGAACTGACTCCCTGGCATACGTTTTCAGTGGATTGCATTAGTATTTATATAGTCGTTTTTATTTGTTGGTATTTATATAACTGAAATATATGCACACTGGCACGCCCGCTGTCAACTGCCAGCGGAGGCCAGGAAAACGGCTGTACCTCGGTATCGCCAATCCCTAAATGCATGTCTGGCAATGATTGACCTTCTAATTACTTCAGGTGCAGTTTACGTAACAGTTAGAACTGTTGCGAAGCTCAAATGCAGAAACTTGAAGCATTGCAACTCAGCTGCCTAGAGAGCGGCTTTACCCAGTGCCCCGTCCCACCGAGGTTTAATGTGGCCGCCGCGTCAGTGTGCATGCTGCCGATGCTTTTTACTCTGAGTAGGCACAATTCTAAAGTGTAAGAATGAATGTAAAGAACAGTTTAGACATTACTGAGCCTGAATAAATCATTTTCTGCGTGTGCAGTTCTCGCACAAGGATCGACGACGATCGATATGTCGTAGTTTCCACAATGCAGGCTGTCACTGAAAGCTTGCGTCCGAGCGCAGTAGCCGGTACTTCTCTGACTCGTATGTAATAACCCGCAATTCCGAGTTCGTAGTTTGGTACGCCTTAGCGAACTCAGACACTGGCATACCGTTTCAGTTGATTGCATTAGTAAATTCTTCGGTGGTTTCTTAGTTGCAGGTATCAATATAACTGCAAATCTGTACACTAGCACGCCGTATGTATACTGCTATATCGTCGCTTGCGCGAAAAAAAAACTCAATATTCAATCATGTCCGCGCATACGTACCGACCAATTCATTTTAAACCTTCCGTACATGTTGACCAGTAGCAAGTGTGAGAAGCCCCTATAAAAGGAGAAAAAATATCGGCAGCAACAGCCAACCATCTGTGGCTGCTCTTCGAATCAATTTGACATTTTTCAGAGTTAAGATGTTGATTCTTCTAAACAGTTTGCGATCTTGCCAATATTCGCAGGTCATTCGGACTCCGGAACCCGTGCGGCACTGTCTAATCAAGACGAAATTGTTAGTTGGAAAAGAATTTCGCGTCAATCTTGACTGTTCAACTTGTAAACATAAAGTCGAACGGCGTCTTTTTTGGATAAACAGTCACTTCACAGCACAAACAGGCACGTCCTGGCGTAGCGTAGTGAGTAGTGTACGCAATATAAAATCAGAAGGTGCTGATTTCAAATCCCGTCAGAAAGCATTTTATTTCTTTCGTTTTTTTAATTTTTATAGTCAATGCGCGCTTTTTTACTCATATATTATTTATTTATGGCCAATGGGCACCCCTGTTTTAACGCTGTGAAGCCATTTCACGCAAAGTCCTGGGACGCTGCTTCTCCAGCGTCCCAGTATCAGCGCTTGGAGGCGCTGGTATCAGCGCTATACTGGGCCCATAATCAGGCATGGCGCTGGACGCTCGTACCAAGTGGCCCTGGTTTTTGCAATAGGGATACTGCTTCCCGACCAACCGCAAGCTGCGCCTGTGGTTCAAGCCGTCGTCTGCTCTCGTTTATCATCTACTTAGACGGGAGCATGCAGCGGCGGTTTCGCCTTCGCCACAAAATTATTTGCAGGTGAACTAATCGGTGCCTCGTATAAAATACATAGCAGTGGCTGGCACCCTCTTTGAATGAAATGAAATGGCTGCTAACTGTCTAAGGGACGAATTCAGCCAAGATTTGTTTATCTTGTCGAGAAGCCTGAAGGTTCACACATTGAAGGTGGAAATATAAATAATGGAATCACGCACGCCCCTGATACGCTTCGATTCGCAAAGTACGCGCTCGTTCTAATTCATCCCAACTGCATTGACAGCTGTAGTTCATACATCATGAGCATGGAATAGTTAGAGCCATTCGAAGTTCATGAGAGTGCAACGGCAGATTAGGATGTGCGAACCTTGAAGGTTTCGCTCACTTTTCTATACATTAGCGTCCAGGTGATGTGCTTCTCTTTTAGTTCTTTTTTTATTCGAAACTGCCCTTTGGCATAACAAGCATATAGTAGTAGTAGTAGTAATAGACATTTATTCAGCCACAATTTACAGGCCGAGCATTCCGACCACCTGTGCGACCAGACGACGCTGTTCTTTTTCTTTTCGGCGCCGATACAGCCGAGCCAGGAGGTGATGGAAAGAGATGGGGAGGGTAATAGCTGGATTGCTGAGCAATTGGGCAGTAAAACAGGCAGTGTGACAGGTCGGCGTATGGGGAGGGACAATTAGGACAGCAGGGGTTAGAGCTATATTTATAAAGTAAAAGGTGAGAGGGGGTTATCAGGCAGTTCATTTGAATGTGCCGTAGGGTTCGATCCTCGAGCGCAGTGAGCGATAGATGAGGAGGAGGGTAAAGGCGCTTGTCGAGCCGTAGCTTGAGATATACCTCCTTGATAGTGTGACTCAAGGAGATCTGCCCATTGTTATTTGTGGAGCTCTCACTGTCTTCTGAAGGTGTGGACCATGAAATGAACGGTGCCCGGTGCAATATATTGCGGGAAAGCTGATGAGCTAGCTCATTGCTGTTAATACCTGAATGCCCAGGAACCCAGCGGAGAAAGGCAGTGGAGGGTTGAAGAGCAGAGGCCACACGCTCGACCTCCTGTTGAAGAGCAGGGGGCAACGTGTTGTTCTGTATGTGACGAAAGCGGCGTGAGAGTCGGAGTAAATCGTGTGCTCGGGGAGAGAAAGAAGGGAGGAAAATGACTGCATGGCGTGGACTATGGAAAGGACCTTAAGCGAAAGTACTTTTGGTGATGCAAGTATTTTGCAAAGTACTTGGTGATGCAAAGTACTTTTGGTGATATAACCCGCTGGTGTGCGGGTCAGGTACCGAAAGGTGTGGATGGTAGATAACGTAGCCACACGAGCCCCGAAGAGCCATGTATGAGGCATCCTTGTCCAGACATGGGCGGGGCCCAGTAACGGGCCAAGAACACGTGAAAGCAGAGCACTGTTTGCGGCCAGCTAAACAAAACAGCGCCACGTGGTGGTCTACAAGCATAGATAAACACAGGTTTATCACACATTGAAAAACAAGTGGCACTCATGCATAAAGTTTAACAGAGATCGATGAAACGGTCCTCTTATTCATCCGGAGGGCGACCGGGACAGTGACCAATCGTTAAAAGATGACGAAGGCGCGCTTCCTCTATGCCCGGGCACGACCAGAGCAAGTGTGTAACGTCCACGACAGTTATGGCAGCGTCACAAAAGGGGCAGCTGGTTCCATACGCTGCGCGGTAGTGTTGCGGCCAGTGAGCGGTAACTGCCAGCGTACGAGCAACCCTCACTGGAAGTCTCCGAAGCGCTTCATCCTCTAAGTGGGTAAGCCCACCAGGGAGGTCAGAACCACACGGTGGTATCCGGTGGAACCACACGTCAGAGACATTTCTTTTGGCGCAGCAGCTTTCCGCAGTTGTCTTCCGAAAATAATGGCAGTGGGTAAGTTATGGCTGGGGAGCGAGTGGCAGAATCCACCTCTAGCTGACCAGATATTGCCGCTCGTGGAACCCATTCGATCCGTGTGGTTGTTTTTGCCGATGCGTTGTTTTTTGCTAGCAGATGGATGACATCTGAAAACGCTGTTGATCGGGCCACATGGCGGATGCCGTGAATCGCTTTCGTTGAGTCAGTGTGAAGCTTAATCTTAGAAAAGTGGTTCGTTTCGACGAAACGCTTTAATGCGTTTAGGCCATCCCGTATAGCGGCGAGCTCAGCGAGATATGCCGGTGGTTCATGGCCAGCTGCATAGGTGCATGTTTGTCCTGCTTGTGGTAATTGGGGGCCCACCAGGGCAGTATGAACCATGTCATTGTTGATACTGGCATCGAGATATCCTACCAGGATACCTGGTGTGTTGTCGGCACGATAAAGACGAGAGACCAACGCAGTCGCCTGGCGAGGATTCGCGCGATGAAGACGGCCAAGTAGCTTGTTGTTCGTGAGCTCTGTACGCTGCCACGGAGACGTTGTGGCCTTAACAATTGTAATGGGTACTGGGCATTCCATGTGTCGAGCTAACGCTGCAACGCTAGGAAATGCTGTCAGCTTTAGTACACGGGCTGAACGGCGCTGATCTACTAATTCATCAATTGTGTCGAGTGATCGCACGCATAGCTTCGTGATTAATACTTTCGAGGAGTGCCCATTCTGCTTTCGTTAGATGGTGGAACTGGGCTTGGTACGCAAGGCGTGGTAAAGAACAGCCTTCCAAAGGTGGCGTGCCATTGTGGTGCGTGCGCCACCCAATTTTTTGGCAATCCAACGGATAAGATGAATTGTTTCCGCCCTACGTTGCTTTGCGATCTTAACCCACGTAGATGCAGACCCATTCTGAGTGATTTCAAGCTCCAACACGTGAAGATTTGAGACCCCCTGTACAGGTTCGTAATTGAAGGAGAGGTGGATAGGTCGGCTTCACAGTGCACGGCACCCATACTGGTTTCCAACGGTCATAGGAAGGTAGGTAGGAAGTATGTTGATTTACAGAAAGGCAGAGAGGTCGGCCTGAGCGATAGCTTGCTCTAGCCTGCTACTCTACACTGGGGGAAGGGAAAGAGGAAAAGAAAGAATAATGGATGACGATGGTGAGATAGAGAGGTGAGTATGTAGTGTTCTTTCTAGCTGAGACACATTTTATAGCCGCGCACATAGTCCAGTTGTTTCTAAAAAGGTAATAACTGGTCTTGTGACCGCAGTAGCACTGTTGGTGTCTGGCCAAGAGCCCAACATGGTCTCATCAGTTAATGACCTACTGCGATATTGTTCAGTAGAAGAAATCAGTGTTTTTCGTTCACGTGCGTATGCTGGGCAGACACAAAATATGTGCTCAAGTGTTTCTGGCACATCACAGGGCTCACAATTAGGACCGGTGTCACTGCGACCGATGATATGTACGTAACGTCTAGTGTACGCTACACCAAGACGAATGCGGTGGATCATACTTGTGAGTAGCCGTTTCAATTTAGGAGGCATGCGGAACCTGATTTCCGGGTCCCATTTGTGAAGTCGCTCGTGTCGCCGTTCCGGTTTGGTCCAGTGCTGAAGTGTGTAGCTGCGCATCACGCAGCGAAGCAGGGCGTTCGTGTCAGCTCGTGAAAACGCAATGCGTACTTCAGGGGCACTGCTTAAGGCATTTTTAGCTTGAGCGTCTGCCTCTTCGTTTCCCATCACGCCGCAATGAGCGGGAATCCACTGGAAAGTTATAAGATGGCCATTTGTTGAAGCAACCTGAATAAGTTCTGTGATTTCTGTTGCCAAGCTGTAATATGGACCTTGCTTCATGATGCAATTAATTGTTTGCAAAGCAGGTTTCGCATCACAGAAGATCGTCCAGGCTCGAGGTCGCTCTTCAGAAATAAACCTTATTGCCTCTCGAATAGCGACAAGCTCTGCGGTAGTTGATGTGGTTTTATGGTCCACTTTGAATCGTCGAGCGATATCCATGTCTGGGTTGACAAAGGCTGCGGCGGAGGTGTTTCGCGTGTTGGATCCGTCGGTGTGCACGTGCAGAGAATCACTGTACGTTGTATAAATGTGATATAGGGTCAGTTGTCTGAGGCCAACAGAAGAAATGAGCGACTTCTTTGTAATTCCAGGTATCGTAAAAGAGATAGGTGGTTTAGGCAGAACCCGTGGAGGCACTGCAGGGGCATTTGGCGGAGAAAACCTTGATGGTATAATATTTTCATGCCGCGATATTACTTTTGAGAAACTGCAATCTGGGTGAGTGGCGGGTAGTACTGACAGTGGGTGCTGTCTGTGTCTGCTCAGTAATCGGAGGTGAACTCTAAGTGGCTCGCAGAGCATGCATACACTGATGGGACAAGCCCGAGCCTCTGCGATTGTCCCGTTCTTTGAAGTGCAGCGTGGTAGACCCAAGCACCTTCGTAAGCATTGAGCTTGAACACTCTCGAGTGTCTTCACACAACTAGGTCTCATATTGGAAAGCACCGGCATGCTGTATCGAATGTATCCCACAAATAGAGCATTGTATAATTGAAGTAGCGATGATTCCGATGGGCCCCATCTTGTTCCTGCTACGTGGCGAAGAATGAGAGCAAAGCTCTTCAATTTAGATTTAAGTACGGCGACTTGCCTCATCCACGATAGATCTCTGTGTACGACAACCCCAAGGAACTTGTGGTGCGTTACAGCAGGTATCGCTGTCCCATTAATAAATATCGGGTATTGCGACATATGCTTGCGCGTGAACGCAAGCACTGCGCATTTGTCGATTGAAAGAGTGAGGCCCTGACGTCGTAGATATTTGTATGTGATCGTCACTGCACGCTGTAGTCGAGCTCGCAATTGCGGATGAGTAGATCCGGATGCCCATATGCATTTGTCATCAGCGTATGCAGTGATCTTCACCGTGCTGGGAAGTTCTGCTGCTAGGCCGATCATTGTGACATCGAATAGGATCGGGCTGAGAACTCCTCCTTGGGGAACACCACGATGAACCTTATATAGATCGGTGTCTCCGTTACTTGTCGTCATGTAAATGGTGCGGTCCCTAAGGTAGCTGAAAATCCAAGCGTACAGTCGTTCACCGATGTCGAAATCTTCCAGTGCGTCAAGAATCGCATAATGCAGCACATTATCGTAGGCACCCTTAATGTCTAAGAAGACCGCCGCCACTAGTCTGCATCGGCTTCTTTCCTCTTCAACGCTGGTGATCAAGTCGACCACACCATCAATGGCAGATCGGCCTCTTCTGAAGCCGTTCATAAATGCAGGAAAGGAGTTGTTGCTCTCTAGAAGCCACTCTAATCGTGCCAGTACCATTCTTTCCATCACTTTTCCGACGCAGCTGGCTAACGCGATTGGTCTGTAGGAGGAAAGTGCATTAGGACACTTCCCCGGCTTGAGCAATGCAATAATGCGACTGCATTTCCAGTTAGCTGGGACTTCTCCTGACTCCCATGAGGTGTTTTAATGAGATAACAGGATACATCGTGCTTCTGTATCAAGATGGTTGAGTGCAGCATACGTGATTCCGTCAGGTCCGGGTGCCGATGATCGGTGGGAGGCATAAATCGCAGCGTCAAGCTCATGTATTGTAAAACGTACATCAAGGCGCTCGTCAGACAATGGAGGCACAATGGTATTAAGAAGCTCATTAGTGGCAAGATCATCAGTGGTGTCCACGATGAGGCTACAGTAGTCACTGGCTATCTCAACTTCTGTCCGTCCCTGATGTAGAGCAACAGCTTGAAATGGTTGACGTTGTTGGGGAGTTGTCTGCAAACTTCGTACCACCCGCCAGATCTTAGATAGAGGTTGCCTGGGGTCCAGAGATCCACAGAAATTTCTCCAACGTTGCCTGTCAATCTTGTCAAGATGACGAAGAACTTGTCGTTGAGCTCGACGACAGGCGGAAAGGTCTGAAGGTGACTTCTTTCGTCTGTATCGGCATTCGGCACGGCGACGGATGGCACGAAGGGCCTCGTATTGGGAGTCAACTGCTGATCTCTGCATCGGTAGGTTAACCTGTTTGGTTGTGTCACGCAGTGAAGAAGCAATGATGTTTTCTACCTCGGATGGATCAGTCGTGTGCTCACAGCCAGACTTGACAGATGCCTTGAACAGTGTCCAGTCGGTTTGACGGATGTAGCGTGTGTGCGTGTGGCGAAACCATCTGAACTAAACATAGGTTGGAAGGTGGTGACTGCCGCGAGTGTCCAAATCTGTGCACCAACATGCGGAAGACAGATGGTTTCTGGAAACGAAACAGAGGTCGAGGCAACTGCTGTAGGACGTGTTACGAACAAATGTAGGTGATCCGTCGTTGAGTACGTTTAGTCCATAGTTGTATATAAAATTGGCTAAATCCTTTCCGCGATAATTTGTTGTAGTGCTACCCCAGAGAGGATGATGTGCATTGAAATCGCCGATCACAATGTGTGACCTTTGTGCTGCTTGAAGAATGGTCCCCACGTGGAAGCAGTCCATCTGTGCGCTTGGGTGTATGTATCGTCCTATTACGGAGAATGTTCGCTTTTTTATGTGTTATAGTCAGGCTCACGTAATCATTGCTGGTATGCGACGCGACTTCATGTCTCGAGAACGTCAAATATACAAACGAGAACTTTTCTTGTACGTTGATCACTGCGGGACCAAATCTGGATATATATCCAGATATACGAAAAGGTGAAACCATATTCGGTTCACATATAACGATAACAGGAAATTGATATTTAAAAACCCATTGTCTGAAGTCTGACAGACGGCCACGTAGGCCACGAGCATTCCATTGCATAACAAGCGACTGGCGCATGCGTTCTTCGAACATCAGTGCCATGTTCACTTACTGAAGAACCAGTAGAAGAGGCTCCAAAACCTCAAGTAGCTGCACAGCCGCCTTAGCAGCGGGAGTGTTAAGGCTGCTGAGAATCTTACGCATCGAACACATCAAATTTTTAAGCATAGCCTTGACATCTGTGTTGTCTATCTTCTTGTTTTCTTCATTGGGGGTAGAGGCACCATGTGATGATGGCGCTACCGTAGCTCTTGACGGTAGTGAAGGCCACTGAGTCTCCGACGTGGGGAGAGCCAATGACTGGTTACATTGTACTTGCGTGGACTGTATTGGCATTTGAGCATCTGTATCCTCCTTTCTGGCCGACAAAAGTAGGCTAGGAGGTGGTGAGGGCACGGTTTTGTGTGTTGAATTCGATAAGCTATGAGCACTGCTGCTTCCTTTGCGTCGATGTCGCGAACGATGTTTACGGCGCCGTACAGCCCTTGCAGCTTCTCTGTGAGTGGAGTGGTCTCGAACCATCTTCTTCAGGATACTAATTTCATTCCTCATTTTGGGACATTCCTTTGATGTTGCGTCGTGGGCGCCTGAGCAGTTTGAGCATTTGGCCACAGCATTGCAGTTATCACCATCATGAGGGCCACCGCAATGCTTGCAAGTTACTGCACCCTTGCAAACTGCACTAACGTGCCCACCTTTCATGCATTTATGACATTGCAGAGGTTTTGGTACGTAAGGACGTACCGAGTGCCTCACGTACCCAACTTTTACATGTGTGGGTAACGTCTTCGACTGAAACACTACTTTAACACATCGCGTGCGTCCAAAGCAGTGGAAGCCAAGCTCGGGAGCCGACGATGACAGCAGTTTCTCGAGACTCGAGTCTGTTATCTCCTCATCCACATCGTATATAACTCCTGTGGTCGTTTCTTCGTCGTACGCGGAGAATGCGCGGACCAGAATATTTCCTAATCGAACAATCGCTTTCAGCGTGTCCATTAAGGCCTTCGTAGTGACCTCCACGGACAGTATGTTTTTTCGGGTATTTATGCGTATTTCTACGACTTTCCCTGGAGCGATGAGCTCAAAGTACTCTGTCAGCCTCTGCCTATTTAGAGAGTTCAAGATGTCTGTCTTCGATGTCGGCACATACGAAATGGTGTACGACCGCATGCTACTTGCCTTTGTCTGTGCTTGCCGGCTAGTGGGCGATGTCCAGCTGATTTTGCTCTTCAGGCGTCGGCTTGGTACGACCACGTAGTCACTGTCCGAAGCCATATCTTCAACGCAGGAGTCATCAAAATTTTCATCGTGGGCCCCACTTGGGCCGAGTGAGAACTTGCATCAGACGCACTATGATGTGGTCGGCCCGGTTCCGGTTGCTGGATGGGGTTTTGATCCCCCATTCTAAAGGGGAACGCCCCTTCGTGGTGTGTGGATTATTAAAAAATCTTGGCAAAAGAATTAGGAAACTCACAGAGCTCGAAGCAGAGGCTGTTTTCTGTGGCAACTTCTTCTTCTTCATCCAACGGTCATGAATATCGTTTTCTTTATAGATAATCTAAGTCTATATGGCCACACCAAGCACGGTCATGAATATCGGTCCAATGGTCATGAATATCGTTTTCTTTATAACTAATCTAAGTCTATATGGCCACACCAAGCACTGGTAATATCTAAAGCCGTTTGAAGTCCCTGTTCTTGGCAGGCGAGATCTGGGTAGACCATCCACACAGTAATATTGCTACGTAGCTGACGTATCAGCGGACAGAAGACGACAACGAGGAAGTGGTCTCTCGGTTGAGCGTGCTGTCTTCCATCTTAGTCGACGCCATACGCATCAGTTCGCATATAGATTTTAAATAGACACGCCTCGTGTCATTTTTATGTAACATCTTTGTGGTGGATATACTGGGTACTTCCCCGTCTTCATCATGAAGCTCCGCAACGGCCGCATCATCATAGGTCCAACCATGTCACAGGTTGAACAACCATCGTCTTCGCCACCAGCCTCTACCGTGACTTCTACATACGTCGTTCTACCTCCTGCTCGTCATCCCGGTGTATTTTCCGGTCAGGATGGCATTGACGTCGACAAATGGATCGACCGGTATGAACGGGTCAGCGCAAGCTATAGGTGGGACCCGACTCTTATGCTTCCCATTGTGCTTTTTTACCTCGATGGCCCACCGCGAGTGCGGTTCGAGACGCATGAAGCGGAGATTACGAGCTGGGACTCTTTTAAAGAGAAGATCCGCAACCTTTTCGGCGACACCGTTGGGCGGCAGATCGGAGCGCTAAATCAACTGGTGGCTCGTGCACAGACGTCGACGGAGTCGTACATCTCGTACATTCACGACGTCATCGCCCTATGCCGCCCGATTGACGAGCACATGAGTGAGTCGGAGAAGGTCGACCATGTGCTGAAAGGCATAGCAGACGACGCATTTAATCTTGTAGTTTACAACAACGTTGCCACCGTCAACGCCATCATTAAAGAGTGACGGCGGTTCGAAGAAGCCAAGAGCCGCCGTATTACTCAGCGATTCACCCGGCTGCCCAACACGGCCGCGACCTCATCGTGAAGAGCCGCCCGCCACTCCCCCACATATGACAACGTTACACGCATTGTTCGTCGGGAAATTGAAGCCGCCTTTCCGGCTCCTCTTCAGCCACCCGTTTTCGCAACGCTCGCCTATGACCAACAACAGCCCTCAGTGGCGTTAATACAAGCTGTGGTGAGGCAGGAGTTTGCGAACCTCGGACTTCCATCAGCATGTCTCTTGACTCGCCCTGAAGTCCCGTCCTACTCCCGAGGACACGCTCGCCATTCAACTCCAACAATGCCCTTCCGTAACCCTTCGGAATGGCGAACACCCGACGACCGGACTATTTGTTTTTCCTGCCACCAGCCTGGGCACGTTTCTAGCTATTGCCGCCGCCTTTGGTCAAACCAACCACGTCAGACCTTCTCTACCTCGACGCACATGCATCCGACGACCCCTCGACGTTCAGTCGCCGCACCCTTCAATTTCTACTCGTCGTCATCTTACGAGCCTTCCACTGACGCCCCTTTGCCCGGTCGCCGCTACCCTGACGCCCCTTCGTCCGGTCGCCGCCGCTCTCGCTACCCATCGCCGCTACGTCGCCAATCCCTCTCTCCACCACCTCGGCGCTTTTCCTCGCCGAGCTTCTCTGGACGACCGCAGCAGGAAAACTAGATATTGCAGGTTATAGATGTGAAGCTGCAATACCAATGACGGCCAAAAATCCTCTACTGACGCTTCCCACGCAGCATAGCCTGCTTGAAGTACAAGTCGACCATGTTGCTGTGACCGCCCTCATTGACACAGGTGCACGCCTGTCTATCATTAGTGCTTCTCTACGCTGCCGCTTACAAAAGGTTATGACGCCATCTACGACGCAGGCAATACGTGTTGCCGATGGTGGTACTGTACCAGTAATCGGAATGTGCACTGCTCGTGTTAGCATTGCCGGTCGTCACGCCGTGGTCCTTTTTGCCGTGCTAGCCTGCTGCCCTCACGACCGCATACTTGGCCTTGATTTCCTTTCGGCACACTCGGCCTTAATTGATTGTTCGTCTGGTACCCTCAGTCTTGATCTACCAATCTTTGCCGACTACTCTGCAAAGCCCACGAGCCGCTTGAGCCCAACCACTTTCGTCCGCCTGCCACGTCGAGCCGTCACGTACGTGTCTTTGTCATCGACCCCTCCCGTTCCTGACGGTGATTATATCGTTACGCCAATTACTGACGTTCGGCTGACGCACAGTGTTACTGTGCCCTATAACATCGCGACCATAGCGGATAACTGTGTGTCACTTCCGCTCCTTAACTTTGGTTTCACCTCTCAAGTGTTGCCTTGCCAGATGTCTCTAGCCCAGCTAACTGCCATAACAAAGGAAGATGTCAGTCTTGTCCCTGTATCTGCACTTGATCGAAGCGCAGTCTCATGGTCACCTAGCTCAGACGATGTTATTTTTCGAAACATGATTGGATCGCAGCTGTCGCCTCACCAGGCCGACGCTCTCTGCCAAGTTTTGGCCTCATACAGTGACATTTTTGACACCGACGATCGTCCCTTGGGCCAGACTAAAATTGTCACTCACCGAGTCAACACTGGTGACTCTGCTCCCATTCACCGTCGGCCGTACCGCGTGTCAGCGTTCGAGCGAGAAGTGATTCAGAAAGAAGTGGCTAAAATGCTTACGAAAATTGTAATCGAACCATCAACGAGCCCTTCGGCATCTCCCGTGGTATTAGTAAAAAAGAAAGACAAGAAAGACGGCTCATGGCGTTTCTGCGTTGATTATCGCCACCTCAACAAAATTACCAAAAAAGACGTATACACTCTACCACCCATTGACGATGCCCTTGATTGCCTCCATCGCACCACCTTCTTTTCATCTCTCGACCTCCGATCTGGCTACTGACAAATTGCTGTAGATGACATGGACCGAGAAAAGACCGCCTTCATTAACTCTGACGGTCTTTACCAATTCAAGGTCATGCCATTCGGGCTCTGCAACGCTCCAGCGTTGCAGAGCCCGAACCTTCGAGAGAATGATGGACACGCTCCTACAAGGATTTAAATGGTGGACATGTTTGTGTGACCTGGATGACGTGATCGTTTTCTCACCTACTTTTGCAACCCACCTTGAACGCCTTTCGACCATTCTATCCATTATTCGACAGGCCGGCCTGCAGCTCGATTCCTCCAAGTGCCACTTCGGTCTTCGTCAGATTACCGTAATGGGTCACCTTGTTGACGCTGCCGGCGTACGGCCAGACCCGGCGAAAGTACGCGCTGTAACAAACTTCCCAGTCCCACGCTTTCTCCATGATGTTCGCAAGTTTGTGGGCCTCTGCTCCTACTTTCGCCGGTTCGTGAAAAACTTAGGGCACTCGCACGGCCACTCACCAACCTACTCAAACAAGACGTCCCATTTTCTTGGGGCCCTCCTAAAGCTGACGCCTTCTCTCAGCTAATCACCACTCTAACGACACCTCTTATTCTTGCACATTCGATCCCGATGCTCCTACAGAAGTGCGAACAGACGCGAGTGGTCACGGAATGGGTGCAATTTTGGCGCGAATTCAGCGGGGCAACGACCGTGTAATCGCGTGCGCAAGCCGTCTGCTTTCTAAGTCTGAACGCAATTATTTTATACCAGAGCGGTAATGTCTCGCTCTTGTTTGGGCGGTTTCGAAATTCCGTCCTTGCTTGTATGGCCGCCCTTTCCGTGCCATCACAGATCATCACGCGCTTTGTTGGCTTTCTTCTCTGAAGGACCCTACTGGACGACTTGGTCGTTGGGCAATACGCCTACAGGAGTATTTCTATTCGGTTGCTTATAAGTCTGGACGTCTCCATCTGGACGCCGATTGCTTCTCCCGCTACCCTGTTGATAAGCCCGACGAACCAGACATCGAGCCTAGCCTCAGGGTCATGTCAATGTCCAAGTTTCTTCAGATTGGTGATGAACAACGTCGTGATGCTTCTCTGCGACAACTTATTGACCGTCTCGAATCTGTTCCGAACGACACGTCACTTCGCATGTACGTCCTCCTGAATGGCACGCTGTATCGTCGTAGTCTCCAGCCAGATGGCCCTGAAGTCCTTCTTGTCGTGCCGAAAAATTTGCGTTCAATCGTGCTGCACGAGCTTCACGATGAACCAACTGCTGGTCATCTGGGTGTATCTCCGACGTGCGACCGCGTGCGTCGCCGCTTCTTTCGGAGCGGTCTCGCCCGGTCCGTTCGCCGTTACGTGTCCTCCTGCGATAAATGCCAACGTAGTAAACGACCTACTGCGCCCCCGGCTGGACTTCTTCAACCGATATCCATCCCAACCAAACCTTTCTTCCGTGTTGGTATAGATCTTCTCGAACCTTTTCCCGAGTCGAAATTGGGCAACAAGTGGGTCGCCGTTGCTATAGACTACGCGACTAGGTATGCCATCACTCGAGCGCTCCCCACCAGCACCGCTACTGACGTTGCGGACTTTTTGCTCCACGACGTCATCCTACACCATGGCGCTCCTCGCCAATTACTCACGGATTGTGGCCGCGCATTTTCGTCCCGCGTGATCGACGATCTTCTGCGCTCTTCCTCGACGCACCACAAGCTGACCACTTCCTACCATCTCCAAACAAATGGCCTTACCGAACGGCTAAATCGGACCCTAACGGACGTGCTCGCGATGTATGTGTCCTCCTACCACCATGACTGGGACCTGGCGCTACCTCACGTGACCTTCGCGTACAGTTCTTCGCGCCACGACACTACTGGTTATTCACCCTTTTATTTGCTTTATGGCCGTGATCCGAAGTTACCACTCGACACCCTACTTCCAACCACTACAACGCCGTCAACCGAATATGCACGCGACGCTATTGCTCGTGCCGACCTTGCACGTCAAATCGCCCGCTCTAGACTTTCGGCTTCGCAAGCCACCCAGAAAGCCATGTACGACAGCCGGCATGCTGACGTTCACTTCTCACCCGGTTCTCTTGTTCTCCTGTGGTGCCTAGTTCGTCGAGTTGGCTTATCAGAGAAGTTGTTGTCTCGCTACATGGGTCCTTACCGTATCATCCGCCAGGCAACCGACGTCACCTATGAGATCATTCCTGCATCTGAGACCACAAGCCTGCCTGCAACCACACCCAGTGATGTGGTGCACGTCATCAGGCTAAAACCTTACCACCTGCCCACTGAAGACCGTAGTTAATGTGCACCGACACGGCGCTTTTACCGCTGGGGGGGGTAATGATACGTAGCTGACGTATCAGCGGTAAGACGACGACAATGAGGAAGTGGTCTGTAGGTTGTGCGTGCAGTCTTCCATCTTAGTCGACGCCATACGCATCAGTTCGCATATAGATTTTAAATAGACGCGCCTCGTGTCATTTTTATGTAACAATATTGTCGGCTTTCATCAAGAAGTAAGTGTCAGGTACTGCCGCCAATCTCCACACATGTTGAAGAAGGGCAATGTTAAAAAGCGCTGGCGCAAGAACAGATTCTTGTGGGACACCTAGGTGGGATGTGAATAGATTTTCTGCATGCCAACCCAGGCGGATAGAGATTGTTCGGTCACACAAAAAGGCTTGGACGAAGGTGCACACTCGTGTTTGAAGTTGAAGGCAAGCTAAGATTTCAATTATTGCTTCATGACTGACATGGTCATAAGTTTTTCAAATGTCCATCAATACTGTTCGAGTACGGCAAGAGGGACTTCCAACAAGCACTGTACAAGACAGGTGTCTCAGCCCATTTTCAGTGCCCAGATGGGGGCGGAATCCAATTTGCGCAGGGTGGTACCAGGAGTAGCCTTCGAGCCACCATGTGAGGTGGAACGCAAGCATTAAGTCCATCAGTTTGCACAGAGTTGATATGAAGGATATAGGCCTGAGATCAGTGATTTTATGTGAACATTTTCCTAGCTTCAGAATGGCGATCACCTCCGCATGTGGCCATACCTCTGGGAAGGGGCTACCGGCTCACACCTCATTATTAGCGTCCAAGAGATACACAAGAACTTTACCTTTCGTGTTTTTATAGAGTTCATAAAGAATGCCGTCAGGCCCCGGTGCACTGTTCGACTTGACCTTGTCTATGGCTGTCAAAATCTCCGCCATCGTAGAAGGCGCTTGAATGTCATCCACATCTTCTAATGAAGGTGTCATGCGAGCATTTGTAGAAAGAAAAGCTTGTGCAGTAAATGGAGGAGCTGGTATGTCAAAGGCGGGAAAAAAGGCTAGGCAGCTGAAGATGTGAAAGTGGAAGGAGTCTGGCCAGCTGCCAGCATAGCCGATGCCACAGGATCAGGGGAATGGGTTAACATTCTATCTCTCGGAATGTCCACCATATTGATACATTTGACAATGAAGGCCAGAGAGAAGCACAACAATCCGGCCAACGACCTCGTTCCAAGCTGCGTTCATCACGACGAGCTGCTGCTCTACGGCTCTGAAGCTCTATGCGCGCCGTAGTTAAACACGGATCTCGTTCCAGCGCAACTTCTGCTTGTCGACGGGCAGCCCACAGACGAAGCAGCTGTAAATCTGGCGTTGGTCGAAATTTGTCAACCCAAGACATGCATGTAGCCGCGGTCAGTGCCATGCGAAGATGAACCGATCAATAGGCACAAGTTGTATCGGTGATATCTTATGACAGCGAGCAGTTGCGAACCCAAACTACAACTATACAGAGACGATGGACACGACCAGTAGTGCTTGGATGAAGGAGAAGGAGATTGGGATGATGGTCACTGCCCCAACACTCCGCTCCACATGACCAAGACACCACTATGCTTCCAAGCCACCAGGATGAACCTGGCCAATGCGATGGCGTATGTTGCCGCCCACGTTGTCAAGTAGGTACCAATACATCATTAAGGAGGGTGAAATTGGCGCCTACCAAGTTGTCAAATACACACGTACCCCGCGCACTTCCCCAAGTGGTGTGTGGTGCGTTAAAATCACCATCCACTAATATTTGTTGTCGAGGATAATGATGGCGGAGATGATATATCCAACCTAGGCTCGTGCGATCCGTGCTGCCGCTGTAACGGCGAGCGTAGTACTACGCAACTATAACGTTCGATCGCGGTAGACGTACCAATACCGCCACCACTTCCTGCCACAAAGTGCACCACCAAGAGAGGAAAGTGGAAGGAATACGCGACTGAGGAAAAGTGGTACGAACGTATGCACCAACTTTACCAGGTGGTACACTGGGTGTCCAGTTTCTGTGGTCCATAATAGATTGGGAGAAGTAGGTTCTAAATTCTGAAATTTGTGAAAGAGCGTCGGTTTCTCGAAGCAGCAATGATGAAAATGTAGCTTTTCATATCGAAGGCGTTGACGAAGCTCTTCAACCTTCCCGCAGACGCCACGGCAGTTACGCTTTAAAATGCCTACCGGAGACAATATAAAATGGCTGGCCATATTTACATTGCCACTAGTACAAGTTCTGCAAGTATGATTTCCATAAATGCTAGCAGGCTTGTATGTGCCACTGTTGAAAGGAGGACGAAGAAGCACTTGCAGAGAAAACGATAAAGTCACATTGCCTTAGTCTAATCAGTTTGACGTCCAAGCACAGCTCTCCGAGCTGTTCACGTTGGCTCATCGCTCTGTTACGTCAGGCCATTTCGAGTTTCTGTTCAGCTGTCTTCGGCGTCCGGGTGCAGTGCACCCTTCCGGGGTGTGCGGCCATTGCGGGTGGTGCTGATTTGAGCTCAGCTGACTGATGTCTGTCGCGTCTCCTTGCCAGGCAAGCTCTGCCTGGTCACATCTTTCACTAATGATAATGTACCCATTGATCGTCTCTTGCGCAGTCTCAGCAGCATTCTGGTGGCTCTGGTCCCAAAAAATGGGGCTTCTATTCACACGAAAAACCCCAAAAGCATCCAGGAGGAGATACGGAAGGTGACCGAACAATACCAACTCATCACAGAGGTGCCGAAGTTTGGTCGTGGAGGTATTCTGTGCTGTTCCCCAGATCAGGCCTGCGTATCAGATCCGCTAAAATACAGATTGTTTGCCTCTCTCCCGGTGAGCCCTTTTGTTCCTCCTTACTTGGCGTGTGTGAAAGGTTTGATTCGCGGGGTAGACTTGCGCCTGTCTCCGCCCAAAATTCGAGAGATGTTTTTTCTGCAGGCGCGGTGGCAGTTTTTCGCTGTTCACGTAGCACTGACAAAAATAAAACCTCGACAGAGTCGGTGATATTTACCTTTGCTGGAGCTGCTAGACAAACAGAGATCAAAGCGTGGCCACTGATATATTGGTCGAAGTGCTATCTCCTCGTCCACTGCAGTGCCATAGATGCTGGCGTTTTGGGCAGCGCATGAAGGGTTGCCCATCAGTAGAGCGGTGTCGAATGTGTGCAGGATAACACAACTCTAAAGAGTGTACAGCTCATGAAAGGTCTTGCTGTCTCTGCGGTGACCCTCACTCTTCTGATGATGGCAACTGCCCTGCGAGAGCTCAGAAGATTCAAACTATGAAAATGATTGAGCGAAAACGTTGTTCAAGACGCGAAGCTCGAACCGCCATAGCAGAGTGCTCTCGTGGGTACGCAGTTGCTGTGATTCGTAATAACCATGTCATAGACTCGTCACTATTAGGCGGCATAGCCTCGACCGTTCAGAAACAATGACAAAGCTATTGGAGAACCTTTTAATGACGCTGACGAAGTCATTTGCTCAAATCGTAAATGCACAAATTGCTCAAGTCCTCATGAATATTAATCATGTACATGCAGTCTCTATGCTTTCTTCAGCTAAAGAGGCGAATGCAGGATTTGTAGAATCAGGGACTTCTACACTCAGCCACAGATAGCAACACCTGTTGAGGTGTTATATTCTTCAAGAGCTCGTCCATCAAATTGCGGCCGTAAAATAATCCCCATTGAACATCTGGATTGGAGCTATGATTCAGGTTCGCAGGACTCACAATTGGAATTCGAAACAAAAAAAAAAATGAAACAGCGGGCGTCGCCACGAAAAAATGGATCTCCAGTGAGGCCTGAAGGGAAAAGTAAAAAATATCAGAAAGAAATAGCATCAAAACAAGATTTTTTGAAAGATAGCTTATTGAAGAAGGCAGTGACTGCTGCCGGCATATTCTTAAAATAGGTGGATTAAGAATCTTGCAGTGGAATTGCCGGTCAATTTTATCCGCAACGAGTGATTGATTTTGCCTTTGTAATAATCATTCCCCAGATGTTATAGTGTTGCAAGAAACTTAGCGTTCTGAAGAAAACTTTTCATCGTATAAACTACCGAAACTTTCGCTCAGACCACCATTTTCGAGGAGGTGGTTTAGCAGTGTGTATCTCTTCAAAAATTGCACATCAGGTAAAAGTTACAGGTCAAATAATGAATTTACAAAGTGGAATTTTAACATTAGAAATCGTTCTTCCGGGACAATTTCTGTTTTCGTTAGTAAACACTTATTTTCCGTCAGGAGTTCAAACTTCTAGTGTTTTAGATAACGTAATTTCGTCTTGCAGAAAAGGCATAATAATTGTAGGATACTTCAATTCTTATCAGACTTCGCGGGGATTTAGAACATATGAGTGGAACGTGCTTGTGGGATATTGTTGCTAAAAATATTAGCATGCATTAACCAGCAAACCCCCACATTTGTATGCAATCAGTCTCATTCTGCGATTGATCTGTCTTTCTGTAGTCCTAGCCTCTGTGTTTCTACATGGTCTACATTAACCTCGGGTACAAATAGCGATCATGTTTGAGCTTGTATGTCCCGTGACTTCAATAATCAGGCAGCCCACTTCTCACATTAATTTTAATACATTTGAACAGACACTACGTGTGGCTTTGTCAAAACGAACCGAGATAAATAAGGAGCGAAATGTTATCAACTCTAAGGGTGTTTTAAAACAATCTTTAAATAAAGCTAAGTTCACAGTTCAGGCCTGTAAACAACGCCCTTTAAATCATTGGTGAAATTTTGATTGTTCACGTCATTACAGGCTAAGAAAAGCAGCGTGGCGAAAACTGCTATATATTCAGTGCCCTAGAAACTGTAGCGATTACAAATACGCGGCTGCAATTTTTATGCGAACAGCTGCTGCTGCCAAGGATAACTATTATAGTCAATGTTCCTAGTTGATTTCGAAGCTTGCCACAGGAAATCACTTTTCATGTTCCTCAAAGCCCAAAAAGTAATCCCGCCATCAACAAACATCGAATCGATTGTGTCAACCTCACGTGAGTTGCCTACTTTTCTGAAACTTATTGCTCAAGGGCTCGAAAACCGCTTCACGGCTGCTAACTTTTACTACTCGCCGTGCTTTGTTAAAAGCGATGACTTCGAACAGGTTACAACGTCGGCAATAGCACAAGTAGCTAAAATATAGCCCAATTCTGCTCCAGGTGCATATGCACTAACTGCATCGGTAATGAAAATTATCCATACACTATTACCTCAAGATTTACACTCAATAGTTAACCACCCCATTAGACATTCGTGGATTCTGCCTGAGTGGAGATATCGCGAAAATAATTCCTTTTATAAAGAAACATGGAGCTGGGTCTACTTCAGAGAACATAAGGCCTATTTCACTCCCATCCAAATTGGTAAAACTAATCGAAAGACAGACAGATTAAGATAGACAACTGGTTGGACGAAAATGCAATTTTAAGCCCATGTCAAACTGGATTCAGGCGTGGCTGCTTCATTTGGTGTGCCTTTGTTGTTCTGGAAAGCAGGATACAAATAGCTCCTTCTAAGAAACAGGTTTTCGCTTTAGTAACTTTGATGACTGTGTGGAACACATTAAACTAATAAATTCGCTAACGCACATCAGGTTACCAAAATACTTCGTGGCATGGGTTTACTCCTTTTTAAAATATAGAGAATTCTATTGCTCTCCATCTTGCATGTCGTCTTCAAAGTATAAACAAACTAGAGGTCTCTCCCAAGATTCGGTACTTTCACCATTATTATTTATTATTTTATTGTGCACAATTTCAGCACAACACGATGTGCAGGTGTACGTTTACGCTCACGACATAACATTCTTTGCTACAGCTACAGATATACATACATTATATCAGAGGCTACAGTTTTATACGAATGCTCTGGACACATGGTTAGACGACATTCATCTATCATTAAGCATCAGGAAAAGTGCAGTCGGACTTTTTCCTATAACTATTCCAGTGCAGATTTCCCTACTTTACAGACAGGACTTTTCCCGCAGCTGAAATTCATCAAGTACTCAGAAATCACTTATACTGAAAAACTCAATTGGAGTCCGCTTATAGAAAATGTGGCAGTGAAGGATCAAAGGCGCTTGCGATGTTTCGTAGACTCAGCAGTAAACGTCGTGTTTTACGTCGTGATGTGCTAGTAATCATTTATTGTATGTATACTCGCCCAATATTGGAGTTTACCTGTGTCTTGTTTTCTGGATCACTCGCCTACAAAATCAGATCACTGGTACTACTAGAACGCGAAGCGTTACGTTTATGTCTTGGGCTCCCTAAATTTATCGCAATTAATATTTTATATAAGTAAGCGCGCCTGCCTTCTCTTGCTAAGCTTTAAATACTAGCAGTTCGTACCATTCTAAAAATATACGCATCCTCAAATAGAAGGTCACAATATGTTTTCACTATAGAGCCGACGTCCTTTTTTAACCAACAGTGCTCTAGGTTAGTGTCCATAACTGATCATCATGCAGAAGCTCTTGTAAACATTACAAGTTAACCTCTGTGATGCACGGGTACTAAGAACACCTATTCAAACAAAGAAATTAGAGTTTGACAATATTTCTCCTAATAATTGCAAAACTGTTCTCAGTAGATATCTAAATGCCATTTTGAAAGACCACTTGGAAAGATTAGACATCAAGAGTATAATAGCGACTGATGCTTCAGTTCGCGAAGAGAAGGCAGGAGTCGGAATTGCATCTTCAGTCTTGTAGTGGTCTTTTTCAATTCGTTTGCCAAGTTTTACACCTATTTATCAAGCGGAATTACTGGCGATTCTCATAGCGTTACGAAAATTACCTCTTAATCTTTCAGACTGCTTGTTTGCGTGTAGTTCATTAACTGCGCCTAATATGTCAAATGCTTTAAAATTATTTTAAAACCTTGCCCCAAGACAATTATGACTCATTCGCTTGGTGTGGATATCAGGGCATAAAGGTTTAACCCTCAATGAATATGCAGATGCACTCGCAGTGGCCTTACATAATTATCCCATAATTTCTATGTGGCCGACGCTAGCAATTATTGCCGTGGCACGCCTCTAAACATTTGTCATGTCGGATTAGTTTGCAAAGTTTCGCTTGACAACATCGAATTTTTTCCATCCTAAATACCCTTGGAAAAAACAATGGTGCTCCTCTGGAACAGGCGGAGACATATATTACGAGACGAAGATGCCGAGTTCCTCCCCCCCCCTGAACTTTCATCTACATAGGTCTGGTCTGGCACAGTCTTCTCTATGCCTCCACTGCAACGAAAGTGAACCTCTTCACCATTTCCTCTTAACATGCAGGTTATACACAAACCAAACGAAGAGACTGTTAGAAGAACCTCTCCGTAGGTTGGCTCTAAATTTATCTCTTCCTGTGGTCCTCTTGTTCGGAGCAACTGAAAAAGGATTTAGCCACAGAAATATTTGCGAGGCCGCATGCGATATTCTAAAGGAAACAAAAAGATTAGAATGTTAAGCTGAGGCCTAAATTCACTTTATTTCAAACCATATTAGCCTGTTCGTTCTTTTTATTACCTCTATTTCATATCTAATCTATCGTTTACCAATTGGTTATTTGTTGAAACATCGTTATCTAAGTAATCAGGGTGCTAAAGCAACTCTACCTCACAAATGAGGCACCGTCGGGTTCATGGCCGATCCCCCGTGGTGGGTTGCGCCAGGACTCTGAGGAACAACTAACCGGTTTGACGTTCTTGTGTGCTATTACCTACAGGTTGCAGTTACGGTGTAACGTGACATTGGTGGAGGTGCTGGGAAATAGTCCATGCACTGTTATTACGAGAAAGATCTCGGCTCCAACATTGACGCCTTGGCAGAAACAGCCAACATTTGACGCAGTCGGCTGCAACTAGGCCTACCACCCTAACTCGGCCCTTTTCCGTAGTGCTCCAGAACTATGGCAAATGCGACAACTGCAAGCCAGACTGAACAGACCGTGACTCCACCAGCTCCATGGCCTCCAACCCCTCGAACCCCAAAGCCCTTCTATGGGGAGTCCTATGAAGATGTTGAAGACTGGCTGGACCAATACGATCGAGTCGCCGTCGCCAACGAGTAGGACGATCACCGGTAACTTCGGTATGTCTATTTCAACCTGGAGGATACAGCGCGTATTTGTTTCGAGACTTACGAGGCTGCCTTTACAACCTGGACGGTGTTTTGCACTCAGCTGCGGAACACGAATGGTAGCGCCGACCTGAAAGAACACGCAGGGCGTCTCCCCAATTTTTGCAATCAAAGGCCATCAAATGAAAGCGTGGCCATGTTCGTTAAGGAGATCTCTCGTCTGTTCCGTTAAACTGATTATGAAATGACGGAAGACAAAAAGGTACGCTTTCTGATGTGGAGTGCCAAAGAGCAGCTGCTTGTAGGACTTGTACGAAACCCGTCAGCTACCATGGCGGAATTCCTCCGTAAAGCGACAACAATGAAGTGAGTGCTAAAACAGCGGTCTTCCCAGTAAAAGCGGTCCGACAACCTTGAAGTCTGTCAGCGCCCTTGGCAAGACCAGACGTCACGAGCGAGCGTGAGAGACCTTACTGAGCTGGTCCGTAGCATTGTACGCGACGATCTGCAAAAGCTTCGTGCAGTGCCTTCACAGACTTAAGTGGCTGCTCTGACAGAAGTCGTCTATAAAGAGGTGCGGTAGCTGGTTCGACCATTAGTGGCACCTCCAACCAAAGCTCTGCTAACGTATGTGGAAGCTGTATGCAATCCTGCGCCGACGGCCAGCTGTTTTCCCAGACCGACCAGCTTGCAGACACCGCAACACTTCTCGGGCCTACCGCACTATGAAAACTCACGACCGACTTGTCTGCAGATGCCGCAGTACTTCTCGGGCCCGCCACACTATGAGAATTCGCGACCTAATGTGCGAAAATCTAGCGTGTGGCACGCTTCCAACAATGGCCACTTTGCTACCACTGTGGTGAGCCAGGTAACTTGTACCGGGAGTGCTCGTACAGACAGATGGTCCTACCTAGATTTCGGCCAGACAATCATCGGCCCAGGGATGGGGGAACCCCGCGCTATCGCAGAATACTTGGCAAGTCCCCGAATGAATTTCCGAATCTTCTGCAACGCCAATCACGCTCTGCGTCTCCTCGACGCTCTACGTCCTCGATTGAATACTCTAATTTTGCCGATGTTGGCCATGGCGAAGCTCTCGGAATCAAGGTGCCTCAACTATCTATCCTGCTTTTCCAGGCTTTGATGTGCCTTGCAACGAGCGTTGGAGAAGCTTCACGCCCGTGTTTTGCCGTCCAGCGAGATGAAGATCGCTATTTGTGGCCGCCTACGTGGAGCACTCCAATCGACAGTGGTTCAGCACATGCGCCGAGACGAACAACACCCCACCTACTACCGACCACATCGGCTATATAAGCCCAGTCGCCAGCGAGCCACTTCGTGGGCATGGTGAAGCTGTCGGAACGAAGGCGCCTCAACTATCTATCCTGCTTTTCCAGGCTTTGCTACGCCATGCAACCAGCGTTAGACACGCTTCACGCCCATGGTTTGTCGTCCAGCGAGATAAAGGTCACTATTTGTGGCCGCCTACGTGGAGTACTCCAACCTACAGTGGTTCAGCGCATGCTCCCGAGATGAACAATGCCCCACCAACTACGCACCACATCGGTTATATAAGCCCAGTCGCCAGTGAGCCACTTCGTGGGCACGGCGAAGCTGTCGGAATGAAGGCGTCTCAACTATTTATCCTGTTTTTTCAGGTTCGTAAAAACAAAAGGTGTTTCAGATGCGATTATAGGTTTGCCATTGTTCTGCCACGCCTCGAAGTGTTCGCTGAAAATCTCTTGCCGTGTGTTTCTATGTTGTGAATGTTCGCCGAAGACGTTGAGGCAACCCGGGCCCTCAAATTGAATAAATGTTTGAGTAACTCTTGAAGAGACAGCGGGCACCAAGGGAAGATATCCAGCAAATTAAAGATAGCCATGAATCATTCTCCAAGCAGCTGGGCACTTATATATCAGAAAATGGAGCAAATTGAAGAAACGTTAAAAATGTATCGCTGAACAAAGCAAAGATACAGACTCTAGAAGTGGCCATTCAGAGTGTAGAAACTACTGTCCGTTCACAGGCACAAAAACTAGTCAACCTGGAAGATAGGAGCCGTCGTAACAATTTGCTTGTCTTTGGAATACCGGAAGGCGAAAACGAAATAGAGTAAGAAATTAGGCAGAAAGTTTTGCATGACGTATTTGACAAGCTCGTTGGTGTTAAAGTGAACATGGTCGAAAGAATTCGCAGGTTGGGGAAAAAAGCGCGATGATAAGACCCACCATGTGATCATGAGGTTGTTCGATTACAATGAAAAAACAGCAGTATTGAGCAACTGTAAGAAGCTCAAAAGGTTCAAAAATTTTTGTATCAAGTGATTACCCACCGGAAACATCGCAAAAACGCCGAAAATTGTGAGAGAGTGCCAAAAAAGAGTATTGGTTCAAAGGTCAGACTTGCGCATAACAGAATTACCATTGATAACGAAGTATTCTCCTGGGACGATGAAAAGAACTACAGGACTAAAATTGAAAAGAGGAAGGTGAGCGCTGACGGAAACCAGTGACAATGTGCACCGAAACCTGATGATTTCACGTTGATAAACATGAACGCGAGAAGCCTAGCTAACAAAGCCATAGAACTTGAGCATTTGCTTATTGTTCGAAATCCCGATATTGTCATAGTGAGTGAAACGTGGCTGCGTCCAGACATAAAAGATACCAAAATATTTCCGCCCACCTGAAAAATCATCCGCAATTACTGTGATTCTCGCGGAGGTGGAGTGGTAATTATCTATAAACAGGGAATGAAATCCGTATTCATGAATGATTGTCCGGGCACAGAAAGTGTTTGGTGTAAAATAATGTCGGCTGGAATAACTTCCGTTACTGGTGCTGTCTATAGAACCCCAAATGCTTCTGTTTCCTTCTTGGAAGCCATACAAGTATACATTTTGAACAACGTCCCCTCAAACGCACACGTAATCCTGGCTGGAGATTTTAACTTGCTCGGCATATGTTACGATACTCTGAAAACAGGTTCTGTAGATGCTAAGCACAAGGAGATAGTGCTGAATATTGCCATTAATAATGACTTCACCCAAGTAGTAAATGAGGCTACCAGGATTGGTCCCATAACAAACTCAATCTTAGACTTAATATTTGTGAATAGGAAAATAGAGGAATACGCCGTAACGGTTCGCGATGGCCTCTCTGATCATAAAATAGGATTGCTATGTATTAAGTTCATTTTACCCAGCCAAGTTAAAAGGAAAGTAATCGCGGTAAAAGATTTTAGCCAAGCTGATGGTGTTAGCATTTTGGACCATCTAGAAATATCTCTGGATTCGTTTCACGTGGGAATGGACGTCGATAAATTGTGATGTGCATTTAATTGTATCGTTCATTACTGCTTGGATAAGTTTGTACCGCAAAGAAAGAACACTGTGAGAAAACACAATTCTTGGAGGAGTCGCGAAATTATTCAGCACAAACGCAAAATTAGACGCAACAAGCGCCATGCGGAAAAGAATCAAAGCGAGATATCGTCTCTTTCTTCCACATTAAGGTTCAAGCCGTCAGCTGTTAAGGAAAAATATTCAAACACGCTTTCCGAATGTATGAAAGTTTCACCCCTGTGGGTTTGGCGTCACCTTGCCGAGCCTCAAGAGAATGTGCAGTACGTTGATATTGGTGGAAACTGACAGTGTGTAGATTGCTAACAGGTACAGCAATTACTTTTATTCTGTGTTCTCATCTCCAGAAGTTCCAAGAACAAATCACGATACATGTAGCTTGTTTGCGTTAAGCACCATGCCGGACGTTGTCATTACCGATGAAGGCATTCTTTCGATTCTTCTCGAGATGGATACAAAAAAAATCTATTGGCCCCGAATGTATAACGAGTGAATTCTTGAGGTGTTACGCAGAGTGGGTTGCGAAATACCTATCGGTTATTTCCAAAGCACCCTTAGAGCAAGATTCATTACCAAGTGACTGCTTAACTGCCAAGGTAGTCACTGTTCATAAGTCTTGAGCAAAATGCAGCGTTGACAATTACAGACCATTCTTTATTACATTCATATTCTGTAAAATACTGGAACATGTCGTGTCAAAATGTATGTATAAGTACCTTGAGCATTCGAATATTCTGGTCCCTAGCCAACACGGGTTTGGGCGGAATTTATCAACTAATACTCAGCTAGTAGAAACCACCTACGATTTTTCACAATCTCTAAATGAAAAGGGTCAAATTGATGCAGTTTGCCTTGATATGTCAAAGGCTTTTGATCGTGTTCCCCACGCGCAGCTGATAGAGAAACTGGTATGCCTTGGCGTAAATAGGAAGTTGATAGAGTGGCTTAAATTGTACCTTTGTAACAGGATGCAATATGATGAAATTAATTGTGTGCAATCCCGTACTTTAGGTGTGACTTCTGGTGTCCCCTAGGGCTCCGTACTCGGCCCGGTGCTCTTCTTGTGCTACATCAACGACATTGCAGAAACGGTTTCACCTAATATTAGGCTTCGCCTGTTCGCAGACGATTGCTTTATATATTCGAGAATAAATCATCGTAATGACCAGCTCGCTTTAAACGCCGCACTGGATGATATAGGCGACTGGTGCAAGAAATGGAAAATGAAAGTTAACTATTGCAAATCCTTGTACATGACAGTCACAAAAAACGTAAAAAAAGTGTTGGCGTTTTTCTACCGATTATATGGGCATGAGTTAGAGCGAGTAACGCATTTTAAACACTTGGGTGTCATCCTTTCTGAAGACTTTAGTTGGAAAACTCATAATAACCACTTGTGCAGCGTTGCAGAAAGGAAGCTGTGGTTTTTAAGAAGAAATTTTAAACTGGCATCTACCAAAGCAAAGCTTACGGCATATTTGACGCTTGTGCGGCCTACGCTAAAATATGCGAGAATTATATGGGATCCGTATAGGAGATACCAGATTGATAAGATTGAAAAAATACAAAGGCAAGCAGCTAGGTTTATTCTGTCGAGATTTAAAAGCACTGATTCGGTTACTTACGTGCTAAGCCATCTTAAACTACCTCGCCTTTCAGACCGACGGAGAATAGCCTGGTTGAAGTTTCTTTTGATGCTACAAAACAATTCCCTAAACTTAGACACTAGTTCCTATTTTAAACCAAGAACACTCACACCGTCAGGGGTAGCCATGCGGGCCAGTTTCTCGCAAGTAATGCCAGGGTAGATAGCTTTAAATATTCGTCCCTACCGAAAACAAAGGAAGACAGGAATGCCCTTCCACAGGCTGCAATTTCCGCAGTCACAGTTAATCAGTTTGAGTCGTCCTTGCTTCGTCATTACTCACTCATAAGTGATTGATAGCTGCTGTAACGTTTTATTCGTGTGTTCTTGCAATTCTTTGTGTTCCTGTCTTGCGCACGCGCTGTACCCGTGTTTCTTGGTACATTTCCTGCGCATTCCATTGCAGAACACTTGCTGCGCCGCTTGTATGCGGGGATGTTGTGCGTGGCCGATGAAACCTTGGTTGTTGAACACGTGTTGCTTCTCTTTGTTGTCGCTATAGCTTGCCACTGTGTGCAAATGGTATTTGTGCTTAAATTCGCTCTTGGATTTGTCTAAGAAAATGCGTCTTTGCATCGGGCTGAGAAGTTTTGTTCGTGTTATTTCTTTTGTTATCTACCACCATGTAACGGCCCTACTGGGGCTAACAGTATAAATAAATAAAATAATAAATAAATAAATGTTGTTGCGGGACGATTTGCTAGGTCCCCGAGTCCACGCCGGGGAAGCTAGAATCAGCGGCCTACGGAGATGGACCCCTGTTAAGCTATCGTTAAAACAGCCTCCACCAATCCATCCGCCGACCATCGACGAATACTTTAACCCTACATTTCACATCGCCGATGAACCCATTTCTGCTGACGTTGCTGTGCTTGTCGACAACCATCTGGTAGCAGTTCTGGTCGACACCGGCACTGACTACTCAGTTACCAGCGCTGAACTTGTCGCTGAACTCAGGAAAGTTGCGACTTTTTGCGGGCATGGACCAAACCTTTTGACAGCAGGTGGTCATCTTTTGTCACCAATTAGGAAGTGAACCGCAATGCTGCAAATCTGTGAGTCGACGTTCACTGCTTCTTTCGTTGAGCTTCCCGAATGCTCCCGGAAAGTTATCTTTGGCATGAGTTTCCTTCGTGAGCACGGCACTTTTATAAATCTTCGAGAATGCCTTCTAACGTTTGCTGATGGTTATGGTCTGAAGAATAGAGATACTGATCCGCAAAAGACTGCACATCGCATTGTCGGCGACACCGTCACACTTTCGCCACGCACCAATTTGTTCGTTACTGTACAGGACGACACAGATCATGACAGTAGCGGTATCACCTTAGCAAATCTGCGTTGCCCGCGGTATAATTCAATTTGAACGTGGTATGACTGAGTTGTTGGTCACCAGTTTTAGTGGAGCATACCAACATTGGTTGCGATGCTGCGTTGGCGTAGTGGTTAGAGCATCCGCCTCGCATGCAAGAGGTCCGTGGTTCAAATCCCAATACCGCGCAATTTCCAACCGGATTAAAAAAATCCGCGTGTTGATGGAACAGCATTAAGAGGCCTGGGGTGCGGCCTCACTGGCAAACACCGCCGAGAACGCACTCCCTCACCAGAGAAGGAATAGCCACCCTGGTGCAGTATCTGGCCACTACCTCCCACATGCTTACGTCAAATAACTCACGGCCCTCAGTCCCCAGCAGCTGCGAAGCAACTGACCACGGCGGCGGTCAGATCTGCAACGCAGCAAAGAGTGCTAAGAATCTCTGGATCCGGACAGGCCGCCATTAGAACCTGAACTTGGCAACGTTTAACGCTAGAACCTTATCTAGTGAGGGAAGTCTAGCTGTACTATTCGAGGAGCTAGAGAGTGTAAAATGGGATATAATAGGGCTCAGTGAGGTTAGGAGGACAGATGAGGCCTATACGGTGCTACAGAATGGGCACGTCCTTTGCTACAGGGGCTTGGCAGACAGAAGAGAACTGGGAGTGGGGTTCCTAATTCACAGAAACATAGCTGGCAACATAGAGGAATACTATAGCTATAATGAAAGGGTGGTAGGTATCGTAACTAAACTGAATAAAAGATACAAGAGGAAGGTAGTACAGGCTTGCGAGCCTACATCCAGCCATGATGACGCTTCAGTTGAAAGCTTCTATGAAGACGTAGAATCGGTAATGAGTAAGGTAAAAACACAGTATACTATAGTGATGGGCGACTTCAATGCAAAGGTAGGAAAGAAGCAGGCTGGAGACCAGGCAGTAGGAGATTATGGCATCGGTACTAGAAACGCCAGAGGAGAGCTACTAGCAGAATTAGCAGAACGCAATAATTTACGGATTTTGAATACCTTCTACCGAAAACGAGAAAACCGCAAGTGGACATGGAGGAGCCCTAATGGCGAAAATAAGAACGAAATAGACTTTTTAATGAGTGCACACCCTGGAATCGTGCAGGATGTGGAAGTGATTGGCAAGGTACGATGCAGTGACCATAGAATGGTACGGTCTCGAATTCGCCTAGACTTGAAGAAGGAACGACAGAAACTGATACGCAAGAAGCCGATCAATCAGCTAGCACTGAGAGGGAAAGTACAGGAATTCAGAGTGTCGCTGCAGAAGAGGTACTCGGCTCTTAGTGAGGAAACCAACCTTAGCGTAGATACAATAAATGATAATCTGACGAATATCATTACGGAGTGTGCAGTGGAAGTTGGAGGCAGGGTAGTAAGACAGGACACTGGCAAGCTTTCCCAGGAAGCGAAGAACCTAATTAGGAAGCGTCAAATCATGAAAGTGTCAAGTACAACAGACAAAATAGAACTGGCAGAGCTTTCGAAGTTGATTAATAGACGTAAGGTATGCGATGTAAGAAGGTATAACATGGAGAGAATTGAACACGCTCTGAAAAACGGAGGAAGTGTCAAAGCATTGAAGAGGAAACTTGGGATAGGCAAAAGTCGGTAGTATGCACTAAGGGACAAAGAAGGCAAAATAACTACCAATATGGATAGGATAGTTAAAATCGCGGAGGAGTTTTACAGAGATCTGTACAGTAGCCGAGACAACCACGACCTTAATACTATAAGAACTAGCAGTAACCCAAATTACACCCCACCAGTAATGATAGAAGAAGTCAGAAAAGCTTTGGAGAGCATGCAAAGAGGCAAAGCTGCTGGTGAGGATCAGGTAACATCAGATCTGCTGAAAAATGCAGGACAGATTGTGTTAGAAAAACTAGCCACCCTGTTTACGAGGTGTCTCCTGACGGGAAGAGTACCAGAGTTTTGGAAGAACGCTAACATCATCTTAATACACAAGAAAGGAGATGACAAGGACTTGAAGAATTACAGGCCGATCAGCTTGCTCTCTGTAGTATACAAGCTATTTACAAAGGTAATTGCTAAAAGAGTAAAGAAAACATTAGAATTCAATCAACCAAAGGAACAAGCAGGATTTCGAACAGGCTACTCAACAATTGACCACATTTATACTATCAATCAGGTAATAGAGAAATGCTCAGAGTATAACCAACCACTATACATAGCCTTCATAGATTACGAGAAGGCGTTTGATTCAGTAGAAATATCAGCCGTCATGCAAACACTGAGGAATCAGGGCGTAGATGAAGTATATATAAACATTCTGGAAGAAATCTGCAGGGGATCAACTGCTACCATAGTGCTTCATAAAGAAAGCAACAGAATACCAATCAAGAAGGGTGTAAGGCTGGGGGACAAAAATTCCGCAATGCTATTTACCGCGTGTTTACAGGAGGTTTTCAGAAGCCTAGAATGGGAACAGTTAGGGATAAGAGTAAATGGAGAATACCTTAGTAACCTGCGCTTCGCCGATGACATTGCATTGCTGAGTAACTCAGGGGCGAATTGCAACTCATGATTACGGGGTTAGACAAGGAGAGCAGAAAGGTGGGTCTTAAAATTAATCTGCAGAAAACGAAAGTAATGTACAACAACCTCGGCAAGGAGCAGCGCTTCGAGATAGGTGATAGTGCACTTGAAGTTGTAAAAGACTATGTCTACTTAGGGCAGGTCATAACCGCACAGCCAAACCACGAGATTGAAGTAACTAGAAGAGTAAGATTAGGGTGGAGCACATTCGGCAAGCACTCTCAAACTATGACAGGTAGATTGCCACTATCCCTCAAGAGGAAGATATATAACAGCTGTATCTTGCCGGTACTTAGCTACGGAGCAGAAACCTGGAGACTTAAAAAGAGGGTTCAGCTTAAATTGAGGACGATGCAGCGAGCAATGGAAAGAAAAATGGTAGGTGTAAGCTTAAAAGACAAGAAGAGAGCAGAGTGGATTAGGGAACAAACGGGGGTTAAGGACATCATAGCTGAAATCAAAAAGAAGAAATGGACATGGGCAGGGCATGTAGCGCGTAGACAGGATAACCGCTGGTCAATAAGGGTAACTGACTAAATTCCCAGAGAAGGAAGCGGGTTAGTGGGAGACAGAAGATTAGGTGGACAGATGAGATTAGGAAGTTTGCGGGTATAAATTGGCAGCGGCAAGCACAGGACCGGGTTAACTGGCGGAACATGGGAGAGCCCTTTGTCCTGCAGTGGACGTAGTCAGGCTGATGATGATACTGATGATGATGATGATGATGATGACCAACATTTGGCAAAACGAACAACTATCACTGATTTCGAATCCATTCACAGTAAAGCGTGTACGGCGATGGCCCCAATTCATGCAGCCGTTGAAAGTGACACCGCGGTAGCCGATACAGTCGATGCCGATCCGAAGCATGTGCGCTGAAAGAGCAAATACTCTGTATTCTCCACATGTTTAGCGACTGTTTCGCGTCTACATTCAAGATAAAGAAAACGCCCACCGTAAAGCACCGCGTTGTCATACCACGGTGAACGACCCATACTAAAGCACGCCTACCGAGTATCACAAAAGGAACAAGAGGCATCAAGCTCTCGAGTGAAGCAGATGCTCAAAGACGGCGTTATCCAACCCTCATGTAAGGTCTGGCGTTGCAGGCCACGGGAGCGAGTCTTCTCGGTCTCAAAGGGGCGCGCTTCCCAAAAAGCCTATTCTTGGGAGACGATAATCTCGGCGTAAGCGCGCCCCTTCTGGCGAGAATAACGTGGTCAATCGCCGCTTCTAGCAACCAGCTAAATGGTCCCCGGACTGCGGATTGCCGGCGGGTGACGGCATGACAGTGCATAGCCACCCATCTGTCAGGAGTAGAGTCCGCGAGACGGCTGTCATGCTGGACAGCGTAGTCATCTCGTGGTAATGCAGGAGGCCCGCAGCCGAACGGCGCCACCATTGTGTGCGTTCGCACAGTTCGCGGAACGTTGGGGGCAGGCCGGTTCTTTCGTCTTTCTCTTTCCGACCGAGCAGTCGAGTGCGGGAAGTAGAGAGCGACAGAAGGGGACGGCAACAAGTGTGTTGTCTGTCCAAGAAACAGACTAAATTGCTTTGGTTGGCCGTGAGGAGAATCGGGAGGGGCAACCGAGGTATTAAAACCTGGCTTCCGAGTCCTCGCTGGAGAGTCTGGTCGCAACAAAGAGTCACTATCGGCTCTGCCGAGGCAACATGCGACGGTTCCGACGGTCAAGTCTTGTAAATATGTACATAAGTTTCTGTATATAAAGTCGAGTTGCTGTAACGTTTGAATTGTGCTGGCCTCCGTCCCCGAACAAGCGGCAGCAGCCTCGACAAAACAGGACGGACACTGAGAAGCAACCAACCTTCCACTCCCTTCTGTAGCAACAGCCGCTACGCAGCTAGAAGAGCTCTGCTCAAGGGAACAGAGGGAGTGGGTAGAAGGTTGAGTTTTACTGGCGCACTCCGACAGGATCGAGACGACGACGACAAGGAGCGCTCTGTGCAACAACGAGTTCGTCTTGTTGCGGAGAACACGCAAGACCAAAAGCCAAGACATTGGCTGTTCCAACGAAGAGCCAAGCGACCGAGCTGAGGAGGCGGCAGTGTGGCAGCTATCGACCCGAGGAAGCCAGGGGTCCAGCTACGGTCATCTCAATTCATCAGTCCGGCGACAATCCCGGTGACATCGAGCAACCAGCGAGCAGAAACTTGAAAAGTGGTGAGTCCTCTGGTGTTCTTACATCTCAGGGGTGCCGCTGCCTATTTTTTGAGTTTTAAGGCGTCCTATGGACACGAGGTTCGCCCACTTAAACCCGGACAGGCGAGCGCAGGCCTTGTGTCGTGAGTCGGGGGACGAGAGCGACGTGGGAAACCCAGGAGAGGGTAGTGCGTGGGAGAGCCAGAAAGATGACCGTTTCGGAAATCTCACGCCGGAGCGAAGACTGCAGGAATTGCGGTTGGAGATGGAGAGGCTGTCGCAGATGATGGGCGGAAGCTCTCGGTGGAGTGGACCCGAGTTCGGCAGGCGGGATCCGTGTAGCGAACTGAGACGCTACTCAAAAGTCCTCACAGGGGTGTTACCCAAAGTTCCAGCCGAGGCTGAAGCACCATTGTGGTTTGAGTTCGTGGAAAGTGCCCTAGAAGCGTACGAGGTACCGGGGGAGTTTCGGGGACGTTTAGTTTTCCCGTTGGTAGCGGAGAGAGTCTCGTTCTTGTCCACGCGGCTAAGCCCAACAGAGAACAAAGATTACCAGGTAATCAAGCAAATGGTGCTGGACGAGCCCAGACTTTCAGCCGGAGAATATCTAAAAAGATTTTTGGGGTCAGGCAAGCGTGCAAACGAGAGGTAGAGACCTTTTTCGACACGTTTAGAGAGCTACCTCCACTTTTACCTTGAGGCAAGAGGGGTGTCGACGTTCGAGGGCCTGGTCAAGCTTTTGGTGGCTGACCAATTAAAGAAACTTTTGCCGGAGGAGGTCTTGCGATATGTGACACTCCAAGAAGATAGAGCGTGGACGAGCGCCCCAGAGATATCCACATTTCTGCGAACGTTTGAAGAAGCACAGGGGACGAACAGCGCCGCGAGGCGGGCGAAGCAAATCGTGGCGGAGTCGAAAAGCGCGAGAAGGGCTAGATCTCATGAAGAGACAATGAAGGGCCGCGGGGCTGGGAAAAACCGTGTCGTGGAGGGGAAACCAAAGCCCAGGGCCTGCTACGGTTGCGGCAGTACAGGGCACCAGAAATGAAATTGCCCGCAGCGTCAGAAATAGCCGACGTCAGCGCTTCCGAACAGTAAAGGAGACAGCCTAATGGCGTGTGTTTCGATTGAAGGTCCCCCAGCCGCACACAGCGATTTAATCCCAGTATCGCTCGACTGCAAAGACAAACATATAAGAGCAGTGTTGAACACAGGTGCGGAAATTACAGTAGTCCGTGAGAGCGTGGTCCCGCCAGAGTTGGTGCAACCGCATGGGATGGTCAACCTGACTTCGGCGTTCGGTGAGAAAGTACAGGCCAAGCTTGCAGTTATTCCACTGACTATGTCGCGTGAGCGTGGAGTATTTTTCGACGTTAGGGAACCAGTCCCAGTGTTGTGCACGTTAACGGACCGTCTAATGGCACGAACAGATTGCCGACTTTCCGAAGAAGCATGAAAACTACTACACGAGGAGAGCACCCTCGAAGGGGTAGTGGAGGGTACCGCAGAAGTGGGCGGCGCTCGGCCAGAGTTCGAAAGCGAGCCTCAGCAGGCCGAGGCCGTATGGCGTCAGGACGATGTGGACACTCGTGTAAAACTGGTAGAGCGACACGCGACCGAGGAGGTGTTGATCAGCGAGGTAGCTGTAGCAAGCCGCGATGAAGGGGATCAGCGGGATGACAGCGTGTTGCCTAACGAAGTCCCGAGTGACGGCATGAAGGAGAGGTCCACGTCAGACGAATTTCGCGAGAAACAACGGGGAGACCCGACTTTACAGGAAGCGTGGAGAGGAGCGGCGACAGGAAAAGGCAGTATGCTAGTAATCGACGGGTTACTTTATCATAAGGATGAGGTGTTGGGGCAATCGGTAACGCAGCTGGTACTGCCGGATTGCCGCAGAGGGGAAGTTTTGCGACTGGCGCACGAGTCAAGCTGGGCCGGGCATTTTGGTTGCCGAAAAACGTGCTCTAGGATCAAGTACAGTTTTTATTGGCCAGGCGTAGGAGATGACGTACGACGGCACTGCAACAGTTGTCATGGTTGCCAGGCGAGGGCAGACGGCCGTCGCGGGGACAGCGTCCCGATCGAACCCCTTACGAGACCAAGATATCCGTTTCAGCAGGTTAACGTGGACGTTATTGGGCCGCTGGAGCCAGTATCATGCCGGGGCCATAAGTACTGTTTAAGCGTCATCGACTTATGCAAGCGCTGACCCGAGGTGGTATGTTTGCGTTCATTAAGCGCTAGGGCAACCTGCGATGCACTACTGGCAGTATTTAGCAGAACAGGCATACCAGAGGTTATAGCGTCCGACTGCGGCACTAACTTTACAGCGGCACTGACAAGAGAGTTTTTGTCGAAACTTGGTTGCTCCCCACGATTTTCCACGCCAGGGCACCCTGAGTGCAATGGGTCGGTCGAGCGATGGAACAGGACCTTAAAGAACATGCTATACCACATAATAGGGAAGGAGGGGAGGATTGGGATCAGTTTGTGCCTTTTTTGCTGTGGGGGTACAGGGAAGTCCCACACGATAAGACTGGAGTAGCGCCTTTTGAGATGCTGTATGGGAGGCAACCAACGGGTCTGTTGAGTATTCTTAATTAAGAGGGCTTGGACGGGGGAAACTGCAGTGCCGGGAGAGTTGGGGGCGTCGCCAGCGGCGTACATGGAAGAATTACGAGGGCGGCTCAGGCGCGCGGCGCAGGTTGTGGAAATGGTCAGCTCGAAATCGCAAAACACCTACACTGCGCAATTCAACAAAAGGGCAAAGGCAAAAGAGTTTAACGTCGGTGATTTGGTACTGGTGTTTGATGATGAACGACCAGGGAAAATGTTTCCGAAATGGGAAGGGCCAGGCAGTGTCACCGAGAGATACCGCGAGCATTCATACTTCGTGCAGATGCAAGCAGGTAACCAGAAACTGGTGCACGCGAATAAGCTGCGCCCATATCAGTCCAGGGTTATGTCGGTAGGAGTAATGTTCGAGGAGGACGGTGATTTCGGTGAAGTAAAGTGCGCCCCACAGCCAGGGGCAATGCGTAGTGAAGAAGTTTTTCCGTCGCGCGATATGGTAGCCCATTTAGTAGAACGGGAACGCGGGGTGATCTGCGAAGTGTTCAAGAGGCATGTGGAGCAGTTTGGCGGGGGGCCGACGGTAGCGGCAGTAAAGCCACACGAGATAATGTTGCAAGACGGGTTTGTCCGCAGAAGCCCGCATCCATACAGGGTACCAAAAATCTTACAGGCCGAGGTGGGGAGGCAGGTAGACGAGCTGCTCGAATTGGGGTTGATCTTTCCGTGTGAGAGCCCGTATGCCCATCCGCTGGTATGCGTTCCGAAAAAGACAGCAGCATGCGGCTCTGTGTCAATTTTCGGGCATTAAATGCGGGGACGGTGGCGGACGCATACCCAATGGCCCTTCAGCAAGAACTCAAAATGAGCGTAGGAAAAGCGAAATACATAACACTGCTCGACCTGCGAAGAGGTTATTGGCAGGTACCACTCGAGTCTTCTTCGCGCCTGCTGACAGCGTTTGCGTGTTATCGCAGACAGTTTGCCTGGACGGTAATGCCCTTCGGGCTTAAAAACGCTGCTCAGACATTCCAGAGGGCAACAAACGAACTGCTAAGGCCACACAGCGGATACTGCTGTGCATACCTGCATGATATAGCCGTTTTTAGCGAAACGCTCGAAGAGCACGCGGAACACCTGGGGCAGGTGTTTGAGACCCTAAAGCAGGTTAACCTGAAGGTCAAGAGGGATAAGTGCCAGATAGCTCTTCCATCGATCTGGTATTTGGGACATGTGGTAGGCTCGGGACGGCATGCACCTGACCCTAAGAATCTTGCAGCGATCAAAGGTTTAAAGGCACCAGAGACTAAAAGACAACTACGCAGCGTACTGGGCCTGTGTGGCTACTACCGAAGCTATGTGAAAGATTACGCAGAGGTAGCGAGGCCCCTGACAGAGCTAACGGGGAAGCGAATCCTGAACCAAATTCCGTGGTCTGCGGAAGATGAAAGGGCGTTTCAGCGGCTTAAGATCGCAATGTGTGAGGAAGCAGCATTATCGACCCCAGATCCCGAGAGGCCGTATTGGCTGTTTACAGACGCGTCCACGGTCGCGGCTGGAGTCTGCCTGTCGCAACGTGCGGACGATGGTACTGAGATGCCGATCGCAATTGCGAGCCAGAAGTTCTCTCCAACTCAAACGCACTGGTCGACTATTGAGCGAGAGGCCTTTGCAGTCATCTGGGGTCTGAAAAGGCTTGATTTCTGGCTCTTCGGCGCACATGTTACCGTGGTGTCAGACCACAACCCACTAGCTTTTCTCACCGAGGGCACTCTTCCTGGGGCTAAGCTTACCCGTTGGGCCTTGGCGCTTCAGGGGTATCATGTAGTGGTGCAGCACAGGAAAGGCGTCGAGCATGCCAACGCAGATGCGCTTTCGAGGGTGCCTAATGAGTGCTGGAGAATCGGCAGCGGTGCTCCGGGATCAAGCCACTAGAGGACTAGGCGCATGCTGGACACTAAAGAGTGACGTGCGCGAACCTGTGGACAATTGAACAGCATCACGCGTTGAAACGTCTATGTGCCTCAGTGAAGTGTATTGTTTCTCTTTTGCGTGTGTGTAGCATGCAGGAGTCATTGGTATTTTGGTTGAATTTGAACGTAATCATGTGCCGAAGGGCGCGTGTGTGTTTCAGTGAAGTATTTTTTTATATGTACGACTGTAAGCATGTAGAAGTTTGTTGTTGTTTTACTTGCCTGCTTTATATATTTTACTTGTGTGCACAGTGACCTCGTGTCGGTTTTTTTTCTTTTTTTTTGCTATGTGGTGGCGTCTGTTTGGTGGGGCCCCAAGCATTAAGCAGAGAAAGTATTGCACGCGTTGCAGAAATGCCTCTGACGTTTAAGGAACTGCGAAGTTTGGCCACAGGTTTGGGGACGTGCGGCGCCGTACCTTTATGTTATTATTCGCGCAGCTGCATTTGAGCGCTTGCGCGAATTTTGGAAAAGGCGTGTAAGGTCTGGCGTCGCAGGCCACGGGAGCGAGTCTTCTCGGTCTCAAAGGGGCGCGCTTCTCAAAAAGCCTATTCTCGGGACACGATAATCTCGGCGTAAGCGCGCCCCTTCTGGCGAGAATACCGTGGTCAATCACCGCTTCTAGCAACAGCTAAATGGTCCTCGGACTGCGGATTGCCGGCGGGTGACGGGAGTACAGTGCATAGCCACCCATCCGTCAGGAGTAGAGTCCGCGGGACGGCTGTCATGCTGGACAGCGTAGTCATCTCGCGGTAATGCAGGAGGCCCGCAGCCGAACGGCGCCACCATTGTGTGCGTTCGCACAGTTCGCGGAATGTTGGGGGCAGGCCGGTTCTTTCGTCTCTCTCTTTCCAACCGAGCAGTCGAGTGCGGGAAGAAAAGAGCGAGAGGAGGGGACGACAACAAGTGTGTTGTCTGTCCAATAAACAGACTAAATTGCTTTGTTTGGCCGTGAGGAGAATCGGGAGGGGCAACCGAGGTATTAAAACCTGGCTTCCGAGTCCTCGCGGGAGAGTCTGGTCGCAACAAAGAGTGCTCTGCACTATCGGCTCTGCCGAGGCAACATGCGACAGTTCCGACGGTCAAGTCTTGTAAATGTGTACATAAGTTTCTGTATATAAAGTCGAGTTGCTGTAACGTTTGAAATGTGCTGGCCTCCATCCCCGAACAAGCGGCAGCAGCCACGACAAAACAGGACGGACACTGAGAAGCAACCAACCTTTCACTCTTTTATGTAGCAACAGCCGCTACGTAGCTGGGAGAGCTCTGCTCAAGGGAACAGAGCGAGTGGGTAGAAGGTTGAGTTTTACTCCTCATACAGTCCAGGGTCGTCCCCCGTTGTTTTAGTAAAGAAGAAGGACGGAACGTTTCGATTTTGCATCGATAACCACAAACTCATCAAAGTGACAAAGAAAGACGTTTATCCTATTCCGCGCATTGATGACTCGCTAGATTGCCCCTGACGTGCCTGATACTTCTTCTCTATGGTTTACGCAGTGGCGTCTGGCACATTGAAGTTGATGAATGCGACCGAGAGAAAACATCATTCATAACGCCTGATGGTCTGTACGAACTCAAGGCGCTGCTCTTCGGTCTGTGTTTTGCTCCTGCTACATTCCAGAAGATGATAAATACAGTGCTGTCCAGTCTCAAGTGGGAAGCATGCCTTGTTTACTTGGACGACGTCGTCGTCTTCTCTCAAAAGTTTGAGCAGCACTTGCAGTGACTTAGATCTGTGTTTGCTGCAATTCACACGGCAGGGCTTTCACTGAAACCAGTAAGATGTCATTTTCGTTACAACGACTCAAAGTTCCTCGACCGCCTTGTTCGGCCAGACCAAGACAAACATTGGCTGTCGTATATTTTCCACCACCTGCCAACAAACGTGATGTGCGTCGATTTGTAAGCCTCTGCGCATACTAAAGACGTTTTGTACAAAATTTCGCAAACATCGCTGAACCCCTCATTTGTCTGACAAAAGAAAATCTTCCCTCCGTTGGGGCCCTGAGCAAAGGCGCACTTTCTCCGAGCTCCAGCAGCGTCTGAAGGCTGAGCCCTTACTCTGACACTACGACGAAGATGCCGACACTGAACAGCACACAGACGCCAGTAACATTGGCCTTGGTGCAGTCCTCGTCCAGTGGCAAGGCGGCGTCGAACGCCCTATTACTTTTGTGAGCTTGATTTTTTTAATCTGCAGAGGCGAATAACACAACCACTGAAAAGGTGTGCCTAGCTGTTGTCTGGAAAATAGCTGAATTCAGACCGTACCTCTGTGGTCACCTGTTCAGAGTTGCTGCCGATCATCATGCGGTCTGCTGGCTGGCGAACCTTAAGTACCCTTCCGGACGTCTGGCTAGGCGGAGCTTACGCCTTCAGGAGTTCAATTTGACAGTCGTGTACAAGTCTGGCCGGAAGCATAATGACGCGGACTGCCTTTGCAGAGCTCCTTACGACAGCGTCAGGTGATCACAATCTCGACGGCCGTTTTCTCTGCGCCGTTAGTGTATCCGACTTGCCTGAACAGCAGAAAAACTATTCCAAGCTTTGACAATTTATAGAATATCTTGAAGGCTATGCGCTGCACCCACCATCAGCATTCGCTCGCTCACAATCATCGTTCTGTGTTCGCAGAAATATCCTTCATAAAAGAAACTTCGACCCTTACGTGACTGAGTACCTGCTCGTCGTCCCGGCAGCGTTACGAGCCGATGACTTGTCCGCCTGTCACAATGAGTCTTCCTCAGGCCACTTAGCATTCACACGTACATAGGCCTGGATTTGTCAACACTACTACTGGCCTAAGCTCTACCGAGACGTGAAGCATTACATGAAAACGTGTCACGAGTGCAAGCGCCGTAAAGCACCACATCAGCACCCAGCCGGCTTTTTTGATGCCCGTCGCTCCTCCGACACAACCGTTTCAACAAATTGGCATGAATCTGATCGGACGTTTTCCCAAATCTCGTACAAAAACACCTGGATTGTAGTCGTTACTGATTACATGACACGCTGCAGCGAAACAAAGGAATTACAAGGTCGCACCGCGATTGAGACTGCCCACTTTTTTATAAAGAACATCGTTCTTCGACATACAGCACCAGCAGTTGTCATAACTGATCATGGCACAGCTTTTACCGTCCGGATGATACAAGATGTCAAGCAGCTTAGCGGCACAGTACATCGAAAAACAACTGCATACAACCCACAAAGCAACGGCCTTACAGAGCGACTATAGAAGACGATCACCGACATGCTATCCATGTACGTTGACCATCACAAAAAGAAACAACTGGGATGGCATCCTCCCTTACGTCACGTTCTGTTATAACACTGCTGTGCACGAAACAACTGGATTCACACCATTCCCGTTGCTTCACGGCAGGGAGGTCACTACAATGCTGGATGCCATGCTTCTACCAGACAGGCACCAGATTAGTGTCTAGACGAACGAATTTATCAGACTGGCAAACGCAGCTCGTAAGCTTGCAGTCGAACGAATCCATAAGCAACAACGCATCTTCTCGCTGCGGTACAACGTTCGTCGTCGCGATGGCTTTTACCGACCCGGAGAACGAGTATGGTTGTGGACTTTCATTCGACAACGGGCCTGGTCGGAAAAGTTGTTACACGGCTATTTTGGCCCCTATAAAGTTCACCATCGCCTCAGCGAAAAAACCTACGAGGTTCTTGACGAGGACAGGGCTCGTCAATCCCGCCGTTCACAACCACACGTCGTCCATGTTTCGAGAACGAACCGTTTTATCAACGCCGACTATTCGTCAAACTTCCTTGAACAGACTTACAGTGATTATGAACACACCCTTGTGTACTGCTTATCGTATGTGGTTTCTTTTCATTTGGTGACTGTGTTGTGGCATCGGGACGAAGTTTTTGGGGGGGGGTGGGGTAATGCCACTAGTACAAGTTCTGCAAGTATTATTCTCATAGTTGCTGGTAGGCTTGTATGTGCCGCTGTTCAAAAGAGGACGAAGATGCACTTGCAGAGTAAACGATACACAAACTTTACGTACGCCTAATTCTGGAGTTTGGTTGCGTTCTGTTTTCCGGAAGTGCTGAGTACAAATTAAGACCTCTTATATTGCTAGAAAGGCAAGCTCTGCGGCTGTAACTCGGGCTACCTTGATGTGTCGCGAATAGTCTGCTTTATTTGGAAGCTAGAATCATTCCACTTGATGCTAGATTTCGACAGCTTAGCTGTGCAAACATTTTCAAAACTGTGCGATGCGCCCCTCTTCTGTTCACAGACTGTTTTCATCAAATATCCAGTTTCTTTCTTTCAGCGCCCGTGGTTTCGTCATCAAAGACCCCAAGTCGTTTTCGTCGAGTCTCTGCTATCAAATCTTCACGTTTCCCTCCATTATTTAACTCCCCAAACCCGGTGCTCGGTGCCAGTTGACTTAAATTTCGATGATATTTTTCCGAAAAATGCCAAGTTACTTCCAAAGCATGTTTTGGAGGGCCTCCTTCAAGACCACCTACGTCATTTTCCCAAATACGTAAGAATTTCGACGGATTCAACGCAAAATCTTCAGAAGGCTGGAGTAGGTATTTTTTCCTCATCAGCTTAATTGGTCTTTTGCGCTCCAATTGCCTGACTTCACACCAATTTATCTCGCAGAATTCCTGGCTATTACATTGGCTCTTCGAAAACAAAATTATCAGCAATCAAAAGCTATTATTATTTTGGATGCTTTGTCTGTATGTACACATCTAACGTCCGCAAAGCAGCCTCCTCTTCTCAGGATATTTTGGTCTCTCGTACCGCATAGCCTATGAGAAGTTCGGTTTATTCAGGTCCCCCGGCATGCTGGAGTTGTACTAAATGAAATTGCCAATTCGCTCGCTTCGGCATCTTTAATTTCTGGTGGTGCTAGTAGCCCCACAGTTTCCTTTTATTACTGCTGAACGATTCAAACGCCTGTTAATCATAAAAATCAACGAATCGTCTCTCCTACAATATGCAGAATTTGTGCACTTGCAATTCACATAGAACACCGCAAAATGCCTGTCCCGTCAATGCGTGGTGACCCTCACAAGCTTTCGCTGTGGAGTTCCTCGGTAAAATTTTTATCTCAACAAATCAGGATTTTCCTTAAGTAACCTATGTGCAGTTTGCAATGAACCGGAAAGAATACATCACTTTTCACATGCCGCCGCTTCGCCTCACTGCGACGAATAATTCTTGAAAGACCGATTGGTATGCTTGGATTGCCAGTCAATACATCCACCCTATTATCGTCTGGAGCAAGTCAGTTGGGTGGGGGCCGCAGTGCTATTCTGTCAGCGCTACATAAATTCATCAGGCAACCGAAAGGAAATGCTGCTAGTAGTAATGCCAGATATATCCAACTATTTGTCTCCCTGCCTCATTCTTTTTAATTTGTTTTATATATTCTGGTTTATTGCATTCTTCTGCACTTTTTCACGTTTTTTTAAAGGAACATTATTATTGTTCCTATCTAACTTCTGCTTCTTTTTTTAGCAACCGTTGTGAAAAAAATTATCTATTATTAGGTACAGTGTGGCCAATCCCCCATGTGGGTATGAGCCAAGATATCCTAGGCGACAAGACAAGACAGTCAATCAGCGAACCAATTCTACCGTTCTGTCCATCATCTGCTTATGTGACTGCTGCTCGATTCCGTAGACGTACGCTTATACAAGTCTTTAAAGGTTCAGCACTAACAAACTCTACAGAACATCGCCATCTATTATATCCCTGGCGAAGAGACTTTTGCCGCACTCGAAAACAAGAAGTAGCTATCACAAGGCTGCGCTGCCGGGTACCAAATCTAAATTTCTAGAAACACAGGTCTGCTCAGGCACCTTCGCCACTGTGTGCATTCTGTGATGAACTAGGAACAATAGACTATTTCTTTTTGACCTGCAGACGGTTTAACACATTAAGAAAAACCCTATTAGAAATACCTTTACGTGGTATTGGTTTGGACTTATCTCTGCTTGTCATTTTGTCTTTTGGAGCTTCCATTTCTGGTTTCTCTGATGCGACAGTATGCGCGGCCGTTCGGGGCTGTATTGATGAAACTAATAGGTTGACTAGGTAATCAGTTTCATTATCCTAACAGGTCCACTTAATAAATACGTGTAAAATCAGATTAGTGCTCTATTCTAAGAATAAATTTGTTTATGTAAATATTTCTATGCATTACATTAAGCACCACATTTTCCTAGGCTATCGGCAATCTTTCTATTAAACTTTGATGATGATATATGGTATTTTTTGGCGCAAGGGCCATTTGGTGGCCAAAGAGCGCCAGTTCATGGGACAAGGAATGTGGACAATGATTGTGATTAACGGCTGTATAAGGGCCATAAAATTCCTCGCGGTAAGGCGGGTAAAAACATACAAGTAATAAAATGATGACCATGCCGTGAAAGGTGTGTGTGGTGTGAATTCTGTTAAACTTTCATCATTCCAAATCTGAACAGTAAATTTCTAAACCACTCGACGCTTGGCCAATCCCCCATTGTGGGTATGCGCCACTAACAATAGGAGAACAACAACAACAAGATAAAGTCACATTGCGTTAATGAATTACCTGGCACATACGCGAATACAAGCAGTCATAGCAACTGATGCTTCACAATGGGAAGAAAAATGTGGCATCGGTAATTTTTCACCTGCCCTAGTCTGGTCCTTTTCGCTTTGCCTTCCAAATTTTGTGCCCATGTTTGAGGCAGAATTGTTTGTGACAATTCTAGCTCTCCGTAAAGTGACTGCTTCTGTAAGGTCCGTAATTATTTTAACGGATTCACTATCAGTATGTGCCTCCCTTACTGCAGATGAGAACTCGCATGCTGAGAGTGCTTTCAAAGCATTAGTTGCCTCGAATCTCAATCTAATCAAATAGGTCTGGGTTCCAGGACATAAGGGAATATATAGGAATGAAATGGCAGATGCGGTGGCCAAGTCATCTTTATATGGGCCTGTTATTGATGTATTACCGGCATTGAAATTCTTTATAGGCGCTATATTAAGAAGGAAACTAGTGTTAAAGGAATTTTGTACACCTTCACTAACAGCCCCAACAGAATTCAGGCACTTGTTATACCATTGGAATAGTAAAATATGTCAAACGCGAAGAGCGGAAGTCGCAATCACTAGACTGCGCTGTCAAATTCCACAGCTAAGTATATATTTACACAGTGCTGGTCTGGCAGCCTCCCCTGATAGTCCTATTTGTGGAGTAAATGAGTCAACTGACCACTACCTCATTTATTGCAATGGAATCTCTGCCTTACGCAAAAACACAATAAGTGCCATTTTCCACCTTTTCGGAATAGATTTAGATGCAAAAAATGTGCTTTCTTTCGGGGCTTTGTCTCTAGGCCACAGCGAGGGGAAGATGGTTGACGCATCGCAGGAGTTCGTCAAAAGTTCAAAGAGGTTCAAGTGTATAAAATATTGTTCGGTAGATTTTGGAATTTCCAAATCCATAATAAATCAAATATGACGCTTTATTGCATCACACTACAGAATATTTATAACTCAACCCTCAAATTTGTCTTGTTCAATCTTTATTTGATTTCGCGTAAATATATTATTCTTAACGGTTAATACGGAATAAATTTATGAAAACTATCTCGTTCTCGGCGTCCCCCAGCGAGGGTGTGCGCCACATCGTCAAGGATCTTGACTTGACTTGACTTGACCGGAATCAGTTTAACGTCCTTGTGTGCTATTATCTACAGAGTACAGTTACGGTGTAACGTGAGAATATCTTAAGTTTAGCTACCAACATCGACGTGAGCTGTTGGAGCTGTTGCGCTACAAAGCACAGGAGCTTGTGTGGTGACATCGGCGTTGCAGGTGTGTGACTTGGATGGTGTGTCATTTCAGTCGTTTGCGACAACGGCTGCGGTTCTGAACTGTGGCGTCGTTAGCGAACATGTGCGTGGCGTTTTTCTAGGCATTGAATTTCCATCTGGAGATTTGACAGGCGAAGGTCAATATCGGTTTTCTCGCTAGATGCGTTAGTTGACTCCTCTTCTGGCGCGGTGTTTTGTGCCATCGGCATCAAAGGCCGAGGTGTCGAGCGCAGTGCTTCAACTGCTGTGCTGTGTGAGAGTGCATCCTATTTAAGAGGTGCGTTCATTGGAAGCGCAGAATCTTCATCCATTGAAGTTAGAAGAGCATAATGGTTGGAAGTGGCCAATTTCTTTGATGCTTCCTGCAATGATGACTTTGCTGATTGTCGACCATGATGGCGTCGAGCCTTCTTAGCCACAGCACGCTACGTAGGGCACAGCGGTGAAGTAATGGCATGGTCGTTGGTTTCACAAAGGCCACACCCTAATGACGGTGGTGGTGTAGCTCCCATCGTGTCACCTTCAGGTGGTCAGAGGCAGGATGATTTCATTGATTCATATGTGGAGATTAGCGTCCCAAAACCACCATATGATTATCAGAGACGCCGTTGTGGAGAGCTCCGGAAATTTCGACCACCTAGGGTTCTTTAACGTGCACCCAAATCTGAGCATCCGGGCCTACAACATTTCCGCCTCCATCGGAAATGCAGCCGCCGCAGCCGGGATTTGATGCTGCGACCTGCGGGTCAGCAGCCGAGTACCTTAGCCACTAGACCACCGCGGCGGGGCGCAGGATGATTTCACATGACCTTGTTTGTAGCATTAGTAACAGTATATCACAGAAGGCTTAAACATTAGCCTTGGGCGCCACACGCATCCATAATACAGCAGACGGTCTGATGGTGGGGCAGGACCTCGCAAAGAGACGAGGCATGGGCGGCCACGACCCAAATAATGGGCGGCAACAATTTTGTATGTGTGTTACAGTAGAGTTCCAACCACAGATTTTTTGGTTCTTCATTGCAGTCAACGCCGTAGACAACATAGCGTCATAAATCAGTGCCAGATACCAAATACGCTTGCACTGGAGGGACAGCGTCTCCCGACGTGCATATTTTCTGAAGCGTTTTGAGCTTCTAAACTAAAACTAGAAAATGTACCCACAAAGAAATAGAATTTGTAGGTTTCTGCAGAGCGAATCCTTAAAACCCTGAAGATTTAAGCCAAGCGTCCCCAGCTGCTTGAGTGGCACAATCGGGCAATGTGGACTATCGAGGCTGGAAAGCAGCTTGTACAAAGGCTCTGTGGGTGCTCTGGGAGAATACACTAACATTGCCGCGTCGCGCATTTGGCGGGGTCGTTTATACGCTACTCCAGACGCGACTTCGCGTGCTGGTGGTATATCGTCATTAGCATCGTTCGGTCTCTTGGCACAGTTACGTTGCAGGGTTGTTGAAATGTGTTCCATGCTGTCAGCACATGACATGACTTCATCGCAGCTCTTGCACTGCAACTGCTTCAGCGTTATAGGCGCAGTCCTAGAGACATGGCCAGATGAGCCGGTGTCAGGATGGTGTCTAAACGCAGCATGGTCACGCCGTGCCGTAGCGGCGCCGGTTGACCTCGACTGCACACTAGGCCTAGACCTGCTGCTTGAGACGATGGTCGAAGTGCTGAGACAAGAGCACGTAAAAGGTGGCGTACCTTGTGAATAGGCGCCAGGTGTACTTTGTAGCTGCCACTACGGTACAAGAGGTGGAATAGCACTTTTAACATTAACAGGATGCACAAAACACGGAGCGTTGCACATACACGTCCGATCGATGGACGGATGAATTGATGGATGGTTGGATATGGCTGTACCCTTTAGATCGGGCGGTGGCCAGCGGCACCAAGACGTAATACTCAATGAACCAAAAAAGTAGATTTATTTTTTCCCCTTAAATAGTGAGGTTGAGGATTCGTACTTTGCAGTGAAGTGTTTAATTTTCACTCGTGCCTTGACTTTAGCCACCAATCATATAACCTCCTTTTGGTTAATTCTACCCACTTAACGTCTATTTTGTCCTCCCTGTTCCTAAACCCCAGTGCTTTGAAAAACTCTGCGCCATCATCCTGAACTATACGGTTAAGCCCTTTACAGAACATTATCAAGTGTTCGGAAGTTTCTTCTTCCTCTCCACACACACTACATACCGTGTCTACCCCTTCGTATTTGACCCAATATGTCTTGGTTCGCAATGCTCCCGTCCTGGCCTCAAGCAGTAAAGAACTACCCTGAGTATTATCATAGATCCTTTCCTTGGCACGAAGCAAAAACATCGATTGATTGATTGATTGATTTGTGGGGTTTAACGTCCCAAAACCACCATATGATTATGAGAGACGCCGTAGTGGAGGGCTCCGGAAATTTCGACCACCTGGGGTTCTTTAACGTGCACCCAAATCTGAGTACACGGGCCTACAACATTTCCGCCTCCATCGGAAATGCAAGCAAAAACATCGAAGCGAAGCATCGCTCTCAATGGTGACAGCGCCCCTTGCGGTTCTCATTTCCACCAAAGTGGCAAGCAGCACAAGTTGGGCTTTCATTGCATTATGTGGAATGCAACACAACCAACATGGCAAAAAAGTTGACCATATACCGCGACGCTTTGAAATTCGCCGAGATTTACCGTATCACTTTGATTACACTCAATACCCAGTGTTTGCATAAATAATTTTTTGGTATGGACAACCAATAGGACCCTTTAATTACTGCGACTTCAAGCTCATTAGACGACTGTGGTCAGTGGTACTTTAACTTGCATAGATAGAAAACAATACATGAAATGCGAAGTGCCAAAGTATATTAAAACGTACCGGAAGTCATTAGGCACCCTTATATGGCCGTGAATTAGCTCAAATGCAGCAGTGGAACCGATATACCTCGCAGCTGGTGCGTGTTCTCAGTATCCATATAGTTCGCAAAGTGTGGTCCGCACCACTCTCAGTAATTTCTCGTTGCCACGCAGTTCTTGCGCTAAATTTCACTTCACGCCCTATTGAAAATCCTGGGTTGGTGGATGCCAAAAATGTTGGTGGATATGGTGGAAAGAATAGTGTGGTAGAAATGTTAGTGGATTTGGTGGAAACTGTAGTGGCCATAATGGCTGATGACGGCGAAGTGGAAAAAATTATGGCAGATGGCGGTGGTGGTGGCGAGTCGATAGTGGTGACGGTGGAAAATGCCGGCTCACGGTGGCGAGGCAAAATGTGTTTGGTGGAAGGCTTGGTGAGCAAGGTGGATGACGGGGGCATAGTGGAAGCTTGGTGAATGATGGCGGCATGATGAAAAGCATGGAATAGTATGCGAAATTACTTATTTGTAGTGTTTCATTCTTGAATGCGCAGAGATATTGTTTACGGTCAAAAGAAACCAACGCTGCTCATTACGCTTTCTAGTACGTTTGTTTTTCGTTCCTGTGGTGTCAACAACGCTTCAATTTTTGTAGAGCAGAAATTATGTGGCCGAAAATAAGTTTACAAATCGCGCACGTACTTACATTAGTTAGACATTCGTGATGTGTTTCTTTGTTGTGAAGTTTAGAAGACTAGAATTGTCACTGTGAACTTGACAGTAATTGTTTTACATCGACGCGCAGTTGTCGACCATAAATAGGCTCCAGTTCGCAATCGCCTATGTCGATGTCAGAGAAGAGCACAGTGGTCTCTCGATGTCGCCACACTAGAAACGCAACTCTGGTAGTTATTGCACACTCTATGCATATTCGCACGCACTTTGTTAACTTAAAGGTACGGCTCAAACAATAAACTTTCATTTTCGACATGCGTCGAGATGAACACCAGCGAATATGATTTTTACCCCTATGTTCTACCACCATAATTTCCACCAAAGGTTAGTCATACCGACCAAGCCTGTACAAGTGTTTTCAGCGCTTCTGGCTTTCAGAGTACACAAGTTTTACGAGTAAAAAATGACAATACAGCACAGCTGTGGCATCATTTACTCTAAATAAAGCCTTTTTTATTGTGGACGGTGTCCGCGCAAGAAGCGACAGACATCGATGCGACGCGCTTGCATCACTTCCACCAAAGGAACGCCTCTCCTTACCGACAGCCGCCGGTCGCACTCGCCGGCCCTTCACTGGCTCTTATGCGAGAACATATACACGTCCATTTGTATGCTTACTGAACTATTATGACAGAATAATATTTCTGGCGCACTGCAGTCGTTTTCGCCAAGCCGTTATGTCGTTGCTCCTAACGACAGAGGAACAGTGGTGCGCTGGCACGACTGCGCTCTGCGTTGCGCGAAAAACATCAGAATCAATTGTGTGGGCGTATCTATCGATTAAGCAGAGAAGCGTCATAAAGCCTGAGCTGATATCGCTCTTTGGAAGGAGCAATAAACGGATAATAAACTTGGCAGTAACCGCCGATAAACTCTACCTGCTCCTTAGTCCACTGAGTTGTTGTTTTTTTCCTTGCCGTTGTAAATTGTAACAAAAACATAGCGCTGTTGCCATTATTGCAGTGGCAATCGTTACAAGCAACAGTTGTTCGTGTTTATCAATTGTGCAAATTTTCGCAGATGCACATCCCGCCCCTCCCGAGTAAACAACAAACATACCTGAAGTTAAACAGTGACTTACTTAGTTGACTACTGCTTTAAAACCCACATCGCCATATGTGGGCGTGGCGCAATGGTTAGTTTGCACAAATCAAAAGTCGGAGGTGGGAGGTTTAATTCCCCGCAGTCGCAAGTTCTTTTTGCAGGTGCTATCTACATCATTTTTATTACAATTATTTTTATTATCTTTAGTGGCAGCTTGTCATGGTGGTTCTGACGCTACTTCGCGCTCCAGCATTGCCAGCTGGAGCACGCCATCCACCATCCGCTACACCATAGCCACCATACACCATGTGCCACCAACATTTTCACCGCCATAATCCACCAAAATGATGGATGGTGGAATCCACCATTCTTATGGTGGGCGTTTTTTTCAATAGGGTGAATGCCCTTGATAGCCTTGTTTTGGTGACGTCAGCGAACATAGAAACTGCATCACTGTCGTTCCTAGGCAGTCTCAGTGGGCTGTATAAAAGTGCCCGATGTGATAACGATGGCCTCTAACGACGTTTTTTTTTACTTCATGAATCAACTTACGCGACCTAATTTCTCTTGCGTCCAAATTTGCTCGCAAGTTATTTGATTGATTTATTTCTGGGGTTTAATGTCCCAAAACCACCATTAGATTATGAGAGACGCTGTTGTGGAGGGCTCCGGAAGTTTCAACCACCTGGGGGCTCGCAAGCGAGTTTTGAGAATAAGGCACCTAAGTAAAGTGATAAATACTTTTCACAATATGCAGATTTGCGATACAATGCCCAAAGCAACACCAAGTTACCTTTTTGGAACAGTTGTCGTTCGTCACCGTCATCGTATCGTTTTTTCAATCGAAGTTGGGATGCCAGAATTTGAAGACGAGCGATTCGACGGCCTTCTTTCGCGAGACACAAGATCCATTCGTTATTTTTTCATTCATTCATTTATTTATTCATTCATTGATTCATTACATTATTTCAGTCAGTCAGTCAGTCAGTCAGATTTTCTATACAGAATCGTCATTATGTAGAACGAAGGGTAATAAGGTGTCCAGGGGGCTTAGTGGCAACCTGGCGTGTAACAGATAGAATCGGCTAAAGTTAGTTGTTTCATGTTTCATTATGTTGTACATGTACGTGGCAAAAGGCAACACGTAATGCCAGCTCTTGTGAGTGGAGGCCCGTTTCAAATGTGGTGACATAGCGCCTCGTTTGTTCTCCCTCATGGGTTAGCAAATGCGTACCTCTGTGCGGTGCAGCGTTAGCATAAAGCCGAAATGACCAGACGTCACATCGGCGTTCACGACACGTATAACATTGGAGGGGAGGCTCTTGGGGACAACTAGCGGAAAACTTAATCCAGGTCTGAAATAGTTAGTCTTATAAAGCAAGTTTTCAAGAACAGTGAAGCTACTGTGGCCATGCGCGATAAGGGCACCGACCTATATTGGATCTGGATTGAGATCGTTGTGTTGTTCTCGCTAAACTAAGCCACGTCGGGAAACGTGCTTGTAATGGCAGCGAGCCAACCGTCAAAATTCTTAACATCGCAGTCGAGCCGCAAGAAGAATGTGAGAGAGGCAGCCAGGGTTGCCGTGACGATGGTCATTCTTGTCATCATTATCATCAGCCTTACTACGCCCACGTCAGGGCAAAGGCCTCCCCGCAGGGGCGCCTGCGCAAGTAGACGTTTGGTGGGTAGCGACACCATGGACCCGAGCTAACAGGGGAGTTTCAATTTCCTCCCACGCCTAGCCGTGCATGACTTTGCCGTGTCCGGGGAAGAGGGGATCCTGAGGGTTGAGCCAACGCCGGGTGATCGGACGCTTAAGGCACCCTGGCAGAGGCAACACACCCCTTTGGCCCCGGCTTCACGTAGATGGCACCCCTAGGCTGACCCACCCAGGGGAAATCGGTAGTCGCCTTTTCCTATTTCTCTCTCTCTCTCTACGTCTTAGTCTTTTCTCCTCTTTAAATATATCCTGTCTTCTTCTCACTTCCATTCACTTCCGATTTTTCCTGGCGGCAAGGGTTAACCTTGCGTATGTGCTCTGTCTTGGGCACAATATATTTGGTTATAGCGGCTGTGTACAGCTGACGTTGACATGCCTCATATAAATTTAGGACTTGTCACGTCCCCGTGTTGGGCTCCATGGTGGGTGGCTAGCATGGCTGCCGAACTCATACTTATTTTATGGCTTTTACTTCTCTCCCTTCATTGCACGATCGTCCTCTCTCGAAGAAACGGCGCACCGAAGACATATTCAACTATTTCAGAAAACCGAAAGAAACGTTTCCCCGCTACCATGTAATGCACTGTGAAACTGCTGAAAATCTTTAAGAACGCAACAACAATCTCGGTGTTTGTTGTCTCCAGATGCCTTACCACTACACATGGCCCAGGTTACCAGGCTACAAGAATGGCCTGTGGGGATCTCCTTCTTGAGGTTAAAAGCCAGACCCAGCATGAAAACCTCTCGAAATCAGAATCGTTTGGAAACATTCCAATCTCAATTACACCACACCACTCAGTCAACACTTCCCGAGGCGTTGTATCTAATCAAGACTTGCTTGGCCAGACTGAAGGTGAGCTCCTCAAGGACTAGAAAGACCAGCAGGTGACACAAGTACAAAGAATCTAAATTATGCGTGATAAGAAGGAAGTCCCAACAAAACACATATTTGTGACATTTTGCACCAGTACCCTGCCTGAACATCTCGAAACAGGATACTTGAAGTTGAATGTGCGATCCTACACTCCAAATTCACGACGTTGCTTCAAATTCCAGTGTTTTGGTCACGGCTCTCAGAGTTGCTGTGGCCAACTCACCTGAGGAAGTGTGCCACCACAAGACATGCCACAGACGAGTGTAAGGTGGAGGATGGGGCCCACTGCGCAAATTGCAATGGTGCCTATCCCACATATTCCCGAACCTGTCCAACATGGAAAAAGGAAAAAAAATTGTTAGAATCAAAATCACACAAAACATTACTTTTCGAGAAGCCCGACAACAAGTATCTGGTCTTTTCACAAACAAAGCATTTTTCGCCGATGTAGTACGACAGGGGGCAGCACTACAACGGTCTGCAGCAAATGTGCATGCCAGGCACAGTGCCCCAGGCGGTTGCCAGTGCCCCCCCCCCCTTCCACGTTCGGAGGAGCCAAAGCTGCCCTGCCGCTCGTCCCCACAGCCACACCAGCGGCTGCTGCGAGTGCTTGCAGCAGCCAGAGCAGCCCAACAGCAAAGGAGGTCCCCTCGACCTCTGGCCTGATGGGACGAAAAGTTGCGCCTCCCGAGGTGAAGGAGACCCCAGGGTCGGCAGATATAAAGGCCTCTGCTCACCAGGCAAGGCCTCAAGCTCGAAACACTATGCAGCTCGCTAATGCGGGCACGCAGTGCCTCTGTGGAGGCTATGGACACCACGGTACCCCTGGTGCCAAAAGACCGGCGTAGGTCTCTGGAGCGCGCCAAAAGAAATAAAAAGCCGACAACGGGGCCCAATTACGGCCCTGTTACCTGAGTATAAACTTTCAGCTCAAAAAGTACACACACCCATTTTTTTACACACAGCACTGCTTTACTTCCAATATGGAAACACAAATTATACATTGGAACGCCGGAGGACTGCTTGAAAGGCTCTACGACATCCAAGAGCTCTTACACAAATACTCACCAAAAGTACTGTGTGTACAAGAAACACACCTAAAATTCTTTAATGCAAATTTTTACGTGAGTACGTCATATTCAGAAAAGACCGAGATGATGCTTTGGCTTCATCCGATGGCGTGGCCATTATGGTTAATGAAGGAGTAGCGTGTACACACTTACTACTCCAGACATTCCTTGAGGCGGTGGCTGTCCGAGCAGTACTTCTAAACAGACTTGTCACCGTCTGTTCTCTGTACATACCTCCGTACCACCATCTTGAAAGACGTGAATTCCAGTCTTCGGTAGACGAGCTACCTGAACCATATCTGCTCCTTGGGGACCTAAATGCTCATAGCAGTCTGTGAGGCATTGAACAATTTCTCTTCTCTTCATTGAGCTATTTCTCTTGAACAATTTCTCTTCTCTTCAGTGCCTGTTTGTTGAATAGGAAAGAGCCAACATACTATAATGTCGCCAACAAAATTTACTCGTTTATAGACTTCAGCATTGTATCACCTTCACTTCTATCCCTACTTAAATGGAAAGTCATAAATAATTCATATGGAAGTGACCAATGTTGTGTTGTGTGCAACAACAACATATGAATGTTCTCCACATGTTCCCCAAAGGCTGATAAACAAAGCAGACTGGGAACAGTTTCGCAACACTACTCGTTTATATTGAACTGACATGTGTAGGTTAAGTATAGATGAAGCTGTGCAGTACTTGACAGATTTTCTTACTGACGCAGCGGCCAAGTGCATACCACAAGCATCTGGAATGCCTTGCAAGCGACGTGTCCCATGGTGGAACACTGAGTGTCAGAATGCGCGAAAGGTGCAGAACAGGGTATGGAGGTTGCTTAGGAACTTGCCGACAGCTGAAAATCTTGACAGCTTTAAGAAAATAAAGTCTCAAGACAGGAGAACGCGTTGGCAGGCCAGAAGAGAAAGCTGGCACAAGTTTTTATTGGGGATAAATTCATATACACAAGCGGCTAAAGTCTGGAACATGGTTGGTAGGGTAGCAGGATGACAAGTACACTCACTCCCACTCGTAAACACACAGGGTGACAGCCTGGAAGATCAGGCGAACTTCCTTGGTGCCCACTACGAGCAGGTGTCTAGCTCGTCACACTATACTGAAGCTTTCCAAAGGCATAAAGCAAGGATAGAAAACCAGAAAATAGAATAAAAGTGCACAAATCACGAGGCATACAACCAACCTTTCAACATAGTGGAGCTACAAACATCACTAAGCTCTTGCAGTAATTCTGCCCCAGGCCACGACTGTGTCACGTATGAAATATTGAAAAACCTGCCACTGAAAACGCGAAAAACTTTACTCTCCCTAAACAATGCTATCTGGCTTTCTGGCACCATTCCTGCTTCCTAGAAAGAGGCTATTATTATCCCTATTTTGCAACAGAACAAGGATCCTTCCTCAGTTTCAAGGTATAGGCCCATTGCACTAACCAGCTGCCTTTGTAAACTTTTTGAAAAAATGATAAACCGTCCACTTTTACATTTCTTTGAAACACACAATTTGCTAGACCAATTTCAGTGCGGGTTTCGAGAGGGTAGATCCACCACCGACCATCTGGTGCGTATCGAGGCACAGATTCGAGACGCTTTCGTCCACAAACAATACTTCCTCTCAGTGTTTCTCGATATCGAGAAGGCTTACGACACAACATGGCGTTTTGGCATATTAAGAGACTCGTCTCACCAGGGTGTACGCGGTAGAATGCTTTCCATAATCGGGAGTTACTTGTCCAATCGGAAATTCTGTGTCCGTGTGGGCAGTGTTTTCTCCCAAACATTTGTGCGAGAAACGGGAGTACCACAAGGTGGTGTACTTTGTTGTACACTTTTCATTACCAAAGTGAATTTCTTGCACCTGTCCATTTCCCGCAACATGTTCTATTCCACATATGTCGATGACGTCCAGCTTGGCTTTAAGTCACGCAACTTAGCAATGTGTGAGTGGCAGGTTCAGTTAGGTTTAAACAAGGTCTTCAAATGGCCAGAGGAAAACAGATTCCGGCTGAACCCAGAAAAAAACACGTGTGTCTTGTTGTCTCAAAATAGAGGCATGCACTAGAACCTGACATTCGACTGAACGGGCAACGTCTGTCTGTCAAAGGCGCGCATAAATTCTTAGGCTTAATCTTGGACAACAAGTTGACCTTCGTACCGCACATAAAGTATTTAAACACAAAACGTTTAAAAGCCATGGATGTTGTAAACGTGTTGTCACGTACTACGTGGGGTAGTTACAGGCAATATCTCATGAACCTGTATAAAAGCCTCATTCGCGCCCGCTTAGATTATGGGGTCATTGTTTATCAGTCTACGACTCAAAGTGCTTTGCAGATGCTGGATCCCGTGCACCATTTGGGCATCCGCCTTTTTACGGGTGCTTTTCGCACCAGCCCTGTAGAAAGCCTTTACGTAGAGTTAAATGAATGGTCGCTTCATCTACAAAGAACTTACATGTCCTTTGTATATTTTCTTAAGGTGAAAGCAGACAAGAAGCACCCCTCATATTCTACTATTACTGATTTGTCGAGCTCCATTCTGTTTTAAAACAGGCGTTCAACGAGGCAGCCCTTCTCAGTTCACCTGAAGGGTCTAGCTCAGGAAACTGCAGTATCACTTGAACACAGTTTAAGGGCTCCTGTAGTATACCCGCCACCGTGGCAGTTGCAGATTATAGACGGCGATGTGTCTTTCCTAGATGTTACAAAACATGCGGCTATTGCCCATCCGAAACTACTTCCTGGAACTTCCACACAAATACACACGTCCTGAGTTCTTTACAGATGCCTCCAAGTCTAACTCCTCTGTGTCCTACGCTGCTGTCGGCCCATGCTTTTCGGATGCTTGCCCTCTACATCCAGGCACAAGTATCTTCACAGCGGAAGCCTACGCGATACCTGTGGCGGCTTAACACATCAAACAATCACAAATACAAAAAGCAGTAATTTATACGGACTCCCTCAGTGTGATAACGGCTCCGCACAATCTTAAAAATAAAAAAAAACCCTGTCCTCGCCTCACTTTACTCTATTTTATGCACACTCTACACACTCAAACAACATGTTGTAGTGTACTGGGTGCCAAGGCACCGTGAGATCCAAGGCGACGTGATGGTTCCGTAGGGAACCAAAAGTGCTTCCGTAGAAAACCAAAAAGTGGTTCCCTACGGAAAAAGTGGTTCCGCAGGGAACCACTTTTTGGTCATAAATTATTGTTAGCGTTTTTAAAAGAAATCCGTAGTTTTCATATTATATACTCGGGCATTCCGTAGCACGACCTCTCCAGAGAGGTTTTCGCTGCGATTGCCGCACAACAAAGCACTTGCCTCGCAGCTCTTGGACGCAAGGGTATGTACGAGTGAGGCACTTGTGCTAATACCATACATGTCCACCGTTGTTTTTTATTATCACCAACTTTTTTCATCTATTCACACCACAAACACCTTTCACGGAATGGTCATGATTTTATTACTTGTATGTTTTTACCCGCCTTATAGCAAGGAATTTTGTGGCCCTTATACAGCCGCTCATCACAATCATTGTCCATATCTTAATAAGATGAACTGGTGCTCTTTGGCCGCTCTTTGGCCCTCGCGCCACAAAACATCAAACATCATCATCATCATCATCATCATCATCATCAGGGCAAAGGCCTACTCCATGTTCCACCAGTCAACATGGTGCTGCTCTTTCTGCTGCCCCATTTATACCTGCAAATGTCATAATATCCTCTGCGCATCTAACTTTCTGTCTCGCTTTCACCCGCTTTCTTTATTTTGAAATCCAGTCTATGATCCTTGACGAGCAATGGTTATCTTGCCTCCACACTACTTGCATGCCCATTGACTATTTCTTCGCATTGATGCCGGCTATGACGTGTTTTTATTGATGAAGATGTTTTTTTATTTATACCTACTATGAAACCGGTGTAGTGGTTAGAGAATGAGCCTCGTGTACAAGAGGTACATGGTTCAAATCCCGATGTCGTGCCGTTCCCAACCGGATAAAAAATTATCGGCGTTATGATGGAAATACAATAGAAGGCCTGGAGCATGGCCTCACCGGTGATCACCACCGGTACCGCACTCCCTCACCAGAGAAAGTTTGGCCACCCTAGTGCAGTATATGGCCACCATCTCCCACATGCGTACGTCAATTAATAAATGGCTATAAGTCTCTAGCAGCTGCGAAGCAGCTGACAACGGTGGTGGTCAGATCTGCAAAGCAGCAGAGGGTGCAAAGAATCTCTGGTTCCGGAAAGGCCACTAGTGGAACCTGAGCTTGGCAACGTTTAACAATAGAACCTTATCTAGTGAGTCAATTCTCGCTGTACTATTCAAGGAGCTAGAGGTTCTTAAATGGGAACTAAGAGGGCTCTGTGAGGCTAGCTAGACAGTACAATGCTACATAACGGGCACGTCCTTTCTTTCGTGGCTTGGCTGACACAAGAAAACTCGGTGTGGGGCTCCTTATCCCCTGAAATATAGCTAGTACAATACACAAATACAATACCTACAATGAAAGGGTGGTAGGTATTGTAGTTAAACTCAATAAGAGATACAAGTGAAGGTGCTACGTGCTTACGCACCTACATCCAGTAATGATGAGACGCAAGTTGAAAGCTTCTATGAGGACGTGGAATAGGCAATGAATAAAGTAAGAACAACTGATGGGCGATTTAAATGCCAATGTAGAGAAGAAGTAGACTGGAGACCTGGCAGTAATAGATGATAGCATCGTTAGTAAAAATGCCAGAGGGGAGTTATTAGTAGAATTTGCAGAACGCAATAATTTACGGATCTTGAATACCTTCTACCGAAAACGAGAGAACCGTTAGTTCACGTGGAGGAGCCCTTCTGGGGAAAGTAAAAATGAAATACAAATTGTACCAAGTGCACACCCAGGCATTATACATGTTGTGGGAGTGCTTGGCAAGGCACGATGCATTGACCATAGAAAGGTAAGGTCTCAATTTGCTTGGACTTGAAGAAGGAACAGCATATACTTATACGCAAGAGGCCAATCAATGAGCTAGCACTTAAAGACAAAGTAGAAAAATTCAGAGCCTCGCTTCAAAACAGGTACATCAATTCTGATCGGGTAAAACAGTTTTGCATTGACGCAATGCGTGATACTCAGACGAGTATCGTTATGGAGTGTGCAGTAGAAGTTGGAAATACGTTAGTTAGACCGGACGCTGGCAAGCTGTCCCAGAAGACGAAGAATCTGATTATTAAACGTCAAAGCACCAATGTCTCAAACACAACCGACAAAATAGAAATGCCAGAGCTTTCCAATTTGGTTAATAAGCGTTAGGTATCCGATCTAAGAAGATGTAACATGGAGAGAATGAACACCCTCTAAATATCGGAGGAAGCGACAAAGTCGTGAAGTCAGAACGTGGCATAGTCAAAAACCACAGGTACGCAATAAAAAACAAGAAAGGCAAAGCAACTACAAGTATGGATAACTTGGTCAAAATAGCAGAGGAGTTTTACAGAGATCTGTACAGTTGTTGGGACAACCATGGTCATAATGTAAAAACTAGCAGTAGCCCAGATGACATTCCATCAGAAACGCAAAAAAGGCAAAAAAGCCTTGGAGAGAATGCAAGGAATGCTGGTGAGGATCGGGTAACATCAGATCTGCAGAAAAATAGAGGACAGATTGTGGTATAAAAACTAGCCACATTGTTTACGAAGAGTCTTCTGACGGGGAGGGTACTGGAACATTGGAATGGTAACGTCATCCTAATACATAAGGCAATAGATTTCAAGAACTTGAAGAATTACAGGCTGATCAGCTTGCCCTCCTTCGTGTAGAACTATTTACCAAGGTTATTGCTTACAGAATTATGACAATATTAGAATTCAACCAATCAAAGGAACAAGCAGGCATTCAAACAGGCTACTAAACAATCTTACACATTCATACTATCAGTCAGGTAATAAAGAAATGATCAGATTGCAGCCAACCACTATGCATATCCTTAGAAAATTGGCGAAGGCATTTCATTTAGTAGAAATATCAGCGATCATGCAGACACATTGGAAAAGGGGGTCGAAAAAGATTATATAACCATTCTGAAAAAAATCTACACAGGGTCAACTCCACCATAGTACTTCATCAGGAAAGTGAGAGAATACCAATACCAAGACAAGGGGATACAATCTCCCTACGGCAATTTATCGCGTGCTTACAGCAAGTTTTCAGGGGCCTAGAATGAGAAAAGGTAGAGGTGAGAGTTAATGGAAAGTACCTTAGTAACATGGGCTTCGCCGATGACATTGTATTGCTGAGAAACTCAGGCGACGAATTTAACTCGTAATTTAACTCGTGATTACTAAGTTAAATAGGGAGAGCAGAAAGGTACGTCTTAAAGGTAATCTGCAGAAAAGAAAAGTAATGTACAACAACCTCTGAAGAGTGCAGCACCTTGAGATAGTTAATTGTGCACTTGAAGTTGTAAAAGACTACTACATAAGACGGGTATTAATCACAGCGTCAAATCAGTAGATTGAATATCACTAAACGCAGTCGTTTCGCAGTAGAATGAAGTTTACTACTAACCCGAGTTCGCACTAATTACGACATAAAATCATTGTCATTCACAGCCATTTCGCTATGGAATTCTATTCCACCCAATATAAGTTCTTAAGCAAACCTACTAAAAAAACTTTGAAAATATATCTATTAACATAATAAATTTTTCTATATAATTCTTTCTGATAAATGATACAGTGTTTGTATTGCTGTAGTTGTATATATTACAATGTCTTATTTGTTTCGTTGTTTTGCTATATACCCTGTTATAGAACTTGTTCTGTTTATACTATTTCGTCGTGCCATTTGCCATTTCAATTTTTTCCACGCTTTTTTATCATAGGTCCTCTTGCAGTTTTCGGACTATGAAACCCTAGTCTTTAAAACGTTTCCTTCATTTTATGTACAAAAACATAAAATAAAACACAAATAGAAAACAAAAAAACAAAGGAGTGGAGCACATTTGGTAAGCAATCTCAAATTCTGATTGGCAGATTGCCATTGTCACCCAAGAAGACGGTATATAACAGCTGCATCTTCCAAGTACTTATCTACGAAGCAGAAGCCTGGAGGCCTACAAAGAGGGTGTAGCTTATATTCAAAATGATGTTTTGAGTGATGGTAACGGAAATGATAGGAGTATATTTAAGAGGGAAGACTAGTGCAAAGTGGATGATGGAACAAACCGGGGTTAAGGATATAATAGTTGATCTCAAGAAATATAAATAAATCAACATGGGCCAGGCATGTAGCGCGTAGGCAGGGTAAGTGCTGGCCATTAAGGATAACTGACTACTTTTCCAGAGAAAGGAGCGCGTTAGAGGTAGACAGAACGTCAGGTTGTCAGAAGAGATTAGGACGTTTGCGGGCATACAGAGCCAGCAGGAAGCACAGGACCTAGTCGACTGGCGCATTATAGGAGAGGCCTTTGCTTGCAGTAGACGTAGTTAGGCTCATAATAATGACGATGATGATGATGACTACCTTAACACCCATTTGTTGCCTGATACACTCGGTTCTTTTCTTGTCTCTTACGGTTACTCCTATATCGTTTTCCTTTCCATTGCTCCGCAGGGGCGCCTGCGCAAGTAGGCGTTTGGTGTGTAGTGACACCACGGACCCGGGCTAACGGGGGAGTTTTGACTCCCTCCCACGCCTAGCCGTGCGTGGTTTTGCCACGTCCGGGGAAAAGGGGATCCTGGAGGTTGAGCTGACGCTTGGTGATTGGACCTTTAAGGCCCCCTGGCAGAGGCAACACAGCCCTTTGGCCCTGGCTTCACGTAGACGGCACCCCCGGATTGACCCGCCTGGGGGGAATCGGCAGTCGCCTTTTCCTGTCTCCCCCTCACATCTTCGTCTTTTCTCTTACTTTAAATCTTTCCTGACCTCTACTCTCTTCCGTTGACTTCCGTGTTTCCTGGCGGCAAGGGTTACTCCTGTATGGCTATCCTACATTGGATACACCAAATTCGGTTATAGTGGTGGTGTACAGCTGGCGTCTGCAGGGCCTGTGCTTACAGACCCTGCAGCGTCCCCTTGTAGGACTCCATGGTGGGTGGCTGGCGCCGCTGCCGAAAATAAACCTTTTCTTATGGCTAGTTCCTTCCCCCCACTCCCTGATCGCCCCCAGAAAAGAGGGCGCACCGATGAAGCCTTTCAGTTTTTTGGTCACCAGAGAGTATCCTTTCCCCGAATCCACGTTATCCACGCTGACACACCCGGCAAACCAGTGCGAACAATTTTACCTTTTCTTGTTTCAAAGTCTTTGACAGAAATCTTTGGCCCACGATATAAAGCTTCCGGAATGGCAAGTGGTGACCTCCTGTTGGAGCTCCGCGACCAGAAACTTTATGAAAAATTGCCTCATCTAGTGAAATTTGGAAATACCTAATTAATAGTAACCCCACACCGAACCATGAACACCACCCGTGGCGTTGTCTCAGATGATGACCTGTTAGGGCTGACGGAGGCTGAACTCCTGGAGGGTTTCAGTGAACAGAATGTCATAAACGTGAAACGAATTAAGATGAGGCGTGATGGGAAAGGAGTCCAGACTAAACACCTGATACTTACCTTCAATTCAAGTGTACTGCCCGACTCCGTTGAGGCTGGGTATATCAGGCTTCGAGTCAGGCCATATATACCAAACCCTCTCCGATGTTTTTAGTGCCAGCGGTTCGGCCACAGTTCACAGAACTGCCGAGGCTGCCTAACTTGCGCGAAATGCAGTGCTGAAGAGCACACATCAGATGCCTGTGAAAACTCTCTTCACTGTGCGAACTGTAATGAGAAACATGCCGCATACTCGCGGTCATGCCCGTGCTGGAAAAAAGAAAACGAAATTGTCACAATTAAATTAAAACAAAACATTTCATTTAAGGAGGCACGAAAGCAGGTGTCCTGCCTACCAGAAACTAGCTTTGCCGAAAAGTGGCGCGTCAGGGGGCAGCGCCACGATGGCCCCCGGCGCCTGTCTGGCACACGCGTAGTGAGCCAGCGGTGACGCCATCCGCCCCCTCGACTGTTGCAGCCAGTGCTGCTCCACCATCCAAGAAAGACCCACCAACCTCCGGGCTGGGGGCCGCGAAGGTCTCGTCTTTTGAGGCGAGGCCCTCAGAACAAATGCAGCGCTCGCAAGAGCGCGTGTCTAGCGCCTCGCAAGAGGCAATGGACACAACACTGAGTGTGAGGGCGCAGCCAGCGCCCAAGGATTGGCGCGACTCCGTCGACCAATCCAAAAAAAAATCTCGTGTCACGGCCCCTGGAAAGGGTCCGTGAGCTAACATTTCATTCTTGAGCACACAGCACAAAACACATCTAAAATGGACACACAGATCTTACAGTGGAATGTGAGAGGACTTCTCCATAACCTCGATGATATTAGAGAACTTCCTAATAAACATACTCCAAAGGTGCTGTGTGTTCAGAAAACACATCTCAAGTCCACACAAACAAACTTTCTAAAGCAATATGCCATCTTCCGCAAAGACCGTGATGACGCTGCCGTTTCGTCGGGCGGGGTCGCTATAATAGTTGATAAAGGTGTTGCCTGTAAGCAATTAAACCTCCGAACTTCTCTTGAGGCAGTTGCTGTCCGAGCAGTGCTGTTCGGGAAGTTACTAACAATTACCTCTATTTACATCCCCTCGTGCTGTCAACTTTCAAAGACACAATTTCAAAGCTTAATTGATGAACTTCCTCCGCCATGTATAGTCGTTGGTGATCTAAATGCACCTAATCCCCTATGGGGTGACTCCCATTTAGATGCGCGAGGACACCTAATGGAAAACTTTCTGTTTTCGTCAGGTGCATGTCTACTAAACAAAAAAGAACCAACGTACTATAGCACTACACACAACACATACTCTTCTATAGACCTGAGTATTGTCTCGAGTACAATAATTCCATATCTGGAGTGGTCCGTTCTCAAGAACCCCTTTGGGAGTGACCACTTCCTGATTATGTTGAAGCTAACAAAAGAAGATACATGCTTGCCTGACTTTCCTCGCTGGAACACCAAGTCAGCCAACTGGGAACTGTTTCGAGAAATTACATTTTCAGACGAAGATGAGATTGCTGATTTTAACATAGACGATGCTGTAGCATACCTAACAGGTTTTATTATTGACGCTGCAGTGAAATGTATCAAGCAAACTAACGAAATTACCAATAAATGTCGCATCCCATGGTCAAACGATGATTGTCGGAAAGCGCGCAATAGACAAAATAAAGCTTGGAGACTACTCCGAAATTACCCAACGGCTGAAAACCTTGTCAATTTCAAACAGGTTAAGTCCCAAGCCAGAAGAACGCGTCGTCTTGCAAAGAAAGGAAGTTGGAATAGGTACATCTTCAGTATAAATTCTTACACCGATTAAACGAAGGTTTGGAATAGGGTAAACAAGTTATTGGGTCGGGAGTCACACCCCCTACCTTTGGTAAGTAGCCGAGGGGAGAGTCTGGAGGAACAGGCGGACTGCCTAGGCGAACATTTTTAATATGTCGCAAGTGCATCGCACTACACAGAAACGTTCTTAAGATTTAAAAAACGCGAAGAGCGGCAACCCCTTAAATGTAAACGTCTATCCTGGGAGGCTTACAACTGCCCATTTTCATTAGCTGTACTTAAGGCATCTCTTGCGTACTGCAACAACTCGGCGCCAGGTGGCGATCGTATATTGTACGACATGATCAAGTTTCTTCACCCAGAAGCACTAAAAACACTCCTAACCCTCTTCAATACCATGTGGGAAGCTGGATATATTCCATTGTCATGGAAAGAAGCGATAGTCATCCCTGTACTTAAACAAGGCAAAGACCCGTCTTGGGCCGCCAGCTACAGGCCAATAGCGTTAACAAGCTGTTTATGCAAACTATATGAGAAAATGTTAAACCGGCGCTTAACCCACTTCCTAGAAAGTAACAGTATACTAGACCCCCTTCAGTGTGGTTTTAGAGAGGGTAGGTCGACAATAGACCACCTTGTTCGCATAGAGACATATATCAGTGATGCATTTATTCATAGGCGGTTTGTACTTTCGGTATTCTTAGACCTGGAGAAAGCGTACGATACCACATGGCGATTAGGGATTCTACGTGATCTTGCCGCCATGGGCATCCATGGGAACATGTTAAACACAATTGAAAGCTATCTGTCTAATCAAACCTTTCGCGTAAAAGTGGGAAATGCTCTCTCTAGATCATTTACCCAAGAGACTGGTGTTCCGCAAGGGGGCGTGCTTAGTTGCACACTCTTCCTTGTAAAAATGAACTCCCTGCAGTCAGTAATTCCAAGCACGATGTTTTATTTCGTGTATGTAGACAATGTGCAGATGAGTTTCAAATCATGAAATTTATCTATCTGCGAACGAAAAGTGCAGCTTGGAATGAAAAAATTCTCTAATTGGGCGGATGAGAATGCTTTTAATATAAACACCCAGAAAAGTACTTGCGTACTCTTCTCCAACAAACAAGGGGTAATGCCACTACCAAATATTTCGATCAAGGGAGACCAACTCTCTGTGAGGAACGAGCATAAATTCCTGGGAACCATTTTAGATTCTAAGCTCACGTTTATACCCCATATTAAACATGTAAAAATGAAATGCCTGAATTCGATGAACCTCCTAAAGCTCTTATCACGTACAACATGGGGTAGTTATCGAAAGTGTCACTTGAACTTGTACAAAAGCCTTGTCTGCTCGCGCCTTGATTATGCCTCTATAATTTATCATTCCGCAAGCCAAGTGCTTTGAAAATCCTATACCCCGTTCACCATCTGGGTATCCGACTGGCAACCGGGGCCTTCAGGACAAGTCCGATCCAGAGTCTCTATGTAGAGTCGAATCTGTGGTCACTGCATCTGCAGCGAACCTATAGCAGTTTCACTTATTTTATAAAGGTACGCGCAAACATAAAGCATCCTTCTTATTCAGCTATAAACGATATGACCGCTGCCACCCTCTACCATAATCAACCCGCAGCGAGAAAGCCGTTCTCTTTGCGTGTGAGAAGCTTAAGTGAGGAAATGGGTGTTCCGCTGCTAGAACTTTGTCTTATGCTCACAACAAAACATTTACCGCCGTAGCAGTGGCAGCTCATACATTGTGACACTTCATTTGCCGAGATCACTAAACACGCACCAGAAGCACATATTAAAATGCGTTTCCGACAACTCCAGTCCAACTACTCATGCGTAGAGTTTTATACTGACGCTTCTAAGTCGCATGCAGGGGTGGCTTATGCAGCCGTTGGACCATCCTTCTCGGAATCCGGTGCGCTGAACCCGGAAACAAGTATATTTACGGCTGAGGGTTATGCACTATTGTCCTCTGTGAAGCATATACAGAAATCAAACATACAAAAATCAATTATATTCACAGACTCGTTAAGCGTCGTAAATGCATTAAGATTCCTTTTCAGATTCAGAAATCCGGTAGTATTTGAGCTGTATTCCGTTCTGCGTACAGCGTATATGTCCAAACAGCATTTGCTGGGTACCTGGCCATAGAAGTATCGAGGGCAATGTGTTAGCTGACCAAATGGTCACGTCAATTATATTACGCGCTATTAATCCCACCGCTACTATCCCTGCAACAGATCTAAAACCCTTCCTACGTAAGAAACTGCGAAACCACTGGCAACGCTTGTGGGATACAGAAATAAATAATAAGCTTCATTTGATTAAGCCGTGGTTGGGTTACTGGCCCTCCGCTACAAGAACACGGCGAACTGATGTCCTATTCTGTCGCCTTAGAACAGGACACACTTATGGTACCCATAGCTTCCTTCTGACTGGCGATGAACCTCCTACTTGTGGTAGATGTGGCGACAGGCTAACCGTTCTCCAAGTCCTCCTGGAGTGTGCGGAAACTGAAAGGGAGAGAAAGAAATATTTTGCTTCAGCCTACCGCTATAATCTTCCTTTACATCCGATTATGTTTCTCGGTGAAGAGCCGCTTTTTTGATGCAAAATCAGTTTTAAGCTTTTCAAAGGATGTAGTATTGAATGTTTTTAGCCCAACATTGAATGTTTTTAGCCCAACAGGTTCATAGCGCGTCCTCTGTTCAGTGGATGCCGCTGTGTTAGCAGCTTTCAACGTGCCCACGCCTCCATGCTCTTGTTTTAAGGGCTCTGTCGAGGCACTGGTGCTTCATGCCAAGTTTTTATTTCACATACTTATCACTTTTAAACCATTTTATGTCTACATGGTTCACTTCATTTGTCATTGTCATAATTTTACTATATGTATATTTTTACGCACCTACAGCGACTGTTTTTAGGCCCAATTACAGTCACGTCACATCTTTTGTATCTACACTGCACATCCCACAGTTCATTATCATCGCTCTGGCGCTCTTTGGCCATATCTGGTCCTTGCGCCAATAACTACACTATTCATTCATTCATTCCTTTCCATTGCTCGCTGTGCCATTCTCAACTTAAGTTGAAGCCTCTTTGTAATCCTCCATGTTTCTGCTCCGTAGATAAATACCAATAAGATGCAGCTCTTATGTAGCTTGCTCTTGAAGGTATATAACTTTGAAGAAATAGTGGCAATCTTACATACGTGGTTTGAGAATGCTTGCCGAATGCGCTACCCCAATGTTATTCTTCTAGTTGCTTCAATTCTGTTGTTCGGCTCCGCTATTACGACATCTCATAAGTAGACGTACTCTTTTATAACTTCATGTGCACTGCTACCCATATCGAAGCCCCGTGCTCTTCCAAGGTTGTTAGATTACTTTCGTTTCATGCTGTTATTTGAAGACCCTCTTTTCTGATCACATTGTCTATTAGTAATGGTGAACTGAAATTTGTCCTCTGAGCTACACAGTAATACAATGTCATTAGCGAAGCGCAGATTAATAAGGTACTCTTCAGTAACTTGTATTCCTAACTCTTCCCAAACTAAGGCCTCTGAAAGCTTCCTGCAACCTCATCTATGACATCCCACCAATAAAGACAGAAGTTAGAAAAGCATTGAAGGGATTGCAAAGAGGTGAGCTGCTAGTGAGGAACAGATAACATCAGATCTGCTGAAAGATCTGCTGTTTGAAAAATCTGCCACACTGTTTATGAAGTGTCTGCTTACGGGGAGAATACGAGAATCTTTAAAAAACGCCGGTATCATCTTAATCCTTACGAAAGGGACCACGAAGTCTTGAACAATTACAGACCAGTAACTCTTGTACTACACTGTAAAGTCGTAATCCTGAAAGCGCAGCGCCCGACGTGTAATGCGACCAGGAGTATCACGCACACCTACCAGCCAGCATCAGGATTGATGACCGGTAAATACCTTAAATGGCCTCCTGTAAAATTATATCAATGAGACGTTTGTATGCGAAAACAGCGGCCACACATTGCTGTCGTGTATCCGTGTAATTGCGTTCACATTTGCTCAGGCAACAGATGGCATATGCGACAAGCTTTGCGCCACTGTGACGTTGTATATGCACTGCTCCTATGCCAATACTGCTCGCGTCAGTGTGTACCTCAGTATGGCAAGATAGATCGAAAAGGCGCAACAGTGGTGCTGACGTTGGCAAAAAATTGAGCTGGGAAAATAGATTGTCCGACTCTTCTCCAATTGATGGTAGCACCCTGTCTCAAGACGTCAGCGGGGAAATAATCTCGGTAAACTGGCGGACAAAAGGAAAAAAATACAAATGTAGGCCAACAAACAATCGAAGTTCTTTTTTTATTTATTGAAAACTGTAGAATTTTTGTGGTTTCAAAGAAGGGGAGGGTGGAAAAACAACAACAAAAAAACCAAACACCATGAGAGATATAGCAGTTTGCAATGACCCCAATCTAAATAAAGGATACAAAGAATCATTCCATTCTGTTGCAGTGCGTGCGAATAAAGAAAATTTGAATAAATTGGGTATCATAAATTATGGTGCCAAAGAAATAGGATAATGAGGGCTAGCAAATCTTGATGTTGAAAATGGAAGAGAAGGTTAGCGGTTATTTGCTAGTTTTCGATTTTAAGCAGGCAAGCAGTTTGTAAACGTGCAGCTTTCCGGTTTAGTAGTAGGAGACTTCAAATTTTCTTAGCAAGCATTATTCATTAGGGTGAGTAACACAGAGGAAATTTTGAATGAATAGACTTCACCGTTTTTATCCTTGTATATTCTCTAGGGGGTAAAGTTGCTTTTAGTAAAGGGGTCCAAAACAACTCATCCATATTCAAGATTGGTTTACCTAGTGTGTTATAAGCAAGTAATTTTACAATTGGGGAAGGCTGTTCGAGCTTATCTCTTAAAAAGTACGATTATCAGTACGCAAAAGAACAAATACTATGCATATGTGCATTCGACAATAAGGTGTTAGTAAGAGCAGCACTTAAGTACTTGTATAGCGTTTTTCATGCAGTGGTAAAGAGCCTACATTGCGTGAAAAGCAAAGGGGAGTTTTTTGGCGGGAGGAACGAAGATAGACAATTTTATCAGTCTTTATCATCACCCTGACTACGTCCACTGCAAAGCAAAATAATTTACCATGATCCACCAATCAACAACACGCTCTTGTGCTTTTTGCTGTCACGTTACACATGCAAAATTTTTAATCTCAACAGCCCACCTAACTTGCGCCTGCCTTCTCTGGGAGTCCAGTCAGTTACCGCTAATGACCAGCGGTTATCCTGCCTACGTGCCACTTCTTTAAATAATTATGATAACCTGGACCTTAGTTTGTTCCCTGATCCAGTCTGCTCTCTTCTTTTCATTGCTCACTACAACGTCTTCAATTAGGCGCTGCATTGCCACCTCCTACGTCGTCCCGAATCCCACTTGTAAGCCTCCGGGTTTCTGCTTCGCAGGTAAGAGCCGACAAGATGTTGCTGTTAATATTGGGTTCATATCTCAAGTGTTACGTCATTCGGAAATGTTAGCAAGAGCAGAGTTATGGTGGTGCTGATCGTTAGTTGAAGGGCTTTTATATAAAAACACGCAGCCGTCTGCAAACAATCAAATTTAAATACTAGGATCAATGACAGCAGCTATATTGTTGACGTGCAGCAGTAACAACAATGGTCCTAATGCACTTCCTTGAGGGACCCTGGAGCCAACCGGAAGATAACCAGACGGCCAACCGTTAAATGCTACCTGCTTGGATCGATTAGTCAAGTAAAGCTGCTAAATCATGAGAATATAAAACTAAAAAAATTGAACTTCCGAAATTGTTAGGCTTCGTTTGTCATGCCGAACCCTATCAAAGGCTCTGCTTGTCCTCATTTTACTTCTTAATCAGTTGTATACATTTTTGCCCTTCAGGTTTAAAAAATTGAAATACCAACTAGCCTTCTCTCGCACCACGCTTTGCTAAAGTTTAGAAATATTGCATCGATTTGTTCATTTTTAACAGTACATGATGCGACTTATTGTTTAACTGAGGATAACTTGTTATTTGTTTATTAGCCTTTTCTAAACCCCTGTTGGTAACTAGTTAGGACGGAACATCGTGTAGAACTCACTATTTTGATTGGCGAGAATGTGCTTGATAAGTGCACAACAGGATGATGTAAGTGATATCAGTTGATAATTTTCTGATAAAAACCGATTACCTTTCTTGTATATGGGCATGACTCTGCATACACTCTAGTCATCCGGCAGTTTACCAAAAAGTAAGAAAATTACTCTAAAGAATAACAAAAAATATTTGCAGCAAGCTCAGCATATCGCTTCAGAAACATGTTAGGAAGGCTGTCAGGGCCACATGAAGATGTATTTTTGAAATTTAATGCCACAGACAGCACAAGTAGTTAAGAAGTAAAACTGAAATCAGAGGGGAAAACTGTCACTGGCTGAACAAATACCAGGCTTAGAAAAGACACTGTGATATAACTCGTTCAAATGACGGGCACTTAAACCAGGATCAGTAATGATTGCAATAATAACAGAAATTGAGACTCTGGCTTCTTTTTTTCGCTTGTGAAATTCCAAATTATTTTAAGATCTTCTGTGAAAAAGTTCCGTAAGATTATATTGAAATAGTGATCTTTCGAAGAGTTTACTACACGTTGGTGAGGATCAGGTAACATCATATCTGCTGAAAGATGAAGGACAGATTGTGTTAGAAAAACTAGCCACCCTGTTTACGAGGTGTCTCCGGACGGGAAGGGTACCAGAGTCTTGGAAGAACGCTAACATCAACTTAATACCTAAGAAAGGAGATGACAAGGACTTGAAGAATAACAGGCCGATCAGCTTGCTCTCTGTAGTATACAAGCTATTTACAAAGGTAATTGCTAAAAGAGTAAAGAAAACATTAGAATTCAATCAACCAAAGGAACAAGCAGGATTTCGAACAGGCTACTCAACAATTGACCACATTCATACTATCAATCAGGTAATAGGGAAATGCTCAGAGTATAACCAACCACTATACATAGCCTTCATGGATTACGAGAAGGCGTATGATTCAGTAGAAATATCAGCCATCATGCAAACACTGAGGAATCAGGGCGTAGATGAAGTATATATAAACATTCTGGAAGAAATCTACAGGGGATCAACTGCTACAATAGTGCTTCATAAAGAAAGCAACAGAATACCAATCAAGAAGGGTGTAAGGCAGGGGGACACAATCTCCCCGATGCTATTTACCGCGTGCTTACAGAAGGTTTTCAGAAGCCTAGAATGGGAACAGTTAGGGATAAGAGTCAATGGAGAATACCTTAGTAACCTGCGCTTCGCCGATGACATTGCATTGCTGAGTAACTCAGGGGACGAATTGCGATTCATGATTACGGAGTTAAACAGGGAGAGCAGAAAGGTGGGTCTTAAAGTTAATCTGCAGAAAACGAAAGTAATGTACAACAACCTCGGAAAGGAACAGCGCTTCGAGACAGGTAATAGTGCACTTGAAGTTGTAAAAGACTATGTCTACTTAGGGCAGGTAATAACCGCAGAGCCTAACCACGAGATTGAAGTAACTAGAATAATAAGAATGGGGTGGAGCACATTCGGCAAGCACTCTCAAATTATGACAGGTAGCTTGCCATTATTCCTTAAGAGGAAGGTATAGATACAGCTGTATATAACAGCTGTATCTTGCCGGCACTTAGCTACGGAGCAGAAACCTGGAGACTCACAAAGAGGGTTCAGCTTAAATTGAGGACGACGCAGCGAGCAATGGAAAGAAAAATGGTAGGTGTAACCTTGAGAGACAAGAAGAGAACGGAGTGGATTAGGGGACAAACGGGGGTTAAGGATATCATAGTTGAAATAAAGAAGAGGAAATGGACATGGGCCGGGCATGTAGCGCGTAGACAGGATAACCGCTGGTCATTAAGAGTAATTAACTGGATTTCCAGAGAAGGAAAGCGGGTTAGGGGGAGACAGAAGGATAGGTGGGCAGATGAAATTAAGAAGTTTGCGGGTATCAATTGGCAGCAGCAAGCACAGGACCGGGTTAACTAGCGGAACATGGGAGAGGCCTTTGTCCTGCAGTGGACGTAGCCAGGCTGATGATGATGATGATGACTACACGTGCGTACAAGGCTTTCTTTTAGTTACTTTAGATTGCCAATAGGCATGCACCGTTTATTGTAACGACTTATTTCTGGAGAGAATACAAAAAAAACAAAGCGAAGCAAAAGGCCATTTGGCCTGACGTGGCTTGGCTACGCGAAAAAAGTTCAACATAGAGTGCTACATTGAATAGTAATTTTCATATTACACGGAGCAGCATAATAACAGAAACACTAAAATAGCATAAAAGCAAAAATAGGTCATATATAAGTACAAAAAATAGGCTGCATAGACACACAGAATCTCTTTATTTGTCACTTAAGGTGTATTATTTCACGCATCATGCACGGAGTCTGCTTGAGAACTAGGTTTTGGTTGGCTGGTACGAACGTATCTACACAGTAACGACGCGTATTTCAAAACAAAACCAAAGTGAGTTGATGATGATGATGATGTTTGATGTTTTATGGCGCAAGGGCCGTTTCACGGCCAAAGAGCGCCAGTTCATCTTGCTAAAAAAAATGGACAATGATTGTGATAAGCGGCTGTATAAGGGCCATAAAATTCCTCGCGGTAAGGCGGGTAAAAACATACAAGTAATAAAATCATGACCATGCCGTGAAAGGTGTGTGTGGTGTGAATAGGTGACAAAAGTTGGTGATAATAAAAGACGATGGTGGATATGTATGGCATTAGCACAAGTGCCTCACTCGTTCATACCCTTGCGTCCAAGGGCCGTGAGGCAAGTGCTTTCTTGTGTAACCACCGCAGCAAAAACCTCTTTGGAGAGGTCATGCTACGGGATGCCTGGGTATATGATATGGAAACTATGAATTTCTTTAAAAAACGCTAACAATGATTTGTGACTAAAAAGCGGTTCCCTACCGACGAACATTGCAGGGTGTAAAGGTATATGTTGTCGGTAGGGTAATGGAAAGTGTTGTTCTCTTACAGTGTCCAATTGTTTGCACTCAATTAAAATGTGAAGGACTGTCAATGGTTCACCACATCTGTCACACAATGGTGGATCGCCACCAGACAAAAGGTGTGTGTGTGTCATGTATGTGTGTCCTATCCTGAGTCTCGTTAGTATTACCTCTGTATGACGTGATTTCGACACGGGCAGCCAATGACCAAGGTGTGGCTTAATAACGTGTAGTTTGTTATGTGTATGTGTATCCCACTTACTCTGCCAGTATACTCTGAGGTTTCGTTTGAGAGACGGCTTAAGATCGAGGGCCGGGATTGATATAGGTGTAGGGGCAGTGTTTTTGTGGGCGGATGCAGCGAGCTGATCCGCCCTCACGTTGCCTTGAATCTCACGGTGCCCTGGCACCCAGCACACTACAACATGTTGTTTGAGTGTATAGAGTGTGCACAAAATGGAGTAAAGTGAGATGAGGACCGGGTTTTTTTGTTTTTTAAGACTGTGCAGAGCCGTTACCACACTGAGGGAGTCTGTATAAATAACTGCTTTTTGTATGTGTAATTGTTTGATGTGTTTAGCTGCCACAAGTATCGCGTAAGCTTCCGCTGTGAAGATACTTGTGCCTGGATGTAGAGGGCCAGCATCCGAGAAGGATGGGCCGACAACAGCGTAGGACACAGAGGAGTTGGACTTGGAGGCATCTGTAAAGAACTCAGGACGTGTGTATTTGTGTTGAAGTTCCAGGAAGTATGTTTGGATATGGGCAATAGGCGCATGTTTTGTAACTTCAAGAAAGGACACATCACAGTCTATAGTCTGCCATTGCCACGGTGGCAGATATGCTACAGGAGCCATTAAACTATGTTCAAGTGAGACTCCAGTTTCCTCAGCTAGACTTTTCAGGCGAACTGAGAAGGGCTGCCTCATCGAAGGCCTGTTTTGAAACAGAATGGAGCTCGACAAATCATTAATAGTGGAGTATGAGGGGTGCTTCTTATCTGCTTTCACCTTAAGGAAATAAACAAAGGACATGTAAGTTCTCTGCAGATGAAGCGACCACTCATTTGACTCAACATAAAGGCTTTCTACGGGGCTGGTGCGAAAAGCACCCGTAGAAAGGCGGATGCCCAAATGGTGCACGGGGTCCAGCATCTTCAAAGCACTTTGAGTCGCAGACTGATAAACAATGGCCCCATAATCTAAGCGGGTGCGAATGAGGCTTCGATACAGAGTCATGAGACATTGCCTGTCACTACCCCACGTAGTACGTGACAACACTTTTAAAACATTCATGGCTTTTAAACATTTTGTTTTTAGATACTTGATGTGCGGTACGAAGGTCAACTTGTTGTCCAAGATTAATCCTAAGAATTTATGCTCCGCATTGACAGACAGACGTTGACCTTTCAATTCAATGTCAGGTTCTGAGTGCATGCCTCTCTTTCGGGAGAACAAGACACACGTGCTCTTTTGTGGGTTCAGTCGGAATCCGTTTTCCTCTGCCCATTTGGAGACCTTGTTTAAACCCAACTGAACCTGTCGCTCGCACATTACCAGGCTGCAAGATCTAAAGCCAAGCTGGACGTCGTCGACATATGTACAATAAAACATATTGCGAGGGATGGACAAGTGCAAGGAATTCATCTTGATGAGAAAAAGTGTGCAGCTAAGCACACCACCCTGTGGCACGCCTGTTTCCTGGACGAATGTTTGGGAAAGAGCCGTGCCCACTCGGACACGGAATGTCCGGTTTGACAGGTAACTTTCGATTATGTGAAACATTCTTCCGCGCACGCCAAGGTGGGACAGGTCTCTTAGAATTCCGAAACGCCATGTAGTATCATAAGCCTTTTCGATATCGAGGAACACAGAGAGAAAATATTGTTTATGGACGAAGGCGTCCCTGATCTGTGCCTCGATACGAACAAGGTGGTCTGTGGTGGATCTACTTTCTCGAAACCCGCACTGAAATGGGTCGAGCAAATTGTTTGTTTCAAGGAAATGTACAAGTCTGCAGTTTATCATTTTTTCGAAGATTTTGCACAAGCAGCTTGTGAGCGCAATAGGCCTATAACTCGAAGGTAAAGAAGGGTCCTTGCCCTCTTTCAAAATGGGAATTATAATAGCCTCTTTCCAGGAGTTAGGGATAGTGCCAGAAAACCAGATAGCATTGTACAAACAAAGTAAGGTTTTTCGTGTTTCGATCGGTAGGTTTTTTAACATTTCATATACGACACGGTCAGAACCTGGGGCAGAAGTACTGCAGGAGTTTAGAGACATTCGCAGCTCAGCTGGACTGAACGCTTGATTATATGCCTCGTATCTAGTGCATTTGTGTTCGAATTTCTGCTTTTCTATTCTTGTTCTGTATTTTTGGAAAGTGTCAGTATAGTGGGACGAGCTGGATACCCGTTCAAAATGTGCCCCGAGGAAGTTTGCCTGATCTTCCAAGGTATCACCTTGAGTGTTTACGAGTGGAAGTGTGTGTACTTGTTTCCCTGCAATCCTACCGACCATGTTCCAGACTTTGGCCTCTTGTGTGTAAGAATTGATCCCTGACAAAAACTTCTGCCAGCTTTCTCTTCTGGCCTGCCGACGCGTTCTCCTGCCTTGAGACTTTATTTTCTTGAAGGTTTCAAGATTTTCGGCTGTCGGTGAGTTCCGAAGCAGCCTCCAAGCTCTGTTTTGCTGTTTGCGCGCGTTTCGGCATTCAGAGTTCCACCATGGCACACATCGTTTTCCAGGGTGTCCATTTGTTTGTGGGATGCATTTTGTTGCAGCATCAATCAAAAACGCTGTGAAGTATTTCACAGCAACATCAATGTTCAGAGTACAGATGTCATTCCAACCTAGACAAGTGATAGTATGAAACTGTTCCCAGTCGGCTCTGTTTATGAGCCACTTGGGAACACGTGGTGGACACTCAGTTACTGTCGTTGTGCTCAAAACTACGGGGAAGTGGTCACTTCCGTACAGATTACTGACAACTTTCCACTGGAGTAGAGGCACAAGAGATGGAGATACTATGCTCAGGTCTATGGAGGAGTAGGTGTTATTAGCGAGGTTATAATAGGTTGGTGCTTTTCGATTCAGCAGACACGCGCTCGACGAGAGAAGAAACTGTTCGATCAGTCGACCTCGCGCGTCATACCGAGAATCACCCCATAGCCGGCTATGCGCATTGAAGTCTCCAAGGAGAACATAGGGCTCCGGAAGTTCATCAATTAAAGAGTATAAATCACGTTTTTGCAGCTGATAGCTAGGAGGAATGTAAATACTGCAGATTGTGATCAGTTTATTGAAAAGAACCGCTCGAACAGCCACTGCCTCAAGGGATGTTTGGAGTTGTAAGTGTGCGCATGCAATACCTTGATTTACTATGATGGCAACACCTCCGGATGATGTCATGGCATCATCTCGGTCCTTTCGAAAAATAACGTATTTACGAAGAAAATTTGTGTGTTTTGAATTTAGGTGTGTTTCTTGTACACACAGCACTTTTGGTGAGTGTTCGTGTAGGAGTTCTTGGATGTCGTCAAGGTTTCTGAGGAGGCCCCTGACGTTCCATTGTATAATTTGAGTGTTCATGGTGAATGTAAAATAATGCTGTGTGTACGAAAAGCGAGTGGCTGTTTAGACGGGGAGTTTGAGTTCACTTAACAGGGCCGTCATCAGGCCCTGTTATTTGCTTTTTTGTTATCTTGGCGCGCTCCAAGGAGCCACGCCTCTGTTTCGGCACCAAGGGTGCCGACGTATCCATTGCCTCCTCGGAGGCACTGGGTGCCCGCACATGCGAGCTTGTGGTTCGGAGTTTAGGCCTCGCCTGGTGAGGGGAGGCCTTGAGACCCGAAGACCCTGGAGTCTCCGGCCTCAATTCGCTAGGAGGCGGAGTAGACTGAACTACTGCCGCCTTGGGGGCAGGTGCCACAACCGCCGGCTCGCTCTGCGCTGGCCGAAGGAGTGGCGAGGGCTGGTGCGGCGTTGCCCCCTGACGCGCCGCATCAGCATATGTAGCGCCATAAAATGGCGACACTCTTCGTCTTGCTTCCTTAAATGTGATGTTTTCTTTGACTTTAAGAGTGATTATTTCTTTTTCTTTCTTCCAGTTAGGGCACGAACGCGAATACGCGGCGTGTTCTCCGTCACAATTCACGCAGTGAGGCGTAGTAACACAGTTATCAGATGGGTGGCCGTGGCTACCACATCTTGCACATGTTTCCTGACCCCGGCAGTTCTGCGAGCCATGACCAAATCGTTGACATTTATAACACCGTCTTGGATTGGGAATATAGGGACGGACAGAGAGTTTGATGTATCCTGTGTCTATAGATGAAGGCAGTGTGCTAGATGCGAAGGTGAGTATTAAATGTTTGGTAGGTATTTCTTTGTTGTCTCGTCTGATGACGATTCGTTTCACATCTGTGACATTTTGCTCTTTCCACCCTTCAAGCAGTTCCTGTTCAGACATTTCAAGAAGGTCTGCTTCTGAAACAACTCCGCGTGAGGTGTTCATTGATCTATGGGGTGAAATAGACACTGGGATATTACCGAATGCTATGAGGCTGCCAAGTTTTTCATATTGGTGTTTTTCAGGTAGCTCAAGGAGAAGGTCTCCGCTAGCCATCTTTGTAACCTTGTATCCTGGGCCAAAGACCTCTGTCAGAGATTTAGCAACAAGAAATGGGGATATTGCTCTGGCTTGTTTTGTTGGGTTTTCGCTGTGCACAACATGGAATTTGGGAAAGCATTGTCTGGGTTTGCTGAAAAATGATATGTCATCGGTGCGTCCCCTCTTAGGCGGGAGACGATCTAGGAGACGGGGAAATGCAGGTGTTCCCATAGTAGTGTACTTTTTGTTCGGCAGCAATGGCGACCACCCACCATGGAGTCCAACCAGGGGACGCTGAAGCACTTAATAGCATAAGGCTGCAGACGCCAGCCGTACATTGCCACTATAACCAAATATAACTACTCAAGGTTGAGTAATTACACAAGGTTAACCCTTGCCGCCATGAAAAATCGGAAGTAAATGGAAGGGAGAAGAAGACAGGACAGATTTAAAGACGAGAAAAGACTAAGATGTAGGAAGAGCGAGATAGGAAAAGGCGACTGCCGATTTCCCCTGGGTGGGTCAGCCCAGGGGTGCCGTCTACGTGAAGCCGGGGCCAAAGAGGTGTGTTGCCTCTGCCGGGGGGCCTTAAAGGTCCAATCACCCAGCGTCGGCTCAACCCCCAGGATCCCCTTTTCCCCGGACACGGCAAAGCCACGCACGGCTAGGCGTGGGAGGGAGTAGAAACTCCCCCGTTAGCTCGGGTCCGTGGTGTCGCTACACACCAAACGCCTACTTGCGCAGGCGCCCCTGCGGGGCAAAGTGAGTTGACATCAGTGTCGCTAAAATATTTAGGAACGTTTCCAATTGTTCTGTTATAGATGCATCATTTGCGCGTGAGTAGAGTTTGTAGGATTGCATCACAGAATAATTAAATTTCATAGCAGCAAACACAAGTATGTAAACGCTGACAAGAAGGTGATCGGAAATTCCTTCTAGTTAAACTACACATTCTGATAACCATCTGGGTAAAATAACCAAATCCAGTACATATTTTGAAGTTTCTTGATCGCGTTGTAATTTTCACACCATCTGGATTACGTCATTAGTTCACATTATGTTCAGCATATGAGTCAAATCAACACTGTTTTTAGGAAGCGATTGAAAGCCCTCCCGTTCAACGACAGGTAAATTAAGGTCCCCCCTGAAGAGCACTTTCTGGCTGTGCAAAAGAAACGAGTGTTTTTCAGTTTATCCGGATACTCGGGGGTGGATAAAGGAGGCTTTTAACTACCACAAAGCAAAACGTTATGGCCCCAGCACGTGATAAACTGTTTAGGCGGGGGTTGCCTTCTTAGATAAGATAATCTATGAAGACAGCCACGCTTTCTTGCTTAGAAGCCTTACGAAAAACTTGATGACAAGGTGGGGAAACTTCCTCGTCACTTATTTCTGTCCACAGCTACGTTTCAGTTATGACGGCAAAAATGGTGTCTTGCGCAAGTAAAGGAACTTTCAAAGGTACTATTTTATTTATTCTAGTACGAGCGTTTGGGTTGAATATACGTTAACGCTTGTCATAATCATAGAAAACTGGACATGCGTCACACTGCTGCAATCACCCATTCGTTATCTCGACGCGCACATTCTTCTGTCTCATTCCAAAACAATAGCTCTTTTTTGACGTTTAGCTTGTCATGAAGCAAGTGCACTTTTTCGCCTTGTAGTTTTGAGACGTCCCCACTACGCCACCGATCGCCAAAGAGAGGGAGAGCCCTCAACCCCCTTTTTATCCAGTTCCCTCTTGGCTACGTGTCATAATCAAACTTGTTGTTGGGCTAGTTGGTTATACATCATATACTTAGAAATTTTGGCGCAACCTCGACTCACGCAAACACTCACACAAGCACACACACTTACACCAGAGCAACACACACGACACGCGCTGCGTGTCGTGTGTGTTGCTCTGGTGTAAGTGTGTGTGCTTGTGTGAGTGTTTGCGTGAGTCGAGGTTGCGCCAAAATTTCTAAGTATATGTCATAATCACCTTCCACATACAGGGATAAGTGCTGGGGCCGGTAAGCAAGAGACTTCACGATCTTTTCTTAATCATGAACGCATTTAATTCAACAGCAAGTGCAAATGGCGTACACACACAATGTCTGGGAACGACATCTCTATCACCCGAAATTGTAACACATCAGCAAATACTCGCTACGCGCGAAACAGGATACATAAGCGAAGTAACGGTGACACTACAAGGGTGCCTCAATACAGAGTAAATACACGACACAAATGATAAAGCGATAAACTATTAAAACCGCGCAATGTCTCAATATGCTGCATCCCTTCCCGCAAAGCTCGTTTAAGTAAAGGACGTGAAGTTCGTCTCACAGAATGTCCATGTAGTCGGGGCCTTGGAGTTGGCCGCTCGAGTCGGGGCCGAAGGTTGGTTCTAGGTGTCGAGGTCTGATCTGTCCAATTCGTCAGCGTCTTCATCGTCGTCGTCATCGTCGCCTACGTCGTGCCTCTCAGCGATTTCCATCTTAGCTTCTCTACCATCTCGAGCTCATCGCATCGTCTCTCGGACCCTCAGTATCGTCTCGTAAACCCTTTTTGTAGGACCCGACTCCGCCCTACCGGGGCATCAAACCAATCGCCGCTATCCACGCGGTATATTTTCTTCTCAGTCAGAGCGCATCATCTTCGGCAGCCGCTCCCGCGGCCTACACCAGTAGAAAACCCTCTCCCAAACAAAGCCGAGCAAGTAATAATGTACAAACTCAAGCCTCATAGAGAGAGAGAGACATGGGCGAGCGGTCCCAAGACACCTTAATTACGGGCAAACAATGGTCCCGATGCTTCAGGTACTTGGTGAGCCGATGTCCAGACCAAGTCTCAACGTTTCCATGCAGCTCGGTGTCTCCCGCGACATTCTCCGTAGCCGCCGCTTCTTCGTCATTCACCGCCACGGGCGGCCATCCGCGCAGAACGCAGTAACGATCCCTGGAGCCACGGAGGCTGACGGAAAGTCATATTGGACCCGGCACAGGCGCTGGGGCAGCGTCGCATTCCCCGAACCAACAAAAGGTGCTCTGCTGCTCCCCCATGCCACAAATCTGAAAGGTGCGCGCGGATTATCTCCACCACATACTGTTACACGGTCTGCAGACGACAAGGCGCCGCCCGGTCCTCGTGTTTGTGCGAAGGAGCCCGTGAGAATAGTAGAAATAATCCTTCTGGTACTTCACTCCGGAATGCCCATTCGTTACACCGAAGGTTTTCTTTTCCTTTTTTTCATGCGTTGGTTTGAGAAACGAGCGAAAACATCTTGAAAGGACAAGGGTTCAGTCCATGTTTGCGGGGACGTCACAATTTCTAAGCTTTCAAAATTTCTCACAGAAGCCTCCGTGTCTTCAGAGTGGCTTCCAAATAGCCATTTTCAGTGGATATGTCTGATCCGTTAAGTTCACGTGTGGACTGTGGTGGTTTGAAGGAGCTCACATTTCCATTTTAAAAGGATCAGTTTTGACGACATCCTTATCAGCTAAGTGCCCCAGCCGCAGTGTTTGGCGTTCGCCAAAGTGACATTTCTTTGAGTTCAAAATCATCGCAGATTTTTCGATGCAGTCAGGAACAAGGATCAGACGGCTGTTTTGTTATTCTAACGTATGGCCAAAGATTACAGCATTGTCAAGGTAGCGCATGCATATCTCGCACTTTAAACCGCGTAATGCTGCGTCCATATATCTTTAGAAAACGGCAAGAACATGGTGAAGATCAAAAGGCATGGCCTCAAATTCGAATATACCAGCAGGAGTTACGAAAACAGTCTTTTTTGCGTCTTGAGGTTCCATAGATAATAGTCAATTACCATATTGCAAATAGAGGGTCGGAAAATAGGAGGCAGCGTCTAAGCAACCAGTCACATCATCAATTCGCCGTAAGAGATATACATTCTTTTATCTTCACAGTGTTCAGACGCCAGTTTTACTTGTAAAATCTACAGGAACCATTTTTACTCTGGCAAGTAATAACGGGATTGCCGACGGGCTGAATAGCACTTGCACGACACCTTTATTCATCATGTCGCTTACTTATTCGGCAATAACGCGCTCGGAGCACGACAGTCAATAGGACTGCCGAAGATTGGATGTGATGCGCAGAGTCGGTGTCTATTCTGTGACGAGACCGGGATGATGGTAACTGAAAGAGTGCATCTAAAGCCGAAAGGAGTCAGACTGCGCCATTGTTTGAATTCAGACAAGAGACATATCCCGATCCTGGGGCCTGCTGTTCTTTATCTGTGGTCGTCTCTCTCTCTCTCTCTCTCTCTCTCTCTCTCTCTCTCTATATATATATATATATATATATATATATATATAGAGAAAACTCTCTCTCTATATATATATATATATATATATATATATATATATATATATATATATATATATACCTACTGTGGTGAGCCAGCAAGCCCTAGCCAGCCGAAAAGGGCAAAGAGAACAAAGAAGAAGTGTGTGTTAGCGCTTCAATTTAAGACACACGCTCGTGTCTATCTTCCCCGCTGTTCCTGTCTTGTATCTACGGCTCTAGGTGCGTGACAAACTCGTGGACGTGCTGGGTAATCTATGCACCGTGCCCCTCCGCATAGCAAGATTTCAAGCGCCGTGCCGGTTGTCACTCCTGTGCACCGCGCCAGAAGAATCCGAGTGCAATCCCATGAGTATGGAGGCCTCGCAAACAACATGGCGGTTCCGACCAGCCCCACCGACACCAATGCAACCAGTATGAACGGTACAACGCCGCTTCATTGCGCCTTACTCAGAACGCGAACACCAAATTCCTTTCGTGGCACTGCACTAGAGGATGTCGAAGATTGGCTTGTTCATTACGAGTTCGTTGCCGTGCGCATCCAGTGCGACGACTCAGACGAACCCAGTCTATTTGAGTCTTTTGGACGGAACATGTGTATGGTATAAGAACCAGGCATGTATCCTTACATCATGGGAAGACTTCAAACGCCGGCTTCTTAGGGCATATGCCAGCCGTGACCATCGGAAGAAAGCTGAGCGTGATCTGCAGTCCCGCTTACAAATGCCGCACGAAGAGGTTGCGATGTATGTCGAGGATGTGACGCGTCTTTTCCACAGAGCTGACCCTCTCACGCCAGAAAAAAAGAAGGTACGATACTTCATGCGTGTGGTGAATGAGTGGCTTTTCAGTAGGCTTCTGTGCTGTCCGACATTTCAGAATCTGATACAGCTCTAGAGGACGACAGTGCCTTCTTGGGGACTTTCAATGGGGTGAACCTCCTCAGTAAGCAACGAGCGAACCCCGAGTCAAGGCCCATCGTCGATCACTTAGAAGGCAGCACCGCCTCTATTCGTCGTCCACTTTTCCGTACGTTGACGTCATTTTGCTTAAGACACGGCAAAGTATACAAAAAACACACCGGTTTTGGCGGCAAATCTCATGTTCTATTCGTTCCTGAAGACTTATTTGATGACATGCTATTAGTCGGCCACTATTAGCCGACATCCGGCCATCTGGGATACTCACGGACGCTCGACCGGGTAAGACAGCTACATTTTCCCCCTAAACTCGTAGCTTGTTTCAATTGCTACGTGAAAAGATGCCGCGAATGTCAGCGTCGCAAATCACTACCTGTTAAGCCTGCAAGCCTCCTACAACCCGCAAACCCACCGCGTATGCCCTTTTGGCCAAGTTAGGAAGAACCTCCTTGGACCGTTTTCTTTGTCTCACTTCAGAAACAAGTGGATCATCGTCGCAACTGATTACTTGACGCGTTACGCTGAGACAAAGCCACTGCCACGCGGTACAGCAGCTGAAGTCGGCCTGTTTTCTATGCATTACACCGTGCTTCGTCCTGGTGCTCCACCTTTCATCATCATTGACCGAGGAACAGTGTTTATGGCAAATCTCTTGGACGACATCTTCAAGCTTAGTTACACAAACCACCGTAAGACAAGCGCGTACCACCCCCAAAGTAATGGCCTGACAGAAAGGCTAAACAAAATCCTGGCGGACATGATTTCTATGTACGTGGATGTGCAGCATAAAACGCGGGACGAGATCCTGTCATACGTAACGTTTGCGTACAACACCGCAACCCAGCAAACGACAAAGTTTGCACCATTCCGCCCCGTTTACAGTCGGGACGTGCAAACATTTCTAGACGCCATGATTCCTTGTGACATCGACCAGCACGAGCTTTTAACTGCTAATGCCGAGGAGTACATTCATTGTGCAGAGGAAGAACGTCAACTAGCTCGAGCGCATATAAAATTGCAGCAATGTAAAGACGCCAGAAGGTACAATATCCACCATCGACCAGTCACCTATTAACCTGGCAACCAAGTGTGGTTTTGGAGTTCTGTTAGATGGCGAGGCCTCAGCGAGAAACTCCTGAGCAAGTATTTCGCGCCCTACAAAGTATTACAGTGCTTGAAAGAGATCAACAATGAAGTTATTCCAGACGGAGGCTCGGCAACTACCCAGCGTCAATTGCCAAGAACAGAGATTGTGCATGTCGTTCGCCTAAAACCTTATTTTACGTGGTGATACTCGCCTTATTGTGCCTTGCAAATGAACATTTTCTTTTTTCGACGTTGTCTATTGGGTCTCCAACGAACTGTGAACTGTGTGAATGCTTTTGTTATGACCAAGCACAGACTATTTTTTTGCACCTGCATATGCCTTGCGCACTATATGTATCGTTTCTTCCTTTTTTTGGACCCCGGTGTCCCCTTGTGTATGAACATCGAGTCGATGCTCTGATGGTAGGGGGAATAACACCACCTAGAGTTGTGAGCCGGCACACCCTAGCCAGCCGAAAAGGACAAAGAGAACAGAGAAGTGTCTGTTAGCGCATACTTTTGAGATACACGCTCGCGTCTTTGTGTGTGCCATATATATATATATATATATATATATATATATATATATATATATATATATATATATATATATATATATATATATATATGTGTGTGTGTGTGTGTGTGTGTGTGTATTTATTTATTTATTTATTTATTTATTCATAATACCCCTAAAGGCCTTCGTGAGAGGGTATCACATAGGGGTATTACAAAGAATTATTACTTCCACTATATATATAGTGGAAGTAATAATTCAATGGGCCAGTTAGTCTTCGTGAAGGTATGGGATATGGCACAACGGGAGCATTGTCAACAAGGATAAATATATTTATCTCTCAACAGTTTCGGGAGGGGTCCTCCCTTCATCAGGAGATGAGTTATGCCTCATCCCCTGATGAAGGGAGGACCCCTCCCGAAACTGTTGGGAAATAAATATATTTATTCTTGTTGACAACGCTCCCGTTGTGCCATATCCCATACCTATATATATATATATATATATATATATATATATATATATATATATATATATATATATAGGTATGGGATTATATATATATATTATATATAATTATATATATATATATACTTATATATATATATATATATATATATATATATATATATATATATATATATATGTATATATATATATATATATATATATATATATATATATATATATATATATATATATTGTAGAGAAGCCACCGAACACTGAAGGGGGTCAAACTCTCAAGTGTTGTCTAGTGGGTGTACCCAAAAAGGACGCCGCTCGCGCTGAGAGTCCGTGCTTGGCCGTTACTGTCGCCATTGTGTATATTCGCTGTGTGCCTGCTAATAAACGCCCTAATAAAAGCCATAACAATATATATATATATATATATATATATATATATATATATATATATATATATATATATATATCCGCCATTTGCTGACGTCTCCTCCCATTCTACGCCACTACGACCCTACGGCCCCGACAAAGGTGCACACAGACGCCAGCGGTGTAGGCCTCGGCGCTGTCCTGGCGCAGCGCAAACCCGGATTCCCTGAATATGTCGTAGCATATGCAAGCCGTACGCTCACGAGAGCCGAGACAAACTACACCGTCACGGAGAAAGAGTGCCTGGCGATCGTCTTGGCCCTTACAAAGTTTCGACCTTTTTGTATGGTCGCCCATTCGATGTCGTCTCGGACCATCATGCACTATGCTGGCTTTCATAATTGAAGCATCCCTCAGGCCGTCTCGCCCATTGGGCTCTTCGCTTACAAGACTACGACATCCGCGTGCTGTACCGCAACGGACGCCAGCATGCTGACGCCGACGCCCTCTCGCGCTCCACTCGGCCTGAAGGTGATGTGCTCTGCTCAGTATCCTCGGCTGCTGTTTCTGCCATTGATGTTGACATCATCGTTACCAAACAGCGAAAGGATCATTGGATCGGCCCGCTCATCGACTTGCTCTCTGATCCATCCACAACGCCATCCACGCGTGCCTTGTGTCGTCGAGCTCGCCAATTCGCCATCCTTGACGGCCTTCTACACCGACACAATTACGACGCCAATGGCCGGCAGTGGTTACTAGTCATACCCCGCAGTCTGTAGTCAGAGATATGTGAATCCTTCGATTCTGATCCGCAATGCGTTCTCTCAGGGGTATTCAAAACCTACCATCGCATTCGACAACGCTACTTCTGGCGCGGGATGTACCGCTACGTGCAGCAGTTTGTTCGCTCCTGCCTCGCTTGCGAACGCCGCAAACCGTCAGCACACATGTCGCCAGCCAGTCTGCAACCGTTACCTTGCCCTGAGCGTCAGTTTGGGTGCATTGGTATCGATATGTATGGACCACTTCCTCTGACGTCGGCTGGTAACCGCTGGGCCATCGTCGCCGTAGATCATTTAACGCGATAGGCTGAAACCGCCGCTATACTTGCGGCTACTGCGCGTGATGTTGCGTCCTTCCTACTGCATCGACTCATACTGCGCCACGGTTCACCTCAGGAGCTTCTCAGCGATCGAGGCCGTGTCTTCTTGTCAGAAGTCGTTGAAGCCATTTTCACGGAGTGCCATTCTGTCCACCGCAAAACAACTGCTTACCACCCGCAGACGAATGGTCTGACCGAACGCTTTAACCGCACCCTCGGCGACATGCTTTCAATGTACGTCGCCAACTACATGAATTGGGATACTATACTGCCCTTCGTCACCTACGCCTACAACACCGCCCCTCAGAGCACGACCGGTTTTTCACCTTTCTTCTTGCTGTACGGAAGGCACCCGTCACACACCATCGACACGATACTCTCGTACACGCCGAATCTATCTGAGTGTGCACCTATTTCTGAGACAACCAGGCTTGCTGAAAAGTGTCGGGAGCTGGCCAAGACATTTATGATGCATGAGCAAGAAGTGTGGCAGCTTCGGCTAGTTGGTATGGCATGACGATTGTTATAGCGCGAGAACAAAACGACGACACAGAGACAAGAAGGACACGAAAGACACGAGCGCTATCTTCCAACTGAGTTTATTGCGCAGAGCACGAAAATATATAGAGGAGACAGTAACCGTGTGATAAAAACCATATGGCACAAATAGCAGGACATGAGTAAGAAAAACAAACAACACAAAAACAAAAGCACTGAAAAACAGCAAAGAAAAATTTAGAAGAAAACAAAACAGAAAGGTAAAAATAATATAACTGCCTGCCCGCACCGAAACCTTCGAGGAACCTGCGTTCCTTCTCGGACAAAGCCATGGATGGCTTACTAATACAAGGCTCGCGTGTCCTGTTTGCGTGTGAACAGGTGCCATACACCTGTTCGCGTGTCTTTCGTGTCCTTCTTGTCTCTGTGTCGTAGTTTTGTTTTCGCGCTATAACTATCGGCATGAGCAAGAGCAGCAGAAGAGTATTCGTGATGGCTCCGCCACTTCTGAACCCACGTTCTTTCCTGGTTCCCTTGTATGGCTCTCAATCCCGACCTCTGTAGCTGGCCTTTCTTCAAAACTACTCCCGAAATATGAAGCTCCCTACCGTGTGATCGAGCGCACATCTCCAGTCAACTATCTTGTCGAGCCAATTGAACAATCTTCGGACATGCGCCGTCGCGGGCGCGACATAGTCAACGTGGAGCGCCCGAAGGCTTACTATGACCCGCTCGTAGTGACAAGCTGTTAGGTCGCCAGGCGGCTCCCTCTTCGACCCCGGGGTAATTGTAGAGAAGCCGCCGAACACTGAAGTGGGTCAAACTCTCAAGTGTTCTCTAGTTGGTCTACCCAAAAAGGACGCCGCTCGCGCTGAGAGTCCGTGCTTGGCCGTTACTGTCGCCATTGCGTATACTCGCTGTGGGCCTGCTAATAAACGCCCTAATAAACGCCATAACAATTAGGATACACACACACACACACACACACACACATATATATATATATATATATATATACATATATATAATATATATATATATATATATATATATGTATATATATATATATATATATATATATATATATATATATGTGTGTGTGTGTGTGTGTGTGTGTGTGTGTGTGTGTGTGTGACACGACAAAACGGAGACACGTCGTGGTCCAGATATGCATGCGCACTTCCTCTTCGTCGGCTTCTCATAGAATCACCTTGTTAATGCGTCACACTTCTCCCTCCCCTCGAGAAAGTCTCAGTTCAGAAGGTTAAAAATAACGCCGCAGGTTGCTAACATGCACAATGTCAGAGTTTCTACGTAAGTGTAGCACAGAGCGGTTGATCCCATAGTTTTCTGCTGAGACCTTGCGTAGAGTCTTGTAGGGTCCTTCCATGAAGGAACTCAGTTTGCCGTTGTTGGGATGTCATGGTGTCTCGTAAAGGACAAAGTCACCAACTTGGAACTCAATTGGAAGAAATTTTCTATCATAAATGACTTTGTTCTTATTGCGGTAAGCGATAGAATTGGTAACTGAAGTTTTTCGCGCTTCTTCGACAGTTTCTTGTCGTTGTTCCAGTACAGTAGGATAAGATGGAATTCCATACATCAGGAAGGAATGTGCGTAGCCGGTCACTTCGTGGGGTGTTCTGTCGTATTCGTCAATTACCTCCGGAAGCAGCTTAGTCCAAGACTTCTGTGGTTCGTCATTGATGTTACATTTAGGTCTCGTTACGATAGTCTGGTTTGTCCGCTCGTTCATGCCGTTTCATTGTGGATGATGAGATCGGGAGAATAGTTGGAGTATACGATTATGTTTAAAAAACTGATTGATGTTTCCTGCAGTAAATCCTGTTCCACAAAATGAAAGGAGCTTCCATGGTTTTCCAGAAGAAAAAATTGTTTTTAAGCATAAAATGTAGGCGTCGCTGTTCTCACTTTTATGAGCTTAAGAGATTTTATGAGGTTAAGAAGAAAGTGAAGGAAACGGAGACTGACGTGTGGAGAATGGGCATGATTAAGAAGTCCGCACTAGAGATCTATCGAACTTTTAAGCGAGAAATCGCCAATAAAGGAGCTATGATAATACTCGAGGTAGTTCTCTACTGTTTGAGGCTAGGACGGGAGTACTGTGAACCAAGACATATCGGGCCAAATACGAAGGGGTAGACACAGTATTCAGTGCGTATGGAGAGGAAGAAGAAAGTGCCGAACACTTGACAATGTTCTGTAAAGGGCTTCACCCTGTTGTTCAGGATGATGGCGCAGAATTTTTCAAAGCACTGGGGTTTACATTGTCGACCGCATCCACTGCACAAGCCTCCTTGTCGATACTGGAGCGGAGCTATCTATCCTACCAGCAGCAGCTCAACTTCGCCAGGGTGGCAAGTCCATTTCAAGCCTAATTGCAGTCAATAATACTGCTATTGAAGCATATGGAGTGCAGTCAATGACGATAGACATCGGACTCAGGCGTGCATATTGATGGCTCTTCGTTGTGGCCGACGTCCGATTTGCCAACTTGGGAGCGGACTTTCTGAGCCACTTCAATCTTGACATCAGCGTTTGCGATAGTCGTCTCAAGGATAACGTCACTTCGCTCGCTGTTATCAGACTGAAGTCTGCCCTGTCCTCATGCGGCATTTGCACTTTCAACCCAGAGTCAAATTTTCAAAAGATTCTGGCTGAATTCCCTGAAATCACCAGACCTTGGAACACCCAACTGCCAATTAAACACAAGGTGACGCATTACATTGTCACCACCGGACCGCCCGTCACCGCTAGACCTAGGAGACTCGCTGGACAAAGACATGAAGTCGCCCGCCATGAGTTTGGTCACATGCTCCAACTCGGCATTATTCGAACTTCTTCCAGCAATTGGTCTTCCGCGCTGCACATGGTGCCAAAACAAGAATCTGGTGACTGGCGGCCTTGTGGTGATTATCGGGCTCTCAATGCTGTGACAACAGCAGACCAATATCCTCTCCCCCACATCCATGATTTCAGCGCTTGCCTTGCGGGAACGACCATCTTCTCTAAGCTGGATCTGATAGCCGCTTATCACCAGATTCCAGTAGAACCAAGCGAGATCCCAAAAAACGGCCTTGACAACGCCTTTCGGCCTCTTTGAATATGTTCGTATGCCGTACGGACCGAAGAGCGCGGCACAAACGTTCTAGCGTTTCGTGAATGAGGTCACTTGGGGACTGCTCTTTGTTTTTGTCTACTTAGACGACATTTTGGTCGCCAGCAAAACGCTGGAAGAGCATGAAAATCACCTGCGCCTCCTCTTCAAGCGTCTTGGCGAGCACGGTCTTGTTTTGAAGCCCCAAAAGTGCATGTTCGGTGTTGAAGCCGTAGATTTCCTAGGTCATCGAATCAGCCCGCAAGGCATCTTGCCGCTCGAATTACGGGTGCAAGCAGTCAAGAAATTCCCCACGCCTACCTCTTTCCGCAAGTTGCGCGAGTTTCTCGGGCAGTCAACTTCTATAGGCGCTTCATCTTATCCTGTGCAAACATTCTACAGCCGCTAACTGACATGCTGTGCCGGGACGGCAAGAAAACGCCTGAGTTTCACTGGTCAGCGGAGCGTGAAAAAGCCTTCCAGCCGCAAGGCGCGGGTTCGAATCCCGGCTGCGGCGGCTGCATTTCCTATGAAGGCGGAAATGCTGTAGGCCCGTGTGCTCAGATTTGGGTGCACGATAAAGAACCCCAGGTGGTCTAAATCTCTGGATCCCTCCACTACGGCGTCTCTCATATTCATATAGTGGTTTTGGGACGTTAAACCCCACATATCAATCAACCAAGCCTTCCAGGACGCGAAAACTCAGCTTGCTTCCGCAACACTTCTGATGCACCCGCTTTCCGACGCGCGAACTTGGCTAATGGTTGACGCTTCAACGACGGCAGTGGGAGCAGTGTCACAACAATACGACGCCAAGGGCTGGAAACCAATAGTTTTCTTTTCTAAACGCCTAAAATAGGCGGAAGTGCGCTACAGCACTTTTGGAAGAGAGATTCTGGCCATTCATTCCTCCGTAAAGCTTTTCCGTTTCTTCCTAGAAGGCCACATTTTCCACATTTTAACGGACCACAAGTCGCTGACGTATGCGTTCAAAAACAACAGTTCCTTACAGTCGGAAAGAGAACTGTGCCAACTTTCTTTTATTTCCGAATTTTCCGCGGACATCCGCCACATAGCGGGGAGCGAAAATCAAGCAGCTGACGCACTCTCCCGTATCGACAACGTTACAGCGTCCGTCGACATTGAGACATTAGCCGCCGCCTAGTAGAAAAAACCAGAGCTAACCTAGATGAGGCAGAAAGCACTGTCACTGGTGTTCGAAGAGATCCCGCTACCATACACAACGACTATGGTCACATGCGACACAACGCAGAAATCTCCAAGACCCTTCGTCCCCGTCCAGTTTCGGCGTGCAGTGTTTGACAGCCTTCACGACCTCAGCCACCCAGGAATACGCGAGACGCAGAGGCTCGTCACTGACCGCTTTGTGTGGCCCTGAATTAACGCCAACGTTCGACGCTGGGCGAAGACGTGCCGAGCATGTCTAGCAGTCAAGGTGACTCGTCACACGCGCACAGCACTCCAAGTATTTCGGCCACCAGAGTGTCGTTTCGAGCACGTCCACTTGAACTTGGTGGGACGTTTTCCGCCTTCCCAGAATTACAGATACCTGCTCACTTGTGTCGACCGCTACTCACGGTGGCCCGAGGCGACGCCAATTCTGGACATCGCAGCCGGACCGTCGCACAGGCGTTTGTTGCCACATGGGTTTCGCGATATTGCTGCCCACTGCGCATAACGACCGATCGTGGACGACAATTCCAGAGCAACCTATTCTCTGCGCTGGCAAGGCTTCTGGGAACACGGCTCCAGTACACCACGGCTTACCATCCAGCGAGCAATGGAATGGTGGAGCGGATACACCGTCAACTGAAGGCATCTTCAACGGCCAAATTGGATAGAGAGCACTTAGTGGAGAAGCTCCCTTTCGTTCTTCTGCGCCTGCGTACGGCGATAAAAGAAGACCTCCGATACTGTGCAGCAGAAACGCTGTACGGCTCTACAATCCGACTACCGGGAGAATTCTTCGGTGAGAAACCAAGCGCTACGCCGACGCCTTCTGAACATATGGAAAGGCTACGTTCCTGGTTGGATCACCTGCAACCCAGCGCGCCACGCATCAGCCGCAACCAAAGAGTGTTTTCTTTCCCAGACATGAATGAGGCAACCCATGTGTTCGTGCGACGTGACACAGTGAAAGCACCATTGACTCCGGCGTACGACGGGCCCTTCCGTGTGCTTTCGCGGTCGCACAAAACTGTGACCATTCGTGTTCGCGACAGAGAGGACGTCGTTTCTCTCGATCGCGTGAAACAGGCTCACCTGATGGACTAACACGTACATTTGCTCGTTTTTTTTGCCCAGGCTCCGCGGTCTAGGGGGGGACCCCTTGTAGCGGGCGATGACGCTGGTGATTGCGATAATTTTATTTGTGTGCGCATACCTGTTCTATGCCAAGGCGCACGGCGCAGACGCGGCCAACATGCCTCATGTTATCTCCGGAGGGCAGCGGAATATAAGCAGCCACGCCCCTTTTGGTTGTCGCTTTCAAAGCCTGTTTTTCTCAGAAAATAAACTCGTCTTGTTCCAAACTTCAAGGAGTGTAGGTGCCTTCTTTTCGGGCCTCCGTGTGGCGAGTACGCTACAATGTTGTTTTCCAATGAGTGCGTTCTGTTTGGATGCTCATTGTTGCATCGCTGAAGGTCGTCGTGTGATAGAAAATTAACTATTAGGGCTCTGGAGAGCGCATCTGCTTCGACATTACTTGCGCCCTTTTGATGTTTAATGTTCACATCATACATTGGCAGTTTCAAAGACGACCGCAAGAGACAACCTCGATATTGTTTAACATTCTTCAGCCACTGGAGTGCAGAATGATCTGTTACAACAGTGAATGACTTTTCATCAAAGTAGCGATGCCATTTATTAATGTCATCTACAATGGCAAGACATTATCTTTCTGTTATAGCATAGTTCACCTCGTGCTTAAGTTTTTCGCGGGAATAGTAAGCAAGAGGATGTTCGTTGCCTTTGTCATCAGGCTGTTTCAGCACTGGACCGATGCCTTCGCCAGATGCGTCACAGTACACAGTACATGGTCTTGAAGAGTCGTATACGCGAAGTACCGGTTCTGCAGTTATACGCTCCTTTAGTTCACGAAAGGCTTGCTCGCATGCTTCTGTGCACACTCACTTACTGCCTTTGTGGAGTAGTGTCGTGAGTGGAAGAGCGATATCGCTGAAGTGGGGGTTGTACTGACGGTTGTCATGATATGCGCGGTAGGTTCATCTGGTGCGCGATGTTTGTGAGTTTGTGCTGTGCCATACGCCGACGAAGATGACGATGAGACAAGGAAAAGGCGGAATCGTGTCGTCAAAGTCAAGCCAAGCCATGAAGAGAGAGAAGAGGAAGAGGACGACGGGGCGTTCGAGAAGAAGGATCGGAACGAAAGAGTGGCAGGCTGAAGCGCTCGTCGGGTCGTGGTCCCGAAGCCTACCTGTGCCTGTGGTCCGCACGAGCCTGGCTCCCTTCTACCGTGTGATCCAGCAGCCGGCACCGGTCCGTTGTACTCGGATCCGGGCGTTTTCCAGACCTGGGCCTACTACTGGCTGTCCGGGACGTGCTTGCCACACATCGACTCTGCCTCACGCTCCGCTCCGACCATGCCTGAGGCATCGCTGATGTCGGCGTAAGGCGCAACGCAACGCAACGCATCGACTCATCTGCCTTCGACGTAACACGGTGAAGTGTTTCAAACCTTGTGTAGTGCAGTGGGGGACTACGCTAAGCGTCAGACCTTGTCTTTCGAGAACGTGTGTCGTGCTCGTACTTAAGGCAGTTCTTCGCTGTTGCCATGTAACACGCCAAGCTTCTTTATCGTTTTTTTTTCGTGGCATTAAAGCCTTATAACTCAAGTTGCAAATGTCTTCGTCAGTCTCGACAACGATTATTTAAGTTGCCGTGATTACCCGAACCTTATCACTCACAATTGGCGTCCACGGCAGGACGAAGCCGTTTGCACTGGGTTGAAATCTATAGGGAAGATGAGTGAGCAAGAGCTTATAACGCTAGCGGAACGCATGGGGCTTCAAGGAGCCGAGCTAAAGACGTGGGTAGACGCGCGGTTAGAGCGGGCTCATGAGGAATCTGTGCAAGCGCGTGAAGAGCGTTCCGCGGAAAGGCAGGCGGCGAAGGAACGTTTGGAGATAGAAGAGAGAACTCTTCAACTGCGAATTCGACTAGCTGAGGTTGAAGGTAGCCGAGAGCCAACAGCGCGGGACCGCGAACCTGAGAGGAGTCAAAGCCGCCCGTGCTTGATCAATCCTCACAACCTGATCCCAGTGTTTGACGAGGGGCGTGACGATCTCGATGCGTATCTCAAGAGGTTCGAACGCGTAGCAGTTGGTCAAGAGTGGCCTGAGGAGAAGTGGGCGACAGCGCTTAGTTTATGCCTCAGTGGGGAAGCATTGAAAGTCTTCGGTCGTCTGTCGCCAGAAGACTCAATGGATTACCAGAGTACGAAAGTGGCCTTGCTCCAGAGGTTTCGTTTCACAGCCGAAGGCTATCGCGAAAAGTTTCGGCAAAGCAAGCCTAAAGACGGCGAAACTGGTAAACAGTACGCCACGAGATTACAGAGTTACTTCGATAGATGGCCGGAAATGTCGGAAACGGACGAGGACTTTGCATCCGTGCGCAACCTCATTGTAGCTGAGCAGTTTCTGAATAACTGCCACGATCGCCTGGCACTTTTTCAAAGGGAGAAGAAATGCAGGACGGTAAAAGAAATGGCAGAAGCAGCTGATACCTTTTTGGAAGCCCAGCGGCAAACAAACTTGTTGGTATTTCGTACCAAGTCTGCAAACAACATTCCCAAGAAGCAAGAAGGATTTACTTATACCCAGCCTCCTCTTAGATGTTTCGTCTGTGATCGACCTGGCCACAGAGCATCTGATTGCCGCACGAAACCCCAACGAGTCTTCTGTGGGCACTGTCGGAAGCCCGGCCACGATGCAAGAGCATGCCCAAGCAACGGCGGGTCAAAGAAAATGACATCTTGCATCGTGTCTACTGCCCAGAAATCCGAGACGCCCCGATGTGCCGATGATTCATCACAAGATGAATATGTTGCTAGTGCACTCCGAACGCGCAACGCAACAGCTACACGAAACTTGCCGGTGTTACAGGGAGAAGTGTTTGGACATACTGTATCAGTCTTGAGGGATACTGGAAGCAACACCCTGGTCGTGCGACGTTCCCTCGTTCCCGATGATGCGCTGACGGGTACTACCGCCACTATTTTATTGGCCGATGGTAGTTGCATCGAGGTACCGGAAGCAGAAGTACGGATTCTATCGCCCTATTTCACCGGAAATGCGATAGTCAAATGCATGACGTCGCCACTTTACGATGTCATCGTAGGAAATGTTCCCGGCGCCCGTGACGCTAATGACCCCGACTCAACGTGGAAGGAGTCAGCGAGCCTGAAGTCGGAAACTAATCAGGCATTGAATTCTGAAGAGAAATCCAAGGATGGATGCGGGAAGAAGAGCACAGTCATGGTTGGTGTTTCAAGCAAAGGACATCGCCGGAAGCTCACGACTGCTAAATTTGGAAACTTAGAGGTGACGCAGGAGTCATTTCGTCAAAAACAAGAGGAAGACCGGTCGCTGGATGTTTGTAGGGCGAAAGTCGACACCCTCATCCGCGGTAAAGGAGCCACATACCACTCATTTATGTTCGAGAAAGGAATCTTGTACCGCGTTTACTATTTGACTCCGGGTAAATCAGTTCAACAAGCGGTGGTTCCAAAGGCGTTGCGTGTCCATGTGTTGCACTTGGCACATGAATCACCGATATCTGGTCACCAGGGTATCAAGAAGACGAAGGACCGAGTTTTGGAGTCGTTTTATTGGCCCGGTGTACAGGAGGAGGTACGAAGATTCGTAAAATCATGCGACGCATGCCAAAGGACATATCCCAAAGGCAAAGTAGGCAAGGCGCCTCTTGGACGAATGCCTTTGATTGACACGCCATTCGAACGTGTGGCCGTTGATATCATTGGACCTCTGACGCCGATTTCAAAGAAGGGTAATCGGTACATTCTTACCCTTGTGGATTTCGCCACTCGGTACCCGGACGCGGTGGCTTTGCCCGCAATTGATTCGGCAACAGTAGCAGATGGACTACTGGAGATGTTCTCTCGAATAGGATTCCACGGGAGATCCTCTGTGATCAAGCATCTTGCTTCACGTCAGGCCTGATGGAAGAGGTGAATGCTCTGCTTGCTATTCGACATTTGAGCTCGACGCCTTACCACCCGATATGCAATGGCTTGGTCGAAAGGTTCAACGGCACTTTGAAACAGATGTTGCGCAGGTTGTGCCAAGAGAAGCCGAAGTCATGGGACCGATTTCTTGCGCCTCTGTTATTCGCCTATCGAGAAGTACCTCAGGCCAGTATGGGCTTCTCGCCATTTGAACTGATCTACGGCCGGCACGTCCGAGGACCCCTGGATATATTGAAGGAACTCTGGACAGGGGAAGACCTAGAGGAAGATATCAAGACTACTTACGGATACGTGCTTGATCTGAGAGAACGTCTTGAACGCACCTTGAAGCTGGCTCAAGAGAATCTCTCCCGAGCTCAACACTCGCAAAAGAAGTATTATGACCGAACCTCCAAAACCCGACAGCTCAAAGTTGGTGACCGGGCTCTTATATTGCTCCCAACCAGGGAAAACAAGCTTCTTATGCACTGGAAGGGGCCATTTCTGGTTACAGGAAAAAAGAATGACCACGACTATTGGTTGGACCTTGGGCACACCACGAAAATGTTTCACATAAACATGCTCAAGCGCTACGAAGAACGTCAACCAGAAGTCACTAGTCAAGCTTCATCGTTCGTTGTAGTCGAAGAAGGAGAGTCGGATTCACCCCTCCCTACATTTAAAGTAAATGAAGGGAAAGGTATTGAGTCGGTCACACTCGGAAGTAATTTAGACGAAGCACAACGCGATGATATGTGCAATCTCTTGGAGGAATTCCGAGACATATTTTCCGAAGTTCCTGGGAAGACGAACCTCCTAGAGTGCCGGCTAGATCTTACTACAACAAAACCAATCAGCACGTCACAGTATCCGTTGCCGTTTGCAATGAAGGAAATAGTAGAGAAGGAGGTTCAAGATATGCTGAAGTTGGGAGTTATTGAACGATCCCATTCGCCGTATAACTCACCCTTGGTCCTGGTTAAGAAACCGGACAATAGCTTTCGCGCGTGCATTGACTTCCGTCACATTAATGAGGTTCTGGTGTCCGATTCTGAACCCATGCCCAGAACTGACATTATGTTTGCTGAAGTCGGCACGAAGTCGGTTTTCTCAAAGTTAGATCTTACAAAGGGCTATTGGCAAGTACCCTTAGAGGAAAGTTCTCGTCCGAAAACAGCTTTTTCAACGCAATCTGGACACTACCATTTTCTCTATATGCCTTTTGGGATTAAGACAGCCTCGGCCATATTCACACGATTGATGAGGACATTACTGCACGGCATTCCAAACACAGTGCATTACATAGACGATGTTCTAATTGCCACAGCTACGTGGGAGGAGCATCTAGTGACATTGAAACAGTTGTTTCAGAGGATCCGAGAAGCAGGCCTACGGATCAAACCTCAAAAATGTGAGATCGGAATGACTTCTGTCATCTTCCTTGGGCATCACCTCGGCGATGGTACAATCCGCCCAGTAGAAAGCACGATAGCGAAGATCGCTAAAGCCCCAAGACCGGAAACGAAGAAGCAACTTCGCTCTTTTCTCGGCTTGGCGGGATATTACCGAGACCTCATACCTCACTATGCCCAGAAAGCGAAACCACTGACTGAAATGACAAGAAAGATGGAAAAGAACAAGTTAGCGTGGAATACCGAAAGAGAAGAGGCATTTGAAACCCTCAAACAAGCTCTAGCATCTACGCCAGTAGTCAAGGCTGTTGACATAAAGAAACCCTTCGTATTACGTACAGATGCATCTGATAGGTGTATAGGCGCTGTGCTTATGCAGGAACACGAGGGTCTTCTTCACCCGGTGTCATATGCCAGCCGCCAACTTATGCCCCGGGAAGAGAGATACTCTGCAATTGAAAGAGAGTGTTTAGCGTTAGTTTGGGCGATCGCGAAATTTCATATCTTCCTTTATGGAACCTCCTTCGTCGTTCAGACTGACCATCAACCGCTACGATACCTCTCTCAAGCCAAGCATTTGAACAGCCGGATCTTGCGCTGGAGTCTCGCATTGCAAGAGTACACCTTTCGCGTTGAGCATATCAAAGGATCAGAGAACGTAGGTGCTAGCTATACCACATTAATGTAATGATGTACCATATGCCTAGGGACTCTCACATACAGACTATTCTCTTGGTGCAACAGTTCTGTACATTTGTTTGTCGTAAGTCTTGTCTCCCGCGCACTTTGGAAAGTTTTTTTTTAAAGAAAAAAAAACTTTTGAAAGGGGGGACTTTTGTCATGATATGCGCGGTAGGTTCATCTGGTGCGCGATGTTTGTGAGTTTGTGCTGTGCCGTATGCCGACGAAGATGACGATGAGACAAGGAAAAGGCGGAATCGTGTCGTCAAAGTCAAGCCAAGCCATGAAGACAGAGAAGAGGAAGAGGACGACGGGGCGTTCGAGAAGAAGGATCGGAACGAAAGAGTGGCAGGCTGAAGCGCTCGTCGGGTCGTGGTCCCGAAGCCTACCTGTGCCTGTGGTCCGTACGAGCCTGGCTCCCTTCTACCGTGTGATCCAGCAGCCGGCACCGGTCCGTTGTACTCGGATCCGGGCGTTTTCCAGACCTGGGCCTACTACTGGCTGTCCGGGACGTGCTTGCCACACATCGACTCTGCCTCACGCTCCGCTCCGACCATGCCTGAGGCATCGCTGATGTCGGCGTAAGGCGCAACGCAACGCAACGCATCGACTCATCTGCCTTCGACGTCACACGGTGAAGTGTTTCAAACCTTGTGTAGTGCAGTGGGGGACTACGCTAAGCGTCAGACCTTGTCTTTCGAGAACGTGTGTCGTGCTCGTACTTAAGGCAGTTCTTCGCTGTTGCCATGTAACACGCCAAGCTTCTTTATCGTTTTTTTTTCGTGGCATTAAAGCCTTATAACTCAAGTTGCAAATGTCTTCGTCTGTCTTGACAACGATTATTTAAGTTGCCGTGATTACCCGAACCTTATCCCTCACAACGGTAGGTGTTTACAGTACCCTGAAAACGCTGGAGATCTTTTTCTCGTTTCGGTGTCGGAAATTTGAGTATGACAGCCACATTACTTTGCTTTGGTGTCACTGTTCTTTGTGAAATTTTGTGGCCCAGGTATTCAATGCTGCAGCGTGCAAATTGGCACTTTTTTCATTTGAGTTTTACGTTCTCGGTTTTGAGAGCCTTCAATAGCGCCTCAAGGTGTCGTATATGATCATTAAATGTCTCTGAGTATACGACCGCATCGTCAAAGTAATTAATAACATTGGTGAGCTGATATTTCGCTATTATTGATTTCATGACTCTTTCAAATGTAGCTGGAGCGTTCGTCAACCCAAACAGCAATAACAACCACTCACAATGATCATCAGGCGTGACAAATGCAGTTTTTTTAACATCGTCAGGATACAATTGTACATGGCAGTATCCTGACGTTACGTCCAACGTAGTGGAACACTCCGCCTTTCTCAAGTGGTCAAGAATAGCATATATACGTGGAATTGGTTGAAAGTAGGTTACCGTTATGGCATTGAGTTTCGGGTAGTCAATAAATAGACGAGTGTGTCCTTCCCCTTACTTTTCTGCTAAAATGACAGGTGCGTCGTAAGGTGACAACGAAGGCCTCACAACACCTTGCTTGAGGAGAGTGTTAAATTGTTTGTTGATCTCCACTTTGTCTGCCTGTGAACATCGGTATGGTGCTCGACAAATTGGTAAGTGTGATCCTATGTTTCTCAGTAGTGATGCACCCAATATCTGTCAGAGATTTCGAAAATATCGCGTAATACTTGCTTAAAAGTGAGTCGGGCGCCTTAAACTCATGCTCTGATAAGTTTTCTGAAGTCAAGGTTCGCATCAGCGGGGCTTGAACGGTTTTCTTTTCATTGTGATGGTGCGGAAAGTTCATATTCTCACGTGCTTGTGTCACTGACTTGCTTTCCAGATTTACAGAAAGATTGAAGAATGAAGCGCGGTCTAGGCCAAGAAATATTTGCGTTCTCATGCCTCGCAGCACATGTGCATAAACTTTCTCTATGACGTTCCCAATTTGTAACTGAATGTTTACGCGACCCAAAGTTCGAATGCTTGATGCAACTTGCTCGACCATGATGCTGGAGACTCTCATCAACTGAAGTTTTAGCTGTTTGTACACATCCTCGCTGATACAAGTAATTGTTGCTCCTGTATCGAGAATTGCATTTACTGGCTTTCCGTTGATAAGAGCACTGAAGTGTATTAATGGAACTCTGGGTCGCCCTCCTCGTTTCCCCGTTCAGTATCAATAGCGGACGCATTGCCGCAGCACGGACATTCGCTGTGCCAGTGAAACTGTCGTGGGAAACTAGCAGCTGAGCAGTATCTACAATCGTTTTGCGGGACACGCGGTTGAGGAGTTATTGTCGGTTGCTGCGGTCTGTTGAAGAGACGTGGAGCTCTTGAGGCGATACTAGCGTTACGAGTAAAGGAAACTCCTCTCACCCGTTTTAAAGATGTCTCAACCCGTTGAGCAGTGGTGAGCCACTCTAATGACGAGTTGAAGGACAGTCTGGCGAACGCCAGTTCCACATCAGGAGGAACACCATTAGTCAGTCCAGAAATGATGTGGCACTCTTTCAGGTCAGCCAAGGAACCCAGTTGCTTTTTCTCGCAGTTGTAGTCCTTGATGGTCTGCCCTCCTTTAAGTCGGTAGTGAATGAAGAGACGGAAGGCATCTCCGTCAGTCGTAGCAAAGCGGGCTTGCATGTCACGCTTCTTATCGTCCCAAGTTGTCTTGTCATTGCCGAAAATCTCTGTCAGGTACTACTTGAACGCTTCCCCTTCAATGTATTCGTTGAAGTGACTGACCCGATCGCGGTGAGTCCATGACGCCTCGGCTGCCTTCATGTCGAAAAGAAGAAGCCACTTGTCGATGAAGACGTCTTCGGGTGTTCCCTTAAACTTCTGTATGTTGAGCGGAGGTTTCGACTTAGCCATGACACGTTGCTGAGGTCGATCCTGTCGACTTGTGTGACGCTACAAAATAGAGACACGTCGTGGTCCAGATGCCATGCGTTTATTTTAATGCACGCGCACTTCCTCTTCGTCGGCTTCTCCTAGAATCACTTTGTTATTGCGTCATATATAAGTATATATATATATATATATATTAAGGAATGAAATGTATACCTAAGGGCTCGTTTTTTCGTGTTTTCACACAATAATATTGAGATTTACCAGACAATAATGCCAAGAAAACTAAAGGGGAAGAAATTTGACCAAATTGTATTGTAAATATGAAGAAAAGTGGGTGAAAAATAACTTGCCGTGGGCAGGATTCAAACCGGCGACTTTCGAATGACGCGTTCGATGCTCTACCATTGAGCTACCACGACGCCTATCCCCTCACCCACTTTATAGGATATATATATATATATATATATGAACGGGGGAGTGTCAGTCAGCGCCACCAGTAGCCATGGCGGCGAGTGTGGCACGCTCTTTTGAGCCTGTTTGGCGTAACGTAGCACGTGAACTTGTTACGAGTGGGCAGCTGACCAATAGTCCCTCGTATACAACCTAAAGGCACTAAGTCTGCCGGTACGAGACCCTCGTTAATAAATAAAGGAATGAAGTGCATACCTAAGGGCTCGTTTTTTCCGTGTTTTACATATTATTAATGAGATCTAACAGACAATAATGCGAAGGAAATTATAGGGGAAGATATTAGACCAAATTTTATAGTAAATATGAAGAAAAGTTGGTGAAAAGATAACTTGCCGTGGGTAGGATCCAAACCTGCAACCTTCGCTTGAATATATATATTACGGCAAAGCCTTCGAACAGTGGGTCGTCCTTTCCAGTGCCTTCTAGGGGGTCGCCCTTTTCATAAGAAGAAGGGTAACTCGTGCAGATAGTTGGTTCCCGCACTGACTGTCGCTGTCGTGGATCATCAACGAGTGTCCGCCAATAAACGTCTTAACAATTTGGTGGAGAGTGCTGAGAGTGCTGTGCCCTTGAAACATCTTTGGTTCTTATTCGATGCCCTTGGAGCTTAGATCTTGTACCATGCCTTCTACCATGCACCAGAACGCCGCTCAGCAAACGCTCCCTCCTTCGCCGACGCCATGTCCCGCTGTCCCCCGCATCCGCGACCCTCCTGTCTTCACCGGCGCGGATGGCACCGACGTCGAGGACTGGCTCGCCGTGTACGAACGCGTGAGCGTCTCCAATGATTGGGACGAGGCAGCTAAACTCGGTAACCTGTTTTTCTACCTCGCGGGTGTGGCCGGAATGTGGTACAACAACCACGCATCTGATTTCCCAACTCGGTTCGCTTTTAAGACCGCTGTCGTCGACGTGTTCGGCCGTCCTGCCGGGCGTAAACTGCAAGCCGAACAGCGTTTACCTGAACGAGCACAGCAGACCGGCGAGTTCTTCACAAGTTACATAGAAGACATCCTTGACTTGTGCAAGAAGGTCAACCTGAACATCTCAGAGGCTGACAAAATCACGCATGTTCTAAAAGGCATCGCCGACGATACCTTCACCGTGCTCCTGGCCAAGAACCCTCACACTGTGGCAGAAGTGATTACATTATGCCAAAGTTACGACGAGCTGCGGCGGCAGCGCTTGATGACCCGTCGACCGCCCCCACGTGATGCTGGTCTCTCGGCTTTGTCAGCAGTTCCTGACCAGACAACCTTGCTTGCCGAAATCAAGTCATTCGTGCGTTACTAAGCTGCCCACCAGGTCTCTTTCCTGGCTTTTGCTCCACCGCAACATGCTCAGCAGCCATAAAGTACACTTCTACCTCCGCTCCGCCGAGCCATTCAGCAGGAAATCGCGGAGGTCGTTCCTGAATACCGCCAGCCGCCTCCTGTATCTGCGCCACTCAGCTACGCCCAAGTTGTAGCCAGGCAGCCCTCACCGATTTCTTCGACTGGCCCCCTTAAGTACACCGAAACTATTGCCAGGCCGCAGTCCTTCGGAAATACTAGCCGCCCACACATGCCGACGTCATCCATGTGCACCGAGCGCCGTCAACTATGCAGTCATATCAGCAGCCGCCTCGCCCATCGCGTTCTGCGACATCGATGCGACCAGCGAACCGATGGCGCACTTCTGACAATCACCCCTTCTGCTTTGCTTGTGGTTGCGTCGGTCACGTAGCACGCTATTGCGATCGTGTGCAGCAACCGCAGGTCGCCTCGAACTTTCCCAGCCAATTAAGCCGCTCTTGTGAACAACCGCTGCCTATATCACCGTCGTCCTGCCCCGCTCCGTCTACCCGCCGTTCACCATCTCCGCGACGTCGCTCACTGTCGCCGATGCGGCCACGTCCACTCGAAAGCGACCAGGAAAACTCGTCGTCGCAGTCCACTAAGCAAGGGGTGCGACGCTTTTGAACTGCGGAAGCCCTCAGGAAAGCTCATCGAACGTAATAGACGTACTTGTGGATGGCGTTCGTGCATCTGCCCTTGTAGATACTGGAGCTGCCGTATCCTTCATGGACGCAAAACTTAGCCGATTACTGCGCAAAGTGACCACGCCACTCTCCGGGCTCGCCCTCCGTACAGCAAGCGCCCAAAGCATTCACCCTACAGCGATGTGCACAGCCCGCCTTATAATTCAGGACGTGATGTATGCGGTAGAATTCATCATAATTCCTTCATGCTCTCACGACGTCATCTTAGGATGGGATTTTCTCTCCCGCCATGACGCCGTCATTCATTGCGCACCAGCAAAATTAGAACTTACACAATTCTCTTCTTTGACGCCGGCCGACAGCCCATCTGCTGCAAGCAAGTTACTCGTCAGAGATGACACCAAAGTGCCTGCTAACTCGTCCGCGACGGTGTCGGTCTACTGCGCAAGCCTTTCCGACACCGCTGCACTCCTCTCGCCATCTCATCGTGTTTTCATCAGAAAAGGCTTGCTGGTTCCTTTCGGGACCATGCAACTCACTTAGGCAGCACCACTGTTTTTGTAGTGAACTCATCCCCGTACAGCGTTATGTTGGTGCGAGGGGATTGTCTCGGCAGCGTGGAACCCATCGAAGACGAACAAGTTATGGATCAACCCAATGACATGCACTGCTCAAGTTTCAGTACGCTTAGTGCTGTTTCGACATCTGCTTCATCATCCGATGATGTATTCGGTCCCTCCATTCCCGACAACCTTACGCCAGGCCAGCGTTACCAGCTTCTTGGCCTGTTGGAAGAATTCCGGTCTTCTTTGGTGTTGCCCAACCTTCTCTCGGCCGCACATCCACCGTTACGCATCGCATCAACACAGGCACACAGCCACCACTGCGGCAACGTTCATATCACGTATCTCCCACAGAACGCCATGTAATTAACGAGCAGGTCGACGACATGCTTCGCCGTGATGTTATTCGACGCTCTAGCAGCCCCTGGGCGTCTCCTGCTGTTCTCGTCACGAAGACGGACGGTTCTGTGCGGTTCTGTGTGGACTACCGACGCCCCAACAAGATCACTCGTAAGGACGTGTACCCACTACCGCGCGTAGATGACGCGATTAACAGCCTGCAAGGAGCAGAATTCTTTTCATACCTTGATTTGCGCTCAGGGTATTGGCAAGTGCCTATGGCTGAGGACGCTCGACGGAAGACCGCTTTTTCACCCCCGACGGCTTCTACGAATTCAACGTCATGCCATTTCGGCTGTGCAATGCGCCCGCCACCTTTGAGCGCATGATGGATACTGTTCTGCGTGACCTGAAATTGCACATGCGCCTGTGCTACCTCGATGACGTCGTCGTTTTCGCTCCGGAATTCTCGACGCAACTTCAATGCCTACGGCATGCTTTAACGCGTCTGAGTGATGCCAGTCTGAAACTGAACCTAAAGAAGTGCCGATTTACAGCTCGGCAGCTGACAATACTCGGCTTCGTGGTGTCCAAGGACGGAATTCTCTCTGATCCAGCTAAGCTTTGGGCCGTGGCCAAGTTCCCCAAGCCAACATTCGTCAAGAAACTGCGCAGTTTCGTAGGGCTGTGTTTCTACTTTCGGCGCTTCATTCGAAACTTCGCGACTATCATATAACCGCTGACGAAGCTCCTCGAAAGTAACGGGCCTCTCCATTCGTGGTCATCACAGTGCGACGACGCTTTCACAACGCTCCGTCGTTTGTTGACGTCACCTCCCATACTTCGCCACTACGACCCTACGGCCCCTACAGAGATACACACGGATGCCAGTGGTGTCGGCCCTGGCGCTGTCCTTGCGCAGCGCAAACCAGGGTTCCCGGAATATGTCGTCGCGTATGCAAGCCGTACGCTTACTAAGGCTGAGACTAATTACACCGTCACCGAGAAGGAATGTTTGGCAATTGTCTGGGCCCTTACAAAGTTCCGACCTTATTTGTATGGTCGCCCATTTGATGTTGCCACCGACCATCACGCACCATGCTGGTTGTCGTCATTGAAAGATTCCTCAGGCCATCTCGCCCGGTGGGCACTTCGCCTGCAAGACAATGACATCCGCGTGCTGTACCGCAATGGAAGGCAACATGCTGACGCCGACGCCCTGTCACGCTCTTCCTTGCCTGATGACAATGCCCACATCTCAGCGTCTCACCTTGCTATTTCTTCCATTAGCATTCATACCATTGCTACTGAACAGCGCAAGGATCAATGGATCGCCTCACTGATAGACTTGCTGGCTGATCCATCCACTCCATCTACTCGCGCGTTGCGTCGTCAAGCCCAACATTTCGTCGTTCGCGACGACCTTCTCCACAGGCGCAATTACAACGGTGACGGCTGCCAGTGGCTACTAGTCATACCTCGCAGTATGCGCTCGGACATATGCGAGTTCTTTCATTCTGATCCGCAATGTGCGCACTCCGGGGTATCGAAAACTTACCACCGCATTCGCCAACGGTACTTTTGGCGCGGCATGTACTGCTACGTGCAGAAATTCGTTCACTCCTGCATAGATTGTCAGCGCCGAAAAGCTTCAACGCACCTGTCACCAGTAGGTCTGCAACCTCTACCTTGCCCTGCCAGGCCCTTTGGGCGCGTTGGCATCGATTTGTATGGGCCACTTCCACTGACGTCGGCTGGTAACCGCTGGGCCATTGTCGCTGTGGATCACCTCACGCGATACGCCGAAACGGCCACTCTCCCCGCGGCTACAGCGAGTGATGTGGCCTCCTTTCTGCTCCAACGATTCATTTTGCGACACGGTCCACCCCAGGAACTGCTCAGTGACCGAGGCCGCGTCTTCCTGTCTGAAGGCGATGAAGCCATTCTTAAAGAGTGCAACGTTGTTCACCGCAAAACTGCTGCTTACCACCCGCAGACGAATGGCCTCACCGAACGCTTCAACCGTACACTCGACGACATGCTCTCCAAGTACGTCGCTGCCGATCACACAAATTGGTATTCCATTTTACCCTTCGTCACCTACGCATATAATACCGCCCCTCAGAGCACCACTGGCTTTTCACCTTTCTTTTTATTATATGAAAGGCACCCGTCGCACACCATCGCCACGATACTTCCGTACAAGCCAGATCCGTCTGAAAGGGCGCCTATTTCTGCTACAGTCAAGCTTGCTCGAGAGTGTCGAGAGCTTGCAAAGACCTTTACTGCGCACGATCAAGAGCGGCAAAAAAGCATTCGCGCTGACGCCAGCACTACTGCGCCCACGTTCCTCCCTGGAGCGCTCGTCTGGCTCTCGATTCCTACCACTGCAACTGGCCTATCTTCAAAACTATTGCCTAAATACGAAGGCCCCTATCGTGTCGTCAAATGCACTTCTCCTGTCAACAACTTGATTGAACCAATCGAACCATCTTCAGACATGCGCCGTAGAGGACGCGACATTTTAAACGTGGAGTGCCTCAAGGCCTACCACGACCCGCTCATTGTAACCACCTGTTAGGTCGCTAGGCGGCTCCCTTTTTGTACCCGGGGTAGTTGTGGCGAAGGCTTCGAACTGTGGGTCGTCCTCTCCAGTGCCTTCTAGTGGGTCGCTATTTCATAAGAAGAAGAGCAGCTCGTGCCGAGAGGCGGTCTCCGCATTGACTGTCGCTGTCGTGGATCATCAACGAGTGTCCGTCAATAAACGTCTTAACAATATATATATATATATATATATATATATATATATATATATATAGGGAGAAAGAGAGAGCTCAACACATGCTCTTTTTATAGCTGCCCACTCCGCCAAAGCAAATTTTGGCTATGCTGCTGCCCACATACCTCGCTAGTGTTGCCTTTTTGTTCTCATTATACATTGTGTCTAACAGAGAAAATTAGCCTTCAAAAATACCACTTCTTTTCTTCATTCTTACCAATTACAGTTCTGCTGGAATGAACCCATGAGACGATTCCTGGATTGAATGTGATACCTGCGAAGGCTCATGAAAACAGATGGTGATAGTAATTCTGTGCAACAAATTCTAATTTATGTCATGACAAGTTATGATAAATAACTTCTCAGGAGCGCTACATGCATACATTCAGAATACAGCGCACAAAAACGTGCCTATTAAAGAGCAAGTTGGAAGGAATTATCACCTCACTGCGTGATGGTTACAGCATTGAGTCACACTCTTAAGAGGTTGAGGCGAAAATTGCTTGCTAGCTAATTGTTTGTGCCCTGAAGATCGAGTCATCAATGTACATACTGGTTTAACTGGGTCGTTCAATATTCATAGGTGTCTCTGGGTGGAGGCATACAAGCTTTCATCCAGAAAGAGCTGCTCACTGAGTCGGTCGACAAGTCTTGGGAGCCGTTCATGTATGCAGCTGCCATTGTGGACACCACAATTCGAAGGTAAGTATTTTCGCTGCATTTGAGTCGGCACGTCACTCTGGAAGTGGTGGTTCATTCAGTACACAGGTTACCTTCAACAACCGAGCAGTTTAAAGGCACTGGACAAGAACGCGTGATAATATGCTGGTTAAAATGGAGAGATTGAAAATACGTTCAATGTTTAAACCAGCCTTCTTGCTATCTGAGTAATATTTAAGTTTTTAAATCGCGCCTAAGTGTCACAAATCATCAAAATATCGTTCTACTCAACGGGACAGCACTGACACTAGAATATGGAGCTGTTCACAATGACGCTTCTAGTCTAATGCTTGTCTGTTTCAAGGACGCTGGTTGAGTTCTCGAAAAGTGCGACCACACATCACATGTACTCTGCCCTTTTTCATTTCCTGCCGTAAGCCGGATATCAAACAACGTTTTCGGTGCCGCGAGCTCTTGTCTATCCACCAGTTTGCCTTTCCGGCAAGGAACATACTGTGATAGTATGCGGCTGCAAGGTTTCCAATATGCAAGCACAAAACAGTGCGCAGTGCGGTGACGAGTTGTGTGATTGCCTTTGTGGCCTTTTGAATTTGTGCGCCGTGCGTGGGCGAATCGCGTATGTGCAGTGCGGTGGGGTAGAAAGAAATGTATGTAGCGCGAGGCAAAAAAACGGACAAAGGAAGAAGTAGACTGAGAGGACAGAGCGCTATTAGCAACAACATGTTTATTTTCGACCTCCAAGCCGCTTTTAAGCCATAATCGTCAGGGGAGCAAGCAGAAAAGCACGTGTATTCAGATAAATGCACGACAATGTCATCTACCAACAAGAAAAAACGATAAATGAGACAACAAAAAACATCTCAGATAAACTCACGTATCACTGCATACGAAGGAACCCCAGTTTCTTGGGTGACAAAGCAATTGAAGGCCTGCTGATACATACATCTCCAAGCTCATCAATAAGTTAGGCTTCTATGATCAACCAAGTCATATCGTCTTTATGCAGATGAACAATGGTTGTACTCTGGAACAAAGACCGGCACCCACACGCGTGATTTTGAAGAGCAAGAAAACCTTCTGGCGGCCGTGTATCCGCATTGTAATTGTGTTTTCTCAGTCGCTCATTCACACACCCACTGGTTTGGCCGACATATTTTTCCACATGTGAACAGACTAAGATGAATAAAGAACGAAATGCACCCACATTTTTGTGGTGATGCCTTTTTGACTACAACACCCTTTCCCCACGCGATGGATTAGTCAGCACACACAATTTCCCCAGTTTTTCACGTATTGAAAATAGCACCCTAATATTGTCCCGAAGAAGAGCTTCCATATGAAGCTCTGCTTCATAAGCAGAGCTTCATATGGAAGCTCTGCTTCATAAGGAGACGCAACGCCGCCTCACGTCGTTGGGTCTCCCCGTAAAGGGCCCTGGACTTCAGCCATCAGTGCTCTACGAAAGGTCATGGACACTGATGGTCCGTAATATGCAGAAAAAATACAGACTTCAAACCGGGACGGCTTCAAGCCCGATCAAAAGAGCGACAACACTAACGAGTGAGTTGGTGCCGACGCGGAGGCACCAAATTTAGCGCCTTACGGAGGATAAATACAAAGTAGTTCTTTCTCCGAATGAAGCCATTCACTTGACTGAGATACTGCAGGGGTTTATCGTGGAAGTAATATGTATTTCCACTCGCATGAACATTCTACTGACATTTAAGAAAGACAAGGTTGCCCGATAAAAGTGCCATTAAAGTCAGCACAGCGCACCGCTTATGCGCCTTCACTTAATTTCAAAATAACGGAATTGCAGCATGAACCAACTCGCTCAGTATAGCTGTGGCTGCATGTGCTGCCACACCCGGCAACTCTGTGATATGAATAATATGTAAAACACACAGCTATCAAGATGATCGGGCCATGTATGAGTTTCAGGCAAAAACATTCACCTGGCAGTTGTGAGCTCAAGAAAAGTAGGCCAAACTAATCACTTTTTGAACACTTTTGCAGACTCACGAAGTATGTCAAATACCTTGTCCTCACTTTACAAGTGTTTTCTTTGTGAGAGAGTTACTTGAAGCCTGTTTGAACTGTGTGAAGCTCAGACACCGAACTTTTGTTTTGGTCCACAGCACGACCGAATACCGTTTTACAGTCGAATACATGCAATATAGTACCGACAACACCACTGCTGATTACATCAGCCACGTGTGATATCACCGTCACATGTCTTTTGGAATATCAACGATTAACATTGTTGTACTGAAGAGAAATATCTGTGCAACTTTCTGTAAATAACACTATTGTGTTATACGTCATGACTAAAAAACTTGCGCCGAACAACTTGGGTAGAGAGAGAATTCAGTGAATGGACGAAAGTTGGTAGGGAACATTCGTGTGTGTTTGCGTGTGAAAGTTCGAGGAATTCTGAAATGATTGTGCAAACGTCCGGGGAAGGCAATGACGCCGACAGGAAGGCGAGAAAACGGTAGAGGGCAGTGGCACAAGAAGGAAACAAAAAATATTAAGAGAACAGGCCCGTGTGGTTACAAACCGTTTTGGAAGCAGTTGCGGTTAGTGTAGTATTATACAAAATAGTAACAATTTGTTCTGTATACCTCGCTCCTCATATGCAGGTAACTGTTAAAGACCTGAAAAAACTCATTCAACAACTTTAAAAACATTTTATCTTGGTCGGCGACTTTGTTGCACACAGCTTAATCTGAGGCAGCATGACAACAGACACCTGGTTGGCAAGTCGTAGAAGACTTCATTCTGACAAATGGCATTTGCACCATTAAGACAAATGCTGGAACATACTGCACACGAAGCACAGGAACAATGATTTGTCTTGACTTAGCTCTCGGCTTATCGTATCTCTACGTCTACTTAGGTTGGTAAGTTCATAATAATCCATACGGGAGCGACCACCTGCCATGCCTCATACATCTAACCCAGCCAACGTCACTACACACCAAACCGCAAAGGTGGAAGCTACACTTAGCAAACTGGACCCTCTAAACTAGTTATGCTTCTCTAGAAAAAGAATACGATGAGCGTCTCAGCGTAGATGAATCAAATGAAAAGTTTACTATCTGTCTCCTAGCAGCGGCATCCATATCAACACCACAGACATCGGCACTAGCGCGAAAACAAAAGAAACCATGGTAGACCGAAGAGTGCCGTGCTTCGAAGAAGAAACAAAACAAAGCCTGGGGTGCTTTCAGCAGATACCCGAGGTACACAACTTGAGTAAACTTCAGACGAGCTCTATGTCAGGCATGCTACATTCGCAACGAAGCAGAAAAAGTGTCATGGCAAAATTATGTATCTTCCATAAATAGCTCACCACCAAGCAAGAAAGTATTGGAGGGTGTCCGAAAAATAAAAGGGCATAACACAGCTTATACTATCCCTCTGCTCACCCTTCCTGGTGTTCAAACCACAATCGAACATCAGACAAACATTTAAGAAGAACATTTTTCACTGATATTAAGTTCGGCGAACTACAATCCGGCTTTCGTTTCATACAAAGCAAACATAGAAAAGCAGAAACTTTCTACGGGCCAAAGGTGGTACAAAGGAAGAGTATACCAGCCTAATCAGTATTGAGGAATTGAAAAATGCACTCAAAACACATCGACGAATTGAAAAGTGTATTCAAAACACGCAATTAAACTGCCCCAGGCCTGATATCATTCATTAGGCTATGATCCAACACCTATCTGAGAGCGCAACGTATGCGTTACTCAACTTTTTCAACAAGGTGTGGATTACGGGCAAAATACTTCTAGCATGGAAAAAGGCTGTTGTCATACCTTTTCCTAAGACAGGGAAACTCCATACTCTACCCAATCGCTACAGCTCTATAGCCTTAGCAAGTTGCTTAGCAAAATCGTTCGAAAGCATAATAAGTTTCAGGCTCATGTTCAACCTCGAACAACGTAACCTTCTAGACACTGACCAGTGTGGTTTTAGACAAATGAGATCAATATTAGACCACCTTGTCCGCTTAGAACACGCAATACGAGAAGCATTTACAGATAAGCAACAGTTCCTAGTAGTTTTCGTTGACTTAGAAAAAGCTTATGATACTAGCCGGAGGTTCGGAATTCTGTGCGCCTTGGCCAATACAGGAAAAACAGACAGAATGCTCTACAGTTCATAGGACTTTCTCGCAAATCGCTCTTTTCAGGTTCGCATTGGCTCTACCCTCTCGCGTACTTTCACTCAGAAAATAGGGCGCCACAGGGATGTATTTTAAGCACAACCATATTTATTGTGATAGTGAATTCAGTTGCAAAAGAAATACCCTGTCCTGTAGAGCATTCCGTATATGTGGATCACCTACAAATCGCATGTCGCTCTTTTCAATTCAATTCAGTTTATTCCGACATCACAGGAGACATTACAAAAGTCACAACAGTGATGCTGTGGGGCGAAAGCAAAAAGCCATTAAGGCTTGACGAAGGCTTTCGCACCATTTGACAACATAGCAACAGCAACAGCAGCATGAGATCATCAGTTATTATACAATATCAAAACATGTACTTCAAGGTCATGCCGATTTGCATTTTATTAACACGTTGAAAAACAATTACAGAACGGAGCAGTATAAATGGTTTATTGTAAGAAACTGTTTAAGATTAGTGGCAGTAAGTAGCTCATCATCTGGCGACCATAGTTAGTACGTGTGTAAAGAATTTTCCAGTCATCGGTAGCTCGTGTGCTATAGGGGCAGGTATAGGGTGTCAAACGCGCTAAATCAGTAAGAAAAGAGTCGTGATTCTTTAAGGAAGTACGATATCGCTTCATTAAAATTGTATTGTATATCTCAGGCATTGGTTGTAAATTAAGGGCTTCGAAAATGGGTTTGGAATGTTCATCGCGAGGAACACCTGTAATTATGCGCACAGCCTTTTTCTGTAATCTATATATTCGGCCTAAGTTCTTTTCCGATGTGGTGCCCCATACTAGATAGCAATAGCTTAATGTAGATAAAAATAGCGAATTATATAGTAAGAGTTTAATTTTTTGTGGCAAGAGAAAACGTAAGCGCGATAAGATACCTACAGTACGAGAAAGTTTAGCATGGACAAACTCAGCCTGATCCTTCCATAGCATGTTTTCGTGGAAAAAAACTCCCAGAGTTTTCACTATCGGTTCAATCCTTATAGATTCTGAGCCAATCACTAATGATAAATCGCAGTTTACGGGCTTATTTATTGGACGAAAGAGCACAGATTTTGTTTTTGAGGTGTTTATAATTAGCGAATTTCTTATGCTCCAAATGTGCAGCAGTTTCAAGACACTATTTGCTTTGTCAACTAGTTTATGCAAATCGCAGTCTTTAAAAAATAAGCTGGTATCATCTGCATAAATAATAAATGTTGTATTGTTATCGATGTTTGTCAAGTCGTTCACATACAGATTAAAAAGCAGGGGACCCAGAATACTTCCTTGGGGCACGCCATGTGACAGTTTTTTAAAACTAGATGCGTAGCCATTTATATCTACTTTTTGCTGTCGGTATTTCAAATAGGTTTTTATGACACTTATAAAGTTCCCCCGAAAACCGTAGTGTTCTAGTTTTTTAATTAATGTAATGTGGTTGATTCTGTCAAATGCTTTTGAGAAATCTACAAAAATTCCAAGTGTATATATTTCCTTTTCAAATGCATCGAGTATGATTTCTTTTTGCATTAGTAGGGCAGTTTCTGTTGAGCGCTGCTTTGTGAAACCAAATTGAAAAGGCGTCATAATGTGGTGCTTGGTTAAGAATGACACTATTCGTTTATGTAACAACTTTTCAATTACTTTAGAAAATACAGGTAAAATAGAAATTGGTCTGTAATTGGTCATGCTATTTTTGTCACCACCTTTGAAAATAATAGAAACTTTGGCTATCTGAAGACGACTAGGAAACGTGCCCAATGAGAAGATTAAGTTAATGATGTATTCTAAAATAGGAGATATGACATGAATAACATGCTTAACTGGACGGATTTCCAGGCCGTCTACGTCACAACACCTGCTATTCTTCAGTGACATGAAATCTGCCGTAACCTCCTGTGTAGTCACTGGAAATAGAAATGCACTTTCGCCTACTTGCGAACCCATGAATCGCGCAAAATTATTGTCGTGCGAGCTCTCTCCAATAGAGGTAAAGAATTTATTGAAAGCTTCAGCAAGGTCATCACCAGTTAGAACGCGGTTGTCTACAATGAGTTTAGTCGGGTATGTGCTATCATCCGAGTGTGGGTGGAGCAACATGTTTAACTTTTTCCAGATGGCTTCGGACGTTTTGGTTTTTTCAGGGCTGAAAAGGTTGCTAAAATATTCAAGTTTGCTTTTCCTTAATAAAGAGTTTGTAGTATTTCTATGTTTTCTAAATGTCTTCAAGTCTTCTTTGTCTCTAGATATTAGAAATTTCTGGTAAAGTGCATTTTTTACTTTTATAGCTTGAAGGCATTCCGAAGTAATCCAAAGCTTTCTTGCCTTGCGTGGTCTGCGTTTTGCTTTGAGCGGAAAGCACTTGTTGTAGGCTTCACTAAAACGTTCGATGAAAACATTATACGCTGTGTCTGCATCAGTTTCACGGAAAACAGCGTCCCATTTTATCTTGGATATATATGCAGCGAACATATCAATTGTGCTAGGACATATGTACCGGAATGGGGTAGGCGGTGGCTTTGCATCCCTAAGTTGAAGCTTCTTTTGACTTAAAATTGAGTAAACAGGCAAATGGTCGCTAATATGTGTCTTAAGGACACCCGAGCAAAGAGGTGCACTTGTGCTATTTGTTATAATGACGTCGATAAGTGTGCAGGATTGGGCATGAAATCGAGTGGGGTGTTTTATAACATTTTTAAATGCGTTTGATTCCATGATATTGCAAAGTTCAAGACGTTGGGGGCTGGAAGTTAGCATATCAATGTTTAGGTCACCCCCGATAGTAAGATTGTAACCATTTTCATTGACCCACGACAGGAAAGTGTCTAGAAACGTAAAAAAGTTGCACATGTTACATTTGGGGGGGCGGTATACCACAGAAAAAATACCCGAAGAACATTTTACAGTCATAATCTCGTAATCGTCAGTAACCACAGAAAAAGCCTCGAGTATTTCACACTCAAACACATCTTTGACCAGGAGCATAACACCACCACCTAATTTATCACTGCGGTTCAAGAAATACGTGGCATAGCTAGGTATACGAAGAACGTCGGATTCATGGCGATACCAGGTTTCAGTAACCATGATGACGTCAAAGGAGAACTCAAACGATTCAAGCAGTATTGCTATCTCATCTGCCTTGTTTCTGGCTGATTGCGCATTTATATGAAGGTAGGAAATGTGGTGTTTTCTACCAGATACCAATAGGCTCAACTGGTGTGGCGTTAAGCAGTCTGCAGCCATTTTCTTTTTGCCCTGTTTTTCTTCTAGCTTTTTTTTTTTTTTTTTGCTAAAGGATGAAGCTCAACAAATTTAAACAATCTTTTCGAGATCGCTCTCAGTAGTTATCTGAAGCACCCTCGACTTCTCATCCTTTCGCGCAAAAATTTTGCCGCCTTTCGTCCAGGCAAATCGCCATTCGGCTTCCTTCTTGCGCGCTACAGTTTGTCCCAGTAGTTTTTTTAACTGTGAGCATAGGTGTTCATTGACGTAGACAAATGTCTTTCCTGGGAAACCAATATCAGCTGTCGTTAAGCGCAACTTTTTCGCCTTTTCCAGAACTGCGTCTCGCTTAGACCGGTTGTTGAACTGCACAACAATATGAGGGCAAGATGCATCCTTAGCAGTCACGCGATGGCAAATTTCTATGTCATCTTCTTTCACTGATTCGCCGACAGCTTCACCAATCTTCTGAACGACCCTGGTCAACCGTTCACTCTCCACGAAAGGAACATTTTTCACTTCAATATTTCGGTTTCGCGAGTACTGTTCTAGGGCGGTAGTCCTACGTTCATTGTTGAGAACGACCTGCTTCAGCTGACTGCAATCAGTCTTCAGAACATCATTTTGAGCCTTTAGCTCACCGTTTTCTTTTTCAAGCCGCGAGCACAGAGCCGAAATTTCTTCAAACTGCTTATTAAAAAAGTCTAGACTTGTTTTCACATCACGTATTTCCTTACGCAGCTCTCTCTCCAGGGCAGTCCGCATTTCGCGAAACTCTTGTTTCAACTCTTTAAAATGTTTTTCCATTTCGGCTGGCGACATCAAAAAACACTAAAAACACTATGGCAGCAGCAGCAGCAGCAGCAGAAAGCAACAGAACACTAAGGAAAGAAACAACGATAGTACTGACCTGTAAAAACAATATGCAATGGTTCAGTAGGCTGTGCGCAGATCCGCTGCTGCTGCCAAAGTGTGGTTCAGTACACCCGGAGATGCTCCGAGCTGAACAGCTATCCAGGTGGCGCTCACAGCGGGGCACAACAAAAACACGACCACGATGATCACAGCCGTGCCCTGATATGATACGGGGCGATTCGTCGAGGCTATTTGAAAGGTCAGCAGTCACTCCCACGATGACCACCGTATTTCCCTTGACACGGGGCAGTGCACCGACGACATGCGCTGCGCGTTGAAAAAAAGCACACGCAGCGATGAAAAGCGATGTCAACCTCCAAAGCAGCTGGGACGTTCCGTCAAGAACCCACAGCAACAGCAGTGAAGAACTTTAGTACCTGTAAAAACAATATGCAATGGTTCAGTAGGCTGTGCGCAGATCCGCTGCCGCTGCCAAAGTGTGGTTCAGTACACCCGGAGATGCTCCGAGCTGAACAGCTATCCAGGTGGCGCTCACAGCGGGGCACAACAAAAACACGACCACGATGATCACAGCCGTGCCCTGATATGATACGGGGCGATGCGTCGAGGCTATTTGAAAGGTCAGCAGTCACTCCCACGATGACCACCGTATTTCCCTTGACACGGGGCAGTGCACCGACGACATGCGCTGTAAAAACAATATGCAATGGTTCAGTAGGCTGTGCGCAGATCCGCTGCTGCTGCCAAAGTGTCCGACTTACACACCTGCGACTTACACACCTGCGACTTCCGACTTACACACCTGCGAAATACAGATACAACAAACTATAAATAAACTGTCTGAATTGTTAGATAAAAACGCCTTCAGGTTTTCAAATGACAAAAGGGCGATTGTGCTGTTTGCACGCCAAAGAAAACTCCAACCTGACCCTAATTAACGGCTTAACAAACATAATCTTCCAGTAAGAAAACAACACAAGTTTTTTGGTGTTATATTTGATAAATCTTTAGGTTTTACACTTCATATAAAAGCTCTGAAGAAAAAATCAAATAAATCTTTCAACATTACAAAGATGCCAGTTAGAAAGAGATGGGGCTCCGATAAAGTATGCATTCTTCATCTGTATCGGTCAATGGTGCGCAGCATTTTTGATTACGGTTATACTATATACGAATCAGCAAGACCGTCATACCTCCGAAAACTAGACCGCATTCATAATCATGCTCTACGACTTGCCACGTGAGCATACAGAACCTTCGCAGCAGAAAGCCTACATGTAGGAGCTCAATAAACCATGTCTCGAGGCGAGATGGTGTTTACTTTTAGCAACATATGCACTGAAAATCACTTATTACCCTCACACCTATGTTTGAACATTGTACACAATGCAGGAAACGACTTCTATATACTAATAAGCTTTCCTCTGTGAAACCGCTCTGCCTCAGATTAGAAGAGTTTTGTGAAAAATTAAATATTTTAGGAAACTATCTGTATGTCTGGAAAAAATCACAAGCTATTCCACCACAAAAGTTTTCACGCCACCGGCGACTTCATGCTCACAAAGCTCAAAAAGAGTGAAAGGCCAAGAAACACTTTATACAGCAGTTCTATTCTCTGCAGGAAATTTACCAAGGCCTCACAGAATTTTACACCGACTTATCTAAAACACAGGAACTTGTCGGCTGTGGAGTTATCGGAGTGGAGTAGGAAGAGAGCATACATTTACTGAATCACGCTTCGATTTTTACTTCTGAACTCTGCGCGGGAGTAGGAAGAGAGCATACATTTACTGAATCACGCTTCGATTTTTACTTCTGAACTCTGCGCGATATACACAGCGGTAAAAAAGTAATAGAAGACAACAGCCACAACACAACCATATGCAGTGATTCTCTGAGCGCACTTCAATCACTCGCATCAAAAAAAAACTGGTTCCCCACTGTCGTAGATATATTGAGACTCGCCGCAGAGACAAACGAAACCGGGAAAGCAATAAAATTCGACTGGATGCCAAGTCATGTCGATATAAAAGGAAATGAAAGGGCAGATGACCGTGCAAACATGGCAACAAAATTGCCCATAAAAAAACCTAGAAATACCTTCTACCGACTGTGTAGCAGCATTTTGGTGATCACTCAGCAAACAATGGCAACAAGAGCAGGATAAAAATCTAACAAACAAACTCCGCATTATAAATACAACGATTGGAGAATGGAAGTCATGCAGACACTAGGAACGTTTCATAGAAGTAGTTCTGTGCAGACTATGAATCGGGCATGCACACATAACCCACAGTTACCTTCTGCGTAAACAGTGACAACCAACTTGTCAGAGGTGGGAAGAAATCTTTACACTAAACCCTTCTTTTATGTCTTGCACAAAACTAGATCGGGAAAGAAACAATTTTTTTCAACCACTACACCGTCATCAAACATCACTTCATCCAGCTTTCTTAATGGGCAAACACCCTACAATACAACTGAAGAATCTCATCAGTTTCCTAATAGCTATAACTGTACTGAAACTACTCTGACCCCTGTTACAAAAAAAATTAGGACCTGTTTTTAATATTTCTTTTGTACACAACAAAACCTTGCCCCTGGCGCAATATAGCCATAGTCACTTTTGCGCCACAAAACCCGACACAACACAAGCACACACAGATTCAGTTTAATAGGCAATGTATGTGCGAGTATGCTCAATCAATCATATGTCGAGCGCTCGCAACATGGGCGCCCCCAGGATTTCTCTTAGGTGGAGGCACCAACAATATTTGCATTCCTGCAGGGGGGCAGGGAGGCACAGAACATATGCATCGTGTTTTGACTATGCTTGCTTTTGGGTGGGGGGCAGAAGGGGGGCATAAAGAATTTGGGGAAAAATGCTCCACTCCACCCACTGATGTCCCCCCTGGCACGAGAGCGCTTTTTTCAAGTTTGGTCGAAATTCACTAATGTACTTCATAAACTACATTGATAAAATTCATAATTCGCAACATACCATGATAGTACTAGCAGTCTGATAATCAAGACCAAAGTACTCTAGCAGGGAGTCATTCCGGCTTGTACCACAGAATGCCTCACGCCCCCGGCAACTGTTTTTCTGCTGTAATGGCCAACGTCGGTGTTTTAGCTGCTTATTTGTGTAGCCTAAGGAGAAAATAAGACCACTCATTGGACAGTTATGAACGAAACTTCTTTTAAATTTTTATTAGACCCTTTCTAACTGAGTACTTGCGATCTTCATGGCGTCTTTGGCACACGAAGTATGGCCCTAAGCCCAAAGGTCGTTTCGGCTGGAGTGAATTTGTCAACAGCGCAACACTTGAAACACAGGACAGGGAAGGAGTGAAAAAGAAAAAGAAAAGACGGCGTGGACGCACAACTGTTCGTTATTGGAAACACACACACACACACATATATATACATATATATATATATATATATATATATATATATATATATATATATATATATATATATATATATATATATATATATATATATATATGTAGCGAGAGAGGAAGACGGCGGCCAACGAGACCGTGTCGTTCTCTCACCACTTTATTATTAAAGGCGATTGCCGAAGCGGAGCGGCGGCGGCTGCCACGTCTCAACTGCCATGCCTGGTGCTCGTTCTCTCCCACTCGCGCCTCGAGCTCTCGCGTGAGCTGCACGAGAGGCGCAGCTTGGGGGCTAGAAAAATGACGATGATGATGAAAGGCGATGATGATGATGATGAAGCCGGAATGAAAATAATGAGAGCGTATATACAAGCGAGTTAGGTTCGCAAAACGAAACGGGGTCCGTGAGCAGTCAAGGTCGTCAACGAGAAGGGACAATCGGCAACCAGTGGGTCTCTGGCGGGCGACACTGAGAGAAACGCAGCAGGCAAAGATGGAAGCGCCGGGTCGCTGTGGCCATAAACACGAGCGTCCCACGATGACTTGGCGGAATCACTCGAGAGGACACCCGGTGCTTCGAGATTGCGTGTATGACAAAGGTATCCGCCGGTGCAGCCGTGTGAGGGCGCCGGAAAGGCCCAGCCGGTGATGGCGAGATGGTGCTATGCATTGAAGCGGAAACAGGACGACCGAGTACTGAAACATAAAGGATGCGGCGGCGTCTCCAACAGCACACATGGCGCCGGCATGGCAGTTGATAAGGAGCATTGGGCTGGCAGTTCTGGGCTGGCGGTCGGTGTTGCATCGACGTTACCGTCAATGGAACACCGACCTGAGTGTTGCAGTGTGGCTGACATGCTGGCGCTGGTGACCGAGTCGACGGGCGTGGAAACGCCGTGAACGAAATAGCGCATGGAAGTCATGGCAGGCACCCGCGCTCGTCGGGAAAGCCTGGTGGATATCCGCCTGTGTGGTTGTTATGGATTGTGCTGGCTGTTCTGCCATCAGCAAATCTGTCATCTGGTTCTTGGTCATTGTAGCAGCATCTCGGAAGTTCTGTTGTAGCATGTTGCGGGCAACAACTTCAGCTTCGGGAGACGTCAAGGTAGATGGTAGTGGCTGCTTGCAGGATGCGCAGATTGTCAAGGTTGATTGAAGATCATGTTCTTTGGATAATGTCGACTGTGGAAGCTCCGGAATCGGGTGCCGAATAATGGGTGAAAATATCTCGGGCCCAGACTCCGAGGCGCGCGGCAAGGTAGCCATCGGGAAGTCTGGGGTCGCTGAGGTGTCGCGTGCCGTTGATGTCACGGAAATTGTGCATGTGGCAGGCACCTGCGGTGAACCTTAGTACGTGGGCGTAAACGAAACACAGCTCTCGGTGGTGTAGTCAGTAGAAGTGCGAGCGTCTTCTACCTCGTCGTCGTGGTCGGGTGCAGGATTCAATGTTCCTGTGACCGGATCTGAGGCAGAGGGAGTCGTAGCCGGAGTGGTGAGGTCGTGGTCATTAGAGGGTTGCATGACGGTTGGTAGCACACGTTGCGACGCAGTGGCAGCCCCAAAGTCGCGAGACCCTGGAAGTGGTCGGCACGTGAGGCCGTAGCAGGTGAGCAGCGCAGTCCAGAGGGCGTCATATGGCTGCGGGCTCGTGATCGATATGGTAGCAAGATGGCGAAACTCGACCGGCAGCGCGTCGAGCAAGATGGCGTGCATAAGCGGCAGGTACGCGACGCCATTCACAGCGAAAACGGCGTCGAGCCGCATGAGCCATGCCTCGGGTAAAGCCGGGTGGAATGCACTGGCGGGCAGAGTGGCGGAAGCATGGCAGCTGGTAGCTCACCGAAGGACGTGTCCGTCCGGTCACCAATGTAGCGAGAGGGGAAGACGGGACGGCGGCCAACGTGGTCGTGTCGTTCTCTCGCCACTTTATTATCAAAGACGATTGCCGAAGCAGAGCAGCGGTTGCTGCCACGTCGGAACCGCCATGCCTGGTGCTCGTTCTCTCCCGCTCATGCCTCGAGCTCTTGCGTGAGCTGCACGAGAGGCGGAGCGATGATGACGCTATATATATATATATATATATATATATATATATATATATATATATATATATATATATATATTGACGCAAGACAGACGCAGTATTCGCTAGTTCATGCGCCCTCCAAGATACCAGCGGCCCAATGATGAGACAGGAAAAGGCCTTGTCGGCGCGCGCCTTCTCAGCACGACGGGATTTTGACGAAAAAGAAGTGGGGCACCGCTCGAGGGCTTCTCGGAGATTGATGCCTTTTGCTGATCGGCTGTTAGAAAGGCTGTTTCATTTTCCTTTACTTTTCGGACACAAGTTAGCCCCAATAAACATTTATTCTTACACCATCTCGATTGTGCGTAACAACTCTGGTGGAGAAGCCGGGTAATGATCCTAAACCCAGGTGGACTTCGAGGCAGCAGCCCGGAACCACGACCGGTCGAACCGACCGAGCTCATGCCAGTTCATCAGCGCTCCAGCCGTCGTCTGTGTGGTGAGCCATCGGAATTTCTCCTGCCACCAGAGCCTAGAGCGTCTCCAGCTATCTCCGGTGAAAGTACCGAAATGTAGTTTCCAACCACCAGCGCACACGTCGTTTTGTCTCCAGTCGCTGCCACGCACGTCGTTGTCAATAAGCCACGGATGCTGACCCTTTTCATGGCGATCCTCTTGGACGCCGAGGATTGGCTGGAGGGTCGTTAGCGCGTCGCCAACTGCAACAGTTTTACCGAAGAACGGAACCTCTGCCGCGTTTATTTCGCGTTGCACGACAGGGCACGAACGTGGTTCGAAAACCATGAATGTGTCATTTAGTCGTGGGATGACTTCCGATCAGAGCTACTGGCCCCATACCCGAGCAGAGACCACAAGAAAAGAGCTGAAGCTGCCTTGCAGGCAAGAAACCAGCGCAACAATGAAAGCGTCGCAATGTATATGAAAAACGTGTGCCGGTTATTTCGCCGGTCTGATCAAAATATGAGTGAGGACAAGAAACTTCAGCACCTAATGCGTGGGGTGAAGCAGGATTTTTTGCTGGTTTGTTCCGATGCCCCCCGTGGAACTACACCGCATTTCGCACCGAGGCGACAGCGGTTGAAAAGACTCTACAACAGCGAGCGAGGCACTATATTCCAGATGTGAACGACGCATCTGTAGACGCGGTGTCAGCAGTCTTTTGAAATGGCATCGACGTATTACGATAGCTCATTCGATCAGTGGTTATAGAAGAGCTCCAGAAGCTGCACTGCAACCCCTCAACGGTCCCGTCATTAGCGGAGGTTGTTCGGAAAGAAGTGAGACAGGCAGTCTGTGAGCAGCAGCTTCAAGCAAAGATGGTTCAAGCATCGGTTTCGGTGCAGCCCGCAGTTTCGTACGCCGAGGTTCTGAGAGACGCCCCTGTACCTCCTTTCGTCGCCCCTGGACCTTATTTTACCGCAGCAACCACGTATCTGTTGAAACATCAATTCACGCCGTCTCCAGCCGAGACAAAGTCCTGAAAAGCTTATATATGGCGCACTCCTGATCAAATTCCACTTTGTTTGAACTGCGGCGAAGCTGGCCATCTTTACCGGATGTGTGAATATCACCGAGCTGGACTTCAGGGTTTTCCTGTAAACGCTGCTTGCCCAAGAAATGAGAAATAACCTTTTGAATTCGAGGAGTACTTGACAACACGTCAAGGTACTCACTCCTCGCCGCAGCATCAGTCTCGGTCGACAGCTCCACTGAGGTATCGGTCACCAAGTCCGCGCCCTTCCTCAAACTCTCCGAGGCGACTTTCCCAAAGCCCCCTTCGGGAAAACTAGCACAAACGACCTGGGGAGGTAAGGCCGCTGCCGACGCAAGAAAACAACCTACAGTGCCGATTTCAAAATGGCATGATGGGCACGAGACTATAAGCGGAAACGGTAACGTCGCTTCTGATATGTCGGTACTTATAGACATCTACGAAACGAATGCTTTTGTAGACACAGGCGCAGACTATTAGATCATGAGCAGGGGACTTGCCAGAACGCTGAAAAAAGTGCTGACCCCTTGGATAGAACCGCAAGTGCGAACCATCGGGGGACACCTTATCGATCCGGCAGGCATGTACACCTCTAGAGCCAGAATACGCGGCTTCACCTACGTCGCCAGCTTCACTGTCCTGTCGGAGTGTTCAAGAGATAAAATTATCGAAAAGAACATTTTGCAGGCCAATGGCGCAGTGATAAACTTGCAGAAAACGTGCGTCTCGTCCTCGACGAAACACGCCATCGCGACAATCGAGAGTGAAAATGATTCGATGTGCTCCAGATTGCAGGGGATGATGTAACAGTACCTCGAAGATCCATCATCGTTGTTACCGTAAAATGCAATGTATACAACGACTATGAAGGAATCGCAGAAAGCAATACTGGGTATTACTCGAGAGAGGGATCTGCGCAGCAAGAAATATTGTGCGACTGCGTGAAAAGTGTACGAGTGTCTTCCTCACAAATTTCCGAAATGAGGTGCAACATCTTGCGAAGGAAACTGTTGTTGGTCACTTGCACGATTAAGTTCCGATTATGGATTTGAATTCTTCCGAGACTGCACAACTACACCCTGATGGTATAGATTCTATACTCATTATATATCGACATCGAATCAGCCTTATCACCGAACCAGAAACAAAACATTCGAGAGCCTTATACGGGAGTACGCCTCGTGTTTTTCCACGTCATCGAAAGTGCAAAGAACATCCATCACCAAACACCGCATCATCTGTTGGGCCTAATTGCCAGCACCTGTACCGAGTGTCACCAAAATAGAGAGAGGCCATCAGAGGCAAAGCTGAAGAAATGCTTAGAGACGACGTAATTCAACCATCGGCCAGCCCATGGGCCCTACCGGTAGTACTGGTAAAGAAAAAGGACCAGACCTTGCGCTTCTGCTTTGACTACCCAAAATTGAACGTCGTCACAAAGCGGGATGTCTATCCCCTTCCAAGGATCGATGACACCCTTCATAGACTACGAGATGCGAAATTCTTTTCCTCTCTAGACCTCAAGAGCGGATACTGGCAGATGGAGGTGGACGAACGAGATCACGAGAAAACTGCTGTCGTCACTCCAGATTGGTTATACGAGTTCAAGGCACTCCCATTCGGTCTGTGTTCCGCATCCGTCACATTTCAGCGGATGATAGACACTGTGCTGTCCGGGAAAAAATGGCAGTCCTGACTTGTTTTTCTCGATGACGTCGTGATTTTTTCGGCCACTTTTGATCAGCATGAGGAACGACTATTGACTGCGATCGAAGCGATTATTTCAGCAGGGCTTACGATAAAACTCCCTAAATGCCACTTTGGTTTTCATGAACTGCTTTTTCTCGGTCATGTGGTTAGCTTTAAAAGCCCTCGACTTGACGCCGGAAAAACAGCAGCTGTAGAAAAGTTTCCTAGACCAACAGAAAAAGAATGTCTGGTGGCAATATGGGCCACACAGAAATTCCGACCATACCTATATGGTAGACCATTTCAAGCAGTGAGCGACCATCACTCGCTGTGCTAGCTCGCTGACCTAAAGGACCCTGCTGAGCGACTTGCTAGATAGAGCCTAACGTTGTAAGAATACGACATATCAGCCGTATACAGGTCGGGTCACAAGCACAGCGTTGCTGATTGCGTGTCACGTGCACCAGTGGAACCTGGACCTGTGGAAGATGGAGATAGCTTTCCGTTTCTTGGAGCCGTCGGCACTGCAGACATGACTGAATATCAACGATCTGACGCACAGTTGCTTCAACTGATCAAGCATCTAGAAGGGCAATCTGTGCATGCTCCTCGAGTTTCCGTCCGGGGATTGTCGTCGTCCCAGATGAGAAACAACGTTTTATATAAGAGAAACTTCGAGCACAGCAGACAGAAATTCGTACTAGTCGTTCCTTCGGTATTTCGACCCGAAATCTTAGAAGACTGCCACGATGACCGAGCAGCTGGACACCTCGGAGTGAGAAGAACATTGGCTCGCATATGCACCAAGTACCACTGGCCAAAGTTACTGGATGCTGTACAACAATGTGTGAGGACATGTAAAGATTGCCAGAGAGGCAAAATGCCTCCATTGAAACCTGCAGGATTTCTCTAACCAATAAAACCCCCTAAATCTCCATTTGAACAAGTAGGAACGGATCTTCTTGCTCCATTTCCTACTTCCTCAGTGGGCAACCGATGGATAGTAGTGGCGACCGACTACCTAACCCGATATGCCGAGAAAGCCTCTCACACCAGGGGCACGGCTATAGAAGTCACTGAATATTTCGTCACTAACATTGTACTACGGCATGGTTCCCCAAAGGTGGCTATCGCGGAACGAGTATCTGCATTCACACCCGATCTGACGCAGTTCTTTATGAAACTTCTCCATATGTGTCATGTGAAAACTGCTTACCACTCCCAGATGGATGGGCTAACCGAGTGACTCAACAGAACTGTAATCAATATGTTGCCCATTTACGTTGACTTGGAGCACCGTGCGTAGGACAAGATAGTGCCGTACGCCACTTTCGCTTATAATACTGCTGTGCAGCAGACTACTAAAGTGCCGCCATTCCAGCAAGTCTATGGTCGAATAGTTACCACACCATAAGATGCAATGCTGCCTGTAAGCGACAATACAAAGCACAAGCCTGATATCAACGAGTTCACTCAGTGAGCCGAAGAAGCACGACAGTTCGCGCGACATCACATAAAACAACAACGCATTGATGCAAACCGGTACAGCATTCGGCAAGTAGGAGTCGACTACGCACCAGGCGACCGAGTTTGGGTTTGGACTCCCGTGCAGACGCCTGGCCTCTCCAAAAAGCTTCTGCGCTGCTATTTCGGCCCCTACCGAGTCCTTCGTCACGTCAGCTCCTTGAACTACGAGGTGTCATCCGAAGGACAAGTGAGCTCATCAAGATGCCGAAGGAGCACAGAAATCGTGCATGTAGTCAGAAAGAAGCCATACTATGACACGCAATGAACGTTGAACTACACACCCGATCATAAGGAATACCTATTTCTCCAATGAAATTCACGCATTCTTACCAACTAAGCAACACTGCTTTTTACGCATCGGGCTGATGCGTACTTGGAGGAGAGATAATGACGCAAAAACAGACGCAGTATTCAAGCTACGCGCGCTAGTTCAATCGCAGCGATGAGACCAGCGGCCCAATGAAGAGACAAGAAAAGGCCGTGACGGCACCTGCCTCCTCAGCACGGAAATTTGACGAAAAAGAAGTGGGGCACCGCTCGAAGGCTTCTCGGAGATTGATTCCTTTGCTGATCGCCTGTTAGATACGCTGATACATTTTCCTTTACTTTTAGAGCACAAGTCAGTCCCAATAAACAGTTATTTTTTACACCATCTCGATTGTGCGTACATCATATATATATATATATATAGTGGGAGTAATAATTCAATGGGCCAGTTAGTCTTCGTGAAGGTATGGGATATGGCACAACGGGAGCGTTGTCAACAAGGATAAATATATTTATTTCCCAACAGTTTCGGGAGGGGACCTCCCTTCATCAGGGGATGAGTTATACTGACATGAACTTCCTTGCTGCCGCGTCCCTCTCGCCTTGAAAGACGTTTGCGAGAGTGAGAGGGAACTTGAAGAAGGAGGAAAAAGAGAGAGAAAAGACGAAAAAAGAAAGAAAAGAAAGAAGGTAAAAAAAAAGTAAAAAACAGGAAGAACCACTGTCAACACTGAAAACGAAGCCAACTGTCCGTCTACATCCGCCAACGGTTCATATCACGTGCTGTTCAGTTCTTGGCGTGTGTCGGGCCACCCAAGATTGTCGCCGCGGTGCCGGGAGGGTCCGGGACGGCGTGACTAAAGAAAGGGGTTTCCCCGTAATTGGTCGTTTGGTCGTTCGGCGGGCGGCGGGCGGTGTGTGTAAAGGAAAGGTTTCTCGTTAATGGGTCGGTCGGCTATTTACCTTTAATCTTCGTCCGTTTCCCTTCAAAGGTCATGAAAGAATATATATATATATATATATATATATATATATATATATATATATATATATATAAATATATAGGGGAAAGAAGTGTATACCTAAGGGCTCGTTTTTCCGTGTTTTGACAAAATAATATTGAGATCTAACAGACAATAATGCCAAGGAATATATAGGAGCATTTATTATAACCAATTTAATGTAAAATAAGAAGAAAGAAAACTGGGGGGAAAATAAGTTGCCGTGAACAGGAATCAAACCAACAACTTCAAATAACGCGTTCGATGCTCTAACCACCGAGCTATCAAGGCTCCCATCCCCCAAAGCACTTTAGTGGGTTTATGTGTGAATTTAAACGTGGGAGTGTCAGTCAGCGCCATCTGTAGCCACGGCAGTGAGTGTGGAACACCCTTTTATGAGCCTGTGTGGCGTCACGTGGCACGTGAACTTATTACAAAAGGGCGGCTGACCAATAGTTCCTCGTATACAATCTAACCGCACCAAGTCTGCCAGTACGAGACCCTCGTTAATGAATAAGGGAAAGAAGCGTATACCTAAGGGCACGTTTTCCCGTGTTTTAACACAATACTAATGAGATTTAACAGAAAATGATGCCCACTTTTCTACTTATTTACATTACATACGTTCTAATAACTTCCCCTATACATTCCTTGGTATTATTGTCTGTGAAATCTCATATATATATATATATATATATATATATATATATATATATATATAAATATATATATATAAATATATATATATATATATATATATATATATATATATATATATATATATATATATATATATAGTGGGAGTAATAATTCAATGGGCCAGCTAGTTTTCGCGAAGGTATGGGATATGGCACAACGGGAGTGTTGTCAACAAGGATAAATATATTTATTTCCCAACAGTTTCGGGAGGGGTCCTACTTTCGTCAGGGGGTGAGTTATACTGACATGAACTTCCAAACTTCGTTGCTGCCGCGTCCCTCTCGCCTTGAAAGATGTTTGCGAGAGTGAGAGGGAAGTAAAAAAGGAAAAAAAACAACAAAAAACAAGAAAGAGAAAAAAAGACGAAAAAAAAGAAAAAGAAAGAAAAGAAAAAGAAAGAAAAGAAAGAAAGTAAAAAAGAGGAAGAACCACTGTCAACACTGAGAACAAAACCAACTGTCCGTGTACGTCCACATACGGTTCTTATGACGTGCCGTTCAGTTCTCGACGTGTGTTGGCTCACCCAAGATTGTCGCCGCGGTGGCGGGTGGGTCCATGACGGCGTGCGTAAAGAAAGGGTTTCCCCTAATGGGTCGGTCGGCGTGCGGCGTGCGTAAAAAAGGGTTTCCCCTTAATGGGGAAACCCTTTGGGGAAACGAAGATTTAAGGTAAAGAGCCGACAGACCCATTAAGGGGAAACCTTTTCTTTACGCACGCCGCACGCCGACCGACCCATTAAGGGTAAACCCTTTCTTTACGCACGCCGTCACGGACCCTCCCGCCACCGCTGCGACAATCTTGGGTGGCCCGACACACGTCGAGAACTGAACGGCACGTGATAAGAACCGTACGTGGACGTACACGGACAGTTGGTTTCGTTCTCAGTGTTGACAGTGGTTCTTCCTCTTTTTTATTTTCTTTCTTTTCTTTCTTTTTTTTCGTCTTTTTCTTCCCTCTTTTTTGTTTTTCTTTCATTCTTTTTTTTAGTCCCCTCTCATTTTCGCAAACATCTTCCAAGGCGAGAGGGACGTGGCAGCAACGAAGTTTGGAAGTTCATGTCAGTATAACTCATCCCCTGATGAAGGGACGACCCCTCCCAAAAGTGTGGCAGCTTGGGCTAGTTAGTATGGCATTACGATAGTTATAGCGCGAGAACAAAACGACGACACAGAGACAAGAAGGACACGAAAGACATTTATTTCCCAAAACTGTTGGGAAATAAATGTATTTATCCTTGTTGACAACGCTCCTTTTGTGCCATATCCCATACCTAGATATATATATATATATGACGTATCAAGTGATGGTTAGTAGAGGTAGAGAAGGAAGAAGTGCAGAATGGAATAAACATGGCGTATAAGACAGGCCACGTCGCCCATTCATCATAGCGTCACACGAGTCGACAGGATGAAGACCTCCCAGCCACTTCATCAGTGTCTCATCATCGACGCAGTTCTCCACAAGACGCCCTGACCATACATCGACTACGGAATCATCTCCTGGCCGCACACAGCGACCAGCTCCATGACCGAATCATCGACTGACCTTCCCATTCCTAAGTACACCGGAGCAGCGAACGATGGACCTGTACAGGACTGGTTCGACCTGTTCGAGCTCCACGCAACCGCTGCATCATGGTCGGAACAGGAGATGGTCATCCACTTTACTGACTACATCTCAGGTGAGGCATTCAAATTTTACCTCACCCACATCTTCGAAAACGATGAGTCTTGGAAAAAGATCAAAGAAGAAATGATCACCCGTTTCAAAGAATACGATGAAGACCTGTCCGTACTCCATCAGCAGAAGGCTTTTCAACTCGCCCGTCGCAGTTACGCGAAGTTTTCCCTCAGTAAGCCTATTTTGCAAACGAGACCTCAGAGAAAATATACCAGCATTGTACCATCATATGACTCTTCCGAAAAAACGTCACGCATTCGAACACCGACTGGTAACTTGCACGTCGCAAGAGACAAGGTAAAGCCTCCGTATAGCGAAGGGAATCAAGACCATTTCGGCAAAAGACTAAATCTAAATCTGGCTTTCCCAAGAACAATGAAATCGGCATTTTCAACGTGTTCACTGCACCACAACAATTCACATTTTACTGAACCACTCGAATCCTTTGATGCTTCGTGTCACACACAAGGCCCAGACGGTTTCGAGCGTGCGACGGAATTTACGCGTGACGAGCTGGTGAATCCTCACAATACCAGCCCATACCCTGACGTTCCGGACCAGGGTCGTTCGACAGACATTCTCAGCCTAATCACGCTGAAAAACGAAAAACATACGCCATCAGAACCACCCGAAGCCAAGTCTGTTGTGCTCTCATCGTCAAGTGATAATAGACATGTGAGTCAAAGCACTTCAGGAATTTCGAATCCACCAACGCCGGCGCATTGTCAACTGACAGAAGCATTTACAATAAATGAAGACTCACAACCATCTTGGGAGCTTTCTCATCACTCTGTCACGATGCTTTCATCGCAAGACAAGCCCAGCAGTACAGTATCTATTTATTTATTTATTTATTTATTTATTTCCTTATTTACAGATACTGCTGTCTCATGTTTGAGACATTGCAGGAGTGGTTACAATACACGAACAAAAACTTCACAATTAAATAAAAAATATAAAAATTGTATATTTAGACACCTGCTCAACAAACAATAAATGATCAAACAAAAGGAACCACGGCAGAATTAAGAACATCAATTTACATAATTGGACACTTGTTCAACAAACAGTGCATGCGGTAGTCGTTTCAAAGTAGCGTCCAGATTATTTCAAGTGTCAACTGTGCACGGAAAAAAAAGAGTATTTATAACAATCAATAACACATCTGAATGGCACAATATCCAACGGATTGTATCGGCGAGTCACCTGGGTGGGATGATTGGTGAACGAAATGGGTGTGGCTAAGCGGACGGAATTGTGCACGATGTTATGTAGCATGGTAAGCCGATCACACATACGTCTGTGTTCTAAACATTTTAGCGATAAAGCACGGTAGTGCTCAGAAGGGGAGAAATCACGGTCATAACGGTTAAAAATGAATCTTATCGCTTTTCGCGGGATGGCCTCAAGTTTATTTATGTCAATTGCAAGATGTGGTGACCACACAACAGACGCATATTCAAGAAGAGGCATGACCAGTGATTTGAAGGCTATAAGCTTGCATTCCCTTGTGGCCCCATTTAGCGTTCTTCTTAAGTAACCTAATTTCTTTAGCGATTTTGCAGAAATAAGGTCGATGTGTCTGTGCCACTTCAAGTTTGGAGAGAATACAACACCAAGATACTTCAATTCCTGAACTTTTTCCAGTGTGTGATTGGAGTCGTCATATCTAAATTGCAATGGCTCCTTTTTATTTGTAAAAGTTATTGTCACAGTTTTCTGAAAATTTAGCTCCATTTGCCAAGTTCTGCTCCATTCGCAAAAGGAAGAAAACACATCATTCAACAAAACTTGGTCAGTGACACTACGTACACTGGAATACAATACACAGTCATCGGCGTATAGGCGAAGCTTAACTGGAGTGTTAATGATAACCTGAGTGACATCATTATTGTAAATTATGAATAAAAGGGGTCCCAAGACAGAGCCTTGTGGAACACCTGAGGAAACATGAGCTTGTGACGAATGTTCATGGTTGTAGCGAACAAACTGACTCCTCAAATACAAATAATCTGTAATCCAATCAAGTAATTTGTCAGCATTTGGGCCTGTAAGAAGGCTACCAAGTTTGAGCAGAAGTTTTTTTATGACATACCTTGTCAAAAGCTTTATGTAATCAATAAAAATGGCATCGACTTGTTCATGGTTATTAAGTGATGAGGCGATATCATGTGTAAATTCGATCAATTGTGTGACAGTCGAAAAACCACTGCGGAAACCATGCTGATGCTCAGAAAGGATACTGTTGTCAGTTAGGTATTGAATAATGTGCTTGTGAATGATGTGCTCGAGTAGCTTGCAGCACGTGGATAAAAATGAGATTGGTCTGTAGTTAGAAATTATTTCCTTCTTACCCGATTTGAAAATAGGAACAACATTAGCGATCTTCCAAATTCGTGGAACCCGTCCGCAGTCAAGCGATTTCTGGAATATAATTATGAGGTATCGTGCACACCATTCAGAATACCTTTTCAGAAAAGCGTTAGGGATACTGTCCGAGCCAGCACTTTTAGTAATATCTATGTTGAGTAATAGATTATGAACTCCAGAGCAACTTAACTCAATATCCGAAATAGCTGCCGATACAGAGGGTGCGACGAAAAAAGGAACGTTGCCGTTATCAGCGGTAAAAACAGACATAAAATAACTATTGAAGGCCTCCGAGGTCGTCTGAGCATCTGAACATATTTCGTTTTCAATGATGAAAGAGGAGGTTCTCCTGGAGGGCAGAATAATTGTCTTCTAAAATTTGATCGGATTTTCCCTAATGAACGTTGACAGCGTGTTATTGTAATAGAAATTTCTAGCTTCGTGCATTTTATTTTTGAGTGTTACCTTTAACGTACACAAAGTGAATTGGGGGTTTGGATTAGAGCGGCATTGGCGACGTCGCTTTATGCGGCGAATAAAATGTATTATTTCTCGATTATACCATGGGTGTTTAGGATTGCGCTTCACGCATTTGTTTGGCACGAATTTAGATATGCAGTCGGACACAATCGTGCCAAAGTGTTTAACCAACTAATTTACACCACAGCTGTTGCTGGAAAGAAGAAAATTTGCATAAGAATCTGCTAGCAGGGAAAGTACGCCTTCATCGTTGGCACGTGAGAAATCAGTAAGAACTTTGTATTCTGGTTTCTTAAGTTCGTAGTGAATAGAAAATTGGACAAAGACTGCATTGTGATTCGAGATACCTTCTACAACCTCGCACTCTGAATCATCATTCAAAAGGTCAGCTGTAACGAAAACAAGGTCCAGGATTGAACCACCTCTGGTGGGACTTTGAACAACTTGAGTAAAATTATGGGATACAGCGAAGTGAATCATTGAATTACAGAGAACTTTGTCACGGCTGGTCGTGGTTAAGGACTCCCAGTTAATGTGCGGTACATTGAAGTCCCCGCATAAGATCAGTTTGCTGTCAAGTAGTCTCTGCTTACCGATATAGTCCGTGATTGCCAATATGCAATGGTCATCTTCCCTTGGTGGTCGGTAAACAGTTCCAATCACTATAAACATGCCGCATACCCTGATCTTGCACCAGACAGACTCTGTTTCGAGGAGATCAGGCAGTGTTGTATATTAAATGTCGTTTTTGATAAAGAGCGCAACGCCACCACCTCGACCACTCGAGCTGTCGTTTCGAATAACCGAGTAACCAGAGGGCAGAAATTCGTTTACAGAGATGGATTCATTAAGCCAGGTTTCAGTGACGCATATAATTGATGGACTATGACACTGTACTAGGCAACTGAAGTCAATCAACTTATTTACAAGGCTGCGGACGTTAAAACACAGAAGCGTCAGGTTTTCTGATTCGTTGTGTCTGGTGTCAGTTCATTGCTTTCTTTGCCTTCTTTTTGTCTTATCTCTGCTATCGTGGACCGGAAATCTCTCGTCATGCGCATCATCCCAAGTGAATAGTTCTTCACCAATCTTTATTTTGTTCGAGATTAACTTTACCTTCTTACCCGCCCTCCGAAGTTCCGCAGTGCTTTGCTATAGTTTCTTGCGTGCTTGCCTTGTAGTAGGGGAGTTGTCTTCCGATACAGAGTAGCTATTGCCCTTTAGTCTGAAGCAATGTTTTAGTATGTTTAATTTCGCACGGTTCTCGAACAGTTTGATAATAACCGGTCAATGCTTGTTAGGCTGATTCTGACCCAATCTGTGAATTTTTTCTGCCGAAGTAACTTTTATACCTAATTTATCAGTGAACACTTCCTTCAACACAAGCTGCGACAGTTCTTCATATGTTTCTTTTGGTTTTTCAGCTATACCAAAAATAATTAGGTTGTTACGCCTGCTGTAATCTGCTAGGTCAACAAGCTTTCTTTTTAAAACTGTAACATGTAAATCAATGTCATGCGTCAAATTCTTGATTTCATTTATCGCAGATGTAGCTTCATCAACTTTCTGCAGTTTGACCTCAATATCCCCCAGCCTTTGTTGAATATTTTTCTGGCCCTCAAGTAGTTCAGCTAGAACCTGCTGAGTGGTAGGCACTGGATTAGGCTCGACGTCACCACATAGCATGAGTAGCGACAACACGAAGTCACAGGCAGTAAAGTACATTTCAATAAGTCTACGTGGGCACGTCAGCTGGACAAGGCAAATGTCATTGGAATTAATTGTGGAAGCATTGTTACTAACCTGCATGAAAAACAGGAGCGGATTTAACATGGTGCTCGCTGGATGCCAGCCGACGTGCCCACTGAAGAAATCCGAAGGAAACGGGGCGTTTATATCTTGGCTCGTTATATCGACGAGGTTGCGCACAGGTGTCCCCAGTCGGCGCCCAGGCTTAGGAATTTCTCCGCCCAGTCTTCATGGATTGCTCGTGAAACAGGCGTAGACACCGTGATCGCTGTGCTGGCTTCGGTAGTCGAGGCGATCAGAGCAAGCTGCAGGAAAAGCAGGAGCGGATTTAACATGGTGCTCGCTGGATGCCAGGCGATGTGCCCACTCCTATCAACCACTGACTATCTACTGATCACATCACCATGCAAAGAAAAGCAGACTCATGTTTCTGAGAGATGCCCATCTGACCAACTTTCGCCACCAAACGAGCGATTTCAAGAAAGGCAACTCCACGAACCCCAGGAACTACAACGGCTACTCGAACAACAGCGATCAAGTGAAACCTTCTCACGAGTACACTTGTGGCTTGATGGTCATAAGAGACGTGCAGCTACCACGTGTACAATGAAGGAACAAAGGCATCATCCTATCAGCTTCGGTTCTCGCACATGCAGGCTGCAAGCACTCGTTATGTCTCAGCCACGACACAGAAAGCAGCGTCTACGACAGAGAACTTCGTGCCTATGACATCCGACTCTCAAATGCTACAAGTACTTCGACCCTTATTCATTCATGACAAGAATCGCTGTGTCATCAGTAATTTATACGTTCAAGGCGTGCTTCTGTTGGCCAGAACGCAATAGTCAACCTCGCCCACCAGAGTTGTCATAAAGTTCATCGGACTGCTCAATCGGCCTTGAAGATTTAGTGAGATTGTGGGACTGCGTCTGGACGTGAAACTGTGAATTTGGGCATTGTTTTGTTCATTCACTTCTTTAATTTGTTATAGTTTGTAACCAGTGCCATCTTTCGGGGGGAGGGGGAATCGTGTGACGTATGAAGTGATGGTAGATTGAAGCCGAGAAGGAAGAAGTGAGAACGGAAAAAACATGGAGTATGAGCCAGGCGACGTCGCCCATTCATCACAGCGTCACATATTATATATATATATATATATATATAGATATGCGAGAGCCATTTTACATTCCCTAAATATGCAAGTTATTATGAGCCCTGTTATTTCAACAAAGTAGCGTTTTCTTTTTTTCCACTCGGCAAACAATGACGAGGTTCACAAAAAAGTTACCATGCCTGTCAAATTGTTTGACAGAGTCTGAAAATTCCAATGTAGATCCCCCAAGTTGTTTACGATGAGAATCGTAAAACTGTGAAAAACTGGCTTTTTACAGCTGCCGAGATGTCATGTTGTACTCCAAATCATTTTGCCAGTAACTTTTTTAGACATCAGCAAAGATATTAGCCGTCACAGTTATGTGGCGTATAGATGTACCAGTTATTGAACAAACTGTGCATTGCATAGAGACTAAAACTATAAGCCCCTTCTAAATTCTATAACGCTTTTTCGCAGGCCACCCATGTATTATGGCGAAGTTGCCTTAACCTAAGTAACGCAGAGTGTTATCTACACGTTGAATGAAAGCGCCTAGATGCCAGTCAGCAACGTTGCCTAAAAGCGCTTAACGTCCTCTTTTTCGATCTATGATAACGCTGCTTTTAACACTCAGGACAATATGGCAGCGTTCAGGATCACATTTTCAACATGAAGGCGATGTCTTCGTAACATACCAGCAACGAAATGTCAACATACCAGCAACATGATGTCAAAATACAAGCAACGTGATGGCAGCATACGAGCAACGTGATGTCAATATTGCTTTGTGACATGTCTACTTGTATGCGACGTGCGTAGAAAATATATACTAATGTGTGTGCGTTATTATTAAAAGGCAAGTTGACTTGTTAGGAGAACCGCCCCGAAGCTTCTGGCTAGAAAAAAAACTCTGGTATAGTGTGAAAAATATCATTAATATTATCCATGCACAGAAACTGTTTCCTAACAGCTCTTTATCAACGCATTCCTACGTGCATAAACAAGTCGTGCTAGAACAGCCAAGCTATAAAAATGTCAGAACAGACTTGTGCATGTCCGTAAGATAAAAACACACTTTTCAAATCCCAAAACTTCCAACACATGTGATATATATACTGCATTTTGAGAGCACTGAAAAATGTGGTTCTGCTCTGTGTAAGCAATGACTACAATAAGTGAACACGTGTTGAGGGTGCAGTATTTTTACGTGCGGAATTTTAGCAAGCATGAGGATATGCAGTCACACAGCTTAGGCAGGAAAGAACATGCCGAATCGCCTGAATGTCATGTAAAAAAAGAATCCATTTATTTACGAAGATTACCTACTTCTTATTTCTTTCTGAATTTTGTGTTATGTGTGATGATTTTGAAGTGCTTACAGTAGGGCATGTCAGCTGGCCGCAGGAAGCAGCGATGTCAAACCCTTTCGTCTTCTTAATGCAGATACTTCTGCTGGGAACGTCACGGACGGCCAGCGACTATTCACCGCCGTACCTTATCGCCATGGATCACGGAAACTGCGCAAGGGATGCACTACCCCACGTGGAATTCAACTGGACACCGCCCCCTACATCGACCGATATAAAGACCCAACGTGCGCAAGACTGCTTCAGTGGGCATGTCAGCTGGCCGCAGGAAGCAGCGATGTCAAACCCCTTTCGTCTTCTTAATGCAGGTTAGTGAAAAAAGCTTGTCTGTAAAAACGAGCAATCGATGTTTTCTCCAGCTGACATGCCCAAGCAGCGTATGTGAATGCTTCTCGTTTGCCATGGATGTTATCCTTTCTCTCCTAATGCTTTCTGGGGATGTAGAGCCCAACCCAGGGCCTCCCATCGAGTAGGCGCTGAAAGAAATTCTGGATGGTCAGAAGAACATTCAGGATAGGCTTGAGGCTATAGAGACAAAACTTAAGAACGTTGAGGAATGTACGGCTGTAATCAAACAATTCCATAATAAGTTCAGTCAGCTCGAAAACAGCATAAAGGCATTAGAAAACCAGATGGTAGACCTGGAGGACAGAAGTAGGCGCAATAATTTGATAGTGTTCGGGCTTCCAGAAGTCGTGAACGAGACAGCAGAAGGGCTCGCTAAGAGTGTAATCGAAGACTTATTTCAGAAAACATTAGACGGCACGGTATGTTCAATTGAAAGAATGCACAGGTTGGGACGCAAAACTGCTCACCGGCTACGCCCGGTTATAATGTAGTTCATGGATCACCGCGAAAAATTAGCCGTGTTGATAAACTGCCCTAAACTAAAAGGGGGGGGGGGGGCATATCCGTATCAGAGGACTTTTCGGCCACTACCCGGCAAATAAGAAAGCAGCTTTGGGATAGCGCAAAAGAAGCCAAAAAAGCGGGCCAGAAGGTAAAGCTCCTGCACCATAAAATCAAAATTGACGATGACATGTTTGAATGGGACAATGCCCAAGCGAAAAGAATTCCTATCTCTCGGCGCAATACCAGAACAGACTCGGCGCAATGAACTACTAAAGAGCGTAAAAAGAAGACACTCCGTTAAATGAATTTAAATGCTCGCAGCATAATAAACAAAACCGCGGACTTAGAAAGCCTTATTATCACGTATAAACCACATATTTTGATAATAACTGAAACTTGGCTACACTGTGATATTGGCGATTCTGAAATAACACCCCCCGGATTCGAGGTATACCGCAAGGACAGAGGCTCTCGAGGGGGAGGTGTTGCTATTCTGTTTTTAGAATCTTTACGTGTAGTCAGATTACCCAATATGGATGGACTAGAATGTGTCGTCGTTAAAGCAATATTTGAAGAACTTCACATCATTATTGGCGCCTTTTATCACCCTCCTAGCTGCGACACGTTTGTCGAAATATTTAACGAGTTCTTGTGCTCCTATGGCAAACATTCCTCTAACATGCTCCTGGAGGGTGACTTTAATTTCCCTTCCGTAGACTGGCAAAACGACGTACCTCAAGCTCTTAGTGCTGGTTCGGAGCCGTTTGTTGACTGCATAGTGCTTCATGGTTTAACACAACTGGTTACTACACCCACCCGAGTGCAAAATGAAGCTGAGTCCGTTTTAGACTTGTTCCTTGTAAATAATGGCATTATGCGACAAAATCCCCAAGTTGAGGTTTTTCAGGGTATATCGGACCATAAAATCACCTGCCTCACTATGCAATTAACCGCTCCGCTTCAAGCTACAAAAGAACAACGTCTAATACCCGATTTCACGCGTGCTAGTGATGTAGACATACTTGATGTGCTTGACAGCTCGTTTCCTGAATTTGTTTCAATGTGCGGATCAAAAGAATATTCGATTGACCACATCTGTGGTTTCTTTAAAAGCGTAGTGTTTGACACAATGAATAAATTTGTACCCTTCCGGAGGAAAGTACTGAGGCAGGATAATCCGTGGATGAATAAAAAAATCGTACGCATGGGACGAAAACTAAAAAAAGCAAAGAAAGCAATGTAAGCAGTGCCCATCAACAGCTGCCTCTGATAGAACGCACGATTTGTGAATGCAACTGAAAAACAAATTTAAGACAGCAAAAGAGCATTATCAGCAAGTGTCGTTAAAAGAATTCATGATTTCGTCTCCAGACAAGTTCTGGCGTTATCTCGCACCGAAAAAGAACACTATTATCAGCCTTTACGTAGACGATGAGCCTGTTTACGACAGCCTAGATGTTGCAGATGCTTTGAACCGGTATTTCTGTTCAGTGTTTACTGATGACGATGCAAACATCCCGCAATTTCCTTCTTTCATTGAAGTGCCTCCTATCAGTGACGTGTGTTACAGTTCATACAGTTCATACAGCTGGAAAACGTTTCCTACGAGTCTTCTCCGCAGGGCCGGTTTGGAAAGCCTTGCGGCAAGACGTTATCATGATCGGCTAAAATTTTTTTTATTTGATGTATAACGATAGACTTCAAATTGACAAGGAAGCATACATCCAGCCCAGCATTTGCCGCCCAACACGATCCAATCGCCCAATGAAAGTCGCTGAATTTTCGTGTAAAACAAACGTCTTCAAAAACTCTTTTTTTCCCCGTACGTGCCATAAGTGGAATCTCTTACCTGCTAATGTTGTGCAATGTTCTGATGTCTCATCCTTTCTTCGTGCCCTGTTGAATTCGGCATGATTTAGTCTTCAATAGTAGTTGTTATCCTACCGATTGCACTTGTACAGTATATTCCGGTTCCGGTTTTTTTTTCCGGTTCAAAGTGTACCCTTAGAAGTGTATTGTTATGCTTGTATGTTATCCTGTTTTCTTCTTTTGTATCGCCCACACCTGCTCAAAGCCTGACACTCAGGCTAGCAGTAACCTGTAAATAAAATAAATAAATATCTTTTCGCTGGGTGTTATAGGCCACCAGACAGAAACCTTGATGGCTCATTTTGTTTCTACGAGACGCTTTTACGTTTTTCATTAGATAATGCGTATTTTTCGGTATCGGGAGGGGACTTTAACATTGATATGTTATGCAACTCTCCACCACAACAAACTATGAATACAATTATTGCATAAAACGGTTTTAAAATTGGCATTAGTTCACCTACCAGGGTTACAAAAATTAGTGCAACTTTACAAGATATCTTAATTACAAATGCCAACAATAATAACATCCTTGCAGGAGTTTTGTCTAAGAATATTAGCGACCAAATTACTATCATACTCTTTATTAAAAGAAGCACCTTACAAGAACGTAAGTAGCGGACGGTAACCATTCAAGATATCTCTGAATTTAGCCTAACTTCTTCTAGAAACGAACTGCTTGGTATGAGCCTTGTTTAGATCCTTTCGATGAAAAACGTGAACCAAGCTTACAATACATTCTCAAATAAAATCTTGGAAAATCTTGGATATTTATAAACGTCACTTTTCTGAAAAACAAGTTTGTTTGAACAAGAAAACCCGTAAGCCATGTATGACCCGGTATTGCTGAACAAAATTACGCTTAAAAATGAACTTTATCACAAATTTCTTGCGAACAAAAATTCTGACATATTAAAAGAGTATAAAGTATACTGAAATAGAATAAAGTATACTGAATAGAAAGTATAATGAAATAGCAAGCGCGAATTGCACTACATACATACCGAAATACAAACCAGTGCAGATAAGGCTCACGCCTTATGGACGAAGCTGAACCTATTTTTGAACCGTGGTACGACACGGGCAAGGGTGCAGAATCTGACTATAAAGGAGCACAGCGTATTAGCAGCTGAATTTGCAAATATATTCAATGACCACTTAGTCAATAATACGCATAATGAAATGTCAAGTGATTTTATTCAATTTCTAACAGATCCAAATTCATTCTCTATATTTTTTAGCCTGTAGTGGACGAACATGTTTATTCCGTTTTCTCGAAGCTCAGAAACACTTCATCTCGTGGTGTTGATCGTATGCTGATAAGACCCAATAAATATGCCCTAGCTATTCTGGTTCCTTCTATCACTCACAAATTAAATTTTTGTTTTTCAAGTGCAACGTTTTCTGAAAGAATGCAGATAGCAAAAGCCAGTGTTTCGTTTAAGACAGGTGGCTAAAATGATATTCAAAACTAGACCCACATATATTCTTCCGGTGTTTCAGAAAAGGTTAGGAAAGCCTATGCACCGTCAACTGTGCTAATTTTTACAAAAACACAACGTGATTCCCCAACTCAGTTTGGTTTCAGAAAACATCGATCTCCACATTGGCATTATTAGAACAAAAAAGAGTTCCTAATATTTGAATTTGAAAACAAACGTGCTGTTCTCGGTATGTTTGTTCCATTTAGTAAAGCCTTCGGCCACATTCAGCATTCCACGTTGTTTAAAAAGTTGCAGTGCTAGGGAATTCGTGGTCATGCACTAGACCTAAGAAAAAGTTACCTTGAATATCGCAAACAGCTGGTTGAAATGAATAAAAATTCTCAGAGCTGAAGCCTATTACTAAGGGTGTAGCTCAGGGAAGCATTCTTAGACCCCTTCGTTTTTATAGCCTATATAAATGATTTAACTCGTATTTACCCAGATGCTGAATACGTCTTATATGCCGATGATGTCAGCATGTTTGTTTCAGCTGAAAATAGTACCGCGCTTGAGGAAAAAATGTACCAGTTTCTTGTGAAACTAAAGCTCTGGTCATGCTGTAATATTTAAAAAATAAACACTAGTAAAATAAAGGCGGTACTCTTCCGACATAAAAATAAGCCCGTTAATGAAAACATACATCTGAAGTATGGCGATACCTATATTGAGCTAGTCAATAGTATAAAAATTCTTGGATTTACATTTTCGAGCAATATGCTTTGGAACGAACACATTGACAGTGTGCTGGGTCAGTCATCTCAGGTAGTGGGTATGTTGTACACTGCCAAAACTGTTCCACCATACAAGGTAAAACTCTTACTTTAAAGATCACTTTTCTATTCACATCTTACCTATTTTTTCTTGTTATGGTGAACTACAACTCACACTAACTTGCAAAATTTGTACCTGATGTAAAAGAAGTATAATAGAACCGTTTTAACATGCCGTATGGTGCTCACACAAGCCAATTGTTTCAATGGGCTGGAATACTACCCGTACATCGTCTCTACAATTTTAAGGTAGCATTGGCAATCAGGCTGAATTGAAAGAAAGGCGACATTTTTTGTATGACCTTTCGAAATTGCAGCCAAATATTACATTATTTGAAACACGAAATAAAAAATGTGGAAAATAAAAACTTCGAGAACAAAACTATTCCGCAGATAAGTTATCCTACATCGTTCCCACGTTACTTACTAAATATGTCAAAGCTGGCATAGATTTTTTACACTGTAATAAATTGCGCAATCTACACGTTAAGTTTTTAAGATTTCCTTGCAGTTGCTGTAATATCATGGTTGCTATTTTTATTTTTGAAATTTGGACTTCATTTTTATTTTTTTGATTTATTTATCTCTTTGATGTTGTTGTTATTGTTGTCGACTTCACATTGGTGATTGTTTGCCACTTCTGTCGTGCTAAAAAGTGGCTGTGAGCCTTTGTCAAGCTGCCTCTTTTGGAGAGCAGCTTTTACCTGCAGCTGTCCTTCATTAAACTATTTATGAAAAATAAACTATATTATTATTCTTATTATAAATTACACTATCATTTATTTGTCCTTGTCACAGAGCAAGACATGAATGGGAGTGTTACAAAACACATTTTAAGCATTCAGTAATAAATATGAACGAGACACGTTGCAAGTTTCTTTACACTATGTCAACTGCTGGGTCGGAAAAATCAAATACATGTACAAAATGAAAAAACAACTTGTTTATACAATCTTAGCAAATGTTTGACGAAAAAAAGCTTTTATCTATCGTATTCACAATATTAGTGGGAAAGTGAATAGGCAAGGCACAAGACACTGGCGAAACTGCTATTTGCTGAATACATAGGAGGACACAAATGCTATAGCCAGCCATTGCCTTGTCGGTAATTTTGTAACAGTGATGCATGCATTGTATACAAAGATGGTTGCCACTGCTGTTTACTGTCCATGTCATGATTTCATGAACAGAGCCAATATAGCAGCATTGAAAACTGGCACATCCCACTCAGATACAGCTTGTTTTGACGGAGCTTAAAAGGTTCAAAACAAGACCTTGTTTTTACTAAAACAGAAAAACCTGCCGATATCTGTGTAGCAAAACATGTTCCACATCAAAAGATGCTTATCAGTTTGAAAGCAACTGAACTTCATGATGACTGCCTGACACGTATTCAGTTAAATGTGGCTCATCAAGTGTTGCCGCGTTAATACATAAAAAATACGTCTTTGAAAGTTAAGGTAACCGACATCGGGCCAGAAATAGCGAAACACGATCCGGGGAGAACTGCTCAGCGTAATTCGCGCAAAACAGTGACCTCCTAGATACAACCAAAAGAGAAATATTGATCCCAAAACGAATGCTCAAGGCATGCAGCTATTTTCTGTTCAGTTCATTACCAAGTTGTTGTCTTTTCGTCAACTGCATGATTAAACTGCCTTGACACAATTATTCTTGTTCATTCAGTTCAGATTTTAATACTTTGTATCTAGAGGTGAGCCCAAGCTATCTTTTTATTGTTATGCACTGCTCTGCATACCTGTCTAGTATTTTTATTTATGCAATTCTTGTGTTGTGTGTGCCACTAGTTTTAGCATTTCAACATTTCTGAATTTTCAGTGAATGCAGCTTCAAAGTTGATACTTTGTAGCGAGTGGTTATGCGCATCTTTCGAAAAGAGGCAAAGTTTTCTCACTTGTTTGCGGAAATCATTAAGAAGGAAGTTGACTTTTCGAAGGTAATCAGAACAAGTATTATGACCGAGTACCCTATTTCTCACAAAAGTAAAACACCATAAAAGCTAACTAAGGATACACATACAATCGTACTTCTGGGTACAGGAACGCCAGCAGGCACAGGAAATTCAATTTTTTAGGGTAGAATGACAAGTTGACACCAACCTGCATCACGATCAGAGAAGCAACTAACAGCTATACCGCCACAACAGTTCACATTCTAAGTGGAGTCTACATATGCCAACTGAGCAACATGTTGAAGTTGCAAGTCTTTGCTCGAGCTTTCGCCAATGTGGTTCGACTTGAGTGAAAGATCTCGCCAGGTCAGTGTACGTCCGAGTAGGGTACACTGTCGACGATGTCGGCAAACAGGAATTGCAGCGTATTGGCTGGACGACCGAGGTACAAGCCATGATTCGATGCCATCTGTTGGCAATGAGGGCCTGCATTATGAAGAAAAAGTGATTAGGCCCATACTAGTAGCTTAACAAGCAAACAAAACAAATAAATGGGAACACCTGTTTAAAAAATGCAGAGAACCTGCTCACAAAATCTGTCTGCAAGATCCCATGAAAGCTGTGCCAGGACTGACAAAAAGCTATGTAACAATCTAGCAGTGAAAAAACACAGCAGTGACGACGTCTAAATAGTGCAGAGATGAAATTTGTAAAGCTTCATTGAGCTGAATGATTGGCTCCGTACTCAGTAATGATGGCAAAGAATCAACATTTCAAGCTTTTATACGGTCTTATTTCAGTTCTTCGTCTCAAACATATTTTATGTACCTAGTTATACTTAGGGTGGCAGTGTTCGTTGAGGTAATTATTGTAAATGATGCACGAAAATTGTTAGCAGTTCAAAATTGCCCTATAATATAGTGCTTACCAAAGAGATACCACTCACAGCGTAGTATTCCTTTCTGTAACTCCTCATCAGCTGCATTGGTGGCATTTTCTTCTGAATTTTCTTCTTCTGGCACGTGGTTGTGTACCTAAAATAAAATAAAAACTCATCGAAAACATCAAAATAAAATTATCAGCATGTTTTTGGTATACCACATATGCAGCAGAATTAAAACTAAGGAGATGTGAAAATGTTCCAAAAGACAGGCCAGTTCATGAATAAAAATACAGACTCATACTTAACACAGCAAAATATAGTAAAAACTACATAGACGTTTTGCCAAATATATAGCTGGCATCCTCAGTATGCCCTGGCACCAAATGAGTGGAGGTTACAAGGTTTGCTGCTTGTCTCGTATGTCACTTAGTATGCGGCCGCGGTTGTTGTCGCGCACCACCTTGTCACACTAATGAATCACGACTCGAGAAGTTTTCTTTTGCCCCGCTTCTGTTCCCGAGCTAGCGTTTTCTCATTATTGAAGTTGAAGTCGTGTTCCGTCGTCGAGCAGTGCTCGACAAGTTCTGTCTTATAATGCGTGACATGGGTGGCTTTTGAAATGCCTTCCTTGTGCTCTTTGAGGCCTGTCGGTCGCTTCCTGCCTATTTCTCTCATGCATATGGTGTCGCATAAAGCGCAGATCGGCACTTGCAGTCACACAGATCGAAAACGTGGTTGGTGACTTGTAACGAAGCCATTATCTGAGCAGGTTTATCAACAAAACCCAGAAACACTTGTAAAGGGAACAAAAAGTGTGCCAAGAGTAAACACAATACCCATTGTTTCTATACCTTACGTTGAAGGTTTTTCAGACTTTGTTCGAATAGCCCTTCGTCCGCTGGGAATGAAAACAATTTTCAAACCTCATTGTACTTTGGTAATCGTTCTCTCTAAGCCCAAATACAGCACCACCGAGAATGATCAAAACAAGGTTGTTTACAAGTTCGTCTTCCATGGCTCCAACACCACTTATATTGGCGAAACCAGCAGGAAGTGTTCAACGAGTTTTATTGAACGCAAAGGGGACATCACAAAAACCACGCATTCTCAGACAAAATCAATCAAACACTGCTTGAATATAAGCATGGCTTCGGCTTCCGTAATTCGCTGACGCTTGCTCGGGAACAAAAAAGAGGGAAGAGAAGGCTTTCAGAGTCGTGGTTTGACTGTCGTGACCAGCCAGCGTGCAACAACAATCACGGCTTCCATCCTGATAGGTAGACGCATACGAGACAATCAGTGGATTCGGTCACCTCTACAATTTGGTGCCAGTGCACACTGAGGCTGCGACTCACATAGGAGGGGAAATGTGTGTGTGGATTTGTTATTATTTGTTGTATAAGGTACATATTATAATCACTAAGGAGTAGAGTTTTACTTCAATGTTAATTTAGCATATGTTGAAAGTTTTCCAGAAAAAACTTTTTTACTCAAACAAAAAAACAAAACTTAATAGACTTGCTTTCTATCTTTGCGTACATGATTCCCTCCTGAGGCAAAATAAACGTTTCTACTCAGCATTCATGCCATGTGTTGACTACCGATACTCTACCATCCTCTAATTATGCTATTGCCAGTGAACTGTTTTCTTGTAAATTGTTATCTACGCGTCTCTTCTGTTTGGCTATACCACCTGTGTTAATTCAAGAGGTGACACAGTTGGCTACGAAATTTTTGGTTAGTAGTTAGCTCAACGAGTGCTCCTCACTCTCTCAGATTGTTCATTCTAAATTTAAAGCATCGAAACAAACTTCACCCGATTTCATGCATTTGCCTCAAGTGAAATGTCCCGTTTTTTAGAATGGGACAAGCTTAGCCTTTGCTCTACACTTTGTCGTATAAGATTAAAAATTCATGTACACTCTCGTCATGAAGACACTGTATCAGTTGCTTCGCAGAGGCATTCCCTTGAAAACCATGTTAAGCTGCAAATTCACAAAAAACATGACTAACTCACGTAATAGGCCTAGCCTTAATTATACTGGTATAACTTAAGTTAGCAACATTTGGCCTTTTGCAAAACAACAGAATACCTGCATTTTACGACATTTCGTTTACAAAATACCGTCTTTCTTACACTCAAATTACTCTAATATGCAGCATTCTCTAATGCCTCTGTCGGAGCTTAGAGCACACAGAACAAAAACTGGAAAAAAGAAAGAAGCATCAAAATTTCGCTAGAGAGCAGCTTCTGTTCCGATAAACCACTTATTTCAGTGTTTCTGAAAATCTACCTGTATTTTTGAAACATTCCTAGCAGGCCGCAGCTGCATACCAGTCTTTCTGAGGCAGCTCCTTGATGGGTATGATGTCCGACGACCTTGCGGCATATGTAAGCTTGCTGTCTTGCTCTTCCACCTCTGCTTTACATTGTGCGCCCTTCCTTCAACGGAAGTCCTAAGAATGCCCCCTTTTTTGGGGGCTTTACTCTCCAGCCGGTAGCATTATTCACTGCGGGTGCTTTTCATATTCGTTCTAGGAACCAAACAGAGGGATTGTAGTGAGTTGAGAGACACGAGCAATAGTAGAAAGGTTGGCAAACCGGTTTCAGGGGATGTTAAATGTCACCTTCTATACTTGATCACGTGGTCACTAGATGTGGCAGTTTGTAAAAAAAAAACACCCGAGCAGATGACACGTGCTCCGGCGTTCCCTTTGACAGTGGACCCCTCTGCACTTATACTGCGAGAGTTGCGCATGGTCCGCTTGATACTTATGTCACTACATGCGGAAGCTACCCGGAAAACTATCTTTTACTATTTCCTGACTATCATGACACAAGGCCCTTTTTTGATGCCCTGCAGTCAGGAAAAAAATGGTGATTTCATGGGCATGAACGGTGGAAAGGATTTGCCAGCCAAAACATTACTAGCCTCATGCATCGCTAAACAGGTGTATCGGTTGCCACTTTCTTTTTATTTGTGGCATAGCTACTTCAAACCTTCAAGAATATGAATGGGGTTCGGAGAAACATCGGTCATGATGTGATGCAAGCGTGGTGAGCCGATAGAGGGAAAGATGAGGTGAAGCAGCGCAACATTCATAGTTAGAAGGCGGTCTCACACTTACATACACAATGCAGTGCTCAGATTTAGTAAAACATATGAGAATCAATTATTTCAGCTATAAAACGAGCTCCGCTCGCACCGCAATTAGTATGTGAGACAGATGCTAATTGCACCCGCTGAACTTTGAACAATGAATCTAATGATATCATAGTCAAGTAGATTTTTAATCTAAAAAGTACGTATTTAATTTGATATGCCTTAGGCAGTATTCCACTTAGTGTGAAAAGTTTATAATATTCGCGCAATCCTGCAGAACAAACAGCACAATACACACGTTCGGCTTAGTTTAAAGGCCTTATCAAGCGAGAAAAGTGCCTGTCGCTGTCTACAGAAGTGCTAAACAAAATCATCGGTTGACACCATAGATCACCAAAATTTTCAAAATTATGAAGTCATCAAGTGACATCACCCTTTGGTCTGAATTGGGCAGGTCTCCGAAAAACCGACAAACCCCTTGAAGCGCAGAAAGCTTTTGGCGAAGTAATACAGTCGACCGAGAAGTAGAAAAGGATGGATGCTTTGGCGTTCAAATCCTCTAAGACAAACGCGTATGGGATCTTGGGAGTCTTTTTGGTACAGAAATTTCACACCCCACCTGCGCCCCTATTGGGCACTTACGAATGCAACGGTATATCTGTTAGAATCTGATCAGTTTCTGCGCATGGCACTGCAGATATTTTTATTCCAGTTTTAGACAGCAGCACAGTGGTGTCGTATACGAAGTGTTCACACGAAACGATTGCGTCATTAGCGCTCACCTATGTGAGTACTCATAGCGCCAGCCTGTGATAAGGTTAACGCGAAAACTCATGCTCAGTCTTTTTTTCAAGGTTCCAATTCTTTTGTTTCAAACTTAAAATTGCCTCCGCTTCCCACCCACTTTGTGCTTTTATTATCTCGTGTCTCTTGACAGCACGCTAGAAGATTGGAACCCTTGGCTTAGCGAGTGGAAGCTGCAAAACTAGACCGGGTATTGCATTTGTCTATTGGGAGGTGCAGGAGAATAGGCGGATCACACATTTCTGGCTGCACCCAGTGAGCACTCGAATAAGTTCAATGAAGAAATACGCTTGAGTGCGTCTACGTTTTCTGCGAACGTCTCATTTTCTAGGTGTCTATGGTGGCCGATGCTGAGAGTAAATGCGTTATGTTGCGCAATGGTCAGTGAAGGTTGGGTGTCTAGAAAGTAAGATATAATATGGACTACATGAACGAACACAGTATTTGCCATAGCTTAGCTTTGCTAGAGGTCAATGGTGACCGTCTTGTCTATTTCGTAGAGTTCAAGCTTTTTTCCTGCTACCTTTCTGCTAGACTAGTCATTGCCCACTACACAAGCAAATGGCACCACATCAATTATGTTCGAGGACACAATGATCATACGCAATACATGTATTACCATAATTTGAGAGTAAGTATTACGCTAGCAAACACAATTTTTATCAAGAAGTTGCCATACTGAAAATATTGTTTCCGATCTTTAAAAGGGGTCAAAACACTTGTTTTTTGTTTTGCTGCGCGTGGCTGGGAACGCCATAGAGCTCACGCAGCCATTCACAGTGTTTGCCGCAGCCAGGAAAATATGGTTTATTAACTCACAGTTTATTACAAGTTACTGCCCACATGCAAGTTTGTTTTCCACCAACTTGCCCGCAAACTATCCACAACCTTGTCAAGGGGCGCTTTTAAAGTATGAAAAAGGCCTCTATGAAGGTCACCGAAATCGAAACTGGTGGTCTGCAGCATCTGAAGTTATCCATCACGAACTGGCAAAAAAAGCTCGGGGGCTTAGTATTTTTTAAGAATGATTTGCAGAGGATTCAAGGTACCTCTCAGTTAGCAACTGTTGCCCCTCTGTAGAACGTTTATAGAGGATGCTTGGCCTTGCGACCTCCCCTCCTCTTGCAAGAAAAAAAAACGTGACGTGCGATAAGCCACCACCCCTTCACATAGGCAGACGATCCTTTCGAAAAAGGTTCATGGTATACTACCCTTCAATCAGTGACACTTTGAACGCACACTCCCAAACACTCCTCACCTCCCCGCGAAGCAAAGACCACCAGGTAATGTCCTACGAGTCTCAAAACTATAAGAAGGCAAGCTAGAGTTCTCTGTGTACTTCAGAAACGCTTCTGGAGTCTCCTGGCTACAATGGCGAGCAGCCAAGCAGGTCCTGGAATCCTCGGCACAATCGTCGAACCACTTGGTCAGGAGTGTGGCATGCTTTGTTCTCTTTCTTTCTCTCACCCCGTTTCTTTCTCTTTTTTTCAGCAGCCTGTTGAGGTTACATTGAGTATTGGAGACGTAGCGACTAAAATTACCCACTGTGCTAGGCACTGAAGTCTAAAATCTGGAAAAATAACCCATAGGTGTTTCGGCGGCGTAGTCACGTTTAGCGGAATCACTTTTGACAAAAGTCAGAACTGACACGAGACAACTTCATGGTTCTTTTTCACAGATGACGCCACGACCGAAAAGCGTTTGCAATATCTTTATTTGTTGAAAATCTTTTAAGTCAAGCGCTGCTACGCGAATCTGATGAGCACTGGTAATTACAAAACATGACATAGTCCGGCTAGTCCACCACCTTATTAAATCATGTGCGATAATTGTGAATTACCTATAAAAATAAATTTGCAAAAACCAGCTAAGCAGAAAAATGAGCTAAATTCACTCTGTCTTACAATTTTCTAATTAACTTATGACACTTTTTCTGCATAGAAAGTCTTGCTGCTTCAATATTGAAAATTTAAGATCTTTATCTTAAACAGTTTTTTTCACTTCGTTGCTTATGCCTGAACAAGTAGATCCATAAATTTGTGAATTTGAGCAGTTATTATTCATGAGCTATTCCTCAGAACGCGAAACAACTTCGCGTAGATATTAGATACATTGTAGCCTGGAAACTCCTTCAATATTGTTGTTCTACAGAAAAGAGAAAAAAGATTATGCACACAAAAACTACATTGTTTTGCTCATTTCGATTGAAGCCTGCACGACTTTTTGATTGCTTTACTGGCTAAATTTTTTTTATAGTAACCTTGTATATAGCCTTATGAAGAGGCTCAGGAAATTTTATTTGGTTATATTGAACAGTTTCGCCACACTGCCAGTGCAACGGAGGCTTTTACAGCAACAGCATTGGTGTTTGCTCTCACTGTTTTGAGTGCCATGCAAAACCACTTCAGGCTAGGCCAAAATACTAGCTGTCATTAGAAAGTGGAGAATGTAAGCTTTCTGATGCAATACAATTCACATCGATAGGCTGAGCGTAGAACGTCAGCCAACAGTGATTTCAATGAAGAGCGGGTGCTGCCGGAGTGGGACCACCGCCTTATTAAATCATTTTGTTGGGCTAATTGGTGCATGCTTACTCAATTGTAAAAAGATGCATACCATTGGGGAAGAAAATATAGAACAGAACAGAACGGGTGTCACTCGCAACCAGCTTTATTCTCGAAAAATCAGGGAAATATATGAGCGTAGCAACCTTGCGCACGCACATTGCCTCACATGCTAGTAAAAGAAGCACGCGATAAAATTGACAACAAAAGCATTATGACAGAAAAGCTACTAAACGAAAAAAGATTCTGAAGAATGAAACTCCCCACCACGCAGAGAAAAGGATGTATTACAAGCAGGTGTATCTTTCTTCTTTTTATTGTAGTAATACTCTATTATTTTATTTATTTTATTTATTTATTTATTTACAATACTGCCACTCTCATCTGAGAGCATAGAAAGAGGGCATACAAATGTGTGTACAAGAAACATGTGAATCTGCAGGCTTGATTCATGAGGAAGAACAAAAAAGAACATATGCACACAAAGACAGAATAAGTGCACAACTTTACACATAAACACGCCTATATTACAAGCTGTAGTAACAAGAAGAAGAAATAAAGCAAAGAAACAAGTCCATCAAAAAGGTAAGAATAGTTCCAATACAAGACTGCAGCAACGAAATACACAAGAAATTAACAGATTTGTAAGCTGGAAATGCTACACGTGTGCTGTTCGGTTAGCGCAACAATAAGTGTTATTTCTACACTGAATAATCTAGCATTTCGACGAACTTAGATAACGAGTCAGTGCTTGTTATCACAGGGTCGAGTTTATTCCACTCGCGTATTGCCATGGGAAAGAAAGAGTACATAAACGTGTCGTTACTGCAAGAATATTCGGTTATGGTGCGGTCGTGTTTGTGACGTGTAGGGCGGGTCTGAGAAAAAGATATGTATTTATGCGTATCAATCTTGTAACTGTTATGAATTAGCTGGAACGAGAATTTTAGGCGAGCGTGCCTCGCTCTAACTGACAAACTTTTTATTCCTGAATCAGCCAAGAGGTTAGTGGGAGAGTCACTCCGTTTATATTTATTGTAGATGAACCTTATAGCCTTTCGTTGGACACTTTCAATCTTTTTCATGAGGGTAGTCGAGTGCGGAAACCATATCGTGCTTGCATATTCCAGAAGCGGTCTTACGAACGTTCTATAAGCTAACAGCTTGGTAGGAGTGGGGGACGTCTTTAGGCACCGTTTTAGGTAGAACAGTTTGCGCAACACGGCGGCGGTAATATTTGTGATGTGGCCCCGCCGCGGTGGTCTAGTGGCTAAGGTACTCAGCTGCTGACCCGCAGGGCGCGGGTTCGAATCCCGGCTGCGGCGGCTGCATTTCCGATGGAGGCGGAAATGTTGTAGGCCCGTGTGCTCAGATTGGGTGCACGTTAAAGAACCCCAGGTGGTCTAAATTACCGGAGCCCTCCACTACGGCGTCTCTCATAATCATATATTGGTTTTGGGACGTTAAACCCCACATATCAATCAATATTTGTGATGTGTGAATCCCATCTAAGATCGGAAGTAAGCGTGATTCCTAAATATTTGTGTTGCGAAACCTTACTTAAGGGTATGTCATTAATAAAGTATGTAAACATAGAAGGCTGTTTTTTTGTTGAAACAGTCATGGTAACGGATTTTTTAATGTTTATTGTCAATCGCCACTCAGAACACCATTTCGTTATTTTACTAAGCGACGTGTTAAGCATTAGGTGGTCCGTATAGCTATTAATTTCCCTGTAAATAATGCAGTCATCTGCAAATAACTTGATGTTGCACTCGATATTGGAAGTTATGTCGTTAATAAAAATTAAGAATAAGAACGGTCCCAGGACTGACCCCTGCGGGACCCCGGATGTCACAGGTACGGTCTCAGATGGTGTGTTTTCGAAGACAACAAACTGGGACCTGTTCGGGAGGAAGTCTTTTACCCATGTCGATATTGCGCCTTTGCCAATCACGTTTTCCAATTTCCGAATTACTTTAGTATGGACTACACAATCAAACGCCTTGGAAAAATCCAACAGAATGATGTCTGTTTGCGCGTGGTTGTTTATTGATAGTGCGAGGTCGTGAACTACTTCTGCTAGCTGTGTAATAGTTGATAGGCCGCTGCGGAAGCCGTGCTGATGAGGTGATAAAAAGTTCACTTTTTCCAAGTAAACAGTTAGATGCTTCAGGATTATGTGCTCAAGTAATCTGCATGACGTGCTTGTTAGTGAAATAGGCCTGAAATTTGAAACGTCATTTTTGTCTCCTGATTTGGGAGTTGGTACTATTTTTGCTATTTTCCAGTCTTCCCGAAGGGTAGATGTTGAAAGCGACTTGCGAAAAATTAGGCCGAGGTACTTGCTACACCATTCTGCATATGTTTTGAGGAATTCATTCGGTATGTCATCCGGGCCGGTGGATTCTTTCGGGTCCAAGTTGAGCAATTGTTGCGTAATTCCAGCGTCTGTGATGTTAATTTCGTCAATTTTGTCAGTATTGTGCTGTTCCAAATAAGGTGAAATGCCATTATCTTTCGTGAATACCGAGCGGAAGAAATCATTATGCGCATTCGACTTCGCTACCTTCTCTTCTGCTGTTAGTGTAGGCGACGCTTCAGGACTTTTACGAAAATGCCTCCAGAATTTCTGCGGGCTATTTGTGATAAAGTTTGGAAGGATTACGTTGAAGTAATGCTGTTTGGCTTGCTGCGTCTTTGTTTTCAGTCTCATGACTGCATTTAATAACTTCTCGTTACCTGGTGAGTTGGCGGGGTCGATCCTCATGCCCGCCGTAACCTTTTTACTTGACGTTTCGTTTGGATAACTTCTCGATTGATCCATGGGTTTTTTAGGTTGTTTTTTTTGTGTTTCACAGGTATAAAGGTATTGATGCAGTGAAAAACAATGACCTTGGACTGAAGCCACAACAAATTTACATTTGCGGACATGTCTGAGGCAGTTTCAAAAAAAGGTTCGAACTCATGCGCGAGATACGTTTGAATACTGTCATTGTTGGCTTTCTGATAATTGATAATGGTTACTGCGGTAGGGCGAACTGTGAATTTACAATCAAGTACCAACCGACAAACAGGCATCTTGTGGTCAGACATCCAGTCAGCAACGCTTATCTCGATTTGCTCGTTTGGAAAATGGTCACTCAGAAGGTCGAGGTCGAGAATATTTTCAGTGGTTCCTTGTATGCGTGTTGCATCGGCTACTACCTGATGAAGGTTAAAATCAAGCATTAAATTAACCAGTGCTTTCGATGACAGAGACGTGTGGTGCATAGTAGCCCAGTCAAAATCAGCGAGGTTGAAGTCACCCATAATAATCACACGATTGCTGCGTGCATGCTGCGAAAGAAATTCTTGGATGAAAGATATACGGTCTTCACCGGAGGACGGGCTACGATAGACGCATCCAGTTTACTTTACTTTATTTCCTTAAAGACCCCACAGGGGGGGGTGTTACATAAGGGGTGGGTTGTACAACAAAGATACAAAAGCCACAGGTTAACATTGCAGATGCATTGACACACTTTAAATAAAACGTGATGGACAGGTGATTGAAACAACATCGTGGGGAAGGTCATTCCATTCTTTGGCGGCGCGGCAGAGAAATGATGCAGAAAATGTTGAGCTGCCAGATCGGGGTCGGAGACTTGAAGTGGATGGCCAGTGCGGGGAGAAATGCGTGTGGCAGGAGCGATGTAAGGTGGTTGCTGCAGTGAGCTGTGATACAACTTGTGGTACAGTGACAACGTAGCAATTCTACGGCGAAGGGAAAGACTTAATAGACCGGATTCATTTTTAAGGGATGAAACACTGACATCGTAAGAATAAGAAGAATGAATGAAGCGAGCGGCACGATTTTGAACTGCTTCGATAGCGTTGATCAGATAAACTTGGTGAGGGCTCCAGATGGGTGATGCGTATTCTAGTTTGGACCGGATTAGCGACTGATAGGCCACTAGACGAATGTGATACGGTGAGTGACGTAGGTGACGTTTTACAAATCCTAATGATCGGTTGGCTGATGAAATCATGTTAGTGATATGCGTTCGCCAGGAAAGATCAGGGGTAAATGTTACACCAAGATACTTATAGGATACGGCTGTTTCGACTGGCATGTTAGCAATTTCATAAGAAAATTGGAGTGAGTTTTTGCGGCGGTGGAAGGAAACTAATTTGCATTTTTTAGGATTAAGGGTCATAAGCCAATGGTCACACCAGTTTAATACTTCATTAAGGTCATTCTGTAGTGCTGCTTGTTCAAAAGTGTTAGTTATTTTGCGGTAGATGACACAATCATCTGCAAACATACGAAGGTTGCAGGATAAATTGTTAGGTAAGTCGTTAATGTAGATTAGGAACAAAAGCAGGCCAAGGACAGATCCCTGTGGCACTCCAGACCTAACAGGAAGCGAGTTAGATTTGACGTTGTTAACGAAAACAAACTGAAAGCGGTTAGTTAGAAATTGAGCAATCCAATTAAGAAGTTCTGCTGGTAGATTTATTTGAGAAAGTTTTTTTAGTAGGCGCTGGTGTGGAACTTTGTCGAAAGCTTTATTGAAGTCAGGAAAAATAGCATCAGTTTGGAGGCCACCATCAAGGTTAGCATGCAGGTCATGAAGGAAAAGGGCTAGTTGGGTTTCGCATGAGCGGCCTTTTCGAAATCCGTGTTGAGAGGAATGAAAGAAATTGTTAGAATCAAGAAAATACATGACATGAGTGTATATGACATGTTCCATGAGTTTCCAACACACGCTGGTTAGTGATATGGGGCGATAATTTAACGGGCAGTCTCTTTTACCTGTCTTGTGAATCGGATTGACCTTCCCACACTTCCAGTCGAGAGGCAGAATACCTGAGGACAGTGACAGGGAAAACAGCGAAAACAAAAACTCGGCTGATATGTGCTTTGTATTCTTTAACAGCTTGGATGTAATTTCGTCGGTACCCGCCGAGGATGACAGTTTCATTTTTTCTATTAAAGACAGGATCCAGTGATTGTACTCGGGCCGTCGCAAGCTATCTTACAAAAAACAGCCTCCGCACTTGCTACCTCGGGCAAACATGTGAAAGGGATACATTTTTCAATTAATAAAGCTACCCCTCCCACTCAAGTTGGCCTATCTTTCCTGATAACTGAGTAGTTTGGGGGAGCAATTTCATGGCTGGATAGGTCTGGGGAAAGCCATGTCTCCGTTATAGCCACAAGGTCAGGATCATAATCAAGTAAGATATGCTCGAGTTGTTCTATCTTGTTTAGTATACTCCGGGCATTTATGTTCCGCAAGGTTAGCTCTTTAACAGCGCGTTGCTTCGAGTCGTCGGCTTGCTCGGGATTTCTTTTTGCTTGGTTTCTTTCATTGGACCTTTGCTTGAATTTTGGTCGTTTTTTTTCATCGGTATCTTGTCGCTCATTTCATCGCTCCAAACGAATGCGCGCTTGTCAATGTACAATTTGTCAAATGAAAGGGTAACCTTTTCTCTGTTTTCACGGTTTGGCTTCGCACTATCCCATAGCTTCTTTCTTACTTCTCGTACTTTCGGCGAGAAGTCTTCGCTGTTAGCAAACGAAGTACCTTTCAGTTTGAATCCTCTTTTTAGAATTTCTGTTTTCTATCTCCAGTCCAAAAGCCTAAAAATTACTGGCCGGGTTTTTTTTGGGTGCAGGTTTACCTAACCGGTGAATTCGTTCTATGGCAACCTTATCTAACTCGAGTATCTCATTGAATATAGTCGTGTTCACGGTGTCCGCTAACGTATCGCTTGTTTCTCCGTCAACCTCTGAGAGACCGTAAACAATCAAGTTATTGCGCCGGCTACGGTTGTCCAAGTCATCCATTTTCTTTTCCAGAACTTCAATGGCTCGACTCATAGAATTAATCTGAGTTTGGCAAGATTCTATTTTAACTTCTAGTATAGCCAGGCCATCTAATTTCTTGTCAATGTTAGCTAGCCGCTCTTCCTTAATGTCTCTGATGTCGGCCGCTATTCCTTGCAGTTGCTTTGCAATGGCAGCTAAATCCGGGCCTGGGTTTGATTCGATATCCCCGGCTAGCATGAGCAATTTTCGCACAGACACTGCAGTTTTATAGATACAACAACACAGCCATGGGCACAGCAGCTCTACCAAAAACGGGTCACTTGAACGATAGCATTTTCCGTAATTTTTCGTACCTGCAGTAGGAAGACGAACGGATTAGACGCCATACTGGCAGAGCCGCCATGCCCAATAGCTGCGGTGCTGGCGGGTAGGCAATTTATAAGCTTGGTGGGTGGTGGCGCTGGTATGAAGTGATGCGCCAAGTGGTCGGTGCACGTTGAGTTCCGGTGATGCAGTGGCAGATACTGTAGATTATCCATGTGGCAGGTCGCATTTGGAAGCGCGTGGCAGCTGGTGACGTCAGGGTCTAGTGCAGTCCAGGGCAATCCATGTAGTTCGGCGCTTCTAGCGGTGCCGAGAAACGCCGGTCCCACGAACATCTGCAGTAGGAAGACGAACTGATTAGACGCCATACTGGCAGAGCCGCCGTGCCCAATAGCTGCGGTGCTGGCGGGTAGGCAATTTATAAGCTTGGTGGGCGGTGGCGCTGGTATGAAGTGATGCGCCAAGTGGTCGGCGCACGTTGAGGTCCGGTGATGCAGTGGCAGATACTGTAGATTATCCATGTGGCAGGTCGCATTTGGAAGCGCGTGGCAGCTGGTGACGTCATGGTCTAGTGCAGTCCAGGGCAATCCATGTAGTTCGGCGCTTCTAGCGGTGCCGAGAAGCGCCGGTCCCACGAACATCTGCAGTAGGAAGACGAACGGATTAGACGCCATACTGGCAGAACCGCCGTGCCCAATTTTGCGTGCTAAGGTGTCTTTTTACTCTTTCAAAGGAACGATACACTGAAAAACCTAGCCTCACACTTGCAGGAACCACAATGTGCAGGCAAATATGCTGGTGCGTAAAGAACAGAATTAGGGAGCAAGAACGTCCTGTGAAAAATAAACTTTCAGCATATTTGTCAGTACACTGTGGTTTCTGCAAATGTGAGGTTAGGTTTTCCATTGTATTTATCTCTGGAAAGAGTAATGACACCTTAGCACGCAAAACTATGGAAACATACTACATTAAATAGAATAGAGATGCGCATGTTAGTATTACATCTGTTCCTCTGCATGGCGGAGAACTTTTGTTTTTAGAATGATTCTTGTTTAGTGAATTTTTTGTCATCATTATCATGTTGTCAATCTTATTGCATGTTTTTTTTACTAGCATGTGAGGCAATGTGCACGCGCATGGCTGCTACGCCTATATAGTTCGCTAATTTTCCAAAAATAAAGATAGTTGCGAGTGACGCCCTTTCTGTTCTGTCCTGAATTTTGTTTCCTGATGATATGCATCTCTACGTATTTCAGTATGTACTGTGTCACTTTCCAATAACGAAATCGTTGCAACACCAAAAATTTCCTTTTCACCTGTCGTTTTAGTTACAGCAAGGGTAAGCTTTATGCAGAAAAATACAAGAAATAAAACCTTTAAACTATGCACCAAAATAAAAATATCAGGATAAGCAAAATGAAAAAGATGCAGCCTAATTGCTCGCACCTATAATTCCTACCAAAAGGGAATGCTCTTTCTCTCAAAGGTGAAACTATAGCATGCTTACACAATGGTCAGTTGACCTTGCAATCTCCTCCACCTCTCTCTCTCCCTACCCTTTGACCTGGACGAAGTGCAAGAAACACACTATCTTCAAAAATGGGCGTAACCCATCGACCGACGCAAAAAATTCGAGAAACCTTTAAAGTGTTGTTTATATACAGCAATGGTGCTCACAGAGTGTATCAATATGTAAGGTACCTCTCTTACCCACTGACCCTCCTGCATATCACAGAACAAAAGGAGCATTTAAGGGCTCAATTATCTTTTATAGACACAGTCTGGGTACTTACACAAAATATTTGCATAGCGTTTTTTCTATTTCTGTATGTAGCTAATGTCACATTCATTGTGGATGGAACAGTTAGTTACCTAGAAAAAGTTTTACAGTGCTCAGTCACGATTTCGGTTTGAAAGGGTGCTAAACAAGTGAGGTGCGACGTGATGTGGTCTTCATGCGAACATAGCTGCCTACACGAAAACAAAACCGCATGGACGTGGTCACCACACAGACAACTTTGTTCAATGAAGGCTTTCTGTTAGCAGTGATTATTGGTCCTGAGATGTAAATATGCGTGACCAATAAAAATGCGCCGCCAAAGACAGGACATCAGCCTTCGCGCTCCCATGCAAGTCTGCCCCCTTTTTAATTGAAGAAGTCTGCCAAGAAAGCACTCGGAAGGGTTGTGGGAGCCAACACAAACTTAAGACTTAGAAGGCAGTGGGTTGTTTACACAATACCCAAAGGGGTGTTCTGCAAGTGGTGGTACGACAAGCACTGTAAAGTTGATTTTATGTGTGTTCCAGCACATATCGCTTTTTTTTGTAGGCAACTACCGTGCCCCTGCATACATATCCCAATGTTGAACTCGCCTGCAAAGCCTGCTCCGAGCAAATGCAATTGGAGGGGCAAAAGATACAAAGATGCAGCACCATCTTCTAACTGAAAGCTATTACAAAGCAGTGCAAATGTATATACAGTCCTTGAATGAGAAGAGACAATCATCCCATGAAAAATAAAGGAGACATTATTAGTACCTTTTTGACTATATTACGGCAATTAGGATAAAATTGTTCAGAAATTAAGGTGGACAAACACACAACTTTCCACCGGCAAAGACTGAACCTATAATCTTCGGATAGTGCATTCGATGCTGTTATTAATCAGCTAAAACAGCAGCTGTCCTCTTGTCGCCATTATCAATGTTTCTGAGCACGTAAACCTGGGAGTGTTAGTCAGCACGGTTCGTAGCACGTGATCTTTCTATGTGTTAGTAGCTGACAATAAGCCCTCCCGCACTACCTAAAGGCATTAGGTCTACGGGAAAGAGACCCTCGCTATGAATGAACACAGGAAATTTTAGGGACTAATTTTTCTTCGTTAAAGGGACTGTGTTCACCATGTGTTCAAAACGTGTTACAGAATTCTGCCTGCGATTAGAGCTGCAGTTTTTTAGTTTATTCAAGAGGTGAATCTGTACAGGCCAGAAAGTACACTGCCTGTACTTAAACATTTCCTTCCTACCTCTTTGAGTCTACGAGAGACACTGTGCATGCAATGTACACAGTTGTCTTATTCCTTTTTTGGGCTTTCGATGTGGCCTTCCAGTCCTCTTCCCGCCTAGGATCCATCACATACGTAAAAACGCTCACAGCTACCAAACAACCTATCTTGAGTGAAACCTGCAATCTTAACATGGGATGTTTACTCGTTGAATGCATCATCCACCTTGTTTGAGATTAGTCGATTGCCACCAAGCATTTTTCAAAGGCAAGTGCATACTGCGTCTTTTAGCCACTTTGGAATACCACGACACAAAAGCAGCAATGGCCAAGCACAGGGTTCATACCATCGATATGAGTGTTATTCTCTGAGAAACAAGCTTAAGTTCAAGAATTTAATTGTGCCACATTCAAGAAGCAGCTATGCTATTTCAAGACGTTGGAGCACATCCTAAGAAAACTTCAAAGTGGGTACAAGATTCTACTCTCAGCGTATTGATTCTGCCTAGTGAAACACCAAATAATCATCCGCAAAAAAGGGAGATATTAGAGCCAAGAAGTCATGAACCTTTTAATATTATTTTTTTCAGCACAGACCAAATACAAGTCATTAAAAGTCAAAGCAATGATTACCCAAATATAAACAGCCTTTTAGCGTAGAGGATCTGCTGTCCTGCGACAAGGATGCTATCGAATTTCTTTGAGCAGTATCCTTCCGTGGAAAGCGTGGAATGTCACTGGCAGGTGTTTGGAACTGTTTCTCATGCTGTTACTTGAGTCTACCTTTCCTGGCTAGGTCATAAAGGTGTATTTGTAATGGCAGGGTATTAGTATTAAATCGAGCACTGCATCAATGCTTAGAGAACTGCATTTGACCAGTATTTAAAAGAACGATAATAACAGATTGCTAAGTTTCAGTGCTGCACAATCTCCTGCTATGTGGATAATTTTTTACTGTTTAACATGGTAGAAACTGTGGACTGCAAGTAAGTTGTCAAGCCCAGTATGCAGATTTTGCAGCACAAGTTCTAGCATATTGTGGCAACAAATGAGATTCCCGAATGTTTCACAATCAAATCCCTGCGCTTAACACAGCTTTTTACGAAATGGTTCATAAGTTGGCGGTATAAGATTTGTCCATGGAAGCCACTGCTGCCTTTCTCAATGGGGCACACAAAAAGGACCAAGGAGGCAGCCATGCACATGGCGTTTATTTATTTATTATTTATTTACATTTCACTTACATCGCCGTGAGGCATTACGTAGGGGAGGTACACATAATAATGATTACATAGTTTTCAATCAAAACAATGAATTCAACAAATAAAACAGCACTCAAAATATTTTGAAAGAAAAAAAACACTCGAATATTGGTGAGTAAAAACAACGTCACAGTCATGCCTTTGAAAAAATGCACACGCTTCGAGACAGCAAACCATTCTTAGTGGCAGTGATATTGTAGGAGTTGTTACAATGAAAAAAAAAGGGATTCATTATCAGTTTCATTGACGAGATCATCCGGTAGACGGTTCTATTCCTGTATTCTTTTTACGAAAAAAGAACTACCGAAAAAGTGGGTATTGTAACCGCCTTGCAGAAGATTCAGTGTGGATTACTCAACCAACAGGTGGTGGAAGCAATTTCTCAGTAAGAGTGTAGATTTCATATTGCAGATTAAAATGAAGAGTTGCCTCTAGCCGAGGATTTGCTTACGCATGCGAGGTATCCAAGGCTGGAAAGGAACATCTGAAGGGCTGCAAGAAAAGAAGACGGCTGTCGCCTTTAGCATTCATGGTATTTCTCATAAAATCTACTGGAAAATAGTGAGAAAGTGCTGGAGTTGAAGTAGTATTTATGGCCCCCGAAACTTTTTGACCTACGCAGATTCATCGACGAAAGGAAAGGAAGGAAACACTTTCCCACTCGTCACAGGCAGAAGTATGTAACCTGTGTTAAAGGCATGATGTACACAATCACTGACATCCAATAGGAGCTACATCCATCAGATGGGACGCTGTCTTAAAGATAGACTCCATGAAACCTTTATAGCCTACAAACAATAGTCACAAGACAATTTCGAATCTGTGAGTGGGATTGTAGGTGTCTTCGAAGACACCATAGTACTTTCAATAGCCTTTATCAGGGGGTTATTCCACTGTGTTAATTTTTAAACATTAAATCATTCGGGTTATAACCAATACATGAGTGGTTAGCAATCGAGTGTCCAGATAGATTACACAATTATTAACAAAGTTTCATTCATTTATTCACCTTTGAAATATTTTCAAATGGTTAAAGCAAATGAATAGCTGTGCCACACGTCACCTCGTCGATAGGGATATGCTTTACAGGCTGCAGTTGTTTCAACTGCCATGATAAAATCATACTTGTTCTCCTCATAGACTAATTGGAATGAAATTATAATAATGCTATAAAACGAAGAAAGTTGTACAAATATAATAACGCTGACTCTAGCGAAACGCAAGAGGCCATGATAACAGACGCAACGGAAGAGGTCATGGCAAACTAGCGCCTTCTAGCGCCTTCTGAAGACCGTTGGGCGATTTTACAAAGCAGCACACAGCACTTACCTTACCGCCTTACAATCCTCTAAATTTTATTTCCTTTCCCGAACTCTCCCAGATATGCTTGCAAATAATGTACGTAAATTTTGGCGCTTAATTAACCCTTTACCAGATAACACTATAGTTTTAGTAGATGATTTTGACAATCCAGTTCCTACTGACATGTGCGCCGATCAACTTAATGACACTTTTAAAAACAACTTTTCTCGAGTTCTTAACGTCATCCAACCACATGTGCGAAATTTCAATTATATTGCCATGCCACCAGTTTCCATTGATCATTCCGGTATCGCTAAACTTATAGATAACTTGCCCATTCACTCATCCCCTGGCCATGACAATATTGGTACCAAATTTCTGAAAAGCACCATTACTTACAGTTCAGTGATACTAACAAAAATCTTTCAACAGTCCTTAGATACATCAACCATTCCTACACAATGAAAAATCGGGTGGGTGGTCCCAATCTTTAGGTCAGGCAATAAACACTCTCCGAAAAATTATCGCCCTATTTCGTTAACAAGCACTTCCTGTAAATTATTAGAACATGTCATTTTCACCAACCTCATTTCCTTCCTTGAATCGAATTCTTTTTTTACACCAGCACAACATGGGTTTCGCAAACATTTTTCATGCGAAACACAGCTCATATATTTCACTCACAAAATGTATCACATTTTAGACCGTTCATCATGTGCTGATTGCATTTTTTTAGACTTCAGTAAGGCTTTTGATAAAGTCTGTCACCAACTACTACTGTTCAAACTGAACCTACTAAATATTGACAATAGTTTACTCAAGTGGATTGAGTGTTTTCTGTTTAACCGTGTTCAATATGTTACTGCTAACATTACAGTTCGTCATCTGCTGCGGTCCACGCAGGTGTGCCGCAAGGGTCAGTTCTTGGTCCACTGTTGTTTGTAATTTATATTAATGACCTCACGTCTTCACTTTCTTCTAACATTCATCTTTTTGCAGATGACTGCGTCATTTTTCGTGAAATAACTAGTAATAATGACAGTTTAGGCCTCCAATTTGATCTTAACAAAGTAGCAGCTTGATGCAGCACATGGCGAATGGACTTAAACATCGCTAAATGTAAGGTAATGCGCGTAACTAGATGTGCTAACAACCCACCAAAATACTACTTAAGCAACTTCCCTGGGCAATCTTATCAACCTTGGCAACCTTAGCAACCTGGGCATTCCTTATCACATCTACCTTATCTTGGGCACCCCACATCGCATACATTACTAATAGTGCTCATCGAATGCTAGGCTACATACGTCGTAACTTTTCAAAAGCACCTTCTGCACTAAAACTTATTTTGTACAAAACATTAATACGTTCCAAACTTGAATATGCATCATCAGTGTGGGATACTTACCGCGATAACCTGGTTACTTCACTTGAGCGCGTACAGAATAACTCCGCCCGTTTCATGCTTTCTAACTTCAATCGCATTGCCAGTATCAGTTCAATGAAATCCAGTCTAGGCCTTCCTTCCCTTGCATCCCGTAGGAAAATATCTCGTTTGAGTACATTTCACATAATATTGCATCATCCCACCCTACATAACCAGTTAATCCTCAATCCTCAGTATATATCCCCTCGCATCGACCATCGTCATAAGGTTGGAATCGCATCCTGCAATTCCCAGTGTTTTTCTCGATCATTTATACCTCGTACATCAGTAGATTGGAACCACCTTCCCAAAGACATCGTCACTATCACTAATAACAATGATTTCCGTCAAAACTTACTCAGTATTGTATGAGCTAAACGTTACTCGAAATTGTGTGTTATGTTCACGGTCATTGCACAGCTACTATTGTATAATCAGGAGTTTTTCTTTAATTTTTTATTTTTATGTTTGTTGCATTGTTTATTCTCATGCTGTATTTTCTCCGCTGTACATTCTGCTGTATATTAAGTATTTTTCAAGCTTAATATTTTCGTTCTGTATTTTCCATTTGCTTGTAAACTTTATTTCTACTCCCCTCTATAATGCCATATGGCCCTGAGGGTAAATAAAATGAAATGAAATGAAAACTGGTGGCCCGGGGAACATGGTGAAACAGTTGTTTAAACTAACAAGGGGCTGCCACTCATTCAAAGGGCCTAATTTTTCTAGACATAATCACACAGAGCAACCTAACAATGATTCTGAGAGTAGAATACTTTATATTATTTTACTTTATTTAGTGCATACATCATATACACTACATGAATCGAGATATCAAAAGTAAATGTACGCAAAAATGGCACATTTATGATTTTTAGGGCATGGTTGTGTTTGGCGTTGCATAGATTCTTGCCAGACTTGAGGAGTCAGTGTTGCCAAACTGCCACCAAATTTGGCAGAAAATTTGCTCCTGTCGTTACGGCTTCTCCGTGAGGATTTTGTGTCGTCCGGGGTGCATTTCGCGAGCGCATGAGCGACACTGGCCGTTTTAATAAACAGAATGAAACGCGCCTTGCAGACGGGATGCGTTCTATTGCTGTGTGCTGCTGTGCGATGAAGAGGCCGTTTAATTTACGGAAGGAACCACGCCTTGCAGAAGTCGGGGCGCGTTCTTTTGCTGTGCACGCTGCTGTGCAATTAAGAGATCGTGTCCGAGTTAGGAATCAACGACGCCTCGTCCGCAATGCATTTTGCGACAGCGGTAAAATACTTTTATACTGCATTCTTGATCTGAAAGACAATAAACATTCATTATTTAGAATTTCGGTCGTTTGTGCTTATTAAGGTGGGGTCCTGAAAGCGACGGCGGCTTGTCAGCTGGGTCCTTTTACAGGTACGTGCGAGTCACGCTTATTTCGCTGCTCCAACTGCGTCAATAAAGCACCGCCCAGGCGTATATAGCTGTAGCATATCAAACGTACCCCAATTAGCCATCCTTGGGACGTTTATTAGTTTAATGTGCACGAGTCCGAACGATATGTCTTGCGCTGACACAGCTAGGAGAAGCATAGCGTCCCCGTCGTAGCACGTGGTCGACGCGACACGATCAGATGAGAAAAAAAGTGGGGGAGCGGCAGCGCACCACCTGCCGCGACTCTATTCAGTTTTCCCCGTCGTCCCTATCATTGAGACGCAATCTCTTAATTGCACAGCTGCGTACACAGCAAAAGAACGCGCCCCGACTTCTGTAATGCGAAGTTCCTTCCAATAAATACGTCACAAACACACTCGCGAACAAGTTCATTGCACTCGTGAAATGCACGGCGAACGACGCGTTGTTGGTTCCCTCACTCTAAGATACAATCTCTTAATTGCAAAGCAGCGCAAACAGCAAGAGAACACGCTCCGACTTCAGGAACGCTCGTTTTAATTTAACCTTGTAATTAAAATGGCTAACGTTGCTCACGCACTTGCGAAGTGCACAGCGGACGACACTCAACTCTCACGGAGAAGACACAACTACAGGGGAAAAATTCACCGTTAAATTTGGCAGCAGTATGGCGACAACCACCCCAAAGCCTGGCGACTGACTTATCCAACGCCAAACAGAACCATTTCACTTTTGGTTGCATACAGTAGATTGCATCGGTGTCACACGAGCACTTTTGCTCGCAGAAGGGTTTATTTGGAAGTGTGGTAGTTTGGGCTCGGTGGTATGACATGACGATAGTTATAGAGCGAGAACATAACGATGACGGGTCTGATTTCTTGATCGCGATTAACAATGATCGTTGCTGAGCGGTGCGATGTAATCTGGATCGAGTTTGCCCGAAACAAGAGTGAAACCGCAATACGGGAGCCAAATCACGATCAAAAGTTCCCGTCTGACACCGGCAGTCAATGGAACTTACGTCACAATTAGTGCGTCGAAACATCCGATGGCAAAAGGGCTACAAAAGAGAAGTCTGCAAACCCCGCTACTTACCCAATCATGCAGCGTAAGGAGTGGTGAGGTGTAAGTCGTTGCCGCCACCGAACGCCTTGCTTAGTTGTACACGGGCAGGAGGGGGCACAGCAGAACACAAAGCCGATAAATTCAGCCAGGCAGACTCTAAATAAAATGAAATTTCACATTAATAACTACTGATGAAGAGACCGTGGCGAAACCCTAGAATATTTGGAGCGCGAAATGCTATAACGAGACTATAAAGCCCATGATGCAAGCCGGGACTTGACGTTGACAATGTATAGCCTCAGAGACAAACAAAGCCAATTCCAATCTTAAAGGCTATTGCTTGTTTTATAAGTAGGTAATTTTAGATATTTTTTGTGCAATTCGTAATATTATTTTTATTCATGACTGCATTTTTGTTTTGGTTACATCTGATGAGCGCAGCATAGAAATCATCGTTAAAACGCATCATGAAGGGGCAAAAAAATCAACTGACAAGTGCGTAACTGAAACTTTAGTTGCGCTCTAAAAGTCATAGCGTTATCCTACGGATATTTTAGTACGTACAGTAATTCGGTCCTTTGCAACTAACATTTGTCTCACTTATTTAGGCTGCCTTACGTGTCTTTTTATACTGTTACAAAACCACTTAATGTGAAGCTGAAATCGAACCTTGTGCAATTTTGATTTCGACTATTCTCGTCATCATCATTGTAACACAGTAGCATGGAGCATCTTTTCATGTGTTTTCACTCTGCACGCTCGGTCAAAGGCGTCAAGTTAGCGTGGCCTAGTCAAGCGTGAGGAGTCGTTAAAGTGGGACCGATAACGACAACCTCTAATGAAAAAATATATACGTGTTGTTATGGTGCCCCAAATATGCGCAATAATTGCTTTTAATTCACAATCGCACAAGTATGGACGCTTAACCTTGAGCAACATTGGTGGGCACTGCAGATGGGGCCAGCCGTTTGAGGTACCGGCCGATGCCGTTTTAAATACCCAGTGCGCTAGGTGTGAACAAACAGACAAAAGTACAGACTGACAGACAGACCGAAATTTTTAGCGTTGAAGGTTCCCAAGAAAGATTATTGTCTTTAAAAGCAGAGTACCTCCACAAAACAGCTAGGCATCATCAGTGAGCTCACTTGATGCGGATCTTCCTACACAAAATAATGTCCACAGCAGAGACATCTGAGCATCATCGGTGGTTTTTGGGCAAAGTGGATGCTGCTCAAACAGCGATTTCAGCTTTATTTCACCGTTGCAAGCCAAGAAACTGCATCTTTGGAACGGACGGTGATACTCCAACTTACCATAGCCGGTGGACCTGTTACCCTTATCTACAACAGTTTAGATTTTGGTCCTCCAAGTGAGATAACTCCACAACCAGAAATGAACACTTCATGCGCTATCTACGCCGACACGCAACAAAGGGTATACCCGCTGCAGCCTTCGCTGCTTAAAGCGGCAAGCTAAATAACGTCTCCGCTCTCCCCCGCTGTCTCAATCCTAGAAGTGCATGAATGTACCAATGAGTAGCAGCGCGACAAGATGATCAGACAGCAGACCTCCCCACGTATGAATCACCATTCGTGCGAACTAGTGACAATAGTCCACAATTGTCATGTACAGAGCTCACGAAGTTCACCATGCAGTGGCAGCTCGCACACGACTTCGAGCTCAAATCAGCCTCAGTCTAATTTATTAGTGGACAGTTTGATAAACGCAGATAAGATTTAGTTGTGTTGTGACCAACTATAAAAACACTGCAGTTGACCAAATGTATCGGTCGTCCAGACAGCTGCATAAACGTGACGCTACCTATGCATGTACATTATGCTGGAACAAAAAGCTCGCCTAATGGCTGGCAGGTTACCATACCTACACTGTTAACAACAAACATGCTGCTTTAAAAACTTACCCTTCACTAGCAGATATAGTAGAAAAAAACTGGAGTTTGTAAAAAACTACTACAGAAAAATAGCATCAAAGCTTCATTTACTGAAGAAAGGAGACTTCATTAGGAGGCAACCGGTCACGCTTCCAATTTCATAGAAAAAATGCTGCATTGTGGGACCAGTAACGGCCAGAACTTACAGCGTTGAAGTGCACGGTAGCATGTTAGGGAGAAAGGAGCACACCTGCGACATGTGCTTCAGCTGCTTGTGTTGCAACCAACTAGGAAAACACTGCAGTTGACCGAATGTATCAGTCGCACAGACAGCTGCATAAACCTGGTGCTGCTTCTACATCTACTACATAGAAAGCTCCGTGAAGTCATGTGAAGGAAGAATGGCATCTCATTAGCAGATATGCCTCAGTTCTGTGTCTTCTTGCTCGACCTACTCGAGCAAGGGTATCGTAATCGGTAGGTGAATTCATTCAAGCCGACATAAGCCTTACAGTCAAAGTGAAGCTGAAGCCAGGCCTTGGACAAATAGCAAGAGGACTGCAGTGGTCTGGTGGTATTTTTGTGCTGCATATTATGTTGTGCAGGCATGGCATCTCCTTGTTGGCATCTCCCACATTTGCTGTGGGTGATATTGTTTGCAGATTACTGCACCCTTTCACGATACTGCAATTTGTCGTTTAGGTTTTTTATAAAGAACGCAGTTTTTTCAGCAGGCATGCTTTCTCTATGTTGGTGTCTATTGTGTTTGTTGTGAGTGATCGTCCTTCTGTATTAGTGTGGCATTTCATTGCGGTGCAATTTGATCTTTATATTTGCTTGCACACAGTGTCTTCTGCAGGCCTGGTGTTTGCTGTGTGTGCCGTGAATGATAGATTTGGCAGTGACAGAATAAAACACTTTTTCGCGATTGCTTAATTTTTGGCCGATGTTTACTTACACGCAGTTATTAAGAAGACATGAAATTCTTTCATGACGATGCGAGTTCCCACTAAAGCTCTCAGAGCAGGGCACGTGAAAGAGCTACTCTATTGCATTTTCATCTGTCACAGGCACAACCAAATACTTGAGTACTGCAAACAGTTGTCAAGGCAGTATCGAACCAGAATGGGCACCCTTTTCTGTCCAAAAGCTCAGCATGTCTATGAATTTATTGCGACTTCGACCACCCTATTTAAATTCCTGCGCTTGACCCGCCTCGTCGAACGTTTGTGACAATCTAGTGCGTGTGTTTTCTCTTCCTCCCGCCCTCTTTTCATTTCTCATTCCGTTTTTTCGTTACCTATCGGTCTTCCTGCCCAAGTGCAGGGTAGCAAACCAGATACTTGCTAACTGGTGAACCTCCCTGCCTTTCATCATACCATATATATATCTCTCTCTTTCGACTGTGATTTTACTTTATTACTATATCCAGACTGATTTTCCTGTTTGTATCTTTTTCTCAAAACATTTCATTGCTTTTTATGTTCCCCAAGAGTAAAGGCTCTGTGAAATGGCTGTTTTTCTAGCTGCGTTGTTCTTATTGGTTCCACTTCCATAATTCTTGCCAATTATAGGGTTTGTTGTGGTTGGCACCTTGCATCATGCAAGCATGTAGGTCCTGTTGTAGTAGACCTTTTCTTGGATGTTCAATCTTAAAGCACTTTTTAAAACATGATTGTGGTGATGCATCAAATTAAGGCACAGTTTGATTTAAGTACTGCTTGCCCACTTCATAATGTAATGGTTCCCATGCTATATTTACAACCACACAGTAATAATTAAAATAGACAGGTAGTTTATTCTTCATGTCTGCATGCATTCATGTTAAGATGAAGCCTACGGACACCAGGCTCTTTGTAGCCTGGAAATTTGGGGTCCCAAAAGGCTTGTCCTTGCACATATCTTTGTCACATATGAATTCACTGTGTTTACTGTATCTAGATACATACGTGAAAAGGCAACGCAATTGTCTCCACCATGTGACTTTGTTCTTGTGTTTCTTTTTTTTTGTTAATGTAGTCACTCTGTGAGATGAACGTATGGTGCGGAGTTATAGAGTCCTAGTCAGGTGACCGATGGTGCTGTTTTTTGTCTCCTGCCCTACGGCAATCGTGTATTGTCAAAGAAATAAAGAGGCAAAAACATACAGTGCGGCTGCGTAAAGGAATCAGATTCATAGAAGGATTAGTATGGGAGGAACATGAGATTAACTGTAGTCTGCATTGTTCATGCTTCTTCTATTTCTTACTCAACCACACTAACTAACCATTGTTAGCTATTAACCAAATGAGTACACGAAGCTCAAAATGTTGCCATGTGTGTTATTGAATGTTTTAGCGATTATGTTCTTCATGTTGTCTCTACACTCGCTGTTAAACATGGGCTTGATGTCTATATACAACGTTGATGCAATGTGATTATTTGATTGTTGTTGCTACAATATTACCACCACGTTAAATCAACGTTATAATTTGAATGATGTTGCCTCGTTAAAAACAGCACGTTAGAACAACGTCATTATTTTATTTTGCTGCAACTCTAAAAACACTGTGTTATGGCAACGTTATACTATAAACGTCGGTGCAATGTTATATTTTACCGTCTAACGTTGCCTCACATTTGTTACATTCAAACCACGTTGACTCAAGGTTCTGCTTTACCTGGGAAGTAGTGTTTCTCAGGTTAGAACAAGGCCGAGAAATTTTCGAATCACAATCCCCCCTTCATTTTTTTTGTGAAGGGGTTAGGTTTAGGGCACAACTTCTCGGTTTGCTTGCAAGGCACGTTTGACCAGATAAAGTAATAATGGAACCCGCCTGTTGCTCGTGCAACGGCACCAGATATCTATCGCATGTGGCGTTGCTATGGCAACTCACGTGGTCATGGCATAAACTAAAGGTGGAAGCGTACAAGCTTGACGTGCTGAGAATTTGTAGACTTCCAGATTTAGTTCCTAATGGTTCCGAGCTTGCCATGGCCGTCCTTGCTGACTAGGAAATTCATATTTCCCCTGAAGTTTCGCTTGCTACAGCAACACAATTTTGTATTGAAGTTGCGTCATCCCGCCGGTAAATATCTGCTGCGGAGAGCAGGCCAACAGGGGTGCGGTGTGTTACTTCAACTGGTCTATCGCGTTTCGTGAGTGTTTTGGCCTATTGAGCAGCCGTTTTACACTGCGGTTTTGGGTTAGGGTTTTTCCGAATTAATTGATGACACAAAATACAGATGCCTAATGTGTTCTCGATTTATCGCTCAAATGAGGGTGATTCAGGAAAATTTGAGGCTGGTCAGCCATTTTGCCACAAAATGGCACAATTTCGGCAAATTTTATGGTTTTGGCACAGCTCGGCACACAAATGAGAAATTATATCAAATCAGCGCAATCACCGCATCTCATGCACCCCTGCATTTGCGCAACATGTATCAAACTTCAAAATGTTTTTTTTTCGTATTTTCATGACATTGGCTAAATAAAATTTTCTAAGCCATCGTATGCTAGCTCTAGGGCACCCGCTGAAGGCAATGTACTTCATTTTTATTGAGTAGAAGCAATGTAGGATCCAGTAGACATCGTACGCCATTGTGTTTGGCATGGTAGTTTCAGTGGAATCTCAACCCGAATTCTCTTCTTGCATGTTCTCTCCGTTGCCAAGCAGTTGGCAAAATTTAGCCAAAAAGCGTTATGTTTGCATTTTCCATTTGCAATACTGCACTTCGTAGGAATATCTGACCTGTGACTACTTACTTCACAAAAAAGATATTTTGATGAAAAAATATTTTTAGACATCTTAGGCTGTTAACCTCTTCTAGAAAGTATCACTTATTTCACAGAACTGTTGTCTATACTGAGACGCAAAATCACCTTTCACCTAAATTGATAGCAAATAAACAGTTAATTGTATGTAACAAGTTTCATCATCTCAATTTCTATTTCAAAGAATAAAATAATTTTTGATTTACCCATCAACGGCAATATGAAACTTTGAGACGTCGGCTGCCGTACGACGAAATGGCAAGATAGCTGCAAATGGAGAACTTCAAAACACATTTAGAGGCAAAGCTCTATAGGCCGTGAGTCGTTCCCCTCTGTAGTTGTACAAATAGTATGTAGTCACTTTGGGGGTAGCACAATAGATAGCGATAATGGTTTACACGCCATATACAGGGACAGCTTGATGATCAGTGGGGTGAATCGGCCGTCCGTACATGCATCCGCCCGTGAGTTTGTCCGTCTTTCTGTGCGTTCATGCATGCATCCGACTGTCGGTTCATCTGTTTATGCGTCTGGACGAACGGATGCTTCGCCCCACTCATCATCATTCACTCCATGGATATGCTGTAATCTTTTTTTTTAAAAAATAAATTGTTGTGACAAAGTTTGGCACATAAAAAGAACTGTTTTTTGTTTTTAATTAGGTAAAAAGATTATTTTTATTACAACCACCAAAAGGTGCAACCTGCGTCTCATTACGGACATGGTGACTATATAGTGAAATTCGTTATTTTTACTCGAAAAGTTTGACAGCTTGAGAGATATACAGTGTTCTTTTTCTAAAAATATACCTTATGTGGATTAAGTATTCACTCCTCGGATATCATACAGAGCGAAGTATTGATATAGAAAATGCAGATATAACACATTTTGACTAAATTATTTGAGGCCTATGTGGTCGAAACGTGGTAATAATATTACTGAGCTTCAAATACTTTACACAAGATTTTGTTTACCTTGTACCCCAAATTTGGCACGGAAAAAGAGGTACGTATAAAATAAATTTCTCACAAAAATCTAGACAATATTCCGGGAATTCAGGAAGCAGCCACAGGACCAAAAGTTTATCTGTCTCCCAAATATTCTAGAAGTTATCTTTTTTGTGCAGTAAATCAGCGCGATTTTTTTCGAGTACAATTGAGATTGTCACCAAAATGACGTGGATATCTGACGTCGAATGAACCAATAGCCTATTCTCCCATTATATAATAGTGTCAAGGTGAGCCACTTCAAGAACACTAGTATCATTCAGATTTTAACACGTACCTACACAGTACTTAATTTTACAAGTTACATGCACTCAATACCTTCTCAATGCGCATACCGTCATGTATGCTCTATGCAATGTGCTTTTGAGCAATACAGATAAAATATGTATATGTTGTTGCGCGTCGTACTGCATTTCTTTTAATAAACTAATCGAATCAGTACCAAGGTAGATCTGAAGAGATACGCAAGTAGCTGTGTTGACTTAAGATAGAACTTGACATTCGCTTAGATTGGTCGATGCATACAGCTAACAAACACTATCAACTTGAGGCTGCACCTGTTTCTTTGCCTGTGCGAGCAAGCTAAAAGAGTAAAGTAAGGTTCATATCTACAGCACAAAATGTATAATGATTTCTGCCACAGCGCGCTTTCTAAGCCGTTTATTGCTCAGAGTATCTTTTCTTGCATTTCTCACTGCAGTGGAGCACGATGCCAGTGAATATGCTTGCTATGCACTCAATTTTTACTTACACATAAGAAAGCAGTTAGTTATGCGGGGTGAATATTGTATGTTGTACTCTTTGTGAAATGCTGGTCATTGTTCTTTGTGTATTTATTTTAGGTTTCTGGGATTGTATTTCCGTTCAGAAAGAACATCTTGGCCCCACTTCTCTTGAAGGCACCAGTCATCTAAGAAGCCGAAGATGATTGTGCAAGCACTAGTGACGAGCTGTGGTTTTGCAATTAGAAGTATGCTAACGCTGACATTACAACAATCTAACCCCAATCACACTACCTTGTCAAATGCTCTAATTTTTAATCTTGAAATTTATTCTGCGACATCTAATAGGTCGTCACGGGATCGTGACATGGCCGAAGACAGGAGACTTTATGTTGGAACTTTACTGTTAATTTGGGTGAACCTGTGCCCAGTAAACGGAAAGTCCGATTACAGTAGCAGTTTTGCAGAAATAGCAGTGAAGGGAGTGTCGGCCGTCAATCAACTTCTGACAAGCGGCGAAGTGCGTCGGCATTTATATTCTTGCCATCGAATTTTCTAGCGTTCACGTTGGCGGTTACGAGTGTTCCAGAATAATCTGTACAGTTCGCGGAGTGGGCGTGAATTTATCGAAATGATCTACTACAGTCTCGAAGCTTCTGCAAAACTGCAGGCGTGATTCGCGCTGAGAATTGTGTAGTGTATTGGGGCGATAACAAAGCTTGAGGAATGGAACGTGGCAATATGTCTTTAGAAACTCTCTTACTCTTTCCATGTGTTTTTTCTATTGTATAGGTGTCATTCAACGCCATATCTCTCATTCATTTGCCCGACGAGCGCAAATGTTTTTTAAAGTGGAGGGAAATTATTGTATTGTAAAAAAATGAATTTCTAGTATAGAGAGAAAAAACTTGGTCACGTGAGGTATTTAAAATTTTTGAAAAATGCCGTCGTAGTCTTGTTTGTCAGACCTCTTGCAGTTTTTCTATAAGTAAAGGCAGATGCGAACAAAAGGGCTAAATGGTTTCTTGCCTTGCCGATATGTTTGGTTGAACCTTACGCTACAGCTTACTGCTTGCATTACTGTGATTTGGTGCATGTGTGTGTGTGCGTGTGTGTGTGTGCGCGCGTGCCTGCTGCATCCCACTTTTCCGTTTTCGGCCCAGTCATTCTACACATATATACATTGGTGATACGCAGCTCCTTCAAGACCACGGCACCTTATTTTATCAGCTGCATGCATGCAGCTATAATAAATGCAGTGGGTGACACCAGTATCTTCCTTCTTCCCTGTCAGCCGCAAAGAGGGTTCATATACGCTTCTCCCTTAGAATAGTTGAGCCTTGGGCCAGTTGGTGATGCACATTTGATGTAATGAAGTGCTATGAATGGCTCTCCCCAACACACTTTCACTTTCACTTTCACTTTATTTCCTTAAAGACCCCACAGCGGGGGTGTTACATAAAGGGTGGGTTGTACAACAAAGATACAAAAGCCACAGGTTAACATTGCAGATGCATTGACACACTTTAAATAAAACGTGATGGACAGGTGATTGAAACAACATCGTGGGGAAGGTCATTCCATTCTTTGGCGGCGCGGCAGAGAAATGATGCAGAAAATGTTGAGCTGCCAGATCGGGGTCGGAGACTTGAAGTGGATGGCCAGTGCGGGGAGAAATGCGTGTGGCAGGAGCGATGTAAGGTGGTTGCTGCAGTGAGCTGTGATACAACTTGTGGTACAGTGACAACGTAGCAATTCTACGGCGAAGGGAAAGACTTAATAGACCGGATTCATTTTTAAGGGATGAAACACCGACATCGTAAGAATAAGAAGAATGAATGAAGCGAGCGGCACGATTTTGAACTGCTTCGATAGCGTTGATCAGATAAACTTGGTGAGGGCTCCAGATGGGTGATGCGTATTCTAGTTTGGACCGGATTAGCGACTGATAGGCCACAAGACGAACGTGATGCGGTGAGTGACGTAGGTGACGTTTTAGAAATCCTAATGATCGGTTGGCTGATGAAGTCATGTTAGTGATATGCGTTCGCCAGGAAAGATCAGGGGTTAATGTTACACCAAGATACTTATAGGATACGGCTGTTTCGACTGGCATGTTAGAATTTCATAAGAAAATTGGAGTGGGTTTTTGCGGCGGTGGAAGGAAACTAATTTGCATTTGTTAGGATTAAGGGTCATAAGCCAATGGTCACACCAGTGTAATACTTCATTAAGGTCATTCTGTAGTGCTGCTTGATCAAAAGTGTTGGTTATTTTGCGGTAGATGACACAATCATCTGCAAACATACGAAGGTTGCAGCATAAATTGTTAGGTAAGTCGTTGATGTAGATTAGGAACAAAAGCGGACCAAAGACAGATCCCTGTGGCACTTCAGACCTAACAGGAAGCGAGTTAGATTTTACATTGTTAACGAAAACAAACTGAGAGCGGTTAGTCAGAAATTGAGCAATCCAATTAAGAAGTTCAGCTGGTAGATTTATTTGAGAAAGTTTTTTTAGTAGGCGCTAGTGTGGAACTTTGTCGAGAGCTTTATTGAAGTCAAGAAAAATAGCATCAGTTTGGAGGTTACCATCAAGGTTAGCATGCAGGTCGTGAAGGAAAAGGGCTAGTTGGGTTTCGCATGAGCGGCCTTTTCGAAATCCGTGTTGAGAGGAATGAAAGAAATTGTTAGAATCAAGAAAATGCATGACATGAGTGTATATGACATGTTCCATGAGTTTGCAAGACACGCTGCGGAATGATATGGGGCGATAATTTAACGGGCAGTCTCTTTTACCTGTCTTGTGAACCGGAATGACCTTCCCACACTTCCAGTCGAGAGGCAGAATACCTGAGGAAAGTGACTGGGAAAACAGCAAAAACAAAAACTCGGCTGATATGTGATGTGTGTTCTTTAACAGCTTGGATGTAATTTCGTCGGTACCCGCCGAGGATGACAGTTTCATTTTTTCTATTAAAGACAGGATACCATTGAAACCTATGTTAAAGGGTGGCATTTCAGGCAGATTAACAGGGACTAATTCTGTTTCAACGGGGTCAGATTCATTCGTAAACACAGACGAAAAGGTGGCATTGAATATATTGGCACATTCTGAACAACTTAATTCTTGACCCGTATCATTAGTAAGGGTGATGGGGGGCGTGTTAGGAGGGTTTATTATTTGCCAGAAACGCTTCGGTGAATCAGCAAGAAATTTCGGAAGTTCCGTATGAACAAATGGGTGCTTGGCGTTGCGCACTTCCCTTGAATATGCTTTCTCGGCAACCTTGTATTTTTTCCCATGCAGAATCGGTGTTTTTATTCTTCTCAGCCCGAAAGAGGCGTTTCTTCTTATTTTCAAGCCTTTTTAATGTTTTAGTAAACCAAGGTTTTTGGCGGGTGTGACGAAAGCTTATTTTAGGGATAAATTGGTCATCTAGCTGGTTAAACTGGTTTTTGAAGATTAATCAGTTATCATTAATGGGTCGCTCCCAGAAACCATCACGGAACGTCGGAAGAAAGACTTAAAGTTCTCGAGTGATGGCCGCGTAGTTACCCTTGTCATATAACCTAATAGTTTTAGTGCAGGCTTGGCGCATTTGAGGAACGAATGTAAAATTAGCGTGAATGAGCTTATGGTCACTTATTTCATCAAGATATGTTATAGAAGAAAGGCTCTCAGGATCAGTTGTTAAGATTAGGTCAAGAATGTTAGCAGTATCTCGAGTAACACGTGTAGGTTGTGTTATCAACTGAGTGAGATTAAAGTTGAGGCAAACATCAAGGAAATCGTTGGCCTCCTTTGCATTGGGTGCAGATGAAGTTAGATTACACCAATCAATGTTAGGAAAATTGAAGTCCCCCAGGAGGAGAACGTGAGAATTTGGGTATTTGGTCGTAAGTTCGGCTAAAATACCATTAAGCTGGCGCGCGAAATCCGGACTACTTTTGGGAGGCCTATAACAAACACTTAATAGTACGGACTGTGGTACGGAACGAAAAAGCAACCACAATATTTCTAGGTCGGAATTAATGTTTATAAGGGAGCATGAAAGTTGTTCGTTAGTAGCAATCAGGACGCCGCCGCTCCGGGTGCCGGGACAATTTTTTCGAAAAAGATTAAAGTGAGGCAAGCCGGTCCAAATTTCGCTGTCGGTGACGTCAGAGGTCAACCAAGTTTCAGTTAGTATAAGTAGGCTGCTGTTGGATGAAGATACAAGTCGGACACGTGGTCGCGTTTGGAAAGATAGCTACGTATGTTGGTGAATAAGACCGAAAAAGAAAGATTGGCTTTGTGACTACAGACAGGACAATTAGAAGATCTGGAGCGTGAAGGCAACTGCTACGAGCTCTCTTCTACATTTTCAGTTGCCTCGTTAAATACGTATTGTTTGGAGCCCATAAAAAGGGTCTTATACCGTAAAAGGAAGGGACCTGATTTTGCTTTAAAAAAAGCCAGTAGGTGCTTCCGTGCGTTCCGGACCCGATGCGAGAAATCCTCCCCGATGCTAAAATCTGTATGTTTAAGCTGGGGGCCCTTAGCAAGGACGGCTTCCTTGGTTTTGAAGGATGTAAACTGCACTATAATAGGCCGACACCGGCCTTGCGAGTGGCGGCCAAGACAGTGGGCACGCTTGACATCCTTGGATTCGACAGTTATTTTTAGGTGGTCCCTGCAAAACCCAGTAATACGCTCCTCAGACTGCGCATACGTTTCGGATGGCTTGTCGTCCGCTAGGCCGTAAAACAACAAGTTGTTTCGTCTGGAACGATTTTCCGCATCGTTTAGTCGAGCCTCCAATACAGAGACCTGGGTAGCTGTCTGGGAGGTGGCGGTGGCCATGGCGTCAAGATCGGATCGGAGTGTATCGACACTACTGTAGTGGGATTCTAGACTGTCCATTCTTTTGCCAAGTTCAGAAATGGCTTTATCAGTGGTAGATAGCTGGCTTTTTAGGATTTGTACATCGCTAATGAGCTGCGATTGACCGGAAGACAAGCTTTTTAGTTCAGTCATTATTTGCTCTAGGGTGGTCGGACCAGGGTTAGTTTCAATATCTCCACCCAACAGCAACAGCAGAGAAAACACAATCTTCATACAATCAGAAATAATGCGAACACAGCACTGGGGGCTCGGTAGCTGAACAAGGCATCGGTTGCTTGTTTTTTTAGCAAAAATACAGTGATAATTACTGACCTGCATCACGAACAGAAGTAGATTAGACTGCGTCGCGGCACAGCCACCGAACCCACAGAGCGCGGCCGGCTGGTGGGGGGAATTATTCATTAATACGCCGTGCGCTTGTTGAAGCCGATGACGGTGGAGCTGTGAGAGCTCTTTCGAGCGTCCAGTTTCCGGACTGCAGCGTCGATAGGGCAGTGGTGGCCAATGCTAGAAGTAGGCGCCAGTCATCTGCGTTGATGGACCTTGACGGGAAAGGGTTGCTTGCATCGATGCATGATACCGGGCCCAGAAGAACGGGTACGAGCACGCAGCTGAGAGCACGTACGAAATCCTGCATCACGAACAGAAGTGGATTAGACTGCGCTGTGGCACAGCCACCGAGTCCACAGAGCGCGGCTGGCTGGTGGGGGGGATTCATACGCCGTGCGCTTGTTGAAGTCGATGACGGTGAAGCTGTGAGAGCTCTTTCGAGCGTCCAGTTTCCAGACTGCAGCGTCGATAGGGCAGTGGTGGCCAATGCTGGAAGTAGGCGCCAGTCATCTGCGTTGACGGACCTTGACGGGAAAGGGTTGCTCACATCGACGCATGATACCGGGCCCAGAAGAACGGGTACGAGCACGCAGCTGATAGCGCGTACGAAATCCTGCATCACGAACAGAAAAGAATTAGACTGCGTCGTGGCACAGCCACCGAGCCCACCAAGACGAAGCGTTACCTCCTGTGTCTCTGCTTTTGTTGTCCCGTTAAATGCGCTTCATATAACAAAGTATGCTTATCCATGTAACTACCATCGTTTCAAAAGTGTTTTAGTGTTACACCCTACTCGCACGGGTATAGCTTCATTCAACACCCATAGCTTAGTGGTGTTCAATAATAGCGATGAATTTAGGGTTCAACGTTTCTTTACACCTTAAGTTTTCAAGGTGTTTCTTAACACCCTAAAAGGGTGTTGCGTACTCTCGCCACGGAGGCGCGAAAAAAGGCACCCACACTCCTTGAAGTTTGTGAAAAGACTCGTTTATTTTCCAAGAAAAACAGGCGTCGAAAGCGACCACCAAAAAGGGGCGTGGCTGCGTGTCTCCCGCGGCCCTCCAGAGATAACGTGAGGTATGTTGGCCGCGTCTGCGCCGTGCGCCTTGGCATACGAATTGGCATGCGCACGCAAATAAAATTATCGTTATCCCCGGCGTCATCGCCCGCTACAAGGGGTCCCCCCCCCCTTGACCGCAGAGCCTGGAAAAAAACGAGCAAATGTGCGAGTTAGTCCATGAGGTGAGCGGGTTTCTCGCGATCGAGAGAAACGACGTCCTCTCTGTCGCGAACACCAAGAGTCACAGTTTTGCGCGACCGCGAAAGCACACAGAAGGGCCCGTCGTACGCCGGAGACAACGGCGGTTTCACTACGTCACGTTGCACGAACACTTGGGTCGTCTCATTCATGTCTGGGAAAGAAAACACCCTTTGGTTGCGGCTGACGCGTGGCGCGCTGGGTTGCAGGTGCTCCAACGAAGAATGTAGCCTTTCCATATATTCTGAAGGCATCGGCGTAGCGCTTGGTTTCTCACCGAAGATTTCTCCCGGTAGTCGGATTGTAGAGCCGTACAGGATTTCTGCTGCACAGAATCCGAGGTCTTCTTTTATTGCCGTACGCAGGCCCAGAAGAACGAGAGGGAGCTTCTCCACCCAGTGCTCTCTATCCAATTTGGCCGTTAAAGATTCCTTCAGCCGCTCCACCATTTCATTGCTCGCTGGATGCTAAGCCGTGGTGTGCTGGAGCCGTGTTCCCAGAAGCCTTGCCAGCGCAGAGAATAGGTTGCTCTGGAATTGTCGTCCACGATCGGTCGTTATGCGCAGTGGGCAGCAATATCGCGAAACCCATGTGGCAACAAACGCCTGTGCGACGGTCCGGCTGCGATGTCCAGAATTGGCGTCGCCTCGGGCCACCGTGAGTAGCGGTCGACACAAGTGAGCAGGTATCTGTAATTCTGGGAAGGCGGAAAACGTCCCACCAAGTTCAAGTGGACGTGCTCGAAACGACACTCTGGTGGCCGAAATGCTTGGAGTGCTGTGCGCGTGTGACGAGTCACCTTGACTGCTAGACATGCTCGGCACATCTTCGCCCAGCGTCGAACGTTGGCGTTAATTCAGGGCCACACAAAACAGTCCGTGACGAGCCTCTGCATTGCGCTGATTCCTGGGTGGCTGATGTGGTGAAGGCTGTCAAACACTGCACGCCGAAACTGGACGAGGACGAAGGGTCTAGGAGATTTCTGCGATGTGTCGCATGTGACCATAGTCGTTGTGTATGGAAGCGGGATCTCTTCGAGCCCCAGTGACAGTGGATTCTGCCTCATCTCGGTTAGCTCTGGGTCTTCCCGCTTGGCGGCGGCTAATTTCTCAAAGTCGACAGACGCTGAAATGGTGACGATATAGGAAAGTGCGTCGGCTGCTTGGTTTTCGTTCCCCGCTATGTGGCGGACGTCCGTGGAAATTTCGAAAATGAAAGAAAGTTGGCGAAGTTCTCTTTCGGAATATGAGGAACTGTTGTTCTTGAACGCATACGTCAGTGGCTTGTGGTTCGTTAGAATGTGGAAAATGCGGCCTTCTAGGAAAAAACGGAAATGCTTTACGGAGGAATAAATGGCCAGCATCTCCCTTTCGAAGGTGCTGTAGCGCACTTCCACCTGTTTCAGACGTCTAGAAATGAAACCTATTGGTTTCCAGTCCTTGCCGTCGTATTGTTGCAACACTGCTCCCACTGCAGTTGAAGCGTCAACCATGAGCCGCGTTCGCGCGTCGGAAAGCGGGTGCATAAGAAGTGTTGCGGAGGCAAGCTGAGTTTTCGCGTCCTACAAGGCTTTTTCGTGCTCCGCTGACCAGTGAAACTGAGGCGTTTTCTTGCCGTCCCGGCACAGGAAGTCACTTAGCGGCTGTAGAATGTGTGCACAGGATGAGATGAAGCGCCTATGAAGTTAATTAGCCCGAGAAACTCGCGCAACTTGCGGAAAGAGGTAGGCGTGGGGAATTCCCTGACTGCTTGCACCCTTGATTCGAGCGGCAAGATGCCTTGCGGGCTGAGTCGATGACCTAGGAAATCTAGTTCTTCAACACCAAAGATGCACTTTTGGGGCTTCAAAACCAGACCGTGCTCGCCAAGACGCTTGACGAGTAGGCGCAGGTGATTTTCATGCTCCTCCGGCGTTTCGTTGGCAACAAAAATGTCGTCTAAGTAGACAAAAACAGAGCAGTTCACGAGTGACCTAATTCATGAAACGCTGGAAAGTTTGTGCCGCGTTCTTCAGTCCGTATGGCACACGAACAAATTCAAAGAAGCCGAAAGGCGTTGTCAAGGCCGTCTTTTGGATGATGCTTGGTTCTACTGGAATCTGGTGATAAGCGGCCATCACATCCAGCTTAGTGCAGATGGTCGTTCCCGCGAGGCGAGCGCTTAAATCATGGATGTGGGGGAGAGGATATTGATCTGCCGTTGTCCCAGCATTGAGCGCACGATAATCACCACAAGGCCGCCAGTCACCAGACTCTTGTTTCGGCACGCCGCGCTAAAGACCAGTTGTTGAAAGGAGGTCGAATAATGCCGAGTTGGAGCATGTGATCAAACTCACGGTGCGCGACTTCGTGTCTTTGTCCAGCGAGTCTCCTAGGTCTAGCTGTGGCGGGTGGTCCAGTGGTAACAATGTGATGCGTCACCTTGTGTTTAATTGGCAGTTGGGTGTTCCGAGGTCTGGTGATTTCATAAAATTCTGCCAGAATCTTTTGAAAGTTTGACTCTGGGTTGAAAGTGCAAATGCCGCATGAGGACAGGTCAGACTTTAGTCCGATAAAAGCGAGCGAAGCTACGTTATCCTTGAGACGACAATCGCAAACGCTGACGTCCAGATAGAAGTGGCTCAGAAAGTCCGCTCCCAGGATGGCAATTCTGACGTCGTCCACAACGAAGAGCCATCGATATGTACGCCTGAGTCCAATGTCTATCGTCATTGACTGGATTTCATATGATGCAATAGCAGTATTATTGACTGCAATTAGGCTCGAAATGGACTTGCCGCCCCGGCGATGTTGAGCTGCTGCTGATAGGATATATATTTCCGCTCCGGTATCGACATGGAGGCGTGTGCCGGTGATGCGGTCGACAAAGAAGAGGAGGCGGCTTGAACGATGGCCCGTGTCACTTTCCGCCGTTAGCGAATGGACGGTGCGTTTCCCGTCCACGAGCATGGACGGGTGCAGTGAGTGGCTTGCTCTCTAAAACGACGGTGCTACCAGCAGATGTTCTGCTCTGCCTCGCTTAAGTGTCTACGGTGCTGTTGGCTTCGAGCACGGGACGGCGAATAATGCCGTGCAGGCCGGTGTCTGTCGGAGAGGGCGATGTTTTCAACTGCTGCAGCCAGTCGGTCAACTCTATCCTCTGAACGACCTAACTGGTCTGCATGTTCGGGCGTTCCCGTTGCAGCAATAGACATTTTCGATGGCTCAGTGCAGTCGGTGAAGCGGTCGGCGAGTTGTGCAAGACGTTAGAGAGTCACGTCATCCAAGCCAGAGAGTATCGTCTGTGTTGACTGTGGCAGTCTCTGCAAAAACAAGTCGCGAAGCAATGAATGTTGACGCTCCTCTAACGCTTGTTGGCCCAGCAGCTGACGCATTCGGTGGAGTGGTTGTGAAGGGCACTGGTCACCAAGCTATTCATTAGAGAGCAGTTGTTGCAGCCTGCTCTGTTCGGACACCTTAAGACGTTTCAGGACAGTGCTTTTTAGTTCGTCGCACGGCTTTTCCGATGGAGTGGAGGCGAGCACATCATCTACAGCGTAAGCGATGTCAGGTGGCAGTGCTGAAACGACGTGCAGACATTTCGACTGCTGTGATGTGATGTGTCGACGCTCAAAGCGGGCCTCGATTTGGCTGAACCACACCATGGGGTTTTCGGGCCAGAATTGAGGGAGCCTAAACTCCGAGGCTTTGGTTGTGGGTGAGCTTAAACTGCCTTCCTCGTCTGACATGGCTGCTTCTTTTTCAAACGTCCGGGTCACCACTTTGTAGCGTACTCGCCCCACGGAGGGGCGAAAAGAAGGCACCTACATTCCTTGAAGCCCCGCCGCGGTGGTCAAGTAGCTAAGGTACTCGGCTGCTGACCCGCAGGTCGCGGGTTCAAATCCCGGCTGCGGCGGCTGCGTTTCCGATGGAGGCGGAAATGGTGTAGGCCCGTGTGCTCAGATTTGGGTGCACGTTAAAGAACCCCAGGAGGTCGAAATTTCCGGAGCCCTCCACTACGGCGTCTCTCATAATCCATATAGTGGTTTTGGTACGTTAAACCCCGCCTATCACATCATCAACAGTCCTTGAAGTTTGGGACTAGACTCGTTTATTTTCCAAGAAAAACAGGCTTCGAAAGCGACAATCAAAAAAAGGCGTGGCTGCGTATCTTCCGCAGCCCTCCGGTGATAACATGAGGCATGTTGGCCACGTCTGCGCCGTACGCCTCGGCATACGAGTTGGTATGCGCGCACAAATAAAAATATCGTGATCCCCGGCGTCATCGCCCGCTACAAGGGTGTTGCCCATGGGACAAAGAAAATACACCCTTATGGGCGTAAACATTTTCGCAGTGTACTCACTCACCGAATACTCGCATACTTCAGAAAGCGGTTGGTTAAGAATAGGCACGCGACAGGTGTCGACAAGAAAGCCCTCGTACAGAAGAACAGTAACTTATACTCACAATTGTAATCTGCCTTGTCGCTGGCGTTGCTGAGACAGCTGTAATTCTCATTCTCTGCCTGGAACCCGAATGACAAAATCAGTGTGGCCAGGTCTTGGTAAGAAAAAGCCTCGGCGAAATGAAATGAAATCACTCGAAATGTCGCCAGGGAAGTACTTATCCGCAACAAAACTAAAATGCTTTCCAGCCTCCTCAACAAAAGTGATATTTAGCACTCAGAAAGGCAGCGATGATGTAGCCAACCAGCAATTGTATAAATCTACTGTAGCTCAGCTTGGCGAGTTGGTGTCGCGACCGAGGTTATGGTTGGCACAAAAGACTTCGAAATGAAAATGTTTAAATAAGGTAGCATGCAATATATAGCTTTTATACAGCACCAGCTGGCTGTATAACCAACAAAACAAGCATACTACTTCCTATGACTGTGCTAAGCTTGTGTTACGTGCCACACGGACACCTATCATAGCGGTGGGCTAAGACGGTCGCGATCTGCGCATCACAATTTCCGACTCTCAGGTCGTGATTTAGCTGACATTAGTGCCAAACGTTTGCGTGATTCTGCGCCAAACACAATTGGAGGGGCCTGATCACGATTGAAAGACACCGTTACAATGAATCGGCAAAAAATTTCAGGTGATCTTCATAAAATCGCGAAAAACAGCACCAGCTGATCATATTGCACCATATATTTTATTTCAACATGGCGAAATTTCGGACGGTATGCAGCTGCACTAGTCTTGAACTCGACATGCGTAAAAAGGCACGGTTGTACGTGCAAAATCGACTGGTAAACACCAAGCAAGAATGACGGCTGTAAAGAGGCAAACAAGCGCACAATTTTTCTCCTAAATAAATGAAGTAGTAGTATAAGGCGCTAGGCGTAGCCGCAAGGTTGGGTTCAAACTACACATTTAAATACAATATTATCGGACCCACCACACCGTGGTCTGGAGAATTCACCGAGAAAACACTGGCTACGCCCTTAGAAAGGTGACGCAGCATGGTCACGTGTGTGTCTACTTTTAATCACAGATACATCTCGCTCTGCATGTGACATACACCATACCACGTGAACAATATACGGCAGCTCGTAAAATACAATAACTAAGCGCATACACTTGCATGGTTTAGAAATAAATGCACAAAGCCATAACAGTCCTCATAAACGGCCGTGCGCTAATAACTTAATCTAACAAAATACGTGTAATACCTCTAGTAAAATACCAGATGCTACCAGCGAGCGTATAAGCAAAACATCGCAAAAAAATCGGGACTAAGGAAGAGTGCGTACAACACGAGCGCTAATATTCAACATTTCTATAGTTCAACATCTAAGGAAAGCTCTGAATTGGTGCAAAGCGATCGGTCAGATTATTAGTTGTGTTTTTAAGGCATATCAACGTACCTGCTTTTTTTTCGTTGCAACAATATTATTGCGCACTACATAAACACTGTTTCATTTATGAAACCGCGGAGCCACCACATCCCTATGGGATGGTTCATTGAGAAAGAGTCTGAGTGCTCTGATGACTGAGAAACGAAGAATTATTTTTCATATCTGAATCAACTCAACCATAAAATTGATGTATTACAGAAACTTTATTAGAGATACTATTTCAATTGTACTGCAATTCAAAAGAATTTTAGGCAGCCGTAGCAAGTTGCGTTTATATTTACAGATTTTGCTGACTTCACTCAGACCATTGTGTGCTGTGTGTTGGTATTACTGCATTCTGCGAATGGTGCTGAAGTCTAAATCAGGATGCTGACGGCATAGCACCAACAGTCAACTGAGCCTATAACTGTTTCAACAAAGAAACCATGCCTCATTAATATACCCAGCATCTCACATTCGTATATGATGTCACAAATATATGATGTAGCAATTTCTTCCAAAATTTGCCTCGTGCGATCCCACCATCAAATCCTTTCAGAATAAGTGTCCATTTCATATAACCTACTGATAGTGACACCTTTCATCGCGTCTTATCCTCTACATATGCTATGCGGCATGATAAACTCCAGACAGATATTTTAGCGTTCTCCCCAGCCTTGAATTCTGTCACGCTTGTCTCAACAACCTACCCATCGCGAGTTCATCAAATGAGTACAGTTCACATGTGTATTCTTTAATGCAACACCTGAACAAGCCACGTTTGTCAGCATAAGCAGGTGTGCATTTGATGTCCAAAAGCTCACTTTTTCTTTCTCTGCCATCTCAGCATCCAGTATTCAGCTCTACTCAGGCAGATTTATTGGTGTTGAGAGCTTCCCATCTTCGAATACTAGATGTTGATAGGCCCTACAAGTTCCTTAGTCTTATTTTTGTCAACTACTATACTAACAATTTGTACAGTAGTGCCAAGTCATTTTACATATTCGACCCCGCCACGGTGGTCTAGTGGCTAAAGTCCTCAGCTGCTGACCTGCAAATCACGGGATCGATCCCGGCTGCGGCGACTGCAATTCCGATGGAGACGGAAATGTTGTAGGGCCGTGTGCTCAGATTTGGGTGCACGTTAAAGAACCCCAAGAGGTCGAAATTTCCGGAGCCCTCCACTACGGCGTCTCTCATAATCATATGGTGGTTTCGGGACGTTAAATCCCACATGTATATCAATCAATAATTCTACATATTCCCTCCACTTCATTCTATCGATACACAGAAATGGTACTGTAATTAGCTCCCTTAGACCAAGAACTCCCTTACAGACTTTTGGGTATTAAGAGATGCTTCCGCGACAGCATATGCTAATCTCTGAACATCAAATGAGAGTTCCACAAAACATCATCGTAAAAAATCTTGATTGCAATTTGTGCTAGATAACCAACTTGTCAAAGAAGTACATAAGTGGCCAATCAGCTTCCTGACATGTCTTGAAAAGTTATGCTCACTATCTCAGCAGCATTACAGCGATTGTGGGTGGAGACTGAAGTCAATACATCCTCAAAATATCACTGAATTATGTCGTTGTGCCTGTAAACATATCCAGCAATTTCACATTGCGACTGAATCTTGAAGTGCCACAAAGCAATCGACTCAGGTGGTACGTACATCCACGTCATGACATACTACACCTTATGTTATTTGCCTGCGAAGTCTTTGGATTTTCCGTGTACTTGGGTGTACGTGAAAGGCTCTATACCTGTGATATACTTAACTGTGCTTACAAGTGGACATAAATGGTTAGTGCTTATCTCATTTCCGTATTACATTGAAGAAAAAACTAATTTAATTGACATAGAATATGTGAGTGCAGTGCTTATCAGTACATGTTACAGTTCCTCAGTTACAATCGTGGCATCCATATTCGCATGAACGGCAGCAGATGTCAAATAAATCAGAAACATATCGTAGGAGCTGTAGACATTTTCAATGATGCCCTGTCACATAGCTCAATGAACATGTTGACTTGTCCCAGAGAAATAGAGAACTTGAAAAACTGGCAACTGCTTGACATGACAACAATTTTTGCCATCAGTAAGAATTATAAGCTTCGAAGCTCCCAAGTAACGCAGAATGTTGAGTCAACGTTGTTTGAATGTAACGAATGTGAGACAACGTTAGGCGGTGAAATATAACATCGCACCGACGTTTGTAGTAATACGTTGCCATAAAACAGTGTTTCTAATTTGCAGCAACATTCAAACAATGACTTTGTCCTATCGTGTTGTTTTTAACGAGGCAACAACATTCAAAGTATCACGTTGCACTAACGTGAAGGTATTATTGTGGCAACAGCAATCAAATATTTACATTGCATCAACGTTGTATAAGACATCGAGCCCATGTTTAACAGCGAACGTAGAAGCAACATGGAGAACATAATCGCCAAAACATCCAATGACACACATGGCAACTCTTCAACTTTGTGTACTCATTTGATTTTTGGCTGACAGTGGCTAGTTAGCGTGGTTGAGTAAGAAATAGAAGAAGCATGAACAATTCAGACAGCAGCTTAGCTTATGCTCTTCATACACTATTCCTTCTATGAATCTGATTTCTTTATAAGCTGCACTCTGTTTTTATTTATTTATTTGTTTGACAATACACGATTGTCGTAGTGCAGGATACAAAAACCATCCCATGAGTCACCTGACTAGGCCTCTATAGCTCCGCACTTTATGTTTTTCACACAAAGTGACTGCGTTGGAAAAAAAGAAACAAAAGAACGCAATCACGTGGTGGAGACAATACGTCACCTTGTTACGTCTGTAGCTAGATAAACTAAACACAGTGAATTCTTATGTGAGAAACAAGGGCAAGAGCAAGCCTTTTAAAACCCCAAACTTCCAGGCTACAAAAAGCCTGCTGTAGGCAGGCTTCATCTTAACAAGTATGCATGGAGATTTGAAGAATAAATTAGCTGTCTATTTTAGGTATTACTGTGTGGATGGAAAAATAGCATGAGAATCAATACATTTCGTAGCGAGCAAGCAGTAGTTAAATCAAACTGTGCCTGCATTATGATGCATCACCAAAATCATGTTTTAAAGAGTGCTTTCAGATTAAGCACAAAAGGAACAGATCTACTAAAACAGGACCTACATGCTTGCTTGATGGAAGGCGCCCGCCACAAAAAACCCTACGATTGGCAAGAATTATGGAAGTTGAATCCATATGAACCATGAAGCTAGAAAAACAGCTGTTTCACAGAGCCCTTACACTTAGGGGACATAAAAAGCAATGCAATGATTTGAGAAAAAGATGCAAACAAGAAAATCAGTAACTGGATATAGTGATAAAGTAAAATCACGGTTGAAAGAGAGAGATGGTATGAAGAAATGTAGGGAGGTTCACGGGAAAGCAAGTATACAGTTTACTGCCCTGCACTTTGGAAGAGAGACAGAAAAGCAAGGAAAACGGAATGAGAGAGAAAAAGAGAGCAAGAAGCGAAAACACACACACCAGAATGTCAAAACGTTCAACAAGGCGGGTAGATTGCAAAAGTTTTAGGAGGACGGTCTAAGTCGCAATAAATGTATAGACATGCTCAGCTTTTGGACAAAAAAGGGTGCCCATTTTGGATCGAAACTGCCTTGACAACTGTTTGCAGTACTCAAGTATCTGGTAGTCTCTGTGACGGATGAAAATGCAATATAGCAGCTATTTCATGTGCTCTGCTCTTACAACTTTGTTGGGAACTCGCATCGTCATGAAATCATTTCATGTCTTCTTAATAACTGCGTGTAAGTAAACATCGGCCAAAAATCAAGCAATCTTAAAAAAGTGTCTTATTCTGTCACTGCCAAATCTATCAATCACGGCACACACAGAAAACACCAGGCCTGCAGAGCACACTGTCTGCAAGCAAATATTCAATTCAATTTTATTTACCAGTTTATACATACTGGATGGTTGCGTTGGGTTAAAAGCTACATAAGTAGCTTGACGAGACCCAACGACCAGACTATACAGGGCAGTAACAGCAAGCAGACGAAAAAACCAACAAGTAAAACAGAATACCATATCGTATGTACATATACAGCGATTTACAGGGATTTCCAGCATGGAGATTGCAGGAAGAAAAAGTGAAAATAAATACATGTGCATAAAAAGTGCTAGAAAAAATAAATAAAAAGTGCTATATACAATAAAATACGGCTATAGCATAAGTAATAAACATAAATAATATTAACACAGAATAATAACACCGTACCAATGTAGCAATACTAGCTATTCGGGACAAAATAAAAAGAAAACACTGGCCATATAACACAGCAAGAAATTCATGTAAGCAGAAGACTGTGTTGAAGAAACAACATAAGTTACGCACAATTCAATTACACAGAAAGTCACAGTATGTGATATCACAAGTGAACGAAATATAAGCGAAAGTCTTTTTTACTGACCGTGTCAATGTCTTTATATTTATTTAAAGCAGATGGTAGGTTATATGCCAACGATTGATGTTTGTAGTGCGTCCTGAAATATAGAACTGACCATGTCTCAGGGTTCCTTGTGTTCACATAATTCTACGACGTTCTAACAATGCCAACTGTTTTATATAGTTCTTGAGGGATTCAGAAGCATATCGCACAGTATGTAATAAACGAAAAGTATAAAGGTTATCAATTCTAATAATGTTGTACTTAGGAAATGCTTCTTTGGTGCTAGAATAATAGTCTATGTTGTCAATATAGCGAATAATCTTCTTCTGTAGCATCAGAATTTTACGTATGTTAGTTATAGTGGTTGTACTCCACACTAAGGTGCAATAATTTAAGTGGGCATGAAATAAAGCATTATAAATCTGTACTTTGGCCTTTGTAGGTAGCAAACTACGACATCGTGATAAGACACCTGTCACAGAGGAGAGCTTTTCACATAGGTAATTTACATGCATGTCCCAAGTAAGTTGTGAAGAAAAGTGCACGCCAAGGATTTTGTGACTGTCAACAATTTCGATTTTTTGACCTTCAAAAGCAATAGTATTATTTAACGGAAGCAATTTGTTCTTGGAGCGAAAAATAATTACCTTAGTTTTCTTCGCGTTGATCCTAAGTTGATTTAGCCGAGACCAGGTAGATAACTTTCTTAGCAGTTCATTGCAATCTGTTGTCAAGTTGCTCACGTCGTTCCCAGACAATATGACAGTGCTGTCATCAGCGTATATAATAAATTCAGCATTAGTATTAGGGTCCACAATGTCATTAATGTAGATATTAAATAAAAGCGGCCCTAAAACGCTTCCTTGAGGCACGCCAAATTTGTTTATTAGACAAGACGACCTGTGACCGTTCACGTAAACACACTGGTATCTGTCACTTAAGTAAGACTTAAACAGTGATAAGCAGATACCACGTACTCCGTAGCATTCTAGTTTGTTTAATAAAATGTTATGATTTAGGCAGTCTAATGCCTTACTATAATCTGTAAATAACGCCAGCGCATAGGATTTCCTTTTTATGTTCCTTATTATCGTTTCCTTGATTGACAGAAGGGCTGTTTCTGTTCACCTGTGTTTCCTAAATCCGTGTTGCGCGTTAGTTATGATACCAAACTTATCGAAGAAATTGACCATGCGACAGTGTATAATTTTTCTAGCCCCTTAGAAAACACAGGTAACACCGAAATTGGCCGGTAGTTATTGGGGTCATAAGGGCTACCTGCTTTCAATATTGCCGAAACTCTGGCGTATTTCATTGCCTGTGCGAATACGCCCGATTGAAGCGTTAAATTGAATATGTGAGCAAGAGCAGGAGAAATAGAAGTTATACAATGCTTAATAGGGCCTAGTTGCAGGTTGTTTGTGTCTAACGCATTAGTATATTTCAAGGATTGAAATGTAGAGCAGACTTCGTATTCATCAGTAGGCTGGAAGAAAATGCTTTCGACAATAAGACTTGAGTTTGTTATTCCCGACGTTGCAGCGCAGGTGGGGTAGGGAGCAGGAATAGCAGCGCTAATGAAATGTTGGTTAAAGTGATTAGCGAGGGCCTCGCCTTTCAACTCAGTACCGTCATGAAGTATACTGTTTGGAACACTTTGTTTGGTCCGACGACCAAGAACAGCGTTTATTATTTTCCATGTCTTATCGGGCCGCTGCTGTGAGGCGGACAGAAAAAGTTGCTCGTAATAAGCTCGTTTGGCACGCCGTAGCTCACAATTTAATTGGTTTCGTAAAGCTTTAAATTCCTTTAATTGTATTTGCAAACGAGACTTCAAAAATGAATGACACAAGGAATTTTTACGCAAAATCATTTTCAAGTGTTTTTTCGTTACCCATGGCTTTCTCGCTTTTTTTTGGTGGTTTTACTTGTTTCATAGGAAAATGCCTTTCGTATATTTTTATAAATTTCTCTATGAACTCATTTTATGCCTCATTGACGGACGTTAATGCCAAGACAGAAGACCAGCCTTGGGCCATTATCTCAGTTTTAAAGGCAACCAGCCCACTATCTGTTATTCGCTGAACTGTGAATGTTTCTACCTCACGGTTTCGAATTCCTCTTTGATTTTCATTTAGCGCATAAACAGGGAGGTGGTCACTAATGTCCGAAGCAACAGTACCAGTGGTGTAAATCTTTGTCTCTGCGTTTATTATTAAATGGTCAAGGCAAGACAATGTGCCGCACGTAATGCGAGTTGGTGTAGTAATTAAATTTTTGAAACCACTCGAAGACAGCAATGTACCGAATTCCGTGGAAGTATAGCTGTCATCAAGAATATTGATGTTAAAGTCGCCACCGCATGTCAAGTGAAAGTTGTTTTTGCAAGTGAAGTCCAGAAAACTTTCATAATATGCTAGGAAACGCCTAATATTTCCACCCGGTGGGCGATAAACAACAGCGAACATTTCATTTTGATCGGAGAGAGTGAGCATTTCGTAATCTTCTGTTGACACGCATTATTCATGAACTAAATGGCATTTCTTCTCTGTAGTCACATAAAGCGCAACACCCCCTCCACGTTTATCTGATCGATTGGAAAAGAAACTGGCATATCCAGGCAGTTTCAGCTTGCTACTGTTGTTCGTATACCAGGTTTCAAACAGCATAAGAACACCCACTTTGAATGAGAGTTGCTCTAAAAAAAGCACAATGTCGTCCTCTTTATTCATTACAGAGCGAGTGTTAATATGCAATACTGATTGGCATGACGGGTAATCAGATTTAATAGCAGAAGGTGACGCTAAATTTATGTATGCGCAGTCGTTATCTATTTTGATGATACGGCGCAGTGTTCAGCCCAGCCTGTCACCTGCGCCTACGCAGTTGCATATGACGACCCCGAAAAAATCTTATCAACATCATGCACATTCGAAACGTGCACGGCGGGCGCATCGTCAGATTGCTTCGCATAGATTTTCCCGTTAAATGACCAGACGGATTTCCATTTGTATTCGTACTTTTTTTTCACAGCAAGAGCTAGAAGTTTCTTTAAGGCTGGGCAAAGATGCTCATTCACATAGATAGCATTTTCACTGGTCAGTCCGACATCTTTGTTAGTTAGACGAGCTCGTTTTGCTTTCCTTAGAATGCTGTCTCGCTTTGCACGAGAATTAAACTGGACGATAATATTACTTCTGCCGCTGTCTCGGCTCGGCACCCGATGACAGACCTCTATATCACCTGCAGTTATTTGCTCATTTATGGCACTGCCAATCTTAGAGACAATGTTAGTAACAGATTCATTGTCTTGTTTCAGTACACCTTGTATCTCGAGGTTTGCCTTCCTCGAGTACTGCTCAGCAAGAACAAGCCTTGTTTCAAGATCCCTGCCTTTGCTCTCAAGACATTTACACTAAGCACGAAGAGCAGCATTTTCGCTTTCAAGATTCCTGTTCTTTGTAATCACATCGTCCAGTTTCTTCTTGTGCTCCTCAATTGAAGTGAAGGCAAAGTTGAGGCTTTCCGTCATTTGACGCTGATCATTTTTAGCTCACGGATTTCATTCCGTAAATCCCTTTCAAGGGAATCACGAAAAGATTTTATCTCTTGTTTCATCTCTTCTTTTATCTTTAGCAGTTCTGCCTTCATTTCTTCCTTGAGTTTAGCAATGTCTTTAGCCATTTTTCAATTCCCGCACAAGAATACAACAAATTACGGATTCACTGTTTGGCAGCAGCGACGAAGCGTAGATATGTAACAAGGTAATAAAATACCCAATACATCTGGAACACTAACCTGCGATAACAGTGCCAGAAGGTTTAGCCCGTGCACACAGCTCTCACCGCTACTGCCAAGTGAAAGCTGCGACAACCACGTAGCTCCGTTGTAGGGCGCAAAGCGTGACGTTGATCCTGGAGACAGGGCGCAGGCGCCGCCGACAATGACGCCTCCTGGTACCAGACCCTGGATTGCTTCGGAGAAGCGGTGGACCGTTTGGACGCTTTTGGTGCGGCTGCTTGAAATGTCCTGCGATAAGAGTGCCAGAAGGTTTAGCCCGTGCACACAGCTCTCGCCGCTACTGCCAAGTGAAAGCTGCGACAACCACGTAGCTCCTTTCGTAGGGTGCAAAGCGTGACGTTGATCCTGGAGACAGGGCGCAGGCGCAGCCGACAATGACGCCTCCTGGTACCAGACCCTGGATTGCTTCGGAGAAGTCGTGGGCCGTTTGGACGCTTTTGGTGCGGCTGCTTGAAATGTCCTGCGATAAGAGTGCCAGAAGGTTTAGCCCGTGCACACAGCTCTCGCCGCTACTGCCAAATATAAACACCAAATTGCGCCGTGATGAAATGCCACACTAATACAGAAGGATGATCGTTAAAAAACACAGTAGACACCAACAAAGAGAAAGCACGCCCGCTGAAAACACTGGGTTGTTGGTGAAAAAACCTAAACCACAAATGGCAGTATCGGTAAGGGGTACAGTAATCTGCCAACAATATCACCCACAGAAATGTGGGAGACGTCAACAAGAAAATGCGAAGCCTGCACAACACACTATGCAGCACAGAAATAACACCAGACCACTGCAGTCCTCTAGCCATTTGTCCAGGGCCTGGCTTCAGCTTCGCTTTGACCATGAAGCTTATGTCCGCTTGAAGAAATGCACCTACCTATTGCGGTTCCCTTGCTCGAGTAGGTCGAGCGAGAAGAACCCAACTGAGGCAAATTTGCTAATGAGATGCCTTTTTTTTTTCACATGACTGCACGCAGCTTTCTATGCAGTAGATGTAGACATAGCACCAGGTGTATGCAGCTGTCTGGGCGACTGATACATTTGGTCAACGCAGTGTTTTTCTAGTTGGTCACAACAAAAACGGGTGAAGCATATGCCACAGGTGTGCTTCTTTCTTCTTAACATGCTACCGTGCACTTCAATGCTGTATGTTGTGGACGCACTGGTCCCACAACACACCTTTTTCCTCTCTGTAGTAAGTTCCTAATAATCCCAATTTTTCTAATACGTCTGCTAGTGCAGGTTAGATTTTTTAAGAAGCATGTTTGTTGTCGACATTGTAGTTATGGCAACCTGTCAGCAGTTAGGCGAGTTTCCCTCTCTGTTCCAGCCTGATGTACATGCATAAGTACCACCTCGCTTATGCAGCTGTCTGGACGACTAATACATTTGGTAAACTGCAGTGTTTTTCTAGTTGGTCACAACACAACGAATGCTTAGCTGCATTTATCAAACATTCAAATATTAAATTAGACTGAGGCTGATTGAGCTGGAATTCGTGTGTGATCTGTCACTGCTTGGTGAACTTGGCGAGCTTTGTACATTACAATTGTGGACTATTGTCGCTAGTTCGCACAAATTGTTATTCATACATGGGGAGGTCTGCTGTCTGATTATCTCTTCGCGCTGCTGCTCATTGTTACATTCATGCACTTGTAGTATTGAGGCAGCAGGGGAAGAGCCGAGACGTTATTTATTTTGCCACTTTGCGCAGCGAAGGGTGCAGCGGGTATACCCTTTGTTGCGTGTCGGTGTAGAGTGTGCATGAATTCTTCATTTCTGGTTGTGGAGTCCCCTCACTTGGAGGACTGAAACCTAAACTGTTGTAGATAAGGGCAACATGTCCGCCGGTTACGGAAAGTCGGAGTATCCCCGTAAGTTAGATAGATGCAGTTTCTTGACTTGAAACGGTGAAATAAAGCTGAAATCGCTGTTTGAACAGCATCCAGTTCGCCAACAAATTGCTGATCATGCATTCACGCGCTCAGACGTCTCTGCTATGGACGTTATCTTGTGCAGGAAGATCCGCATCAAGTGAGCTCACTGATGATGCTTAGCTATTGAGTCGAGCTACTCCGTTTTTTTTCACTAGAGGTTGTCGTTATCGGTCACACTTGAACGACTCCTTACGCTTAACTAAGCCATCCTAACTTGACTACGCCTTTGACCAAGAATGCAGAGAGTAAACACATTAAAATAAGATACTCCATGCTACTGTTTTAGGATGACGATGGCGATAATAGTGAGTCGAAATCGAAATCGCACAAGTTTTTATTTCAACTTCTTTTTTAAAGTGCTTTCGTAACAGTAAAAAAAGACAGGTAAGTCAGCATAAAGAAAGTGAGACAAAAGTAGTTTGCAAAGAACCGAATTACTGTACGCACTAAAATATCCGTAGGACAACGCTAGAACTTGTACGGCGCAACTTAAGTTTCAGTTACGCATTCGTCACGTGCTTTTTTGCAGCTTCATGATGCGTTTTTACGATGGTTTCTATGTTGCACTCATCAGATATCAACAAAACAAAAATGTAGTCATGATTATTACGAATTGCACAAAGAATATATAAAATTACCTAGTTATAGAACAAGCAATGCCCTTTAGGATTGGTACTGGCTTTATTTGTCTCGCAGACAATACATTGTCAACTTCGGGTCCCGCCTTGCATCATGGGATGTTACAGTCACATGATAGCATTTTGCGCTCAAATAATGGAGGATGCTGCCGCGGTCCTCTCATCAGTAGTTAACAATGTAAAATTTTAGCTTATATAGAGTCTGCATGGCTGCATTTTTTGCCTTTGTGTTTTGCGGTGCCCCCTCCTGTCAGTGTACAACTAATAAAGGCATTCGGTGGCGGCTACGGCTTCCACCTGACCACTCTTCACGTTGCATGAGCGGGTAAGCACCGGGTTTGCAGTGTTGTCTTTAGTAGCCCTTTTTGCCATCGCATGTTTCGTTGCGCTAATTGTGACGTAGGTCACGTTCACTGCTGGTGTAACACGAGCACTTTTGATCGTGATTTGGCTCCCGAATTGCGATTTGACTTTCATTTCGGGCCAACTAGATCCAGAATAATTTGCACCGCTTAGCAATGGTCATTGTTTATTGTGATCAAAAAATAAGATTGGTCGTCGTTCTCTTCTCGCGCTATAACTTTCGTCATGTCATACCAACTAGCCCAAACTGCCACACTTCCAAAGCAACCTTTTGGACGCGTAAAAGTGCTCGTGTGACACCGATGCAATATACTGTATGCAGCCAAAAATCATAAATGTGTCATTTTTGCCTACATTCACTGTACGTGTCATTTTGCGTACACTTATGTAGTGTATACAATGTATGTACTAAATAAAGTAAAATGATATATATATTATTCAAATCTCAGAATCATTGTTAAGTTGCTCTGTGTGATTATGTGTGCGAAAAATTGGCCCTTTGATAGAGTGGCAGCCACTTCTTCATTCAAACAACGATTTCGCCATGCTTCCCCGGGCCACCAGTTTTGCCGTAACCTCTTCTGTCGCGTCTATTATCATAGCCTTCTGCGTTTGGCTCAAGTCAGCGTTACTAGACTTGTACAAGTTTCTTCGTTTTATAGCATTTATATAACTTTACTCCAATAAGTCTGTCAGGATAACAAGTATGATTATGGCAGTTGAAAGAACCGCAGCCAGCAAAGCGTATTCCTATCGACGTGATGACGTGCAGCACAACTGTTCACTTGCTTTAATCACTTGCAAATAATAGAAAAGTGAATAAATGAATGCTACTTTGTTAATAATAGTGTAACCAATTTCAACACTCGAACGCTAACCACTGAAATGTTGACCATTACTTGAATGACTTAATGTTTATTAATTAACAAAGTGTAAAACCCCCTGATAAAGACTACTTGAAGCACTACGCTGTCTTCAAAGCCACCTAAAATCCCATTTATAGATTCGTAAATGTCTTGTCACTGTTCTTTGTATACTATAAAGGTTTCATGAAGTCTATCTTTAAGACAGCGTTCCATGTAGCTCCTGCTGCATGTCAGTGATTCTGTACATCACGCCTTTACTTAGGGTTGCATACTTCTGCCTGTAATGAGTGCGGCAGTGTTTTCTTCCTTTCATCTGATCGATGAATCTGCATTGGTCAGAAAGTTTTAGGGGCCATAAACACTACTTCTACTCCACCGCTTTCTCTCTATTTTCTAGTAGAGTTTATGAGCAACGCTGTGCATGCTAAGTGCGACTGCCACCTTCTTTTTGTAACAGCCCTTCAGATGGTCTGTAGCTCCTTTCTACGCCTAGGATACCTCACATGCTTAAGCAAATCCTCGGATAGTGGCAACTCCTCTTGAGTTGAACCTGTAATATGAAATCTTGACACTTACTTGGAAATTGCTTCTATCACCTTGTGTTAAAGTGATCCACACAGAGCACTCTGCAAGGCCATGTGCATGGCCGCCCTCTTGGCCATTTTTTGTGTGTCCCAACAAGAAAGGAATCAGTGGCTTCTATGAACGAGACTTATACCGCCAACTTGTGCACCATTTTGCAAAAATCTGTGTTAAGCACAGGGATTCAATTGTGAAGCACTTCGGAATCTCATCTGTTGCCACAAGATGCTGGAGCTTGTACTGTGAAAATTTCATACTGGGCTTAACATCCTACTTCCAGTTCACAGATTCTACCAAATTGAACAGTAAAAAATTATCCATATAGCACAAGACTGTACAGCACTGAAAACTAGCAATCTGTTATTATTGTTCCTTTGATTACTGGTCAAGTGCAGGTCTCTAAGAATTGAAACAGTGCTCGATTCAATACAAATACCCGGCCTTTACAAATGCACCTTTATGACCTAGCCAGAAAAGGCGGCCTTACGTAACAGCATGAGAAATGCTTCCAAACACCTGCCAGTGACCTTGAACACTTTCCAGGGAAGGATACTGCTCACAGAAATTCGAAAGCAGCTTTCACACAGAACAGTATATTCTTTGCGCTGGCTGGCTGTTTATACTTGGTAAATCGCATCATTGATTTTTATTGACTTGTACTTGACCTGTGCTGAAAGAAAAATAAGTATGAATAAAAGGTTCATGACTTCTTTTGCTGTGAGATAGTCCTGCGTTGTGGATGATTTTTTGGTGTTTCACCAGGCAGAATCAATAGGCGGGGAGTAGAATGTCGTGCCAACTTTGAAGCTTTCTCAGGATGTGCTCCAACTTCTTGAAGTAGCGTAGCTGCTTCATGAATGAGGCACGATTATATACTTGAACTTGAGTTGGTTTCTCACAGAATAACACTCATATTGGTGGTATGAACCTTGTGCCTGGAAGCCATCGCTGATTTTGTGTCACGGTATTTACAAGTGGCTGAAATGCGGAACATGCACTTGCCTTTGCAGTATGCTCTGTGGCAATCGACTCATATCAAACAAGGTGGATGATGCATTCTCCGAGTAAATATCCCAATTTAGGATTGCGAATTTCACTCAACATGTATTGTTGTAGCCTGTAGGTAGCTGTTAATTTTCTTACGTATGTGATGGATCCTAGGCGTGAAGACTAGAAGGCTGACCACATCAAAGGCCCAAGAAAAGAATAAGGCAACTGCACACTTTGCATGTACAGTGTGTCTCGCAGCCTCAAGGAGGTAGGGAGAAAGTGTTGAAGTACAGGCAATGTACTTTCATGCCTGTACAGATCCACCTCTTGAATGAACTAAAAAGGATGCAGCATTGATCACAGGCAAAACTGCGTAAAATGTATTAAACACATGATGAACACAATCCCTTTAACCAAAAAATGAGCCCCTAAAATTTCCTTTTGTTCATCCATAGCGAGGGTCTCGTTCCCGTAGACGTAATGACTTTAGATAGTGTAGGAGGGCTTATTGTCAGCTACTAACACGTAGGAAGATCACTTGCTACGAACTGTGGCCACTAACACTCCCTGGTTTACGTGCTCGGACACTCGATAATGTCGTCAAGAGGAGAGCCGCCGCTTTAGTTAATTTACAAGAGCATCGAATGCATTATCTGAAGGTTGTAGTTTCAGTCTTTGCTGGTGGAAAGTTGTGTGTTTGTCTACCTTAATTTCTGAACATTTTTATCGCAATTGCTGTACATTAGTTAGAAAGCTACTAATAACGTCTCCTATGGTTTTCATGGGCTGATTCTCGGTTCTCATTGAAAAACTGTGCATACATCTGCACTGCTTTGTAAGAAATTTCAGTTGGAAGATGGTGCTGCATCTTTGTATCTTTGGTCCCTCCAGTTGCATGTGCTCGGAAGAGCCTTTGCAGGCGAGTTGACTTGTGGGATAGATATGCGGTAGCATGGTTGTTGTCTACAAAATATTAACGAGTGATAAATGCTGGAACACACTTAAGTTAACTTTACAGTGCTTGTCCTACCAACAATTGCAGAACACCCCTTTGGCTTCTGTCTAAACAACCCACTGCTTTCTACATTATAAGTTTGTGTTGGCTTCCACAACCCTTGCAAGCGCTCTCCTAGCAAACTTCTTCAAATGAAGAGAGGGCAGACTTGCATGGGAGCGCAGAGGCTGATGTCCTCGCTTTGGCTGCGCATTTTTATGGGTTATGCATATTTACATCTGAGAGGCAATTATCGCTGAACCCAGAAAGCCTTCATTGTAGAAAGTTGTCTGTGTGGTGACAACGTCCATGCTGTTTTGTATTCATGTAGCCAGCTATGTTCGCATGAAAACCACGTTACGCAGAAACCACAACGTGCTGGCAAATATGCCGAAAGTTTATTTTTCACAAAACGTTCTTCCTCCCGGAATCTTTCTTTTATACACAGGCACATTTGCCTGCAAATTGTGGTTCCTGCAAGTGTGAGGCTAGGTTTTTCTGATTATCCTTCCTTTGAAAGAGTAATCACACCTTAGCACGTAAACTTATAAAAGCATTTTCCACTACAAAGAAGAAAGGTACACATGTTGGTATTACATCTGTTGCTCTGCGTGGTGGGGAATGTCATTCTTCAGAATCCTTTTTCGTTTGGTGGCGTTTTGTCATAGTTCTTTTGTTGACAATCTCATCGCATGTTTTTGCCTAGCATGTGAGGCAATGTGCGTGCTCTGATTTTGCGAGAATAAAGTTAGTGGCTAGTGACGCCCTTTTCGCTTTGTCCTCAATTTTCTTTTCCGATGGTATGCATCTTTTTAGAATTAAGTAATCATTTACCGACTAGCCCAACAAAATGATTCATAAAGGTGGCGGTCCTTCTCCGGCAGCACCCACTCTGCATTTTATTTTCTGTTTGATATTAACTGTTTGAGTGTAGTGATGTGAAATGCATTGCATTAGAAAGCTTACATTCTCAACTTTCTAAGGACAGCTCGTATTTTTGTCTAGTATGAAGTGGTTTTGCATAGCTCTCACAACAGCGCAAGCAAAAACCAGTGCTATTGCTGAACAACCCTCCGTTGCACTGGAAGTGTAGCAAAACTGTCCAACATAACCAAACCAAATTTCCCGGGCCTTTTCATATGCATTATATATTATGCAAAGTTTCTATGAAGAGATTTAGACAGTAAAGCAATCAAAAAGTCTTGCAGGTTTCAATACAAATGAGCAGAACAATGTAGGCTCATGAGTGAATATTTTTTTTTTGCGTTGAACAACAATATTGAACGGGTTTCCAGACTACAAAGTACTTAATGTTTATGCGAAGTTGTTTCGCGTTCTGACAAATCGCTCACGAATACTAACTGCTTGAATTCACAAATTTTTAGATCCACTTGTTCGGGCATTATCGACAAGGTGGAAAAACTATGCAAGATGAAAATCTGAAATTTTCATTATTAAAGCAGCAAGCCTCTCGATGCCGAGAAAATTGTCATATTTTATTAGAAAATTATAAGACAGAGTGCCTGTAGCTCAATTTTCTGCTTGCCAGGTTTGAGCTAATTCACTTTTTTTCTTTTATTGCTAATTCACAATTATCGCACAGTAGCAGGACTGTCATGTTTTGTAATTACCAGGGCTCACTAATTTTGCGTAACAGCGCTGGACTCAAAATATTTTGAACAAATAATATGTATTGCACATATTTTTTAGTGGTGCCGTCCTTCTTGAAAAGAACCATGAAGCTGTGTAGCGTCAATTCTGACGTTTGTCAAAAGTGATGCCGCTGAACATGACTATGAGACCGTAACACGTATGGGTTATTTCTCCAGATTTCAGACCTCAGTGCCAAGTGGGTAAATTTAGTCGCTACGTCTCCTATACACAATGTAAACAGAGGCTGCTGAAAAAGAAAAGAAAGAGACGGATTGACAAAAATAAAGAAGGGAACAAAGCGTGCCACATTCCTAACCAAGTGTTTTGGCAATTATGCCGAGGATTCCAGGACCTGTTAGGCTGCTCGCCTTTGTAGCCAGGGGACTGAAGAAGCGTTTCTGACGTACACTGTAAACTTGACCTTGCCTTCTTCTATATTTGAGACTCGTAGGACATTACCTGGTGGTCTTTCTTTCGCGGGCAGGTGAGGAATGTTTGGCAGTGTGTGTACCATGTGACACTGGTTGAAGGTTAGTATAACATTGGACCTTTTCGAGAGACTAGTCTGCACATGTGAAGGAGTGGCCACATGACGCGCGTCACGTTTTTTTTCTTGGGAAAGAAAGGGAGGTCACAAGGCCAAGCAGCCTCTATAAAGGTTGCACAGAGTGGCGACAGTTGCTAACGAAGAGGTAGGTTGAATCGTCTGCAAATCGTTCCTGAAAGATACTACGCCCCCAAAATTTTTTACCAGTGCGTGGAGGATAACTTGAGAGGCTACAGACCCCCAGTTTGATTTCAGTGACCTTCATAGAGGTGCTTTTCAGACTTGAAAAGGACCCTTTGACAAGTTTGTGGATAGTTTGCGGGCAAGTTGGTGAAAGACGAACTTGCATGGGTGCAGTAACTATAATATAAACTTGGAGGTAATGAGACATATTTCCTTGACTGCAGCAAAAAGGGCGGATGGCTGCGTCAGCTCTATAGCGCTCCCAGCCACGCGCAGCAAAACGAACGTGAAGCGTCTTGACACCTTCTAAAATTTGGAAAAATAATTTTCAGTATGCAAACATATTAATAAAAATGTGTTTGCAAGCGTAATGCTTAGTCTCCAATCATGGTAACACATCTACTGCGAATGATCATTGTGTCCTCGAAGATCATTGATGTGATGCCAATTGCTTGTTGTACTGGGCAGTGACTGGTCTAGCAGAGAGGTAGCAGGAATAAAGCTTGAACTGCACGAAATAGACAAGAAAGTACCATTTACCTCTAGCAAAGCTAAGCTTTGGCAAATAATCTGTTTGCTCGTGTAGATCATGTTATATCTTACTTTCTAGGCATTCAACCTTCACTGACCATTGCGGGACATAACGCATTTTCTCTCAGCATTGGCCACCATTGACAGCTACAAAATGAGATGTTCGCAGAAAACGTAGACGCACTCAAGCGTATTTCTTCATTGAACTTCGAGTGCTCACTTGATGCAGCCACAAATGTGTGCGCCGCCTATTCCCCTGCACCTCCCAAACGACAAATGTCATATCCGGACTGGTTTTGCAGCTTCCACACTCACTAAGGCAAGGGTCCCAATCAGCTAGGGTGTTGTTCAGACACTCAAGATGGTAAAAGCACAAAAAGAATGGGAGTTGGGGAGCCAGTTTCATGTTTAAAACAAAAGAATTGAAACCTTAAAAAAGGCAGTGCGTAAGCTTTCGCGATAACCATATCACATGCTAGTGCTTCGAGTACTCACATAGGTGAGCGCTTATGAAGCAATCGTTTCGTGTGATCAGTTCATATACCACAACACTGTGCTGCTGTTCTAAAACTGGAATGAAAATATCAGCAGTACCATGTGCACAAACTGATCAGATTCTGACAGTTCTACCGTCGCAATCCTGAAAGCCCCATAAGTGCGCAGGTGGAGTGTGAAATTCCTCTTCCTAAAAGACTCCCAAGACCCCATATGCATTTGTCTTAGAGAATGTTAACGCCGAAGCATCCATTCTTTCCTGCTTTTCGGTCGACTGTATTCCCTCGCCAAACGCTTTCTTCACCTCATGCTATTCATCAGTTTCTCGGGGATCTGCCCAATTTAGACCCAGAGGCGATGTCACTTGATGACGTCATGATTTTAAAAATTTTGGTGATCTATGATGTCAACCAATGATTTTATTAAGCACTTGTGTAGACAACGACAGGTACTTTTCTCGCCTGATAAGGCCTGTAAACATTCCCGACCATGTGTATTGTGCTGTTTAATTTCTAGGAGCGCGCGAATATTATTAACTTTCCACACTAAATGGAATGCTGCCTTATGCATATAAAATTAAATACCCACTTTTTGGGTTAAAAATCTGCGTGAAAATGATATTATTAGATTTGTTGTTCAAAGTTCACGGGTACAAGTTTGCATCTATCTTACAAATTATTTGCAGTGGCAGTGGAACTAGTTTTATAGCTGAAATAATTGACTCTCACATGTTTCTCTGAATATGAGCACTGCATTCGTGTATGTAAGTGTGAGACCGCCCTATAAGTATGAATGTTGCGCTGCTTGACCTCATCTTTCCCTCTGTCGGCTCACCACGCTTTCACCACATCCTGGCCGATGTCACTTCAATCCCCATTCATATTCTTGAAGGTTTCAAGCAGCTATGTGAGAAATAAAAAGAAAGTGGCAACCGATGTATCTGTTTAGCGATGCATGAGGCTAGTATTGTTTTGGCTGCCAAATTCTTTCCACCGTTCATGCCCATGAAATCACCATTTTTTTCCTGACTGCAAGGCACGAAAAAGGGGCTTTGCGTAATGATAGCCAGGAAGTAGTAAAAGATAGTTTGCTGGGTAGCTTCTTTATGTAGAGACATAAGAATCAAGCGGACCATGCGCAACACCCGCAGTATTTGTGCAGAGGGGTCTACTGTTAAGGGGAATGCCGGAGCACGTGTTATCTGCTCTCGTGTTTTCTTTTCCAAACTGCCACGTCTAGTGGCCGCGCGATCAAGTAGAGGAGAAGAGATTTAACATCCCCTGAAATGGGTTCGAACCTCGCCAGCTACCACTTTCTCTCAACTCACTACATTCTCCCGGTAGGGTTTCTAGAACGAACATGAATAGCACCGGCAGTGAAGAATGCTACCGGCTGGAAAGTTAAGCCCCAAAAAGGGGGCCAATTTAGCACTTCTGTTGAAGGAAGAGTGCACTATGTAAGGCAGAGGTGTAGAAAGGACTGAAGCAGGGCAGGAAGCTTACATTTCCTGCAGCGACGTCTGGCATCATGCCCGTCAAGGTGCTGCCTCACAAAGACTGGTGCGAAACTGCAGCCTTCTAGCAATGTTTCAAAAATGCAGGCAGATCTTCAAAAACACTGGAAGTAAATGGTTTATCGGAACAGAAGCTGCTCTCAAGTAGAATTTTGATGCTTCTTTCTTTTTTTCCTGTTTTTTTTTTCAGCATGATTTAGGCTCCGACAAAGGCAATATAAAGTGATGCATATTAGGCTAATTTGAGTGTCGGGGAGACGGTATGTTGTAAACGAATTGTCGTAAAATGCAGATATTCTGTTGCTTTCCACGAGGCAAAATGTTGCTAACATAATTTATACCAGTATAACGAAGGCTAGGCTTTGTAGGTGATTTAGCCATGATTTGTTGTGAATCTGCAGCTTAACTGAATATTCAAGAGAATGCTTCTGCGAAGACACTGATACGGCGTCTTCATGTCGAGGAAGTACATAAATTTTTATTCTTATAAGACAAAGTGTAGAGCAAAAAATAAGCTTGTCCTATTGTAAAAAATTGGAAAATTTCATATAACGGAAATGCATGAAATTGCGTCAAGTTTGTTTTGATGCTTTAAATTTATAAAGAGCAATCTGACAGAATGAGCACCACTCGTTGAGCTAACTACTAACCAAAAATTTGGTTGTCAACTGTTGCACTTCTTGAATTAACACAGGTGATGTTGTCAAATAGCAGAGACGCCAAGATAACAATTTCCAAAGAAACAGTTCACTGGCATTAGCATAATTATAGGATGATAGATTATTGGTAGTGATAGCATGGCATGAATGCTGAGTAGCAATGTTTATTTTGCCTCAGGAGTGAATTATGTGCGCAAAGATAAAAATCGGGTCTATATATGTTTGTTTCTTGTTTGAATAAACAATTTATTTCTCTGGAAATATTTGAACATATGCCAAATTAACATGGAATAAATCTCTGCTCCTTGGTGATTATAATATCTACTCCGACTATAAAAAACAAAATATATCAAATATACAAAGACGTGTCACCTCCTCTGTGAGTGGCATCCTCAGTGTGCACTTGCACCAAATTTGTGGAGGCGACCCGATTCAATGGTAGTCTCATATGTGTCTACTCATCCGGATAGAGGCCGTGATTGTTGTTGCACGCTAGCTGGTCACGACGGTCTAACCGTGACTTGAAAAGCTTTCTTTTCCCTCTCTTCTGTTCCCAGGCCAGGGTCGTCGAATTACGGAAGTCGAAGGCATGCTCCATTTTTAAGCAGTGTTTGATGAGTTTGATGATCAGTGTTTGATGAGCAGTGTTTGATGACATGTGAGAGAACTTCGCCACTTTTCCAAAGATGCGCATAACCACTCGCTACAAAGTATCAACTTGGAAGCTGCATTCACTGCAAATCCTCAAAAGTTGAATTGCCACTTTTAGTGCCACACAAAACACAAGAAATGCATAAATGAAACGTACTAGACAGTTACACAGAGCAGAGCATAACAATCTAAAGATAACTTGAGCTTACCTCTAGATACAAATGAATAAAAGTGGGACTGATTGAGCAAGAATATTTTTGTCAAGGTAGTTTAAATATCCAATAGACAAAAGGACAACAAGTTGGTAATGAACTGAACCGAAAATAGTTGCATGCATTGTGTATTCGTTTCGTGATCAATATTTCTCGCTTGGTTGTGGCTGGGAGGTCACTGTTTTGCGCGAATTACACTGAGCTCCACTGATCACGTTTCGCTATTTCTGACCGGGTGTCGGCTACCTCAACATTCAAAAGCGTCTTTTCATGTAATCAATCGGCCACATTTATAGAGCTGCCGTTCACTGAATGCGTGTCAGGCAGTAATCATGAAGTTCAGTTGCTTTCAAACTGATAAACTTCTTTTGAGGTGCAACACGTTTCGCTACACAGATATCGGCAAATTTTTGTTTTGGTATAAACAAGTTCTTGTTTTGAGCTTTTTAGCTTCCGTTACAAAAAGCTGTACCTGAGTAGGATGTGTAAGTTTTTCAATGCTGCTATATTGTGTCTGTTCATCAAATCATGGCATAGACAGTCAACAGCAGCGGCAACCATCTTTGTATACAATGCGTGCATCACTTTTGGAGAATTGCCGACAACGCAATGGCTGTCTATGGTATTCGCGTCCTCCTATGTATTTATCACATTGCAATTTCGCCAGTGTCTTGTTCCTTATCTGTTCACTTTCCCACTGATATTGTATATACTATAGATAAAAGTTTTTTTCGTCAAACTTTTGCTAAGCTTGTATAAACATGTTGTGTTTTCATTTTGCACCTGTATTCCTTTTTTACGACCCACCAGCTGACATAGTATGAAAGAAACTTGCAACGTGCCTTGTTCACATTTAGTACTCAATGCTTAAAATGTGTTTCGTAACACTCCCATTTATGTCTTTCTCTGTGAGAAGGACAAATAAATAAGAAGTGAGTCTTCTTTTTTCATATGACACTTAGGCAATCCCGCGTTCTCTTTCCTGCCTAAGCTGTGTGACTGCATGTCCTCATGGTTGCTGCAATTCTGCACATCAATATACTGCACCCTCAACACATGTTCACTTATTGTAGTCATTGCTTACAAAAAGCAAAACCACATTTTTCAATGCTATAAAAATGCAGTACGTATATCACATGTGTTGGTAGCTTTGGCATTTGAAAAGTGTGTTTTTGGTTTTACGGATATTCACAAGTGTTTTGACATTTTCGTAGCTTGGCTGTTCCAACACTACTTGCTTATGCATGTACGAATTCGTTGATAAAGAGCTGTTAGGAAACAGTTTTTGTGCATGGAAACTAATTATACAACTTTTTCACACCATACCAGAGCTTTCTTCCTAGTCAGAAGCTTCCGGGCGGTTCGCGTAAGAAGTAAACATGCCTTTTATTATTAACGTCCACACAGTAATATATATTTTCTGCGCACGTCACCTGAAAGTCAACACGTCACACAGCACTGTTGACATCACGTTGTTGGTATGCTTCAATCACGTTGCTGGTATGTTGCGAAAACGTTGCCATGATGTTGAAATTGTGATCCTGGACGTTGCCATATCGTCACAAGTGTGTATGCACAAGTGTGTTTTGACATTTTCGTAGCTTGGCTGTTCCAACGCTACTTGCTTATGCATGTACAAATCCGCTAATAAAGAGCTGTTAGGAAACAGTTTTTGTGCATGGACAATATTAATACAATTTTTTCACACCATACCAGAGCTTTCTTCCTAGTCAGAAGCTTCCGGGCGGTTCGCGTAACAAGTAAACATTGCTTTTATTATTAACGTCCACACAGTAATATATATTTTCTGCGCACGTGTCAGCACGTCACACAGCACTGTTGACATCACGTTGTTCGTATGCTTCAATCACGTTGCTGGTATGTTGACATCACGATGTCGAAATTGTGATCCTGGACGTTGCCATATTGTCCTGAATGTTACAAGCAGAGTTATCATGTGATCAAAAAAGAGGACGTTAAGCACATTTAGGCAACGTGGCTGACTGACATCTGGGTGCTTTCCTTGAACATTGGAATAACATTCTGCGTTACTTGGGTTGCTACACTTTCAGCGGTACAGAGTCGTTTGCCAGTAACAGGAGTTTTATTTGCTTCAACACATGCTGTGACCCAAGAACTGATCATTTATGCCAACTTGCACGCACAATTAGGCATATTGGCCCAACTGGACTCTCTTTCACGCCCAAATATTTGTGAAATTCAAAGGCTTTTTCCGGCTGATTAGGTCAGGTGTATGGCATCACGTGGGTGTAGGTACCACCTGTGTGAAATGCATTGTAGCATTTCAAGATTCAGTCACATTGTGACATTGCTGGATATGTTTGCAGGCCCAACCACTTGATTCAGTGACGTTTCGGAGGATTTTATTCTGCCATTGACTATACTACTGTCTCGCAAAAGACAAACTTGTAGGCTTGTGTTGATTGCATGGTTCAGCATTGGGTAAATATATTCTTACTCTAGACATTACTAGGTTACATGCTGTTGCTCCTGTTTTTATAGCTGCTGGCTGTATCACTCATGTCATTCTTGGCCCCAATGGGTAGAGAAAGCTAATATGGACCGACATTACCCCACCAAGCCCTACCTCCCAATGAGCAAAGGAAATAATAGAACGTACATGCAAGACATTCAAGGCAGACGTTGGTCGCAACGTCTGCCTTGAATAACTTGCTTTAGGCGTGACTGTAGGTCTACCCAGTGACCATGTTCTTTTATTATTATTGAAACGAAGCCCACCTTCCTGCGAGTGACTACACACCTCGTCTATGTTGTATGTCAGACGAGTAGCGAGAAACAAAAGCAGTTTATTCAGTAATGCAGCCGAGTATATAAGGAGGCTTGTAATAAGCGGATCAAGTGTTGCACATGCGCGCTGGTGGCCGCGCAAGCGTGACTTGCACTCTACAACATCTTCCCTTCTTTGGGGGCAAAAAAGGAGACGTAACACACACACACAAAATCAAGCGTTGAGGCAATTTTTCGTTTGCAAACATTGATAACCTGGCTATTTGTGACGTTCTGGCAACGAATAACGTTGCAGCTCTCGGCGTATGCGCTCACTTCTTCGAAGGACCTGAGTTGAAATTGATGGTGCTTCTTGGTCTTCTGCTGGGGACTCGCGGGCAGGCGACGACACTTCTGTGGCCCTAAGATGTTTTCTTGTGAGGCGTAGCTGCTGCCCATTGTCTGTAGTCACCACGTAGGATCGCGTGGGTTCTGCAGGACCGACCACTATGGCTGGAGCCCAGGTTATGCTGTGTGTGTCATATACGGACACTCGGTTTCCGCTATGAAGGTCTGGCTGACTCCTAGTTCTGTTGTAGTAGAAGCGCTGTTTATGTCGTATTTCTTGCAGTCGCTGATCAACAGTTTCTGTGGGCACCGTCTTCGGTTTCAAGTGACAGTTGAGGACCGGGAGTTGGCTTCGGGTGTGACGTCCCATGAGCCTTTGAACTGGCAATTGCAGCCATTCGTCCCTCGGAGGGTTCCGCCTTTCCAGCAACGCACTGTAATATTCAAGGGTAGAAAACGGGCACTTGTTTAACAGATGCTTAGCTTCCTGAAGAGTGCGTTCTGCTAAGCCGTTGCCGCGCGGGTAGTACGGGCTAGACGTTTTGTGCTTGATATTAAATTTGCTCGCAAAAGCGTGGAAGTTTGTGCTGTTGAAAGGCGGGCCGTCGTCACTGCACAGCTTCGCTGGAATGCCATGCGTTGCAAAGATTTCTGCACTTGCTTTGATTACTGCAGCAGCGGTGGCATGAAAAAGCTTGCGAATCTCAAAGAAAAATGAGTAAGAGTCAACGACTATGCGGTATTCATTGACTTCGTGATGAAAAAGATCCACCCCGTCAGCTTGCCATGGCAGTGTTGGTAACTCGTGGCTGATCTTGGGAAGCCTTGCATTTCTTTTTTTTGTGTTTGTCGCAAACAGCACATGTCTGTGCTACATCTGAAATATTAGCATTCATGCTTGGCCAGTACATTACCTGTCGTGGCCTGGCCTTCATTTGATCTTCGCCACAATATGCAGCGTGGAGCAGGCCGAGAACTTCTCTGCGCTTTGCTGGCGGAATAACAAGCTTGTTGCTTCTGAGAAGCAGCCCGTCCTAGACGTGTAGCTCATCCCGGAAGCTCCAATATGGCTTTAAGGCATCCGGCAGCTGCTGCTTGCTTTGGAGCCACTCTGTACTTGCGTAGCGGCAGAGCTCTGTCATGAGTGTGTCCTTCTCGGTCCCTGCTTTCATGCTGAGTAGCTGCCGATCTGAAACAGGTAACGAAGAAACAGCGTTGACTTGAAATTGTTCCGTATCATCCACCAGCTCTGTTTTGTGAGGAAAACGCGAAAGTGCGTCTGCCAAAGACAGTTCTTTTCCCGGTTTGTATGTCAGGGCGATGGGAAATCTTTGTAGCACGAGGCGCATGTGCTGAAGACGAAGAGAGCAATCGCAGAGGGGTTTCTTGAAAATTGATTCAAGCGGCCGATGGTCAGATTATACTGTGACTAATGGCTGTCCGAGTATGTAGTCCTTGAACTTCATACAGCCATGAACTATGGCTAGGGTTTCTTTTTCGATTTCTGCATATTTCTGCTGCGTGGCCGTTAAAGAGCGGGAAGAATCGCCTATGGTTTGGTCATCTTGTAGGATGACTGTGCCGACGCCTTACTGACTCGCGTCAACGGACAATTTCACTGCTTTGGACTAGTTAAAGTAGGCTAGTACTGGTGCTGTAGCAAGGCTAGCTCGCAACTTTCGGCAACTGTTTTCCTCTGCTTCTGTCCACGTCCATGTGACGTCTTTCTTAAGCAGCTCTCGCATATGCGCGGATTCAACAGACAGGTTTGGGATGAAACGCGATACAAAGTTGACCATTCCGAGGAATATTGTAAGCTCCTTATGGTTTTTTGTCGCAGGTACTTGCATGATGTCTTGTACTCTTTCTGGATCAAATGAGAGTGCTTCTGCAGTGAGGAGGTGGCCCATGTAACCTACACTGGACTGCAAAAATTGGCACTTCTTTCTGTTGAGCCCTAAATTGCATTCTCTGCAGCGTTTAAGCAAGGTGGAGAGGTTTCTGTCATGCTCCTACCTCGTCTTTCCCTAGACTAATATATCATCCATCACGACCGCTACGCCAGCCAAATTTCCAACCACTTCATGCATGGCACGTTGAAAAACCTCTGGTGCCGATGTGATGCCGAATGGCATGCGTAGAAACCTGTACCTTTCAAACGGTGTGCTTATAGTGCACACACGCGAAGTTTGTTCGCCAAGGGTAATGTGCCAAAAGCCTGAAGCAGCATCGAGCTTGGAAAAATACTTGGCTCTTTGCAGCCGCGGCAGTACGTCGTCCAAAGTCGGCGTATGGTAATGCTCTTGCAAGATCGCCTTGTTTAAATCTGAAGGATCCAAACATATGCGTATCTTCCCATTCTGTATTACTACGACCATGTGGCTGAACCACAGCAAGGCTCTTTCACCTTTGTGATGACGCCGTCACGTTCCATCTCGTCTAGCTTTGCTTTCACTGGTTCTTGAAGGGTGACGGCAATTCTTCTTGCAGGTTTTATGGTTGGTGGTACATCGGGTTTAAGCTGCATGCTATAGGTGAAGCCTTCAAGTTGTCCTAGGCCCTGGAAAATATCATCAAAGCCGGATACCAACATGTCAGACGCTTCGACGTTGACTGCATTTATGCGTTGTATTAGGCCCAGTCTGTCAGCGACTTCACCACTTAGTGTAACTGGCACCTCTTGAGCGACAACAAAAACGTAACCTTGGTGCTCTGCGTGCTGCTAGAGAAAGCAAGGTTTATCTTTCCAATTGCTTTTTGTGTGTGACTGAAAAAAGTACGCAAGGTAGCGTAACTGTTTTGCGCAGGAGCCACTGAGAACTTTCGAAAGACAGATTCTAGTATGACAACAGTTCGCTCCCATGTCTATTTTGTACCTGATCATAGCACTGGCTACATTCAACGTCGCCATCCAGTGCTCATCATTCTTGATTGCGTGAACTTGCAACGTTTGCAGTTGGAAGTATTCTTCGTCGTCGGCCATTTCTACATGCCTATGTGTTGACCTTCTGACCTCGTTTCCATGCTTCGAGTGCGACACACGCTTGCAAAATGATTTCGACCGTTTCATTTCTCGCAATATTGCCCCCAGTACCGGACATCTTTGAGATCTGTGATGTTGCAAGCCGCCTTTCGGGTAGGGGGCGGTTTTTTCTTGTACCGCGTCAATGCTTTTTTCAGATTCAAAAGAAGTGCTGCCTCGGATTTCAGCGACCTGTTCTTTACTCTGTTCTTTAGCACGGCAAATTCCAACCGTTTTGGCATAGGAGGGATTATCATGAATAAGTTTCTGCTGAAGTTCCTTGTCTCGTATCCCAAGGATTATTCTATTGCGTAGAAGCCTATCTTCAAGCTCATGAATTCGCACAGCGCTGTTAGAACCCTGAGCTCTGGGATAAAATCGTTAAACGACTCGCCTTCTCGCTGGTTTTCGGAACCAAACCTGAACTCGCTGAAGGTGAGGTTTGTAACTGGTTTGTAGTGGTCTTCGAACTTCCGGGTTAGGACATTCAGATCTTTCTTGTCTTCTTCCTTCTCAAAATTAAAGGTGCGAAAAACCCGCCTTGCCTCTTCGCCGATTGTCATGAGAAATGTAGCGGCTTAAACATCTTGCGGCTGTGCCTTAAGATTCATTGCTATTGCGAAAAGTTCAAACTCACATTTCCAGATGTTCCGGTTGTGGTAAACGTCGCCAGTGGTGTCGAGCGGCTTGGGGGGTGGTAGCAGTGTCGAACTCATGGTTGTGTCTGCATTTCTGGGTGCTCCGCACTTGTCTCGCGGGCTTGGGTGCCAGAGACACTCGTCCCATACTGTCTTCGTTAAGGCTGTGAATACATGGAAAGGCTTGCTGCACGGCAGAAACTAACTGCCGTGCCCACTTCTGACACCATGTATGCCAGACGAGTAGCGGGGAACAAAAGCAGTTTATCCAGTAATGAAGCCAAGTACATAAGGAGGCTTGTGATAAGCGGATCGAGTGTTGCACATGCGCGTTGGTTGCCGTGCAAGCGTGACTTGCACTCTACTACTCTACTACCTCATAAAGAAGCTTCTACTTATAGCTGTGTGACAGCGCATTGGCAGGCAGATATGGTAGCAGTGAACTAGACTCCTGTACACGCATGCATAATGATATGATATGGGCTAACCATCGCTTATCCTTGTCATGCTACGAAATGTATAAAAACTTTCTCTGAAGTATATTTTAGTGAAGTTTTATGAAATCAAAACAAATGCTTCACTATCTATTGCAGAAGTCCTCAACATTGTACAATGGTCCTGAAACAGCAAAAATATCACACTTACATAACATCAATAAACCTTCCCCACAATGTCATAATTAAAATCGCATGTGAACTGGTTTTAGATTCAATCTAGATAATAATGCTTTTACCAGCATCATTTCTTCAGGTAAAGTGAAAAGATTTCCTGCGTTTTATGCATTTGTTACATCTGAAATAATAATTTAGGTGCGAAAAAAACGCCCCATTGAACTTGAGACACGAGGTAAGATGGCTACAAAAATTATTCAATAACAGCTGTAATGTTATTACAGGATTCAGTAAATCTATGCTTTGCATGGGTTTGCAAATGTGCAAGTTCTCGAGCGCCACAAATAAAAAGTGAGAAAGTAATTTTAATTATCTACTGCCTGGTACTTTTGCTCAAGTGCTATGAAAAATAAATTGTAACTTCATGTTTGCTGTGAGCCTTACTCTTGCAACCAGACCTCACTTAAAGAAGGTTTAGGTCCTAGTTTATACACCTGAATTTTTAATCAGTTGGGTTAAAAGACGTTGCAGTCTTCCATTTGATCTTTGTGTTATTTGTACATGAAGAAGCTCGTGGTCGTTAGTAAAACCTAATTGTCTTTCCTAAATTATTAACATCTTAAGAGCACTGAAGGTAAAGCCACATTTGCAAAAATTAGAATTTAAGATGGTGCATGTGCACCTGAACAGCAGAAAGCAATGTTCACGTAACCAATGTGATGAATGTTGTGAACCCTGCAGTACATCAAACGGTCCTCCAAACATTTTGAGAGGTATGCTTGGTCATACCTGTGACATGGTTGTGACATGGTGTGACATACAGTTATAGGAGTCAGAAAGCTTGAATAGGAGTGAAAGACTAAGTTGGTAAGGATTCATGATATTAAAACAGTACAACAAAGAAGATTAATACAAACGAGCCACAGGAACACAAGCGCCGATTGACGGCTGAATTGTATTCAAAATTATGGGACAAATATATACATCTACATGGCTATACAAAATATTGACCAGCAATACCAAAAAACAAAAAAATTTAAGTTGTACACAACAGTGATGGAGTTGTTCACCCTGCAGTGTAATAGAAAGAAAGTGGATGCATGATTGTTTTTCATTATGACTACCTTCTCAAGTAGTTTCTTTTTTTTTTCGAAACATTATCACAAGACAACTCGGGAAGCTTGTGCTCGCGCACAAGCTTCCTCTGTAGTCTTTTTTCCTTTTTTGTTCTGCCAGTCTAAAACCAGAAACCTTGCTGGATATAAGATTACATATAGTAGTTCTTCGCCTACTTGTTTTGTGAAAATCCACTAGTATGAACTCTTTTCGACTGCACTGTTGCCATAATTGTTATGTATCTACTATTATGAGTTTTTTTTTGTGGTAACTGTAGCACACTGAAATTACTTTGAGCGCACTCTAGCAACAATCAAGGTGGTGAGCTTATTAGGGAAAAATTCGGTGAGGCGGTTTCTATAAACCTGGAAGCAAGACCATTTTAACCACGTAAAGATGATTTCGGTGTGTGTATATGCCACTGTTTCACATCATGGCGATGGGCATCAGGTGTACGAAAGAATCTTTTCTTGTCTGGGCGGTCTTGATTTCGGCTGGGAGCATTGGGATGGAGCCAGTGTTCAAGATTTCTTGTGGCATCCACTATAGCATAAGTTCATTGTTGGTGGTTGACGTGTTCATTGTGTCGCATTGTAGTCTGCCATCATGTCTCATCCACTTGCAGCCAGCACTTTTGACGGTATGTTCAGGAGTTGTACTGAAGCCGTTGTTTGGAATCCGGGTCCAAGTATCTTCTATCGGTGCATAAGAGCCAGATTTGAGTAATAGTTTTTTCCATCAGTGTGTATTTCTTTTAAGGTCTTGTGCAAGGAAAGCATTGAAGGTAGGTTTTGATCACTTTTCAGTTCTGTGCATGAACTGCCGACATGACTGAAAGCCTTTTCTTTTTGTTGCGGTGTTGTCTCAGTTGGGGCCACACAGCCTTTTGTTGCTTTATGATATTTCGCTTCCTAGAATTGCTCTTTGCTTGCTTCTTCAGTACTTTGTACTATTATGAAAGCAGGTTCTACCAAGTGTTGATTGGGGTGCTTTTATTTGGTGTTCAACATACTTCTAGCTTGATTCATGTGCACACAAAGCAAGTGAAAGTAGGGTGGTAACGTTTGCTCTGAGTTTTCTATCCTTATTGTATTTTAGCCAGAGTTGGTGCCAGGATTGTTCTATACCGAAGGTGCACCCACGATAATCGAAGTCCTTCAGGGGGAGCAGAGAGGCAGGGAACTTGGCCATTGTGCTACGACTATGTTCCCTCTTGGAAACATAGTCATAACACAGCACGGGGGTCAGGAAAAAAATTGGGTGAGGGGGGCTCCAGCCTCCCTGTGCCCACAGCTGGCACCACCCCCGATATTAGCCTGTGTCATTTGACTGCTGACGACCTTGTGTAACAGCTCTCCCCGTGCATTCGTTGTTTGTAAGTTACTTACGCGACTTATCAGTTGAAGACTGTTCACGTGATGAAGGTAAACCTCTTTCGTTTCTTGTTTTGTCATTTGCTGATGGCGCATTCTCAGTGCACCCTTATCATACTTGGCTGGAAGATCAGCAATGTTACAACTTTACACTCTTAGCATGATTTTATACGCTTCAAAAGTAATCACCGCTCTTTTTTTTCGGCATTGTGTTTTAGATGGTAGAAAAGTGAGTACTTCTCCTCTTAGCTGGTGAGTGTTTTGTAACTAGGACTTTGTCGTTGCAGCCTCCTGGTACTCTATGCAGTGCTCACTCAATGAGATTTTTTGGCACATCAGAAAACAGGAAAAGTGTGGACTAATCACTACAGGTGTGCTCTTTCTTGGTCGCAGCTGGTGTATCTTTGCCGTGGTGATGTGCTGAGTATGTAATACTAGCTCGTCAGGACAGGCCTCTTTTTTTAGTTAGCTGCAATTAAGGTGCGAAGAGTACTAATAACACTTGCTAATAATATAGCCCCTTCAAGTGTGAATAATGATGCGCTGTCAGTAATTGTGTAAAATTCAGATAGCACAATCACAAGGCACTCAATATTACATTCTAAAGAAAAAGTGATGTGTTCTTTTGTGTGAGCATCAGCAATCATTTAGGATTTCTATGAATTTAAATACTTCATCATTCTGCTGGGAATTATATTTATTTTTGATGTAAAAAGAATGAAATCATAAACTCTTATGTGTGTACAATCAGTTTTTCAATGCAAGATTTTGTGAGAAGAAAAGCAACACTTGACATTTCTTTTGGAACACAATTTGACCGACCCATGAAAGATAACAGTTTGTTCACTAAAGTGATCAGCTACGCTTGTGCGCAGCAGACTGAGGTCAATTCAGCAGATACTGACAAGGGAGAAGATTCATTTCATCTAACAAACTGTGTATTTTCTTCTATTCTGGCCACAAGTTGAAACAGCTAGCATAAACAAATTGCGTACGAAAAGCAGCAACTGCTGCTAAAGTGTTATACTTGTTTCTGTTCTAAAATGTTCCTGTTTGCCAACATAAGATAGCATAAGCTCTGAAAAAATGCTTGAACATGGGCCATGGACTTATAACCCGTTATATAGGCAGTACTTTGTTTGGTGGATGGATAGGAGACGACATCCTTGGCCTTTAGTGTGGGCAAGTTGAGTATGTGTTATTTGGTGCTCAGTGACCCATTGCTGAAAATTTTCGAGGTGCGCCGATTACCCAGTGCCCCATTCCTTGGCTACAAAACTACATAAACTATGAATCACCCATCTTGCACTTTTGTGCCTTCAGTGGCTCATCAGTTAAACTGCCTCTGTGATGGACGTGGCCATTTCAGCATTTACTGGTACAGATAAGTTTAATATCCTGATCTGCATGTCAAACTAAAAGTTAAAAGGGTCATTGTAGTTTGAGAAATCTTGAAGAAACATGCTCATATATCACATGAATATGAAAACCAATGAGAACGTAATAAGCGTAGAGCAATATAAGCCACGAATACATAAAATACGAGACGACTGATCTGCACTAGCTACTTTGACCAACTGAGCTGTTTCATTACGTTTGCTTTTAGTTCTGTTTGACTCTTCCACTGATTACAGTACGTCCTGAAGACACATACACCGCAAAATTGAATGCAGGGTATGTGATAATTAAGATAGACGAAGTAGTTATTCACTGATCCCAACAATCTTGTTTGCTCTTCTGCACTGAGTCAGGAGAAAGGGAACTCTAAAAATATGTCTGAGGTAGAGTGAGAAACACTGTATGAAAGAAATGTAAAGATTTCACATGCCAAAAAGAAAACAATCACAGTTGCTGACTGCACAGGCAATGGTCTTCTGTACTACAAACAGTCACTCACTCGTAGCTTAAGATTTACACATAGATATTGCCTTTCAGTTTTGACGACGAGTCCTGACACAAGCTTTCAAATGAACCTCCTCATGTTCAGGACATTATTGCGATTTCTGACACATTTTCTGGTTCGCGAAGCGTTTGTCCACTGCTTCCTCGAAAGAGAGCCAGCTGCCCTTAACCGCCCAACTAAGCGAAAAATAATAATGGTCAGCGGGTGTGAAATAAAACTCTCTACTTTTCAGGAACCAGCTTGCCATATCTCTGCAAAGCATTCCCTTCTTTCCACAGACTTAAAAAAGGAGTGTGGAGGGGTCTGTGGTTTTGTAATTGGTCAAAAAAACACGACGCCGAAAGCGTGCGTGTTTTTGTTTGTAAGCTTTTTAGCCTACGTGGTATGTGTTCTATACATCAGCACATATGAACTCACGAAAACGTTTTTTTGCGCGTCGTGCTGCAGGTCTTATAAGCCTATGTACTGCGCAAGTTAGTTGATTGTTTGGCTACAGTAGGGCAATATATATATATATATATATATATATATATATATATATATATATATATATATATATATACATATATATATATATATATATATATATATATATATATATATAATAAAATATTAAAATATTCAACTGAAGAACGGTTCCACAACAAGATTCTAACTGGCAACCACCCACGAAGACAAGGTGCCCGACGCCCACGCATTCCACCACACTTTACGTTCACTGCAATGTTGTAGGTAGTTCGTGTGGTCGTTGCAAAACAGGATGCGTGCGTCGGTGCGTGTGTCAGATTACGGCAAATGCGTGTGTTGTCGATTCAATCGCCCTAATGCAACTGATTACCAACAGTTCCCACACGTTAAGCGCTCACGTGCCCTTAACAGAAAGAGTGCTGTGAACGCGCGAAAAATCAAATCGGTCGCGGTGATAGATAGCATCGCAGAACACACGTTACGATACGATTTGCGTCCGATATCTGCGAAGTCTAAAGCGGTTGGCGTGGCATAGACGGCGCGATGCGACAAAACGAACGCCGGCGCCCACGCTCGCCGGGTCACGGCGAAGATTGTGGCGTGTGACAGTGGCATCAGCTGTTGCTTCATAGCACAGATCTGCACGATTTTTAACTTGGGAAAGCACCGAATTGGACGACTGACCGGCGACAAACTCGATAAATGTTTCTAAGTGAAATAGTCTACATTACGCATTTTCAATCAACAATCATACTTATAAACTATAGTTGTGCATGATTTAGTGACAAAAATATATTTCTCATGTGCTCGACATACTATTCTCTTATTGTGAAAAATATACGCGTGAAGTGGGACCAGAACAGTGCCAAAAAGCAGTAGATGCAGAAATAAGCTCATACCGGCCCAAGGTTATGCCAACAAAGTTGACTCTTTAGCCGACAGTGGCAATAACGTTTAAACAGCGGGCCAATAATGCCAGCCTATTTGCCCATATAGGCTGCTGTTTGTACAAATTAGTACAGTCTAACCATCCTACTGCGCTGGCACAGCCAATACTGTCGGAAAGTTCTGAAAGCTGGTTCAACATCACCGTTCTTTGAGACTGGCACAGCCATTATTGGCGGAACGTTGTCAATGTGGCCCAACATCGCTGCTCTATTCGGCTGGCACAGCCTTTATTGGAGGTACGTTGTCAAACCTGGGCCATTCTTTGGCCATGAACTGCCAATGTATCTCCAGCATTGGGCCAACATTCTGTGCTGCCTGGGATTCTCGCGGTAAACGGCCTGGAAATCCAGCAAGTACGCTGTTGAAGAGAAGCGGTGACCAGACGCTGCTATGAGGGTGCCACATTTTACAGCGTGAGGTTCTCTCTGTCCTTCTTTATTGCACATTTGCATTCTGCGCTGAGATCAAAAATCGTGTATAAAGTGCAACAGACTACCTGAAGTCCGCCCATTCATAAGGGCACATATAATTGCCCTATGTTGTACCGAGTCAAACGCTTACTGTATTTCAAGAAATAAAACAATCGCGGAATGTCTGTTTGCTCAAGCAGGTGCAAGCGGTGATACAATATCTGCTATGTTGTCGAGGGCTGAACAGTGGCGATGAAATCCTATCATGACATCAGCGAAAAAAGTGAGCTCCTGTAATGTGGCGTCCAGACCAAACAGTACAATACGTTACATCAGCTTCATAGCATTAGATGTTAGTGATATTGGCCGGTATAATTCAGGTGTTGTGCAGGGCGGTCAGGCTGCAGAATCACCTTCCCCACAGACGATTTCCATTCAGAAGAAATCAGACTCGTTCACCACACTTTGTTGCGTTCTTCCAGGATACATTGATGAAAGACCTCACCAACACTTCGCATGGCTTGGTACGTAACACCATCTTCGCTTGGGGCAGTGCGATGACATCAGAGGATACGTGCATGACGCAGCTCGAGCAGGGTGAATTTCGCGTCATCCATCTCGCATGGAAGTCCATAAAAACTGTTACGGAACAATGAATGGCTTTGTTTCTTGACATAGGACAGGTGAAAGCATTGGCAAATTCTTCCACCAGAATTTTTGGGAACCGTCCAGTTGTGATGCACAATGCTGTAATTGGGTTTTGCAGTCTTCAGCTGTTCGTAGAGCCTTCGATATGCGCCATGCACTCCCGAAACGGCTCGCCATATGCACCAAGCTACACAATGCGGCCTAGCTCCTTCAACGAAGTTTTTTTTGTGTCGCATAATGGCTGCATCGATGCGCTTATAAAGTGTCTAATGAGAGATTCTTTTGGAGTGCTGTACCTTCTTGTAAGCACAGCGTCGACAAGCACGTGGTCTCAAGCGCTTTAGGTCAGGGTTTGGCTTATCTATGCCTACTGTAGCTTGCTGTAAACACTCGCTCACTAGTTTGAAAAGTTATGGTGTGATGTAAGCTCTGCCATCAGCTGACGGAGCTTGTCCTTAATCTTGACTGGGTAGGCAGCACTCTGGCTGCTAGTACAATTCTCTGGAACCGGCCAAATTGGCAGTTGATCGGAACCTCATGGGTCAGCGTCGCTTGACTAAGCAAGACGCACATCTCTCGTTTTTATGGCAAGATGAATGATGAATTGTTCCTTTCCTCTGCCGATAAAAGTAGATGAGCCGTCAATACGGGTTCGCAGATCATGTTTAACAATAAGCTAATTGATTTCCACTCCACGATTGTCTTGTGGGCGACAACACCAACGAGGACGACGGGCATTGAAATTTTCACGAAGCAGAAATGACAAGTCACACCGAGTTAGCAGGCGCTTCAGCAATCTTTCTGTGACGTAATTCCCACACTAAATTACAATAATTAGCATGAGAGATTAATATTGTAATATACAACAATAGTCATATTTTTATGAAAGAACATTCCGAAGCCTACAAAGTTCCCCGTATGCCTTCGCCATACGCGATTTATTCCTTTTGATTTGTTTCTCCTATATTAAGTGCTTATCAAAGATTACACCAGCGTTTTCACGTCAGCTGCGACGCTAATTTTTTCTGAACGATAGAATACGCTTGGATTACGATTTACGTGTTTTGGGGTTGGTGTAAAAAAACAGCTTTTGTTTTTTTAGTCAACCTGCTAAAAATTTGCTTTGCTCCTCAGATACAACGTTTTGAGAACAGTGTTTGCTTGTTGTGATAAAAAATCCGTATTACGCGACTGGGAGAAAAGGCTGGTATCATCTGCGTATGATATATAGAGAGGTAAGCGTCTAATGTTCACTAAATCATTTATATAGATGTCGAACAGCATGGGTCCTAATACGCTTCTTTCAGGAACACCAGCTTCCAGCTTTAGCAGGTCAGAGTCTTGAACCGAGACGAAAACGCATTGTTTTTTGTCCATTAGGTAAGACCTTCGAAGGTCCAGTGGTAATCTACAAAGTCCATAATGGTGAAGTTTTTTTAGTAAAGCTTGTATTGGTAGGCCTCGAGGCAAAGCGCCCACCGTTGGATTCCTGCAGCAGCCATCGTTGGTGTCTGACGGTCCGGTGTCAGCAGGCACTGAAGTGCTTGGTGGTCGGTCACCAGCGTGAACTATCGCCCTAGAAGATAGTCACGAAATTTCGTTGCTCCAAAAATCAGTGCCAGCGCCGCTCGTTATAGTTTAGAATAGTTCCGCTCTGCTTGTGTCGGTGTTCTGGAATGGAACCTAATGGGTTTAAAAACATTGATTTTTGTGTGAAACAGAGCTGCTCCGACACCGTGGGGGGATGCGTCACAATCCAACTTCAACTCTTTGTTTTGATCGAAGGGCACTAGCGCTTGTGCATCTTTGGGCCTTCGCTTCGCAGCTGTAAAAGCAGCTTCATGCTGTTCCTTCCAGTTCCAGTGCGTTTTTTTTTCTAGCAGTTGATATAAAGAGAAAAGCGTAGTTGGCATGCTAGGCAGGAACTTCGCGTAAAACGACAGCAGTCCAAGAACCGAGCGCGGCTCGGTAACATTGCGAGGACTTGGTGCCTCAACAATAGCGTCCACGTTCTTTTTTGTCGGGTGAAGACCATCTCGGTCGATTCGGTGCCAAAGATACGTCACAGACGGTCTGCGCAGTTCGCACTTATCAAATCTTAGCTTTATATTCCCCGTTCCCGGAAGCGCTGCAGAACGTTTCTTAGTCGCTCGCCATTATCATTATTTTGCTCCGACACAAGTAAGTTGTGTAGATAAGCTTGCACGCCCGGCCGACCTGCAAATACCTCCTCCATCTTTCTTTGAAAGATTGCCGGTGCGGATGCTATTCCGAACGGCAGTCTATTAAAGCAAAACAGGCCTGTGTGCATGTTAATGACGCAGACTTTTCTAGCAGCTTTGTCGAGTGGCACTTGGTTGTACGCATCGCGCCGGTCAAGAGTGCTAAAGCATTCACCATCGCTTAAGCGATCAAACTTGTCCTCAATCACGGGAAACGGATATTGCTCGGTGGCACAAGCCGAGTTCAGGGTGGCTTTAATATCCCCGCAAATTCTGACAGTGTCGTCTTTCTTTAATACCACCACAACAGGTGTTGCCCAATCGGCATGCTTCACTGGCGACAACACTCCTATTGAAGCTAGTCAGTCTAGCTCTTGCGTTACTTTATCGCGCAAAGCGTATGGAAGGGGCCGTGCCTTACAGAATTTTAGAGTGGCGCCTTCTTTTAGGTTCAGACTGATGGTTGTTTCCTCTAAGAGTCCCGGGTCGGCAGAAAAGACGTCCTCGTAGTCCTCGAAGACGCTGTTGATGCGGTAGCTGCTGTATTCGTCTTCCGGAAGAACATCCCGTGCTGCTACCTGCAATATTGGAGCTCCTGCGTTGTCGAGTAAACGAAGTGAATCACGGCCGCACAGGCTTGCCCTGCACAGTCCAACACAGTTAGCAAACAGTCCACGGACACCCCTTCGTAGCGGACGCGTAACTGAAGTTCCCCGAGGATAGCTAGGCAGCCTACGTAGCAGGAAAGCTTCATACCGGAGGCTCTCAGACTTGGCCACTGCCTGTGGTGCTCCTCATAAAGTTCGCGAGAAATGACGCAAATCGGTGACCCGGTGTCTACCTCTATTGGCAATTCGATGCTCTTCCACGTGAATAATCGCCGAATTGGGGGTTCTAGAACGTTCTTCCTTTTAGACGCTGTGTCCAGATATGAGCTGTTTCTATTTCCTCGTTAGAGGAGCCTTCTGTGACCGTCAAAACGTTGGTTCGCCCCGTTCTAGAGTCGTTTGCATGAGGCGCACGGCTTCGACATTTTCGTGCAAGGTGCTTTTTACGTTTACACACATAACACCATGACCTGACCCAGGGAAAGTCATTGTCTTCATGTTTTCCACTACCACATCTGCCACAGCTTTCGACTTGAGAAGTCTTCCGTCCCCGTTGTCGGTACATTTTTCCTGACGCGTCTACATGTAGTAGTGGTGTGTCCTCTTTTTTACATCTGTTTCTGCAGCTTCGGCTGCTATTGCGATAGATTCTGCTTCTTCGAGCGTAAAGTCCCTTTTTGACAATAGTTGTTTCTGAAATGCACTAAAACGTACGCCGCAAACAATGTGGTCCCGTACCATCTGGTCCAGCTCGCCGCCGAAGTTGCAGTTATCAGCTATCCGCCGAATTTCCTGCAAAAAGGTATGTATAGGCTCCCCTTCAGCTTGGCACCGGTTGAAAAATTTGTAGCTTTCGAAAATTTCGTTCCTTTTTGGGTCATAATACTCGCTGAGCGTGGCCAATGTTCTTCGTGGGACAAGGAATTTGGCGCGCGCGATGCTATTTTCCCTGCCAAAGTCTCTACCGTGTGCGTGCTCGATGCCGCCACAAGTAATGCTCTCTTTGTTGCTGAATTCTCAACGGCGTTTGCTTCGAAGAAAGCTTTCACCTTGATAAGGTACGGTTCCCCCTTATCTTTGCTTTCGTCGAAGTCTGGTAGCTTGAGGAGGGCCATGTCGTCCCACGGCGTGCTGCGGTCTTGGGGTTCCTTCTTCGTGACTAACATGTCGCCGATCCTCGTCGCCACTGTTTCATCTCGGGGGCCACGCAAAGGTGCACCGAAGAACAGAGCTTACGCCGGTCAGCAAGAGAGCAGAACGTCGCTTTATTGCCCCGCCGCGGTGGTCTAGTGGCTAAGGTACTCGGCTGCTGACCCGCAGGTCGCGGGTTCGAATCCCGGCTGCATTTCCGATGGAGGCGGAAATGTTGTAGGCCCGTGTGCTCAAATTTGGGTGCACGTTAAAGAACCCCAGGTGGTCGAAATTTCCGGAGCCCTGCACTACGGCGTCTCTCATAATCATATGGTGGTTAAACCTCACATATCAATCAACGTCGCTTTATTGTCAAGCCAGGCTTGCTTATATTTAGTAAGAACGTAAGAGAGGAAGGGAAACAAGGGAGAGGAGCGGCGATAGCTGTCGCTGCACCAGAACGAAAGATGCGCACGTTATCGTGCGCGCAGCGCAATAGTGAGATCGGTGCAGAATATGCAGCAACTTATATCAATCACCACCTATATTTATGCACAGTCTATTTTGATATGCATAACATAGTAGCTCCTCTAAGAAGGCGAAAAAGACTTCGCTATCACCATCACGTGGTCGATACTAAACAGTGAAAACATTGCATTCGCATTGTATTATTACTACTTTATAGTCGGGTGTGTATTTGGAAAGATTCGCAACCAAGTTTCATGAAAGTCTTGCTCACGCCATCTGCATGACTCCTCCACCACGACGGCTTGGTCTACTTAAAACGAAGTTTCGATAGCCTGTCGAACAAATAACATCGTATTATGCACAATACCATGTTTCAGTAAACATTTATTATCAAATTGAAGGTAAATTCACTGATAAAAGCTTTATCTGGTCGTGTTTCTTGTGGGCTGACTGAGCAGTGAAATGCAAGGTAGTAAGAGAATTGGCGTTGTCAGGATGAATGAGTTTACATGGGGCAATAATCATTCAAGAAGGAATAACCTTTGCTGTTGGTAATATTCACTAGCATATTTTAGACAGGTGTCATTCGCACGTGATCTTAACAACGCCAGATTCTTCAGTTTTCTGGGCGAACACTTTACCGTCCCTCACACATGGAAATCGCCATTTTTTTTTCTGAAACTGTCATACCAAGTAGTTGCTTCGGTTGAGGGCATATAAGTTGTCATTCACAAAGACTGACTGCTTGAAAGAGAAACCAATGCTATTTTTGTGACGAGTCTGACCCTTCGTGCTTTTCAAACAAAAGAATCCCATTTCGAGCGACGGTTGAAAGACACGACAATGTTCTTATCAGTATCAGAGTTCCGTACGCGATGGCAATTATTGATATTGTGTTTTGGTGATGCCATGCCGAGCACTTCACCTACTTTTCCCAGAACATTCCCAAGGTTCTAAATTTAAGAGCAAGCAACACCTTTCACTTCAATATTCTTATTTCTGAAAGATTGTTCTTGTGGCACTATCTTTAGAAAGTTCTGGGACACTAGCTTCCTTATTTTTTCAACTTCCTGCAAAAGAGGCTCTTGGACTGCATTTATCTTGGCATTTTGCTGTTTAAGTGCTTCACAATTTTTTCTCAGCGCCTCATACCGGTCACTAGCAAATTCCACACGTTCTTGAGTTCTCTAAGTTCTTTACAAAATTCACGTTTCAAATCCGCCATTTCCCGTTTAAGTTCCGCCACATAATTCCCCATCCTGAACAACAGAAAAAATAACACACTACAAAGCATACACCTCAAAAGCGATATACCTTAGCCAACAACTGGCAGGAGGGCAGCAAATCAAACTTGAGTAACAAGAAATTATGAAAAGTATTTTCCAACCAACAGAATAAACTTGGGGTAAGCTCTCGGTTTCCATGGGTGCCTCTGCTGCCAAAGTGACGGCGAAAGACCAGAGGTGCTCTTTATAAAGGGCCCGCAGAACAGGCAACGTGACATGGATCCACGTGGCTCCCAAAATCAGGCGCAGACAGCTCAAACAGGCAGTGCAGCAATGCTGTTCCGATGCAAGGAATGATGCCCCTTAACCTATAGGTACAGTTACACTCGTGATGCAGTGGCCCGCCGTTTTCTTGGAAGTCCCCGAGCGTTGGTATCTGCAGAATAAACGTGGGTCAAATTCACGATTCCAACGGCTGCTGCTGCTGCCAAAATGCTGGCATCGACGTGCAAAGCTACAGTTATCTTTTCGAGAAATAGCAAGGCACGCGAAACACTGAAAGCAAAATTCGCCCCGTATTCGCATGTTACACTGCCAGTTTCGTCAAAAAACGGTAGTCTTGCGTCTAAAAAGAGTGAACAAAACGTTTATTTGATGTTCTGCGCAAACAAATTGGTGAATGGTATTCTGAAGGCGCTGTGCTAGAGAGCCTCGAGCGTACAGGGGAGGCGCATGAGCACATCAAGTCACGTCACATGTGAGACATGAGGGCTATATAGCTGTTCTCTTGGGAAACGAAGCGCGCGCGCTCTGTGCGCCCATCACAGAGGTGATAAGGTGTAGAGCGCAAGGCTACGGGTAGGTGCTGCCAACGTGCAGTCTTGGTGAAGCGTTGAAAACACTTGCCTTTTCGTGCAAGTATTGCATGACCAGTGCCACGTGATAAATGCTACGGTCCTTAGCATTACTTATGTATGCCTTTTCGAGTGAGAGAGACATATACAGAATATTGAAGTGCTGTGATCGTGCCTCAGATATGCGCAATATTTGCTTTTTAATTGACAGTCGCACAAGATGAACGCTGAACTTTAAGCAATATTGGTGTTGCGCTGCGGATGGGGGGCCGTTTGGGGTATCGTTCGGCCAATTTGTGACCGTTTAGGCTACTTTAAGGGCGGTCGAACAGACAGACCAAAATTTTCGCGTCGAAGGTCCCCAAAATAAAGACTATCGTCTTTAAAACATTAACACGCGCTAGTGCGACGCTACCCAAAGGGCTCATGGCCTCTACTCAAACAATCACCGCCAAAACATTTGCCAACCTTCACGACTATTAAAAGTCTTTTTGGGAGCCTTCGACGCAAACATTTTTGTCTGCCTGTCTGTCTGTCTGTCTGTCTGTACATTTGTTTGTTTGTTCGCCCTTAACGGTACTACAAATGGCACTAAAATCGCCAAACGATACTCCAAACAGCCGACCCCATCCGCAGCACCCACCAATATTGCTCAAAGTTCAGGGTTCATACTTGTGCGATTTACAATTAGAAGTCAAATATTACACATATTTGAGGCACCATAACAGCACGTCAATATTCTATATGTGTGTCTTTTTACTAGAAAAAGCGTACACAAGTAATTCTAAGGACCGTAGCGTTTATCACGCTGCCCTGACCATGCAAGTCTTGCACAAAAAGGCAAGTGTTTTCAACGCGTTGCTAAGACAACACGGTGGTGGCAGCTACCCGTCGTCTTGCGTCCTACACCTTATCACCTAAGAGACGGGCGCGCACGCCGTGCGCTTCGTTGTCCAGGATAACTGCCAGATTGCCTTCATGTCTTACGTGTTACGTGGCTTGATGCGCTCATTCGCCTTCGCTGCACGCTCCAGGTGCTCTAATGCAGTGCCTTCAGAATACCATTGATCAATTTTTTTGCGCAGAACATCAAACAAACGTTTTGTTCACTCTCTCCAGATGCAAGACTGTCGTCTTTCGACGACATTTGCAGTGTGACATGCAGATGCGGGGCGAAATTTGTGTTACATGTGTTCTTCTTATTAAGGTTCGCCACACGTTTAGCGTGGAGTCACCACTATGTTTAATTCAGATGCCAAGTATTGTGCCTTGCACGAATATGGTGATGAAGGAATGTCATTATTATTATCTTCATCAGCCCGACTACACCCGTTGCAGGACAAAGGCCGCGCTCATGTTACGCCAGTCAGGCCGGTCCTGTGCTTGCTACTACCACTTGATACCCATCAACTTCCTAATCTCATCTGCACACTGAAATTTCTGTCTCCTTCTCATTCAGTGGCATTCTGCGGAAATCCAGTCAGTTACTCCTAATGACCAATGGTTATTCTGTCTACATGCTTTGTACCCGACCCATATCTATTTCTTCTTGTTGTTTTCTACTCTAATATCCTTAACGCTGGTTGGTTTCCTGATTCGCACTGCTCTCTTTTTCTATCTAAAAGTTACGCCTATCAATGTCCTTTTCATAGCACACTACGTCATCCCCAAGTTAAACCAAACCCTCTTAGTAAGCTTCAAGGATTCTGCGCCATAGGTAAGTACCGGCAGGAGGCAGCTGTTATATTGAGAGTTAGTGCTAGATCACCATTGATGATTTCAGACTGCTTGACGATTGTAATTCACCTGATTTCATTATTCTAGTTATTTCACTCCTAATTCGCTGTCATGATTCAGCTATTCGGCTAGTACCTGTCCTAAGTAGAAATATTCCTTTACAGCTTCCAGCGTCTCTCCAGCTATCGAAAAGTGGTGTTTCTGCTGAGATCTTGCACATTACTTCAGCTTTGTGCTTATTAGTTTCTAGACCTACTCTACTGATTTTCGAGTGCAGTTCTATAATAATGAGCTCTAAGTACTTCCCAGAGTTATAAAGGCAATGTCATCAGCAAACCACCGGTTATTAAGATTCTGTCTTTTATTTCTTATTCCAAACTCTTCCCAATCTAAAACCCTAGTTGATATAAGTATCACACAATTTTCATTTGTTTATAACACGTGAACGCAGTTGTTTATGAATTTATTGGGAAAATTTCAGTGTTTTAAACTGATATGTATCACGATTCTTTTAAGCAGAGTAATAGAAACAAAGACAACGTTACAAGTTGCAAGCACCCTGATGGTTATAGCTACGCTGACACTGGCGGCTTTTCCTTACAGTCTATACGTATCACTTTTATGATGATGATGGCAAAACATTATGAACTAAAGCAATTGCCCTGGCATCGCCACGCCAGTCGCGATGCCAAAGCGGCTGCTGCAGAGACTCGGAACAAAAGTGAGTGCCCTCCTACGCCCGCTTCCAGGCCCGCTTGTAACGCAATATCATGCAAGTGGGCTTTCAATGCAAGGCCTCCTAAAGCCTCCTGTAAGCACGCGGTAAATGGCATTGGTGAGATTGTGTCCCTTGTCTTACACCTTTTTTTCGGTATTCTGTCACTTTCTTTATGAAGCGCTATGGTGGTAGTTGATGCGCTATAGGTTTTTTTCAGGGTGTTCATATGTGCTCCGCTGACGCTTTGATTCCGCAGTGTCTGCATTACTGCTGACATCTCTGCTGTATCAAAATGTCTTCTCGTAATCTATGAAAGCTATGTATAGTACTTGTGTGTAATCTGAGCATTTCTCAAACATCTGATTGATACCAACAAATGTGGCCGATTGTTGAGTAGTGTGTTCGCAAACGTTCTTAATCCTTTGATTGACTGAATTATAATGTTTCCGTAATTCTGTCAGCAATTAACTTTGCAGATAGCTTGTATACAACGGAGAGCAAGCTGATCAGCTGTTAATTTTTTAAGTCCTTCCCATCCCCCTTTTTTTGCAGACTTGATGATGTCAGGATTCTTTCAAGATTTTAGTACCCTTCAAGTCTGGAGACAGTTCGTGAACTGGGTGACTAGTTTTTCTAACACAATCTTTCTCCCGCCTTTCAGCAGATCTGATGATGAGATGGGTCACGGATAGATCTTTCTTTAAGATACTGGTTGTCTCGACTACTGTAGAGATGTCTGGAAAACTTCTCCGTTACTTTATATATCCTATTCATATATGTAGTTACTGTGCATTTCTTGTCCCTTAGTGCATACATCTGGTTTTTCGCCTATCCAGTGTTCCTTTTTCACCACTTCGACGCTTCCTCCGTTCTTTAGAGCATGTTCAGTTCATTTCATGGTATACCTTCTTACATAGGATGCTTTGCGTCTACTAATCAACATCAAAATATCTGTCATTTCATTGAGGCTTCATGCTTTCACATTGTTTAATCAGGTTTTTCGTCTCCTAGTACAGTTGCCAGTGTCCTATCTAACTACCATACTTACAGCTTCCACTGCCCACTCCGTAATAGTGATAGTGAGATTATCATTTATTGCGTCAACGCTAAGGCCGGTTTCCTCAATAAGAGTCGATTATTTGTTCTGAAGCGAGAATATTAATTCCTGTACTTTCCCTCTCAGTGATAGCTCATTGATTGGCTTCTTGCGCATCAGTTGCTGCCCGGCCTAGAGGAGTGTAGTCAACGATTATATTCCTATCGCAATGCGTTAAATGACATTGGTTGTTCTCGTCACCACAAGCAGTCAAAGATGTCGCAGCCTAAACCGAAGTGCCACAGGAGAAACTCCCGCCGAATCTGGCATTCGCCTTGGCGAACACACTCTCGCAATCATTACGTTGACACTGCAACGGCACTTGTTAGGCGTCGTCTTACGCCGTTAGGCGTCACTGCGTCATCTTGCCTGAAGACAGAAAAAGAGTAGGTGCCTTTTTCCATTCAAGAACCACGCATTCATTGTTCGGCACTGCGTTGTTTCATGCGTGTCACACCATTAGCTAACTTGGCGGTGATGGTTAGCGCAATGCGCCAAACACCGGTGCTTGCATTTGCTGTTAGCAATTTAGAGTGGCTCAAAACGCTGCCGGATCATCAGTACCCTCTTGGTCCTTTATTACTTTTACGGGGCGAAGCTCCTTAGGGCGTGGGCTGTGCGTCCCCTGTAGCCTGTATGTAGCCACCTCTAGTTTAGTTCTTGCAGTGTTCACTAGATGGCGGTACGGTCCCCTGTATGTAGCCACCTCTAGTTTAGTTCTTGTAGTGTTTACTAGATAGTGGTACTTGTAGCTGATGATGAAAGATGCAAGACGTTATAAACTAGAAAGCGGTACTTGTAGTTGATGAAAGACGCGAGATCTTATAAAATAGGAATGATGTCACATATGGCGCGTGTCATTGGTTGAAGGCAATCGTTCGATTTAGTGCGGCGACGTACGCTAGGGGGAGCGATGTAATAAAATCGAGTGGGCAAAATGTACAGAGGATTCATGGTTTACCAGGTTTACCTCCGGAGCTTCGCCCACTCATCATCATTCACTTCGTGGATATGGCGGAATTTTTTTTTCTGGTCATGAAACTCCCGCGTCGCTCAGTGGGAGAGCTGCATACAACACCCGCACTTTCTACGCCACGGCGCTGGCGTAAATAGAGGGGTGAGGAAGCCGGCTCAGCTGTCGAAAAAAATTCTCTTTTCTGTTTTCCAGCCAACATTGAGCAGCGCCACAAGTGGAAACGTGTGATTCCACGACAAGAAACTGCCGGAATTTGTTCGACGTAAAAAACGCTCGTGTGTGTGAAAAAAATTTCGATGCCAGTGGCATTGTACGTGCGGACGTGTGCACAGTGAGCAGAGTCATCGTTTCACTGCCCCGATAACGACTGAGACTGGTGTAAGACGCCGTACCTAGAATTTTCGAAGGTCTGACTTTTTGCCTCTCCAAACCGAAACTGCATTCGCGTGCAACGAAGCGCCCACATCTGAAATGGCCACGAGAGCTTTTTCCAGATTGAGATGCGGCAGTCTCGAATACAGACGTCTCCAGTGCAGCCGATGAAAAAATCGATGGTAAGTCTGGCACAAAGCTTGCAAGTATCCTATTCGCTCACTACGCTAACCAAATTGGTTTCTACTCTTATAAAGTCTGTGCTTTCTCACTCTTTGCAGATGTTGTAAAAACTGAGAACCACAATGTTACGCTGATTCAGAGTGTCAAACAGAGGTCGCCGTTTGTTCAGGATCGGAGCTGCAGAGAGCGAAGACCCGACTTCGCAACGTAAAGCAACAGCTTCAATTATGCTAGCGGAATCAGACAAAAGCAGAGGCGCCCACGAATACAAATAATGGGGTGTAGCAGATATTCGCAAGCTTTCAGACCACGAGAAGCTCATTATACACCAGTGAACCGCAATAGCACGTATTGTCTATATCTAGCAGCTCACAACAGTTTTGTCTCATTTTTTTATCTTTAAAGTGAAGGGCGCAATTTATGACACCAAATAAAAAAAGAACACAACTTGAGCATCCGTCTCAGGCTTCTGGTGTCTTATGCTGAAATTTTAGTTTTTTCGACTTAATCACCGACGATATCCCTCAAGAGGTACTCCAAGACCATTAATGCCAAGTGACGCTATTATACAGCTTTGTTTATTGGCAGGCGAACTTTTATTGGCTGATTCCTGCTGACCTATAAAAAAGATAGATAGTTGACTATATTCAGGTCCGAAAAAAGCTTCACCCCGTTTTTATAGGGGCAAGACTGCGGGCCGCTCTCATGTTGGGACAGGAAGGCCAAGCCTTTCCGCCGCATTGTGGGCCTTCTGGACAGCCCGGAGTTGGTCAAACCAGTCGTGGCTCATCAGGAAAGTAGAGAAGGCTTCCTCCATCTACCCGTGGATGGTTTGGTGCTGCAAAGAGGGGCACGCCCAGAGCATGTGCTTAAAGTCGCTAACCGCCCCACAGTCGGCACACAGAGGGGAGACCTCTGTGTACCTATTGAAGACGGGGAGTGCGGGATACGACTTTGTCTGCAGAAGCCTGAGAGTCACGGCCTGGGGTCTCGTGAGATTTCGATGTGGCAAGAGGAAAGCCATGCGGCTCATCTGGTAGTGGCTAGTGATCTCGTTAAAGGTGGTGAGAACGTCCCTGAAGCGGGGTGGGTCAGCTTCCGAAAGGGTCGGACCAAGCCCGTCGCCGGTCCCACCCGGCACGCCGGCTTCCCAGTGCCCGGCGCAGCCGGCAAGACCTCGTGCCTGGGCATGAACCAACTCATTGACGTTGGCCAACCCCCCTACCTGGGCGCCTTCGTGGGCCGGAAACCATGTAATGACGTGATGAGTCAGCACCTTACCCTCAAGTGTCTAGCAACTTCCTCACAAACAGTCCCAGTGGAGAAAGCTCGAAGGGCTGATCTCGAGTGCGTAAATGTTTCTTGTTTGTCCGACCTGAGGATTGCCAGTGCAATTGCCAGTTGCTCTGCCTTACAAGCCGACGACGTGCTGATTGACGCGGCTGATAATACACGTCTCATTAGGTCCACAACGTTAGCAACAAAACGATAGGAGTCGGCTTCGTACTGGGCAGCGTTTACAAAACACGGCTCCTCCTCATGCTCATGCGCGTACCGCAGAAGCGCGGAGGCGCGAGCCGTCCTCCTGCCAGCGATGAAAGTTGGATGCACGTTCTTTGGAATAGGGCAGACTGTAAGAATGACATTATTCCGAAAATTGACGTCACGTGCAGCCAGAGCACGGCTGTTCTGCAATCTCTAGCGCAAACTATGTTAACCTTTGAGTCATCTAGAACCAGTCCTAGTGTTCGGTTTAAGCTCGAAAGCGACTACGCAGACATTGAAAAATTTAGAAACGCTACTGATGTGCGTCACTTGACCGACGGACTCAGTTAAAACATTGGCAGCAATCAAAGACTTGGGCAATTTGACAACGCGCATCATGGCCCACTTTGACAACAGACAGATCACAGCAGCTATGCGGATGCAGCGTGCCAGCTATTTGCAACGGGAGGCTGCGTCCGTATGGCTTCTGCGGACGCGCAACTAAACCTGTCTAATACTAATAGCTGCTATGTTTTGTTAGCGAGAACATGGAGAACGCAAATATCGGAAGAAGGGTCTTTGATGAGAAACGCTTCCATGAACGCACTTCAGCTCGGCCAAGTGCGGCCCATCGATGCCCTCTTGCTTATGGGTTCGCGGCTCCGGTGTCCACTTTTGTGTTTGTGTGCAATGAAACTTTAACGGGAATATCATGACCAGAAAAACATGTAATAAATGACCATAATACTACGTTTGTGCTGGCACTCGGCCTCCCGGGCTTGTTTTCTTCCACAACTGCACCATCAGCCGAGCAAATGCTAGCTCTACCTTTCACATTTCCACTTTCCGCGCTCTTCTGGAGTTGTCCGTGGCATACTTATGTGGAAGGTTTTAGGAGAGCCTAAGCAGCGCGTTCTCGGCGCCACGGCTGCTACCAAATGAAAGACGTTACTCACAACACATCCAATGGCACGCGTAACGATACGACGCTGAGAAGGACTTAAATGATAGGACAGTCTTGGAAGACAGCTCGTGACACCACTGCGGGACAGTTTTGCGCTTCTTCTAGTCATATGCACTTTTCGCTGAAAAAAGGGATAAGCCGTCATGTTGCCGCTTTGCCAGTGTACTGAAACGCTTCAAAGCATTTGATTGATGTAATGTTCCATCGTTATTTCGTGGGTGTTTACAGTGAGTGAGCATGTGTGTTTTGCGCGTGCGTCCGTGTGGGCGTTTACAGTTGAGCGAAACATCGCTGACTTCAGAATTCCCAACCCAGCTGGGGTATCTTTCGTTCTGCCATTCACTCCAACTTGCACTTGGATGATTGAAGGTGAAAAACAGTGCCCACGTTTGTGCTCCTGGTCTTTTGTCGGCCGACGCCTGTCACCTCACGCGACGAGCAAGTGTAGCGAGCCCTCATGTGCATGCTCTGTGGCGCGCGCGTGAACGCAAGAGACGCACAAGGCGACGCTATTCATACTTGCGCTATGAAAGGCATTTTGAGCAAACATGAGACAAGAAAGAAAAAAGCAAGACAGATCGCGCCTGTGTGCACCAACTTATTTTTTGTGCGTTTATTTTTTGCGCGAAATGACTTCGACAAAAGAGTACAAAATCGCTCAATGCTCGGTTTTTCTAAGCTGTACTTGCTCGCGCAACTTTTTTTCTTTTTTGGAAAGAAGGAAAAGTGGCGTCGTCTAGTGTCTGTATGACACCTGTTGGAAAGAAGGCGGCAATGAAAGCACCATCTCAATGTCTCAAACTCGCAGTGTCCGCAAAAGGGAGAGACACAAGCTGCGGCTTCTCCTCTCTCGAGGGAAGATAAATTATCCCCATGAGCGCTGGAACGCAGATGGCGTCTGCACAATACCCAAAGTAAAGGAGCACGAACGCATGCGAAACGAATGCAGAATCGTCTGCGTCTCTCTGTTATTCGCGGTAAAGTTTAAAAGAAAAAAATTGCAGATCTCACGTAGGGGAGAACTGCACGTAATGCGAAGCACAAAAAAACAATATTAATGTGTCAATCGAAAATAAGCACAAGGTTACGAGGCGGATGAACGTAGTGCACAATATATACAAGTAAAAATATTCGCGTGCTCACGTATCGAGATATGTCAAAGTGTGAATTTTATAGCCCCGTAACGACTACACTACTAACGTTCGCAACACCAGCACCAGCAGTGGTAGGCATGTAAATTATGCCCTACATGACTTACATGTGAACATTATCAATTTCGCACGTAGCATTCGTGTTCATTGTCTATTCACGTTGTCCGCAACACCGTAATCGAACTCATCGAGGCCCAGCACAACAGCCAGCTACAAAGCAGACCCGTCAGGGCGTGCCGTCCTGTCTCGTCTTGGCTACTGAATTCCCAAAAAACCCCGCGCAGGTACCACGACGTAAACTTGCTTCTACTGTCCGTGCACTCATCAAAGTGCCTCCGATTTCACGTAATAAGAATCCCTCCCGCCACGCTGGTCGTCGACGTGCTCGAGTTCAGTCTTTGACACGCGTTTTTGGCGATGATACCACAGACTTACAAGTCCTTTACTCTGATGCAGCACGCTACCCAAAGAAATCAGTCTTGTGTTTAGCCGTGATGGATGACACAGATGCCCTTGTGGTGTCTGCCATACTTCGCACTACAGACAGTGGATAGGCAGAGGAGGGAGCTCTCGCTCTGGCAATTGTTCACGCTACGTCACTGTCACATAACTTCCCTGTCACTATTGTATCAAATTCACAAGCTGCTTGCCGTGCTTTCGCTCAAGGACTTGTGATTGCACATACACACAACATCCCTTTTTCTGTCTCACCATCCGCAATACGTCTTGTACGTATTGTCTAGACTCCTGGACACGCCTCTCTCCATGGTAATGAACGCGCTCATGCGGTTGCCCGGAAGCTGACAGGCCGGGCACCATTGGACGAGCTGTCCTACCCAGACGATGCATCGACAGAGCCACTGAATTACAACGCTACGCTGGAGTACTACCGAGAGTACCGTTATACGTATCCTCCCCCTCATTTTTAATTACCCGAGCAGATGCGGTCGCTTGACCATATCATTTCCTTGTCTCTATGAGCTAAATCGTTTTCATCCGACTCTCTTTTCTTCCTACTGCCCCTTCTGCGGATCCGTACCGACAGTGTACCACTCCACGTGGGAAGGCTCTGCCCCAAAGGGCGTTCTTCCCAATCCCAACCCCACTTCTTTCTTTTGGAAGTCTACACTGCTCAAATTATGCCGGCAGAAGCAGCAGCAGCTGGTCCAGCAGGCTCACAGGGTCGCGCAAGGCAATGGAACCCTAGACTGAGGGCCCCACCAAGGGAAGGCTTAGTATGAATTTGTTGTTAATAAAAATGTATTCTCTCTCTCTCAATTCACGCCTCGTTATACAAAATTTGGTATATGTGAATTGAAACGGCTGGGAGCACGCTGTGAGCGTAGAAGGCTGTAATGTAATACGCGACACGAATGTAATGATTGTGATATTTGGACGTGTTCTTTGCTTTCTTCGTCCATTCATGTCACGTAATACCAAATTTTGTATACCTGAAGCCTACGAAATGGCTTAAACCGCATCACGAGTGTTTCTCGTAGTCAAGTTCTTACATAAAACGCATGTCGTGATTATCATGTATGCAGCAGTCACATACCTTCGACATCCATTCACATAATACCAAAGTCGTGTATGTGAAGCTAGCAAAACGACCACGAGCGTACCATGAGCGTAGCTTGCTTTAGTCATGCCTTACATCACATACGTGCCATGATTTTCACGTTAGGGCCGGTCGTTTGTGTTTTCCATGCAGACATGTCATACCATATTAGTTTTGCAGTTAGTTTGGCGAACGAAACCTCCGCTAGGGCACTAAGACCAAGACACGTATATCATGACATTCATGACATACATGCCCTAATCTTCATTTTATGAAAAGTTAGTTATGCTCGTCATACAGTCATGTTATACCATAGGAATTCTGTTAAAGATTCCATTGTAGAAACAGCAAGGAGAGCTAGGAGTCGTAGGTGGCTAGATAGATATACTGTCAATGTCACCAAATTTCGCTAAGGCTTGCTTCGCATTTATTAGCACCCCACATTCCGGTTCCCTGCAATCACAGTGGGAGTGTAAAGAAAAAGAAATGAAAAAAAAACATGCCATAGTCAGTGAATTGGCTACAAGCAAAAATTTGTTGATTGTCAAACACAAAAGAATTTACATTGTGTACTTCTATTTTTACCTTCTGTGATACACTAACGCCCCATATTTTTTGTTTTCTTTTTTTTGTTTTTTTCAGGCTCATGGTATCCGGAATAACCACACTCCTGATAGAATTCTTCAACAAGATCGCCTGGCTGGTGGCTTACAAATTTCGCGCCTTCGACGAGAAATTCAAGCGCTGCTGGAAGTCACGTTCAAGACACATCAGCATTGATCTGCTGCAACAAATGAGGCAATATCATTACCGTTTACCCTTCTGAACAATACTCAGAAATGCCAGCTTTAACTAGAGAAACGTACGAACCCTAATGCTGAGTTCGAGTTATTTTACTCCTCTAAATTAAGTGATGGTTAGAGCGTCAAATATCTCGTACACGCCGCAAAGACAGTCTTGGAGGGCTGAAAGATAAAACGCTTAATCAGGTCACGTTTGCGTCGCCTTCTCATTCGCCTGCGAAGAAACGAGGAAAGGAATCTGTTTGCGACCAAAGGCGTTGATCAAGCAAACGACCAATGCTAAATAATTTGCTACCATTTGTGAGACATCGTGAAACTCTTTATGGCCTCCTAGATGGCGAGCTGGCAGCGGTATCTTGGAAGCCATGCAGCACTTCAGATCAAAAACCTGTATGTACCATTCGAGCACACGCACTGGTACAATCTACTGTGTGTGTGTGTGAGTGTGTGTGTGTGTGTGTGTGTGCGCGCGCGTGTGTGTGTGTGTGTGTGTTTGTGTGTGTGTGTGTGTGTGTGTGTGTGATAAGCATGCACTTAGCGGTTCAAAAGTGCACTACATTGTCAAAAAATTACTTCGAGTTCGGAGTAAAGCGCTTGTCCTCTAGCATCCCCCCTATTCAGAGCAAAATCACTCCAGACATCCGGAGCAAAATTTTTGCTCCGGCTCGCCGGAGGAATCGCATGGCGCACCCGGAGTACTTCTGAAAGATATTTCAGTTCTGCCGTCCGCATCAATTGCTTGGGGCCACTGGAGTACTTTTTACATTCATTTTTTTTCCGGCTTTCCGGACTGATTATGTGTCATTTGCGCAGCACTTTATGTAGACAGAATTTCAGTAAGGTGGGCTAGTACATTTTTCAAGTGTTTGCTTCGCTCATTATTTATTGCATGCTCATAATTTCATGCACGGGTTAGACAAAGGAAGTCCCTTTTCCCATGCAAGCCCTACAGAGGTTCTGTGTATTCATTTCCACAGAGCTGTAGCAGATGATATTCAAGGAAACACTTGAGTTTTTATTCTCTGATTTATTGATAGTAAGATGCCGATTCCGGATGATTACCCAGCATTTATGAAAAGGAGACATGATAAAACAAACATGCACATATTTACTAAAAACAAAACGAATAAGAAAGATTCGATGAAATCAACAGCGCTCAAATTAGAAGCGCAGCGCTTCAAAATGAACCCCATATTGCTGCTAAACGATGCACAACAAACGAGGAAAGCATAGCTATCGAGAACAACTCTTCACCATCCCCAAAGTACCATCCATCAGTTTCATTGATGACACAAGAGGTGAGCAGATTGCTTCCTGCATAATTCAGCAAAAACAATTAACTATACAAGAGAACTGCAAATCGTGCAAGAGGCAAAGAAACTGAGCCATGGACATTATACAGTCTCTGAGTCTATGAGAAGAAGAAAATGGCAGCATATTTACGGGGTGAATAATCCCAGGCAGCACACCGGCGATGGACCGATCTTGGACCGGTATTGGCTAACGTCGGCTGCAATATTGGCCCAAGGTCGGCAAATCGTCTAAGTGCAATTTCTTCCGATGTCGTACCTTTGTTCAAGCCAACCTGGGGCAGACGTTCTGACGTTGCATTTGCCGATATCACGGAGAAAGGAAAAAGGTAAGGAAAGGGCATGCCCAGCCGGCGCAGGGCGTAAAAAGTGTGGCGGAAATGACATCATGGCGGCCATATTCACTAGGCACAATGGTGGCGTTGCTATGGTTACGTGTTGCGCAGGGCAGCTGGTCTAGCAGTGAGCGGCCGTGGCTGGCGGCGGAATGTGTGCCTCCCCAGGTCTCATTCTGAGCCGTGGCGGACAATGCCTGTGCTCTGCGCCGCGTTATTGGTTACGCAGTGTTCTCCTGGCTGTTACATTACTCTTAGCAACGTTTACAAATCGCTTTGTCCATCACGGGGTTGCAACAGCGCGTAGAACAAGTGCATATCCATGTTTCGTGCGGCGGATGACGCGGATGAAGCAGTTAGTGTTCAGCGAAATTGCGTTGGGCACCATGACGAAGCTGAATGACGACGAACGCCTTGCAGGTCAGTGATGGTTGAGCAGTGCTCCTGCTTGTGACAATGGACGACGCTGTTGAGCCCAGCAAAACGCCGTGAGGACCATGTGCACATACGTAGTTTTGTATTCTGTGTGTACAGTAACAACTTGCATGTGCGTAATAAAACACCTTTTCTGTTCCGCTTGGTACACTCTCCACAAGCATTGGATGAAATCTCAACGTAACAGCAACAACGTTCAACTGTCACTAGCACCGTGCTCAGTCACCACGGTCGCAGAATGCTGACGCCGGTGATTTTCACGCGGAACACGGACACAGTGGCAGGATGCTGCGTCGGCCACGTGGGAGAATGCAACCGTAGAAGGCGCACGACCGATCGTGTTGTCTGTACAGTTGCTGAATTAATGACGTGAAAGCACTCGCCGTTGTCAGTGCATCTAGCGCGCGTTTTCTCGTAGTTGCTTCGTTGTCGGCGAGCTGTTACTCCCTGTTATTACTCGGATGAAGCGATTTCGCTGAAGGTGTCCCGCTAGCTCAGAGTGATGAGCCTCGTTCCATTAGTTTCGGATCGTCACGACACACGCGCTGCGCAGCCCACGTGCTTTCCGAGCCGGAGAGGGAGTCGCGCCTTCTACTTCGCATTCATATGTAAACAAGAGAGGAGAATTTTCCTAGTCAATATGGCCGACTTTCGGCTTCATCGCGGCTTCACAACGAGTGACGTCAGGGCCTCTCCTTACCTTTCCCTCCTCCGTGGCCGATATCCAGCCGATGGCGGCCCCCTCTACCCATGCCAATGAAGGCCAGTCCTTTCACTGACGTAGTTGCCAACATACATCCAGCATAGGACCATCCTCGGGCCACTTTGTAGCCAATGAAATGCTGTTATTACGCCAGCATTCGCTTTACGACGAATATTGGCTACCATTGGCTTGCCATTTTTCCACCGTTAATAATATAGGCTTTTTACTACTGGCATTTCTTAGCCAGTGGACTTTACATTACGCCCCCAGAACTTTCTCTAGCAGCCTATAGTAGCCCAGTACGAGCTTCGCGGTGTAGTATACTTCAAGGCGACTGACCACTTTATGACTAGTGTAGATGCACTACACGATTCCACTAAATCGTCCATTTTTGCCTTTTTCCTTGCATTGCCAATTACCCTCCCCACATGTAGCGCATAAGACTGCACAAGTCTAATTACTGTCTAGTTTTCTCCATATATTCTTCCTCAGTTGTGCGAGAAATTGTAACATGGTCTGTTCTATCAAGTATTAGCTAAAAAACATCAACTAATATAACTTTTCTGAGCAAATATTCCGCACACAAGCAATCTATAAATACGAATACAAAAACACAATTTTTGTAATTTTATTTCTGAATAAACCAAGTCAAATCCTTTATTTTTCAGTTCGGCTTTTCAAGTTACTGCAGTTCAGTAATGCAGCCCAAACTACGAAGCAAGTTCAGCAAGGCTTTATGGGTATAGGGCTGGACAGGGCATCAGAGGTTGGGCGATGATTCAGAGGCTGCAGCAGGAGATAAGGCAATGACAGTGGGCTGCCCACGTTCCTGCAAGCAGCGATTGGGCAGGAAACTAACCATCACAGGCTGTCGCAGATCCTGGTCCGAGGGGCACTAGCGACCGGGCTGCAAATCTATGAACACATCTGTGAAGTGCCTTACCTAACCTCCATCGAGGCCAACAAACTTCAACAGCCACGTCTTGATGAAACGCTGAGCTTTTTCACACACCTGCATACGTAAATAGAAATAAACACCTCAAAATAAGTTCTAAGCACTGCAGTGTAACATATATGCAAGCGAAAACAATGAAAAAGAATGACAGCAGACGGTATAATGTACTATACACATCAAATGCCATGTAGCCATTATGAAAAGAAATGAACAAATACTTCAACAGTCATTGTGCAAGAAAAATCTGCTACAGACCAAAATATTTAGGAATAGGTTTCAATTAAAGTTGAAATAAACAAGCTTGTTTCACTAATTTACAAATAAACACCAGGTCTTTCATGATTTCTACACATGACTTACAGAGTTGCGAGCCAGGTGAACTAGTCTGCAGTTATAGCCTATGGCTGTATAAATTTATAATAAGACAACAAGACACACGATTGCACGAACTTTCAACTCTGGATTATTCTTGGGCACACGTCAGCTGATACAGCACAAGAGGATGACAGACCACCAGATAGACAACACAAAATGAATTAATCTATGTTAACCCAATTTCAGCACTGACACTTTTGGATTATTGCAAGGCTCCTGTACCAATTTACAAATGGTATCTCCAAATGCTATGAAAGATGTGCTGATGTGGTTTCCTATGTCGTTGTTTTCACATCAAGTAAACCTCCGAAATTTCACGTGCTTTTGGAGACTTGCATTGATCCGAAGTCTTGGTTTCATAAAAGACCAGGACTTGATAGGTATCTAACCAAAAAGCAGTACTTGACAGAAACTCGCGACACAATTTAGCCATTTGCTGACCAGCTGCAGGCAGATCACGTACTTGTGGCGCTGCCATGCTTCATTTTGGAATGAACAGCTCTAAAAGCAATTGCGCCAGTAATACTGTACTGTGGTTTAAAAGAACTGTCTGAAGGGTACTCTCACATAAATAGCTCTTGAAAACAGAGAGAAGCTCTGCAAAGCGGACTGCATCTTTGCATGTGGCATCGAAGAGACAGTGTTGTGCAGTGATGGCCGCTTCCTCGTGATCATTTTCTGATTGGGATTTTGTGCTATGGTAGATCTGGCTTATATGCTCGTGCGGCGACGATGCTTCATTGCGCACTTCTGTAGTAAAAAAAACGAATAAGTAGTGGCTGCGGCATCACTTTTTCTGGCGGCAAATGTACACCCTGCCTGTGGTATGTATGTAAGTGGACGTTCATCAGGCAAACAACTGTGACAGCATAGCACAAGTGGTGTCGTTGTCTTATGCTTGATTGCGCGGGATGAATTTCCGACAATAATGGCTGCATTTATATGGGGACGAAATATAAAAAGAACACCAGTGAAACAAAAGATATGTGCGCATTGAAAACCCCCAAGTGGTCACAATCTTGGTACGCACGTTACTGCGTACCTCAGAATGATATCTTGTTGGCACGTTAAAGCCTAGCAATTATCGATGTTGAACAGACATGTTCATTGTAGGCCGACACAGGCAAGCGAAAAAAACTGAAACTTGAAACTGCGTGTTAGGTGAACTAAACAACAAGTAAACATCGAAGACATTTGATACTTCTCTAGCAATGCACAAATTCCGATATTACTTAGCCACGGCAGCAAGTGAGAAAAACGCTTACTGAATTGGCTGGCTCCATAAGCTAAGCTTTGAGTAATCTGCTCCTTTGTGTGTAACAAGAACCATGTCTTTTGCACAAATTAAGCTAAGCAGAGGTACTTGGGCATCGAGTTTTCACCGCGAAAGTATCTTTTAAACATCCCAGAGGCGTATGAACCTGCACAAGTGTTGTGGGCAATGCACCTTTCCTTTACACGCAACCGTTTATAAAAGAAAACTACCTGTCTATCGTTTTGTTCACTACGCGCAGTGCCACCAGATAAAGTTTAGTAGTGATGGTCAAATGGGCGGACGCATGGAAGGTTTGTTAGTCTTGAAGTTCACTACTGAACGCTCAGCGGGCCAGGAAAAAAGTTTGCCGTTTATTGCATAATATGCTTGTTTTATTTCCAGCAAAACACTTTTAAACTCGACTGTTTGGCAGTGGCTTCCACTGGTGGCTGTCTTCACTATCTAATAAATATAGCAGACACGTGGCATCCAGTTTAGAAAGGAGCCCGACACCCCTAGAAATGAGAGCAAGAGCAGAATTTTGCTCAGCTGACCGCTTCGATGCAACGCTGCCTCCTCTTTCTACGTTCTGCCTTTTCTCTATAGGTCCTTCTTTTTACATACTATTGCACTTGAATGCGCAGCAGTACGGCCAGCGCCCTTTGGTTTTTTTAGAGAAATATACTTCTTTAGTGCGCAGGGAACGTTTCAGAAGGAACATATAGCAGAGAGATAGGACAGAGCGCGCACTTACAGCCAATTTTATTGCACAGATGACGAGAATATATATACAGTCAAGAGGGCGAGGAGATCACGCACAGAAGAAAGGACAAATGATGGCGCATGCGCCAGACCACCCTATTCCAGTCTTAAAATAACAACTTAACATAAACGATACCTGTATTCACTATTCGACAGATCGAGAGGTATCTTTTCAGTTAAGTTGTAATTTTAGGATTGGAATAAGGGGGTCTGGCGAATGCGCCATCATTTGTCCTTTCTTCTGTGTGTGATATCCTCGCCCTCTTGACCGTATACATATTCCCGCCATCTGTGCAATAAAATTGGCTGTAAGCGTGCGCTCTGTCCTATCTCTCTGCTATATCTTCTCTCTGAAACATTCTCTGTGCACTAAGGAAGTATATTTCTCTCAAAAAATGTAATACCAATCAGCCCCAGTAGCCAATCCTTTGGTTTTGTTACGGCGATGCGCGCACGCACCATCTCTGCCAGCCGCCACTCTCTTCTGCGGGAGCAGCTGAGAAGTGTGCGCTCTCACCGCCAGTGTGGCCGTGGGAACTCCAGCGCTGGTTCCCTATACTTGCAACGTTTAGGATTCGATGGTGCGGATTTCGGAGAAAAAACCTTCGAGAAGGATAACTTCGCCATAGCAAACTTTGAACGACTCCTTTACCTGAGATGAGCGACAGAAGTCAAACCTGATAGGCACATCATCAGCACTATGGGAAGCACCCTAAAGAACTGGAGATGACCGGACTGTGAAGACGCAGTTTCATACTCAATTGAGTCCACTAGGTAAATAAGGTATCTTTGAGGTAAAACATCTTGATTGAAGAAGTACAAGTATGAATAAATTTTCATACAACTGTGAGGTTGCTAGAACAGAAACCAGTTGTGGATAACTCAAATGAGCTTTTCATTGTGTAACTTTGTGCTAGCCTTTTTTCTCAATTATATTCAGCCAAAAACAACGTTGTCACAAAGCTGCCCACACGATGTAGAGTCATTTGCCCCACCTGACCTCCCCACCTCAATAGACCCATTTGAATTGAAAATTGGGATCTGTAGAACACTCCGTAGTGCGAGGGAATGTTTTATAAACGTTCTGCCATTATTCATTTGCCTTTATATTGACAATTCTCCAGCAACGAAAAAAAAACATGAAAAATCTTCCAAAAAGTAACCCAATTTCACGGTAGTACAGGTCTTCGACATCTAAGCTAAATTCACTGCATGTCTTTGGATCATTCTGCCACAGGAAAACCACGATAGCCCCTGAATCGGGCAGAAACAGGGATTACAAAATTGCTATGCCATGCCCCAAAAAGAACTAATGACTGCTGTTAAGTCGCTAGAACACGAGGTCAACGACAAGGCCGAGTTCAATTAAGTGATCTCAGTGGTCAGTGAACCTCAGATGTTTTACTTGAATAAAATCAAATATTGCTTCAAAGCAGTGTTTGCAGTGACTCGTGTTGCACCAGCAGTTGGCAATATTTTCTTAAAGGTACACTAAAGAGAATCGACGCCCCGCCGCGGTGGTCTAGTGGCTAAGGTACTCGGCTGCTGACCCTGAGGTCGCGGGTTCGAATCCCGGCTGCAGCGGCTGCATTTCCGATGGAGGCGGAAATGTTGTAGGCCCGTGTGCTCAGATTTGGGTGCACGTTAAAGAACCCCAGGTGGTCGAAATTTCCGGAGCCCTCCACTACGGCGTCTCTCATAACCATATGGTGGTTTTGGGACGTTAAACCCCACATATCAATCAAAGAGAATCGATGTCTCAGTTTAGACTGACACGCTGCACACCGAGACTTCTCATGTCACAAGTTTATTATCAGTGGAGAAAATTAGGGATGAAGTTTATTTTTTATTTTGTGATGCTCAATTTTTGAAAATGAATTGTGTTTTCGCAACATTGGCTTGATGAATATTTCTGAAACTTCGTATCTTAGGTCCATCACACCGACAGATAGCAGTGTACTTAATTTTGATGAATTATTATGTACATAAGACCCCGTACACGTGTTTAAATTTTATGATGTCACCTGGTTTCGTGCAAGACGATCAAGTCAGCATCTCCACCCACATTTTCTTTTCGCGCGTTATCTCACTTACCAAGCGTTGTTTCGTGGTAAGAGTGGTATTTCCTGGATTGAGAAATTGTACTTGACTAATACGCGAAAAATGTTTTTGGTTTTAGTGTCTTTAAAAGGTGTACCGAGACAATTTTGAGACATCCCAAAAGGGACATTTTTAGTTTCCTCGGTATGAAAGTAGTATTACCACTTGCCACACAATAGTCAGCCAGCGTGCATGAGATAATTACTTTATTTTAAAGTTTTCTTTCCAGAGTATTGGCAAAAAATGAAGTGGACATTATCGTGATGAGTCAACAAGGTTCCTCTGAGTTTGCAAACGGAGTTTCCATGCAGCCTGAATCACAGAAATCACTGTCATGGTCAATAGGGACAATTCACACGTGGTTTATATGTACCACGAACAGATCGCTTTTCTGCCATTAGTACGTAGCGAATTGCCAAGTTCCTGCAACGTCACACTGCCTTGTCATATCACAGAGGAGCCACCCACTTGATATCGAAATTGATAGGGTCTTTTAAAGGTAGGGGTATTAAAAACATATGCGATGCTTTCCAACGCAACACAAACTCCCTTCTTGAAACCAATTGTCTTCTATAGAACAACAATTCCTAAATATTGAAAATTCGTCTGAGTACTCCTTTAAGTGATGCCAACCAGATGAATCGGGACAGCAATATCAGATGGTTTGGCAGTATGTATTTCGGTACATGCACGATTACCTGATCAGTTATGAAGGGAACAATATAACGAATAGATGGCAGATCACAGCTGGTCTATAGGCGCTCGCTTGCTCCATGCTGTTATGGCCTAAGCAGCCGCCGCGAGTAATATAGTTGTTTTTATACAGTGTCAGCACACTCCGCATGAGGGCGTCGAGAGCCAAATCTTCAAAATGCATTTTGCCGCATACGCACTGCTTTGCAAATCAGCTGTCCTCGGCCACTTTCTCGCACCAATTACTTTTCAAATTGTAGGAAGCAGTGAGAGTAGTAGAGGTGTGTGGTCGCACAGCCTGCATTTTTGGCACGCATGCATTGGGTAATGAATACGCACATGCACGACACAAAATATTTTTTTAAGGCTCGAACACATTTTATTCGCTGAATCTGAAAATGCTTGAAGCTCGTGTTGTTGGATCTATCATTTAGGTGCACGTTAAAGAACTCCACATGGTCAAAATTCCTGAAGCCTTCCACTATGGCGTTGTTTATCAGTGAACTTAATTCACTGATAAACATATCAGTGAATTAACTTCCTCGAATAAAAATTCTTGACAATCACAGTTGATTCTTGAGCTATACATTGAAGATTCTTTGCTGCGGGCCTGTTCGGAAAGTGTGGACAAGAGTCACGCAAAAGCGTCGGCGCTAATTACTTCTGAAAAGTTTCTCCAGATTCTTCTAGTAATTGCATAAAAATGTTAACGGATAGAAATGACATGCCGCCTCGCTTTGTTTACAAGCCCACACTAAAGCATTTCTGGTTAGAAACAATTTCGCTACTTCAGCTAAAAGCATCAAAACAAGTTTTGCCAACAGTGCTTTTTTTTCCTTCAGGCGCAATGAAAATATATCAGTACTAATGAGGATTTTTTCTGATTCTCTAAAAATATATTGTTCCCGTGCGTCTCTAACGAGCCTTATTGCATATTGTCACGCAGCAAAGAACGACGCAGTTGTCTATGAGGAAAACAAGTTTATTGGAGCGAACCTGTGCTCTCCTAATAACTGAAAAAAATACAAGGGCGGCGAAGCAGCGGCCAGCAAAACGACGGGCACGCTAGTGAGCGTCGGCGATCGAATGACGCGGCATCGGCTGTGCGGGAATTTATATCCCTCGGCGCGAGGGTTTCTCGAATAGTTGAATTGTATCGAGAACGCCGTGATAGCGTTTGTTCGAAACACTGTGGTAGCGTTTGTTCGAAACGCTGTGAAAACGGCGATAACACAGGCCGGCGCAGCCAGGCCGAAAAAACATAACACAAATAAACAAACCCAATGCATGGTTCGCGGCATTACGCCCCCCCCCCCCCCCTCTAAGAGTGCATCGACCCGATGCTAACATAAGGGACAGTCCACACAAATTGAAATAAAAGTTTTTCATCGTCCGTAGAAAGGTTTTAAGCGAACTACATGGACGACTTTGGGCCGCATGCGTCGTCGTGATGTACGGGAGTCCCCATCGGGGATCACTTCGTACGTTAGTTCGCCAACACGTCGTATAATCTGGTAGGGTCCGAAATAGCGTCGTAGAAGTTTCTCATGGAGTCCACGTCGTCGAATGGGAGTCCAAACCCACACACGATCTCCAGGATGGTACTCGGCGTCTCGGCGTCGGAGATTGTAGTGTCCGGCATCCACCAGTTGCTGGTCCGTTATACAAGCTCGAGCGAGCTGGCGGGCCTCCTCCACACGTTAGAGGTATCCTTGGACGTCGGCGTTGAGGTCGTCGCCTTCTACGTGCAGAAGCATGGCGTCGAGCATCGTAGTCGGCCGTCTTCCGTAGACGAGCTCGAACGGTGTCATCTGCGTGGTTTCTTGAATAGCCGTGTTGTACGCAAACGTGACGTACGGGAGGACTTCGTCCCACGCCATATGTTCAACGTCGACAAACATAGACTGCATATCCGCGTTTGTCTTATTGAGCCGTTCCGTTAGTCCATTCGTTTGGGGGTGGTCCGCCGTCGTTCTTCGGTGATCTGTGTTGCTGTAGCGTAAGATTCCTTGCATGAGCTCCGCAGTGAAGGTCGTTCCGCGGTCCATGATTAGGACCTCAGGGGCTCCATGTCGCAGCACAATTTGGTTAATAAAGAAATTTGCAACTTCTTGTGCAGTTCCCCTAGGAAGAGCGGTGGTCTCTGCGTAGCGCGTCATGTAGTCTGTCGCTACGACAATCTATTTGTTCGCGAATGGGGATGTAGGGAACGGGCCCAGAACGTCCATTCTGATCTGTTGGAAGGGCCTCGTTGGGACGGCGATCGGCTGCAGAAGTCCGGCTGGTCTTGTGGGTGGTGTTTTTCGTCGCTGGCAGTCACGGCAGCTCCGGACGTAGTGGGTCCGAAGAACGCGCTGTCTTCATCGGAGTCCTGTGGTGGTGGGTCGACGGGGGCGCGGGACAGGCAGTCGGCGTCGGAGTGTTTCCTGCAGGATTTGTAGAATATTGTAACGTCAAACTCTTGCAGGCGCAAGCTCCACCGCCCAAGACAGCCAGAGGGGCCCTTCAAATTGGCGAGCCTACACAGCGCATGATGGTCTGTCACAACCTTAAACGGTCTACCATAGACGTATGAGCGAAATTTTGAAATGGTCCATATGATAGCCAGGCACTCTTTCTCGGAGGCAGAGTAGTTTCTCTCCTCCTTCGACAGACCACGGCTTGCATAGGCGATTACCTTTTCGTAACCGTTTTGCTTTTGGACGAGGACGGCACCCAAACCGATATCACTGGCGTCCGTGTGCATTTCTGTTTCGGCGTTTTCGTCGAAATGAGCGAGCACGGGCGGGTTTTGCAGGCGTTGTTGCAGCTCGCAGAATGCCTTTTCTTGGTCGTTTTCCCAGCTAAAAGGGGTGCTTTCTTTCGTCAGGCGCGTGAGTGGCTATGCAATGCGTGCGAAGTTTGCGACGAAGCGCCGGTAGTATGCGCAAAGTCCGAGAAACCTTCGCACACCCTTCTTATCTTTCGGCCTTGGGAAGTTCGCAATGGCTGATGTTTTTGCCGGGTCAGGTAGGACTCCCACGGGGTTCACGACGTGACCCAAGAACTTGAGTTCCTCGTACGCGAAACGGCACTTCTCAGGCTTCAGCGTTAACCCCGACGTACGAATGGCCTCGAGTACAGATTCCGACCTTGTGAGGTGTTCGTCGAAAGTCCGGGCGAATACGACAACGTCGCCGAGGTATACGAGGCAAGTGTGTAACTTCAGGCCTGCTAGCACAGTGTCCATGACTCTCTGAAACGTTGCGGGCGCCATGCACAGCCCAAACGGCATCGCCTTGAACTCGTATAGACCGTCCGGGGTGATAAATGCAGTCTTCTCTCGGTCTCTCTCGTCCACTTCAATTTGCCAGTAGCCGGTCTTCAGATCCATGAATGAGAAGTACTTGGCGTGGCAGAGGTGGTCGAGGGCGTCGTCGATTCGTGGCAGGGGGTACACGTCCTTTTTGGTGTTTTTGTTTAGTCTCCGGTAGTCAACGCAGAATCTTAAAGTGCCATCTTTTTTCTTCACGAGTACAACCGGCGCAGCCCACGGACTTTTTGATGGCTGTATTATGTCGTCGCTGAGCATGTCATCAACTTGAGTCCGGATGGCTTCGCGCTCGTGTGAAGAAACGCGGTACGGTGACTGTCTGGTAGGTCGGGCTCCATCTTCGGTTATTATCCGGTGCCTCGCCAAAGGTGTCGGACGTAACTTTGAGTTCGAGGAAAAACACTCGCTGTAGCGACGGAGCATCTCCAGTAATCTGTCCCGATTTTCTTGCGACAGCGCCGGGTTCACGTCGAAAGGATGTGGCAGCCTGGAAGCATCTGCGCGTGCGCGTTCAAAGGTGGCGACCGCGACCACTTGACTCGCTTCATGCGTTTCTTAGAGGAACGCAATTGCAGCACCCTTGTTTAGATGCTGGTACTCCTCGGTGAAATTGGTGACCAAAACGTGGGATCTGCGTTGCTCAAACCGCGCAATGCCTCTTGCGACAGACACACCACGGTCTAGAAGCAACCTTTGGTCAGTCTCCACGATAGCGTCGACGTCAGGAGCAGCACCTTCACAATAGACGGCGATCATCAAGCTTGCGCGAGGTGGCAGGGTGACGTGATCGTCGGCGATCCTTACAGCAGCATGGTGTCCGAGGTTCGGCTGCGGCGTCGTGGAGTGATCAGAAGAAAACGTTATTGACCTGGCCTGCAGATCAATTATTGCGCCATTGTCCGTCCAAAAGTCCATTCCGAGAATTAGGTCGCGGGAGCAGTTAGGCAAAATGACGAACTCCGAAGGGTACGTAGTGCCGTCTATGGTGACGCGCGATGTGCACATTCCACTTGGGGTCACGAGGTGGCCTCCTGCTGTGCGTATGGGCAGACCGTCCCATCTGGTCGTAACTTTCTTTAGCTTGGACGCGAATGACCCGCTCATGACCGAGTAGTCGGCTCCCATGTCGATGAGGGCGACTACGTCAAGGCCGTCGATGCACAACTGGACGTCGGATGCCGCTTTCCTCGAATTTCGGGTGCGTCGGGGCGTCGTATCGCGGCTTGCACGTGTTGATGGTCGGGCACTATGCGTCGTCATCGTCGTCTTCTCAGCGCCACGCTTCGTCAATTCGGGTACGCGTCGCGCAGCGTAGCTGTCATCGTTTTCGGGGGTCTCGTCAGGGTGTCGTCGGGTCGTTGGGATGAGGGCATGTCGTGAGTCACGGTCTTGCGTCGTTGGAGGGTTTTCATTTTCTCGCCGTTGTGCAACTTCACCTCCAGAAGTTGCTGCTTTTAGTTTCCCCCTCGTGGGCTGGGGGACGTTCCACGGGCGAAGTCAGCATGGCTGCGACGGTTGGGGGATTGGTACGGGTAGGGCGACGGCGAACGGTTGAAACGGGGTGGTCCACGGCTGGTGTTCGACAGGTATTCTTCGATCTCAAATGGGCGCTGGCCGGCTCGCGGGCGGGGTGCGTCGACGGAGAACCCACGCAAACCCAGCCTCTTGTACGGGCAGCGGCGGTAGATGTGGTCGGCCTCTCCGCAGTGGTAGCACAGCGGACGATTATCTGGCGTTCGCCCTACCTCGGTCTTCCTGGGCGCCTGGTTTCGGGTTACAGGGGGTCGGGCGGGCGACATTGGGCGGCGGTACGGCGGGGCCTCTTGATAACGGGTTGGGACGGGTCGGGGTCGACGAGCAGCAGCGGAGTAGGTCATCGCTTGTGGTTCGCAAGATGCTTCCAACGGCGTGGAATTCTCCAGTGCTTGCTGAACTTCCTCGTGGACGACGTCAGTGAGGAAGGCGACTTGGGGCTGTGGCATTGCTGGGAACAATTTCCTCAGTTCCTCGCGAACGACGGCGCGGATGGTCTCCCGCAAGTCTTCCGTCGCCAATCCAGGGGCGTTTACCGGGTTCACCGAAAGGGTGTTGAGTGTTCTATCGTATTGCCGCGAACGCATATCCAAGGTGCTCTCGATCATCGAAGCCTTGGTGACGAATTCAGCGACGGTCTTAGGGGGGTTGCGGATAAGTCCAGCGAAGAGCTCTTGTTTAACTCCCCGCATCAGAAAGCGCACCTTCTTCTCTTCTGCCATTTCGGGGTGAGCTCTTCTGAACAGCATCTTCATCTCCTCAGCGAAGAGCACAACACCTTTGTTAGGGTGTTGCATTCGCGTCTCCAACAAAAGGGCGGCTCGTTCTTTCTGCACAACCGTAGCAAGTGTTTTGATGAATTCGCTCTTAAAGACAGTCCCGTCGGTTAGGACGCCTTCATGGTTCTCAAACCACGTTCGAGCTGCATCCTCCAAATAGAAGAAGACATGACGAAACGTTTCTTTGTCATCCCACCTGTTAAAGATGCGGATGCGCTCCAGCTTCTCCAGCCACTCTTCCGGGTCTTCACCAGGAGATCCTCGGAATGATGGGGGCTCACGAGGTTGTTGCAGAACGACGGGAGGGTTGGTAGCGCTGGTCATGGTGCCTGCGTTGATCATCGTGGTTTTTACGTCTTCTTTTCTTTTTTTTTATCCGGGAGCAGTCCAAACTCTGGCTGAAGGCCTTGCTGTCGGCGGCTGACACGAGTTGGGCGTGCTTGTCGGCTTGGCAATGGCTTAGGGTTCATATACCCCGCACCTCCACCAGATGTCACGCAGCAAAGGACGACGCAGTTGTCTATGAGGAAAACAAGTTTATTGGAGTGAACCTGTGCTCCCCTAACAACTGAAAAAAATACACAGGCGGCGAAGCAGCGGCCAGCAAAACGACGGGCACGCTAATGAGCGTCGGCAATCGAATGACGCGGCATCGGCTGTGTGGGAATTTATATCCCTCGGCGCGAGGGTTTCTCGAATAGTCGAATTGTATTGAGAACGCCGTGATAGCGTTTGTTAGAAACGCTGTTCGTCCGAACAGCGTTTCTAACAAACAACGCTTGAAGCGTTGTTTCTATCGAACAACGCCTGAAGCGTTGTTCGATAGCGTTTGTTCGAAACGCTGTGGTAGCGTTTGTTCGAAACGCTGTGAAAACGGCGATAGCACAGGCCGTCGCAGCCAGGCCGAAAAAACAAAACACAAATAAACAAACCCAATGCATGGTTCGCGGCAATATGAAAATGTTTCACATTTTTTCATCAGCACTGAAGATCGCATCTGGGATTGTGCGGGCTTCGGTTTTTTTTTCTTTACTAAAACAAGTTTCCAAAACTGCATCAGTACATGCTCTTTCATGTCTCTAAATTTTATGTTTTCATTTTGAACAATTATTACTTTCATTGACATTCTTATTACTACTGCTATTACTCCTGCTAATGCAAGTGCTATTCACACCTACTTGTCAAAAATAGTGACCATCTCTCTTATGCTTTTACTTTCACCTTTTTAAAGTACTTATTTCAATAAGCACGAAATGTGATACCTTGAACAACAATGTGCCAAATTCATCATTTTCATAGGCACTGGATGCCGGCATGTGAATTTGAAGTAAACGTTTCCAAAACAATTTTTCTCAGAAAAAGAAGATTATGTTGTCTGTCATTTCCTCTGCCAGTTTGTGACGGATCTTGTGGCCGAGCCTCCGGAACCCGACGCACAATGGTATATGCGTGCAGAATGGAATATTTATTAATTTACTGCTGTCTTGAAGTATCAGAAAGAGGTGCCATATATGCTTCCCACCATGTTTCCATTGCGTTGGTACCATCAGGAAGTGCAACAGTAGAAATGAACCTGAGCATTATTTGAGCGCGCTAGCCTTTTTTTCTAATGGACGGCGGCGAGTTAGTTTAGAACAAGATTGCGGCAATAGGTAGAAGCACAACCTCCTTCCTGTACACAGGCCGCAAAGTAAGCGAGCGTGCGCCTCCAGACCGGCCGCAGGTAGATAGATTCGGAATAATAAAGAGAAACAATTACTTGACCTATATTAACAAACTGTGATCTGAGAACTCTAATGCTACAAGTTTCACTGTCATCAATTCTTTATTAATAAAAAAAATCAAGGTCAAAATTTCAATGTTAAATTTAGTGCTTAAACATTCGCCAGGATGCGACAGCTAAACTAGAATTTGGAGATATTTTCAAAGCAGCAAAATGTTATATTTGGAGCACTAAAACTCAAATTTGGAGCAGGTTACAAACGATAAAACATTCATTTTTTTAACACGGAAGACCGAATTTCGAGCAGCTTGAGAAAGAAGGCTTAGATTGTAATATATATATATATTGTGGGCATTTGTAACTTGCATCGTCCTCACCCCTTCATAATCACATTCACCATCATCCGCTTGTCTCTTTGCCCTCATTGCCACTCTGGGTCATCATCATCGTCATCGTCTGTGCGCTGGCTCTGCCCGTTCGTTTTGCGAGGTCTTTCCTCAAACAAACGCTGTCGCAGCCAAGACTACCCAGACTTCATACGTGGTGGAGGTGGATTTTCGGTCCTCTGACCTCCCGCAGCCCGCTATACCCCCTGGAGCTTCGTTCAGGCCGCCGCTTGCGCCCACAGTCAGGCAGCATGTCCCAGACCGAACCTGCCGGCACTGATGTCATCAACCACGCACCGCCGCAAGCTGCCCCTCCTACTTACATACACGGACATCAGCGGGAACCCCCGCTCTTCGCTGGTCTTCGGGGAGAAAACGTAGAAGACTGGCTTGATGACTACGACCGCGCAAGTGCCGCTAATAGGTGGGACGAGGCCGCAAAACTGCGTTACGTGCCTTTTTATCTGGTCGGAGTCGCGAAGACATGGTATTTTAACCACGTCGTTGACTTACCAGACTGGGCTACTTTCCAGCAGCAGTCGGCACGTCTTTGGGACACCAGACATTCGATCCGCCGTCGCGAAAAGGACACTCGATACTCGCCGACAACATCCAGGTGAATTGTATACTTCATACATCGAGGATGTCCTCGCACTCTGCCGGCGTGTCAATAAATCCATGCTGTAATCGGACAAAGTGCGCCACATATTGAAAGGCATTGGGCCTGTTGCCTTTAATGCCCTCGCTGTGCAAAATCCAGCTACCATCGCTGATGTCGTGGCGACATGCCAGCGCCTTGATGCGCTGGACTCCGTTCGCCTTCAATCAACGACCACCACTCCACGTCAGATAGCCATCTGCGTGACCTCATCCGGGACATTATACGCGAAGAATTGCGGTCCATGGGCTTCACACCTCCTACACCGCGACCTACACAGCCTTCGGGAATGCCCTTACGTGACATCATCAGGGAGGAATTTACATCCCTGACTGGCTCGGCGCCCGTACAGCCACCTGCTTCTCACCCTATAGCCACGTACTCTCAAGTTGCTGCCGTGCCTCCCAGCGACGCCCACGCGACATTGCCACGTCCATCCTACGCGTCAGTTGCTGCCGCTACCCCGGTGAACTACCATTCCGTGCCCCTTGACCCTTCGGCCCACCTGACCGCGCTATCTCCAGGTGCCCCGAATGCCTTCTATTCCCCACCGTGGCGCTCGTCCCGCCCTGTATGCTACTACTGTGGCTATCGCGGCCACATATCTCGTTTCTGCCGAAAGCGCCAGCAAGATGAGCGTCGGAACGATGTTCGTGAACGGGATTTGTACACCGGGGCGTCTTATCAAGGTCGGCGTTATTCGTCTCCCCCGCACCGGTCTCCATCTCCTCCTGCATCGACTGCACCACGAAACAGCCGAAACACGAGACGCCGTTCGCCTTCGCCCTTCCGCCGTTCCAGTTCTCCACTTCGGCCCGCCTCATTCACCTCTGATATTCATTAGGAAAACTAAGTGATGCAGTTTGTGGAGGAAAAACTGCATTCGGAATTAGAACTGAAATTCCTCCATTAGGCCCGTGTAACGTGGTTTCTGTGGAAGTGGAAGGAGTGCGAGTCGATGCTTTGGTGGACACAGGTGCGACATTGTCTGTGATACGGGCTGATTTGTGTGAACATTTAAGGAAAGTAATGACGCCTTACGATGGCCCCACGTTAGTTGCTGCCTAGGGGAACGTCATTCGCCCTTCCGCGCTTTGTACTGTGCATGTTTTCATCGACGGCATCCGCCATCATGTCCAGTTTGCTGTCCTGTCCCGCTGCTCTCACCAACTAATTTTAGGGTGGGATTTTCTATCATCTGCTTCCGCGGCAATTTGTTGTGGACAACGCGTCGTTCACCTCGCTCACACCGACGACATGCTTGACGACGATAACCAGAAGCCACGTCGTCTGGTCGCTGCGAAAGACATCGAACTCCCGCCACTACAAGAGCAAATTGTCCGCATTACGTCCAACGACATCGATCACGGGGATGTATTGGTCTCACCGTCACCACTTTGAGTTCGCAAAGGTATAGTTCTTCCGTCCGGTGTCGTTCGTTTTTGCAATGGCTCGGCACTTGTCACCGCTGTCAACTCTACACCGGAGAAGATCTTACTGCCACAGGGCACTACTGTGGCTCGTGTTGCTGACTTCGAGCCTGTACTCGTCACGCCACTTCAGGCCATCGCATCCAAAGAACCTTGCCTCGGTAAGCATGTTTCTTCCTTCGCCTTTACCACCACTATCAGCAGCGAATTGACATATTCACAGAGGCAGCAGCTGCTCGCATTGTTACAAAAACATGCAAATTCTTTCGATATTTGCTCGTCTAAACTGGGCCACACTAATACTACAGCACATCGAATTCAAACTGTTGGGACATCTATTGTACACCGCCGACCCTACCGCGTGTCTCTAACTGAAAGAAAAATTATAGAAGAAAACGTTGCGGACATGCTTAAACGGGTAGTCATACGTCCCTCATCTAGCCCTTGGTCGTCTCCTATTGTTTTGGTACATAAGAAGGATGGCTCTGTGTGGTTTTGCGTGGACTACCGGGCGCTCAATAAGATCACACGCAAGGACGTGTACCCTATGCCACGCATTGACGACGCCCTTGATTCCCTACAAGGCGCGGAATTCTTTTCAAGCATCGACTTGCGTTCTGGGTACTGGCAGATCCCCATGCATGAAGACGATAAGGAGAAAACGGTATTCGCCAACCCCGACGGGCTATATGAATTCAACGTGATGCCTTTCGGGCTCTGCAACGCACCCGCGACTTTTGAGCGCATGATAGATACCGTGCTGCGCGGCCTGAAATGGAAAAGTTGCCTATGCTACCTGGACGACATTATTATATTTTCGTCAACGTTTCCTGAGCACCTAGAATGATTGGATCAAGTTTTGACGTGCCTTGCGGGCGCCGGGCTTCAAATAAACACGAAGAAATGCTCTTTCGCTAGCAAATCTATCAAGGTCTTAGGACACGTCGTTAGCAAAGATGGCATCCCGCCCGACCCTGACAAGATTTCTGCGGTCCTTCACTTTCCGCGCCCCGAAAAACCAAAGGAGCTTCGCAGTTTCCTTGGCCTCGCCTCCTATTTTCGCCGGTTTATCCAGAACTTCGCTTCTATTGCTGCTCCATTACACCAACTACTTGCTTCCAACGTCCCCTTTCTGTGGTCTCAAGAATGTCAAACGGCATTCGACCTGTTGAAGCGGGCACTCACGTCTGAACCTCTGCTCTGCCACTTTGACGAAGCCGCACCAACTATCCTCCATGCCGACGCTAGCGCCTTGGTATAGGAGCCGTTCTTCTACAACGCGACAAGTCTTCCCTAGAGAAAGTTGTTGCATATGCCAGTCGCGTACTCAACGCTGCTGAAAAGAACTACACTATAACTGAGCAAGAGTGTTTGGCTGTGGTTTGGTCGGTCCAGAAGTTCCATCCCTATCTCCACGGCCGTCACTTCACAATCGTTACGAACCACCATGCCTTATGCTGGCTTTCTACACTGAAGAACTTGTCCGGACCCTTGGGTCGGTGGATACTACGCTTACAGGAGTACGACTTTGACATAACCTACAAGTCAGGCAGAAAACATAAAGACGCCGATGCTTTATCTCGTTGCCCGCTTCCAACTACCCATATGAGCGTTGGTGAGAATTCAACCGCCACATCTACCAAAGTTCATACGCTCGCATCAAGAACGCAACCCTTTTCGGACGACGAGCCAACATTTATCTCCCGCCAGCGGTCCGATTCATACTGCAGACGCATGATGGACCACCTTTCGAGAGTTTCTCATCCACCAAACGCGCGACTCCGTCGTCAACTCCTGCACTTTAAGCTGGACAATGGGGTTCTCTACCGCCGCGTCTACCACCCTGACGATTAGCGCTGGGTTCCTGTACTGCCACGCTCTCTTCGACTTCAGGTGCTCGAAGCCTTCCACGACGACTTGACTGCTGGTCATCTTGGTTTTAAAAAAACTCTTGACCGCATTCGATGTCGTTATTACTGGCCTGACCTTTCTTCTAGTGTAGCTCGGTACGTCGGTTCCTGCTACCCATGCCAGCGTCGTAAACTCCCCACATCGGCACTTGCTGGACCTCTATAGCCAGTTCCGTGCCCTTCAATGCCGTTCGAGGTTGTAGGTGTTGACCTTTACGGGCCTCTCCACATCATATCTGCTGGCAAACGATCGATAGTGACTGCCGTGGACCACCTGACACGCTACGCTGAGACTTTCTCTGTTATTACAGGCTCAGCTGTGGAAGTTGCAGACTTTATTCTTCACGCAATAATACTGTGTCATGGGGCTCCTCGTGTACTGCTTAGTGACCGCGGCAAAGTGTTCCTGTCACAAGTTGTAAATGAAGTACTACGCGCTTCTGGAACTACTCACAAGACAGCTTCAAGCTACCACCCTCAGACAAATGGTCTAACAGAAAGATTTCACCGAACCCTTGCAGACATGATAGCCGTTTACGTCCAACCCGACCACAAAAACTGGGATACTCTTTTACCATTCCTGACATTCGCTTACAACACCGCCGTTCAGCGAACAACTTGCTACTCACCGTTTTACCTCGTGTACGGACGCACCCCGACTACCTTTCTCGACGTCTCCTTCTTTAGCAGCCATGGGAATTCATGTCAGTCTTCTAGCGAAGAATACATTTTCCGCCTGGCCCAGTCTCGCCATCAGGCTCGCATCAATACTGAAGCGAGACAGCACGAGCGGAAGATCATCTATGACAAATCCCACCGCGTTGTGTCTTTCCAACCTGGTGACGAAGTGCTGCTTTTGACACCTATTCGCACTCCTGGTCTCTGTGACAAATTCCAACCACGCTTCATCGGGCCATACATTGTTTTAGAACAGACTTCGCCGGTTAATTATTGTGTGACACCACTCGTCGCCACAACAGACCGCCGCTACCGCAGCACAGAGATTGTCCACGTTTGTCGTATGAAACCTTTCACGCGACGTTCCCCGTCACTTTGACTTACGACGGCCAGGGTGTCCGCTTCCAAGTGGGGGAAATTAGTGTGGGCATTTGTAACTTACATCGTCCTCATCCCTTCATAATCACAATCACCATCATCCGCTTGTCTCTTTGCCCTCATTGCCACTCTGGGTCATCATCATCGTCATCGTCTGTGCGCTGGCTCTGTCCGTTCGTTTTGCGAGGTCTTTCCTCAAATAAATGCTGTCGCAGCCAAGACTACCAAGACTTCATATTATATATATATATATATATATATATATATGAAAGTAGATGCGCTTTCACATAACAACTGTTTATTGTGCTGACGTTTCGACGGGAACCCCATATTTTTCAAGACATAATACTATTTACACATGTTCCGTGTCTTCTTATAGCCTGTCGAAACAGGAGGGAAGGGGTCAAAAGAAAAGTAAAAAAAGGAAAAAAAGAAAGCAAAGAGAGAGAGAGAAAAAAGAAGAAACAGCGAAACGAGAGGACAAACATTAAATAAAATATAGAAAATCTAGGAAAAGAAGCAAGACCGACACGGCGTAATTAGAAAGGGGCAGCATCTCAACAGAGTAGGGCAGAGGTAGATGAGCAATGTCATCATTGTCAACAATACCTCCCCCGCACCCACTCTTCCCCAAGTGGGCAGTGAGCCACTGTTCTTGTATTTCACCTTTCCGTATAGTCCGCTGGCGGCTCGTTTCTCTTTGAAGTTTCGGACAAGTTAATGGGAAGGGCTTAAGTGCTTCGAGTGCGTGCTGGTGGCGTCGGGAGGAATGAAAAAGCCGGTGATTGAGGCACCGCCATCGATACTCACTATATGCAATGGCTCTTTGTCAGTGAAGGAACAGAATGTGCGTTAAAAATTAGAGAAGGAAAAAAAAGAAGAAGAACAGGGGGGGGGGGGAGACTGTACGACATCCGGGACAGTCACCACACAGTTGCGGCTCACTGGGAAGACATACGCGCATGTATGAAAAAGTTAACGAATATATATATATATATATATATATATATATATATATATATATATATATATATATATATATATATATATATATATATATATATATATATATATATATATATATGGGATATGGCACAACGGGAGCGTTGCCAACAAGGATAAATATATTTATTTCCCAACAGTTTCGGGAGGGGACCACCCTTCATCAGGGGATGAGTTATACTGACATGAACTTCCTTGCTGCCGCGTCCCTCTCGCCTTGAAAGACGTTTGCGAGAGTGAGAGGGAACTGGAAGAAGGAAAAAAAGAGAGAAAAAAGACGAAAAAAGAAAGAAAATAAAGAAAGTAAAAAACAGGAAGAACCACTGTCAACACTGAGAGAAGCCAACTGTCCGTCTACATCCACCTACGGTTCATATCACGTGGTGTTCAGTTCTTGGCGTGTGTCGGGCCACCCAAGATTGTCGCCGCGGTGCCGGGAGGGTCCGGGACGGCGTGCCTAAAGAAAGGGGTTTCCCCGTAATTGGTCGTTTGGTCGTTCGGCGGGCGGCGGGCGGTGTGTGTAAAGGAAAGGTTTCTCGTTAATGGGTCGGTCGGCTATTTACCTTTAATCTTCGTCCGTTTCCCTTCAACGGTCATGAAGTGGTAGGCGAACGTAAACACTTTGTATGTGCATGTGGAAAAAAAAGGACAGTGTACACGTACGAGTCAGTCAGAAAAAAGCATGGTCTCCAGCTATCAATCTTTGTCACCAATTTTCTCCTGGCTTACTTCTCGGAGGCAGTTGAGTTTTCCGGGGTCCTCATTGATACCGGCTACTAATGTACGAAATTTGAAAATAAAATATGCCTCACGCTGTTCGCGCTCGCGTCTGTTTGAAAAACCGGACTGCAAAAGAGTTACGCTAATATTGACACGTGCGGTTCTTTTGGTTTACGAAGGAAGACGCTATCACTTTCTGGTAAGCGCAACGCAGGCCGCGTTTATCTTGTATGCCACTCTGGAACGCGTTACGACGCGTGTATAAAAAACTGACACGTGCGGTTCTTTTCGTTTGCGAAGGAAGACGCTATCACTTTCTGTTAAGCGCAACGCAGGCCGCGTTTATCTTGTATGCCACTTTGGAACGCGTTACGACGCGTGTATAAAAAGCCGGCGCAGTGCGCCACTGGGGCTCTTTTTTTTTTGTCGGCCGACGACTGTTCACGCCGCTGTTGCTATGAGTTGTGTTTGGCCCCGTTTTGCTGGGCACAAGTTCGCCCAATAAACAGTTCGCCTGACACCGCCCTGACTCCTGCGTGCTTCCTCTCAAGTGCTGCGTGTATCACAACCTCGTGACATCTGGTGGAGGTGCTTCTCGGTCCATGTACCGTACGCCCCCGTCCAGCCTTGAGCCAAGCCCAAGCCGGCAAGAGGACGACGCCGACCCGGTCGTTCGAGTGAGCCGAAGACAACAAGGACTACCGCCCGAATACCTGCCGCTCCCCGACAAGGACAAGAAAACAAAGGCTGCTACGAAGCCGGCATCCACGATGACGGAAGCAAGGTCTTCGGCAACCGTGGTCGTCAACCAGCCCAAAGAGCCGCCTACCTTCCGCGGATCGACCTACGAAGACCCGGAAAGCTGGCTTGACATTTACGACCGCGTCGCAGCCCTCAATACGTGGGACCCGGACGACAAGCTACGTCATGTGTATTTTTACCTGGAAGACGCCGCAAGGACTTGGTTCGAGAACCGCGAGTCAACGCTTCGAACCTGGGACGACTTCCGCGTTGCTTTTTTGCGCACCTTTGCAAGCGTCGTGCGAAAGGAAAGAGCCGCAGCACTGCTTGAAACTCGGGTGCAGCTCCCCAACGAAAACGTAACGATCTTTACGGAGGAGATGACGCGACTTTTCCGCCACGCCGACGCCGACATGTCTGAGGACAAGAAGGTTCGCCTGCTTATGCGAGGAGTGAAGCAGGAGCTCTTCGCCGGACTGATCAGAACCCCGCCAAAGACGGTACAAGAGTTCCTCTCCGAGGCTACCACCATCGAGAAGACTCTTGAAATGCGGACCAGCCAATACGATCGGCGCATGTCGCCAGACGTCGCAGAAGTCCGAGGACTCTGCCCCGACGACCTGCGTGAGACCATACGTGCTATTGTTCGTGAGGAACTGCGCCGCATGTTGCCATCGTCTCAGCCCCAAGTCGCCTCTCTCGAAGACGTAGTCCGCGAGGAACTACAGCGCTCACTGAGCGTTCAGAAAAGGAATGCCTTGCCATCATCTGGGCTACATCAAAGTTCCGCCCCTACCTGTACGGCAGGCCTTTCAAAGTCGTGAGTGACCACCACGCCTTGTGTTGGCTAGCTAACTTGAAGGATCCATCAGGGCGCCTCGCACGGTGGAGTCTCAGACTACAAGAATTTGACATCACCGTCGTCTACAAGAGCGGACGAAAGCACTCCGACGCCGACTGCTTGTCTCGCGCCCCTGTCGATCCGCCGCCCCAGGATGACCAGGACGACGACTCTTTCCTGGGACCCATAAGTACCGACGACTACGCGGAACGCCAACGGGCTGACCCGGAGCTCAAGATCCTCATGGACTACCTGCAAGGCAAGACCGCCGACGTGCCGAAAGTATTCCGCCGAGGACTGGCTTCGTTTTTCCTGCGAAACAACATCCTCCTGAAGAAAAACTTCTCGCCGCTCCGCGCCGACCACCTCCTCGTGGTACCTTCAGCGTTACGTCCAGAGGTTCTGGAAGCATTACGACGACGCGACAGCCGGACATCTTGGTGTTTCCCGCACACTGTCACGAATACAAGAGAAGTACTATTGGCCTCGCCTCGCTGCCGACGTCGCCCACTACGTAAAAACATGCAGAGACTGTCAGCGACGCAAGACGCCGACAACTAGGCCAGCCGGACTTCTGCAACCCGTCGAACCACCTCAACGGCCATTCCAACAAATCGGCATGGACTTACTGGGGCCGTTCCCGACGTCAACTTCTGGCAACAAATGGATTGTCGTAGCGACTGACTACCTCACCCGCTATGCCGAAACAAGGGCCTTGCCCAAGGGCACTGCCGCCGAGGTCGCCATGTTCTTCATTGAGAACATCGTCCTCCGCCACGGAGCCCCCGAGGTCCTCATCACCGACAGAGGTACGGCCTTTACGGCTGATCTAACGCAAGCGATCTTGAGGTACAGTCAGACAAGCCACCGCCGAACCACCGCGTACCACCCACAGACGAATGGCCTCACCGAGCGTCTAAATAAGACCATCGCCGACATGCTGGCCATGTACGTGGACGTCGAGCACAAGACGTGGGACGCCATACTCCCGTATGTAACCTTCGCGTACAACACGGCCGTGCAGGAAACGACGCAGTTTGCTCCATACAAGCTCGTCTACGGACGGAGCCCAACAACTACGCTTGACGCCATGCTACCGGTCGGCACCGACGAAAAAGACCTCGACGTCGCCAGCTACCTGGATCGCGCTGAAGAAGCTCGACAGCTAGCTCGCCTGCGCATCAAGAGCCAACAGACGGTCGACAGGCGCCACTACAACCTTCGACGACACCACACCGAATACCAACCAGGTGACCTTGTCTGGGTCTGGACGCCGATACGACGACGGGGATTGTCTGAGAAGCTCCTGCGACGCTACTTTGGACCCTACAAGGTAGTCCAACGTCGTGGTGAACTGGACTATGAGGTCGTGCCCGATGGCTTAACGTCATCCCAACGACGCCGTGCACGACCCGAAGTCGTACACGTGGTGCGACTTAAACCTTATTACGCGCGCTGATTAGCTGTGACGCATTGTTAATGTAATTTATTGCATGTACTCTCTCTTATGTTCTGTCTTTAACATCGGGACGATGCTTTTTCAGAGGGGGGTAGTGACACGTGCGGTTCTTTTGGTTTACGAAGGAAGACGCTATCACTTTCTGTTAAGCGCAACGCAGGCCGCGTTTATCTTGTATGCCACTCTGGAACGCGTTACGACGCGTGTATAAAAAACTGACACGTGCGGTTCTTTTCGTTTGCGAAGGAAGACGCTATCACTTTCTGTTAAGCGCAACGCAGGCCGCGTTTATCTTGTATGCCACTTTGGAACGCGTTACGACGCGTGTATAAAAAGCCGGCGCAGTGCGCCACTGGGGGTCTTTTTTTTTTCCGTCGGCCGACGACTGTTCACGCCGCTGTTGCTATGAGTTGTGTTTGGCCCCGTTTTGCTGGGCACAAGTTCGCCCAATAAACAGTTCGCCTGACGCCGCCCTGACTCCTGCGTGCTTCCTCTCAAGTGCTGCGTGTATCACAACCTCGTGACAATATTTTTAAAACTGTGGTTTGGCAGGCGCAGATGTCTAGATAAAGGTAGCTTCGGCAGTGAAGTGGCGTGGTACCGGTGATTATTGAACCGCAGCCGAAATGGCGTGTCTGTTTGGCCGATATATTCTTGTCCGCAGATGTTGCAATGTAGCATGTATATTACGTTACTGGAGTCACAATTAAGGCTTTCAGTTATGCAGAATTTGAAATCCGAGAAGTTCGCTTTGGATTCACGTGTTGTGAGCATCTGTGGGCATACCTTGCATCGAGATTTTCCGCAGGGATGGCACCCTGATTGAATTTTGGGGGTGTTTGTTTTTGCCCTGACAAGAATGTCCTTCAGATTTTTATCCCGGCGGTACACCACGTGAGGTGGCTTCGCGAAAATAGAAGTTAGTCGTTCGCTTTGCCTGATTATGTTGAAATGGCGGGAAAGTATGTTGTTGATTCGTGGCGCTGATGAGGAGTAAGTTAGTACAAGGTTCGTTTGGGAAGTCGTTTAAGGTACTTTGTTTGGTCCCTTAATTATATCATTCCTGTTCACGTTGCGAGCACGTAGTATGGCATCGTCAATAATGTCTTCCGGATAATTTTGTTTCAATAAGGAATGCTTTAGGTGTTCCGCGTGTCTGTCAAATTCCCGCATATCGGTGCATATTCTTCGGTACCGGTAGGCCTGAGAATATGGAATACCCGTTTTGCAATGCTTTGGGTGGCTGCTGTTGAAATGTAGGTACATTTGACGGTCTGTAGGCTTTTTGTAAAGGTTTGTTGACAAGCGGTCATTTTCGACCGTGACAGTAACGTCCAAAAAGTTAATGCTAGTTTTGGAAATTTTGTGCGTGAATTTTATTGACGGGTGGCATTTGTTAAAATCCTCTATGAAGCGGAAAAGACTTCCCTCATCATGGTTCCAAATCATAAAAATATCGTCTAAGTATCTTCTATAGTAGAAAGGTTTCAAGGTGCGTCCCTCAATGAATGGGATTTCAAGTGAAGCCATAAAGGTGCTCGCGAAGTTTGGGGCCATTTTCGTGCCCCAATATATATATATATATATATATATATATATATATATATATATATGCAAGCCATTTCACATTCCCTAAATCATGCACAGTGAATATAAAGTAGTATTTTCTTTAATCACCCCACCCAGCAAACAATCAGGAGGTCCACATTACAAGTCACCAGGCCTGTCAAATTGACAATTCAAATGTGGGAAGGGCACCGCTAGGGGGCCGTATAGACCAGACGTGTCTCGCATGGGCTCCTGCTTTTCGTGCTTTTTAACCCGAAACACGGCCAGTGACGAACCCAAGAGTCTCACAGCCTCAGATGCCAAGACACGAGGAATCGGCGGACACCAGCTTCTTTTGGGTGAGTGCATCCTGTCTCAAGATATAAGACTTAATTACCGACAAGCGCGCGTCCAGTTTATTAAGCCTAACGGCAAGTTCGTTCCTGAGCAAAGCCGTGCGGCGCGTGCACAACGCGCTCAGGCGTTCCTCACGGCACGGCACGAGCGCTCGCGCTCACCGTGGCGAAAAGCTAAGAATGAGCAGAGACGCAGCCGCCGCAAGCGAAATGCAAAGAAATCAGCAAGACGAAGAAAATGCAATGCAAACTGACCCAGGGGAGGCAAACAAAACAACAGAAAATTCGTGGACCTATGGCGCTGGCAGTGGCAGAACAATTGCAACGGAAAGCGCTTGGATCACGAGAAATAAGAAAGACAAGAAGGCTGTCGCCAATCCAAGGTCACCGGCCAACCAATCCACAGAGCAGCCGCCTATCAATGAGCAGACGCCAAAGTCATCACCAACGCAGCAACTACGCAGGCCCAAGATGCCACCTCTGCCACTCGATGATTTCAAGATCGTCTACCGCCCGCAAGCAGGTCTTGACCTCGCCAAATGGAACACCGTCGCTGTCACTCATGCCATCGGCAGAGTGAGTGGACTATCCCAGCAAGACTTTAACAACAAGGTACGCGTACAAGTCCAGAGAATGGAAAACCTAATCATCGCAAGCACCGCCGCCAAAGAAGACGTCAAGAAGCTGGTAAGCATCCAGAAAATACCGCTTGGAGGAAATTTTTACACTGTGAACGGCAACATCAGAACACCGGACGATGTCTCCAGAGGCGTCATCAGTGGCTTGATACCCGGTACGAGCACCGCAGAACTCATGGCTGGAATTCGCGCACCGGCAAGATACGCAGTTCTTCATGCCCGAATGCTAGGTCAATCGACCGCGGCAGTCGTCTTCTTTGAAGGACCGCACGTTCCCTACTACATAATTTTCCAGAGCGTAGACTTCCGCTGCAGACCATATCGTAAGTCAGTGCAGTATTGCCGAGCTTGTGGCAATACGGGTCACCGCCAGGACGTCTGTCCGAAACCTATCCCGGATTTCTGCTATAAATGTGGCAAGGCCGGACAATTACAGGAACATGAATGCGCACCCATCTGCAAGATCTGCGGGGAAGGACACGAAACAGCTAGTAAAGAATGCAAAAGGAGACTAAAGCCAAGTCCACCACCCTTCAACGTAAGACAACAGCGCCTCAACAGGCTTCAAGAAATAGACAAAAACTGGAACGCCAGCGGAGAAGAGTTCCCTGAGGTTAGCATATCGGCCACTACCTCTAACAGTAACAATGAGGACCGCGTATCCACGCGCAGCAGTTCCAAGTCAAAATTGCGTTCGAGTTCGCGCTCCCACTCTCGCACGCGTTCCGTCTCTGCGCGCAGTAGATCCAAATCAATACTGCGTTCCAGTTCGCGCTCCCGCTCTCGCACGCGCTCGCGTTCCGGTAAATGTGCGAGCTACGCTGCCAGGGCAAGTGGATCTAATGACCGCAGCAGCTTAACCTCCTCGAATTCGGACACCTCATGCATACAGGGTCTCGAAGATAGACTGAAAAACCAGCAAGAAAAGCTCCAGAATCAGCACAGCCAACTGCAAAGCCAACAAAGTCTCATAAATCAACTGCTTCAGAGTCAAAAACGACAACAAGAGCTCATTGACAAACTACATGAAAAGTGAACGCATCAGCAAGGACATTCGGACAATGCAGAACAACAATATCGAGAACAAGCAAACTCAAGCACAGAGCCGGCAACGATGCTGACCAAGGTAGGCGTCCAAGCCCTAGTGAACGCAAGGTGCACGATATTCGAAGAATCTTTCATGATTAACATGCATGCCACGATAGAAAAGATTGTCCAGTCTGCAATAGAAAAAAAACAGCCTCAATGTTTGAACACAAGATCACTACGCTTAATGCCAAAATTGATGCGATTGCTGCGCAAGTCAACAATTTCATCGCGCACGTGAAGAAAACTTACGTAACCATGGCACAGTTCGACAGCTTGAACAACCCACGCCAAATGACTCGGAAGAAGGCACGAGCGAACAGTCACAACGCCTCTCGCTCAGTCTCGCCGAGTCGCGATGGCAGGCGTGACATCGAATCGATTGAAGATGGCAGTCCCTAACCATAAGTATAAGAACCAGCATTCAACTTTACGTATATGGCAATGAAACTGTCGGTCATACCGCCCTCGACACGCAAGCCTACAAGAATTCATCAAGCTTAACCAACCAGACATCATTGCACTTCAGGAAACCAACACGCAGTACGTATGACTGCAAGGCTACACGACCTGCGCACAAACCCAACAAACTGCCATGCTTGTCAAGAAAGCACTTTCAACGCAAAAACACGAAATCGAGGACACTCAAATAGAGCATACCCAATACAGATTCTGCTGGAACGAAAGACGCAGCAAAGTCTTTTCATAACCAATATATACAGCCCCCCACGAGACCAACTACCAGACTTCGATCACTTCATACGAGAAATCAGGAAGCGCACGAAAGGCCACCAGATCATAATAATGGGAGACTTTAACGCCTCTCACACGGCATGGGGCTATCCTATCACCACGAGGAAGGGTTCTAGGGTGCACGATACTGCTCAACATCATCGACTAACCCTGTGGAACGACCCTCTTCAGAAGACGAGAATCGGGAACAGCGTCTCCAGGGATACAAATCCAGATCTTACATTTACGGCGAACGTCACTAGGGCAGAGTGGAGTGTGCTACCGGAAACTTTAAGTAGTGATCATCACATCATCCAACTCTCCGTAGCGCACACTCGTAAACAGACCAAGGCTGGGATAGCGCGGTTAACGGAATGGCAATCCTTTAGCAATGACCTCGATGTTGAAACCATCATAATCGACATTGAAGACTGGTTCAAGAATGTGCTCAAAATAGCCGAACGCTACACTAAGGACATACAACTTGACGTCGATACACCCGCCGTGGACGCACATCTCCTCCACCTTTGGGAGGCTAGAAGAGGACTTCTAAAACGGTGGAAGCGGCAAGAACTAAACAGAAAGTTACGGAAACGCATTTCTCTCCTCACCGAGCAAGCTCAAGATTATGCGAACCGATTGGCCAGGCAGAACTGGCATGCTTTCTGTGACAAGCTGCAGGGGACTCTGAGCACCAAGAAAACCTGGCATCTGCTACGCACACTTCTAGCCACGCAACCCTCCAAAGCAGCACAGAAGCAGCACCTTCAGAGGCTTATTCGAAATTACGCCGGTACAGAAGAACACCTCCTAGAAGAATTACAAAAAAAAAGCTCTGTGTCGATGCACCGAATAGAGTTCAATTCACACCAAAGAATACGCTGGCGCACCAAACACTGAACTCGACCGGCCCTTCAGCCTGGCTGAGCTGCACACAGCCCTAATGAAGTTGACAAGAAATACCAGCCCTGGAATAGACAGGATTGTCAAGAAGCACTTACGCAACCTACCGCACCAGGCCACCACGGCTCTTCTCCGTTATTACAACGACTGCTGGGATAAAGGAGAGCTACCTGCGGTATGGAAGCACTCACAAATCACCATGATCCCTAAGCCTAACAAACCAGTCGGCATCGAGAACCTACGCCCGATTTCTCTCAACTCGTGCGTGGGAAAGCTGTTCGAACACATGGTGCACGACCGCTTAACCCAGTACCTGTAAGATAGTGGACACCTACTGGACACCATGTTTTGCTTCAGGCAGCATATTTCGACCCACGACGTGCTCTTACTACTCAAAGAAGACCTCCTTGATCACCTTACTCATCGAATAAAGTACTCCATACTCGGAGTTGACGTCAAGGCGTCTTTCGATAACGTCAGCCACGACGCGATCCTCAACAACCTCGAAGGCGTTGGCTGCGGCATTAGAACCTACACGTATGTCAGAAACTCCCTCACAGACTGTACAGCAACTGTGGGAATATGCAACATCCGCAGCAAAAGCTTCCCACTACCGAAAAAAGGAACGCCGCAGGATTCGGTCATCTCGCCGTTACTTTTCAATGTGGCTATGATCAATCTCCCAAAAATTCTCGACAAAAATACCTGATTTACGGCACGCGATCTACGCTGATGACATCACGCTCTGGACCAGGGCTTTGAACGCTCGGAGACAAGAGACCTGCCTACAAACCGCCGTAAATGCCATCGAATGGTATCTCAGAGACTGCGGTCTCTGCTGTGCCCCCCGAGAAATCCGAGCACTTCGTCTTCAAAGCAAGAACAAGAGGCAGACCCCCTCTATACGACGAGCCCGACCCGAGCGTCGCGCTGAAAGGGACCTTAATTTCAAAAGTCGAGACCCTGCGAGTGCTTGGAATTCACATCTACAAGTATGAATCGGGAGCTGCCACCATACCGAGACTCCAACGGACACTATCACAACTCACGCACCTCGTCAAGAGGATCGCGAATCAGCGAAACAAACTCAAAAAGCACGACACGCTGCATATAATGCAAGCTCTGTTCACCAGCGTCATTACGTACGGCACGCCGTACCTAAATTTGAAAACCGCTGAAATTGAAAAACTTAATATCATGATAAGAAAGGCCACTAAAGTAGCCCTGAGACTTCCGCCAATGGCCTCTACCACACGTCCCCTAAAGATGGGCGTCAACAACACGTGGCAAGAGCTCATTGAAGCGCATAGGAACAGTCAGCTGGAGAGGCTCAAGCTGACGCCCACGGGGAGGTCGGTGCTCCGGCACCTCAACTACAGCGACACGCTCATCGCCGATGGAGACCGGAAAAAGCGCATCCCGCTGTACATTAGAGAGTCGCTGTCTATCGCACCTATTCCACGCAACATGCATCCTACTTTCCACAAAAGTAGACGCAAGGCTAGAGCTAACGCTATTCGACGAAAGTTCAAGCAAGACCCGGACGCCCGCTACACTGACGCAGCCAAGTATCCGCATAGAAACGCGTACGCTGTCAGCGTCGTCGATTCTCAAGGCCGAGAATTAGCGTCAGCCACGGTCAACGCACTCAATTCAGACGTTGCAGAAAAATCGGCAATCGCTCTAGCAACCACAACATGTACAGACGTCGTGGTGATTTTCATCGACTCACAAGCCGCCTGCAGGAATTTTGCTAAGGGCCGTATCTCAGCCAATGCCAGCAATATTTTGAAACGGCGAAGCACTCCACTCCCATACACTTGTGTATTAAGGGTGCCAGGACACGAGGGTCTGCAGGGAAATGAAGCGAACCACGCCGCTGCCCGTGAGCACGTCAGCCGGGCTGCCCCCTGCCCACAGGACATTCGACCCGTCGTTGAAGAGACGGAAGTTGTTCAAAAACCTACTCGTCGTTACTTCAGCATTACAGGCTGGAGCGACGAGTATACCCTCCACCACACCCAAAACTGACAAAAGAGGAAAGCGTAATACTGAGACGCCTGCAAAGCAGCACATACACACATGGGGCCCTAATGCACCATCTCTACCCAACGACATATAGCTCTATGTGCCCGCTTTGCAACGTACCGGACACCCTGGCGCACTTGCTTCTTGCATGCCAGTGTATTGCCAGACGTGATCTGCAACAACACACGACTGATAACGAAGCAGGACGGATGACCGAAGACCTAACCGAAAAGTGGGAGGTGAAGCTCGCTTTCGAGGACCTGGAAGAGCAACAACAACTCGTCGCCAGGGCCAAGAGGGCAGTAAAAGCCAGAGGGTTCCTGCACTAAGGAGCCCTCCCACCTCAGGGTGACACCGGGCTTTGCTCGTAGCACTGTTTCAAAATAAACGTTTACTTCTCTCTCATTCAAATGTGGATTTCCCAAGATGGTGAGCGCGAGATTCCTAAAGCTGGAAAAAAACCGATTGTTTACAGCCTCACAGATGTCATATTGTACTCCAAATAATTTTGCCAGTAACTTTTTCTACTCACAAATATGTGGCATATACATGCACCAGTCATTGAACAAACTGTGCAGTGTCTATAGACTACAACTATAAGCCCCTTCTAAATATTATAACGCTTTTCCGCAGGCCACCCATTTACTATAGCGAAGATGGCTTAAGCGGTGTTTCTGCACAGGTTAGAACATGACCAGGAAAATTTCGAACCACAACCCCCCCTTCCCTTCATTTTTTTTCATGAAGGAGTTAGGTTTAGAACACAACTTTTTGGCTTGCTTGCAAGGCGCGTTTGACCAGATAAAGTGATCTGGTCAAACCATTGCGAGACCAACCCGCCAGTTGGCCTCGCAATGTCACCGAATATCTATCGCATGTGGTGTTGCTATGGCAACTGACGTCAAGGCATAAACTAAAGCTGGTAGTGTACAAGCTCGATGTGCTAAGAGTTTGTACACTTCCAGCTTTAGTTCCTAATAATTCCTAACAAGCCATGGCAGCACTTGCTGACTAGAAAATTCGTATTTCTAACGAAGTGTTGCTGGCTACGGCAACACATCTTTTGTGTTGTAGTTGCGTCGTACCGCCGGTAAATATATCTGGTGCGGTCAGCAGACTGATAGGCACGCGGCGTTATAACTTCATCTGGTTGATAGAGTTTCGCGAGTGTCTTGAACTAATGAGCAGCTGTCTTACACTGCGGTTTATGGTTAGGGTCTGCCCGCATAGATTGATGATGCAAACTACAAGTGGCTAAAGTGGTCTCCATTTCTCGCTCAAATTAGGGCAAACGAGAAAATTTTGAGGCTTCTCGGGCATTTTGGCGCAGCGTGGCGCAATTTCGGCAAATTTAATGGTTTTGGCACAGCTCGGCACACAAATGAGGAATTTTATCAAATCAACGCAATCAGCGCAGCTGTTGCACCCCTGCATTTGAGCATCACGTAGCAAATTTCAAAATGTCTTTTTCGTATTTTCATGACATTGGCTCAATGAAATTTTCCAACAATCGTATGCTAGGTCTAGCGCCCACTGAACAGAATATACTTCATTTTTAATAAGTAGAAGCAATGTGGGACCCCCCCCCCCATTAGACGCCATTTCATACGTCACTGTGTTTGGCACGGCACTCTCAATGGAATCTCCACCCAAATTTTCTTCTTCCATGTTTTCTCTGTTGCCGAGCATCATGTCACCGCAAGAGAAGCGTTTGTCGGATAGTGAAATTAGAAGTACCAATATGCAAAAAATTGTTTTGCTCGTTAGTGTCTCTTTAGAGAGTGGAAACGTGCTTCACTTTATGACAAAACTGCCACAGGAATTAAACCTTCAGTTTTTGGACATAAGGCTAACGCTTTACTCAAACTGGGGTGAGACGGCTGAAACTAAATTGGGAGCATTTTCTAGAGCAGCGAAATTTCAATTTTGGAGAAGTTAACAGCCTTTACTAAGTTGTCCTGGGAGCTTAAAAATACCCATGTTTAGCAACGTGGGGGCACCAGTGCATACTTTAATTGACTTATGATACACATTACACTGAAACAGATTTTGAAGTTAACAGATGATCGCTAGGTATGAACTGCACTACTTTTTTTACATACCACATACGTGACCTATATAGCCCTCGTAACACGTGAAATAATATCTAAAAAGGTTTTGTTGAAAGCTAGGTAACGCGGAAACATTAAAAAAGAACACATCACACTCAAAAAGTAATATAAATAATTGTGATGCACAAGAATCTTAGTGACGTAAGAGTGGTCGTTCACTTTAAAAAATAAAGCCTGACATGATGGCGTTAAGAGCTTCTAACAAACAAAAGCATGCTGCACTGCCGTTTGCGGTCACCTCATGCACGACCAACTTCAAGAGTGCGGCGCGAGATTCAAGAAATCTCGCCGCATAGACTATCTCGTAAAGCATGTGCGTATGGCGCTAAGTGATAAGCGAGTGATACTGATAACGCCTCTCCACATGAGCAACGACGCGCTATTATTATAGCACAAGTTGGCCAGTGTTGATATTTTTTCAATATATATAGGTCATCCCCGTCAATGAAAAACTCCCGATAATACATCGGCTTGCGATTGCTGCCCGCGCCACTCTGTGACTCGCGTAAAGTGCTCGCGCACTGCAGGGGAAAAAATCCCTGTCCACGCAAAAAAAAAACACTGATCGTAGAGAGACTCCACGTTTACAGTTACTCGCTCACAGCAAACACGTACTTGTAGGTGACCACATGCAGCAGTGTCAACATGAAAGCCACAGCGCCTGGAGGAATGCGCTATGCACGACAGAGAACCGGAGAGTCAACCCCACTATGCTTGCCACCAAACTCGGTGGTTTTCGGTAGCCCGCAGTGGCGCTAGAACACACAGCCTAGCTAGTAGAAGCAGCTAGCTCGATGCACGGCAGCACATTTTTGTGAGTTACGCATATTCGCTAAAGTTTAAAGATTATGGCGGCACCATGGGAACCTTTGTCACAAGAAATGGGGAAAGTGAAAAAAACACAATTGGGTGCATCTTATTAGTCAAACTCGCCATTTTTTCCCCCACTGAAGCTGAGGTCGGCATCAAAATTCTAGCTTTCGAGGCTGTTTCGGAGCAGTTCGGTGCAAGTTTCTTGAATACTATGGTTTTATAGCAGCTTGGCGCAAAAAAAAACAGAAATGTATCAAAAATGCGCAATGTCAGCAGCTGTCTCTCTCCTTACCAATGCATGTGTGTTGGCAGTACAGGCTCAGGCCGCAACAGCCTCTTTTGCCTTACACATTAGCTTATTACAAAGTGATCAAAGATAGATTGGCTGCATCTTCGGTACAGGAGGCTGTGTGCGAGTCATGTGTGCACAAGGTACGGAGCAGTGTTTATGCTCAGATCCAGAGGTTTCCAACAGCAGGGTTTCCAGATTATGTGGTCACTAGATCCTGCGAAAAGGTGGTGAAATAGATCAAACATTCCAGCAAATGTGAAGTCTGTGAAAAAAATAATGAAAGCCACTTTAGCCAGCTGCCCTACTTTCAAGTTCTTTATTGATACAAGCTACATTGGTACATGAAAATACACAACACTTGTTAGACTTGTTCACGAGATGGCGCACAATTAAGAGTATCGCATCCAGATATAATGTGGCATTGGTATGTAAGGCTCTTAAGAAGCTGGGCAGCACTTGCACACTTGTTAAGCTCGGGGCCAAAGGCGAAACCAAAAATAAAAGTGAATGTGGTCAGAAACACCGAAGCTCCTCTATTCCTTGTGTTAAAGGAGTAGTGTACAAAATTCCTTAGTCATGCGCCAACAGTTATATTGGTCAGACTTGTAGGTGCGTGTTAGATTACGGGGGCACCAGAAGAAATGCGAAAAGAATGTCCGAATATCAAACTTGTTTGTTTATTGAACACAGCGTCACTGAAAGCTACTGTTTAACAAGAGCAGGGGTACAACAGCCGAAATACAACTTGGAGCGATTTTAGGAGCAGCAAAATATTACTTTTGAAGCACTGAAAGGTAAATTTTCAGCAGGTTACAGGGAAAAAATATGTGCAATTTTCATCACTAGATACCAAATTTTGAGCAGTATGAAAAAGAAAGCTTACATTTAGAAACAAGCTATGTATAAACCATTCGACATCACCTAAATTATGCAGTGTAAACATGAGCACTGCTATTTCAACGAAAGTGGTGTTTTGAACCACCCCACTGAGCCAACAATGATAAAGTCCATATTAGCATTTGCTGTGTCTGTAAAATCATTTGACAGACTCTGCGAATTTAAATATGGATCTGTCAAGCTTGCAATAATGAAATTCGGGAGATTCCTGAAACTGAAGAGCAGAGGTGGTGAAAAAAAAATGGTGCACAATTTAGTTTTTTTAGGGAAGCAGAAATGTCATACATTGCTTCAAAATATTTCCAGTAGCATATTTAGACATCTGTGATTACGCTGATACTCATCATTAGGCAGCGTACAAACGCATGAGTAAGTGAACATTATGTGAAGTGCCCCGTGACTAGGGATATCAGCCCCTTCCAAATCTCAATACGCTTTTCCATGAAGCACCAGTATAAACTGGCAAAAGTGGCCTATTCAGGATTCCCTGCACGGGTTAGAATTCCAAGCCAAGAAATTTTCGAATCACTACACCTCCCCTTCCCCAACTTCCCACATTGTTTTTTTTTCACCGTGGGGTTAGGTATCGCTTCGGCTCTCCCTCGAAGGCGTGTTAGACCAGGTAAAGTAACAACGGCGTGCACCCGTTGACCTAGCGACAGTACCGCAGATGTCCATCGCCAGGACCGTGGCCAGGACGACGCAACTTCAAGACAAAGACAAAAGAGGGGAGGGGGGGCTCAGAGCTTTCGATTATATAGGGAGTGTCCAGTTTTCATTTTTCTTTTAAGCTTTATTCACGAACTCTGCTATATTGCACGGCAGATCTTAGAAGATCAATCAGTTTTCGAAGTGATATATCGTAGATTATCAGGTGCACGCGCCGAAGAACATACCGATAACACGTGCCTCCACCCCTCGCCACGGCGCATGCTCCGGCCTCGGGCCAGGGTATTGAAACCAAGACAGCAGCCTCGTGAATAAACATTGTTCCTTCTTGTTCTGGCCATGCATCGTCTTATTCTTCGCCCTTACGATACTACAGTGGCGACGAGGATGGGATCCGGTTAATTGCACTCCGACGCTGAGACCAGAAGAATGGGATCCCGACTTCCTGCCTTCGACGACGCCGTGAGTAGCTGGAGCACGTATCGTGTCCGGTTGGAAGCCTACTTTGAGGGCAACGATATTACCGACGTAGCGAAACGCCGGGCCCTACTGGTTTCATCGTTGAGCGACAGTGTCGTCCGGATATTGCAAGGGCACCAGCCGGGGGTCGCCATCAACTCCTTGACGTACGATGACGTTGTGAAATGCTTGGAAGAACATTTCAAGCCTCAGGCAAACGAAATAGCAGCAAGCTATTCTTTCTTTATGCGAAAACAAGATGAGCAAGAAAGCGTCCGGGACTACATTGCTGAACTGAGAAGACTGGCCGTAAATTGTAATTTCGGGGCGACACTGGACCGTATGTTGCGGGACCGAATCGTTTGTGGGATTCGGGATGAGGAAACGCGCCGGTGCCGGCTGAGCCGCAAGAACTTGACTCGTCAAGAAGCCGAAGAATTCGCCTTAGCTTCTGAGAAAGCGAACGAAGACGCTCGGGGCATGCGTACTTCATACGCCCGGACCGAAGGTGGCGGCGTCAACGTGATACAGCAACAAGGACAGTGGAGGAAGAATTGCAGCCTTTCATGCGACAGATGCAAAGGGGCGCATGCAACGGCGTCCTGTCGACATCGCAGATCCATATGCCATCAATGTGGTAAAAGAGGGCATCTTGCTAGGGCTTGCAAAAGACCCCACACCCTCAAGTCAGGAACGTTCGCTGTCGACGGAACCGAATGTGAAAGCGAAGAAGAGAGGTTGTATGCTCTCGTTGCACACAGTTCCGCCGATAAGCACTTGGTGCAGCCAATCGAGCGCACCTTAACGTGGGAAGGCCGTAGGCTGCGAATGATTGTCGATACTGGATCACCAGTAAGCGTGATTCCCAAAAGCTTGTACAAGAAGCATCGCAAGTGGTGGCCGGCTCTGCAAAAAACTCCACTACGCCTTTCATGTTTCCTGGGACCGTTGCCGGTCGTTGGCAAGGTAGACATGCAGGTACAGCTTGGACCAGTAACGGTGAGCAGTTCGCTGATAGTAGTGGACCATCGAGGGCCCCTTTTGTGCGGAAGGGACACGATAGAGGAATTTCGCAAAGCAGGCATGTTGCTAGTAGAAGGCACGTCGTCTTCGGTGAATGTTGTTCACGCCGACAGCCAGCTAACCGCACTTCTTGACGAGTTTCCGGACCTCTTTGAGAACCTCGGATGCTGTAAGGGACCACCGGTGAAGCTGTACCTCAAGGAAAGTGCGCAACCTCGATTTCTGAAGGCTCGGACAGTCCCGTATGCCATGAGAGCGCAAGTCTCCGCCGAAATTGACCGACTGGTGGAAGTGGGCGTGCTGTCCCCAGTGAGCGTGGCTGAATGGGCAACACCGGTCGTGCCCGTAGTAAAGAAGAACGGAGACATCCGGCTGTGTGGGGACTTTAAGCTAACAGTTAATCCAGCGACAAGAACAGAGCAGTACCCGCTTCCGAAAATTGACGACATCTTTGCGGCGCTATCAGGATGCGAAGTGTTCAGCACACTCGACTTACGAAACGCATACAACCAGCTTCCCCTGGATGATGATGCTAAGAAGATAACTGTGTTGAATACACACAAAGGCCTCTTCTGCTACAACCGCTTGGCTTTTGGCATTGCCTCAGCGCCTGCGCTGTTTCAGCGGCGCATAGAAGCCGTGCTGCAGGGTATACCAGGGGTGAAAGTTTACCTGGACTACATTATTGTAGCAGAAAAAGAGTATGACACAACAATACTGCGGCAAGTGTTCGAACGACTTCAGGCGAACGGCCTAACACTGAACAAGGAGAAGTGCCACTTCCGGGAGAAAGAAGTGGTATTTCTAGGGCACCGAATCGATGCAAAAGGCCTCCACCCACTGCAGGACAATTTGGAAGCAGTGCTAGCGGCACCGCCACCGACTTCGGTAAGCCAGCTTAAATCATTCTTAGGACTGGTCACATACTATTCCAAATTTCTACCGAACTTGTCGTCCACTTTGGCCCCGTTACACCGACTCTTGTGTAAAGGAGCACTGTGGTGTTGGGGGCCCGCACAGAGAACAGCATTCCAAGAAACCAAGCGCGCCATGAGAAGGGCGAACTTTCTTGTGCATTACGACCCCCAAAGACCCTTGCGGCTTGAGTGTGATGCGTCGGCCGAGGGTATAGGCGCAGTTTTGTCGCACCGCATACAAGGAGTGGATCATCCCATAGCGTTCCGCTCGAGAACTCTAACGTCGGCGGAACGTAATTATTCACAATTGGAAAAGGAGGCACTAGCGCTGGTCTTCGGCGTTGTAAAATTTCGAGATTATTTGTTTGGCAACAAGTTCACTCTGGTGACCGATCACAAGCCTCTGACTGGTTTGCTAGGTCCAAATAAACCCATTCCGCAAATGGCAGCGGCCCGCATTCAACGTTGGGCGCTGCTCTTAGCAGCTTATCAATACGACTTGGAATACAGAAAAGGAGAGCTAAATGCAAATGCCGACGCTCTAAGCCGGTTGCCATTACCGGTTCGCGATAATGGCTGGGAAAATGAACTAGCCGAATATGTCCTGCATGCGCAGGCTATGGATGATTTTGTTTTGTCTGCGCAGAGTATTTCAGACCACACCAGCAAAGATGACGTACTTCAGCAAGTGAAGACTTGGATCTTGCAAGGCTGGCCAAGGCGCCTCGGTTCAGAGGAACAGCAGTACCAACCGTATTTTGCACGGAGGCATGAATTGGCCGTGAGTAACGGGATACTCTACTGGGGCCACCGTGTGGTTCTGCCTAAAGCTGCCCGGCAATTTGTTTTGAAAGAGTTGCACGATACGCACCCAGGCATGACGGCAATGAAGAACCTCGCGCGCTCAATTTTCTGGTACCCAGGGCTAGACGGTGAAATTGAAATGCTTGCAAAACGGTGTCCCCGATGCGTGCAGTGTTTGCCCATGCCCCCAGCGCAGGTCCCCGCAAACTGGCCAAAGAACAACAGACGATGGTACCGCCTACACGTGGATTTTGCTGGTCCCGTGGAAGGGCATATGATCTTCGTCCTCGTCGACGCCGAGACTAAGTGGATCGAAGCAGTGCCCTTGAAGACGGCGACAGCAGCGACTACGGTAGACACACTTAGGTGCATTTTCGCGCGATTTGGCATACCGCGGACTGTCGTGTCGGATAATGGTCCGCAATTCACCAGTGCAGAGACAGCGCGGTTCTTCCGGGAAAATGGGGTGCGCCACGTAACGACGGCCCCATACTACCCACAATCCAACGGTTTGGCGGAACGGGCAGTACGCACCATCAAGGAGGGCCTGAAGAAAAATCGAGTGGGAACGCTGCAAAGTCGGCTTGCCAAATTTTTGTTGCGTTACAGGACAACACCGACCCGAGAGGAGCAGTCGCCCACGGAAAGGCTTTTTGGATTCCAACCACGGACCCGCCTGAGCACCTACCTGGCAGAGGAAGACGGGGCGAAGAGGAAGGCTACCGTCAACGGAGTTCCGAACTCTGGAAAGAAAGAGTTTGCACCAGGAAGGGAGGTGTGGAGTCGACAGTACAGTCAGCTAGGTCAAAGGTGGCTACCCGGAACCGTGACAACAGTCGAAGGCAAGCGATTGTTAACCGTTAACACGCCAAGGGGGGTGCAACGTAGACACGTCGATCAAGTACGACCACGCGACTCGTCGACACCGGTTAAGAAAGAACCGTGCGAAACGCCAATGGCCATGGAGCAATTGCCACTCTCATCCAGCGGCATCCAGTCAACAAGCAGCGAAGCCCTTCAGGCCGGTCTGTCCGAGCCTGGTGAGGAAGCGTCTGGCGGTGGCATCGAGCCAGCAAGTCCAAGGTCCACGGCAGAACCACTCCCACTCCGACGCTCCACCCGTGCCCGCAAGCCGCCGGATAGGTTCTAGCTCAGAGGGGAGCAAGTGATATATCGTAGATTATCAGGTGCACGCGCCGAAGAACATACCGATAACACGTGCCTCCACCCCTCGCCACGGCGCATGCTCCGGCCTCGGGCCAGGGTATTAAAACCAAGACAGCAGCCTCGTGAATAAACATTGTTCCTTCTTGTTCTGGCCATGCATCGTCTTATTCTTCGCCCTTACGATACTACACGAAGCTTACCAAGTTTTCGCCTGTAGATCGAAACAGCATTAAGAGGAAGTGACAGTGGCTATGGGCCCATCCTACAGACGTAATCTATAAGCAAAGAACCCTGTGAGCTGAGGCCATAGAGGGCAGAGGCCTTGCCAAAAATATTTTTTAAAGGGGCGCCACCTTGATTCGAATGGGTCCCAACTAAAGAAGTAGATGTGGTAGAGTGTTATTTTCTGCTCCCCTATATATGATATGAAATTATTGGGAGGGCAGAGGCACGGGCCTGGTGAGCAACGCCCTGGCTACGCTACTGGTGGATGGAAACCAGTGTGCTCGAGTACACACATAGAGTAGGAGAGCCGGGGAGGAGGGTGAGAGTGGCACAGGCTACTGTTAGGTTACCTTGGCGAAAAAAGTAGCTGTAACTGGAGCGGCACATGTATGATGTAAGAAAGAAGGTTGTGTACAACGTGCTGGCCGAACACACAGAAGCAAATTGCAATGAAATAGACTGGAACAAGATGAAATTATAAAAATAAAGGGAAAAGAATTGAACTTCTGGGCTATATATAGATTTTCTGACAATTCGGACAACAACGGGGCACATTCTTGAGTGTAGTGACAATGACAGCAACTTCCCCCAGATATACACCCCTACATTCTATTTTAAAATATATATAATTGGACTGTGCGCACAATAAATATTAGTTGTGACAGGGTTCCCGGGCAGAAACCTAAATTTTCCGCTTTTATGCGAGCATTCATGGTCGGTGCTCATGTTAACCCCATAGTTGAATAACAACCACAACACCAAAAGAGAGAGGAGACAGTGGCACTGCAAGATGCCGTGAGAGTAAGCTCACGTATGTAGAGCACTGTGGCATGCCGCCGGTAACTTTTGCTGTCTTTCTGGGTTGTGTAGTCTGCAGAAGTCCGCACACTTGAAGCCAGAGCAAAACAACGCTGTTTGAAAATGAAGACACTGCAAAGCCACGGTAGAATCACACACGCAACCGCCAGCTTTCCTTTGCCAGTGCGAGGCGAGATCACGCGATCCAACCCTGCCCGTCACAGCGATTGCAGCACTCGCGCCTCCGGTGGTGGGCCTCACACCCAATATGTTAGGGTAACTGCATGACCGACCCTTGGTACACTGAACGATGCAGCAAGCAATAGAGGAAGACAAGTGGTTGGTGCAGGGTGAATCAGTGGTAGAAAAGACAGTGACAAGAGCCTTTTCGAAAACAGTCAACCATAGATTCTTGGCCCTCTAACGCATTTGTAAGTAGTGTAAATTAACATCTTGTATATAATAGAAACCAAATGTCAGTGAATTGCTGAATCAAACCCTTTTATAACATACTCTTTCCTGTCATGCAAGTTTTGATTCATGTCAAACATTAGTTGGCAAAAAGTAAGAGTTTACTCAAACTCACTTATACATGCTTCGCGCCTGGGGCTCATTCAAACGCGCCAAAATTTTCTGAAACCAGACTTGCTCGGCCTCAAGCTCGCTAAAATATTACTCACCCTTACTCACTCAAGCACACGGCTTGTTTGAGTATGAGCGAGTCTCGACTAAGTAAACTCATTAGTGAGTTGCTGACCTAAGGTGTCAAGTTAAGGCGACGATCACAGAGCGCCCAAACTTAATAAGCTAGATTAAATCGATCGATCAGATAGATTCTACACAGACTGACTGACAGACAGATATGGTGAACGTGCTTTTAGTTCGCTAAAAATGCTCTACTTCAAAGAGCAAGTGACTGCCAGGAGCTCAGCCCTTAAGGAAAGCGTCACTTTGAGACTTCCGCTTTTCTGATTTCTATGAATAGAAAGCACTTACGAGACAATTTGAAACCTGCCACTCTGTACTAGCGCTGGTGTCCAAGCGATAGCCAACACACTGCCCTAAACAAGCCTTGGAATGCAAACCACAGGTCAACAGCATGAGAAAAAATGAATTCCTTGTTACTATGGCAGGATGACAACCCTTGGTAGGCTAAAAAAAGAAACAACTGGAAAACTGGTGTGTTTTTAAAACACCCGACAGCGTTGTACAGACCTTGTGTAGAATCTGCTGCCATCTGGCAGACACCGAAGGCATCTCTGCAATGTTGAAGGCTCGGCGCGCTTCACCTCTGCAGGCACGGAATGTTCATATTAACATGTGGTGGCAGATAGGGCGGCAATGCCAACATATTTTCGTGTGCCATGTGGCTCAGACTGAGGAAACTGGGATGCTAAAAAAATATTTGCAGGAGAATAACCTCTATGTTATTTGACTTCCTCGTGGCTGACGAGAAGGGCCAGATCTGTTGCTCATTTTGCTGCTTGCAATTAAATGCCTGTTTATGTTCTCCGTTCTATCCAGATTTGGGACAGCATAGGCACTCATCGCAGCACGCTCTTTACTGCCATGCCAGAATGAAACGGTTTTGGCACCGTGTGAATGCAGGCACAGACAAACCAGCCTTGTACACGAGCTTCAAAGTTGCACCACAGCTACTCATGCTTGCCTCTGCTGCTGTTTACAGCATTACTTTGTCTATTACAATGCGATAACAAAAACATTTTAGCCACGTAGCTTCTGCATGTCATCGATTCTCATCTAATGAAACGGTTGTGTTCGAACATGTTGCTTATAGTTACTTGTTTATTGTGGAGTTTATTAAGGTAACATTTGGTGGTGTGGTTCGCACACGTATTGCTTCACTATGTGTACTTTTTCAAGTACTTCATCACTTTCAGAGGGGGCAGCCAATTTCATAAGAGCAAACCGAATACTGTGACCCTCCACCTGTTATTATTATATTTTTATACCCCAAGATGAGTAAATATGTTATTCCAAATGGTGATTCTCCTTCATAAAAAATCTTGTATCCACCTTTGTGTGCCGCAAAATGTTAATAGATGTCTCAAGTGTGTGAACACTGTTAAAAACTGAAAAATATAGTTCTGTAAAATCTGTTACCCTTCACTGTGGGTGCGCTCCCACTGTTTAGGCACAAAGGTGGTTTCGCAAATGTTCAGTAGGGGATACACAACTGCCCTGCTGCAAACGACGTGAAACTGTAAGGTGCAAATGAGCCCCGAAAATGATAATGTGAACCCAAATATTTTACATCTACTGTGCTGTTTACTAGCACATGCCCCCCCAAAAGGCTACTCAATGAAATACCAGCTAATCAGCTCATACTTAATGGATACGCCTTTCATTTTTCTTTTTCACGCACACAAGACTTGAAGTATAAAACATTATACTTGTGTGTTAATGCTATATATAGCGTACGTTGATGACTACAGCGGCAAAGCATCATTTATTTGAAATATTAAGATAGAGTAAAAACTTTCATTACAAGTTAGATGTGCGATAAATTGGAGGGGCTATTTTGTACCTATTCTATCTAGAACAGGGCAGACATGAAACAAAAGAATGAAATGGAGCCACACTAGATTGGTGAAGGCTATTCTCATGGTCTAGACATGAGAATAGCCATGGAAGGTGCATAGAACAGGTGGAGGCCGCATTGCGTCAATAAAATAGAGGCAAAATGGCATCCGAACAACATGAAGTCGATTGAAATGAAGCACTTGAGCCCAAAGAATTGAATTAGCCTGTTTTGTACCTCACGTACCATAATCCTGCTGCGAAAATCACAACAAAATGACTCCTCCAAATCGCAACACCACCTAGCATCTACTCAAGACACAAATAAATGGCTGAAGTCATCCCAGTCTGCAATCTCAAGCTTTGAAAAACAACACGTGCCAATATTGATGATGTGCTGTATTCATTTTATATATTTACATGTGTTGAAAGCATTTACGAATTCTCTTAGCTTGCCTACAAGCTTTTTGATCCTTCTTGTTTTTTCATTCTATCTCCTCCCATTCTAAATAAAACACCTACAAATGATCCCCCACGTCGACATAGGCCATTTCTAGTAAATTATGCTTCGCAATGGTGTAACAGAGCTTCCTGAGCCCCTAGCTGTGTCTCGCTATAGCCTATTGTAAGCCACCCTGCATTGTTCCTCATAAATAGCAAATAACTAAAGCAATCCTTACTTTAAAATCAGGCCACGGCTTCGGTCCGTTTAAATGGCTCCTAAGAACCTTTTATAAGATTTTTCAAACAGTCGAAGTAAACACGTGCATCACATGTAAAATGCTGCATGATCTGTGATTCTACACGTGGCAGCGCAACAAGCCACCAGTGCTCCACAAATTTCAAGAAACAATCCCCCCATGCCTTCCGGGGTGGGACGTGACATCAAGAAGTTGAATCTGACGTACAGAATAAATATGCTGCAATTGGTCAAGCAAGCACCTATGACTTCCTGTTAGCCTGCCAGAAGCTGTCCACGCCACTCGTCGTTTGTCGGGATGCCCGCATGCATGCACGTGCTTGCAAATCAGGTACTGTGGTCCCTAAGACAGGGCTCATACCAACACTATTCGTATAAGCACCGGCTGGCACAGCAACAGTGATTCGCCAACAAGCCCAAAGTTGACAGAGGGCGGAGTGGCGGAAACCGTAACAAGACAGTGTTCGGAGCATTATGTCATCAATGATGCATGCCGCGCAAGACTGGAAGAAGTGCTTGGCAAGAGAGCAAAGCGGCTTCGGGAGAGGTACCACCAGAGGGTAGTGAAAAGACGAATGAAAGGAGTGATTACTGTGCTTAGATAATCAAACGCATTTAACTCCGCTATTACAGCACCGTTTAAAATTTTTAACAGCTTTATGGTTGTTGTGCATTTGCACACAACTTCTTCACCACAACTGAATTTCAACCTCTGGGTAGTTAAATATTGCATCTGGTTTCTGGCTGCATTCAGTATAGCACATATTGCGTGCCAGCACCAGCACTGTTTAGGTATTAAAATAATCCTTGGTGCATGGCTGTGAGATTGGTGGCCTCGAAATCAAGCGACAAATGTTTAGACAAGCAATGCTATTTCCACTGATACACACTGTCAATCGTGGGAATCTGGTGCAGCATGGCATAACCTACATTGATTTTATTAGGATGGTGCAGGAAACTTAGTTTGGCACATTTTTGGGCAGAAGCAGCATCACAAGATGGCGAACGGGGGGCTTTTACATTATTAAAACCACACGAAGCTTACAGACAAGGCAAACATGGGAATTCAGATGAATTCTTACTTGAAATTTCACATTTTGTTTCTGACTCGCCACGAGTGAATATTCCAAATGAACTGAAAGGTGTTGTTTGGCTTGCAAAGCAAGAAAAAACAAAAGAGTAAATCAGATCTATTTTTGTTGTCTGCCAAGCTTACCCCCCTAGTAGCAACATAATCACCACCACAACTTTCTTTGCTGTAAAGTAACTGACACAAATGTTGATGCCACTTTTATTTACTCGTATTGATGTCACGAAGCTTTTAAACGTCATTGCTCATTATATCTATAGCAGCTAGCAAGTTACACTAGCCTTGTCTAACGTACTAACCTCCCACACAGAGAACTTCCTCTATTTGCAATGGGCCACGCTCCACATTCTGGCCACGCTGAACCCACGGCAGACTGCAGTAGTCGGCCTTGTTTTAGGTTCATCGTAAAGACGCGGTTATGCACAATGGTGCGACATGTGCTACGTGTATGCACCATTTAGCTCACACTGCCGATACACTGCACATGTTTTACACCCAAACACATAAAAATAGCATTAGTGACAGGAAGGCACTTTTCTAAAAGATACCCGAGACATAGGCAGACGACACAGGCTCGCGTCATGTTGCGGTAAGCTTACACAAGTTGCACTTTAAAATATTACCTGTACTCTACTATGTACCCTCGAATGGAAAGAAAGAAAAATCGATGACACGGTTCGCACGTGCACGACTAGCCGTGACTGTTCGTCCTACTTACTCGCCGAATACTCGCACACTACGGTGAGTGGTTGATTAAGAAGCACGTGACAGGTATGAACAACAAGGCACTCGTACAGAAGAACAGTAACTTATACTCACAAATGTAATCTGGCTCGTCGCTGGCGTTGCTGAGGCAGCTGAAATTGTCTTTTCTCTTCCTAGAACCCAGATGAGAAAATCAGTGTTGCCAGATCTTGGTAAGGAGGCGTCTACAAAATCTGACAAAATCGCCCAAAATGTGGCCAGGGAAGTATTTATTTACAACAAAACAAAAATGCTTTCAAGCCTCCCTAACAAAAGTGATATTTAGCACTCAGAAAGGCAGCGATAGAGTAGTCAACCAGCAAATGTCAAAATCTACTGTCGCTCAGCTTGGCGAGCTGGTATCATATCCAGCAATGTCACATTGCGACTGAATCTTGAAGTGCAACAAAGCAATCGACTCAGGTGGTACGTACACCCGCTTGATGCTATACTACACCGTATGTTATTTGCCTGGGAAAGTCTGGATGTCCTGTGTACTTGGGTGTATGTGAAAGACTCTCTAATTGTGATATACCTAATTGTGCTTACAAGCGGGCATAAATGGTAAGTGCTTATTTCATTACATTATTACATGGACAAAATTACGCGATTTCTATGTCATAGAATACGTGAGTACATCTCTTATCGGTTGCATGTTACACTCCCTCAGTTACAACCGTTGCATCCATATCGCAGCGAAACGTCGGGGTTCTTCAAAGTTAGGCGCATCGGACGACCAGGGAGACGAATAAGTGTGGGTGAAACTCCACGGAGGCAATCCATGAGAAGTCAACACGATGATTTCGGGGAGCACTCATTGGGGGTTTATTTAGCTAACACAACTTCAATTTACAAAATGCACTAGGTCACAAAGACAAGACATAGAAAATGGTGGCTTACCCCTCGGCCTGCATGGCATGGTCTCCGGTGGTGAGATCCGCTGTTGACCCCGACTCCGCTCCCTTTTCAAATTCAAACATCCTCTTTTTAACCCTTGGTCGAACAAAGAGTCTTCACAAAAACCAATCACATGTTGGGACTCGCATCATCACAACCAATCACAGGAACACTTTCATAAAAGGCACTACATTTGTAAAAACCTCCTTACCAAATGAAACACGCAAAGGGATAGGTTCTCCGCACGTGACACTCTCTCCCATGCCAGGCCGTGCTGCCCAACATTACTCGTGCTGCCTCCATCGGCCGACTTCAGTCGGCGGCTGTTCTCACGCTAGAGCCCCGTCAGTTCTTTCGTTAATTGTTGCTTCCTAGAAGCGTCCTTAAGAGCGATGGCTACACCATTGGGCTCCGTGCGCTTACCAGGTGTACATGCGACAGCGAGGCGCCCCTACACCATAACAACAGCGGGGGAGAATATGGTCGTTTACCTGCCGCCACTATGTCTCGGTCAGGCATAGTGGTCGCGTCCCCATGTCATTCTCAATGACACGCGTGCCTGCCAACAATGGTTTAAACTCAGACGGTGGCGCCGGACCTGCCTCTTGCTAGACGCTTTTCCGAGTAAGCTTCCCCTTCTAATCCCGAACGGGGGCGACCTCGACTGCTCCGCTTGTGAGCCGTAAAAGAACAAGGTTTTTCGCGAAACCTTGCTCTCGCGACAATATTCTCATAAACTGCAGCAGATGTCAAACATATCCGAAACATATAGGAGCTGTCAAAATTGTCATTCATGCCCTGTCACATGGCCCCAACAACATGTTGACCTGTCCCAGAGAAATATTGCCACGTTCCATTTCCCAAGGCTTTGTTGTCGTCCCAAAACACCACACGATTCTCAGCGCAAACCGCGCCTGCAGTTTTCGAGAAGGTTCCGGGCTGTAGTAGATCATTTCGATAAGATCACGCCCACTGTGTGAACGGTACAGATTGTTCTGGAACCTACGCCACCGCCAGTGATAACGCTAGAACATTCGATGGCAAGAGTATAAATGCCGACGCGCTTCGCCGCTTGTCAGTTGTTGATCGAAGGCCGACGCTCCGTTCGCCGTGATCAGTCCGAGACTGCTATCTGTGCGAGACTGCTGCTGTAATTGAACTTTCCGTTTACTGGGCACAGGTTCGCCCAAATAAACAGTTAAATACCAACACGAAGTCTCCTGTCTTCGGCCACGTCACGACCCCGTGACATCTGGTGGAGGTGCTGCTTCGTTCATGTACCGGACGCCGCCGTCAAGCCGTGAACCCAGCCTACGTCGCGGATAAGACACCGACACCAACCAGGAGCAGCGAACAAGCCGCCGACAGCTAGGGCTACCACTGGAGTACGGGCTTCTACAAGACAAGGCGCGGAAGACCAAGGCCATGACTGCGACTGCAGCGACAATGACAACCGCAGCGTCCCAGCTCACGATGGTCATGCACCAACCCAGGGAACCACCAATTTTCCATGGGTCATCGTTCGAAGACCCGGAGTACTGGCTAGAAACATACGACCGCGTGGCCGCCCTCAACCATTGGGACCATGACGAAGAGCTGCGTCGTGTGTTCTTCTATTTGAAAGACACCGCAAGGACCTGGCTTGAAAATCGGGAGTCCACGCTCCGAACGTGGGATATCTTCTTCGGCGCATTCCTGCAAACGTTCGCGAGCGTCGCTCGCAAAGAGAGGGCCGCTGCCCTACTCGAGACCCGGGTTCAACTACCAAATGAAAATGTCGCCATTTTCACAGAAGAAATGACCCGACTATTCCATCACGCTGACCCAGACATGCTTGAGGAGAAAAAAGTTCGTTTCCTTATGCGAGGGGTCAAACAGGAGCTCTTCGCGGGACTGATGAGAAACCCACCGAAAACCGTCCAAGAATTTGTAGCCGAAGCAACCACTATCGAAAAGACCCTGGACATGCGCACCAGACAGTATAATCGTCGCCTGACTGCAGACTGCGCTGCTGCTTTAGCCAGTAACTCTGGAGACCTGCGTGAAACGATAAAAGCGATCGTGCGGGAAGAGCTGTGCAAGCTGTTGCCTTCGGCGCAGCCTCAAGTGGATTCGATCGCCGACATTGTGCGAGAAGTTTGGCAATCGCTTCAAATTCCCCAGGCACCGCTGCCCGAGCCGGAAGCTATGAGCTACGCCGCTGCACTGCGCCACAACGCTCCTAGCCGTCCACGCCAAAACGCCGCCCCGTCACACTTCCGTCGACAGACACCACCGCCGCCACCACCGACGTCATACCGTTCGCCAGCGCCCAGTGCAGTGCACCGAGGAAGACTGACGTCTGGTGCACCCCTGACCATCGCCCGCTCTGCTACCACTGCGGCGAGGCCAGACACACATACCGCCGTTGCCAGTACCGACAGATGGGATTGCGTGGCTTCGCCGTCAACGCACCGCGCCCACAGCCAGGAGAACGACCACGTGACATCGCCGACTACCTGACAGGAACTCGGTGGACACCACGAAGCCCTTCGCGTTCGCCGTCGCCCAGCCGCCGCACGTCACCGCACCACCGACAGTACTCTGGCCCAACGCGGGGCCGGTCTCCTAGCCCGTATCCGGGAAACTAAGGGCAGCAACCGGTGGAGGTGCGGTTGCTGTGCGACGAAATACCGAAGATCCTCTGACGACGACGCCGCGACGGAGCTTTCCGAACACAACGCCAACCAGGCAAAGCCCTGCCGGCGAAAGCTCACTTACCGAAGGTGGCCTGACGACGCAACATGGAAGCAGCGGAACAAGCCGACGAAGCCGGGACCCGACGCCACGCCCTAACTGTAATGCGAGACGGCGAACTAGCGACCTCGACGTTCTTATCGACGGCCACAGTGTGACTGCTCTCGTCGATACTGGAGCCGACTATTCTGTCATCAGTGGGTCGTTCGCCGCGAAGTTAAAGAAAGTTAGGACAGCTTGGAAAGGCCCTGAAATCCGCACAGCCGGAGGTCATCTCGTAACGCCTGCAGGAATCTGCACAGCGAGAGTCACCATTAACGGCCGTATTTATCCTACAGACTTCGTAGTCCTACAGCGTTGCTCGAGAGATGTCATCCTTGGCATGGACTTCTTATGCCTCCATGGTGCTATCATCAACCTAAAAACAAAGTCAATAACGTTACCACAGAAGAAGCACTACCGCCACGCACGCCGTCAGGACACCATGCCTTGAATGTGCTGGAAGAGCAAGTCACCATTCCGCCTCGCTCAAGCGTCATTATTTCAGTCGGTGCTCCTAAATCACCTGACTTGGAAGGTGTCGTTGAGGGCAGTCAGCATCTGCTGGTCACCCGAAATATTTGCGTCGCAAGAGGAATTGCAGAGCTGCGGGGAGGAAAAGCAACGGTTATGCTCACGAATTTCAGCAATAGGTACAAACATGTGAACAAAGGAACAACGGTCGCATACATCGAGGAAAATGTCGAAGCCACCAGTGCGTTCGCCCTCGCCGATTCTGCGGAACCTGCTCAGAGGAACCAAGCCCCTCCCATAGCTTTCGATGTCAATCCAAGACTTCCGAACGATAAGCAAGTACAGCTCAAGGCCCTGCTCCTGCCATACGAAGATTGCTTTTCGTCATCATCGCAAATTCGGTAGACCCCAATCACGAAGCATCGCATCATAACTGAAGAAAATGCCAGACCACTCCGTCAAAGTCCGTACAGGGTTTTGACGCGAGAACGTGAAGCCATGAAGAGACAAGTTGATGAAATGCTGCGGGATGACATTATCCAGCCGTGCAAGAGTCCATGGGCATCCCCCGTGGTGTTAGTGAAGAAAAAAGATGGGACCCTACGTTTCTGCGTCGATTATTGCCGCTTGGACCACAAGAAAGGACGTGTATCCTCTTCCACAAATAGATGACGCACTTGATCAGCTCCATAACGCCAAGTACTTTTCGTCAATGGACCTCAAGTCTGGCTATTGGCAAATCGAAGTCGACGAAAGAGACCGAGAGAACACAGCGTTTATAACACGAGACGGCCTCTTCGAGTTTAAGGTGATGCCTTTCGGCCTTTGCTCAGCGCCTGCAATTTTTCAACGCGTTATGGATAGTGTACTGGCAGGATTGAAGTGGCAGACTTGCTTTGTGTACTTGGACGACGTCGTCGTGTTTTCCTCGAGTTTCGACGAGCATCTTCGGCGCCTTGAAGCTGTACTTCAAGCCATCAAGACTTCCGGACTCACAGTGAAGCCAGGAAAGTGCAGATTTGCGTATGAGGAGCTCTTGTTTCTGGGGCACGTTATCAACAAGTCTGGAGTTCGTCCCAATCCACGGAAAACAGCCGCCATCGCCGACTTCCCGCCGCCCACTGAAAAGAAAGCCGTGCGCCGATTTCTGGGCCTGTGCGCCTATTATAGGCGGTTCGTGAAAAACTTCGCCCGCATCGCCGATCCTCTCACTAATCTTACCAAGGCCGACGTGGAGTTCAAGTGGAAAACACCACAGGAACACGCTTTCCAAGAGCTTAAACATCGCCTCCAGACGCCTCCATTACTTGCCCATTTCGATGAATTCGCCGAGACAGAAATACATACTGACGCAAGCATCGTAGGTCTTGGCGCCGTTCTTGTGCAGAGGGCTGACGGACTTGAAAGGGTCATTAGTTACGCCAGCCGATCACTATCCAAAGCAGAAGCAAATTATTCCACAACACAAAAGGAGTGCCTCGCCATCATCTGCGCTACGTCGAAATTTCGCCCCTACCTCTACGGCAGGCCCTTTAAAGTGGTGAGCGACCACCACGCCTTGTGTTGGCTAGCCACCTTGAAGGACCCTTCAGGTCGCCTCGCACGATGGAGCCTGAGACTTCAAGAATATGACATTACTGTCATTTACAAGTCCGGCAAAAAACACTCCGACGGCGACTGTCTCTCTCGTGCGCCTGTCGACCAACCGCTACCCGACGACCCGGATGACGACTACTTCTTGGGAACGATAACTACCGACGACTTCACTGAACGACAGTGGGCCGACCCGGAACTTAAGGCCCTAATAGAATACTTTGAAGGCAAGACCACCGAAGTCCCGAAGGTATTCAAGCGCGCATTTCAATATCGAAATTTCAGAGACTGTCAAAACTTTGGGCGTCATCTTTCATCAACATATGTTCTGGAATTCTCACACTGAACAATTGTGTATTAAGCTAAGAAAAGCCCTTGGCGTGCTGAGAAGGTGTCAGTCGTTTCTACCGCTCCCCCAGAAACTTCTTATCTTTATTACGCTTTTTTGTTCTCATCTACGCTATTGTCAGTTGGTATGGGCTTCTGGAACTGAAACATCAAAACAAAAGTTTATACACTTCAAAAAAGCGCTTTGCGGGCTGTTGCAAATATAGGTTACAGAGAACACACATCCCATTTATTTGTCAAGTTTAAACTTTTAAAATTTTGTGTTGCATATGAACATAACTTGTTTTTGTCTTTGAGGTCTGAAATTCGAAAGAATTACGCAAACCTGAGAGGCTTAGCACATTTACAGCCGAAAATTTTGTTGCGTCCGATGCGGAGTTCTGAACACTGGCACATCCCCCGACCGCGAACAAATTACGGACTCCAAATGCTAAAGCACTCTGTTCCCCATATACTAAATAAGTTCAAGCTCACAGAACAGCAATTACGTCTCCTTTCAAGTAGTGATATAATAAACCTGTTTGTATAAGGAGCTATAAACCCAGAAAAATTACACCCAGTACTTGTAAATGCATGAAATTTTAAGTGTACCCCTTTCTGTTATAGCGTCTTATATTGGTTGCCTTTTTTCCCAAAAATTGTTTGTTTGTAAACACCCAAGTGTGCATATATTCTGTACTTCATAAGCAACCACTAGAATGTTCTTTTCTTTTCTTTTTTCTTTCAATCATACGTGAGCACTGTATGAAGTTTGCTGTGCCATTGTTTCTGTTGCCTTGTACAAATGGGAGGTGGGGCTAGTCAAGCTGCTATAGCGCAGCTTTTTTCCTACTTTCCATGCCACAATTGTTTCTTGTTTGCGTAAATCACGGTGTATCGTTGTGGTGAAATAAATTTCAACTTTCAACTTTCAACTTTCACTTGCGTCGTTATTTCTACGAAACGGTCTTCTACAAAAGAAAAACTTTTCACCGCTTCGAGCTAAGTACCTCCTTGCAGTGCCTTCAGCTCTGCGACCAGAACTCCTGCAGGCCCTGCACGATGATCCGACGGCAGGGCACCTCGGTGTTTCTCGCACGGTCGCGAGGATACAAAAAAGGTACTACTGGCCACGTCTTACCACCGACGTCACTCGTTATGCGAGGGCATGCCGGGACTGTCAGCGACGCAAGACACCGCCGACAAGGCCAGCGGGACTTCTGCAGCCAATTGATCCACCTTGCCGACCTTTCCAGCAGATTGGTATGAACCTACTGGGGCCGTTGCCGACGTCGGCTTTCGGAAACAAGTCGATCGTGGTAGCTACCGACTACCTCACCCGCTACGCCGAGACAAAAGCCCTGCCAAAAGGCAGTGCATCCGAGGTAGCTAAGTTCTTCGTCGAAAATATCGTCCTACGTCACGGCGCCCCGGAGGTCCTTATCACCGACAGAGGAACGGCATTCACTGCCGACTTAACTCAAGCGATCTTGGCATACAGCCAAACAAACCACCGCCGGACGAAAGCGTACCACCCACAGACCAACGGCCTCACCGAGCGGCTTAACAAGACGATCGCCGACATGCTGTCAATGTACGTCGATGTCAAACACCAGATGTGGGACGCCATTCTTCGTATGTGACCTTCGCATACACCACGCCGGTGCAGGAGACGACGCCGATATCTCCATACAAATTGGTCTACGGAAGGAGCCCGGCAACGACGCTCTATGACATGTTACCCAACGTCACCGACGAAGAAAACCTCGATGTGAGCGAGTACCTTCAACGCGCCGAAGAAGCCCGACAACTTGCGCGTCTCTGTATCAAGAATCAACAGACGACAGACAACCACCGTTACAACATTCGACGACGCTTCGTGGAATACCAGCCCGGTGAACGTGTTTGGGTGTGGACGCCGATACGCCGACGTGGACTAAGTGAAAAGCTTCTGCGACGCTATTTCAGACCGTACAGGGTGGTTCGACGTCTCAGCCCACTTGATTACGAGGTTGTCCCTGATGGCATCACGAACTCTCAACGATGCCGATCGCGACCTGAAGTCGTGCATGTCGCGCGCTTCAAGCCGTTTTATGTGCGTTAACAAACTGAAACAGTGTTTTTTGTATTATTGTTTCATCGTAATTTATTCATTTTACTTCCTTGCATTATTATTGTACCTTCATCTTTAGTTAAAGCATCGGGACGATGCCTTTTTTCAGAGGGGGGCAATGCCACGTTCCATTTCCCAAGTTTTCATTGTCGTCCCAAAACACCACACGATTCTCAGCGCAAACCGCGCCTGCAGTTTTCGAGAGCGTTCCGGGCTGTAGTAGATCATTTCGATAAGATCACGCCCACTGTGTGAACGGTACAGATTCTTCTGGAACCTACGCCACCACCAGCGATAACGCTAGAACATTCGATGGCAAGAGTATAAATGCCGACGCGCTTCGCCGCTTGTCAGTTGTTGATCGAAGGCCGACGCTCCGTTCGCCGCTATCAGTTCGAGACTGCTATCTGTGCAATACTGCTGCTGTAATTGGACTTTCCGTTTACCGGGCACAGGTTCGCCCAAATAAACATTTAAATCCCAACACGAAGTCTCCTGTCTTCGGCCACGTCACGACCCCGTGACAATACACACCTTAAAAAAGTGGCGACTGGTTGACAAGACAACAAATTCTGCCATCTGTAAGAAATATAAGCTTCGACGCTGCTAGACTTTCAGTGGTGCAGGGTCGTTGGCCAGTAACAGGAGACATATTAGCTTCAACACATGCTGTGACCCAAGAACTGACCATTGATGCCCACTTGCAAGCACAATTGGGCATATTACTAGACTGTCTTTCATGCCCAAATACGCGGGAAATCCAAAGACTTCCCCTGGCAGATAAAGTAAGGTGTATGGCATCACGTGGGTTTACGCACCACCTGCGTTGAATGCTTTGCAGCACTTCAAGATTCAATCACATTGTGACATTGCTGAATATGTTTACAGGCCCAAACACTTGATTCAGCGTTGTTTCTGAGGATCTTATTGTGCCATTGACTATACTGCTGTCTTGCAAAATACAAACTTGTAGGCTTGTGTTGATTGCGTGGTTAAACGTTAGGTGGAATATGTTCTTACTCATGACATTTCTAGGTCACGCTCTGTCGCTCCTGCTTTTGTAGCTGCTGGCTGCATTACTCATGTCATCCTCGGTTCTAACAATTATAGAAAGCCAATATGGACCGACAGTATTTCACCAAGCCCTACCTCCCAATGAGCAATGGAATTCATGAAACGTAATATGCATGACACTCAAGGCAGGCATTGGTTGCAACACTGTAAATCTTTCTTTATGCGTGACTGTAGGTCAACCCAGTGACCATGTTCTTTTACTCTGATCCACACGAAGCCCAACTTCCTGCCAGTGACTACACATCTCATCTATGTTACATCATAAAGAAGCTTCTAGCTATAGCTGTGTGACAGTGCATTGGAAGGCACATATGGTAGCAGTGAACTAGACTCTTGTACATGCCTGCATAATGAAATGATATGGCCTAACCATCCCTCATTGGTGTCATGCTGCCAAATTTTAAAAAAACATTTCTCTCAAGTAACTTGTACTGAAGTTTTATGAAAACAAGACAGATGATTAACCTCCTATGCAGAAGTCATCATCAGTGCACAAATGGTCTGAAACAGCAAAAATATCCCACTTACATAACATCAATAAACATTCCTCATATTGTCATGATTAAAATTGCATGTTAACTGCTTGTCAAGTCAATCTAGCTATAAAGCGTGTACCAGCATCATTTCTTCAGGCAAAGCGAAAATATTCTTTCAGTGTTTTATGGAATTGTTACATCTTAAATATTCATTTATGTGCGAAAAAAATGCCCCATTAAATTTGTGACACCTGACTAATGATGGGTACAAAAATTTTTGAATAACAGATGTAATAGAACTATAGGAGTATAGAAGTTGTAGTAATACAACTATAGGAGCCAGAAAGCTTGAATAGGACTGACAGATTAAGTTGGTATGAATTCACGATATTGGAACAGTACATCGAAAAATATATATAATAATGAGCCACAGCAACACAAGTGCCCTTTTGCGACTGAAGTTTACTCAGAATTAAAGAACAGATATATACATCCACATGGCAATACGCAAAACTGACCAGCAATACCAAAAAATAAAAAAGAAGTTGCACACAAAAGTGAACGATTTGTTTACCCTGCAGTGTAATTGAAAGAAAGCTGATGCATGATTGTTTTTCATTTTGACTGTACCTTATTAATTAGTTCATTTTTTTTTTCAAAACATCATCACAGGACAACTCAGGAAGCCTGTGCTCGCGCACGTTACTCAAAAGTCTTTTTTCCTTCTTTGTCGTGTCAATCTAAAAACCAGGAAGCTTACTGGATCTCAAGAATAATTATAGTAGTTCTTCCCCTACTTGTTTATGTGAAAATTCACTAGTATGAGCTCTTTGTGACTCCACTGTTGCAATAATTGTTGTGTATCTTCTGCCTGAGTAGTTATTTTTTAGTCAACTCTAGCACACTGAAATAATGCTACTATTAAGACTCCCGGCAGCTTTATTGCATTGAACTGAATTTTTCACTGACAGTAAGTCAATGCAGCAAATTTTTCTGCAGTTCACTTAATCAAACACACATTCAAGGGAAATCAAGTAAAAGGACAGCTAGGGACGGCATTTTTTATATTGAAAAAGTTGTTTGGAGCAAGGCACAGCATTAGATTTTAAGAAAGACCGTATCAAATGAATAAAATGTGAGCCCTATCTATAATATTAATAATAATAACAATGAACACGAGAGCCGATCTGACAGGGGCTATACAAGAAAGCACGTTGATTGTCATTCTCTGATCAGCTTCCAAGCCTCACTTTAGCTTAAGCAAGCCTGGCTTTATCCACTCATTGCATGTAGAAAAATAGTTGAAACACAGTGCAAATATTTCCCTGTAATTTACACAGTGTCATTAGAGCAACGATTCGGTTTTTTGATTTCTAACACAGTTCGAAATTGCAATAATTAAAAGACATCTCAAAGCTTACAAGCCTCTCTTACTGATATTTATGTCTTTCATGCCTTTCATAAGGCACAACTACTACACTAACATGTCAACGTGAATATAACAAATGGCTCAGACGTGAAAGGTGGTCAAAGAAGACCATGCAGGCTATTGCTCATTTATTCGAAGAACACCATCTGCATGCAGCCCCACCAGTGCCCTATGTCTCCTTTAATTTGAACATACTCCCAGCAATGATGAAAGTGGTTAGCTTACTAGAGAAAAATTTGGTGAGATGGTTTCATAAACCTGGAAGCAAGAGTATTTTAATCACGTAAACATGAGTTGTGTGTGTGTATATGCCCGTTTAACATCATGGCAATGGGCAGTAGGTCATCGGAACATTCTTATCGTGTTTTTGAGGTCGAGATTTCGGTTGGGAACGCTGAGTGTTCCCAGTGTTCAAGATTTCTTGCAACATCCACTCTAGCATAAGTTCATGGTTGGTGGTTGATGTGTTCATTGTGTCGCATTGCAGTCTGCCTTCATGTCTCGTCCACTTGCAGTCAGCACTTTTGAGGGTATGTTCAAAAGCTGTACTGAAGCCATTGTTAGGAATCCAGGTACAAGTATCTCCCATAAGTGCATAAGAGCCGGATTTGAGTAATGGCTTTCTTTTCCATCAGTGTGTATTCCTTTTAATGTTCTTGTGCAAGAAAGGCATCAAAGGTAGGGTTTCATGACTTTTCAGTGCTGTGCATGAACTTCTGACATGCCTGAAATGTTTTTCTTTTTGTTGTCGTGTTGTCTCAGTCAAGGCCACACAGCCTCCCGTTGCTTTATAATATTTCGCTTCGTAGGAATGCTCTTTGCATGATTTTTCGGTACTTTGTACTATTATGAAAGCAGGTACTAGCAGGTGTTGACTGTGGTGCTTTTCTTTGGTGTTCCACATACTTCTCGCTAGATTCGTTTGCACACAAAGCAAGAAGTCAAAGTATGGTGGTAACGTTTGCTTTGAGTTTTCTGTTATTCTTATTGTATTTTAGCTAAGGTCGGTGCCAGGATCGGTCTATACCGGGGGTGCACCCACGATAAGCAAGGTCCTTCAGGAGGAGCAGAGAGGCGGGGAACTTGGCCATTGTGTGATGACTATGTTTTCTCTTGAGAACATAGTCGTAACACATGGTCTTAACACAACACAGGGGTTAGGCGAAAATTGGGGGAGGGGGTGGGCCTCCAGTCCAGCCTCCCTCAGCCTACCCTAGCAACACCCCCGATTCCAGCTTGTGTCGTTTGACTGCTGACGACCTCGTGTGTCTGCTCTCCCTCGCGCACTCAATGTCAGTTACTTACTCGCCTTATCAGTTGACAGCTGTTCATGTGATGAAGACGAACCTCCGTCGATTCTTGTTTTGTCATTTCCTGATGGCGTATCTTTATTATCTTTTCTCAGTGTATTCTTATTTTACTTGGCTGAAAGATCAGCATCAATACAACTTCGAATTCTTAGCATGTTTTTATGGACTGTAAAAATAATCGCCGCTCATTTCTCCGGCATTCCGTTTTGGATGGTTGGCACGTCAGTACTTCTCTCAGCTGGTGACTGTTTTGTAAGTAGGACTTTGTCGCTGCAGCCTCCTAGTACTGGATGCTGTGCTCACTCAGCCAGCCTCATTGGCACAGCAGAAAACATGAAAAATGTGGACTAATCACTACAGGTGTGCCCTTTCTTGGTAGCGGCTGGTGTACCTTTGTAGTGGTGATGTCCTGAGTATGTTATACTAGCTCGACAGGCAAAGCCTCTTCTTTTAGTTAACTGCAAGTCACACGTGAAGAGTACTATTAACACTCGCTAAGAATATAGCCCCTTCTGGTGTGAATTATAATGCACTGTCAACAAATGTGGCAAATTCAGATAACACAATCACAAGGCACTCAATATTACATTCCAAGGAGGAAAATAATGTGTTCTTTTGTGTGAGCTTCAGCAAGTCATTACGATTTTTTAAAAATAAATACGCCATCATTCTGATGTAAGTAAAATTTTGTTTTGATATAAAAAGAATCATATTATAAGCTCCTGATGTGTGTACACTTAGTTTTTTATTGCATTAGTTTCAGGAGAAAAAAGCAACTATTGACGTTAGTTTTAGAACACGATTTGAACGACCCATCAAAGATAACAGTTCCTTCACTACAGTGATCAGCTATGGTTGTGCGCAGCAGACTGAGGTCAAGTCAGGACATACTGACTGGGGAGAAGGTTCAGTTCATCTAACGAACTGCGTATTTTACTCTATTCTGGCCTCAAGTTGACACAGCTAGCACAAACAAAATGCATACACGAATGTCGCCACTGATGCTAAAGGGTTATATTTGTTTCTCTTAGAAAAATGTTTTCATTTGAAAACATAAGGTCGCATAAACCTTGACAAAATGCTTGAACATGGGCTGTGGACTTCTAACCTGTGAAATAGGCAGAACTTTGTGTGGTGGAAGGATAGGGAGAGGACATCCTTGGTCTTCGTGCAGGCAAGTCGAGTATGTGTTATTTGGTTCTCGGTATCCCATTTCTGAAAATTTCAAGGGTGGGCCATTTGTCCAGTGTCCCATTCCTTGGCTACACCACTGCATTAACAATGAAGCACCCATCTTGCACTTTTCTGCCTTCAGTGGCTCATCAATTAAACTGCCTCTCTGGTGGACTTGACCATTTCAGCCGTTAATAATAGAGATAAGCTAAATATTTTGATTTGCATGTCAAACTAAAAGTGAAAAGAGCCGTTTCAGCTTGAAAAGCCTTGAGGAAGCATGTTCAGATACCACTTGAATATGAAATCCAATGAGAACTTCATGTGTGTAGAGCAGTATAGGTCACAAAGGTATTAAATATGGGAAGAGTGATATGCACCAGCTACTCTGGCCAACCGAGCCATTTCTTGCTTTTAGTTCTGTTTGACTGTCCCACTGATTATTGGATGTCCTGAAGACACATACACCACAAAATTGCACACAGAGTATGTGATAATTAAGACAAATGAAGTTGTTATTCGCTGATCACAACAATCCTGTTTGCTATTCTGCTCTGAGTCTGGAGAAAGGAAACTATAAAATTATAACTGAGCTAGATTTAGGAACACTGTGAGAAAAAATTGCAAAATCTCACATGCCAAATATAAAAAAATGCGCAGCTGCTGACAACGCAGGCAACAGTCTTCACTACTGCAAACAGTCACTCACTCATAGCTTGAGATTTATTCATAGATATGGCCTTTCAGTTGCGAGGACCAGTATTGACACCAGCTGTCAATTGATCCTCCCCATGTTCTGGAGATTACAGCAATTTTTGACACATTTCCCGGTTTGTAACGTGTATGTCCATTGATTTCTCGAAAGACCACCTTCTGGCCTTAGCCACCCCACTAAACGGAAAATTAATAAAGGACAGCAAGTGTGAAATAAAACTCTCTGCTGTACAGGAACCAGCTTGCCATATCTGTGCAGACCACTTCCTTCTTTTCTTAAAAAAGAAAAGCAGGAAGGAGAAGTCGGAGATGGGTGTGTGGTTCTGTATTTGATCAAAACAGCACGAAGCTGTTAGTGTACGTGTTTGTTGTTTCTAATCGATTTAGCCTACTTGTTATGTGTTCTATGCATCAGTCCGTATGAACTCACGGAAACGTTTTTTTTTGCGCGTCATACTGCGTAATCTAGCTGATGTTTTGGCTACAGTGGGGCAATGTATATAAATATATCATCAAAATAATCAACAAAAAACGTTCCACAACAAAATTGTAACTCGCGACGACCCACGGAGACAAGGTGCCCGATGCCCACGCGTTCCACCACACTTTACCAACCGCTCGCTGCAAAGTTGTGGGTAATTCGTGTGATCGTTGCGATACTGAATGCGAGCGTCAGTGCGTGTGTCAGATTACGGCAAATGAGTGTGTTGTACGATTCAATCACCGTAACGCAACTGATCACTCCAGTTCCCACACGTCAAGCACTTGTGTGCCGTTAACTGGTACAACACTGTGAACGCGAAAAAACCAAATATGTCGTGGTGATACATATCAGGACACACGATACCATACGCTTTGCGTCCGTTATCCACGAAATCGAAAGCGCTTGGAGTGGCATTGCCGTCGTGATGCGACGAAACGAACGCCGTAGGGTCACTTCGAAGTGGGTCACGTACGGCAGTGGCATCCGCGGTTGCTTCATCGCAGAGATCTGCACGATTTTCATATGCAAAAGCACCGCATCGAACGTCTGACAGGCGACAAACTCGATAAATGTTTATCAGTAAAATAGTCTACCTCGCGCGACTTCAATCAACATATAAGTGTGGCAGCTTGGGCTAGTTGGTACGGCATGACGATAGTTATAGCGCGAGAACAAAACGACGACACAGAGTCTTTTGTGTCCTTCTTGTCTCTGTGTCGTCGTTTTGTTCTTGCACTATAACTATCTTTAATCAACAATCATGCATATCAACTAGGTGTGCGTGATTTAATGACAAATATTATATCACTCATGCGCCCGGCATAATACTTTCTCGAACTTGGTAAATCGAACGTGAGTGGGCCCAGAACAACGCCAAAAGCAGTAGACGCAGATATCGGCTGATAATGCCGGCAATAACGTTCGAACGACGGGCCACTAATGCCAGCCTAATTGCATGGCTACGCCCATATTGGCTGTTGTTTGTACGACTCGGGCCAATGTGGCCGTTCTAATACGCTGGCACGGCCAATAATGGCAGTAAGTTCTGAATGCTGGTCCAACATCACCGTTCTATTCGGCTGGCACAGCCATTGATGGCGGAACATTGTCAATGCTGGCCCGACATCGCCGTTCTATTAGGCCGGCACAACCATTATTGGCGGTACGTTGTCAATGCTGGTCCAACGTCGCCATTCTATTCAGCTGGCTCAGCCATTATTGGCGGTACATTGTCAATCTGGGCCATTCTTAGGCCATGAACGGCCGATCTATCCCCAACATTGGGCCAACGTTCTGTGCTGCCTTGGATGGAAAATGGGTAGAAGTATCCGCCCGTCCATTCGTTCGGCTTCCGTCCGTTCATGCGTCTATCTGTGTGACCGTCCATGCACCCATCCACCTGTCCGTGCGCGCGCCTGCTTTTGTGTCCGTACGCCCATCCGTGCGTCCATCTTTGCGTTCATCCATGCATCTGCCTCTGCGTCCGTCCGTCCATCCGTCCATGCATCTATCAGTGTGTCCGTTCATTCATCTAGTACACATTCCAAGTACAACCATCTTGCATCTTTTCATCATATATGCGTCCGTCTGTGTGACCATCTGTGCGTCCATCCGCCCGTCCGTGCGTGCGCCTGTTCATGCATCCACAAGTCCATCCATGTGTCCGTCCCTGCGTTCGTCCATGCATCCGCCACTGCATCCGTCCATGTGGTCATCTGTTTGTGCAGACATCCGTGCGTCCATCCATGCATCTGTTTGTGTGTTCTTGCGTCCATCTACTCAACATTCCACGTACCACCATCTCGCATCTTTTCATCATATATTCCGCATATAAAAGCACCGCCATCCAGCGGACATTCCAAGGAATAAACGAGAAGTGGCCCATGCACACTTTCTTATGGTTTGTGCTTCGTGTCTACTTCCCACTTTTAACCACCTCAAGTTCATGATATATACTAGTTCACTGTATTCATGGCAGTGCGGCCAAACGCTCGCTAACCTTTCTAAAACCAAGGAGATTACGCCCAACGAGTATAACCTAGCAACCCTTTCTTTTCAGATTGTGTTCAATGTACATGCCAATGGCTGCTAATTGAAAATGAGAGACTGGAGAATTCGGCTTTTAGTTAACGCGCACACTGCGAATTTTTATTGTTCAACAACGCACAGGAGAAATCTCCCACCAGAACCACCTTGCAAGTCAGAACCACCTTGCAGTCAGAACCACCTTGCAAGACTGGTTACGCACTATGACTATCACGAGGGACGAATGTGTGCTGCTTTAAGGAGCTTTGCTCCTAAAAACTGACCACACATGCACACGCACAAATACACATGCACACACACACACAGGATGAGCGTTCAGTAAAAAAAGCACATTCGATGTAATTCAGTGTGACACAGCCCCAACATAATGAAAGCACACCTTCCTGACGCGAACAAAGTTTCAAACTGGATAAAGCTTTTCATGTATTTCTAAATCGATAGCTCTACCTTTGCTGAAACATTTAAATGCAATTTTGGACTAAAATATTCTTATTTCAGTAATCTTGTAGACGCCAGCAGCAATGCCCCTCCCGATAACTTCCTAAATTTAACAATTGATAATTTTGATTATTACAGTCGTACTTTAGTGCGTGCTCATCGTCACACTTTTAGCAGAGTGAGCCCTTACAGTATACATGGTTGCGACCTGTCTTTAAGGAAAGCCTAACTTTATCTCATTTGTAAAATATTTTTCGAGATAAATTGGCATTGTTTTAGTTTTTATTTTACACTGCGCGTTGTGTTTTGGTACTTGTCGTTGCGAACATTCATCAAAGTAGTTATTGTATAAGCATGTATTTCTTCATGACATCAGCTTAACGTACAAAATGAGGAAAAATGACTACAACGTAAAAAAATAAATAAGCAATAAAAGGTACAAGCATTACGCCATCTAAGTCAACTGCATGTTCAACGAAATAAGGAAAGGCCGTCCCGTTTACTCAACTGAAAGGTCTCTGCACACGTTTGGAGGTAACAAAAGGTGCTGTACGTGCCAGCGTCACAACGAGCGTCCTAGGCTTGAAGAAATGTTCTTCTCCCTTCTTCTGTTCCCAAGCTAGTGTCGTTTCGTTTCCCAGGTCAAAACTATATCTCAGCGCTGTTCGCTCTCCCGTGTTCTGGAAAAAAACACTGCAGCCGCAGCCATGGCAGCACGGCTGAAAAGAGAAAAAAATCCAGCAGCAAGATTAGTAATCTCTCTAATTATCAACACAGAAAATACGGCTCGATTTAAAGACGATAGACTTTCTTGGGGACCTTCGACGCAAAAATTTTGATCTGTGTCTCTGTCTGTACACTTGTCTGTTTGTCCAACTCTAACGGTGCCTTAAACGGCATTGACCAAAGGATACTCCAAACGGCCGACCCCATCCGCTGCGCCCATCAATATTGGTCAAGGTTGAGCGTTCTTACTTGTGCGGTTGTCAATTAAAAAGCAATAATTGCGCATATCTGAGGCACCATAACAAAACATCAATATTATGTATGTGTATTTTTACTAGAAAAGGCCTACAAAGGTAATTTTAAGGATCGTAGCCTTCATAACGCTGCGATGGCCATGCAAGCTTGCTCGAAATGGCAAATGTTTCGAACGCTTTGCTAATACGACACGGTGGTGGCACCTACCCGTCGCTTGCGTTCTACACTTTATCAACTGAGAGATGGGTGCGTGCGGCGCGCGCCCCATTTCTTCACGATAACTCCATAATAAGAGCACCACGTCAGCCCAGTAGCTAGTAAACTTGTAGATTATTATCTCAGATACAATTTATCCAACCAAAATAACTTGTTGACAAGTATGAGTGTGTGTATGCGTTCTAAAAGTCTGTACCATTTACAATGCCCTACCTCAATTTACTACATTTTTAAAAAATTAACACTAATTTAAAGTATACAAGTTTTATTACATCAGCCTACATATTCTATCAAAATTATTTTGACGATGTGGTAGATCTAGACCTGGCATTTATTGATATTTAAAACAAGCAAGTTTTACCGTTTATGTGTGCTGACAAGAGCAAAAATATCTTTTAACCAGTTAGGTTTACCTAAAGCAATTAATAACATTTGATAGAATCGACCTATAACTATGATATTTTCTATTGTTGCATATCTAATCAGCACTCCAAATATTACATTGACTTGATTCAGTTTACCGAATGTAATATGGCGTTAATGCTGCGCCATATTACATTCGAAAATTTTTATCCCGAAAGGCAAATTGAAATAGCCACTAAACAAATTGAGAAAGTAATCACGGAGGATGATAAGACAGTGTGGACATACACGAATCTAATTAGACTCTTTGAGCTAGAGCTTGATAAGATGCGTGACAAGTCACCCCGGAAAAGAAGACACAAACCCAAAAGTTGGTGGGATGAGGAAGTTAAGAGAGCCATAGCAAAACGCCAGGAACCCTCTAGGGAACACAGACATGCTAAGCAGCGGGGTGAACCGACAGATGATGTTGAAAAAAAATGGGCAACCTTTCTAAGCTGCAGAAGGGAGGCATCCCTTCTCATCAATGAAAAGATTAGAAAGAAGGGAGCTCAGTGGATGGCAGAAGTACATAAAAAAGATAGAAAGGCAGCTGCGAAATTTCGGAACCATCTAAACTCCCTAAGAAATGAGACGAGCCTAGAGCAGAGTTTTATAACTACAGCCCAAGGTGCTAGGCTAGAAGGGGACGAAGCTATTGAATATATAAGAACAAGGGTGACAGAAAAATTTCAACAAAGAAGTACTTTATGCTCCACAATAGACAAGGACGAATAAAGTGGTGCAATCGCTCCATTTTCACAACAAGAGTGGGAAAGGGCTGAGAAAAGGGTTCCTAGTAGTACATCAACAGGCCCAGACGGCATTCCAATTAGGCTGATAAAGACATTGGGTCCGAAGTCTAAGCAGGCTTTGAGAGAGGCAGTGAGCACAATAATAATCGATGGTGAAGTTCCCGATGGATGGAAACTTAGCAGGATGAGCATGATCTATAAAGGAAAGGGGGACAAAGCTGACATAAACAACTACTGTCCTATAACAGTGACATCAGTGGTCTACAGGCTGGCGATGCAGATTATAAAGGAAAGACTGCAGGCGTGGATAGAGGATGAGGGGGTGCTAGGGAAACTGCAGAATGGGTTTCGGAAACACAGGAGGTTGGAAGACAATCTGTTCTCACTGACGCAGTGCATCGAAATATTAGAAAAGGAACACAGGCCCCTGTGGCTAGCATTTTTGGATATCAAGGGAGCGTACGATAGCGTGGTTCAAGAGGAATTGTGGGGAATACTGGACACACTACGCGTGGAACATGTAGTCACTAATCTTTTAAAGGATATCTATAAAGGTAACAAGGTAGTTACAAAGTGGGAAAAACAGGTATCCAAGCCTGCAGAGGTAAAACGGTGGCTTAGGCAGGGGTGCCCCCTGTCACCCTTATTATTCATGATGTACCCACAAGAATTAGAGGCGAAATTATAGGGAAGTGGACTGGGCTTCAACCTCTCTTTAGTCAAACAAGGAAAACTTATTTATCAGGCACTACCAGCATTAATGTGCGCAGATGATATAGTGCTAACGGCCAACAACAAGGAAGATTTGCAGAGATTGATGGACATCTGCGATAATGAGGAAGATAAGTTAGATTTTAGATTCAGTAAGGAAAAATCAGCAGTCATAATTTTTAATGACAACGAAGGTAGTGAGCTTAGAATACAGGAGGTCACGCTAGAGATAAGAGATAAATACAAATATCTGGGTGTATGGATAAGCAATGGGACCGAGTATCTGGGGGAACACGAAATATACGTGACGACTAAAGGTAACAGGAATTCAGCAGTCATGAAAAATAGGGCACTGTGGAATTACAATAGGTATGATGTTGTGAGAGAAATATGGAAAGGGGTCATGGTTCCTGGGCTGACGTTCGGCAATGCGGTCTTGTGCATGAGATCCGAAGTTCAAGCAAGATTAGAAATTAAGCAACGTGGAATAGGTAGGCTTCCTTTAGGAGCTCACGGGAATACACCAAATCAGGGAGTACAAGGTGAAATGGGATGGACATCATTTGAGGGCAGGGAAGCTAGCAGCAAGATAAAATTTGAGGAGCGATTGAGAGAAATGGGGGAAGAGCGTTGGGCTAGGAAGGTTTTCAGCTACTTGTACATGAAGAATGTCGATACAAAATGGAGGAAGCGAACCAGGAAGTTGACTGGTAAATACTTAAAAACAGCAGGTGGGCAAACCAAAAAGAACTATCGGTTAAGAAGAAAGTGAAGGAAACGGAGACTGACATGTGGAGAATGGGCATGATTAAGAAGTCCGCACTAGAGATCTACCGAACTTTTAAGCAGGAAATTGCCAAGGAAAGGATCTTTGATAATACTCGGGGTGGTTCTCTAATGTTTGAGGCCAGGACGGGAGTACTGCGAACCAAGACATATAGGGCCAAATACGAAGGGGTAGACACAGTATGCAGTGCGTGTGGAGAGGAAGAAGAAACTGCCGAACACTTGATAATGTTCTGTAAAGGGCTTCACCTTATAGTTCAGCATGATGGCACAGAGTTTTTCAAAGCACTGGGGTTTAGGGACCAGGAGGGCAAAATAAACTTTAAGCGGGTAGACTTAACTAGAAGGAGGTTATCTTATTGGTGGCTAAAGTCAAGGCACGAGTGAAAATTAAACTCTTCACTGCAAAGTACGAATCCTCAAACTCACTTTTTAAGGAAAAAAAATAAATATAGTTTTTGGTTCGTTAGGTATTACGGCTTGGTGGCGCTAGCCACCGCCCGATCTAAAGGATACAGCCATATCCATCCATCCATTCACGTCAAATGGATGGCCATAGACGTGATTGCCCAAACGATGGCCAGGCATTTCTTTTCTGTGACCGAATCATTCTCTTCAGCCTTAGTAAGAGTGAGACTGGCATAAAAAACCACATACTCGTCCAAGCCAGGCTTGCGTTGAGCAAGAATAGCGCCAAGGCCGACTTCACTTGCGTCGATGTGGATTTCGGTAGAAGCATCTGGGTCAAAGTGACGGAGAATCGATGAAGATGTCAGCAAATTACGTAGTTTCACTACTGCGTCATCGCAAGCGGAAGACCACGCCGAAATTCCTTCACTGTCAAAAAGTAGCCGTGTTAAAGGGCCTGATATGGATGCGAAAAACGGACGAATCGACTAAAGTATGAACATAAGCCGATAAAGCTCCGGAGTTCTTTTAGTGTCGAGGGCTTGGAAACTGGGCAATGGCACGAAGTTTTGCAGTGTCATGTAGAACACCACCTTGCTTACTACATTCCTTAAGATTGTGAGCGTCCGCGTGGCAAAATTGCACTTTTTTATATTTAGTTGGAGCCCAGCATGTCTGAGGCATTCTCAGACACTTGTGAGGCGCAGAAAATGGGTATCAAAGTCTTTTGAAGAAACGACGACGTCGTCCAAATAGCAAAGAAACGTCTGCCACTTGAGGCCTCGAAATATGTTGTTCATCAGACGCTCGAAGGTAACAGGGGCGTTGCAAATACCGAACTGCGTTACGTTAAACTCGTACAAGCAGTCCGCACTTACAAACGCAGTCTTGGCGCAGTCGGATTCATGCATGAGTACTTGCCACTATTCTGATTGAAGATTCAGCGAGGAAAAGAACTCTGCCCCTTGCAAACTGTCGAGAGCGTAGTTAATTCTTGGGAGTGGATAAACATCTTTGCGCGTAATCTTGTTAAGGCGCCTGCGATCAACGCAGAATCGGATTCTCCCGTTCTTCTTTTTGACCAGTACTACTAGGGAGGCCCACGGACTGTTGGACGGCTGTATGACGCCACGATTGAGCATATCATACACTTGATCTTCAATAACATGGCGTTCAGAGTGGGAGACCCGATATGGAAGCTTACGCAATGGTGCGTGGGCGCCGGTATCTATATGATGAACAATTGCAGATGTTCGGCCCCAATTGGTTTGCTTGAAGTCGAAAGACGTCCAGAAGTGGTCGAGAAGTGTGAACAGGAGGGTTTGTTGGACAACAGGAAGGTTCGAATCAATCGATAGAAGGAAGGCGGCCAGGGAAGATGTGGTGGACGTGGGCGTGGCAGTTAACACTGGCGATCTGAAGGCTTGTTGCGCGATCTAGCAGTTGACAGGCGCCAACACAATCAATGTCCTCAAAACAGCCGATGCATTTGCCACTGAATAACCTGGCTGGCACTGAAAAGAGATTCGTTGCGTAAATGGTTGCAGAAGTGTTTTCGATTATCAGAAGAGCAAAATGTAGAAGCACGTTCTTTCGAGAAGCAAACTCTTCTGACGGCGTGAACAAGGCGTTCGAAAAAGCAGCATGGTCGCAGGAGATCGGCGCAATAACCGAAGACATAGGTGGGATGTCCATGTCTGCGGCAACGACAACACGAGAAATGGAAGGCTTCTTGGAATCGTTGTCGACGAGTGATGATAATTCCAGTTCATCCCGCGCACAATTAACAGCGGCATGATGTGTGGAAAGGAAGTCTCAGTCTAATATCACGTCATGCGGGCAGTATGAAGAAACGATGAATTCGACCACGTACAGAACGTCCTGGATGAGTAGCCGAGCCGTGCACATCATAGAAGGCTTACTTGATGCGCGGTTTCCGTACGCAGGGAGAAGCCAGTAAGCGGAATCGTAACACCCTTTATCTCACGACACATTGCTTCACTCAATACAGAAACGGCAGCTCCAGTATCAATCAATGCTTCAACGGCAACACCTTCAATAAAAACAGATATTTTGTTAGCGGTTTGAGGACGAGGTCTTGTAGAGTTCGACAGTGGCGCAGTTCTTGCCTGCGGAACTGCGATGGTCAGTTTTCTGTTTGAGCAGGTGGTGCACGCCGAATCATCGGTAAAGACGAACGTCGGCGTGGGGAGGGCGATAGGTGCTGGTTGAAGGCGTGGCGGCTCGGTGGAGGGGTATCCGAAGTAGCATCGAGAGGCAACGTCTGTGGTGGCTCTTTGTGGGCGTAGCCGTAGGTTTCATAAATGGTACCTGGATGAGGGACGCGCCGGCGACAGAACCATTCAACATGGCCAGGCAGAAGACAGTAGTAGCAGACGGGTCTGTTATCTGGTGTGCGCCAACGATTGTTCGAAAGCATTGAAGGACGGCGGGAAAGCGGAACATGCGAACCTACTTGTACGCGTGTTGCGTAGAAGGCGTTCGTTGGGTGGGCAGAGTAGACGACGTTTGACGGCGCATGTGCCGGCCTTCGCGTGACGTCAGCGTAAGTCAGGGGAGCGGACACAGGCCGTGGCTGGTACGTGGGCGGGAGTGACTCGCAGACTTGCTCTTCGATGGTGTGGCGCAGCGACGAGGTCAGCCTGTGAGTATTGCTGGGAAGGAAGTGTGCAAGAGACAACTGGCGAGCCACTTCCTCTCAGATGAACTGTTGGATTTGCGGCGTCAATACCGTCTGTTCCGATACAAGGCCAGGATTCCGGCTCACTAGGGGCTAGTTCCTTAAACGTCCACCATGTGCCGCATGAAGTTGAACCCTTTCCCCCGCTCACTTTTTTCTCCTCCCACCACGACGCTGACGAGTTCCCTACGGAAATGGCTTCGCTCTTCAACCTCTTCTCGCCCGCCCCTCATTGTGGGAGAGAAAAGTGATTCTTAAAAGAGAAAGGAAGAGAAAAGTGAGCCCCGTTACTGTCTGCTTCAGTGAGCGACACCTCCACAGTAGGTCACAAGGGATAGGGGTGAGGAGGGATAAAAAGGGGTAGGAGTAAAGGTGTAGGAAAGCGTAAGAAGAAGAAGAGAGGAAGAGACGTAATGTGGTAAGCCAGAGCGAGCGACGACAAACTCAGGGGATAGAAGAGATAGAAAAGATTGGAGCACGGTCACTGGAGTCCGAGGACGGGGCACACCTGCGAGGGCTCCTTTCGGCGTCGGTAGATGGCGTAGAGCAAGTCCAGTCGGTCAGAGCTACACTGTCGTCGAAGGTCGCTGGCGGCAGGAGGGGACGTAGGGCGAGCCCAGTCGGCCAGAGCCACGCTAAAGCCGGAGATCGCAAGCGCGCGGAGCGCGCGAGCGCACAACCGGTCGGCCCGAAATCCAGCAAGCGAGTCCCCCTCATTGTGGGAACCAAAGAATAGCGCCGCGGTGCCGGCGCATTCCTACCCGCACCGTTTAAACGCCGGCCGGTGTGGAGTACGCGAGCATGTTCCGGACCGGTCATGAACGGTTTTCTAGACTGAGGGCTTCTGTGTTTCTTTGGCTTGGTTGAATTCGAGTCCTCACAGTTTTAATATATAGTCATAGATAATTTATATACGTAGAAGCTACGACCAACTGCATTAAATTCTTTAGTTTGTTTCTCGTCGTTGGTAATTTATAGTATTCATAATATTACGATCAATACTTAATTTATGGCTAAGCCATATTCTTTGCTGACCCGAATTTTTTCCAGGGCAGAACAAAGTTTTTAATCTTCTTTTTTAGATAATAGGCTATTTAAAAGCATGCAAAAATCAAGAAAGATGTTAGTACAACATTTTTCACAGGAGAACCATGTCCACTATACTGGACACTGGGAATAATTTGTTGAACATATAGGTTTTTACATTCTGCTATTCTCATTGAAAGCGCGCTTCTTTTGGCCCTGTTAGGTTAATAGCCTTATAAAACACAAGCGAGGTTTGTTTTGACCCGAGAACAAGTTTCTCAAGGTTGGCTGTAGCACATAGCGGTCAGCACCACAAAGGAAACAATACGTAGAACAGAGCGTGTCTATTTTGTCCACAATTCAACTTCATCAGACGCCGATCCCCCTCGTGCTTCATGCTGTTGATAGATTCCCAGCATGTCCCAGTTTTTTATGACGGGGCTTGAAGAGCGCCACGTCAAGCCACCTCTTCTTTTCTTTCCTCCTATATTGAGCACAATGTGCACCAATTGCATCTTGTGTCGTATGTACTGAACGTAAGTAATTTTCGCATTGTCAGCAAAGTTTCGATTGCAAAGGCTACATTTTTTTTCTACGATGTATCAAAAAGACATAACAGAGCTCGTAGAATTTAAATTATTTCAATGGTGCAAAGATATCTCCTGAAATACTTTTGTATACTTGACCGCATCGTGCGCACGTATTTTCGCGTAGATTATGCTAATATATATGTGGAGTTTAACGTCTCAAAACCACCGTATGATTATGAGAAATGCCGTAGTGGAGGGCTCCGGAAATTTCCACCACCTGAGGTTCTTGAACGTGCACCCAAATCTGAGCACGCGGGCCTACAAGATATCCGCCTCCATCAAAAATGCAGCCGCCGCAGCTGGGATTCAATTCCGCGACCTGCGGTTCAGCAGCCGCGTACTTTAGCCACTAGACCACTGTGGTGGGATGCTCAATAAATACGTGGGGCTGAAGGATGAACTACTCTTAAAAACATGTTACTCGACTCTTACAGAAGCTACCAAAGTAGTTTCAGTTCCGACTAGCTCTGCTTACTTTTGTGAATCACTTTTTGTCATGTTTTTGTCAATACTAAGTATATGTACCACCCTGCTGAAATAACCAAATAATGATTGCAGTAAGTGTAAATAAATAGTAATAATAAATAATATGTTCAATGCACTAGTCTTGGTGTAGAAAAGGAATATGCTTGGCAACCACACAGTAAACGCTCCCTAAATTGTACTGTCCAGTTATCCCTTGTGGAACCTCTTTCGCTTTCCTATTTCTTTGTAGCGCTTCTTCTTGGCGTAAATGTACATAAGGAGCTGAGTATAGTTCCATAGAAAAAAAAACACCAGACGCTCGGAACGGACAGCACAGTTACAGCGTAAGCTGGAGGAGCGGCTTTTGTAGAACTTTTTGTAATATAGTGCTAGCATCTCATTTGGTGGCATCTCATGTAAGGCGTCTTACTTTGTAAGATACCTAGCATAGTTCCGTACAATCTTTTTCAAACAATGGCTGCTTCAAGAGTCTGCGTGGCCTGGTTGTTTTTGCTCTACTGCCTGACAACACTTATTTAATCAAGTTCACAACTTCAGATTATGCAGAATCGCGTGTTTTACAAAAAAAATGCTACATGTAAAACAATTGTATATTTATCTATGTTTTTGGCACATTTCGATCGCATTGATATATTAAGAATACCAATAGATAAATTATTTCTGTAACACTTCATCTGATGAGATTTCATTGCGACATGTCAAAGTAAATTTCATAGTGTTATTGCGAACTTTACAAGTGCTTTATGCAACAGATAGTCGAATGTGCAACGATCTCCGGGTGGTTGATATATGTGTCGAAGGCCTGTGCACCAATATAGCAGCTATCGTATGGGGTTGCTGGCGTACGATGTAAGGACTGCGGCGGCTGCGTTTCCGATGGAGGCGGAAATGTTGTAGGCCCGTGTGCTCAGATTTGGGCGCACGTTAAAGAACCCCAGGTGGTCGAAATTAAAATGTAAAACCTGCGAAAAAGCAGGTTTTACATTTATGAACGGAAATGTTCACTTCTTACACTTTTGTGAAGCCCCCTCGAGAGGTAAAGAGTGACAAAAATATTACCCAGTGTTGTGTATTTAGATGGCTGTTGTTTTCTTTCCGTTTGTGCGTGCATTTTTTATTATTATAGGTGGGCGTTACGACGTGTATTGAGAGAACGACCACTGTGCCGTGTAGAGGGACCCGCGAAAGACATACTACGCGACAACCTTCCCTCCCTGATCACCCCACTGGCAAAAAATAATTGAAGCCAACCAAGCGCATTGTCGTCCCATAAGTGCCGGGCGCCAGTGAAGAGCTCGCCACGATTCTCGGAAAATCAGGTTTAGAGGTGGTTCGCAAGCCTGCTTCAATGCCCACCCGCTTGCTACCCAGGCCGAAGGAAAAAGAGCAACACCAGCGAGTAGCCTGCAAGTAGCCGTGTTCAGAGTGTCCGGCCAGCTACGTAGGCAAAAGCAAATGTTTCCGTTCAGAAAGCCCCGCCGCGGTGGTCTAGTGGCTAAGGTACTCGGCTGCTGACCCGCAGGTCGCGGGTTCGATTCCCGGCTGCGGCGGCTGCATTTCCGATGGAGGCGGAAATGTTGTAGGCCCGTGTGCTCAGATTTGGGCGCACGTTAAAGGACCCCAGGTGGTCGAAATTTCCGGAGCCCTCCACTACGGCGTCTCTCATAATCATATGGTGGTTTTGGGACGTTAAACCCCACAAATCAATCAATCAATCCGTTCAGAAAGCCCGTGGAGCGGCCGACAGGCTTCGACTGGTGTTCCCGACATGGGAGTCAGCCGCTGAGCACTAACGTGCATCTTGCCGCGCAGCAGTAAACTTTCGAGCCCACTCGTAAAGACTACGCCAACTTAAGAACGACCTCAGGAAGGCAGAAGTGCAATGCGGCGCTTTTGCAGAGCCCTTGAGCAGCCCGACCATATGATCGATTTCTACAGTTTTTCTGTTCTAGAAACAAAGGAATTTCGCAAGGAGGTCCTTGCGCGAGTTCTGACACATTTACAACACGCCAACAAACTTGAATAGCTCTCTAGAAACAATCTCCTCAGTATTCGTTCACGGCTTTGGAATTTGTTGGAAACGGAAAGCCACAGTTTTGGCAAAACAAGACACGGATATGTTTCGCGAAAAACACAGACAGATCCTGGGGAATTTACCAAGTCATTTCTAACACCTCAGACTCTCTATGAACTTCCCAACTTCTTAAATCTTCTACCAAGCCAAACAGATTTCACTGAAAATGCTTACACTTAAGCGTATAGAATTCACACTTCACAAATTAACGACCTCCAAAAGAAGCAAGAATAAATAAAAAAATTCTGTGTAGTGAAGTTGACCACGATTGTCACAATTATTTGTTATATATATATATATATATATATATATATATATATATATATATATATATATATATATATATATATATATATATATATATATATATATATATATATATATATATATATATATATTCTATATTTATGTGTGCGTGTGTGTGTGTGTTTGCGTGTGTGTTTTGCTCTACTAATAAGCACCTGAAGTAGCAGATTTAAAATATGTGTGATTGAATTGCTGCTTTGATCTGCATTTGTGCCACCCTCATTCATGGAGCGTGCTTGTCTCAAAAGTTGATACTACGAAAAAATATTTGAAAGCATTCAAGCAATCCCACCTGTGCTTTTGTAAATCGGCTAACTTTGGCAACAGTGGTCGATGTGAAGGCGTGGAGATACTTTTGTATTACCCGAAAAAGCTGAAGCATAACAGAAAATCTGGTGGGGGTTAGAACCCCCTTATCCACATATAGTTACTATTCTGAACATCACCAAAGTGCACATTGAAGGCCTTGATGCATCCACTAGAGCGCAATGTGCTTAGTAAAACTCTTAGCGCACACAAAATATCCTAGGTGTGAAGAGGTAATCACTCGACATAGAAATGCAGTTTATCTAAACTATGTATCCTTCTTTTACCGAAATTGTCCTAGTCCCGCCCCAAGAAGGATCTGCTTCTGAATTATGGTGCCGTGTATGATACTGTGCAAACACTTGTACTTGAGCAAATATAGGAATGAGAAAGGCAGTGATGTCGTCATTCGTATATTTCTATGAGTCTTTCTGTCGTCGAAATTTTATAGCTGCCCCCCCCCCCCAAACCGAATCACAGTAACCCAACTTGTAGTACTGATTCCAAACATAGTGAGCCTATAAAATATTCCGAGAAAACTGTAATATATCTGTCACTGAAAGAGTGGTGGCCTATAGAAAGAAGCATACCTGCAAAACACAACATAATTTATTTGTAATCAAACATGCGCTGCAAATTGATATTATATTATATTTTGCAATGTGTCTAAAAATATACACATCTTTTGATACCTATTGTGTGCTATTAAGGAATCAATGGGGAAAAAGCTTTTTTTTAATAATACAAAGACCTCAATAGAATGTGTGAAACGTATGTGCATGTAAAGATTCAAATGTTCAAAGTTATGCTATGCAAATCTGCAAAATTTACCTGCAAACGATTGCAGATGTCAAAATCATAACGATGCAAGGCACGTATATGCATGTACAATATAAAGTTATAATCACTGTGGAGATATTCAAAAGAAAGAACGAAAAAATGAAATATTACACTCGAAGTACTTTTTTTTTTGTCCTCATCCAGGCTCAACAACAATTTTCTTGGTGTGAGAAAGATCCCATCACCGTTTCGGGACCATAGATTACTAAAGCTACAACTTTCAGTTCTCTCAAGCATAGAACCATGATAGTGCTATGAGCACCTCATTACTATCCTAACTAACTACAGCTGAGAAAATTGTGTGGACCCCTGGCCAATGCAGGAGTGGGTGGATGCATGTGTTTACACATGCATCTACCCATACAAACTACACGCACACATACAAACTACACGCACGAACATAATGAAGTTTGGTGAAAGACCTGCTCCCCATTCCCCCTCCAGAAAATAGTTTTCGTACGTTTGGCTGGCCCGGGAAAATTGAAAAAAATCAGCCTTTAATGAAACACGAACAATTACATATAAGCAGACGCTTACGGCAACTAAATAAGTACCAATAAGTTAAAATAAAGTGTCATCAGCAATACTTATATTCGTAGTAGCCTAGGCTAGGTAACAGTTTATTACATGCTTCTAAACGATTGCACAACCACGGTATGCTCCAAGAAAAGCAAAAAATCATGATCGGTAATGTGCTCAGTAAGAGTTAAAATCTCTTGAATTGGATTCGCGGCACTTTCATAATAATAAATAACTAGAACGGAAACAAAATAATAAGGCCTAACGTATAACATCTTTGTTTCAGTTTTGCGGACAATATCGCGCTTTTTAGTAATGCCGGCAATGATTCACAAAAAAAAATCTGGAGATGTAAAGGAAAGACACGTTAAAGCATGAATTAAGAGACGCCCGAAGAAAACAAAGATAAAGTTTGACGGCCCGGCAAAAACGCGGAATTCAGGGTACTAACAGCAAAGCCACGCCTCCCGCTATGTTTCTCGCATTCACCAATATATGGTCAAGTTTGTTCGAAAATAAACGTTATTCGTTTGCAACACATGCCCGGCAATTGCCAATAAGCCTGACACATGCCCGGCAATTGCCAATAAGCCTGACACATGCCCGACATTGCCGATTAGCTTCAAGCAGAAATTCAAAATATTTCAGTAATAACTTACGGGCCTAAAACACGAATAAACTACTGCACACGGCCTGAAAAACATCACGAGGCTTGAGTGGTACCACAAAATCCAATAAACTTTACATATAGAGAGGGTAGACACGCCCGCCCGCACTTCTCATCTCATGATATTATTGTAATGAAATAAATCCTGTAGGAAAACCTCTCCCGTGTGCCCGTTTCATCGGTAAGAACACGATTGAATAGAACAATTAGGCTCACCATAGAAAGAGAATACACAAAAAATAATGTTCAATAGCAAATGCCCAGTAAAACCAGAACCAAAATATGATGAGGGCGTAGAGCAGCCACCATAAGGCCTTATGTGAAGCGAGCCAGTCGAAAATGGAAGCACTGTGTCACTGGCTGCATGCTTTGGTTATTTCCGTCATAAGCAGTGCCGGAATTCGGCCCCGTATCCGACTCGGACAAGATTTTGACTCCTTAGCGCTTGTACACACACCGGCACTTCGGCAAGAAAAAACCTGCTCCCGCAGTAATGATTATCCCTCCGTCAAGCCGACTACTGAGTGAAGAAAAAAAAAGGGGGAAGGAGTAGACTTTGCAGACAGAAAAATGTTGATTCTCCTTCGTTGGGAGCTCGGCTGAGCCTGCGACCATGGTTGGCGTCCATCCTCCTTCCTTTTCCCGGCGTGTCGTTGGTGTTTGTGGGAATGTGGTTTGAGAAAGGCGTTCGCCGAGTTTTCATTGTGCGGACGACGACCCCAGAGCGCTGTGCTAGGGTGGCTTGCTGCCTCCACAGTCCACCTACCTCGAGGCGAACCCTCGCTCGCATTCAACGAAATATTACCAAAACTTCCGTATGTCAACTTGGGTATTCCCTTCCTACATCCTGGCTTGAGTAGGACGCCGGGCAGTCACCATTGCACTATTACAAGCCCATGAGTACAGTAAGATTGAATGTGATATGAATTCCTCAGTATTGTACGAGGTCACTTGATCTCAAGGGAGAATATTTAAGTAGTATACCTGAGAAGAGTTAGGTGACCTAAATATATGCTTAACTTTACATTTGTTAATATTTAGTTCCGTTAGCCACAAGCTGCACCAGTTAGATATAATATTTAATTCGGAGTGTAGGTGATACAATAGTCGTCTGAAGTAATTTCTGTAAAAGTATCGCAATGAGCAGCAAAAAAAAGGATATTAGAAGTTACTTGAGAGGGTAGGTCAATATTACATATTAGAAACAACAAAGGACCGAATACTCACTCTTGGGGCACTCCTGAGGTAACATGGCACATTTATAAATTGTAGCCGTTGGCGGTAACGTACTGTAAGCGACTAGCAAGGAAGCATCCAACCTAATTTAGTAGGTTAATGTCACGATTTGAGTTCCGTAACTTGTGGATGAGAAGTTTATGACACACTTCATCCAACGCTTTTGCAAAATCTATAACAAATGCTGTCCCCGGATAATGAACGATCAAGAATTACATGAGTGAAAGGTAGGTGTTGAGTCTCACATGATAATGATTTCTTGACACCATGTTGTGAAGGCGAAAATGAGGTGTTATTTTTAAGAAAATTGAGGTTGCTTCTGATTACAAATATTATATAGTAGTTTGAAGCACGTGCTGGTAAGAGAAATGGGGTGATAGTTGGTTGGTAAGTTTTTCTAAGCTGATTTGAGAAGTAGAACTACCTCCCTTACCTTCCACAGATAAGGTAAATTACCTATGTAAAGCGATAGGCTCGACAAAGCTGTAGCCTATAGAAAAAAAATGCACATGCAAAAACAACGCAGCTCGTTTGTCAAAAAAATGTTATGTTGTAAAACTGTATTGTGATCTATTTCCTCAGTGTGCCTAACTAATACAAAGATTGTTAGACATTCATTGTGCACACATTTGAGATGATATCATGAAAAACCAAACACGACAGCCACAACAAAATGTGTGCAACCTATATACATATCTCGATACAAAGATTTAAAAAAATCATGTGCGCACAAATTTACAAATTATGCCAGTGAACAGATGCCAATTCCAAGATCATAATACAAGGCACGTAGATACATTCAAGCAAAGTATTCAGTAATAAATGCACATTGTATACATTCAAACAAAAGTAAAAAATTAAAGTATTCACAAGTATTTTCATTTTTTGTCCTTATCAAGCTTATGTAACATTTTTCCATTTATGAGATAGAGCCCATCACCGACCAAACATTACCACTGCAGAAACTTCTTTGGAGCATAAAACCATAGGAGTGCTTAATTTGGGCGTCTTATTGGTGTCAAGACTCACTTCAGCTGCCAAAATCACACAGACACCTTGCGTAGGCAGTGCTGTGGTGAAGGGGTTGGGGAGGGGGGGGGGTGCTTGTGTACACGTGCACATACAAAGAGATGCACCAGCATGCATAAGAAACGGTAAAGCCTCCACTTGAAAGAAGTTTCTGGCTACGCTGCTCGTACAGCCAACAAATAAAAAGAAACCAATAAATAAGTATGAACCATTTTGAAATAAATGCTTATGGCAGCAAAAATATGATGAAAGCTTCATGAACATTACTTGTGTTTGCGAAAGCCTAGGCTATGTTACAGAAATAATTTAGAAAAAACTTTCAAGAACTTAAGAGAACAATCGTGGACACAATGTGAAATGAGAATGTACATTTCTCAGGAAATTGAAATATTTTTTTTCTAAAGAAGACACTCAGCTATGATCACCCACATGTACTCACTGGTCAAGTGATTATCCCAGGAGATAACGGCATTCCTAGTCACTGGTTCGTTCACAAGTTTTGCGCTGCTGTCCGATTCTTGTGGAGCATCTGGCGCAGTTTTGATAGTGATTTGACTTTGGTAGAAGTAACATTTGCCAGTAGTTCTGTCCGCCGTTCAGCGGCATCCATGTCTTCGATGTCAGTTGGTGATGCAACCTTTAGCTCCATTTCCTGGTCGCAGCGAGGCCTCTTCAAGCGACTTTCTTGTATGAGACATTCGTTCCAATACTGCAGATTGAGTTTTCTGTAAACACGGCTGGCTTTCTCATGCACAGCAACTTCCAAGTCGTTTCTTGCAGCGCAAGTCGTCTTCGTGCTGAAATGACCTCCTGAGGAGCATCGCGCAATATTTTTACGATCTGAGATCGGTCAGCAGCACTTGCTCCCCCCCTCGTTTCACAGAAGTCCAAGTGTGCATCCCTGCAAAGACGCGCCTTGACATGCCAGTATGAGGCGTGACACTGGCCTTTGCTTCTAACGTGTGACGCTTCACGCTACGTCGTCAGTGCAGGGCTTTCCCAGATTGACGATCAAGGCAGAGAAGAAGCGATAGCCCAGTGTCACAACCGAACAAAAACAAAAAAAATTATGTTTGTGACCAGAAGGAAAACGTAATTGAAACGTCATTAATTATTTCGTTTTGGAGAAAAAAAGAAATAGTTCTATTGTTTTTCGTTTCACGGGAAAACTTGGCAATCTGGAACAACTGAGGTCGAGCAACGTGAGCAATATCCTGCATAACTGAGGGCACAAAATCAGTGCGTATCTATACGGCAGGCATCCCTAAGTTTAATTTTTCATTTCATTTTTATTTTCTTAAGGACCCCACTCGGGGGTATTACATAAGGTGTGGATACACAGGAAAAGAGGACATTTGAACACGTTAGTTTTCGCAGCATAGGTGATTTGTAAGATTTGTCGCGAAGGATGATGGGCAGGTTGTTGAAGCAAAGGAGCAGGGAAGGTCGTTACAATCCTTGACGGCGCGGGGAAAAAAAGAAGCGGAAAAAGCGGCAGTTCTGTTACGATAACGGGACACTTGAAGTGAATGGCTTGTGCGGTGTGAGATGTATGTCGGGGGGAGGATGTATGGAGCTGCATTGAGAGAAGAATAAAAAAATTTATGAAAGAAAGAAAGGGTGGCGATACGGCGGCGAACAGAGAGGGGTGATAAACCGGATTGTTCTTTCAAGGATGAAATACTGATGTCGTATGGGTACTGGGAGTGAATGAATCTAGCGGCGCGATTTTGGACAGATTCGAGGTCGTTAATGAGGTATGTTTGGGGCGGGTTCCATATGGGGGAGGCATATTCGAGTTTCGATCTCATGAGGAACTGATATGCTAGCAACTTCACGTGTTTTGGTGCATGACGTAGGTGACGCTTCAAGAAGCCCACAGTTTTATTTGCCAATGAAATGACGTTAGTAATATGCGCATTCCAAGTGAGATCGCAATACAATGTGACACCTAGATACTTGTAGGATGGTTGTGATTGTACAGGGACGTTGGCGATATGATATGAAAAAATGAAAGGATTCTTACGGCGGGTAAACGTAACAAGTTTGCATTTGTTAGGGTTAAGAAACAAAAGCCAATTATCGCACCAATCTTGAATGTGGTTAAGATTGTTCTGGAGAAGATTTTGGTCGTGAGTGTTAGTTACTGTCCGATAGATTACACAGTCATCTGCAAACATGCGGATTTTGCAGGATATGCTGAGGGGTAAGTCATTGATGTATATCAGAAACAGGAGGGGGCCAAGAACTGAACCTTGAGGTACGCCTGATGTTACTTTGAGGTAAGCAGAAGATTTAATATTGACAAGCACAAACTGAGAACGGTTAGTTAGAAGTGCTTTGATCCAATTTAGTACACTTGGGTCTAAGTTTAACTTGGATAGCTTTAGCATTAGTCTTTGGTGGGGTACTGTGTGGAATGCCTTTGCGTAATCTAGAAAGATTGCGTCAGTTTGTAAGTTGTTGTCAAGGTTAGCATGCAGATCGTGAAGAATTATAGCTAGTTGTGTTTCGCAGGAGAATCCTTTCCTAAAACCATGCTGGCTGGGGTGAAAAACGTTGTTGAAATCTAAAAAGTTTACAATCTGAGAGTAGATGACATGTTCCATGATTTTGCATGGGACGCTTGTTAGAGAAATGGGACGGTAGTTCAATAAACAGTTCTTATCACCTGATTTGTAGTTAAGGTGTGTCCAAATATTGTGGAAAACGAAAAGAAAGTGTCAACCATAGATGTTAGCTTTTATTCAAGCGGGCTTTCGTACGCCTTTCACACAGGCCGCCCAGAAGTTTGCTTGATCAGAACAGTAGTCGCGCATATATGAGAATACCCTCGATGACGGGCTGCTTCTGAGATCATGCTCCCACTATTCACACACGCATACACACATGCAAAAAAACCACATTGAGCCTGTTCAGAATATTTCTAATTCACTGTTCAGAGAATAAAAAACGATAACTTCGAAAAGCACTAGTTTGCGTTATTTGGTTTCGAACTCACGGTAAAACTACTTGCTCTTCTCTTAGAAACGTTTTAATTTATTTAAGTCTGGTCCCGTGTTCTTGAAGGAAAAGTCTTATGTTTTCATTGTTAATTTAACTTTAAAGTTTTGAAGAAGGATAACATCATTACGAACCGTTAGGGAACTTTTTTTTTCACTCTGGAACGGAACCAGAACGGAACTTTTTGTGGTGGAAAAAAACTAAGTCCAAACTGGAAAACAATACAGCATTCGCTTCCCGCACGCTAACACCCCTGGAAACTGAATTATTCTCAGGTTTATGAGAAAGGACTTGAAGTCGTCTATGGAGCCACGCATTCTAATCAGTACATCACGGGCATAAATGTGTCTGTTCTGACTGATCACAGGCCACTCCTGCGTATTCTAGAGCCCCAGAAGCAGATTCCGCAGCTATTTCCGCCTCGTAAAATCCAATAATGCATTAACATGTCAGCATAAGACTACGACGTCTTGTACTGTCTAAAGCCGACGCACTGAGCCGCTTACCCCTCAGCGAAACCATTGAGGATACACCTCAAGTTGGCTGCATGCTCATGTCCGAAGCGCTATCAAGGCCCCCCACTAACGGTCAACGAAGTCACAATAGCCACGCAAGATGACCCAACATTGTTAAAGCTGTACAACGCCCTGATGGAGGGCAGAGTTTAAAACTTCAAGAATGAGAGCTTCAACGCTTTTAACAAGATAGCCATGGAGTTCAACTGTCATCGTAGTTGTATGAAATCGGGATCACGAGTTGTCATTCATGGCCCAATTTGACGAGCAATGGCTCTCATTCATGCCGGATACCGAGGCGTGATCACAGTGAAGTGCGCCCGCAGCTACATCTGGTGGTCGGGAATCGGCAAGGGCACTGAGATAGCTGCAGAGTGCACAGCCTGCCCCTTAAATCAACGTGCTCCGACGCGAGCTCCAGCACCAGACTGGGGCAGACCGAGCACACCTTGGTACACATTCTTGGTACTTCCGGATGCCTACAGTAAATGGGTAGAAATTCACCAAGTGAACAAAACAACATCGACAGATGTCATCAATTTCCTGCGCTTGTTGTTCGAAATTTTCGAATTACCCTACAAGGTGGTTTCAAACAACGGAATCGCATTCCTGTCAGCCAAAATACAGAAACCCTACGTGTGTCAACTGCATCACAGTGGTAAAATCTGCTCCGTACAATCCAGCCACAAATGAACAGGGCAAACGCTACGTGGTAGAGCTAAAACGTGCTCTTGCAACTACGGGGTCGTTAGAGCAGCGCATTACACGCTTTTTTTTTCAAGCAACTTGCAACGAGTCAGACGGGCAAGGTACCAGAGAATATCATGTTTTCTTGCGAGCTGAGAACACACATCTGAGCCATTCTGCCAAAACCACCTTGAAAGGTCCCACCACATAAAATAGACACCTCGTATTGCCGGTAACTCCACAAAGGACAACCAGTGGTCACCCGCCAGTTTCATAGAATTCCCGAATGAACGGTGCCCATCCTAAAAAAAAATCGGCTGGAGATTTTGACTTGTTGAAGCTAAAGCCCCTCCATCGCGTCTTCTACGGAAAAACGCATGGAGGGGCTTTAGACCATGCATTCCCGCTTCCAGCCAGCTGCAGGAATGCGCCCTGCCCTCCACCTGACCTCCCCCCCCCCCAATAATACTTGACGCCACGCGCCCGGGGACTGACTGACTGTCGGAGCAATCAGTGGGCCTGCGCACTGGTTGCCTCTCCTTTGTGCTCCTCATCCCTTTTATGGCCCACAGCGGACTCGAAAGCCTGCGCTCGGACCATTTGGACCATGCTGAGCACAAATGCCTTTGTTGATAGTAATAAACTCAGTTCCCTGTTAGGTACACTTGTTATTTCGGCTACCGTGGACATAACACAGTGCAAATAGGGCTATTTGTTCTTTAAAAAATTTAACCCCTCCCCCCCGCCTTTCAGCATTATATCTGTCTCTTTTATTTTACTTCCATTATATTTTTTTTAATTTATATTGGTAAAATTTGAAAGTCGCGTAATAAAAAAGAGGAAGTGCATTTATTTATTTATATATTTGTTATTTATTTTAAATAAAAACTGCCAGTCAAGTGTCGGACATTACTGCGTCCACTGCGCCACATACCCCTGCCCAATGTGTGGGAGATACAGCAGTATAGATAGTTTTGAACGAAAGCGTGATGATTAAAAAAAAGAAACGACATGAAATACGGTCCACAATCTCAAGCGCAAAACAAAAGCTATAAAAACAGTGCCCACTAGGTTATGTTGTTTCTGTAAAAAGTAACAAGAACTGAAATACCAACTGTAGCAATAATAAAGTCAGCAATATTAAAAAGCGAGACTTTGCAGAATCGAAGTATTGAAAAATCATGCAGAAGCGAGGCTTTGAACCTCAAGCAATCAGTCTGATCAAGACAGGTATTAAAATGAAGCGCATTGTAATATAGATGAAGGCGTAGTTATGAGCCATGTGAAAGAGCTAACACACGAAGAAAATAGTTGAGATCGACACTTTCAAGAATATTTGGTGGCAACTGTTCCACTCTCTGCTGAATTATTTACACATAAACCGGAAAGAAAAGAGATCCAAAGACGGATCCCTGAGGTATGCCGGAATTAAGCGGCGCGGACGGCGAGTTGATACCGCCGTCCATAGTATCACGCCTGGTGAATATTTCTCCCAATTTCAAAGGCTGACCAGGGATGCGTTAGTTAATTAGCACTAATTAACAAATTATTAGATAACTGTAGCTACCATGTAAGCTGTAAAACTCGATGTGCTGTAAATTCAGGGGTCTGTGTGGTACATACATCGAATGTTCGGAAACGCGCACTTCGTCTTTTTTTTTCTTTAAATACCCTATTGATGAGCTATACTATCGATCTTTACCTCAACGAATCCTAAAGATTGTTTCACGAGGTCATGAATGTGCCTTCCGTAAGAATCCTCTTTTTTTACGCGTACCCTATTTTAATATTTACGTGGCAATATAGAGTACACCATCTCAACCCTAGATGGAGCTACGAGGGCTTGATGACTAGATGGAGTCTCTTGATGGAGTCTCGGGAGGCGCCTTCGTCGAGGTCGGACGTGTTTTTGGAGAGCTCCGGAATGACAGCTACAGTTAAGTGTTTTTGCATGTTTCCAGCTTGCCTCTGTATGTAGCGTTATGAGAACGTAAGGCGCTAGCGTAAAGCTTGATTAGGTCTAGTACGGTGTACGGTTTTTTTTTTTAGTATTCTGTACTGTGTCTTTTTTTTCTCCAGCCACCACGTGGCTGAGGCCTGCGCGTAGACCGACCACGTGCATGCGCAGGTGCTGTGAAGTGTAGCGTATTTATTTATTATTGTGGTTCTTTTTGGCTTAGACCAGTGTATTTTAGTACAGTTTTCTAACACGTGGGCATCGGTAAACTGAGCTAGCCATGGTCAAAAAGACCGTAAAGTGTTCAGAGTGCGGGATAGGGTTGAAGGTGGAAATTAGTGCGGAAGAGAAAGCAGAAGATGACGCCAAGTGTAGACAGTGCGAGATCGAGGAGAAAATGAAAAATATGATGGCGGTCCAGGGTGGGCTCATGGAGAAAATCGCAGAGCTGGAGAATGCATTGGCGAAGGAGCGAGAGAAAACGTCAGCCATGGAGGAAAGGCTCCGGGCAGCCGAGAAAGGCCTATCGAAGGTCGTGAAGGGGAACGAAGACGCAGGTGACGGCGGAAGCATTATGGCGACGACCCCCCCGTGCGGGAGAGATGAGGGAAACAGGCATGACAAAGGCAGATACATTGGCCACAGGGCCCAGCTACCGTGAAGTAGTTTTGAGGGAGGGAGGGAGCAAACCAGCAGCCGTGACTCACGCTAGTCACCTAGTCGGCAGCCAGGTGCAGGTTTCAGAAGGAATGTCTGAACAGGTCATCATCGCCGGTGACTCAAATTTAGTCCGATGCGCAGCCGCAATGAAAGAAAGGGTGAAAGGCGACAAGAGAGTTGCGATAGGGACGTTCCCAGGACAAACGCTGGGGACAGTAATGAGTCAAGCGGGTGAACAACTCTCAGCTAAAGCTAACAATCGTAACCTCGTTGTAATTGCGGGAGGGTTAAATGACGTCCTGAAAAAAGAATCGTCAGGACTAGCGACGACCTTGGCGAAAGGGGTGGATGACATGCGCACCGTGTCCCCCCAGGTGCAAATTGTAGTATGCACAGTACGGGAAGTACCAGTACGCAACGTCAACCTGCAAAGAGCGGTAGTCGACGCAAACAAAGAGATATGGCGAATTAGTCGAGAGAAGGGGTTCGAGGTAGTGGATTTAAACAGGGAAGTGCACAGGTGGGGTGGATTCCAAAGAGACAAGATTTATTTCGATAAGAGGCTTGGACACGAGGTGGGCTGGCGACTGGCAGGACGCGCAGTAGCTTTTTTGGGGGGCTCACGGGCCCTTCGGAGTCCGGGGTAGCTCGTAACAGGGAAAACAACCAGGAGGACGCTTTGACAGGTAGAATTGCGAAAAACCAGAAAAAAGGTAAAAGAAAAAGGAAAAAGGCGCGTGTTGCAATTAGTTACATAAACATGCAGGGTGGCAGAAAGAAGGCAAAATGGTTAGAGATTGAGGAGCAGTTAAACAAAGAACAGATAGGCGTGTATGCGGTTACAGAAACACACCTTAGAGACTTGGAAGAGCCACCACATATTAAAAATTATGTTTGGGAAGGGTGTAACAGGACCATATCGGAAAAGAAAGGTGGGGGTGTAGGAATGCTAATTCACCGCGGAGCCAAATGGGTTAGAGTGAAACAGACGTGTTCAGAGCACCTCTGGGTTCTGGGCACAGTAGGTGGAAAGGAAACGTGGCTAGGGGTAGCCTACTTGTGGACGGGGAATAACTGCAGAGAAAAGAATCAGGAGATAGTGGATTGCATGAGTGCGGATATTAAGGAATTTGGTAATGGGGCAGAAATCATCCTTCTAGGGGACATGAATGCCCACATACATGACCTTGACGGATATTCAGACACCAATGGGAAGTTATTACTAGATCTTTGCGAGCAACATAGTCTGGAGATAGTTAACACAGGGCCTAAATGTGACGGCCAGATCACATGGGAAGTCGGAAACAAGCAATCAAGTATTGATTATTGTCTCATGACTGAAGGAATTTACCACAAACTGACAGAAATGAGGATAGACGAGGAAGGCATTAACAGCTTGGGTAGTGATCATAAACGAATAACATTACAAATGGGATACGAAACTAAAAATATGAGCATGGAATCAAAGTCTGGCAGCTCGTATTTAAATGACAAACAAATAATAAATATAGCCGCAAGAGTCGAGAAAGAAGTAGGCGAAATACCAGGCAAGGACTGGGAGTATAGGGAGCTGTTACATCTAATGACGAAGGAGATAGGGAAAGAGAAGAAAACCGTTTGCTGGAAAGGAAAAAGGAAGCCAAAAAGTTGGTGGAACAAGGAAATCCGGGAGGCGATTGAGAAGCGACGCGAAGCATCACGGGAGCATAGAAAGGCAAAAAAGGAGAAGCGGCCGCAGGACGAAGTCAAAAAAATATGGGAAATATATTTGGAGAAAAAATCCCTTGTACAGAAATTGGTAGAGGCAAAAATTAAAGGTGAAAGTGAACGCTGGATGACAGAGATACACGAAAAAAAGGAGGCCGCGCCTAGGATTTTTTGGAGCCACATAAAGGCGCTAGGTAGGAAGTCTGTCACAACGCAACAACATATTCTAGATGAAGGAGGAAATCAATTGGAAGGGTACGAAGCGCTAGGTTACATCCAAAAGGTAACAGCCGATTCGTTTCAAAAGAGCGTCCAGGGGATCTCCCCAGTGAGTAAAAGTGTGGCGGAGAAAGCAACAGAGGAAGAGCTAGTACTAGATAATTTCAACTGGAAAAAGGCCGAAGGAAAAATTCCAAAGCGCACTGCCGCGGGTTTAGATGGGATTCCCGTTAGCCTCATTAACGAACTAGGACATAACACTAAAGAAGCATTGTTAAAAGCAGTAGAAAAAAGCTTAAAGGACGGACAAATACCGGACAGTTGGCGACAAAGTAGAATGAACTTAATCTATAAAGGCAAGGGAGAAAAGGACAAGATTCGCTCGTATAGGCCACTAACCATTACATCGGTACTATACAGGTTGGCGATGCAAGCAGTAAAAATGAAAATAGAAACATGGGCCGAACATAACCATATTTTGGGAGAACTTCAGAACGGATTTCGAGTCGACAGGCGGTTAGACGATAACCTGTTTGTTCTCACTCAGTGTATAGAAATATCTAAAATAGAGAATAGGCCCTTGTACGTGGCTTTTCTAGACATCACTGGGGCATACGACAACGTTAATCAGAAAATTTTGTGGGATATATTGAAAGGAATGGGCATGGGCGACGACTGTATACAGCTTTTGAGGGAGATATACCGAGAAAATACAGTTTGCATAGAGTGGGAAGGAATGCGTAGCAAAGAGAACGTTGAGGTTAGCAGGGGTCTGAGACAGGGATGTCCTTTGTCCCCACTGTTATTCATGCTGTACATGGTGAGTATGGAAAAAGCGCTAGAAGGTAGCAACATTGGTTTTAATCTGTCACACAAACAGGGCGGCATGATGATTGAGCAGAAGCTTCCAGGTTTATTTTATGCGGACGATATCGTCTTATTTGCGGACAGTCGAGATGATATACAGCAGCTGGCGAATATATGCGGAAGGGAAGGTGAAGCTCTTGGACTAGGATTCAGTGTAACGAAGTGTGGTTTGATGGTATTCAATGATCCCTGTGATCAGACGGTGTCCATACAAGGCCAAGAAATACCGAGGGTAAGTGAATACAAGTACCTTGGAGTATGGGTAAATGAGAGTGATAGATACATGGAGGTACAGGAAAAAGCCTCGGCAGCAAAAGGAAAGAGGAATGCGGCAATAATGAAGCACAGAGCGTTGTGGGGATACAATAGGTATGAGGTGCTTCGAGGTCTGTGGAAGGGTGTAATGGTTCCAGGGCTTACTTTTGGGAACTCAGTGGTGTGCATGAGGGCAGAGGTGCAATCGGGAATGGATGTAAATCAAAGGACTGTGGGACGCCTCGCGTTGGGTGCTCACGGGAAGACGACAAACGAGGCTGTAAAGGGCGATATGGGGTGGGCAGGTTTTGAGGCGAGGGAAGCGCAGAGCAAAATAAGGTTCGAAGAAAGGCTAAGAAATATGAAGGAGAGTACATGGGCAGAGAAGGTGTTCCGTTATTTGTATAGGAAGAGCGTGGACACACAGTGGAGAAAAAGAACTAGAAGACTCACTAGTAAGTATACGGCTGGTATTGTAAGCCATATGTCAACAAAGAGCGTTAAGGGAAAAGTCAGGGAGGCGGAGAGGATTTACTGGATGGCAGCTATGGAGAAAAAACCGGCTTTGAGTAACTACCGAAAGGGCAAAAATGAAATAAGGAGGGAGGCATTTTACGATAATTCAAGGGGAAGCGCTTTACTGTTTGAAGCGAGATCGGGTTGCCTTAGAACGCGTAGTTATAAAGCAAGATTCAGTGAAGAAGAAGAACAATGCACATGCTGCGGGAAAGATAAGGAAACGGCGGAACATGTTCTGATTGAATGTGGAGATATCCACCCAGGTGTACGTTTGGGCACGAACCTACAGGAAGCCTTGGGTTTTAGGGACAACAATGGAAAGCTGAACACACCCGCGATTGAAATAAGTAAGAGACGGTTAGAGTATTGGTGGCAGAAAATTAGAGAGAAAAGACAAAAATAAATATTGAAAAAATAAAATATGGACAGTGTGCCGTAAATGGCAGAGAACTTAAGCTGAAAATTTACCTTTTTTCCATTAAGATAGAATTTATCAAAGTAGAGGCATTAGGCCAACATAAAAAAAAAGAAAAAAAGATTTTTTTTTTGTCGAGCCTGGTGGCATACTTGTCACCACCCCGTTATAAAGGGGACGCTCATAGCATCCATCCATCCACTAGCGAGGTGAGGCACCTTCGTCGAGGTCGGACGTGTTTTTGGAGAGCTCCGGAATGACAGCTACAGATAAGTGTTTTTGCATGTTTCCAGCTTGCCTCTGTATGTAGCGTTATGAGAACGTAAGGCGCTAGCGTAAAGCTTGATTAGGTCTAGTACGGTGTACGTTTTTTTTTTAGTATTCTGTACTGTGTCTTTTTTTTTCTCCAGCCACCACGTGGCTGAGGCCTGCGCGTAGACCGACCACGTGCATGCGCAGGTGCTGTGAAGTGTAGCGTATTTATTTATTATTGTGGTTCTTTTTGGCTTGGACCAGTGTATTTTAGTACAGTTTTCTAACACGTGGGCATCGGTAAACTGAGCTAGCCATGGTCAAAAAGACCGTAAAGTGTTCCGAGTGCGGGATAGGGAGGAAGGTGGAAATTAGTGCGGAAGAGAAAGCAGAAGATGACGCCAAGTGTAGACAGTGCGAGTTCGAGGAGAAAATGAAAAATATGATGGCGGTCCAGAGTGGGCTCATGGAGAAAATCGCAGAGCTGGAGAATGCATTTGCGAAGGAGCGAGAGAAAACGTCAGCCATGGAGGAAAGGCTCCGGGCAGCCGAGAAAGGCCTATCGAAGGTCGTGAAGGGGAACGAAGACGCAGGTGACGGCGGAAGCATTATGGCGACGACCCCCCGTGCGGGAGAGATGAGGGAAACAGGCATGACAAAGGCAGATACATTGGCCACAGGGCCCAGCTACCGGGAAGTAGTTTTGAGGGAGGGAGGGAGCAAACCAGCAGCCGTGACTCACGCTAGTCACCTAGTCGGCAGCCAGGTGCAGGTTTCAGAAGGAATGTCTGAACAGGTCATCATCGCCGGTGACTCAAATTTAGTCCGATGCGCAGCCGCAATGAAAGAAAGGGTGAAAGGCGACAAGAGAGTTGCGATAGGGACGTTCCCAGGACAAACGCTGGGGACAGTAATGAGTCAAGCGGGTGAACAACTCTCAGCTAAAGCTAACAATCGTAACCTCGTTGTAATTGCGGGAGGGTTAAATGACGTCCTGAAAAAAGAATCGTCAGGACTAGCGACGACCTTGGCGAAAGGGGTGGATGACATGCGCACCGTGTCCCCCCAGGTGCAAATTGTAGTATGCACAGTACGGGAAGTACCAGTACGCAACGTCAACCTGCAAAGAGCGGTAGTCGACGCAAACAAAGAGATATGGCGAATTAGTCGAGAGAAGGGGTTCGAGGTAGTGGATTTAAACAGGGAAGTGCACAGGTGGGGTGGATTCCAAAGAGACAAGATTCATTTCGATAAGAGGCTTGGACACGAGGTGGGCTGGCGACTGGCAGGACGCGCAGTAGCTTTTTTGGGGGGCTCACGGGCCCTTCGGAGTCCGGGGTAGCTCGTAACAGGGAAAACAACCAGGAGGACGCTTTGACAGGTAGAATTGCGAAAAACCAGAAAAAAGGTAAAAGAAAAAGGAAAAAGGCGCGTGTTGCAATTAGTTACATAAACATGCAGGGTGGCAGAAAGAAGGCAAAATGGTTAGAGATTGAGGAGCAGTTAAACAAAGAACAGATAGGCGTGTATGCGGTTACAGAAACACACCTTAGAGACTTGGAAGAGCCACCACATATTAAAAATCATGTTTGGGAAGGGTGTAACAGGACCATATCGGAAAAGAAAGGTGGGGGTGTAGGAATGCTAATTCACCGCGGAGCCAAATGGGTTAGAGTGAAACAGACGTGTTCAGAGCACCTCTGGGTTCTGGGCACAGTAGGTGGAAAGGAAACGTGGCTAGGGGTAGCCTACTTGTGGACGGGGAATAACTGCAGAGAAAAGAATCAGGAGATAGTGGATTGCATGAGTGCGGATATTAAAGAATTTGGTAATGGGGCCGAAATCATCCTTCTAGGGGACATGAATGCCCGCATACATGACCTTGACGGATATTCAGACACCAATGGGAAGTTATTACTAGATCTTTGCGAGCAACATAGTCTGGATATAGTTAACACGGGGCCTAAATGTGACGGCCAGATCACATGGGAAGTCGGAAACAAGCAATCAAGTATTGATTATTGTCTCATGACTGAAGGAATTTACCACAAACTGACAGAAATGAGGATAGATGAGGAAGGCATTAACAGCTTGGGTAGTGATCATAAACGAATAACATTACAAATGGGATACGAAACTAAAAATATGAGCATGGAATCAGTCTGGCAGCTCGTATTTAAATGACAAACAAATAATAAATATAGCCGCAAGAGTCGAGGAAGAAGTTGGCGAAATACCAGGCAAGGACTGGGAGTATAGGGAGCTGTTGCATCTAATGACGAAGGAGATAGGGAAAGAGAAGAAAACCGTTTGCTAAAAAGGAAAAAGGAAGCCAAAAAGTTGGTGGAACAAGGAAATCCGGGAGGCGATCGAGAAGCGACGCGAAGCATCACGGGAGCATAGAAAGGCAAAAAAGGAGAAGCGGCCGCAGGACGAAGTCAAAAAAATATGGGAAATATATTTGGAGAAAAAATCCCTTGTACAGAAATTGGTAGAGGCAAAAATTAAAGGTGAAAGTGAACGCTGGATGACAGAGATACACGAAAAAAAGGAGGCCGCGCCTAGGATTTTTTGGAGCCACATAAAGGCGCTAGGTAGGAAGTCTGTCACAACGCAACAACATATTCTAGATGAAGGAGGAAATCAATTGGAAGGGTACGAAGCGCTAGGTTACATCCAAAAGGTAACAGCCGATTCGTTTCAAAAGAGCGTCCAGGGGATCTCCCCGGTGAGTAAAAGGGTGGCGGAGAAAGCAACAGAGGAAGAGCTAGTACTAGATAATTTCAACTGGAAAAAGGCCGAAGGAAAAATTCCAAAGCGCACTGCCGCGGGTTTAGATGGGATTCCCGTTAGCCTCATTAACGAACTAGGACATAACACTAAAGAAGCATTGTTAAAAGCAGTAGAAAAAAGCTTAAAGGACGGACAAATACCGGACAGTTGGCGACAAAGTAGAATGAACTTAATCTATAAAGGCAAGGGAGAAAAGGACAAGATTCGCTCGTATAGACCACTAACCATTACATCGGTACTATACAGGTTGGCGATGCAAGCAGTAAAAATGAAAATAGAAACATGGGCCGAACATAACGATATTTTGGGAGAACTTCAGAACGGATTTCGAGTCGACAGGCGGTTAGACGATAACCTGTTTGTTCTCACTCAGTGTATAGAAATATCTAAAATAGAGAATAGGCCCTTGTACGTGGCTTTTCTAGACATCACTGGGGCATACGACAACGTTAATCAGGAAATTTTGTGGGATATATTGAAAGGAATGGGCATGGGCGACGACTGTATACAGCTTTTGAGGGAGATATACCGAGAAAATACAGTTTGCATAGAGTGGGAAGGAATGCGTAGCAAAGAGAACGCTGAGGTTAGCAGGGGTCTGAGACAGGGATGTCCTTTGTCCCCACTGTTATTCATGCTGTACATGGTGAGTATGGAAAAAGCGCTAGAAGTTAGCAACATTGGTTTTAATCTGTCACACAAACAGGGCGGCATGATGATTGAGCAGAAGCTTCCAGGTTTATTTTATGCGGACGATATCGTCTTATTTGCGGACAGTCGAGATGATATACAGCAGCTGGCGAATATATGCGGAAGGGAAGGTGAAGCTCTTGGACTAGGATTCAGTGTAACGAAGTGTGGTTTGATGGTATTTAATGATCCCTGTGATCAGACGGTGTCCATACAAGGCCAAGAAATACCGAGGGTAAGTGAATACAAGTACCTTGGAGTATGGGTAAATGAGAGTGATAGATACATGGAGGTACAGGAAAAAGCCTCGGCAGCAAAAGGAAAGAGGAATGCGGCAATAATGAAGCACAGAGCGTTGTGGGGATACAATAGGTATGAGGTGCTTCGAGGTCTGTGGAAGGGTGTAATGGTTCCAGGGCTTACTTTTGGGAACTCAGTGGTGTGCATGAGGGCAGAGGTGCAATCGGGAATGGATGTAAATCAAAGGACTGTGGGACGCCTCGCGTTGGGTGCTCACGGGAAGACGACAAACGAGGCTGTAAAGGGCGATATGGGGTGGGCAGGTTTTGAGGCGAGGGAAGCGCAGAGCAAAATAAGGTTCGAAGAAAGGCTAAGAAATATGAAGGAGAGTAGATGGGCAGAGAAGGTGTTCCGTTATTTGTATAGGAAGAGCGTGGACACACAGTGGAGAAAAAGAACTAGAAGACTCACTAGTAAGTATACGGCTGGTATTGTAAGCCATATGTCAACAAAGAGCGTTAAGGGAAAAGTCAGGGAGGCGGAGAGGATTTACTGGATGGCAGCTATGGAGAAAAAACCGGCTTTGAGTAACTACCGAAAGGGCAAAAATGAAATAAGGAGGGAGGCATTTTACGATAATTCAAGGGGAAGCGCTTTACTGTTTGAAGCGAGATCGGGTTGCCTTAGAACGCGTAGTTATAAAGCAAGATTCAGTGAAGAAGAAGAACAATGCACATGCTGCGGGAAAGATAAGGAAACGGCGGAACATGTTCTGATTGAATGTGGAGATATCCACCCAGGTGTACGTTTGGGCACGAACCTACAGGAAGCCTTGGGTTTTAGGGACAACAATGGAAAGCTGAACACACCCGCGATTGAAATAAGTAAGAGACGGTTAGAGTATTGGTGGCAGAAAATTAGAGAGAAAAGACAAAAATAAATATTGAAAAAATAAAATATGGACAGTGTGCCGTAAATGGCAGAGAACTTAAGCTGAAAATTTACCTTTTTTCCATTAAGATAGAATTTATCAAAGTAGAGGCATTAGGCCAACATAAAAAAAAAGAAAAAAAGATTTTTTTTTTGTCGAGCCTGGTGGCATACTTGTCACCACCCCGTTATAAAGGGGACGCTCATAGCATCCATCCATCCACTAGCGAGGTGAGGCACCTTCGTCGAGGTCGGACGTGTTTTTGGAGAGCTCCGGAATGACAGCTACAGATAAGTGTTTTTGCATGTTTCCAGCTTGCCTCTGTATGTAGCGTTATGAGAACGTAAGGCGCTAGCGTAAAGCTTGATTAGGTCTAGTACGGTGTACGTTTTTTTTTTAGTATTCTGTACTGTGTCTTTTTTTTTCTCCAGCCACCACGTGGCTGAGGCCTGCGCGTAGACCGACCACGTGCATGCGCAGGTGCTGTGAAGTGTAGCGTATTTATTTATTATTGTGGTTCTTTTTGGCTTGGACCAGTGTATTTTAGTACAGTTTTCTAACACGTGGGCATCGGTAAACTGAGCTAGCCATGGTCAAAAAGACCGTAAAGTGTTCCGAGTGCGGGATAGGGAGGAAGGTGGAAATTAGTGCGGAAGAGAAAGCAGAAGATGACGCCAAGTGTAGACAGTGCGAGTTCGAGGAGAAAATGAAAAATATGATGGCGGTCCAGAGTGGGCTCATGGAGAAAATCGCAGAGCTGGAGAATGCATTTGCGAAGGAGCGAGAGAAAACGTCAGCCATGGAGGAAAGGCTCCGGGCAGCCGAGAAAGGCCTATCGAAGGTCGTGAAGGGGAACGAAGACGCAGGTGACGGCGGAAGCATTATGGCGACGACCCCCCGTGCGGGAGAGATGAGGGAAACAGGCATGACAAAGGCAGATACATTGGCCACAGGGCCCAGCTACCGGGAAGTAGTTTTGAGGGAGGGAGGGAGCAAACCAGCAGCCGTGACTCACGCTAGTCACCTAGTCGGCAGCCAGGTGCAGGTTTCAGAAGGAATGTCTGAACAGGTCATCATCGCCGGTGACTCAAATTTAGTCCGATGCGCAGCCGCAATGAAAGAAAGGGTGAAAGGCGACAAGAGAGTTGCGATAGGGACGTTCCCAGGACAAACGCTGGGGACAGTAATGAGTCAAGCGGGTGAACAACTCTCAGCTAAAGCTAACAATCGTAACCTCGTTGTAATTGCGGGAGGGTTAAATGACGTCCTGAAAAAAGAATCGTCAGGACTAGCGACGACCTTGGCGAAAGGGGTGGATGACATGCGCACCGTGTCCCCCCAGGTGCAAATTGTAGTATGCACAGTACGGGAAGTACCAGTACGCAACGTCAACCTGCAAAGAGCGGTAGTCGACGCAAACAAAGAGATATGGCGAATTAGTCGAGAGAAGGGGTTCGAGGTAGTGGATTTAAACAGGGAAGTGCACAGGTGGGGTGGATTCCAAAGAGACAAGATTCATTTCGATAAGAGGCTTGGACACGAGGTGGGCTGGCGACTGGCAGGACGCGCAGTAGCTTTTTTGGGGGGCTCACGGGCCCTTCGGAGTCCGGGGTAGCTCGTAACAGGGAAAACAACCAGGAGGACGCTTTGACAGGTAGAATTGCGAAAAACCAGAAAAAAGGTAAAAGAAAAAGGAAAAAGGCGCGTGTTGCAATTAGTTACATAAACATGCAGGGTGGCAGAAAGAAGGCAAAATGGTTAGAGATTGAGGAGCAGTTAAACAAAGAACAGATAGGCGTGTATGCGGTTACAGAAACACACCTTAGAGACTTGGAAGAGCCACCACATATTAAAAATCATGTTTGGGAAGGGTGTAACAGGACCATATCGGAAAAGAAAGGTGGGGGTGTAGGAATGCTAATTCACCGCGGAGCCAAATGGGTTAGAGTGAAACAGACGTGTTCAGAGCACCTCTGGGTTCTGGGCACAGTAGGTGGAAAGGAAACGTGGCTAGGGGTAGCCTACTTGTGGACGGGGAATAACTGCAGAGAAAAGAATCAGGAGATAGTGGATTGCATGAGTGCGGATATTAAAGAATTTGGTAATGGGGCCGAAATCATCCTTCTAGGGGACATGAATGCCCGCATACATGACCTTGACGGATATTCAGACACCAATGGGAAGTTATTACTAGATCTTTGCGAGCAACATAGTCTGGATATAGTTAACACGGGGCCTAAATGTGACGGCCAGATCACATGGGAAGTCGGAAACAAGCAATCAAGTATTGATTATTGTCTCATGACTGAAGGAATTTACCACAAACTGACAGAAATGAGGATAGATGAGGAAGGCATTAACAGCTTGGGTAGTGATCATAAACGAATAACATTACAAATGGGATACGAAACTAAAAATATGAGCATGGAATCAGTCTGGCAGCTCGTATTTAAATGACAAACAAATAATAAATATAGCCGCAAGAGTCGAGGAAGAAGTTGGCGAAATACCAGGCAAGGACTGGGAGTATAGGGAGCTGTTGCATCTAATGACGAAGGAGATAGGGAAAGAGAAGAAAACCGTTTGCTAAAAAGGAAAAAGGAAGCCAAAAAGTTGGTGGAACAAGGAAATCCGGGAGGCGATCGAGAAGCGACGCGAAGCATCATGGGAGCATAGAAAGGCAAAAAAGGAGAAGCGGCCGCAGGACGAAGTCAAAAAAATATGGGAAATATATTTGGAGAAAAAATCCCTTGTACAGAAATTGGTAGAGGCAAAAATTAAAGGTGAAAGTGAACGCTGGATGACAGAGATACACGAAAAAAAGGAGGCCGCGCCTAGGATTTTTTGGAGCCACATAAAGGCGCTAGGTAGGAAGTCTGTCACAACGCAACAACATATTCTAGATGAAGGAGGAAATCAATTGGAAGGGTACGAAGCGCTAGGTTACATCCAAAAGGTAACAGCCGATTCGTTTCAAAAGAGCGTCCAGGGGATCTCCCCGGTGAGTAAAAGGGTGGCGGAGAAAGCAACAGAGGAAGAGCTAGTACTAGATAATTTCAACTGGAAAAAGGCCGAAGGAAAAATTCCAAAGCGCACTGCCGCGGGTTTAGATGGGATTCCCGTTAGCCTCATTAACGAACTAGGACATAACACTAAAGAAGCATTGTTAAAAGCAGTAGAAAAAAGCTTAAAGGACGGACAAATACCGGACAGTTGGCGACAAAGTAGAATGAACTTAATCTATAAAGGCAAGGGAGAAAAGGACAAGATTCGCTCGTATAGACCACTAACCATTACATCGGTACTATACAGGTTGGCGATGCAAGCAGTAAAAATGAAAATAGAAACATGGGCCGAACATAACGATATTTTGGGAGAACTTCAGAACGGATTTCGAGTCGACAGGCGGTTAGACGATAACCTGTTTGTTCTCACTCAGTGTATAGAAATATCTAAAATAGAGAATAGGCCCTTGTACGTGGCTTTTCTAGACATCACTGGGGCATACGACAACGTTAATCAGGAAATTTTGTGGGATATATTGAAAGGAATGGGCATGGGCGACGACTGTATACAGCTTTTGAGGGAGATATACCGAGAAAATACAGTTTGCATAGAGTGGGAAGGAATGCGTAGCAAAGAGAACGCTGAGGTTAGCAGGGGTCTGAGACAGGGATGTCCTTTGTCCCCACTGTTATTCATGCTGTACATGGTGAGTATGGAAAAAGCGCTAGAAGTTAGCAACATTGGTTTTAATCTGTCACACAAACAGGGCGGCATGATGATTGAGCAGAAGCTTCCAGGTTTATTTTATGCGGACGATATCGTCTTATTTGCGGACAGTCGAGATGATATACAGCAGCTGGCGAATATATGCGGAAGGGAAGGTGAAGCTCTTGGACTAGGATTCAGTGTAACGAAGTGTGGTTTGATGGTATTTAATGATCCCTGTGATCAGACGGTGTCCATACAAGGCCAAGAAATACCGAGGGTAAGTGAATACAAGTACCTTGGAGTATGGGTAAATGAGAGTGATAGATACATGGAGGTACAGGAAAAAGCCTCGGCAGCAAAAGGAAAGAGGAATGCGGCAATAATGAAGCACAGAGCGTTGTGGGGATACAATAGGTATGAGGTGCTTCGAGGTCTGTGGAAGGGTGTAATGGTTCCAGGGCTTACTTTTGGGAACTCAGTGGTGTGCATGAGGGCAGAGGTGCAATCGGGAATGGATGTAAATCAAAGGACTGTGGGACGCCTCGCGTTGGGTGCTCACGGGAAGACGACAAACGAGGCTGTAAAGGGCGATATGGGGTGGGCAGGTTTTGAGGCGAGGGAAGTGCAGAGCAAAATAAGGTTCGAAGAAAGGCTAAGAAATATGAAGGAGAGTAGATGGGCAGAGAAGGTGTTCCGTTATTTGTATAGGAAGAGCGTGGACACACAGTGGAGAAAAAGAACTAGAAGACTCACTAGTAAATATACGGCTGGTATTGTGAGCCATATGTCAACAAAGAGCGTTAAGAGAAAAGTCAGGGAGGCGGAGAGGATTTACTGGATGGCAGCTATGGAGAAAAAACCGGCTTTGAGTAACTACCGAAAGGGCAAAAATGAAATAAGGAGGGAGGCATTTTACGATAATTCAAGGGGAAGCGCTTTACTGTTTGAAGCGAGATCGGGTTGCCTTAGAACGCGTAGTTATAAAGCAAGATTCAGTAAAGAAGAAGAACAATGCACATGCTGCGGGAAAGATAAGGAAACGGCGGAGCATGTTCTGATTGAATGTGGAGATATCCACCCAGGTGTACGTTTGGGCACGAGCCTACAGGAAGCCTTGGGTTTTAGGGACAACAATGGAAAGCTGAACACACCCGCGATTGAAATAAGTAAGAGACGGTTAGAGTATTGGTGGCAGAAAATTAGAGAGAAAGGACAAAAATAAATATTGGAAAAATAAAATATGGACAGTGTGCCGTAAATGGCAGAGAACTTAAGCTGAAAATTTACCTTTTTTCCATTAAGATAGAATTTATCGAAGTAGAGGCATTAGGCCAACATAAAAAAAACAGGAAAAAAGATTTTTTTTTTTTTGTCGAGCCTGGTGGCATACTTGTCACCACCCCGTTATAAAGGGGACGCTCATAGCATCCATCCATCCATCCGGCTGCCGCACCCTGCACAAAACTGTCCAGGGAACTTTTTTTACCACGCGATTCAAACACGCTCTATACCAGCATAAACTAGACGTATGCCAGTACCTAAATCCTAGAAAGCAATTGGATATCTTCAAGCACGTCTCCAGGGTCGCGATTCAAATGCTGTAAAACAGCCGATATTTCTGAGAGCGCCCATAGGCGCTGTGCATTATTTTTAATAAGCTAGGGAACTCGCACTCTTTCAACTGCAATACTGTAACTCCGGCAGAAGAAAGGTTCATGCAGTTGCTACTTGAAACCGTGAAAGCAATGAGAAAATCAGAAAGGGAGAGGAGTTATTATTGTTTTTCTCTCCGGTCCCTTAGAGTGACGCGGGGCCCTGCCCCCACCGTGCGGGAAAGCGTGCCTCCTGCTCGTGAGCCGGAATCTTGGGGTCTTCTTGAAAGTTTTTCTCAATAATTTTTGTAACATAGCCTAGGATTTTACCAACTCAACTAACGTTCATGAAGCTTTCATCATATTTTTAATGCCATAAGCATTTATTTCCAAATGGTTCATAGTTATTTATTGGTTTCAGTTTATTTGTTGGCTGTGCTAGTAGCATAGTCATAAACTTCTTTCAAGTTGAGGCTTTACCGTTCCTTATGCATGCTGGTGACTCTCTTTGTATGTGTACGTGTACACAAGCTCTCCCCCCCCCCCCCTCACCGCAACACTACGCAAGGGGTCTGTGTGATTTTGGCAGCTGAAGTGAGTTCTGACACCAATAAGACGCCCAAATTGAGCACTCCTATGGTTTTATGCTTGAAAGAACTTTCTTCAGTGGTAATGTTTGGTCGGTGATGAGTTCTATCTCATAAATAGAAACGTGTTGCCCAGGCTTGATAAGGACAAGAAATGAAAAAAAAACTTGTGAATACTTTATTCATTATCTATCGTTTCAATGTATACAATGTGCATTTATGACTGAATACTGTGCTTGAACATATCTACTCGCCTTGTGTTACGATCTTGGCATTGATATCTGTTTATAGGCATAATTTGCAAATTTGTGCGCTCCATGATTTTTTATATTTGTATCGGGATATGTATATAGGTTGCACGCATTTTGTGGTGGCTGTTGTGTTTGATGTTTCGTGAATTCATCTCAAATGTGTGCACAATGAATGTCTAAAAATCTTTGTATTAGTTAGGCACATTGAGGAAATAGATCACAATACAGTTTTACAACATAACATTTTTTTGACAAACGAGCTGCGTTGTTTTTGCATGTGCATTTTTTTCTATATGCTACAGCTTTGTCGAGCCTATCACTTTACATAGGTAATTTACCTTACCTGTGGAAGGTAAGGGAGGTAGTTCTACTTCTCAAATCAGCTTAGAAAAACTTACCAACCAACTATCACCCCATTTCTCTTACCAGCACGTGCTTCGAACTACTATATAATATTTGTAATCTGAAGCAACCTCAATTTTCTTAAAAATAACACCTCATTTTCGCCTTCACAACATGGTGTCAAGAAATCATTATCATGTGAGACTCAACTCCTACCTTTCACTCATGTAATTCTTGATCGTTCATTATCCGGGGACAGCATTTGTTATAGATTTTGCAAAAGCGTTGGATGAAGTGTGTCATAAACTTCTCATCCACAAGTTACGGAACTCAAATCGTGACATTAACCTACTGAAGTAGGTTGGATGCTTCCTTGCTAGTCGCTTACAGTACGTTACCGCCAAGGGCTACAATTTATAAATGTGCCATATTACCTCAGGAGTGTCCCAAGAGTTGGTATTCGGTCCTTTGTTGTTTCTAATATATAATATTGACCTACCCTCTCAAGTAACTTCTAGTATCCTTTTTTAGCTGCTGGTTGTGATACTTTTACAGAAATTACTTCAGACGACTATTGTTATCACCTACACTCCGATTTAAATATACACACGACTGGGCACGGCGGGAATGCACGTCTGGGCACGGCGGCAACGAAAGAATGCGGTTCACTGACAAACCTCTGCTGCTTGCTGTGCAGTTCCTCGGCATCCTGCGCACTGCGTACGTCAGTGAGCATACCGTTGTCGAGGCGGCTAGGCATCAGTCCGGGGATTTCTACTGTCATGACGCTGGGTATCAGCGTTTGACACCGCCCATCAGACCACCACTTCATTCGACGTCACCAAGTGCAGAAGCCGGCACGCATCCTTCGGATGGAGCGACACCATGCGGAACCAGTATAAAGGGCCATTTTTTCGAATGCCCTACCACTGGGCACGGCGGCACCGAAAGAATGCGGTTCGCTGACAAACCTATGCTTTTTGCTGTGCAGGTGAGGAAATGTTACGGCAAGTGTTTCCGTTCAAGCGATCCTTTTCTGCTAGTGCTGCCGTGCCCATGGCTGTGTTGCTTGCTTGATATTGCTGTTATCTGTCTCAGGAAGTTACTGCTTTTAGGGGGGGGGGGGACATTGAAACTAACCCTGTCCTGACACTGCACTAATATTAAAGTAGCTTAGGGAAATCGCAGCTGACATTAAAGATATAAAGGAAAACCGCCTGGTAGAAATTGAAAAAAAGGTGGACGCTTTGTCAAACCTTGAAGAAAAAGTCACTTCATGTCAGAACCGGCTCACGCATATGAACCAAGTTGTTCTAACGCTTGAAAGGAAGATAGACGATTTAGAGAACCGCAGTAGAAGACCTAATTTGGTCATTTTTGGGCTACCAGAACCAAAGGTTGAAAACGGTGGATCCCTGGAAACAGCCGTAAATAAAGGTATCTTTCAAGACCTTCTCGAACTGGAACCAGTAGCGATAGAACGAATTCACCGATTAGGTCGTCCATCTCCGAATAAGAAATGACCGGTCATCCTGAGACTGCCCGATACGAGAGATAAAACATTAATTTTTAAACAATGCCACAAACTGAAGAACTCTCCTATATCAATAAGTGAGAACTATTCGCAGAAAGCTCGTGAAGTTAGGCGGAAGCTTTGGGCAAGTGCGAAGGAAAACCGGGAGAGAGGGGACAAAGTTTCCTTGGCTTTTGACAAATTGTACATCAATAAAGTGGCGTATGTTTGGAACGAGGAAACAAATGATAGAGTTGCTGCTCAAAAAAACGACGAAGAAAATTCACGCCGACCAATGACCCGTCGTCACGCGCAAAAGCTAAGGTAGACGCTAGTTTCTCCGACTGCCAAGGCAATGTTTTAAAGATTCCGTGTCTAGAAATCAACCGTCCATCCTACATAAATTCGATTTCAGCCACAAAAAAACACCTGCGTATCGTCAATTTCAACGCTCGTAGCGTAGTAAACAAGACAGATATACTTGAAATTCAACTGCTATGGCATGATCCACACAATGCAATCATAACAGAAACTTGGTTACGTAGTGATATAACAAATGAACTAGTCTTTCCACCCAATTACAAAGTGTTTCGCAAAGATAGAATGCACAGAGGCGCGGGTGTGGCTGTTCTAGTGAAAGATCAGATAGATGCGATGCTTATCGGTGACACTCCCGACCTGGAGTGCCTATGCGTCAAGTTATCATGTTGGGGCCATTGCTTCATGTTGTACGCATGTTACAGGCCACCTGACGCTACTCCAGATTATTTGATTAAACTTCAAGAGCACATGTCTTCTTACCAGAATAAGAAAATTTTATTAATTGGTGATCTGAACCAGCCTGGTGTCAATTGGGAGCTCCTCCAAGCATACAATGAGAGTGATGAAAACGCTAACATTATTTTCGACATTATGCTGACACATGATCTAATCCAAGTGGTTAATGAACCCACGCGTGTGCAAGGGTCATCCTGTTCTGTATTAGATGTTGTATTTCTAAACCGCGCATTTACTGAGCATATTGTGTCAATTGAGGTTGGTTTGTCAGATCATTCTCTTGTTGCGGTTTCTGTACCCATTGTCAAGAATGCTGTTCGCGAAATTCCCAAAACCATATCTATTAAAGATTATTCGAGAGCTGATGACGCCAGCGTCGTTGACTACATGGAAACTTGTCTTACGGGCTTTTCTGACACTGGCAATGAAGTTAGTGCTCTGTGGGCAACCTTTACTACAACGTGCAAGCATTGCATTGATACATTCATACCTACTAAGTCTAAAAAAGTCAATAAAAGTACACCATGGATGACGCGTGGCATAATTCAATTGAAGCGCAAAATCAAACGAATAAAGAAGAAACATGCGCGTACGGGGATTATTAGCACGCGTACGGATGTTATCAGTGAACTGCAAGACAAGCTAGCATGCGCTGTACCTTATTCGAAAGACCTATATTTCATTGCATTATTACCGAACTTCATAAAGAACGCGCCGAATAAGTTTTGGGACTACCCAAGCGACAGCAAGAAGTCTGTCACAAAAATCACAATTAATGGAACCATTGTTAACAACATGAATGCTATCGCACAACATTTTAACGAATATTTTCATAGCGTATTCACCAGTGGTAGTTCAGGGTTATCTTTAGACTCTGTAGTGTTTCAACGCCATGAGGCGAACTTCATTTCATACAATGGGATTGTGTCTATGTTGTTAAACTTAAAAACCAAAACAACTCCTGGCCCTGACGACATCCTAAATGTGTTCCTTAGGCGATACGCCGAAACTATTGCTAAATTCCTGGTTGTGTTATTCAGTGAATCTTTCCTATGTGCAAAAGTACCTAGCGATTGGAGGATGGCTCGAGTTGTCCCAGTCTTTAAGAAAGGCGATCGATCATTAATACAGAATTACCGCCCCATATCACTGACGTCATCATGCTGCAAAATTTTCGAGCACATAATCGCAAGTCGCATTAATGAATTCTTAGAAGAAAAGTCGATACTAACCACTTGTCAACATGGCTTCAGAAAAGGCTGCTCGACTATCACACAACTAGTTATAGTAATCGATTCATTTGCTAAAGCTTTGGATGCTAATGGTCAAATTGATGCTGTATTTTTGGATTTTAGTAAAGCTTTCGATAGGGTCATTCACGAAAAATCAATTATAAAGCTAAGAAACATTAAGCTTCCTGATATCTTAATTTCCTGGATCGCATACTATCTGAATAACCGTAACAGTATGTTTCAGTTGATGGACACAACTCGGGCTGTCTACCAGTTACTTCAGGTGTGCCCCAGGGCAGTGTCTTGGGTCCATTACTCTTTTTTTATATATTAATGACATCGTCACCGTCGTCACACCTGGAACACAAATAAGACTGTTTGCAGACGACTGCATTGTGTTTCGTACAATTAAATCTGTGGATGATCAGAAGGAACTAGATTTCAGCTTGAATAACATATCCATGTGGTGCGAAAAATGGGGCATGGCTGCAAATACCGACAAAACAGTCTCTCTTTGCATAACGCATAATAAGTATCCCCTCGGTCACGTGTACAAAATGGGGTCTGTCCCATTAAAACAAGTTGATAGCTACAAATACCTTGGCGTAACCTTCACTGCCACTTTATCTTGGAACCTTCATGTAGAGAACACATGCTCTGCTGCATTCCGCAAACTAGCTTACCTGCGACACAAAGTTAGAAATTCTCCTTCAAACGTTAAGTTACTCGCCTACCTAACATATATCCGCCCAAAACTAGAATATGCCTGCGTAGCATGGGACCCATATACTAAGCTCAATATCAACAAACTTGAGAGAATACAAAGAAAGTCGGTTCGTTTTATTCATTCTAAATACAAACGCTTTGACTCCCCGTATCAGCTAATGTTGGCTAATGAGATTCCTTCTCTTGAATCAAGAAGACAGAAGTACCGCTTTGATTTTTTACATAATCTAATTGACCACAAATTCAACCACAACTCTTCGCTTTACGTAAGCCCACTTTCCACAAGGGAAACACGGCACCATCACTCTGATGCATTAACACCTTTCTATGCTAGGACAGACACATATAAGTTTTCCTTTTTTCCACGGACTATTTCACAATGAAATTATCTGCCCGCACCATACAACTTGTGACGATGGGTGACATGTACTTTTCTGTATCTTTTTTATGTGCATACTATCACAATTTTGTTACTTTCCTTTGACTATGTTTGTATGGGCAATTATATATTAGTGTATATATATATGTGTGTATGTATGTATGTGTGTATTCGTGTGTATATTGTGTATATATATGTGTGTATATATGGTGTATGTATATGTGTATGTATAAGGATATAGATTTGTATGTTTATTTCTGTATGTATATACATATGTAAGCTTTAGTTTTGTGTACAATTATGTATGCCCGTCCTGCAAGGACCACGTCGTGGTCTGCAGTATGTTCTAAATAAAAAAATAAAAAAATATAATATCTAACTGGTGCAGCTTGTGGCTAATGGAACCAAATATTAACAAATGTGAAGTTAAGCATATATTTAGGTCACCTAACTCTTCTCAGGTATACTACTTAAATATTCTTCCTTGAGATCAAGTGACCTCGTACAATACTGAGAAATTCATATCACATTCAATCTTACTGTACTCATGGGCTTGTAATAGTGCAATGGTGAATGCCCGGCGCCCTACTCCAGCCAGGATGTAGGAAGGGAATACACCACTTGACATACGGAAGTTTTGTGTTATTTTGTCGAATGCGAGCAAGGGTTCGCCTCGGGGTAGGCGGACTGTGGAGGCAGCAAGCCACCCTAGCATGGTGCTCTGGGGTCGTCGTCCGCACAATGAAAATTCGGCGAACTCCTTTCTCAAACCACATTCCCACAAACACCAACGACACGCCGGGGAAAGGAGGGTAGGATGGACGCCGACCATGGTCGCAGGCTCAGCCGAGCTCCCAACGAAGGAGAATGAACATTTTTCTGTCTGCAAAGTCTACCCCTTCCCCCCTTTTTTTTTCTTCAATCAGTAGTCAGCTTGACGGAGGGATAATCATTACTGCGGGAGCAGGTTTTTTCTTGCCGAAGTGCCGGTGTGTGTACAAGCGCTAAGGAGTCAAAATCTTGTCCGAGTCGGATACGGGGCCGAATTCCGGCACTGCTTATGACGGAAATAACCAAAGCATGCAGCCAGTGACACAGTGCTTCCATTTTCGACTGGCTCGCTTCACATAAGGCCTTATGGTGGCTGCTCTACGCCTCATCATATTTTGGTTCTGGTTTTACTGGGCATTTGCTATTGAACATTATTTTTTGTGTATTCTCTTTCTATGGTGAGCCTAGTTGTTCTATTCAATCGTGTTCTTACCGATGAAACGGGCACACGGGAGAGGTTTTCCTACAGGATTTATTTCATTACAATAATATCATGAGATGAGAAGTGCGGGCGGGCGTGTCTACCCTCTCTATATGTAAAGTTTATTGGATTTTGTGGTACCACTCAAGCCTCGTGATGTTTTTCAGGCCGCGTGCAGTAGTTTATTCGTGTTTTAGGCCCGTAAGTTATTACTGAAATATTTTGAATTTCTGCTTGAAGCTAATCGGCAATGTCGGGCATGTGTAAGGCTTATTAGCAATTGCCGGGCTTGTGTTGCAAACGACTAACGTTTATTTTCGAAGAAACTTGACCATATATTCTTGGTGAATGCGAGAAACATAGCGGGTGGGGTGGCCTTGCTGTTAGTACCCTTAATTCCGCGTTTTGCCGGGCCGTCAAACTTTATCTTTGTTTTCTTCGGGCGTCTCTTAATTCATGCTTTAACGTGTCTTTCTTTTAAATCTCCAGATTTTCTTTTGTGAATCATTGCCGGCATTATTAAAAAGCGCGATATTGTCCGCAAAACTGAAACAAAGATGTTATACGTTAGGCCTTATTAATTTATTGCGTTCTAGTTCTTTATTATCATGAAAGTGCCGCGAATCCGATTCAAGAGATTCTAACTCTTACTTAGCACATTACCGATCATGATTTTTTTGCTTTTCTTGAGGCATACGGTGGTTGTGAAATCGTTTAGAAGCATGTAATAAACTGTTACGTAGCCTAGGCTACTACGAATATAAGTATTGCTGATGACACCTAATTTAAATTATTTGTACTTATGTCATTGCCGTAAGCGTCTGCTTATATGTATTTGTTCGTGTTTTATTAAAGGCTGATTTTTTTTAATTTTCCCGGGCCAGCCACACGTACGGAATCTATATTCTGGAGGGGGAGGGGGACGCAGGTGTTTAACCATACTTCATTATGTTCGTGCGTGTAGTTTGTATATGTGCGCGTACGTAAATACATGCATCCACGCACTCCTGCATTCGCCAGGGGTCCGCACAATTTTCGCAGCTGTAGTTAGTTAGGATAGTAATGAGGTGCTCATAGCACTATCATGGTTTTATGCTTGAGAGAACTGAAAGTTGTAGCTTTAGTAATCTATGGTCCCGAAACGGTGATGGGATCTTTCTCACACCAAGAAAATTGTTGTTGAGCCTGGATGAGGACAAAAAAAGTACTTCGAGTGTAATATTTCATTTTTTTCGTTCTTTGTTTTGAATATCTCCACAGTGATTATAACTTTATATTGTACATGCATATACGTGCCTTGCATCGTTATGATTTTGACATCTGCATTCGTTTGCAGGTAAATTTTGCAGATTTGCATAGCATAACTTTGAACATTTGAATCTGGACATGCACATACGTTTCACACATTCTATTGAGGTCTTTGTATTATTAAAAAAAAGCTTTTTCCCCATTGATTCCTTAATAGCACACAATAGGTATCAAAAGATGTGTATATTTTTAGACACATTGCAAAATATATTATAATATCCATTTGCAGCGCATGTTTGATTACAAATAAATTATGTTGTGTTTTGCAGGTATGTTTCTTTCTATAGGCCACCACTCTTTCAGTGACAGATATATTACAGTTTTCTCGGAATATTTTACAGGCTCACTATGTTTGGAATCAGTACTACAAGTTGGGTTACTGAGATTCAGTTTGGGGGGGGGGGGCAGCTATAAAATTTCGACGACAGAAAGACTCATAGAAATATACGAATGACGACATCACTGCCTTTCTCATTTCTATATTTGCTCGCGTACAAGTGTTTGCACAGTATCATACACGGCACCATAATTCAGAAGCAGATCCTCAGAGGGGCGGTACTAGGACAATTTCGGTAAAAGAAGGATACATAGTTTAGATGAACTGCATTTCTATGTCGAGTGATTACCTCTTCACACCTAGGATATTTTGTGTGCGCTAAGAGTTTTACTAAGCACATTGCGCTCTAGTGGATGCATCAAGGCCTTCAATGTGCACTTTGGTGATGTTCAGAATGGTAACTTTATGTGGATAAGGGGTTTCTGACCCCCACCAGATTTTTTGTTATGCTTCAGCTTTTTCGGTTGATACAAAAGTATCTCCGCGCCTTCACATCGACCACTGTTGCCAAAGTTAGCCGATTTACACAAACAAGGGCGGGATTGCTTGAATGCTTTCAATTATTTTTTTTCGTAGTATCAAATTTTCAGACAAGCACGCTCCATGAATGACGGTGGCACAAATGCAGATCAAAGCAGTAATTCTATTACACATAGTTTAAAACTGCTACTTCAGGTGCTTATTAGTAAAGCGCACACACACACACACACGCACACACACACACACACACACACATATATATATATATATATATATATATATATATATATATATATATATATATATAACATCAACTACTCATATTATTCATATCACAATGACTGAGCTGTGTATATGACGCGCAATCTGACTGTGAAACCACGCGGTTTTAGATATTTTGATATCCATGCATTCATTGTTGCTTTATTATTATCTATCTCCAGTTCTTACATAGTTATGCTGTGTGCACGAAGATGTGATTTCTGCTCTTTGGTGTTCCATATTTTCATGTATGTATATATATTTAGTTATGTTTCTGCATGATATCTAACTGTACCGTCATGAACACCTCACGCTATGAATTGTCTAATCGCTGATATACGTCGCTGAGCTTTATTATGCCATGTGAATCATATTTATAAGCAAGCGCGTTGACATGTGCTTGTTACTTTGACAAAGGCTGGTACACCAGCCGAAACATCAGTCAGATTATACCGTCCAAAACCAACATGCGTCGTGTTCTATTTTTTCACACACTCACACGCACAAATACACACACACACACACACACATATATATATATATATATATATATATATATATATATATATATATATATATATATATATATATATATATATATTGTGGTGAAGCCTTCGAACAGTGGGTCGTCCTCTCCAGCGCCTTCTAGTGGGTTGCCCTTTTTAGCAAGAGGAAGAACAGCTCGTGCAGAGAGTCGGTACCCGCATTGACTGTCGCTGTCAAGCATCGTCGACAAGTGTCCGCCAATAAACGTCTCAAGAATTTGGTGGAGAGTGCTGCGCCCTTCTAACACCTTCGGTTAGCATTTGATGCCCCTGGAGTTTCGATCCTGCACCGTGCCTTCTACCATACACCAAGACGCCGCACAGAAAACGCTTCCTCCTGCGCCGACGCCATGTTCCGGTGTTCCCCGCATCCGCGACCCTCCTGTCTTCACCGGTGCGGATGGCACCGACGTCGAGGACTGGCTTGCTATGTACGAACGCGTCAGCGTCCCCAATCATTGGGACGAGGCAGGTAAACTCGGCAACCTGGTTTTCTACCTCGCGGGTGTGGCCGGCATGTGGTACAACAACCACGCATCCGATTTCCCCACTTGGTCCGCTTTTAAAACCGCAGTCGTCGACGTGTTTGGCCGTCCTGCCGTTCGTAAGCTTCAAGCCGAACAGTGGTTACGTGAACGAGCACAGCAGACCGGTGAGTCCTTCACAAGCTACATAGAGGACATCCTTGACTTGTGCAAGAAAGTGGACGCGAGCATGTCAGAGGCCGACAGAATTTCCCATGTTCTAAAAGGCATCGCCGACGATGCCTTCACCATGCTCCTGGCCAAGAACCTTCGCACTATGGCAGAGATCATTACACTTTGCCAAAGTTACGAGGAGCTGCGACAGCAGCGCTCTATGACCCGTCGACCACCCTCACGTGACGCTGATCTCTCGGCCTTGTCAACACTTCCGGACCACACCGCCTTGCTTGCTGAAATCAATTCATTCGTGCGTGAGGAAGTTGCCCGCCAGGTCTCTTTACTGGCCTTTGCTTCCCCGCAACGTGCTCAATAGTCGTCAAGCACACTTCTGCCTCTCCTCCGCCGAGCCATTCAGCAGGAAATCGCGGAGGTCGTTCCAGAATATCACCAGCCGCCTCCAGTATCTACACCACTCAGTTACGCCCAAGTTGTCGCCAGGCCACCCCCACCGATTCCTGTGACTGGCCCTCTTGGTTACACCGATACCATCGCCAGACCCCAGGCCTTCGGAGAAACTGTGCCGCCTACATATACCGACGTCATCCACGTGCCCCGTGTGCCGCCCACTATGCAGTTATATCAGCAGCCGGCTTGCCCATCGCGTTCTTCGACATGGATGGGACCCGCGAACCGATGGCGCACTGCGGACAATCGCCCCATCTGCTTTGCTTGTCGTTGTGTCGGTCACGTAGCACGCTACTGCAATCGTGTGCAGCGACAGCAGGTCGCCTCCAATTTTCCCAGCCAATCGAGCCGCTTTTATGACCAACCGCCACCTAGGTCACCGTCGTCCCGCCCCGCTCCATCTACCCGCCGCTCACTTTCTCCACGACGTCGCTCACTGTCGCCGATGCGGCCACGTCCACTAGAGGGTGACCAGGAAAACTACAGGTTTTCCCGCTCAATTTAATCCAAGCGCCAGCCAAATTAATCTAGGCGCCAGTCAATTTAATCCAGCCACCACTGAAATTAATCCAGGTGCCATTCATTTTAATCCAAGTGCCACTGAAATTAATCCAACCGCCAGCCGATTTAATCCGGATGCCAGTGAATTTAATCCTGATGACATTGTGACTTCAAAACGACTCAGAATTTTCGGGAATGCGTGGAGTGAATAGCTTTGGAGTGAATTTAACAGGGAAAAGCCATGAATGAGTCACTAGTGACACAATGCGACGCGCGCGACTTTATCACGCCTATCACCCGCGTAAGCACTATTCACACCTTCGACATGCATATCAAAGGCAACGCCGTCCACACAGTAATAACTTGATACTTATTAACCAGGCCAATGATCTCATCACGAGTGACTTAGGTGACGTCCTCACGCATATCACCCACGCACACACTGTCTTAACCTTCAGTCATGCATATCAAATGAAACGTCTTTGAAAGGGCGGGATTTTGATACCTAAAACTCGGCCAAGTCACCTGATAACCAGTTCCTCAGGGGACGTCATCACAAATATCACCCGCACACGTAATTTACTCGCCTACCGACATGCATACCAAACGAAACGTCTTTGAGAGAGCGATAACGTGTTACCTATGACTCGGCCAACTGACTTGATCACTTGTGATTTAGGTGACGTCATCACGCCTATCACCCACGCACGCAATGTCTAACCTGCCATCATGTATACCAAATGAAACGTCTTCGAGAGGCTAATAAATTGAACGCTGTCAATCGGCCTAGTGACGTGATCACTAGTGACTCGTGTGACGTCATCGCGTTTGACACCCACGCACGCAGTGTCCAAACCTGTCTTTATGCATATCAAACGAAATGTCTTTGAGAAAGTAATAACTTGAACGCTGTCACAAGGCCCAGTGACGTCATCACTAGTGACTGGCGTGACGTAATCATGCCTGACACCCACGCACGCAGTGTCCAAACCTGTCTTCATGCATATCAAACGAAATGTCTTTGAGAGAGTAATACCTTGAACGCTGTCACAAGGCCCAGTGACGTCATCACTAGTGACTAGCGTGACGTCATCATGCCTGACACCCACGCACGCAGTGTCCAAACCTGTCTTCATGCATATCAAACGAAATGTCTTTGAGAGAGTAATAACTTGAACGCTGTCACAAGGCCCAGTGACGTCATCACTAGTGACTGGCGTGACGTCATCACGCCTATCACACACGCACGCAGTGTCCAAACCTGTCTTCATGCATATCAAACGAAACGTCTTAGAGAGAGTAATAACTTGAACGCTGTCACAAGGCCCAGTGACGTCATCACTAGTGAATGGCGTGAAGTCATCGCGCCTGACACCCACGCACGCGGTGTCCTAACCTGTCTTCATGCATATCAAACGAAATGTCTTCGAGAGAGTAATAACTTGAACGCTGTAACAAGGCCCAGTGACGTAATCACTAGTGACTGGCGTGACGTCATCATGCCTGACACCCACGCAAGCACTCTGTAACCTGCCTTCATGTATATCCAACGAAACGTCTTAGAGAGAGTAATAACTTGAATGCTCTCACTAGGCCCAGTGACGTCATCACTAGTGACTGGCGTGACGTCATCACGCCTGACACCCACGCACGCGGTGTCCTAACCTGTCTTCATGCATATCAAACGAAATGTCTTTGAGAGAGTAATACCTTGAACGCTGTCACAAGGCCCAGTGACGTCATCACTAGTGACTGGCGTGACGTCATCACGCCTATCACACACGCACGCAGTGTCCAAACCTGTCTTTATGCATATCAAACGAAATGTCTTTGAGAGAGTAATACCTTGAACGCTGTCACAAGGCCCAGTGACATCATCACTAGTGACTGGCGTGGCGTCATCATGCCTGACACCCACGCAAGCACTCTGTAACCTGCCTTCATGTATATCCAATGAAACCTTTGAGAGAGTAATAACTTGAACGCTGTCACAAGGCCCAGTGACTTCATCACTAGTGACTGGCGTGACGTCATCATGCCTGACACCCACGCAAGCACTCTGTAACCTGCCTTCATGTATATCAAACGAAACGTCTTAGAGAGAGTAATAACTTGAATGCTCTCACTAGGCCTAGCGACGTGAATACTAGTAACTCATGTAACGTCATCACGTCTATCACACACGCACGCGCTGTCCTAACCTGTTTTCATGCATATCGAACGAAACGTCTGTGAGAGAGCAATAATGTTATACTAATGACTCGGCCAACCGACTTGATCACTATTGACTCACGTGACGTCATCACGACTAACAGTCATGCAAGCACTCTCTAACGTGCTTTCATGAATATCAAACGAAACGTCATTGAGAGATCATTAACTTGAAGGCCGTTGCAGGCAGCGTCTGCTAGTAAAAAACTAACTTCTCGCGCTGCACAGCCGTTCACCAGCTAACCGGTATACGTAGGCACCAGATCGCGCGTTTCGAATTCAGTCAAAGGCGTCTTTACATGGCTTTTGTTTGACTTGACGCTTTTCTTGACTCGTGTAGATGCGATGGAAGCAACAGTACCTTCAAGCAGCAGTGTGGTACAACCCAACAACAGTGTCACATCGCTCGTTGAGGGCAGCGCTTCTCCTTCATTCAATAAATAGAAATAATGAAGTCGAAATGACAATTAAGCATTTTACAAACCATACTCAATTACGCAACATTCAACCGATACCCTTACCTCCCTGTGACACGTTTACTCCAGCTCGTCGTGTGGGTAGATGTACGCGTCTTTTTTGTTGCTTCTCGTGTTTCGTAGAATGCCTTGAAAATGCGGGCAGCCAGGCCGCAGTACTGTGAACGGACAGGCATTCTACACTAAACAGGCACGCTTATTCCAAGCACACTAACCTATAAGAAACGGCGTGGCGTAGAATGTAGAAAGGAAGGCACGAGTCAGCCACAGCATTGAATGGCGCATAAGCAAATGGCCAGTTGCAAATAGCAGTAGTATGTATCTCAAGTATGGGCACTGCCCTCTATTACAACAGATTTGTTTCACAGGGTAACCAGATGAAATAATTGTTGAGCCGAAGGAGTGGTAGACAAATCTTTTTGTAGCAAGCTTTGGAGCAGGCAGACCGTGCGTCTTATGCTTGATTAAGGATATACAGTGATATGACTATAGCCGATGTATATGCAAACGCCTGTTTCGTTTTTTGTGCTCATATTGTGTCATTGTGACACGTGAGCACAAATTAGAGGGCGAGGAGAGCTTTTATAGTGCTTTTATAGTGCCTATATATACCGATTTCGGGCGTTGTAGCCTCAATTCATATAGGTGCCTGTAAATGTCTGTTTTCAAAATCGATGCCTATATAAACGCTATTTAACCTGAAATTTCGCTTTCAAGTACCACTGAGCCCGGTATTCATGTCACCGGCAAAATATAGGTTTCGGGACACTGTGTGGTGCAAACTACTCTTTATTTCACGAGTTACGTTTAGAACTGTCAAACTCAGAAGGAATTTTAGCCAAGAGGGAGGTAGACTAGCCTCTACACATATATACCATCCATGTCGCGTCGTCTGCTCAGCCTCTTTCCAGTGTGCGCTCAGATGCGTAGGGAGCAGGAGGTGCCTCTGTGCAGCGGCAGGAATATGAAGAATGAATGCGAAACTGTGGAGAGTCATCAGGGGAAGTAAGGAAGTAGAGTGCAGATAGAAAAAACAATATCTATGTATTTTTTGTTTTTTGTTTGTCATATACATGTGGTGCCTCATTGGGTCACCTGAAAATATTTATTTAGGCAGTGGGAAATGTTGCCTGCCCAATGAAAAGGTTTGTGTCACTAGAAATTTTAATTTGATCATTAGAAGCGGCGAAAGCATAATCTCAGGAGGTGAGCTTAAAACCTTCGCCACTAACTCTAAGAAGACTTCGTAAGTCCAATTCCTTCCCCGCTATTGGTATGAAATTCACTCGGAGCTGGAGCATCACACGACGTGCATGAGCACGTCATGCGCGCGTAACCTACACTCGCATGAGATGCCCATGTCAGCCCGTGCGTGCAAGCGGTGTTCTGCCGTCTCGATGTTCTTTTCTATTGTACTGCGAGTTTTTGTGGGATGGATCCCTATCTGCGCGCACGTTTGGAGAGGCTGGCTTGGATAACGTATCCTTACCCCGATACACAGCGTCACACCGCTGCATCTTCTGCTAGGGACGATACACCAAAACCACGTCCAGCGTTGTGAATGCTGGCCCCGACACAATGCGCAAACTGCGAGAACACCAACGCAAACAAAATGGAGGCACCTTAGTCTCGCGTCTCTCTCGATATGAAATTAAATAATTAAGGCGAATAGATTTCGCCTGTGTGTTCTAACATTTTTGTAAACTTTCATGCTTCTATTTAAGCAACAGTTTGTACAAATTACACACGTTGTCTCAAATAGTTCTGGCAGTGTCACGTACTACTTTGACATAGGCAGGACCATTCTATCACCTTCACCATGTTGGGGCGCACGCCCATGAGATGAAGGTGAAGCCGTGTTCAGTTTGGCCTATCACCTCTTTATGCCACGCGTAGTACTGGAAATCTTGGTAAATGAGATCTTGAGCGCTCAGTGCATTCATTCCTTTACGCTTCTCAAAACTCTTAAGTTTGTGTAACGACCCTTAAAGTGTTCACAGACAGAAGAAAAATTGAGCCTGTGTGGTTAGGCCAAGTTATTACGCCGCAAAAAAAAAATCCTTCTGGCGCCTGGCTTTCTGACTATTTGCGCATGTATAGCCCTTCTTAGTTATGGCACACAGAAAGAGACCCAGAAGCATATTTCTACGATGGTGCACACTTAACTGACCATGCTGAACTAGAAATGGAGAGACCGTATTCTGCGAACCCCGCGGAAAAACGCATGTTTATGCTAAATCATTACCCGCTTGTACAATTATAAACTAGAACATTTTTGCCTGCTTTCATGTCGTAGAGACAGATACCACACCTGTTTATTGGAAAATTTGAGTTTTGTCAAAGATTATTCTGCCTATATTCACAATTTTGTAAGCCTGAAAGAGTGTTTTGGCCACCTATTATTGGTGCCAAAATCCCAGTTTTTCAGTGCCTATAGAGCTGGCCACTATAGTTACGACCTACCTGACATGTTTTCGCAACGCCGAAGCAAAGATGATGCCCGTTTAAAACATCTACCGTACCTCAAGAAAAAAATTCTTGTTCTGATAACGTCGAGCTCGTCCAATTGGTTATGAAATGGGTGATGAAAGAGAACTGGGGCAAGTCCGTGAGAAACAAAATTTATTATTATACAGGCAAAGCAATTCTCATAAACACGCACCCATAGATGTGCTGCTGAGCAGTGTTCTACATATCAAGGCAGTCGAGGACAGCTTGTACAAAAGTGTAATTGTGCCTATCATAAGCGGCACAGTCCACACGCGGGATGTACTGCATAGAGCGCCCCGCGGCCTCAACCAGCAGAGCACGGCGATGTTCTTTCTTGGAGATCCCTTCCGGTGTCGTTAGGAGATCATCCCTCCGCTCGCTTAGGAATCCCTTTACGCCTGCCTTGAACTTTGAGAAGAGCTCCTCAATCGGATTGAAGAAAGGGCTGTATGGCGGTAGCCACTTGACTGTGTGGTCGCTTGCCGCGAGGACAGCCTGTTCAGCGCGGTGGTGCGCTGGTGCGTTGTCAAACAGGAACACTGCCTGTATTCCTGGTTCCTGCTGTGAAACTTTACTCGACACTTCTGCAAGAAAGTCGTTGAAGACAGCCCAGTGGACCTTGTCGGCAAGTGTCCAGTGGAGAAGGCCATTTGCTGACATGCAGGCTATAACATTTACATTCGCCCCTTTCGCACTAGTTGACAAATGGCATGCTGGAGCACCTCGTTTCGCCCTACCGAAACTGCGCGAGCACCATACGTTGAAGTTGGTATCGTCGTCTGCACCGTCGTCTGCATGACTGCCCGTCGTCATGCAGACGACGGGCAGACGTTCTACAATGCAGATGACAATCCCACGAAATAATGAATCGAAGAATTGAAGATACGTTTTAATTCGTGTTAGAATACCCTAATGCTGGTTATTTATGATTTGAAGCAATTGCTCTAAGTAAAACTGAAGCAGACGACATTGTGTCGTAGCTATTTTCGGCGAGTCTCTTTCGCGCAGACAACAGGACGACGTTGTGCGACGCAAGCGACAAGACGGCGTAGTTTCAAGTTCCCGGCCAAGTCATCGTTAGGTGAGCGCTTTTGCAGTCCTGAGAATAAGTGAAAGTTTGCGCTTCGACCACTGGTGCTATGGAAGACCGAGACTCTTGGCGGCCCGGAAGGCCACGGAAGGCGCCTGATGAACCGAAGAAAAAGTACGCTCGCGTTTCTCCTGTAGATTGTTGCCGTATAATAGATGTTCACAGGCGCGGAGGTAATTTAAAAGTGCTCTCCGAAACACTCAAAATCAATATAAAGACCGTGCGTTCCATTGCCGCTAGTGATCGTGACACAACGAAAACACGTGGTGGTTCGTCGAGGAAATTTGGACCGGACGTGGTGGATGCCCTGCAACGAATCGTACAGGGAAACCCATCCTTCACACTGGAACAAATAAAGAGAGCTCTCAAAGATGAGATGTCTAACATTGAAGTGAGCACGTCGACGATTGATCGGCTTCTCGATGGCCATGGTTATTCGGTGAAGCTGCTGACCCCGAGCCCAGTAGATAGAAATCGCGCCGACGTGAAACAGCTGCGGGGCCGATGTGCCCCGTGGCTTCAGAGCGAGGGAACTACGCTAACACGATACTACATCGACGAGACCAACTTCAACGTATGGTGCTCGCGCAGTTTCGGTAAGGCGAAACGAGGTGCTCCAGCATGCCGTTTGTCAACTGGTGCGAAAGGGGCGAATGTAACTGTTATAGCCTGCATGTCAGCAAATGGCCTTCTCCACTGGACAATTGCCGACAAGGTCCACTGGGCTGTCTTCAACGACTTTCTTGCAAAAGTGTCGAGTAAAATTTCACAGCAGGAACCAGGAATACAGGCAGTGTTCCTGTTTGACAACGCACCAGCGCACCACCGCGCTGAACAGGCTGTCCTCGCGGCAAGCGACCACACAGTCAAGTGGCTACCGCCATACAGCCCTTTCTTCAATCCGATTGAGGAGCTCTTCTCAAAGTTCAAGGCAGGTGTAAAGGGATTCCTAAGCGAGCGGAGGGATGATCTCCTCACGACACCGGAAGGGATCTCCAAGAAAGAACATCGCCGTGCTCTGCTGGTTGAGGCCGCGGGGCGCTCTATGCAGTACATCCAGCGTGTGGACTGTGCCGCTTATGATAGGCACAATTACACTTTTGTACAAGCTGTCCTCGACTGCCTTGATATGTAGAACACTGCTCAGCAGCACATCTATTGGTGCGTGGTTATGAGAATTGCTTTGCCTGTATAATAATAAATTTTGTTTCTCACGGACTTGCCCCAGTTCTCTTTCATCACCCATTTCATAACCAATTGGACGAGCTCGACGTTATCAGAACAAGAATTTTTTTCTTGAGGTACGGTAGATGTTTTAAACGGGCATCATCTTTGCTTCGGCGTTGCGAAAACATGTCAGGTAGGTCGTAACTATAGTGGCCAGCTCTATAGGCACTGAAAAACTGGGATTTTGGCACCAATAATAAGTGGCCAAAACACTCTTTCAGGCTTCCAAAATTGTGAATATAGGCAGAATAATCTTTGACAAAACTCAAATTTTCCAATAAACAGGTGTGGTATCTGTCTCTACGACATGAAAGCAAGCAAAAATGTTCTAGTTTATAATTGTACAAGCGGGTAATGATTTAGCATAAACATGCGTTTTTCCGCGGGGTTCGCATAATACGGTCTCTCCATTTCTAGTTCAGCATGGTCAGTTAAGTGTGCACCATCGTAGAAATATGCTTCTGGGTCTCTTTCTGTGTGCCATAGCTAAGAAGGGCTATACATGCGCAAATAGTCAGAAAGCCAGGCGCCAGAAGGATTTTTTTTTTGCGGCGTAATAACTTGGCCTAACCACACAGGCTCAATTTTTCTTCTGTCTGTGAACACTTTAAGGGTCGTTACACAAACTTAAGAGTTTTGAGAAGCGTAAAGGAATGAATGCACTGAGCGCTCAAGATCTCATTTACCAAGATTTCCAGTACTACGCGTGGCATAAAGAGGTGATAGGCCAAACTGAACACGGCTTCACCTTCATCTCATGGGCGTGCGCCCCAACATGGTGAAGGTGATAGAATGGTCCTGCCTATGTCAAAGTAGTACGTGACACTGCCAGAACTATTTGAGACAACGTGTGTAATTTGTACAAACTGTTGCTTAAATAGAAGCATGAAAGTTTACAAAAATGTTAGAACACACAGGCGAAATCTATTCGCCTTATTTATTTAATTTCATATCGAGAGAGACGCGAGACTAAGGTGCCTCCATTTTGTTTGCGTTGGTGTTCTCGCAGTTTGCGCATTGTGTCGGGGCCAGCATTCACAGCGCTGGACGTGGTTTTGGTGTATCGTCCCTAGCAGAAGATGCAGCGGTGTGACGCTGTGTATCGGGGTAAGGATACGTTATCCAAGCCAGCCTCTCCAAACGTGCGCGCAGATAGGGATCCATCCCACAAAAACTCGCAGTACAATAGAAAAGAACATCGAGACGCCAGAACACCGCTTGCACGCACGGGCTGACATGGGCATCTCATGCGAGTGTAGGTTACGCGCGCATGACGTGCTCATGCACGTCGTGTGATGCTCCAGCTCCGAGTGAATTTCATACCAATAGCGGGGAAGGAATTGGACTTACGAAGTCTTCTTAGAGTTAGTGGCGAAGGTTTTAAGCTCACCTCCTGAGATTATGCTTTCACCGCTTCTAATGATCAAATTAAAATTTCTAGTGACACAAACCTTTTCATTGGGCAGGCAACATTTCCCACTGCCTAAATAAATATTTTCAGGTGACCCAATGAGGCACCACATGTATATGACAAACAAAAAACAAAAAATACATAGATACTGCTTTTTCTATCTGCACTCTACTTCCTTACTTCCCCTGATGACTCTCCACAGTTTCGCATTCATTCTTCATATTCCTGCCGCTGCACAGAGGCACCTCCTGCTCCCTACGCATCTGAGCGCACACTGGAAAGAGGCTGAGCAGACGACGCGACATGGATGGTATACATGTGTAGAGGCTAGTCTACCTCCCTCTTGGCTAAAATTCCTTCTGAGTTTGACAGTTCTGAACGTAACTCGTGAAATAAAGAGTAGTTTGCACCACACAGTGTCCCGAAACCTATATTTTGCCGGTGACATGAATACCGGGCCCAGTGGTACTTGAAAGCAAAATTTGAGGTTAAATAGCGTTTATATAGGCATCGATTTTGAAAACAGACATTTACAGGCACCTATACGAATTGAGGCTACAACGGCCGAAATCGGTATATATAGGCACTATAAAAGCACTATAAAAGCTCTCCTCGCCCTCTAATTTGTGCTCACGTGTCAAAATGACACGATATTAGCACAAAAAACGAAACAGGCGTTTGCATATACATCGGCTATAGTCATAACACTGTATATCCTTAATCAAGCATAAGACGCACGGTCTGCCTGCTCCAAAGCTTGCTACAAAAAGATTTGTCTACCACTCCTTCGGCTCAACAATTATTTCATCTGGTTACCCTGTGAAACAAATCCGTTGTAATAGAGGGCAGTCCCCATACTTGAGATACATACTACTGCTATTTGCAACTGGCCATTTGCTTATGCGCCATTCAATGCTGTGGCTGACTCGTGCCTTCCTTTCTACATTCTACGCCACGCCGTTTCTTATAGGTTAGTGTGCTTGGAATAAGCGTGCCTGTTTAGTGTAGAACGCCTCTCCGTTCACAGTACTGCGGCCTGGCTGCCCGCATTTTCAAGGCATTCTACGAAACACGAGAAGCAACAAAAAAGACGCGTACATCTACCCACACGACGAGCTGGAGTAAACGTGTCACAGGGAGGTGAGGGTATCGGTTGAATGTTGCGTAATTGAGTATGGTTTGTAAAATGCTTAATTGTCATTTCGACTTCATTATTTCTATTTATTGAATGAAGGAGAAGTGCTACCCTCAACGAGTGATGTGACACTGTTGTTGGGTTGTACCACACTGCTGCTTGAAGGTACTGTTGCTTCCATCGCATCTACACGAGTCAAGAAAAGCGTCAAGTCAAACAAAAGCCATGTAAAGACGCCTTTGACTGAATTCGAAACGCGCGATCTGGTGCCTACGTATACCGGTTAGCTGGTGAACGGCTGTGCAGCGCGAGAAGTTAGTTTTTTACTAGCAGACGCTGCCTGCAACGGCCTTCAAGTTAATGATCTCTCAATGACGTTTCGTTTGATATTCATGAAAGCACGTTAGAGAGTGCTTGCATGACTGTTAGTCGTGATGACGTCACGTGAGTCAATAGTGATCAAGTTGGTTGGCCGAGTCATAAGTATAACATTATTGCTCTCTCACAGACGTTTCGTTCGAAATGCATGAAAACAGGTTAGGACAGCGCGTGCGTGTGTGATAGACGTGATGACGTCACATGAGTCACTAGTATACACGTCGCTAGGCCTAGTGAGAGCATTCAAGTTATTACTCTCTCTAAGACGTTCCGTTTGATATACATGAAGGCAGGTTACAGAGTGCTTGCGTGGGTGTCAGGCATGATGACGTCACGCCAGTCACTAGTGTTGACGTCACTGGGCCTTGTGACAGCGTTCAAGTTATTACTCTCTCAAAGACAATTCGTTTGATATGCCTAAAGACAGGTTTGGACACTGCGTGCGTGTGTGATAGGCGTGATGACGTCACGCCATTCACTAGTCATGACGTCACAGGGCCTTGTGACAGCATTCAAGTTATTACTCTCTCAAAGACATTTCGTTTGATATGCATGAAGACAGGTTGGGACACTGCGTGCGTGTGTGATAGGCGTGATGACGTCACGCCAGTCACTAGTGATGACGTCACTGGGCCTTGGGACAGCGTTCGAGTTATTACTCTCTCAAAGACATTTCGTTTGATATGCATGAAGACAGGTTTAGACACTGCGTGCGTGTGTGATAGGCGTGATGACGTCATGCTAGTCACTAGTGATGACGTCACTGGGCCTTGTGACAGCGTTCAAGTTATTACTCTCTCAAAGACATTTCGTTTGATATGCATGAAGACAGGTTTGGACACTGCGTGCGTGGGTGTCAGGCATGATGACGTCACGCCAGTCACTAGTGATGACGTCACTGGGCCTTGTGACAGCGTTCAAGTTATTACTCTCTCAAAGACATTTCGTTTGATATGCATGAAGACAGGTTTGGACACTGCGTGCGTGGGTGTCAGGCATGATGACGTCACGCCAGTCACTAGTGATGACGTCACTGGGCCTTGTGACAGCGTTCAAGTTATTACTCTCTCAAAGACATTTCGTTTGATATGCATGAAGACAGGTTTGGACACTGCGTGCGTGGGTGTCAGGCTTGATGACGTCACGCCAGTCACTAGTGATGACGTCACTGGGCCTTGTGACAGCGTTCAAGTTATTACTCTCTCAAAGACATTTCGTTTGATATGCATGGAGACAGGTTCGGACACTGCGTGCGTGGGTGTCAAACGCGATGACGTCACACGAGTCACTAGTGATCACGTCACTAGGCTGATTGACAGCGTTCAATTTATTAGCCTCTCGAAGACGTTTCGTTTGGTATACATGATGGCAGGTTAGACATTGCGTGCGTGGGTGATAGGCGTGATGACGTCACCTAAATCACAAGTGATTAAGTCAGTTGGCCGAGTCATAGGTAACACGTTATCGCTCTCTCAAAGACGTTTCGTTTGGTATGCATGTCGGTAGGCGAGTAAATTACGTGTGCGGGTGATATTTGTGATGACGTCCCCTGAGGAACTGGTTATCAGGTGACTTGGCCGAGTTTTAGGTATCAAAATCCCGCCCTTTCAAAGACGTTTCATTTGATATGCATGACTGAAGGTTAAGACAGTGTGTGCGTGGGTGATATGCGTGAGGACGTCACCTAAGTCACTCGTGATGAGATCATTGGCCTGGTTATAAGTATCAAGTTATTACTGTGTGGACGGCGTTGCCTTTGATATGCATGTCGAAGGTGTGAATAGTGCTTACACGGGTGATAGGCGTGATAAAGTCTCGCGCGTCGCATTGTGTCACTAGTGACTCATTCATGGCTTTTCCCTGTTAAATTCACTCCAAAGCTATTCATTCCATGCATTCCCGAAAATTCTGGGTCGTTTGGAGACGCAATGTCATCAGGATTAAATTCACTGGCGTCCGGATTAAATCGGCTGGCGGTTGGATTAATTTCAGTGGCACTTGGATTAAAATGAATGGCACCTGGATTAATTTCAGTGGCGGCTGGATTAAATTGACTGGCGCCTAGATTAATTTGGCTGGCGCTTGGATTAAATTGAGCGGGAAAACCTGTAGTCGTCGCAGTCCACGAGGCAAGGGCTGCGACGCTGTCGAACTGCGGAAGCCCTAAGGAAAGACCATCGAACGTGATAGACGTGCTTGTGGATGGTGTTCGTGCATCTGCCCTTGTAGATACTGGAGCCGCCGTATCCGTGATGGACGCAAAGCTTAGCCGATTACTGCGCAAAGCGACCACGCCACTTTCCGGGCTCTCCTTCCGTACAGCCAGCGCCCAAAGCATTCACCCTACAGCGATGTGTACAGCCCGCCTCACGATTCAGGACGTGATGTATGCCGTCGAATTCATCATAATTCCTTCATGCTCTCACGACGTCATCCTAGGATGGGATTTTCTCTCCCGCCACGACGCCGTCATTCATTGCGCACCAGCAGAAATAGAGCTGACACCATTCTCTTCTTTGACGCCGGCCGACAGTCCATCTACTGCAAGCAAGTTACTCGTCAGGGACGACACGCAAGTGCCTGCAAACTCGTCCGCGGCAGTGTCGGTCTACTGTACAAGTCTTTCAGACACCGCTGCACTCCTCTCACCATCTCACCGTGTTTTCACCAGAAAAGGTTTGCTGGTTCCTTTCGCGACCGTGCAAGTAACTCGTGGCAGCACCACTATTTTTGTTCTGAACTCATCTCCGTACAGTGTTACGTTGGTGCGAGGGGAATGTCTCGGCAGCGTGGAACCCATCGAAGACGCACAAGTCATGGAGCAACCTGATGACACGCACTGCCGAAGTTCCAATACGCTTAGTGCTGTTTCTACATCTGTTTCATCAACCGCTGATGCATTTGGTCCTTCCATTGCCGACAACCTTACGCCGATACAGCGCTCCCAGCTTCTGCCCTGTTGGAAGAATTCCGCTCTTCTTTCGATGTATCTCAACCTTCTCTCGGCCGCACATCCACTGTTACGCATCGCAGTGACACAGGCGCACAACCACCACTACGGCAACGTCCATATCGCGTATCTCCCACAGAACGCCGTGTAATCAACGAGCAAGTGGACGACATGCTACGCCGCGATGGTATTCGACCCACTAACAGCCCCTGGGCGTCTCCTGTCGTTCTCGTCGCGAAGAAGGGTGGTTCTGTGCGGTTCTGTGTGGACTACTGACGTCTCAACAAGATCACTCGTAAGGACGTGTACCCACTACCGCGTGTGGATGACGCGATTGACAGCCTGCAAGGAGCCGAATTCTTTTTATCTCTAGATTTGCGCTCAGGGTACTGGCAAGTACCTATGGCTGAGGACGCTCGACCGAAGATCGCTTTCGTCACTCCTGACGGCTTGTACGAATTCAACGTCATGCCGTTTGGGCTGTGCAATGCGCCTGCCACCTTTGAGCGCATGATGAATACCGTTCTGCGTGACCTGAAATGGCACACGTGCCTGTGCTACCTCGATGACGTCGTCGTTTTCGCTCCGGACTTCTCCACGCACCTTCAACGCCTGCGGTATGTTTTAACGCGTCTGAGTGACGCCAGTCTGCAACTGAACTTGAAGAAGTGCCGATTTGCAGCTCGGCAGTTGACAATACTCGGCTACGCCGTGTCCAAGGACGAAATTCTCCCCGATCCAGCCAAGCTTCGGACCGTGACCGAGTTCCCCAAGCCGACATCCGTCAAGGAACTGCACAGTTTCATTGGACAGTGTTCCTGCTTTCGGCGCTTCATCCGAAACTTCGCGTCTATCGTATCGCCGCTGACAAAGCTCCTCGGTAGTAACGGGCCTCTCCATTCATGGTCATCACAGTGTGACGACGCATTCACAACGCTCCGTTGTTTACTGACGTCACCTCCCATACTCCGCCACTACGACCCTACTGCCCCTACAGAGGTACACACGGACGCCAGTGGTGTCGGTCTCGGCGCTGTCCTTGCGCAGCGCAAACCAGGGTTCCCGGAATATGTCGTGGCGTATGCAAGCCGTACGCTTACAAAAGCCGAGACTAATTACACCGTCACTGAGAAAGAATGTCTGGCAATCGTCTGGGCCCTTACCAAATTCCGACCTTATTTATATGGTCGCCCATTTGATGTAGTCACCGACCATCACGCACTATGCTGGTTGTCATCATTGAAAGATCCCTCAGGCCGTCTCGCCCGGTGGGCGCTTCGCCCGCAAGACTACGACATCCGCGTGCTGTACCGCAACGGAAGGCAACATGCTCACGCCGACGCCCTGTCGCGCTCTCCCTTGCCTGACGACAATGCCCACGACTCAGCGTCTCACCTTGCCCTTTTTTCCATTAGCATTCATGCCGTTGCTACTGAACAGCGCAAGGATCAATGGATTGCCTCACTGATAGACATGCTGACTGATCCATCCACTACATCCACTCACGCGTTGCGTCTTCAAGCCCACCATTTCGCCGTTCGCGACGACCTTCTCCACCGACGAAATTACAGCGGTGACGGCCGCCAGTGGCTACTAGTCATACCCCGCAGTCTGCGCTCTGACATATGCGAATTCTTTCATACTGATCCGCAATGTGCGCAATCCGGCGTACCGAAGACTTACCAGCGCAATCGCCAACGGTACTTTTGGCGCGGCATGTACCACTATGTGCAGAAATTCGTTCGCTCCTGCATAGAATGTCAGCGCCGCAAAACTTCAACGCACCTGTCGCCGGTAGGTCTGCAACCTCTACCTTGCCCTGCCAGGCCGTTTGGGCGCGTTGGCATTGATTTGTATGGGCCACTTCCACTAGCGTCGGCCGGTAACCGCTGGGCCATTGTTGCTGTGGACCACCTCACGCGATACGCCGAAACTGCCGCTCTCCCCGCGGCTACAGCGAGCGATGTGGCCTCCTTCCTGCTCCAACGATTCATGGTGCGACACGGTCCACCTCAGGAACTGCTCAGTGATCGAGGCCGCGTCTTCCTGTCTGAAGTCGTCGAAGCCATTCTCAAAGAGTGCAACGTTGTTCACCGCAAAACTGCCGCTTACCACCCGGAGACGAATGGCCTCACTGAACGCTTCAACCGTACGCTCAGCGACATGCTCTCCAAGTACGTCGCCGCCGATCACACAAATTGAGATTCCATTCTACCCTTCGTCACCTACGCATATAACACCGCCCCTCAGAGCTCTACTGGCTTTTCACCTTTCTTTTTATTATATGGAAGGCACCCGTCGCACACCATCGACACTATACTTCCGTACAAGCCAGATCCGTCAGAGTGGGCGCCTATTTCAGCTACAGTCAAGCTTGCTGAAGAGTTTCGAGAGCTTGCAAGGACCTTTACAGCGCATGATCAAGAGCGGCAAAAAGGCATTCGCGCTGACACCAGCACTACTGCGCCCATGTTCCTCCCTGGAGCGCTCGTCTGGCTCTCGATCCCTACCACTTCAACTGGCCTATCTTCAAAACTATTGCCCAAATACGAAGGCCCCTACCGTGTCGTCGAACGCACTTCCCCTGTAAATTACTTGATCGAGCCCATCGAACCATCTTCGGACATGCGCCGTCGAGGGCGCGACATTGTCAACGTGGAGCGCCTCAAAGCCTACCACGACCCGCTCATAGTAACCAGCTGCTAGGTCGCCAGGCGGCTCCCTCTTCGTGCCCGGGGTAGTTGTGGTGAAGCCTTCGAACAGTGGCTCGTCCTCTCCAGCGCCTTCTAGTGGGTTGCCCTTTTTAGCAAGAGGAAGAGCAGCTCGTGCAGAGAGTCGGTACCCGCATTGACTGTCGCTGTCAAGCATCGTCGACAAGTGTCCGCCAATAAACGTCTCAACAATATATATATATATATATATATATATATATATATATATATATATATATATATATATATATAGTTATAAACTTCGAGAATAGTGCAGTATAGGAAACAAAACAATAAAATATTTATTTAATCCTAACAGTTTCGGCTGGTGGACCAGCCTTCTTCGGAGGATATAAGTGAAATGATCATTTCACTTATATCCTCCGAAGAAGGCTGGTCCACCAGCCGAAACTGTTAGGATTAAATAAATATTTTATTGTTTTGTTTCCTATACTGCACTATTCTCGAAGTTTATAACTTTTATTACGGTAGCCGGAAGAAACTCTGATCATCTATTTCATCTATATATATATATATATATATATATATATATATATATATATATATATATATATATATATATATATATTTATGACGCTAGATGTGGGAGATGTGGCCTGGCTCATACGCCATGTTTATTCCATCTTACTTCTTCCTTCTATGCTTCTACAAACCATCACTTCATACGTCACACGACTCCCCTTCCCCCCGAAAGAATGAGCACGTTATAATCAACAAAACAACATGAAGCATAAAGTGAAAAATGTCAAAATGCACGGTAGTTCGATTTCATAAGGGAGTTTCTTATCTCGCACAAAAGCTTCAGAGTAGAGGGCAGCTGTCCGGGCAAATCTAGGGTAGCTCTGGTGGACGAGGCTGCGTGTTGCGCCCAGGATAGCATAAGAATGCTTTGAGCGTGAAATCAGATGGAAACCCTGCCGGTATTCTTGCGATGAATGAACGTGGTGTGATGGCCTTGAAGCATTGGCTGGATGATTTGCGCAGGTGTCGTGCTATTTGTCTTGATTGGAACCCATGCGTCACCACCCGTTCGCGTGCTTGTTGACCGAGGCTGGTGCGGTGATTTCTGCGTCCTTGCGGAATACAGGGTATGGTTTGGCGCCTTTCTCGACGTTGTATGTCGTGTTGCCTGAGTCTTGATCTGGACTGGCGAAAGCTTACTGGACGTCTCTTGGGAAAATATCCTGGATTCGATGCTTTCTTTGTTTCGAGCGAGAAATCTTGAATATGTCGTCGGTTTGGTTGACACGTTTGTAAACGGCTTTCCATAAACCGCGTGTGTTCGTCCGAAGATGATTCCATTCGTCGTCGTCCTTGTTCGTATAGCCCTTGGAATCTCTGTTGTTCTTGGACTTGTTGGCATTGATGATGCTGCTGCAAAAAGACCTGAGGTGGCAGCCCTTTTTCACCATGACACTGGCTTTCTGGGCAATTGAATGTGGTGTCGAGTGGGCAGGTAGTAGTTCCTAGGCTGTTGTGCTGCATTTCGGGTAATCAAGGTAATGCTTCAGAGTTGACAGATACATCATCAGGGGCTTCTTCGCTCTTCGCTGCGAGTGGTTCTTGCTCCTGAATCTTGATGGTAGGTTCGGGGCTTGGCTGAGTATTCTCCGAGCTCCGCAGCTCTATCCCGACAATTGTGAGCGTGCTAAATGTGAGGTGGGCGTTGTGAGCAACTAAAGAGCCAAGTGGCGGAAAATCAGGAGGTAGCCCAATTGTGCTAGATGGAAAATAAGCTGATTCAATGTGTGAAGACTGATTTTCACTCTTTGAGTCATCATGGCGTTGTTCGGCATTTTCCTCATGTCTCAGCTGGTCTAACAAGAACAAGGCGTCCTTATGACACGAATAGTGACCGTTAGGAGCCTTTGAAGAGCTGCGTCGTAGAAAACCAGGTGGTGGACCATGAATGCGAGACGACGCATGAAAGGCATCAGTAGGGTGAGCGACGTCTCGTGTCGTATGTTGAAGCGTTGACTTCGGAAATGCTGACTTTTGCGCAGAAGCGATGCGCGCTTGACGGTTAGGTTTTTCCGAATATACGCATGGCCTTCTGTAAGTAAACGCATGTGCCATTTCGTCTTGAGGCACTTGTCAATTCGCCCTAGACTTTCAGATGCTTGAGGGCTGCTTAGGAAATTGACGATAGTGTGCAGTTGTCTCTAGATGGTTGGCAATGAGTAAGTCTTGGTCATAGTCATTAAAACGGGTAATCATCTCCTCTTTGATTTTTTGCCGTGACTCTTTGTTCTCGAATATGTGAATTAGATAAAATTTGAATGCCTCACCGGTGACGTAGTCGCTGAAGTTTGTAACCATCTCCCGTTCCGACCAAGATGCAGCAGTAGCGTGGAGCTCGAACAGGTCGAACCAGTCCTGTACAGGTCCATCGTCCGCTGCTCCGGTGTACTTGGGGATGGGAAGGTCTGTCGATGGTTCTGTCATGATGCCGGTAACTGCATGCGCCTGAGGTCACCTCTTCTGTCGTCGATATTCAGTTGAGGCGTACTGACGTTGACTTCGTGAATAATGTGAGGTTGATGAGCGGTGGACAGGTCTTCATCCTGTCGACTCGTGTGACGCTAGATGTGGGAGACGTGGCCTGGCTCATACGCCATGTTTATTCCATCTCACTTCTTCCTTCTCTGCTTCTACAAACCATCACTTCATACGTCATATATATATATATATTGTCACGGGGTCGTGACGTGGCCGAAGACAGGAGACTTCTTGTTGGAATGTAACTGTTTATTTGGGCGAACCTGTGCCCGGTAAACAGAAAGTCTAATTACAGCAGCAGTCTCGCACAGATAGCAGTCTCAGACTGATAGCGGCGAACGGAGCGTCGGCCTTCGATCAACAACTGACAAGCGGCGAAGCGCGTCGGCATTTATACTCCCGCCGTCGAATGTTCTAGCGCTATCGCTGGCGGCGGCGTACGTTCCAGAACAATCTGTACCATTCGCACAGTGGGCGTGATCTTATCGAAATGATCTACTACAGTCCGGAACCCTCTCGAAAACTGCAGGCGCGGTTTGCGCTGAGAATCGTGTGGTGTTTTGGGACGATAACAAAAACTTGGGAAATGGAACGTGGCATTGCCCCCCTCTGAAAAAGGCATCGTCTCGATGCTTTAACTAAAGATGAAGGTACAATAATAATGCAAGAAAGTACATTGAATAAATTACGATACAACAATAATACAAAAAAACACTGTTTCAGTTTGTTAACGTGCATGAAACGGCTTGAGGCGTGCGACATGGACGACGTCAGGTCGCGATCGGCGTCGTTGAGAGTTCGTGATGCCGTCGGGGACAACCTCGTAATCAAGTGGGCCGAGACGTCGCACCACCCTGTACGGTCCGAAGTACCGTCGCAGAAGCTTTTCACTTAGTCCACGTCGGCGTATCGGCGTCCACACCCAAACACGTTCACCGGGCTGGTATTCCACGAAGCGTCGTCGAAGATTGTAACGGTGGCTGTCGGTCGTCTGTTGATTCTTGATACGGAGCCGCGCAAGTTGTCGGGCTTCTTCGGCGCGTTGAAGGTACTCGCTCACATCGAGGTTTTCTTCGTCGGTGACGTTGGGTAACATGGCATCGAGCGTCGTTGCCGGGCTCCTTCCGTAGACCAATTTGTATGGAGATATCTGCGTCGTCTCCTGCACCGCCGTGTTGTATGCGAAGGTCACATACGGAAGAATGGCGTCCCACGTCTTGTGTTCGACATCGACGTACATTGACAGCATGTCGGCGATCGTCTTGTTAAGCCGCTCGGTGAGGCCGTTGGTCTGTGGGTGGTACGCTGTCGTCCGGCGGTGGTTTGTTTGGCTGTATGCCAAGATCGCTTGAGTTAAGTCGGCAGTGAATGCCGTTCCTCTGTCGGTGATAAGGACCTCCGGGGCGCCGTGACGTAGGACGATATTTTCGACGAAGAACTTAGCTACCTCGGATGCACTGCCTTTTGGCAGGGCTTTTGTCTCGGCGTAGCGGGTGAGGTAGTCGGTAGCTACCACAATCCACTTGTTTCCGAAAGCCGACGTCGGGAACGGCCCCAGTAGGTCCATACCAATCTGCTGGAAAGGTCGGCAAGGTGGATCAATTGGCTGCAGAAGTCCCGCTGGCCTTGTCGGCGGTGTCTTGCGTCGCTGACAGTCCCGGCATGTCTTCACATAACGAGTGACGTCGGTTGTAAGACGCGGCCAGTAGTACCTCTCTTGTATCCTCGCGAGCGTGCGCGAAACACCGAGGTGCCCTGCCGTCGGATCGTCGTGCAGGGCCTGCAGGAGTTCTGGTCGCAGAGCTGAAGGCACCACAAGGAGATACTTAGCCCGAAGCGGTGAAAAGTTTTTCTTTTGTAGAAGACCGTTTCGTAGAAAAAACGACGCAAGTGCACACTTGAATACCTTCGGGACTTCGGCGGTCCTGCCTTCGAGGTATTCTATTAGGGCCTTAAGTTCCGGGTCGGCCCGCTGTCGTTCAGCGAAGTCGTCGGTAGTTATCGTTCCCAAGAAGTAGTCGTCATCCGGGTCGTCGGGTAGCGGTTGGTCGACAGGCGCACGGGAGAGACAGTCGGCGTCGGAGTGTTTTTTGCCGGATTTGTAAATGACAGTAATGTCATATTCTTGAAGTCTCAGGCTCCATCGTGCGAGGCGACCTGAAAGGTCCTTCAAAGTGGCTAGCCAACACAAGGCGTGGTGGTCGCTCACAACTTTGAAGGGCCTGCCGTAGAGGTATGGGCGAAATTTCGACGTAGCCCAGATGATGGCGAGGCACTCCTTTTCTGTTGTGGAATAATTTGCTTCTGCTTTGGATAGCGATCGGCTGGCGTAACTAATAACCCTTTCAAGTCCGTCAGCCCTCTGCACAAGAACGGCGCCAAGACCTATGCTGCTTGCGTCAGTATGTATTTCTGTCTCAGCGAATTCGTCGAAATGGGCAAGTAACGGAGGCGTCTGGAGGCGATGTTTAAGCTCCTGGAAAGCGTGTTCCTGTGGCGTTTCCCACTTGAACTCCACGTCGGCCTTGGTAAGGTTAGTGAGAGGATCGGCGATGCGGGCGAAGTTTTTCACGAACCGCCTATAATAGGCGCACAGGCCCAGAAATCGGCGCACGGCTTTCTTGTCAGTGGGCGGCGGGAATTCGGCGATGGCGGCTGTTTTCCGTGGATCAGGACGAACTCCAGACTTGCTGATAACGTGCCCCAGAAACAAGAGCTCTTTATACGCAAATCGGCACTTTTCTGGCTTCAGTGTGAGTCCGGAAGTCTTGATGGCTTGAAGTACAGCTTCAAGGCGCCGAAGATGCTCGTCGAAACTCGAGGAAAACACGACGACGTCGTCCAAGTACACAAGGCAAGTCTGCCACTTCAATCCTGCCAGTACTGTATCCATAACGCGTTGAAAAGTTGCAGGCGCTGAGCAAAGGCCGAAGGGCATCACCTTAAACTCGAAGAGGCCGTCCGGTGTTATAAACGCCGTCTTCTCTCGGTCTCTTTCGTCGACTTCGATTTGCCAATAGCCAGTCTTGAGGTCCATTGACGAAAAGTACTTGGCGTTATGGAGCCGATCAAGTGCGTCGTCTATTCGTGGGAGAGGATACACGTCCTTTCTTGTGATTTTGTTCAGGCGGCGATAATCGACGCAGAAACGTAGGGTCCCATCCTTCTTCTTCACTAACACCACGGGGGATGCCCATGGGCTCTTGGACGGCTGGATAATATCATCCCGCAGCATTTCATCAACTTGTCTCTTGATGGCCTCACGTTCTCGCGTCGAAACCCTGTACGGACTCTGACGGAGTGGTCTGGCATTTTCTTCGGTTATGATGCGATGTTTCGTGATTGGGGTCTGCCGAATTTTCGATGACGACGAAAAGCAATCTTCGTATTGCAGGAGCAAAGCATTGAGCTGTTCTTGCTTATCGTTCGGAAGTCTGGGATTGACGTCGAAAGCTATGGGAGGGGCTTGGTTCCTCTGAGCAGGTTCCGCAGAATCGACGAGGGCGAAAGCACTGGTGGCTTCGACAATATTCGATGTACTCGACCGTTGTTCCTTTGTTCACATGTTTGTACTCATTGCTGAAATTCGTGAGCATAACCGTTGCTTTGCCTCCCCGCAACTCTGCAATTCCTCTTGCGACGCAAATATTTCGGGTGACCAACAGATGCTGACTGCCTTCAACGACGCCTTCGAAGTCAGGTGATTTACGAGCGCCGACTGAAATAATGACGCTTGAGCGAGGCGGAATGGTGACTTGTTCTTCAAGCACATTCAAGGCATGGTGTCCAGACGGCGTGCGCGGCGGTAGAGCTTCTTCTGTGGATAACGTTATCGACTTTGTTTTTAGGTTGATGACAGCACCATGGAGGCATAAGAAGTCCATGCCAAGGATGACATCTCTCGAGCAACGCTGTAGGACTACGAAGTCTGTAGGATAAATACGGCCGTTAATGGTGACTCTCGCTGTGCAGATTCCTGCAGGCGTTACGAGATGACCTCCGGCTGTGCGGATTTCAGGGCCTTTCCAAGCTGTCCTAACTTTCTTTAACTTCGTGGCGAACGACCCACTGATGACAGAATAGTCGGCTCCAGTATCGACGAGAGCGGTCACACTGTGGCCGTCGATAAGAACGTCGAGGTCGCTCATTCGCCGTCTCGCATTACAGTTAGGGCGTGGCGTCGGGTCACGGCTGCGTCGGCTTGTTCCGCTGCTTCCATGTTGCGTCGTCAGGCCACCTTCGGTAAGTGAGCTTTCGCCGTCAGGGCTTTGCCTGGTTGGCGTTGTGTTCGGAAAGCTCCGTCGCGGCGTCGTCGTCGTCGGAGGATCTTCGGTAGTTCGTCGCACAGCAACCGCACCTCCACCGGTTGCTGCCCTTAGTTTCCCGGATACGGGCTAGGAGAACGGCCCCGCGTTGGGCCAGAGTACTGTCGGTGGTGCGGTGATGTGCGGCGGCTGGGCGACGGCGAACGCGAAGGGCTTCGTGGTGTCCACCGAGTTCCTGTCAGGTAGTCGGCGATGTCACGTGGTCGTTCTCCTGGCTGTGGGCGCGGTGCATTGACGGCGAAGCCACGCAATCCCATCTGTCGGTACTGGCAACGGCGGTATGTGTGTCCGGCCTCGCCGCAGTGGTAGCAGAGCGGGCGATGGTCAGGGGTGCGCCAGACGTTAGTCTTCCTCGGTGCACTGCGCTGGGCCGCTGGCGAACGGTATGACGTCGGTGGGGGTGGTGGCGGCGGTGGCGTCTGTCGACGGAAGTGCGATGGGGCGGCGTTTTGGCGTGGACGGGGAGGAGCGTTGTGGCGCAGTGCAGCGGCGTAGCTCATAGCTTCCGGCTCGGGCAGCGGTGCGTGGGGAACTTGAAGCGATTGCCGAACTTCTTCTCGCACAATGTCGGCGATCGAATCCACTTGAGGCTGCGCCGAAGGCAACAGCTTGCGCAGCTCTTCCCGCACGATCGCTCGGATCGTTTCACGCAGGTCTCCGGAGTTACTGGCTTGAGCAGCAGCGCAGTCTGCAGTCAGGCGACGATTATATTGTCTGGTGCGCATGTCCAGGGTCTTTTCAATAGTGGTCGCTTCGGCTACAAATTCTTCGACAGTTTTCGGTGGGTTTCTCAACAGCCCCGCGAAGAGCTCCTGTTTGACCCCTCGCATGAGGAAACGAACTTTTTTCTCCTCAGGCATGTCTGGGTCAGCGTGACGGAATAGTCGGGTCATTTCTTCTGTGAAAATGGCGACATTTTCATTTGGTAGCTGAACCCGTGTCTCTAATAAAGCAGCGGCCCTCTCTTTTCGAGCGACGCTCGCGAACGTTTGCAGGAATGCGCCGCAGAAAACATCCCATGTTCGGAGCGTGGACTCCCGATTTTCGAGCCAGGTCCTTGCGGTGTCTTCTAAATAGAAGAACACACGACGCAGCTTTTCGTCATGGTCCCAGTGGTTGAGGGCGGCCACACGGTCGTATGTCTCTAGCCAGGACTCCGGGTCTTCGAACGATGACCCATGGAAAGTTGGTGGTTCCCTGGGTTGATGCATGACCATCGTGGGCTGGGACGCTGCGGTTGTCATTGTCGCTGCAGTCGCGGTCATGGCCTTGGTCTTCCGCGGCTTGTCGTGTAGAAGCCCGTATTCCGGTGGTAGCCCTTGCTGTCGGCGGCTTGTTCGCTGCTCCTGGTTGGCGTCTGTGTCTTCTCCGCGACGTGGGCTGGGTTCACGGCTTGACGGGGGCGTCCGGTACATGAACGAAGCAGCACCTCCACCAAATGTCACGGGGTCGTGACGTGGCCGAAGACAGGAGACTTCTTGTTGGAATGTAACTGTTTATTTGGGCGAACCTGTGCCCGGTAAACAGAAAGTCTAATTACAGCAGCAGTCTCGCACAGATAGCAGTCTCAGACTGATAGCGGCGAACGGAGCGTCGGCCTTCGATCAACAACTGACAAGCGGCGAAGCGCGTCGGCATTTATACTCCCGCCGTCGAATGTTCTAGCGCTATCGCTGGCGGCGGCGTACGTTCCAGAACAATCTGTACCATTCGCACAGTGGGCGTGATCTTATCGAAATGATCTACTACAGTCCGGAACCCTCTCGAAAACTGCAGGCGCGGTTTGCGCTGAGAATCGTGTGGTGTTTTGGGACGATAACAAAAACTTGGGAAATGGAACGTGGCAATATATATATATATATATATATATATATATATATATATATATATATATATATATATAAGGGAAAGAAGTGTATACTTAAGGGCTCGTTTTTTCGTGTTTTAACACAATAATAATGAGATCTAACAGACAGTAATGCCAAGGAATGTACAGGGGAAGTTATTAGAACCAATGGAATGTAAATAAGAAGAAAGAAGTAAGAAAAGTGGATGAAAAAATAACCAGCCGTGAGCAGGTACCCTGCTCACGGCTGGTTGTTTCATCCATATATATATATATATATATATATATATATATATATATATATATATATATATATATATATATATTGAGTGTGAAAATCGTGGTCAGCTTCACTAGCCAGAACACTTTTTTATTTATTCTTGCTTTTCTTTTGGAGGTCGTTAATTTGTGAAGTGTGACTTCTATACGCCTAAATGTGAGCATTTTGAATGAAATCTGTTGGGCTGAGTAGAAGATTTAGGAAGTTGGGAAGTTCATAGAGAGCCTGAGGTGTTAGAAACGACTTGGTAACTTCCTCAGGATTTGTCTGTGTTTGTCACAAAACATATCCATGTCTTCTTTTGCCAAAACTGTGGCTTTCCGTTTCCAACAAGTTTCAAAAGCCGTGAACGAATACTGAGGAGATTGTTCCTAGAGAGCAGTTAAAGTTTGTTAGCGTGTTGTAAATGTGCCAGGATTCGCGCAAGGACCTCTTTCCGAAATTCCTCTCTTTTCTAAAACAGAAAAGCTGTAGAAATCTATCATAAATTCGGGATTCTCAGGGGCTGTGCATTAGCGCAGCTTTGCACTTCTGCCTTCCTGACGTCGTTCTTAAGTTGGCGTGATCTAAACGAGTGTGCGCGGAAGTTTATTGCTGCCCGGCAAGGCGCAAGTTAGCGCTTAGCGGCTGACTCCCCCGTCAGGAGGGAGGACGCGGCGTTTCAGTGCGCGCGTGAGACGCATGTCACGTCGGCTCCGTCGGAAATCGACGAATGTTGTAGACTTTTGACAAACATCCACCAGAAACTGGTTTCAGCGTTTCGGCGAAGCCATCAGGAACCTCTGGATACCTATTTTATCTAGGTAGGCCCATTTTCCGCCCATCTACGACTGGTTGAACACCACGCGACGCCCGAGCCCGGCTAAGCCTAACGCCGACGAGGCTCACGCCCGGGCTCCCCAGCCATAGCAGCGTCCACGAAGACAGGCTACGACCCCAGCACGATGCAGTGGGTTGACATCGAGGTGGCAGAAACACGGGAAGACCCCATACCAGGTGAAGACGAATATCTTCAGATCATGGTTCGCCAACGGCAAGAGAAGCTCGCTAAAATGAAGCCCCGAGGCTCGACGGCTGCCGCCCAGCCACAGGCTCGCAAAACAGGATCAGCACCCGCAGCTTGCGTTGAGTCCCCGCGGCAGCTGGCGTTGTGGAAGCCAACACACACGCCTCGAATCCGGTCGGACGAGTTGGTTATTGTGCTTAAACCAAAAATAACCATGGATCTGCACGCTGCGTTCAGCCCAGGCGGGATTGGCACAGCAGTGCAACGCTTCACCGGCAGCACCACGAACGCTGGTATCTCCGTGTGGCTGGTGTGGGACCAAAACATCGTTATTGTAGGTGTGAAAACGAAAAGCCTGGCCTCGAAGCTCATCGGGGACATCGCGCTGACGATTGGGGACCACCAGGTACCAATTCAAGGACATTTGAAATCAGCCGGAGAAACCTGCAAGGGTGTCGTCACCGTCGCAGACAATGAAACTTCGGAATCCCTTTGGCGCAAGCTCGAGTGGATCGATGGCGAAATTTTGTATGTGCGGAAACTCGGAACATCCAACGTTGCAGTGGTGACCTTCAAAGGACGCCGCGTTCCAAAATTCATTCACTACTGCTGTGAAAACGTGCCAGTGCGCTACTACAAGAAAACGGTTCCGGCATGTTACCGGCGTGGAACGGTGGGCCACAGACCGCATGCGTGCCCCAATCCGGACAATCAGTGGTGCATTCACTGTGGTGCGAAGGTGGAACTCACTCTGGAGGGCCCGGCGAAGCACGACTGTCAACCCGAGTGCCTTATATGCGGTGAAAACCGTTTCACCGGCTCAGCGCAGTGCGTCGGAAAATTCCGGAAGGCATGGAAGCCCGCTCTAACACAGCGGCAACATGGACTAAAAAACAAGCAAGAAGAGCCCTCAGCCCCTCTTAGGACTGACGAAAAAGCGAAGCTCATGCATAATAAGCCCAAGCCGATCAAAGCCCCAGCCGGACAGAAGTCGAGGCCGTCTACCTTCGGCACCGAGGATTTCCCGTCACTGGCAAACCCGCCCAAACAGGTGAGCGATTGGGTAGGGGTCTTCTCTCAATCTTCCACCACCACCACTGCGTCCCCCTCCAATCCTGAAATTTTAAAACAATTGGAAGCCATAAAAACGCATTGAAACTCTGGAACGCGAAAATCAGGCGCTGAAGGAGTCGCAGGCTGCTACTCCTCCACCACCGTCGGAACCGGTGGCTATGCACACCTCCGACTGCTCGGACGATGAGCAGGACACTCAGTCAGACGTATCGGGTAACACTAGTGTGTCTAAAACTGTAGTAGGTGCTTCGAACGACATAGAAGGTCAACTAAGCAGACTAGAGGCTAAACTTGAGGAGCAGAGCAAAATGATCCTAGAACAAACCAAGCTTACAGTACAAGACATTATTCCGCAGCAGCTGAACCAATCAGTTCAAGCCGCTATGCAAGACCTTAAGCAAAGTCTTTCGCCAATTCTCACAGTCAGTGTACTACAAACAGTTCAAAATTAGCTCACACCTCAATTGGACCAACTCAAAACTAGCATTAAGACAACAAAACAATCCCGACGCAAAATTGTTCATCGTAACCTGGCAAACTCTGAATTCGAGAACAACATAGCCCAGTCGTTAACAAACCAAACTGAGTCCCCCACGCCTCTCCGGGCTCCCACGCTGGCTGCAGTGGCGAAAATGACACCTCCTCAATAATAAATTGACGATGGCAGGCAATTCTAAACATAATAATAAAAGCTCCAAACAACAGCAACTCGATATTTTCCAGTGGAACTGCAGGGGGTTTAGAGATAGGAAAAAGAGGGCCACTCTTAACCTTTTCCTGCAGAATCAACATTTTACCCCTGCAGTTTTGGCGCTGCAAGAAACCGGCTTACAGGCGAAATTGCCTGGTTACAACTCATTTCAGGGAAGTGCAACCACCTGTGTTGTCGTACACAAGGAGTATACCGCTTGTCAGATAGACCTTGATCTGTCAGAGGCGCATGAATACACAATGGTCAAAGTCCTTCCCAATAAAAGACGAGATCCTAGCTTGTACATTCTAAATGTATACAGTTCACCAAAATCTAGGCAACGTGTCTTCAACGAAATGTTTTATAAAGCGATTAAGGAAGCAGATAAGAACCCACTAGTGATTTTGGGTGACTTTAACGCCCCCAGCTATCATTGGGGTTACACCCGCGAAGTCCCCAAGGGACGGAAATTGGCAGAACTCATATCCACTCTTCGTCTATCGCTTCTCACAGATCCAATGAAACCCACTAGAATCGGAATTCTGTAAACCGAGATACTTTCCCGGATCTATCACTGACTAAGAACATTTCCTACGCAACATGGGAAAACTTACGCTCGGCAGTGATCACTGTCTCCTCAGAATCACATTCTCCGGCAACATAGACCGTAGAATATGGAGCCAAGCTAAGCTGACAGATTGGACAGCCTTCCGCTCACAGGTGATTCTTTCTGTGCCAGGGGCGGGAGGATATACGGGATGGGCAAAACAGCTCCTTGCAGCCAATTCCAAGTGTCTTAAAACTATAAAGACAACAGAAGACACCCCCGCCGTCGATAAGTACCTGCTCCACCTTTGGGACGCCCGCAGAAGCTTAACTAAACGTTGGCGGAAAATTAAATTCAACCGCAAGCTTAAACTTCGAATAGCCAAGCTGAGTAAGGAAGCGGATGAATATGCTGCACAACTGAACGAATCCAATTGGATAGAACGGTGCAATGTTGTAGCTAAAGAAATGAATACAAGGAAAGCATGGCGCCTTTTTCGAACTCTCGTGGACCCCGCCCAAACGCGAGGAGAAGCGCAAAAGCAGCTCCGTCGAGCCCTGCACAGTTTTCAGGGAACCAACTCCCAGCTGGCTGAAGATTTGTGTGCTAGATACCTATGCCGCACCACGCATCCCAACAGGAACGCATATGAATACGCAGGTAGAGAAAACAGTCAGCTTGATGCCCCTTTTGAAATGTGCGATCTGAAAGCAGCACTGAAAAAAATGCGCAGGGGCACTGCCCTGAGCCGAGACCTGATCACTGTAAAACTGTTAGCAAATCTGTCAGACGATTCTTATCTGCATCTATTGCAGTACATTAACGCGATCTGGGATGGCCAACCACTGCCAACTGAATGGAAAACAGCAGTTGTCACATTCATTCCCAAACCAGGCAAGCAAATAGCACGGACAACCTCAGACCTATATCATTAACTTCATGTGCCGGCAAATTGATGGAAACAATGGTTAGAGACCGTCTCGCCACGTACCTCGAGAGCAAGGGGCATTTCGCAGATTTCATGTTTAGCTTTAGGCCCCACCTGTCTGCGCAAGATATCCTCTTGAAACTAAAACGAGACATTATCCAACCCATTCCCTCGACGCACAACGACAGAGCAATCCTTGCACTCGACCTTAAAGGCGCATTCGACAACGTTAAACATGAAAGCATCCTGAAGAACTTGAGTAGTGTCCATTGCGGTAAGAAAATATTTGCCTACATCACAGACTTCCTCTCTGAGAGACTGGTGTTCATTCGCATAGATAACGAGGAACATGGACCATTCAAAATAGGGACGCGGGGAACCCCGCAAGGAGCTGTCCTGTCTCCGCTGCTATTCAACATTGCCATGATGAAGCTACCGCAAGCATTGGCAGTAGTGGAAAGAATATATCATGCAATATACGCCGATTATATAACAATCTGGACGAATCGGGGCAGTTTAGGAGAAATTGAAGACCGCCTGCAACAGGCCGCCTCCATTGTGAAGGACTATGTGGCCCAGTGTGGGTTGCAGTGCGCTCCAACCAAGTCTGAATTCCTGCATATAAGAGAAAACATTAAAGATAGGACGATCCTGAACTTTATGGTATCAGGGTCAACAATACGAGAGGTTTCGGAACTACGAATCCTTGGCCTTTTGATTCACAACAGAACAAAAAACAGCAGCGCGCTAGACAAGCTACGGAAAATTGGAGAACAGGTAGGGCACATGATCCGCCGAGTGTCAAACAAGCGCGGGGGGCTACAAGGAAGGGACGTGATTCGGCTCGCAAATGCTTTTGTAACTAGCAGGATTCTATATTCAATACCGTACTTACGAATGACTAAACACGAAGAGAGCAGAGTCGATGCTATTCTTAGGAAAGTAATTAAGCGCGCACTTGATTTAACCATCAGCACTTAAAATCAGAAACTCTCTGCAATTGGAGTCTTTAACTCTATACAAGAGCTCCAAGAAGCCCACCTCACAAATCAATATACGCGTCTTACGCAGACACCCCCGGGCGGCGCCTACTGAACCGCCTCTTGATCCGGCACGAATGCGAAATCAAAAACGCGGAACGTATTACTGAACTTTGGAGAACAAAACTCTGGGTGTCCCCGCTTCCCCGCAATATGACCAGGGAGGCGCACCAGGGTAGAAGGCAAGCGCACGCTGAGGCACTTGAACAACGGCTTGGCTCCCGTAATGGGGTCTATTACGTCGATGTGGCCCGGCCGTCACCTAGGGGATACTACACGGCGGCGGTAATACATCAAGGAACGCAGGTCGACGGCCTCACTTTCAAAGCCACAAGCTCAAGTAAGGCGGAGGAGGTGGCCATTGCACTGGCAGTATCCCATCCAAACTCAAACCAAATAGTTACAGACTCTCGAAGAGCTTGCGAGAGCTATCTTGCAAGAGAAATCTCTCCATTGGCTATTAGACTTTTCAAATTGAGCATCAGGAACCGCGATTCTACCCCAAAACGTCTTATATGGACTCCGGGACATCAGGTTCTACAGGGTAACGAGGCTGCACATGCAGCGGCCCGCGTGCTTACTTCCCGGGAAACTCCCCGTTCCCTGATAGACCTGAACGTCCCACACCTTTAACACGGTTTCGAGAAATCAAAGAATACTACATTGAGCAACGCCGCTTGTATCCCGCACCAGCGAAGGGACTCTCGAAAACGGAGGAGCGCATCCTGCGGCACCTACAGACAAATACGCTGCTCTGTCCAGCCATACTAAAATATTACGACCCAAAAGTAAGTGGGCAGTGCCAGTACTGTGGGGAAGTGGCCAACACTTACCATATGGTCTGGGCCTGCCAACTGAACCCAAAATTTACCCCCTTTCTCAACCCCACCAAAGAGGACTGGGAGACGACCCTACTCAGTAGCTCCACACTAGAGGAACAGCGAACTCTAATCCAGCGGGCTCGGGTGGCGGCATCGACTAATGACGTCCCGGACTAGGGATGTCAACCAGCCCGGTGGGGATAAGGGCTATCTGGCACAGCCAGCATCAATAAAGGTTTTTTTCTCCTCCTCCTCCCCGTCAGGAATGCCAGTCCGAGCCTGTCGGTCGCTCCACGGGCTTTCCGAACGGAAACATTCGCTTTTGCCTACGTAGCTGGCTGGACACTCTGAACACGGCAACTTGCAGACTACTCGCTGGCGTTGGTTTTTCCTTCGGCCGTGGTAGCAAGTGGGTGAGCATCGAAGCAGGCTTGCGAACCACCTCGACCCCTGATTTTCTGAGAATCGTGGAGAGCTCTTTACTGGCGCCCGGCACATATGGGATGACAATGCGCTTGGCTGGCTTCAACTATATTTTCCCAGTAGGGTGACCAGCGAGGGAAGGTTGTCGCGTAGCGTGTCTTTCACGGGTCCCTCTACACGGTACAGTGATAGTTTTCTACACATGGTGACTCCTGCTTATATTAATAAAAACGCAGGCAAAAAACGGAAAGAAAACAAAAGCCATCTGAATGCACAACGCTGGGTAATATTTTTGTCAGTTTGTACTTCTCGAGGGGGCGTCACAAAAGTGTAAAGGGTGAACGTTTTTGTTAATAAATGTAAAACCAGGTTGCTGAGATGTATTAATAGTGGCAAGCTGACTGAAAAAAACGTTAGGAGTGATTCATGCTGTTGTATATCATAATTGAAAAAAATGCCATAGGTAAATATTGTGTAACTGTGTTGCTTTCCGGCACTAAAACTCAGCTGTTCTCCAGTATTTCGTCACGTACACCTGAGCACCAAGAATATAACCCTACCATCTGTGATCTGTAATTTAATGTGAACATTTAGTGTGGTAAAAGCCACTTAAAATTTCTATTGCTCTCCTCAAAAGCTCTGGCACTTTGCAACTACACTAGTCTTCTTATTAGGCCAGGCAAATTAGAGGGAGCTCTGGTGACTCAGACTCAAAAGCTGACAAGGACCGATATTATGAAACAAACCTACCTATACGGTGAACAGTTCAAAAAGGAAAAAAAGCAGGCTTATCAACAGAATGCTATTCTAGTTCCATGATGCATTTTATTGTCGCTTCCCTTTGTAACATTTACAAACTAGACCACTTCAGGCGCTTTAGCACTGTGGAAAGAAATGCGAATTGTATAGCATTAATATATAAACGAATGTTATTGCTGACAAGAGTGGAAACTTGGGCTAGTTGGTGCGTAGTCATATTTGCAAGATGTTTCAGCGCGCGAACAAAGGAAAAAGGACAGGGTAGACAGAAAGAGCGCTGTGCGAACCAGCAGCGCTCTTTCTGTCTACCCTGTCCTTTTTCCTTTGTTCGCGCGCTGAAACATCTTGCAAAAAAGAGTTATTGCTGAGCTGAAGAAAAAAAAAGCAGATTTTACAGGCGCACACAAGAAGACAGTGGAAGCAACGATGCTGGTTGCTTACCCCAACTCCTTTCATTTACTTTGCCTCTTCCTCTGTTTTATTTCTCCCTTCTTGCTATATCAGTCTATCGACTCATTATATATATATATGTATATATAAATATAATTAGATATATATGTATATATATATATAAATATATATATATATATATATATATATATATATATATATATATATTTATAGGTATGGGATATGGCACAACGGGAGCGTTGTCAACAAGGATAAATATATTTATTTCCCAACAGTTTCGGGAGGGGTCCTTCCTTCATCAGGGGATGAGTTATACTGACATAAACTTCCCTTCCAAACTTCGTTGCTGCCGCGTCCCTCTCGCCTTGAAAGATGTTTGCGAGAGTGAGAGGGAACTAAAAAAGAAAATAGAAAAAACAAAAAAGGGGGACGAAAAAAGACGAAAAAGAAAGAAAAGAAAGAAAGTAAAAAAGAGGGAGAACCACTGTCAACACTCCCTGTTTATATATATATATATATATATATATATATATATATATATATATATTTATATATATATATATATATATATATATATATATATATATATATATATATATATATATATATATATATATATATATATATATATATATATATATACGCTTTGTTTCCGCTTGGCTTGCCACGTGTTCCGGGTTCGGAGAGGCCGTCGGCCAGGCTGGAAATGAAGATTAAACACTCTGCTGTTGAAAATAAAATGCTACATGTATCAAGTGTGTAATTCGGCTAGATTTTCATCCTACGCTCTTGTCTGAACTGTGGGAGGATTGACGGTGTAACACTGAATACGATGGCACCGAACGTGAACATCAGATTTCTTTTTTTACTGGAAGAAAAAATAAAAGCATATTGCTGCCAGTAATGACCTCACGTTAATGGAATGTTATCAAGATAACTGTTTTATAGACTAATACAAAATGTTCTGCATCACTTTTTTTTTCTTGACTACAGCATGATTAGTGTTCCTGCCGTTGCCATGTTTACACATACATCAGCGAGACCATTCAGTAAAAAGGTGGAATATCATCAATATTTTCCAATCTAATATAGGCAATAATTATGGTGCATTCACTCTTCTATCGCAAAATCAAGCTCTGAATTCTGACAACATCCGGGGGCGAGAGGAAGCACTACGTACTTAAGATGTACAACTAAATAAACAGTGTGGGTTTCGAGTTGCTTTCAAGTTAAGCATGTTAGCCCTTACATCGTACGCCAAGGACCCCATTCAATAGCTGCTTTATTGGTGCACAGGCCTTCAACACATATATCAACAACACGGTGATCGTTGCACATTCGACTATCTGTTGCATAAAGCACTTGTAATGTGCGCAATAACACTATGAAATTTCGTTTCACATGTCGCAATGAAATCTCGCCAGATGAAGTGTTACACTAAATAATATATCTATTACTATTTGTAATATATCAAGGCGATTGAAATGAGCCAAAAACATGAAGACACAATAGTTCTAGGTGTAACACATCTTTAGTTAAAACACGATGCTGCATAATCTGGAGCTGTGAATCTGGTAAATAAATGTTGTCAGGTAGTAATGCAAAAGCAATCAGAGACACGCTGTCCCTTGAAGTAGGCATTGTTTGAAGTACAGTTTACGGAACTATGCTGAGTACCTTATAAAATAAGACACATGCTGAAATGCCAGCAAATGAGATGTTAACACTAAATTACAAAAAGGTTTACAAAAGTCGCTCCTCCAGCTTACACTGTGCTGTTCGTGCCGAGCATCTGGTGCTCTTTTCTCAATGGAACTATACTTAGCTTCTTACGCAGATTGACGCAAACAATAAGCGCTGCGAAGAAATAAGAAAGCGAAAGAGCTTTTGCAAGGGATAACTGAACAGTACAATCTCGGAGCGTTCACTATGTAGTTAACAAGCACATTCCTTTCCTGCCCTATCACTATTGTATTGAAAACATTATTTATTATTACTATTTATTTACAGTTACTGTATTCACCATATGATTATTTCAGTAGGGTGGTACATATACATAGTCGGTGACAAAAATATGACGGTAAAAGTGATGAATAAAAGTAAGCAAAGCTACAGTCGGAACTGAAACCACTTTGATAGCTTCTGTAAGAGTCGAATAACATGTTTTTAGGTGTAGTTGATTCTTCAGACCCACCTATTTTTCGGGCACCAGAATTTATTGCGTAATCTACGGGAAAATGGTGCTCATGATGCGGTCACGTACACAAAAGTAGGTCAGGACATATCTTTCCCGATTGAAATAATTTAATTTGTATGAGCTCTGTCATGTCTTTTCAATACATTGTTGCAAAAAGTGTAGTTTTTCTCATAAAAACTTTGCTGGCAATGCGAGAATTACCTATGTCAAGTACACTCATACCAAGATGCATTTGGTGCAGATCGTGCTCAATGTAGAAGGAAAAAAAACAAGAGTTGGCTTGACGTGACACTCTTCAAGCCCAGTCATAGAAAAATAAAACTGGGGCATGCTGCAAATCTATCAACAGCATGAAGCATGAAGAGGATCAGCGTATGATAAATTCGAATTGTGGACAACATAGACACGCTCTCTTCTACCACGAGAAACGTTTTCTCTGGTCAAAACAAACCCCGCTTGTGTTTTATAAGACTGTTAAGCTAACAGGGCCAAAAGCAGCGCTCTTTCTGAAAGAATAGCAGAATGTGTGTACCTAAATGTTCAACAAATTAATCCCAGTGGTCAATATACTGGACATGCTTCTCCTATCAAAATCGTTTTACTAAAACTTTCTTAATTTTTTGCGTGCTTTTAATAGCCTATCAGCTAAAAAACAAGATTAAAAATTTGTTCTGCCCTGCAAAAAGTTTCGGTAGGAAAATAGTATGGCTTAGCCACAAATTAAGTATTGAACCTGATATTATGAATGCAATAGATTACCTACGACGAGAAAAAAAACTAAAGAATGTAATGCAGTTGGTCGTAGCTTCTTCGTATATAAATTATCTATGACAATATCAAAACTGTGAGGACTTGAGTTAAACCAAGCGTTGAAAGAAAGAAGTCCTGAGTCTGAAAAATTTTTTATGGCTGGTCTCGAACCTGTTCGCGTACTCTACACCGGACGGCTCTTAAACGGCGTGAGTAAGAATGCACTGACAGTGGGGCGCTATTCTTTGGTTCCTGCAATGAAGGGCGGGCGAGAACAGGTTGAAGAGCGAGGCCATTTCCGTAGGGAACTCGTCAGCGTCGTAATGGGAGGAGAAAAGAGGGAACGACGGGGAGGGTCCAACTGCTTCCGGCACATGGTGGACGTTCAACGAACTAGCCTCTGGTGAGCCGGAATCCTGGCCTCGAACATAAGAGAACAATTGGACACAATGTGAAATGAGAATGTACATTTGCAGGAAACTGGAATATTATTTTTTTTCTAAAGAAGACACTCAGCTATGATCGCCCACATGTAGTCACTGGTCAAGTAATTATCCCAGGAGACAGTGGCATTCCTAGTCACTGGTTCGTTCACAAGTTTTGCGCTGCTGTCCTATTCTTGTGAAGCATCTGGTGCAGTTTTGATAGTGATTTGACTTTGGTAGAAGTACCATTTGCCAGTAGTTCTGTCCGCCGTTCAGCGGCATCAATGTCTTCAATGTCAGTTGGTGATGTAACCTTTCGCTCCATTTCCTGGGCGCAGAGAGGCCTCTTTATGCAACTTTCTTGTATGAGACATTCATTCCAATGCTGCAGATTGAGTTTTCTGTAAACACGACTGGCTTTCTCATGCACAGCAACTTCAAGTTGTTTCGTGCAGCGGAAGTCGTCATCGTGCTGAAATGACCTCCTGAGGAGCATGGTGCAATATTTCTGCGATCTGAGATCAGTCAGCACTTTCTCCCTTGTGTCACTGAAGTCCAAGTGTGCATCCCTGCTAAGACGCTCCTTGGCATGACAGTGTGAGGCGAGACACTGGCCTTTGCTTGTGGCGTGTGATGCTTCACGCTACGATGTCGGTGCAGTGCTTTCCCAGATTGACGATCAAGGCAGATAAGAAGCGATAGCCCAGTGTCGCAACGGAACTAAAACAAAAAACATGTTGTTTTTGAGCAGAACAAAAACGTAATTGAAACGTCAATAATTATTTTGTTCCGGCGCGAAAACAGAATATTTTTATTGTTTTTCGTTTCACGGGAAAACTTGGCGATCCGCCACAACTGAGGTCATGCAACGTGAGCAACATCCTGCATAACTGAGGGCACGGAATGAGTGCGTATCTGTAGGGCAGGCCTCCCTAAGTTCAGGTCTGTCCAAATATTGTGGAAAACAAAAAAAAAGTGTCGACCATAGATGTTTGCATTTATTCAAGCGAGCTTTCGTTTGCCTTTCACACAGGCCGCCCAGAAATTTGCTTGATCAGAACAGTAGCACGCGCATATATGAGAATACCTCTATGACGGGCTGCTTCTGAGATCATGCTCCCACTATTCACACACGCATACACAAAAAAAAACACATTGAGCCTGCTCAGAATATTTCTAATTCACTCTTCAGAGAATCAAGTACGATAACTTCGAAAGTACTGGTTTGCGTTATTTGGTTACGAACTCACGGTAAAGATAATTGCACTTCCCTTAGGGACGTTGTAATTTGTTTTCGCCTGGTCCCGTGTTCTTAAAGAAAAAAATCTTATGTTTTTATAGTTAAATTAACTTTAATCTTTTGAAGAAGAATAAAACCATAACGAACCGTTAGAGAACTTTTTTTCGCTCTAAAACGGAAACAGAACAGAGCTTTTGTCGTGGAACAAAACTAAAACCAAACTGGAAAACCCTGCAGCATCCGCTTCCCGCACGCTAACTCCTGTGGAATTAAATTATTCTCAGGTTTATCAGGATGAGATGGCCGTCGTCTATGGAGCCACGCATTTTCATCTGTACATCGCAGGCAGACATGTGACTGTTTTGACTGATCACAGGCCACTCCTGATTATCCTAGAGCCCCAGAAGCAGAATCCGCAGCCATTTCCACCTCGTTTGATCTGATGGTGCATAAAGATGTCAGCATAAGAATACAACGTCGGGTACTGTCTAAAACAGACGCACTGAGCCGCTTACCCATCAGCGAATCCATTGAGGGTACACCTCAAGTTGGCTGCGTGCTCATGTTCGAAGCGCTACCACGGCCCCTCACTAGCGGTCGACGAAGTCACAATGACCACGCAAGATGACCCAACATTGTTCAAGCTGTACAACGCCCTGATGGAGGGCATAGTTCAAAACTTAAAGAATTAGAACTTCAACGCTTCTAACAAAAGAGCAAATGGAGTTCAACTGTCATCGTAGTTGTAATAAATTGGGATCACGAATTGTCATTCATGGCTCACTTTGACAAAGGAGCAATGGCTCTCATTCATGCCGGACACCGAGGCGTGATCACAATGAAGTGCACCCACAGCTACAGGTGGTGGTCGGGAATCGGCAAGGACACTGAGATAGCTGCAGAGTGCACAGCCCGCCACTTAAACCAACGCGCTCCGACGCGAGCTCCAGCACCGGACTGGGGCCGACCGAGCACACCTTGGCACACATTCTTGGCGATTTCGGATGCCTACAGTCAATGGATTGAAATTCACCAAGTGAACAAAACAACATCGACAGATGTCATTGATTTCCTGCGCTTGTTGTTCGAACCTTTAGAACTACCCCACAAGGTGGTTTCAAACAACGGAATCGCATTCATGTCAGCCAAAATACAGAAACCCTACGAGTGACAACTGCATCACAGTGGTGAAATCTGCTCCGAACCACCCAGCCACAAACGGACAGGCCAAACGTTACGTGGTAGAGTTAAAACGTGCTATTGCAAGTACAGGGTCATTACAGGGGCGCGTTGCACGCTTTGTTTTTTTCAAGAAACTTGCAACGAGTCAGACTGGCCAGGTACCGGAGAAAATCATGTTTTCTTGCGAGCTGCGAACGCACATCTCAGCCATTCTGCCAGAAAGGCCTTGAAAGGTCACACCACATAGAATAGACGCTTCGCGTTGCTGGTAATTTCACAAAGCACAACCAGTGGTCCCCCGCCAGTTTCATAGAATGCCCGAATGAACGGCGCCCATCGTAAAAAAAAAAATCGGCTGGAGATTTTGGCTTGTTGAAGCTAAAGCCTCTCCATCGCGTCTTCTACCGAAAAACGCATAGAGGGGCTTTAGACTGTGCATTCCCACTTCCAGCCAGCTGCAGCGATGCGCCCTGCCCTCCACCTAACCTCCCCCCCATGATACTTGACGCCGCGCGCCCGGGGACTGAATGACTGCCGGGGCCATCAGTGGGCGCGGGCACTGGTTGCCTCTCCTTTGTGCTCCTCATCTCTTTTATGGCTCACAGCGGACTCGAAAGCCAGCACTCGGACCATTTGGACCATGCTTGGCACAAATGCCTTTCTTGGAAGTAATACACTCAGTTCCCTGTTACGTACACTTGTTATTCCGGCTACCGTCAGCATAACACAGTAGAAACAAGGTTATTTGTTCTTAAAAAGTTTAACCTTCCCGCCTTGCAGCATTATATCTGGCTCTTTTACCTTACTTCTATTAACATTTTTTAAAATTTACATAGTTAAAATTAGAGAGTCGCGTAATAAAAAAGAGGAAGTGGAGTAATTATATATAGATTTTTATTTATTTAAGAGAAAAACTGCCAGTCATGTGCCGGACTTTGGGCAGGGGTGTGTAGCGCAGTGGACGCAACAATGTGTAGGAGATAGAGCAGTATAGATAGTTTTGAACGAAAGCGCGATGATTCAAAACAAAAAAAAAAACGACATGAAATACGGTCCACAATCTCAAGCGCAAAACAAAAACTATAAAAACAGTGCCCACTAGGTTATGTTGTTTCTGTAAAAAGTAAAAAGAACTCAAATACCAACAGTAGCAAAAATAAAAACGGCAATATTAAAAAGTGAGACTTTGCAGAACCGAAGCATTGAAGAATCGTGCAGAAGCGAGGCTTTGAAACCTCAAGCAATCAGTCTGATCAATACGGGTATTAAAATGAAGCGCACTGTAATATATATGAAGGCGTGGTTATGAGTCGTGTGAAAGAGCTAACACACGAAGGAACTAGTTGAGATCGACACTTTCAAGAATATCTGGTGGCAAATTGTTCCAGTTTCTGCTTGAGCGGGAAAAAAATGTACCTGTTTACAGTGGCTCGGTCACACTTTCGAGATTTGAGGCACGCGTCTCGTGGCGCAAGAATGGTCCGATATAATTAATTTTTTGCATTGCCAGCTTACTATCATATATATGATAGAACAGCTTCGTTGTTTCGAGATAATTTCTCCATTCCAGGGTTTCAAGTTTAGCGCTTTCCAGAAGAACTGACGGATAAGTCTTACTTTTGGGCATTGCAAAATGAATTTTACAGCTTTTCGCTGTATTGATTCAATTTTAGATGAGTTAGCTTGCGTGTGCGCGTCCCAGACAGCTGATAAATATTCTAGTACTGGTATTACGTACGTTTCACATGCATTCATTAAGGTTGGCCGAATGCCTTAGCGAGTGCCCGTCTCAGGTAGCCTAGTATTTTCAAAGTCCTTTTCTCACGGGTTCATTCCATCTTAAATCAGATGTGATGACAAGACTAAGGGGCGTATACTGCGAGACAAAGGACAAGACTTGATTGCCTATGTTGTATTAAATTTTTATTGGATCTTTTTTGCGGGTTATGGTAATACCAAAGTTTTTCTCGTGTTAAAGGTCATCTTTCATTTCGTGCACCAATGTTGAATCTTAGATAAAGAGTTATTTAAAACAACCTGGTTGCTGCAAGCGTTAATTATTTTAAAGCACGCAGGGATCTGCAAAAAGCTTTAGATTTGCCGGAATGTCACGGGTGGAATGATGGACATGTAAACCGGAAAGAAAAGAGTTCCGAGAACGGATCCCTAAGGTATACCGGATTTATTCGGCGAAGACGATGAGTTGATACCACCGTCCATAGTATCGCGTCGGTGAATATTACTTTCAATTTCAAGGCCTGACCAAGTTGCGTTAGTTGATTAGCTATAATAAACCAATTAGTAGATAACTGTAACTACCATGTAAGCTGTGAAACTCGAGAATGGGCTGTCAATTCAGGGGTCTATGTGGTACATACACTGAATGTTCGGAAACGCGCACTTTGTCTTTTTTTAAATACCCTATTTATGTGTTATACTATCAATCTTTACCTCAACGAATCCTAAATATTGTTTCACGAGGTCATGAATGTGCCTTCCGTAAGAATCCTCTCTTTTTACGCGTACCGTATATTAATATTTACGTGGCAACATAAAGTACACCATCTCAATACTAGATGGAGCTACGAGGGCTTGACGGATGTCGCACCCTGGAACTGCCCAGGGAAGTTTTTTTTACCACGTGATCCAAACACGCTCTATACTATCATAAACTAGACATATTCCAGTACCTAAATAACAGAAATCAATTGAATATCTTCAAGCACGTCTCCAGGGCAGCGATTCAAAACAGCCGATATTTCCGAGAGCACCCATAGGCGCTGTGCATTATCTTTCAATCAGCTAGAGAACTCGCACTGTTGCAACTGCGATACTGTAACTCCAGCAGAAGGAAGGTTCATACAGGTGCTACTTGAGACCGTGAAAGCAACGAGGAAATCAGAAAGGGAGAGGAGTTATTATCGTTTTTCTCTCCAGTTCCTTAGAGTGACGTGGGGCCCTGCCCCCACCGTGTGGGAAAGCGCACCTCCTGCTCGTGAGCCGGAATCCTGAACCGAATTGCACCAATGGTCAATGGTGACGTATGTCGAAAGTAGGGCGTTGAATTGAAATGCTCTGTGTTCGCAAGTTTTGGCAGTTCTGAATAACTTCTTCAAGTGTTCAGAGGTCTTTCGCCACCAGCATGTAGAAGGCATCATCCTCGATGCCCTTCATATTATGTTTGACATTGGCTCTTTCGGACATGTCGGAATTGTAGCGACTGCAAAGGCTAACAGCGTCCTCGTGGTAGGACGCGAAAACTTCTCCAGAGAGTTGGGCGTGATCTCGCAAGCGCTGTTCTGCGCGGAGCTTGCGCACTGTTGGTCGGACAAACGCGTCCTTGAAGGTGATCTGAAGTGGCCCAGTGGGTAAGCTCCGCTTCATGGTTGTTGAAGCAGAGCTCCGCTACTCCTCGCAGGTAAAAGTGGACGTGGCTAAGTTTTTCGTTTTCATCCCACCTAATATTGACGCTTAGTTCGTCGTACGAAGAGAGCCAGTCCTCCACGTCCTGCTCAACGGTGCCGTTAAAGATGACTGGGTCTCGCTCTCTCGGGACACCGGGTCAGTGGGCAGGTGTGGATGTAGGAATGGTCTGCTATGTAACGTCGGTGGACATCGTTGACGGCGAAGGCAGAGTATGGTTGCAATTTTTCAGGATGGGAAATGGATCCTGCACTCTCCACCACTTGTTAATACGCCTTTAGCAGTGATCCGAAGACACTTTTGTTTGGAGAAACGCAGAGGTAACGCCGACCTGCTGTCAAGCGGAGCGAGCGCGAGCAGCAACAACACCCTTCCTTCTCCTCTTTCACTGGTGCTCCTGCCTGCGCCATATATCAATGCTACAAAAGAAAACATGTAGCCCAACAGCGCAACATAAGAATTCCGCTGGTTCTTCACTGAACTATTGTAAAATTAGCCAAATATTAACCTCATGTTTGGTTTATCAACACAACATTATCCATTCTTAGCACTACCTCACAAAAATAAAACAGGTGATTCAAGGATGGCTCACTCACCATTTTTTCGCTGCACCAGCAACCCCCGGGTCCCTCTACGCTCGCGAGGTCACAATGAGTTGTTCACTGCCATATGTGGCGTTCTTTCTTATCAGTTGCTTTGGAAAACGGAAGCGAGTGAACGTCTGCTGCAGACAATACCAAATTACTTTCGAATCAAGCCGGCGTAACAGATACAGCTCTACCAATTTCGAAAAACGGTCAGTGACTACTACTTAATACCGAAAAACCTTAGCTGATCTCGGGTACCGCCCAATTGCGTCACAGGCAATGATTTTACATGGGTACCTACTTTCCACAGATTGCATGACACCTGGTGGTTTGTCTACCCATGATCTTGCAGCCTGGAAGGTAGGGCAAGTGCGAACGTAGGTACGGGGTCGTGGTCCTGGTCAATCCCGTGAAGAGGCTTTTTGACCCCAGCCCTCAGCATCCCAAATAATGGTATGTTGGAATAAATAAAGTTGAAAGTTCAAAGTTCAAAGTATGTTATGACGTGCTTTCTCATGTGCTGCCCCGTGGCAATACGACAGAACTTTTCAAACATTTTCTTGCCTTCACTGTGACCAGCAAGGCGTTTGTCATAAAAGTACGCCAAGAAAGTTTTGCGTATATTCCGAGGAATGAAAACGCGAAACGGGAATACCTCATACTGCGTCTCAAGTGAGGGTATGTAACACAAAAGCAGGCTGTCATCGGCTTGCAAGCAGCTGCCATGGGTGTTTGCGGGCCACGTGTTCTCGGTGGGCCTGACAACGCCCGGGCCACTGAGTATCCGCTTGCACTAGTTGTCGCTTTTTTGAACGTCAAGGAGCTGCTGTCGTGAGACCAGTGTTCCCCAGGCATCTTCAGGAACTGTCATGACCAGGACCTCGGTGACTGTTTACCACCCCCGGACAGTGGCGCTCGGGAAAGTGCGTCAGCCACTTTGTTGCCGGTGCTTTTCTTGTACCCCACTTTATAATTGTACTTCTGAAGTGAAGCCCACCACACTAGCCAACCGGATGTTTTTTGGAGCTTTGATAGACAAGATAGCGCCTGGTGGTCGGTTTGAATCGTAACTGCAGCTCCATCTAGATACATGTCGACTCTCATCAGCGCGGATACGATTGCAAGACAATCTTTCTCTGTTACGCCATAGTACTTTTCTACGCCTGATAACGTGTGGCTCGCAAATGCTAGCGGGTAAAGCATCCCTTATTATTCTTTGAGCAAAACTGCTCCGAGGCCTTATTCACTTGCCTCGGTCTGCACAGTGAAGGGTAAGTTTAGGTCAGGAAGGCGCAGTCACGCTGTCTCAGCGATAGCCTCCGACAAGGTCTGAAATGCTGCCTGCTCCTCGTTATTCCAAAACCAATGGGCACTCCTGCGCAGGAGCTAGTGAAGGGGTCTTGCCAGATCGGCGCAGTCAGGAATGAAGTGGCGGTAGAAGCCCTACGATGCCAAAAAGCGTTGCAGGCTCTTAACGTGCGTGGGTGGGGGACACTGCAGGATGGCCTGAAGCTTTTATTCATCTGGCCGTATTGTGCCTTCTCGACAATTAAACCTAAAAGGTTGATTTTGTTTGAGACCAACTGAACTTTCCGCTGGTTGATGGTTATTTCTGGTCTTGCATTCGTTGTAATACAGTGGTCAAGTGAACCAGGTGCTTGTCAAAACTTTGTGAGACCGCTACCACGCCATCCATGTAAGCCATTGCATAAACACATGTCCATGACACGTTGAAATGTGGCCGGTGAATGGCACAACCCGAAAGGTAACTTCAAAAACTCGAACCATCCCCTGTGGCAAGTAAATGCCGTTTTCTCGGCATCGCACTGTGCTCACGGAATTCGCAGTAAGCCTCTGCTACAGTCAAGAGTAGTGAAGAATTTTGCAGCCCCGATAACGGAATCGATTATCATTATCATCATTTATTGAACCCTTAAAGGCCCCTTGCGGGGTATTACATAAGGGAGAGGCAAAAACACAATTCAACAGATGCATGATTGTCAATGGTACAAAGCATAATCGAAAGTGAACTACATGATAAAAACAATGTCAACAGAAGGAAAAATATATATATACGTGGAAGAAAACGGCAACGATTGTAAATTAACTAACATATCAAGTGATTTGTGATTAGCTGTTTAAATATTAAGGGTTTTTTTCGTGCACTATGGATTCAGGCAGGGTATTCCAGTTATCAATGGCAGTAAGTAAAAATGATTTATTAGAAGCGTTAGTTGAACCAAGTAAGCGCTGTAAACATAGGGAGGTAAAGAGGCGACGCGATGAACGGGCGGGAGGTAGAAGAACGGCATTGCGTTGCGACGGAAAATTATGGTATAGTTTGTGCAGAAGGCAGAGCCGAGTGACCTTGCGGCGAATTTCTATAGGAGGGAGGTTGAGGGATAGTTTGATACTGGTTATACTTAAGCGAGAACTGTATTTTGAGGTGATGAATCTGGCAGCGCGATTTTGAATTGCTTCTAATGCGTCGATTAGGTAATTTTGGTGAGGATTCCAGAGAGCAGAAGCATATTAAAGTTTAGTACGCGTGAAGGTTTCGTAAGCTAATTTTCGGATTGGCTGTGGGCAGGACGTGAGCAACCTTTTAATGTAGCCAAGTGATTTTGCTGAAGCGGAGACTAGTTATTCTATGTGCTCGGACCATGTTAGTTTACTTGTTATTATGACGCCAAGATAACGATAGGAGTCGACCTGGGTTAAGGGTTGGAAGTTCACAGAGTACTGAAAGGAAAAGTTGGTGCGCTTGCGCGAAACTTGCATGAATTTACATTTTGTGTATTAAGCTGCATTAGCCACCGCGAACATCAATTATGTATTTTAGACAAGTCATTCTGGAGTGTAATTTGGTCAGTGCAACAAGAGATAGGACGGTAAAGCACACAATGTCTGCAAAAAGGCGGATGGTGGATGACATTTTGTCTGGAATATCATTATTAAAGATTATAAACAAAAGAGGCCCAAGAACGGAACCTTGCGGTACGCCGAAAACTACATCAAGACGGGTTGATTCATTATTCGCGACAATAGTATTGTGAACCCGACCGGTTAGAAAATTTTCAATCCAAGATAGGGCTAAGGGGTCTATACTGAGACAAGAAGCTTTACTTATTAGACGGCGGTGTGGAACACGGTCGAAAGCTTTGGAAAAGTCGAGGTATATTACGTCTGTTTGAAAAGAAGAGTCTGGGTTAAAATGAAGGTCAGTAGAAAATTCGTACAGCTGTGTCTCGCACGACAGTCCACGCCAGAACCCGCGCTGGTTAGAAAAAAAACAAGGAATTTTGGTCCAGATGAGTTGCAATGTGGGAGTAGATTACGTGTTCTAGCAGCTTGCAGGCAATGCATGTTAACGAAATAGGACGATAGTTTGAGGGGTCTGAAGGGCTTCCTGATTTGGGCACGGGGGTGACTTTACTTATCTTCCAGTCTTTAGGAATAAAACCAGTGTCAAGGGATTGGTTAAAAATAAATTCTAGGATACGGCTGGATATTATTTTTGTGCTTTTCGAAATTTTAGCGGGTATTTTGTCTGGGCCAGGGGAACTCGAGAATTTAAGGTTTTCGATTATATTTGCTATTTCTTCGCTTGTAACAACAATGCGTGGCATCTGCGGGAAGTCTCTGGGCGGCAAGGACGGAACATCGGTGGAGAGTTCATGAGTGAATATAGATGAAAAATGGGAATTCATGATTTCGGCGGAGTCAGTGGCGGAAACGGCGGAACCATCGGGATTAGTAAACAGCAAGTTTTTAGCAGCGCAGTTTTTAGGAGACAAATACTTCCAAAATTTTGATGGGTTGTCGCGCACAATGCCGAGGAGATCATGACCGAAGAATTGCCTTTTTGCAATTTTTAACAGTGAAGTCTACTCGCGCAAACATGTGCGATACTTTTCCCAATTAACTGGGGATTTCGATAACTTGGCTTCTCTGAAGAGGCGTTCTTTTTTTTGACAGCCTCCTCAAGGAATTAGAGTACCATGGTCTTTCGGCATCCCCGCGAATACAGATTATAGGTACATGTCTGTCAATTAAGGACAGCAATTTGTTTTTAAACAACACCCAGTTTTGTTCGACTGTTCGCGAAGCAGCACAATAAAAAAAACGTTTCATGGAAATCTGCCAGTTCATCATTATTTTAGAAAAATTGGCTTTGTTATAATCGCGGATGTACTTATTGAGAGGTTGTCGGGTAGGAATAGTAATGGAAAGGCCAATAAATAAAATTTTATGGTCACTGATACCATCTACACATTGAACTGAGTTTACAAAGTCGGGAGTTGAGACCAAAAATAAATCGAGTATGTTGGTACCACGAGTGGGCATAGTAACCATTTGGGCAAAATTAAACATAAGGCACAAATCTAGAAAGTTTCTTGAAAGGGGTGAGTGAGCAGCTAGGTGAACCCAATCAATGTTTGGGAAATTGAAGACGCCACACAACAAGAAGTTCGAACGGGGAAAGCGAGAAGATAGGTCTAAGACAACAGAGTAGAATTCTTGTGTAAAATTATCGTCAGAGCCGGGGGCTCGATAACATGCGATAAGTACTGTTTTACTGGTTAGAAAAGCTAGATTTACGCACAGGATTTCATGACGGCATTCTGCATCAATTCTGGAGGAAGGCAAACTAGGCTTTACAAGCGCCACAACCCCGCCTCCCTGGCACCCCAGCCTATCTTGCCTGTGAATACAGTATGAAGATTTTGCGGAAAGTAGTTCGTTATCCTGAATGTCCGAGTTAAGCCAAGATTCAGTAAATATCGCGAGATCAGTACTGTTATCTTCCAATAGAGCTTCAACAGTTTCTCTTTTGGGCAGGTAGCCCCGGACGTTAGTAAGCATTACAGTTGCGTTATGGAATGCTGAAATGGCTGTGAAGGGCTTGCTTGGAACGTTAGCATGAGAGGGAGCGGACTTGTGGGCACGTGGAAATTGCTATGTGGTTAGTTCAACAACGGAATCAGTCATTGCATCGTAGGTGTATTGTTTCTTATCAATTGTAAGTTTGTCAAAGCGGATTTTAAAGGTTGCGTTACTTTGCTGCCCAAAAGAGTATAACTTTTGCCTTGCGAGGCGCACGCGTGCTGAATAGTCTTCCCGTAAAAAGAAGGTTGTTTTCTTCAGTTTCCGAGAAGACCGGAGGATTCTAGATTTATCTTTGAAGTGTGCAAAGTTAACAATAATTGGGCGCATATTGTCTGCGCAGTTGCGACCGAGCCGGTGCGCACGCTTTAAAGCTGCGTCGGTGATGATTATTGCGAGGTTCGTGGCTCAAAAAGAAATTATTTTTGCTTCAGATTCTACCCAAGTTTCTGTATTTTCGTCTTTAATGCCGAACAACAATAGATTGGATCGGCGTAGGCGGTTTTCAGCGTCATCACATTTGTCAGCGAGTTGTTTTACCTCGGAAGAAAGAGAAGCAATTTCGGAGGGAGGGGGAGGAGTTCAAGAGGTGGGCTTTTGCAACGGTTTATGTCGAATTTTTTTTCAACCTCATCTAGACGAGACGAGAGAATGCCGACAAGATTTTCGATGTTAGCATGAGCCAAGCGGATAGATGCAAGTTCGTCCCGAATGGTATATTGCGTAAGTTCTAAGCAGGAGAACTTTTTTGCAAGGCTTTCTAAAGTTTTTGGTGGTCCCGGGTTCATCTCAACATCACCCGACAGAATTAGAAGTAGACCGATAAGGTGGCACGTTTCACAGTATTCAAAAATTGATTCATACACAGTTTTGCGGCCGAAGTCAAGCACTTCAGTTGGGCACGACACAGCTAACAAAAAAAGGATCGTTAGAACGAATACAGAAGGCGTGGGGTAGGTAGCCAACCTGCATGAAGAACGACAATTTGAAGGCTATGCTCGCAGCAGTAGCATGCCCCAACTGGCTACGGAGGGAGGAGGGCTTTTGTAGTCGGGTAGATAAATCCACTGCGCTGATTGTGGCTTGTGGTTGCCAGACCAGGTAGCGGGGTGAGTCCAGAATCGGCGGGAAGGGCCAGAAGTTCTTGCGGGTGTCCGCGTTGACGGATTCGAAGACGGGCCTTGTCGGCTATTGGACAAGGCGAAACGGGGTACAAGGGGTACAAGTCTTCAACCGCGACGGCATTAAACCGCCGGTAGTCAACGCACAGCCATGCAGAGCCATTCTTCTTTGGAGCTAAATAGCTGGAAATGCCCAAGCACTGTTGGACGCTCTTAAAGCACCGGTGGCGAGCCTTTCGTGGAGGGCGGCGATGAAAAGTTTACGCCTGTGGACGCTCAGGGGACGCTGATTGATACGGATAGGGCGGACATCACCGGTGTTGATCCTGTGTTCCAATACATTAACCTTCCCGGGAGCCTTTATAAACGTTGTCGCACATGGCTTTAGGGCTGTTTCAATTGTGGCTTTTAGCTTGTTGGTCCTTTGAATAATTCGTTAACAGTCAACAAATCCTCTTTCTCCAAGAACGTATGAGCATTTTTTGCAAGCAGCTCGACGAGGGTTCGGGCGAAGTAGGCACAAACGTGAGTGGTTTGCATTGATGTCATCGCTACAGGTGCTCGTACGGATATAAAGCACGATTCTTGACTTTGGCATAAAATTACGTTACAAAATCATGGGGCAGGAAAGTCCGGGTAGGTGAAGGAAACGTTGCTGAAGTTTTCGCCCATTGATCGTAACCGCGAAACGAGCTCCCAGTGCAGCAGGGACAACATGAGCAGCGGCCACGCGCAGATTAATGTTTAGCCTTCACAAAGCCAAGCCTTTAATTTCACAGATGGTCCTGATACCATTCGCGAAAACAGAAACAGCTGAACCAGTATTTAAAAAAGCCAGGACCTTTACTTCTGCCATGGAAACCATCTCAAATGGTGCGTAATCAGCGTGGTCAATGAGGAGAGGGAACGAGGATGAAAGATCACTCAACGTATTCTCGAGTACATCGTGACTGTTATCGGACTGAGTGAACTTTGCTGGGGTGTTGGTTGGTTGTTGCTCTGGTAGTTATCTGAACGGAAAGCAATGCGGCTTGTCCGTCTGGGCGCGTGTTTCTTTGTCGAAGGTTTCCCGAAGCTGTTCTTCTCGCTAGCTGGATGATGTGAAAACCAAAACACCCGGCGTCGGGGCCTTTGCGGCGCACCTGGCTTCTCTTGACGACGAGCTGTAGCCCACGGAGGAACCACAATATGTTTTCCAGCACCTGCATAAAGTGAGAGAATCCTGGGGGGTGGTAGAATGCTGGCTGGCGATTGGCATGCGCTCACCATCACCGGCACCGATCGTTTCCCCGGTGGCCAGGGCGTGGTCTGCTTGGGCTCTGGCTCCTCTACTGGCCCCGATCTCTACACTGGAAGCATAACGGAGGGTTTCCTGCTTTTGCCTTCTGTACTAGAATGGGCGGTGGCTGCTATGGGCTGACCTTGGGTCGAGGCACTCGGTTGTGGGTGTCCCAGGCTCCTGGGTCATTGACGTTCTTGAAGAAGGTTAGAAAGGACGGCGGTGATGAGCCCCAGCCAAGGTCACAGCTTTTATTCGAGACGCAGGCGTAGGCGGAGTTGCCGCTGCGGCGTCCAGTCAGGTCAGGGGCTCAGCCGTACTGAAATTCCTTGTGGCTCGTGCCACGCGAGCTACGCGGCTCATTTTTTTTTTGTTTTGGCATGGCCACCCGGTTAAACATTGCGTGGCGCTACTATAGGCTCCCCCGCTAGCGCTTTTCGCAATCTAAAACATATGCACAAACAAAAAGAGGCGTGGGCACTACATTACATGACCGGCAGTCCATGGTTTATACGTCCGTGAGAAAGTCAGAGTTGTCACCGTGAAAAGAAAAAAAAAACGCTAGGTCTTTAACAGTTCCAGTGGGTGGCACTGGGAGCAGTGGAGCGGGCGGCGTGTATCCGTATCATATCCCAAGAGATGTGTGGGGAAAATACGGCGCAACTATTGGCTGAAGGAGATCAGGGAATCTAAACGCACTTCCAGTTTGTTGTGTTTATTTTTGTTATTTTTCATTGAAGATGGCAGCTTCCACAGAGTGGTTTTGCGAAGCTGGTTGAAACCATACGCTGTCAAAATTTGGAATTTTTGCTGACACGTGTTACGCGCGGCTAAGCAGATCATTTTATGGTGGATGCAGTGGTGTTTGGCACTAACACGGGAGTGTGTAGTGCATACCCCTTTGGCGTGTGATCATGTGTTTCACACTACGCAAGCAACTTTCGTTTGCACTGCCGCGCTGAAGCCCCGCTCCGTACAGATTGAGCCGTTCGTGCGCCGCAGGCATGACGGACGCCAAAATGTTCGGGCTTTTGTTGGTAAATGTTTCCGCAAATGTGGGCAATGTACACGCGGAGCGTTTCACGATGGATGACGTGGTGTATGCACTTATTGTGTCGCGATGGGCGAAGTGGTGCACAGCGTAAATCCGGAAGCGTGTGCAAGCCCCTTTTACGTGATATTTATTATGAGATCGCGTGTTTGCCATGATGCGAGAAACCCGAGGACTTTATTTTACTTGCGTATGAGTGCAAGCTTATTCAACTACGGGGTAAAAAAAATACGTGAGGCGATCTGTGAATATTCGTTCATTTGTCACAACTCGGCTCGATTTCATTGCAATTAAACTTCGATGATGCTATAGGAATTTAAACGAAGAAACGTGTTTCAGAAACAGCGTCATTTAAACTTCTAAGCTGCTTCTGGTAAGTGTGCATTATTTTGCAAGACGCAGGGAGCACTCATCTCTTAATCTTTCACGTGAACTAATCCAATGTTAATCAGTTCTATGGCTTGAGCATGTTATAAAACACCTTACATGTCTGCGTGCAATGCATCCGTCACAGTGAATGAGGCATGCATAACCAAGTAGTAACATACATAGATTGCCCATCAGGACCGTAGTGTCGAAACTAAGAAACGAAAAATAGATTTAGGGGCTTGTTTTCTTTGTTAGACACAATGATAATGAGATCGAACAGGTAATCATGCCAAACAAAAAAGTACAATCAGGGGCTTGTTTTCTTTTTTAGACAGAATAATAAAGAGATCTAATGGACAATTATGCTAGATGGCATGATGGTCTGTTAGATCTTAATAATATTGTGTCTAACTGAGAAAACAAGCCCTTAAATATACTTTCTTTCTTCATTCATAAATAGGAACTCGTTCAGACAGACTTGGTGCCTTCAGGTAGTATACGAAAAATAATTGGACAGATGCCAGCTCATAATAAGCTCACAAACTACGCGGCACCAAACAGACACAAAAGGTGTTCCACATTAACTGTCATGGCCGCATTCTGACATTTAATTTACATATACCCCATTAAGTGGACGGGGAGGTGGCCGCCGTGGTAGCTCAAATGGTACAGTATCGGACCTGTTTTTGAAGGTTGCAAATCTGGTCTCTGCCCACGGCAAGTTATCTTTGCGTCCAATTTTCTTTTTTCACATTTACATTACAAAATCAAAACAGGGCATATTGGGAAGCGAAGGACATTTAACAAGCTTAGGAACGTGAGCAGGGAAAAAGAATAAAAGAAAACATGAGTGCCCGGGGAACAATTGGCAGACTTCGATTAACGATATGTGCATGGAGAATGTACGCGTATTTTGTAAAGTCCTGCAATGTCAATTGTAATACATGGTGACGGGAAAATGTTATCTGTGCTAGGGAGTTTATTAGCGACGCCAGGTAGTAGGCAGGCAGCCAGTAGAGACAAAAATGCTCGGCCAGCCCAGCGTCTACAGCTCGTGCACACGCTCGCGCTTCGCACTCAGAGATGGTCCCACTAGTCAGTGCCTTCCGAATTCTCCACTACAATACCCCGGCGACGAAGACGAGCCATCCTGGCGACTCAAGGTGACGAGAGAACAGGAGGGTCGTAGCAGGGCTTCAGGCGACTGACGTGGACCGTCTCACGACCAAGGCGACGCCTGTCTGTGGACGGCTTGAGCGGTTCAATCACATAGGTGACAGAAGAAGGGTGCTGTTGACGCGGTAAGGGCCAGTATACTTCGGTGCAAACTTGAGAGTCAGTCCAGAAGAGTGGAAAGGCAGTCGGAGCCACACGAGAGAACCGACGGGGAAAGTGTCCTGAACAAGATCATGGTTATGGCGATTTTTGGAGGGCTTGTTATCGTCTGTGAAGGACCGTGCAAGCTGACGACACTCTTCGGCATGTTCGGCCATTTCAGAAACTGGGCTGAACTCGGAGGCATCAGGATTGTTTGGCAGAATTGTGTCGAGTGTGCTGCATGGGTCACGACCATATAACATAAAAAATGGAGAAAAGCCTGTTGTTGATTGAATCGCCGTATCGTAGGCGTACGTCACGTAGGAAGAACGACGTCCCAATTGGAGTGGTCGGAATCAATATACATAGCGAGCATGTCTCCGAGGGTTCTATTGAAACGTTCCGTTAGGCCGTTCGTCTGAGGGTGGTAGGCTGTTGATGTGCGGTGTACCGTACGGCATGAATGTAAAAGCTGCTGCAGAACTTCGGACAAAAATACGCGGCCCCTGTCACTCAGCAGCTCCCGTTGTGCACCATGACGAAGAACAAACCGATGCAAGATGAAGGTTGCAACGTCACGAGCACCAGCCGAAGGTAGCGCTGCCGTTTCGGCGTACCTTGTTAGGTGGTCGGCAGCCAGAATCACCCAACGATTACCACCAACAGAGCACGGTAGTGGGCCGTAAAGGTCAATCCCAACACAATCCAATGGGCGTGCAGGACATGGTAAAGGCTGCAGTTGACCGGATCAATGAGGAAATGTCTTGCGCTGCTGACACCAGGAACATGAGCGAATGTGTTTTTGTACAAACGTGTTCATACCCCATCAGCAGAAACGTTGGCGGATCAGCTCATACGTCTTTAGCGCACCGGCGTGTGTGTGTTGCTGTTCAGCGTGTAAATATTTGCAGATATCTGACCGCATATGGCTGGGTATGACTAGCCGCCATTTACGACCCACCACTTGGTAGTTGCGACGGTATAGCAGGTCATCCCGTATGGTGAAATGTGTTGCTTGGCGGCAAAGAGCATGCGGGTAACCGGAAATTGAAGCGTCACAAAGCATATTCAAGAGCGAGCCAAACCGAGGGTCCTTCCGCTGTTCGGATGGCATGTCTGTGACGCTGACGGTAGAGAGGGGAAGGTGAAGGGCTGATGTTTCCGTATCATCAGATTTCACGGGTGATCGTGAAAGTGCATTTGCATCAGAGTGCTTTCGCCCCGATCGGTAGACGACGCGTATATCGAATTTCTGGAGGCGTAGTGCCCAACGTCCGAGGCGACCAGAAGGATGTTTTGTGAAGCCAACCAACAGAGTGCGTGATGGTCAGTTACCACATCAAAATTTTGGCCATACTAATAGGGGCGAAACTTGTTTAACACCCACACAATCGCCAGGCACTCTTTTTCCGTAACAGAATAGTTGGCTTCTGCCTTAGTGAGGGTGCGGCTGGCATAGGCGACCACATACTGCGTAAAACCTGGTTTGCGTTGCGCGAGTACTGCACCAAGACCGACGTCACTTGCATCCGTGTGTACTTCAGTCGGCGCAGTAGGGTTGTAATGACGCGTACGGGTGGTGAGGTAAGGAGTTGGCGCAGTCTTGCGAAGGATTCGTCGCAAACTGCTGTCCAATTCGAAAGATCTGCAGGGCTGGCAAGACGTTTGGTTAGCTGAGTGATGATTGAAGCAAAGTTCCCGACAAACCGACGAAAATAGAAGCACAGGCCCACAATGCTTCATAGTTCTTTAACTGTAGTCGGCTTAGGAAATTCGGCAACAGCACGAAGCTTGTCAGGGTCGGGAAGGATGCCGGCTTTCGAGGCGACATGACCCATTATGGTGAGTTGTTTAGCCCCGAAGTGACATTTCTTCAGGTTAAGCTGAAGCATGGCGTTTGTAAGGCACTGTAGAATCTTGCGCAGACGAGTGAGATGCGAAGTGAAAGCGGGTGAAAAAACCACAATGTCATCAAGATAGCACAAGCATATGTTCCACTTGAGACCACGTAAAATGCTGTCCATCATTCGCTCGAATGTGGCGGGTGCATTACAGAGTCCGAATGGCATTACGGTAAATTCATTCAGACCATCCGGTGTGAGGAATGCCGTTTTTGGACCATCAGACTCAGCCATTGGGACCTGCCAATAACCTGAGCGAAGGTCAAGCGAGGAAAAGAATTCTGCACCTTCGAGACAATCGAGAGCGTCGTCTATGCGGGGAAGAGGGTAAACATTTTTCCTCGTAATGTTGTTTAGGCGCCTGTAGTCTACGCAGAAACAGATCGTACCATCCTTTTTTTTTGAAGAGCACAACTGGTGAAGACCAAGGACTACAAGAAGACTTGATCACTCCACGCTGTTGCATGTCGTCTTCTTGCTCTGCAATTACGCGACGCTCCGCCGGGGACACACGGTAGGGGCGCTGGCGCAAAGGAGTACTCTTCCCTGTGTCAATTGTGTGCACAACTGTGTTCGTTCTTTCTAGCACCGCTTGGGGAAAGTCAAACGAACGCCTGAATTCATGCAACAGGGTAACAAGCTGCTCTCGTTGAGCCGCGGCGAGATGGCTGTCAATAGAACGGTGAAACGCATCGGACGACACGGTGTTCGAGGCAAAGTGAGGAACCAACGAGTTCAGCTCCATGTTCGGCTTGGCGTCGAAGAAATCGGCTGGCACGATAGTACCTTCATCGATAAGCTCAATGTGGCCGAGCTTCTCGTTGCAGCGCAAACTGAGGGGGCACGATTTGGGATTGGAAATAAATATTCCGGTAGTGTCTTGACAAAGCTCAAGAACGGTGAATGGTAGCGATGTGTGGTGACGGCTACCGAAGATGTCAGATAGTGTAAGTAGGACGGTAGCGTCAGAAAGTGGAGCGCAGCAGGCAGGGACAAACTGGGCGCTGAAAGGAGGAAGGTCTATGTCCGTCGTGACGACAAGGTTAGCGACACTAGATAAGACCGCATCAACAGAAGGCGCATCACGAAACGGTAACAGCTCCACTTCGGCCCGAGCGCAGTCCACGACGGCGTGTAGACGTGATAAGAAATACCATGCTAGGATGACATCGTGGGAACATGAAGCCAACACGTGAAATTCAATGATGTAAAACACGTCTCGAATAACCACTTTTGCTGTACATGCCGCGACGGGCTCAATTTGTTTGGTTCTCGCAGTGCAAAGAGAAACCACGGGAGAAAGCATCGTCACTTTACGAAGAGAGCGGCAGAGTCTTTGACTAATCAAAGATATCGCGGCACCGGTATTGATGATTGCAATTGCTCGTGCACCTTCGATAATTACATCGATAAGATTGGCGGGAGACAGGCGAGGACTTGAACGATTAGACGATGACGCAGCTCGTGCCTCCGGAGCAGCGGCAGTTAGTTTTCCGTCTCAATGAAGGTGAGTCGTTGACGCATAGGCGATACAGAACGACGACTTGTTGAAGGGGAAGGCGAGCGGGAAGTAGAACATCGAGAAGCGGAGGTTCGGGTGCTGGAAGCAGCTTGCGCATCACGTTCGTGAACTTCAAGTGGCACGTGAGGCGCGTGGTATGGAGGCCGAAACGAGTAGTCAGCGTATCTTGGTGCATTAACGGTGAAGCGCCGACGACATAGACGTGCAACGTGACCTGGAATTCCGCAAAAGTAACATATGGGCCGGTTGTCAGCAGTGCGCCAAGGATTTCCGCCGTGCTGCTGTGTAGGTGGAAACGGCGCGGTGGAAGGTCACGCAGGTTGTGGCGTATAAAGTGGCATACGAGACGGAGGCATTGCCGCAACGGCCGCATAAGTCAGTGGCGCGGCAACAGGTGTTGGTGGAGAGGCAGACGTGGGTAATGGCAACGCCTCGGAGACTTGCTCCTGAATAGCCTGTCTGATTGTCGGCGTTAGGCGGTTCGTTGGTGCTTCGGTGGTCGGCAGATACGAAAGACACGAAAGCTGCCGGGCGACCTTTTCGCCTACATGGTCTTTTATCTGCTCCAGCAGGGTGCTGTCACCACCAACGGCCAGGGCAGCGAGAGAGTCGTCTGCTGTCGTCGACTGCCGAACTGACGCACGTTGTTTGCGAATCTCTTCCAAGCTCTGGCACAAGGTCACAAGTTCGGCTACGGTACTTGGGCCCTTTGCCAGCAACATATGAAAGACATCATCGTCTATTCCTTTCAAGATATGCCTAATCTTGTCTTGTTCGGTCATCTCAGGGTTAAAGCGCCGGCATAAACCGATGACATCTTCAATATAGCTTGTGAAGCTTTCGCCCTGCCTTTGTGGTCGTCCGCGTAGGCGCTGTTCAGCACGCAGCTTGCGCAATGCGGGACGATCGAACACAGCTGCAATGGTGGTCTTGAAAGCGGCCCAAGTGGTAAATTCAGTACGGTGGTTTGGGAACCACAGGCTGGCGACGTCTTTAAGATAAAATGGGACATACTCCAATTTCGAGGGGCGTCCCACTTGTTCGCGGCGCTCACTTTTTCGAACAGCTGCAACCAATCTTCCTCATTTTGGTCCTCGGTGCCGCTGAAGAAGGGGGGATCCCGTTGGCGCCAGGTGGTAGGTACGGGGACCAGTTTAGATTGGGCCATGCTTTGCAGGGTGGTACCTTGCTCGGTCGTCTGATCAGGCATTGCTGAGGCAGTGGGCAGCTTCCGGCTTCGAACTTCCAGGTTTGCGTACCCAGCACACTTCCATCACTTTGCTAGGGAGTTTAATAGCGACGCCAGGCAGTATAGGCAGGCAGCCGGTACAGACACAAATGCTCGGGCCGCCCAGCGTCTACAGCTTGTGCACACGCTCGCGCTTCGCATTCAGGGACGGTCCCACTAGTCTGTGCCGTCCGAATTCCCCACTACAGTTGTAAGAAATATCTGCATATGCACCTCTCTTACAACTACCCCCCTAAACATCCAGGAATCACACGGATGAATGATTGACTCATCACGTGGACTCACAGTGCCGATAGAATGACATATGTCATGGTATTTGAGCACGGGCTTTTCTCAATTGATGCAATGCGTGAAGTTCAATAATCAAGTTAATATAACAATGCAAAAATCATGTGCTCTCGCTGAAAAGTGTGTTTTCAAACTAGTCTAACAGAAAAATACACTGTTTATTCAGATGTAAATATTTCTTGCCCAACAGGGCACATTTTTAACTAGAAACAAATGACAGCACATACATTTCTTAACACGAAACCTAGAGCCTCTTTGACATGTCAACTTTCTGCTATTTTTATCCATATTAGATTTCTATTCAATCGCATACTGCATCTAGGTTTTCATCAGGCAAGCTTAACACCACTAAGTAAAGTGCTAGTACCATATTGTTTATTAGAGGCTGAATACTCCACTAAATATGTGCTGTTAACGTATAAAAGCTCCTTCATGCAGGCCAAAACACCATTTAGGTTGCCTCAGTAAGCTATTACCATCTGTTATTACAAAATGAGCACCTGTTTTCAAAGTAAGTAATAATTTATACACATGTAATAAGTTACAAATGTACAATAGTTACAATAGGTTAATAAGTTGTTTTCAAAGTAAGTAATAGGATATACACAGTGGGCGCGGTGGCAATGCCAAAATGCATCGCTCAAACCCCTTCTTGTTTGCCGTCCAGGTTATGTTTGGCATGCTGCTTTCTTAAGCTGGACCGACGTCGGGCAACTCATCAATGGATTTTCAACGCCTACCCACTAACACCGGACATACCTGGCCTTATCATCGGCCACCGGGTAGCGTTGGCGGTCACTTCCCAGCGAACAGCGCAACATCGTCCGAGACTATGACGTCACGGAGCTACTACTTAAGAGACTGTCTTGGCGAGGGATCCTTCAGTGGGCGCGGTGGCAATGCCAAAATGCATCGCTCAAACCCCTTCTTGTTTGCCGTCCAGGTTATGCTTGGCATGCTGCTTTCTTAAGCTGGACCGACATCGGGCAACTCATCAATGGATTTTCAGCGCCAACCCACAAACTATGGACAAACCTGGCCTTATCATCGGGCACCGGATGGTGTTGGCGGTCACTTCCCAGCGAACAGCGCAACATCGTCCGAGACCATGACGTCACGGAGCTGCTACTTAAGAGACTGTCTTGGCGAGGGATCTTTCAGTGGGCGCGGCGGCAATGCCAAAATGCATCGCTCAAACCCCTTCTTGTTTGCCGTCCAGGTGAGAAAGCGATTTGGCAAATGCTTCCGTAGCAGTATTGTATGCCTGGTTTTGCTGCCGTGCCCACATCTTTTGCTTGAATGGTTATGTGATTTATCGTCTTCCTTGCGTTTGTTGCTGCTGCTGGCGGGGGACGTTGAGACTAATCCTGGGCCTCGTGACACTGTGCTTGAAGAACAGCTCAAAATAATTGCAAAGGATATCCAGGAGAAAAAGAAGAAAAAAATGGTGACCAACCAAAAGCTCGCAGCTATAGATAAAAATTTAGAAAAAATAGGCAAAATAGAAAAGCAGGTACTTGAATGCGTGGAAAGGGTTGATAAACTTGAAAATATGGTTGTATCTTTGACTAAAAAAATTGACGAGTTAATTAACAGAGGAAGTAGGCCTAACCTTGTTGTGTATGGTGTCAAGGAACTTGGATCAGAAGCACATCAGGATCTGCTTGATGCTGTTGAAAAAGGAATCTTTGAAGATAAGTTTGGAATAAAAACAGCTGGCATAGAAAGAATTCACCGTTTTGTGTGACGGAAGGCTACTGGCAGTCCTAAAAACAGACCTGTAATCTTAAAGTCGCTTGACTATCGGTATAAAGACATTATACTTAAAAGTTTCAAGAAGTTAAAATGAACAGAATACTCATTTAGCGAGGATTTCTCGCCCGTAGCCAGAGAAATTAGAAGAAAGCTCTGGGAAAGAACAAAGGAACACCGAGACCAGAAAGACAAAGTTTTCTTGTCTTACGATAAAGTCATAATTAATAATCGCCTGTACACCTGGGATGACCATAGTAACGACATAGTGGAAGTCGCAAAAAACGGAAGCAGGGACAACGAACAAGCCGGGTGACCGCGAAACCGCCCTCAACGCTAGTTGTGCTTAACGTTAATGCGCGCAGCCTTATCAATAAAATTGAACACTTTGAAGCAAACCTGATCGCACTCGAACCTGACATTATTTCTGTGACTGAGACTTGGTTATATTATGATATTGGAGACTGTGAGGTGGCTCCACCGGGCTATTTCATTATCCGAAAAGATAGACCAGCTAGAGGTGGTGGTGTCACCTTGCTCCTAAAACAAGGCATAAATTACACAGTGATGCCAGACGTTTCGGGTGTAAAGGCGGTCTGGTGTACGATTCAGCTAGGCCAGAATAAAGTCTGTGTTGGTGCGGTATGTAGACCCCCCAAGCCGAAGCGTCATATCTTGATCAGCTTCAAGATTATATGCAAGATCACATGGCGGGGAGCGGCATAATATTGGGAGGAGTTCAATCTCCCCGATATTCTGCGCTTAACTCTTCCCGTCATGTCAATGCCATATTTATTGATTTCTCAAAGGCATTTGATAGGGTCCCCCACAAACGTTTAGAACTAAAGATTCGTAATCTTAAGCTTGAAAATAATAAAACACAATAGATACTGGAATTTTTTACAAACCGTTCCCAGTCTGTAAAGCTAAATAGCTACATTTCGAACCCTACTAGCGTTTTATCCGGTGTTCCCCACGGCTCGGTTCTTGGTCCTCTTTTGTTCTTAATTTACAATAATGACATAGCACGTAACATAAGTTCGCAAATGCGGCTATTTGCAGACGACTGCGTTATTTACAAAGAAATAACCTGCCCTACCGATAATACCATTTTACAATCTGACCTCGATAGGCTGGCCGAGTGGTGCGACACGTGGCAGATGGAAATTTATATAGGGAACACTAAGCGCTTGGAATTAAGTTCTGCTCTAATCCCTTTGCAAAAGCCATACACCATGAATGACATTCGAATTGATTCAGTATAATCCTGTAAATATCTTGGGGTATTTTTCACAGCCAATCTAAACTAAACCACTCACATTGAACATATCGCTACCAAAGCAATAAAAAACTTGGCATCCTCAAAAGGCGATTATACCTTGCCAACAAAGAAACCAGACTGCATACATACGTTTCCCTGATAAAACCTTCGCTAGAGTATGTTTCAATAATATGGCACCCTCAAACTGAAAGTTTAACTTACCTGGTTGAATCAGTTCAAAACAAAGCTGCGCGCTTCATAACGTCGTCATACTCACCGTATGAAAGCGTGAGTTTCATACTGAAATCGCTTAATCTGCCCTCTCTTACCTCGCGCCGTAAACTTGCAAGGCTATCTAATTTTCACTCGCTCTTCCACAGCATCTCCAAGTTTGCGCGCAAGCATATCCTCCCGCCATCACACATTTCAGCCCGTGTTGATCACCCTAACAAAGTAATCCCATCTTCCCGAAAACAAAAAACATACCAAAACTTGCCCTTAGCCCTGTCAATAACCAACTGAAATTCCTTGCCAGCTGATGTAGTCACTCTAACAGAATCATCATCCTTTCTGAAAGTGGTAAAAGTGTTCTTAGAAGTTCCAATCGTATAATGTACGGTGGTGTTGTTTATGTGAATTACTTGAATATTTTGTGTGTGTTATTCGCGCTACACTTGTTTCCTGGAGCCTATTGTATTTTGTGAACGTACTTTTTCTTCTGCTGAGTTTATATATATGTTTTTTATTATCCTTATCAGCACTGTTGTGTGTACTCTTTTTTAAATTTTTTTCCATTTAGGGTTTATATAATGATGCTTCTGAATATTTCATGTATTTTACACGTGTTGAAAATCTTCCTAATCCCCCCTATGTAATGCCCTTCCGGGTTCTTAGGGTATGAATATAAATAAATAAATAATAATTAGAACTCTCTATGCCCATAAAGTGTAACAAACAATATATTGCTAAGTCTTCTGTTCACTTTCAACCTTACCCAAGATGTTTCTCAGCCTATTTGTGTGCAGGGAACTTCAAGCTCCATCTTAGACCTCATTTTTTTGAGTGATTTTTTTTTTGAAAGGGAAATACAATGTCGCAGTCCTTGAAGGAATATCTGACCATGATATGGTTTTGTGTACGCTAACACTTCCAAAAAAAGTTGCTCATCGTGGTACTAGAAAGTCCGTGTACGCCTCTAACAGAGCAGATGACGATGCCATTATGACCTACCTAGCCCATGAGTACTACACCTTCCATGAACTGGTCTCAGACGGCTCGGCTGGCTTAGGCGAGATTTGGCTCTTGTTCAAAGAACATATTATGCACTGCTTGAGACAACATATCCCACAAATTCAAAAAAACACTAACAAGTACAACACATGGATCACGCGCAATGTAATTCACATAAAACGAAGAATAAAAAGACTAAGGACATCTAATATGGTCTTTCCGGACCCGGACTTCCACCAAAAAATAAATTCATTAAACAGGCTGCTAAAAGAAGAAACATAGTTAGCAAGGCTGCACTACTGCAGTACAACGCTTAGCAACTTTATCCAACATTCACCCCCAAAATTCTGACGATATATTAGATGCAAAGAAAGCAGTGCAAAACCACTGTCACCCAAGGAAGAAAAGCAACAAGCAGAAACGTTTAACGTTTTTTTTCATTTTATTTATTTATTATTTATTTATTTCTTTTCCGAATACTGTTAGCCTTTCGGCTGTTACAGCGGTGGGACATACTAAGAATGTCAAACATCAATACATTCAAATCAAACAGCAATTCAAACAGCAACACTTGAACTTGGAATTGTTACTTGACATATATAGGAAACACCGGCTTTGAGGCTGAAGAAAAAACAGTGCAGTCGTAGTAAGCATACAAATAAATTGTAATAAATTAACATAGTAGACCATGCTTACAGAAAAAATATCTTTCAGCCCTTCCTCAAATTCTTCTAATGAATCACAATGAACCAGTGGTAATGGCAAAGCATTCCACTGACGAATTGTTTTTGGAAAAAATGAATTCGCATATACATTGACACGCTGTTGTGGCACTTCGTATGTGTAATCATTTACATTTCTCAGGTTTTTTCCGCGGCGTGGCGTTAGGTATTTTGTTGTGTGTATGTTTAATTTATTTTTTGACAATAAAAACAAGAATTTCATCCTTGCCAATTGCCGTCGTTCAGCTAAAGTGGGCAGTTGAAGAGAGCATAGCATTTCTGTTACGAACTCAGTCGTGGAGTACATTGAAAAAATAAACCTGGCAGCTCGCCTTTGTACTCTTTCTAGCATATAATGAGGCCGATTTCCGAGGGATCCCACACAATGTTGGCATATTCCAATGTTGGCCGAATATACGTAAGATATGCTGCTAGCTTAACGGGAGTCGTAGCAAGTCTTAATTTTCTTCGCAAGTACCATAGTTTTCTCTCCGCCGCCGCACAAATGTTTTCCAAATGGGTCCTCCAATTTAGATTACTGGGTATTGTTACACCTAAATATTTTATTTCATTGACGGTAGACAGGCAGGTAGAACATAGAGTTCCGTATATGCTCCTGACAATGGCATTGCGCATGCCTACAGGCCAGAAAATATAGAGAGAAACGAGACGCTAAGTGCACCATTCATAACCGAAGCAGGCGTGCTTTCACTCCTATTCAAGTTAGACGATAGGAAGTCCACCGGCCCAGACGGAATCCCGAACTGCTTCCTGAAACGCTACGCCGATACCGTAAGCAAATACTTATGTCTTCTTTACAACAAGTCAGTTTCAGAACAATGCCTGGCAGCAGAATGGAAAATGGCGAAAATAGTGCCTGTGTTCTAATCTGGTAATCCTTCTTCTCCGTCTAATTAAAGGCCTATTTCTCTCACATGTACTTGCTGCAAAATTTTAGAGCATATTTTACTAAAATGTATTACCCGGTTCGTCGAGGAAAACAATGTTCTCCATCCCCATCAACATGGCTTCAGGGCTGGTCTCTCTACCGTTACCCAGTTTGTAGAAATCCTGCATGATCTCGCTCAAGGAATAAACGATCAGGCACAAATAGGCATAATTCTACTAGACTTTTCAAAGGAATTTGACCGTGTCTGCCATGCCAAGCTTCTTCAAAAACTCAGACATATTGAAACTCCAAACTTGAAACTCCAAACGTCTCTTGAAACTCTAAACACTTGAAACTCCAAACGTCTCTTGAGGCCGTGGCTGTTTGAGTGGGGCTTCTAAGCAAACTCGTCACCATTTGCTCTATATACATACCTCTACATTTTCAACTACACAAACATGAATTCCAGTCCTTGATAAATGAACTTCCTGAACCCTATCTTGTTCTAGGGGACTCTATAGCACATGACAGGCTATGGGGCGACTCTCGTTGTGACGCCCTAGGTCGACTGATTGAACAGTTTCTTCTCTCTTTAAGCGCGTGCCTCCTGAATCGAAAAGAACCAACCTAATATAACCTCGCTAACAATACCTATTCCTCAATAGACCTAAGCATAGTATCTCCATCGCTTGTGCCTCTACTTCACTGGAAAGTCATCACTAATCCCTACGAAAGTGACCATTTTCCCGTAGTTTTGAGCACATCGACATAAACTGAATACCCGCCCAAGGTTCCGAAATGGCTATTAAACAAAACCAACTGCGAACAGTTCTATGATTGATTGATTTGTGGAGTTTAACGTCCCAAAACCACCATTTGATTATGAGAGACGCCGTAGTGGAGGGCTCCGGAAATTTTGACCACCTGGGGTTCTTTAACGTGCACCCAAATCTGAGTACACGGGCCTACAACATTTCCGCCTCCTTCGGAAATGCAGCCGCCACAGCCGGGAATTTAACCCGCTACCTGCGGGTCAGCAGCCGAGTACCTTAGCCACTAGACCACCGCGGTGGGGCTGGGAACAGTTCTATGCCATCACTCATTTAAACTGGCGCGACATATGCACTTTAAGCATTGAGGTGGCTGTCGACTACTTTACAGCGTCTCTGATTGATGCAGCAACGAAAAGCATACCACAAACGAATTGACACACTGGAAAAGGACGTGTGCCATGGTGGAATTCAGAGTGCCGAAATGAACGCAGGCAGCAAAACAAAGCATGGAGGTTGCTTCGGAACTCACCGACAGCCGAAAATCTTGCCACTTTTAAGAAAATGAAGCCTTAGGCCAGGAGAACGCGTCGGCAGGCCAGAAGAGAAAGCTGACCCAAGTTTTTATCGGGGATTAATTCATATACCCAAGAGGCTAAAGTCTGGAACATGGTTGGTAGAGTAGCAGGAAGACAAGTGCATTCACTCCCACTCGTAAACACACAGGGTGACAGCCTGGGAGATCAGGCGAATTTCCTCGGTACACACTTCGAGCAGGTTTCTAGCTCGTCACACTATACTCAAGGTTTTCAAAGATATAAAGCAAAAATAGAAAAGCAGAAACTGGAATACAGGTGTACAAAATACGAGGCATACAACCAACCTTTCAACTTAGCTGAGCTACAAAGATCACTAAACACCTGCAGTAATTCTGCCCCAGGCCACGACCATGTCATGTATGAAATGTTGAAAAACCTGCAAAACTTTACTCTCCCTATACAATGCTTTCTGGCTTTCTGGCACCATACCTACTTCCTGGAAAGAGGCCATTGTTATCCCTATTGTGAAACAGGGCAAAGACCCTTCCTCAGTTTAAAGTTATAGGCCAATTTCACTAACCAGCTGCCTTTGTAATTTTTTTGAAGAAATAATAAACAGCCGACTTTTATACTTCCTTGAAACACACAATCGGCTTGACCAATATTAATGTGGGTTTCGAGAGGGTAGATCCACCACCGACCATCTGGTGCGTATCGAGGCACAGATCCGGGACGCTTTCATCCACAAACAATAGTTTCTTTCTGTGTTTCTTGATATCGAGAAGGCTTAGGACACCACATGGCGTTTTGGCACATTAAGAGACTTGTCTCACCTGGGTGTGCGCGGTAGAATGCTTTCCATAATCGAGAGTTACTTGTCCAATCGGACATTCCGTGTGCGTGTGGGAAGTGTGCTCTTCCAAACATTTGTTCAAGAAAAGGAAGTACAGCAAGGCGGTGTACTTAGTTGTACACTTTTTATTATCAAAATGAATTCCTTGCACCTGTCCATCCCCCGCAATATGTTCTATTGCACATATGTCGATGACGTCGAGCTTCGCTTTAAGTCATGCAACCTGGCAATGTAGTAGTAGCAGTAGTAGTAGTAGGATTTTTATTTACAGTAAGCCGGATACAGAGCTCACTGCAGGGGCAAAGGGCTAAAGGCGAACAGCCTGACAAAGGCCCTTGTCCCTCCGCAGTCCGTGACAGTGCAAAGCTTAAACAATATATATATTCAATACATTGGTTTCAAGCAACCTGAAATTGTAAACACAAAATTCAAACATAAATAGCATAAGAAGTTTACATAACACATTTTAAGAATTAGAGGTCACTCTCGTTATAATTCACAACTAAACAATATCAATGAAACAACATCGAAAACAGACACAAAATGCATGCGGATACAATGAATTCCGCTGTATACACTCGTATAATTGACATAGAAGTTGATGAACAATTTAAGCATTTGCAGAGGCATGAGACTCCATTACGTAGTTTCGATAGTGTAGACCGGTGGTTATGAATAAGTTCTTTATTTGTTTCTTGAAAGTCGCACTACTAGCCCTAAAGTTCAATTGATCTGCAAGGGTATTTAAAACCTGAGGTACCTGGTAAGCAATACTTTGTCTTCCATACTTGGTTCTTGTTCTAGGAGCTCGTTTCTTTTGTTCTCGCATAATGTAGTGTGGTCTTTTGGTGCAAATTTCTTCATATAGCTTAGTCTTTTGTATTAACTGAAGTAATTTAAAATATTATAATTGATCAATTCTGAGTATGGAATGTTTAATGAATAGTGGAGCAGTGCGCAAGTCTTGTAGATTCCCCCTGTAATTTTCAAAGCAGCGCAATATTTTCTTTTGTATAGTTATCAACTTATGGTAATTCCCTTGTGATGTCGTTCCCCAGACTAACATCCCATAACTTACTTTAGAATGGAAGAGTGCATAGTACATACTTATTTTTAACCTCAATAGGATTAAGTGCATTGTTCTAAAAAAACAACCAACTATTCGCGCTAATGCGGTGATAAGATGATTTACATGTGTATTCCAGTTTAATTCCTCCTGAAACCACACACCAAGAAACTTTTGTTCCCTAACATGTGCGATGCAATTTCCTTCGACTTTTACAGCTATGTTACTAATAGGTTTGTTTATAGGTCGGAATATCATATAGGTTGTTTTTTTGCATTCAAGCGCAGTCCATTTTGCCTTAACCAATTTGAAAGATTGCTTAGATAATTATTTACACTGACCTCAAGTGATATTAGATTGTCTGATGTAAAGAAAACATTCGTATCGTCAGCGTACATTATAAGTTCAGGAGAATGAGGTATATCGACAATATCATTTATATAGACAAGGAACAATAATGGCCCCAGTATAGACCCTTGGGGGACTCCTTGGTTCAACTTTATCTTTGCAGAAATAGTGTTATTCAGTTTTACATATTGATAACGATCTTCTAGGTAACTTTTAAACAGTTGTAGTGCAACTCCACGCACCCCATAACTTGATAATTTATGAATCAATGATTTGAATTGTATGGAGTCAAATGCCTTTTGAAGATCGAGGAAGAGCCCAAGAGTATAATTTTTGTTTTCCATATTTTCGATTATCTTATCTTTGATATACAGTAGAGCTTGTTCTGTTGATTTATTTTTTTGAAAACCATACTGACTTTTTGTTATTATTTGGGGCTTATGAAAAAAGGATGCAAGTCTATCATAAACGGCCCCTTCAAATATTTTTGATATTGTTGGAAGCACAGATATAGGTCGATAGTTCGCTAAAGTATTGATATCACCACCTTTATGTACTGCAGTGACTTTTGCTACTTTTAGCTGCTCTGGAAATACACCGTTAGTGAGGGTGAGGTTGATAATATAGGCCAAGACATTAGATATCAATGGTGACACCATTTTTAACTCAACAGAATCTATCTCATCAATCCCTGATGCAACATTGTTTTTAAGTTTTCTAATTAATCTTTCAACTTCAACCAGATCTGTGGGTGCGAGAAAAATAGAATACGGCAAAGGAGATTTATCAGGAGTTGAAGCATTATCTCGCTTTTCATCCGTTAAAATAAAGGAACCCGCATTTATGAAATGTTCATTCATGACATTGGCCAACCTTTCACCACTGAAAATCTGACCATTATTTGTTAGGTCCTGTGTCCTATTACAACCCTTTTTTCTGTTCGTAAGCCCATTTATGACCTCCCATAGCTTCCTCTGGTCATTGTAAATGCTTTCAAATAATTTTTCATAGTAGTTCTGTTTAGCCTTCCGTATTTCTGAATTTGAAACGTTTCTGTATTTCTTGTACTCAGCTAAGGCGTCTGTGTTCCGCGAACGGATGAAATCATGATACAATTTATTCTTTATTTTTATGCGCCGGTAAAGATCACGATTTATCCAAGGCTTTCTGCATTTCTTATTTCTGCCACGTGAGCGCTTCTGAAGTGGAAATGCCGCATCATAGCTAGTACTCAATAACGTAATGAATGTGTTATAAGCATCATCAGGATTTTCTTGTCTATAAACAGTGGTTCAATCTATGTTCTGAACTAGCTGAAAAAAATGTTCCCGAGTTTTGCTGTTTTTAATTCGGTGGAAAGATGTCTTTGTTTTCTGACCAATTTGAGAAGTAACTCGTGCAAGAAAGAAGATGGGCATATGATTACTTATGTCATACGCAAATACCCCGGATTTTATATTTTGTGAGCTTAAATTTGAGGCGCATATATCAAGGAGCGTAGCACTTGTTGATGTAATCCTAGTAGGTGAACGTATAAAATTTGTACTTCCATATGTAAGTAAGAGCGTTTCAAAATCTTTTGCATAAGGATCATTGGAACAGAGGTCAATGTTTATGTCACCCATAACTATGCGAGGAGTATTCCCGCGAACAGTGGATTAACATCAAGAAACTCAATAAATTTCTTTTTTTTTTTGTGGCCATGTGGTGGCGTATATACGCCAATTACTATGAATGGGCCAACACACATTGTAATGCATTCAACATCATCGTTCATAACAGTATACTTATCAAGCAGTTCACTCGAAAGCGTATACTTAAAATAAATAGCAAGACCTCCACCTTTTTGCTGGTTACGACAGAGAAGTTTATGACTATAGCCTGGAAAGAACGGCGCATCTTCTTTATAAGTAATCCATGTCTCGGAGAAAACTAGCACATCAAATCCGATAGCTATAGACCATATAAAACTAGCAATGTCGTCGACCTTTATTTTTATGCTTCTACAATTTATATGCAATGCTTTAAACAAGCTTTTTCCGGATTAAAATGCCCTATTAAAGTCTTCAACACTGTAATACTTTTGGTTATTTACAAGATCAGTCATAGTGGAATGTTTTTCAATTTGTTATGACATATGTCACATCTAATTTCTAATTTTAGCCAGGCTTGTCTCATCCGCAATGTGTATTGCTCGTGATCCTTCATCTTTGCGTGCAAGGATTTTGCCACCGGATGTCCAGACAAATTTCCATGCGGCTTCTTTCTTTTTTTGTATTGCCGCTGCAAGCAATGCCTTGCCCTTCTGCGTCAAATACTCATTTACAAAAATGGGCGTTTTTTTTTTGTCATCCCCAAGCACAGAACTATCGAGCATCTTCTTTCTACATTTCGCCAGTATGTCGTCACGTTTTGTTCTTTTTACAAAACGAACGATCATTTTCTTCACACCAGGCTTAGGAGTGGGAATCCAGTGGCATGCGTCAATATCAGACAGATCAACTGCCGTGCCGACAGCTTCGCTTATCTTTCTTACAACATCCACTGGATCATTCCCGACCGGCGCACCCTTTATCTCAAGATTGTTTAGGCGCTGATATTGTTCGAGCTCATCGCATTTTTGTGACAGTCTCTTATTTTCCGCTTTCAATTCCCTGTTTTGTCGTATGAGCTCTTGCATTTCAGCTCTCATATTCTTAATATCAGTGGCTACATCTTTCACCTCACTGCAGGTGTCAGAGCAAAAGGCTATGCAGTCTTTAATTTCCCGAATCTCACTTCTGAAATCGCGTTTGAAATTTTCAAATGCCTTCTACAGCTCTTTTAAATCCTTTACATCTGCTGCGTCCTTTTCCCCGTCTTTCCCCGCACTTTTTGCGGAATCCTTTCCCATAGCAAAGCAAGAACACTTCACTCAAAGCAAATACACTTCACGCTGTGTTCGGCAGCAGTGCACAGGCACAGAAGCAAACTTAGGCGTGAGTAACACCGTTTCTCACCTGCGAAAGCAGAAGATTTGTTACGTTGCGTCCAGTTCGTGCACTGCCGCCGAACTGCGTGGTCCACTCCGTGATGCCGTCTTTTTAAGCGTTTTCCAGGTCCAGGTCACGTGAAACGTCCAGGTCACGTGAAACTCCAAGAGCAGGCGCAGAACCACGATGACCAAAGTGGTGGCGACGCGACCCGCGTCCGTGTTGCGTCCGGTTCGTGCACTGCCGCCGAACTGCGTGGTCCACTCACGTCCAGGTCACGTGAAACTCCAAGCGCAGGCGCAGGACCACGATGACCAAAGTGATGGCGACGTGACCCGCGTCCGTCTGCGAAAGCAGAAGATTTGTTACGTTGCGTCCGGTTCGTGCACTGCCGCCGAACTGCCACCGAATGTGTGAACAGCAAGTTCAGCTAGCTTTGAACAAGGTCTCCAAATGGGCAGAAGAAAATGGATTCCGACTGAACCCACTAAAAAGCGCATGTGTCTTGTTCTCCCGAAATAGAGGTATGCACTCAGAACCTGTAATTCAATTGAATGGTCAACGTCTGTCTCTTAATGCCGAGCATAAATTCTTAGGCCTAATTTTGGAGCACAAGCTGACCTTCATACCGCAAATGAAGTATCTAAAAACAAAATGTATAGAAGCTATGAGTGTTCTGCAAGTGTTGTCACGTACTACGTGGGGTAGCGGCAGGCAATGTCTCATGAATTTGTATAGGAGCCTCAGTCGCACACGCTTAGATTATGGGGCCGTTGTTTATCAGTCGGCGACTCAAAGTGCTTTGAAGATGCTGGATCCCGTGCACCATTTGGGCATCCGCCTTTTACGGGTGCTTTTCGCACCAGCCCTGTAGAAAGCCTTTACGTTGAGTCAAATGAATGGTCGCTTCATCTACAAAGAACTTACATGTCCTTTGTATATTTTCTTAAGGTGAACGCAGACAAGAAGCACCCCTCATACTTCACAAATAATGATTTGTCAAGCTCTATTCTGTTTCAAAACAGGCCTTCGTGAGGCAGCCTTTCTCAGTTCGCCTGAAAGGCCTAGCTGAGGAAACAGGAGTGTCACTTGAACACAGTTTATTGGCTCCTGCAGTATACCTGCCACCATGGCAGTGGCAGATTATAGACTGCGATGTGTCTTTCCTAGAAGTTACAAAACATGCACCTATTGCCCATATCCGAAACTACTTCCTGGAACTTCAACACAAATACACACGTCCTGAGGTCTTTACAGATGCCTCCAAGTCTAACTCCTCTGTGTCCTACGCTGCTGTCGACCCATCCTTTTCAGATGCTGGCCCTCTACATCCTGGCACAAGTATCTTCACAGTGGAAGCTTACGCAATACTTGTGGCGGCTAAACACATCAAGCAATCACAAATACAAAAAGCAGTAATTTACACGGACTCCCTCAGTGTGGTTACGGCTCTGCACAATCTTAAAAAACAAAAAACCCTGTCCTCATCTCACTTTACTCTATTTTATGCACACTCTACACACTCAAACAACATGTTGTAGTGTGCTGGGTGCCAGGGCACCGTGAGATCCAAGGCAACGTGATGGCGGATCAGCTTGCTGCATCCGTCCACGAAATCAGTTCCACTACACCCATATCAATTCCGCCCCTTGATCTTAAGCCGTCTCTCAAATGAAAGCTCAGGGACTACTGGCAGAGCAAGTGGGATAGACACACATAAAACAAGCTAGACGTTATCAAGCCACATCTTGGCCATTGGCCACCAGTATCAAAATAACGTCTAACAAACGTAACACTAACAAGGCTCAGGATAGGACACACATACACGACGCACACATATCTTTTGTCCGGTGGCGATCCACTATTGTGTGACAGATGTGGTGAAGCACTAACGGTCTTGCACAAGTTAATCCAATGCAAAGAGTTATAAACTCTAAGAAAACAACATTTTCCATTACCCTACCGACAACATATACCTTTACACCCTGCAATGTTCGTCGGCAGGGAACCGCTTTTTAGTCATAAATCATAGCGTTTTTAAAAGAAATTAATAGTTTTCATATTATATACCCGGGCGTCCCGTAGCACGACCTCTGCAGAGAGGTTTTTGCTGCGGTGGCTACACAAGAAAGCACTTGCCTCGCAGACCTTGGACACAAGGGCACCGATGAGGCACTTGTGCTAGTGCCAAATATTTTTACACGTTTTTATTATCAAAACCTTTGTCACCCTTTTTACTATGCATATCACGTCACTCTCATGATTTTAATGCTTATGTTTTTACCCGCATTATTGCGAGGAATTTTAAGGCCCCTATACAGCCATGCAACATATCATTGTCCATATCTCTACTCAATGAAATGGTGCTCTTTGGCCATCAATTGGCCCTTGCGTCATAAAATGCCACACATCATCATCATGCCGCTAAAACTGGCTATTGTAAACTTATACATTACACTGCAAGACGTTTTTATTTTGTTTAGAGAAGTCATATGGCCCTACCAATGAAGAACGGCTGTGCGATACGATTGTACGCTTATCAAGAAGAAAATCGCACACTTTAACAATAAATAAAGCATTGTTTTTAGCAAAAGCACGTAATCTTAGGTGAAATAATTCATTTCTAGGAACCAATTAGGTCTTGGGGTCATTCTTAAATTCTGTACTTTTGAGCAACAATGAGCCTCACATTTTACGCTAGGACCTTTATGCACGAGTGTAAATTGATAACTTCCTCACAACCAACACAGAGCAGTAGGTTTTAGGAGGCTTGTTGGATGACAAGGACACTCTGATAAGACCTGACATAATTAAGCTGGCAGCTGTCTCTGCTATCATGCACACAGAATACAAGCATTCAACACTTTTTCCACCGTCCACGATGAGAGCATGTCAATTTCAGTTGATCTGAGCCGGATACCCTCTTCAATTAAGATGCACTCCTGAAATTAAAAAGCGCTTTAAAATATAAAGTCTCTACAAAATAAATTAAAATGTAAATTATAAAGTTATGAAGTCATGATAATTTTAAAACCTTGGGTGTGATACATCACTTGGATTTATTTTGAAATGAGAGCGCACTACTGAGACGCAGACAAAAAGACATCAAAACAATCAAGTATCACCAACTGGTCCAATCAACCTTATTGACAAATCACTCGGATGTTCCTATTAGTCTCTCACCCTCTTACTGATTATTTATTTCTTTATCATAGTACCCACAACGCCCAAGGGCATTACATTTGGTGGAGGGCGGAAGAATACAAACTTTCAACACTGAGTACAGCTACTCACACTTTTACAACACAATAATGACGCAATTCATTGTCAACTACACGTAGTGGCACTTGAGAGTAGACAATATAAGGAAGGTTCACAGTGCCGTCTCGTTCCTACTCATCCTCTCGAGTACACTTCTATAGACCCTGAAGTAATCTTGAAAATACTTCATGAGAAGTAACCTCTTCTAGTTCGGAAGGCAACTTATTCTACCACGCTATCGCTTGAGAAAAAATGACATTTTAAATGCGTCAGTGCGGCAGCGTGTTTTTCTTATCTTATTGGCATGACCTAGTCGCTCTGAAACGTAGTCCGGTTCGCAAAAGCATCGTGAGGTGTCCAGACCTTTACGGTTATGAAATATGATGCGAAAGAGTTTCCACCTCAGATATTCCCTTCGCATGTCTAGAAGTTCCCAGCCAAGCTTTTATTTGCTTTCGAAACACTGACATTTCTGGTAAAACCAGAGCAGACAAACCGAACAGCCATGTTTTGAATTTTTTCTAAATTGGACACATCCCATGCCTTTCACGGATCCAACACAGCATAAGCGTAATCTAAGGCAGATCGAATGTTAGTCATATATAATTGAATCTTGGCCTCAAGTGGTAACTTACTTGCGTTTCTGCGCAGGAAACCTAACAAACGCCCTGCTTTGCTTGTGACGTGATTGATGTGATGGCTCCAGGAAAGGTCCGGTAAAAAATATACACCGAGATGCTTATGTTCAGAAACTGTTTGCAGCCTGGGTGAATTTACAGTATGAAATGAGTCATATGCCTTTTTCCTAGTAAAACAAATATTCACTGTTTTTTTTGCTATCATAAACATAGACCACTTTGCACACCATTCAGAAACTGTGTCAAGATCGTTATGAAGAGTAGTGCACTCATGAGAGCTATGTATAAGTCTGTACAAAACATAGTCGTCGGCAAATAATTTGATATGTGCTGGAATACTCGTACAAATAACACTTATGTAGATTAGGAACAACAGTGGACCCAGGACTGACCCTTGAGGCCCTCTAGAGGACACATCAACTTCCCGGGATGCCTTACCACTGATAACAACCTTTTGCCTCCATAAATTTAAGTACTTGTTTATCCAATTCACAACCACATCAATCACTTTATACACTTTTTTTAGTTTTTCAATCAATAAAGTCTCGGGTACGACCTCAAATGCTTTTTCAAAACCTAAAAACAAGCAGTCAGCAGAGAAATCCTTATCAAAAGCACAGGATAAATCGTGTGCTATTTCAAGTAACTGTGTTGTGCACGAAAAAAGACTTCGAAAGCCATGCTCCTGCGGATTAAGTAAGAATACGTGTTTATGTGAGTCATTATATTGGTAGACAGAACATGTTCAAGTATTTTGCATGCAACATTTGTGAGAAAAATTGACCTATAATTCAAAACACTACTTCGCGGTCCGCTCTTGTGAACGGGTACTACGTTGACATGTATCAAGTCATCGGGTAATAAAGATTCTCTAGACTTTATGAAAATGGAAACTTCCTTACAGTGTAGTTTTGTTTCACAAATATCAGTTATGCACTTTTCAACTTTTTCGTATGTTTTATGCTCTTAATCATCTGGCACACCATAAAATATTAGGTTGCACCTCCTACTACGGTTTTCAAGTTCATCAACCTTGTCAACAAGCGACCTTATTTAGCAACTCGTTTTTGAACCTTATTCACTACTGCGGCACACTTTTCACCATTTTCTTTACAGTATTTAAGTGAGGCAAGTGTATTCTGCATGAGAGACAGATTTTTTTGAACACTCTGCATGTCAATTTGAAATTCCGATTTATTGTAATGCCTTAATTTCTGGGGCAGTATTCAGGATCTTCCACGGAAAATCACTATTAGGCCCTGGATTTCCTTCATCACCCTTCATAATAACAATAAGAGAATTAGGCAATACACCAGGCAAGGATCGACGAAACCTCAAGGCATGCATAGTTTGTCTTAAAACACTTTGCATAATGATATTTTGCACCAACCTGTGCCTTGAAGGGCACAGAATTTAGTATATTGTACCTGACAGTGCCACTGAAAGTGTTGGAGCAGTGTACAAAGTTAGGCTAGTTGGTGTGGGCTCATCTCGGTCAAGCTGCATGTTAGGGCGGGACACTACGAACAAGTGAGAAAAACAAGTGCAGAATTACAAGTTTTTATGAGACGCCATTCTGTTATGCAAGGAGCGATTGCATTACCTACAGAAAGAAGTGCGGATATGTAATTATAACATGTCACGTGAGTTCATCAGTTTTAGAAAATTTTAGACTTCTCCTTCTTCTGACTTATGTCACATTTATGCATGTCACTTAAGTTTGATTTATCATTCCATATTGACTGCATAACAAAAAATGCCAACCACTACAGAGACCAGATTTCGCACTGTACCACAGTGAAACACTACCCTTGTACATCGGTGCTGCTTCTTTGGCATAGGCCTAAATAGAATGCAAAGCCTAGCCTTTCATTTCAGTGAATTTGATGTTGCGTATTCATGGAATTTACAATATACTATTTCTTCATTAAGTACAAAAGAACCAAATACCTAATGAGTCTTTTCATATAGTGCAGCAGCACGTACTTCTCCGCATAACTCTCAATCCTAGGTTGCATTGAATGCACAGATGTCATCACATGGCTAGTTCTTCCCGATAGCAAACGTTATATGCGTAGACATTTTATGCGTCTGGAAGCATCAGCGAAAGTCGTAATGATTAGCAAATGAAATGAGTATCACAAGAAAATGCCAAGACGCCTAGTGCCAAGATTATACAGAAATCTAGGGGTGTCAGCAGGAAACCGAGAAGCTGTGGGTTTAATTTTTGTGGCATCATATAAAAGTGTATATATATATATGATAGAAAAAGAGGTCGAAAAACGTGTGAAAATGCGAAAACACAAGTTTTACTAACGTTTCGGCAGGTGGGCCTGCCTTCGTCGGAGTGAATGGTTACAGATGGTACACAGGGCACATATATAAGCCGCTTCTTTGCGTATCACACGGCTAAGTCATTATCAGTAGTTTAAGAAACAAGATTATATATCACCAAAGGTACGTGGCTATAGTGCATATTCAGCTCAAAACGCGTATCTTTGTACAATAGTGAATTGGCACGTACTAGATACCCTACAACGTGTGTGGCATGAAACAGGTCTGCAAAATAACAAACTGCGCACGCAGTAGCTCACTTGGTCATACGTTCTGCTGGATGATCACAGCCTAAAATCATTCAGTAAGCCTTTATAAAAGAAACAGAAGTTTAGAAAGTTAAACAAAATCAAAAAGCAGGCAGAGCAAAAAGAATGCGAGTAAAATGGTGTAGCGACAAAGGCCACCTACATTATGTAGGTAATATTTGACAATAGGCCAACATCGTCCAAGGAATATGCACTAGTCAGTAAAACAAAAAAAAAAACGATTTACTAAGGCAATATGCAAGTAAGCATACCCGTGCTCTCGTTCATGCCGGCAGTTAGTGTTCTGAATTTATGAATTAGAAATGACTCTTTTACTTCGCGTTCATGATGTGATTTAAAACCCTATTTCAGTATTGTAGCTATCATGTTACTGAATGAATGACCTGCCTCGGTGACATGCCTTGAAATCGGTAAGTTAGGAAGGGCATGCACATGAGCTTTATGATTATTGAAACAGTATCGAAAAGCAGTTTCAGTATGACCTATGTATTGTACATGACAGATTGAGCATTCTTGCAAATATACGACATTTGCTGTATCACAAGGGAAATTGCCCTTAACTTTGTACTTGAAGTTCGTCGCAGTACTGGCTGGCAGTGTTTTTGTGGTCATGTGTGCACACACTTTACAGCGGGGCTTTTTACAAGGACGGCAACCAAGCGTCTGGACGTTATTGCTCTGTCTGGTTTTAGAGGAAGTTAATAAATCTCGCAAATTTTTGCCTCATCTGTACACAACACGTAGTGGTTCTCGAAACGCTTTTGCAAGGCGTTCGCTCTGCATAATTATGTTGTGGTGTTTACGGAAAATAGATGCGACGTTAGGTGCCGATGCGTTATGGGTTAAAGCCAGGTTAACCTGTGAATGACTTTTAGGATTTTCCTTGGGGATGCACAGTGCTGTACGGTCTTGTGCGTCGGCACGCCTTACTGCGTCATTGACTAACGTGGTCGGATATTTTTGTTTAAGTGCATTGCGTAGCTGGTTACAGTTATTATCAAAGTCAGATTGCTCAGAGCAATTCGCTTAGAGCGTAAGGCCTGGCTGTAAGGTATGCTGGATTTGCAGTGCCTTTTGTGGCTGCTTTGAAAGTGTAAATACCTCTGTCTGTCTGTCGGCTTGCGGTACAGTTTAGTGCTTAATTTTGCATTACTGAGACATACTGCGACATCGAGAAAGTTAATGGTCTCTGGTGAATATGTGTGCGATAAGGATATGGAAGGGAAATGATATGGAAGGGTGGTGAAAATATCCACAGCGCGATTGCAAAACTGAAGTATAGTACGTTAAAATGAATTTCACAATGTTTTTGTCAATAATGTTACGGGAGGCGTATTCTTTATCCCTACTTTGAACTATATGATCTAAAGCATTGCCTCCGAAATGCGGCGCACAGCAATTGATCTGTAGAGCAGACGACGGATGACAACTTGCCCTAAAGCGTGTTCTTCAGGATATTGCGGAAGTTTTCGTGCTCCAAATAATAAAAATTTGTTATGAATCGTTTATGAACTCATTCAACATTCAATTCTCTTACCCAACGTGTTGCAAACACATGGCCGTCACTGCAGCTCCATCTATGTGTCAGTAATGGAGAGGCACCACATATTAGAAGTCTCAGTGCTCTACGTATAAGAGTGAATTCAGATACTGTAAAATACCGTGTTCCAAATAGTTACTCCTATCTGCTAAAACAGTCTTTCTTTACCAAATGCGGTCACGTTTACTCGCGTTTGAAGCTTACTGCCACTTTTCCGTTCCGATTTCTAGATTTCTCAACTTATCAGCGCATTCTCGAAAAGCTCTGAATTGTACCACAAATATTGTCGCTAAAAACAAAATAATGCAAAATGTTTTTCTATATTACTGTCTGATGGCCTTCGACTGTCTATTTGTGAGATTTTAGGAAAAATCGAAAATGTTTTTTTTATTATTCAAATTTCAGTGGAGTACCTTTTTGCCAATATGAGAACTTTGAAGCAATATATAAAAATTTACGATTGTCCTACGGCAGCAATAATTTATGTACCTAATGAACACTCTAAATCCTTAAAACGTGTCAAGTTTGAAAACGCTGCTTGCATTACTTTCAGGTAAAAAGAAGGGAATATGTACCTTATTTTAAACTGTCGCGAAATTAGACATTTTGAAAGCTATTTTCTTAAGGTCTACAAACTTGAAACCGTATGAATTCATTTTTCGTTAGACATGCATTTCCGGTAAAAAAATATCTTCATTGAAACAAAAATATTTCTCTTTTTATAGCATCTGCAATTTTCGAAATTGACAAGTGACGAAATTGGTGCCTCCGTGTTGGTGAAGTTTGTACTTTTTCTCGTAAGTTATGCCGTTAATCATGAAACGAAGTTGACTTCCAGGCTACTTGGTGAGAGGTGCTTGAAATATAACCGACTCAATGAAATCTAAAATATCAATTTTGGACCCCTGTCGATCTGTCGTGGAATCACCCCATCATACATGAGTGATTTCTAGGGTAGTTAATGCTTGCTAACTAACATACTATCATTCAAAATCACTAGGCAAAACATTAAAACTAACTATGCTGTGGACGAAGTGTAAAGGAAGCTACATTACGTGGACTGTGCATTCACATGAACTGGACGATGAAAGAGATGATTGCAGCAAATTGTATTGGTTGATTGATATGTAGGGCTTACCGTCTCAAAACCACCATATGATAATGAGAGACTCCGTAGTGGAGGGCTCCAATAATTTCGACCACCTGGGGTTCTTGAACGTGCAACCAAATCTAGACACACGTGCCTACATCAATTTCGCCTCCATCGACTATGCAGTCACCACAGCCGGGATTCGATCCCACAACCCGTGGTTCAGAAGCTGAGTGTCTAAGCCACTAGAACCACTACAGTGAGGCTTAAACAAAAGGTAAGAGGATATATCTTTCTGTGAATGGCGTTCTGGTGCAATTCAACGCCGTAGTGGAGGGCTCCAATAATTTCGACCACCTGGGGTTCTTGAACGTTCAACCAAATCTAGACACACGTGCCTATATCAATTTCGCCTCCATCGACTATGCAGTCACCACAGCCGGGATTCGATCCCACAACCCGTGGGTCAGAAGCTGAGTGTCTAAGCCACTAGAACCACTATGGTGAGGCTTAAACAAAGGGTAAGAGGATATATGTTTTTGTGAATTGCGTTCTGGTGCAATTTAACGCCATCTGTGCAAGGTGTTAGAACACACAATTTGCTCCAAATTTTAACACCACTTCACATATCGTGGTATTTTATTCACGCTTCCAGTAAAAGATCATCCAAGTTTCGCTGCTGCATGGTATGTTAAATTTAGAACAGAAGTGCCTTTAATGTGAACTTGACATTTTGTCTTCCATAAATAACGTGCAATCTGAAATATTCTTATTTCACATGATCATTTCTTACTAATCATGTCACAGCCTATGAAACCCATTTGCAGTTATAGGTTTTTGGACCAATTGGTTTCGAAACACAGTGCAGAGACAAATCGCACGAGAAAACACGGACAAAAAAGTCATACATGTGCAGTGACTCACAAATTATTTCATTTTGAAAAGTGCATGAAGTATAAAACAGTTAACTTTTTTGATGAGTGAACACGTTTGTCTCTGTGGTGTAGTATAGTGACGAGGTGGTGGCTGTGAAGTGTGGTGGCACCGTGGTGTTACGTACAACGTCCTTGAAGGCGACGGCAGTGGTGCTTCTCGATTGAGCAGCGGAAAGACGATGATGACGTTGGCGCGAAACGTCACGCATGAAACTGCGACCCGCCAAAAGGACGAGAAAGTCTGCGCGAAATGTGCTGCCAAGGCACGAGAAGGAGGAAGAGGAAGACGAGTTGAGGGCAAAACGAGATAAAGCAAGCTGGAGTGAAGATCCTGAGTGTCGCGCGATTGTGGTGTCGGGTTCCAGACCCGAACGCGAGAAGTCAGTCAAGGCCAGGACGCTGCAGCTGCCCCTGGTGTACTCGGAGGTACGCGGCCTTCCAGAGTTCCGGTCGTGACTGTTGAAATTGAAGTCCCAATTGTCCGGGCTTCGACTTCGGTCCCGAACCGCCCGTGGAGGGTGGAAACTTCCAGGTGGTGATCACCTCCTCGAAACGAGCCAGCATCGGTAAACAGCTGCAGTCCTTGCGGAGGCAAGGGATACCTCGTCTTCCGCCAAACGTTCACGTGCTGGTCAGCGCGTGACTCCAGCTGCTGAGATATCGCCAGCATCCGCCGCCTCAACCCACCAAGCCACCGCCACAATCAACGCCACTTGGTGACTGTTGATTTTCATAAACATTATAGCTGTACAACTTATACGACGTACTTAGGTTTTCAGCTTAGACTCGGTGACTATACATTGCAACTTTATCTCTTTTTTTCTCCTAGTTATGCTTGAGGTTTCTACTTTTCTTTACTTACTCTAAACGGCTTCGTCATTTCTTAGCTCTGAGGCTTTCTGTCTGAGCAACAATTTACTCGACCGTAAACCTGCATCACAATTGGCGTCCGCTACGACAGGACGAAGCCGTTATATGTAACGGTAGGCGTATTAAGAATGGAAAGCGCACCAGAGATAGTGCCTTTGGCCGAGCGCATGGGGCTCGAAGGCGAAGAGCTGAGGGTTTCGTTAGATAAGCAGGAGGCGCGGGCACGAGCTGAGCGAGCTGCAGAGCACGAGGCAAGAAAGGAACTGCTAGAACTGGAAGAAAGCAAAAGAGAGAAATTAGCAGTTGCAGCTGAAAGTAGCCAAATCGGAAGGCAATTGTAGCGAGACGAGAACGCCTGACAGTGGATGTGGAGGGAACGCTTTTTGCAACATGAACCCTAACAGCCTAATTTCAGGATTTAATCCAAACTGGGAAGACTTGGATGCATTTCTAAAGAGGTTTGAGAACATTTCCACTGGACAAGAATGGCCGAAAGGAAAATGGGCCACAGCCTTAAGATTATGTTGGAGTGGGGAGGCCTTGAAAGTCTTTGGAAGGGTTCTCCAGAAGATTCACTCGACTATGATAAGGCGAAGGAAGCTTTGCTTCAACGATTTCGGTTTACGGCGGAGGGCTACCGAGAGAAGTCCCGCCAGAGCAAGCCCCAACATGGCGAGACCAGAAAACAATACGCGGCTAGGCTTTCGAGTTTCTTTGATCGGTGGGTAGAAATGTCAAAGACAAACAAAAATTACTTGGCACTCCACAATATAATTGTGTCGGAACAATTTTTGAACAACTGCCATCAACAGCTAATGCTGTTTCTTCGTGAAAAAAAGCACAGCAAGCTTTAAGACATAGCAGAAGCTGCCGATAACTTTTTAGAGGCACAATGACAGCCTAACTTGCTCCTCTTTTATGAGAGAACGGAGAATAGAAGATACGAGGCTTATCTGTGAAAATGACAATAAAGTGTTTTGTATGTGAAAAAGCTGGTCACAGTGCCTCAGATTGCCGAACCAAGCCTAAACAACCTTACTGTGGATATTGCCATAAGCCAGGGCACGGTACTAAGGTAGGCACAAAAAGAGAAGGCTTTATGAAGAAAACATCTTGTTTGTTGTCTCCTGAAGAGAACACAGCTGAACGTACCAATCTGCTATCCAACGAACGAGAAAGAAATGTTGCTAGCGTAGTGAGAACTCACCCAAAAGCTGTGACTCGTCAAACGCCGGTGTTGCAGGGCCTAGTGTTTGGCCAGACGGTCTCAGTGCTGCGAGACACAGGAAGCAATACGCCAGTAGTCCGTCGAGCTCCAGTGCCATATGAAGCTCTAAGAGGTACTACTGATACGTTGTTTCTCGCTGATTGCAGTAGTGTCACCGTTCCGGTGGCAAAGGTTGAAATCCAGGCACCCTATTTTTCGGGTATTTCAGTTGTCAAATACACGTCAAGACCCTTTTACAATGTCATCGTTGGCAATGTTCCAGGAGCAAGGGAAGTCCAAAATTCCGATGAAAAGTGGGTAGAGAGAATTCCAGGAAGCAAGTCGAAATCGGCACGTTCATGTGGAAGGGGAACGAAGGAAAAAGATTCGCCAGATTCTGAGGTTGTTGGTGTGAAGGGCCGAAAATAGTCGACGTCATCAAGGTCGACGTGAAGACATTGACTTTGACCAGAGAGGATGTGAGCACAGCTCAAAAAGAAGACAAAACTTTAGATTCACGTAAAAAGAAAGTTAATCAAGTGTTCCGAGGAAAACGTGCAACTCACTCGTTCGAGATAGAAATGGGAATTTTATATCGTTGCTACCGTGGACCCTCAGACAAAATGATCTACACGTGGTGCTACCCCGAAAATTGCGTAGTCAAGTGTTGGCTTTCGCTCACAAAACCTTGATGTCGTGGAATCAGGGGTTGAAAAGGACCATCGACCTAGTTTTAGGCGCATTCTACTGGCCTGGCACTCAGGAAGCAGTGAAAAGATATGATGCTCTTGCGACATATGTCAACTGACCTACCCTAAAAATAAGGTTGGGAAGGCCTCACTTGGTCGCATGCCTATAATTCACACTTCTTTTGAAAGAGTGGCGGTGGACATTATAGGACCTCTAAAGCCCATATCACATATAGCAAACCGCTACATACTGACTCTGGTAGACTTTGCTACTCGATACCCAGACGCGGTAGCTCTGCCATCAATTGATTCCTCTACTGTTACCGAGAAATTAATCAAAACGTTTTCTCGCATGGGGTTCCCTAACGAGATACTGTGCGATCAGGTCATGCTTTACATCTGAGCTAATGAGAGAAACGAACGATTTGTTAGCCATTAAGCATCTCAGATTGACACCTTACCATCTCATGTGTTATGGTTTGGTGGAGCGATTCAATGGTATGTTGAAGGAAATGCGGCGGAAATTGAGTCAAGAAGAACCCAATTCATGGGATCGATTGTTGGTACCTCTGCTCTTTGCGTACCGCGGGGTACCGCAGACCAGTATGGGCTTCTCGCCAATCGAGTTGTTGTATGGCAGACATGTTCGACGACTGCTAAGTATACTCAAAGATTTATGGACAGGAGATCAAATACGTGAAAAAGTAAAGACCACGTATGCGTATGTCTTAGACCTCAGAGATCGTTTACAAAAGACCTTATCGTTGGCACAATAGAACTGGTCACGTGCCAAAGCGACCCAGAATTATTATGACCAAAGAAGTAAAACCCGGCCGGCCGTCGACAGAACATAGGTGATCGAGCCCTCATACTGCTTCCAAGTACAGAGAACAAGCTACTGAAGCATTGGAAGGGACCCTTTATGGTCACGGGAAAGAAAGGAAATTCGATTGCTGGTTGGACATGGGCCAAAACACTAAGCTCTTCCATATCAATATGTTGAAGCGCTATGATGAGCATCATTCTGAAAGTGCATCACAGTCGGCAACTTTTATTGTGGTGGAGGAGGAAGAGACCGATACGCCAATACATACCTTCAAGGCTGCGGCGAGCTCTGGTATAGAAGCGGTTAAGCTGAGCCGAGAGCTTCAAGAAAACCAGCGTAACGAACTTCGCGTGATATTGGCAAGTCACGAATACGTCTTTTCTGAAATACCGGAAAATCCTCAAGAAGGCGCTCACCCAAGTACCTATCGTGAAGGTTCCGGATGTAAAACGACCCTTCATACTACGCAGTGATGCTTCCAATACACGCATAGGCACAGTCCTTATGTAAGGCCAGGTCTCGGTGTTACACCCACTCTCATACCCTAGCCGACAGTTATTACCTTGAGAACAGAAGTACACGGCTATAGAGCGTGAGCGTTTAGGTCTTTTGCGGGCTATAGAAAAATGTCATATACATTTATACTGAATCCCTTCGTAGTTAAGATTGATCATCAACCCTTGCAATATTTGTCGCAGGCAAAACGTCTCAACAGCGAAGTCTTGAGATGGAATGACGATAGTTATAGCGCGAGCACAAAACGACGACACAGAGACAAGAAGGACACGAAAACGCTTGTGTCTTTCGTGTCCTTTTTGTCTCTGTGTCATCGTTTTGTTCTCGCACTATAACTATCGTCATGCCATACCAATTAACCCAAGCAACCACACTTGAGAAGGAGTTTGGCCATGCAGGAATATGAATTTCATGAAGAGCACATCAACGGGTCTGAGAATGTTGGGGCGGATTACAAGAGCCGAATTCAGTGACTATACACTGGTGCACTTATTTCAGCTTGGTGAAGTTGCATTTAAATGCAGTAAACCACCGACATAATGCAACTGGACACTTTTGGTTTTCGGCCTACTGTGTATGTGTGTTTTGGGTGACTTCATCTAAGAACTGAGCAGCAGTTTTTCGTGCAGAAAAACTTTCCCAACAAGGGGCCTATTGTAGTGTAGTATAGTGACGTGGTGGTGTCCGTGAAGTGTGGTGGAACCATGGTGTTATGTACAACGTACTTGAAGGCGACGGCAGTGGTGCTTCTGGATTGAGCGACGGAAAGACGATGATGACGTTGGCACGAAAAGTCACGCATGATACTGCGGCCCGCCGAAACGAAGAGGAAGTTTGTGCGAAAGTTGCGCTGCCAAGGCACGAGAGGGAGGGAGAGGAAGACGAGTCGAGGGCAGAACGAGATCGAGCAGGCTGGAGTAAAGATCCTGGGTGTCACGCGACTGTGGTGTCAGGAGCCGGACTCGAACGCGAGAAGTCAGGCAAGGCCAGGACGCTCCAGCTGCCCATGGTGTACTCGGAGGTACGCGGCCTTCCAGAGTTCTGGCTGTGAGTGTTCAAGGTCACGTCCCAGGTGTTCATTCCGGCCGGGACTGTTCAACGTCACGTCCCAGGTGTCTGGGATTCGACTCCGGTCCCGAACCGCCCGTGGAAGGCAGAACCTTCCGGGTGGGGATCACCTCCTCGAAACAAGCCAGCATCGGTAAGCAGCCGCAGTTCTTGAGAAGTCATGGGCTACCTAATCTTCCGCCAAGCATCGAAGTGCTGGTCAGCGCGTGACTCCAGATGCTGAGATATCGCCAGCGTCCACCGCCTCAATCTACCAAGCCAACGCCACCGTCAACGCCACCGGTGACTGTTGATTTTAATAAACATTATAGCTGGAAAACTTATAGGATGTGTTTCAGTTTTTCAGCTTAGACTCGGTGTCTATACATTGCAACTTTGTCTCTTTTCTCCTCTTAATTATGCTTAAAGTTTCTACTTTTCTTTACTTTAAATGATTTCGCCTATGCTTTGCTCTGAGGCTTTCTCTCCGAGTAACAATTTACTCGACCATAAACCTGCATCTCAGTCTCCTTCTCTCTGTTTTCATATTGTGTCTTATTTCATTATTTTGCGCTAGTTCTTTTTCTTAGAAAGCGAATTTTTGCAGTTCATTTTTTGATATTTGTATCAACAGCACATTTGAGTAATGTATCTTCAGTGACAGCAAAAAAATGCGGACAATATTTTCAATAACTGTGTCTGCAAATACCATGTGTGTCTGTATTGTATAACTATGTTTATGATTTCAGGAGCCATGTTTTTTTTGTTTCACAATGCAATTTTTTTTCCAATAATAAAGTTGCATGGACAACAGTGCATAGTACTCTTCGCACTGCATGTTTTATTCAACATGACAAAGAAGCGCATTAGGTGACATGTACCGTTACTCTGCTTCATATATCTGTTTTTTTTTCAAAACGGCTAAAATTATAGAAGTGTGGCAGCTCGGGCTAGTTGGTATGGCATGAACGTTGTTATGGCGCAAAAACAAAACGTTGACATAGAGACAAAATGACAAAAACAATTTTGAACGTTAGATTACCCATTAGTCTGGGAGGAAACAATGCACTATCTACTATTTAATGTGACATGGCTTACGCTAGGCGCATATCAGAGTCCTTCCTAAATGCGGAGTTGCATCTGCGGAACGCCTAGGCTCTAACTATTCTACTCTATTACATGAGTTTCATATGAACTGTGCGCGTTAACAGCGCTCAAGCTGGTAGTGAGTCTCGCGATATAAAGAGAAATAAGATGGCAAAAAACTCTTGAGCGAACGCGTGGCGTAGCGAGAAACAGCACACCGTCACAAAACAGCTTACATTGAAGCAAGTTCGTCTCGTCTTACTTTACGAACGCAGCACAGAAGACCAAAGGTAATTTTCACATGTGATGCAATCCACTAACATTAAAACCGCTGACATTCAGAGTAGTCCAAGTGACAAGTCGTCTTCGCTAGCCGGCAGCCTACATGAACGCGTAATAAATGAAAAATCGGATGACAGCTACTGTGGAAGAACACAACTCGTTTCAGTGACACCGTTAACGAAAAGCTCACACGTTTTGGTGCATTTTCTGTGGCGTACGGCTTCAACTCACTTCACGGGCGTATTGCAAAACTAGCATTATGCTAACGATAGTCAAAGCGCGAGAACAAAACGACGACACAGAGACAAGAAAGACACAAAAGAGCGTTCGTGTCCATCGTGTTTCTGTGTCATCGTTCTGTTCTCGCGCTATAACTATCGTCATGTCGTACCACATGCCCAAGCTGCCACGCTTCTAAGTTATGCTAAAGTCTATTTGAGCCACAGTCTTGCATAAAAAGAAAAAAAAATTAATAAATACCGAAAATGCGTTAAGATCATTTGATTGCTTTCAGCCAATATCGGCGCCAAATTTTCTCCATACATCTCCTGGAATACAATACGGAAACACGCGAGCGGGCGAAGGTTGCGAGGAATGGAGACTGCTGGAAGCAAGGCTGGTCGTCCGTATAGGGGGGGACGCAAGTCACGTGCCTATACGCTGCCCCGCTTGTTTTTGCGTTCGTTGACAGATAGCAGCACACTGCAAGGGATGCTTTTTTCGCCGGGTATTGGAGCGAAACACGGAGGAAGGAAAGGTTTCCTTCCTCTGTGGAGCGAAATAATTTCCGCACCACTAGATAAACGTGATGAGTGACGCCGTGTGGGTGTTTTGCACAGTAAGTGACGCGTTGTTAGTGCTATCGAAGTAGTCTGGCGGAGAAAATTCCTTAGATTACGTTCAACAGCGATGTTCAAAGAAACCGTCAAGGATTTTTCACTGGTCGTAGATGGTTGTAAACGCGCTCAGAGTGACCGCGACGATGAACGATCAGCTGGTAGCTCACGAGCAGAGTTGCAGTTCACGTCCCGTCGTGCGTTAATATTTTTTTCACTCGTAAGTCGCTCTCGATTGTATTTACTGTATAATAATCTTCAGAGAGCTAAAAAAGCTCCCTTTTTCTTGTACAGTGAGTGTATCCCCATTACAGTGGATATTATAAAGCGCCTCACGCCGCCAACACGCTCGAGATCGACCATCGAAGCGAAATGGCTAGAGCAGTAAAATATGCTGTTACGACTACAGTCCACGCTAACTTCTTATGCGCTTCACTGGTGCCGTCCGAACGACATTGTTGTGCGACAAACTTTCGCAATGTCGACATTGCGAAAAGCGTACGCGTATATTCGTTTTGCCGTCCTTGTTTCTATTACTCTGATGACACGTGCAACATCCAAGTGCAGGGATTGCGCATCATTAGACTATGATCATGGCTGTGACACAAATGCTACTTAATGGAAAGGTAAAGGCTCGTGTTCTGTTGAAGAAACAGCTACATGATGCTTACAGCGCAAGTAACGACAACGTAGTATGTTTGCAAACCTTCGGTACACGTTAAACATTCGTTCCAGTGCATCCGCGACGACACCCTATTCGCTAGTGGCCTACTACTGCGGCAAATCTACGAGACAGGCTAGGCACAAATGATCTCCGAGTTTCATTCAGTATATACGTGAATTCTGCTTGCCGCAGGTTACTATAGCTAACACAGGATTACGCAAATCATCGTTGATACACGGCCAGTCAGCTAAGACTACCACCCTTTGCGCTCCGGCGAAAAATGAGGTTGCGAACATTCAGCAGTTCCTATTAGTTGGGGAAGTACTTTGGTTCGATTGATTGATATGTGGGCTTTAACATCCCAAAACCACCATATGATTATGAGACGCCGTAGTGGAGGGCTCTGGAAATTTCGACCACCTAGAGTTTTTTAACGTGTGCCCAAATCTGAGAACACGGGCCTACAACATTTTCGCCTCCATCGGAAATGCAGCCACCGCAGCCGGGATTCGATTCCTCGATCTACGGGTCAGCATTCGAGTACCTTAGCCACTAGACAACTGCGGCGTGGCTACTTTGGTTCGATATACATTCGTTTGCGATCGCGAGTTTATCCGGTGAAAGCGGCATGGGCAGAACATCCACACGTCCTACCTTTTTTGTACGAGTTCACGAGTTGATAATCCTTTCGCAGCCATCTTCGATTGCACGGCGCGTAACCTATAGGCCGTTGTTGCGTCTCGGGTCCGGTGGGACTCGTTTTTGGTAGCTGGCCACCCCATCGAACTCGTCTCTTACAACGACGAGCAATGCTTGTATGGGGAAACTGATAACAGACATTTATTTACATTAGAGAGGGGTCAATAAGAAAGACTAGTTACATAGTGGCGTTCTTCGTACAAGATGAGCTCTCCACTCGAAAAGGCGCACCAAATGAGCCAGGGTGGCTCAATAAATAGGGTTTCTTCTCCCTAGATTCCTAGATAGGGGAATGCGTACAGATGGCACTTTCCAATCACGGATCAGATATACGTGGCGAGGGTGACGGGCATGCATTGTCCACGGGAACGTCCGATATTGAAGCGTGGTCTCTGCACGGTCATGTGGCACAAACGTGGCTCTTCCTCGTCGATGTGTGTCGCTGGGCGAGGGGTCTGAAGCTCATGACGGCATCCATCAAAAAGGCTGCCGAAAACAAGATTAAAGTGGTCTGCCGAACTGCCCGCTTAATTAGCGGGGCGATTTGCGGCCGCCACCACCGTCGTCTTCTAAAGAAGATGCTGCACTTGTAGTCGTCTCCCGTATGGCCTACGCGTCAGGGCGGCTAGACGCCTCACCCTCCGGCCAGGGGGAAACAATACCTGGCGAACGTAGGTCACCGACCAGTCGGCGACTCGCTTGAACATCAAAAGGAACGCCGATCCCTTGTCAGCCCCGACGCCGGTCATAACACCATGCGCATTGAGAATTGAAAAAGACGTTGTAAACTCAGGACAATCTCCATCCTATCGAACTGCTCCTCTTGAAAATGATCGGTTGCCAGGAGAACTCCTTCTGGAAAGAAGCGCAATCTCCTCTGAGAAGTCACGCAATAACACTGCTCCCCTGTTTTTGAGGCGTTGCCAGATAGCAGCTGTGGATCCGGAGGCATCACCAGTTCCATCTTCTTGCTGGCCCGCGTCGTACTTGTCAAGTCAGGTTTCGTCTCACGACAGCAAGCCACTTCTGGCGCCAGAAATGAGCGTGGCGAAATGAAAGACGTCTCTTCAGGTAATGCTTATGCATATAAAGAGACACCATGACTGATATGCATGCGCCGTTTTGCATGACACTGTCAATTAGGCAGTCGCTCCTTCTTTGATTGGACGACGTAAGAAACATGTTAGCGGCACCTACGCAAAGGAGCTCAAACCAATGGCGTTTGCTGTTTACTTGAATAAGCTCACGTCATCTTGTGCTTCATGGTCGTTGTCAACAAGTGACATAAAACAAAAGTTCCTATTTGCAAGTTATTTTTTGCGCAAAAACGACATGGTTCCTACAACAATGCCTGTTTGCATTAGTTTTGCTTTTAGGCTTCATTATGTGGGTGTATGGTTTTTTTGGCAAAATGTCGCTACTGTTTCGTTTTGTCATTATAATATGACACTCTTTTTTCAGGTACCATATTTCATGATGGCTCATGGTGAACCGGAGTCGCAACAAAGCATGTTTAATTCCTTCGCGACTATTTTATCTATAATCACTAGAAATAAATATCGAAAAAATATGCCGACGTCTACAGTTTATTTTGCATTACATGACACTATGTACATCACAGTCATAGATTCTAGTTGACTATACAGGCATGTAAAGAAGAAATACCTCAGCTCCTTCATAGAAAATCACAGACCCTCTTTCGGTGCTTGCTGTATAATTTTGCTGAAAGTTGCATGTTGGTTTGAACGATTTATTACCATTATGCTAAAATTGAACTATTACATTTAACAGTCCTTGCACACAACAGCAAGTATTGTTGGAGTGATTTAAAATTAGGACTTCGCTTTTTACAACAGTAGTCGTGCAAAAATAGAGCGTAGGTAAATGGAGGTACTTAAAATAGCTGTACAGCCTCTTGGTGCTTCTTGGGGTGTCATTTTACCAACGTAGAAATGTCAGCGATCAGAGTCGTTTGACTTTGTCAGAAGTGGTAAAGTGTGATCCTACGCAGAAGAGTCTTTCATTCTTTCTAGAGAGTCAGAGAACTCTCCAAGAACGCGCTCCCTCTCACCCACATAGATGGTCACCGTTTCTTGCCAAAGAGGGTCGTAAATGTGGCATGTCAGAACTCCACAAAAGCAGTCATGGATACCATTTTCTCTTTAGAGTTCCGGCTTGGTTTCAAGGTCTACTGTCTGGGGTGAACGGTACGTGTGCATTGCAATGAAGTCATTTTACGCATTATAAGCATTGCATCTTTTATACCATAAAATAGGGTAACATGATTATTCAACACTCAAAAATTGATAAAATTTTGAGCTGCTATCTTCTGTGGGTCCACAGGATCGTGCCTGATGGCCTTTCATTTCTCCTAAAAAGTAACAATCTTCACTGAAGCCAGCGAATATTACAAGGGTAATTTTAGAGGCAGTGAACTCACAGAAAAGTAGTACATATAACTACTTGGTGCATTCGACAAGTATAGAGAAATATCACGGCGTAAGATGTGCTTGCATATTGTATGCTATGTCCACCAAGAATAAGTCTCCCCCTTACAGGGCAAGCTCTAGGGATGACAATCGATGTGAGCCTTGCTTCAATGTATTGACCGCCTTGAAAACAGTAGTACACGCTCATTTCTTTTAACGAGATAGCACCGAAGAGCTCATTTCGCAGAAATTGTGATGCCGGCGTCGTTGGTTGGGAGTAAAATATGCCGTGAGCGAATAATTGAAATAATTAAAAACCCATAGAAAAATGTTCTGCTCAATCAGAAGTTGAACACACGCCTTATTCATGACAAGCAGGTGCCAAAGCCACGCAGCTGTGTGAAGATGCTTAGAAAAATAACAGGAAGAATTTCATGCAGTAGCAAAAACGTTAAGTTCTGGCCTAGGAATCGAAAGGGATCAAAACATGAGTTTCGCAACGAGGGGGTGTACACTACGATGCGGTCAGACACCCTTAAGCAGCATCACCTGCTCAACATATTCAGCTTTGTGGTGCGTAGTGGGAACTTCAAAAGGATATTTGGAGTAGAATAGTGCAGATGTGTGTGGCCAGCAGAAAGTGTAGCGATTGAGAAGGCGATGCAAGCAGGACCCGTGTATGCCCCACTCATGAAGCGCCCTCCAACCGTTCTTTGACAGCTTGTTTTGATCCATTTCAGGTTGCTGCATATTGACCTCTGCCTCATCGTCAAGGACATGAACGACATTTTCTCGCCGTTGGCTTTTCTGTGGCACGCTATGCTTGTACTCGGCTCCTGCAGTGAGGTCAGTACACCGTACGTGTATTTAGCCAACTGGTGCATTAACTTTAGTCAAGTAGTCCCACTGAAACATTGTAATCGTTGTTTGACAAGAATTACGTAGATATTTTGGATATTTCATGTTTAAAATGCAGGCCATACGGCTTCTATTCGCAACTTCATATAATGCCCCGTGTGCTGGTAACAGTGGAAAAAAATCAAAAATGGCTGCGCCTAACGGGGCAAACGCGGCACTTTTACTTGGCGCTGTGCTGCAGTTTTTTGACTGTGGTGTACGACTTGGGTTGCTTCGTCGAATGCGAAAGAATGTTTGCTGCAGACAACCTCATTTTCATTGGAACAGAATAATTTTACTGCACGCAAACATCGAGCTTCTTCGTCGAACCGCACCAAAGTTACTTCAAGTTTAAGAACCTGTCTAGCGAGCCCGATGTTGAAGAAGCTAACAGCTAACGTGTAGCGGGCCTCTCCAAAAGCTGCTGGTACTTTTGCGCTAGGTCACTACACTGCTACAGGCAAGGCCTCAGCAGTTTTCGAGGTAACAATGATGCGACTCATGCTGCCAACAATGCCACCTAGAAGAATATTATCAGGCCTGCTCCTTCCCGCCATGAGGGTAATCCTTTTACCCGAGCGAGCACGTGTACGGGAAGCTATGAATTCATTGCCACCACCGTCTCCCGTTGAAAGATAAAGCGTTCACGGCGAGTATTACATGCTTAACAGCTTTATTCTGCCTTTTGAATGAAAAGGGTGCAGGTTTAAGGAATATATTGAGCCTGAAAGCTTTAAGAGATTCACCTGTGAGCCATTTTTTTCACAAAAAAATAAAAGATTGTACGAAATTGAACGTGTGGTAAATCTATAGGTGCAAAATTTGACGGACCGACAAATTTACAAAACATTATGCCAAATTTAATTCTTTCTTTATTTACAAAGACACACACTCAGACACGCCCTATCTAGAGCATGCAGAGAAACTGTTGATACTCATTGGCAGTTTCCGCAGTTCCAGTTGTACTCTTTCAAACATCTGTCTTCATAGACACATTCCTATTAAGTAGATTTTATGCTAATGCCACAAGCATAATACTCAGCACAATATAAGGGTGATGACCTTCGCAACAGAAAACAAAATCTTTCGTTTCACACACAAAGGACAAGTTTGCCGCAAATGCGAAACAATGAACGTGATAGCAACTAATTGAACGATAACGCGCAGAATGGCAAGCAGATCGAAAGTGCCCCGCATTTCTCACACATAAATGATGCACAAAACGTACTCACAAATACAGATTAACGCGAATAAGCGTCTCAGTTGTTACTTGACTGTGTCTGAAAAGTGCGCTTTTTTCGCAAACGAAGACTGTGCAACGATTGCATTGGCCTTTCTGCGCCCGATAACTACAACATAATTGTTCCTGAAAGCCCAAGGCCAGCCGAGAAGCACGATCCTTCCCACCGTGAGGTAAGGACCCGTGAGTGAGCCTCATCCCCCAACTTTTTGCGGCGAAAATTACGCGTGGGAGATGACAGCGCACACCACCACGTTTTAACGTAGTGGCGACGTGCGCTCATCGCGCCATATTGCTGGCAATGGTGAAAACACGATAGTTTCCCCCAAGACGCATGTCAGCAGTGGTGAGTGGTAAAAATAGATAGCTTGCCCTTTGAACGTTGCAAGAGGTGCTCCTCTGTGCCTCAGTTGTTAACGCTTCGCACTCAATAAGCAGAGGTCCCAAGTTCGATTCCGCGCACTGAAATTTTTTAAAAATGTTTCCCTCTTGCATTTTATATTGTGACGACGGAACACGTCTATTTACAGAATGGAATGATTGCAAAAGGTACAGATCGGAGAGAACCAGAAACAGGATAGAGATGCTCATGAGACAGACCCCTTCGACCTTGTGCCCTTCATTCGCCCATCGAGGTGTGTTATTTCCCCGTTCACCGACGATATCCACTGGGCGAGTCAGTTGGAAGGCTGACGGTGATACTGCTTGAGGCGCACGACGTGTGTCAGATGTTTTTTGCTGAGTGCCGATCATTACTTGTGACGCCAGAGATTATGTATGTAATGTCACTGAGATGGTCAAGAACTACAAATAGTCCGCAGTACCGGGCCAAGAAATTTCGGCACAAACCAAGCTTGCGGACAGGTGTCCACAACCACACCCTTTGCCACCTTTCGTGTAAGAAACGATGTGATAGTGGGCGTTGTACCGGGTGTTGAAGCGCTGTAAAGATGCAATGATTCGGAGGCGTGCAACGCGACAGTCTTCTTTAGCGCGGCATAGTGACTTGGCAACAAATGTTTCCGCGTCTAACGTAAAAGGCAGCATGCTGTCGAGTCAACTGTGAGGGGAGCGGGCGTAGAGCACAAAAAGGGGCAAAAACCCTGTCGTCTCGTGCTTCGCGGTGTTGAATGCGTTTGTGATATAGGGCAGTACTTCGTGCCAGTTTTTGTGCTTGGCATCATTATAAATTTTACATGATCGTTAGTGTCCTGTTGGTCCGCTCTAGGCGGCCATTCGTCTGTAGCTGATACGGGGTCGCGTGGCGGAATCGGCTTGCCGACAGGCGCAGGATCTCTTCAACGACGTCAGCGACAAACAGACATCGCCGGTCGCTAATGACGATTCAAGGAGGGCCATGACGTAGGATTATTAGCCGAAGCAGTAACTGCGACACGTGAAAGGCTATTGAAGTAGGTATTGCCGCAGATTCTACGAAGTGCGTCAGGCGGTCGACGCACACAATGACCTACCGAATGCCACTGGCTGAACGCGGAAACGGACCTAGAGGGTCGACAACAACAATCTTAGAGGGAGAGCTAGAAGGTGGTACGATGTGGAGTTGTCCGGGTGACATAGTCCTTGGACGCTTGTGACAATAACATTGTTCGCAACCAGCTACGTAGCTTTTTCGTGTCGCGTCACATCTTGGGACAGCAAAACCTCTGCTGGATGCAATAAAACATTCTGGTGAAGCCCATGTGCCGATTTATTGCGTCTTCATGACAGAACCGAATAACTTGGGGACGTTTCATATAATTACCAGAAGCAGACGGCTGCCTTGGCTGGAACAATTTTTGTAAAGGACGGCGTCATGAACTACAAAAGAGCTTGAATCGACCGGGTCGTTCGCGGAAGCAAACAGGCCATCCAAGCAAAGATCCCCATGTTGTGCTGCCCGGAAAGCCACGATGTCAGGGAAATGAGAGTGAATAGCTGTGATGAAATGGTCATAGTTGTCAGCTTTACACCCGGTCGTTGGTAGAGGAAGCCGTGACAGGCAGTCCGCGTCTGCGTTGCGGTTACCGTTTTTGTAGCAGACCGTGAAGTCAAATTGTTGTAATTGTAGGACCCATCGAGCAAGTCCATCAAATGGGTCACGTAGGCGCACTAACCTGCAAAGGGAGTGATGATCAGTGATCACTAGGAAGCGGCGACGGTAGATGTAGGGGCAAAACTTGTGTACAGCGAAAACGACGGCGATGCACTCCAGTTCGGTTAGCGTGTAATTACGCTCTGCATTGCTCAGGGACCGACGGGCATTGGCGACAACGTGTTCAGCATTGTTTTGGCGCTGAATGAGCACCGCACCTAGACGAACTCTACTGGCATCGGTGTGGATTACGGTGGGAGCAGAGGAATCGAAGTGGCGTAGTATTGCTTAAACGCTGACTCACAATTTGATGTTCAGTAGAAAGGAATGTCCTTGTGCAGGAAAACAGTCAGTGGCTGGGTCTTTTCAGCAAAAGTAGGCACCAAGCGGTGAAAATAAGAGCATAGGCCCAGAAAACTTCACAGCTGCTCGTTTAGATACTCTGGCTACTCGAACTTGCTGAAGGCGTCAACTTTCTGCAGGTCCAGTCCAACGCCAGCTTTGTCCACAAGGTGTCCTAAAACCAATGTGTTACGTTCATTGAAACGACATTTTTTAATTCAGTCTCAAAACATCTTTCTGTTAACATGTTAGAACAACGCCGAGGCGATGACTATGTTCCTCAAAAGTTCGTCCAAGAATAACCACATAATTCAGGTAACACTAACAAATTTCCCATTTAAGGCCTCTCAAGAAGGTATTTATATAGCGTTCACTTGTTGCCAAAGAGTTACGCAAGCTGAAAGGCATAACAATTTATTCAAAGAGACCGTCTGGCCTAACAAAAGCCGCCTTTTCTTTATTAGCTGGATCCACCGGAATCTGCCAATACCCGAATCGCAAGCCTACCGAAGAAAAATAGGAAGCTCAATGCAGGCAGTGCATGAAGTCATTGATGCAAAGGGGGAGGGGATACGCGTCTTCTTGGTTATAGAGTTGAGACACCAATAATCAACACAGAGCCTCGAGGACCCGTCTTTTTTCTTTACCAAGATAACAGGCGCAGCCCAAGAAACAAACGATTATTGAATTACACCAGTGGCTAGCATATCGCCAAGTTGATCAGTCATAACTTTTTGCTCAGGCAAGGAAACGCGATAGGGCTTTTGTAAATGAAGATGAGCAGAGCCAGTATCGTTCTTGTGACGAGCGCGCGTGGTCGGTGTCTCAGCTCTCTCTACCTTCTGTGTAAAATCAAATGCTTTAGCGTGTCTCACCAGTAGCGAAAACACGACTCTGCGCTTCTGCGAAAAAAGGACTTGCTAACCCATTCTAAGAATTCAGCTTCCATAGTAGATGTTTAATTGGGATCTGCTTTCCCAGGATCGCTTAGGGCTCTAACGCAAATACTGCTCTTCTTTTCGAACAGGGCAAGGCGCATACCAGCCGGTAGAACAACCAACTCGGGTGAGCTGTTTATCACCCGTAGTTGAGCCTTCTCGTTTGTCAGAAATACAACGCAGCGTGCTACAAGATTTTTTTTTGGCACAACGTACGGGCAAAAGCTCGATCACTATGTCACGCGAAATCAAACTGGGGTCGGTTTTCGAAGCTGTGACTTGTACGCCGGCAGAATGGCATCTTTAGCTACAGTTAGGTTACCTTTTTCACAATCAGGCTGCTCGGCGAGAGTATACAACAGAACCTCACCTGCTTCGCAATCCACGGTCACACGACACTCTCGCAAAAAGTCAATGCCAAGTATAACGCCGTACGTTGATCGAGCCAGTACTGTGGATTCCGCCTTGAACTTTTTACTGGCAACTCTAACAGACACAGCACCGACATGGACAGGACGCAAGAATGCACCGATCACTGTCCGAAAAGTGGAAAGTTTGTTCCAATAAAACAGAACCTTGCGGCCATGTCGTCGCTTAAAGGGGTCATGAAAAGGTCACCACACAATTTGCGGTTTTCAGAGAAAAAAGAAGTTAGAGGGTCGCGTATGCTTGTACACGTGTGCTTGTGCAGCTGTGTGGGCCCAGCAAATCTGGTAAAATGAAGCCACCTAAACTACCGTTCCTCTATTTTCATATTTGATGTGCTGTGCAAGTGAATTCGCGGACGCCCGGAGTACGAGTTTTACCTTAATGCATCTGGACATCGTCGCGTGCAATGGCTTCCTACGAACGTCATCGACTATGCACCAGCGCATGCGTATGGAACATCGACAGCCTCCGCCCCCGAATGAAAACAGAACGCACAGGCTACTTAAGGGCAGTCAGCATCGAGGACTTTTATGGGCACGGGGAATCTGTTAAGCTGGAGCCATCTAAGCTACCACTCCTGTATTTTCAGGTTAGTGGCTTTGGAAATGCTTCAAAAGCAGTAACATGTATAGCGTTGTTGTGACGTGCTCCAAAACCCATGTAGATCTCGTCATTTCTCGTGTTTGTCAATGTTATTGCTGCTCTGTGGTGACGTATAACAAAGTCCTGGTCCTAAAGTAGAAGATGTGCTACAAACCCTTTTGGAAGGGCAGAAAAAATCAGGAAAGACATAAAATAATTAAGGCTGACCAATTATCCTTCTCTTCTGAACTAAGTAAACTAAATCGGGGGAGGAGGGTGTCTGATGTTAAGAAGACACTGAAAAATCGTGTCGAAGCACGAGATAAAATTTGCTGTCACTGAGACAACTTTGAAAAATATAGCATATGCCTTTGAGGTACAACAAGAAAAAATGACTGATCTCGAAGATCGCAGTTGTAGCAACAATCTCATAGTGTTCGGTATTCCGGAAAGCAATAATGAAGCTGTCGAACAACTTAAAGAAAGTGCTAGCTGATGTATTTCGAGAACGGCTTAAACATAACATAACCACAGGCGAACGCATACGTAGACTTGGCCAAAAACAGAAAGAAAAAGTTCGCCCATTTATTATAACGCTTTTTGACTACAAAGAAGAAATTTTGTGTTAATTAACTGCAGGAAATTGAAAGGAAGTGGTATTAGCCCCGGATGACTTTTGTGCAAATACGCTAAAGAAGCGGACTAAGCTATGGTAAAGCACGAAAGCTGAGAGACCGTAGCTTGAAGGTTCGGCTGAAGGAAAAAATTCTTATTTATAACGAGTGGTATGCGTTGAATGATGCGCAGTCTTGTCGAATAAAAAGAGGCAAGAAAGGCACAAATTCAGGCAAGTGTGACTGACAATGTAGCAACCAAACTCAATATTTTACGCTGATAAACATTAGTGTTTGCAGCTTAGTCAACAAAACCACTGAATTTGAGCACCTTCTTTTTCTGTATAACCCGGATGTTATCATTGTAACCTGGTTATGCTAGGACATAGCCCCGACAGCGAGATAATACCTCCTATCAAACTATTCGTTAAGATCGTGGAACCCGTGGGGGTGGAATAGCTAATGTCTATAAAAAGATATGAAACTTCTGGCATTACCCGAATGTCTTGATAATAAAAGCATTTGGTGTAGATCAACCCTGCGTGGCTCTCCTTGCGTAACTGGTGCTGTTTAGAGACGCCCTAATGCCCGATTTGCTTTCCTGAAATCTATTCAGGTTTCTTGACTGGATATATGCCAGAAAGCACAAGCCTAATTATAGCGGGTGATTTTAACTTACCGGATGTTCTTTGGGACGAACTGCAGACTGACTCAACTTAACTCAACCATTGTGACGTTTTGCTTGACACGGTATTCAGCAAGGACCTAAAGCACGTTGTTAACGAAACAACTTGAATTGGGGCTGCTGCTCATTGAATCCTTGATCTTGTATTTATAGATAGAATTACTGCTTATTTTGTTTCTGTTAATATTTTACTATCAAACCACAGGATCGTTCAAGTGTTAATAATATAGTAATTAAGAAAGACTTTGATACCATCAGCTCAACTATCATCAACAAAAAAAACGCACGAGATCAGTGATTGAGCACCGTCATCTGAGTCCGCCTGCGTTTCTTTCGAGCTACCACCCGCTTGCTCAGTTTCTTCTATAAACCCCTTTACATTTGTTGGATCGTGCTGGGTAACTACATCACCTACACCTTGCAACTCTAATCCCGCACCCTGCCGTCGACCATGCAAGTTGACGCTGCCCAACAGACACCACCTTTCGCGGCCGCTACTTGCGCCGGCCCTGTTCACCAGTGAGACCCCTTGATATTTTCGGGCGCCGAAGACCAGGACGTCAAGGACTGGCTGTCATCCCACGTAAAAGTCAGTGGACCAAAAGGTAGGATGACACTGCCAAGTTGAGCACTGTAAACTTTTACTTGGATAATGTGGCAAAGCTGTGGTACACAAACCACGAATGCGAGTTTGAAAATTGGGCCGATTTCAAGCAGGCAATCTCTTCGGTTTTCGGTCCCCCGGCCGTGCGGAAGTTGCACGACGAACAACGCCTGCGTACACAGGCACAAGAACCTGGCGAAACGTTTACCACCTATATCGAAGATATACGCGATCTCTGCAGGCGCGTCGATGCCGCACTGAGCGAATATGCCATGATCCAGCACAACATGAAAGGTGTCGATGACGACGTATTTCAAATGCTCCTTGCGAAGTCTCCTGGTATGATGTCTGAAGTTGTAACTCTGTGCCAGAGCTACGACGAATTGCGACGGCAACTAGCTCTCACCCGTCGTCCGTTTCAGCCTAATAACCAATCACTCGTTGCACTGGACGTCGTGCCTAACCACTCCCGCCTTCTAGCAGAAATGAAATACTTTGTGCGTGAGGAGGTCGCACGTCAGCTTTCCCTCCTGCCGTTTTGTCAGCGCCAAGAGATCCCGCAGCCGCAGCAAGACCGACCACCGACCCCACTAGCTCCCATGTTCCGACTAGTACTTCAGGACTAGAATGCCGAGACTATGCCGGTTCCCTTTACCCGCAAGTTGTCGCTGCGCCTCTTACTAATGCTGACGCAGTAAAGAGGCAGAGGCAGCAGCTACACCAGCCTTCGCCGTTCAATGGACTGCCACATGTCACCGCTCCTACTCACTATTCTGTCGCATGGGCCCCTCCCTTCGCTACCACAGCCCCGACACACCCGTGTGTCGCGTCGGTGGCGCCCCTGGCTGCAAATGCCTGGCGACCGCGTGATAACCGGCCGATCTGTTCTGCATGCGGTGACCCTGGCCATATCTCCCAATACTGCCGTTGTCGTGTGCTCGGCTACACAGACGCCCAATCACGGAGCAACTACATGGACCAACCCCCTTTTGGGTATGAAAGTTGGATCATCAGTCAAGCACGCCTCACCGTGACTATGCGGCAACTTCGTCTCGTCGTCCAACTTCACCCAATCGTCGCTCCTTGTCACCATGCATCCGTGACCAGCCCCTCAAGATGAGGGAAACTAGCCGTCGCAGTTCAGGAGGCAAGAGCTGCGCTATAGAAACGTTAAAGTCCTCGCACTTTGCCGTCAAATATCGTCGAAGTTTTTGTGGATGGTGCCCATGCATACGCTCTTGTAGATACCGGTGCCGCTGTGTCTGTTATAGATGCCAAACTTTGCCGCAAGCTCCGAAAGGTGACCACGCCGCTGATATGATGCCCTTACGTGCAGCAAATTGAGAACCTGTTCGACCTATAGCCGCCTGCACTGCCCGACTCATAATTGCGGAGGACCACTACATTGTTGAGTCTGTCGTCCTTTACTCCTGCTCTCATGACGTAATACTTGGCTGGGATTTCCTATCGCGTATTTACGCCGTTATAGATTGTGCCCGTTCCGAAATTGAACTGCTTCTGTTGTTCAACCAGCCCTACGACCAGACGAATTGAGCCGCACACAAGCTAGTTGTCAAAGAAGATACTGACATTCCCCCGACAAGAGCTGTTTTGCTCTCTGTAGTCTCCAATGGCATGCGTGATGAATTAGCATTTTTTCAGCCATCAGGCCTCTTTTTAAGTCGGAAACCACTTCTGCTCCCTTATTCAGCCCTCGCAGTTTGTAATAGAGCCAGTGCTATCTGCCTTGCCGATTCCTTTCCATATATCATCAAACTGTTTAAAGGCGCATCACTTGGATGCGTACGTCCCTTCGATAATGAACAAATTTTTACCGTGCCGCAAGAATCATCGCAAAGTGACCTCGCCGCTGTCAGTGCTAATAACTACTCTGACTTAGAGGCTTCGAAAGTGTTCGATTCGGCGATCGCAGACGGACTGTCATCAGCTGAACAATCTGAGCTCCTCCAACTGCTGTACCGGTACCGCGAATCGTTCGATGTTGTTCAACCTTCACTTGGCCGCACTTCTACCACTCTACATTACATCGATACCAGCTTCCATGCGCCACTACGACAACGACCATACCGTATCTCTGCGGCGGAACGCCAAGTTATTACCGAACAGGTGGATGATATGCTGCAACACGGCGTCATTCAACCTTCACAAAGTCCATGGGCCTCACCTGTAGTGCTCGTTAAAAAAAGGATGGTTCCGTTCGCTTCAGCGTAGATTTCCAGCGCCTAAATAAGCTTACACGAAAAGAAGTGTGTCCTTTACCCAAGATTGACGATGCCCTTCATACTTTATAAGGTGCCGAGTTTTTTCATCATTAGATTTGCGCTCAGGGTACTGGCAGGTCTCTCTTGTAGACGCCGATCAACCAAAAATAGTCTTCGTGACACCCGACGGTCTATATGAGTTTAATGTCATGCCCTTCGTCCTCTGCAACGCGCCTGCCACCTTCGAGCGCATGATAGACTCGGTTCTTCGGGGTTTGAAGTGGCAAATATGTTTCTGTTATCTCGATGATATTGTTTTTGTGCCAGACCTTGCGACACATCTCGAGCGCCTGAAACACGTCCTTACGTGCCTGAAAAATGCTCAGCTCCAACTCAACCTCAAAAAGTGCCACTTTGCTGCTCGGCAACTTAAGATTCTCGGGCACTGCGTAACAAAGGACGGTATACTTCCATACCCGGCTAAATTACGTGCTTTCGCTGACTTCCCCAAACCAACGACAATGAAGCGGTTACGGAGCTTCGTGGGATTATGCTCCTACTTTCGCCGGCTCGTGCGCAACTTCACCTTTATCATTGCGCCTTTGACCGAACTTCTAGGCAGTGCCACTGATCTTTCGTCGTGGTTTTCTGAGTGTGACCAAGCCTTCTGTACCCTTCGTCATCTCCTCACTTCACCACCAATACTGCGTCACTACGATCCTATGGCGGCAACTGAGGTCCACACTGATGCCAGTGGTGTTGGCCTCGGTGCGGTTCTAGCGCAACGCAAGCCTGGATTCACCGAGTATGTCGTCGCCTACGCCAGCAGAACTCTCCCCAATGCTGAACCAAACTACACCGTCACCGATAAGGAATGCTTGGCGATCGTTTGGGCGCTTGTCAAGTTCGGCCCATACCTTTATGGCTGTACTTCTGGTGTAGTAACGGACCACCACGCATTATGCTGGTTGTCTTTGCTCAAGTATCCATCAGGTCGACTTGTTCGTTGGGCTCTTTGACTTCAAGAATATGACATCCGCGTTGTATATCGTTCCGGTCACAAGCATATCAATGCTGATGCGTTATCGCGATCTACCATATCCCGGAAATTACATCTGTTTCCTCGGACAACACGTTGTCAGCTCTGGACGAGGACACCATTTCTTCTGCGCAACGCAACGACCATTGGTCGCTTCGATTTTGACAAGTTATCCGAGGCACCGACACTTCTAACCACTCGAACCGTGCGCCACCAGGCTCCATACTTCAGTATTCGGAATGGCCTTTTGTACCGGCGAAACTACTGAGCAGATGGTAGGAAATGGCTACTAGTCATTCCCCGAACGCTGCGCTCTACTATCTGCGCGTCGTTTCATTCCGACTCACATTGTGCTCACGCCGGTGTTTCCAAGACTTACGAGCGTTTACGAAAAAGGTATTACTGGCGTGGAATGTTTATTTTCGTCCACCAGTTCATTCGTGGTTGCCACGAACGTCAGCGGCGGAAAAACCCGCCACATCCTGCAACAGGTTTATTGCAGCCCCTTGCATGCCCAGACCACTCATTCGACCGTGTAGGAATTGACCTCTACGGACCACTAACAATGACAACGGCAGGCAACCGATAAGCTATCGTGGCTGAGGATCATGTTGCACGGTACGCTGAAACTGCTGCTCTTCCCACAGCTGCAGCACATGACGTCGCAACTTTCATGCTCAATCATTTTCTGTTTCGTCATGGTCCTCCTCGCGAACTCCTCAGTGACCGAGGACGTGTTTTCCTCTCTGATGTAATCCAAGCACTTCTTCAACAGTGCCATATTGTACACCGGAAGAGTACAGCTTACCACCCACAGACGAACGGTTTCACTGAGCGGTTTAATCGTACTCTGGGGCACATGCTCGCGACGCATGTCGCTTCTGATCAAACAAACTGGGACCTCGTTCTTTCATTTGTGACATACGCGTATAACACCGCTACGCAAGTCACAACCGGGTTTCCCCCATTTTTTCTCCTGTACGGTCGCTAACCATAGAACACCATCGACACTTTACTGCCAGACTCGCCAGATCCGTCAGATCGAGCACCGTCATCTGGGTCCACCTGCATTCTTTTCGAGCTACCACCCACCTGCTCAGTTCCTTCAATAAACCCCCTTTTCAATAAAAATGTTTTGCTGGCTAAGTCTCTCAGAGAATCAATACATGTAAGAAAGTTTGCCACAGCACATGATGTTAGCATCCTCGATTATCTAGAGATGCAACTGGACTCATTTGATAGAGCGAGTGAGGTCAATACGCAATGGGATATATTTAAACATAAAATCAACTCATGTATGCGTAAATACCTTTAGATAAAAGTAAAATACGTAAAAAGCGAAATCTTCGGGTCAATCAAGAAATCATAAAGTTAAAGAGGAAAATAAAGCGTAGAAAAAAAAGAAAGAACAAAGATCATGCTGAAATCTGTATTCAATCAATTGCTCTCAAGAAAAAATATTTTTATCACAAAAGAACATTACAATTCCAACACTTCATTGAAGTTTATGAATTAATCGCCATGGCGTGTTTGGCGTCACCTAGCTCTGTCTCGTGAGAATGTGACTTACATTTCCAGTATAGCCTGCATAGTTGGAGACTCCGCTCAAATCGCTAATCAATACAATGAATTTTCAACTTTGTATTCGACCATTCTATGCCTCTACCTGCAACTATAAAAGATAAAATGGACAATACTTATTCAGATATGCAATACGTTGCGTTATCTGAAGAAGGCGTACTTTCAGTCTTGTTAAATTTCTGTTGTTCAGTTGTTCTGCTGTTAAAATCTCAAAAGCTCAGGCTGGTTTAATCATAACTAGCATGAATTTGGAAGCCGCATATCCACAATGACCCAACTTGCAGGAACTGTGCACTATTATGATCAAGTAATAATAAAACTGGTCAGATTGATGGAATCTGCTTAGACTTATCGAAAGCTTTCTACCGCGTCTCGTACTTTATTTGCTTGGTAAACTACTTGATTTCGGAGTTGATTTAAATAGAGTTAAGTGGATTCAATCATATCTAACTAATAGGCAGCAATACGTGGAGATCAAATGGAAGAAATTTATGTAGCGCGAGGCAAAAAAACGAACACAGGAAAGAATAGACTGAGAAGACAGAGCGCTCTGTCTTCTCAGTCTATTCTTTCCTGTGTTCGTTTTTTCGTTTCGCGCTACATAAATTTCTTTCAAATGTTTCACCAATAAGCCCACATCGCCACTCTTATCAAATGAAAGGATTCGAAAACAATAAAGGTAGCATCCAGTGTCTCTTAAGGGTTGGTATTAGGACCGGTTTTATTTCTTTGTTATAATATTGACATTACCGATGACCTTAGCAGCAAAATCACTGTTCGCCTATTTGCTGACGATTGCCTGATGTACTCTAAATTATCATGCCATGAAGATCTGTTGGTTAGCTTCAGCACTAAAATCAATTAATAATTGGTGCACACTATGGAAAATGAAAATAAACCATGATAAAACAGTGTTTGCGGGTATAAATAGGAAAAAATTGTGTTAGTTTATAATTATACAATAGATAGTAAGTCATTAACAAAAGTGAGGCACTTCATGTATTTAGGCACTATATTATTTGATGAATTATCTTGGAAAAAGCAGATTTCTAATTTGTGTATTACCACAGGCTTATCTGGGAAAAAGCATATTTCTAATTTATGTAAAACCGCAGAAGTTAGGCTTTGGACTCTACGACGTAAGCTAAACTTTCCCTCCCGAGATATTACCTTATTGCATACACGACTTTGATACAATGCACACTTGAATATTGAAGCATAATATTGGATCCGTACAGAAAGAACGAAATAAAAAATGAAAAATACAGAGACGGGCAGCATGATTTATTATGTTGAAATATAGGTTTTCTCACAAGCCTTGCGTTTGGCGGGCCCTTTAGGAAACTTGAAGAGTGACACTGTACTGTGCCTGCTATGTACGATCAGGCACCCCACAGCGCTGCATGGGTGACGCGGTGACATTGCTTCAACCGCTGCAAGTCATTCAGTTCCAGTGACATGTTGAATAACGCTGAACTTGATTACAAGCGCAGCTGACCATGAAACACGATCGCCCTTCGCACTGCACACCATGCACAAGCTCGCGGAGCAAGTGGTTCGCAACGTGACGGCTAGCGAGCGTGCCAGTATTGCCCGATCACGAGGCCGCTCGTTAAGTTATAAAAATATTAAATTATAATTTTGCGGCATGATCGAATGCCCTGAAATTTCGCCACCTTTTCTACGAACGTACAAAAACTGACCCAGACAACATAACTTATGGTCAAAAATTGGGTGTCATGACCCCTCTAAAAAATAAACTCATCACAGAAACACTTGCGCCAGTACCTATCATTGCCATCGTGGGAACGTTGTCAACAAGTACATGCACCTTAGTCTGGTAAATGCATACTTCTATAAAAATCAGTACGTGCAGCGACCTCGCCTCCGTTACCACGCTGGCAAGTTTCCCGGTGGCAGACACAAAAGCCTTGACCGGTGCGGTGGAGATGGCGACCGAGGCGGACGCGTGGTGGGCGGCGTTTAGCTGCGAACGGACACGGGCGAATCACTTTGGTTGATCGGCTGGTAGGCGTGCCGCTCGTCGGTTGGGTTAGGGGGCCAGTAGGTGTAGTCAGGCCTTTGGCTTCGACGTGCAAACGTCGCGGGTAGCTGAGAAATTGCGCGACGTGGCATTGGTCAAAATTGAAGGATATGTCCACGAATACCGCTCTGGCCGTTCATGAGTCATAGAAAACGTCGCTGGATGCTAAGGGCACGCGGCGCTCTGTTGCCACTGAGACAGAAAAGAAGGTGGATGGCTGTTGAAGCTGTTACGACTGCGGGGAGCATAAGGCGGGTCTACATAAGGACGTGGAGGGTGGAGCCCTTAGCTGAGGACCAGGGTTTGGATAGCAGCGCTTCTCGAAGCTAACCCCGTTATTACTTGTGGAAGGTGTATCGCACGGTGGTTCACGGGCGTTCACGGGTACAGAAACGTGAGGACAAAGTTTCTCGCGTACATTGGGGCGAATCGTTGAAGAAAAGTCGGTAGGTAATGAGTCTTGGCCCACATCGACAGTGGCGATGGTCGTGACATTGGCCAGGCGTACGAACATTGAAAGGATGCGGCGAGTTTTTAGGGCCTCAAGCATTCGGCGGTGCCCGATTCTATCGGCCGCAGAATCAAGACTCTCCTGGCCGATAAGAAATTGGTAGATGTCTAGCGCTATTCCTTTGAGAATGTAACCCACCTTGTCTTCTTCCGTCATGCTTGCATGCTCGCACAGGCACAGTTTTATATCTCCTAAATGTACGTTTTGCAAGTCTCACCACAAGCTTAAGCTCTCTGCGACAAAATTTGCTTTGCGCGTTTCTTCGTCGTAAGGTTGCCAAAGCACTTCTTGATCTCTTTCGTTGATTAGACCCATGTTGTCAAGATGTCTTCGTGATTCTGGAACCATACTAAGGCACTGAGGTCAAGAAATAGACCCACGTGAGACGACTGGCTGGCGGCATTCCAGCCAATGGCTCTGCTCACCCGCTGATAGTGGCTTCATCATTTTTCAGCGTCATCGCGAGATTTTCTTGTGAATGAGCGTGGCTCTCGGTAGTGAAAGGCAGCGCCCTCGCGATCGGCTGGTTGCCGCCGTCCAAGTTTATCTCTTGAAGTAGTGGTGGCAAGCCCGCTAGTCGACAGCTCCAACTTTAGTTGACGGCTCCCTTGTGGTCTCACTTGACAGTAGCTGGCTTACCCAGCACCTTCCACCTCAACTGTGATGATGGAACGCATTAAATTACAGAGTGTAATTTATTTACAGAATGTAGCCACAAGCAGGAGAGTGAGATGCTCGTGAGCCAGAACCACTTTGACCTTGTCCTCTTCACGCACCTGTCGAGGTGTATCAATATATTTAGGTACGTATACGTATTCAGCAGGTAACAGTGACGCCGGTGGCACCATACAGCTGAGAGTGTCCATATAATTACTATCGAAATAAAATCTCTTGCAAGAAGCAGCCTTTCCACTTTTGCTCTGGCCTCTCTCGCAGTGGTGCGTAGACGGTGATATAACTCAGTGCTTATGGAAAATTATAGTACTGGGTCTCTATTAAACCGCGTAGCCCCCATGGCTGTTTCTACTGCACTGCCGGTTCTTCGATCAGTATATTTTTGTTAGTGGTTCTTGAATATTCTAGCTTCTAGTAAAAAACGCATACCAGAAAACCAATTAGGAATACACTGTACCGTAAGTGTCTACGCGCATCTAAATTTCAAGGAAACACAATATGCATTGGTACTGGCCACAATATTAGCACAATAAAGTTGTAGGAACACTGGCATAAAAAATATCAAACACGAACCGATGGCACTAATTATTGAAATAGCATTTCTTCAATTGTTTCAACCAAGTGAACAGATGTAATACAATAAGTCCTTGGCGACAGTCACTAAATAGCGGAATGTTTGCCGACCCTGAAATAAAAACAGCTGTTCTGAAAACATACTGTCACACGCGTTCCTTTTATTTGTACCAGGACTTACGCCTCTCTGCCAGAATCACATATCAAACCTTTATTTAAAGCAAAAACGGAACATTGTTGAGATGGGGCCAATCGAAATACTTACAAACATGTAGTACGGACACACGTATCTACCTCCAGGCACAAAAAAACTGATGTCGACGTCAGCTTGACAAACGGCACGCTTCCATTTCTTTCTTCAGTTGTCCTTAGGAAACGAGAAAACGGTCCCTTTGCCACAACAGTTCACCATGCAGCATCCCCCATACCGTTCGGATTTCAGCCGTACAGTTTGCGAATATCCAGTGCACAAAACGCATTTCATATCTACGCTGCAGTTCAGGAACAGCGAAAAAGAATGTCTTCATAATTCGCCAGCAAGTACATTAGCACGCCACTAAAACGTTCTTCGGGCTTGGCAGTCCGTGTCGGTCGAGCGACGATGGCAAGCGTAGGCACCTCTGTGCAGCAAAACACACTATAGCGAAAATGGAATGATGTCAGAGCCCGCAGAAGATACAGTGAGCAGGCATGAAAATTGATGGCATTGGCTGCCGATAGCATGTATTCCATTGAGTTCCGTTGTGCCGTCAAAACCTGAGAACGCATGCCGTTCACCTGGTTACAAAACGGAGGTATACCTGGGCCAGTGTGTCTTTAGATAAGGCAACTTGTTGTTTCGATTTTAATAGTAGTGCTCTTTTCCTTCCTTATGCCCATCCATGTTATTAGGTTTCCAATGAATAAGGTTGAGTGCTTACGAACACTCGCTCGTTCATATTGGCAGTAGTTGATATTCAAAGCAGGTATATGCACGCACACTACGCAGGATAGAAATTCATTGATATGATGACACGTGAACATACGTAAACGCACACTGATGTACGGGGGGGGGGGGATGACTACAGGAGCTTAGTTTGAGAATAACTAGCACTACGACTTGTACTGGAGACAAGCATATAGAAAAATTAGTCACACTCGAAGTGCAGAAACATTTACAAAGCGCTTGTTCATATGAAGGCAACTATACTCCGCATTTAGAGAAGCACGGAAACTAATAACAATAAATACAAGCTAAGTAATGGTGGACTCAGCCAAGCAGAATAAGTAGCCGCAAGTCAATTGATGTGAACAAATTACCGTACTGCCCTTCACGTTCTTTACAATGTGTGTGAGGTTTGTGCTGTTCTCCGTCGCGCGTCGTCTGCTTTCTTAGGGAAGTGATAGATACATTTTTCCACCACGATGCCACGAATTGCGACGCAGTTCAATTGTCTCTGGAGATTGCTGTTCCCATTTTCGGGCTCACTCGCGTGGCATAGTAAAAAGAATGGAACTATGCGGCCTATTCTCAACGCCCGGAATATGGTAACATAACGCCTTTCAAGGATGACCCTGTTAGCACCGTTTCCAGTTACGGCCGCTCAGTGGCGAGCGCTTACAAGGAGTCGTGAATACGCGCTCTTGAATTGTCCGTAGAGGCCACGCACCTTGTGTTGCGATTTTTTGTTCAGACTGCTGCCTATAATTCTTTTAGTCATTTGTAACCATCACCGCGGGTCTCGTTGTAGTCGCGAACTTTGGGACTCTCATCTATCTGTATATTTCACACTTTATATTGATACTTTTTTGTGATAATAAATTTCCTAGATTGATTGATTGATTTATTGATGGATGGATGGATTGATGTAACCCGCAATGGTTGTCTAGTGGTCATTGTGCTCCACCGCTGAAGCGCACGTCGCGTAATTGAATCCCGATCGCGGCGACCGCATTTTGAATGGAGGCGGCAGTGCTTCAGGCCCGCGTACTTGGATTTCGCTGCACGGTAAAAAACCTTCAAATGAAGAAAATTTTCGAATGGCTTCACTACGGCGTCTCTGGTATTCATTATGTCGTTTAAGGACGCTAAATTCTACCATATATTATTGGTATTATTGTTCGTATTGCGATGTCGAAAGTTTCCCATGAAGTCTCAAGGAATGCCTGGTTTATAGCAGATCCAGCTTTCACAGGTCTTAGCGTTTGACGAAGAAAGTGCTTAACAGCACCAGCGACAAGAGGGGATGGAAGAGACGAGAGCAGAGCGCTGATCTCAGCCCTCTGTTCTCGCCTTTTTTTTATTTTTTCCTGTCGTTTGTGCTGTTAAGCACTTTCTTCGTCTACCATGCAGTACCAACCAGCCCCATCAAGCACCTATTTTAGGCCTTAGCGTTTGGTTCTCGTGTGTTCCTAATTCTATCACGCGCAGCCGAAACCACCTACACATTTCCGACCGGCCTAGCGCGTGTCAGCGCGTTCTGGTAGTGCTTGGGCCAGCTGACGCACCTGCGCGCTGTGCTGTGATAGAGACTTCTGAAAAAATGATGCACAAGAACTTGGAGCACCATTCAGCATACCTCACAAGGAACGCCTTCAAAATGCCATTCATACCGAGCGTCTTATTTAGATCTATCATAAGAAGCCTATATAAGATTCCTTCCTCAGATATTCAAGTGCAACTTATTGGTGGAATATTATACACAGTTTTAAGACATGACTTTCTACCGTCATCATCAGTAAAAAAAACAACAAAAAACACGTTCATTTATTCGGTGATACTTTCTTTGTTAGTAACGACAGCATCGTGTACAGATATACTACGTGAAGACTGCTTTTTTGAGGCGAAATGCTGCCAAACTTTCGCTGGAGATGACAGCAAGACGTTTTATACTGGGACGATTTATAGCTGATCTTATGATTTTTTATACACTCTTTTATTTCTTTGTGCATACTGCTTAATTTAAGCATGTTCGTTGAAGCGGGGTTCTGAGGACGATTCTTTTTTACCTTTTTTCGGTCTTCCTTTCAAGCGAACAACTTGCATGGTAACTTATGGGCTTAGATTTCTTTATATTTTCACCTTTTGTGGCAAAAAATAATGAATGCATGGAGCACAAGGTTTTCAAAGAAACACAAAAGGTTATTAACAGTACAAGTACCATATTCAGAAAGTAAAGTGAATAAAAAATGGAAGTCTAATGTGTCCAGTATTTGTACGTAAATTGAGCCTAAAATATAGGCACCACACATTCTTCCTACTTGCTTTTAGAAACTTTTTTTTATAGTTACACTCATGTACACCAACTTGTGACCGGATATTTGATCAAGCACACTTATGTCTGCCACGCGACAAAGCATGCTGTTTCTAACGAAAAAAAAGATCTAGAGTTGTCGCACTAGTGTTATGTATGCGGGTGGGTTGCTCAACTAGTGTTAAATCATGAAAAAAAGACTATATCGACTAAGCATTTGCTGCATTTGAAGACAGTACTGGAAAATGAACATCCCATATTACTGAATGAATGCTGAAACCACCGCTGACTATTATATTACTAGAGTAAGCATGGACCGTACAAATGAATTCATTAGGCGTATCAAAAATGCCACGTCTGTACTTGGTGGGCGGTGAAATGCGCCGACTATGAACTCAAGATCACCTGAGTCAACCCTCACGAATACTCGTTCAAGATCTGGTATATCGGCTAATTTTTCCACTTTCTAGGTTTCCATAATCTTGATTGCTACTCCGCCGCCTCTGATACTCCTATTTTTGCGAAAGATGCGATAGCCCTGAGGCGTGATCTCATCATCACTAACGTCAGTTTGAAATCAGGTTTCAGTATATCAGAAGATAAGGGGTGATACGTCAACACAACACTCTCTAAATTATCGCTTTTTGCTAGAATACTGCAAGCGTTAATGCTTTGAACGAAAAAGTCTCTGTCCCCATTGTTTTATTTCTTCTGAATTGCTCTAGTAAATGGTCCGCTCTCAGAAACCATTTCCCGCTGGACTTCATATATGTGTTAACAGTTGGTTGTTAATCTTAACTTTGTCATGTACAAGCCTAACCCTTGAGCCCAATTCCTAATATGTGAGGTACTCTTCTGCTGCAGCTTTCTGACGTGCCGAGTGCTTGCGAAAAAGTCTTCCTAGATTGAAATTTCTTTCCTTTTTAATTTAAAGCAACTTTTGAGAATGTTAACTTTTTTCCTGTGGTCAAAAAACTTCACGTTCACGAGTTTACTTTTACCATTGTGTCTACTCTGTAGCCCTTGAATGCACTTGACTGAACTAACGTTCACGTCTAAGGTATGCCTGAACAGTATAGTAACTGCGCTATCGATGAGGTCGTCAGAGCCGTCACCAATTTTTTAGCATTCCGAACACAAGGTTCTTACGCCTGGTTCTATCTATCCTCTAAATCCACGAGCTTACGTTCCAAGTTTTGAACCGTGTTTTTAAGGTGTTTAGTATTTAACTGAATTCTTAAATACTCTCATAAATTTCCTCCGTAGTTTTTAATTTCAGCTCGGTATTATCAAACCTCTTCTGGATGTTGTTCTGACCATGAATCAACTGTGTTGACGATTCCGAACTGGAGGGTCCCGGATTGGATTCGATGTCCCCGCATAACATCAATAGAGTTGTCTCATTGATGTTACGCGGGGACATCGAATCCAATCCGGGACCCTTCACTTCAGCCAAAAGGCCAGGCCAACGTGGAAGACGCAGTACAATCAGCTGAAGAGCGGCCTTTGAGAGCCTTTGTCTTCTTCTCGTTCTCCTCATCTCTTGGCTCTTACCAAATGCAGGGGATCGGCCGAGTGTTAGGTGATATTTTTCTTTCTTCGCAATATGACCTGTATATGCTACGAATAGGTTACACAACAAATATAAACTGAATAATAATATTTAAATGTTCAAAAGAATGAAAAATTTAGCTCTCTATTCTTTTAGTCTGACTGATAAATTCCTCTATGGCGTAGTAAGCATTCCTGTGACTGTAGCCTAGAGTAGAGGTGCCGAATGATAGAACAACTGTTTCGGATATTTCCAGACCCAAGTCTCGAAGAGGTGTTGCTATGAATCTTCTCCTCAATGACGTATACCGGCGACAGGATAGAAAGTAATGACTGATTGTTTACTCCTCCCCACAGAAGAAACACAGAGGAGGCAACGCTTGACTTGCTCTATGCAGGTAAAATTTGAAGGAAGTAACCCAGCAGCGAAGTTTCGTTATGGCCACTTTCATTATTCTCAACCGCAATAACTCACAGTCCCAGGGAAATAATAGGTGCTCATATTTTGGAGAAGCTGCCAAGACAGGGTCTGATAAACATTTTTTGAAAGTTAAGGTGTCGAATCGTTCAATTGTAATGTTTGTTGTCAGTGGGAAAACCGGAATCGGACAACTGCGCGTGACCCTAGTTGTGATCTCATAACAGCTTTCAAGTTAAAATACTTTTTTAATGTTGCAATACAAGCTATACAGCCTGCGTGGGCTAGTCAGCTGCATGCAATAAGGATTACTAATTTTAATAGATGACAGTTTGTTATTAACCTGAAGGTTGAACAGAAGTGGCTTGAACATGGTGCTGCAAGAAGGCCAACGTGTTCAATAATGAAAATCTACCGACGTAACGGTGTCCAATGTAGACGAGCCGTCGTCGCCTCGTTAACGAGCAGACAACGACGCACAGCTGAGGGTGGAAGTGTGATACCGAATAACGGCAGCGGTCGTGGTTTCAGCCAGCCAGAAGGGTATGAAGGTTTTTGGCGTCTTGCGCCATCCACCACTGGCGCTCGTCGTCTTTTAAATGCGAAGCATTTCTTAGCGAATTTCAGCGACTTCGAACGTGTCTGTCTATCTATCTATCTATCTATCTATCTATCTATCTATCTATCTATCTATCTATCTATCTATCTATCTATCTATCTATCTATCTATCTATCTATCTATCTATCATCTATCTATCTATCTACCCATCTATCCATCGATTCGTCTATCTATCTATCTAGCGACCTACTCTAAGGCAAAATCACCCGAAAAAGGATTAACGGAGCCCAATAGGTGCGCGCAACTAACGAATAGACCGTTGAGGAGCAACCACAGAGGGAAGTGTGGAGCGCAAAACCAAGGGATGAACCGGCGGGGCCTTGCAGGCAGCGCGAAAAGCGTTGCCAAGGTGACCAGGCCTCCCTCTCCTCCTCTACTGGCTCAGGCTTTCCCCGTAATTTGCCGGCGACGGTCCGCGCAGTGCCGCGTTCGGAGTGCTCGACCACGGCCGCCTGGATTTGACGATCAAAGAATTACGACGTGGTGCTTGTGTGTACGCTTGGATGAGAGTGAACTGCTGCTTTTGCGTTTCCCTGCACCCATGAAGTCTGGAGCAGATTTGGGTGCACGTTAAAGGACCCCAGGTTGTCTAAATTTCCGGAGCCCTCCACTACGGCGTCTCTCATAATCATATAGTGGTTTTGGGACGTTAAACCCCACATATCAATCAATGAAGTCTGGAGCATGTCTCGACACGTCACCACGCCACGCTCTATATCTCTGGCTTCAAGATAGTCAAGACCAACACACGACAGCAATAGTTGGGAAGGCCAGTATGGAGGGCGAGAAAAACAGGCTTATCGGATATATACTTCAGTCCGACTCAGGGCAGAGAACAGCGCTGGATTCTAAGGCAAGTAGGCTATCATTCTTTAATCTACTCTACTTGTCGCGTGTGTGATACGGATCACGCTTGCCGGCAACGGGCTCAGTCGTGTTGTATATCGCACGCTCAAAATGCATCGCGAAGGTGAGCTTCGGCGTCTGCAGGTCGCCTGTGTTTTTCGACCACCTAGAAATTGGCTGCCATTGCTGTTGGACTCCCGTACGCTCGTTCATCGAGCGCTCGTCTGTCTTGGGATTATTCTGTTTGGCGTTGCATAAGTCAGTTGGCAGACTTCGGTGTGGTTGTTGCCAGACTGCTGCCAAATTTAGCGAAAAAGTTTGTCCCTGTACTTGTGGCTTTGCCGTGAGGGTCTAGTGTCATCCGCGGTGCATTTCGCAAGTGCGGGAGCTACGTTGGCCGTTTTATTTAACAAAATGAAAATGAATGTAAAACGAGCGTTCCAGAAGTCGGGGCGCGTTTCCTTGCTAAGTACGCTCCTGTGCAATTATAGATCGTGTTACAGAGTTAGGGAATCGACGCGTCGCCCACCGTGCATTTCGCGAGTGCGATGAACTTGTTTGCGAGTGTGTGTGCAACGTAATTAGCGCATTGAACCATGCGTTACAGAAGTCGGGGCGCATTCTCTTGCTGTGTGCGCAGCTGTGCAATTAATAGATCGCGTCTCAGTATTACGGACGACGGGGAAAACTGAATAGAGTCGCAGCAGGCGGTGTGCTGCACCCCCTCCTTTCTTTTTTTTTTTTCACAGATAATCGTGCCACGTCGACCACGTGCCACGACGGGGACGCTACGCTTCTCCTAGCTGTGTCAGCACCACGACCTCCTATATAAACTGCTATATAGAAGATCGTGGTCAACACAAGACTTATCGTTCGGACTCGTGCACATGTGACGAATAAACGTCCCAAGGCTGGGTAATCGGGGTACGTCGGATATGCTACAGCAATATACGCCTGGAAGGCTGCTTCATCGATGCAGTTGGTGCGAATGGAGCGCGACTCGCGCGTACCTGTAAATATGACCCTGCATAAGCATTCATTATTTGGAATTTGGTCGTTTGTGCTTATTGTGGGTGGGGTCCTGCAAACGACGGTGGCTCGTCGGCGGGTCTTATTTACAGTTACGCGCGAGTCGCGCCTAATTCGCTCCAATTAACTGCGTCGATAAAGCAACCTCCCAGGCATATCCGACGTACCTTGATTAGCCAGCCTTGGGGGTTTATTTGTCACATGTGCACGAGCCCGAACGATATGTCTTGTGCTGACACAGCTAGGGAAGCGAAGTACTAGTCGTGGCACGCGGACGACTTGGCACGATCACCTGTGAAAAAAAAAAGAAATGGGGGGGGGGCAGCGCACCACCTGCTGTGACTCTATTCAGTTTTCCCCGTCGTCCCTAATACTGAGACACGATCTCTTAATTGCACAGCAGCGCACACAGCAAGAGAACGCGCCCCAATGACCGCAAGGCGTGGTTCATTCCGTTAATTGAAACGGCCCCTTAATTGCACAGCAGCACACACCAAGAAAACGCGTCCCAATGTCTGCAAGGCACGGTTCATTCCGTAATTAAAACAGCCAGTGTCGCTCATGCACTTGCTAAATGCACCGTGGACGACACCAAAATCTCACGCAGAAGCCACAACCACATGGGCGAATTTTTTGGCGAAATCTGGCGGCAGTCTGACAACACTGGCCCTCCAAGTCTGGCAACTACTTATGCAACGCCAAACAGAACCTTGGCCTTGTTTTCACCTCCGCGTTGAGCTTCGGGATGACGATATTGGGCTATGACCTCGTCGCTGTGTTGGGAGTCGTCGAAAACACGTTACGGGTTCTCGTAAAGAGCTTGGTTGTATTATCTTGCGCGCTGTAAGTGCACCAGCACGGGCTGGCGGGGCTTTCGCTAGCGTCGGAACTCAGTGAAAAGTCGTCGCCATTACAGCCGACTTTCCCGCCCCTCGGACGCAAGAAGCTTGGCACCGTCCGCTGGCCGCTGCGGCGGGCTCCCGTTTGCGCGCTGCACTCGCTCGAGTTTGTGAAAAGGGCCACACTACTGTCGATTTCTTCGGCGCTAGCTTCAAACTAGCTCGGCGCTGTTCGCGGCGGCGGCCAAGCGTACGCTCGCCCTCCCGTTCGAAGTTCACTGGCGGCAGACACTGCGCGTGCAGCGCCGTGTTTGGTCTCGCGTTCGCTTGCTCGAGCTGAACGACGTCACTCGCTTAGGACTCGCCGACTTTACTCGGCGAGTCCGAAGCTCACCAATGCTTAGACTCGCCGACGCTTAGGACTCCGCAATCACAACTGCGGAGTTGTGACTGCAGCCGCCGCTCCTAAGCTGTTGTGCTACGGGGATCGAAATGAGTTTTTGACGATGTGTGACATCACGGTGAAATTATTGTCATGCCTTATCTCACATGAGTTTTCATTCCTCCTTGAACGTATTTTTCAGATGCATTTATATTCATCCTCTGTCACGTGCGACTCACTATTTTACATACTCATTGTGCAGCTGTGGGCACACACCGTGCTGAAGACTGTGCGCTGGCATCTGGGATGCCCGTCTTCCATCTCTTTTGTCAGAGCAGCTTCCGAAGAACTGCACGAGATGTGAAGGTAAAGTGGTTTGTGTGCCATATTTTAACGCTCGTTTTTATAATAACGTGCACGTACTTGTCATATGCGTGCATCTTCATCTTCTGTAACGAGTGCCTAACTATTTTTACTATATAATTGTACGTGCAGCCATGGGAACACAACAGGCAAAAGGCTGCGTGTGCTGGCGTCTGCAATGCCTGTGATTTATCGCTTCCGTCGGAGGAGCTCCCCAAGGAGTGAACAAGATTTGACAACAAGACTGGACACTTACACTTCACCATGAATTCACTTAAAGGAAGGCGGAAACTCCATGTGTATGTAGAAAAATAAATGATTTCGATGTCTCACTTTTGTCTTTCGTTGTTGCCGTGACTGTGAAAGCAGTTACACAATGGTGGCTAACTACTTTTTCGCGTGTTATTTTCTGCGGAATTTGTTTCTCACTGCGCAGAAAAACAGGCGAAAAAAGTATTAGTCCGGACAGAAAATAAACAAAAAACAATGTTTGAACTCTTGACAAAAAGTTCATCTGATTGGAGTATTTGAGTAGATCAACCGTTCGTCCGACAAGGTGCATTTGTGAGGACTAATGGGTCATGGTAAGGTGTAAATGTGGGGATTAACAGTTGCTCTATAAGGTGCAAATGTGTGGACTAAATGTTAGTCCTTTGGGGTTAACATTGGGAATAACGGTTACTCACTAAGGTGTAATTGTGAGGACTAAATATTAGTCCCTTGAGGAGGTAACTGTTAGACCCGGTGCCATTAGTCCTTAAAGGTATTAATGGTTGTGGCAGCCCAATTAGTTCCGAAAAGGACGAACCACACAACCTTTTAACACCCTTTTGCCTTAGAGTGTACGACTTTTAGCTCTCCTGGCCGTTTCGACAATGGTATCGATACCAAACTTGGTATGGCATAACATGACTGTATGAAAAACATACTTGACAAGTCATAACAAGAAAGTCATGAAATGTATGTCATAAATGCCATGATATACATTTCACTTTCACTTCACCTTCACTTTATTACCTTAAAGACCCCCTAGAGGGGGTATTACATAAAAGGTAGGAAACATACAAAAAATGTAATAGATATGCAGGATGGGTATAAGTATGAACAGAGGTAACCAATACAGAAATAAAATAATACATGTGTAGGATCATTATACATATTATCAGACGTAACACCTTGCAAAAAAGACAAAGCGAGAACCTGTGGCACAAAAAGAAACGATTTAATGTATTCAAATTGAAAAGAAACGAGTGATATTTTGTGTAAATGTTGAATGGCACATTATGGTGGCGAGATCAGTGGAAAGGCCCTTCTAGTCGGAAGCTGTACGATAAAAGAAGGAGGCGGAAAATGTTGTGGTACGGGCACATGGCCGGCCGACATGAAAGGAATGAGTGGTGCGGTGATATGTGCGGGCAGAAGGCAAGATATAGAGCGGGTAGCCGAGTTTACTGTGATAGAGCTTGTGAAACAACACAGGGGGCTGGTAACTCGGCGATGAATGTTAAGGTTTGAAAGAATAGATTCTTGTTTAAGAGATGAAACACTCACGTTATAGGGATATGAAGAATGAATGAATCTTACTGCTCGATTCTGAAGTGATTCTAAGGCTTCGGTCAAGTACGCTTGATGAGGGCTCCTGATAGGTGACGCGTATTCAAGTTGGGTGCGAATGAAAGATTTATAAGCTTGCAGTTTTACAGGAGGGGAAGCATGACGTAAGTGCCGCTTTAAGAATCCAAGCGATCTGTTTGCTGATGATATGATAGTAGTAATGTGGACGCGCCATGATAAATCGTTGCTCAAAGGGACTCCCAAGTACTTGTAAGTGATGACATTTCCCAATGCAACTTTACCGATTTGATAAGAATAGGTGAAAGGGCTGCGCCGACGGTTAAACGAGAGGTACTTGCATTTATTAGGGTTTATTGTCATTAGCCGAATTGCACCAGTTAAACACATGGTTAATGTCATCTTGCAATGCAACTTGGGCTGATGTGTAAGTAATAGTACAGTATATTACGCAATCGTCTGCAAAAATACGAATATTGCTGGATATATAGAAAGGTAGAGTGTTAATGCATATTAAAAATAATAGAGGTCCAAAAACACATCCTTGCGGGACGCCTGATGTTAGTGCCAGAGGGTAAGAGTTTTGTACATTAACGGTAACGATTTGATAACGATTAGTCAAAAATCCTCGTATCTAAGATAAATTTTAGGGTCTAAGTTTAGTTTCGAAAGTTCTAACATCAGGTGGTTGTGGGGTACTTTATCGAATGCCTTTGCAAAGTCATGAAAGATAGCTTCAGTCTGTATGTTATTGTCTAGGTTAGTGTGCAGATCATGAACGAAAAGAGAAAGTTGGGTTTAACAGGAAAAAGTTTTTCGACCTCCATGCTGTGCAAATTGAAAAAAGTTATTAGAGTCCAAGAAGTGCATGATTATGGTGTAAATGACGTGTTCCATGAGCTTGCAAGGCACGCTTAATAAGTAAATGGAGAGATAATTGAGAGGACATAATCTATCGCCTGATTTGAAGACTGGAATGACCTCTCCTATTTCCCAGTTTATTGGTAGGTTACCTTTGGATAATGACTGACTCAACATCAGCGATAAATATATGGCAGACATGTGCTTGGTATTTTTCAGAAATTTTGAAGTAATATTGTCTGATCCCGCTGAAGAAGAAAGTTTGAGTTTGTTTACTAACGATATTATGCCGCAATCGTCGAAATCAATACTGGGCATCACAGAGACGATGCTAGAGGGAAAAATTGGTAGGGGACTGTTAGTTTCGTTTGTGAACACGAAAGTGAATGCTGAGTTAAATACTTCTGCACATTCAAAATCACTAACTTCCCCGCCTGAAGGATTATTTGAAATAATACCTGGAATTCTCTTGTGGTTATTTACCTCACAAAATTTTCTAGAGTTATTTACCAAATTCTTCGGAAGATCAGTATGAAAAATGTTCTTTTTGCGGTTCGAATGGCATTATAATAAAAGGTTTCAGCTTCTTTATACCCATACTATGCGCTGGTAGTAGCTGGGCGTTTAGCTGCACGGAAAAGTAGTTTTTTTTACTTTAAAAGTTTAAAAAACCAGAGATTTTGTTGATTAGAACGCAAGGTAGTACTGAGAATAAACTTGTGTGTTAGCTCCTTAATTTTATCTTCGAAAATTGATCAGTCACCACTCACTGATCGTTCAATTTATGTTGTTTCAAAATGAAGTAGGAAGGCGTTGAGTTCAGCGTTTATTGCGTTGTAATCCGCCTTGTCGTACAGACGTATAGTTTTACTGCATTGTTTGCGTAGTTTCGGGACGAATTCCAAAACAGCATAAATTAATTTGTGGTCACTAATGTCAGGAAGAAGTGTAATATGTGACAAGCTTGCGGGTTTAGTTGTCAGTATTAGATCCAGAATATAAGAAGTTTCACCAGTAATACGTGCAGGATTTGTTATTAGCTGTGTTAGGTTAAAATTTAAGCAGACGTTAGTGAGTTCTTTTGTTCTGGCGTGGCCTGTTAATAAATGGTTGGCGTCTTGCCAATTGATGTCAGGAAAATAAAGTCACCAAAAAGTACGATAAGCGTGGGTAGGATATTTAATAGTTAGCTGGTGAAGTATATTGTTTAAATCTTGAGCGAAATTTAGGTTACTGTCCGGTGGCCGATAACACACACCTAGCAAAATTGTCTCCGGTACAGCGCAGCAGACTAACCACAAAATTTCCAGCTTGCAAGGAAAATTTATCAGTGAACAGGATAACTGCTTATAGACAGCGATAAGCACGCCCCCGCCACGTGTTTGTTTCCTGTCTTTACGGAAAACAACAAACTCTGGCGATTCGGCAAGAACCTCGCTATCTGTGACGTCATCGTTCAACCTTGTTTCTGTGAAAACGGGTATGTTGCTGTTCGATGTTGATACAAAGTTTGATACTGCGTCGCGTTTTGAAATGAACCTGCGTATATTAGTGAAGATTACAGAGAAGGGATGGCTTGTTTTAGGTGTTGTAATAATAAGACATTTTGTTTTTTGACGACGGGGCGATTTCTAGGTAATTTTTTTTACAGTTACAGAATTTTTGTCTAAAACGTATCTTTTTTTACCAAAAAACAAAGTCTTCTACCGCATGGAGAAGGGTTCAGATTTCGTATGTGCAAATTCAACACGGTGCTTTCGGGCTTTTCGAACAGATTTGGAAAAATCTTCCACAATACTGTAATTTTTACCTTTTCGTTTGCGCCCATTCGTGAGTATTTCCTTATTGGTTTTAAAAAAAGTGAATTTGGCTATTATAGGCCACTTGTGATCATGCCGGTGCCGACAAAGGCGGTGAGCGCGTTCAATATGTTTAGGGTCAATAGTTAAGTTTAAGTGGTCGCGACAGTAGTTAAGTATTTTTTCGGAGTCTGCAAACTTTTCGGGCGGGTTCTGATCAGAGAGGCCGTAAAAGATGACGTTATTTCTTCTGGAACAATTTTCGGCGGCGTCAACCCGCGCCTCCACACTCTAAGCCGAAAAGGATTAAATTTGGGTATGCCATCAGTCCTTTAGGGGACTAAATGCGCTGGCACAGATTTTGAACCAATTTTCGACGAACTGCGGGAGTAACTACAAGGGATCAAATGTTACCCCAAGCACTTAATCCACTTAGTTTAAATGTTGGTCTCAATAGAATGCTCCAGTGTGACTAACAGTTGAACTATCTGGACCAATAGCAAAAAAAATGCAGACACTGCATTTGTGGAGTATTATTTTATGTTCATTCCAATTTAATCAGCACTGAAGAACATAGTATATTATTCATGCAACACACACACACACACACACACACATACACACACACACATACATACGCACTAGTATTGCAACGTAAAACACCGCAAACACTGACTGCCCATGCTATGCTACAGAGAACACGCTATCGGGTATATATAGCACAGTATTTTGACCTCACATCTAGTGTCAGTGGGCGACTTTTTCTCGGCTTAAAAAACAATAAACATGGACACCGCAAGGCAAAAAGTTACATGGGCCGATTCGTAGCACCGATGCGCCCCGATATTTTAAAATGAATCCATCTAATCTTCAACATGCCTCTAGCCTGAGAATACTAATTATCAGCTGGCATTCGATCATGTCGGCCGAACCAGGGTTCGCAGTGCTGGTGCACGAGTCCACAAACACAAACGTAGCAGCGGCGCTTATGCGGGAAAGCCGGCGAAGCAGCCAGGCGCCTCGCCGATGTCATACCATGTCAGCTTGCCGACGGCATCGCTAGGCTTACGACGAGTACGGCTAAACGACCAGCGGCGATCGCAACATGCGGCTCACGTTGAATTTTCGTGGTCGTTATTTTATAGACACAAATGAACAATAGGTAAGTGTCCCATGTTCGCTGTGCCTTACTGAGTGATGTAGATATCTGTATACTTACGGCGACGAGACCGGCCGCAGGCACGGTTCTTTCATCGTGCTGGTAAGTCGCTCCCTGGGTACCACCGGCCGCATGATTAGTCGTATCCGCGATCGCTTACACGCTAGATTTTTGATAACGATTGTCGCATGAAAAAAAAGACCTTAGTTTGAGCTACATTTTCTGTAAATTTCTACGTGACGTTTTCTTCGCTTTTGCCGGCAATGCACTCACACCGGCAGCCAGCTTCATACCGATGACGCACGAAGCCTACTTTTTCTATATATCGCTTTGACGTTGTGGTCACTGTGTGGGTACACGACCACTGATGAACAGCTTACCTTTATTAGCGTTGTCAGTGTTCATCGTAGTTCGAACTAATTCAGCACATTAAAGCGAGTTATACGCATTGCCCTTGTTCGGCAATTTTCACTTGGTTTAGGCCCACCCGTGCCGGCATTGTTGAAACGCGAAGGCACTTCCTGTGTGCACTGACTGCGTTTTGTACTACTTGCCTCTCATAACATATTCTATTCATTTCATAGTGCATTGCTTTTACAGTGGCGTATAGCATATATAACTTGTTTTCATGATCGCCGACCACGCCAAGCATTGCAGCGCAGCATCGACAGGAGGCGATCGCGGCGCAGTTGCCTCCCCGTTGGTCCCTTCATTGCCGGGCGTTTCCACACGACACGCACTGTCACGCCTATGGTTGCTGTTGGATGAACCGTTCGTCCGTTGGTTTAACGACTGCAGTTAGTCCAACTTTATCGAATTTCGGCTTAGAGTGCATGTCGCAGATTTGACAGGCCATTATTGCGGTGTTACCATGAATTGTTTCTACATCTTTCTTAACTGTCACAAGACCTTGGTAGTGAACTTCAAGCTCCGAAATACGTTCAATTAGATCGGCCATGGCGTTGTTTGTTGTCAGTAGCGCAGATTTAAGTCCCTGCACTTCCGCGAGCAGTGTAGACTGACCTGTAGATAACTTTTGCGACTCGGAAAGAATAAGCCTTGCTGGGAGAGGGCCTTTAGGTAGAGGGTCCTTAGGGAGAGAGTTTGGGCCAGGATGAATTCCACGTCCCCCGGCAGAAGTAGGAGAGCATGAGCGACATTCACAAAATGAACGGCAATGGCAATGTGGGCTCGGTAGCTGTACAAAAAATAATTGCCATTTTTTTCAGTGAAGAGTTCGTATGTTACACTAACCTGCATTGCGAAGACGAAAGGGTTAGTGGACCAGGCGATGGCACAGCCACAGAGCCAACAAAGCATGACGGGTGGTTGCTGACAATTTATAGCTGTTTTCGTTCAACTAGTTGATGACGGCGGTGATACGATGATGACGTCGGTAGTCCCGTGATTTGCTGTCGGCGTAACAGGACAGCCGGATGCGTTTGTGGCACGCATGAAAAGGACGGTGTCGTTCCCGGTGCCGAGTCACTCTCGGCACGTTGGAACATTCGATGAAGCTGCCAGCAGAGCAGGAACCAGCAACTGGGCGATAATAGGGCGAGCGCCTGGATTGCGCAGATGAAAGGGTTAGAGGACTGTGCGATGGCACAGACACAGTGCCCACAAAGCTTGACGGGTGGTTGCTGACAATTTATAGCTGTTGTGGTTGAACTGGTTGATGACGGCAGTGATACGATGATGACGTCGGTAGTCCCGTGATTTTTGTCGGCGCAACAGGACAGCTGGATGCGTTTGCGGCACGCATGAGAAGGACGATGTCGTTCCCGGTGCCGGGTTGCTCTCGGCACATTGGAACATTCGATGAGGCAGCCAGCAGAGCAGGAACCAGCAACTGGGCGATAATATGGGCAAGCGCCTGCATTGCGAAGACGAAAGGGTTAGTGCACCGTGCGATGGCACAGCCACAGAGCCCACCCATGGTCCTGAGGCTCTTGCGGCAGTTTCGTTCACGTGGCATGTTTCGAAACTGGTACGGTATGGCATGATTGCATGGCGAATGCAAGCGACAGACCCCAACATGAATATCATGACATGCAATGTAACCACATGACTACAATGCTTATGATGCGTTTGTGGCCCCTTCGCTAGCGTCCCATATTCCAAATTTAGTATTACAGTATGCGAACGGATGACGAAGGTATGTGACTGGTGCAAACATGATAATCATGAGATGCGTGTCATTCCTACTGAAAAATCCTGTACAGATAGGACCCGTATCATACGATGTTATTGGATACAGGTGATACAGGGATTACCGGCCATATGGGGGATACAGGGATTACGGGCCATATGGGGGATACAGGGCTTATGGGGCATATGGGGTATATGGGCCATACAGGAGTTGTAGGGTTTGTGGGTAATATAGGTGATAGGGGTCCGAGGAATTCCCCGGTCCCGCTGAAAATCATAATATAGTGCAAAAAAGAGAGAACAGTCACACAAAACCGCACACCATATAATTTTAAGCAAGTATAAACTAGCCCAAAAACAAGTCCTTCAGCAGAACAACCCCAGTTACTTTGGGCAAGTAGTAAGGGTCATAAGTAATGTTTGCCTAAGCATGGTAATAAGGCTATGCCAGTTTATAAAGTGTAAAAAATATGAATATGCCACAACGGGCAATTTAATGGTGCTTCGAAAGTGCAGTTAATTAAAGGGGTGGAAGTGTTGTATGTAGTGTAGTGTCGGGACATTTGAGAAAAACAAGACAAATATTTTTGCATCCTCGAATTTAATCATATGATTAAACATTTTGCAAGTAAGTGTTTTTATCTTTCTCAGCCTGCTAGGTGCATGCATATCTGTTGGCTGCCATTTGCACAGTAATGGGCAATTACATGTAGCACTTACTAAATACTTTACTTATTTGTTTAAGTGTAAGTTAAAACATAAAACAAAATACCATAAAGAGTACTGACACAAACTTTTGTGGCTAATATAGCCTGCAACATCGATTCCCTTGAACATGCGTATATCTACAAATTGGATGAACAATTATAGCTCAGACGGCCGATTATATGAATAATAATGTTTGCGTGCCTGAACCAGTGCTATATGCCGCATCTCGCATCATTGAATCACTGAAAGTGACCTGAAGCTGAGTCCCAACTTTCAGGTGCCACCATTGTTGCCGAGCTCAGAGTTGGCACAGCTACATTATTGACATCATAGTCGTTGTTGCCTTTTGGCAACACTTGTGCTAGCAGGCTACTATTCAGTGACTGCTGTGTCCATGCCTAATGTAAACATGTGGAACGTGAGGATGCCCCAAGAAAATCTTTGCACCCAAACGAGAACGATCAACTTGACGACAACGACATTGTGCTGCATATGCAGCAGCAAAAGAATGTGAGCACATAACGCAGGCAGCACGGAAGTGCGTCAGTGTTCTGTGTGTAAGGAGGAAGAAGAACAATACGCCATGGTGGACCATCTCTTAAGCCAGGAGCACCGAGCGGGAGCTGTTTGCCCCAGCGGCTTGATTACTGTGTCGGTTGTCACCGCCCACTTTCACTATTGATAGACCTGCTGTGCAAGTGCTTACACCTGGAAGCGCCATTTATGTGTACCATTTAGCGCACTAGCTGACATATATTTGTTGCATTCCGTGGCTCGTGTTCTCGGAGCTGTGCCAAGATAAAACTAGTCTGTAATAAACAGACAGCAATTGTCCATCTGTCCCATGCTGCAGCAAGCAATCCGCCACACTGTGACTAATAGGCTGTCAACAATGTTAATAGTGCAAGACAAAAATTTGCGTCAGTACCTCTTTAAGCAATAATCACTAGCCACAACCTCCAAATTTCTCACTGTCAGGGCCCCGTTCAGGGGCACCTGTTTGTCCTCTTGATGCACAAATACTCCAACACGGGGCTACTATGAGGCTCTTGTTCTGAAGCTGAAGGACACTCCACAGGAGCTTTGTGGCCTCCTTGCATCACGACCGCAGCCAAGCCAACTGCTCCTTCTTCTGCCTCTCAAATGAACCTGCAGGGGAAAAATGTCTTTGTGATCATTTTTTCTTGTGTGGGAGGTAACATCATTACACTCACTCTCAAATTATTGCTTTAACACTTAAGACTTACTAGCACAACTACTTCAAAGAACAAAGTTTCAATAGTGACAATTGATCCAATAGGTTCCACAATTTCGAATTCAAACAGGTAAATAGAAGGTCTCACAAAAGAATATGCGTGGAGCTCTAGGCACGTGCATGACTTGTGATCTGTGGCCTTAGCACAGCATTTAGAAGGGCACATGTCTTTTCTACTGAGAAAGAAAAATGGGGTGAAAAATGTGAATTAAACAATAAGTAGGGGTACACAAATATTCATATTTTTGAATATCTTTTGAGTAATGTTTGCTATTCGATTCAATTCGTGCTGCAAGTTTTGCTATTTGAACTATTATAACTTACCAGAGACAAAATAGGGTCAATGTCTGACTGAAAGGGACCCTCCAAATTTTTAATATGTTTCACCTCATCTCACTCGTATTGCGTGAAAGCTGCCTTTCTGGCTCTGCTACGGTCACAAATGTACTGACTCTAGAAAAGGTTGATCCTAACAAGGAGATTATGGGTGTGGCAGAGGCAAGGGCTTATTTATAGTGGTTTTTAACCTGAAATTTGATCAACTCTTCGGCTGCATGAAATCGTGCATATAAACACATTCGTGCATACATAAATTCAATTGTGCATTGACTTATTCTTTATAAGGCAACTGCAAAGCGCCACCTTAACAACACTTATCAATTTTGCCGAAAGGAAGACTTTCATCTCATAAGAATAAACTTTGGAAGCCTCTCCAACTTTTTTCTAGAATTTCACATGAAGTATTTGAAAAAAATTTCAGAAGTATTCGAGAAATTTCAGAAAAATATTCAATTTGCACACACACTTCAATATTAGAATTCCCTTTGGCACACATACTATAACAATAAAGTTCAAGAGAAGTGGGAAAACCAGAAATAGTTGAGCATTTTATCGCACACTCGTGCCACAGAGAATTATTCTTCTTGTTCTTCAAGCACTTTGATGATGTTGAAGCAGGCAAAACCATATAAAGCATAGCCAATTTAGGGCACACTTGCACCAGAGAGAGCTTTTCCTCCTGTTTTTCAAATGCCTTGACAGTAACATTTATAGTCCAGCAATTTAGGGGCCTCGATCATCTACTGTCATCACTTAAATCGTTTTCAAATTGTTCTTATAAAGTGTAGCAGATGGCAGATATACAGGAATTAGGCATGCTAAAATGGGCATTTCTTTCACAAATTCAGTATAGTTTACCCAACAATCTCCATGAAGCAATTTAAGTGGCCTAGCAACCCTTTTCGAGCATGGTCAGAAAATACTGCCGAGGGTAGTCGAGGCACCTGAGAGCATGTGAGACAGACATAATAGGGCAACACGCAGCCTGTTATTCATAATTTATTATCAGTCACCTGAAAAACGCTGTTTCCCCTGAACAAATAAGGCTCCAAATTCAACTGACTGCGCTTGAAGTGCAATGTGTACAACCGAAACCGGAGGCTGCCACATGCCCGTGCACCTGTTCATGATTACACTGAGAAGAAGCCCCATGTTTGAAGAAAAAAGGGGGGGGGGAATAAAAATAAAATAGCTCAAGTTCAGAACGAACGTTGACAAATAGGCATAGCTTCTTGTCGCCCAGTCATCCCCTCCTGCGTGGCTTTGAGTGAGCTCACTCGAACGAAAGGTAAAAGAAAGTACGTAAAGCTTGTGACGAATTCCTGAAGCTCCACTAGTACTTCGTTGATTGCAAAATTTTTTCCAACAGTCGATTTGGGATGAATAAGTTTCTCTAATGAAGACATTTGATGATTACTTGGAAAGACTTTTCAGGGCTTCTTCATTACAAGCCAATGCGAACATGTGCCTGTAACATGCAGGTAGGAACTCTTCAACCTGATATGGTTTTGTTATGGCACAACATAGTCATCACAATTCCAGCTTCCAGTTTTAAATTTAGTCAACCTGTTCCAAAACTTTACCCACTGTACAAAGCACACCTTTAAATCAGTAAATTATCCAAAAATGAAGAAAATGCAATTACCATGTGAGCAAATACAGTACATGGATACAAAAAAGATAAGTGCAAGCAGCAGAAGTGCAAGTGGCGTATTCAGGCTGTATGAGGAATGTCGTGGAACTGGTAGAGATGAGTATTACTGCATCAACAGCAAAAAAAAAAAATTTCAAAAAAGCACAGCTGCCTACTTTGTTATTCATGAGGGCGAGAACTGTAAGTGGCAGTCCCCCCACTGTGTGCTGCCCCCCGAAAAGCAAAAAAAAATTTATAATTAATTCAGCCATAAAATAAGGTGATTCCACACAAGCATGCAACCACAGCTGACACAAATGAGCACTTAAACAGCATTAAAAAAGAAGCACCCAAGCACAGCCCCTAATGAGCCCTTTGCAGCTACACGAGCTATCAATAGCTGTTTATCTGAAGCATGCATGCTCCTGCACCCTCCTCTGAAAGAAGGCACCGCGCAATAGCCAGCATGCTTCACACCAAATGCTGGTGCAAAATCCCCCTGAAAAAATCAGAACTCAGGACACAATGTCATGTGGAAGCCACTACAGTGCTATGAGAAAAGCATGCAAGAAACTTATTCATTTCAAGGCTTTGCCTTTGTTTTGCTATGCATGGATGAGTCATGGCAATATTCCTCGAACCAGGGTGCAAATGGCAACTATTGGCACCCTTGTTCAAGAATTATAGCAATTGAGAATCGATATTAGCAGTTACCTCTTTTGGATGCAATCTCACTTAACTCTACAAAACAAAACGCTGGTTAAAGCAATTGTGAGTGCTCCCAAGAGTGAAGGGTTTTTGTGTTGTTAGTGACTAATGACGAAGTCTGGTGAGTCAACTTACGAGTCCGTTAAAATGTGATTATCTTTTTCACCTATAGTTTCAGTGCTCCATAAAAGCAACATATTGCATAATAGGTGCTTCAGCTGGCACCTTGCAGTGTCTCGTGGCAGTGTAGCGGCCTCCCTCCACATGGATTTGCGCCTTGAGCTCTCAATTTTCACAGCTCACACATATGTCAATGCACAAGCATTTGTGCACCGACTCAATATTTATAGCTGAGAGGCCAGAACTACAAAGAGGGGTGGGGGAGTCGAAGTTCCTTGACATGCCCTCCTGTGAATTTCTTCCTGGGACATTCTCATAAAGTATCTGAGGTGCCATCTCTTTGAATAGAGATTACCTCACTGGGTTGCAGTCACTATATAAAGGTCTTAGATTAAAAGGGGTTAACTGGAGCACCAATTATGCAACACATTGCTGTTAAGGAGCATTGAAATCATGTGTGGAAAAGATCATCAACTCGAGCACCAATTATACAACATATTGCTATTAAGGAGCATTGAAACCATGTGTGGAAAAGATCATCATATTTTAACGGACTCGGAAGTCGACTCACCAGACTTGTCAGACTTGCATTGAGCCGTGAGTCTGAGTCTATTAGTAAGGCCTAAGGAAAAAATATATTTTATGAGTGAGTGTGAATGATTCGCAGATTTCTTTTTGACCTATGCAGGGTGCTGCTCGATATAAGCACGCAGAGACAGGGTAAATGCAGAAGTGGTTCAGTTGGTAAGGCAATGTGTTATGATATAGAAGATTTCTTCGGTTGTCCAGAGAAGTGTTACAATATTAAGTAGTACCATCGATCATCTTACATCACTGCCGAGAAAAACACTGGCCAGAAAAAATTTGAAACAATGCAGTGTGATGTTTTGCATATCAAACAGCTTCTAATAGCACCTTATTAGGGCATCAGTCAGTCAGTCTATGATAAAGATTTTATAGATGATGCTGTGCAGTCACTGACTAGGTGTTTTGAAAGAGTCTCACACAGTGACACTGAGGAGTAACAAGTATTCACCGACTGCAGCAGGGGAGCCCGTGGTCAATACTGCAGTCTACATGGAGGGACTAGTCGGGCTGGTGACGAAATCATTGCTTGAAGCATTGAATATTCTGGAGTGCCTGAGTTTCATGCTTGTGATGAGCAATACTTGATTGTTTCACAATCATTGTTAAACTCATTTGAGTTGTACAGTGATTTAACTAGCCATTCATTTAGAATAAAATATTGCAATGGCAATTATATGGACACTTTCAACAGCTGCTACCATTGAACATAAGGGCGCAGTTACGAGTGCTGGTGCGTGCTATTTGGATAAATATCACTACACGGCTTGTTTACGTGGTGTGCTCTCAGCACTTTCTATTCGTTGAGACTACCGACAGCACAAAAACCCACTCACTCTCAGCAGCACTGACATTGACTTTAACCAGTGTTTCGTTTTGTAAAATTGAATTTGAAGAGTTAAGTGGTAATCTTTCTATAGCATTCCCATTTGCTCCTAATTCCTTCATTGCTTCATGCTTGTAACAAAACTCTGAGCTCAGAATTTATCTTTGCACCCCAACCGGCATTTGCTGGCGTGCTAAAACAGGGGTGCAACAGCCAAAGTACCGTTTGGAGCAATTTTTGGAGCAGCAAAATGTTACTTTTGGAGCACTAAATTCCAAGTTCGGAGCTGGTTATGGAAAAAAAGAACATGAATTTTTATCATGACATAGCGAATTTGGAGCACTATAAAAAGGCGGCTTACAATTAGAGAAAAAACATGTATAAACAATTCAACATAACCTAAGTTATGCAGTGTGAGCGTAGTATTTACTACTATTTCAATGAAGGTAGTATTTTGAACCACCTCTCTAAGGAACCAATGATAAAGTCCATATTAGTGTTTACTGCACCTGTTAAATCAATTGACAAACTCTGAGAATTTCAATATCAATCTGCCGATATTGTGAGCTTGAAATTTGGAAGATTAGTAAAAACGAGAACTAGAGCTGGTGAAAAAAAATTGGCGCGAAATTTAGTTTATTTCTGTAGAGAAGCATAAATGTCACACACTGCTTCAAATGATTGCCAGTAGCTTACTTATACGTCGGTAATTATACTGGTACTCAGAATTTAACGGTGTACAAACGCCAGAGTAACTTAGCAAAATGTGAGGTGTCCCAGTATCGCGAACAGCCCCTTGTAAATCTCAACACGCTTTTTCGCGGGCACCGGTCTAGCGTGGCAAAGGTGACTCAAGCAGCTTTAGAACCAATGTCAACAAATTTGCTAACCACTCACCACCCCCTTCCAACCCACACTTTTCAGCATGCGGCTATGTGCCGCTTCGGCTACCTTGCAAGATGAGTTTGACCAGATAAAGTAACAACGGTGCACGCCCGTTGCCCCGGCGACGGTGCTAGATGTCTATCGCCAAGACCGTGGCAAGGACTCAGCTTCCAGCCAAAATTTGTTATGTGCCACTGCTAAGGTAATCAACGCCTGCATTTGCAGCACGTCGAACTTGTTCGAGCCTTAATAAGCCATAGCCGCGTTTCTGGCAAGAGAACTTACATTTTCCGCGAAAGATTGGTGGCTACACCAACACATTTTTGTTTTAAAGTTCCGCCGTCCCGCCGATACGTATCTGTTGTGGTCAGCGGACCGATAGGCATGCAGTGTTGTTACTTTATCTGGTCGATCACGTCTCACGAGCATAGAGTGGGTGGCTAGATTATTTTAGGTATATTCTAGGCACTTTACTTCGGGTCTGCGCGCTTTGACTGATGGCGCAACTGCAGGTGGCCGACATGGCCTGCACTGCTCACCACAATTAGTACACCTGAAAAAATTCCGCCATATCCACGAAGTGAATGATGATGAGTGGGCGAAGCTCCGGAGGTAAACCTGGTAAACCATGAATCCTCTGTACATTTTGCCCACTCGATTTTATTACATTGCTCCCCCTAGCGTACGTCGCCGCACAAAATTGAACGATTGCCTGAAATCAATGACACGCGCTATATTTGACATCATTTCTATTTTATAGGATCTCGCGTCTTTCATCAACTACAAGTACCGCTTTCTAGTTTATAACATCTTGCATCTTTTCATCATCAGCTACAAGTACCACCATCTAGTAAACACTTCAAGAACTAAACGAGAGGTGGCTACATACAGGAGACGGTACCGCCATCTAGTGAACACTGCAAGAACTAAACTAGAGGTGGTTACATAGAGGGGACGGTACCGCCATCTAGTGAACACTGCAAGAACTAAACTAGAGGTGGCTACATACAGGCTACAGGGGACGCACAGCCCACGCCCTAAGGAGCTTCGCCTCTAAAAAAATTGAGGCTGGCTGGGCATTTTAGCGCAGCGTGGTGCAATTTTAACAATTTCACGGGTTTGGCGCAGCTCGGTGCAACAATCGGGAATTGTATCAAATGGGCGCGATTGGCGCAGCTGTTGCACCCCTGCTAAAAGGACCTGATGTTAAACTGTTCAAGCTTTAGCAGTGCATTTTGGGGGCTGTTAAGTCAGCCATTGGAGTCTACCCGGTTATTGCCTCCAATGAAGGAGTAGCAACAATAACTTTTCTGCACCATGTATCTACTTTGCCATTACTGAATAAGACAGCTCTGCGGGTGTATGTAAACACTGCCTTATTTCAGAGCACTGTGTCGGTTAGAGAAGACCGGCAAGTCCCAGACTTCCACGTAATTGTTAACCTATTGTAATCATTTTTAAGCATGTAATAATGGTAGCAACCAGAAGTTTATACTAACTTGTTCAGAGCCTTGTCCTCTATTGACCGAACCAAAGAATGGTTTATTTTATTTAAAAATTGCATTTTTTGCTCCTGTACATGATTTTAGACACTTTGCACACTTTCTTTTAGATCAAATGAAAGTAATTCTAAAAGATCAAGTTCAGTTCAGTACACCACCATGTGTTGCTTTAGTATGTGCACAAACAATCAGCATGACATCTTTTGCCATTTCAAAATTATGATACTGACATAACGAAAAATGGCATTTCGAGAAGATGGAGCTCTACTTATGCAATGAAAATTGCAGTTTTTTCTGTGCTGACCTATTTTTTTTTTACTGTGCCACCTTATCTATTTCACTGTGTCGGAGTTCGGTAAATGCGTAAACATTACTAGTTGGACAGCTTTTTCTTTTCGCTAGAAAATGCTAAACTTCATGCTTTTCGTCAATATACAAAGAAAATAAGCTACAAATACTACAAAAGCTACAAAAGGGACATTTACTTTCAGGTCGCTTTTTTCAGTTGATTAAAAAAAGATACGCAGGATGAGGACAATACTGTAATATCTCAAGCAAGCGCCCCCACCCAAGCGAGTTCCATCCTCTCTCTTTCAAGATATTTAAAACATGCATGAACAACTGAGCAAGCACTCCCCCCCCCCCACCCTCCCCCGCCTTCCTGCCATTTCTGCAGTTTCCTTCACTTTATTTATTTAGAAGCGGAACGAGGTTGCAGAATCATATTGAATTCATGCATATTTATTAAAGTGTATCAGTTTCGTTGGAAGCACATGCGACTTTTTCACCACAATCTTGATTTTTGATGCAAGACCGAGCAAGAACCCCCCCTCCCCCTCCGATTCTCGTCACCTTCACCATAGTGGAAGCACTTGCTCAGGATTGCACGGTACACGAAAATTGTGGGAAAAGAATCTGCTTTGATATCTAGCAAACAATGAAAAAGTACTTTCTTCTAATTTTTGCTTGCCTTGCTTTCTTCATACACAGAATTAATAACATAACCCATACAAATATTACTCAATTCTGCACACCAATTCGCAATGGAATATGCTGCCCGCTGATATTGTGAACTCCTCTTCTGTCAAATTTATGAACAGATTTCAGAACTTATATGAACACCTTGCTTACTGTACAATGTGCATAATTATTGCTCTTACTTGCTTTGTACATAAGGTCTATTTATTTTCCTCACATTTTTGTGTATTCAAGTTCAACCCATTCCTGCATGGGCCTGAGAAGAGGCCTGCAGTATTGTAAAATAAAATAGAAGTAAGCTACTTTGAAATTCACATAAACTTGGTTCCCTACACTGACAGACACACGTAGGTTCAACCCTGTTCAAGAAGCATGAAGTTGGCAGACTTGTCAATTAATCTGCCCATTGAAAACATCAATGCTATTGAAAGCTAAATTTCTTAAAAGTACACACTTGCCTGATAGCTTCCTTTAAAAGCATGTGAAGCCCTGTCAAGGTGAGGCATCATTGGGAAGGACTGTGGTAGTGGGTCAGAAAGTGTAATACTGGTTGTGATGCAGCAATGGCTGAAGTGAAATATAGGCCGTGGTGGTGGTAACAGCAGCTGCAGTGTTTGTGCCGAAGGAGCCTGACCTGGAGGTTATGACTGAAACCTAAGGGGTGACAGATAATAGGTATTAAGAAATCATGAAAAAGAATGTTCACTACATTATAGAAATTTGCAACTTAGAGTGATGGACAGCTGAGCTTGTTGGTAGAAATTTATGGTGGACTTCTGTGAACATAATAAGCGAGAAGCGTAGCACGTAACGGGTGTGTCGTGGGTAGTCCTTACATTCACAACATAGCTCAGGGGCTAAAGAAAGTGATGAATAGACACAACATCAATGCATTATGGCCACCAATAGACTAGGTACTCGGCGAGATATAATGTCATGCTGAAAAACAATGACAGTGGACAAGAAGCTGGACTCACATTTGTTTCGTAAACACACCAAAAATTTTGTTGATTACCATACAGGTGTAAAGTAAAATGTTCCTTTTAGCTTCGGCCATACCTACATAGGGCAGATGGGCCAGTGTTAACTATCGATGAAGGAAAAAGAAGAGAGCGCGAACTACAGGCTCACCAAAAATTCTATCTTTAAATTGTCGAAGGTTTATTGAAAGCATAGGCCGACCAAAAAAAATGTGAAGCTCACCCAATCACAAAATGTATTTGCACATATGGCTCATTCAGATTCTCATTTATGGCCCAACCCGAGTTTGAGTGACTCGGCTTGTGAGGGAGTTTGCCGACCTATGGCGGAAAGGGATTCTGAAGTCTGCCATTCCTTTCCTCCAAAGCCTCTATTTGTTGCTGAATCCACTCGTTCCATTGTAATTATTTTCTGGAGGAGGCTCAATCAAACAAGCTTCTAATTGCCAGAGCCATCTTACAGGGCTCTTTTTCTTTCTTGAATCGCTGCCTTCTGCGACTTTTTTTTTGGAGGGGTGGGGTGGGGTGGTCTTGGGAGTGTATATATAAAGCCAAAATATTACCACTCAGTAGAGATGGTCTAAATGCCATAAAATCCAGAGTAAGCACTCCTACCAGGGCAAGCACCTCCCTACTTTCTTCAAGAGGTGGTAAGTAAGTAGCCTCTTCTCCTCTACCACTATCTTCAATGTATCTATTTGCCGAGTGAATGCGAAATAAAGCCGTGTATGCATCGGCATTCAAGAAAGTGCTTAAGTAGATGCACAGATGTGCATTTTTTATTCTCAGTGATTCTTCCACTTCCATGTTAAATATTGACCGATGACTGAGCAAGGGCCTACTCTTCAAACCTTGTCGAATTATCATTCACTCTCCAGGACCACTTGCTGAGAATTTTTCGATAAACACAACATACTACGAAGTCTGTACTTTCCAGTAACACGTACCTCAAAACTAGAGTGGCAGTAACTACCTTACTAAGTCATATATTACTTCATAGGTAGCCATGAATATTCACTTGAATATCATACTGTCTGCTGTGTTGCTGACCGTAACAGCTGCATGTGCTCCTTAATTTATAGCTATGCAATAGTTGCACATCATATTTGCAGGCTTGTGTTTACACAGTGATTTAGCCACATGAATGTATGCAATTCATTAAAAATTAACTGCTTCATGAACGTAACAAACAAAGAGTCAGTATAAGTATAACTTGAGAAGCTTGCTTTGCCGTGTTGACACTCCAGAGATACATTTTAGCTCATAAAATACAATGCCTATATTTTTCAAAGTCAAAATGGCCCCCGAATAAAAAGCAATTAAAATTTCATGATGCAACGCATATGTGTTGTACGAATTCTTTAGTGTGCCTGTCTATCTATGAGGTCACAGCTTTCAGTTCTTGACGCAAAGCACCTATGTAAGCATGCCTCGGATAAGTGTGAAGTGTGAGCTAGAATTCCATTTCAGGGTGCTGAGCAGTGCAGTGCAGCTGAAATTCATCGAATATTGAGCAATGTGTACAGCACCACTTTCAATACATAACAGCAGGGCACTACAATAGTGTAGGAAATTAGAAGCACGATGCACAATATTTACAATGCACCCTGACTGGGAATGAAGCAAGTGTAAAACAATGATCTTGTTGACCCAATGGATCAGATAATTCGGCAAAATCATTGGGTCAGAATTTTTGGACTGAGTAATTCATTTCCCAAAATATTGCAGTCAGCTCAATACAGCACAGATGGTATACCATGGTTGGACACAGAGTGAGACTCTAGTGCTGCAAACTGCGTGCAGTCAGTTCCTAAAATGCTGACTGGTCATGAAAACAAAACAATAAACGGGTGCCATTTTGACATTTCTCTGGCACTACCATGATGTACTCCAGAACTGAAGGTGCAATACAAACAGTGGAAGCATTCCGATGAGCGCAAAGAAATTCAAGTGAACCTTCTTCAAGAAGAAGTTCATGGTTGCTGTGTTTGGGGAGATAAATGGTGGTGTTTCCTTGATAAAACAGGTGAGGCATAAACCCACAAAGGCTCATGAGATTTGCCATCTGCATCGGCTCCTAGTTAAAGATATCCGTGGCACGCTGTTTCGCTGGCCGCGCTTTTGGAGACGTAGACAGGGCTTTTTTTTTCAATTGTGTTGCAATCTAGTCATTTGCACTATCATAGTCGGCTGTGCAGATTTCGAAAATAGTGCCAAACGGAAAAAAAATTTTCAGATTTTCTTGGAACAAAGATATAAAATTGAAGTGGATTTTGTGGAGAGATATGGTGAGTGGTATAGCCCTTGGATGCCTAGCGTAAGGTGAGTAATATTTATCGACAATCCTGCATGGATGGTTTCGTTTGACACATTCGGTATTTATGTACAGGCGCTCCAAGAAAAGATCCATGGCAGGTTGACTACGTGCCATCAACATATTGGCACGTCGAAAGAGAATCTAAGGCGCCAAGACTGAAGTACAAAAGTCGCTTGGATGTGTACTTTTCATCATCACAACCACAATCACTATCTACACAGCTACGACAAGCATACGACATTTGCTTTAAAATGCACGGCCGCTATGCAACGTGCAGCCAGCTCCGAGCATGATACAGAAAATAGCAAGACAGAGCAGGCAACAGCCACACGATATCATAACAGGGGTGACACCGTGGAATCCACGGCACCAATTGCAGTGGTGTATACACAATTAGTAGTGGTTAAGAAGGCGACGACTTCGCACCAGTTGGAAAAAATGATGTGTCAGTTATGCTATGTAGACAAGAAAGGGCGCTCCACTATTCTATTTATAGAACAGGTATACAATGTGTTGCTAGTGATTTCAACTGTTCCTCCAAGGATTCATTCTGTAGTAGTCAATTTATTCATAACTGATCTTGTGCACATTGAGCAGGACAGTTAACAAGGCTTAACAAACACGGTGCCTGACTATGAGGTGAGCATCGCCTATACCAGCTTGTACACCAAAACGATGCAATGCCGAAACGCCTAAGAAGCTCGACTTTACTAAATAAAAAATGCTGTCATTCATGCACACTTGAACATTTTACCAGGCTGTCACCGCTGAACACGTAGTTTTAGTAACATATGATACTCATTGCACATGATGAACGTTGATACAAGATACTATATATCCAACAATCGGAGACAGCGACAGAGTGTTTCAATTGCAAATGCAAAAACAGCTGAGCACCCTAACTGAAGCAAACACGTAAAAATAAGCACATTAGTCGGTGATGTGCATTAATAGCAAGTGTAAAATTAGTTCAAATACGTGACAACCAAGGCCACGCCACTTAAAAGAAAACACATAATTGTGATAGCACATACAGTCGGTTGTTTGCCACTTCAAATGAATATATTATTTGGCAATCACAGCACATGCTTCTCTTTTGTGGTCAGTCATAGGTGCAGCCGTGCTATTGTGTGCTAGAAATTTGCAGCATATGCGTTGGGTTACCATGAAGAAAGCGAGGGACACGGATAAACGCCAATACTCAAGGAGTGATGCAGCACACGGAGAGCCATTGAAATGGTAGCTGGTGCAGACGGCATGCATCCCATGAGCCTTTGCAAGTTTATTGACCCTCACTGCAGTATTGTAGGTCTAACTCTCAAATGTCTACAGAGCGCAATTAAGAATAAGCAAAGAGAGATGTCATAAGTGACACTGTTTTTTTTGTTTCATGACAACATGGGGCCACAGAGGAAGCAGCGGGAAGTTCAGTCGCCCAACACCATACAGACCTAACTTAGCTATCTCTGATTGCCATAATTTTGCTAACATGAAATGCTGGCTAGGAGGCCTGTGCTTCCACCCAGTCCTGTTCTTCGCTCTGCTGCTTAATGCAGACTCGCATACTGAACTTCTAGGCGGAGAGTAAAGGAAGTTGCAAGGCAGACAGTTCTGATGAAGCCCTTGATCAACATTTGTTGGGCTGAATACTAAATCACTGAGACTCTTTATTACGAAGTCAAAAGTGTGGTTGCTAAGTATTAGTGCTGTTCTTTTTCTTTGTAAGAATCATCCTGGCAAAACTAACCTATTTACGTGTGGTGCCAGTATTGTTATTAATTATTTCTGTACCATTCTCCTTTCTTGTAACTCCTCTGCAGCTTGGGCTATGCTAGGCTGCATTATTGTGAATAAATAAATTAATGAGTTGGTGCTACGCACTGACAAATGTCTGAATCAAAATGGCAAATATGTACAGATGTAGCTGGTATATGTACCTAAACGTTTCAAATGAAGCAGTCTTCATTTCGCTCTGGTTACTACTTCACGACCCAACAGAACTTGAAAAAAATGCAACATAGAATGAGCGACCCTTGCCTAGCCAATTAGCACAAATGTACTTGAATGAACGACTATTGCATAGACGTGCGGCTTGTGAAAGCAACCAGGACATTGGAAGTTAGCAATTTGTATATGTTGTTAAAATCAGTTTTACTATTAAACAACATTTACCTTCCAACTTCTGACGTTCCTTTCACAGTCACTCCGGTAGAAACGATTGTGTTGCACGGCGAGTCGTTTTTTCCTCCATCTGCACGAGGTGAGTAAAAATACTTTAATCAGAGAACACATAAAGTTGGAGAGCAGGCTACTATAAATAACCACACAGAAATTAAAACGTAGAATGTGTGACTATTACATGCGAACAATAAATAAATGCAATGTAGTGCAGGTTGGCCATCAGGAATAGCGACGTCGACTTGTTCATATATTAATAACTCTACCGGTGTCACACCGGACGTTTCCAGCGAAATCAGGGCCGACCCGAATGTGGTTTTTGATCACGATCAACAGTGCCAGCTACAATTTATGCCACGGTGCAGCCGCACATAATACATTTTAATCCAGATCGGTCATGATTGCGATCGAAAGATCCCATGAGACACGAGCGTGCGGTATCAAGTACAGCATGCCAACGTACACAACACACGGATAAAATGTGCCACATAAAAAATAAAACACACACGCACTCAAACATGTTTTCGTTGTGCCTTCCTTTGTTCGCCTAAACGCACGCTAGCGAAAACGTCATGGGAAATATAATGACACTCACCTCAAAGAAGGTGGACATCCCTGTAATAGCAGCTCTTCTTGATGTCCTTACCCGGCTCACTTTGTCGATAAAGGCCTTTTTTGCCATATCGGCAACGCTCAGCGAAATGAAGCATTTCTCGAGGTTGTCCACAGCGGCGGGGTAACCGTCTTCGCAAACGACGAACGTGACTTTTGGTGCACTCCGCAATTCAAATGACTCTTCACGGTTTTACTGAACCACATCTGTTTCACACCTGCCGCACAGTTCGATGAGGCATAGAGGCTGCACACAGGAAACGTTTAAACCAAGTAGCACAAGACAAGCAACAAACCCCTTCGCACAACTTGCAAGCGCCATATTGACGACGAATGACTCCGAAATGGGCTTGTCTTGGCCGCTTGTTGTTAACCGACTCTCCTGAAGTTACAATGAAAAAAAAACTCGAAGCTGGCGAGAAAGAGAAAACTCGTTGGCACAATTTCAAATTCATAAATTCACGTTTTTTCGCGCGCATAAAAAAGCATGCAGTAAGTTTGATTAGTCTCGTTAGTTTTTTTTTACGCAACCAAAAATTTGTATTTTGGCTTCCGTAGTGCGGCTGTCAGCTGGTGTTGACTTATGGCTCGTAAACATCCGGTCGCGCAAAAATGCAAATGGCAGTTAAGCATTCCGCAATGATCCCGTTGGTTCTCATCGACGCAGTAACAAACTGGACCTCCCTAAAGCGGAGAGCATGTGAAAGAAAAAGCTTTTTTGAACTTCACTAAGCTTCCCAGCGGATAATTGTTCAGCAGCATGCCGTGACGGCATACGTTAACTGGCGTACATAAGCATACATAATCGCCAAATGAACGCGACCAGTACACCCAGCTTCGAGGAGACCAACAGAAAAAAAACACATCAAAGATAAAATTCATCCGTGTTATTCTAGATTAACAAAGAAAGCATAAAGCGCAGATCTGCGAGATGTTGACTATTTTTTGTTCAACACACAGGGTAATGGTAGAGATATTCTCGTCTAGGCCGCGTAATTAGTGTGTTGTGTTTAGAAATTTTTCACGAGCCGTAAGTGTTACATAGATGAGTATTCAGCTGACCTTACTGTATCTGTAAGCATTATATATTCTTTACCTTGTACATGCATATGCCAGAATTCAGCGTAAGTAATAGTATAAAAACAGCTGAGCTGTGGAGAAGAATTATCTTTGGCTATGTTGTAAATTATGCGTAAAGCTCTGTTTTGAATAACGTGGAGCTTCTTTAAAGTGCTGCTAGTAGGAAGAACAATTAAAACGCGAGACAGCTTAACGCACGAGACTGGCCTGCACATCCCTCAGAAACATTTATGGTAACCAAACACCTAGAGTTTTACATGGCTGGCACAATTTTTATGTTTCTAGAGATGCAAGTCAGTGGTTCCTGTCATAGCACATGCTTTACCCCGTGGCCAAGAAATGATCCCTCTCGTATTACCCACAACAATTTCTAGTGCACTTTTTCCAGTCACGCTCTATTTTTACTAACCGAAAATTCTACGAAGATTACGACATTACTTAACGCAAATTCTACGCGCAGCTTCTTGTTGAAGCAATGCTAACTGAAGCCACATGCACTCTGCAGTTGTAGAAACATAACATTATTTCGCTACATGTTGCCACTAAAACTGCCAGTGCTCAAGCTTCACGCACAACACTATGTGCGTTCAAGGAGCCGCGAACTAAGTGGAACGCCTACAACCACTTTACGACAATCGAAGCCTGCCGCACTGCATGCGCACAAACTTCACCCATAAGCAAAGAAAGTGAAGGGTAGGGAGACAGCCTGCGTGACTGAGGAAGAAAACGAGGCTGCAGTCGCTTTTGATATCTACAGACTTCGCGCTTACTATCTCGTCTTCGATCTATCGGTTACGCCTCCAACGCAGACCGCGAAGCCGCAAGACCCAGGAGCACACGCCTTGAAATCAGCTCTTGCACACAACTGTATGATCGGCGCCATAAGTGCATGGTCACTGGCAGGATTCTCTCTTGAGAGGTGCAAATGGCTGGTGTAGGGTGAAAGCACTGCCGTAGCTTGGGTGGGTGCAAGTGCTAGTGAGGCTTTAGGGGGACAACTACTCCACTTGTTCCCCTTACTGAAGCCCATGCATAGGTGTGCAAAACAAAGGAGTATTAGATACTGACAATCTTGTTAATAATAAGTTAAACAGGGCACAACCCAGTATGCTTCTCTATGTGACTCCTAGCTGGCGTAGGATCCAGTGTTTCTCCCGAGTGCTAATCAATATAACATGCTGAAGTCGAAGCGACGCACAAGAATTCACAAGTTATAAGGCTCGATTGCCATCATAATACGGAAATACAAGCTTGACAGAAAGTTTTTTTTTGGTTTTCCTATATATGTGTAAGACTTCCTTAAAGTAAATAAAGAGGGCTAACACTAGACACTTCTCTTCAATTCTTTGAAGAATGAATTCTCTCTGCAGTTACACTACACCAACGTTTTTTTTTAAACCCTGCTTGTATGGCACTGCAAGACTACGTCCCTCAATAAAATGAGAGAGATGTCTTCAAATGACGTTTTCTAGGCCTTTAATGAAAACTCAAAATGGGCAAGCAGAAAATGCACAAGTTTGTGTCACACAATTACTCAGAAAACACATTTCAAACAATGCACATTCATGCACCACATCATTCAAACTGAACAGCTAGTGGTCACAATACTCTTGACTTGCAAACATGAGTGGCTCAAGTTGTTGTTTTGAGCTTCCATGCATTGCTTTAAATGATTTATGAGTGTGTTTGGTGGCACAAGCTTTCTTCTTCCTGATACTTGGCTGGGCTATCTCAGAGAAGGTGCCCAATAGCAAATAATTCTCCATGCTTTGTTTTGTGCACTTCCATCTGAACCATTGAATACGGCTTGTTGTACGCTTTCGTGTACAGCATCATCCCCATTGGATAGCTATTTGTAACGATACTCATGTCACAGCACATGAGCATCTTGTGCACAAAGCAAAGCGTGAAGCATTATTTGCTATTGTGCACCTTCTCTGTGATAGCACAGCCACGTATCAGGAACAAAAAAGTTTGTGCCACTAAACAGTCTTGCGAACTATTTTAAGCAATGAGTGGAAGCTCAAAACAACAACTTCAGTCACTCTTGTTTGCAAGACGTAAGTACCGTGACCATTAGCTGTTCAGTGGGAATGATTCGGCACATGAATCCGTACAACAAGCTGTTTTCAAGGGTTCAGATAGAAGCACACAAAACAAAGTGTGGAAAAATATTTCCTCTTGTCCACCTTCTCAGTGATAAACACAGCCAAGTATCACAGACAAGAATACTTGTGCCACAATGACATTCTCATCAACCATTTAAAGCAATACGTGGAAACTCAAAATGAAAAATTGAGCCCCTTTTGTTTGCAAGACATGAGTACCGTTGCAAATAGCTGTCCAATCGGCATGATGCTGTACATGCAAGCATACAACAAGCCGTTTTGAGAGGTTCAGATAGAAGCGCACAAAACAAAGGGTGAAGAATTATTTCCTCTTGTCCACCTTCTGAGTGATAAACACTGCCAAGTACCACAGACAACCATTCTTGTGCCACAAAAACACTCTCATAAACCATTTCAAGCAATACCTAAAGACCCAATATGAAAAATTGAGCCCCTTTTGTTTGCAAGACATGAGTACCGTTGCAAATAGCTGTCCAATCAGCATGATGCTGTACATGCAAGCATACAACAAGCCGTTTTGAAAGGTTCAAATAGAAGCGCACAAAACAAAGCGTGGAGAATTATTTCCTCTTGTCCACCTTCTGAGTGATAAACACTGCCAAGTATCACAGACAAGAATTCTTGTGCCACAATAACATTCTCATCAACCATTTAAAGCAATAAGTGGAAACTCAAAAGGAAAAATTGAGCCCCTTTTGTTTGCAAGGCATGAGTACCATTGCTAATAGCTGTCCAATCGGCGTTATGCTGTACATGCAAGCATACAACAAGCCATTTTGAAAGGTTCAGATGGAAGCGCACAAAGGAAAGCGTGGAGAGTTATTTCCTCTTGTCCACCTTCTGAGTGATAAACACTGCCAAGTATCACAGACAAGAATTCTTGTGCCACAATAACATTCTAATCAACCATTTAAAGCAATAAGTGGAAACTCAAAAGGAAAAATTAAGCCCCTTTTGTTTGCAAGGCATGAGTACCATTGCTAATAGCTGTCCAATCGGCGTTATGCTGTACATGCAAGCATACAACAAGCCATTTTGAAAGGTTCAAATGGAAGCGCACAAAGGAAAGCGTGGAGAGTTATTTCCTCTTGTCCACCTTCTGAGTGATAAACACAGCCAAAAATCACAGCCAAGAATTCTTGTGCCACAAAAACATTCTCGTCATCCATTTGAAGCAATACCTGGAAACTCAAAATGAAAAATTGAGCCCCTTTTGTTTGCAAGACATGAGTACCATTGCGAATAGCTGTCCAATGGGCATGATGCTGTACATGCACGCATATAACAAGACGTTTTGAAAGGTTCAGATGGAAGCGCACGAAAGAAAGCGTGGAGAATTATTTCCTCTGGTCCACCTTCTAAGTGATAAACACAGCCAAGTATCACAGACAAGAATTCTTGTGCCGCAACAACACTCTCATCAACCATTTCAAGCAATACCTCGAAACTCAAAATGAAAAATTGAGCCCCTTTTGTTTGCAAGACATGAGTACCATTGGGAATAGCTGTCCAATGGGCATGATGCTGTACATGCAAGCCTACAACAAGCCGTTTTGAAAGGTTCAGTTGGAAGCACACAAAACAAATCGTGGAGAAATATTTGCTAATGTACACCTTCTTTGTGATAGCCCAGCCAATTATTAGGAAGAGGAAAACTTGTGCCACTCAACACTCTTGCCAACCTTTTCAAGTAATGCATGGAAGCTCAAAACAACAACTTGAGCAACTCTTGTTTGCAAGACATGAGTATCGTGACCATTAGCTGTTGAGTTGGAATGATGTGATATATTAATGCGTACAACAAGATGTTTTCAAAGGTTATGATGAAAGCACACGAAACAAAATCTTGAGAACTATTTGCTCCTATTTAGCTTTTGAGCAATAAACACAGCCAAGTACATTTCACGACCAAGCAAGCTTGTGCCACCCAAACACTTATTCAACTATTTAAAGTGATGTGTTGAAAGTTAAATTGAATATTTGAATCAATTTTGTTGTAAGACAGGAGTAGCGTTAGAAATACTTATTTGGCCAGTGGTGAAGATACTTTCATGCAGACGTACAATAAGCTGTTTTCAAAGGCTCAGATGAAAGCACACCAAACAAAATTTCGATAATTATTTGCTCTTATTCCGATTCAAAGGAATAAACACAGTCAAGTACCGTTCACAAGTGAGCAAGCTTGTGCAAAGCCAACCAAACTCTGAGATCGACTGTTTTGAGCAGTGCATGGAAAATTGATCTGAATATTGGATGTAGTTTTTTTTCAACAATACCAGTATTGCAAAACCTTTTTAATGTGTTTGTATGTAATTATTTTGTACTTTTACAGATTAATGACTTCATCGATATCTTTCATTAGGTGTGTTTAGACCAGAGAGCGCAATTGCTATGTCATAACAGAGATGCCTTGCCTCTCGACTGTGTCGTGTGCACTTTTTCCTCGAGGTCCAAGCTTTGTAGAGCTTATTCGCACTCTTCCTTGGCAGTCCTGCATGGCCCCTTGTGCTTTTTGCCTTGGTGCAATGACAGAGCACGTGAGCGAGGCTTGGTCTATCTCTCCTGAATATAAGGGTATAATTGTCTTTTATCTTCTTGTGTATATTCATATAGTAGAAATTTACTCACTCACTATTTTCTGTTAGAGATTTCTCATAGAAAGAATATTCATTGCACAAATACAACATTTAAAATATTGTTTTTTTTCATAAATTCATTAGCAATATTTGTGCAAATATAACACGTGTACAACTAAGGTGATGAAATGAAATAAAGTACTTTGGTAATTATCTGATATACTTATCTATTATACTTTTGCACATATTTGCATCTCATGATATGAACTAGTTAAAATTGGTTATTTCTTGAGGTTGTCTACAGCCAACTAATGGAGCTGAAAAACTTAGTATTTTAGACCTTTCAACACAAAAAAAAACAAAAATGTTAAGCATGCCTAGGTATTTGGTCTAATAAGTTTACTGATGTACTACATTGACTATCAAGGTTTACATTGAGCTCTATCAAGTCCTATGTATGGCCCCCATTCAGCCCCATTAGCTCCTATATTGTGCTAGATGAGAGTCCTACATACCAAACCCATAATGCCTGTATAGCTCGTGCATACCCCTATATGTCCTGCCCAGGTCCCATTCAGCTCCTACATACCACCATATAGCTCCTCTATAAGACCCATCTACCCCCATTTGGTTCCTGTACAGCTCCTGTATTAGCTCCTGTAACCCCTCTATTGAAGCATACAGATCCTGTATGGAATTATATAGGTTTTTTCTGTAGCGATGTGATAACATGATTAGTGCCACGCTCATGATGCGATGGTGGCCGTTTCGCTAGCTTCACTTTCACCAAATTTGGCATTACGGGACGTGAATGGATGACGAATGTATGATACTGGTGCAAACACGATAAACATGAGATGAATGTCTTGTAACATCACTTCATGCTACACTTATGGTGCACTCACGGCCGTTTCGCTAGCTTCACATTTACCATACTCGGTAATACGTGACGCGAACGGACGACATAGGTAAATGACACATTCAAACACTATACTCACACATGTCTGTCATGTAAAAATAACTGCATGCGGCACAGCTTCATATATGCCAAATTTGGTATTACGTGACGCCAATTTAGAAAAAGCTATGTGACTGGTGCAAACATGATAATCATGAGATACGTGTCATGTGAGAACATGAGACTACATGCCACGGTCAAGGCGCCAATACACATCGACATGACGTGGGCACGTGCTTGCCGGCGTTCATTTCATCCAGTCACGCTGGCGTTGTCATACCAGGCGCCGGTTCTGCGACATATTCACAGGCGCGTGCAGCGCTGCATTGCTTTGACGCATGCGCGTTTCAGCGTGTGCGGCGTCCTTCCGTCATGAAATAAGGGTGACGTCCCTACTGAAACGCTCCGTATGAAATCTTACGGAAAAAATATGGACTATATACGATTTCCTTATAAATTATACGGAAATATATAAAGCTATATGGTAGTATATGGAAGTTGTATGGCATATGCGGAAAACTTTTTAAGGAAAATAGGGAAGTATACAAAAATTATGGTGGGTGGCAAAATCCTTATGAAAGATATGGAAGGATACGGAAGTCATGTCGTATTAACGAAAAACTACTTACAGAAAATACGGAAAGCTTTATAGAGTATACAGAAACTTTCTTAAGGAAGTTATACAAAGCATACGAACACTTTTTACCAAAATATGGCAAAATAAGGAGTGCAAGCAGACTAAGAAGCCTGGAGATGTTAATGCCACTATATTGAAATGACAGTCTGAGGTACGAATACTATTTGATTCGTGGTGGTACTACACCACGGCCGGAAAAAGTAATGTCATTGTGATTGGGCATGGCATCAATGTCGACAATTCAGAAAGAATTGACCCCAGAAATTTAAGGAGGAAAATGTTGCGTGATAAAGCGAAGATATTCAGAAATATTTAGTCCCGCGCCAAAATGACGACCACACAAAAAAAAAGAAAAAAAAAGACGTCGACAGGACTGGTGCTCACTTGCAACTGCTTATTGCTTGAGTTGTTCTTTAAAAAAACATGCGAAAAGTATTTTGCTAAATAAATACGCATAGAAATTTTATATTGCCGAATAAATTGCCACCATGAGCCAAGACGACCCACTTAACCAGTAAACACACGGCAGATAAAATAACCAGACAACACGACGTGCGCAGTGTGGCAGAAAAACGGCCACTTTAACGTCTCAGGTCCATTCAGGTTTCCTCGAACACGAATTAACAGATGCACACCTGGTATCTTGTGGTGTAACCGCAAACATAAACCCAGAGCGTATCGCATTTGTTCGCTTTAAAAATTGGTCTCGAACGTGCCCATGTGGGCGAACAGCTCGCAACGGAACTGTCGTAGTTTTGCAAGCGTCTCTGCATGGGTTCATTGCGCTCGTGCAGCTAATGTCATCACTGCAGATACACGCATACGCATGCCCAGAGGTGTCTGCTTGTTTCTATCATAGCCTACAGGTCTTCAAATAGGAATGATTGAGCTGGCGGGGAGACGCACCGAAAACTGGCAAGATGGCTGCTTCAATAATAAACAACTAGCCAGAGCATGCGCTGCCCCAGAACATCATCTTCCATTCTCACGGACAGCCATGGCTTACACTCGCCGTAACTAGCGGCCATGTTTCATTATTCCCCCTCTGAGGAAAAAAAGACATGACTCTGATGCTCGAAAGTACAAAGGCAAAGTCGGGGCGAACCAACAGAAAATACGTGCATACACAAAAACAGTGATATGGTTCATGCGCAGTCGCACTACCACGTGAAGTACGGCTTCAGGCGCACCACGTGGACAATCTACGAGAAGTGCCTTCACCGTCGTGGCGAGAAGGCGCCGTCAGGGACTACCTCGAAGCTCGTATCACTCACGCGTCGCAAGACTTTGTATGGTCCGAAGTAACGATTCAGCAGTTTTTCTAACAATCCCTGGCATGAGACTGGAGTCCACACCCAAACTTGATCGCCTGGATAGTATTCAACGTCGATGGCGAGCGTTGTAGCGGCATGCTTCTGTACTCTGCTGGTGCGAAATGTGTAGGCGTGCTAACTGGCGTGCTTCTTCGGCGTACTGGGTAAGCTGCACAGCCTCAGAAGTGATCAAAGCATCGCAATTGTGTGGTAGCATCGCATCTAGCATGGTCTGAACCTCACGTCTATATGCAAGACGGAAAGGCGTGAATCGCGTAGTTTCCTGGACGGCAGTAGTGTACGCCAATGTGACGTACAGTAGTACCAGGTACCAGCTCTTATGCTGGACATCTACGTACATCGATAACGTGTCAGCGATGGTCTTGTTGAGTCGCTCTGTCAAGCCGTTGCTCTGCGGATGATACGCCGTGGTCTTGGGTTGGCTCGTGCAGCTGAGCTTGAACACGTCCTGAATGAGCTGGGCCGTGAATGCTGTTCCTCTGTCTGTGATTACGCACGACGGGGCGCCATGTCGAAGAACGATCTTGTCCATAAAGAATTGGGTGACGCCGGAAGCCGTACCGCGTTGTAGTGCCTTTGTTTCGGTGTACTTCGTCAAATATTCGGTGGCTACTACGATCCACTTGTTGCCGGCAGATGATAGCGGAAAGGGCCCCAGTAAATCCATTCCTATTTGATCAAATGGCACTCTGGGTGGTTCTATTGGTTGAAGAAGCCCCGCGGGCTTTAGTTGCGGGAATTTGTGGCGTTGACATTCCCAGCAGTTTTTCATGTATCGCTAGAATGATGCAGAAATTTTAGGCCAGTAGTATGCTTGTCGAACTCGAGAGCGAGAGTTCGAGAGGAACCTAAGGGACCAGATTTTAACTCATCGTGGCAGGCAAGAAGAATGTTGTCACGCATGTCAGTTCTCTAATGAAAAATCCTATACAGATAGGACCCGTATCATACGATGTTATTGGATACAGGTGATACAGGTATTACGGGCTATATGGGGGATACAGGGCTTATGGGGCATATGGGGTATATGGGCCATACAGGAGTTATCGGGTTTGTGGGTAATATAGGTGATAGGGGTCCGATGAATTCTCCGGTTCCAGCTGAAAATCATAAAACATAGTGTAAAAAAGAGAAAACGGTCACACAAAACCACACTCCATATATATTTAAGCAAGCATAAACTAGTCCCAAAACAAGTCCTTCTGCAGAACAACCCCAATTACTTTGGGCAAGTAGTAAGGGTCATAAGCAATGTTTGCCTAAGCATGGTAATAAGGCTATGCCAGTTTATTAAGTGTAAAAAATATGAATGTACCACAGTGGGCAATTTAATGGTGCTTCGAAAGTGCGGTAGACTAAACGGGTGGAAGTGTTGTATGTAGTGTAGTGTCGGGACATTTGAGAAAAACAAGACAAATATTTTTGCATCCTCGAATTTAATCATATGATTAAACATTTTGCAAGTAAGTGTTTTTATCTTTCTCAGCCTGCTAGGTGCATGCATATCTGTTGGCTGCCATTTGCACAGTAATGGGCAATTACATGCAGCACTTACTAAATACTTTACTTATTTCTTTAACTGTAAGTTGAAGCATAAAACAAAATACCATAAAGAGTACTGACACAAAGTTTTGTGGCTAATATAGCCTGCGACATTGATTCCCTTGAACATGCGTATATCTACAAATTGGATGAACAATTATAGCTCAGACGGCCAATTATATGAATATTAATGTTTGCATGCCTGAACCAGTGCTATATGCCGCATCTCGCATCATTGAATCACTGAAAGTGACCTGAAGCTGAGTCCCAACTTTCAGGTGCCACCATTGTTGCCAAGCTCAGAGTTGGCACAGCTACATTATTGACATCATAGTCGTTGTTGCCTTTTGGCGACACTAGTGCTAGCAGGCTACTATTAAGTGACTGCTGTTTCCATGCCTAATGTAAACATGTGGAACATAAGGATGCCTCAAGAAAATCTTTGCACCCGAACGAGAACGATCAACTTGATGACAACGACATTGTGCTGCATATTCAGCAGCAAAAGAATGTGAGCACATAACGCAGGAAGCACGGAAGTGCGTCAGTGTTCTGTGTGTAAGGACAAAGAAGAACAATACGCCATGGTGGGCCATCTCTTAAGCCAGAAGCGCCGAGTGGGAGCTGTTTGCCCCAGCGCCTTGATTACTGTGTCGGTTGTCACTGCCCACTTTCACGATTGATAGACCTACTGTGCAACTGCTACTTACACCAAGAAGCCCCGTTTTATGTGTACCATTTAGCACGCTAGCTGGCATTTGTTGCATTCCGCGGCTCGTGTTCTCAGAGCTGTGCCAAGATAAAACTAGTCTGTAATAAACAGACAGAAATTGTCCATCTGCTTCATGCGGCAGCTACAAATCCGCCACACTGTGACTAATAGGCTGTCAACAATGTTATTATTGCAAAACAAAAATTTACGTCAGTACCTCTTTAAGAAATAATCACTAGCCACAACCTCCAAATTTCTCACTGTCAGGGCCCCGTTCAAGGGCACCTGTTTGTCCTCTTGATGCGCAAATACTCCAACGCGGGGCTACTATGAGGCTGTTATTCTGAAGCTTAAGGACACTCCACAGGAGCTTTGTGGCCTCCTTGCATCACGGCTGAAGCCAAGCCTGCTGCTCCTTCTTCTGCCTCTCAGATGAATCTGCATTGGAAAAATGTCTCTGTGATCCTTTTTTCTTGTGTGTGGGAGTTAACATCGTTACACGCACTCTCAAATTGTTGCTTTAACACTTAAAAGTTACTAGCATAAATACTTCAAAGAATAAAGTTTCAATAGTGAAAATTGATCCAAGAGGTTCCACAATTTTGAATTCAAACAGGTAAATAGAAGGTCTCAGAGAAGAATATGCGTGGGGCTTTAGGCACGTGCATGAGTTGTGATCTGTGGCCTTAGCACAGCATTTAGAAGGGAACATAAGGTTTCTACTGAGAACAAAAAATCGGGTAAAAATGTGAAGTAAACAATAAGTAGGAGTACGCAAGTATTCATACTTTCGAATATCTTTTGAATAATGTTTGCTATTCGATTCAATTTCTATTGCAAATTTTGCTATTTGAACTATTATAACTTACCAGAGTCAAAAAATACGGTCAATGTCTGACTGAAAGGGACCCTCCAAATGTTTATTATGTTTCACCTCATCACACTCGTATTGCGTGAAAGCTGCCTTTATGGCTCTGCTACAGTGGCAAATGTACTGACTCTAGAAAAGGCTGGTTCTAACAAGGAAATGATAGGTGTGGCAGAGGCAAGGGCTTATTTATAGTGGTTTTTGACCTGAAATTTGATCTACCCTTTGGATGCATGAAATCATGCACATAAATACATTCGTGCATATATAAATTCAATTGTGCATTGCCTTATTCTTTTTAAGGCAACTACGAAACGCTACCCTACCAACACTTATCAATTTTTCCAAAAGGAAGACTTTCATCTCATAAGAATAAACATTAGAATCCTCTCCAACTTTTTTTAGAATTTCACATGAAGTATTTGAAAAAAATCTAGACGTATTAGAGAAATTTCAGAAAAATATTCAATTCGCACTCACACCTCAATATTAGAATTCACTTTGGCACCTATACTGTAACAATAAAGTTCAAGAGAAGTGGGAAAACCAGAAATACTTGAGCATTTTATCGCAAACTCGTGCCATAGAGAATTATTCTTCTTGTTCTTCAAGCACTTTGATTATGTTTAAGCAGGCAAAAGCATATTAAGCATAGCCAATTAAGGGCACACTTGCACCAGAGAGACCTTTTCCTCCTGTTCTTCGAGTGCCTTGACAGTAACATTTATTGTCCAGCAATTTAAGGGCCTGGATCACGTACGGTCATCACTTAAATTGTTTTAAAGTGTTCCTATAAAGTGTAGCAGATAGCAGTTTACAGGAATTAGGCATGCTAAAATGGGCATTTCTTTCACAAATTCAGTATAGTATACACAACTCTCTCAACGAAGCAATTTAAGTGGCCCAGCAACCCTTTTCGAGCATGGTCATAAACTGCTGCGAGGGTAGTCGAGGCACCTGAGAGCATGTCAGACAGACATAATAGGGCTACACGCAGCCTGTTATTCATTATTTTATTATCAGTAACCTGAAAAACACTGTTTCCCCTCAAAAATTACGCTTCAAATTCAACTGACTGCGCTTCGAGTGCAATGTGTACAACTGCAACCGGAGGCTGCCACATGCCCGTGCTCTTGTTCGTGATTACACTGAGAAGAAGCTCCATGTCCGAAAAAAGGGGGGGGGGGAATAAAAGAGATCAAGTTAAGGACGCACGTTGATAAATGGGCATAGCTTTTTGCCCCCCCGTCATCCCCTCCTGCTTGGCTTTGAGAGAGCTCACTCGAACAAAAGGTGAAAGAAAGCACGTAAAGCATGTGACAAATTCCGGTAGCTCTGGTAGTACTTCGCAGATGGCAAATTTTTTCCCAACAGTCGATTTGGGATGAATTAAGTTTCTCTAATGAAGACATTTGATGATTACTTGGAAAAGGTTTTCAGGGCTTCTTCATTACAAGGCAATGCGAACATGTGCCTGTAACACGAAGGTAGGAACTCTTGAATTTGATATGGTTTTGTTATGGCAAAACGTAGTCATCACAATTCCAACTTCCAGCTTCAAATTTAGTCAACCTGTTCCAAAACATTACCCACTGTACAAACCACACCTTTAAATCAGTAAATTATCCAAAAATGAAGAAAATGCAATTACCATGTGAGCAAATACAGTACATGGATACAAAAAAGATAAGTGCAAGCAGCAGAAGTGCAAGTGGCGTATTCAGGCTGTATGAGGAATGTCGTGGAACTGGTAGAGATGAGTATTACTGCATAAACAGCAAACAAAATTTTCAAAAAAGCACAGCTGCCTACTTTGTTATTTATGAGGGCGAGAACTGTAAGCGGCAGTCCCCCCACTGTGTGCTGCCCCCCGATAAGCAAAAAGTTTGATAGTTAAGTCAGCCATCAAATAAGGTGATTCCCCACAAGCATGCAACCACAGGTGACACAAATGAGCACTTAAACAGCAATAAAAAAGAAGCCCCCAAGTACGGTCCCTAAAGAGCCCTTTGCAGCTACACTAGCTATCAACAGCTGTTTCTCTGAAGCATGCATGCTCCTGCACCCTCCTCTGACAGAAGGCACCACGCAATAGCCAGCATGCTTCACACCAAATGCAAGTGCAAAAGCCCCCCTCTCTCCAAAAAAAGAGAAATCGGGACACAATGTTATGAGGAAGCCGCTACAATGCTATGAGAAAAGCATGCAGGAAACTTATTCATGTCAAGGCTTTGTCTTTGTTTGCCTATGCATGGATGAGTAATGTCAATATTCCTCGAACCGGGGTGCAAATGGCAACTATTGTCACCCTTGTTCTAGAATAATAGCAATTGAGAATCGAGATTAGCAGTTACCTCTTTTGGATTCAATCTCACTTAACTCAACAAAACAAAACGCTGGTTAAAGCAATTATGAGTGCTCCCAAGAGTGAAGCGGTTTTTGTGCTGTTAGTGACCAATGACCAGGTCTGGTGAGTCACGTTATAAGTCCGTTCAAATATTGCTACGTTAAGATGCCTTTATTTACAGGAGATGATGAATGCGAGAGTCCAAGGATCTGACCGATCACCGCTCGTGCCAACCTTGTCCTCCTCTTCTTCCACGCGCCCCCTCAGTATCGTAGCAATTCCCCCTTTGCAGACGATGCCCACCGGGCGAGTAAGGCTTCGTTGCGATGATGATAGCATTTTAGACGGGTAACATGAACGACGTTGGTGTTGCTTGAGCAGCAGCCAGTTGACAACAGCTGAGATATCACGTACGTGACATCGCTGAGACACTCCAGGATAACAAACGGACCGGTGTAGTTGGCCGGAAACATTTGGCAGAGGACGCGCTTGCGAATCGGCGTCCAAAGCCACACCAAATCCCCTTTATCAAACAATACGTGCCGGTGACTTCTGTCGAAACGGTTCTTCGAGCGTTTTTGGGAGACGAAAGTTCAAAGACAGGCGATGCGCCGGGCCTCTTCTGCGCAGCAAATGGTTTCGGCGTGAGTAGGTTGATCAGTCTCGGGAAAAGGAAGGATAGTGTCAAGAGCTGTGCGGGGTTCGCGTGCGTAGAGCAGATGAAATCGACTGTATCTCGTTGTTTCGTACTGTGCAGTGTTGTAGGCGAAAGTTATAAATGGCAAAATCGCGACCCATGTTTTGTGTCCACAATCAACTTACATAAAAATCATGTTGACGAGAGTCCTATTAGTTCGTTCCGTCAAACCATTAGCCTGCGGGTGATACGGGGTAGTGTGACGAAAAATGGCCCGAAATGGCAAGACGAAGGAGGTCTTCAACTACATCGGCAAGAAATTGCTCCCCGCGATCACTGATAATGACACGGGGGGATCTACGGCGTAATATAACGTGTGACAGCATGAACTGTGAAACTTGAGTGGCCGTTGCCGCAGGAATCGCCGAAGTTTTGGCGTAACGTGTGAGATAGTCAACGGCTACAATAATCCATCGGTTGCCGTTCGTTGATCGCAGAAAAAGGCAAAGTAGGTCGACACCTACGACGTCAAATGGTGAACTCGGGGGTGCTATGGGATGAAGTAGTCCGGCTGGCGGAGGACGCTTGTGGCGTTGACATTGCTCACAGCTCGCAATGTATGCAGTCACACTTTTACGCACCTTAAGCCAGAAAAAGCGTTCTTGCGTGCAATAATGTCCTAGAAAAACCTATATGGGCTGATGTTGGGTCATCGTGCATTGCTCGAAGTACGTGTTGTCGTAGGCTTGTAGGCATAACTAGAAGTAGGCGAGGGCCTACGCCGGAATAATTCTTCTTGTAAGGAACGTCATCCTTTACGACGAAACCACGTTGACCGTTCATTCCGGAAATAAAGAAAAAAGCGAGACTGATATAATTGCGTTGCTCTGCTTGAAAAGTTGTTAGGTCAAGAAACGGAGTATCCACTACAGCCAAATATTCATCAAAGTTATCAGCGTCACACTTGGTTGTCAGAAGGGGAAGTCGTGAAAGGCAATCAGCGTCGGCATGACGACGACCGCTCTTGTAACACACTTCAAAGTCGTGTTCTTGCAATCGTAACGCCCAACGAGCAAGACGACCAGATGGGTTCTGTAGTCCGGTGAGCCAACATAAAGAATGGTGGTCCGTGACAATCGAGAATCGACGTCCATAGATATAAGAGCGAAACTTGTGTGCGGCGAATATGACCGAGAGACATTCCTGCTCTGTGAAAGTATAGTTTCGCTCCGGTTTACTTAAACAGCGACTGGCACAGGCAACGACGTGTTCAGCAACTCCATGGCGTTGGACCAAGACGGCGCCAATACCTACACCACTGGTGTTGGTCTGAACTTCTGTGGCAGCAGATGGGTCATAGTGGCGAAGTACGGGTCCTGACGTAAGAACAAACTTCAGTTGCAAAAAAGACGACTCGCATTCCGCTGACCACCGAAAAGATGCGTTCTTGTTGAGTAGGGACGTCAAAGAGTAAGCAAGGTCGGCGAACCTGGGCACGAAGCGACGGAAGTACGAGCATAGGCCAAAAAGCTTCGCAACTCTCGTACCGACTGGGGTTGTTTGAAGCTGCTGACTGCAGCGACTTTCTGAGGGTCGGGTCGAACACCATGCTTGTCCACCAGGTGACCAAGAACGAGTGTCTCGTGGCTGCCAAAGTGACACTTCTTAGAGTTCAGGGTGAGCTTAGCTCTCTCGAGGCAGGTGAGGACAATGTCTAGACGATGGTTGTGTTCATCCAATGTACGGCCAAAAATATAGTGTCATCCAGGTAGCAGAGACAAACTTCCTACTTTAGTCCACGTAACACAGAGTCCATGAAGCGCTCAAACGTGGCTGGAGCGTTGCATAGGCCAAATAGCATTACATTGAATTCATATAGACCATCTGGGGTTATGAAGGCCGTTTTCTCTTTGTCATTCGGGTGCATGGGGATTTGCTAATAACCAGATCTCAAATTCACGGAGAAGTACGATGCCAAATGAAAACAATCGATGACATCATCAATCCTGGGATGCCGGTAGACATCCTTTTTAGTAACAGAGTTGAGCCGTCTGTAATCCACGCAGAATCACCATGTACCATAGTTCTTTCGGACAAGAATCACAGGGGCAGCTAAGGGCTACACGACTCTTGGATGACCCTTTTCTTTAACATCTCTTATACCTGTTGAGTAATGACCTTGCGCTCCGCAGATTAGACATGGTATGGTTTCTGCCGGATAGGGTGAACAGATTCTGTGTCAATCTCATGGCGAATACGCGACTCGGGTACACTTATTTGCTCTTTATTCTGCTCAAAGTCAAATATAGTAGCGCGCTTCGCAAGGACTTCGACCAAAGCTTGACGTTTTTCTGATGATAGCGACTTGTTTACCATACTCAGAAAGTTGGCTTATATATGGTACGTTGCACGAATCGGATCTACTCTCTCGTCACTTAAAGATGCTATAAAACTGGTCGCATTTTGTTCGAAGAGGGTAAGTCACATTCCGCAGGGTAGCATATAACAGGTTCATTTGAATACTTCGACACCCATAAGGCCGATCGCCTATCACTGATCGACAGAACACAATGTGGAACAAGCACATTTTTCTTGGCGCAATCGAGAGGAATGGGCTCCACAAGAACATCAAACTTTCCGGCGTCCGAGGCAGAGGCGTCAACGCGTACGGTCTTCATCAAGTTGGGCGGCAAGACAACATCCTCAATGACGGTGATAGATTCTTGACAGCACCTAGGATCGTCAGTAAATGCCGATAGCATAATCTTTCCAGCACTGCCATCTACAGTAGCCCCGCACTCGCGTAGAAAATCAATCTCCAAGATGATGTCATGGGTGGAGCTGGTCAGGACAGCGAATTCAGCCTCGAAGACCTTGTCACCCAAAGTGACACTAACAACACACACACCGATCAGGCACAGTGTCTCCCCGCTCACTGCACGAAATGATGCACAACTGTCCCAGCGAAATATCACATTATGTCCTAGCCGCAATTTGAAGTTAAGACTCATAACTGAAACAGCTGCTCCAGTATCTATCAAAGCCATCGTAGGAAGTCCATCAATAAGTACAGGCACCCTGTTTTGCGTCATAAAAACGGGTGGGGGCATAGGCGGATGTAGTAACTAATATTCGGCGACCTCACCTTTAATGGCCGCACCACCTAGATTCCCGAAGGCGGGAAGATGACGCGTCAACCAGGAGATGGGGAATGGAACCGGCGTGTCGTGGGGGGCGTCAAGCTTCGCACGGAGGAAGGCGAGTCGTTGCGTGAATTTCGGTGGAAATTGCTTCCTACATGTGTACACTGTGGGTCGTTTGTTGGAAGCCGTCCCCAACGTACGCGTCCCGCATTGAACGCATACTACCACGCCAGCGGTTTTGTCTAGAAAAAGCTGATGATCCCTAGTAGTAGCGCTGCTGAGGGCGACGCCTTTGACCACAGAATCGAGCCACATGTCCACAAAAACCGCAGTTAAAGCACACACGGGCCTCATGCACGTCGCCAAACCTTCCACTAGGCACCAAGTGCCCATGATCGTCTCACGAAGACACCAATGTAGGTGGTTGGCAAGAGGCGTTCTGGAAACCACAGCAATGATGTAAATTGTTGGTTGAGGGCTCTGGTGCTCTTGATTGGGGCACACCATATAGCATGGCTTCAACGGCAGCACACATTGCGGTGTATGGCGGGGAGGTGTTCATAGCAGGTGCTCTCGGCGGGTCGACAGCATCACGTCGTCAAAGTTCTTCGCGTACGATTTGTCTGATCATTGAGGCAAGATCACAGGAGGATGTTGGAAGGATGTCGACACTTGTAACGGTAGTGACGTTGGCAAGTCTACCAAATTTGAGAGTGATGCGCCTAGCCTTCAGGGTCTCAAGCGTGCAGCAGTGTTGTATTACGTCTGCTACAGATGCCAAGGTGTCCTTGCCGATGAGGAACTTGTAGACATCCTCAGCAACCCCTCTGAGGAGATGTCCTACCTTGTCATCTTCTTTCATGCGTGAGTGTACAGACTTGCACAATTTCAGAATCTCTTCAATGTACTTTGTGCATGTTTCACCGGGGACTTCAGCACGCTGCATCAAAGTTTGCTCAGCGCGCTTCTTCTTCATCAATGGGTCCCCGAAGCAGCTGGCTATTTCTTTCTCAAATGCTTCCCAGGTCACTATCGTTTTTTCGTGGTTTTCAAACCACACTGACGCCGTCCCTTGAAGAAACAATCCGACGTTGGACAAGCGGGAGGCCGCATCCCAACAATTGTATTTACTCACACGGTTGAAGTGTTTCAGCTATTCGTCGACGTCTTCTCCGACCCTCCCAGAGAAGCTTCGTGCTACTATGTGTCAGGGCCACGTAGCGCTAGACGAAGAGTGCGTGGTGTCGCCGTTAGCAATGGGATCCATAGAGAGCGGTGGTAGACCAGCCAGTCAGCGGCTTTGGCATAGTTCTTGAGGTAGCGCTTCCGTGATCGTTCGCCTGGGATCGCTCCGCTGTACCCAGCACATTCCACCAATCTTGTTAGGGTGAGATGCCTTTATTTACAGGAGATGATGAATGCGAGAGTCCAGGGACCTGGCCGATCACCGCTCGTGCCAACCTCGTTCTCCTCTTCTTCCACGCGCCCCTTCAGTATCGTAGCAATATAATTATGTTTTCACTTATAGTTTCAATGCTCCATAAAAGCAATATGTTGCATAATAGTTGCTCCAGCTGGCACCTTGCAGTGTCTCGTGGCAGTGTAGCGGCCTCCCTCCACATGAAATCGCGCCTTGAGCTCACAACTTTCACAGCTCACACATATCTCAATGCACAAGCATTTGTGCACAGACTCAATATTTAGAGCTGAGAAGCTGAGAGGCCAAAACTACAAGGAGGGGGGGGGGTGGAGTCAAGTTTCCTTAACATGCCCCCCTATGAATTTCATCCCGGGACATTCCCTTAAAATATCTGAGGCGCCATCTCTTTGAATAGAGAAGACCATACTGGGTTGCAGTCACTATATAAAGGTCTGAGATTGAAAGGTTGTAACTGGAGCACCAATTATGCAACACATTGCTGTTAAGGAGCATTGAAACCATGTGTGGAAAAGATCATCAACTGGAGCACCAATTATGCAACATATTGCTATTAAGGAGCATTGAAACTATGTGTGGAAAAGATCATCATATTTTAACGGACTCGAAAGTCGACTCACCAGACTTGTCAGACTTGCATTGAACCGCGAGTCTGAGTCTACTAGTAAGGCCTGAGAAAAAATATATTTCATGAGTGAGTGTGAATGATTCGCAGATTTTTTTTAACCTATGCAGGGTGCTGCTCAATATAAGCACGCAGAGACAGGGTAAATGCAGAAGTGGTTCAGTTGGTGAGGCAATGTGTTATGTTATAGAAGAGTTCTATGATTGTCCAGAGAAGTGTTACAATATTAAGTAGTACCATCAATCATCTTACATTGCTGCCGAGAAAAACACTGACCAGAAAAAATCTGAAGCAATGCAGTGTGATGTTTTGCATACCAAACATCTCCTAATAGACCTTATTATGGCTTCAGTCAGTAAGTCTATGATGAAGACTTTATAGATGATGCTGTGCAGTCACTGAGGAGGTGTTTCGAAAGAGAGTCTCACACAGTGACACTGAGGAGTAACAAGTATTCACCGACTGCAGCAGGGGAGCCCCTGGTCAATACTGCAGTCTACATGGAGGGACTAGTCGAGCTGGTGATGAAATCATTGCTTGGAGGATTGAATATTCTGGAGTGCCTGAATTTCATGCTTGTGATGAGCAATACTTGATTGTTTCACCATCATTGTTAAACCCATTTGAGTTGTCCAGTGATTTAACTAGCCGTTCATTTAGAATAAAATGTTGCAATGGCAATTATATGGACACTTTCAACAGCTGCTACCATTGAACATAATGGCGCAGTTACGAGTGCTGGTGCGTGCTATCTGGATAAATATCACTACACGGCTTGTTTACAAGGTGTGCTCTCAGCACTTTCTATTCGTTGAGACTACAGACAGCACGAAAACCCACTCACTCTCAGCAGCACTGACATTGACTTTAAGCAGTGTTTCGTTTTGTGAAATTGAATCTGAAGAGTTAGGTGCTAATCTTTGTATAGCATTCTCATTTGCTCGTATTTCCTTCACTGCTTCGTGCTTGTAACAAAACTCTCAGCTCAGACTTTATCTTTGGACCCCAACCGGCATTTGCTGGTGTGCTAAAACAGAGGTGCAACAGCCGAAACACCATTTCGAGCAATTTTAGGAGCAGCAAACTGCTACTTTTGGAGCACTAAATTCCAAATTCGGAGCTGGTTATGGAAAAAAAGAATTTGCATTTTTATCATGACATAACGAATTTGGAGAACTATAAAAAAGAAGGCTTACATTTAGGGAAAAAAACATGTATAAACAATTCAACATAAACCTAATTATGTAATGTGAGCATACTATTCACTACTATTTCAATGAAGGTAGTATTTTGAACCACCTTGCTAAGGAGCCAATGATAAAGTAAATATTAGCATTTACTGCACCTGTTAAATCAATTGACAAACTCTGAGAATTTCGATATCAATCTGCCGATATTGTGAGCTTTAAATTTGGAAGATTCGTAAAAACGAGAAGTAGGGGTGGCAAAGAAAATTGGTGCACAATTTAGTTTATTTCTGTAGAGAAGCATAAATGTCACACACTGCTTCAAATGATTGCCAGTAGCTTATTTATACATCAGTAATTATACTGGTACTCAGAATTGAACGGTGTACAAACGCATGAGTAACTGAGAAAAATGTGAAGTGTCCCAGTATCGCGAACAGCCTTTTGTAAATCTCAACCCGCTTTTTCGCGGGCACCGGTCTAATGCGGCAAAGGTGACTCAAGCAGCTTTAGAACCAAAGTCAACAAATTTTCTAACCACTCACCGCCCCCCTCCCACCCACCCTTTTCACCACGGGGCTATGTGCCGCTTCGACTACCTTGCAAGACGATGTGAAGCATGGAAGCTTGGGCAAGTTGGTAGGACATAACTGAATGCAGAAACAGCGCAACCTAGAAGTAGTTACTTCGTAACTACGGAAGCGCTCTTTTCTGTCCTTGTTTTTTCGCTTCCGTAGTTACGAATGCTGTTCCTGCATTCAGTTGCAAGACGAGTTTGACCAGATAAGGTAACAACGGCGCACGCCCGTTGCCCCGGCGACGGTACCAGATATCTATCGCCAAGACCGTGGCAAGGACGACGCAGCTTCCAGCCAAAATTTGTTATGTGCCAGTGCTGAGGTAATCAACGTCGGAATTTGCAGCACGTCGAGCGTGTTCGAGCCTTAATAAGCCATAGCCGCGTTTCTGGCAAGATAACTTACATTTTCCGCGAAGGGTTGGTGGCTACATCAACAAATTTTTGTTTTAAAGTTCTGTCGTCCCGCCGATACGTATCTGTTGTGGTAAGCGGACTGATGGGCATGCAGTGTTCTTACTTTTTCTGGTCGATCACGTCTCACGAGCATAGGGTGGGTGGCTAGATTATTTTAGGTATATTCTAGGCACTTTATTTCGGGTCTGCGCGCTTTGACTGATGGCGCAAAGCTGCAGGGGGCCGACATGGCCTGCATTGCTCACCGCAATTAGTACACCTGAAAAAAAAATGGCAGCATATCCAGGGAGATAATGATGGAGAGTGGGACGAAGCATTCGGCCGTCCATGCGTCTGTATGTGTGACCGTCCATGCGTCTGTTCGTGCGCCCGTCCCTGCGTTCGTTCATGCATCCATCCATGCATCTGTCTGTGTGTCCGTTCGTCCATCTATTCAACACTCCCAGTCCCACCATCTCGCATCTTTTTATCATATATTCTCCATATAGAAGCACTGCCATTCAGTGGACATTCGAAAGACTAAACGAGAAGTGGCACACGCACACTTTCTTACGGCTTGCGCTTCGGGTCTACTTCCCACCTTCAACCACCTTGAGTTCATGGTATATACTAGTTCACTGTATTCATGGCACTGCGGCTCAATGCTTGCTAAACCTTTCTAAAACCAAGGAGGTTACGCCCAGCGAGTATAACGTAGCAACCTTTTCCTGTCAGATAGTGCTCAATGTACATGCCAGTGGCTGCTAATGTGAAATGAGAGACAGGAGGATTCAGCTTTTAATTTCTTACGGCTTGCGCTTCGCATCTGCTTCTCCCCTTTAACCACCTCGAATTCATTCATGGTATATACTAGTTCATTGTATTCATGGCCCTGCGGCTCAACGCTCGCTAAACCTTTCTAAAACTAAGGAGGTTACACCCAGCGAGTATAATGTAGCAACGCTTTCTTGTCCGATAGAGCTCAATGTACATGCCAATGGCTGCTAATGGGGATCGCAGCGTGCGCGTTGAATAAAAGCCGAATGCTCCTGTCTCTCATTCCCCATTAGCAGCCATTTCCATGTACATTGAGCACTATTTTTTATTGTTAAATAACGCACAAAAGAAATCTCTCACCGGCACCACCTTGGAGGTCAAATGTTATACCTATTTCGAGTATGTGCCAGTGGTGGTTACGTACTACGAGGGACACACAAGCCACGCCATAAAGAGCTTCGCCCCTAAAATTGAGGCTGACTGGGCATTTTGGCGCAGCGTGGTGCAATTTTAACAATTTCACGGGTTTGGCGCAGCTCGGTGCAAAAATTGGGAATTGCATCAAATTGGCGCAATTAACGCAGCTGTTGCACCCCTGCTAAAAGGACCTTATGTTAAACTGTTCAAGCTTTGGCAGCGCATTTTGGAGGCTGTTAAGTCAGCCATTGGCGTCTACCCGGTTACTGCCTCCAATTAAGGGGTAGCGACAATAACATTTCTGCGCCATGTATCTACTTTGCCATTATTGAATAAGACAGCTCTGCGGGTGCATGTAAACACTGCCCTATTTCAGAGCACTGTGTCGCTTAGAGAAGACCTGCAAGTCCCAGACTTCCACGTATCTTTTACCCTATTGTAATCATTTCTGAGCATGTAATAATGATAACCAGAAGTTTATACTAATTTGTTCAGAACCTTCTGTTCTATCGACCGAACCAAAGTGTGGTTTATTTTATAAACAAAATTGCATTTTTTGCTCCTGTAAATGATTTTTAACATTTTGCACACTTTCTTTTGGATCAAATAAAAGTTATTCTAAAGGATCAAGTTCAATTCAGTACACCACCTTGTGTTGCTTGAGTATGTGCGCAAAAAATCAGCATGACATCTTTTGCCATTTTAAAATTATCATACTGACATAACAAAAAATGACATTTCAAGAAGATGGAGTTTTACTTATGCAATGGAAATAGCACATTTTTTTCTGTGCTGACCTATTTTTTTTACTATGCCACCTTATCTAATTCACGGTGTCTGACTTCGGTAAATGCTTAAACATTACTAGTTGGACAGCTTTTTCTTTTCCCTAAAAAATGCTAAACTTATGCTTTTCTTCAATCTACTAAGAAAATAAGATACAAATACACCATCTGTGGCCATTTGCTTTCAGGTCGCTTTTTTCAGTTGATTAAAAAAATACGCAGGATGAGGATAATACTGTAATATCACAAGCAAGCACCCCCACCTGAAAAAGTTCCATCCTCTCTCTTTCAAGATATTTAAAATATGCACGAACCACTGAGCAAGCACTTCCCCCCCGCTGCCTTCCTGCCATTTCTGCAGTTTCCTTCACTTTATTTATTTAGAAGCGCAACGAGGTTGCAGAATCATAGTGAATCTATGCTTATTTATTGAAGTGTATCAGTTTCGTTAAAAGCACATGCAACTTTTTCACCACAATCTTGATTTTTGATGCGAAACCGAGCAAGAACCCCCCCCCCCTTCCAATTCTCGTCACCTTCACCATTGTCGGAGCACTTGCTCAGGACTGCACGGTACATGAAAACTGTGGAAAAAGAATCTGCTTTCATATCTAGTAAACAAGGAAAAAGTACTTTGTTCTAATTTTTGCTTGCCCTGCTTCCTACATACACAAATTTAATAACATAACCCTTCCAAATAATATTGAGTTCTGCACACCATTTCGCAATGGAATAAGCTGCCCGCTGATAATGTGAACTGCTCTTCTGTCAAATTCATGAACAGAATTCAGAACTTATACGAACACCTTGTTTACTGTACAATGTGCATATTTCTTGCTCTTTTTTGCTTTGTACATAAGTTCTATTTGTTTTCCTCACATTTTTGTGTACTCAAGTTAAACCCATTCCTGCATGGACCCGAGAAGAGGCCTGCAGTATTGTAAAATAAAATAAAAATAAGCTACTCTGAAATTCACATAAACTTGGTCCCCTGCACTGACAGACACACGTAGTTTCAACCCTGTTCAAGAAGCATGAAGTTGGTAGACTTGTCAATCAATCTGTCCATTTAAAACATCAATGCCATTGAAAGCTAAATTTCTTAACACTACACACTTGCCTGATAGCTTCGAAGCATGTGAAGCCCTGTCAAGATGAGGCATCATTGGGAAGGACTGTAGTAGCGGCTCAGAAGTTGTAATGCTGGTTGTGATGCAGCAATGAATGAAGTGAAATATAGGCCGTGGTGGTGGTAACAGCAGCTGCAGTGTTTGGGCCAAAGGTGCCTGACCTGGAGGATGTGACTGAAACCTAAGGGGTGACAGATAATAGGTATTAAGAAATCATAAAAAAGAATGTTTGCTACATTATAGAAATTTGCAACTTAGAGTGACGGACAGCTGAGCTTGTTGGTAGAGATTCATGTTGCACTTCTGTGAACATAATAAGCGAGAAGCGTAGCATGTAACGGGTGTGTCGTGGGTAGTTCTTACATTCACAACATAGCTCAGGGGCTAAAGAAAGTGATGATTAGATACAACATCAATGCATTATGGCCACCAATAGACTATGTACCAGGCGAGATATAATGTCATGCTGAAAAACAATGAGAGGGGATAAGAAGCTGGACTCGGATTTGTTTCGTAAACACACCAAAAGTTTTTTTAATTACCACACAGGCGTAAAGTAAAATGTTCCTTTTAGCTTCGGCCATACCTACATAGGGCAGATAGGCCAGTGTTAACTATAGATGAATGAAATAGAAGAGAGCGCGAACTACGGGCTTACCAAAAATTCTATCTTTAAATCGTCAAAGGTGTGTTGAAAGCACAGGCCGACCAAAGAAAATGTGAAGCTCACTCAATCGCAAAATGTGTTTGGACATATGGCTCATTCAGAGTATCATTTATGGCCCAATCTGAGTTTGAGTGACTCGGCTTGTGAGAGAGTTTGCCGACCTATGACTGAGAGGTGTTCTGAAGTCTGCCATTCCTTTCCTCCAAAGCCTCTATTGTTGCTCAATCCACTCGCTCCATCGTAAAAATTTTCTTCTCTTTTTGGAGGAGGCTCAATCAAAGAAGCTTCTAATTGCCAGAGCCATTCTACAGGGCTCTTTTTCTTTCTTGAATCGCTTCCTTCTGCGACTTTTTTTTGGGAGGTGTGGGGGGGGGGGCTCTTGGAAGTGTATATATAAAGCCAAAATATTACCACTAAGTAGAGATTCTCTAAATGCCATAAAATCCAGAGTAAGCACTCTTAACAGAGCAAGCACCTCTCTATTTTCTTGAAGAGGTGCTAAATAAGTAGCCTCTTCTCCTCTACCACCATTTTCACTGTTTCTATTTGCCGAGTGAATGCGACATAAAGCCGTGTATGCATGGGCATTTAAGAAAGTGGTTAAGTAGACGCACAGAAGTGCATTTTTTTATTCTCAGTGATTCTTCCACGTCCACGTTAAATATTGACTGATGACTCAGCAAGGGCCTACTCTTCAAACCTTGTCGAATTATCATTCACTCTCCAGGAGCACTTGCTGAGAATTTTTCGATAAAAACAACATACTACAAAGTCTCTACTTTCTCGTAACATGAACCTCAAAACTAGAGTTGCAGTAACTACCTTACTAAGTCATATATTACTTCATAGGTAGCCATGAATATTCACTTGAATATCATACTGTCTGCTGTGTTGCTGACCGTAACAGCTGCATGTGCTGCTTAATTTATAGCTATGCAATAGTTGCACATCATATTTGCAGGCTTGTGTTACACAGTGATTTAGCCACATGAATGTATGCAATTCATTAAAAATTAACTGCTTCATGAACGTAACAAACAAACAGTCAGTATGAGTATAACTTGAGAAGCTTGCTTTGGTGTGTTGACACTCCAGAGATACATTTTAGCTCATAAAATACAATGCCTATATTTTTCAAAGTCAAAATGGCCCCCGAATAAAAAGCAATTAAAATTTCATGATGCAGCGCGTATGTGTTGTACGATTTCTTTTAGTGTGCCTGTCTATCTTATGAGGTCACAGCTTTCAGTTCTTGACGCAAAGCACCCATGTAAGCATGCCTCGGATAAGTGTGAAGTGTGCGCTAGAATTCAATTTCGGGGTGCTGAGCAGTGCAGTGCAGCTGAAATTCATCGAATATTGAGCAATGTGTATAGCACTACTTTCAATACATGACAGCAAGGCACTGCAATTGTGTAGGAAATTAGAAGCTTGATGCACAATATTTACCATGCAGACTGACTGGGAATGAAGCAAGTGTAAAACACTGATTTTGTTGACAGAACGCTTCTGATAATTGGGGAAAATTATTGGCTCAGAATTTTTGGACTGAGTACTTCATTTCTCAAAATATTGCAGTCAGCACAATACAGCACAAATACTATACCATGGTTGGACACAGAGAGAGACCCCAGCGCTGCAAACTGCGTGCAAATTCAGTTCCTAAAATGCCGACTGGTCATGAAAACAAAATGACAAACGGGTGCCATTTTGACATTTCTCTAGCACTACCATGATGTACTCCAGAACTGAAGAAATGAAGGTGCAATACAAACAGTGGAAGCATTCCGATGAGCTCAAAGAAATTCAAGTGAACCTTCTCCAAGAAAATGTGCATGGCTGCTGTATTTGGGGAGATAAATGGTGGTGTTTCCTTGATAAAATAGGCGAGGCATAAGCCCATAAAGACTCATGAGATTTTCCGTCTGCATCGGCTCCTAGTTCAAGATATCCGTGGCACGCTGTTTCGCTGGCCGCGCTTTTGGAGACGTAGACGGGTTTTTCTTTCAATTGTGTTGATATCTAGTCATTTGCACAATAATAGTCGGCTGTGCAGCTGTCGATAATACCGCCAAAGGGGAAAAAATGTTCAGATTTCCTTAGAACAAAGATGGAAAATTGAAGTGGATTTTGTGAAAAAACATGGTGAGTGGTATAGCCTTTAGATGCCTAGAATAAGGTGTGTAATATTTATCGAAAATTCTGCATGGATGGTTTCGTTTGACACATTCGGTATTTATGTACAGGCGCTCCAAGCAAAGATTCATGGCAGGTTGACTACGTGCCAGTAACATATTGGCACGTCGAAAGAGAATCTAAGGCGCCAAGACTGAAGTACAAAAGTCGCTTGGATGTGTACTTTTCATCATCACAACCACAATCACTATCTACACAGCTACGACAAGCATACGACATTTGCTTTAAAATGCACGGCCGCTATGCAACGTGCAGCCAGCTCTAAGATTGATACAGAAAATAGCAAGACAGAGCAGCCAACAGCCGCACGATATCATGCCAAGGGTGACACCGTGGAATCCACGGCACCTATTGCAGTGATGTATACACAATTAGTAGTGGTTAAGAAGGCGACGACTTACCACCAGTTGGAACAATTGATGTATCAGTAATGCTATGTAGACAAGAAAGGGCGCTCCACTATTCTATTTATAGAACAGATATACAACGTGTTGCTAGTTATTTCAACTGTTCCTCCAAGCATTCATTTCATAGTAGTCAATATATTCATACCTGATCTGGTGCATATGCGAGCAGGACAGGTAACAAGGCTTAACAAACACGGTGCCTGACTGTGAGGTGAGCAAGGCCTAGACCAGCTTGTTCACCAAAACGATGCAATGCGGAAACACCTAAGAAGCTCGAATTTACTAAAGAAAAGGCGATGCCATTCATGAACATTTGAACATTTTACCAGGCCGTCACCGCTGAACACGTAGTTTTAGTAACATATGATACTCATTGCACATGGTGAACGTTGATACCAGATACTATATATCCAAAAATTTGAGCCAGCGACAGAGTATTTCAATTGCAAATGCGAAAACAGCTGAGCGCCCTCACTGAAGCAAACACTTAAACATAAGCACATTAGTTGGTGATGTGCATTAATATGCTAGTGTAAATTTAGTTGAAAGACGTGACAACCAAGGCCACGCCACTTAAAAGAAAACACATAATTGTGATAGCACATACAGTCAGTTGTTTGCCACTTCAAATGAAAATATTATTTGGCAATCACAGCACATGCTTCTCCTTTGTGGTCAGTCGTAGGTGCGGCCGTGCTATTGTGTGCTAGAAATTTGCAGCATACGCGTTGGGTTACCATGAAGAAAGCGAGTGACACGGATAAACGCCGATACTCAAGGAGTGATGCACCTCACGGAGAGCCATCGAAATGGTATCTGGTGCAGACTGCGTGCATCCCATGAGCCTTTGAAAGTATATGCCTCACTTAATAATGGGACATGGTATGACCCTCACTGCAGTATTGTAGGTCTAACTCTCAGATGTCTACAGAGTGCAATTAATAATAAGCAAAGAGAGATGTCATAAGACGCTGTCTTTTTTTTTCAAGACAACATGGGGCCACAGAGGAAGCAGCAGGAAGTTCAGTCGCCCAACACCATACAGACTCAACTTAGCTATCTCTGATTGCCATAATTTTGCTAAAATGAAATGCTGGCTAGGAGGCCTGTGCTTCCACCCAGTCCTGTTCTTCGCTCTGCTGCTTGCTGCAGACTCGCTTACTGAACTTCTAGGCGAAGAGTAAAGGAAGTTGCAAGGCAGACAGTTCTGATGAAGCCCTTGATCGACATTTGTTGTGCTAAATACTGAATCACTGAGACTCTTACATTACTAAGTCAAAAGTGTGGTTGCTAACTATTAGTGCCGTTCTTTTTCTTTGTAAGAACCATCCTGGTAAAAGTGACGTATTTGCGTGTGGTGCCAGTATTGTTATTAATTATTTCTGTACCATTCCCTTTCTTGTTTTCCACTGCAGCTTGGGCTCTGCTAGGCTGCAGTATTGTGAATAAATATATATAGAGTTAGTGCTACACACTGACAAATGTCTGAATCAAAATGGCAAATATGTACAGATGTGGCTGGTATATGTTCCTAAACGTTTCAAATGAAGCAGTCTTCATTTTCGCTCTGGTTACTACTTCACGACCAAACAGAACTTGAAAAAAAAATGCAACATAGAATGAGTGACCCTTGCCTAGCCAATTAGCGCAAATGTACTTGAATGAGCGACTATTGTATAAACGTGTGGCTTGTGAATTCAACCGGGACATTGGAAGTTAGCATTTTGTACATGTTGTAAAATCAGTTTTACTATTAAAGCACATTTACTTTCCAAGTTCTGACGTTCCTTTCACAGTGACTCTGGTAGAACAGATTGTGTCGCATGGCGAGTCGTTTTTTCTCCATCTGCAAGAGGTCAGTAAAAATAGTTTAATCAGAGAACACATAAAGTTGGAGAGCAGGCTACTATAAATAACCACACAGAAATGAAAACGTAGAATGTGTGACCATTACATGCGAACAATAAATAAATGCATTGTAGTGCAGGTTGGCCATCAGAAATAGCGACGTCGATTTGTTCATATATTAATAACTCTACCGGTGTCACACCAGACATTTCCAGCGCCATCAAGGCCGACCCGAATCGGTTTTTGATCGCGATAAACAGTGCCAGCTACAACTTATGTCACTGTGCAGCCGCACATAATACATTTTAATCCAGATCGGTCATGATTGCGATCGAAAGATCCCATGGGACACGCGCGCGCGGTATCAGGTGGAGCATGCCATCATACACAATACACGGATAAAATGTGGCACATAAAACATAAAACACACACGCACTCAAACACGTTTTCGTTGCGCCTTCCTTTGTTCGCCTTAACGCACGCCAGCGAAAACGTTATGAAAAATAAAATGACACTCACCTGAAAGAAGGTGGACATCCCTGTAATAGTAGCTCTTCTTGATGTCCTTACCCAGTTCACTTTGCCGATAAAGGCCTTTTTCGCCATATCGGCAGCGCTCAGCGAAATGAAGCATTTTTCGAGGTTGTCCACTACGGCGCGGTAACCGCCTCCGCAAACGACGAACGTGACTTTTGGTGCACCCGACATTTCAAATGACTCTTCATGGTTTTACTGAACCACATCTGTTTCACACCTGCCGCACAGTTCGAAGAGGCATAAGGTCCGTTTGATTCACCTGAACCAGTCAGAACCGGTTCACGGCTGTGCACTTGATGTTCAGAAATTGTGCAGCGTGAGTTCAGCGGTGCCGGCACAGCACGACACCCGAAACGAATGACGATGTGCCGACAAGGTGCAGGCCTTATTTCTTTTCGCTTGCCCCGCCGCGGTGGTCTAGTGGCTAAGGTACTCGGCTGCTGACCCGCAGGGCGCGGGTTCAAATCCCGGCTGCGGCGGCTGCATTTCCGATGGCGGCGGAAATGTTGTAGGCCCGTGTGCTCAGATTTGGGTGCACGTTAGAGAACCCCAGGTGGTCTAAATTTTCGGAGCCCTCCACTACGGCGTCTCTCATAATCATATAGTGGTTTTGGGACGTTAAACCCCACATATCAATCAATATTTCTTTTCGCTTAATTTACATCGTTCTGCTAACACTAAACGATGGTAAACTACACATGTGGACAGTTTATGCGGCGCAAACACCTTGGCAAAGCAGACCGCGTTAGTAGAGGCGGGTACGGCGCCTACGCCTAAGTGCTGCGTTGTCTGTTCAGCTGCACGCGCGGCTGCACCAAGCCGGCACCGTCAGCGTAGGAGGTGCAAGAAAATCGTGAACCAGTGCTACACCTCTTCTGTACCTTTCGAAACAAATGGCAGGGTTCAGAGGCTGTCATTGCTACACCGCTGAAACGAATGGCAAGGTGCAGCACCTCGTGAACTGGTTCACGTGGTGCAGGCGAATCGAACGGGCTCATAGAGACTGCACACAGGAAACGTTTAAACGCGGTAGCACAAGACAAGCAACAAACCCCGTCGCACACGGAGGACGTGCCATCGCACAACCCGCAAGCGCCATATTGACGACGAACTATTCCGAAATGGGCTTGTTTCGGCCGCTTGTCGTTAACCGACTCTCCCGAAGTTACAATGAAAAAAAAAACTCGAAGCTGGCTAGATAGAGAAAACTCATTGACACAATTTCGAATTCATTAACTCACGTTTTTTTTGCGCGCATAAAAAAGCATGCAGTAAGTTTGATTGGTCTCAATAAATTTTTTTTCACGCTACCATAAATTGTATTTTGGCTTCCGTAGTGCGGCTGTCAGGTGGTGTTGACTTATGGCTCGTAAACATTCGGTCGCGCAAAAATGCAAATGGCAGTTAAGCATTCTGCGATAATCCCGTTGATTCTCATCGACGCAGTAACAAACTGGACCTACCTAAAGCGGAGAGCATGTGAAAGAAAAATCTTTTTTTGAACTTCACTAAGCTTCCCAGCTAATTATTGTTCAGCAGCATGCCATGACGGCATACGTTAACTGGCGTACATAAGCAGACATAATCGCCAAAAGAACGCGACCAGTACACCCAACTTTGAGGAGACCAACAGAAAAAAAACACATCAAAGATAAAACTCATCTGTGTTATTCTACATTAACGACGAAAGCATAAAGCGCAGATCAGCGAGGTGTTGACTATTTTTTTATTACACAAGGTAATGGTAGAGATATTCTCGTCTGGGCCCCGTAATTAGTGTGTGGTGTCGTTTAGAATTTTTTCACGAGCCGTAAGTAATACATAGATGAGTATTCAGCTGACCTTACTGTATCTGTAAGCATTAATATATTATTTATCTTGCATATGCATATGCCAGGATTTAGCGTAGGTAATAGTGTAAAAACAGCTGAGCTTTGGAGAAGAATTATCTTTGGCTAAGTTGTAAATTATGCGTAAAGCTCTGTTTTGAATAAAGTGGAGCTTCTTTAAAGTGCTGCTAGTAGAAATAACAATTAAAACGTGACACAGCTTAACGCACGAGACTGCCCTGCACATCCCTGAGCAACTTTACTTATCCAAATACCTGGAGTTTTACGTGGCTATCACAATTTTTATGTTTCTAGAGCTGCAAGTCAGTGATTCTTGTCATAGCACATGCTTTACCCCGTGACCCTCTCGTATTAGTCACAAAAATTTCTAGTGCACTTTCCCCAGTCACGCTCCATTTTTAATAACCAAAAATTCTACGAAGATTACGATACTACTTAACACAAATTCTACGCGCAGCTTCTTGTTGAAGCATTGTTAACTGCAGCCACATGCACTCCGCAGTTGTAGAAACATAACATTATTCGCTACATGTCTCCACTAAAACTGCCAGTGCTCAAGCTTCACGCACATCACTATGTGCGTTCAAGGAGCCGCGAACTAAGCGGAACGCCTACAGCCACTTTACGACAATCGAAGCCTACCGCACTGCATGCGCACAAATTGCATCCATAAGGAACGAAAGCGAGGGGGCTGAGTGACTGAGGAAGAAAACGAGGCTGCAGTCGCTCTTGATATCTACAGACTCCGTGCTTACTCCCTCGTCTTCAATCTATCGGCTACGCCTCCAACGCAGACAGCGAAGCCGCATGACCCAGGAGCACACGCCTTGAGATCAGCTCTCACACACAACTGTATTATCGGTGCCACAAGTGCATGGTCATCGGCAGGATTCTCTCTTGAGAGGTGCAAATGGCTGGTGTAGGGTGAAAGCACTGCCGTAGCTTGGGTGGGTGCAAGTGCTAGTGAGGCTTTAGGGGGACAACTACTCCACTTGTTCCCCTTACTGAAGCCCATGCATAGGTGTGCAAAACAAAATGAGTAATAGATACTGACAATCTTGTTAATAGTAAGTTAAACAAGAAACAACCCAGAATGCTTCTCTATATGACTCCTAGCTGGCATAGGATCCAGTGTTTCTCATGAGTGCTAATCAATATTAACATAGTGATGTCGGAGCGACGCACAAGAATTCACAAGTTATAATACTCGATTGCCATCATATTGCGGAAATTCAAGCTTGACAGAAAGTATTTCTTGGTTTTGTTTAATAAGTGTAAGACCTCCTTAAAGTAAATAAAGAAGGCTAACACTAGACACTTCTCTTGAATTCTTTGAGGAATGAATTCTCTCTGCAGTTACAGTACACAGTTTTTTTAAACCATGCTTGCATGGCACTGCAAAATTACGTCCCTCCATAAAATGAGAGAGATGTCTTTAAATGACTTTTTTTAGACCTTTAATGAAAACTCAAAATTGGCAAGCAGAAAATGCACAAGTTTGTGTCACACAATTACTCAAATAACACATTTTTAACAATGCACATTGATGCGCCACATCATTCGAACTGAACAGCTAATTGTCACAAAACTCATGTCTTGCAAACAAGAGTGGCTCAAGTTGTTGTTTGAAGCTTCCATGCATTTCTTTAAATGGTTTATCAGTGTGTTTGGTGGCACAAGCTTTCTTCTTCCTGATACTTGCCTGGGCTATCACAGAGAAAGCACACAATAGCGAAAATTCTCCACACTTTTTTTTTGTGCACCTCCATGCAAACCTTTGAAAACGGCTTGTTGCACGCTTGCGTGTACAGCATCATCACCATTGGACAGCCATTTGTAACGACACCCATGTCACAGCACATGAACATCTTGTGCACAAAGCAAAGCGTGGAGAATTATTTGCTAGTGTGCAACTTCTCTGTGATAGCTCAGCCACGTATCAGGAACAAGAAAGTTTGTGCCACTAAACACTCTTGTCAACTATTTTACGCAATGCGTGGAAGCTCAAAACAACAACTTGAGCCACTCTTGTTTGCAAGAAGTAAGAACCGCGACCATTAGCTGTTCAGTTGGAATGATGCGGTACATGAATCCGTACTACAAGCTGTTTTTAAGAATTCAGATAGAAGCACAAAAAACGAACTGTGGAAAATTATTTCCTCTTGTCAACCTTTGGGTGATAAAAACAGCCAAGTATCACAGACAAGAATTCTTGTGCCACAAAAACACTCTCATCAACCATTTCAAGCAATACCTGGAAACTCAAAATGAAAAATTGAGCCACTTTTGTTTGCAAGACGTGAGTACCTTTGCAAATAGCTGTCCAATCGGCATGATCCTGTACATGCAAGCATACAAGAAGCCATTTTATAGGTTCAGGTTGAAACACACAAAACAAAGTGTGGAAAATTATTTCCTCTTGCCAACCTTCTGAGAGATAACCACAGCCAAGTATCACTGACAAGAATTCTTCTGCCACATAAACACTCTCGTCAACCAGTTCAAGCAATACCCGGAAACTCAAAATGAAAAATAGAGCCCCTTTTGTTTGCAAGACATTAGTACCATTGCAAATATCTGTTCAATGGGCATGATGCTGTACATGCAAGCATACAACAAGCCGTTTTGAAAAGTTCAGATGGAAGCGCACAAAACAAAGTGTGGAAAACTATTTCCCTTTGTCCACCTTCTAAATGATGAACACAAACAAGAATTTTTGTGCAACAAAAAACACTCTCATCAACCATTTCAAGCAATCCCCAGAAACTCAAAATGAAAAATAGAGCCCATTTTGTTGGCAAGACTTGAGTACCCTTGCAAATAGCGGTCCAATCGTCATGATCCTGTACATGCAAGCATACAAGAAGCCGTTTTATTGGTTCAGATAGAAGCACACAAAACAAAGTGTGGAAAATTATTTCCTCTTGTCGACCTTCTGAGTGATAAAAACAGCCAAGTATCACAGACAAGCATTCTTGTGACACAAAATCACTCTCATGAACCATATCAAGCAATTCATGGAAACTCATAACAAAAAATTGAGCCCCTTTTGTTTGCAAGACATGAGTACCATTGCAAATAGCTGTCCCATGGGCATGATGCTGTACATGCAAGCATACAACAAGACGTTTTGAAAGGTTCAGATGGAAGCACACAATTCAAAGTGTGGAGAACAATTTCCTCTGGTCCACCTTGTGAGTGATAAACACAGCCAAGTATCACAGACAAGCATTTTTGTGCCACAAAAACACTCTCATGAACCATTTCAAACATGACCTGGAACCTCAAAATGAAACTTTCAGCCCCTTTTATTTGCAAGACTTGAGTACTGTTGCGAATAACTGTCCAATAGGCAAGATCCTGTACATGCAAGCATACAAGAAGCCGTTTTAATGGTTCATGTTGAAACACACAAAAACAAAGTGTGGAAAATATTTCCTCTTGTCAACCTTCTGAGAGATAAACACAGCCAAGTATCACAGACAAGAATTCTTCTGCCACAAAAACACTCTCATCAACCAGTTCAAGCAATACCTGGAAACTCAAAATGAAAAACTGAGCCCGTTTTGTTTGCAAGACTTGAGTACCATTGTAAATAGCTGTCCAAAGGGCAGGATGCTGTACATGCAAGCATACAACAAGAGGTTTTGTAATGTTCAGATGGAAGCGCACAAAACAAAGCGTGAAGAACTATTTCCTGTTGTCCACCTTTTGAGTGATAAACGCAGCCAAGTATCACAGACAAGCATTCTTGTGCCACAAGAACACGCTCACGAACATTTCAAGCAATACCTGGAAACTCAAAATAAAAATTTGAGCCCCTTTTGTTTGCAAGACTTGAGTACCGTTGCAAATAGCTGTTCAATTGGCGTGATGATGTACACCGAAGCATACAACAAGCCGTTTTTAATGGTTCAGATGGAAGCGCAGATATCAAAGTGTGGCAAATTATTTCCTCTTGTCCACCTTCTGAATGACGAACACAGCCAAGAATCACAGACAAGAATTCTTGTGCCACAAAAACACTCTCATCAACCATTTCAAGCAATACCTGGAAATTCGAAATGAAAAATTTAGCCCCTTTTGCTTGCAAGACATGAGTACCATTGCATATAGCTCTTCAATGGGCATGATACTGTACATGCAAGCATACAGCAAGATGTTTTGAAAGTTTCAGATGGAAGCACACATAACAAAGTGTGGAAAATATTTTCTCTTGTCCACCTTCTGAGTGATAAACACAGCCAAAAATCACAGACAAGAATTTCGGTGCCACAAAAACACTCTCATCAGCCATTTCAAGCAATACCTGAAAACTGAAAATAAAAAATTGAGCCCCTTTTATTTGCAAGACTTGAGTACCGTTGGAAATAGCCGTACAATCGGCGTGATGCTGTACATCGAAGCATACAACAAACCGTTTTTAAAGGTTCAGATAGAAGCACACAAAACAAAGTGTGGCAAATTATTTTCTCTTGTCCACTTTTTGAGTGATAAACATAGCCAAGAATCACAGACAAGATTTTTGGTGCCACAAAACTACTCTCATCAACCATTTCAAGCAATACCCGGAAACTCAAAATTAAAAATTCTGCATATTTTGTTGCGAGACATGAGCACCGTTTCAAAAAGCTGTCCAATGGGCATGATGCTGTACATGCAAGCAAACAACAAGACGTTTTGAAAGGTTCAGATGGAAGCACACAAATCAAAGTGTGGAGAATTATTTCCTGCTGTCCACCTTCTCAGTGATAAACAAAGCCAAGAATCACAGACAAGCAATTTTGAGCCAGAAAAACACTCTCATGAACCATTTCAAGCAATACATGGAAACTGAAAATAAAAACTTCAGCCCTTTTGTTTGCAAGACATTAGTACCATTGCTAATAGCTGTCCAATCGGCATGATGCTGTACATGCAAGCATACAACAAGCCGTTTTGAAAGGTTAAGATGGAAGCGCCCAAAACAAAGCGTGGAGAACTATTTCCTCTTGTCCACCTTCTGAGTGATAAACACAGCCAAGTATCACAGACCAGAATTCTCGTGCCACAATAACACTCTCATCAACCATTTCAAGATATACCTGGATACTCAAAATAAAAAATTGAGCCTCTTTTGTTTGCAAGACATGAGTACCATTGCAAATAGCTGTCCAATTGGCGTGATGCTGTGCATCGAAACATACAACAAGCCGCTTTTAAAGGTTCAGATAGAAGCACACAAAACATAGTGTGTCAAATAATTTCCTCTTGTCCACCTTCTGAGTGGTAAACACAGCCAAGTATCACAGACAAGTACTCTCGTGCCACAATAACACTCTCATCAACCATTTCAAGCAATACCTGGATACTCAAAATAAAAAAATTGAGCCTCTTTTGTTTGCAAGACATGAGTACCATTGCTAATAGCTGTCCAATGGGCATGATGCTGTAAATGCAAGCATACAACAAGACGTTTTCAAAGGTTCAGATGGAAGCGCACAAATCAAAGTGTGGAGAATTAGTTGCTCTTGTACACCTTCTGATTGATAAACAAAGCCAAGTATCAAAGACAAGAATTCTCGTGCTACAATAACACTGTCATCAACCAGTTCAAGCAATATCTGGATACTCAAAATAATAAATTGAGCCCATTTGGTTATCAAGACATGAGCACCGTTGCAATAGCTGTCCAATCGGCATGATGCTGTACATGCAAGCATACATACAACAAGCCGTTTTTATAGGTTCTGATGGAAGCGCACAAAACAAAGCGTGGAGAACTATTTCCTCTTGTTTACCTTCTGAGTGATAAACACAGCCAAGTATCACCCACGAGAATTCTTGAGCCACAAAAACACTCTCATCAAACATTTCAAGCAATACCTGGAAACTCAAAACAATAAAAATTGAGCCTCTTTAATTTGCAACACTTGAGTACAGTTGCAAATAGCTGTCCAATCGGCATGATGCTGTACATGCAAGCATAAAACAAGCCGTTTTAATGGTTCAGATAGAAGCACACAAAAAAGGTTGTGGAAAATTATATCCTTTTGTCCACCTTCTGAGTGATAAACGCAGCCAAGTATCACATACAAGAATTCTCGTGCCACAATAACACTCTCATCAGCCATTTGAAGCAATACCAGGAAACTCAAAACGGAACATTCAGCTCCTTTTGTTTGCAAGACATGAGTACCATTGCAAATAGTTGTCAAATGATCATGATGCTGTACATGCAAGCATACAAGATGATGTTTTGAAAGGTTCAGATTGAAGTGCACAAAACAAAGCGTGGAAAACTATTTCCTCTTGTCCACCTTCTGAGTGATAAACACAGCCAAGTACCGCAGACAAGCATTTTTGTGCCACAAAAGCACTCTCATTAACCGTTTCAAGCAATACATGTAAACTCAAAATGAAAAATTGAGCCCCTTTTATTTGCAAGACTTGAGTACCGTTGCAAATAGCTGTCCAATCGGCATAATCCTGCACATGCAAGCATACAAGAAGCCATTTTATTGGTTCAGATAGAAGCACACAAAACAAAGTGTTGAAAATTATTTCCTCTTGCTGACCTTCAGAGTGATAAGAACAGCCAAGTATCACAGAAAAAAATTCTTGGGCCATAAAAAAGACTCTCATTATCCATTTCAAGCAATACCTGGAAATTAAAAATAAAAAAAATTGAGCCCCATTCGTTCGCAAGACATGAGTACCATTGGAAATAGCTGTCCAATGGGCAGGATGCTGTACATGCAAGCATACAACAAGACGTTTTCTAAGCTTGCGGTGGAAGGGCACAAAACAAAGCGTGAAGAACTATTTCCTGTTGTCCACCTTATGAGTGATAAACACAGCCAAGTACCACAGACAAGCCTTTTTGAGCCACAAAAACACTCTCATGAACCATTTCAAGCAATACATGTAAAGTCAAAATGAAAAATTGAGCCCCTTTTATTTGCAAGGCATGAGTACTGTTACAAATTGCTGTCCAATCGGCATGATGTTGTACATGCAAACGTACAACAAGCCGTTTTTTAAGGTTCAGATAGAAGCACACATAACAAAGTGTGGAAAATATTTTCTCTTGTCCACCTTCCGAGTGACAAACACAGCCAAGAATCACAGACAAGATTTTTGGTGCCACAAAACTACTCTCATCAACCATTTCAAGCAATACCCGGAAACTCAAAATTAAAAATTCTGCATATTTTGTTGCGAGACATGAGTACCGTTTCAAATAGCTGTCCAATGGGCATGATGCTGTACATGCAAGCAAACAACAAGACGTTTTGAAAGGTTCAGATGGAAGCGCACAAATCAAAGTGTGGAGAATTATTTCCTGCTGTCCACCTTCTCAGTGATAAACAAAGCCAAGAATCACAGACAAGCAATATTGAGCCAGAAAAACACTCTCATGAACCATTTCAAGCAATACATGGAAACTGAAAATAAAAAGTTCAGCCCTTTTGTTTGCAAGACATTAGTACCATTGCTAATAGCTGTTCAATCGGCATGATGCTGTACATGCAAGCATACAACAAGCCGTTTTGAAAGGTTCAGATGGAAGCGCCCAAAACAAAGCGTGGAGAACTATTTCCTCTTGTCCACCTTCTGAGTGATAAACACAGCCAAGTATCACAGACAAGCATTCTTGTGCCACAAAACACTCTCATGAACCATTTTAAACAATACCTCGAAACTCAAAATAAAAAATTGAGCCCCTTTTATTTGCAAGACTTGAGTACCGTTGCAAATAGCTGTCCAATTGGCGTGATGCTGTGCATCGAAACATACAACAAGCCGCTTTTAAAGGTTCAGATAGAAGCACACAAAACATAGTGTGTCAAATAATTTCCTCTTGTCCACCTTCTGAGTGGTAAACACAGCCAAGTATCACAGACCAGAATTCTCGTGCCACAATAACACTCTCATCAACCATTTCAAGCAATACCTGGATACTCAAAATAAAACAATTGAGCCTCTTTTGTTTGCAAGACATGAGTACCATTGCTAAAAACTGTCCAATCGGCATGATGCTGTACATGCATGCATACAACAAGACCTTTTGAAAGGTTCAGATGGAAGTGCACAAATCAAAGCGCGAAGAATTAGTTCCTCTTGTCCACCTTCCGAGTGATAAACACAGCCAAGTATCACAGACAAGCATTCTTGTGCCACAAAACACTCTCATGAACCATTTTAAACAATACCTCGAAACTCAAAATAAAAAATTGAGCCCCTTTTATTTGCAAGACTTGAGTACCGTTGCAAATAGCTGTCCAATTGGCGTGATGCTGTGCATCGAAACATACAACAAGCCGCTTTTAAAGGTTCAGATAGAAGCACACAAAACATAGTGTGTCAAATAATTTCCTCTTGTCCACCTTCTGAGTGGTAAACACAGCCAAGTATCACAGACAAGTATCCTCGTGCCACAATAACACTCTCATCAACCATTTCAAGCCATACCTGGATACTCAAAATAAAAAAAATTGAGCCTCTTTTGTTTGCAAGACATGAGTACCATTGCTAATAGCTGTCCAATGGGCATGATGCTGTAAATGCAAGCATACAACAAGACGTTTTTAAAGGTTCAGATGGAAGCGCACAAATCAAAGTGTGGAGAATTACTTCCTCTTGTACACCTTCTGATTGATAAACAAAGCTAAGTATCAAAGAAAAGAATTCTCGTGCTACAATAACACTGTCATCAACCAGTTCAAGCAATACCTGGATACTCAAAATAAAAAAATTGAGCCCATTTGGGTATCAAGACATGAGCACCGTTGCAAATAGCTGTCCAATCGGCATGATGCTGTACATGCAAGCATACATACAACAAGCCGTTTTTATAGGTTCTGATGGAAGCGCACAAAACAAAGCGTGGAGAACTATATCCTCTTGTTTACCTTCTGAGTGATAAACACAGCCAAGTATCACCCACGAGAATTCTTGAGCCACAAAAACACTCTCATCAATCATTTCAAGCAATACCTGAAAACTCAAAACAATAAAAATTGAGCCTCTTTAATTTGCAACACTTGAGTACAGTTGCAAATAGCTTTCCAATCGGCATGATGCTGTACATGCAAGCATAAAACAAGCCGTTTTAATGGTTCAGATAGAAGCACACAAAAAAGGTTGTGGAAAATTATTTCCTTTTGTCCACCTTCTGAGTGATAAACGCAGCCAAGTATCACATACAAGAATTCTCGTGCCACAATAACACTCTCATCAGCCATTTGAAGCAATACCAGGAAACTCAAAACGAACCATTCAGCTCCTTTTGTTTGCAAGACATGAGTACCATTGCAAATAGTTGTCAAATGATCATAATGCTGTACATGCAAGCATACAAGATGATGTTTTGAAAGGTTCAGGTTGAAGCGCACAAAACAAAGCGTGGAGAACAATTTCCTCTTGTCCACCTTCTGAGTGATAATTACAGGCAAGTATCACAGACAAGCATTCTTGTGCCACAAAAGCACTCTCATGAACCATTTCAAGCAATACCTGGAAACTCAAAATGAAAAATTGAGCCACTTTTGTTTGCAAGACGTGAGTACCTTTGCAAATAGCTGTCCAATCGGCATGATCCTGTACATGCAAGCATACAAGAAGCCATTTTATAGGTTCAGGTTGAAACACACAAAACAAAGTGTGGAAAATTATTTCCTCTTGTCAACCTTCTGAGAGATAACCACAGCCAAGTATCACTGACAAGAATTCTTCTGCCACATAAACACTCTCGTCAACCAGTTCAAGCAATACCCGGAAACTCAAAATGAAAACTAGAGCCCCTTTTGTTTGCAAGACATTAGTACCATTGCAAATATCTGTTCAATGGGCATGATGCTGTACATGCAAGCATACAACAAGCCGTTTTGAAAAGTTCAGATGGAAGCGCACAAAACAAAGTGTGGAAAACTATTTCCCTTTGTCCACCTTCTAAATGATGAACACAAACAAGAATTTTTGTGCAACAAAAAACACTCTCATCAACCATTTCAAGCAATCCCCAGAAACTCAAAATGAAAAATAGAGCCCATTTTGTTGGCAAGACTTGAGTACCCTTGCAAATAGCGGTCCAATCGTCATGATCCTGTACATGCAAGCATACAAGAAGCCGTTTTATTGGTTCAGATAGAAGCACACAAAACAAAGTGTGGAAAATTATTTCCTCTTGTCGACCTTCTGAGTGATAAAAACAGCCAAGTATCACAGACAAGCATTCTTGTGACACAAAATCACTCTCATGAACCATATCAAGCAATTCATGGAAACTCATAACAAAAAATTGAGCCCCTTTTGTTTGCAAGACATGAGTACCATTGCAAATAGCTGTCCCATGGGCATGATGCTGTACATGCAAGCATACAACAAGACGTTTTGAAAGGTTCAGATGGAAGCACACAATTCAAAGTGTGGAGAACAATTTCCTCTGGTCCACCTTGTGAGTGATAAACACAGCCAAGTATCACAGACAAGCATTTTTGTGCCACAAAAACACTCTCATGAACCATTTCAAACATGACCTGGAACCTCAAAATGAAACTTTCAGCCCCTTTTATTTGCAAGACTTGAGTACTGTTGCAAATAACTGTCCAATAGGCAAGATCCTGTACATGCAAGCATACAAGAAGCCGTTTTAATGGTTCATGTTGAAACACACAAAAACAAAGTGTGGAAAATATTTCCTCTTGTCAACCTTCTGAGAGATAAACACAGCCAAGTATCACAGACAAGAATTCTTCTGCCACAAAAACACTCTCATCAACCAGTTCAAGCAATACCTGGAAACTCAAAATGAAAAACTGAGCCCGTTTTGTTTGCAAGACTTGAGTACCATTGTAAATAGCTGTCCAAAGGGCAGGATGCTGTACATGCAAGCATACAACAAGAGGTTTTGTAATGTTCAGATGGAAGCGCACAAAACAAAGCGTGAAGAACTATTTCCTGTTGTCCACCTTTTGAGTGATAAACGCAGCCAAGTATCACAGACAAGCATTCTTGTGCCACAAGAACACGCTCACGAACATTTCAAGCAATACCTGGAAACTCAAAATAAAAATTTGAGCCCCTTTTGTTTGCAAGACTTGAGTACCGTTGCAAATAGCTGTTCAATTGGCGTGATGATGTACACCGAAGCATACAACAAGCCGTTTTTAATGGTTCAGATGGAAGCGCAGATATCAAAGTGTGGCAAATTATTTCCTCTTGTCCACCTTCTGAATGACGAACACAGCCAAGAATCACAGACAAGAATTCTTGTGCCACAAAAACACTCTCATCAACCATTTCAAGCAATACCTGGAAATTCGAAATGAAAAATTTAGCCCCTTTTGTTTGCAAGACATGAGTACCATTGCATATAGCTCTTCAATGGGCATGATACTGTACATGCAAGCATACAGCAAGATGTTTTGAAAGTTTCAGATGGAAGCACACATAACAAAGTGTGGAAAATATTTTCTCTTGTCCACCTTCTGAGTGATAAACACAGCCAAGTATCACAGACCAGAAATCTCGTGCCACAATAACACTCTCATCAACCATTTCAAGCAATACCTGGATACTCAAAATAAAAAATTGAGCCTCTTTTGTTTGCAAGACATGAGTACCATTGCAAATAGCTGTCCAATTGGCGTGATGCTGTGCATCGAAACATACAACAAGCCGCTTTTAAAGGTTCAGATAGAAGCACACAAAACATAGTGTGTCAAATAATTTCCTCTTGTCCACCTTCTGAGTGGTAAACACAGCCAAGTATCACAGACAAGTACTCTCGTGCCACAATAACACTCTCATCAACCATTTCAAGCAATACCTGGATACTCAAAATAAAAAAATTGAGCCTCTTTTGTTTGCAAGACATGAGTACCATTGCTAATAGCTGTCCAATGGGCATGATGCTGTAAATGCAAGCATACAACAAGACGTTTTCAAAGGTTCAGATGGAAGCGCACAAATCAAAGTGTGGAGAATTAGTTGCTCTTGTACACCTTCTGATTGATAAACAAAGCCAAGTATCAAAGACAAGAATTCTCGTGCTACAATAACACTGTCATCAACCAGTTCAAGCAATACCTGGATACTCAAAATAAAAAATTGAGCCCATTTGGTTATCAAGACATGAGCACCGTTGCAAATAGCTGTCCAATCGGCATGATGCTGTACATGCAAGCATACATACAACAAGCCGTTTTTATAGGTTCTGATGGAAGCGCACAAAACAAAGCGTGGAGAACTATTTCCTCTTGTTTACCTTCTGAGTGATAAACACAGCCAAGTATCACCCACGAGAATTCTTGAGCCACAAAAACACTCTCATCAACCATTTCAAGCAATACCTGGAAACTCAAAACAATAAAAATTGAGCCTCTTTAATTTGCAACACTTGAGTACAGTTGCAAATAGCTGTCCAATCGGCATGATGCTATACATGCAAGCATAAAACAAGCCGTTTTAATGGTTCAGATAGAAGCACACAAAAAAGGTTGTGGAAAATTATATCCTTTTGTCCACCTTCTGAGTGATAAACGCAGCCAAGTATCACATACAAGAATTCTCGTGCCACAATAACACTCTCATCAGCCATTTGAAGCAATACCAGGAAACTCAAAACGGAACATTCAGCTCCTTTTGTTTGCAAGACATGAGTACCATTGCAAATAGTTGTCAAATGATCATGATGCTGTACATGCAAGCATACAAGATGATGTTTTGAAAGGTTCAGATTGAAGTGCACAAAACAAAGCGTGGAGAACAATTTCCTCTTGTCCACCTTCTGAGTGATAAATACAGCCAAGTATCACAGACAAGCATTCTTGTGCCACAAAAGCACTCTCATGAACCATTTCAAGCAATACCTGGAAACTCAACATAAAACTTTGAGCCCCTTTTATTTGCAAGACTTGATTACTGTTGCAAATAGCTGTCCAATCGGCATGATCCTGTACATGCAAGCATACAACAAGATGTTTTGAAAGGTTCAGATAGAAGCACACAAAAGAAAGCGTGGAAAACTATTTCCTCTTGTCCACCTTCTGAGTGATAAACACAGCCAAGTACCGCAGACAAGCATTTTTGTGCCACAAAAGCACTCTCATTAACCGTTTCAAGCAATACATGTAAACTCAAAATGAAAAATTGAGCCCCTTTTATTTGCAAGACTTGAGTACCGTTGCAAATAGCTGTCCAATCGGCATAATCCTGCACATGCAAGCATACAAGAAGCCATTTTATTGGTTCAGATAGAAGCACACAAAACAAAGTGTTGAAAATTATTTCCTCTTGCTGACCTTCAGAGTGATAAGAACAGCCAAGTATCACAGAAAAAAATTCTTGGGCCATAAAAAAGACTCTCATTATCCATTTCAAGCAATACCTGGAAATTAAAAATAAAAAAAATTGAGCCCCATTCGTTCGCAAGACATGAGTACCATTGGAAATAGCTGTCCAATGGGCAGGATGCTGTACATGCAAGCATACAACAAGACGTTTTCTAAGCTTGCGGTGGAAGGGCACAAAACAAAGCGTGAAGAACTATTTCCTGTTGTCCACCTTATGAGTGATAAACACAGCCAAGTACCACAGACAAGCCTTTTTGAGCCACAAAAACTCTCTCATGAACCATTTCAAGCAATACATGTAAAGTCAAAATGAAAAATTGAGCCCCTTTTATTTGCAAGGCATGAGTACTGTTACAAATTGCTGTCCAATCGGCATGATGTTGTACATGCAAACGTACAACAAGCCGTTTTTTAAGGTTCAGATAAAAGCACACATAACAAAGTGTGGAAAATATTTTCTCTTGTCCACCTTCCGAGTGAGAAACACAGCCAAGAATCACAGACAAGATTATTGGTGCCACAAAACTACTCTCATCAACCATTTCAAGCAATACCCGGAAACTCAAAATTAAAAATTCTGCATATTTTGTTGCGAGACATGAGTACCGTTTCAAATAGCTGTCCAATGGGCATGATGCTGTACATGCAAGCAAACAACAAGACGTTTTGAAAGGTTCAGATGGAAGCGCACAAATCAAAGTGTGGAGAATTATTTCCTGCTGTCCACCTTCTCAGTGATAAACAAAGCCAAGAATCACAGACAAGCAATTTTGAGCCAGAAAAACACTCTCATGAACCATTTCAAGCAATACATGGAAACTGAAAATAAAAACTTCAGCCCTTTTGTTTGCAAGACATTAGTACCTTTGCTAATAGCTGTCCAATCGGTATGATGCTGTACATGCAAGCATACAACAAGCCGTTTTGAAAGGTTCAGATGGAAGCGCCCAAAACAAAGCGTGGAGAACTATTTCCTCTTGTCCACCTTCTGAGTGATAAACACAGCCAAGTATCACAGACAAGCATTCTTGTGCCACAAAAACACTCTCATGAACCATTTTAAACAATACCTCGAAACTCAAAATAAAAAATTGAGCCCCTTTTATTTGCAAGACTTGAGTACCGTTGCAAATAGCTGTCCAATTGGCGTGATGCTGTGCATCGAAACATACAACAAGCCGCTTTTAAAGGTTCAGATAGAAGCACACAAAACATAGTGTGTCAAATAATTTCCTCTTGTCCACCTTCAGAGTGGTAAACACAGCCAAGTATCACAGACAAGTATCCTCGTGCCACAATAACACTCTCATCAACCATTTCAAGTCATACCTGGATACTCAAAATAAAAAAAATTGAGCCTCTTTTGTTTGCAAGACATGAGTACCATTGCTAATAGCTGTCCAATGGGCATGATGCTGTAAATGCAAGCATACAACAAGACGTTTTTAAAGGTTCAGATGGAAGCGCACAAATCAAAGTGTGGAGAATTACTTCCTCTTGTACACCTTCTGATTGATAAACAAAGCTAAGTATCAAAGAAAAGAATTCTCGTGCTACAATAACACTGTCATCAACCAGTTCAAGCAATACCTGGATACTCAAAATAAAAAAATTGAGCCCATTTGGGTATCAAGACATGAGCACCGTTGCAAATAGCTGTCCAATCGGCATGATGCTGTACATGCAAGCATACATACAACAAGCCGTTTTTATAGGTTCTGATGGAAGCGCACAAAACAAAGCGTGGAGAACTATATCCTCTTGTTTACCTTCTGAGTGATAAACACAGCCAAGTATCACAGACAAGAATTCTTTTGCCACAAAAACACTCTCATCAACCAGTTCAAGAAATACCGGGAAACTCAAAATAAAAAATTGAGCCCCTTTTATTTGGAAGACTTGAGTACCGTTGCAAATAGCTGTCCAATCGGCATGATGCTGTACATGCAAGCGTAAAACAAGCCGTTTTTAAAGGTTCAGGTAGAAGCACACAAAACAAAGTGTGGAAAATATTTTCTCTTGTCCACCTTCTGAGTGATAAACACAGCCGAAAATCACAGACAAGAATTTTGGTGCCATAAAAACACTCTCAACAGCCATTTCAAGCAAAACCTGGAAACACAAAATAAAAAATTGAGCCCGTTTTATTTGAAAGACTTGAGTACCGTTGCAAATAGCTGTACAATCGGCCTGATGCTGTACATCGAAGCATACAACAAACTGTTTTTAAAGGTTCAGATAGAAGCACACAAAACAAAGTGTGGCAAATTATTTTCTCTTGTCCACCTTTTGAGTGATTAACATAGCCAAGAATCACAGACAAGATTTTTGGTGCCACAAAACTACTCTCATCAACCATTTATAGCAATACCTGGAAACTCAAAATAAAAAATTCTGCATATTTTGTTGCGAGACATGAGTACCGTTTCAAATAGCTGTCCAATGGGCATGATGCTGTACATGCAAGCAAACAACAAGACGTTTTGAAAGGTTCAGATGGAAGCGCACAAATCAAAGTGTGGAGAATTATTTCCTGCTGTCCACCTTCTCAGTGATAAACAAAGCCAAGAATAACAGACAAGCAATTTTGAGCCAGAAAAACACTCATGAACCAATTCAAGCAATACATTGAAACTGAAAATAAAAACTTCAGCCCTTTTATTTGCAAGACATTAGTACCATTGCTAATAGCTGTCCAATCGGCGTGATGCTGTACATGCAAGCATACAACAAGCCGTTTTGAAAGGTTCAGATGGAAGCGCCCAAAACAAAGCGTGGAGAACTATTTCCTCTTGTCCACCTTCTGAGTGATAAACACAGCCAAGTATCACAGACAAGAATTCTTTTGCCACAAAAACACTCTCATCAACCTGTTCAAGAAATACCGGGAAACTGAAAATAAAAAATTGAGCCCCTTTTATTTGCAAGACTTGAGTACCGTTGCAAATAGCTGTCCAATCGGCATGATGCTGTACATCGAAGCATACAACAAACCGTTTTTAAAGGTTCAGATAGAAGCACAGAAAACAAAGTGTGGCAAATTATTTTCTCTTGTCCACCGTTTGAGTGATAAACATAGCCAAGAATCACAGACAAGATTTTTGGTGCCACAAAACTACTCTCATCAACCATTTAGAGCAATACCCGGAAACTCAAAATTAAAAATTCTGCATATTTTGTTGCGAGACATGAGTACCGTTTAAAATAGCTGTCCAATGGGCATGATGCTGTACATGCAAGCAAACAACAAGACGTTTTGAAAGGTTCAGACGGAAGCACACAAATCAAAGTGTGGAGAATTATTTCCTGCTGTACACCTCCTCAGTGATAAACAAAGCCAAGAATCACAGACAAGCAATTTTGAGCCAGAAAAACACTCTCATGAACCAATTCAAGCACTACATGGAAACTGAAAATAAAAACTTCCGCCCTTTTGTTTGCAAGACATTAGTACCATTGCTAATAGCTGTCCAATCGGCATGATGCTGTACATGCAAGCATACAACAAGCCGTTTTGAAAGGTTCAGATGGAAGCGCCCAAAACAAAGCGTGGAGAACTATTTCCTCTTGTCCACCTTCTGAGTGATAAACACAGCCAAGTATCACAGACCAGAATTCTCGTGCCACAATAACACTCTCATCAACCATTTCAAGCAATACCTGGATACTCAAAATAAAAAATTGTGCCTCTTTTGTTTGCAAGACATGAGTACCATTGCTAAAAATGTCCAATCGGCATGATGCTGTACATGCAAGCATACAACAAGACCTTTTGAAAGGTTCAGATGGAAGTGCACAAATAAAAGCGCGAAGAATTAGTTCCTCTTGTCCACCTTCCGAGTGATAAACACAGCCAAGTATCACAGACAAGCATTCTTGTGCCACAAAAACACTCTCATGAACCTTTTTAAACAATACCTCGAAACTGAAAATAAAAAATTGAGCCGCTTTTATTTGCAAGACTTGAGTACCGTTGCAAATAGCTGTCCAATTGGCGTGATGCTGTGCATCGAAACATACAACAAGCCGCTTTTAAAGGTTCAGATAGAAGCACACAAAACATAGTGTGTCAAATAATTTCCTCTTGTCCACCTTCTGAGTGGTAAACACAGCCAAGTATCACAGACAAGTATCCTCGTGCCACAATAACACTCTCATCAACCATTTCAAGCAATACCTGGATACTCAAAATAAAAAAATTGAGCCTCTTTTGTTTGCAAGACATGAGTACCATTGCTAATAGCTGTCCAATGGGCATGATGCTGTAAATGCAAGCATACAACAAGACGTTTTTAAAGGTTCAGATGGAAGCGCACAAATCAAAGTGTGGAGAATTAGTTCCTCTTGTACACCTTCTGATTGATAAACAATGCCAAGTATCAAAGACAAGAATTCTCGTGCTACAATAACACTGTCATCAACCAGTTCAAGCAATACCTGGATACTCAAAATAAAAAATTGAGCCTATTTGGTTATCAAGACATGAGCACCGTTGCAAATAGCTGTCCAATCGGCATGATGCTGTACATGCAAGCATACATACAACAAGCCGTTTTTATAGGTTCTGATGGAAGCGCACAAAACAAAGCGTGGAGAACTATTTCCTCTTGTTTACCTTCTGAGTGATAAACACAGCCAAGTATCACCCACGAGAATTCTTGAGCCACAAGAACACTCTCATCAACCATTTCAAGCAATACCTGGAAACTCAAAACAATAAAAATTGAGCCTCTTTAATTTGCAACACTTGAGTACAATTGAAAATAGCTGTCCAATCGGCATGATGCTGTACATGCAAGCATAAACAAGCCGTTTTAATGGTTCAGATAGAAGCACACAAAAAAGGTTGTGGAAAATTATTTCCTTTTTTCCACCTTCTGAGTGATAAACGCAGCCAAGTATAACATACAAGAATTCTCGTGCCACAATAACACTCTCATCAGCCATTTGAAGCAATACATGAAAACTGAAAATAAAAAATTCAGTCCCTTTTGTTTATAAGACATTAGTACCATTGCTAATAGCTGTCCAATCGGCATGATGTTGTACATGCAAGCATACAACAAGCCGTTTTGAAAGCTTGAGATAGAAGCACACGAAAGAATCTGTGGAAAACTATTTCCTCTTGTCCACCTTCTGAGTGATAAACACAGCCAAGTACCACAGACAAGCATTTTTGTGCCACAAAAGCACTCTCATTAACCGTTTCAAGCAACACCTGGAAACTCAAAATAAAACTTTGAGCCCCTTTTATTTGCAAGACTTGAGTACCGTTGCAAATAGCTGTCCAATCGGCATGATGTTGTACATGCAAGCATACAACAAGCCGTTTTGAAAGCTTGAGATAGAAGCACACGAAAGAATGTGTGGAAAACTATTTCCTCTTGTCCACCTTCTGAGTGATAAACACAGCCAAGTACCACAGACAAGCATTTTTGTGCCACAAAAGCACTCTCATTAACGGTTTCAAGCAACACCTGGAAACTCAAAATAAAACTTTGAGCCCCTTTTATTTGCAAGACTTGAGTACCGTTGCAAATAGCTGTCCAATCGGCATGATGCTGTACATGCAAGCATACAACAAGCCGTTTTGAAAGCTTGAGATAGAAGCACACAAAAGAAAGTGTGGAAAACTATTTCCTCTTGTCCACCTTCTGAGTAATAAACACAGCCAAGTATCACAAAGAAGAATTCTCGTGCCACAATAAAACTCTCATCAACCATTTCAAGCAGTACCTGGATACTCAAAATAAAAAAATTGAGCCCATTTTTTTGCAAGACATGAGTACCATTGCAAATAGTTGTCAAATGATCATGATGCTGTACATGCAAGCATACAAGATGATGTTTTGGAAGGTTAAGATGGAAGCACACAAAACAAAGCGTGAAGATCTATTTCCTCTTGTCCACCTTCTGACTGATAAACACAGCCAAGTATTACAGACAAGCATTCTTGTGCCCCAAAAACACTCTTATCTACCATTTCAAGCAATACCTGGATACTCAAAACAAAAAATTGAGCCCCTTTTTTGCAACACTTGAGTACAGTTGCAAATAGCTGTCCAATCGGCATGATGCTGTACATGCAAGCATACAACAAGATGTCTTTAAAGGTTCAGATGAAAGCGCACAAAACAAAACGTGGAGAACTATTTCCTCTTGTCGACCTTCTGAGTGATAAACTCAGCCAAGTATTACAGACAAGCTTTCTTGTGCCACAAAAACACTCTAATAAACCATTTCAAGCAATACCCGGAAACTCAAAACAAAAATTTTGCCAATTTTGTTTGCAGGACATGGGTACCATTGCTAATAGCTGTCCAATCGGCATGATGCTGTACATGCAAGCCTACAACAAGCCGTTTGGCAAGATTGAGATAGAAGCACACAAAACAAAGTGTGGCAAACTATTTCCTCTTGTCCACCTTCCGAGTGATAAACACAGCCAAGTATCACACACAAAAACTCTTGTGCCACAAAAACACTCTCATCAACCTTTTCAAGCAATACCTGACACCTCAAAATAAAAAAAATTGAGCCCCTTTTATTTCCAAAACTTGAGTACAGTTGCAAATAGCTGTCCAATCGGCATGATGCTGTACATGCAAGCATAAAACAAGCCGTTTTAATCGTTCAGATAGAAGCACACAGAAAAGAGTGTGAAAAATTATTTCCCCTTGTCCACGTTCTGAGTGATATACAGAGCCAAGTATCAAAGACGAGAATTCTGGTGCCACGAAAACACTCTCATCAACCATTTCAAGCATTACCTGGATACTCAAAATAAAAAATTCAACCCCCTTTGTTTGCAAGACATGAGTACCATTGCTAATAGCTGTCCAATCGACATGATGCTGTACATGCAACCATACAACAAGCCGTTTTGAAAGGTTCTGATAGAAGCACACAAAACAAAGTGTGGCAAATTATTTCCTCTTGTCCACCTTCTGAGTGATAAACACAGCCAATTATCACAGACAACATTTTCGGTGCCACAAAAACACTCTCATCAGTCATTTCAAGCAATACCCGGAAACTTAAAATAAACATTGAGCCCATTTTGTTTTCAATACATTAGTACCGTTGCAGTAAGCTCTCCAATGGGCATGATGCTGTAAACGCAAGCATACAACAAGACGTTTTGAAAGTTTCAGATGGAAGCGCACAAATGAAAGTGTGGAAAATTAGTTCCTCTTGTCCACCTTCGAAGTGATAAACATAGCCAAGTATCACAGACAAGAATTCTTGTGCCACAAAAACACTCTCATCAAGCATTTCAAGCAATACCTCGAAACTCAGAATGAAACATTCAGCTCCTTTTGTTGGCAAGACATGAGTACCATTGCAAATAAATGTCAATTGAGAATGATGCTGTACATGCAAGCATACAACAAGATGTTTTGAAAGGTTCAGATGAAAGCGCACAAAACAAAGCGTGGAGAAAGATCTCCTCTTGTCCACCTTCTGAGTTATAAACACAGCCAAGTATTACAGACAAGCATTCTTGTGCCACAAAAACACTCTCATCAACCATTTCAAGCAATACTCAGAAACTCAAAATGAAAAATTGAGCCCAATTTGTTTGCAACACTTGAGTACAGTTGCAAATAGCTGTCCGAATAGCATGATGCTGTACATGCAAGCATAAAACAAGCCGTTTTATAGGTTCAGATACAAGCAAACAAAACAGGGTGTGGAACATTATTTCCTTTAGTCCACCACCTGAGTGATAAACACAGCGAAGTATCACAGACAAGAATTTTCGTGCCACTATAACACTCTACAACCATTCCAAGCAATACCCGGAAACTCAAAATGAAAAATTGAGCCCATTTTGTTTGCAAGACATTAGTACCGTTGCAAATAGCGGTCCCATGGACATGATGCTGTAAATGCAAGCATACATCAAGACGTTTTGAAAGGTTCAAATGGAAGTGCACAAATCAAATTGTGGAGAATTAGTTCCCCTTGTCCACCTTCTGAGTGATAAACACAGCCAAGTATCACAGACAAGAATTCTTGTGCCACAATAACCCTCTCATCAATCATTTCAAGCAATACCTCGAAACTCAAAATAAAAAATTGAGCCTCTTTTGTTTGCAAGACTTGAGTACCATTGCTAAAAACTGTCCAATCGGCATGATGCTGTACATGCAAGCATACAACAAGACCTTTTGAAACGTTCAGATGGAAGTGCGCAAATCAAAGCGCGAACAATTAGTTCCTCTTGTCCACCTTCTGACTGATAAACAAAGCCAAGTATCACAGACAAGAATTCTTGTGCCACAAAAACACTCTCATCAACCATTTCAAGCAATACCCGGAAACTCAAAATGAAAAATTGAGCCCATTTTGTTTGCAACACATTAGTACCGTTGCAAATAGCTGTCCTATGGACATGATGCTGTAAATGCAAGCATACAACAAGACGTTTTGAAAGGTTCAGATGAAAGCGCACAAATCAAAGTGTGGAGAATTAGTTCCTCTTGTCCACTTTCTGAGTGATAAACATAGCCAAGTATCTCAGTCGAGAATTCTTGTGCCACAAAAACACTCTCATCAACCATTTCAAGCAATACCTCGAAACTCAAAATGAAACATTCAGCTCCTTTTGTTCGCAAGACATGAGTACCAGTGCAAAAAAATGTCAAATGAGAATGATGCTGTACATGCAAGCATACAACAAGATGTTTTGAAAGGTTCAGACGGACGCGCACAAAACATAGCATGGAGAAATATTTCCTCTTCTTCACCTTCTGAGTGATAACCACAGCCAAGTATTACAGACAAGCATTCTTGTGCCACAAAAACACTCTCATCAACCATTTCAAGCAATACCCGGAAACTCAAATTCAAAACTGAGCCCATTTGATTATCAAGACATGAGTACCGTTGCAAATAGCTGTCCAATCGGCATGATGCTGTACATGCAAGCATACAACAAGACGTGTTGAAAGGTTCAGATGGAAGCGCACAAATCAAAGTGCGGAAAATTAGTTCCTCTTGTCCACCTTCTGAGTGATAAACATAGCCAAGTATCACAGACAAGCATTCTTGTGCCACAAAAACACTCTAATTAACCATTTCAAGCAATACATAGAAACTCAAATTAAAAGCTGAACCCATTTGGTTATCAAGACATGAGTACCGTTGCAAATAGCTGTCCAATCGGCATGATGCTGTACATGCAAGCATACAACAAGCCGTTTTAATGGTTCGGATAGAAGCACACAAAACAGAGTGTAGAAAATTATCTCCACTTGACCACCTTCAGAGTAATAAACACAGCCAAGTATCAAAGACAAGAATTCTTGTGCCACAAAAACACTCTCATCAACCATTTCAAGCAATACCCGGAAAATCAAAATGAAAATATGAGCCCATTTTGTTTGCAAGACATTAGTACCATTGCTAATAGCTGTCCAATCGGCATGATGCTGTAAATACAAGCATACAAGACGTTTTGAAAGGTTCAGATGAAAGCGCACAAATCAAAGTGCGGAGAATTAGTTCCTCTTGTCCACCTTCTGAGTGATAAACAAGCCAAGTATCACAGACAAGAATTCATGTGCCACAAAAGCACTCTCATTAACCATTTAAAGCAATACCTAGATACTCAAAATAAAAAATTGAGCCCCTTTTGTTTGCAAGACATGAGTACCATTGCTAATAGCTGTCCAATCGGCATGATGCTGTACATGCAAGCATACAACAAGCCGTTTTGAAAGGTTCTGACAGAAGCACACAAAACAAAGTGTGGCAATATATTTAGCTTGTCCACCTTCTGAGTGATAAACACAGCCAAGTATCACAGACAACAATTTCGGTGCCACAAAAGCAATCTCATCAACCATTTCAAGCAATACCTGGAAACTCAAAATGAGACATTCAGCTTCTTTTGTTTGCAAGACATGAGTAATATTGCAAATAGTTGTCAAATGATCATGATGCCATACATGCAAGCATACAAGAAGATGTTTTGAAAGGTTCAGATGGAAGCGCACGAAACAAAGCGTGGAGAACAATTTCCTCTTGTCCACGTTCTGAGTGACAAACACAGCCAAGTATTACAGACAAGCATTCTTGTGCCACAAAAACACTCTCATGAACCGTTTCAAGCAATACATGGAAACTGAAAATAAAAACTTCAGCCCCTTTTGTTTGTAAGATATTAGTACCATTGCTAATAGCTGTCCAATCGGCATGATGCTGTACATGCAAGCATACAACAAGCCGTTTTGAAAGGTTGAGATAGAAGAACACAAAACACAGTGTAGAAAATTATTTCCTCTTGTCCACCATCTGAGTGATAAACACAGCCCAGTATCACAGACAAGAATTCTTGTGCCACAAAAACACTCTTATCAACCATTTCGAGCAACACCCGGAAACTCAAAATGGAAAATTGAGCCCATTTTGTTTGCAAGACTTGAGTACAGTTGCAAGTAGCTGTCCGATCGGCGTGATGCTGTACAATCAAGCATAAAACAAGCCGTTTTAATGGTTCAGATAGAAGCACACAAAACAGAGTGTGGAAAATTATTTCCTCTTGTGCACCATCTGAGTGATAAACACAGCCAAGAATCACAGACAAGAATTCTCGTGCCACAATAACACTCTCATCAACTATTTCAAGCAATACCTGGATACTCAAAATAAAAAATTGAGCCTCTTTTGTTTGCAAGACATGAGTACCATTGCTAATAGCTGTCTAATCGGCATGACGCTGTACATGCAAGCATACAACAAGCCGCTTTGAAAGGTTGAGATACAAGCACACAAAACAAAGTGTGGCAAATTATTTCCTCTTGCCCACCTTCTGAGTGATAAACATAGCCAAGTATCAAAGACAAGAATTCTTGTGCCACAAAAACACTCTCATCAACTATTTCAAACAATACCCGGAAAATCAAAATGAAAATATGAGCCCATTTTGTTTGCAAGACATTAGTACCGTTGCAAATAGCTGTCGAATAGGCATGAGGCTGTAAATGCAAGCATACAAGACGTTTTGAAAGGTTCAGATGGAAGCGCACAAATCAAAGTGCGGAGAATTAGTTCCTCTTGTCCACCTTCTGAGTGATAAACATAGCCAAGTATCACAGACAAGCATTCTTGTGTCACAAAAACACTCTCAATAACCATTTCAAGCAATACCCGGAGACTGAAAATGAAAAATTGAGCCCATTTTGTTTGCAAGACTTGAGTACAGTTGCAAATTGCTGTCCAATCGGCATGATGCTGTACATGCAAGCATACAACAAGATGTTTCGAAAGCTTCAGATAGAAGCACACAATACAAAGCGTGGAGAACTATTTCCTCTTGTCCACCTTCTGAGTGATAAACACAACCAAGTATCACAGACAAGAATTCTTGTGCCACAAAAACACTCTCGTCAACCATTTCAAGCATTACCTGGAAACTCAAAATGAAACATACAGCTCTTTTTGTTTGCAAGACATGAGTAATATTGCAAATAGTTGTCAAATGAGCATGATGCTGTACATGCAAGCATACAACAAGATGTTTCGAAAGCTTCAGATAGAAGCACACAATACAAAGCGTGGAGAACTATTTCCTCTTGTCCACCTTCTGAGTGATAAACACAACCAAGTATCACAGACAACAACTTTTGTGCCACAAAAACACTCTCATCAACCATTTCAAGCAATACCCGGAAACTCAAAATGAAAAATTGAGCCCAATTTGTTTGCAAGACATTAGTATCATTGAAAATAGCTGTCCTATGGACATGATGCTGTAAATGCAAGCATACAACAAGACGTTTTGAAAGGTTCAGATGGAAGTGCACAAATCAAATTGTGGAGAATTAGTTCCCCTTGTCCATTTTCTGAGTGATAAACACAGCCAAGTATCACAGACAAGAATTCTTGTGCCAAAATAACCCTCTCATCAACCATTTCAAGCAATACCTGGAAACTCAAAATGAAACATTCCGCTCCTTTTCTTTCCAAGACATGAGTACCAATGCAAATAGCTGTCAAATGACCATGATGCTGTTCATTCAAGCATACAAGAAGATGTTTTGAAAGGTTCAGATGGAAGCGCACAAAACAAAGCATAGACAACAATTTCCTCTTGTCCACCTTCTGAGTGATAAACACTGCCAAGTATTACAGACAAGCATTCTTGTGCCACAAAAACACTCATGAACCATTTCAAGCAATACATAGAAACTGAAAATAAAAAATTCAGCCCCTTTTAATTGTAAGACATTAGTACCATTGCTAATAGCTGTCCAACCGGCATGATGCTCTACATGCAAGCATAACACAAGCCGTTTTGGAAGGCTGAGATAGAAGCACACAAAACAGAGTATTAAAAATTATTTCCTCTTGTCCACCATCTGAGTGATAAACACAGCCAAGTATCACAGACAAGAATTCTTGTGCCACAAAAACACTCTCATCAACCTTTCAAGCAATACCCGGAAACTCAAAATGAAGAATTGAGCCCATTTTCTTTGCAAGACTTGAGTACAGTTGCAAATAGCTGCCCAATCGGCGTGATGCTGTACAAGCAAACATAAAACAAGCCGTTTTATTGGTTCAGATAGAAGCACACAAAACAGAGTGTGAAAAATTATTTCTCTTGTCCACCTCTGAGTGATAAACACAGCCAAGTATCACAGACAAGAATTCTCGTGCCGCAATAACACTCTCATCAACCATTTCAAGCAATACCTGGATACTCAAAATAAAAAATTGAGCCTCTTTTGTTTGCAAGACATTAGTACCATTGCTAAAAGCTGTCAAGTCGGCATGATGCTGTACATGCAAGCGTAAAACAAGCCGTTTTGAAAGGTTCAGATAGAAGCACACAGAACAGAGTGTGGAAAATTATTTCCTGTTGTCCACCTTCTGAGTGATAAACACAGCCAAGTATTACAGACAAGCATTCTTCTGCCAGAAAAACACTCTCATCAACCATTTCAAGCAATACAAGGAAACTCAAATTAAAAATTGAGCCCATTTGGTTATTCAGACATGAGTACCGTTGCAAATAGCTGTCCAATCGGCATGATGCTGTACATGCAAGCATACAAGAAGATGTTTTGAAAGGTTCAGATGGAAGCGCACAAATCAAAGTGCGGAGAATTAGTTCCACTTGTCCACCTTCTGAGTGATAAACATAGCCAAGTATCACAGGCAAGAATTCTTGTGCCACAAAAACACTCTCATCAACCATTTCAAACAATACCCGGAAAATCAAAATGAAACATTCAGCTCATTTTGTTTGCAAGACATGCGTACCATTGCAAATAGTTGTCAAATGAGCATGATGCTGTACATGCACGCATACAACAAGATGTTTTGAAAGGTTCAGATAGAAGCGCACAAAACAAAGCGTGGAGAAATATTTCCTCTTGTCCACCTTCTGAGTGATAAACACAGCCAAGTATCACAGACAAAAATTCTTCTGCAACAAAAACACTCTCATCAACCTTTCAAGCAATACCCGGAAACTCAAAATGAAAAACTGAGCCCATTTTGTTTGCAAGACTTGAGTACAGTTGCAAATAGCTGCCATATCGGCATGATGCTGTACAAGCAAACATAAAACAAGCCGTGTTATTGGTTCAGATAGAAGCACACAAAACAGAGTGTGAAAATTATTTCTCTTGTCCACCTTCTGAGTGATAAACACACCCAAGTATCACAGACAAGAATTCTCGTGCCGCAATAACACTCTCATCAACCATTTCAAGCAATACCTGGATACTCAAAATAAAAAATTGAGCCTCTTTTGTTTGCAAGACATGAGTACCATTGCTAATAGCTGTTCAATTGGCATGATGCTGTACATGCAAGCATACAACAAGCCGTTTTTAAAGGTTGGATAGAAGCCCACAAAACAAAGTGTGGAAATTATTTTCTCTTGTCAAACTTCTGAGAGATAAACACAGCCAAGTATCACAGACAATAATTCTTGTGCCACAAAAACACTCTCATCAACCACTTCAAGAAATACCTGGAAAATCAAAATGAATATATGAGCCCACTTTAATTGCAAGACATTAGTACCGTTGCAAATAGCTGTCGAATGGGCATGACGCTGTAAATGCAAGCATACAAGACGTTTTGAAAGGTTCAGATGGAAGCGCACAAATCAAAGTGTGGAGAATTAGTTCCTCTTGTCCACCTTCTGAGTGATAAACATAGCCAAGTATCACAGACAAGCATTCTTGTGCCACAAAAACACTCTCATTACACATTTAAAGCAATACATGGAAACTGAAAATAAAAAATTCAGCCCCTTTTGTTTGTAAGACATTAGTACCATTGCTAATAGCTGTCCAATCGGCATGATGCTGTACATGCAAGCATACAACAAGCCGTTTTAATGGTTCAGATAGAAGCACACAAAACAGAGTGTGGAAAATTCTTTCCTGTTGTCCACCTTCTGCGTAATAAGCACAGCCAAGTATCACTGACAAGAATTCTTGTGCCATAAAACACTCTTATCAACCATTTCAAGAAATACCTCGAAACTCAAAATGAAACATTCAGCTCCTTTTGTTTGTAAGACATTAGTACCATTGCTTTTCGTGTCCAATCGGCATGATGCTGTACATGCAAGCATACAAGAAGATGTTTTGAAAGGTTCAGATGGAAGCGCACAAATCAAAGTGCGGAGAATTAGTTCCACTTGTCCACCTTCTGAGTGATAAACATAGCCAAGTATCACAGGCAAGAATTCTTGTGCCACAAAAACACTCTCATCAACCATTTCAAACAATACCCGGAAAATCAAAATGAAACATTCAGCTCATTTTGTTTGCAAGACATGCGTACCATTGCAAATAGTTGTCAAATGAGCATGATGCTGTACATGCACGCATACAACAAGATGTTTTGAAAGGTTCAGATAGAAGCGCACAAAACAAAGCGTGGAGAAATATTTCCTCTTGTCCACCTTCTGAGTGATAAACACAGCCAAGTATCACAGACAAAAATTCTTCTGCAACAAAAACACTCTCATCAACCTTTCAAGCAATACCCGGAAACTCAAAATGAAAAACTGAGCCCATTTTGTTTGCAAGACTTGAGTACAATTGCAAATAGCTGCCATATCGGCATGATGCTGTACAAGCAAACATAAAACAAGCCGTGTTATTGGTTCAGATAGAAGCACACAAAACAGAGTGTGAAAATTATTTCTCTTGTCCACCTTCTGAGTGATAAACACACCCAAGTATCACAGACAAGAATTCTCGTGCCGCAATAACACTCTCATCAACCATTTCAAGCAATACCTGGATACTCAAAATAAAAAATTGAGCCTCTTTTGTTTGCAAGACATGAGTACCATTGCTAATAGCTGTTCAATTGGCATGATGCTGTACATGCAAGCATACAACAAGCCGTTTTTAAAGGTTGGATAGAAGCCCACAAAACAAAGTGTGGAAATTATTTTCTCTTGTCAAACTTCTGAGAGATAAACACAGCCAAGTATCACAGACAATAATTCTTGTGCCACAAAAACACTCTCATCAACCACTTCAAGAAATACCTGGAAAATCAAAATGAATATATGAGCCCACTTTAATTGCAAGACATTAGTACCGTTGCAAATAGCTGTCGAATGGGCATGACGCTGTAAATGCAAGCATACAAGACGTTTTGAAAGGTTCAGATGGAAGCGCACAAATCAAAGTGTGGAGAATTAGTTCCTCTTGTCCACCTTCTGAGTGATAAACATAGCCAAGTATCACAGACAAGCATTCTTGTGCCACAAAAACACTCTCATTACACATTTAAAGCAATACATGGAAACTGAAAATAAAAAATTCAGCCCCTTTTGTTTGTAAGACATTAGTACCATTGCTAATAGCTGTCCAATCGGCATGATGCTGTACATGCAAGCATACAACAAGCCGTTTTAATGGTTCAGATAGAAGCACACAAAACAGAGTGTGGAAAATTCTTTCCTGTTGTCCACCTTCTGCGTAATAAGCACAGCCAAGTATCACTGACAAGAATTCTTGTGCCATAAAACACTCTTATCAACCATTTCAAGAAATACCTCGAAACTCAAAATGAAACATTCAGCTCCTTTTGTTTGTAAGACATTAGTACCATTGCTTTTCGTGTCCAATCGGCATGATGCTGTACATGCAAGCATACAACAAGACGTTTTGAAAGGTTCAGATGGAGCGCACAAATCAAAGTGTGGAGAATTATTTCCTCTTGTCCACCTTTTGAGTGATAAACATAGCCAAGTATCAAAGACAAGAATTCTTGTGCCACAAAAACACAATCATCAATCATTTCAAGCAATACCTGGAAATTCAAAATGAAACATTCAGCTCCTTTTGTTTGCAAGACATGAGTACCATTGCAAATAGTTGTCAATTGATCATGATGCTGTACATGCAAGCATACAAGAAGATGTTTTGAAAGGTTCAAATGGAAGCGCACGAAACAAAGCGTGGAGAACAATTTCCTCTTGTCCGCGTTCTGAGTGATAAACACAGCCAAGTAATACAGATAAGCATTCTTGTGCCTCGAAAACACTCTCATGAACCATTTCAAGCAATACATGGAAACTGAAAATGAAAAATTGAGCCCAATTTGTTTGCAAGACATTAGTATCATTGAAAATAGCTGTCCTATGGACATGATGCTGTAAATGCAAGCCTACAACAAGACGTTTTGAAAGGTTCAGATGGAAGTGCACAAATCAGATTGTGGAGAATTAGTTCCCCTTGTCCATTTTCTGAGTGATAAACACAGCCAAGTATCCCAGACAAGAACTCTTGTGCCACAATAACCCTCTCATCAACCATTTCAAGCAATACCTGGAAACTCAAAATGAAACATTCCGCTCCTTTTCTTTCCAAGACATGAGTACCAATGCAAATAGCTGTCAAATGACCATGATGCTGTTCATTCAAGCATACAAGAAGATGTTTTGAAAGGTTCAGATGGAAGCGCACAAAACAAAGCATAGACAACAATTTCCTCTTGTCCACCTTCTGAGTGATAAACACTGCCAAGTATTACAGACAAGCATTCTTGTGCCACAAAAACACTCATGAACCATTTCAAGCAATACATAGAAACTGAAAATAAAAAAATTCAGCCCCTTTTAATTGTAAGACATTAGCACCATTGATAATAGCTGTCCAATCGGCATGATGCTGTACATGCAAGCATAACACAAGCCGTTTTGGAAGGCTGAGATAGAAGCACACAAAACAGAGTATAAAAAATTATTTCCTCTTGTCCACCTTCTGACAGATAAACAAAGCCATTTATCACAGACAAGAATTCTTGTGCCACAACAGCACTCTCATCAACCATTTCAAGCAATACCTAGAAACTCAAAATGAAACATTTAGCTCCTTTTCTTTGCAAGACATCAGTACCAATGCAAATAGTTGTCAAATGACCATGATGCTGTTCATGCAAGCTTACAAGAAGATGTTTTGAAGGGTTCAGATTGAAGCGCACAAAACAAAGCATGAAGAACAATTTCCTCTTGTCCACCTTCTGAGTGATAAACACTGCCAAGTATTACAGACAAGCATACTTGTGCCACAAAAACACTCTCATGAATCATTTCAAGCAATACATGGAAACTGAAAATAAAAAATTCAGCCCCTTTTGTTTTTAAGACATTAGTACCATTTCAAATAAATGTAAATGAGAATGATGCTGTACATGCAAGCATACAACAAAATGTTTTGAAAGGTTCAGATAGAAGCGCACAAAACAAAGCGTGGAGAAATATTTCCTCTTGTCAACCTTCTGAGTGATAAACACAGCCAAGTATCACTGACAAGAATTCTTGTGCCACAAAACACTCTCATCAGCCATTTCAAGCAATACCTCGAAACTCAAAATGAAACATTCAGCTCCTTTTGTTTGCAAGACATGATAACCATTGCAAATAGTTGTCAAATGATCATGATGCTGTACATGCAAGCATACAAGATGTTTTGAAAGGTTCAGATGGAAGCGCACAAAACAAAGCGTGGAGAAATATTTCCTCTTGTCCACTTTCTGAGTGATAAACATGGCCAAGTATTACAGACAAGCATTCTTGTGCCACAAAAACACTCTCATCAACCATTTCAAGCAATACATAGAAACTGAAAATAAAAAATTCAGCCCCTTTTGTTTGTAAGACATTAGTACCATTGCTAATAGCTGTCCAATCGGCATGATGCTGTACATGCAAGCATAAAACAAGCCGTTTTGGAAGGCTGAGATAGAAGCACACAAAACAGAGTATGGAAAATTATTTCCTTTTGTCCACCATCTGAGTGATAAACACATCTAAATATCACAGACAAGAATTCTTGTGCCACAAAAACACTCCCCTACTGAAACGTTCCGTATGAAATCTTACGGGAAATATATGGACTCCGTAATATTTCCTTATGCTACATACGGAAAAATAATGGAGTTTTATGGAAATATACGGAAGTTGTATGGCATTTACGGAAAGCTTCTTATGGAGTATAAGGAAGGATAAGGAAATTGTATGGCGTATACGGAAAGCTTTTTATGGAGTATACGGAAAGATAAGGAAAATGTATGGCATATATGGAAAGCTTTTTATGGAGTATATGGAAGGATAAGGAAAGATAAGGAAACTTATGGAGCATACGGAGAGTTCATGATGGAAGGATAAGGAAAGTGTATGGAGTGTACAGAAGCTTTCATAAAGAAAATGCAGAATGTAAGGTCTTACGGAAATATACAGATTTTTAAGGTGCTTACGAAAATGGGCAATAGTGTATGAAAGGCATGTGGATTGTTGCAAAAATGTGGAAACTCTACAGTTGTTGTCACATTTTAAGCAGGAAATCCGAGCTCTATAAAGTTATAAATGAATGTACAGTGACATATATAGTACAAAAGAATAACGCAGCCTAGTCTGTGTTGTCAGTCACCGCTGTTCGCTCTTTTCCAGAATGAATAACACTTCTGCATATGACCAGGTGCTAAAGTCTGTCACACGGAAAATGTGTCATTCACAGGGAATGAAATAACTGTCATTTTACTTGCATGCTGTCACACGAAAACAAATCAAGCAAAAAAAAGCATAACTTCAAGGGCTCGTTTTTTGGTAGAAACAATAATAATGAGAACTAAATTCAATGTGAATGAACTTGTCAATATTAATGAAACTGTTCTCATTAACATTGGCAAAGAGAAATGTCATTTTAAAATATCGACCATGAGCTTAGCTCTCCTGAGCACCGACAAAAGAAATGAAAATTTATGAAAACTAATTGCATGTAGCGTAAAAATAATTTTTTATTGATAGTATGTGCTCCTACACTATAAATACAGCTATACACAACTTGCCACAGCTTCACGACAGAAACGAGGTAGGGGCAGAGGGAGTGGTCAGGAAAATAATTAAGTATGAGAGCACAACTGATATGTACAAACACATAATGGTGCTTATCACTGATGCACGGATGGTCGTGTATAGAGCTGGGTCATTTTGAGATTGTCAAAAGCATTGTTTCAGACCACGATGCAGATTACGCTTCAATTGTAGTGCTACATACGACACAACTTATGGGCCAGCTTTAATGAATAAGAAGATTATAGGTTAAACAAATGCTTTAAAATATATCATATCATGCCTGCATGGACGCATACAAGCTATGTAAAGCGCAATAAAGTGAGGACGCATGAGCTTCTCATGATGCTTCAGTTCTACATAGATGCTTCAACTGTGCTGCAAAGAAATTTAACCAATGTCTGTGTGTGCAACATTGTCCATTTTAAACTATCTATATGTATACATAAAATTCCTACTGCGACTTAAGCTACGTAGCACTCCATAACTCTTCCTTTTATTAAGGGCAATTTTTCAAACAATCAACATTATTCATTTTCTGTCTAATGACTTCGTGCCCGCAATTCTTGGTTTGGCTCGATCACAATTGTGCAGCCCTTATTTTGGAGGAATCAAAAAACATCAACCAAAATATATTTTGGAACTGCTTCTCGGTGATATTGCCTTCCCTCAACTGCCACAGCTTGAGATGAGTCATATAGCAAGTCTCGCGCATACCTAGGGCCTACCCTTGAAGAAACTGGTCCGGCTGTGAAATGCTCAGTTTTTTCTCAAATAAATTTTTTGGTTTGAGTTTTCTCACTTCTCGAGCCCCTTCACAATCAAGCAGACCCATTGTTCCCCTTAGTCATTAATTTTGTTATAATATGAAATAAATAAAAAAATTAATAATGAAAATAAAAATCATAAGAACTGTTGCGCAAAAAACACAGTCCCACATACGTACTTGAACGCAATATTGCTTTTATTTTGTTTTAGAACCTAAGGCATTAGAAAAGATAGCAGTACAATAAAAACGTTGAAAAAAAAAACAAAAAAAAATAAACTTGGCGGGACTCGAACCTGCGCCACTTAGTTGTGCTCGCGTACGTGAACTGAGTGCGTTAGCTTGCTAAGCTATTCACGCTGAACGTAGCTTGCTGTTTAAGTTCTGTATATAAATTTGCTTTTTACACGCTATGTGTTGGCATATTTATGTACAATATGCGATCGTATCTATTGTTGTGTGTATATGTTTTGGGATTGTATATACGTCACATGCTTTTCGCATGTCTTTCAACTATACATTGCTGCCCCGCCGCGGATGAAAACAAGTATTTTTACACCCACACACAAGCTTGAGCAGTTGAAGGTTGTTTCCCGGGGCTCTCTAGCGATTGAGTCGGCCACCACAGGGAATTAGAGTGATACGCCATTAATCCCTGCATCTAGCTGTATTCCACTTAGTAGCTCTATCGCTTGATGACAACTCGAGCGCGGGGCGCGACGCTATTGCGCACGACCATGCCTCGCGTAGCGGCGACATCAGCTTATTGCGCCTGCCGGTTTGCTTCGATTTGCTTCAGAGCAAAGAAATGTCATACCTTGAAAGATTGCGTACTGCACTATGTCAAAATGTTACTGCTTTGTAGCCATCCTATGATTCATTGAGAATTGATAACTCTGATATCACTACTGTAGAGCTTTGCGTCGGCGACACGCACCGAACGTGAAACCGCACTACGTCTGTCGTAGAAGCAGTAGGAGGCTGTCGTCTGCTAGAACAAAAACAAAACAAAAACCTGCGAAAATATTCATAAGTTGTAACTTGTTTTTTTAATAACCGTTTATCACTTTTAAAGTTATTTTGCCAGATAACATACATTTTTTGTCAGTTTACAGCAGCGACAGATGTTTTTTCTTTATTTTCTTCACACAGATATCCAAGTCAAATCCATTCACAGCTAAAGCCACATGTTGTTTGTCTTCTTTGTTTTCGTGGGCATGCCGTGTCGATGCGTCTCTCATGTGTTCGCGCTGCTACACACGAGAGCATGAATTGTTAAATTTACGCAAGGAAGCCCCGTTCCTCGTTCGTGTGATGTGCTAAGATTGCGCCCTATTCCCGCGGTTGTCCGAGTGCGGATCAAGTGCGAGTCGTCCAAGAAATCGGCGGGTTGGGCGGGCGCTCGAAGGAATCCGAGGTGACGGCTGACGCCTGTGGTCGCTTCCCTCAGGACAGTGTGAAAGAAACTAAAGGTAAGGGGGACACTTTTTTATGTAGACCAAGTATGCTACTCAGTGCAAGTGTGTGTTGCTGCACTCGAACCAGGCGTCGTGAAACGGCAACCTTACGCGCCTTTGCGAGTGCGGTTGCCGATTCGCTTTGACAACGCTAACGCCAGCAGAGCCATGGCGCATCGGCGCGGCCTTACTGGAGCTAATCCGAGACAACTGCGGCAACATGCATGTGTATGGTGATCGATTTTTTCATATGTGCAATGTAGTGAGGAAGACGCACATGGCGCTTGCTACGTTGTTGATTAAACGAAGCCTGCAGTGCCATTTCATGCAAAGCAGCATTTTGTTTACGTTCGCGGGCGATACAATTTGTAACTTGCCTCGATTCACCTAGCCAACCGCCTAAGTGGGTTGATTAGCATACGTTCATGGTAGAGCGTTATTATGCCCCTAAACAGTGGCGTGTGCTTGTTGAAAGATATAATGTGTGTGCCTAGTGTAGAGAGAGAGAGAGAGAGAGGTGTTCGTGCAATCTGCATGTGTACCTGCAAGACGCCTTTGCTTGTAACTAATAATGTACCGGCCAGCACCTACATTGTACGCCAGACTTTGAAGAAAACTTGCATGCACAATGTGAGATTTTGTAATCTGCCAGAGTTGCTTTTTATAAAATAATACACTGCCAGCATGTTCAAAATATGTTTCGCTGCTGTGTGGCAGGGGTGCGGTTATCACGCTGTTGTGTAGTTGCTGATGCAAGCACTTATAGTTTTGATGCGTTAATATTTCTCATCTAACTCATCAGGTGTTTGGCTGTTTCAGCACAAACAAGGCAAAGAGGAAAGGAAGACGGGTAATGACAGGACCAGTGCCGACTTTTGTTTGCAGGAGAATACCCATGTTGGTGTATTTATTGTGACAGCCTTTTTGTGTTGCTTTTTTGCCCAATTTATGCAACAACACAGTTGTCAGCAATATGAGAGAGAACACTGAAATTAGCTTTTAAGGATCATGGTGACTAAATGCCTAGTAACTCACAGCACAAAGTAACAACAAAAGACATCAGTATGATCAATGTGGATGAGTACAGTCTTGCATCTAAAAAATATATTGTGCAAAATGTTGCCTAAGTAAGAAACCTCTCTATGTTTGCAAATAGTGTGACGTCACTTCGAACACCGTGCCAGCCATTCCCTCCCTCTGTGCAAGGGCTGGTTGGCAAGGAAGTTGTTTGTGACGTTCCTGATAGACCACCGAGATGTATGCGATTCTAAACCTGTAGCCTAATATATACGTAATCTTTTGTGCAGTTACATCGCTGCATCTGACACCTACAACTTATTTGCATATTTACATTGCTCCCTTAGGACCTAACACACAAACTTGTTGTTTGCATTGTCACTTCATGAATATCGAGCGGTAAAGGTACTGAGTATATGTGAAACAAGAATCTCTGCTTATTACATGAAGAAATATGAGGCCTTCGATAAAACGAGTTATACCTTTATTGAGCTTGCGTACTCGTCGGGGCGATTCATACATGCAGCTTCAGCGAATGGTATCTTCCAGCCCGGTGACCTTGCAATTTTTTTCAGCACACAGCGCAAACACCGAGATGTACCCACTCGCAGATGGTCACGTCAAGTGCATATTTACCTTGACTAAAATGTCGAATCAAGTTTTTTCATCGACCGGTCCCTGTCATGAGTGCTAGTCTTCGTAAACAAGACACATTGTTATTGACACTGCACACACCACACTCAGTATTCTCAGTTGAACCGATATTCTCAATACCTTTCAATGCACACTACATGCCGCAATCAACAGTGCACATTTTTGAAGACTATGCCGCTGTTGCTCGCACAGGCCACTACGTGTGTTCACTTCTTCAAGATAAACAGACAGCGTGGCAAATATTTTACCACACAGTTTACCACACAGCTGGATGTTTGCTGACACATACTACAGCTAATGTCGACATTGTAACGTGAAGTGTAAGCTTTGAAAAATTAAAACTTGCCCCAAACACCGCACGACTGTACCGGGCTGAGCCACCAGCGGGAGTGTTTTTCCAGCCACACCTTTTACATGTGCCAGTGACATCATGCTGTGACGTACCTCGGTAGGGGCCTATCGCTGCATACTTTATGTGAATGAGGGTCCTGTTAGTGAAAGCAGGCATTGTTGATTTCGTAACTTGTTCATGCCCAACTGGACGTTCATTTGCACAAGTTGTCTGACTGATATTCAGGCGAACTTTTGTGTAATAAATTATACAGTTGGCAGTCTGTGCTTGCCCCATACTGTTGTTACGGGTGTTTCTTGTTGTTACTTTGCACTACTCATTACTACTCACCTACACAAACTAGCCTATCTTGCTGTTGTTTTGGACAAGATGCAGCAGGCAAGTGCGATAGTGTTCATAACTCTAAATTCTCGAGCAAAATTTATCGTTTCATATTCAGTTAGTTGCATTCATATCAGTACATTATAAGAAATCATTGATTAAACATGAATCCATGTTCCTTTACATAATGCTCACAACTTTTATATCAAATTGAATGGTGTTTATAAAAAACATGGGTTTTAGCTAAACTTCATGCTCTTTTCTCGAAGAGCTGACAAAACACTATTGCATGCTTACTTGCTATGAATTGGACTGTGTTCTAAATACATTGCAATTCTTCACCGGACTGCCAGCACACTTCACATTGGGGGAACATTTAATAACCATGGATTGATTAATTAAGAACGGAAAGAAAGAAGCGGCAGGCCGGGATACTTGATATTGGCATCCGTTTTGCTACCCAGCGCATTATCATGCAAACTTCCTATAGAGTGGTTATGCGTCTTGCATGTGTGTCTGTAAACCAAGAACTTTGGGTAGAACTATATTTATCTTACAAATGGTTGCAGGACTGTGGAGGCTGTAGGGCTGCTTAGGAATGGTGGGATCCCTGGACATGTGTTCAACCTTGCTGCATCAGCTCCTTGGTGTTTTCACGGCATCTTTACAGATGTGTTGGGTGAGTAAAGCAAGCAGGTTTCAACACAAGGAAAAGTATATTATGGCAGCACCTCTTGTGCGTGCCTTACATCCCAAGTATATCAAATATTTATCTTGCCTTGTGGCCTGTAATTTTTAAAGAGACACTTATTTTTGCTTTATATTTGAGTCTTGATGCTTCGAGAGCAATGTATTCGTGTTTGACAGCAAGTGTTCCTGAACAAATAACTGATCTCAATAATGACAAAACACCCTTCATACTTGGTCCTTAGCATAAGCTAGCACTTATCTGTAGCAGATTCAATCATTCATTTTTTGCTGGGATGATAATGGGCAAGTAGCAAAGGCAAGTTCAGATTGGAGTGGTCGGTGACGTCTGTTTAGGCTCTGCCATATTGCTTTGCAACGAGAGTTGTGGCCACATATACAATGAAGCCACATGACGTGCATTCTAAATGAGATTACCATATCACATTTCACTGCATCTTAGTATGTGCCAAACAAATGCAGATATCATTAGCTTGCCACTATAAAGAGATCCTAAACCAACGCAAGGTTGAAATTTAGTCGTGGTGTTGCAGCTGTGTATGACTCCACAATGGATGCATAGCCGTGATAATTTGTCTATATGTTGTCGCAATAGTAATGTTACACACATTGTACGATACAAAAGAGGTCCTCGCTTATTTCGCTTTTTTTCGCTATGCTTCCTTCTTGTCTCTTCTTGCCATGTGCTCCTCCTCACTGTACAAGGAGCAAGAGCAGTGGGCACACGAACACGTATTTAAAAAAAATGTTGTAAGGTGAGCACTGAGAAGCTGAACACTTCCAAAAGGCTCAAAGAGGTAAAGGTATTGTTTCTAGCTACTTTTTGGGCACCCATAGCTAGTTGTGCTGCTGCAGTTAAAAAATAAGTTAAATGTTAAAAATTAATTGGAGACGGTTTGGCACCCATAATTGCAGTTACATACAGAACTAGGTTTCAATGCGTAAGCAAAATCTGTTCACTCTAAATCAATCCTAATGATATCTGAAATTCAGGAAATATTCACAGAAAAGCTCACGATAAGGCTAAGTGGTTGCCCCTTGAACGTGAAGGAGATACCCTTCTTCTAAAAGGTCAATAGACAGTCTAGTAGTCTCGATATTACATGCACTATAAAATATTCTGGTGTGGTACTTTTCGTGCGTTTTATAATGAGAGGGGTTTTTAATAGAGCTGTTGTCACTTTGCCCTGCATTGCTGAAATTGTTCGCATAGTTATACATGAATCACTTTATGCCGTTTGATTTTATGCAAATGGTTTGCTTACCCAGTCGGTTTAACTTGATTTGGATAAAATCATAAATGCTCTAAAATTTTTTTTACTATACAGCAGGTTTATTTTTAAAATACGTGACCATTGATGTGAACGCAGTTGGTGGCATGCCAACTGCGTTCACATCACATCAAATAAAGGGATGTTATAAAAAGTAATGTCAATTCAATTGTCAAAAAACGTTGCCAAGTTACGTTTTTGTTCACTTTTCTTTTCACAATTTTGTTAAAGTTACTTTTGATAACATCCCCTATAGTTTGTTTGGCATCATTTTCTGCTAGTTCTCATTATAATGTGTTCAACAAAGACAACAAACCCTTAAATTTATAGTTCTTTCCTTTACTCATGAATCTGAAACAGTGAATCTCAGTAATCTTAGCGGTGTGTGACTTGTTTTTTTTTTGATCAGTTGTGCATGTGTTCAAGTACATGCATTTAGGTGGGAGGGCGAACTATTGCCTCCTCCTGTGACTAGCAGATTTCCTGAGAACGGACAGATGCATAATGCTGCCAAAGAAGTATAGGGATATTGGAAGTAATCGTAACGTAATTGCAATCGTAATGTAATTGCCAGTAGGCAAAAAAAGGTGCTCCACACTCGTCATAATGGTAACAGGCAGCGCTGACTGACTCTTCCATGTATAAACGCACATATATACCGTACAAAATGGAAGAGGGATAGCCGCCATGGTAGCTCAGTTGATAGAGCATCGGACATGTTATTCGAAGTTCGCAGGCTCGGTCCCTGTACAGGGCAGGTTATCTTTTTTTTTCCTGCCCCGCCACGGTGGTCTAGTGGCTAAGGTACTCGGCTGCTGATCCGCAGGTCGTGGGTTCGAATCGCGGCTGCATTTCCCATGGAGGCGGAAATGTTGTAGGCCCGTGTACTCAGATTTGGATGCACGTTAAAGAACCCCAGGTGGTCAAAATTTCCGGAGCCCTCCACTACGGCGTCTCTCATAATCATATGGTGGTTTTGGGACGTTAAACCCCACAAATCAATCAATATGTTTTTTTCCTTCTACTTTTCTTTCTTCACAATTACAACACTTCTATTCTTCTTGAAGATTTTCTGGTGTAAAAAAGGTACCTTATAATCTGAAGAGGCAAACAGAATGTGCCAGTGTACGAGTTAGCTCTAGTAGTGGTTACAAGTAAGATATGTTTTGAAGAATAAATCATTCTGCCACTTGCCTAAAGAATGGCTACAGGACATGGCGCTGGATGCACTTTGTTATTTTTGAATCAAGCTATCTTGTATTCTATTTTTATAAATTACATGGGATACACATGACGGTATCACACACTTTAACGCCACAATGATTATACAGCAAACAATGTTACAAATGCGAAATTGCATAAGAATAAGGTGAAAACTGCACCCTCAACGAGAATGTACAGAAAGCACAGAGTGCAGGCGTCATTCCTTCTGCCCGTGCTTTTCAAGTGCGAGCTGTTTTCACCTCGTTCTGACGAACTAACTAGATTGAGATGTGTTGTTATAGTGCAAGAGGATGCTCCACGGGAAACTAGGTTTGTCTCAAAGTCTGTGTGTCTTTCAACCTATATGGTGCCCGGTTCAAGAGTTCATGCAGACCAGATCGTGTAAAACAGGACCGTGTAAAATGGACCGTGTAAATAAAATAAAATGGACCATGTAAATAAACAGGATAGTGTAAAATGTCGTTTTCGTGTGCAACTGTCTTCGGTTGTGCTGAATGACCTTTTTTTATATACACTACATAACAAACTTGCTTCTTTAGAGTCGAGTGCATCTTCGGATCGATTGTAAATGTTTGCATATGCGAGGCCTTAAGTTTTATAAGAAATTCCTCAGTGTGCCACGAGGAAATGTGTGTTCAGCGAAAATTTGTATATCATTATATACAACTCTTAAAGCCTCGTCTACAACTTTATGCAGGTTGACCTTGAGCAGAAAACGAGGAGCAGCAGCAGCCCCCAGAAAAGAGCTAGCACCCTGGAAGCTCCCGAAGCTCTCTTCGACAGGAACAGCAAGGTCACTGTGTGGCATTGAAAACCATTGCAAGGAGTGCCTTATCAGTACACTGTGCTGCTCTTTCATCGCAGAAGACGAAGTTGACCACTCCAGAGGAACTTCACGCTGTGTATTGTGAGTGCTTCAGTGGTTTTGTTTTTGTCCAGCCAGCAGTTAAGAAATCATGTGTCAGATTCAGCCAGGATGGCTAGAAGGAGTCGGGCAGGCATGTTTGGACATTTGTCTAGCCAAGTAGTGCCAATTTTCGCACTGTTCCTGTTGGAGTTACTGCCACAATCACAGAAGCTACGTCACCTCTCTAAATATACAGATGTGTCAGGGAAGATTAGCTACATTAGGTTTTTCTATAACTGATAGCTGCCAACATTCTTCATTATACAGGAGTTTTGTTCCTCACTTATGGGTGTAAAGCCCTCTAAAGAAAAAGTGCAACACGTCTACTTCCAGAAGACGCCAAGGCCCTACTTGTAGGTTTTTTCGGCTTGTATTATAAGCACCTCGTTTGGGGTACATGAACATTTTATAAACATGTACAGCGAAAATTTTGGGTGGCTGGTCGTTTTGTCGTTATCTTGTTCCTCGCAGTATTCTTAAGCATGTTGTGCATTACGTTGTCAATCTGGTTCATGTGCATAGAAGACATTACGAAGTTTCAGGCTACAGTATAAAAAGCCTGGAAGCAAGCTATCAATAATTTTTTAACAGAGTTGCCTAATCTGATACATGATACATCACTAAACTTTCGTGCGTATTCATCAATGTAAGCTTGTCTTAGTGTTATCCAAAATGAAGATATGGGTCGACAGATGGAAACATCTAATGGGGTAATCAGGGTGAACAGTAGAAGTGCTTCAGACAGGCTGGGCGATGTTGCGATAGGAGGACCTATTTTTTAGAAGTCACCTTGTCATCCTTGGCGTGTTAGTTTAAATGGGGTCAGTAATGACATCATCTATTGGTATAGGCGTGTGTGCCTGTTGGAAATGTTTGTCTGAAAAAAAACAACTTATAACGCAGAAGAGTGCAGCCCTTGCTTCTTTTCAAGTTAGGTTGCGCTGATACAAAGTGTTCTCTTGTTGGAGGTTGGGGGTAAGGGAAGCAAAAAAAAGATGAATGATAGAAAAGAAGAAAAAAAGAAGAAAGAAAAGGGGAATGCAAAGTAAAAGTAGTGCTACACTGCTCCTACTTTGCATCCCCCCTTTTCTTCTTTTTTTTCCCTTGTTTTCTTTTTTCACCTTTTTTGTTACATTTGCATTGTCCCATCTAGTGCATGAATCAATGACACATGGCTTTGCTATAGCAAAGATGCCTATGTGGTGTTGGATTGAACAGTGCATTGTACTTCATTTAGTTAATTACAGACTGATCAGTCTTGCAATAAGTGCTTCCTGTCTATCACCACACATGTTCAATTGAAAAGTTTGTGCTTGGCTCTTAGTATGCTGGTATATAGCTTGTGTCTTGGACTACTCAAAATGAATGTTATTTTGCTGCTGTTTATGGTAATGAATTTATCCAACATGAAAATATCTTGCCTTGTGAACTTTGTCAGACCTGCCTTTCTTTTTCTTTCCTATGCAGGCATTGTATGTGAGGGAGACGGTAACAGAGAGGTGATAGCTTGAGCTTCGGAAGAATAAATGCTGGCAGTGAGGCAAATACGCATCAAACATCCCAGCCATTTTGCCAACCGTCCTAAATGTGTTTTGAAAAAAAAAAATTTGTGCTCGTTTACTGTATTTTTCTGAAAACAGCAAAATGCTAAAGTATATCGCAGAGAACAAAATATTAGGCCACGTTGGTGCCTTCTGGACTTCCCAGGATGTCGTCTGGGTGTTGTTTGTAAAAAATAAAGTGTTTCAAAAATACCGCCTCTTCTACACCAAATTCGGTCTTGGTAGTAAGTAAAGGTGCTTGTGTGTAGTGCATGAAGCTCAGTAATATTAGTGCAATTTTTTCGCCACATCAAAAGCAAGGAAACAGTTCTCTTTATATGGCAAGTTATATGATTACACTTTGTCTTAAAGTAGAAATGAATTTTTGAAGTTTTCTCATGATGGCTGTTTTCTGCATTTGATGTACGACAGCTTCCGTTCCGAAGTTCCCCATGGCCCTCAATAGGAGACTCCAAAAATCATTTTCCTCATTTAAACAAAATTTGTAATGATAACACTTGCCATGTAACAAGAACTGTTTATTTGCTTTCAACTTACATATAAAAGTAATTTTCAATTAGACAAACACACAGCTCAAACTGCATCTCAATGTGGACAAAAACGATTATATAGTGATATTTGTAATCTGGACCTAACATTATTTTTTTTCGTAAAATATAACTTCTGTGCAGTATTTGTGGCTCAAATATTCATACAAAATGCAGTATTGCCTTACAAGAAATGCAAACGATAAACAGTTTGGTGGAATTCTTCAAAGCCTATGTAGCAGAAAAATTGCACTAATGTTACTTGACTTCAAATACTTTAAGAAGCATCTTTACTTAATATGTAGATCAAATTTGATGTGGCAAGAAAAAGTGGTACTTTGAAATTTTTCTCACAAATAACACCCGCACGACATTCTGCAAAATTCTGAAGGTACCCACGTGACCACTACTCTTTTCTCTTCAAAACATTTCTGCAAATAACTATTTTCAGATGAGTAAATTACCATCATTTTTTAAACTATACATCTGTGATGGTAGCCAGGCAGTATGGTTTGTATGTTTGGTGTAGAATAGCCCAGTGCAAAAAACAACAAATGGCTGAGCATCCTTTGACGCTCGGGCAATTTCGAAAGCATTTGTTTGTTAGCAGCAATTCAGTTAAGCCCTTGTCTTTATGCTTAGGCCAAGAAACAAAACACAAGTAACTAAATTAGTCCTAAGAGTCATGTAGTCTCACTGTTCCAAGGCTTGTGGAGCCTAATTTAGTGCAAGCTTTACCATTTTTTTAAAATTCAGATTCAACCAACTGGTTTTGGAGACACAGTGCATTTTCAGCTAACTTGTTTCACACCAGTTACTTAGATAAAGAGTGGAAAGTAGAGGTAAAAATACCATTTTAAAGGCATTGTAGGTGATAACAAAAAGAACCGCTTTCTTTTTTTTGTGTGGTGCTTTGCCTGAACGCTGTGCTTTTTGTGGTATAGTTCATTGTCTAGTGAACATAGGCCTTAAAAACTAACATTAGCCATGTTGAGGTCGATTTCTTGGTTATAGTCATAGGAGCGATATAAATAATTATGACTTTAAACTTGATTGTTCTTTTGAAGATTTTTTTCCTTGCATAATGATATTTGAGAGTCTTAGTCAATTTTGTTATAAGAAAACGTGATGTCATAATAGGGTCACTTTTTGTAGAGTTGTTCAATTCTATCTTACCTTTTACATTCCTAATAGAGCAGTTATTTTCAATATCGGTATTTAAAATTGAATGAGCATGCTGTATGTAGTAAGGTGTAAGCACACACAGATAGCACATGCACCCAACTTTTGTGTTGGCAGTTTATTTCTGTTATTCTTGATTTATATGTGGGGTTTCACGTCCGAAAACCACTATATGATTATGAGAGACGCCGTAGTAGAGGGCACTGGAAACTTCGACCACTTGGGGTTCTTTAACGTACACCCAAATCTGAGCACACGTGCCTACAGCATTTCTGCCTCCATCGGAAATGGAGCCGGGGTTTGATACCGCGACATGCGGGTCAGCAGCCGAATTACTGTTACTCTTGCTCTCCTATATGTGTGCAGTTCGGTTATAGTTATCTGGCTTGTACAGATATTTAATGGCACCTGCCTCGTCCTGCTTGCTTTCATGGTGATTTTAACCTTCATAAGTTGCATAGGTTTAACTCTCAAAATTGTTCAAGATGCCAATTTTGTGCACAAACTGTATAGTATAAAGGCAGCAGATGTACATGCACACACTATAAAATGAACATTGAGAGCTTTCACTTGCAGTTCCTAAAGTTTTACTGTGCAGGAAGCGTTTAAATCATAATTTCATAAGGACATAATAATCGATTATCTCTACCATTGAAAATCGTGACAACCTAGTTATTTTCACTGTGATAAGCATGCTGTTTTTTTTTGATGTGGCAGAAGTAATTTATACACTCATTCCTTCTATTATTCACGTATGCATAACATGAAGGATTGTGTGCCTTAAATTTTCAGTTTCATTCGGTGTGTTATATTTCTTGTGCATGTAAACTATTGTGCTAACATGTGTCTCTGACATTATTTGTGCCAATTATTTTCATTTCCAGGTGCCTATGAAGGACACATAAGTTCTATCGCAGTGACCTTCGAAATTTACAGTGGTGCCGGAGCCTCAAGCAGCATTTCGCCGATCTCCACAAGGCATTCATGAGATAAACACAGCGCCACACTTTCACAGTGCTATGATTATTACTTATGTTTAAACATTTCGTTCTCAAATTGCTGTTACATTGTGCCACCATCCTGTGGCTTAGGTGGAGCTCGTGAAATTGCGGTGCAGTCACCTCATTTGTGTACAATCAAACTGCAATGTCACTATTCACAGCTGGAGCATACAGACAAATAAAAAACATAGTGATTGTAGCAGGGTTGATGTGTATATTAATGCTTCTCTATTCATAATAATAACTTTATAAGTTCTTTAAGTCTTGCATATAACACTGCATTAATGTGTTGCAATGTAACCACCATTTATGATCGCTAGCATGTTAATTTAGTAGTTTTGTAATGTATTTTATTTAAAAAGTAATTTTGCTTCTGTATCACGACAATTAGTAAGATGCCGATGATTCAATCCCTCATCATGCACATTTAAGAAATATTGTGATTTGTACACAGTATTGCATGTACTCAAGATGTGGACGTCTATTCAATTTACACATTATATTGCTTTGCACTAGATTCAGACGTAACACGCACACATTTCAGTAATTTCCGCATGATACGTCTTTCCATAAGATGCGGAGTCCCCATCATACGTCTTATGCGGAGCCCGCGTCATACGTCTTATGCGGAGTCCGCATCATACGTCTTCCATATTCCAATAATTCTGTATGTGAGGTCTCCGCATCTTACGGAACGTTTCAGTAGGGTCTCATCAACCTTTCAAGCAATACCCAGAAACTCAAACAGAAAAGTTGAGCCCAATTTGTTTGCAAGACATTAGTACCGTTGCAAATAGCTGTCCTATGGGCTTGATGCTGTAAATGCAAGCATACATCAAGATGTTTTGAAAGGTTCAGATGGAAGCGCACAAAACAAAGCGTGGAGAACTATTTTCTTTTGTCCACCTTCTGACAGATAAACAAAGCCAATTATCACAGACAAGAATTCTTCTGCCACAACAGCACTCTCATCAACCATTTCAAGCAATACCTGGAAACTCAAAATGAAACATTTAGCTCCTTTTCTTTGCAAGACATCAGTACCAATGCAAATAGTTGTCAAATGACCATGATGCTGTTCATGCAAGCTTACAAGAAGATGTTTTGAAAGGTTCAGATGGAAGCGCACAAAACAAAGCATGAAGAACAATTTCCTCTTGTCCACCTTCTGAGTGATAAACACTTCCAAGTATTACAGACAAGCATTCTTGTGCCACAAAAACACTCTCATGAATCATTTCAAGCAATACATGGAAACTGAAAATGAAAAATTCAGCCCCTTTTGTTTTTAAGACATTAGTACCATTGCTAATAGCTGTCAAGTCGGCATGATGCTGTACATGCAAGCATACAACAAGCCGTTTTGAAAGGTTCAGATAGAAGCACACAGAACAGAGTGTGGAAAATTATTTCCTGTTGTCCACCTTCTGAGTGATAAACACAGCCAAGTATCACTGACAAGAATTCTTGTGCCACAAAACACTCTCATCAACCATTTCAAGCAATACCTCGAAACTCAAAATGAAACATTCAGCTCCTTTTGTTTGCAAGACATGAGTACCATTTCAAATAAATGTCAAATGAGAATGATGCTGTACATGCAAGCATACAACAAGATGTTTTGAAAGGTTCAGATAGAAGCGCACAAAACAAAGCGTGGAGAAATATTTCCTCTTGTCAACCTTCTGAGTGATAAACACAGCCGAGTATCACTGACAAGAATTCTTGTGCCACAAAACACTCTCATCAACCATTTCAAGCAATACCTCGAAACTCAAAATGAAACATTCAGCTCCTTTTGTTTGCAAGACATGATAACCATTGCAAATAGTTGTCAAATGATCATGATGCTGTACATGCAAGCATACAAGATGTTTTGAAAGGTTCAGATGGAAGCGCACAAAACAAAGCGTGGAGAAATATTTCCTATTGTCCACCTTCTGAGTGATAAACACGGCCAAGTATTACAGACAAGCATTCTTGTGCCACAAAAACACTCTCATCAACCATTTCAAGCAATACCCGGAAACTCAAAATGGAAAATTGAGCCCATTTTGTTTGCAAGACTTGAGTACAGTTGCAAATTGCTTTCCAATCGGCATGATGCTGTACATGCAAGCATAAAACAAGCCGTTTTAATGGTTCAGATAGAAGCACACTAAACAGAGTGTGGCAAACTATTTTCTCTTGTCCACCTTCTGACTGATAAACAAAGCCAAGTATCACAGACGAGAATTCTCGTGCCTCAAAAACACTCTCATCAACCATTTCAAGCAATACCCGGAACCTCAAAATGAAAAATTGAGCCCATTTTGTTTGCAAGACATGAGTACAGTTGCAAATTGCTGTCCAATCGGCATGATGCTGTACATGCAAGCATAAAACAAGCTGTTTTAATGGTTCAGATAGAAGCACACTAAACAGAGTGTGGCAAACTATTTTCTCTTGTCCAGCTTCTGACTGATAAACAAAGCCAAGTATCACAGACAAGAATTCTTGTGCCACAAAAACACTCTCGTCAACCATTTCAAGCAATACCTTGAAACTCAAAATGGAACATTCAGCTTCTTTTGTTTGCAAGACATGAGTAATATTGCAAATAGTTGTCAAATGAGCATGATGCTGTACATGCAAGCATACAACAAGATGTGTTGAAAGGTTCAGATGGAAGCGCACAAAACAAAGCATAGATAACAATTTCTCTTGTCCACCTTCTGAGTGATAAACACTGCCAAGTATAACAGACATGCATTCTGGTGCCACAAAAACACTCATGAACCATTTCAAGCAATACATAGAAACTGAAAATAAAAAATTCAGTCCCTTTTGTTTGTAAGACATTAGTACCATTGCTAATAGCTGTCCAATCGGCATGATGCTGTACATGCAAGCGTAAAACAAGCCGTTTTGGAAGGCTGAGATAGAAGCACACAAAACAGAGTATGGAAAATTATTTCCTTTTGTCCACCATCTGAGTGATAAACACATCTAAATATCACAGACAAGAATTCTTGTGCCACAAAACACTCTCATCAACCTTTCAAGCAATGCCCAGAAACTCAAACAGAAAAGTTGAGCCCAATTTGTTTGCAAGACTTGAGTACAGTTGCAAATAGCTGCCCAATCGGCATGATGCTGTACAAGCAAACATAAAACAAGCCGTTTTATTGGTTCAGATAGAAGCACACAAAACAGAGTGTGAAAAATTAGTTCCTCTTGTCCACCTTCTGAGTGATAAACATAGCCAAGTATCACAGACAAGCATTCTTGTGCCACAAAAACTCTCTCATTACACATTTCAAGCAATACATGGAAACTGAAAATAAAAAATTCAGCCCCTTTTGTTTGTAAGACATTAGTACCATTGCTAATAGCTGCCCAATCGGCATGATGCCATACATGCAAGCATACAAGAAGATGTTTTGAAAGGTTCAGATGGAAGCGCACGAAACAAAGCGTGGAGAACAATTTCCTCTTGTCCACGTTCTGAGTGACAAACACAGCCAAGTATTACAGACAAGCATTCTTGTGCCACAAAAACACTCTCATGAACCATTTCAAGCAATCAATGGAAACTTAAAATAAAAACTTCAGCCCCTTTTGTTTGTAAGACATTAGTACCATTGCTAATAGCTGTCCAATCGGCATGATGCTGTACATGCAAGCATACAACAAGCCGTTTTGAAAGGTTGAGATAGAAGCACACAAAACACAGTGTAGAAAATTATTTCCTCTTGTCCACCATCTGAGTGATAAACACAGCCCAGTATCACAGACAAGAATTCTTGTGCCACAAAAACACTCTTATCAACCATTTCGAGCAACACCCGGAAACTCAAAATGGAAAATTGAGCCCATTTTGTTTGCAAGACTTGAGTACAGTTGCAAGTAGCTGTCCAATCGGCGTGATGCTGTACAATCAAGCATAAAACAAGCCGTTTCAATGGTTCAGATAGAAGCACACAAAACAGAGTGTGGAAAATTATTTCCTCTTGTGCACCATCTGAGTGATAAACACAGCCAAGATTCACAGACAAGAATTCTCGTGCCATAATAACACTCTCATCAACTATTTCAAGCAATACCTGGATACTCAATATAAAAAATTGAGCCTCTTTTGTTTGCAAGACATGAGTACCATTGCTAATAGCTGTCTAATCGGCATGACGCTGTACATGCAAGCATACAACAAGCCGCTTTGAAAGGTTGAGATACAAGCACACAAAACAAAGTGTGGCAAATTATTTCCTCTTGTCCACCATCTGAGTGATAAACGCAGCCCAGTATCACAGACAAGAATTCTTGTGCCACAAAAACACTCTTATCAACCATTTCGAGCAACACCCGGAAACTCAAAATGGAAAATTGAGCCCATTTTGTTTGCAAGACTTGAGTACAGTTGCAAGTAGCTGTCCGATCGGCGTGATGCTGTACAATCAAGCATAAAACAAGCCGTTTCAATGGTTCAGATAGAAGCACACAAAACAGAGTGTGGAAAATTATTTCCTCTTGTGCACCATCTGAGTGATAAACACAGCCAAGAATCACAGACAAGAATTCTCGTGCCACAATAACACTCTCATCAACTATTTCAAGCAATACCTGGATACTCAATATAAAAAATTGAGCCTCTTTTGTTTGCAAGACATGAGTACCATTGCTAATAGCTGTCTAATCGGCATGACGCTGTACATGCAAGCATACAACAAGCCGCTTTGAAAGGTTGAGATACAAGCACACAAAACAAAGTGTGGCAAATTATTTCCTCTTGCCCACCTTCTGAGTGATAAACATAGCCAAGTATCAAAGACAAGAATTCTTGTGCCACAAAAACACTCTCATCAACCATTTCAAACAATACCCGGAAAATCAAAATGAAAATATGAGCCCATTTTATTTGCAGGACATTAGTACTGTTGCAAATACCTGTCGAATAGGCATGAGGCTGTAAATGCAAGCATACAAGACGTTTTGAAAGGTTCAGATGGAAGCGCACAAATCAAATTGTGGAGAATTAGTTCCCCTTGTCCATTTTCTGAGTGATAAACACAGCCAAGTATCACAGACAAGAATTCTTGTGCCACAATAACCCTCTCATCAACCATTTCAAGCAATACCTGCCAACTCAAAATGAAACATTCCGCTCCTTTTCTTTCCAAGACATGAGTACCAATGCAAATAGCTGTCAAATGACCATGATGCTGTTCATTCAAGCTTACAAGAAGAGGTTTTGAAAGGTTCAGAAGGAAGCGCACAAAACAAAGCATAGACAACAATTTCCTCTTGTCCACCTTCTGAGTGATAAACACTGCCAAGTATTACAGACAAGCATTCTTGTGCCACAAAAACACTCATTAACCATTGCAAGCAATACATAGAAACTAAAAATAAAAAATTTAGCCCCTTTTAATTGTAAGACATTAGTACCATTGCTAATAGCTGTCCAATCGGCATGATGCTGTACATGCAAGCATAACACAAGCCGTTTTGGAAGGCTGAGATAGAAGCACACAAAACAGAGTATGGAAAATTATTTCCTCTTGTCCACCATCTGAGTGATAAACACAGCCAAGTATCACAGACAAGAATTCTTGTGCCACAAAAACACTCTCATCAACCTTTCAAGCAATACCCGGAAACTCAAAATTAAAAATTGAGCCCATTTTCTTTGCAAGACTTGAGTACAGTTGCAAATAGCTGCCCAATCGGCATGATGCTGTACAAGCAACCATAAAACAAGCCGTTTTATTGGTTCAGATAGAAGCACACAAAACAGAGTGTGAAAAATTATTTCTCTTGTCCACCTTCTGAGTGATAAACACAGCCAAGTATCACCGACAAGAATTCTCGTGCCGCAATAACACTCTCATCAACCATTTCAAGCAATACCTGGAAACTGAAAATAAAAAAATTCAGCCCCTTTTGTTTGTAAGACATTAGTACGATTGCTAAAAGCTGTCAAGTCGGCATGATGCTGTACATGCAAGCATACAAGAAGCCGTTTTGAAAGGTTCAGATAGAAGCACACAGAACAGAGTGTGGAAAATTATTTCCTGTTGTCCACCTTCTGAGTGATAAACACAGCCAAGTATTACAGACAAGCATTCTTCTGCCAGAAAAACACTCTCATCAACGATTTCAAGCAATACCTGGAAACTCAAAATCAAACATTCCGCTCCTTTTCTTTGCAAGACGTGAGTACCAATGCAAATAGTTGTGAAATGACCATGATGCTGTTCATTCAAGCATACAAGAAGATGTGTCGAAAGGTTCAGATGGAAGCGCACAAAACTAAGCATAGAGAACAATTTCCTCTTGTCCACCTTCTGAGTGATAAACACTGCCAAGTATTACAGACATGCATTCTTGTGCCACAAAAACACTCACGAACCATTTCAAGCAATACATAGAAACTGAAAATAAAAAAATTCAGCCCCTTTTGTTTGTAAGACATTAGTACCATTGCTAAGAGCTGTCCAATCGGCATGATGCTGTACATGCAAGCATAAAACAAGCCGTTTTGGAAGGCTGAGATAGAAGCACACAAAACAGAGTATGGAAAATTATTTCCTTTTGTCCACCATCTGAGCGATAAACACAGCCAAATATCACAGACAAGAATTCTTGTGCCACAAAAACACTCTCATCAACCTTTCAAGCAATACCCAGAAACTCAAACAGAAAAGTTGAGCCCATTTTGTTTGCAAGACATTAGTAACATTGCAAATAGCTGTCCTATGGACATGATGCTGTAAAAGCAAGCATACAACAAGACGTTTTGAAAGGTTCAGATGGAAGTGCACAAATCAAATTGTGGAGAATTAGTTCCCCTTGTTCACTTTCTGAGTGGTAAACACAGCCAAGTATCACAGACATGAATTCTTGTGCCACAATAACCCTCTCATCAACCATTTCAAGCAATACCTGGAAACTCAAAATGAAACATTCCGCTCCTTTTCTTTGCAAGAGATGAGTACCAATGCAAATAGTTGTGAAATGACCATGATGCTCTTCATTCAAGCATACAAGAAGATGTGTTGAAAGGTTCAGACGGAAGCGCACAAAACAAAGCATAGAGAACAATTTCCTCTTGTCCACCTTCTGAGTGATAAACACTGCCAAGTATTACAGACATGCATTCTTGTGCGACAAAAACACTCATGAACCATTTCAAGGAATACATAGAAACTGAAAATAAAAAATTCAGCCCCTTTTGTTTGTAAGACATTAGTACCATTGCTAATAGCTGTCCAATCGGCATGATGCTGTACATGCAAGCATAAAACAAGCCGTTTTGGAAGGCTGAGATAGAAGCACACAAAACAGAGTATGCAAAATTATTTCCTTTTGTCCACCATCTGAGTGATAAACACATCTAAATATCACAGACAAGAATTCTTGTGCCACAAAAACACTCTCATCAACCTTTCAAGCAATACCCAGAAACTCAAACAGAAAAGTTGAGCCCAATTTGTTTGCAAGACTTGAGTACAGTTGCAAATAGCTGCCCAATCGGCATGACGCTGTACAAGCAAACATAAAACAAGCCGTTTTATTGGTTCAGATAGAAGCACACAAAACAGAGTGTGAAAAATTAGTTCCTCTTGTCCACCTTCTGAGTGATAAACATAGCCAATTATCACAGACAAGAATTCTTGTGCCACAAAAACACTCTCATCAACCTTTCAAGCAATACCCAGAAACTCAAACAGAAACGTTGAGCCCAATTTGTTTGCAAGACTTGAGTACAGTTGCAAATAGCTGCCCAATCGGCATGATGCTGTACAAGCAAACATAAAACAAGCCGTTTTATTGGTTCAGATAGAAGCACACAAAACAGAGTGTGGAAAATTATTTCCTGTTGGCTACCTTCTGAGTAATAAACACAGCCAAGTATCACTGACAAGAATTCTTGTGCCACAAAAACACCCTTATCAACCATTTCAAGAAATATCTCGAAACTCAAAATGAAACATTCAGCTCCTTTTGTTTGCAAGACTTGAGTACCATTTCAAATAAAAGTCAAATGAGAATAATGCTGTACATGCAAGAATACATCAAGACGTTTTGAAAGGTTCAGATGGAAGCGCACAAAACAAAGCGTGGATAACTATTTTCTCTTGTCCACCTTCTGACAGATAAACAAAGCCAATTATTACAGACAAGATTTCTTGTGCCACAACAGCACTCTCATCAACCATTTCAAGCAATACCTGGAAACTCAAAATGAAACATTTAGCTCCTTTTCTTTGCAAGACGTCAGTACCAATGCAAATATTTGTCAAATGACCATGATGCTGTTCATGCAAGCTTACAAGAAGATGTTTTGAAAGGTTCAGATGGAAGCGCACAAAACAAAGCATGAAGAACAATTTCCTCTTGTCCACCTTCTGAGTGATAAACACTGCCAAGTATTACAGACAAGCATTCTTGTGCCACAAAAACACTCTCATGAATCATTTCAAGCAATACATGGAAACTGAAAATAAAAAATTCAGCCCCTTTTGTTTTTAAGACATTAGTACCATTGCTAATAGCTGTCAAGTCGGCATGATGCTGTACATGCAAGCATACAACAAGCCGTTTTGAAAGGTTCAGATAGAAGCACACAGAACAGAGTGTGGAAATTTATTTCCTGTTGTCCACCTTCTGAGTGATAAACACAGCCAAGTATCACTGACAAGAATTCTTGTGCCACAAAACACTCTCATCAACCATTTCAAGCAATACCTCGAAACTCAAAATGAAACATTCAGCTCCTTTTGTTTGCAAGACATGAGTACCATTTCAAATAAATGTCAAATGAGAATGATGCTGTACATGCAAGCATACAACAAGATGTTTTGAAAGGTTCAGATAGAAGCGCACAAAAGAAAGCGTGGAGAAATACTTCCTCTTGTCAACCTTCTGAGTGATAAACACAGCCAAGTATCACTGACAAGAATTCTTGTGCCACAAAACACTCTCATCAACCATTTCAAGCAATACCTCGAAACTCAAAATGAAACATTCAGGTCCTTTTGTTTGCAAGACATGATAACCATTGCAAATAGTTGTCAAATGATCATGATGCTGTACATGCAAGCATACAAGATGTTTTGAAAGGTTCAGATGGAAGCGCACAAAACAAAGCGTGGAGAAATATTTCCTCTTGTCCACCTTCTGAGTGATAAACACAGCCAAGTATTACACACAAGCATTCTTGTGCCACAAAAACACTCTCATCAACCATTTCAAGCAATACCCGGAAACTCAAAATGGAAAATTGAACCCATTTTGTTTGCAAGACTTGAGTACAGTTGCAAATTGCTTTCCAATCGGCATGATGCTGTACATGCAAGCATAAAACAAGCCGTTTTAATGGTTCAGATAGAAGCACACTAAACAGAGTCTGGCAAACTATTTTCTCTTGTCCACCTTCTGACTGATAAACAAAGCCAAGTATCACAGACGAGAATTCTCGTGCCACAAAAACACTGTCATCAACCATTTCAAGCAATACCCGGAACCTCAAAATGAAACATTGAGCCCATTTTGTTTGCAAGACTTGAGTAGAGTTGCAAATTGCTGTCCAATCGGCATGATGCTGTACATGCAAGCATAAAACAAGCCGTTTTAATGGTTCAGATAGAAGCACACTAAACAGAGTGTGGCAAACTATTTTCTCTTGTCCAGCTTCTGACTGATAAACAAAGCCAAGTATCACAGACATGCATTCTTGTGCTACAAAAACACTCTCATCAACCATTTCAAGCAATACCCGGAAACTCAAATCGAAAAATTGAGCCCATTTTGTTTGCAAGACATTAGTACCATTGCAAATAGCTGTCCATGGACATGATGCTGTAAACGCAAGCATACAACAAGACGTTTTGAAAGGTTCAGATGGAAGTGCACAAATCAAATTGTGGAGAATTAGTTCCCCTTGTCCACTTTCTGAGTGATAAACACAGCCAAGTATCACAGACATGAATTCTTGTGCCACAATAACCCTCTCATCAACGATTTCAAGCAATACCTGGAAACTCAAAATCAAACATTCCGCTCCTTTTCTTTGCAAGACATGAGTACCAATGCAAATAGTTGTGAAATGACCATGATGCTGTTCATTCAAGCATACAAGAAGATGTGTCGAAAGGTTCAGATGGAAGCGCACAAAACTAAGCATAGAGAACAATTTCCTCTTGTCCACCTTCTGAGTGATAAACACTGCCAAGTATTACAGACATGCATTCTTGTGCCACAAAAACACTCATGAACCATTTCAAGCAATACATAGAAACTGAAAATAAAAAATTCAGCCCCTTTTGTTTGTAAGACATTAGTACCATTGCTAAGAGCTGTCCAATCGGCATGATGCTGTACATGCAAGCATAAAACAAGCCGTTTTGGAAGGCTGAGATAGAAGCACACAAAACAGAGTATGGAAAATTATTTCCTTTTGTCCACCATCTGAGCGATAAACACAGCCAAATATCACAGACAAGAATTCTTGTGCCACAAAAACACTCTCATCAACCTTTCAAGCAATACCCAGAAACTCAAACAGAAAAGTTGAGCCCAATTTGTTTGCAAGACTTGAGTACAGTTGCAAATAGCTGCCCAATCGGCATGATGCTGTACAAGCAAACATAAAACAAGCCGTTTTATTGGTTCAGATAGAAGCACACAAAACAGAGTGTGAAAAATTAGTTCCTCTTGTCCACCTATTGAGTGATAAACATAGCCAAGTATCACAGACAAGCATTCTTGTGCCACAAAAACACTCTCATTACACATTTCAAGCAATACATGGAAACTGAAAATAAAAAATTCAGCCCCTCTTGTTTGTGAGACATTAGTACCATTGCTAATAGCTGTCCAATCGGCATGATGCTGTACATGCAAGCAAAAAACAAGCCGTTTTAATGGTTCAGATAGAAGCACACAGAACAGAGTGTGGAAAATTATTTCCTGTTGTCCACCTTCTGAGTAATAAACACAGCCAAGTATCACTGACAAGAATTCTTGTGCCACAAAACACTCTTATCAACCATTTAGAGAAATACTTCGAAACTCAAAATGAAACATTCAGCTCCTTTTGTTTGCAAGACTTGAGTACCATTTCAAATAAAAGTCAAATGAGAATAATGCTGTACATGCAAGCATACAACAAGACGTTTTGAAAGGTTCAGATGGAGCGCACAAATCAAAGTGTGGAGAATTATTTCCTCTTGTCCACCTTCTGAGTGATAAACATAGCCAAGTATCAAAGACAAGAATTCTTGTGCCACAAAAACACAATCATCAATCATTTCAAGCAATACCTGGAAATTCAAAATGAAACATTCAGCTCCTTTTGTTTGCAAGACATGAGTACCATTGCAAATAGTTGTCAATTGATCATGATGCTGTACATGCAAGCATACAACAAGATGTTTTGAAAGGTTCAGGTAGAAGCGCACGAAACAAAGCGTGGAGAACTATTTCCTCTTGTCCACCTTCTGAGTAATAAACACAGCCAAGTATCACAGACAAGAATTCTTGTGCCACAAAAAGACTCTCATCAACCATTTCAAGCAATACGCGGAAACTCAGAATAAAAAATTCAGCCCCTTTTGTTTGTAAGACATTAGTACCATTGCTTTTCGCTGTCCAATCGGCATGATGCTGTACATGCAAGCATACATCAAGCCGTTTTGAAAGGTTGAGATAGAAGCACACAAAACAAAGTGTGGCAAATTATTTCCTCTTGTCCACCTTCTGAGTGATAAACACAGCCAAGTATCACTGACAAGAATTCTTGTGCCACAAAACACTCTCATCAACCATTTCAAGCAATACCTCGAAACTCAAAATGAAACATTCAGCTCCTTTTGTTTGCAAGACATGAGTACCATTTCAAATAAATGTCAAATGAGAACGATGCTGTACATGCAAGCATACAACAAGATGTTTTGAAAGGTTCAGATAGAAGCGCACAAAACAAAGCGTGGAGAAATATTTCCTCTTGTCAACCTTCTGAGTGATAAACACAGCCAAGTATCACTGACAAGAATTCTTGTGCCACAAAATACTCTCATCAACCATTTCAAGCAATACCTCGAAACTCAAAATGAAACATTCAGCTCCCTTTGTTTGCAAGACATGAGTACCATTTCAAATAAATGTCAAATGAGAATGATGCTGTACATGCAAGCATACAACAAGATGTTTTGAAAGGTTCAGATGGAAGCGCACAAAGCAAAGCGTGGAGAAATATTTCCTCTTGTCAACCTTCTGAGTGATAAACATAGCCAAGTATCAAAGACAAGAATTCTTGTGCCACAAAAACACTCTCATCAACCATTTCAAGCAATGCAAGGAAACTCAAATTAAAAAATGAGCCCATTTGGTTATCAAGACATGAGTACCGTTGCAAATAGCTGTCCAATCGGCATGATGCTGTACTTGCAAGCATACAACAAGATGTTTTGAAAGGTTCAGATAGAAGCGCACAAAACAAGGTGTGACAAATTATTTCCTCTTGTCCACCTTCTGAGTGATAAACACAGCCAAGTATCACAGACAAGAATTCTTGTGCCACAAAAACACTCTCATCAGCCATTTCAAGCAATACCCGGAAACTCAAAATTGAAAATTGAGCCCATTTTGTTTGTGACTTGAGTACAGTTGCAAATAGCTCTCCAATTGGCATGATGCTGTACAAGCAAGCATAAAACAAGCTGTTTAATTGGTTCAAATAGAAGCACACAAAAGAGAGTGTGGAAAATTATTTCCTCTTGTCCACCTTCTGAGTGATACACATAGCCAAGGATCACAGACAAGAATTCTTGTGCCACAAGAACACTCTCATCAACCATTTCAAACAATACCTCGAAACTCAAAATGAAACATTCAGCTCCTTTTGTTTGCCAGACATGAGTACCATTGCAAATAGTTGTCAAATGAGCATGATGCTGTACATGCACGCATACAACAAGATGTTTTGTAAGGTTCAGATAGAAGCGCACAAAACAAAGCGTGGACAAATATTTCCTCTTGTCGACCTTCTGAGTGATAAACACAGCCAAGTATTACAGACAAGCATTCTTGTGCCACAAAAACACTCTCATCAACCATTTCAAGCAATACAAGGAAACTCAAATTAAAAATTGAGCTCATTTGGTTATCCAGACATGAGTACCGTTGCAAATAGCTGTCCAATCGGCATGATGCTTTACATGCAAGCATACAACAAGCCGTTTTTAAATGTTCAGATGGAAGCGCACAAAACAATGCGTGGAGAACTATTTTCTCTTGTCCACCTTCTGACTGATAAACAAAGCCAAGTATCACAGACAAGAATTCTTGTGCCACAAAAACACTCTCATCAACCATTTCAAGCGATACCTGGAAACTCAAAATGAAACATTCAGCTCCTTTTGTTTGCAAGACATGAGTACCATTTCAAATAAATGTCAAATGAAAATGATGCTGTACATGCAAGCATACAACAAGATGTTTTGAAAGGTTCAGATGGAAGCGCACAAAACAAAGCGTGGAGAAATATTTCCTCTTGTCAACCTTCTGAGTGATAAACATAGCCAAGTATCAAAGACAAGAATTCTTGTGCCACAAAACACTCTCATCAACCATTTCAATAATACCTCGAAACTCAAAATGAAACATTCAGCTCCTTTTGTTTGCAAGACATGAGTACCATTTCAAATAAATGTCAAATGAAAATGATGCTGTACATGCAAGCATACAACAAGATGTTTTGAAAGGTTCAGATGGAAGCGCACAAAACAAAGCGTGGAGAAATATTTCCTCTTGTCAACCTTCTGAGTGATAAACATAGCCAAGTATCAAAGACAAGAATTCTTGTGCCACAAAAACACTCTCATCAACCATTTCAAGCAATACCTGGAAACTCAAAATGAAACATTCAGCTCCTTTTGTTTGCAAGACAATATAACCATTGCAAATAGTTGTCAAATGATGATGATGCTGTACATGCAAGCATACAAGAAGATGTTTTGAAAGGTTCAGATGGAAGCGCACAAAACAAAGCGTGGAGAACAAGTTCCTCTTGTCCATCTTCTGAGTGATAAACACAGCCAAGTATTACAGACAAGCATTTTTTGCCACGAAAACACTCTCATGAACCATTTTAAACAATTCCTCAAAACACAAAATAAAACATTCAGCTCCTTTTGTTTGCAAGACATGAGTACCATTGCAAATGATTGTCAAATGAGCATGATGCTGTACATGCACGCATACAACAAGATGTTTTGAAAGGTTCAGATGGAAGCGCACAAAACAAAGCGTGGAGAAATATTTCCTCTTGTCAACCTTCTGAGTGATAAACATAGCCAAGTATCAAAGACAAGAATACTTGTTCCACAAAAACACTCTCATCAACCATTTCAAGCAATACCTGGAAACTCAAAATGAAACATTCAGCTCCTTTTGTTTGCAAGACAATATAACCATTGCAAATAGTTGTCAAATGATCATGATGCTGTACATGCAAGCATACAAGAAAATGTTTTGAAAGGTTCAGATGGAAGCGCACAAAACAAAGCGTGGAGAACAAGTTCCTCTTGTCCACCTTCTGAGTGATAAACACAGCCAAGTATTACAGACAAGCATTTTTTTGCCACGAAAACACTCTCATGAACCATTTTAAACAATACCTCAAAACTCAAAATGAAACATTCAGCTCCTTTTGTTTGCAAGACATGAGTACCATTGCAAATGATTGTCAAATGAGCATGATGCTGTACATGCAAGCATACAACAAGATGTTTTGAAAGGTTCAGATGGAAGCGCACAAAACAAAGCGTGGAGAAATATTTCCTCTTGTCAACCTTCTGAGTGATAAACATAGCTAAGTATCAAAGACAAGAATTCTTGTGCCACAAAAACACTCTCATCAACCATTTCAAGCAATACCTGGAAACTCAAAATGAAACATTCAGCTCCTTTTGTTTGCAAGACATGATAACCATTGCAAATAGTGGTCAAATGATCATGATGCTGTACATGCAAGCATACAAGAAGATGTTTTGAAAGGTTCAGATGGAAGCCCACAAATCAAAGTGCGGAGAATTAGTTCTTCTTGTCCACCTTCTGAGTGATAAACATAGCCAAGTATCACAGACAAGAATTCTTGTGCCACAAAAACACTCTTATCAACCATTTCAAGCAATACCTCGAAACTCAAAATAAAACATTCAGCTCCTTTTGTTTGCAAGACATGAGTACCATTGCAAATAGTTGTCAAATGAGCATTATGCTGTACATGCAAGCATACAGCAAGATGTTTTGAAAGGTTCAGATGGAAGCACACAAAACAAAGCGTGGAGAAATATTTCCTCTTGTCCACCTTCTGAGTGATAAACACAGCCAAGTATTACAGACAAGCATTCTTGTGCCACAAAAACACTCTCACCAACCATTTCAAGCAATACAAGGAAACTCAAAATTGAAAATTGAGCCCATTTTGTTTGTGACTTGAGTACAGTTGCAAATAGCTCTCCAATCAGCATGATGCTGTACAAGCAAGCATAAAACAAGCCGTTTAATTGGTTCAAATAGAAGCACACAAAAGAGAGTGTGGAAAATTATTTCCTCTTGTCCACCTTCTGAGTGATCAACACAGCCAAGTATCACAGACAAGAATTCTTGTGCCACAATAACACTCTAATCAACCATTTAAAGCAATACCTGGATACTCAAAATAAAAAATTTAGCCTCTTTTGTTTGCAAGACATGAGTACCATTGCTAATAGCTGTCCAATTGGCATGATGCTGTACATGAATGCATACAACAAGCTGTTTTGAAAGGTTGAGATAGAAGCACACAAAACAAAGTGTGGCAAATTATTTCCTCTTGTCCACCTTCTGAGTGATAAACACAGCGAAGTATCGCAGACAAGAATTCTTGTGCCACAAAACACTCTCATCAACCATTTCAAACAATACCCGGAAAATCAAAATGAAAATATGAGCCCATTTTGTTTGCAAGACATTAGTACCGTTGCAAATAGCTCTCCAATGAGCATGATGCTGTAAATGCAAGCATACAACAACACGTTTTGAAAGGTTCAGATGGAAGGGCACAAATGAATGTACGGAGAATTAGTTGCTCTTGTCCACCTTCTGAGTGATACACATAGCCAAGGATCACAGACAAGAATTCTTGTGCCACAAGAACACTCTCATCAACCATTTCAAACAATACCTCGAAACTCAAAATGAAACATTCAGCTCCTTTTGTTTGCCAGACATGAGTACCATTGCAAATAGTTGTCAAATGAGCATGATGCTGTACATGCACGCATACAACAAGATGTTTTGTAAGGTTCAGATAGAAGCGCACAAAACAAAGCGTGGACAAATATTTCCTCTTGTCGACCTTCTGAGTGATAAACACAGCCAAGTATTACAGACAAGCATTCTTGTGCCACAAAAACACTCTCATCAACCATTTCAAGCAATACAAGGAAACTCAAATTAAAAATTGAGCTCATTTGGTTATCCAGACATGAGTACCGTTGCAAATAGCTGTCCAATCGGCATGATGCTTTACATGCAAGCATACAACAAGCCGTTTTTAAATGTTCAGATGGAAGCGCACAAAACAATGCGTGGAGAACTATTTTCTCTTGTCCACCTTCTGACTGATAAACAAAGCCAAGTATCACAGACAAGAATTCTTGTGCCACAAAAACACTCTCATCAACCATTTCAAGCGATACCTGGAAACTCAAAATGAAACATTCAGCTCCTTTTGTTTGCAAGACATGAGTACCATTTCAAATAAATGTCAAATGAAAATGATGCTGTACATGCAAGCATACAACAAGATGTTTTGAAAGGTTCAGATGGAAGCGCACAAAACAAAGCGTGGAGAAATATTTCCTCTTGTCAACCTTCTGAGTGATAAACATAGCCAAGTATCAAAGACAAGAATTCTTGTGCCACAAAACACTCTCATCAACCATTTCAATAATACCTCGAAACTCAAAATGAAACATTCAGCTCCTTTTGTTTGCAAGACATGAGTACCATTTCAAATAAATGTCAAATGAAAATGATGCTGTACATGCAAGCATACAACAAGATGTTTTGAAAGGTTCAGATGGAAGCGCACAAAACAAAGCGTGGAGAAATATTTCCTCTTGTCAACCTTCTGAGTGATAAACATAGCCAAGTATCAAAGACAAGAATTCTTGTGCCACAAAAACACTCTCATCAACCATTTCAAGCAATACCTGGAAACTCAAAATGAAACATTCAGCTCCTTTTGTTTGCAAGACAATATAACCATTGCAAATAGTTGTCAAATGATGATGATACTGTACATGCAAGCATACAAGAAGATATTTTGAAAGGTTCAGATGGAAGCGCACAAAACAAAGCGTGGAGAACAAGTTCCTCTTGTCCACCTTCTGAGTGATAAACAAAGCCAAGTATTACAGACAAGCATTCTTGTGCCACAAAAACACTCTCATCAACCATTTCAAGCAATACAAGGAAACTCAAATTAAAAATTGAGCTCATTTGGTTATCCAGACATGAGTACCGTTGCAAATAGCTGTCCAATCGGCATGATGCTTTACATGCAAGCATACAACAAGCCGTTTTTAAATGTTCAGATGGAAGCGCACAAAACAATGCGTGGAGAACTATTTTCTCTTGTCCACCTTCTGACTGATAAACAAAGCCAAGTATCACAGACAAGAATTCTTGTGCCACAAAAACACTCTCATCAACCATTTCAAGCGATACCTGGAAACTCAAAATGAAACATTCAGCTCCTTTTGTTTGCAAGACATGAGTACCATTTCAAATAAATGTCAAATGAAAATGATGCTGTACATGCAAGCATACAACAAGATGTTTTGAAAGGTTCAGATGGAAGCGCACAAAACAAAGCGTGGAGAAATATTTCCTCTTGTCAACCTTCTGAGTGATAAACATAGCCAAGTATCAAAGACAAGAATTCTTGTGCCACAAAACACTCTCATCAACCATTTCAATAATACCTCGAAACTCAAAATGAAACATTCAGCTCCTTTTGTTTGCAAGACATGAGTACCATTTCAAATAAATGTCAAATGAAAATGATGCTGTACATGCAAGCATACAACAAGATGTTTTGAAAGGTTCAGATGGAAGCGCACAAAACAAAGCGTGGAGAAATATTTCCTCTTGTCAACCTTCTGAGTGATAAACATAGCCAAGTATCAAAGACAAGAATTCTTGTGCCACAAAAACACTCTCATCAACCATTTCAAGCAATACCTGGAAACTCAAAATGAAACATTCAGCTCCTTTTGTTTGCAAGACAATATAACCATTGCAAATAGTTGTCAAATGATGATGATGCTGTACATGCAAGCATACAAGAAGATGTTTTGAAAGGTTCAGATGGAAGCGCACAAAACAAAGCGTGGAGAACAAGTTCCTCTTGTCCATCTTCTGAGTGATAAACACAGCCAAGTATTACAGACAAGCATTTTTTGCCACGAAAACACTCTCATGAACCATTTTAAACAATTCCTCAAAACACAAAATAAAACATTAAGCTCCTTTTGTTTGCAAGACATGAGTACCATTGCAAATGATTGTCAAATGAGCATGATGCTGTACATGCACGCATACAACAAGATGTTTTGAAAGGTTCAGATGGAAGGGCACAAAACAAAGCGTGGAGAAATATTTCCTCTTGTCAACCTTCTGAGTGATAAACATAGCCAAGTATCAAAGACAAGAATACTTGTTCCACAAAAACACTCTCATCAACCATTTCAAGCAATACCTGGAAACTCAAAATGAAACATTCAGCTCCTTTTGTTTGCAAGACAATATAACCATTGCAAATAGTTGTCAAATGATCATGATGCTGTACATGCAAGCATACAAGAAAATGTTTTGAAAGGTTCAGATGGAAGCGCACAAAACAAAGCGTGGAGAACAAGTTCCTCTTGTCCACCTTCTGAGTGATAAACACAGCCAAGTATTACAGACAAGCATTTTTTTGCCACGAAAACACTCTCATGAACCATTTTAAACAATACCTCAAAACTCAAAATGAAACATTCAGCTCCTTTTGTTTGCAAGACATGAGTACCATTGCAAATGATTGTCAAATGAGCATGATGCTGTACATGCAAGCATACAACAAGATGTTTTGAAAGGTTCAGATGGAAGCGCACAAAACAAAGCGTGGAGAAATATTTCCTCTTGTCAACCTTCTGAGTGATAAACATAGCTAAGTATCAAAGACAAGAATTCTTGTGCCACAAAAACACTCTCATCAACCATTTCAAGCAATACCTGGAAACTGAAAATGAAACATTCAGCTCCTTTTGTTTGCAAGACATGATAACCATTGCAAATAGTGGTCAAATGATCATGATGCTGTACATGCAAGCATACAAGAAGATGTTTTGAAAGGTTCAGATGGAAGCCCACAAATCAAAGTGCGGAGAATTAGTTCTTCTTGTCCACCTTCTGAGTGATAAACATAGCCAAGTATCACAGACAAGAATTCTTGTGCCACAAAAACACTCTTATCAACCATTTCAAGCAATACCTCGAAACTCAAAATAAAACATTCAGCTCCTTTTGTTTGCAAGACATGAGTACCATTGCAAATAGTTGTCAAATGAGCATTATGCTGTACATGCAAGCATACAGCAAGATGTTTTGAAAGGTTCAGATGGAAGCACACAAAACAAAGCGTGGAGAAATATTTCCTCTTGTCCACCTTCTGAGTGATAAACACAGCCAAGTATTACAGACAAGCATTCTTGTGCCACAAAAACACTCTCACCAACCATTTCAAGCAATACAAGGAAACTCAAAATTGAAAATTGAGCCCATTTTGTTTGTGACTTGAGTACAGTTGCAAATAGCTCTCCAATCGGCATGATGCTGTACAAGCAAGCATAAAACAAGCCGTTTAATTGGTTCAAATAGAAGCACACAAAAGAGAGTGTGGAAAATTATTTCCTCTTGTCCACCTTCTGAGTGATCAACACAGCCAAGTATCACAGACAAGAATTCTTGTGCCACAATAACACTCTAATCAACCATTTAAAGCAATACCTGGATACTCAAAATAAAAAATTTAGCCTCTTTTGTTTGCAAGACATGAGTACCATTGCTAATAGCTGTCCAATTGGCATGATGCTGTACATGAATGCATACAACAAGCTGTTTTGAAAGGTTGAGATAGAAGCACACAAAACAAAGTGTGGCAAATTATTTCCTCTTGTCCACCTTCTGAGTGATAAACACAGCGAAGTATCGCAGACAAGAATTCTTGTGCCACAAAAACACTCTCATCAACCATTTCAAACAATACCCGGCAAATCAAAATGAAAATATGAGCCCATTTTGTTTGCAAGACATTAGTACCGTTGCAAATAGCTCTCCAATGAGCATGATGCTGTAAATGCAAGCATACAACAACACGTTTTGAAAGGTTCAGATGGAAGGGCACAAATGAAAATACGGAGAATTAGTTGCTCTTGTCCACCTTCTGAGTGATACACATAGCCAAGGATCACAGACAAGAATTCTTGTGCCACAAGAACACTCTCATCAACCATTTCAAACAATACCTCGAAACTCAAAATGAAACATTCAGCTCCTTTTGTTTGCCAGACATGAGTACCATTGCAAATAGTTGTCAAATGAGCATGATGCTGTACATGCACGCATACAACAAGATGTTTTGTAAGGTTCAGATAGAAGCGCACAAAACAAAGCGTGGACAAATATTTCCTCTTGTCGACCTTCTGAGTGATAAACACAGCCAAGTATTACAGACAAGCATTCTTGTGCCACAAAAACACTCTCATCAACCATTTCAAGCAATACAAGGAAACTCAAATTAAAAATTGAGCTCATTTGGTTATCCAGACATGAGTACCGTTGCAAATAGCTGTCCAATCGGCATGATGCTTTACATGCAAGCATACAACAAGCCGTTTTTAAATGTTCAGATGGAAGCGCACAAAACAATGCGTGGAGAACTATTTTCTCTTGTCCACCTTCTGACTGATAAACAAAGCCAAGTATCACAGACAAGAATTCTTGTGCCACAAAAACACTCTCATCAACCATTTCAAGCGATACCTGGAAACTCAAAATGAAACATTCAGCTCCTTTTGTTTGCAAGACATGAGTACCATTTCAAATAAATGTCAAATGAAAATGATGCTGTACATGCAAGCATACAACAAGATGTTTTGAAAGGTTCAGATGGAAGCGCACAAAACAAAGCGTGGAGAAATATTTCCTCTTGTCAACCTTCTGAGTGATAAACATAGCCAAGTATCAAAGACAAGAATTCTTGTGCCACAAAACACTCTCATCAACCATTTCAATAATACCTCGAAACTCAAAATGAAACATTCAGCTCCTTTTGTTTGCAAGACATGAGTACCATTTCAAATAAATGTCAAATGAAAATGATGCTGTACATGCAAGCATACAACAAGATGTTTTGAAAGGTTCAGATGGAAGCGCACAAAACAAAGCGTGGAGAAATATTTCCTCTTGTCAACCTTCTGAGTGATAAACATAGCCAAGTATCAAAGACAAGAATTCTTGTGCCACAAAAACACTCTCATCAACCATTTCAAGCAATACCTGGAAACTCAAAATGAAACATTCAGCTCCTTTTGTTTGCAAGACAATATAACCATTGCAAATAGTTGTCAAATGATGATGATACTGTACATGCAAGCATACAAGAAGATATTTTGAAAGGTTCAGATGGAAGCGCACAAAACAAAGCGTGGAGAACAAGTTCCTCTTGTCCACCTTCTGAGTGATAAACACAGCCAAGTATTACAGACAAGCATTTTTTGCCACGAAAACACTCTCATGAACCATTTTAAACAATTCCTCAAAACACAAAATAAAACATTCAGCTCCTTTTGTTTGCAAGACATGAGTACCATTGCAAATGATTGTCAAATGAGCATGATGCTGTACATGCACGCATACAACAAGATGTTTTGAAAGGTTCAGATGGAAGCGCACAAAACAAAGCGTGGAGAAATATTTCCTCTTGTCAACCTTCTGAGTGATAAACATAGCCAAGTATCAAAGACAAGAATACTTGTTCCACAAAAACACTCTCATCAACCATTTCAAGCAATACCTGGAAACTCAAATTGAAACATTCAGCTCCTTTTGTTTGCAAGACAATATAACCATTGCAAATAGTTGTCAAATGATCATGATGCTGTACATGCAAGCATACAAGAAAATGTTTTGAAAGGTTCAGATGGAAGCGCACAAAACAAAGCGTGGAGAACAAGTTCCTCTTGTCCACCTTCTGAGTGATAAACACAGCCAAGTATTACAGACAAGCATTTTTTTGCCACGAAAACACTCTCATGAACCATTTTAAACAATACCTCAAAACTCAAAATGAAACATTCAGCTCCTTTTGTTTGCAAGACATGAGTACCATTGCAAATGATTGTCAAATGAGCATGATGCTGTACATGCAAGCATACAACAAGATGTTTTGAAAGGTTCAGATGGAAGCGCACAAAACAAAGCGTGGAGAAATATTTCCTCTTGTCAACCTTCTGAGTGATAAACAAAGCTAAGTATCAAAGACAAGAATTCTTGTGCCACAAAAACACTCTCATCAACCATTTCAAGCAATACCTGGAAACTCAAAATGAAACATTCAGCTCCTTTTGTTTGCAAGACATGATAACCATTGCAAATAGTGGTCAAATGATCATGATGCTGTACATGCAAGCATACAAGAAGATGTTTTGAAAGGTTCAGATGGAAGCCCACAAATCAAAGTGCGGAGAATTAGTTCTTCTTGTCCACCTTCTGAGTGATAAACATAGCCAAGTATGACAGACAAGAATTCTTGTGCCACAAAAACACTCTCATCAACCATTTCAAGCAATACCTCGAAACTCAAAATAAAACATTCAGCTCCTTTTGTTTGCAAGACATGAGTACCATTGCAAATAGTTGTCAAATGAGCATTATGCTGTACATGCAAGCATACAGCAAGATGTTTTGAAAGGTTCAGATGGAAGCACACAAAACAAAGCGTGGAGAAATATTTCCTCTTGTCCACCTTCTGAGTGATAAACACAGCCAAGTATTACAGACAAGCATTCTTGTGCCACAAAAACACTCTCACCAACCATTTCAAGCAATACAAGGAAACTCAAATTAAAAATTGAGCCCATTTGGTTATCCAGACATGTGTACCGTTGCAAATAGCTGTCCAATCGGCATGATGCTGTACATGGAAGCATACAACAAGCCGTTTTGAAAGGTTCAGATGGAAGCGCACAAAGCAGAGCGTGGAGAACTATTTTCTTTTGTCCACCTTCTGACTGATAAACAAAGCCAAGTATCACAGACAAGAATTCTTGTGCCACAAAAACACTCTCATCAGCCATTTCAAGCAATACCCGGAAACTCAAAATTGAAAATTGAGCCCATTTTGTTTGCAAGACTTGAGTACAGTTGCAAATAGCTCTCTGATTGGCATGATGCTGTACAAGCAAGCATAAAACAAGCCGTTTAATTGGTTCAAATAGAAGCACACAAAACAGAGTGTGGAAAACTATTTCCTCTTGTCCACCTTCTGAGTGATCAACACAGCCAAGTATCACAGACAAGAATTCTCGTGCCACAATAACACTCTCTTCAACCATTTCAAGCAATACCTGGATACTCAAAATAAAAAATTGAGCCTATTTTGTTTGCAAGACATGAGTACCATTGCTAATAGCTGTCCAATCGGCATGATGCTGTACATGAAAGCATACAACAAGCTGTTTTGAAAGGTTGAGATAGAAGCACACAAAACAAAGTGTGGCAAATTATTTCCTCTTGTCCACCTTCTGAGTGATAAACACAGCCAAGTATCACAGACAAGAATTCTTGTGCCACAAAAACACTCTCATCAACCATTTTAAACAATACCCGGAAAATCAAAATGAAAATGTGAGCCCATTTTGTTTGCAAGACATTAGTACCGTTGCAAATAGCTGTCCAATGAGCATGATGCTGTAAATGCAAGCATACAACAAGACGTTTTGAAAGGTTCAGATGGAAGCGCACAAATCAAAGTGTGGAGAATTAGTTCCTCTTGTCCACCTTCTGAGTGATAAACATAGCCAAGTATCACAGACAAGAATTCTTGTGCCACAAGAACACTCTCATCAACCATTTCAAACAATACCTCGAAACTCAAAATGAAACATTCAGCTCCTTTTGTTTGCAAGACATGAGTACCATTGCAAATAGTTGTCAAATGAGCATGATGCTGTACATGCACGCACACAACAAGATGTTTTGAAAGGTTCAGATAGAAGCGCACAAAACAAAGCGTGGAGAAATATTTCCTCTTGTCCCCCTTCTGAGTGATAAACAAAGCCAAGTATTACAGACAAGCATTCTTGTGCCACAAAAACACTCTCATCAACCATTTCAAGCAATACAAGGAAACTCAAATTAAAAAATGAGCCCATTTGGTTATCCAGACATGAGTACCGTTGCAAATAGCTGTCCATTCGGCATGATGCTTTACATGCAAGCATACAACAAGCCGTTTTCAAAGGTTCAGATGGAAGCGCACAAAACACAGCGTGGAGAACTATTTTCTCTTGTCCACCTTCTGAGTGATAAACAAAGCCAAGTATCACAGACAAGAATTCTTGTGCCACAAAACACTCTCATCAACCATTTCAAGCAATACCTGGAAACTCAAAATGAAACATTCAGCTCCTTTTGTTTGCAAGACTTGAGTACCATTGCAAATAGTTGTCGAATGAGCATGATGCTGTACATGCAAGCATACAACAAGATGTTTTGAAAGGTTCAGATAGAAGCGCACAAAACAAAGCGTGGAAAACTATTTCCTCTTGTCCACCTTCTGAGTGATAAACACTGCCAAGTATTACAGACAAGCACTCTTGTGCCACAAAAACACTCTCATGAACCATTTCAAGCAATACAAGGAAACTGAAAATAAAAAATTCAGCCCCTTTTGTTTGTAAGACATTAGTACCATTGCTAATAGCTGTCAAGTCGGCATGATGCTGTGCATGCAAGCATACAACAAGCCGTTTTGAAAGGTTCAGATAGAAGCACACAGAGCAGAGTGTGGAAAATTATTTCCTGTTGTCCACCTTCTGAGTGATAAACACAGCCAAGTATCAGAGACAAGAATTCTTGTGCCACAAAAACACTCTCATCAACCATTTCAAGCAATACGCGGAAACTCAAAATGAAAAATTCAGCCCCTTTTGTTTGTAAGACATTAGTACCATTGCTTTTCGCTGTCCAATCGGCATGATGCTGTACATGCAAGCATACAACAAGCTGTTTTGAAAGGTTGAGATAGAAGCGCACAAATCAAAGTGTGGAGAATTAGTTCCTCTTGTCCACCTTCTGAGTGATAAACATAGCCAAGTATCACAGACAAGAATTCTTGTGCCACAAGAACACTCTCATCAACCATTTCAAACAATACCTCGAAACTCAAAATGAAACATTCAGCTCCTTTTGTTTGCAAGACATGAGTACCATTGCAAATAGTTGTCAATTGAGCATGATGCTGTACATGCACGCATACAACAAGATGTTTTGAAAGGTCCAGATAGAAGCCCACAAAACAAAGCGTGGAGAAATATTTCCTCTTGTCCACCTTCTGAGTGATAAACACAGCCAAGTATTACAGACAAGCATTCTTGTGCCACAAAAACACTCTCATCAACCATTTCAAGCGATACCTGGAAACTCAAAATGAAACATTCAGCTCCTTTTGTTTGCAAGTTATGAGTACCATTGCAAATAGTTGTCGAATGAGCATGATGCTGTACATGCAAGCATACAACAAGATGTTTTGAAAGGTTCAGATAGAAGCGTACAAAACAAAGCGTGGAAAACTATTTCCTCTTGTCCACCTTCTGAGTGATAAACACAGACAAGTATCACAGACAAGAATTCTTGTGCCACAAAAACACTCTCATCAACCATTTCAAGCAATACGCGGAAACTCAAAATAAAAAATTCAGCCCCTTTTGTTTGTAAGACATTAGTACCATTGCTTTTCGCTGTCCAATCGACATGATGCTGTACATGCAAGCATACAACAAGCCGTTTTGAAAGGTAGAGATAGAAGCACACAAAACAAAGTGTGGCAAATTATTTCCTGTTGTCCACCTTCTGAGTGATAAACACAGCCAAGTATCACAGTTAAGAATTTTCGTGCCACAAAAACACTCTCATCAGCCATTTCAAGCAATACCCGGAAACTCGAAATTGAAAATTGAGCCCATTTTGTTTGCAAGACTTGAGTACAGTTGCAAATAGCTCTCCAATTGGCATGATGCTGTACAAGCAAGCATAAAACAAGCCGTTTAATTGGTTCAAATAGAAGCACACAAAACAGAGTGTGGAAAACTATTTCCTCTTGTCCACCTTCTGAGTGATCAACACAGTCAAGTATCACAGACAAGAATTCTCGTGCCACAATAACACTCTCATCAACCATTTCAAGCAATACCTGGATACTCAAAATAACAAATTGAGCCTCTTTTGTTTGCAAGACATGAGTACCATTGCTAATAGCTGTCCAATCGGCATGATGCTGTACATGAAAGCATACAACAAGCTGTTTTGAAAGGTTGAGATAGAAGCACACAAAACAATGTGTGGCAAATTATTTTCTCTTGTCCACCTTCTGAGTGATAAACACAGCCAAGTATCACAGACAAGAATTCTTGTGCCACAAAAACACTCTCATCAACCATTTCAAACAATACCCGGAAAATCAAAATGAAAATATGAGCCCATTTTGTTTGCAACACATTAGTACCGTTGCAAATAGCTGTCAATTGGGCATGATGCTGTAAATGCAAGCATACAAGACGTTTTGAAAGGTTCAGATGGAAGCGCACAAATCAAAGTGTGGAGAATTAGTTCCTCTTGTCCACCTTCTGAGTGATAAACATAGCCAAGTTACACAGACAAGCATTCTTGTGCCACAAAAACATTCTCATGAACCATTTCAAGCAATACAAGGAAACTGAAAATAAAAAATTCAGCCCCTTTTGTTTGTAAGACATTAGTACCATTGCTAATAGCTGTCAAGTCGGCATGATGCTGTACATGCAAGCATACAACAAGCCGTTTTGAAAGGTTCAGATAGAAGCACACAGAACAGAGTGTGGAAAATTATTTCCTGTTGTCCACCTTCTGAGTGATAAACACAGCCAAGTATCACAGACAAGAATTCTTGTGCCACAAAAACACTCTCATCAACCATTTCAAGCAATACGCGGAAACTCAAAATAAAAAATTCAGCCCCTTTTGTTTGTAAGACATTAGTACCAATGCTTTTCTCTGTCCAATCGGCATGATGCTGTACATGCAAGCATACAACAAGCCGTTTTGAAAGGTTGAGATAGAAGCGCACAAATCAAAGTGTGGAGAATTAGTTCCTCTTGTCCACCTTCTGAGTGATAAACATAGCCAAGTATCACAGACAAGAATTCTTGTGCCACAAGAACACTCTCATCAACCATTTCAAACAATACCTCGAAACTCAAAATGAAACATTCAGCTCCTTTTGTTTGCAAGAAATGAGTACCATTGCAAATAGTTGTCAATTGAGCATGATGCTGTACATGCACGCATACAACAAGATGTTTTGAAAGGTCCAGATAGAAGCCCACAAAACAAAGCGTGGAGAAATATTTCCTCTTGTCCACCTTCTGAGTGATAAACACAGCCAAGTATCACAGACAAGAATTCTCGTGCCACAATAACACTCTCATCAACCATTTCAAGCAATACCTGGATACTCAAAATAAAAAACTGAGCCTCTTTTGTTTGCAAGACATGAGTACCATTGCAAATAGTTGTCAAATGAGCATGATGCTGTACATGCACGCATACAACAAGATGTTTTGAAAGGTTCAGATAGAAGCGCACAAAACAAAGCGTGGACAAATATTTCCTCTTGTCGACCTTCTGAGTGATAAACACAGCCAAGTATTACAGACAAGCATTCTTGTGCCACAAAAACACTCTCATCAACCATTTCAAGCAATACAAGAAAACTCAAATTAAAAATTGAGCCCATTAGGTTATCCAGACATGAGTACCGTTGCAAATAGCTGTCCAATTGGCATGATGCTTTACATGCAAGCATACAACAAGCCGTTTTGAAAGGTTCAGATGGAAGCGCACAAAACAAAGCGTGGAGAACTATTTTCTCTTGTCCACCTTCTGACTGATAAACAAAGCCAAGTATCACAGACAAGAATTATTGTGCCACAAAAACACTCTCATCAACCATTTCAAGCAATACCTGGAAACTCAAAATGAAACATTCAGCTCCTTTTGTTTGCAAGACATGAGTACCATTGCAAATAGTTGTCCAATGAGCATGATGCTGTACATGCAAGCATACAACAAGATGTTTTGAAAGGTTCAGATAGAAGCGCACAAAACAAAGCGTGGAAAACTATTTCCTCTTGTCCACCTTCTGAGTGATAAACACAGCCAAGTATCACAGACAAGAATTCTTGTGCCACAAAAACACCCTCATCAACCATTTCAAGCAATACGCGGAAACTCAAAATAAAAAATTCAGCCCCTTTTGTTTGTAAGACATTAGTACCATTGCTTTTCACTGTCCAATCGGCATGATGCTGTACATGCAAGCATACAACAAGCCGTTTTGAAAGGTTGAGATAGAAGCACACAAAACAAAGTGTGGCAAATTATTTTCTCTTGTCCACCTTCTGAGTGATAAACACAGCCAGGTATCACAGACAAGAATTCTTGTGCCACGAAAACACTCTCATCAACCATTTCAAGCAATACCCGGAAACTCATAATTGAAAATTGAGCCCATTTTGTTTGTGACTTGAGTACAGTTGCAAATAGCTCTCCAATCGGCATGATGCTGTACAAGCAAGCATAAAACAAGCCGTTTAATTGGTTCAAATAGAAGCACACAAAAGAGAGTGTGGAAAATTATTTCCTCTTGTCCACCTTCTGAGTGATCAACACAGCCAAGTATCACAGACAAGAATTCTCGTGCCACAATAACACTCTCATCAACCATTTCAAGCAATACGCGGAAACTCAAAATGAAAAATTCAGCCCCTTTTGTTTGTAAGACATTAGTACCATTGCTTTTCGTGTCCAATCGGCATGATGCTGTACATGCAAGCATACAACAAGCCGTTTTGAAAGGTTGAGATAGAAGCACAGAAAACAAAGTGTGGCAAATTATTTTCTCTTGTCAACCTTCTGAGTGATAAACACAGCCAAGTATCACAGACAAGAATTCTTGTGCCACAAAAACACTCTCATCAACCATTTCAAGCAATACCCGGAAACTCATAATTGAAAATTGAGCCCATTTTGTTCGTGACTTGAGTACAGTTGCAAATAGCTCTCCAATCGGCATGATGCTGTACAAGCAAGCATAAAACAAGCCGTTTAATTGGTTCAAATAGAAGCACACAAAAGAGAGTGTGGAAAATTATTTCCTCTTGTCCACCTTCTGAGTGATCAACACAGCCAAGTATCACAGACAAGAATTCTTGTGCCACAAGACCACTCTCATCAACCATTTCAAACAATACCTCGAAACTCAATATGAAACATTCAGCTCCTTTTGTTTGCAAGACATGAGTACCATTGCAAATAGTTGTCAAATGAGCATGATGCTGTACATGCACGCATACAAGAAGATGTTTTGAAAGGTTCAGATAGAAGCGCACAAAACAAAGCGTGGACAAATATTTCCTCTTGTCGACCTTCTGAGTGATAAACACAGCCAAGTATTACAGACAAGCATTCTTGTGCCACAAAAACACTCTCATCAACCATTTCAAGCAATACAAGGAAACTCAAATTAAAAATTGAGCCCATTAGGTTATCCAGACATGAGTACCGTTGCAAATAGCTGTCCAATTGGCATGATGCTTTACATGCAAGCATACAACAAGCCGTTTTGAAAGGTTCAGATGGAAGCGCACAAAACAAAGCGTGGAGAACTATTTTCTCTTGTCCACCTTCTGACTGATAAACAAAGCCAAGTATCACAGACAAGAATTCTTGTGCCACAAAAACACTCTGATCAACCATTTCAAGCAATACCTGGAAACTCAAAATGAAACATTCAGCTCCTTTTGTTTGCAAGACATGAGTACCATTGCAAATAGTTGTCCAATGAGCATGATGCTGTACATGCAAGCATACAACAAGATGTTTTGAAAGGTTCAGATAGAAGCGCACAAAACAAAGCGTGGAAAACTATTTCCTCTTGTCGACCTTCTGAGTGATAAACACAGCCAAGTATCACAGACAAGAATTCTTGTGCCACAAAAACACCCTCATCAACCATTTCAAGCAATACGCGGAAACTCAAAATAAAAAATTCAGCCCCTTTTGTTTGTAAGACATTAGTACCATTGCTTTTCGCTGTCCAATCGGCATGATGCTGTACATGCAAGCATACAACAAGCCGTTTTGAAAGGTTGAGATAGAAGCACACAAAACAAAGTGTGGCAAATTATTTCCTCTTGTCCACCTTCTGAGTGATAAACACAGCCAAGTATCACAGACAAGAATTCTTGTGCCACAAAAACACTCTCATCAGCCATTTCAAGCAAAACCCGGAGACTCAAAATTGAAAATTGAGCCCATTTTGTTTGCAAGACTTGAGTACAGTTGCAAATAGCTCTCCAATTGGCATGATGCTGTACAAGCAAGCATAAAACAAGCCGTTTAATTGGTTCAAATAGAAGCACACAAAACAGAGTGTGGGAAACTATTTCCTCTTGTCCACCTTCTGAGTGATCAACACAGCCAAGTATCACAGACAAGAATTCTCGTGCCACAATAACACTCTCATCAACCATTTCAAGCAATACGCGGAAACTCAAAATGAAAAATTCAGCCCCTTTTGTTTGTAAGACATTAGTACCATTGCTTTTCGTGTCCAATCGGCATGATGCTGTACATGCAAGCATACAACAAGCCGTTTTGAAAGGTTGAGATAGAAGCACACAAAACAAAGTGTGGCAAATTATTTTCTCTTGTCCACCTTCTGAGTGATAAACACAGCCAAGTATCACAGACAAGAATTCTTGTGCCACAAAAACACTCTCATCAACCATTTCAAGCAATACCCGGAAACTCATAATTGAAAATTGAGCCCATTTTGTTCGTGACTTGAGTACAGTTGCAAATAGCTCTCCAATCGGCATGATGCTGTACAAACAAGCATAAAACAAGCCGTTCAATTGGTTCAAATAGAAGCACACAAAAGAGAGTGTGGAAAATTATTTCCTCTTGTCCACCTTCTGAGTGATCAACACAGCCAAGTATCACAGACAAGAATTCTTGTGCCACAAGACCACTCTCATCAACCATTTCAAACAATACCTCGAAACTCAATATGAAACATTCAGCTCCTTTTGTTTGCAAGACATGAGTACCATTGCAAATAGTTGTCAAATGAGCATGATGCTGTACATGCACGCATACAACAAGATGTTTTGAAAGGTTCAGATAGAAGCGCACAAAACAAAGCCTGGACAAATATTTCCTCTTGTCGACCTTCTGAGTGATAAACACAGCCAAGTATTACAGACAAGCATTCTTGTGCCACAAAAACACTCTCATCAACCATTTCAAGCAATACAAGAAAACTCAAATTAAAAATTGAGCCCATTAGGTTATCCAGACATGAGTACCGTTGCAAATAGCTGTCCAATTGGCATGATGCTTTACATGCAAGCATACAACAAGCCGTTTTGAAAGGTTCAGATGGAAGCGCACAAAACAAAGCGTGGAGAACTATTTTCTCTTGTCCACCTTCTGACTGATAAACAAAGCCAAGTATCACAGACAAGAATTCTTGTGCCACAAAAACACTCTCATCAACCATTTCAAGCAATACCTGGAAACTCAAAATGAAACATTCAGCTCCTTTTGTTTGCAAGACATGAGTACCATTGCAAATAGTTGTCCAATGAGCATGATGCTGTACATGCAAGCATACAACAAGATGTTTTGAAAGGTTCAGATAGAAGCGCACAAAACAAAGCGTGGAAAACTATTTCCTCTTGTCCACCTTCTGAGTGATAAACACAGCCAAGTATCACAGACAAGAATTCTTGTGCCACAAAAACACCCTCATCAACCATTTCAAGCAATACGCGGAAACTCAAAATAAAAAATTCAGCCCCTTTTGTTTGTAAGACATTAGTACCATTGCTTTTCGCTGTCCAATCGGCATGATGCTGTACATGCAAGCATACAACAAGCCGTTTTGAAAGGTTGAGATAGAAGCACACAAAACAAAGTGTGGCAAATTATTTTCTCTTGTCCACCTTCTGAGTGATAAACACAGCCAGGTATCACAAACAAGAATTCTTGTGCCACGAAAACACTCTCATCAACCATTTCAAGCAATACCCGGAAACTCATAATTGAAAATTGAGCCAATTTTGTTTGTGACTTGAGTACAGTTGCAAATAGCTCTCCAATCGGCATGATGCTGTACAAGCAAGCATAAAACAAGCCTCATATACTTAGAAATTTTGGCGCAACCTCGACTCACGCAAACACTCACACAGGCACACACACTTACACCAGAGCAACACACACGACACGCTCTGGTGTAAGTGTGTGTGCCTGTGTGAGTGTTTGCGTGAGTCGAGGTTGCGCCAAAATTTCTAAGTATATGATGTATAACCAACTAGCCCAACAACAAGTTTTATTAATAAAACAAGCCGTTTAATTGGTTCAAATAGAAGCACACAAAAGAGAGTGTGGAAAATTATTTCCTCTTGTCCACCTTCTGAGTGATCAACACAGCCAAGTATCACAGACAAGAATTCTCGTGCCACAATAACACTCTCATCAACCATTTCAAGCAATACGCGGAAACTCAAAATGAAAAATTCAGCCCCTTTTGTTTGTAAGACATTAGTACCATTGCTTTTCGTGTCCAATCGGCATGATGCTGTACATGCAAGCATACAACAAGCCGTTTTGAAAGGTTGGGATAGAAGCACACAAAACAAAGTGTGGCAAATTATTTTCTCTTGTCCACCTTCTGAGTGATAAACACAGCCAAGTATCACAGACAAGAATTCTTGTGCCACAAAAACACTCTCATTAACCATTTCAAGCAATACCCGGAAACTCATAATTGAAAATTGAGCCCATTTTGTTCGTGACTTGAGTACAGTTGCAAATAGCTCTCCAATCGGCATGATGCTGTACAAGCAAGCATAAAACAAGCCGTTTATTTGGTTCAAATAGAAGCACACAAAAGAGAGTGTGGAAAATTATTTCCTCTTGTCCACCTTCTGAGTGATGAACACAGCCAAGTATCACAGACAAGAATTCTTGTGCCACAAGACCACTCTCATCAACCATTTCAAACAATACCTCGAAACTCAATATGAAACATTCAGCTCCTTTTGTTTGCAAGACATGAGTACCATTGCAAATAGTTGTCAAATGAGCATGATGCTGTACATGCACGCATACAACAAGATGTTTTGAAAGGTTCAGATAGAAGCGCACAAAACAAAGCGTGGACAAATATTTCCTCTTGTCGACCTTCTGAGTGATAAACACAGCCAAGTATTACAGACAAGCATTCTTGTGCCACAAAAACACTCTCATCAACCATTTCAAGCAATACAAGAAAACTCAAATAAAAATTGAGCCCATTAGGTTATCCAGACATGAGTACCGTTGCAAATAGCTGTCCAATTGGCATGATGCTTTACATGCAAGCATACAACAAGCCGTTTTGAAAGGTTCAGATGGAAGCGCACAAAACAAAGCGTGGAGAACTATTTTCTCTTGTCCACCTTCTGACTGATAAACAAAGCCAAGTATCACAGACAAGAATTCTTGTGCCACAAAAACACTCTCATCAACCATTTCAAGCAATACCTGGAAACTCAAAATGAAACATTCAGCTCCTTTTGTTTTCAAGACATGAGTACCATTGCAAATAGTTGTCCAATGAGCATGATGCTGTACATGCAAGCATACAACAAGATGTTTTGAAAGGTTCAGATAGAAGCGCACAAAACAAAGCGTGGAAAACTATTTCCTCTTGTCCACCTTCTGAGTGATAAACACAGCCAAGTATCACAGACAAGAATTCTTGTGCCACAAAAACACCCTCATCAACCATTTCAAGCAATACGCGGAAACTCAAAATAACAAATTCAGCCCCTTTTGTTTGTAAGACATTAGTACCATTGCTTTTCACTGTCCAATCGGCATGATGCTGTACATGCAAGCATACAACAAGCCGTTTTGAAAGGTTGAGATAGAAGCACACAAAACAAAGTGTGGCAAATTATTTCCTCTTGTCCACCTTCTGAGTGATAAACACAGCCAAGTATCACAGACAAGAATTCTTGTGCCACAAAAACACTCTCATCAGCCATTTCAAGCAATACCCGGAAACTCAAAATTGAAAATTGAGCCCATTTTGTTTGCAAGACTTGAGTACAGTTGCAAATAGCTCTCCAATTGGCATGATGCTGTACAAGCAAGCATAAAACAAGCCGTTTAATTGGTTCAAATAGAAGCACACAAAACAGAGTGTGGAAAACTATTTCCTCTTGTCCACCTTTTGAGTGATCAACACAGCCAAGTATCACAGACAAGAATTCTCGTGCCACAATAACACTCTCATCAACCATTTCAAGCAATACGCGGAAACTCAAAATGAAAAATTCAGCCCCTTTTGTTTGTAAGACATTAGTACCATTGCTTTTCGTGTCCAATCGGCATGATGCTGTACATGCAAGCATACAACAAGCCGTTTTGAAAGGTTGAGATAGAAGCACACAAAACAAAGTGTGGCAAATTATTTCCTCTTGTCCACCTTCTGAGTGATAAACACAGCCAAGTATCACAGTCAAGAATTCTTGAGCCACAAAAACACTCTCATCAACCATTTCAAACAATACCCGGAAAATCAAAATGAAATTATGAGCCCATTTTGTTTGCAAGACATTAGTACCGTTGCAAATAGCTGTCCAATGAGCATGATGCTGTACATGCAAGCATACAACAAGAAGTTTTGAAAGGTTCAGATGGAAGCGCACAAATCAAAGTGCGGAGAATTAGTTCCTCTTGTCCACCTTCTGAGTGATAAACATAGCCAAGTATCACAGACAAGAATTCTTGTGCCACAAAACACTCTCATCAACCATTTCAAGCAATACCTCGAAACTCAAAAAGAAACATTCAGCTCCTTTTGTTTGCAAGACATGAGTACCATTGCAAATAGTTGTCAAATGAGCATCATGCTGTACATGCAAGCATACAACAAGATGTTTTGAAAGGTTCAGATGGAAGCGCACAAAACAAAGCGTGGAGAAATATTTCCTCTTGTCCACCTTCTAAGTGATAAACACAGCCAAGTATTACGGACAAGCATTCTTCTGCCAGAAAAACACTCTCATCAACCATTTCAAGCAATACAAGGAAACTCAAATTAAAAATTGAGCCCATTTGGTTATCCAGACATCAGTACCGTTGCAAATAGCTGTCCAATCGGCATGATGCTGTACATGCAAGCATCCAACAAGATGTTTTGAAAGGTTCAGATAGAAGCGCACGAAACAAAGCGTGGAGAACTATTTCTTCTTGTCCACCTTCTGAGTAATAAAGACAGCCAAGTATCACAGACAAGAATTCTTGTGCCACAAAAAGACTCTCATCAACCATTTCAAGCAATACGCGGAAACTCAAAATAAAAAATTCAGCCCCTTTTGTTTGTAAGACATTAGTACCATTGCTTTTCGTGTCCAATCGGCATGATGCTGTACATGCAAGCATACAACAAGCCGTTTTGAAAGGTTGAGATAGAAGCACACAAAACAAAGTGTGGCAAATTATTTCCTCTTGTCCACCTTCTGAGTGATAAACACAGCCAAGTATCACAGACAAGAATTCTTGTGCCACAAAAACACTCTCATCAGCCATTTCAAGCAATACACGGAAACTCATAATTGAAAATTGAGCCCATTTTGTTTGTGACTTGAGTACTGTTGCAAATAGCTCTCCAATCGGCATGATGCTGTACAAGCAAGCATAAAACATGCCGTTTAATTGGTTCAATTAGAAGCACACAAAAGAGAGTGTGGAAAATTATTTCCTCTTGTCCACCTTCTGAGTGATCAACACAGCCAAGTATCACAGACAAGAATTCTCATGCCACAATAACACTCTCATCAACCATTTCAAGCAATACCTGGATACTCAAAATAAAAAATTGAGCCTCTTTTGTTTGCAAGACATGAGTACCATTGCTAATAGCTGTCCAATTGGCATGATGCTGTACATGAAAGCATACAACAAGCTGTTTTGAAAGGTTGAGATAGAAGCACACAAAACAAAGTGTGGCAAATTATTTCCTCTTGTCCACCTTCTGAGTGATAAACACAGCGAAGTATCACAGACAAGAATTCTCGTGCCACAAAAACACTCTCATCAACCATTTCAAACAATACCCGGAAAATCAAAATGAAAATATGAGCCCATTTTGTTTGCAAGACATTAGTACTGTTGCAAATATCTGTCCAATGAGCATGATGCTGTAAATGCAAGCATACAACAAGACGTTTTGAAAGGTTCAGATGGAAGCGCACAAATGAAAGTACGGAGAATTAGTTTCTCTTGTCCACCTTCTGAGTGATAAACATAGCCAAGTATCACAGACAAGAATTCTTGTGCCACAAAAACACTCTCATCAACCATTTCAAACAATACCTCGAAACTCAAGATGAAACATTCAGCTCCTTTTATTTGCAAGACATGAGTACCATTGCAAATAGTTGTCAAATGAGCATCATGCTGTACATGCAAGCATCCAACAAGATGTTTTGAAAGGATCAGATAGAAGCGCACGAAACAAAGCGTGGAGAACTATTTCTTCTTGTCCACCTTCTGAGTAATAAAGACAGCCAAGTATCACAGACAAGAATTCTTGTGCCACAAAAAGACTCTCATCAACCATTTCAAGCAATACGCGGAAACTCAAAATGAAAAATTCAGCCCCTTTTGTTTGTAAGACATTAGTACCATTGCTTTTCGTGTCCAATCGGCATGATGCTGTACATGCAAGCATACAACAAGCCGTTTTGAAAGGTTGAGATAGAAGCACACAAAACAAAGTGTGGCAAATTATTTCCTCTTGTCCACCTTCTGAGTGATAAACACAGCCAAGTATCACAGACAAGAATTCTTGTGCCACAAAAACACTCTCATCAACCATTTCAAGCAATACACGGAAACTCATAATTGAAAATTGAGCCCATTTTGTTTGTGACTTGAGTACTGTTGCAAATAGCTCTCCAATCGGCATGATGCTGTACAAGCAAGCATAAAACATGCCGTTTAATTGGTTCAATTAGAAGCACACAAAAGAGAGTGTGGAAAATTATTTCCTCTTGTCCACCTTCTGAGTGATCAACACAGCCAAGTATCACAGACAAGAATTCTCGTGCCACAATAACACTCTCATCAACCATTTCAAGCAATACCTGGATACTCAAAATAAAAAATTGAGCCTCTTTTGTTTGCAAGACATGAGTACCATTGCTAATAGCTGTCCAATTGGCATGATGCTGTACATGAAAGCATACAACAAGCTGTTTTGAAAGGTTGAGATAGAAGCACACAAAACAAAGTGTGGCAAATTATTTCCTCTTGTCCACCTTCTGAGTGATAAACACAGCGAAGTATCACAGACAAGAATTCTCGTGCCACAAAAACACTCTCATCAACCATTTCAAACAATACCCGGAAAATCAAAATGAAAATATGAGCCCATTTTGTTTGCAAGACATTAGTACTGTTGCAAATATCTGTCCAATGAGCATGATGCTGTAAATGCAAGCATACAACAAGACGTTTTGAAAGGTTCAGATGGAAGCGCACAAATGAAAGTACGGAGAATTAGTTTCTCTTGTCCACCTTCTGAGTGATAAACATAGCCAAGTATCACAGACAAGAATTCTTGTGCCACAAAAACACTCTCATCAACCATTTCAAACAATACCTCGAAACTCAAGATGAAACATTCAGCTCCTTTTATTTGCAAGACATGAGTACCATTGCAAATAGTTGTCAAATGAGCATCATGCTGTACATGCAAGCATCCAACAAGATGTTTTGAAAGGATCAGATAGAAGCGCACGAAACAAAGCGTGGAGAACTATTTCTTCTTGTCCACCTTCTGAGTAATAAAGACAACCAAGTATCACAGACAAGAATTCTTGTGCCACAAAAAGACTCTCATCAACCATTTCAAGCAATACGCGGAAACTCAAAATGAAAAATTCAGCCCCTTTTGTTTGTAAGACATTAGTACCATTGCTTTTCGTGTCCAATCGGCATGATGCTGTACATGCAAGCATACAACAAGCCGTTTTGAAAGGTTGAGATAGAAGCACACAAAACAAAGTGTGGCAAATTATTTCCTCTTGTCCACCTTCTGAGTGATAAACACAGCCAAGTATCACAGACAAGAATTCTTGTGCCACAAAAACACTCTCATCAACCATTTCAAGCAATACACGGAAACTCATAATTGAAAATTGAGCCCATTTTGTTTGTGACTTGAGTACTGTTGCAAATAGCTCTCCAATCGGCATGATGCTGTACAAGCAAGCATAAAACATGCCGTTTAATTGGTTCAATTAGAAGCACACAAAAGAGAGTGTGGAAAATTATTTCCTCTTGTCCACCTTCTGAGTGATCAACACAGCCAAGTATCACAGACAAGAATTCTCGTGCCACAATAACACTCTCATCAACCATTTCAAGCAATACCTGGATACTCAAAATAAAAAATTGAGCCTCTTTTGTTTGCAAGACATGAGTACCATTGCTAATAGCTGTCCCATTGGCATGATGCTGTACATGAAAGCATACAACAAGCTGTTTTGAAAGGTTGAGATAGAAGCACACAAAACAAAGTGTGGCAAATTATTTCCTCTTGTCCACCTTCTGAGTGATAAACACAGCGAAGTATCACAGACAAGAATTCTCGTGCCACAAAAACACTCTCATCAACCATTTCAAACAATACCCGGAAAATCAAAATGAAAATATGAGCCCATTTTGTTTGCAAGACATTAGTACTGTTGCAAATATCTGTCCAATGAGCATGATGCTGTAAATGCAAGCATACAACAAGACGTTTTGAAAGGTTCAGATGGAAGCGCACAAATGAAAGTACGGAGAATTAGTTTCTCTTGTCCTCCTTCTGACTGATAAACATAGCCAAGTATCACAGACAAGAATTCTTGTGCCACAAAAACACTCTCATCAACCATTTCAAACAATACCTCGAAACTCAAGATGAAACATTCAGCTCCTTTTATTTGCAAGACATGAGTACCATTGCAAATAGTTGTCAAATGAGCATCATGCTGTACATGCAAGCATCCAACAAGATGTTCTGAAAGGTTCAGATAGAAGCACACGAAACAAAGCGTGGAGAACTATTTCCTCTTGTCCACCTTCTGAGTAATAAACACAGCCAAGTATCACAGACAAGAATTCTTGTGCCACAAAAGACTCTCATCAACCATTTCAAGCAATACGCGGAAACTCAAAATGAAAAATTCAGCCCCTTTTGTTTGTAAGACATTAGTACCATTGCTTTTCGTGTCCAATCGGCATGATGCTGTACATGCAAGCATACAACAAGCCGTTTTGAAAGGTTCAGATAGAAGCACACAAAACAAAGTGTGGCAAATTATTTCCTCTTGTAACCTTCTGAGTAATAAACACAGCCAAGCATCACAGACAAGAATTCTTGTGCCACAAAAAGACTCTCATCAACCATTTCAAGCAATACCCGGAAACTCATAATTGAAAATTGAGCCCATTTTGTTTGTGACTTGAGTACAGTTGCAAATAGCTCTCCAATCGGCATGATGCTGTACAAGCAAGCATAAAACAAGCCGTTTAATTGGTTCAAATAGAAGCACACAAAAGAGAGTGTGGAAAATTATTTCCTCTTGTCCACCTTCTGAGTGATCAACACAGCCAAGTATCACAGACAAGAATTCTCGTGCCACAATAACACTCTCATCAACCATTTCAAGCAATACCTGGATACTCAAAATGAAAAATTGAGGCTCTTTTGTTTGCAAGACATGAGTACCATTGCTAATAGCTGTCCAATTGGCATGATGCTGTACATGAAAGCATACAACAAGCTGTTTTGAAAGGTTGAGATAGAAGCACACAAAACAAAGTGTGGCAAATTATTTCCTCTTGTCCACCTTCTGAAGTGATAAACACAGCGAAGTATCACAGACAAGAATTCTCGTGCCACAAAAACACTCTCATCAACCATTTCAAACAATACCCGGAAAATCAAAATGAAAATATGAGCTCATTTTGTTTGCAAGACATTAGTACTGTTGCAAATAGCTGTCCAATGAGCATGATGCTGTAAATGAAAGCATACAACAAGACGTTTTGAAAGGTTCAGATGGATGCGCACAAATGAAAGTACGGAGAATTAGTTCCTCTTGTCCACCTTCTGAGTGATAAACATAGCCAAGTATCACAGACAAGAATTCTTGTGCCACAAGAACACTCTCATCAACCATTTCAAACAATACCTCGAAACTCAAGATGAAACATTGCGCTCCTTTTGTTTGCAAGACATGAGTACCATTGCAAATAGTTGTCAAATGAGCATGATGCTGTACATGCACGCATACAACAAGATGTTTTGAAAGGTTCAGATAGAAGCGCACAAAACAAAGCGTGGACAAATATTTCCTCTTGTCGACCTTCTGAGTGATAAACACAGCCAAGTATTACAGACAAGCATTCTTGTGCCACAAAAACACTCTCATCAACCATTTCAAGCAATACAAGGAAACTCAAATTAAAAATTGAGCCCATTAGGTTATCCAGACATGAGTACCGTTGCAAATAGCTGTCCAATCGGCATGATGCTTTACATGCAAGCATACAACAAGCCGTTTTGCAAGGTTCAGATGGAAGCGCACAAAACAAAGCGTGGAGAACTATTTTCTCTTGTCCACCTTCTGACTGATAAACAAATCCAAGTATCACAGACAAGAATTCTTGTGCCACAAAAACACTCTCATCAACCATTTCAAGCGATACCTGGAAACTCAAAATGAAACATTCAGCTCCTTTTGTTTGCAAGACATGAGTACCATTGCAAATAGTTGTCAAATGAGCATGATGCTGTACATGCAAGCATACAACAAGATGTTTTGAAAGGTTCAGATAGAAGCGCACAAAACAAAGCGTGGAAAACTATTTCCTCTTGTCCACCTTCTGAGTGATAAACACAGCCAAGTATCACAGACAAGAATTCTTGTGCCACAAAAACACCCTCATCAACCATTTCAAGCAATACGCGGAAACTCAAAATAAAAAATTCAGCCCCTTTTGTTTGTAAGACATTAGTACCATTGCATTTCGCTGTCCAATCGGCATGATGCTGCACATGCAAGCATACAACAAGCCGTTTTGAAAGGTTGAGATAGAAGCACACAAAACAAAGTGTGGCAAATTATTTCCTCTTGTCCACCTTCTGAGTGATAAACACAGCCAAGTATCACAGACAAGAAATCTTGTGCCAAAAAAACACTCTCATCAGCCATTTCAAGCAATACCCGGAAACTCAAAATTGAAAATTGAGCCCATTTTGTTCGCAGGACTTGAGTAGAGTTGCAAATAGTTAAATTGGCATGATGCTGTACAAGCAAGCATAAAACAAGCCGTTTAATTGGTTCAAATAGAAGCACACAAAACAGAGTGTGGAAAACTATTTCCTCTTGTCCACCATCTGAGTGATCAACACAGCCAAGTATCACAGACAAGAATTCTCGTGCCACAATAACACTCTCATCAACCATTTCACGCAATACCTGGATACTCAAAATAAAAAATTGAGCCTCTTTTGTTTGCAAGACATGAGTACCATTGCTAATAGCTGTCCAATCGGCACGATGCTGTACATGAAAGCATACAACAAGCCGTTTTGAAAGGTTGAGATAGAAGCACACAAAACAAAGTGTGGCAAATTATTTCCTCTTGTCCACCTTTTGAGTGATAAACACAGCCAAGTATCACAGTCAAGAATTCTTGTGCCACAAAAACACTCTCATCAACCATTTCAAACAATACCCGGAAAATCAAAATGAAAATATGAGCCCATTTTGTTTGCAAGACATTAGTACCGTTGCAAATAGCTGTCCAATCGGCATGATGCTGTACATGAAAGCATACAACAAGCTGTTTTGAAAGGTTGAGATAGAAGCACACAAAACAAAGTGTGGCAAATTATTTCCTCTTGTCCACCTTCTTAGTGATAAACACAGCCAAGTATCACAGTCAAGAATTATTGTGCCACAAAGACACTCTCATCCACCATTTCAAACAATACCCGGAAAATCAAAATGAAAATATGAGCTCATTTTGTTTGCAAGACATTAGTACTGTTGCAAATAGCTGTCCAATGAGCATGATGCTGTAAGTGCACGCATACAACAAGACGTTTTGAAAGGTTCAGATGGGAGCGCACAAATGAAAGTACGGAGAATTAGTTCCTCTTGTCCACCTTCTGAGTGATAAACATAGCCAAGTATCACAGACAAGAATTCTTGTGCCACAAGAACACTCTCATCAACCATTTCAAACAATACCTCGAAACTCAAGATGAAACATTCAGCTCCTTTTGTTTGCAAGACATGAGTACCATTGCAAATAGTTGTCAAATGAGCATGATGCTGTACATGCACGCATACAACAAGATGTTTTGAAAGGTTCAGATAGAAGCGCACAAAACAAAGCGTGGACAAATATTTCCTCTTGTCGACCTTCTGAGTGATAAACACAGCCAAGTATTACAGACAAGCATTCTTGTGCCACAAAAACACTCTCATCAACCGTTTCAAGCAATACAAGGAAACTCAAATTAAAAATTGAGCCCATTAGGTTATCCAGACATGAGTACCGTTGCAAATAGCTGTCCAATCGGCATGATGCTTTACATGCAAGCATACAACAAGCCGTTTTGAAAGGTTCAGATGGAAGCGCACAAAACAAAGCGTGGAGAACTATTTTCTCTTGTCCACCTTCTGACTGATAAACAAAGCCAAGTATCACAGACAAGAATTCTTGTGCCACAAGAACACTCTCATCAACCATTTCAAACAATACCTCGAAACTCAAGATGAAACATTCAGCTCCTTTTGTTTGCAAGACATGAGTACCATTGCAAATAGTTGTCAAATGAGCATGATGCTGTACATGCAAGCATACAACAAGATGTTTTGAAAGGTTCAGATAGAAGCGCACAAAACAAAGCGTGGAAAACTATTTCCTCTTGTCCACCTTCTGAGTGATAAACACAGCCAAGTATCACAGACAAGAATTCTTGTGCCACAAAAACACCCTCATCAACCATTTCAAGCAATACGCGGAAACTCAAAATAAAAAATTCAGCCCCTTTTGTTTGTAAGACATTAGTACCATTGCTTTTCGCTGTCCAATCGGCATGATGCTGTACATGCAAGCATACAACAAGCCATTTTGAAAGGTTGAGATAGAAGCACACAAAACAAAGTGTGGCAAATTATTTCCTCTTGTCCGCCTTCTGAGTGATAAACACAGCCAAGTATCACAGACAAGAATTATTGTGCCAAAAAACACTCTCATCAGCCATTTCAAGCAATACCCGGAAACTCGAAATTGAAAATTGAGCCCATTTTGTTTGCAAGACTTGAGTACAGTTGCAAATAGCTCTCCGATTGGCATGATGCTGTACAAGCAAGCATAAAACAAGCCGTTTAATTGGTTCAAATAGAAGCACACAAAACAGAGTGTGGAAAACTGTTTCCTCTTGTCCACCTTCTGAGTGATCAACACAGCCAAGTATCACAGACAAGAATTCTCGTGCCACAATAACACTCTCATCAACCATTTCAAGCAATACCTGGATACTCAAAATAAAAAATTGAGCCTCTTTTGATTGCAAGACGTGAGTACCATTGCTAATAGCTGTCCAATCGGCATGATGCTGTACATGAAAGCATACAACAAGCCGTTTTGAAAGGTTGAGATAGAAGCACACAAAACAAAGTGTGGCAAATTATTTCCTCCTGTCCACCTTCTGAGTGATAAACACAGCCAAGTATCACAGTCAAGAATTCTTGTGCCACAAAAACACTCTCATCAACCATTTCAAACAATGCCTGGAAAATCAAAATGAAAATATGAGCCGATTTTGTTTGCAAGACATTAGTACCCTTGCAAATAGCTGTCCAATCGGCATGATGCTGTACATGAAAGCATACAACAAGCTGTTTTGAAAGGTTGAGATAGAAGCACACAAAACAAAGTGTGGCAAATTATTTCCTCTTGTCCACCTTCTGAGTGATAAACACAGCCAAGTATCACAGTCAAGAATTCTTGTGCCACAAAAACACTCTCATCCACCATTTCAAACAATACCCGGAAAATCAAAATGAAAATATGAGCCCATTTTGTTTGCAAGACATTAGTACCGTTGCAAATAGCTGTCCAATGAGCATGATGCTGTAAATGCACGCATACAACAAGTTGTTTTGAAATGTTCAGATAGAAGCGCACAAAACAAAGCGTGGAGAAATATTTCCTCTTGTCCACCTTCTGACTTATGAACACAGCCAAGTATTACAGACAAGCATTCTTGTGCCACAAAAACACTCTCATCAACCATTTCAAGCAATACAAGGAAACTCAAATTAAAAATTGAGCCCATTAGGTTATCCAGACATGAGTACCGTTGCAAATAGCTGTCCAATCGGCATGATGCTTTACATGCAAGCATACAACAAGCCGTTTTGAAAGGTTCAGATGGAAGCGCACAAAAAAAAGCGTGGAGAACTATTTTCTCTTGTCCACCTTCTGACTGATAAACAAAGCCAAGTATCACAGACAAGAATTCTTGTGCCACAAAAACACTCTCATCAACCATTTCAAGCGATACCTGGAAACTCAAAATGAAACATTCAGCTCCTTTTGTTTGCAAGACATGAGTACCATTGCAAATAGTTGTCAAATGAGCATGATGCTGTACATGCAAGCATACAACATGATGTTTTGAAAGGTTCAGATAGAAGCGCACAAAACAAAGCGTGGAAAACTATTTCCTCTTGTCCACCTTCTGAGTGATAAACACAGCCAAGTATCACAGACAAGAATTCTTGTGCCACAAAAACACCCTCATCAACCATTTCAAGCAATACGCGGAAACTCAAAATAAAAAATTCAGCGCCTTATGTTTGTAAGACATTAGTACTATTGCTTTTCGCTGTCCAATCGGCATGATGCTGTACATGCAAGCATACAACAAGCCGTTTTGAAAGGTTGAGATAGAAGCACACAAAACAAAGTGTGGCAAATTATTTCCTCTTGTCCACCTTCTGAGTGATAAACACAGCCAAGTATCACAGACAAGAATTCTTGTGCCAAAAAAACACTCTCATCAGCCATTTCAAGCAATACCCGGAAACTCAAAATTGAAAATTGAGCCCATTTTGTTTGCAAGACTTGAGTAGAGTTGCAAATAGCTCTCCAATTGGCATGATGCTGTACAAGCAAGCATAAAACAAGCCGTTTAATTGCTTCAAATAGAAGCACACAAAACAGAGTGTGGAAAACTATTTCCTCTTGTCCACCATCTGAGTGATCAACACAGCCAAGTATCACAGACAAGAATTCTCGTGCCACAATAACACTCTCATCAACCATTTCAAGCAATACCTGGATACTCAAAATAAAAAATTGAGCCTCTTTTGTTTGCAAGACATTAGTACCATTGCTAATTGCTGTCCAATCGGCACGATGCTGTACATGAAAGCATACAACAAGCCGTTTTGAAAGGTTGAGATAGAAGCACACAAAACAAAGTGTGGCAAATTATTTCCTCTTGTCCACCTTCTGAGTGATAAACACAGCCAAGTATCACAGTCAAGAATTCTTGTGCCACAAAAACACTCTCATCAACCATTTCAAACAATACCCGGAAAATCAAAATGAAAATATGAGCCCATTTTGTTTGCAAGACATTAGTACCGTTGCAAATAGCTGTCCAATCGGCATGATGCTGTACATGAAAGCATACAACAAGCTGTTTTGAAAGGTTGAGATAGAAGCACACAAAACAAAGTGTGGCAAATTATTTCCTCTTGTTCACCTTCTGAGTGATAAACACAGCCAAGTATCACAGTCAAGAATTCTTGTGCCACAAAAACACTCTCATCCACCATTTCAAACAATACCCGGAAAATCGAAATGAAAATATGAGCCCATTTTGTTTGCAAGACATTAGTGCCGTTGCAAATAGCTGTCCAATGAGCATGATGCTGTAAATGCACGCATAGAACAAGATGTTTTGAAAGGTTCAGATAGAAGCGCACAAAACAAAGCGTGGAGAAATATTTCCTCTTGTCCACCTTCTGACTGATGAACACAGCCAAGTATTACAGACAAGCATTCTTGTGCCACAAAAACACTCTCAAAAACCATTTCAAGCAATACAAGGAAACTCAAATTAAAAATTGAGCCCATTTGGTTATCCAGACATGAGTACCGTTGCAAATAGCTGTCAAGTCGGCATGATGCTGTACACGCAAGCATACAACAAGCCGTTTTGAAAGGTTCAGATAGAAGCACACAGAACAGAGTGTGGAAAATTATTTGCTGTTGTCCACCTTCTGAGTGATAAACACAGCCAAGTATCACTGACAAGAATTCTTGTGCCACAAAACACTCTCATCAACAATTTCAACAATACCTCAAAACTCAAAATGAAACATTCAGCTCCTTTTGTTTGCAAGACATGAGTACCATTTCAAATAGCTGTCCAATCGGCATGATGCTGTACATGCAAGCATACTACAAGCCGTTTTGAAAGGTTCAGATAGAAGCACACAAAACATAGTGTGGCAAATTATTTCCTCTTGTCCACCTTCTGAGTGATAAACACAGCCAAGTATCACAGACAAGAATTCTTGTGCCACAAAAACACTCTCATCAACCATTTCAAGCAATACCCGGAAACTCATAATTGAAAATTGAGCCCATTTTGTTTGTGACTTGAGTACAGTTGCAAATAGCTCTCCAATCGGCATGATGCTGTACAAGCAAGCATAAAACAAGCCGTTTAATTGGTTCAAATAGAAGCACACAAAAGAGAGTGTGGAAAATAATTTCCTCTTGTCCACCTTCTGAGTGATCAACACAGCCAAGTATCACAGACAAGAATTCTCGTGTCACAATAACACTCTCATCAACCATTTCAAGCAATACCTGGATACTCAAAATAAAAAATTGAGCCTCTTTTGTTTGCAAGACATGAGTACCATTGCTAATAGCTGTCCAATTGGCATGATGCTGTACATGAAAGCATACAACAAGCTGTTTTGAAAGGTTGAGATAGAAGCACACAAAACAAAGTGTGGCAAATTATTTCCCCTTGTCCACCTTCTGAGTGATAAACACAGCGAAGTATCACAGACAAGAATTCTCGTGCCACAAAAACACTCTCATCAACCATTTCAAACAATACCCGGAAAATCAAAATAAAAATATGAGCTCATTTAGTTTGCAAGACATTAGTACTGTTGCAAATAGCTGTCCAATGAGCATGATGCTGTAAATGCAAGCATACAACAAGACGTTTCGAAAGGTTCAGATGGAAGCGCACAAATGAAAGTACGGAGAATTAGTTCCTCTTGTCCACCTTCTGAGTGATAAACATAGCCAAGTATCACAGACAAGAATTCTTGTGCAACAAGAACACTCTCATCAACCATTTCAAGCAATACCCGGAAACTCATAATTGAAAATTGAGCCCATTTTGTTTGTGACTTGAGTACAGTTGCAAATAGCTCTCCAATCGGCATGATGCTGTACAAGCAAGCATAAAACAAGCCGTTTAATTGGTTCAAATAGAAACACACAAAAGAGAGTGTGGAAAATTATTTCCTCTTGTCCACCTTCTGAGTGATCAACACAGCCAAGTATCACAGACAAGAATTCTCGTGTCACAATAACACTCTCATCAACCATTTCAAGCAATACCTGGATACTCAAAATAAAAAATTGAGCCTCTTTTGTTTGCAAGACATGAGTACCATTGCTAATAGCTGTCCAATTGGCATGATGCTGTACATGAAAGCATACAACAAGCTGTTTTGAAAGGTTGAGATAGAAGCACACAAAACAAAGTGTGGCAAATTATTTCCCCTTGTCCACCTTCTGAGTGATAAACACAGCGAAGTATCACAGACAAGAATTCTCGTGCCACAAAAACACTCTCATCAACCATTTCAAACAATACCCGGAAAATCAAAATAAAAATATGAGCTCATTTAGTTTGCAAGACATTAGTACTGTTGCAAATAGCTGTCCAATGAGCATGATGCTGTAAATGCAAGCATACAACAAGACGTTTTGAAAGGTTCAGATGGAAGCGCACAAATGAAAGTACGGAGAATTAGTTCCTCTTGTCCACCTTCTGAGTGATAAACATAGCCAAGTATCACAGACAAGAATTCTTGTGCAACAAGAACACTCTCATCAACCATTTCAAACAATACCTCGAAACTCAAGATGAAACATTCAGCTCCTTTTGTTTGCAAGACATGAGTACCATTGCAAATAGTTGCCAAATGAACATGATGCTGTACATGCACGCATACAACAAGATGTTTTGAAAGGTTCAGATAGAAGCGCACAAAAGAAAGCGTGGACAAATATTTCCTCTTGTCGACCTTCTGAGTGATAAACACAGCCAAGTATTACACACAAGCATTCTTGTGCCACAAAAACACTCTCATCAACCATTTCAAGCAATACAAGGAAACTCAAATTAAAAATTGAGCCAATTAGGTTATCAAGACATGAGTACCGTTGCAAATAGTTGTCCAATCGGCATGATGCTTTACATGCAAGCATACAACAAGCCGTTTTGAAAGGTTCAGATGGAAGCGCACAAAACAAAGCGTGGAGAACTATTTGCTCTTGTCCACCTTCTGACTGATAAACAAAGCCAAGTATCACAGACAAGAATTCTTGTGCCACAAAAACACTCTCATCAACCATTTCAAGCGATACCTGGAAACTCAAAATGAAACATTCAGCTCCTTTTGTTTGCAAGACATGAGTACCATTGCAAATAGTTGTCAAATGAGCATGATGCTGTACATGCAAGCATACAACAAGATGTTTTGAAAGGTTTAGATAGAAGCGCACAAAACAAAGCGTGGAAAACTATTTCCTCTTGTCCACCTTCTGAGTGATAAACACAGCCAAGTATCACAGACAAGAATTCTTGTGCCACAAAAACACCCTCATCAACCAATTCAAGCAATACGCGGAAACTCAAAATAAAAAATTCAGCCCTTTTTGTTTGTAAGACATGAGTACCATTGCTTTTCGCTGTCCAATCGGCATGATGCTGTACATGCAAGCATACAACAAGCCGTTTTGAAAGGTTGAGATAGAAGCACACAAAACAAAGTGTGGCAAATTATTTCCTCTTGTCCACCTTCTGAGTGATAAACACAGCCAAGTATCACAGACAAGAATTCTTGTGCCACAAAAACACTCTCATCAGCCATTTCAAGCAATACCCGGAAACTCAAAATTGAAAATTGAGCCCATTTTGTTTGCAAGACTTGAGTACAGTTGCAAATAGCTCTCCAATTGGCATGATGGTGTACAAGCAAGCATAAAACAAGCCGTTTAATTGGTTCAAATAGAAGCACACAAAACAGAGTGTGGAAAACTATTTCCTCTTGTCCACCTTCTGAGTGATCAACACAGCCAAGTATCACAGACAAGAATTCTCGTGCCACAATAACACTCTCATAAACCATTTCAAGCAATACCTGGATACTCAAAATAAAAAATTGAGCCTCTTTTGTTTGCAAGACATGAGTACCATTGCTAATAGCTGTCCAATCGGCATGATGATGTACATGAAAGCATACAACAAGCTGTTTTGAAAGGTTGAGATAGAAGCACACAAAACAAAGTGTGGCAAATTATTTCCTCTTGTCCACCTTCTGAGTGATAAACACAGCCGAGTATCACAGTCAAGAATTCTTGTGCCACAAAAACACTCTCATCCACCATTTCAAACAATACCCGGAAAATCAAAATGAAAATATGAGCCCATTTTGTTTGCAAGACATTAGTACCGTTGCAAATAGCTGTCCAATGAGCATGATGCTGTAAGTGCACGCATACAACAAGATGTTTTGAAAGGTTCAGATAGAAGCGCACAAAACAAAGCGTGGAGAAATATTTCCTCTTGTCCACATTCTGACTGATGAACACAGCCAAGTATTACAGACAAGCATTCTTGTGCCACAAAAACACTCTCAAAAACCATTTCAAGCAATACAAGGAAACTCAAATTAAAAATTGAGCCCAATTGGTTATCCAGACATGAGTACCGTTGCAAATAGCTGTCAAGTCGGCATGATGCTGTACATGCAAGCATACAACAAGCCGTTTTGAAAGGTTCAGATAGAAGCACACAGAACAGAGTGTGGAAAATTATTTGCTGTTGTCCACCTTCTGAGTGATAAACACAGCCAAGTATCACTGACAAGAATTCTTGTGCCACAAAACACTCTCATCAACCATTTCAACAATACCTCGAAACTCAAAATGAAACATTCAGCTCCTTTTGTTTGCAAGACATGAGTACCATTTCAAATAAATGTCAAATGAAAATGATGCTGTACATCTAAGCATACAACAAGATGTTTTGAAAGGTTCAGATGGAAGCGCACAAAACAAAGCGTGTAGAAATATTTCCTCTTGTCAACCTTCTGAGTGATAAACATAGCCAAGTATCAAAGACAAGAATTCTTGTGCCACAAAAACACTCTCATCAACCATTTCAAGCAATACCTGGAAACTCAAAATGAAACATTCAGCTCCTTTTGTTTGCAAGACAAGATAACCATTGCAAATAGTTGTCAAATGATCATGATGCTGTACATGCAAGCATACAAGAAGATGTTTTGAAAGGTTCAGATGGAAGCGCACAAAACAAAGCGTGGAGAACAAGTTCCTCTTGTCCGCCTTCTGAGTGATAAACACAGCCAAGTATTACAGACAAGCATTCTTTTGCCACGAAAACACTCTCATGAACCATTTCAAACAATACCTCAAAACTCAAATTGAAACAGTCAGCTCCTTTTGTTTGCAAGACATGAGTACCATTGCAAATAGTTGTCAAATGAGCATGATGCTGTACATGCAAGCATACAACAAGATGTTTTGAAAGGTTCAGATAGAAGCGCACAAAACAAAGCATGGAAAACTATTTCCTCTTGTCCACCTTCTGAGTGATAAACACTGCCAAGTATTACAGACAAGCACTCTTGTGCCACAAAAACACTCTCATGAACCATTTCAAGCAATACATGGAAACTGAAAATAAAAAACTCAGCCCCTTTTGTTTGTAAGACATTAGTACCATTGCTAATAGCTGTCAAGTCGGCATGATGCTGTACATGCAAGCATACAACAAGCCGTTTTGAAAGGTTCAGATAGAAGCACACAGAACAGAGTGTGGAAAATAATTTCCTGTTGTCCACCTTCTGAGTGATAAACACAGCCAAGTATCACTGACAAGAATTCTTGTGCCACAAAACACTCTCATCAACCATTTCAACAATACCTCGAAACTCAAAATGAAACATTCAACTCCTTTTGTTTCCAAGACATGAGTACCATTTCAAATAAATGTCAAATGAAAATGATGCTGTACATGCAAGCATACAACAAGATGTTTTGAAAGGTTCAGATGGAAGCGCACAAAACAAAGCGTGGAGAAATATTTCCTCTTGTCAACCTTCTGAGTGATAAACATAGCCAAGTATCAAAGACAAGAATTCTTGTGCCACAAAAACACTCTCATCAACCATTTCAAGCAATACCTGGAAACTCAAAATGAAACATTCAGCTCCTTTTGTTTGCAAGACAAGATAACCATTGCAAATAGTTGTCATATGATCATGATGCTGTACATGCAAGCATACAAGAAGATGTTTTGAAAGGTTCAGATGGAAGCGCACAAAACAAAGCGTGGAGAACAAGCTCCTCTTGTCCACCTTCTGAGTGATAAACACAGCCAAGTATTACAGACAAGCATTCTTTTGCCGCGAAAACACTCTCATGAACCATTTCAAACAATACCTCAAAACTCAAAATGAAACATTCAGCTGCTTTTGTTTGCAAGACATGAGTACCATTGCAAATAGTTGCCAAATGAGCATGATGCTGTACATGCAAGAATACAACAAGATGTTTTGAAAGGTTCGGATGGAAGTGCACAAAACAAAGCGTGGAGAAATATTTCCTCTTGTCAACCTTCTGAGTGATAAACATAGCTAAGTATCAAAGACAAGAATTCTTGTGCCACAAAAACACTCTCATCAACCATTTCAAGCAATACCTGGAAACTCAAAATGAAACATTCAGCTCCTTTTGTTTGCAAGACATGATAACCATTGCAAATAGTTGTCAAATGAGCATCATGCTGTACATGCAAGCATACAACAAGATGTTTTGAAAGGTTCTGATGGAAGCGCACAAAACAAAGCGTGGAGAAATACTTCCTCTTGTCCACCTTCTGAGTGATAAACACAGCCAAGTATTACAGACAAGCATTCTTCTGCAACAAAAACACTCTCATCAACCATTTCAAGCAGTACAAGGAAACTCAAATTAAAAATTGAGCCCATTTGGTTATCCAGATATGAGTACCGTTGCAAATAGCTGTCCAATCGGCATGATGCTGTACATGCAAGCATACAACAAGATGTTTCGAAAGGTTCAGATGGAAGCGCACAAAACAAAGCATAGAGAACAATTTCCTCTTGTCCACCTTCTGAGTGATAAACACTGCCAAGTATTACAGACAAGCATTCTTGTGCCACAAAAACACTCTCATGAACCATTTCAAGCCATACATGGAAACTGAAAATAAAAAATTCAGCCCCTTTGGTTTGTAAGACATTAGTACCATTGCTAATAGCATTCAAGTCGGCATGATGCTGTACATGCAAGCATACAACAAGCCGTTTTGAAAGGTTCAGATAGAAGCACACAGAACAGAGTGTGAAAATATTTTTCTGTTGTCCACCTTCTGAGTGATAAACACAGCCAAGTATCACTGACAAGAGTTCTTGTGCCACAAAACACTCTCATACACCATTTGAAGCAATACCTCGAAACTCAAAATGAAACATTCAGCTCCTTTTGTTTGCAAGACATGAGTACCATTTCAAATAAATGTCAAATGAGAATGATGCTGTACATGCAAGCATACAACAAGATGTTTTGAAAGGTTCAGATGGAAGCGCACAAAACAAAGCGTGGAGAAATATTTCCTCTTGTCAACCTTCTGAGTGATAAACATAGCCAAGTATCAAAGACAAAAATTTTTGTGCAACAAAAACACTCTCATCAACCATTTCAAGCAATACCTGGAAACTCAAAATGAAACATTAAGCTCCTTTTGTTTACAAGACATGATAACCATTGCAAATAGTTGTCAAATGATCATGATGTTGTACATGCAAGCATACAAGAAGATGTTTGAAAGGTTCAGATGGAAGCACACAAAACAAAGCGTGGAGAACAAGTTCCTCTTGTCCACCTTCTGAGTGATAAACACAGCCAAGTATCACAGACAAGAATTCTCGTACCACAATAACACTCTCATCAACCATTTCAAGCAATACCTGGATACTCAAAATAAAAAATTGAGCCTCTTTTGTTTGCAAGACATGAGTACAATTGCTAATAGCTGTCCAATCGGCATGATGCTGTAAATGCAAGCATACAACAAGACGTTTTGAAAGGTTCAGATGGAAGAGCACAAATCAAAGTGCGGAGAATTAGTTCCTCTTGTCCACCTTCTGAGTGATAAACATAGCCAAGTATCACAGACCAAAATTCTTGTGCCACAAAAACACTCTCATCAACGATTTCAAGCATTACCTCGAAAGTCAAAATGAAACATTCAGCTCCTTTTGTTTGCAAGACATGAGTACCATTGCAAATAGTTGTCAAATGAGCATGATGCTGTACATGCAAGCATACAACAAGATGTTTTGAAAGGTTCAGATGGAAGCGCACAAAAAGAAGCGTGGAGAAATATTTTCTCTTGTCCACCTTCTGAGTGATAAACACAGCCAAGTATTACAGACAAGCATTTTTGTGCCACAAAAACACTCTCGTCAACCATTTCAAGCAATACAAGGAAACTCAGATTAAAAATTGAGCCCACTTGGTTATCCAGACATGAGTACCGATGCAAATAGCTGTCCAATCGGCACGATGCTGTACATGCAAACATACAACAAGCAGTTTTGAAAGGTTCAGATGGAAGCGCACAAAACAAAGCGTGGAGAACTATTTCCTCTTGTCCACCTTCTGAGTGATAAACATAGCCAAGTATCACACACAAGAATTCTTGTGCCACAAAAACACTCTCATCAACCATTTCAAGCAATACCTGGAAACTCAAAACAAAAAATTGAGCCCCTTTTATTTGCAACACTTGAGTACAGTTGCGAATAGCTGTCCAATTGGCAAGATGTTGTACATGCAAGCATAAAACAAGCCGTTTTAATGGTTCAGATAGGAGCACACAAAACAGAGTGTGGAAAATTATTTTCTCTTGTCCACCTTCTGAGTGATAAACACAGCCAAGTATTACAGACAAGAATTCTTGTGCCACGAAAAAACTCTCGTCAACAATTTCAAGCAATACAAGGAAACTCAAATAAAAAATTGAGCCCAATTGGTTATCCAGACATGAGTACCGTTGCAAACAGCTGTCCAATCGGCATGATGCTTTACATGCAAGCATACAACAAGCCGTTTTGAAAGGTTCAGATGGAAGCGCACAAAACAAATCGTGGAGAACTATTTTCTCTTGTCCACCTTCTGACTGATAAACAAAGCCAAGTATCACAGACAAGAATTCTTGTGCCACAAAAACACTCTCATCAACCATTTCAAGCGATACCTGGAAACTCAAAATGAAACATTCAACTCCTTTTGTTTGCAAGACATGAGTACCATTGCAAATAGTTGTCAAAGAGCATGATGCTGTACATGCAAGCATACAACAAGATGTTTTGAAAGGTTCAGATAGAAGCGCACAAAACAAAGCATGGAAAACTATTTCCTCTTGTCAACCTTCTGAGGGATAAACACTGCCAAGTATTACAGACAAGCACTCTTGTGCCACAAAAACACTCCCATAAACCATTTCAAGCAATACATAGAAACTGAAAATAAAAAATTCAGCCCCTTTTGTTTGTAAGACATTAGTACCATTGCTAATAGCTGTCAAGTTGGCATGATGCTGTACATGCAAGCATACAACAAGCCGTTTTGAAAGGTACAGATAGAAGCACACAGAACAGAGTGTGGAAACTTATTTCCTGTTGTCCACCTTCTGAGTGATAAACACAGCCAAGTATCACTGACAAGAATTCTTGTGCCGCGAAACACTCTCATCAACCATTTCAACAATACCTCGAAACTCAAAATGAAACATTCAGCTCCTTTTGTTTGCAAGACATGAGTACCATTTCAAATAAATGTCAAATTAAAATGATGCTGTACATGCAAGCATACAACAAGATGTTTTGAAAGGTTCAGATGGAAGCGCACAAAACAAAGCGTGGAGAAATATTTCCTCTTGTCAAACTTCTGAGTGATAAACATAGCCAAGTATCAAAGACAAGAATTCTTGTGCCACAAAAACACTCTCATCAACCATTTCAAGCAATACCTGGAAACTCAAAATGAAACATTCAGCTCCTTTTGTTTGCAAGAGAAGATAACCATTGCAAATAGTTGTCAAATGATCATGATGCTGTACATGCAAGCATACAAGAAGATGTTTTGAAAGGTTCAGATGGAAGCGCACAAAACAAAGCGTGGAGAATAAGCTCCTCTTGTTTACCTTCTGAGTGATAAACACAGCCAAGTATCACAGACAAGAATTCTTGTGCCACAAAAACACTCTTATCAACCATTTCAAGAAGCAATACCTGGATACTCAAAATAAAAAATTGAGCCTCTTTTGTTTGCAAGACATGAGTACCATTGCTAATAGCTGTCCAATCGGCATGATGCTGTACATGCAAGCATACAACAAGCTGTTTTGAAAGGTTGAGATAGAAGCACACAACACAAAGTGTGGCAAATTATTCCCTCTTGTCCACGTTCTGAGTGATAAACACAGCCAAGTATCACAGACAAGAATTCTTGTGCCACAAAAACACTCTCATCAACCATTTCAAGCAATACTCGGAAAATCAAAATGCAAATATGACCGCATTTTGTTTGCAAGACATTATTACCGTTGCAAATAGCTGTCCAATGGGCATGATGCTGTAAATGCAAGCATACAACAAGACGTTTTGAAAGGTTCAGATGGAAGAGCACAAATCAAAGTGCGGAGAATTAGTTCCTCTTGTCCACCTTCTGAGTGATAAACATAGCCAAGTATCACAGACAAAAATTCTTGTGCCACAAAAACACTCTCATCAACCATTTCAAGCATTACCTCGAAACTCAAAATGAAACATTCAGCTCCTTTTGTTTGCAAGACATTATTACCGTTGCAAATAGCTGTCCAATGGGCATGATGCTGTAAATGCAAGCATACAACAAGACGTTTTGAAAGGTTCAGATGGAAGCGCACAAAACAAAGCGTGGAGAAATATTTCCTCTTGTCCACCTTCTGAGTGATAAACACAGCCAAGTATTACAGACAAGCATTTTTGGGCCACAAAAACACTCTTATCAACCATTTCAAGCAATACAAGGAAACTCAAATTAAAAATTGAGCCCATATGGTTATCCAGACTAGAGTACCGTTGCAAATAGCTGTCCAATCGGCACGATGCTGTACATGCAAGCATACAACAAGCAGTTTTGAAAGGTTCAGATGGAAGCGCACAAAACAAAGCGTGGAGAACTATTTCCTCTTGTCCACCTTCTGAGTGATAAACATAGCCAAGTATCACACACAAGAATTCTTGTGCCACAAAAACACTCTCATCAACCATTTCAAGCAATACCTGGAAACTCAAAACAAAAAATTGAGCCCCTTTTATTTTCAACACTTGAGTACAGTTGCAAATAGCTGTCCAATTGGCATGATGTTGTACATGCAAGCATAAAACAAGCCGTTTTAATGGTTCAGATAGGAGCACACAAAACAGAGTGTGGAAAATTATTTTCTCTTGTCCACCTTCTGAGTGATAAACACAGCCAAGTATTACAGACAAGAATTCTTGTGCCACAAAAAAACTCTCGTCAACCATTTCAGGCAATACCCGGAAACTCAAAATGAAAAATTTGGGCCCATTTTGTTTGCAAGACATTAGTACCTTTGCAAATAGCTGTCCAATGGGCATGATGTTGTGAATGCAAGCATACAAAAAGTCGTTTCGAAAGGTTCAGATGCAAGCGCACAAAACAAAGCGTGGAGAACAATTTCCTCTTGTCCACCTTCCGAGTGATAAACACAGCCAAGTATCACAGACAAGAATTCTTGTGCCACAAAAACTCTCTCATCAACCATTTCAAGCAATACCTAGACACTCAAAATAAAACATTGAGCCCCTTTTGTTTGCAAGACATTACTACCATTGCTAATAGCTGTCCAATCGGCATGATGCTGTACATGCAAGCATACAACAAGACGTTTTTAAAGGTTCAAATGGAAGCGCACAAAACAAAGTGAGGCAAATTATTTCCTCTTGTCAACCTTCTGAGTGGTAAAGATAGCCAAGTACCAAAGACAAAAATTCTTGTCCCACAAAAAGACTCTCATCAACCATTTCAAGCAATACCTGGAAACTCAAAATGAAACATTCAGCTCCTTTTGTTTGCAAGACATGATAACCATTGCAAATAGTTGTCAAATGATCATGATGCTGTACATGCAAGCATACAAGAAGATGTTTTGAAAGGTTCAGATGGAAGCGCACAAATCAAAGTGCGGAGAATTAGTTCTTCTTGTCCACCTTCTGAGTGATAAACATAGCCAAGTATCACAGACAAGAATTCTTGTGCCACAAAAACACTCTTATCAACCATTTCAAGAAGCAATACCTCGAAACTCAAAATGAAGCATTCAGCTCTTTTTGTTTGCAAGACATGAGTACCATTGCAAATAGTTGTCAAATGAGCATCATGCTGTACATGCAAGCATACAACAAGATGTTTTGAAATGTTCTGATGGAAGCGCACAAAACAAAGCCTGGAGAAATACTTCCTCTTGTCCACCTTCTGAGTGATAAACACAGCCAAGTATTACAGACAAGCATTCTTCTGCCACAAAAACACTCTCATCAACCATTTCAAGCAGTACAAGGAAACTCAAATTAAAATTGAGCCCATTTGGTTATCCAGATATGAGTACCGTTGCAAATAGCTGTCCAATCGGCATGATGCTATACATGCAAGCATACAACAAGATGTTTCGAAAGGTTCAGATGGAAGCGCACAAAACAAAGCATAAAGAACAATTTCCTCTTATCCAACTTCTGAGTGATAAACACTGCCAAGTATTACAGACAAGCATTCTTGTGCCACAAAAACACTCTCATGAACCATTTCAAGCCATACATGGAAACTGAAAATAAAAAATTCAGCCCCTTTTGTTTGTAAGACATTAGTACCATTGCTAATAGCATTCAAGTCGGCATGATGCTGTACATGCAAGCATACAACAAGCCGTTTTGAAAGGTTCAGATAGAAGCACACAGAACAGAGTGTTAAAATATTTTCCTGTTGTCCACCTTCTGAGTGATAAACACAGCCAAGTATCACTGACAAGAGTTCTTGTACCACAAAACACTCTCATACACCATTTCAAGCAATACCTCGAAACTCAAAATGAAACATTCAGCTCCTTTTGTTTGCAAGACATGAGTACCATTTCAAATAAATGTCAAATGAGAATGATGCTGTACATGCAAGCATACAACAAGATGTTTTGAAAGGTTCAGATGGAAGCGCAAAAAACAAAGCGTGGAGAAATATTTCCTCTTGTCAACCTTCTGAGTGATAAACATAGCCAAGTATCACAGACAAGAATTCTCGTGCCACAATAACACTCTCATCAACAATTTCAAGCAATACCTGGATACTCAAAATAAAAAATTGAGCCTCTTTTGTTTGCAAGACATGAGTACCATTGCTAATAGCTGTCCAATCGGCATGATGCTGTACATGCAAGCATACAACAAGCTGTTTTGAAAGGTTGAGATAGAAGCACAAAAAACAAAGTGTGGCAAATTATTTCCTCTTGTCCACGTTCTGAGTGATAAACACAGCCAAGTATAACAGACAAGAATTCTTGTGCCACAAAAACACTCTCATCAACCATTTCAAGCAATACCCGGAAAATCAAAATGCAAATATGACCCCATTTTGTTTGCAAGACATTATTACCGTTGCAAATAGCTGTCCAATGGGCATGATGCTGTAAATGCAAGCATACAACAAGACGTTTTGAAAGGTTCTGATGGAAGCGCACAAAACAAAGCGTGTAGAAATATTTCCTCTTGTCCACCTTCTGAGTGATAAACACAGCCAAGTATTACAGACAAGCATTTTTGTGCCACAAAAACACTCTCATCAACCATTTCAAGCAATACAAGGAAACTCAAATTAAAAATTGAGCCCATTTGGTTATCCAGACTAGAGTACCGTTGCAAATAGCTGTCCAATCGGCACGATGCTGTACATTCTCATCAATTATTTCAAGCAATACCTGGAAACTCAAAACAAAAAATTGAGCCCCTTTTATTTGCAACACTTGAGAACAGTTGCAAATAGCTGTCCAATTGGCATGATGTTGTACATGCAAGCATAAAACAAGCCGTTTTAATGGTTCAGATAGGAGCACACAAAACAGAGTGTGGAAAATTATTTTCTCTTGTCCACCTTCTGAGTGATAAACACAGCCAAGTATTACAGAGAAGAATTCTTGTGCCACGAAAAAACTTTCGTCAACCATTTCAAGCAATACCCGGAAACTCAAAATGAAAAATTTGGGCCCATTTTGTTTGCAAGACATTAGTACCTTTGCAAATAGCTGTCCAATGGGCATGATGTTGTAAATGCAAGCATACAAAAAGTCGTTTTGAAAGGTTCAAATGGAAGCGCACAAATGAAAGTGTGGAGAATTAGTTCCTTTTGTCTACACTCTGAGTGATAAACATTGCCAAGTATCAAAGACAAGAATTCTTGTGCCACAAAAACACCCTCGTCAACCATTTCAAGCAATACCTAGGAACTCAAAATGAAACATTCAGCTCCTTTTGTTTGCAAGACATGAGTACCATTGCAAATATTTGCATAATGATCATGATGCTGTACATGCACGCATACAAGATGTTTCGAAAGGTTCAGATGCAAGCGCACAAAACAAAGCGTGGAGAACAATTTCCTCTTGTCCATCTTCCGAGTGATAAACACAGCCAAGTATCACAGACAAGAATTCTTGTGCCACAAAAACTCTCTCATCAACCATTTCAAGCAATACCTAGACACTCAAAATAAAAAATTGAGTTCTTTTGTTTGCAAGACATTACTACCATTGCTAATAGCTGTCCAATCGGCATGATGCTGTACATGCAAGCATACAACAAGACGTTTTTAAAGGTTCAGATGGAAGCGCACAAAACAAAGTGAGGCAAATTATTTCCTCTTGTCAACCTTCTGAGTGGTAAAGATAGCCAAGTACAAAAGACAAGAATTCTGGTCCCACAAAAAGACTCTCATCAACTATTTCAAGCAATACCTGGAAACTCAAAATGAAACATTCAGCTCCTTTTGTTTGCAAGACAAGATAACCATTGCAAACAGTTGTCAAATGATCATGATGCTGTACATGCAAGCATACAAGAAGATGTTTTGATAGGTTCAGATGCAAGCGCACAAAACAAAGCGTGGAGAACAATTTCCTCTTGTCCACCTTCTGAGTGATAAACACAGCCAAGTATTACAGACAAGCATTCTTGTGCCACAAAAACACTCTCATAAACCATTTCAAGAAATACCTGGAAACTCAAAATGAGACATTCAGCTCCTTTTGTTTGCAAGACAAGATAACCATTGCAAATAGTTGTCAAATGATCATGATGCTGTACATGCAAGCATACAAGAAGATGTTTTGAAAGGTTCAGATGGAAGCGCACAAAACAAAGCGTGGAGAACAAGCTCCTCTTGTCCACCTTCTGAGTGATAAACACAGCCAAGTATTACAGATAAGCATTCTTTTGCCTCGAAAACACTCTTATCAACCATTTCAAGAAGCAATACCTGGATACTCAAAATAAAAAAATTGAGCCTCTTTTGTTTGCAAGACATGAGTACCATTGCTAATAGTTGTCCAATCGGCATGATGCTGTACATTCAAGCATACAACAAGCCGTTTTGAAAGGTTGAGATAGAAGCACACAAAACAAAGTGTGGCCAATTATTTCCTCTTGTCCACCTTCTGAGTGATAAACACAGCCAAGTATCACAGACGAGAATTCTTGTGCCACAAAAACACTCTCATCAACCATTTCAAGCAATACCCGGAAACTCAAAATGAAAAATTGAGCCTATTTTGTTTGCAAGACATTAGTACCGTTGCAAATAGCTGTCCAATGGGCATGATGCTGTAAATGCAACAATACAACAAGACGTTTTGAAAGGTTCAGATGGAAGTGCACAAATCAAAGTGTGGCGCATTAGTTCCTCTTGTCTACACTCTAAGTGATAAACATAGCCAAGTATCAAAGACAAGAATTATTGTGCCACAAAAACACTCTCATCAACCATTTCAAGCAATACCTGGAAACTCAAAATGAAACATTCAGCTCCTTTTGTTTGCAAGACATGAGTACCATTGCACATATTTGTCAAATGATCATGATGCTGTACATGCAAGCATACAAGAAGATGTTTTGAAAGGTTCAGATGGAAGCGCACAAAACAAAGCGTGGAGAACAATTTCCTCTTGTACACCTTCTGAGTGATAAGAACAGCTCGTGTAGTGCCAGTTTTGAAAAAGAACAATCGTTTATCTGTAGAAAATTATCGAGCGATATATTTAACTTCATCCTGCTGTAAGCAAATCGTACATATAATCGCCAACCGAATGAAAAAATGTTTAGACAGAAATTCAGTGTTAACGAACTTGCAGTGGCTTTTGTTAACTGTAATTCATAGTATTGCAAGAACATTGAATAATATTGCTCAAATCTACGCTCTTTTTTTAGACTTTAGCAAGGCGTTCGACAGAGCAGTTCAGTGTGAACTTACACTCTAAAAAATGTTACACCCTGAAAGGTGTAAAACGGGTGTACGCATAGAAAGCACCCTTATGAACACCATTTTTACGTCCAATTTTAAAAAATTGATGTGTTAGTGATCAAAACACCCTCAAAACACCCCAATTAAACCCTGATATTTGGGGTGTTCTGAACAAGGCTACAAATATTTGATTGATATGTGGGGTTTAACGACCCAAAACCACCATACGATTATGATAGACGCTGTAGTGGAAGGCGCCGGAAATTTCGACCACCTGGGGTTTAACGTGCAGCCAAACCTGAGAACACGTGCCTACAAGGCTACAAATGCACGACTTTTTCGGGCCGTTTTGCTTATACTGTTAGTATACGTTAACCATCTTGATACCAGCAACGCTCTCACTACTTGCTGCTTGCGAGTCTAGTAATGAATTGAAGCAGAAAGTAATGTGACGTAAACGCAGTTTTCATCGACAAAGCACGCAAACTACTATAAGATAGAAGATACAATAGGAGCGACGCTTGTTCAGTTGTAAGGGCCCATTCTCCTCTACTTGTTTCTTTCATCTGTGTAATTTGCGTGATTAGTCAACACTCACAAAGTACACTGATTGCCTGAACAAGGTAATGTTGCGCACATTGGTGTAGCCATGCATAGAACACTCCCCCCGTCCCCCTTAAGATCGAAGCTTTTAAAGCTGAAAATAAAACGTCCCCCATTTGCAAAAAACAACAACAGCACAGTTGTTAACCCATAACGTCCACGTCAGCTGGCTATCAGGTCCGTTAAAAACGAACACTGACGTCTTGTATTTTTAGCAGGCACGTTTTATTTAAATACTGTAGCGAATGTTTCTCTTCATGTGTCCTTAAGGGTGCGTCATGAAAATTAGGAAGAGGACACCGACCATAAAGAAAAATGCAGAATAAGGACATTTTAGTGACCTTGACGTATCCTTGCTCACAATGACGGGAGCCTTGTGGACTAAATTGCGAATAAAGTTCTCAGGGGAGCCGAAACACATTCTCTAGTTCTCTCTCTGTCTCTCTCTCCGTTTTTTTGTGGATCCTCTTCTTTTATTTATGTAACTTCGCCAGCAGACGTGCTTCATTCAAAGCCTTGACTTTGTAGGTAGTAAGAAAACAGCATTAATGAAATATTCTCAGTCGTGGTCTTGTTCAAAGGACTGCAAGCTAAGCACAAATGTATTGGCACAACGTGACAGACAGACAGACAGACAGACAGACAGACAGACAGACAGACAAAGAACTTTATTCAGGTCCTGAGGAACTGCGTTGTAACGGCCCCGTTTAGGGCGAATCCGTAGCAGTCGCGGGCCGCTCCCACGTAGGGACCGGAAGACCGTGGCCCTCTACCCTCTCGCAGGCTCTCTGGACAGCCCGAAGTTGAATCAAGAGGTCGCCGCTGTTAAGGGCTTCCTCCCAGTCCTCATCTTTGTTGAACTCTGCGTCACGTAACGCAGGACATTGCCAGAGCATATGAGGTAATGAGCAATACGCCTCCCCACAGTACGGACAATGCGTTCTCTCTCTGTCTCTCTCTCCGGTTTTCTGTGGATCCCCTTCTTTTATTTATGTAACTTCCCCAGTAAACGTGCTTCGGTCAAAGCCTTGACTTTGTAGGAAGTGAGAAAACAGCATTGAAAATATATTCTCGGCCGTGGCGTTGTTCCAAGGACTGCAAGCTAAGTACAATTGTATTGCCGCAACGTGAAGACGGATGTAGTAATTAACTTGAACTGGTATAGCGCATTACGGGGAAGAAGAAACGGCCGAGCAGACCGACACAAGAGGACAGAGCGCTAACTTCCAACTGAGCTTTATTGTCAAATTGCATCAAATAAGTAGACCGGCGCAAGCATACAAAACCATCCTAACGCAACGACAAGATAACACACAAAATCACACCGTTACATATCACACATTCATAGGCGGTTACTCTGATTAAGGAAGGCAACTTCATGTTCAGATAAGCCCAAAGAAGGGGCGCTAATACACGTGCTGCCAGCTCTTGCTATACAATGCGCTTCTATAATTTCCCGAGTTAATTGCGACGGGTGCTTTTTTATTTTATGTAACGGTGTGATGTTGTGTATTATCTTGTCGTTGCGTTAGGGTGGTTTTGTATGCTTGCGCCGGTCTACTTATTTGATGCAATTTGACAATAAAACTCAGTTGGAAGTTAGCGCTCTGTCCTCTTGTGTCGGTCTGCTCGGCCGTTTCTTCTTCCCCGTAATGCGCTATACCAGTTCAAGTACGACGAACCAACTCGCCCAATCTTCAACACTCGTAGTAATTAACAGGTTGACAAAGTAGCAGCAGGTCAGTATTTTTATTTACTGCGTGCCAGAGCGTTCATCTTCTTTCTTGTTATTGCTTGCTGCTTAACAGCGTGCAGATGCGCGTATGCGCTGTCCTCTTCGTCTTCTTAGCAGTACGCACGTGGCAATATGTTGTCATCCAATAGTGTGATAGCCGATGCATGCAATGCTCCAATGTCTTTACCGAAATGAAAGTGCCGATAAAATATCACCTGCGTGACCTTGAATGTGCAGTCCCTAAAGGCTCATAGAGCTAAGCAAAAAGCATCAGCTTAGCTTTTTTACCGAAATTCACTACATAAGTCAGTGAAGGTGCGCTAAACATTGCTTCTGAATATTACAAATGCGCGTTCTGACTAGTAGCTCGTGCTGGCCGCACTGCACCGTCACAAAGTTCACTGAGATTCAAATGCACTGTTAAAGAACGAGTATAACGCAACAGATCGCTGCCGCAAAAAAAAAAAAAGCGGCACGCACGCTATCAGCAGAGCGCCGGAGCTAGCGTTAAACCGGATCTAGTCGGTCTCAAAGCGCGCCGATGCCATGAAGTCTCGTCGCCTGAACAACCTTGGCTGCCCGGTATTGCTGCGTGCCGGGCGCACAGCGCGGGAAAGGGGTAGACGTCGTTTTAAATGTCACGGCGTGCGCTGGCGAAGAGCTCTACCGTGTGTGTGCGTGTGGTGCGTGGCTTCTCCATCGGTAGAGTTTATTAGTCGGTGTTTAGTTTGAAATGTGCCTGCGCTCCGTGCTCCACAGTGTGTACTGTCAGTGCTGATTTTTGCGAAGGTGCACCATCCTGAAGACTGGACATGTGGATTCATATTGTGGAGCACTCGAAGTGAAATAGTGAGTACCACTCTCACGTTGTTTGGTTCAGCGCTTTGTTAACTGCGTGAGCACGAGAATAACGCCCTCGAACAATTTTGTTTTCAACTAGTTGATGACAAATGAGCATTTGTTCACTTAGCCAGAATATTTGTCCAAACTGTTTCACGGGGATGATGGTGAAGTGTGATTGTGGGCAAGTTTTTTGTTTGTTTGCTTAGATTGTTTCGAGTACAAAGCAGAATGAGCGTGCGCCGCTAAGGTTCAGCGAAGAATTGAACAGATTTTTACGGTGCCCTTTGTGGGCAGCCGTTTATAACGGCGCCTGCTAATGCTGCACATCAATTTTACTTTACTAATTATTAAATGTGTGGGGACGGCCCCTTTCAGCTCTAAGCATCAACCGCATGTAAGACGCATATGCTTGGGCATGTCTATAGTTCATTTACTTTTTTTTTCTGACTGCACAAAAAGACCGAGAACAATAAACAAGGGCGTGGTGTCCATGTCGCTATTTTCGGTTCTTTTTCGTTTGGTGCGGTAACACTACCATGATAACTCGGGTGATGCATTGGTTGACAAACACAGCATATTGTTTCGCATTAGGTGCGCCTCGCGAAGTTTTCCTACTTGCTAATACATTCAATTTCGTAAAATTTGTCTTCACCGGTATTTTCGTTTACCGGCAACGTAGCGTGACACTGCCGACCGCCGTGCCTATGTAGCGGATCGAGCACTGAAATTGGACTTTTGTTTGAACAGACCTTTAGTCTGTGTTTGTGGTTGAATTGCCTACTTGAGCAGCGCAAACGCTTGTTTGAACATAACTGCTAACGTTCGAGCACATTTTATTCAGACTGTTCCCATCATGAGTAACTTTAAATATATTCTTCTTATTCAGAGTTTTATTGCCATCGTCTCGCTTTGGCGTTTAACTTCGCTAAATACTTCAGATGTTAAAGATATTTTTGCTATATAAAGCGTAGTATTAGTTTTTTGTTGCGCAAAAACACTTTAATGTTATATATACTGCAGGGTAATTAAGCATGTGTTGCAGCCAAAATGTAAGACTGGGCAGCATATCTATCTGGGAACACAACATGGTAAGCCACTGAACAGTCAACGCTGCATCGGGAAGGAGTTATGCTTTCTCACCCTGAGAGCATGATTGAAACAACTTGCCCTAATTTAACAGTATGTAACGGGCATTGAGTCAAGGTAACAGGGTCACTTTTTTCGACATTTCCCAGCCAACTTTGTGGCTATGGCAAATGTGTTTGAAAAAATCGTGCTGATTTAATGCACTGAAAACAGTGAACTGCTTGAATATTTCGCAGAGAAAAAGTTTTTCTTCATGTGGTTGCCTTTCAAACTTTCCAGACTGTTTGAGGGCTGTTTGTGAAAAAAAGATATGTGCTGTATTGATATAGAAAAGTGCAGTATTGATATAGAAAAATGCAGGTATAACACACTACGGCTACACTAGTTGAGACGTATGTGGTCGGAAAAAGGTAATAAGATTACTGAGCTTTAAACACTTTACGCAAGCCCTTCACTCAACTTGTAGACAAAATCTGGCATGAAACAAGAGATACTTATAAAATAATTTTTTCACAAACATACAGACGAGATTACGGGAAGTTCAGGAGGCAGCCACGTGACTAATCAATTATTTGTCGCCGAAATATTCTAGCAGTTACCTTTTTAATGCAGTGAAATCAGTGCTATTTTTTCGAATACATTTGCGGTGGTCACCAAAATGGCTCGGACGTCTGATGTGGAACGACCCAATAACCAATTCTTCTATTATATAATCGTGGCAATGTGAGCCAGTTCAAGAACACTAGTATCATTCGCATTTTAATACGTAACTGTACAGTACTTAATTTTACACGTTACCTGCACTGGATACCTTCTCAATGCGCATACCGTCATGTATGCTCAGTGGCATAGTGCTTTTTTGCGCGTCGTACTGTATTCCTTTTAATAAACTAATCAAATGAGCACCATGGCAGATCTGCAGAAATACACATGCAGCTTTGTTGATGCATAATTAGGCATAGAACTTGACTTTCACTTAGATGGGTCGTTGCATGCAGCTAATGGAACAATATCAACTTGGAGCAGCACCTTTTAATCTGCCTGCGCGAGAAAGCTGAAAGGGTAAAGTAAGGTTCATATCTACGGCATGAAACGTATAATGATTATGCCACAGCGCGCTTTTCGTGGCGTTTATTGCTCAACATATCTTTTCTAGCATTTCTCACTGCAGTGGAGCCCGATGCCACTGAATATGCTTGCTATGAACTCAATTTATACTTACACATAAGAAAGCAGTTAGTTATGCATGGTGCGCACTGTATGTTGCACTTTTTGTGAAATTTCAGCCATTGTTCCTTGTGTATTTATTTTAGGTTTCCGGGATTGAATTTCCTTTACAGAAAGAACAGCTTCGCCCCACTTCTCTCGAAGGCACCAGTCATCTCAGCAGCTGAAGATGATTGTGCAAGCAGCAGTGACGAGTGGTTTTGCAGTTAGAAGTATACCAACACTGACATTACATTATTACAACCCCAATTAAACTACTTTGTTGAATGTTCTCTTTTTTACTGTCGAAATTTATACTGCGAGATATATTAGGTTGTAGATGTGACTCCAGAAACTCGCTTACTCTTTTTACGTTTTTTTTTCTATTGTATAGGGGGTCAATCAAACGCCATACATCTCAGTCATTTGCCCGACTAGCGCAAATGTTTTGAAAGTTGTGGAGATTTATTGTATTTTAAGCAATGAATTTTTAGTATAGAGAGAAAGAAACTTGGTTCCGTGACATATTTCAAGATTTTGCAGAATGCCATCAGAGTCCTGTTTGTCAGAATCACAGTTTTTCTATAATAAAGGCAGATGTTAACATATGGGCTTAATTGTTTTTTGCTTCGGCGTTATGTTCCGTTGGACCTTACGCTACAGGTTACTGCTTGCACTACTGTGGTGTGGTGTGCTGTGGTGTAGTGTGGTGTGCTGTGGTGTGGTGTGGTGCGGTGTGCGGCGTGTGTGTGTGTGTGTGTGTGTGTGTGTGTGTGTGTGTGTGTGTGTGTGTGCCTTCCGCGTCTTCGTTGTGTACGGCCCAGTCTACGTACACATATATACACTGATCTCATGCAGCTCATTCCAGACTATGGCACCTTATTTTATCAGCATCATGCATGTAGGTATAAGTGCAGTGGGTGACACCAGTATCTTTCTTCTTCCCTGTCAGCCGCAGAGAAGGTTCATATATGCTTCTCTCTGAGAACAATTGAGGCTTGGGCCAGTTGGTGACGCATATTTGATGGAATGAAGTGCTGTGAATGGCTCTCTACAACACACAAGTCTAAGCGTCACCTCCTGTGTATCTGCTTTTGGTGGCAGTTTATTGCTCTTCAATTAATCAAGTACGCTTACCCATAAAAGTGCCATCATTTCAAGGAGGTTTTCAGTGTACACCCCACTCGCATGTGTGTAGCTTCATCCAACACCCATAGTTTAGCGGTGTTCATAAACACCTATTAAAATAGGGTGTAACGTTCCTTCACACCCTACGGTTTCAGTGTTTCTAACCACCTTATTGTTTTGTGTGTTGCCCATGGGACAAAACAAATACACCCTTATGTGTGTAAAATTTTTTAGAATGTATACAAAAACTCGGAGATTACAATCTTCCTAGCAATATAGTATCCTGGATAGCAGCATATCTTTCTTATCACGTGCATTTTGTCACTATTGAGGGCAACGACTCGAGTGGTCTTCCAGGGCAATCCGGAGTACCCTAGGGCAGCGTCCTGGGGCCATTGTTGTTTTTGGTCTATATTAATACCATTGTGAAAGTTGTTACACCAGACACACAAGTCAGATTGTTTGCAGATGATTGCGTTTCCTATCAGGAAATGCCTAAAGTCCATCACCAAACAGACCTCGAGATTAGTTTGCACAACGTGCAGGCACAGTGTGAGAGATCAGGCATGTCTTTAAACAAAGAAAAAATCATCTGTCTTCGTATCATAGGAAAAAAAAGCCCGTTAAAATACACCTCCACACTGGCCCCCTCACCGCTAAAAGAAGTTGAAAACTTCGGGAGCAACACTTTAAAACAACCTTTCATGCAATTTACATATTGTGAAGAACCGATTTATTCAGCCAGGCTCGAGCTAAATCACGCTGCTGATGATATTTTCAGATGAAGAAGATGTACAGGTGATGATGATATCAAAGAGAATAAAGAGTCATTTGCTTGTCGCGCTCACACTAATTCCCCTGCGCGGTGAAAGCGGCCGCCTGGTCGCTTGACAATATTGCTACCTGTAGGCTGCCACAAACCATAGTGCGAATGCGCGTGTGCGCCCGACGAAGAAGATGAGGCTCGCTGGCTGCTCGAGCTCGGAGCCAGACTGGCCAGTGCTGCAACCGCTCTTGCAAATATATTTTTCGAATATATTCGCAATACTTTGTCTCGTTACTCACGTAACATATTTGGTGGAGGTGGAACGATCCCCGTCCTCACCACGCAGCTCCGCAGTGGCCGCATCCTCCAGCTTCCCGCCATGGCTTCCAGTGACAACGCGTCCGCTTCATCATCTGCGGCTTCTCCGACAACCTTTGTCGCCGTCCAAACACCACGTGATCCCGGGACATTTTCTGCGCAACCTGGCCTCGACGTCGACAAATGGCTTCGCCTTTATGAACGGGTCAGTCAAACTCACCGTTGGGACCCTACCATGATGCTCGCTAATGTTCTCTTCTACTTGGACGGAACCCCGCGTGTCTGGTACGAGACAAATGAGTCCGAACTCACCAGCTGGGACACGTTCAAGGAGAAGCTACGTGACATCTTTGGGGACCCGACCGGTCGCCACGCAGCTGCACGACAGGAGCTGGCTACCCGTGTCCAGTCGCCAACTGAATCGTATGTGTCATACATCCAAGAAGTTCTCGCTCTTTGCCGAAAAGTGGACGAGGCGATGTCTGAGGCTGAAAAGGTTGGACACGTTTTGAAGGGGATCGCGGACGACGCCTTCAATTTGCTGGTGTACACTAACGTCTCGACCATCGACCGTGTAATTCAAGAATGCCGCCGTTTCGAAACAGCAAAAAGCCGTCGGGTGCGCCCTCCTTTTTCTCGGTTGCCAAACACGGCGGCTACGTCCACCTGCTCCGATTCTACCGTCACACCGCCCTTTGAGCAGAGTGTAACGCGTATCGTTCGACGGGAACTTGAAGCAGCAAGTCCAGCGCCGCTTCAGCCCACTTCTTTCGAACATACGATACCGACAACCCCCACGATCTCCGTTATTCAGGCGGTCGTACGACAAGAATTCGCCAACCGCGGGTTCCCTGATGCTTGCCCCATCTCTTGCCCCTCCTCCAGACCAATTCCCATTAATGCACCTCGACGTGACCCATTTGTTGCTCCACGATCTCGCAACCCGGCGGAATGGCGAACTCCTGACGACAAACCGATCTGCTTCCGGTGCCACCGCGTTGGACATGTCTCCCGCTACTGCCGTGCCTCCTGGACGCCGCCACATAGGAGCCAGTTTTTCGCACCTTATAGCCCATATGAAGATCTTCGCCGGTATTCGTCCAGCCGTACCGCCCCTGCTTTCGACACGTCTAACAGCCGCCTTCCTGCTCGTTCTCCGTCCCCTCAACGCCGTCGTTCCCCGTCGCCCCAGCCACGCCGCCATCACTCGCCGCCTAACTTTTCATCGTACCCGACGGAAAACTAGACAGTGCAGCCCCTGGAGGTAGTGCTGCATCATCCCTGTCTGAACCAAACCCTCCATTGACGCTTCATACGAACAAAAATCTTGTCGATGTACACGTGGACGGTATTTCTCTGTCGGCACTAGTCGATACTGGCGCTCATGTGTCCATAATCAGCGTTCATCTTTGTCGCCGCTTAAGAAAAGTACTCACGCCCCCTGCTACCGAAGCTGTACGTGTGGCCGATGGCGGCACTGTTCCTGTCATTGGCATGTGTACGGCTCGCATACGCATCGCCGACCGTTACATCCCTGTTCTATTCACGGTGCTCCAGAACTGTCCTCATGACCTCATCTTAGGGATGGACTTCCTGTCGACCCATTCTGCTCTGATCGACTGTTCCGCTGGTACTCTTTGCTTAGACCTTCCTCTTCAGCCGGATATTCACCCTGAACCTCAACACGGCCTTTCTGCCACAGACTTCCTCCGCTTACCGCCTAAAGCCCTCACATTCACCGAATTCGCCACGACCTCACCCGTATTGGATGGGAATTACATCGTCACGCCGATTCCTGATGTCCTACTGGCACGTGACGTCACCGTCCCTCACTGCATCGTAACTGTAGCCTCCAACCGGACCCGTCTACCCGTCATAAATTTCGGCTTCACAAAGCAAGTCCTCCCTGAAGGCATCCTAATTGCCACGTTGCGGTCCTTAGCCGATGATCACGTCACCACTTTCGCAGCCGACGCATGCCCCAACTTTCCTTGTCGCCCACTCGATGCCACATGCCTCGACATGTCAATACGTCCCATGATCGACCCTGACCTTCCCCCAGCGCAATCAGCCGCTCTCGCACGCCTTCTAGCTTCCTACCGTGACATCTTCGACCTTGACGACCGCCCACTCGGCCAAACTTCTCTTGTAAAGCACCGCATCAACACCGGTGATGCTGCTCCCATTCACCGTCGACCGTATCGCGTGTCCGCGTCGGAGCGCCAGATTATTCAAGCTGAAGTGAATAAGATGTTAATTAAAGGCATTATTGAGCCCTCATCAAGCCCATGGGCGTCACCCGTCGTCCTGGTTAAAAAGAAGGACAACACATGGCGTTTTTGCATCGATTACCGGCATCTAAATCGAATCACCAAAAAGGACGTGTATCCTTTACCACGTATTGATGACGCCCTCGATTGTCTCCACGGCGCACGCTACTTTTCATCCATCGACCTTCGTTCTGGTTATTGGCAGATTGCCGTAGACGAGAAAGACCAAGAAAAGACCGCCTTCATCACTCCAGATGGCCTATACCAATTCAAGGTTATGCCCTTCGGCCTATGCAATGCCCCCGCCACGTTCGAACGTATGATGGACTCTCTGCTACACGGGTTCAAATGGTCAACATGCCTGTGTTACCTAGACGACGTCCTCGTATTTGCACCTACGTTCGAGACCCACCTTGAGCGTCTGTCGGCCATTCTCGACGTCTTCCGCAAAGCTGGCCTCCAGTTGAACTCCTCGAAGTGTCACTTCGGCCGCCGACAGATTACCGTGCTGGGCCACCTTGTCGATGCTTCTGGTGTGAGACCGGACCCTGAGAAAATTCGGGCCGTCACGAATTTCCCAGTACCCCAATCCGCCAAAGATGTCCGGAGCTTTGTGGGACTTTGCTCCTACTTTAGGCGGTTCGTGAAAGATTTTGCGGCAATCGCCCAACCACTTACCGATCTTTTGAAGAAAGGCGTTCCATTTTCGTGGGGGTCCACTCAAGCTGCCGCCTTCTCTCACCTCATAACACTTTTGACGACGCCCCCTATCCTCGCCCACTTTGACCCATCTGCCCGAACTGAGGTCCGAACTGATGCCAGTGGTCACGGTATCGGAGCCGTTCTCGCCCAATGCCAACAGGGACACGACCGCGTTATCGCGTATGCTAGCCGCCTCCTTACACCTGCAGAGCGTAACTATTCGATCACAGAGCGAGAATGCCTTGCTCTTGTCTGGGCGGTCTCAAAATTCCGTCCATATTTATATGGCACTCACTTTTCCGTCGTCACCGACCACCACGCGCTCTGCTGGCTTTCATCCTTAAGAGATCCTACAGGTCGACTTGGTCGCTGGGCTCTGCGACTGCAAGAATACACCTTTTCTGTGATATACAAGTCTGGACGCCTGCACCAGGACGCCGATTGCCTTTCTCGCTATCCAGTTGACCCATCGGCCACCATACCTGACAACGACGCCTGCGTGTGCTCCGTTTCTCAACTGAACCACATAGCCGACGAGCAACGCCGTGATGCAGCCCTACGAGCTATCATTGAGCGCCTCGACTCCTCCCCATCGAACCGATCCTATCGCTCGTTCGTACTCCAGAATGGCACATTATACCGGCATAACTTCCATCCAGACGGCCCATCTCTGCTGCTTGCCATACCCAAACACCTCCGCTTGGCTGTACTCCACGAACTTCATGACGTTCCTACTGCCGGTCACCTGGGTGTGTCCCGCACATACGACCGGATTCGCCGTCGCTTCTATTGGCCAGGTCTGGCGCGGTCCGTCAGAAGATACGTCGCGGCGTGTGAGGAATGTCAGCGCCGCAAAACACCATCGACGCTTCCGGCTGGGCGCCTTCAACCACTCGATATTTCTACTGAACCTTTCTTTCGCGTCGGCTTGGACTTACTCGGCCCTTTTCCTCTGTCTTCTGCTGGCAACAGGTGGATAGCTGTGGCCACAGACTACGCCACACGCTACGCAATCACACGCGCCCTTCCAACAAGTTGCGCCACTGACGTCGCCGATTTTCTTCTACACGACGTGATCTTGCAACATGGTGCTCCACGCCAGCTGCTCACGGACCGAGGCCGCACATTTCTATCGAAAGTCATAGCGGACATTCTACGCTCTTGTGCAACACGCCACAAGCTCACTACGTCGTACCATCCGCAAACAAATGGCCTCACAGAACGCCTGAACCGAACCCTAACTGACATGCTTGCAAAGTACGTTTCCTCAGATCACTCTGACTGGGACATCGCTTTACCATACGTGACATTTGCCTACAATTCTTCGCGCCACGACACGGCTGGTTACTCCCCTTTTTTCTTGCTGTTCGGCCGCGAACCCACATTACCCCTCGATACGACGATTCCGTTACCAGCAGCTCCAACTTCACAATATGCTCTGGACGCCATCAGCCGGGCCGCCCACGCACGCGAAACCGCTCGTGCTCGCCTTCTGACCTCCCAAGCAAACCAACGGCGTCGGTACGACCAACGACACCGCGATGTGCACTTTTCGCCCGGTTCGTTGGTTCTGCTGTGGTCTCCGACCAGGCACGTTGGCCTGTCTGACAAGCTGCTCTCTCGGTACACAGGGCCCTACAGAGTGCTTCGTGAGGTGACTCCCGTCACTTATGAAATCACTCCTGCTGCCTCGCCGTCTTCATCCACCCCTAGGGCCAGCGACATCGTACACGTCGCACGCCTGAAGCAGTACCACTCGCCCAATGATCTTGACATCTAGATGCGCCGAGACGGCGCCTTTGCCGACGGGGGTTATATGCTACCTGTAGGCTGCCACAAACCATAGTGCGAATGCGCGTGTGCGCCCGACGAAGAAGATGAGGCTCGCTGGCTGCTCGAGCTCGGAGCCAGACTGGCCAGTGCTGCAACCGCTCTTGCAAATATATTTTTCGAATATATTCGCAATACTTTGTCTCGTTACTCACGTAACAATATAATGAAATGCATCGCGCATAAGGCTTTAAACGAGATACGTGCACTATCTCTGTTCCTCGGCAGCGATGATCAGAACTAGCGCTAAGAGGAGAAACGCGGTAATTGACAGGAGATGTCTCTTCGACCACCGTGTACGGCCCAATGAAGCGACTGATGAATTTGTCGCATAGGCCGGTGACGCGTAGTGGAGTCCATAGAAGGACTTCGTCACCAGGGGAAAAACTCACAACACGGCGGGACGAGTCATAGTGAGATTTTCGAGTGTCTTGAGAGAGGCCGGTGTTAACACAGGCGTGATGACGGCAGTGTGCGAGAAGAGATAGGAATTCTTCAGAGAAAGGAGCCGTCGAGGGTGCAGGGGCCGAAAGGAAAGAGACATCCAGAGCGAAACTCGGCGAGCGACCATAGACGAGAAAAAATGGAGAAACGCCGGTAGTGCGTTGAGCAGCCGTATTATAGGCGAATGTCACGAAGGGTATAATTGCATCTGAGTTCGTGTGGTTGGGGTGAATGTACATGGTGATCATGTCCGATAGGGTCCGATGAAACCGTTCAGTCAATCCGTTAGTCTGCGGGTGGTAGCTAGAAGTGGTCTTGTGAACAGTGTTCGAGGCACGCAAAACTTGCTCGACAATGGAATAGAGGCAGACTTTGCCACGATCACTCAGGAGAATGCGTGGAGCTCCATGACGCAAAAAGATGTGGCGAAGAAAGAAATCGGCGATCTCAGGGGCAGTCTCAGATGGTACAGAAGCGGTTTCTGCGTAGCGGGTAAGGTGGTCGACGGCCGTGATAATCCAGCGATTCCCATTGGATGATATAGGAAGAGGGCGATGCAAGTTGATTCCAACGACTTCAAAAGGTGAGGCGGGACAAGGAAGAGGTTGCATTAAGCCAGCCGGAGCAGTTGTTGGTCGTTTTCGCCGTTGGCAATGGACACAGGAGGCGACGTACTTAGCGACGGCTGAAGAGAGGCCAGGCCAAAAACAACGACTTCGTATTTTGTCGTAAGTCTTGTGAGAGCCTAGATGAGCAGTGGTTGGATCATCATAAAAGGCTTCCAGAACTTCACGTTGCAGAGAACGTGGGATGACGGGTACCCCCTTGTTGCCATCGATAAGGTAATTGTAGCGACATAAAGCATCACCGACAAGCTTAAATTGTTTAAGTTGTCGACGGAGTCTGGCGTTTAGAGGAGTAGTAGAGCCGGTCAAGCTGTCAACAATGGTGCGGCGGTATGGGTCGACACGTTGTTGTGAAACAAGGACGGATAGGGTGGCAGGTGAGGAACTTAGCGCTGCGATTGGAGAGGTGCTGTCGTTTTGGAGTATCGATAGTGAGTGGCTTCCGCTGAGCAAAGGACAGCGCGATAGAGCATCAGCATGTTGATGCTTCTTCCCAGATCTGTAGGCGACGTCGGAATCATACTCCTGCAAGCGAAGCGCCCAGCAACCGAGGCGACCCGATAAGTTTTTCAGTGATGAAAGCCAGCATAGGGCGTTATGGTCGGACACGACGGTAAAATGACGGCCGTGAAGATATGGTCGGAATATTTGCAATGCCCAAACAACAGCAAGGCACTCCTGCTTGGTGATAGCGTGGTTCTTTTCTGGAGCGGTAAGAGCACGACTTGCGTAAGCAACGACGCGTTCGCGTGAGTTTTTGTCACGCTGCAAGAGTACCGCACCAAGACCATGACTACTTGCGTCGGTGTGAAGGTGGTGGGTGCGGTGGAATCGAAGTGGCAAAGTACTGGATCCGACGTGAGGGCTTGCTTCAATGCCGTGAAAGCGCTTTCGCAGTCTTCGGACCAAATGAAGGGGACGTTCCTTGCGAGGAGTTGATGGAGCGGAGACGCAAGTTCCGCGAAGCCACGTATGAAGCGCCGAAAGTAAGAAGATAACCCAAGAAAGCTGCGCAGGTCCTTTTGACGTAGTGGACGAGGAAAATCGATGACAGCGGCAAGCTTCTCGGGGTCGGGCCGAATTCCTTCTTTGCTGACAAGGTGGCCGAGAACCTTGATTGTCTTGCTAGCAAAGGTACATTTCTTGGTGTTAAGCTGTAGACCGGCTTTTTGCAAGGCGTGTGAGGACTTCGTCAAGACGTTGTAGATGCTGCGAGAACGTGGATGAAAACACTACTATGTCATTGAGATAGCACAGACATGTTTTCCATTTGAAACCACGCAATACGCCGTCCATCATACGTTCGAAGGTGGCGGGCGCATTACAGAGTCCAAAAGGCATCACATTGAACTCGTACAACCCATCCGGCGTTCAAAAGGCGGTCTTCTCTTTATCAGACTCCGACATTGGTATCTGCCAGTAGCCTGACCTAAGGTCGAGGCTAGAAAAATACTCTGCGCGTTGTAATGAATCCATTGCATTGTCGATCCGAGGGAGGGGATAAACATCCTGGGGCGTTATTTTGTTTAGCGCACGGTAATCGACACAGAAACGCACTGTCCCCCTATCGGAAAAAAAACGAATGGTGGGCATGGTGTAAACCACCACCCACCATTAGAGTGGATTAATGTAGTGGGTGAATGGTGGGAAACGCCCACCATGGCGCATGGTGGGTATGGTGGGTGCTGCAGTGCCGGCAACGCTTGAGCGCGAAATGACGTCAGAATCACCGTGACGAGCTGCCAAAAAAAATAAAAAAGAATTCTATAAAAACGATATAAAAAACACCCGTCCCGTAAAAAAAAACGAAGTGCCACGGAGGATCGAACGCGCAACCTGCGGATTCTGACTCGAAGACGCTAACCACTGCGCCACAGCAACATGGCGTTAATGGAGTGTTTAATACTTAGTTCGCATACAAACTTACGGTTCAACTTAAGTTATGTTTGTCGTGTACACAACATAGCCAAGATCTACACCTGCTACTAAAAATTGCACATTTATTAAACACAAGCAACTGCGGCCTTTAAGGATTGCCACTATGTTAATGGCACTAGGGCTGTTTTTTTTTACAATTCACAACTTCAAGAAAAAAAACAAGTGGACTGGGGAGCAGCAACAGTTTACCGGTGGGGTCTGCCAAGTTTAATATCCGTTTCGCGCTCGTTCTAAAGGGCGACATCTGCTCACGCTTTATGACGCTTCTAGGCTCATTCCCTAGATACGCCCGCCTAATTTATTTGATTGAATATTGGGATGCTTTTCGCGCAATGAAGAGAGCGGTCGCGCCAGCGTAATGCTGTAGCTCTTTCGCTAAAGCAACAACTACATAACGGCTTGGCCAAAACGAATGCAGTGTGCCGGAAACATTACGCTATCATATTGGTTCACCAAGCATATGAATTGCCACGTCTGAGTTCTCGTACAAAAGCTAGAGAAGTGCCGGTGAGTGCGACCGGCGGCTGTAGGTGAGAAGACACTTACGTTCTCTGGGAGTGCTTTAATTGCGTCGCATCGATGTTTGTTGCTTCTTGAACGGACACCATACACAATGAAAAATGCTTCATTTAGGTTAATTGATGCCATGGCTGAGCTGTATTGTCATACTTAATCGTCGAAATTGTGCATTCTGAAACCCGGAAGCACGGATAACACAATTGTACGGGCTCGGTCGGTAGGCCTAACCTTTGGTGGAAATCATGGTGGTAGAACGTGTAGTGTACAGATCCCAGCTTGGCACACTATATAAAATGCCTGCCATTATAAGCCCACCCATCATCTGCTTACTGGTTCCCAGCATTATCGCGATGGTGGGCAGAGCTTCTAAGCTTGGTACACCATGTGGCCCACCATAACAAGCAGCACCCATCATCTGCTTAGTGCTTCCCATCATTATCGCAATGGTGGGAAGAGTTTCTCAGCTTGGTACACCATGTAGCCCACCATAATAACCACCACCCACCGTATGCTTAGGGCTTCCCAGCATTATCGCAATCGTGGGCAGGGTGTCCCATTATTGCCCACTATCTAGCCTCTGCTTTCCACCATCATTTCCACTTTACCCATCATCTGTACACCATACCACCCAGTATGTCCCGGCATAACCATCATATTTACCACTACGTCCCACTATAGCCATCATAATTTCCACCATACCCACTATTATTTCCACTACTCCCACCATGTTTTCCAGTATCCACCATGGCAATTTTTCCGATAGGGCCATCTTTCTTTTGAACAAGAACAACTGGGGATGACGAGAGACTCGAGGAAGGACGTATGATGTTGCGTCGTAGCATGTCTGTGGCGTTTTTCTCGGTGACCTTGTGTTCTGCCTGAGACACGCGATATGGACGCCGATGTACAATACCAGAGCCGTCAGTCTGGATGCTGTAAGTAGCGGTGGTAGTCATGCTAAGGGCGGGCGAGTTCACGTCAAATAGAGAACGGTGTCTATTTAACAGGGCGAGCAAATCTTCAGTTTGATCAGGTGTTAAGCCATTGCTTATTGTTGCCGACATAGGTGTGGCAGAGGCATTGAATGGCAGTGATTGTGACTTCGGAACATCGTTGTGGTTGTTGTTCGGAAGAGTAACAATCGCAACAGGCTCACTGTCGACCACGCAAGATACTGTTGAGCCAGAGGGGAGCAGTACACACTCGGGCGTTTGATTTATGGCGCTTAGGTACGTAGACCCATTAAAGAAGCGAATAATCCCTGGTGTAATCACAATGCCCTTACGTAGGTTATGACCGTAAGGGAGAATTAGTACGTCCCCATCCACAATGTCGATGCTTATAATTTCATCGATGTAATTTCATCTTATAATTTCATCGATGTATGGCCGTAGTACATACTCTGATGGTGACAAGGCGGGTGCGTCCATCGTGTTCAAGCGGGGAAGAGTCAGTGGCATTTAGATGCAGGAGGCACTGATGACATAATATGAAAGCGGACGCAGAAGACAAGAAATCCCACCGAAGAATGAGAGCGTCGGTGCACTCACGAAATACCGCGAAAACAATGTGATGACGAATGCCTTCTATGCAGACACGAACGGTACACTGTGCAAGTGGGCGAATGAGAGCGTTGGTCGCCGCGCGTAAAGGTGGGCCGCCATAAGGTGTGGTGACTTTTCGAAGGCGGGAACGAAAATCAGCACGAATAATCGAAACGGCAGCGCCAGTGTCTACAAGAGCCTCAACGCGTACACCTTCTACAAACACTACTATCAAATTCGATGGGCGCTTTGGAGGAATTGTTAGCTGTCCAAGGGATGCAGTTTCCCCTCAAATTGCAGTTTTCCGCGTGGGCGTTCGTGGAATGCGAGGTGGGCCGCAGAGGCGACACTGAACGGCGACCTGGCGAAGGTGACCTGCGGCGAGACGTACGGGAATTTTCAGGCATGTCCGTATGGTAAGTAGGAGACGGTGAACGGTAATAGGACGATCAGGAAGGTGGTCGTAGGTAGTTCATGGTCGGACGGAAGCTGCGATGTTCTTCGGGAGCGTAGCCGCGTTGCTAGTCTTGTTGGCGCCTTCGACAAAACCGAGCGATATGTCCTCGATAGCCGCAGTAGTAACAGATTGGCGGAGGTGGGCGCTGAGGTGCGTAGTAAGGTGGTGCACGCACTGGCGGTGATAACGAAGCCACAGGCGTATGGTTTGCTGTTGTAGGCACAGAAACGGTGGGTGCGGCAGAGAGCGTGGCAACTTCAGCGTAGGTGCGCGTCTGGCGCACGCAGGGACTGTCGGAACACGTCGGACGTGCTGCGGAGGCGATCTCTTGTTTATTCAGGTCTCGCAAGCTATCTTTTTCAGAAGGGAAAGTAACTTCCGCAGCACAGGAAGAGCAGCGCCCGTGCAGCTCTTCACGAACGATGTCACGAATAAGCGCACGAAAGTCGAGGGGTGCAGGCAAACGAACGTCGGTGGCATCGTAGCAAAGGCGAAGAGACTGAAGCTCGTCAAGTCGCTGACAGATGGTTATCACGTCCTGGGTGGTGGCAGGAATTTGCGTGGCGAGGGCGTTAAAGGCGACGGTGTTAATGCCTTTAATAATGTGGCGTATTTGGTCGTTCTAAAACATTCCGGTGTTAACGCGCTTGCACAGGGCGACGACATCCTCAATATAAGAGGTGTAAGATTCATCCGGCAGCTGCGTGCGTTCAGCGAGCTTCTTCTTTGCTGCCTCAGTGCGAACTGAAGGGGCACCAAATATCTGACGAATTTGCTGCTCGAAAGTGTCCCAGTCGGGAAGATCCGGGTGGTGGTTCCAGAACCAAGTTTTTGCAACATCCGACAAGTAAAATGGGACGCTGCGCAACATGTGTGGATTGTCCCACCTGTTCAAATCGCTGACGAGGTCGTAGTTCTTGATCCAGTTTTTGACATCATCGCCTCGGAGACTGGAAAACACAGGTGGATCACGCAGGCGAATGTTGTTGGGCGGAGCGAGTGGTGGTGGCTGCAGTAGGACGGCGACGTTGTATGGACCAGGGTTTTCTTGGGCCGCCAAGGCAGGGTATGGTATGCGACGACCCGAGCGGATATCCAGCGAGAACGGGTGAGAGGACTTGAGGGAACGAAAAGCACAGTCCACCACTTGTGAGGAACCGGTTTATTCAGCAAGGCTCGAGCTAAATCACGCTGGTGATGATATTTTCAGATGAAGAAGATGTACAGTTGATGATGATATCAAAGAGAATAAAGAGTCATTCGCTGGTCGCGCTCACGATATTAGTAATATATCTTCCTCAACATTCTGTAAACTTTGTTTTCTGAAACACAAGCTTAAAAGATCACCCGCCCACATTAAACTACGGGGTTATATTACTTTCGTTAGACCGAAGCCAGAGTATGCTTGCATTATATGGGATCCCTACACTAAATACAACAATAAAATAATAGAGAAAGTCCAGAGAAAAATGTTCGCTTCATTTACTCCAAGTTCAAGCACACCGATTCACCCACACAGCTGATGACAGAAAATGACATCCCCCTCCTCGAAACACGTAGGCAGATTCTCAACCTCAATTCCCTACAATCGCTCATTTAATATGAATTATCCATCGACCCCGCATTATATGTAACACCTCTGTCCACATGGCGTACATGTCACGGTCCAATACATGCTTTCACTCCTAGTTTTGCTAGGACAGATATTTAAAAACACTCATTTTTTTCCCAGGACAGTGTTGGAGGAGAACTCTAGGCATGAAATGAATGACCTTCTTTAAGTTTGAATACCAGCGTTAGGTGTTGTGTTTTGATTTTGTATGTTTTTTTGTATGTTTTGTTTATTTCGTAGGATTTTGTATGTCGGAGTGGAAATCTGGGCATATAATGAATGACCCTTCTAAGTTACCATAATACACGCGTTAGGTGTTGTGTTTTCATTCTGTATGTTTTACTTCGTTTTACTTACTTCTGTAGTAACTACAGTACTGCATTTTTTATAGTAAGCAGTGCGAGTGGCTTTACTAAGTTGAGTGTAAAAATTTGGGCATTCCTTGTACTCACTTTATTGATATTTTAGTATTGTATTTCTATTTTTAGTGTACTATGAATACCCTTTCTGCAAGGACCGAATTCTTGTCTGCAGTATGCTATAAAATAAATATATAAATAAATAAAACCACGCATCTTTTTATTATATATTCCTGATATAGAAGCACCGCGATCCAGCGGACATTCCGAGGACTGAACGTGAGGAGGCACACGCACACTTTCTTACGGCTTGCGCTTCGTATCTCTTTTCCACCTTAACCACCTCCAGTTCATGGTATATACTAGTTCACTGTATTCATAGCACTGTGGCCCAACGCTCGCTAAACCTTTCTAAAACCTAGGAACTTATGCCCAACGAGTATAACGTAGCAACCCTTTCTTGTCTTCTGTGCGTTGTTGAACAATGAAAAATTCGCAGCGTGCGCGTTAACTAAAAGCCGAATTCTTCTGTCTCTCATTCCCCCTTAGCAGCCATTGGCATGTACATTGAGCACTATCTTTTATTGTTCAACGACGCACAGAAGAAATCTCTCACCGGCACCACCTTGGAGGTCAAAACGTGATACTGGTTGCACAATACCATTACTACTACGACATTGAGGGACAAACGGGTGCCTCTCTAAGGAGCTTCGCTCTTAAAACGAGTGCACACTGGCTGGCTCTGGCAGCCCGCCGGTAGCCAGAAGTGGAAAATCGAAGAGTCCCGGTGATTGAACGGGGTCTTTCACCCCGCTGTAGACGCGGCACGTCGATGGCGAAACCACATTGTGAGGATTCGAGAAAAACTACGACAACGACGAAAATGCGGGGCAAGGCGCATGTGATTTTGAGCCAACTGCGCGCGTGAGGTCAGCCAATCAGCTGATGACCTGTGGTGGCCCATAAAGGTGGCGTGCCACAATTGAGCCACGTGTGACCGTTACGTGGCGGTAAGCTTCGTTGCTGACGAGCCAAAGCAGCGGCAGACGGAAGACAGCGGGCCTTTTACTGGAGCCTCTAAACGTACGCATATGCGACATCATGCCGAGTCGTGATAATTCAGCCCCGGTGGAAATTCTATTCGACGACATTTTTCATATAATGCTAAATTACTTCCCCTTATTATTTTGGACGGTTTACTACAAGATCACCTGCACAGTATTACAACGAACATTATTGCTACAGACGCATCGCAATATCGCGAAAAGTCAGGGCTTGGTATTTTCAGCCCTATTTTAAATTGTATTTGTTCCCTTCGACTACCTGATTTCTGTAGTAGAGTTAGGCAGCCGAGCTGCCGTACTCCAGGAAACAACAGTGTCAGTTGCAGAACAAGGAATCCCTGGTTTATTCTTGGGCCACGCTTTTATAGGCATGCGGTTGCTTATCCGCTGCCGCGTCAGTGCAGCTGATGACGAGGTGGAACGTCACGCAGTAGGCGTTATCACATTCCTTCCCCCAATAATGTTTATTTATCTTCAGTGACGGAAATCGTGAGGCACGTATCGGTCTGGCTCTTTCCGTGTACGCTGGCTTCTGCGCAGGGCTAGTGAAGAGTCAGAAGGCTCTTCCGCTGGCGTCTGCGGAAGTTCGTCGTAAGCCACAGGCAAGGGCAATTTTGCCGCCCTGTTGGCGGCGGGACCACCATTTTTGTGTCATCGGGAAGATGTTCTGCCATGTTCGCCTCCGGATGCGCCTGCTGGGGCGTGGTGGTAGCCTCCCGATGACCTGCAGAGTCCTCGGTAGCGGGTCGTGTCAGGGCCTCTGTACCGATGTTTGCTCCTGCATACTCAGAATAACTGCGTGAGCGCAAATGGTCAACATGAACTTGCCGGACTGTGTTCTGAGTCTCTACCAGATAGGTCACCGGACTAACTGGCCGCACCACTTGCCCTTCCGTCCACGATACCTTCTCTTGCCTGACAGTTTTCACGTATACCCAGTCTCCTTCACTAAATACACGAAAAGTCAATCTCCGTCCGTCCTGCTGCCGAATCAAAGTTTCCTGCTTTCTCTGCATGTCGTCTCAAAACGATGGCCTCAGTAAGGCCGACTTCGTTCGCAGCGTTCGCTTCAGAGACAGTTCGGCGGGACACTTGCCTGTTGCCGTGTTAGGAGTGGTCCGATAGGCAAGCAAGAAGTCGTCCAGTCTCACCCTCAGCGGCCTGCTGTTACTCCCCTTGTCGTGCATTAGCTGCTTGCGAAGGCTCCTCTTAACAGTTTGCACTGCTCTTTCAGCAGCCCCATTGGATTCAGGGTGGTACGGCGGGCTGTAGGTGCACCGGATACCGCTAGCATGGAGGAAGTCTTGGTACTCCTGTGAAGAAAACTGGGGACCATAATCAGAAACCAGTTGCTCAGGGAATCCGTAAGAAGCAAAAAAGCTCCACAAGCGGTCAATAGTCTTCGCGGCTGTAGTTGATTGCATAGGAAACACTTCGATCCACTTTGAAAATGAGTCAATGCACAACAGGAATGTTGTTTTTTTCGAAGTCGAAAAAATCCACCTGCACTCTCTGCCAGCATCGGGCGGGAAACGGCCATGGCTCCAGTGGAGGACGAGGAGCGTTGTTTTGCATCTCTTGACAAATGCTGCACCTCTTTACTGCTCTTTCTATGTCTACGTCGAGCCCCGGCCACCATAGCAGACTACGTGCTAGCATCTTCATGCGTGACGCACCGGGGTGTTTTGCGTGCAGCAGTCCTAACACCGCGTCTCGCAACTTTGTTGGCACGATAACCCGACTTCCCCACGTTACACAACCTACTTCCAACGATATTTCCAAACGCCTATTGTAGTACGGTACGAGCTCTGCATCCTCGACTTGCGCTGGCCATCCTTCCGAAGTATATTGATAAACCTTGCTAAGCGTGCCATCATACCTGCTTGCTTTAGCGACGTCCTTAGCAGTCAGTGCCGTTGTTTCAAAAACAGCGAGAGTATCTGTCTCCTCCGTCTCGGTTCCTCTTGAAATAGGCAATCTCGACAGTGCATCTGCAACTTCTATTTCAAATCCCTTTCTATATGTCAAGTCGTAACGATATGAACCCAAAATTAAAGCCCATCGTTGCATGCGAGCGGCCGCTAAAGATGGAACTTGCTTTCCTGGCCCTAAGATGCCCAACAGCGGTTGGTGGTCCGTGAACAACGTGAACGTCCGCCAATATAGATAGGGATGAAATTTCTTGAGGGAAAAAATGATCGCCAACAATTCTCGCTCGATCTGGGCATAGCCACGTTCAGCTTGGGACAGTGTTCTGCAGGCGAAAGCGACGGGTTTTTCTGTGCCATTTGGAAGTCTGTGGAAGGGAACGGCGCCGAGCTCATACTGCGATGCATCACAGCTAACAGCCAAGGGGTTTTTTCGATCGTAAAAACCGACTACTGGGCTGATCGTGAGCAAGTTCTTCGTTTCTTGAAACGCGAGAGCACATTTTTTCGTCCAATTCCAACGCTTTCCTTTCCCCAGAAGCTCATACAGCGGCGCAGCTCTGGTTGCCAAGTTGGGCAGGAAATTTGAGAAGACTGTTACCATTCCAAGGAAAAACTTGAACTCCGTTGAATTTGTGGGCTCAGGTGCATTCTTTATCGCCCTTACTTTTGACCCAAGTGGCCCGATTCCCTCCGCTGAAATTCCGTGGCCCAGGTAGCGAACTTCGCTGCAAAAGAGCTTGCTTTTTTTCATGTGCAGCGTCACATTATGATCGCGTAACCGGGTCAACACTTCTTCCAGTTTCAGCCGACAGTCATCAATACTTGACCCTCCTATGATGACATCATCGATGTAACATCCTACTTGAGTGACGCCCTAGAGGATCCTGTCCATGAGTGACTGGAATATGGCAGGAGCACTTGCGATGCCATAAGGGAGCCGCTGGTATTGGTATAGGCCTTGGTGTGTGTTTGGAACCTAAACTTGGCAACATTCAACGCTAGAACCTTATCCAATGAGGGAAGTCTAGCTGTACTATTTGAGGAGCTACAGCCCCGCAGGGGCGCCTGCGCAAGTAGGCGTTTGGTGTGTAGCGACACCACGAACCCGAGCTAACGGGGAAGTTTCTACTCCCTCCCACGCCCAGCCGTGCGTGGCTTTGCCGTGTCCGGGGAAAAGAGGATCCTGGGGGTTGAGCTGACGCTGGGTGATTGGACCTTTAAGGCCCCCCGGCAGAGGTAACACATCCCTTTGGCCCCAGCTTCACGTAGACGGCACCCCTGGGCTGACCCACCCAGGGGAAATTGGCAGTCGCTTTTTCCTATCTCTCTCTTCCTACATCTTCGTCTTTATCTCTCACTTTTTATCTGTCCTGTCATCTCCTCTTTTCCGTTTACTTCAGAATTTTCTGGCGGTGAGGGTTAACCCTGTGTAGTTACCCAACCTTGGGTAGTTATATTCGGTTATAGCGGTGATGCATGGCTGGCGTCTCCAAGTGTTCACTAGTCAACCTTGTAGCGTCCCCTTGTTGGGCTCGGTGGTGGGTGGCCACCATCGCCGCCGTTTTTTATTGTATTTTATGGCAAAATCTTTTCCCCCCCTTCTTGATCGCTCCCTAAAAAGGTGGCGCACCGAAGATACTTTCCTGCCTAACACACCAAAGCCGACATTCCCAAAGTACCGTGTAATCCACAGTCAAAACGAAAAGAAGACAGTCCAAGCTATTTCACCTTTCCTCGTTTCCAAAACTCTCACAGAAGCAATAGGCCCAGGTTACAAAGTAACAAAGATGGGAAGTGGCGATCTTCTTCTTGAGGTTCGTGACAAAGCTCAGTATGAAAAGCTGTCTAAGCTTGTAGCCTTTGGTGAAAGCCCTGTTTCGGTGGGCCCTCACAGGTTCATGAACACTGTCCGTGGCGTGATTTCTGATGATGATCTTACTGAGCTTTCTGAAAGTGAGCTGCTCGAAGGCTGGAAGGACCAGAACGTGGTCAAAGTCCAACGAATAACAATAAGACGCAACAACAAACTGACCCCTTCAAAACATGTAATAATTACCTTCGGAACAAGTGACCTACCAGAATCAATCGAAACCGGCTATTGTAAGCTTCGCGTAAGACCATAAATTCCCAACCCTCGTCGATGTTTCAAGTGCCAACGTTTCGGTCATGGATCGCAGAGTTGCAGAGGGCGTGCCACTTGCGCTAAGTGCGCATTTATTCAACACTTATCAGACAACTGCACCTCAGAAACAACTCATTGTTCGAACTGTGAAGGAGACCACGCTGCCTACTCACGATCATGCCCCGCTTGGAAAAAAGAGAAACAAATAGTAGAACTTAAGGTTAAACTCAATCTCACATTCCGAGAAGCGCGCCAACGCTTCGCAATACACAACCCATTTTATCCCTCCTTTGCAGATGTGACGCGCCGGGGCGCCGCGCCACATGCCTCAGCACCCGCGAATGTTACACAGTGTGTGGCCGTGGTCGTGCCGCCAGCGCCCCCGGCTGGAGCAGCCTGTACTGCTCCGCCACCTGACAAACAGGGCCGGCAGACCCTAGTGTCTGCTGAACCTCGGACCACTGCAGGCGCAGTCAGGTCCGAAAGTTCAGTGAATGTGCCTGCCCAGCAGGCACCATCCACCACCTCACAAGAGGTGATGGATACAGGTCCCACTCCTCCGGCGCCTCAGACGCCGAAGGATAGGCGCAACTCCTTGGAGCGCGCAAAAAAAAGAAAAACCTCGAATCACAGGGCCCTCAAAAGGCCCTGTAAACTAAAACAACACCTCTTTATGCACAGCACCACACTAAATTAAAATGACACAAATACTACAGTGGAACGTCAGAGGACTGTTGAGAAACCTCGACGATATCCAGGAACTTTGACACAAACATACACCTAAGGTGCTGTGCGTACAAGAGACACACCTGAAACCGAAACACACCAACTTTTTACGTCACTACGTTATTTTTCGGAAAGACCGGAATGATGCCATTGTGCCATCCGGTGTTGTTGCCATTATAGTCAATCAAGGAATTGCATGCACACACCTAACACTACAAACATCCCTTGAGTCGGTGGCTGTTCGAGCAGTTCTATTGAATAAGCTCGCCACCATCTGCTCTCTCTACATACCTCCACAACACCGTCTTGAAATGCATGAATTCGAGTCCCTCATAAACGAACTTCCAGAACCCTATATTCTCTTGGGAGATTTCAATGCACATAGCAATCTGTGGGGTGACTCTCGCTGCGATGCTCGAGGTCGCCTGATTGAACAGCTTCTTTTTTCTTGCGGTGCATGCCTGCTGAATCGGAAAGCGCCAACATACTACAACATTGCTAACAATACGTATTCAGCAATAGACCTCAGCATAATATCCCCATCACTCCTGCCTCTACTTAAATGGCAAGTTAATAATGATCCATATGGTAGTGACCATTTTCCTATCGTTATCAGCTCATAAATAACAAATACATGTCCTGCACAAGTTCCCAAATGGCTCACTGACAAAGCCAATTGGGAAAAGTTTCAAACAATGACTTTATTATCTTGGACTGACATGGCGGCATTGAGCATAGAGGATGCTGTATGTTACTTTACAGCTTTCTTGGTTGATGCAGCAACAAAATGTATTCCCCAAACATGTGGACCGTCAAGCAAACGACAAGTCCTATGGTGGAATATTGAGTGCCGTGATGCTCGAAAAAAAAAAAGGCATGGAGGTTGCTGAGAGACTTGCCCTGAGCCAAGAATCTTGTAAACTTTAAGAACGTCAAGTCGCAAGCAAGGAGGACGCGCCGACAGGCGAGAAGAGAGAGTTGGCACAAATTTGTATCGGACATTAACTCATACACAGATGAGTCGAGAGTCTGGAGCATGGTTGGTAAGGTGGCAGGACGAGAAGCACATTCGCTTCCTCTAGTGAACACACAAGGGTAGAGTTTGGAAGACCAGGCAAACACTCTCGGAGCGCACTTTGAACAGGTCTCCAGCTCAACACACTATAGTGAAGCGTTCCGACGATACAAAACCGCAATAGAGAAACAGAGATTAGAGCGCAAGCCCAGAACACATGAGGCATACAACGTACCTTTCTGTTTGGCTGAACTGCAGGCCTCACTTGCTAGCTGCAATAAATATGCCCCAGGCCCAGACCGTGTCGCATATGAAATGTTAAAACACCTGCCCACTGAAACCCAGAAAGCTCTCCTCTCTTTCTATAATGCGATATGGTCTTCTGGCGAGCTACCCTCAGCCTGGAAGAAAGCTATCATTATCCCAATTCTAAAACAAGGCAAGGACCCGGCCTCAGTTTCCAGCTACAGGCCAATAGCATTAACCAGCTGTATTTGCAGTCTTTGAAAAAATGATTAACAGGCGCCTGATGCACTTCCTTGAAATTAGTGGCCTACTTGACCCCTACCAGTGTGGGTTTCGAGAGGCTCGGTCCACCACTGACCACCTTGTCCGTATCGAAGCACAAATTCACGATGCTTTTGTTCATAAGCGAGACCTGTCACATTTAGGTGTGCGGGGTAGAATGCTGACAGTTATCAAAAGCTACCTGTCCAACCGTACATTCTGTGTCCAAGTTGGCACTGTCTTATCTCGAGTATTTGTCCAAGAAACAGGAGTGCCACAAGGAGGTGTATTGAGCTGCACACTTTTCGTAGTTAAAATGAATTCCTTGCACCTGTCTCTCCCACGAAATATTTCTTACTGCACATATGTCGATGATGTGCAGATTGGTTACAAATCGTGCAACATCTCAATATGCCAACGTCAAGTTCATCTAGGGTTGAACAAGGTATCTCAATGGGCAAACAAGAATGGTTTTATACTCAACGCGCAAAAGAGCACTTGTGTCTTGTTCAGCCGAAAGAGGGGCCTCCATCCTGATCCCGACATTGACCTGCATGGTCCACCTCTGTCAGTGAAGACCGAGCACAGGTTTCTTGGTCTCATATTAGACACTAAGCTAACCTTCATCCCACACATCAAGTATTTAAGGGACAGGTGCTTAAAAACAATGAACATTTTGAAAGTGTTGTCACACACTATATGTGGTAGTGACAGGAAATGTTTAATTAACTTATATAAAAGCCTCGTACGCACACGCCAAGATTACGGTGCTATAATCTATCAGTCGGCAACACCATCAGGCTTGAAAATTCTCGACTCTGTCCACCATCTAGGCATTCGCTTCTCTACGGGTGCTTTCCACACCAGCCCTGTGGAGAGCCTTTGCGTGGATTCGAATGAATGGTCGCTCCACCTACAAAGATGTTCCTTGTCCTTTTTGTACTATTTGAAGGTGAAGGCAGGCAAGAAACATCCTTCCCATTTCACAATTAATGATTTGTCTTGTTCTGGCTTGTTCAGAACCGTCCTTCGTTTAGGCAGCCCTACGCGCTGCGTGTAAGGAGCCTGGCCGAAGAAACTGGTGTGCCTCTTCTTGAACCCAGTTTGATGGCTCCTGCAACATATCTGCCACCGTGGCAGTGGCAGCTTATAGACTGTGATGTTTCTTTTGTTGATGTCACAAAGCACGCACCACTTGCACACATACATACATACTTTTTGGAACTACAACATAAATACACATGCCCTGAGTTCTTTACTGATGCGTCAAAGTCAAACACTTCTGTGTCATATACAGCGGTAGGCCAATCCTTTTCCGAGGCCGGCGTTCTTCATTCTAATGCAAGCATCTTCACAGGAGAAGCTTACGCAATACTGGCGGTCGTAAAACACATTAAAAAGATAAAATTACAAAAGGCGGTAATATACACAGATTCCTTAAGCGTAGTCAAAGCCCTGAAAACTCCTAAAAAACACAAGAACCCCGTGCTGGTGTCACTCTACTCACTTCTGTGCACACTCTACACATCAAAACAGCATGTCGTTGTCTGCTGGGTTCCAGTGCACCGTGAAATACAAGGGAACATTTTGGCCGACAATCTGGCTGCTTGCGCCAATGTCACTACTGCCGATGCATCAACACCAGTCCCTTCACCTGACTTAAAACCTTTTATAAAACGAAAGCTCAGGGGGTATTGGCAGAGCATGTGAGATAAACACGCGGATAATAAACTCCATGCTATTAAGCCGCAACTAGGTTATTGGCCGCCACTATCAAAATCACGACACACAGAAGTAATACTAACAAGGCTTAGAACAGGACACACACATTCTACACATTCATTTCTTCTGTCTTCCGCTGACCCACTATATTGTGAGAGATGCGGAGAGCCCCTTACGGTTCTCCACATTCTCGTCCAGTGCAATGAGCTAGATGCTCTAAGAAAAAAGCACTTTTTACTGCCCTACCGACCGCAGCTCCCTATACACCCTGGGATGCTCATCGGAAGTGATCCGCTTTTTAAACTGCAAACACTTTTTACGTTTTTAAAAGATGTGCAAAGCTTTCACCCGATATTTCGAGGTCATCCGTAGCACGACCTCTATAGAGTGGTCGTGGCTGCGGTGACTACATCTTCATCATGGTTTTATTATCATGACATTTTGCCATCAACTATCATCACACATATGTCACACCACTGTCATGATTTTATTACTTTCATGTTTTAACCCGCGTTAGAGCGAGGAATTTTAAGGCTTCTTTACAGCCACGCACCATATCATTGTTCATATCTGTAGTCAATTGAAATGGCGCTCTTTGGCCATCAATTGGCCCTTGCGCCACTAAAAAACTACTCATCGAGGAGCTAGAGGGTGTAAATGGGATATAATAGGGCTCAGTGAAATTAGGAGGACAGATGAGGCCTACACTGTGCTACAGAATGGGCACGTCCTTTGCTATCGGGGCTTCGCAGACAGAAGAGAACTGGGAGTGGGGTTCCTAATTCACAGAAATATAGCTGGTAACATAGAGGAATACTATAGCATTAATGAAAAGGTGGTAGGTATTGTAATTAAACTGAATAAAAGATACAAGATGAAGGTAGTACAGGCTTACGCGCCTACATCCAGTCATGATGACGCTTCAGTTGAAAGCTTCTATGAAGACGTGGAATCGGCAATGAGTAAGGTAAAAACACAGTATACTATAGTGGTGGGCGACTTTAATGCAAAGGTAGGGAAGAAGCAGGCTGGAGACCAGGCAGTAGGAGATGATGGTATCGGCACTAGAAACGCCAAAGGAGAGCTACTAGTAGAATTCGCAGAAAGCAATAATTTGCGGATTTTGAATACCTTCTACCCAAAACGAGCAAACCGCAAGTGGACATGGAGGAGCCCTAATGGCGAAAATAAAACCGAAATAGACTTTATATTGAGTGCACACGCAGGCATCGTGCAAGATGTGGAAGTGGTTGGCAAGGTACGATGCAGTGACCATAGAATGGTACGGTCTCGAATTCACCTAGACTTGAGAAAGGAACGACAGAAACTGATATGCAAAAAGCCAATCAATGAGCTAGCAATGAGAAGGCAAGTACAGGAATTCAGAGTCTCGCTTCAGAACAGGTATTCGGCTCTTAGTGAGGAAACCAACCTTAGCATAGAAACAATGAATGATAATTTGACGAGTATCATTACGGAGTGTGCAGTGGAAGTTGGAGGCAGAGTAGTTAGACAGGACACTGGCAAGCTTTTTCAGGAAACAAAGAATCTCATTAAGAAGCGTCAAACCATGAAAGTCTCAAGTACAACAGACAAAATAGAACTGGCACAGCTTTCGAAGTTGATTATTAGGCGTAAGGTATCCGACGTTAGAAGGTATAACATGGAGAGAATTGAACACGCTCTGAAAAACGCAGGAAGAGTCAAAGCAGTGAAGAGGAAACTTGGGATAGGCAAAAATCGGACATATGCACTAAGGGACAAAGAAGGCAAAATAACTACCAATATGGATCGGATAGTTAAAATAGCGGAGGAGTTTTACAGAGATCTGTACAGTAGCTGGGACAACCACGACTTTAATAATATAAGAACTAGTAGTAACCCAGATGACACCCCACCAGTAATGATAGAAGAAGTAAGAAAAGCTTTGGAGAGCATGCAAAGAGGCAAAGCTGCTGGTGAGGATCAGGTAACATCAGATCTGCTAAAAGATGGATGACAGATTCTGTTAGAAAAACTAGCCACACTGTTTACAAGGTGTCTCGTGACGGGAAGAGTACCACAGTCTTGGAAGTACGCTAACATCATCTTAATACATAAGAAAGGAGATGACAAGGACTTGAAGACTTACAGGCCGATTAGCTTGCTCTCTAGAGTATACAAGCTATTTACAAAAGTAATTGCTAACAGAGTAAAGAAAACATTAGAATTGAATCAACCAAAGGAACAAGCAGGATTTCGAACAGGCTACTCAACAATCGACCACATTCATACTATCAATCAGGTAATAGAGAAATGCTCAGAATATAACCAACCACTATACATAGCCTTCATAGATTACGAGAAGGCGTTCGTTTCATTCAGTAGAAATATCAGCCGTCATGCAGGCACTGTGGAATCAGGGCGTCGATGAAGTATATATAAACATTCTGGAAGACATCTACAGGGGATCAACTGCTACCATAGTGCTTCATAAAGAAAGCAACAAAACACCAATCAAGAAGGGTGTAAAGCAGGGGGACACAATCTCCCCAATGCTATTTACCACGTGCTTACAGGAGGTTTTCAGAAACCTAGAATGGGAACAATTAGGGATAAGAGTTAATGGAGAGTACCTTAGTAACCTGCACTTCGCCGATGACATTGCATTGCTGAGTAAGTCAGGGGACGAATCGCAACTCATGATTACGGAGTTAGATAAGGAGAGCAGAAAGGTAGGTCTTAAAATGAACCTGCAGAAAACAAAAGTAATGTACAACAACCTCGGAAAAGAGCAGCGCTTCGAAATAGTTAATAGTGCATTTCAAGTTGTAAGAGACTATGTCTACTTAGGGCAGGTAATAACCGCGGAGCCGAACCACGATATTGAAGTAACTAGAAGAATAAAAATGGAGTGGAGCACATTTGGCAAGCACTCTCAAATTATGACAGGTAGATTGCCACTATCCCTTAAGAGGAAGGTATATAACAGCTGTATCTTGCCGGTACTTAGCTACGGAGCAGAAACCTGGACACTTACAAAGAGGGTTCAGCTTAAATTGAGGACGACGCAGCGAGCAATGGAAAGAAGAATGGTAGGTGTAACCTTAAGAGACAAGAAGAGAGCAGAGTGGATTAGGGAACAAACGGGGGTTAAGGATATCATAGCTAAAATCAAGAAAAAGAAATGGACATGGGCCGGGCATGTAGCGCGTAGACAGGATAACCGCTGGTCATTGAGGGTAACTAACTGGATTCCCAGAGAAGGGAAGCGGGTCAGGGGGAGACAGAATGTTAGGTGGGCAGATGAGAATAAGAAGTTTGTGGGTATAAATTGGCAGCAGCAAGCACAGGACCGGGTTAACTGGCGGAACATGGGAGAGGTCTTTGTCCTGCAGTGGACGTAGTCAGGCTGATGATGATGATGATGATGATGTGTGTTTACCGTTAAAATACCTTTGGCATCTTCGTCAAGCTCCACTTGCTGATAAGCGGAAGCAAGGTCAAGAACGCAGAATACCTTAGAGCCTGCTAAAGTTGCGAATAAGTCTTCTGGCAGAGGGTAGTGCTCAGTCAGTAGCGCAGGGTTCACCGTGACCTTGTAGTCGCCACACAGCCGTACTTTTGCTCCTCCATCTTTTGGTACCACCACTAAAGGAGTTGTCCAACCGCTTCTGGTGACCTTTTTCAATATCTCAGCACGCTCTAAAGAGTCCAGTTCCTCAGACACAGCTTGCTTCAGCGCAAATGGCACTGGTCGAGCCTTGAAAAATACTGGCTTGCTGTTTGGTTTCAAGAGTACTTGCGCTTTATAGCCACTTATGAACCAGATCTGCGGCGAAAACACTGCCTCGAAATTCTTCATTAATTCATTCACATTCTGATCTTGCTCTACGGCTCGAACTTCTAGCCAGTTTAATTTAAGCTTCCTCAACCAGTTGCGACCAAGCAGACATGGCAACTCTCGACCACCACCGTTTACTATCAACACAGGTGAGGTATCAGATTGATCACCGTGTTCAAATCGCACGTTCACCACCTACCACCTACCTACCACCGGCACTAGTTCTCCTGTGCATGTCCTTAAAGGAACAGTCGCTTTCTTGATAGTCAGTTGAGAAAATTCGCGCTGAAAAACGGATTTCGGCATGACGGTGACGAACGCCCCTGTATCTATTTGCACCTTGAAGGCTCGTCCTTCAATCCTGATAGTGACAAAGTAGGCAGAATTATTGATTTTTATACTGTATATTTCTTGCTCTTCATCCGAATCCTCTGCCGGACTATCGATTGCATTCAGTGCCTTTGTTCTGCCGGGGCGCCGCCTACACATTGTTCGCAAGTGACCTTGCTCCCCGTTTTTATGGCACTTATACTTGCGATACCGGCATCTTTCCGAAGTATGGCGTTTGCCGCAACGGAAACACTCTGGGCACTCCGTTCTGCCACAACAGCTGTCCCTGCGACGACTGCTTTGCCTGAGAGCATCAACTTCTAGGCCGGAGCGCTTCTGTGAACTACCTTGGTGTTCTTCCAACGACAATTCCCGGGTTGTGTGGAAGCTAGCTCACCGTTTAAAGCATTTTTACACGCCTCATCGAATGTCAGTTTTTCAGCTGCGAACAGCTCGCGTTGTGTATCGGTGCAGCGCTGCCCGGCGACAAGTCTGTCTCTAAGCGCTTCGTCGAGAAACTTTCCGAACTCGCAACTTCTGGCCAACTGCTTTACTGCACCATGAATTCGGCCGCAGTCTCTTGTTCCAACTGCACTCTTTGGTTGAATCGGCATCTTTCGGCTATCACGGCCTTTCGAGGACTGTACTGACCTTTCAACAGAGTCGTCACCTCGTCATACGTTTTGCTGGCTGGCGAGTGTGGTAGTAACAGGTTCTTCAGGACCTCATACACTCGAGGGCCTACAACTGTCAAGAATACAGCTAGCTTCTTGCCTTTCGTCACATCATTTGCCTAGACGTAAAGCTCCAATTTTTCCAGGTAGGACTCAAAGCTATCCCTCTTTTCATCAAAAATGTCAAGTTTTCCGACCTTCGCCATCGCAGTGACGCCCACGCAGCCGTCGTTTTGACTTCAGCAGCAACAGAAGCACGTGGAAAGCCGACCAGATCCCATCCTCGTCGCCACTGTAGTAGAATTAGGCAGCTGAGCTGCCGTACTCAAAGAAACAACAGTGTCAGTTGCAGAACAAGGAATCCCTGGTTTATTCTTGGGCCACGCTTTTATAGGCATGCGGTTGCTTATCCGCTGCCGCGTCAGCGCAGCTGATGAAGAAGTGAAACGTCACGCAGTAGGCGTTATCACAATTTCATACCTGTTTTTGTGGCTTAGTTTCTGGCAGTAGCGCTCGCCTTACGTAGGTTAGATACAGCAATTACATCAGCTGTCATAATAACAGACTCCCTATCTCTCTGTGCGACACTTTTTGTTGGTGCTGATAGTCACGTTACAAAGGCGTTCCGTGAACGAGTACCTGCGCATTTGAAAAAAGTACGATTAGTTTGGGTGCCTGGTCATAAAGGTTTGTGTCTAAATGAAATAGCCGACTCTTTAGCTAAGTCGTCAATCAGCAAACCAATTCTACCGCTCTGTCCTACATCTGCTTATGTGCCGCTACTCGATTCCGCAGACGTACGCTTATGGGAGTCTTTAAAGGTTCAGCACTAACAAACTCTACAGAGTATCGTCATTTATTATATCCTTGGCGAAGAGACTTTTGACGCACTCTAGAACAAGAAGTAGCTATCACAAGGCTGCGTTGCCGGGTACCAAATCTAAATTTCTATAAATACAGGTCTGCTCAGGCACCTTCACCACTGTGCGCATTCTGTGATGAACTGGAAAGAATAGATCATTTCTTTTTGACCTGCTGGCGGTTTAACACATTAGGAAAACCCTTTTAGAAATACCTTTACGCAGTATTGCAATGGACTTATCTGTGCCTGTCATTTTGTCTTTTGGAGCTTCCATTTCTGGTTTGTCTAAGGTGACCGTGTGCGCGGCCGTCCAGGACAATATTGATGAAACTAATAGGTTGACTAATTACTAGTTTCACTATCCTAACATATCCACATAGTTATATACGCATAAAATGAGATTATTACTCTATTCTATTAAAAATTTGTTTATGTAAATATTTGTATGCATTACATTCAGCACCACACTTTCCTAGGCTATCGGTAAGGTTTCTGTTTAACCTAAATTTTCTAAATCTGAACAGTAATTTTTACAACCATTCGATTGGTGGCCGATCCCCCATAGTGGATATGTGCCGCTAACAATAGGTGAACAACAACAACAACAACAACAACAACAAGAGCGGGCCGAAGCGTCAGACGCAGGCGATCCAAGTTCCAGCCAGGGAACGCGGCTTTGTAGGCTACTGCCTTCCAACTACCAGCTAGGGTGGCGTTGCCGGCACGAGTACGTCACCTCAGGACGTGGCCTGGCCTGCTGTTCTTGACGAAGGCATCGCGGATCTCGGCGAGCCGTCCTCTCAGTCAGCCCTTCAGCACAGCGACGAAAGTGGCCTGGCTAATGGTCACGGTTGCACCTAGCATCGCGTCACGACGCAAGTAGTTCGCTGGACGAGCTGGCCATTTGCCGCATGGAGCATCGCGTCTGCGATGCGAGTTGACTGCTCTGTAGTCGCACCCACGCCGTCAAACGCCGTCGTCACCATAGAATCACTCATCAGGACGCATCCCACTCCCGATCACCTGTCGCCGCCTTCTGCCCTGCACCTCGGCATTTGTTGGGCGCCGTATCTCATTGTGAGATTTTAGAACTCGCGTTCATTGGTTTTTCTCGTTCGATCAGACAGTTTCGTTACTTAGTCACCTTCACGGTTTTTCTGGTTCTGTGTTCTATTTTTTTTCTTTTGTGCTCTGTCATAAACGTGATGTGTGTTGTTACCGCGTCATCTCAAAGTCCGTTTTCCCTCGCACGACACGCAGAACAAGTTTTGACGAACCTTAGTGCCGATAAAGAATATTTTCAATACACACATAATCCCATCTGGCAGTACTGGCAGTGCCGGTACATGTGCCTGGCTTCACCGCAGTGGTAGCAGAGTGGGCGGTGGTCAGGGCCGCGCCAAAGTCAGTTTTCTCGAAGCGTAGCGCTGGGCGGACGGCGGGTGGTATAGCGTCGGCGGTTATGGTGTTGAAAAGAGTGACGTGGTGAAACCTTTTCTGCCCGTTTTCTGGGTCTTTGAGTGGGGAACCGCGAAAAGGGTGGGGCTCCTTAGGTTGCCGGAGCAAGATCGGTGCAGGTGGCACATGCGCTGTCATTGCTGCCGTGGTCAATGTTAAGGTCTTGGTCTTCTGTGTCGCGCCAGGTGGAAGCCCGTAGTTCTTCGGCAGACCTTGTTGCCTACGGCTAACTTGCTGCTCGGGTATGGCGTTGGTATCTTCTCCACGCACTCCGAAAAATTTTACACCCATAAGGGTGTATTTGTTTTGTCCCAAAGGCAACATTCTTTTAGGGTGTTTTGGAACACCCTTAACAATAAGGTGTTTAGAAACACCCTGAAAACGTAGGGTGTAAAGAAACGTTACACCCTACTTTATTAGGTGTTCATAAACACCCCAAAACAATGGGGATGGATGAAGCTACACCCATGCGAGTGGGGTGTACACTGAAAACACCGCTGAAACGATGGCACTTTTATGGGTAAGCATGCAATGGGGATGGATGAAGCTACACCCATGCGAGTGGGGTGTACACTGAAAACACCGCTGAAACGATGGCACTTTTATGGGTAAGCATGCTTGATCAATTGAAGCGCAATCAACGGGCACCAAAAGCAGAGACACAGGAGGTGACGCTTAGACTTGTGTGTTGAGGAGAGCCATTCACAGCACTTCATTCCATCAAATACGCATTACCAACTGGCCCAAACCTCAATTGTTCTCCGGGAGAAGAAGCATATATGAACCATCTCTGCGGCTGACAGGGAAGAAGGAAGATACTGGTTTCACCAACTGCACTTATAACTGCATGCATGCAGCTGATAAAATAAGGTGCCATAGTCTTGAATGAGCTGCACGAGACCAGTGTAAACATGTGTACTTAGACTGTGCCATGAACAACAAAGGTGCGGTAGGCACACACACACACACACACACACACACACACACACACACACACACACACACACACACACACACACACACACACACACACACACACACACACACACACACACACACACACAAACAAACACACCACACCACACCACACCACAGTTGTGCAAGCAGTAACCTGATTTGATTATTTGTGAGGTTTAACGTCTTAAAACCACTATTTGATTATGAGAGACACCGTAGTGGAGGGCTCCGTAAATTTTGACCATCTGGGGTTCTTTAACGTGCACCCGAATCTGAGTACACGGGCCTACAACATTTACGCCTCCATCGAAAATGCAACCACCACAACTGGGATTTCATCCCGCGACCTGCGGGTCAGCAGCCGAGTACCTTAGCCACTAGAGCACCGTGGCGGGGCACAAGCAGTAAGCAGTAGCGTAAGGTTCAGCCGAACATAATGCTGAAGCAAAAAACAATCAAGCCCATATGTTAACATCTCTCTTTATTATAGAAAAAGTGCAAGTCTGAGAAACAGGACTCTGATGACATTCTGAAAAATCTTGAAATGATTAACGGGACCAAGTTTCTTTCTCTCTATACTAAAAATTTATTGTTTTCAATTAATTAATCTCCACAACTTTCAAAACATTTCCGCTAGTCGGCAAACGACTGAGACGTATTGCGTTTGATTGAAACCTATACAATGGAATAAGAATAGAAACACGTAGAAAGAGTAAGCGAATTTCTGGAGTGACATATACAACCTATTACATCTCGCAGTATAAATTTCGACATTAAAAAAGAGAATATTCAACAAGGTAGGGTAATTGGTGTTGTAATAAAGTAATGTCAATGTTGATATACTTCTAACTGCAAAACCACTCGTCAGTGCTGCTTGCACAATCATCTTCAGCTGCTAAGATGACTGGTGCCTTCGAGAGAAGTGGGGCGAAGCTGTTCTTTCTGTACAGGAAATTCAATCCCAGAAACCTAAAATAAATACACAAGGAACAATGACTGAAATTTGACAAAGAGTGCAACATACAGTGTGCGCCTTGCATATATAACTGCTTTCTTATGTGTAAGTATAAATTGAGTGCATAGCAGGCATATTCAGTGGCATTGGGCTCCACTGCAGTGAGAAATGCTAGAAAAGGTATGTCGAGCAATAAACGCCATAAAAAGCGCACTGTGGAAAAATCATTATACCTTTCGTGCCGTAGATATGGACCTTACTTTACCCTTTCAGCTTGCTCTCGCAGGCAAATAAAAAGGTGCTGCTCTAAGTCGATAAAATTCCATTAGCTGCATGCAACAACCAATCTAATTGAATGTCAAGTTTTATGCTTAAATATGCATCAACACAGCTTCATGTGTATTTCTGTATATCTACCATGGTGCTCATTCAATTAGTTTATTAAAATGAATACAGTACGACGCGCAACAAAATATATATTTTTTATCTGTATTGCACAAAAGCACAATGCCACAGAGCATAATGACGGTATACGAATTGAGAAGGTATTCAGTGCCGGTAACATTTAAAATTAAGTACTGTACAGTTACGTATTAAAATGCGAATGATACTAGTGTTCTTGAATTTGCTCACATTGACACGATTATATAATGGAAGAATTGGTTATTGGGTCATTCCACATCAGACGTCCCAGCCATTTTGGTGACCATCGCAAACGTTTTCGATAAAAAATCGCACTGATTTGACTGCATTAAAAAGGTAACTGCTAGAATATTTCGCAAACAAATAGTTTATTGGTCACGTGGCTGCTTCCTGAACTTTCCAGAATCTGGTCTGTATGTTTGAGAAAAAATCTTATTTCATAAGTATCTCATGTTCCATGCCAAATTTGGTCTACAAGTCAAGTGAAGGGCTTGCGTAAAGTGTTTGAAGCTGAGAAATACTATTACCAGTTTTCGACCACATACGCCTCAAATAATTTAGCCGAAGTGTGTTATGTTTGCATTTTTTTATATAAATAATGCACTTTGAATGAATATCTGAGGAGTGAATGCTTAATCCAGATAAGGTATATTTGAAGGAAAAAGTATTTTAGACCTCTCAAGCTGTCAAACTTTATCAGAAAAAAAATCGCAAATTTCACAAAATATTTGTTTTGTCTATAATGAGACGCAACTTGCACCTTGCGGCGGTTGAACTGAAATAGATTTTGTACCTAAATTGAAGCAAATAAACTGTTCTTTTCATGTGCCAATTTTTCTCATAGCAATTTACGTTTTCAGAAAAAGATCACAGCATATCCACGGAGTGAATAATGATGAGTGGGACGTAGCGTTCGTCCGTCCGGACGTACAATCGAATGGAAACACAGTCTGACGCCAGTATGGACGAACAGAAAGACAGACGAACTCACGGACAGACCGACACACGGAAGCCCGGACGGATGGATGCACAGACGAACGGACGAAAGCACAAATGTACGGAACAAAGATTCGCCCCACGAATCATCGTTTTGACCTTGTATATGCTGTGAAATTCACTAACGCTATCTATTGTGTAACTCATCAAGTGGCTTCATAATACTAGTATGACTACAAAGGAGGGAATGACCCACGGCCTCAAGAGCTTTACCCCTAAATGATTTTTGAAGTTCCAAGTTCCCCATTCGCCATTAGGTCATACAGCAGCCGACGCCTCAAAGTTCCTCATTGCCGATGATAGAAAAATTCAAAAAATACTTTATTCCTTGAAATAGAATTTGTAGTGATGAAACTTGTCTCATACAAAGAACTGTTTATTTGCTTTCAATTTAGGTAAATGGTGATTTTTAATTGGACCACCACATGGTGCAAATTGCGTCTCAATACGGTCAAAAGTGACTATTCTATGAAATGAGTAATTATTTCTCGTAGAGGTTAACAGCTTAAGATGTCCGAAAATATTTTTTATCAAAATATCTTTTTGTGAAGTAAGTAGTCACAGCTACCATATTCATACAAAGTGCAGTATAGCAAAGAGAAAATGCAAACATAACACACTTTGGCTAAATTTTGCAGACGTTTGTGGCCGAAAATTTGTAATAATATTGCTGAGTTTCAAACACCTTACATAAGCTACTTTACTCAACATGTACGAAAATTAGTACAAAAAAGGTGCGGTAATAGTAAAATATTTTTTCTCAAACAGTCTGGAAAGTTTGAAAGGCAACCACGTGACGAAAAACTTTTTTCTCTCCGAAATATTCAAGCAGTTCACTGTTTTCAGTGCATTAAATCAGCACGATTTTTTTCAAACACATTTGCCATAGCCACAAAGTTGGCTGGGAAGTGTCGAAAAAAGTGAGCCTGTTACCTTCACTCAATGACCATTACATACTGCCATATTAGGGCCATTTGTTTCAATAATGCTGTCAGGGTTAGAAAGCATATGTCTATCCCGATGCAGCGTTGGCTGTTCTGTGGGTGTGCGTGTTGTGTTCGCAGAAATATATGCTGCCCAGTATTACATTTCAGCTGCAACACATGCTGAGATATCGTGCAGTATGTATAACATTAAAGTGTGTTGTGCAACAAAAAAAAACTAATACTACGCTTCACATAGCGAAAATACCTTTAACATCTGAAGTACTTAGTGAAGATAAATGCCAAAGCGAGATGATGGCAATAAAACTCTGAATAAAAAAAATTATTTTGAAACTTACACATGATGGAAACAATCCTAATAAAATGTGCTTGAACGTTAGCAGTTTTGTTCAAACAAGCGTTTGCGCTGTTCAAGTAGGCAATTCGACCACACACACAGACTAAAGGTGTGTTCAAACAAAAGTCTAGCCACAGTGCTTAAACTTTAGTCAGCTTCAGCTTCAGTGCTTTAGTGCTTTAGTCAGTCAGCTTCAGTACTTTAGTAACGTAACAAAGGCGTTCCGTGCACGAGTACCTCCGCATTTGAAAAAAGTACGATTAGTTTGGGTGCCTGGTCTCAAAGGTTTGTTTTTAAATGAAATAGCCGACTCCTTAGCTAAGTCGTCCATCAGCAAACCAATTCTACCGCTCTGTCCCTCATCCACTCATGTGACCACATCTCGACTCCGCAGACGTACGCTTATGGAAGTCTTTAAAGGTTCAGCACTAACAAACTCTACAGAATATCGTCATTTATTATATCCCTGGCGAAGAGACTTTTGCCGCACTCTAGAACAAGAAGTAGCTATCACAAGGCTGCGTTGCCGGGTACCAAATCTAAATTTCTATAAATACAGGTCTGCTCAGGCACCTTCACCACTGTGCGCATTCTGTGATGAACTGGAAACAATAGATAATTTCTTTTTGACCTGCAGGTGGTTTAACACATTACGAAAAATACTTTTACAAATACCTTTACGCGGTATTGCAATGGACTTATCTGTGCCTGTCATTTTGTCTTTTGGAGCTTCCATTTCTGGTTTATCTAATGCGACAGTATGCGGGGCCGTCCGGGACTATATTGATGAAACTAACAGGCTGACTAATTAACTAGTTTCACAATCCTAACATGTCCACATAATTATATACGTATAAAATCAGATTATTGCTCTATTCTATTAAAAATTTGCTTATGTAAGTATTTGTATGCATTACATTAAGCACCACACTTTTCTAGGCTATCGGTAAGGTTTCTGTTTTAACTAAATTTTCTAAATCTGAACAGTAGTTTTTAAAACCATTTGATTCCTGGCCGATCCCCCATAGTGGGTATGTGTCGCTAACAATAGGTGAACAACAACAACAACAACAAGAGCGGACCGAAGTGTCAGACGCAGGCGATCCAGGTACACAACAACCATCTATGACTACACAGAAATATCGACTTCCGAATGAAATCAGGCCATGGAAAGATTGCCAAATGCAGCACCAGGCCCCGATGGAATAACAAATACAATGCTAAAAATACTTCACAGGGAATATCCAAATGATCTGTTAAGTCTCGTCAATTATTCCCTTAAAAGAGCATGGATCCCTTCTGAATGGAAGATTGCGAAAATTATACCATTGGTTAAGAAACAGGGGGCAGGCTATAATTTAGACAACATACGACCGATAGCCTTAACATCTAATGTAGTAAAACTTATTGAAAGGGTACTTCATGGTCGTATAATTAGGTTTATTAACGAGAAACAACTGTTGAGTTCTTCGCAAATTGGCTTTAGATCTGGATATTCCATATGGCATGCACATGTAGATCTGGAAAGTCGTATTCATATTGCCCGTCACAAAAAGCACTTTGCGGCTTTAGTAACGTTAGTCGTATGTAAAGCATATGATAGTGTAGAGTATTCTATTTTGACTAATCAGTTATGGAGTCATGGACTTCCACCTTATATAGTAGCATGGGTGACGGAACTTTTAAGTAGAAGAGAATTCTATTGTTATCAAGGTGGTTTCTCTTCCTGTAAGCACAAACAAACCCGAGGTGTACCTCAGGGGTCAGTACTTTCCCCGGTTTTATTCAACTTATTGCTTAGTACCATCCCCGTTCATCCAGATGTGAAAACCTATGTTTATGCCAATGACATTGCTTTTTTTGCTATGGCACATGACTTCCACTGTCTCTACACTATCTTGCAAGCATATCTTAATAAATTAGAACATTGGCTGGATGGATTGATGTTGAACCTGAATACCGGTAAATGTGCTATTCTCGTTTTTCCACTCAAAGATCCCGTGCACATATCTATTAATTACAAGCTTCAAGATATCCCACAAGTACAATCATTGAAATATCTTTGGAGTTATGTATAATGAACATCTAAACTGGCGCCCTCACATTGAATACATCGCGACAAAAGCAGTACGCGCGATGGGCGTATTGCGGAGGTTGAGCAATTGTAGATCAGGTATGAGAAGAAAGGCACTTTTGATTATATATAAAATGTATGTTTGACCAGTGTTGTAGTTTGGCTGCATTCTTTTTTCTGGTGCGCCAGCCTACAAACTTCGGCCGCTCGTTCTGTTGGAAAGAGAGGCTTTACGGCTCTGCTTAGGGCTTCCAAAGTATACTGCAAATGCAGTGTTATACCTTGAAGCACGAATACCAACCTTATTATGTCACTTTAACATTCTTACTGTGCAGACTTTTTTAAGACTATATGAAGCACCGTTTAACCCTGAACAAATTATTTTTATTTCCAATCTTGACCTATTCTTCTCCGTGCATTGGCCCAGATTTACCAAACCACAAATAGTATTTGTTCAATCGTTACTTGAGCCCCTAAGTGTACACGTTCGTGATCTGATTCCTTTAACTGAGCAACGAAATTCTCCAGAAATTGTTTACCATGATATCTTCCCAACTCACGCTAAGCTATTACCTACAGGCATTTTAAATGGTTTATTGCAGGACCATTTAAGTACTCTGCCAACAAATGTCATTATAGCAATGGGCGCATCTCAATCACATGAAAAATCAGGCGTTGGAATATATTGCCCCGTACTTGATTGGTCATTTTCACTTCGCTTACCGGACTTTCTTCCTGTCTTTCTGGCTGAATTCATGGCAATAATGTTAGCTTTGTGAAAGGTAAATATTTCCATTCCAGTCGTAGCAGTCATAACTGATTCATTATCAGTGTGCTCTTCTCTGTCCGCATCTGGTCACACACCTTTAATGAAACTTTTTAAATCGTTGATACCCTGTCATCTCCGAAATATTCATTTAATCTGGACACCAGGGCACAAAGGTTTGTTGTTAAACAAAATAGCTGATTCTCTTGCGAAGGCATTCCTTTCGACACCAATTATTCCTATTTTCCCTCATACAGTGTACATTACGGTGGCGCGATTTCGCACACTTAAAATCAGGCAAAATTTATCTGACCCTGCACTGACGGCTTCTCCAGAGTACAAACACTTGTTATTTTCCTGGCGCAGCGAACTGAATAATTCAAGGATGATGGAAGTTGTCATCACGAAATTTCGTTGCCGCGTTACCTCCCTCAATTTTTACTTGTATAGATCAGGCATATTGAATTCCCCTATGTGCATTTACTGTAATCAAGAGGAAACGATCAGTCATTTTTTATTACATTGTCGCTGTTTCGATTTATTCAGGCAAAGCATACTAACACCACCTCTTCAAAGACTGGGCTTGCAACTATCACAACCTCATCTTCTTTCATTTGGAGCCTCTACACTGGGTTTCAGCCACAGGGATGTTTTATTCGCCGTTCAAGAATACATCACTGCGACTAAACGATTTTCTTGCTAAATTGCTGTCTCACTATTTTTCTTCTTTTTTTTCTGCAAACTTGATACCGGTATTTCAAATCAAAATTAAGTTACAAAAAAAATTGGTAGGAATGACGCAATGCTGAAAGTTTAGGGCAAATTCACCTTATAATCGGCCAATCCCCTTCTTTGGGTACGAGCCATTTGCGCAGGGAAACAACAACAACAACGATCCAGGTTCCGGCCAGAGAACGCGGCTGTCTACGCTACTGCCTTCCAACTACCAGCTGGGGTGGCGTTGCCGGCACGAGTACTGCATCTCGGGACGTGGCCTGGCCTGCTGTTCTTCTTGCCGAAGGCATCGCGGATCTCGGCGAGGCGTCCTCTCAGTCAGCCCTTCAGCACAGCAACGAAAGTGGACTGGCTAATGGTCACGGTTGCGTCGAGCATCGCGTCTCGAAGCAAGTAGTTCGCTGGACGAGCTGGCCATTTTCCGCATGGAGCATCGTGTCTGCGATGCGAGTTGACTGCTCTGTAGTCGCACCCACGCCGTCAAACGCCGTCGTCACCATAGAATCACACATCGGGACGCATCCCGCTCCCGATCACCTGTCGCCGCCTTCTGCCCTGCACCTCGGCATTCGTCGGGCGCCGTATCTCATTGTGAGATTTTAGAACTCTCCGCCTTTAACTCGCGTTCATTGGTTTTCTCGTTCGATCAGACAGTTTTGTTACTTAGTCACCTTCACGGTTTTTCTGGTTCTGTGTTCTATTTTTTTCTTTTGGGCTCTCTCATAAACGTGATGTCTGTTGTTACCGCGTCATCTCAAAGTCCGTTTTCCCTCGCACGACACGCAAAACAAGCTTTGACGAACCTTAGCCCCGATAAAGAATATTTTTATTACACACATAATCCCATCTGGCGGTACTGGCAGCGCCGGTACGTATGCCTGACTTCACCGCAGTGGTAGTAGAGTTAGCTGTGGTTAGGGCCGCGCCAAACGTCAGTTTTCTCGAAGCGTAGCGCTGGGCGGACGGCGGGTGGTATGGCGTCGGCGGTTATGGTGTTGAAAAGAGTGACGTGGTGGAACCTTTTCTGCCTATTTTCTGGGTCTTTGAGTGGGAAACCGCGAAAAGGGTTCGGCTCCTTAGAGTGCCGGAGCAAGATCGGTGCAGGTGGCACATGCGCTGTCATTGCTGCCGTGGTCAATGTTAAGGTCTTGGTCTTCTGTGTCGCGCCAGGTAGAAGCCCGTAGTTCTGCGGCAGACTTTGTTGCCTACGGCTAACTCGCTGCTCGTGTATGGCGTTGGTGTCTTCTCCACGCACTCGAAAAAATTTTACACCCGTAAGGGTGTATTTGTTTTGTCTCTAGGGCAACACCCGTTTAGGGTGTTTAGGAACACCCTTAACAATTAGGTGTTTAGAAAAACCCTGAAAACGTAGGGTGTAAAGAAACGTTACACCCTACTTTAATAGGTGTTTATAAATATCCCTAAACAATGGGGATGGATGAAGATGCACCCATGCGAGTGGGGTGTACACTGAAAACCGCGCTGAAATGATGGCACTTTTATGGGTAAGCATGCTTGATCAATTCAAGCGCAATTAATGGGCACCAAAAGCAGAGACAGAGGAGGTAGCGCTTAGACTTGTGTGTTGAGGAGAGCCATTCACAGCACTTCATTCCATCAAATATGCATCACCAACTGGCCCAAACCTCAATTGTTCTCCGGGAGAAGAAGCATATATGAACCATCTCTGCGGCTGACAGGGAAGAAGGAAGATACTGGTTTCACCAACTGCACTTATACCTGCATGCATGCAGCTGATAAAATAAGGTGCCATAGTCTTGAATGAGCTGCACGAGACCAGTGTAAACATGTGTACGTAGACTGTGCCATAAACGACAAAGACGTGGAAGGCACGCTTACACACACACACACGCGCACACACACACACACACAAAAACACACACACACACACACACAAACACACACACACACACCACAGTAGTGCAAGCAGTAAGCTGATTTAATTATTTGTGGGGTTGAACGTCCCAAAACACTATTTGATTATGAGAGACGTTGTAGCGGAGAGCTCCGGAAATTTTGACCAGCTGGGGTTCTTCAACGTACACCGACATCTGAGTACGCGGGCGTACAACATTTCTGCCTCCATCGGAAATGCAACCACCACAGCCGGGATTTCATCCCGCGACCTGCCGGTCAGCAGCCGAGTACCTTAGCCACTAGACCACCATGGCGGGGCGCAAGCAGTAAGCTGTGTCATAAGGTCCAGCCCAACATAATGCTGAAGCAAAAAACAATCGAGCCCATATGTTCACATCTGCCTTTATTATAGAAAAACTGCAAATCTGAGAAACATGACTCTTATGACATTCTGCAACATCTTAAAATATGTCACGGGACCAAGTTTCTTTCTCTGTATACTAAAAATTCATTGTTTTCAATAAATTATTCTCCACAACTTTCAAAACATTTCCGCTAGTCGGGCAAACGACTGAGACGCATTGCGTTTGATTGACACCTATACAATAGAGTAAAAACACGTAGAAAGAGTAAGCGAATTTTTTGAGTAACATTTACAACCTATTACATCTCGCAGTATAAATTTCGACATTAAAAAGAGCATATTCAACAAGGTAGTGTAATCGGGGTTGTAATAATGTAATGTCACTGTTGGTATACTTATAACTGCAAAACCACTCGTCAGTGCTGCTTGCACAATCATCTTCAGCTGCTAAGATGACTGGTGCCTTCGAGAGAAGTGGGGCGAAGCTGTTCTTTCTGTACAGGAAATTCAATCCCAGAAACCTAAAATAAATACACAAGGAACAATGACTGAAATTTGACAAAGAGTGCAACATACAGTGTGCGCCTTGCATATATAACTGCTTTCTTATGTGTAAGTATAAATTGAGTGCATAGAAGGCATATTCAGTGGCATCGGGCTCCACTGCAGTGAGAAATGCTAGAAAAGGTATGTCGAGCAATAAACGCCATAAAAAGCGCACTGTGGAAAAATCATTATACCTTTCGTGCCCTAGATTTGATCATTACTTTACCCTTTCAGCTTGCTCTCGCAGGCAAATAAAAAGGTGCTGCTCCAAGTTGATAAAATTCCATTAGCTGCATGCAACAACCAATCTAATTTAATGTCAAGTTCTATGCTTAAGTATGCATCAACACAGCTGCATGTGTATTTCTGTAGATCTACCATGGTGCTCATTCGATTAGTTTATTAAAAGGAATACAGTACGACGCCCAACAATATATACATATTTTATCCGTATTGCACAAAAGCACAATGCCACAGAGCATATATGACGGTACGCGAATCGAGAAGGTATTCAGTGCAGGTAACATGTAAAATTAAGTACTGTACAGATACTTATTAAAATGCAAATGATACTAGTGTTCTTGAACTGGCTCACATTGACACGATTATATAATGGAAGAATTGGTAAATTGGGTTATTCCACATCAGACGTCCCAGCCATTTTGGTGACCACCGCAAACGTTTTCGATAAAAAATCGCACTGATTTGACTGCATTAAAAAGGTAACTGCTAGAATATTTCGCAGACAATTAGTTTATTGGTCACGTGGCTGCCTCCTGAACTTCCCAGAATCTCGTCTGTATGTTTGAAAAAAAAAATATTTCATAAGTATCTCTTGTTCCATGCCAAATTTGGTCTACAAGTCAAGTGAAGGACTTGCGTAAAGTGTTTGAAGCTCAGAAATAATATTACCATTTTTCGACCACATACGCCTCAAATAATTTAGCCGAAGTGTGTTATACTTGCATTTTTCTATATAAACAATGCACTTTGAAAGAATATCTGAGGAGTGAATGCTTAATCCACATAAGGTATATTTGAAGGAAAAAGTGCTTTAGACCTCTCAAGCTGTCATGCTTTATCAGAAAAAATCGCAAATTTCACAAAATATTTGTTTTGTCTATAATGAGACGCAACTTGCATCCTGCGGTGGTTGAAGTGGAATAGACTTTGTACCTAAGTTGAAGCAAATAAACAGTTCTTTACATGTGCCAAATTTTCTCATAGCAATTTATGTTTTCAGAAAAAGATCACAGCATATCCACGGAGTTAATAATGATGAGTGGGACGTAGCGTTCGTCCGTCTGGACGCACAAACAAATGGACAGATAGTCTGACGCCAGTATGGACAAACTGAAAGACAGACGAACTCACGGACAGACCGACACACGGAAGCCCGGACGCATGGATGCACAGATGAACGGACGAAAGCACAAATGCACGGAAGAACAATTCGCCCCACGAATCATCATTTTGTCCGTGTATATGCTGTGAAATCCAATAACGCTATCTATTGTGGAACTCATCAAGTGGCTTCATAATACTAGACGACTACAAAGGAGGGAGTGACACACGGCCTCAAGAGTTTTGCCCCTAAATAATTTTTTTGAAGTTCCAAGTTCCCCATTCGCCATTAGGTCATACAGCAGCCGACGCCTCGAAGTTCTTCATTGGCGATGATAGAAAAATTCAAAAAAATACTTTATTCCTTGAAATAGAAATTGTACTGATGAAACTTGTGACATACAAAGAACTGTTTATTTGCTTTCAATTTAGATAAAAGGTGATTTTTAGTTGAACCACCACATGGTGCAAATTGCGTCTCAATACGGGCAAAAATGACTATGCTATGAAATGAGTGATCTTTTCTCGTAGACGTTAACAGCTTAAGATGTCTAAAAATATTTTTTATCAAAATATCTTTTTGTGAAGTAAGTAGTCACAGCTACCATATTCATACAAAGTGCAGTATAGCAATGAGAAAATGCAAACATAACACACTTTGGCTAAATTCTTGCAGACGTTTGTGGCCGAAAATTTGTATTAATATTGCTGAGTTTCAAACACCTTACATAAGCTCCTTTACTCAACATGTACGAAAATTGGTACGGAAAAGGTGCGGTCATTGTAAAATATTGTTTTTTTTCACAAACAACCCTCAAACAGTCTGGAAAGTTTGAAAGGCAACCACGTGAACCAAAAGTTTTTTCTCTCCGAAATATTCAAGCAGTTCACTGTTTTCAGTGCAACAAATCAGCACGATTTTTTTCAAACACATTTGCCATAGCCACAAAGTTGGCTGGGAAATGTCGAAAAAAGTGACCCTGTTACCTTCACTCAATGACCATTACATACTGCTAAATTAGGGCCATTTGTTTCAAAAATTCTGTCAGGGTGAGAAAGCATAACTCCATCCCGATGCAGCGTTGGCTGTTCAGTGGGCGTGCGTGTTGTGTTCGCAAAGATATGCTGCCCAGTATTACATTTCGGCTGTAACACATGCTTAGATACCATGCAGTATGTATAACATTAAAGTGTCTTGTGCAACAAAAATAACTAATACTACGCTTCACATAGCGAAAATACCTTTAACATCTGAAGTACTTAGCGAAGTTAAACGCCAAAGCGAGACGATGGCAATCAAACTCTGATTAAAAAAATATTTTGAAACTTACACATGATGGAAACAATCTGAATAAAATGTGCTCGAACGTTAGCAGTTATGTTCAAACAAGCGTTTGCGCTGTTCAAATAGGCAATTCGACCACACGCACAGACTAAACGTGTGTTCAAACAAAAGTCTAGCTTCAGTGCTCAATCCGCTACATAGGCATGGTTGTCAGCAGTGTCACGCTACGTTGCGGGTGAACGAAAATGCCGGTGAAGACAAATTTAACGAAATTGAATGTATTAGCAAGTAGGCAAACTTCGCGAGGCGCACCGGACGCGAAACAATATGCTGTGTTGTCACCCGATGCATCACCCTAGTTATCACGGTAGTGTTACCACACAAAACGAAAAAGAACTGAAAATAACGACATTGACACCACGCCCTTGTTTTCCGTTCTGGGTCTTTTTGTGCGATCAGAAAAAAATTAAATGAACTTCTCACATGCCCAAGCATATGCGTCTTACATACGGTTGATGCCTAGAGCTAACAGGCGCCGTCCCCACACGTATAATAATTTGTAAACTATAATTTATATGCAGCACAAGCAGGACCCGTTAAAAACGGCTGCCAACAAAGGGCACCACAAAAATCTGTTCAATTTCTTCGCTGAACCTCAGCGGCGCACGCTCACTCTGCTTTGTACTCCAAACACTCTAAACAAACAAAAACTTGCGCACAATCACACTTCACCATCATCCCCGTGAAACAGTTCGGACAAATATTCTCGCTAAGTAAACAAATACTGATTTGTCATCAACTACTTGAGAACAAATTGTTTGAAGGCGTTATTCTCGTGCTTGCGCAGTTGACAAAGCGCTTAACCGAACAACGTGAGAGTGGTACTCAATATTTCACTTCGAGTACTCCACAATATGAATCCACAGGTCCAGTGGTCAGGATGGTGCACTTTCGCAAAAAACAGCACTGACAGTACACACTGTGGAGCACGGAGTGCAGGCACATTTCAAACTAAACACCGACTAATAAACTCTACCGATTGAGAAGCCACGCGCACTACGCGCACACACACGAGAACGTTTTTCGCCATCGCACGCAACGACATGTAAGATGACGTCGACCCCTTTCCCGCTCCCGCGCTGTGCGCCCGGCACGCAGCAATACCGGGCAGCCAGGGTTGTCTAGGCGACGAGACTTCATGGCATCGGTGCGCTTTCAGACCGGCTAGATCTGGTTTAACGCTAGCTTCGGCCCTCTGCTGATAGCGTGGCCGCTGCTTTTTTTTTGCGGCAGCGATTTGTTGCATTACATTCGTTCTTTCACAGTGCATCTGAATCTCAGTGAACATTGTGACGGTGCAATGCGGCCAGCACGAGCTACTAGTCAGAACGCGCATTTGTAATATTCACCTTTACACTGTTTTGTTCCTCGGTTATATGTGATACAGCTTACCCGTGCTTGCGGGATCTGAAGAACAAACTTGTGCGTCCTCCAGTCGATCCAAGCCCAAGCACTGAGAACATCCCTTGGTCTCCCGAGATGCGCGTCTACAGCAGCGACAGTCATCATTGCGAGGGATTATCAAGTCAACGCATACATCCACGCAGACGCTTTGAGAATGCACATAAGATATTTCGCTCGGCTTCTATCTCATCACCTCGCATCACTTCGAACTTCCAGGCCCCACTCAGCGTTCAGCGCAACTGTAGCTCAGCATTGCGCAGTGCTTGCAGTGCACTTCATGCGTGCAGCACAGCCGCCAATACCATTATGCTGCCTACACCCGCTCAAAGCCTTTCTTACAATTCCTGGCATCCAAAATAAGAAAAAGTCGTCGCATCTAGCCCTGAAACAGGCCACATTATTCTTCCTGAAAGAGAAGCACAATGGACGCCTCCACATTTACACGGATGGCTCGGTGTCTTCAGTAAGCTCTGTAGGGGCGGTGGTTATTCCCGCGAGGCACATCACAATTAAATTCATGAAATCGCATTTGACGTCGTCTACAGCTAAATAACTTGCCGCCATACGTGCAGCTCTGGAATTTATAGTGAAAGAACCTTCGGGAATTTGGTCTATCTTCTCGGACTCGAAGGCATCTCTTCAATGTCTTATGTCACCCTTTCGCCATGGACCTAATGAACAGTTAGTCGCTGAAATAAGGCTTCTTCATCACCAAGCAATCGAAAAACAGCACAGCATAGTGTATCAGTGGATACCAGGTCATTGCGGTATATATCGCAATGACCGCGCAGATGAGGCCGTTAGATCTGCACACGATGGTATCCAATACACAGCCATCCCGTTCTCAAGAACCGACGCAGCTTCAAGACTTCGTTCGCTTGCACGTGACCTCACACTGGTACAGTGGAACTCAAGAAACTTCACAAACGCGCCCTGCATAACTTAAATCCCGATCTGCAGCTTCGTCTTCCCCCAAGGATATTGTCACGAGGTTGTGATACACGCAGCACTTGAGAGGAAGCACGCAGGAGTCAGGGCGGTGTCAGGCGAACTGTTTATTGGGCGAACTTGTGCCCAGCAAAACAGGGCCAAACACAACTCATAGCAACAGCGGCGTGAACAGTCGTCGGCCGACGGAAAAAAGAAGACCCCCAGTGGCGCACTGCGCCGGCTTTTTATACACGCGTCGTAACGCGTTCCAGAGTGGCATACAAGATAAACGCGGCCTGCGTTGCGCTTAACAGAAAGTGATAGCGTCTTCCTTCGTAAACCAAAAGAACCGCACGTGTCAGTCTTTTATACACGCGTCGTAACGCGTTCCAGAGTGGCATACAAGATAAACGCGGCCTGCGTTGCGCTTAACAGAAAGTAATAGCGGCTTTCTTCGTAAACCAAAAGAACCACACGTGTCAATATCTTGAGCTGAGGAGACTCTTCTATGCCTCCTGTGGCTTGGAGTGGCCTTCACGAACGCATACTCTTATCTCATTGGGATGGCCAGCTCTCCTACATGCACTTACTGCAGTTGCGAAGAAACCATCGCGCACCTTCCATGTGAGTGCACCCATTTCAACGCGCAAAGACAAGAACTCACTGCAGCTCTGGATAGGGTAGACGATCAGCCTTTTTCGGAACTAAGGATTCTGGGTCATTGGCCGAGCCCATCCTCAGCCCAGAAGGCTTTAAAAGCTTTGCTGTGCTTTTTGCAGACTACTGGCCTCAGAGACAGACTTTAGTGTCTTATACTCTTTAATGTTGCCTTTCCTCTGTCGCACTTTTTTGTAATTTCTCTCTCTCTTAACAACATTTCTTTTTAACACCTTTTATTCACCTCACCCTTTTCCCCAGCACAGGGTAGCCAGCCGGTCTAATAACTGGCTAACCTCCCTATCTTTCCGCTTAAACTTTCTTCCTCTTCCTCCTGTAATATTCCGGAGCAATGTTTAGAGCACCTTCACCGACCCAATATAGTGAATTTTGGTAAAAAAGCTAAGCTGATGCTTTTTGCTTAGCTCTATGAGTCTTTAGGGACTGCACATTCAAGGTCATGAAGGCGATATTTTATCAGCACTTTCATTTTGGTAAAGACATTGGAACATTGCATGCATCGGCTGTCACTATTGGATGACAACATATTGCCACGTGCGTACTGCTAGGTAGACAAAGAGGACAGCGCATACGCGCATCTGCACGCTGTTATGCTGCAAGCAATAACAAGAAAGAAGAGGAACGCTCTGGCACGCAGTAAATAAAAATACTGACCTGTTGATACTTTCTCAACCTGTTAATTACTACTTCTGTTTTCACGTTGCGGCAATACATTTGTACTTAGCTTGCAGTCCTTGGAACAACGCCCGGCTGAGAATATATTTTCAATGCTGTTTTCTCACTTCCTACAAAGTAAAGGCTTTGACCGAAGCACGTCTGCTGGGGAAGTTACATAAATAAAAGAAGGGGATCCACAGAAAAACGGAAAGAGAGACAGAGAGAGAACTAGAAAATGCGTTTCGGCTCCCCTGAGGAAAACTTTATTCGCAACTTAGTCCACGAGGCTTAAGTCATTGTGAGCAAGGCTGCATCAAGGTCACTGAAATGTCCTTATTCTGCATTTTTCTTTATGGTTGGTGTCCACTTCCTAATTTCCATGACGCACCCTTAAGGACACATGAAGAGGAACATTCACAACAGTAATTAAATAAAACGTGCCTGCTAAAAATACATGACATCAATGTTAGTTTTTAAGGGACCTGATGACCAGCTGACGTAGTGGTTATGGCTAAACAACTGTGCTGTTGTTTTTTTGCAGGTGGTGGACGTTTTGTCTCCATCTTTAAAAGCTTCGATCTTATGGGGGACGGGGGGAGAGGGGGAGTGTTCTATGCATGGCTACACCACTGTGCGCAACATTACCTTGTTCAGGCAAATCAGTGTACTTTGTGAGTGTTGACTAATCTCGCAAATGAAACAGATGAAAGAAACGGGTACAAGAGAATTGGCCTTTACTCAACTGAACAAGCGTCGCTTCTATTGTATCTTCTATCTTATAGTAGTTTTCGTGCTTTATCGATGAAAACTGGGTTTCGGGCACATTACTTTCGGCTTCGATTCATTACTACACTTGCAAGCAGCAAGTAGTGAGAGCGTTGCTGGTATCAAGATGGTTAATGTATACTAACAGTATAAGCAAAACGGCCCGACAATGTCGTGCATTTCTTGCCTTGTAGGCACGTGCCCTCAGATTGGGGTGCACGTTAAAGAACCCCAGGTGGTCGAAATTTCCGGCGCCCTCCACTATTGCGTCTCTCATAATTGTATGGTGATTTTGGGTCGTTAAACCTCACATATCAATCATTTGTAGCCTTGTTCATTACAACCCAAATATAAGGGCGTAATTGGGGTGTTGTATTTACGAACACCTCAAATTTGAAAAATGGGGCGTAAAAAGGGTGTTCAAATGGGTGCTTTTAATGCGTACACTCGTATTACACCTTTTAGGGTGTACACGTTTTCAGAGTGCGACGGGAGCGAGGATCCCGGCTTGACAAGGTTGCGGTACGTGAACGAAACACCACTACCACCAGACATCTCGGGGTCGTGACGTGAACGAAGGGAGAAGACTTCAGGTCGAAGAAACTGTTTATTCGAGCCGAACCTGAGGCCACGCAAAAGGAAAGCAACCCACTAGCACTGATACAAAGAGAAGTTCATTAACTTCAAACTCAAAAACCTATTTACATCATTTTATACATACAGTGCTCGTTTAGACACCCCTCTTGTGCACTATGGGGCATACAAACTCCATTATTCATAGAGGAAACTAGCGGCACATACCCAGATATATATATATATATATATATATATATATATATATATATATATATATATATATATATATATAATTTATATATATATTAATTTATATATATATAATTTATATATATATTCGTCAGAGGCCGTGGCACGGCCTCTGACGAAAGCCGTGCCACGGCCGAAACGTTAGTAACTACGATCCTTTTCTTATGTGCTATCTTCAAGTTACTTCAATATATATATATATATATATATATATATATATATATATATATATATATATATATATATATATATATATATATATATATATATATATATATATATAGAACTTGAAGGGAAGGCACGACAGGTCCGGGTATTTTCTATATTGAATTAACTTGAAGATAGCACATAAGAAAAGGATCGTATTTACTAACGTTTCGGCCGTGGCACGGCCTTCGTCAGAGTAAGTAGGTATGATACATTGCAGCCGCTTTTATAGGCTCACGTGATGAACTCTCGGTATAGCAGCTAGGACAATCAAAGTAAAAAATGGTAATCTGTCAGAACCTTGTGTTGACATGACTGACATGTGACGGGTGCAGGGATATAAAAGTTTCAAATTTCCTTGCGCATCGACACGTGGGGCACAGTATGGTTGGCAGGACATGTAAAAGAGCTCAGAAGTAAAGAAACCACTTGTTGACTAATATACAATTTAATATACACTAAAATATTTTACTAATCTAAGAAGTCGTGTTGTTATAGTGCGAGGCAGGTGAGCTTTCCTACGTTTTCATTGATACCTGAACGAATGGTGTTAAATTTGTGGATCAAGAAGGATTCCCTCACTTCCCTATCGTGATTTGTCTTAAAACCGGACTGAATAATCGTGGCCCTAATTTTGTCGAAACCATGGCCAGGCATACTGACGTGCTTCGACAGCGGTAGATTAGGGAGGCTTACGGCATGTGCACGGTGATTATTAAAACGAATTCTGAAACTTGTCTCTGTTTGACCTATGTACTGAGCACCGCAAGTTGAACACTCGAGAAGATAGATGACGTTGATACTATCACACGTGTAGTTCCCATTTATCTTTAAAGAAAAACTGGACGATGTACTTGAAACTGTTTTAGATGTCGTCATGTGCGCGCACACTTTGCAACGTGGTTTGTTGCAGGGATGACAGCCTTCATGATGTGAACACGTGGTTTTAGATGAGGTTAGTAAATCACGAAGGTTCCGCGATCGTCGGTAGACCACACGTGGTTGTTCTGCAAAGATTCCTTTGAGCCGCTCGCTCTGTATTAAAATGTTAAAATGTTTCTTTAAGATATGGTTCACATTTGGAGCTGAGGCCGCATGTGTCAAAATTAGATTAGTCCGCGAACAATCTTTGGGTCTTTTGTTAGTACTCAGCAGGTCTGAACGGTCAAGCTCTTCTGCACGTTTGATGGCGTCTGTGATTATGCTGGCCGGATAGCTCTGTTTTTCGAGCGCGCTCCGAAGTTGTTCGCAGTGGCGGGAAAATTCGCTGCTATCAGAGCATATTCTTTTAAAACGGACTGCTTGGCTGTAGGGAATACTAGTTTTGTTGTGTTTCACGTGACTACTACTAAAGTGAAGATATTGCTGCCTATCCGTGGGTTTCCTATAAAGATTAGTTATCAGCTTCCCGTTACGTAGAGTGACCATGACATCAAGGAAGCTTATGTTCACAGGTGAATATGAGTGCGAAAAAGAAATCGCCGGATGAGCGTTGTTAAGATCTGCTATGAAAGAAAGAAGTTGCGATTCACTATGGTGCCAGATTAGGAAAATGTCGTCGATGAACCGCTTATAGTAAAATGGCTTATATTCACAATTTGCAAGAAATTTGTTTTCAAGGAGCCCCATAAATATGTTTGCGTAGTTTGGTCCGATTCTTGTGCCCATAGATGTACCGCTAACTTGAACATAATGTGTCCCATCAAATTCGAAATTGTTAAGTTCAAGAATGAGCTTAAGCAACGTAGCTAACGTAGATGCGGAAACTGGTTTGTTGGCGTGGCAATTGTTGTACGCGCAGATAACTGCCTCGATGCCATCTGAGTGAGGGATATTAGTATACAGTGACGTGACATCTAACGTAACGAGAAACGAATTTTGAGGAACCTGTAGGTCAACAATATCTGATAGAAAGTGATTGGTATCTTTAATGTAAGAAGAAAAGCTGGACGGAATGGTGTTGATGAGGCCATCTACATAACGGGAAAGGTTCTCAGTCACTGTTCCAATTCCAGAAGTTATCGGTCTACCGGGATTATCTCTCTTATGAATTTTGGGAAGAAGGTAAAACCTGCCAGCTACTGGGCTCAACGGTATGAGGGATTTCAGAGTGCCATAGCTTATTTCTTTATCATTAAAGAGCGCAGTCAAGGTATCACGAACAATATCTTTGAACTCGTTTGTTGGGTCATGATCTTTCCGCTTGTAATATGATGCATCACTGAGCTGCCTATGGCCTTCGCTGATATATTTGCTTCTGTCCATTACAACAATGGCGCCTCCTTTATCTGCAGGTTTTATAATTATGTCATTACGACCAGCGAAGAATTCAATTGCTTGTTGCTCTCTGTCAGTAAGGTTGCGGTGCAATGGTGTACGTTCTTTATATGCCTGCATGACATCGCGTTGCACAGCTCTGATATAAAGGTCCAGACATTTGTCTCTTTGGGAGGGGGGTGTCCAATGCTTGTAAGATTCTTGACCGTTCAGACCTGCTGAGTACTAACAAAAGACCCAAAGATTGTTCGCGGACTAATCTAATTTTGACACATGCGGCCTCAGCTCCAAATGTGAACCATATCTTAAAGAAACATTTTAACATTTTGATACAGAGCGAGCGGCTCAAAGGAATCTTTGCAGAACAACCACGCGTGGTCTACCGACGATCGCGGAACCTTCGTGATTTGCTAACCTCATCTAAAACCACGTGTTCACATCATGAAGGCTGTCATCCCTGCAACAAACCACGTTGCAAAGTGTGCGCGCACATGACGACATCTAAAACAGTTTCAAGTACATCGTCTAGTTTTTCTTTAAAGATAAATGGGAACTACACGTGTGATAGTATCAACGTCATCTATCTTCTCGAGTGTTCAACTTGCGGTGCTCAGTACATAGGTCAAACAGAGACAAGTTTCAGAATTCGTTTTAATAATCACCGTGCACATGCCGTAAGCCTCCCTAATCTACCGCTGTCGAAGCACGTCAGTATGCCTGGCCATGGTTTCGACAGAATTAGGGCCACGATTATTCAGTCCGGTTTTAAGACAAATCACGATAGGGAAGTGAGGGAATCCTTCTTGATCCACAAATTTAACACCATTCGTTCAGGTATCAATGAAAACGTAGGAAAGCTCACCTGCCTCGCACTATAACAACACGACTTCTTAGATTAGTAAAATATTTTAGTGTATATTAAATTGTATATTAGTCAACCGTGGTTTCTTTACTTCTGAGCTCTTTTACATGTCCTGCCAACCATACTGTGCCCCACGTGTCGATGCGCAAGGAAATTTGAAACTTTTATATCCCTGCACCCGTCACATGTCAGTCATGTCAACACAAGGTTCTGACAGATTACCATTTTTTACTTTGATTGTCCTAGCTGCTATACCGAGAGTTCATCACGTGAGCCTATAAAAGCGGCTGCAATGTATCATACCTACTTACTCTGACGAAGGCCGTGCCAGGGCCGAAACGTTAGTAAATACGATCCTTTTCTTATGTGCTATCTTCAAGTTAATTCAATATATATATATATATATATATATATATATATATATATATATATATATATATATATATATATATATATATATATATATATATATATATATATACATATATATATATACAAATTTGTGCTAAACTACGCATACTTTCGTAAAAAACCACAAATATATATTTACAATCATATATACATATCATTACAACAGATCGTGAACATGGGTAGGCATATTTACAATACTTCGACTGGCGTTATACATTCACTTGTAACACAATGTTTTGGGGAGAAGGGCTTAGTAGGGGATTATGGGGGTACGGAGTTTCGCACCTCTGACGAAAAAAAACTTTGTGTGCCAGCGGCGAATTAACTGGTCCTCCCCGCCAGCTTCCAGTAAGCAACCCACTAGCACTGATAGCGGCGAACATAGCCGACGGACGGCCGTCAATCAACTGACAAGTAGCAAATCGTGTCGACAATTATACACTTGCCATCGAATGTTTAAGCGTTATCGTTGGAAGAGACGCATGTTCCAGAATAATCAGTAATGTTCGCAAAGTGGGCGTAATCTTAACAAAATAATATACTGTCACTCCAAAGGTTCTCGAACAGTGTAGGCGTGGTTTGCATTGAGAATTTCTGGCAGTGAAAAGGTGTGATAACAATACTTTGGAGCGGAACGTGGCACAACACACTTGTGTTGTTATCGGTTAATCCTGTAGTCACCACTGTGGTTGTATTCTTTAGAGGTGGCCAACGTTGCTAAAACCAGGTCAGTTTCACAGCTCCGCGCGAGCACCGGCACAAGCGGGTGACGCATGAACTAATGGCGCTGCTGTTTCGTTTTGCTTCACATGCTGCGTCGCGTGCCAGGACGCGCGTGTTGCCGCTCACACAAGACATCAAGATTTTGGCGCTCGCTTGCTTCTTCACGCCATTATTTAGTGAACTGTCGTCACATAGGAAAGAGCTCCAAGCTCTAACGTGGGACGACAATAAACAGTGTTTTAATGTTGTGCGCAGGACTGCAAAAAAAGAAACAAAAAACGCCAGGCCTGCGCAGAAGGCCCCGCACAGTCACAGCAAAAGCTAGAAGAGCGGTATTTAGAGCTTTTTCTAAGTACTCATTGGGTAACTGCTGCAAGCAGGCTTGCTGGGTATCCAATAAGGCACTATTAATAAAAAGTTTAGGGTAATAGGCTGGCATTCGCAATGCTATTTTTCGCATTCTTCTGAAAAGCGTGGCGTCTGCTAAACTATTGCGAGGAATTTCGTGCCAATCGTTCATGCAGTGGCTGACGGCGATGTGAAATTATGCCTGAAGTGGGTATGCGCCACAGTTTATTGATGAACTATAAAACATTCTTTTGTAATGGTTCGCAGCAGTGATGACCCACTCGTTGCGGTATTCGCTGTCTGTGACGACTGATTGTTCTTTCACTCTTTCAAAGCGCTTTGTAAGTCGTAATAACGCGATTGCGTTTCCGACATCAAGCCTGCCTAATGCAAGTTTGCCAACAACTCGCACTCACCGGCATGGCTCAGTGGTATACTGGGCTGGCACCCAGCTGACCCTGGTTTATGTCCTACTGTGTCATTGGTACTAGGTTTTTTTAAAGACGATAGCCTTGCATGGGGGCCTTCGACGCAAAAATTTTAGTCTGTCTGTCTGTCATTTTTTGTGTTTGTCCATTTCTATTGGTAAAGTGCTTTTTATATGGCATCAGTGGTCGGCCCACTGGTGCCAATAAATGGGGTCGGACCAAGCAGCTGACCCCATCCGCAGCGCCAACCATTGCTGTTCAAGATTCAGCGTTCATACTTGTGAGATTGTGAATTAGGAAACAGTTATCGCGCATATCTGAGGCACCAAAACAACACGTATATATTCCGTACGTGCGTCTTTTACAAGAATTGGCATACATGAGTTATTCTTAAGAACGTAGCGTTTGTGACATGGCGCTTACCATGCAACGCTTGCACGAAAAGGGAAGAGTTGTCAACGCTTTGCTAAGACGACACGGTAGTGGCGCTTACCCACCGCCTTGGGTTCTACACCTTATCACCTCTGAAAGGACTGCCAGATAACACTCGTGTCCCGCGTGTGACGTGACTTGGTGTGGCTCGTTCACCTCCACTGCCCGCTCGAGGCACTCTAACGCAGCGCCTCCAGAATACCATTCACTAAATTTCTTGAGAAAAACATCAAATAAACGTTTTTTATATCTTTTCAGACACAAAACTTGTCTTTCGACGACATTTGCGGATTGACATGCAGACATTTGGCCCATTTTTCTTATCATTTCGCGCAATGGGTTAAGAACAGCAGTGGCGGCGCAGCGGCAGACTACTACGGAGCTGCGCGAGACCCGTTTTGTGATATAATAACAGCTTTCGTTGTAAGACGTCTACAGTAATGACACCAATCATGCTTTTCTTGAACCAACACGAAATGCTGATGAGCATAAAAAATTAGGGACAAATAAAAATCACCTTTAAAAGTCGAACACGATAGCGATATCCTGTACCAAGTGCGTACTTTAAACTCTCAGTGCATTAAATATTATCGAACTTTCTATGCTCTCAACATGTGACCTCAAAGGGATAGGCACAGTAACGTATGTGCCTCTTGTAGTGGGAGACCAGCTTTAAATCATCAAGCAATATGATAATCGCATGTTCTGCTTTCCGGTAGTAATGTACGCTTGTACCACGCATTATTACTGCAACAATCCATGCTGTGTTATGAAGCACCTATACAAGCCGTGCGTGTTTGCAAAGCATGAAAGTTAGTTTTGGTGCATTTATAAGCAGAGGAGATTATTTCCACTGTATTCAAAAGCAGACGCGTGAATTGTAGCAAGAAAAAGACTGTGCAAAGACTTGATTGCTGAAATTATACCCAGAGTAGTATAGAGATAACTAAAAACTAACTCTCTCGGGCAAGACGTGGTGAAAAGAACTGAGAGACTGACATGCGATCTATAGAATCGTTGTTTTACACATAAGCACAATAACTGTAGAAACGTGGCTGAAAGACAAAGGTATATTTGTACCATGAACGCGTGAAGATCGTTCATTTAGGTGAGTGCATCCGCTTAAAATTACCATTTCTTGTTCTCTATGCCATGGCGAAAGAAATTTCGGGATGGGGTGAAGCACGGGCCTGGTGTGCCACCACTTGGCTACACCCCTGCATGGGCGCAAACTGCGCTCTGTGTAAAAACCTCGAAACAATTGAACACGCCATCATTAACTTCTGGGTTCCAATATTTTTTAGGATGTGTTACAAAAAGCTCTGAGGAAAGATTTAGAAATAACAAATCATGAATTACGTTATCTATAATTACACAATCAGGGTGGTCTTTCACAGGATATGATATTGTTACTGGGCCTTTACCCTCTCTGCTTAGCACGCATGGCCTAAGATATTAAAGCAAAATCGGCACGAGAAACTTTCCTGAATGTTTGACACATGTGCGCAACGTGTATCAAACGTTGCCTGAACATACAGATTGTATAGAGGTGTTTGATGAGTTAGTGTTAACAAAGTATTTTTCATCACACTGATGGAGTGGACCAATGTGGTTTTTATAAAGATAAATGTCCTAATTTTGAAATAAATATGATGTAAAAAACAGGCGCGTGGCTGTGTGGTAGAACGCCCGCTTGCAGCGCAAACGCCCCGTGTTGGATCCCCATTTTGACCCTCAGTTTTGATTTTTATTTTATTTGAATATGTTTCAGTTGTAGGTCCTGTTTGGGGCGATAATTTTTCCCTCACAAAAAACTACGCTGACAACGACGCCAGAATTTCTGCAAAACGAGTCCTTCAACGGTGTCGCGTTAAGAGTAGGAACAGATGATCAGCGCAAAGAATAGGCGGCTTACTCACAACTCCAAGGTATGTTAGAGGCATCTTGAGGTGGACGATATTGTCGAATAATATAGGCACATTGTAATACGAAATGAAAGATTTCTACCTCGAAAACAAGGGGTGCCAGGAGCATTGCCTCACCTTTTTCCCGGTCTTCCAGAGCGCATCTTCAAGCCACAAGTGATGACAAGGACAAGAAGGTCGCAATAAAAGTGGGGGGGGGGGTGATTTTATGCCAGAAAATTAAACAGGGCTGTCATGGAGTCAGTTGAGTGACTTTTCAGTTTTGTGATGACAAGGACAAGCAGGTCGCAATAAAAGTGTGGGGGTGATTTTATGCCAGAAAATGAAACAGGGCTGCCATCAAGTCGGTTGAGGGATTTTTGCGACGACACCGTTCACCTGCAATCAAGTCATGAAAGTCTCTTTGCCTTCCGCGTCTCGGCGCCAAGAATTAATTATTGACGCCATGTCAAGGATTGATTGATTGATTGATATGTGGGGTTTAACGTCCCAAAACCACTATATGATTATGAGAGACGCCGTAGTGGAGGGCTCCGGAAATTTAGACCACCTGGGGTTCTTTAACGTGCACCTAAATCTGAGCACACGGGCCTACAACATTTCCGCCTCCATCGGAAATGCAGCCGCCGCAGCCGGGATTCGAACCCGCGCCCTGCGGGTCAGCAGCCGAGTACCTTAGCCACTAGACCACCGCGGCGGGGCGCCATGTCAAGGATGACGTGCGGTGTTTCATATTGCAGAACTCTTGTGCAGGAGAACTGTTAGTACAAAAACTGTTATGGGTAAACGAGGTGGCAGCTGCTATATTAACGGCTACAATAAAGTTCACAAGCAGCTGTTGCGCACTATGACCACTTTCAACCTTTTTACAAGCTTAGTTAGGCAACCTGAACATCTGTGGAGGCATAACACTAGTCGGGAATGTGCCCGCCACCGTTACTGTTCATTACAAAGACTGCACAGTGTTTACAAAGTGGCCCGCTTGCTTTCTCGACCTGTGCCAACAGAGACCATCGCGAACCTGCAAAGGTGGTGACAACCACAATACAAAAGGTTCGCAACCTCTCAAAAAGGTTTGCCCTTGCGGCTGCTGCAAATAAAAGCAAAATGAGGAGATCATAGCTCCAAAGCGACAGTTTTCCACAGTTTTGAATGAGGGAATCCAAGATGCCCTGGCTGAGATTCTTCATTTGCTATGACTGTCTTTAATGAAATCGCTGAAGGAACGAGTCCTGGGTAATAAACAAGCGAAAGTATGCGAGAAAGATGGCTAATATTCTAGCCATTTTTCTCACGAGAGAATTCTCTCCTGACAAAAATGGCAAATACCTTTTTGTTAAAAAAAGACGACTACGAGCAACCTGGATTTACAAAGTGTTTCCCTGATAGCACAGCGCCCATTTAGTTGGGAAATTTTACAGGCCGATGAACACCAGAATAACATAAAAAATACCAAGCTGATTGAAAAAAACTTAGCTGCGCTTATGACGAGTCACCACAATGGAAGGACGACCGCGGATGAACTCGTTCTACGTGCTTCTCTTCTTGTGTCTCGTCTTTAGCGCAGTTCATTTTTCTAATCACCTTATTCTAACTAAAACCCAAGATAAGCTTCCCGGGCCCAGCCAACCCCGTCTGAAAACAACGTTCCGCGGACTGTAAAAAATAAATACATAAAAATAGGTTCGCCGATTACGAAAGGTTCCGGAATTTCAGTGATGATTATGGGGCAAATGTTTTACAAACTTTAGTTTTTGAAGGAGTTGTGTTTACTGCACAAGTGTTAATGGCGAATCTTGGCTCTCAAAACAGGCCAGAGCTGCGACGACAACGCGGATCATTTGCGCTGCAGCAGACTACGCGCGCGACTTGAAGCAAAATGCCACAGCAGCGCCAATAGTTCTTGCGTCAGCCAACGCGGCCACTTCGGAGAGCGCGCGCCTTTGGGGAGCTGCGAAACTGACCTGGTTCTAGTAACGTTGGTGGGGGCCACATAGTATGCGCGTTTCAAATGTATAAGCTACCGGGTTCGATTCCTATTGCCGACAGGGAAACTACCGGCTTTTTTTTAAGTGGGTAGAGGAGTGCTCCGACCTGGCGCTCGGTAGTTTATGGGTTCTCATTTCGATAGGAAGCACCCTGAGGTTCTGCGAAGGCCCCTGGGCGTACTTTAACTTACGACAGCCTTGGTGAAATAGTTGAGCATCCGCCACTTCTGTGGGTGGCAGGGAATTGCTGCTGCCAGGCACCTACTAAACACGTACAAGCGCACTTCTTGCCTGGCGGTCGGCAGAACGAAGTTCTCAGTGACTTGGAAGGGCACCCATCCTAAGGTAAAACGCGGCTTAAGACCAGCAGGCCTAAATTTAAGGCCATCGTTTTTTTTGTATGCGAAGCATTTGTTCGCGATGTTCGGTGAGTTTGACCATATGTTTCTATCTATCTATCTATCTATCTATCTATCTATCTATCGATCTATCTATCTATCTATCTATCTATCTATCTATCTATCTATCTATATAGTCGCTAACGACTCTCTTGGCCGTTTGGATATTAGGATCTATACCAAAATTGGTATGGCTTAACATGACTGCAACACTAGCATAACTGACCAGTCTTAACACGAAAATGATGACATGTATGTAATTATGTCATGATTTACATGTCATCATCTTGCTTCTCCTGCGGTTGTTCGAATCACGTGACATCGTAAAGGTGGTATGGTATGGTGACTGCACGGCGAATATAAGCGTCAGGCTGTCACGTGGAAATCATGACATGTGTGCCATGCGAGAACATGACCAAATGCTATGCTCATGATGCGCTAGCGGTCGTTTTGCTAGACTCATACACAAAATTTTGTATTATGTGACATGAATGATGAAGGTATATGACTGTTGCAAGCATTATAGTCATGAGGTGCATGGCACGTAAGAACATGACTGCATGCCAAGCTCGTGATGCACTAGTGATTGTATCGCTAGTTCCACTATTACCAAATTTGGTATCACGTGACGTGAATGGATGATGAAGGTATATGACTGGTTCAAACATGATAATCGTGACATCTGCATAATGTAACAACATGACTACATGCCACGCTTATGATGCGGTCGTGGTCGTTTCGCTAGCTTCATATATACCAAATTTATATCACTTGACGTGAATGCATGACGAAAGTATAAAACTAGTGCCAAAATGATAATAATGACATGCAAAGGACATGACAACATGCCATGCTCATGATGCGCCCGCGATCGTTTTTCTGGCTTCACATACACCAAATTTGGTAATACGTGAGGTGAATGGATGACGAAAGGATGACGCGAATGAATGACGAACTGGTGCAAACATGATTGATTTATTCATTCATTCATTCATTCATTTTTATTACCTTAAGGACTCTACTGGGGGGTAATACATAAGGTGTGCATACACAGGAAAAGAGAACATTTGAACACGTTAATTTTCGCAGCACAGGTGATTTGTAACATTTGTCGCGAAGGATGAAGGGCGGGTGGTTGAAGCAATGGAGCAGAGAAGGTCGTTCCAATCCTTGACGGCGCGGGGAAAAAAAGAAGCGAAAAAAGTGGCAGTTATGTTACGATAACGGGACACTTGAAGTGGATGGCTTGTGAGGTGTGAAATGTAGGTCGGGGGGAGGATGTAAGGAGCTGCATTGAGAGAAGAATGAAAAAATTTATGAAAGAGCGAAAGGGTGGCGATACGGCGGCGAACAAAGAGGGGTGATAAACCGGATTGTGTTTTCAAGGATGGAATGCTGATGTCGTATGAGTACTAAGAGTGAATGAATACAACGGCGCAATTTTGGACAGATTCGAGGTCGTTAAAGAGGTATATTTGGGTCGGATCCATATGGGGGAGGTATATTTGAGTTTCGATCTGATGAGGCACTGATATGCCAGCAACTTCACATGTTTTGGTGCATGACGTCGGTGACGCTTCAAGAAGCCCAGAGTTTTATTTGCCGATAAAATGACGTTAGTAATATGCGCATTCCAAGTGAGATCGCGATACAATGTGACACATAGATACTTGTAGGATGGTTGTGATTGTACAGAGACGTTGGCAATATAATATGAAAAAATTAAAGGATTCTTACGGCGGGTAAACGTAACAAGTTTGCATTTGTTAGGGTTAAGAGACAAAAGCCAATTATCGCACTATTCTTGAATGTGGTTAAGATCGTTCTGGAGAAGATTTTGGTCGTGAGTGTTAGTTACTGTCCGATAGATTACACAGTCATCTGCAAACATGCGGATTTTGCAAGATACGCTGAGGGGTAAGTCGTTGATGTATATAAGAAACATGAGGGGCCAAGAACTGAACCTTGAGGTACGCCTGATGTTACTTTGAGGTAAGCAGCAGATTTCTTATTGGCATGCACAAACTGAGAATGGTTTGTTAGAAATGCTTTGATCCAATTTAGTACAACTTGGGTCTAAGTTTAACTGGAATAGTTTTAGCATTAGATTTTGGTGGGGTACTGTGTCGAATGCCTTTGCGTAATCTAGAAAGATTGCGTCAGTTTGTAAGTTGTTGTCAAGGTTAGCATGCAGATCGTGTAGAAATATTGCTAGTTGTGCTTCGCAGGAGAATCCTTTCCTAAAACCATGCTGACTGGGGTGAAAAAAGTTGTTGGAATTTAGAAAGTTTACAATCTGAGAGTAGATGACATGTTCGATGATTTTACATGGAACGCTTGTTAAAGAAATGGGACGGTAGTTCAATGGACAGTTCTTATCACCTGATTTGTAGATGGGAACGACCTTGCTCATGTTCCAGTCATCTGGAAGAATGCCTGTGGAGAGCGACTGCGCATACATCAAGCACAGAAATTGGGCGATAGTGTCATGAATATTTTTAACACTTTTGAGTTAATATCATCGACGCCACCTGATGAGGAGAGTTTCATGTTTTGTATAATACTTGAAATACCATCAGCGCAAAAAAGAATTGAGCACATAGAGGATGTCAACAGCACCGGGGCAGGAGAGGAAGGTACGCCAGATTCGTTAGTAAATACAGAAGAAAATGCGCTGTTAAAAGCATCAGCACATTGATCATCTGAGAGCATGTGACCAGAATCATTAGTAAGGTGGATGGTGCTGGAAGACCAAGGGTTCACGATCTGCCAGAATGTACGTGTGTTATCAGTTAGCATTCCTGGTAAATCCTGGTTCAAAACGTGTAGTTTGCGTTACTAATAGCGGTAGTATACCCTTTTTCGGCGCATATAATTTGTCACGTCACGACACTGCCGGCTATTCACCATTCTATCTCCTATACGGCCGAGAACCCGCCGTACCATTTGACACCTTGCTGCCCTCGGTCACTGAGTATGCCGGCGAAGCCATCGCGCGAGCCGACCACGCATGCCAACTCGCCCGCAGAAGCCTGTAGACCTCACAGGAGCAACGTAGACAGCTCTACGATTCCCATCATCGAAACGTGCACTTTTCAATGGGTTCCCTTGTCCTCCTCTGGTCCCCCACTCGGCGTGTAGGGCTTTCTGAAAAACTGCTGTCACGCTACACTGGACCATACCGCGTCGTTCGCCAGGTGACTGATGTTACATACGAGACCGTTCCAGCCGATTCAACGTCATCATTGTCACCTTCAAATGACATCGTGCCCATAGTTAGACTCAAGCCTTATCACCCTGCTTCTACCGCATCCCAGTTGCTCAAGCACCGAGATGGTGCTTCTACCGCCGGGGGGTTATGATACACAACAGCCGGCACAGCCGCGCTGCAAGAAAGAGAAAGACGACGTTGGTGGCTGGTTGTTGATGAACTGTTGCCATCTTGTTCGCCGAGCACGGTGCATCGTATTTCATTTAATAAATAACTTACCCGTAACAGTATCATGGAAATGATCGTACCGTTGCTCGGAGCGATCGTGTGATGCCAGTGAGCGCAACCGAGCGAATTGCGGGCTTCTTCAGCCCGGCACAACGTTTCGGCCACGGACTCATTGGTATGGAGCTTACATGGGAGGATTGTATCAAGGGAGCTGCGTGGTGATCGATCGTACCGCAGGTAGAAGTGCGTGATGTCCGTGGTCTCGTGCTTTGCTGTATTGTATGCGTAAGTATTAAATGGTAAGATCTCATTCCAGTTTTTGTGATTGGATACGACGTACATAGCGAGCATGTTAGTAAGAGTTCGATTGGTACGTTTTACAAAACCATTCGTCTGGGGATGGTATGATGTCGAATTTCTGAACTGTGAAGTACAGGGGCAAAGCAATTCTTCCACAGCGTCCGCTGTGAATTGGTGAATGAATTGGTGACCTCGGTCCCTGATGGTCACTTGAGGTGGACCATGGCGAAGAACAAAGGAGCGTAACAAAAAGGCAGCAACGCCATCAGCTGTGGAAGATGGTACCGCAGCGGTTTCGGCCTATCTGGTAAGGTGGTCGACGCACACTATTATCCAGCGGTTGTTCGAAGATCACGGAAATGGGCGCAATAGGTCGATGCCCACTTGATCGAAAGGCGTAGTAGGCGGTTCTACGGGGTGAAGAAAGCCGTGTCGTGCACTGGTAGGTCGTTTGTGGCGCTGGAAGTTCTCGCAGCTCGAGACGTATTGTTCCGTAAAATATCGCATTCGAGGCCAGTAAAAACGCTGCTGCACTCGATGCAGGGTGCGAATGAACCCAAGGTGTCGTGACGTTGGATCATCGTGCATAGTATGAAGAACGTCGCATCGAAGACTTTGAGGTACAAACAGTAAATAACGTGCGCCGGTCGCTGAGTTATTCGTTTCGCACAACAGTCTATCCCAAATGCAAAAGCGACCACTTCCTTTGAGATTCCGAGCGTCAATGAACAAAGGGTTTAAAGATAAATCATTCAGTTGTTCTCGTTTGAAGATATTGGCGTCAGGAAACGTGCGAGAAACCGCAGAAAAACAGATGTCGAGGGTATCTGCGCTGTCCTCCGTCGTGGTCATAGGTAGGCGAGAAAGGCAATCAGCGTCTAAATGCCGTCGTTTACTTCTGTACCAAATGCTGAAGTGAAATTCTTGAAGGCGTAAAGCCCATCGAGCAAGGCAGCCAGAAGGGTCTCGGAGGGTAACAAGCCAACGTAATGAATGATGGTCTGTCACAGTCGTGAATGGATGACCGTAGAGGTAACATTGAAACTTCTGAATGGCGAATACAGCCGCTAAACATTCTTGCTCTGCCACCGTATAATTCATTTCAGCCTTGCTTAGAGATCGACTCATATACGCAACAACATGCTCTGCATTATCATGGCGCTGAACAAGCACACCTCCAATGCCAAATCCACTTGCGTCACTGTGCACTTCTGTAGGATCAGAAGGATAGAAATGACGAAGAATAGGCTCAGATGTCAGTAGAAGTTTCAGTTCAGAAAATGCGGCATCACAATCAGGTGTCAAATCGAATGGATTGTCTTTTCGTAACGAGCTCGTCAGTGGGTGTACTACGTCCGCGAATAGGAGCACAAAGCGGCGAAAGTAGGAACATAGGTCCGAGAAGCTGCGAAGTTCTTTCAGTGTCTGGGGTGGTACGATTGTGCTTACTGCTTCGATTTTGCGGGTATCTAGCCTGAGACCATCTTTGTCAATTAGATGACCGAGGACTAAAGCTTGTCGTTCACCAAACCGGCACTTCTTAGAGTTCGAAATCAAGCCAACCTTTCCGACACAGTCTGAAACAAGGCTTAAACGGACGTTGTGCTCTTTCAACGTACGCCCAAAAATGACGACGTCATCCAGGTAGCACAAGCACACCTTCTATTTAGGACCACGAAGGACAGAGTCCATAAACCTTACAAAAGTGGCGGGGGCGTTGCAAAGCACAAACGGCATCAAATTGAATTGGTACAGTCCATCAGGTGTCACGAATGCGGTGTTCTCCTTGTCTGAAGGGTGCATAGGTATCTGCCAATATTCTGATTGTAGGTCTATTGAAAAAAAGTACGAAGCCGAGTGTAAGCAGTCAATAACATCGTCCATCCTTGGCAGCGGATATTCATCTTTTTTGTCTCCGGCAATGAGTCTTCTGTAATCAACGCAGAACTGCCAGGCACCATCTCTCTTCTTAACCAAGATGACCAGTGCTGCCCAAGGGCTACATGACTCTTAAATGACATCCTTCTTCAGCATTTCCTGAACCTGGTCGGCAATAACGTTTCGTTCTAATGACGACACTCAGTAAGGCTTTTGTGAGATAGGATGGGCAGTGCTGGTTTCAATCCCATGGTGAGCGCGAGAACATGGTACAGGTAGTGGCCTTTCCTCTTGGCAAAAGTCAAACACAGAAGCATGTTGCCTCAACAGATGGCGTAACGTTTGCTGATAGTGTGACCGCAAAGTGGCGCTAATCATGCCTAGGATCTGTGGCTCGTAAGAGCAACTGCGCTTGCCAGAGACTGTACCTTTCTCGCTTTCATAGTTGTTAACGACCGCCACAGAGCCTTCAGTGGAGTCATCGAAGATGCCAAGCTTCACTCCTCGAGGGAGCACAACCGGCATTGGCGAACAGTTCAGTGCCCACAGAAAGGTTGCTCCTTCATCAACAGATACCAAGCAACGAGGGACGAGTATGCCTTGCTTAGCACATTGGGCGATGGCAGGTTCAACGATGGCGTCAAAAGATGTGGCAGATTCTGGGGCGAACACCGCAGCTGACCTCATTGACCATGGTGGCACTGTCAGCTCATCGGAAAAAATCAGAGTTTCCTTCACGGCCTGAGGCGCCTAATCGACGAGGGCAGAAACAGAGTCACCGCTGACGGAACGTTCAAAGCTTCCACAGTCGACAAAAGCGCCACATGCTTGGAGAAAGTCAAGACGGAGAATCACATCGAGGGTACAACGTTGCAGCACATTAAACTCTATTGGGAACACCTTTCCTGCCAATAAGACACTGACGGCACAAACTCCGACAGGATGGAGTACTTCCTCACCAACACCACGAAACCTTGTTGATTCGCCCCAAGAAAGCATAACTTTGCCACCAATGCGACTTTCGAAAGAAAGACTCATAACTGATATTGTAGCACCAAGTTCCACCAAAGCACTTGTACAAAAGCCATTCATTTCTACACGTATCTTGTTCTTAGACATTATAACTGGAGGCATCTGCGGCAAATGTTGTTGTGCAAAATCACCTCCATCAGTCGCGCTAGCTAGTTTCCCGGCGGCGGCGGTAATGACAGGCGTCGTCCCGGCGAAGGGAGCGATGAAGTCGGCCAGATAGAGGCGTCAAACTATGGTCAGAAGCGGGACAACTGTCACGGTGATTTCCCCGCCATGAGGTACTCTTGGAATTGGCGGGCCAATGACCGTTGTTGTGACCAGTGCCCGCTGGCGGAAACTCTGTTGGGGATTGGTATCAGGATTTTGGCTCTCTCTGTCGACGACAGAACCAAGCTATATGCTCGGCGATACCGCAACGGTATCCCACAGGGTCTTGGCGCTACGCATTGTACTCCTGTTAGGCGTTGCGCTGACGTGGTGGTGGTACAGGTGCACCTTCGTTCGGGTCGTTATAGGTTGTGGCTGGCTGATGGGGTAACTGAAGCGGTCTTCGTACCTCGCCAGCGGGTGGTTATTGCGCTGTGACCTCTGTGGTGAGGGTGGCTAGTAGTTGCAGTCATCGATGCCTGCTGCGGCCATTGACATGGCAAGGCGAGAGGGAGGCAGTGCGGGTGTAGCTTCGTACGGCGTCAGGCGAGCGTGTCGAGTTAGCTCTTCTCGAACGATCTGGCGTATTGTCGACGCTAGATCAAGCGGCGTGTATTCGTCAACACTTGCCACGGTGGTTACATTCGGTAGGCGACCGCACTTGGGGGTGATACGTCGCAACTTCAGGATCTCGAATGTGCGACAGTGGCTTATGACGTTGGTTACCGTAGCAAGGCTCTCTTTGCTGATGAGAAACTGATACACGTCCTCGGCAATGCCCTTCGACAGGTGGCCAACTTTGTCTTCCTCTGATAGAGATGGGAGGATAATCTTGCAGAGCTTCAAGATTGCCTCGACAAAGGTTGTGCACGTACATCCTGGGATCTGAGCTCTCTGCAGAAATGTTTGTTCCGCTTGCTTTCTTTTAGGTACGGAGTTTCCGAACCACGCTCTTATTTCGGAAACAAAGCGATCCCATGACGTGAGGGCATCTTCGTGGTTCTCGTACCACACGTGTGCTGTGTCTGTTAAGAAAAATACTACATTGGTCAGCTGGGTCGCCGCTTCCCACTGGTAGTAATTGCTTACCCGTTTGTAGTGTGTGAGCCAGGCGTCCACGTCTTCGCCAGATTTGCCACCGAATGTGCGACGCACTATCAGATCCTGACGCAACCAGGGACCAGCCGCACGCGAACCTGTCACTAGCGGTGCTGCTAGGACCAGTAGAAGGTCTATATATTTTATTCAAAGGTTACCCCGCATTGCCCAAAGGCGTTACAGCAGGGGGGTTACAGAAACGACATGAACAATTCTTCATTTTTACAGCACACCTGCATGGCAGACAATTCATTTCACTCTCTTACAGTTCTAGCAAAAAATGAATTCTCGGACAGGGAGTTACAGAAACGACCTAAACAATTCTTCGTTCTTACAGCACACTTGCATGGCAGACAATCCATTTCACTCTTTATCAGTTCTAACAAAAAATGAATTGGCGAACAGGTTCATCCGGGTGCATATTTCTCTTATATAAAAAACATGGTCAGTTCTAGATGAACGGTAATGAGGTTCCTTAATGTATTTTTCTTCATTATTCCTGTTTTATAATTATATATCTGAAAAAAGAACTTCAGTCGCTGCTTTTTCAGACGCGAGGAAAGCAGTTTTCACCCAAGCTCCTTTTCATCTGACTGCGGCTCTCCCCTCTCTTGTACCGTCTCAAGACGAACCTCGCCGCCCAGTTTTGAATTTTTTACAATTTTATCCATCAATGTGGCTTGCGAAGGATCCCATACGGCACAGGCGTATTCCAGTATAGGTCATATGCATGTTAAATAGGCTGTCTTTTTAAGTTCAGTTCCAAAGTTCTTAAATTAGGTTGAACAAAGTTTAGCATTTTTCCAGCTTTACAAACCACATAACATGCGCATTCCACGAGCAGTCGGATGACAAGACTACCCCTAGGTATTTATAACTATCTGCTCTTTTCAGACGTTCATTGTTTAAAGTATACTCTGTTTCCATAGTTTCCGCTTCTTTGTAAAAGAGACATGGACACACTTTTCACTATTTAGGTTCATTTTCCACGTAGAGCACCAATGTTGAACACGTCGCAAATCAGTTTGCAGTTGGGAAAGGTATCTGTCTTGCTTTACTTGTTTATACACAACACAATCATCTGGAAACAATCTAATATGTGATAAAATACCTGCTGAAATATCATTTATGTAAGCTAAAAATAAAAGTGGCCCTAAAACTGAACCCTGTGGAACTCCCGAAGACACACCAACATAGTAACAGCTTTTGCCGTTTAAGATGACGCATTGCCAGCGCTGGCACAAATAATTTTCACTCCAGTTAAGGACAGCTTAATCTATATTTAGTAATTTATGTTCATTGCAAAGGAGTGAATGTGTTACCGTGTCGAATGCCTTGCGTAAATCTAAGAAGGTGCAGTCAGTGCCCTCCTGAATCAATGGTGGATACTAAATCACAATAAAATTACACTAGTAGTGTGGTGCATGACAACCCCTTTCGGAACCCATGTTGAAAATTAGTTAATATATTGCCACGTTACATTTCACAAGTTTTTGTTATTGTTCCGAAACACCACACGATTCTCGGCGCAAACCGCGCCTGCAGGTTTCGAGAAGGTTCCGGACTGTAGTAGATCCTTTCGATAAGATCACGCCCACTGTGCGAACGGTACAGATTGTTCTGGAACCTACGCCACCGCCAGCGATAACGCTAGAACATTCGATGGCAAGGGTATAAATGCCGACGCGCTTCGCCGCTTGTCAGTTGTTGTTCGAAGGCCGACGCTGCGTTCGCCGCTATCAGTCCGAGACTGCTATCTGTGCAAGACTGCTGTTGTAATTAGACTTTCCCTTTACCGGGCACAGGTTCGCCCAAATAAACAGTTAAATCCCAACACGAAGTTTCCTGTCTTTGGCCACGTCACGACCCCGCGACATCTGGTGAAGGTGCTGCTTCGTTCATGTACCGGACGCCCCCGTCAAGCCGTGAACCCAGCCCCCGTCGCGGAGAAGACACCGACGCCAACCGGTGGGAGACCTTGCCGCCGACAGCAAGGTCTCCCACCGGAGTACGGCCTTCTACAAGACAAGGCGCGGAAGACCAAGACCATGACCTCGACTGCAGCGACAATGACAACCGGAGCGTCTCAGCCCGCGATCGTCATTCATCAACCCAGGGAACCACCAACGTTCCATGGCTCATCGTTTGAAGACCCGGAAACCTGGCTAGAAACATACGACCGTGTGGCCGCCCTCAACCACTGGGACAATGAAGAAATGCTCCGTCGTGTGTACTTCAACCTGGAAGACACCGCAAGGACCTAGCTAGAGAATCGGGAGTCCACGATCCGAACGTGGGATGTCTTCTGCGGCACATTTCTGCAAACGTTCACAAGCGTCGCTCGCAAAGAGAGGGCCGCTGATCTACTCGAGACCCGGGTTCAGCTACCAAATGAAAAGGTTGGAATTTTCACAGAGGAGATGACCCGCCTATTCCGTCACGCAGACCCAGACATGCCTGAGGAAAAGAAAGTTCGTTTCCTCATGCGAGGGGTCAAACAGGAGCTCTTCGCGGGACTAATGAGGAATCCACTGAACACCGTCCAAGAATTTGTATCCGAGGCGACCACCATCGAAAAAACGCTGGACATGCGCACCTGACAGTATAATTGTCGCCTGACTCCAGAATGCGCTGCTGCTCAAGCCAGTGACTCCGACGACCTGCGTGAAACGATCCGAGCGATCGTGCGGGAAGAGCTGCGCAAACTGTTGCCTTCGGCGCAGCCTCAAGTGGATTCGATCGCCGACATTGTGCGAGAAGAAGTCCGGCAATCGCTTCAAATTCCCGAAACACCGCCGCCCGAGCCAGAAACTATGAGCTACGCCGCTGCAGTGCGCCGCAACACTCCTCCCCGTCCACGCCAAAACGCCGCTCCGTCACACTTCCGTCGCCAGACGCCACCGCCGCCACCACCCCAACCGACGTCCTACCGTTCCCCAGCGGGCCAGCGCAGTGCACCGAGGAAAACGGACGTTTGGCGTGCACCTGACAACCGCCCGCTCTGCTACCAATGCGGTGAGGCCGGGCACACATACCGCCGTTGCCAGTACCGACAGATGGGACTGCGTGGCTTCGCCGTCAATGCACCGCGTCCGCAGCCAGGAGATCGGCCACGTGACATCGCCGACTACCTGGCAGGAATTCAATGGACACCACGAAGTCCTTCCCGTTCGCCGTCGCCCAGCCGCCGCATGTCACCGCATCCCCCGGCAGTACTCTGGCCCAACGCGGGGCCGGTCTCCTAGCCCGTATCCGGGAAACTAAGGGCAGCAACCGATGGAGGTGCGGTTGCTGTGCGACGAACTACCGAAGATCCTCCGACGACGACGCCGACGCGATGGAGCTTTTTGAACACACCAACCAGGCAAATCCCTGAAGGCAGAAGCTCACTTACCGAAGGTGGCCGGACGACGCAACATGGAAGCAGCGGAACAAGCCGACGCAGCCGTGACCCGACGCCACGACCTAACTGTAATGCGAGACGGCGAACTAGCGACCTCGACGTTCTTATCGACGGCCACAGTGTGACTGCTCTCGTCGATACTGGAGCCGACTATTCTGTCATCAGTGGGTCGTTCGCCGCGAAGTTAAAGAAAGTTAGGACAGCTTGGAAAGGCCCTGAAATCCGCACAGCCGGAGGTCATCTCGTAACGCCTGCAGGAATCTGCACAGCGAGAGTCACCATTAACGGCCGTATTTATCCTACAGACTTCGTAGTCCTACAGCGTTGCTCGAGAGATGTCATCCTTGGCATGGACTTCTTATGCCTCCATGGTGCTGTCATCAACCTAAAAACAAGGTCGATAACGTTATCCACAGAAGAAGCACTACCGCCGCGCACGCCGTCAGGACACCAGGCCTTGAATGTGCTGGAAGAACAAGTCCCCATTCCGCCTCGCTCAAGCGTCATTATTTCAGTCGGCACTCCTAAATCACCTGACTTGGAAGGCGTCGTTGGAGGCAGTCAGCATCTGTTGGTCACACGAAATATGTGCGTCGCAAGAGGAATTGCAGAGCTGCGGGGAGGCAAAGCAACGGTTATGCTCACGAATTTCAGCAATGAGTACAAACATGTGAACAAAGGAACAACGGTCGAGTACATCGAATATTGTCGAAGCCACCAGTGCTTTCGCCCTCGTCGATTCTGCGGAACCTGCTCAGAGGAACCAAGCCCCTCCCATAGCTTTCGACGTCAATCCCAGACTTCCGAACGACAAGCAAGAACAGCTCAAGGCCCTGCTCCTGCAATACAAAGATTGCTTTTCGTCGTCATCGAAAATTCGGCAGACCCCAATCACGAAACATCGAATCATAACCGAAGAAAATGCCAGACCACTCCGTCAGAGTCCGTACAGGGTTTCGACGCGAGAACGTGAGGCAAGGAAGAGACAAGTTGATGAAATGCTGCGAGATGACATTATCCAGCCGTCCAAGTGTCCGTGGGCATCCCCCGTGGTGTTAGTGAAGAAAAAGGATGGGACCCTACGATTCTGCGTCGATTATCACCGCCTGAACAAAATCACAAGAAAGGACGTGTATCCTCTCCCACGAATACACGACGCACTTGATCGGCTCCATAACGCCAAGTACTTCTCGTCAATGGACTTCAAGACTGGCTATTGGCAAATCGAAGTCGACGAAAGAGACCGAGAGAAGACGGCGTTTATAACACCGGACGGCCTCTTCGAGTTTAAGGTGATGCCCTTCAGCCTTTGCTCAGCGCCTTTAACTTTTCAACGCGTTATGGATACAGTACTGGCAGGATTGAAGTGGCAGACTTGCCTTGTGTACTTGGACGACGTCGTCGTGTTTTCTTCGAGTTTCGACGAGCATCTTCGGCGCCTTGAAGCTGTACTTCAAGCCATCAAGACGTCCGGACTCACACTGAAGCCAGAAAAGTGCAGATTCCCATAAGAGGAGCTCTTGTTTCTGGGGCACGTTATCAGCAAGTCTGGAGTTCGTCCCGATCCACGGAAAACAGCCGCCATTGCCGACTTCCCGCCGCCCACTGACAAGAAGGCCGTGCGCCGATTTCTGGGCCTGTGCGCCTATTATAGGCGGTTCGTGAAAAACTTCGCCCGCATCGCCGATCCTCTCACTAACCTTACCAAGGCCGACTCAAAGTTCAAGTGGGAAACGCCACTACGCAAGCAGCGTAGGTCTTGGCGCCGTTCTTGTGCAGAGGGCTGACGGACTCGAAAGGGTTATTAGTTACGCCAGCCGATCGCTATCCAAAGCAGAAGCAAATTATTCCACAACAGAAAAGGAGTGCCTCGCCATCGTCTGGGCTACGTCGAAATTTCGCCCCTACCTCTACGGCAGGCCCTTCAAAGTTGTGAGCGACCACCACGCCTTGTGTTGGCTAGCCACCTTGAAGGACCCTTCAGGTCGCCTCGCACGATGGAGCCTGAGACTTCAAGAATATGACATTACTGTCATTTACAAGTCCGGCAAAAAACACTCCGACGCCGACTGTCTCTCTCGTGCGCCTGTCGACCAACCACTACCGCACGACCCGGATGACGACTACTTCGTGGGAACGATAACTACAGACGACTTCGCTGAACGACAGCGGGCCGACCCGGAACTTAAGGCCCTAATAGAATACCTCGAAGGCAGGACCGCTGAAGTGCCGAAGGTATTCAAGGGCGCACTTGCGCCGTTCTTCCTACGAAGCGGTCTTCTACAAAAGAAAAACTTTTCACCGCTTCGATCTAAGTACCTCCTTGTGGTGCCTTCAGCTCTGCGACCAGAACTTCTGCAGGCCCTGCACGACGATCCGACGGCAGGGCACCTCGGTGTTTCTCGCACGCTCGCGAGGATACAAGAAAGGTACTACTGGCCACGTCTTACCACCGACGTCACTCGTTATGTGAGGACATGCCGGGACTGTCAGCGACGCAAGACACCGCCGACAAGGCCAGCGGGACTTCTGCAGCCAATTGATCCACCTTGCCGACCTTTCCAGCAGATTGGTATGGACCTACTGGGGCCGTTCCCGACGTCGGCTTTCGGAAACAAGTGGATCGTGGTAGCTACCAACTACCTCACCCGCTACGCCGAGACAAAAGCCCTGCCAAAAGGCAGTGCATCCGAGGTAGCTAAGTTCTTCGTCGAAAATATCGTCCTACGTCACGGCGCCCCGGAGGTCCTTATCACCGACAGAGGAACGGCATTCACTGCCGACTTAATTCAAGCGATCTTGGCATACAGCCAAACAAACCACCGCCGGACGACAGCATACCACCCACAGACCAACGGCCTCACCGAGCGGCTTAACAAGACGATCGCCGACATGCTGTCAATGTACGTCGATGTCGAACACAAGACGTGGGATGCCATTCTTCCCTATGTGACCTTCGCATACAACACGGCGGTGCAGAAGACGACGCAGATATCTCCATACAAATTGGTCTACGGAAAGAGCCCGGCAACGACGCTCGATGCCATGTTACCCAACGTCACCGACGAAGAAAACCTCGATGTGAGCGAGTACCTTCAACGCGCCGAAGAAGCCCGACAACTTGCGCGTCTCCGTATCAAGAATCAACAGACGACCGACAGCCACCGTTACAACCTTCGACGACGCTTCGTGGAATACCAGCCCGGTGAACGTGTTTGGGTGTGGACGCCGATACGCCGACGTGGACTAAGTGAAAAGCTTCTGCGACGGTACTTCGGACCGTACAAGGTGGTTCGACGTCTCGGCCCCCTTGATTACGAGGTTGTCCCCGACGGCATCACGAACTCTCAACGACGCCGATCACGACCTGAAGTCGTCCATGTCGCGCGCCTCAAGCCGTTTCATGCACGTTAACAAACTGAAACAGTGTTTTTTTATTATTGTTGTATTATAATTTATTCATTGTACTTTCTTGCATTATTATTGTACCTTCATCTTTAGTTAAAGCATCGGGACGATGCCTTTTTTCAGAGGGGGGCAATGCCACGTTTCATTTCACAAGTTTTTGTTATCGTTCTGAAACACCACACGATTCTCGGCGCAAACCGCGCCTGCAGGTTTCGTGAAGGTTCCGGACTGTAGTAGATCATTTCGATAAGATCACGCCCACTGTGCGAACAGTACAGATTGTTCTGGAACCTACGCCACCGCCAGCGATAACGCTAGAACATTCGACGGCAAGGGTATAAATGCCGACGCACTTCGCCGCTTGTCAGTTGTTGTTCGAAGGCCGACGCTGCGTTCGCCGCTATCAGTCCGAGACTGCTATCTGTGCAAGACTGCTGCTGTAATTAGACTTTCCCTTTACCGGGCACAGGTTCGCCCAAATAAACAGTTAAATCCCAACACGAAGTTTCCTGTCTTTGGCCACGTCACGACCCCGTGACAATATTGTTTTCAGTGAGGTGTTTCATTGTTCCAGAGTAGAGAATGTGTTCCATTACCTTGCCCACTATTGATGTTAAAGAGATTGGTCTGTAATTCCCAACATCCTTTTTCGATTCCCCCTTGTGTATTGAAACAACATTTATTGCATATTTTCCATGTTTTGTATTCGGTTAAATTGTTGGTATAGTGCAGTAGGAGGTCGCAAAGTATCAGACAAACTGACAGGGGGACCTTTTATGGCGGCACCAATGGGGTTAAAAAAAGTACAGCAAAAGGTGCGAAGTTGTGAGCAATGACTGACAAGCTTATTTAACAGTAACAATACAATTATTACATACCAAGATGAAAATACTGCTGATAAAATTAGACATGAAAATATTCACTTGCAGGGGAACTAGAGCAAGGCAAGAATAAATACCGGCACATGACAATTGAATCTACTTTTAATAATGAAGCTTGGAAACTTGGGCAAGTTGGTAGGACATTACTGAATGCAGGAATTTGTAAGTTGCCCATCGGTTGCGTTGTTGCAAAAAGAGATTGCGTATCTCGATCTTTTTTAAGTTACATATGTATTTGTTTTCAGCCCATTCAACAAGAGACAAAAGTTTTGCTGACATTGTATCGCAGTGGTTGTTCCTGCACCCTTCTACGCATGCCCAGTTTTCTATTTTTTCGCCTATACATGTACACCACTCCAATATTAAATCTTTGTTGAAAGTCAGCGTTCTTTTCGGTCCTTGTTTTCCTCGCTTCCATAGTTACGAAGTAACTACTTTTAGGCAGCGCTCTTCTCTGCCCTTGTTTTTTTTCGCTTCCGTAGTTACGAAGTAACTACCTCTAGGTTGCGCTGTTCCTGCATTCAGTTACTTTTAATGAGTTGCGCAAGCTGTACAAAGGCAAATGTTATTTGAAAGCTAAGATATAACTGTTCAAAGCCATTAACAGTTATTTACACAAAACTGATGAGTTCATTGATTGCCGAAAAAATGGTTTTTGCTCCGCAAGGTGAAAATATGATTGTTTTGCGACGATTATCATTCGAAAGGCAATGAATTCCTAATTGCTACGCTTGTAAAGAAGGTTCGTTAGGTGCGTGCCGGAGGTGACGTTTCAAGAAACCCAGAGATTTGTTCGCTGATGATATAATATTACTAATATGCGCATACCAGTTTTCATTAATTGATTTTTGGCGTTTAACGCCCTAAAACCACCATACGATTATGAGAGACGCCGTAGTGGAGGGCTCCAGAAATTCCGACCAGCCTGGGTTCTTTAGCGTGCATCTAAATCTGAGCACATGGCTCTACAACAGTTCCGCCTCCATCGGAAATGCAGCCGCCGCAGCCGGGATTCGATCCCGCGACCTGCGTGTCAGCAGCCGAGTACCTTAGCCACTAGACCACCGCAGCGGGGCGGCACACACCAGTTTAGATCATTACATATGGTCACATCAAGGTACTTGTATTACTGCACGTGTTCGAGGGTAACGCTAGCAATTACATAAGGGAACAGAAAGGGATTGTGGCAGCGATGAAATGAAATGGTCATGCATTTGTTCGGATAATGTTTCTTAAGCCACAGGTCACATCTTTCTTGCACGTGGTTAAAGTCATCTTGGACAGCGGCTTGATCGGTGGGGTTGGTGATTGGGTTATATATTACGCAGTCGTCGGTGAGCAAACAGATACAACCAGAGACACATGAAACTAGGTCGTTTATGTAAATCAGGAAGAGAAGGGCCCGAGAACGGAGCCTCGGGGGACACCTGACGCTACTGGAACGCGACTAGAGTGTACTTCATTGACGGAGACAAACTGCGAGTGGTTGGTTAGAAATTCCTCAATTAAATTTACTATGCCAAGATGTATATTTAAACATCTAAGTTTCATTAGGAGCCGCTTATGAGGCACCGTGTCGAGCGCTTTCAAGAAATCTAAAAATAATGCGCCCACCTGCAGATTAGTGTCAAGATTGGCATGCAAATCCTGAACAAAAAAGGCTAATTGGGTTTTGCAATAGAAACTTTTACGGAAACCATGCTGTGCGGTGTGGAAGAAGTTATTTCCGTCAAGAAAATTTATTATTTCGGAAAAGATGACGTGTTCCGTGGTTTTATAGGGTACGCTTGTTAAAAAAATGGGGCGATAGTTGAGAGGGCTGTCTTTGTTTACTGATTTGAACACTGGAGTGACCTTCCCCAACCTCCAGTCGGCTGGTAAGTGGCCGGTGTGAAGTGGCTGTGAGAATATCAGCGACATAATGACTGAAAAAATATAGTTAGTTTTTTTAAGAATTTCGGAATTAATTCCGTCCACACATGCTGAATAAGACAGTTTCAATTTTTCAATGACAGACATTACACCCTCTGGGATAATGTTATACGGGACACTGAAAACGGTTCAGAATTCGGTAACACAGGGAGTGGTGTAGAGGTTTCATGGGTAAACACAGATGAAAAGGCAGTATTGAATAGCACAGGGCTCTCGAAATTGCCAATATAGTGGTCCACTTCACTTTTCAGTGTAATGCTGCGCTTTTCCTGCAGATTATTTTTTTCCAAAATTTTCTGGGGTTAATAGTAAGTATCTTGGGTAGGTCTGTGTGAAAAAACGAGTGCTTGGTGCTGCGTAAGGCGAGCTAATATGCTTTTTCATCCGCATAGTATTTTTCCCAATTGTGAGCACTGTGTTTTAGCTTGGCAGCCAGAAATAACAGTTTTTTTTAATTTTCTAGTCTTTTCAAGGTTTTTGAGAACCATGGTTTCTGAGAAGACGTGCGAAATGTTGTTATAGGTATGAAAATTCTCGCTAACTCTCCTATTTTGCTTTGGAAGATTGTCCAGTTGTCTTCGGCAATTCTGCTCGAAAGACGAGCTTCAAAGTCTGGTAAAAAGTCTTGAAGTTCGTTGTTGATTGCCTCATAGTTCTTTGTATCACACAAACTGATAGCGATCGATTGAATCTGGCTCGGTAAGTGACTGAAATTGAAGACTGAGTGTATAACTATACGGTTGCGGATTTCGCGCAGATATGTAAGCCAAGATAGTGTTTCAGGATGTGTTGGTAATATGAAGTCTAATATGTTTGCTGAACTATTTGTCACGCGGGTTGGCACCAACACGTGCGTGAGGTGGAAGTTTAGGCAGATATTGACGAATTATTTTGCTTCCCCGCTTGTTCCTGCCAAAGCTGCCTGATCTTGGCAATCGATGTCGGAATAGGTAAAGTCGATGAAATTAAGGACGCGCGCGTTTGGATGATTCAAATTGAGATGGTTCATTATGTTGTTAAATTTCTGTGAAGAGTCTTGGCTCCATTGCGGGAGCTGATAGCACATTCCAAGTAGCAATGTTAGTAGCTAGAACAGATGAGAAACCATGAGATTTCTAAGTGAGTTGTAATGTCGACAACAGCGCATGAGAGCAGCTTACTGGTGGTGATTAGAACACCTCCCTCTCGGGCGCCTTTATGATCATTACGAAAAACGTCAAAGTTCGGGAGATCGGTCAAGATTTCGTCGCATTTGACGCCACCAGAAAGCTACGTTTCGGTGAGCACGACTATACTGCTGCTAGATGGTGAGACAAGACTTCATATTTCCTCGCGTTTTAAAAAGGAAGCTGCGCACGTTAGTGTAGACCACGGAAGTAGTAATTTTCGCTCGGGCATCATTACGGGGGCGGTATGGCAGTTGACGATGCTGCCTGGTTTGCTATGGGATTTTTTTGACTGTTTGCGATACTTCATCGAAGGCATACTTCTTTGAGCCAAGAAACAACGTTTTGTAAAGGCATGAAAAAGCGGTCGACTTGTTTCTAGCGAAGGCTACTAGGTGTTTTCATGGATCTTGAACCGAACGTGAGAGATCCTGCCTGGTTGCGTTAGTTGTACCTTTTAGTTTTTTGCCGGTAGAAAGGATCACTTCTTTAGTTTTAAAAGATGTAAATCTTACTATGATTAGGAAGCTGCGGGCCAGTCATTTATTTACTTCTGCGCCTCCTCGTTCTTATTCTCTACTTCTTGTCCACGCTTTTTCTATAGAAATACCTGAACACCTTCCGTGTTCATGTACTCTCTTTCATTTTCCTAATCCTCTCGTCAAATCTCATTTTGCTCTGAGGTTCGCTTACTTCAAAACCTGTCTATCTCATATCCCCCTCTACAGTCTCATTCATCGTCTTCTCGTGAGTGACAACGCAAGACATCAGACAGTCCTTTGATTTAAATATATTCCAGATTGCACCTCTGAAGTCATGCATATCACTGAGTTCCCAAATGTAAGCTCTGCAACCATTACGCCTTTCCACTGACCTCTCAGCACTTTGTACCTATCATACCCCAATAACGCTCGGTGGTTCATTATTGCAGCATTCCTTTTTTCCTTTGCTTCCGATACTTTTTTCCGGTGCATCAGTATATCTACATTTCTCATTAATTAATAATTCGAGGGAATTACACTTGCTTACCCTTGATGGTTCTTAGCCCTGCATTGAGACCACTTGGTTTTTGTGATCATTATTACCATCAATCTGCATTTTGTTGCCTAAATCTCAGTCCTAAAGCATCGCCTTCCCGTCCATATATATCTACTATCCGCTTTATATTGTCTTGACTGTCCGCAAATAGGACAAGAACGTCTGCATATAATAGACCTGGAAGCTTCTGCTGCACCATCGCACCACCCTGTTGATGTGACAGAATAAACCCAATGCTGCTACTTTCTAGTGCTTTTTCCATCATCAACATGCACAGAATCAATACCAGCGGGTACAAAGACGATCGTGGTCTCAGCCCTTTGTTAATTTTAATCCCGAGGTTCCTTCACAAATAACTTCTACCCTCGTCTCAGTAATTTCAATTTGCTTTCCTGCAAATCCTGGGAGCTTTCGCTCCTTCCTTCGCGGTGGTGATTCAGGCCAGATCTGAGAATATTCCTGGCGTGAAACTGCCACGTCGAGCTTCGTCTAGAAAACGGGGCAAAACGTCAAGCGACAAAAACAGCGAGGCAACCGATTCGCACTCGGATAGCTTCCAGTAATCGGACGATGACTTCAAGGTCGTCATTTATTCAACTGCAAAACAAGTACTGCTCCGTATGGCGTCGTCGACAAGTGTCTCCACCATTAAGACTGAACCACAGCGGTGGCCAAACACCATACTGTTCATGCCCGAAGACAATGCGTTCAACTTGCGACTTCTCAACAGGCAAGTTTTTTCTGTGCTTCTCGGCGAAACCGTACCGAATGAAATAACACGTGAGTATCAATGCACCGAAGCATGTCTTTGCCGTAGACACTATGCACCGTAGCTCGCTGCAACGCCTTTGGTAATAACACAAATAAGCAACGTGAAAGTTCGGCCAATCGTCGCTACAGGTTGTAATGACAATGTAGGCGTCATTTATGACGTCGATCTATCCATCCCAGTTTATGGCCTGCCAATAATAATAAAGCCACCTTCAGAAGGCACTTGCATCACACGAATCACCAGACTTGGCAACTCACGCTGCTTGAGGCTTGTGTTCGAGGGAGACAGCCTTTCCTCATACATAAAAGGGGGCCTTGTTCGCCACTCAGTACGTCCATACGTACCGAAGCCACTACAATGCCACTACAAGTGTTTCAAGATAGGACACGCAAAAGGTGTCTGTAAGAACAAAGTTGTGTGCCCGCGGTGCACTGAATCTCATTCGAAAGACGCCTGCTGTGCCACCGTGTTGCGATGTCCAAACTACCATCGCGCTCATGGAAGTCAAGTCACCTAATTACACTTCTAAAGTCTGGTAAATCTCCTTTGAATATTGCCTCATGCCGTCCTATTGCACTTGCCAGTTGCATGGGAAAAACTATAGAAATAATAATTCTAACACAAATGGAGTGGTATTTAGAGCACTACGAAATCCATTCAGTATCCATGACTGAATTGAGGCGTTGCCATTCATCATTCAACAACGTTGTTGATCTGGTGACATATGTTGAGCACCAGAAAGGCTGTAAAAGACTTTCCGCCGCCCTTTTTCTAGACATTAAGGATGCTTATGAAAATTTTACTCGTGAAGCCATTCGTAGTGCTTTGGAAACAGTATAGCTCGTATTGGCAAGATTTATATGTAGGTGTACAGCTACTTACACCTGAGATCATTCTGAGAGATGACAGTGAACGGCCGAACACCTGACTATTACAGCAGCCGAGGAGTCCCTTAGGGATGAGGCTAAGCCGTACGCTTTTCAATATAACCCTCATCGGCATACTCGAGCACCTAACAAGCACTGCAGGACTTTCTATCTACTGACATTATCGGCATTTGGACATCAGGTGCCACAAGGCTTCAGCTTCGCGACCGCATTCAGAATGCTGCTAAAACGACGTCATGCTACCTTCGTAAAAATGGTCTTGAAATGTCCTGCGGGAAATGAGCAGTAGTAGCTTCCACGTGGAAACAGATGTCTGCTTACAGCACATCGAATAACCCAGAACGCATATCGTTCAGCATAAGCCAGAGGTTCTTTGTAGTGATAATAGGCAGAAATCTGAAGTGAACTCCACACGTGAACTATGTGAAGAAGCAGCTAGTTACAACAAGTCACCTGTTAAAATTTATTGCAGGAAAGAGTTGTGGAGTGCCCATACCATCCATGCTACGACTGTACACAGTGCTGTTTATTGGATTCTTGTGGTACAGCTTACCTGCAATATCTAACACCAGCAAGACCAACCTGCCAAAAATTCAGAGCATTGAAGCCCAAGCACTTAGATATGCCTTGGGTTACGCCGCAGTGCTTCAACGGCTGAAACCATGTCCATCGCCCAAGATCACTCAACCAAAATGCATAGTATGGCATAATGCACCTCAGGCATTATGCCAGGACATCTTCCCACCGCCTGGCGAGCCTCGCTGCTGAAAGGACCCGCATGACATCCGGTGCCACTGTCTGCAAGCATCGCTCATCGTTTACTGAGGCGTACACACCTTCATTAAATCCACTGCCTTCTCCAGAGCTTGAGCCGACCGCGATTTTAGGGTTGCACAGAATGCCCAGGAATGCACAGAAAGTCGACCTTAACGACACATGTCCTTCAACAACTCAGTCGATGCCTACTGGACCTACAGTAAGCAAGCGCACATTTACACGAATGGCTTGACTGCGTCATCGAGTTCAGGTTTAGCAGTGATTATACCATGAAAAGAGGTAACTCGGCATTTTAAGACGTCACATGCGACGATGCCCATGACGACAGCACTCGAGGCTTTGCGTAGTGCACTGGAACTCATCAATTTTGGAGAAAGACCAAGCAAATTGGCCATGTTTTTCTGGTAAATACAAGATGCAGTGCCTGCAGTCAGTTTTCGGACGCGGATGCCGCGACCAGTTGACCTACAAAATCGTGAAACTTCACCACCTCTTACTACAAAACAGCCACCACATCTTCTTTGAATGGTTACCTAGGAATTGTGGTATAAGCGGAAGTGATTCTGCCGGTCATGCTGCTCGCACATCACATAAAGAAGCAAACAGCGTTCCAATTCCGCTTTTAGTTGCGGACGCGGCGAGGCAGGTTCGTCAACTGGTCCGCAGTCTTACACTGACTGTGTGGATCACACTAAGCATCGACGTACAAGACAACACGAACTTAACCCTTCACTAAAACTCCGGCCTCCACCTGGCCTACATCGACGTCAAGCTTCGCTTCTCTATCCCCTTTGGCTGGGAGTTGCTTTCACGGAAGCTTATACCACGTTAATTTGAATGAATGACAGTGTGGCACGGGATGTTTGCATCACCGATGAAAATATCGAACACCTGTTGTGTCACTTTCTTCGATTTGCCTCAGACAAACAAGTACTTGCCAACGCAATGCGGCGACCGGATGATCGGCTTCTTTTAGATGCGGAACATCTAATACTCGAGGCTTGTAGTGCAACGCCGTCCGCAAGCTTCCTCCTCCTTCTTCCACCATCTGTGCATCCCTTCCTCCTCTACACACCGCGCGCGCTTCACTCCTCCACCATCTGTGCACCCTTCCTCCTCTACACACCGCGTGCGCTTCTCCTCTTCACGAACATTCGCTAGCTGTATAATGTAGCGTGCATGCGCCGTCACGCTTCGAGAACATCGGCAGCTGACGCGCGCGCATGCGCCGTCGCGCTTCGAGAACATCGGCAGCTGACGCGCGCACATGCGCCGTTGCGCTTCTCCCCCTTCTCGAACATTCGACAGCTGACAGTGCATGCGCCGTCTAGCTGTATATATACTCAAGGTCGGCGCTCGCTCGCTCAGTTGCCGCTCGTCCGTTGGTTTGTACGGCGCGTCGACGTCCAAGGTCGCGGTGAAATGAATTCCAACGAATCCACAAACACAATGATCGACGTCCCTTCGACCAGCGCCGCCCTTTCGCATACGTGTGTACGTGTTCACTCATTTAACACCCCCTCCTACAACCACGTTAACCAATTTAGCCATCGACCCAAGTAAGTCGCAATTTAACACCCCATTTCACAACCACGTTAACCAATTTAGCCATCGACCCAAGTAAGTCGCACTTTAACACCCCGTTAACCAATTATATGCTCCGCATCCTCCTCAGTGTTCCCCCGAGGGAAGCTGCGGGCATTTTTTTTGTGCAGGTGCTATTTGCAAGCTTCGTCGCCTATACCCAAGTAACGCTGACTGTTATTCCAACGTTGAATGAAAGTGCCCAGATTTCACTCAGCAACGATGCCTAAACGCGCATAACGTCCTCTTTTTTGATCACATGATAGCTTTGCTTGTAACATTTAGGATGATATGGCAACGTCCAGGATCACATTTTCAACATCAAGGCAATGTTTTCGCAACATAGCAGCAACGTAATGTCAACATGCGAGCAACGTGATGTACACACACCAACAACGTGATGGCAGCATTCCAGCGACATCATGTCAACATTGCTGTGTGATGTGTTGAATTTCATGCGACGTGCGCAGAAAATATATACTACTGTGTGTGCGTTATTGATACAAGGCATGTTGACTTGTTACAGGAACCGCCCTGAAGCTTCTGGCTAGGAAAAAAGCTCTGGTATGATGTGAAAAAATACATTATTTTTGTCCATGCACAAAAACTGTTTTCTAACAGCACTTTATCAACACATTTGTACATGCATAAAAAAGTGGTGTTAGAACAGCCAAGCTATAAAAATGTCAAAACACACTTGTGCATGTCCATGAGACCAAAAACACACTTTTCAAATTCCAAAGCTTCCAACACACGTGATATACATACTGTATATTGTATACTGTATATTAGAGCATTGGAAAATGTGGTTTTACTATGTGTAAGCAATGACTACAATTAGTGAGCATGTGAGGGTGCAGCATTTTTATGTGCAGAATTGCAGCAACCATGACGTCATGCACTCACACAGCTTAGGCAGGAAAGAACATGCTTAGGTTCCTGAGTGCCTTGTGAAAGAAAAAAAGAAGACATTTATTTACGAAGATTACTTATTATTTATTTGTCGTTGTCACAGAGCAAGACATGAATAGGAGTGTGACAAAACACATTTTCTGCATTCAGTAATAAATATGAACACGGCACGTTGCAAGTTTCTTTCATACTATGTCAACTGCTGATTTGTAAAAAACAAATACAGGTGCAAAATAAAAACACAATTTGTTTACACAATTTTAGCAAAAGTTTGACGAAAACAGCTTCTTTATATAGTATTTATTTATTTATTTTATTTACATTTCACCTACATCGCCGTGAGGCATTACGTAGGGGAGGTACACATAATAATTGACTACATAGTTTTCAATCGAAACAATAGACGGAACAAATAAAACAGCACTCAATATATTTCAAGAGAAAAAAAAAACACCCGAATATTGGTGAGTGAGAACAACGTCACAGTCATGCATTTGTAAACACCCACACGCTTCGAGACAGCAAACCATTCTTAGTGGCAGTGATATTGTAAAACTTGTTACAATGAAGAAAAAAAGGATTCATTATCAGTTTCATTGACGAGATCATCCGGTAGACGGTTTTATTCTTGTATTGTTCTTACGAAAAAAGAACTACCGAAAGAGTCGGTTTTTTAACGGTAATCTAATGTTTTTCGTGAATGGTCTTGACGATTAGAGACCTACGTTGGTGTGAACAGATAATCAAGAGGGTTAATGACATTTTCATTATAATATATACAATGAAGAAATTTAAGTCTGAGTTTCTGCGTCCTTACCATCAGTGTCTCCCATTTCAATGCTCGTTTCGTTTCTTTGATGCTTGCATGGAATTATAGTTATTGCTAACAAATCTGGCGGCTTGGTTTTGAACTTTTTCCAATGCGTCAATTAAGTATTGCTGATGGGGATCCCAGATTACGCAAGCATACTCTAGAATAGATCTTACATACATGAGATAAAGGGTTTGTTTCATGGTCTACGAAGCTTGCCTAAAATTTTTGCGTATGAAGTATAGCATCCGGCCTTCCTTGGTCACAGTTATGTCAATGTGTTTATTCCATTTGAAATTGTCGGAAAAATAGACGGCCAGGTACTTATAATAAGATTCATTGCTAATTATTGAATTAATTATTTCGTATGTTGTGTCTAGTTTACTAATCTGGTTGGTGAATGATACACAGCAACATTTACGTACGTAACAGAATAGAAAGTTGGGCGAGTTGGTGCGTATTTATATTCAAAGAAAAGCGGCGCACAAAAAAGACGGAGACAAAGAAGAGAACCACACACATTGCACAAAAAAGACGGAGACAAAGAAGAGAACCACACACATTGCACAAAAAAGAGTTCACTTTTTATTGCACAAAAAAGAGTTCACTTTTAGCTTCGCATTGTGCCACGTGTGGGTGCACACCTCTTCTGTCTAACACTGTTATTATTTTTAAGCACCACGATCAATTCACCCGTGAGGTGTCTGAAGCCTATCATATTAACAAGTCACGTGATGCTTGCGTAAGCCAGACCTCGGTTACATTGCACAAAAACAGTTCACTTTTATTGATGAGCGTATCACTTAATCTCGTTGTACCTCACTTGTGATGCGCGGCTATTACTTTTTAAATTCTTGTTGCTCGGATTAAACTTTCAGTTGTGAGTGCAGCGCTGTGTGTGGTTCTCTTCTTTGTCTCCGTCTTTTTTGTGCGCCGCTTTTCTTTGAATTTACGTACGTTTAGACTCATTTTCCATTTTTGGCACCACGTTGATATTCGGTACAGATAAAGCTGCAGAATTTCAGCATCCTTGTGCGATTTAATCACTTTAAATACTACACAATCACCTGCGAATAACTTAATGTGAGAGGTAACACCATTGACTATGCTAATAATATAAATCAGGAAAAGCAAAGGTCCTAATACGCTCCCCTGTGGTACACCGAACGTAACAGTTTCTGCAGATGATTTTGATTCGTTAAGCACTACGTTCTGCTGTCGATCGTTTAGATAGTTCTTTACCCAATTGATAACTTTAGGTTTATGTTTGCAGAGAACATTGCAAATTCTAACAGATTGTGTGGGACGGTGTCGAAGGCTTTTCGGAAGTCAAGGAACACTGCAACTACTTGAGCGCCACTGTCTATAGATTGTGCAATGTAATGCTGAAATTCCACTAGTTGAGTTACGCATGAGCGTCTATTTCTGAAACCATGAAATTATGCTGAGATGGAGTGAGGAAGTGGATTGACTCTAGGTGTTTAACTCTTTCACTGTATATGATGTGCTCAAATAACGGACAGCAAACTGCTGTTAGCGAGATGGGTCTGTAGTTTTCGACAAGCTTTTCATCACCTGATTTATGAACCACGATAACGTTTGCAACTTTCCAGTCATGTGGGACAACTCCAGTATTTAGTGTCATTTCATATATAATGCATAAATACTTTGCAATAACGCTGTGACAGTTTTTAAGAACAAATGGTGATAAAGCATCTGGTCCAACTGCTTTAGTTGTATCTATCTGCCGTAACAAGCAGTCAACACCAGTAATGTAAACATCCACTTCTTTCATGAAAGGCCACGTGACTGGAAGCGCCCCACATCGCCAGGTGTGCTTTGAGTAAAAACTGATTGGAAATAGTTGTTAAAAGCTTCAGCTTTTTCTTCATCGGTGCACAAAGTATCACCCTGCACGGTCTGAGCAGGGATACTTATATCATCTTTTCTAGTTTGTTTAACATACTTCCAGAACTCTTTAGGGTTTAGCTTTAACCTATCGCCTAATTGGGCAAAAAAGTATCCTTCCTCGTTTTTATTGGCGATTTTAGTGTCAGGTTGGCATGCCTAAGCTCTTGTAAATTAGACGTGGTACTCCTATCGCGAAATTTTCTGTACGAACTTCCTGCTTTCCTAATTAACCTGCGAATGTCTTTATTAAACCAAGGCTTTTGTTTTGTTCTCTTCTTTAGCATTCTGTTTGGTACATGAGCTTCAACTGCGTGAAGTAGCTTATCATGAATATAAGACCACGGAGCTAAAGAGCAACGACTTTCTGCCGAAAGCAAGAATGTTGGGTAGTAGTCTAATTCTGCAGAAACAGAATCGTAGTTACCTTGTTCATACAAGAAAATTTGTCGGGGTATTGCCAGTGCTACTTGGCAGTATTCTATCTTTAAATCTGCCACAATGGCCGCATGGTCACTTATACCAGGAATCACTGACACAGTGGAAACAATATTTGGGTCATTACATATTATTAAATCCAGAATGGCATCATGTCTCGTTAGAACATTCACACATTGACAAAAACACAACACTCTCAAGAATTCGCCGAACAAAGTATACACTGACGACCTGTTTTGTGTACCACTGGTTATCCAGTCAAAATCTGGAAGATTGAAATCTCCACTCAGGAATACACTGTCTGGAATTAACTGTACCATTTCAGAAAGCAGTGTCATAGGAGGATCACTACTGTCTGGTGGTCGATAAAAACAACCAAACACCCAGTATTTCCCTTCGGTAAGAAAAACACGGCACCAAACGGCCTCTGCAGAATTGTGGAAAGGGACTTCCTCGCTAGTTCATTCGTTCGCTACAAGAATAAATACGCCCCCACCATGGCGATTTCTATCTTTCCTATAAGCAGTGAAGCCATGTGGGAAGACCTCAGTATCAAGTATCGCACTGGCCAGCCAAGATTCTGTACCCATAATAATTTTTGCTTTCCCGCAGGGGCGCCTGCGCAAGTAGGCGTTTGGTGTGTAGCGACACCACGGACCCGAGCTAACGCGGGAGCTTCGGCTCCCTCCCACGCCTAGCCGTGCGTGGCTTTGCCGTGTCCGGGGAAAAGGGGATCCTGGGGGTTGAGCTGACGCTGGGTGATTGGACCTTTAAGGCCCCCCGGAAGAGGCAACACACCCCTTTGGCCCCGGCTTCACGTAGACGGCACCCCTGGGCTGACCCACCCTGGGGAAATCGGCAGTCGCCTTTTCCTATCTCTCTCTCCCTACATCTTCGTCTTTATCTCTTACTGTTTATCTGTCCTGTCTTCTACTCTCTTCTGTTTACTTCCAAACTTCCTGGCTGCGAGGGTTAACCCTGTGCAAATAGCCTACCTTGGTATAGGCGCATTGGGTTATAGTTGCGTTGTACGGCTGGCGTCTGCAGGTTTTAGCATCCACAAACTTGTAGCGTCCCCTTGTTGGGCTCCGTGGTGGGTGGCCGCCAACGCTTCTGAAGAAAATTAAACTGGCATGCATAAAGCAATTCCCCTATTAAGTGATCGTACCGCCTTAAAGCGTGTACGCACCGAAGACTTAGGCTTTTTCAACCGATCAAGTGAAAACTTCCCCCATTTTCATGTTATACATAGTGAAATAAGCAGCAAGCAAGCCAGAACCGTATCACCCTTTGTAGTAGCCAGATGTCTCACAGAAACTCTTGGAGCCGGGTACAAAGTTACCAAAATGGCCAGCGGAGACCTCCTCCTTGAAGTCCGAGGAAAAGAACAGTTCGAAAAGCTACAGAATCTTTCAACTTTTGGTGACACTCCCATCACTGTAACGCCACACAGATCCATGAACACCACCCGTGGAGTAGTATCTGATGCTGATTTGCTCAGCTTGACTGAAGAGGAACTTCTGGAGGGGTGGAAGAGTCAGAATGTGACCAATGTACAAAGGATCACCATTAGAAGAGACGACAAGGTAACACCAACAAAACACCTAATACTCACGTTCGCTTCCAGTAATCTCCCAGAAAGTATTCAAACAGGCTACACAAAGACGTTGATCAGACCATACATACCTAACCCACGTCGTTGTTTTAAATGCCAGAAGTATGGCCATGGCTCACAAAGCTGTCGTGGTCACCAAACTTGTGCACAATGTGGAGTGTCAGGCCACAATTCTGACAATTGCGAAGAACCATCACACTGTGTGAACTGTGGTGGAAATCATGCCGCATACTCACGGTCTTGCTCATTTTGGAAAAAAGAAAAGGAAATCATCACATTGAAAATTAAAGAAAATATCACATTCAAGGAAGCAAGACGAAGAGTGTCGCCATTTTATGGCGCTACATATGCTGATGCGGCGCGTCAGGGGGCAACGCCGCACCAGCCCTCGCCACTCCTTCGGCCAGCGCAGAGCGAGCCGACGGCTGTGGCACCTGCCCCCAAGGCGGCAGTAGTTCAGGCTACTCCGCCTCCTAGCGAATTGAGGCCGGAGACTCCAGGGTCCTCTGGTCTCAAGGCCTCCCCTCACCAGGCGAGGCCTAAAATCCGAACCACGAGCTCGCATGTGCGGGCACCCAGTGCCTCTGAGGAGGCAATGAATACAACGGTACTTTTGGTACCAAAAGAGCGGGGCGCCTCCTTGGAGCGCGCCAAGAAAAATAAAAAACCAATAACGGGGCCGGACACCCGTCCTGCCACCTGAAATAATGAGCTCACTCCAACACAGGATACTCTTTGTAGACACAGCAGCATCTCTCTTGTTTAAATATGAAGACAGAAATATTACAGTGGAACATCCGAGGCCTTCTTCGAAACCTCGATGACTTACAAGAACTCCTCCATGAACACAATCCAAGAGTGCTGTGTGTACAGGAGACACACTTAAAACGAACTAACACAAACTTTTTACGTAACTATATAATCTTCCGAAAGGATAGAGATGATGCCATGCTACCATTCGGTGGTGTAGCGGTTATAGTAAGTCAAGGTATAGCATGCACACAATTACCCCTTCAAACTTCCCTCGAGGCGGTGGCTGTCCGAGCAGTTATTCTAAACAAACTTGTCACTGTTTGCTCTTTGTACATACCTCCGCACCACCGTCTCGAAAAACTTCAATTCCAGTCTTTAATCGACGAACTACCTGAACCTTATCTGGTTCTTGGGGACCTGAACGCACATAATGGTCTGTGGGGTGACTCTCGCTGTGATGCCCGAGGTCATCTCATTGAAAAATTCCTCATTTCATCGGGTGCTTGTCTGTTGAATAGGAAAGAGGCAACATACTATAACCTTGCCAACAAAACTTACTCTTCCATAGACCTCAGTATCGCATCTCCTTCACTTGTAATATTACTTCAGTGGAAAGTCATAAATAATCCATACGGAAGTGACCATTTCCCTTTAGTTTTGAGTACACCTATAACAAATGAATGTACTTCACATGTTCCCAAATGGCTGGTAAACAAAGCCAACTGGGAACGATTTCAAAAGCTTACTTCCCTAAATTGGACTGACATATGCGGGTTAGGCATAGATGAAGCTGTGCAGTACTTCACGGCTTTTCTTACTGACACAGCAACCAAGTGCATTCCACAAACACAGGACTGCCCGGCAAACGACACGTTCCGTGGTGGAACACTGAGTGCCAGAATGCGCGAAAGGAACAGAACAGGGCATGGAGGTTGCTGCGGAACTCGCCGACAGCGGAAAACCTTGAGAGCTTTAGGAAAATAAAATCTCGAGGCAGGAGAACGCGTGGGCAGGCCAGAAAAGAAAGCTTGCACAAGTTTTTATCAGGGATAAATTCATATACACAAGAGGCTAAAGTCTGGAACATGGTTCGTAGGGTAGCAGGAAGACAAGTACACTCACTCCCACTCGTAAACACACAAGGTGATAGCCTGGAAGATCAAGCGAACTTCCTCGGTGCACACTACGAGCAGGTGTCTAGCTCGTCACACTACACTGAAGCTTTCCAAAGACACAAAGCAAAAATAGAAAAACAGAAACTAGAATCCAAGTGCAGAAATTACGAGGAATACAACCAACCTTTCAACTTAGCTGAGCTACAAACATCACTAAACTCTTGTAATAATTCCGCTCCAGGCTACGACCATGTCACATATGAAATGTTGAAAAACTTGCCGCTCGAAACGCGAAAAACTTTACTCTCTCTATACAATGTTATCTGGCTTTCAGGTACCATCCCTGCTTCTTGGAAAGAGGCTATTGTTATCCCTATTTTGAAACAGGGCAAGGACCCTTCCTCAGTTTCAAGTTATAGGCCCATTGCACTAACCAGCTGCGTTTGTAAACTTATTGAAAAAAATGATAAACCGCCGACTTTTACATTTCCTTGAAACACACAATCTGCTCGACCAATTTCAGTGTGGGTTTCGGGAGGGTAGATCCACCACCGACCATCTGGTGCGTATCGAGGCACAGATCCGAGACGCTTTTGTCCACAAACAATACTTCCTCTCAGTGTTTCTCAATATCGAGAAGGCTTACGACACAACATGGCGTTTTGGAATATTAAGAGACTTGTCTCACCTGGGTGTGCGCGGTAGAATGCTTTCCATAATCGAGAGTTACTTGTCCAATCGGAAATTCCGCGTCCGTGTGGGCAGTACTCTCTCCCAAATATTTGTGCAAGAAACGAGAGTACCGCAAGGTAGTGTACTTAGTTGTACACTTTTTATTATAAAAATGAATTCCTTGCACCTGTCCATCCCCCGCAACATGTTCTACTCCACATATGTCGATGATGTCCAGCTTGGCTTCAAGTCATGCAACCTAGCAATGTGTGAGCGACAGGTTCAGTTAGGTTTAAACAAGGTCTCCAAATGGGCAGAGCAAAACGGATTCCGGCTGAACCCAGGAAAAAGCACGTGTGTCTTATTCTCTCGAAAGAAAGGCATGCACTCAGAACCCGACATTGAAATGAACGGCCAACGTCTGTCTGTGAATGCCGAGCATAAATTCCTAGGCTTAATCTTGGACAACAAGTTGACCTTCGTACCACACATAAAGTATTTAAAAGCAAAATGTTTAAAAGCCATGAATGTTATAAAAGTGTTGTCACGTACTACGTGGGGTAGTGATAGGCAATGCCTCATGAACCTCTATAGAAGCCTTATTCGTACCCGCTTTGATTATGGGGCCGTTGTCTATCAGTATGCCACTCAAAGTGCCTTGAAAATGCTGGACCCCGTGCACCATTTGGGCATCCGCCTTTCTACGGGTGCTTTTCGCACCAGCCCCGTAGAAAATCTTTACGTTGAGTCAAATGAGTGGTCGCTTCATCTGCAAAGAACCTACATGTCCTTTGTATATTTCCTTAAGGTGAAAGCAGACAAGAGGCACCCCTCATACTCTACTAATAATGACTTGGCGAGCTTTATTCTTTTTCAAAATAGGCCTTCAATGAGGCAGCCCTTCTCAGTTCGCCTGAAGGGTCTAGCTGAGGACACTGGAGTGTCACTCGAACACAGTTTAATGGCTCCTGTAGCATACCCGCCACCGTGGCAGTGGCAGACTATAGACTGCGATGTGTCTTTCCTAGAGGTTACAAAACATGCACCTATTGCCCATATCCGAACACACTTTCTGGAACTTCAACGCAAATACACACGTCCTGAGTTCTTCACAGATGCCTCCAAGGCTAACTCATCTGTGTCCTACGCTGCTGTCGGCCCATCCTTTTCGGATGCTGGCCCTCTACATCCACGCACAAGTATCTTCACAGCGGAAGCTTACGCGATACTGGTGGCAGCTAAACACATCAAACAATTACAAATACAAAAAGCAGTAATTTATACAGACTCCCTCAGTGTGGTAACGGCTCTGCACAGTCTTAAAAAACAAAAAAACCCAGTCCTTGTCTCACTTTACTCCATTTTGTGCACACTCTACACACACAAACAACATGTTGTAGTGTGCTGGGTGCCAGGGCACCGTGAGATCCAAGGCAACGTGAGGGCGGATAAGCTCGCTGCATCCGTCCATAAGAGCACCGCCATTACATCTATATCAATCCCGGCCCTTGATCTTAAGCCATCTCTCAAACGAAACCTCAGGGACTACTGGCAGAGCAAGTGGGATACACACACACAAAACAAACTACACGTTATCATGCCACACCTTGGCCATTGGCCACCAGTATCAAATTCACGTCTAACAGAGGTAACACTAACAAGACTCAGGATAGGACACACATACACGACACACACACATCTTTTATCCGGTGGTGATCCACCACTGTGTGATAAATGTGGTGAGGCATTAACAGTTCTTCACGTTTTAATTCAATGTAAACATTTAGACAGTCTAAGAAGACACCACTTCCCACTATCCTACCGACAACATATACCTTTACACCCTGCAATGTTCGTCGGTAGGGAACCGCTTTTTAGTCACAAATCACTATTAGCGTTTTTAAAGGAAATTCATAATTTTCATATCATATACCCGGGCATACCGTAGCACGACCTCTCTTGAGAGGTTTTTGCTGCGGTGGCTACACAGGAAAGCACATGCCCCACGGCCCTTGGACGCAAGGTATGAACGAGTGAGGCACTTGTGCTAATGCCACACATATCCACCATCGTCTTATTATCACCAACTTTTGTCATCATTCACACCACACACATCTTTCACGGCATGGTCATCATTTTATTACTCGTATGTTCTTACCCGCCTTATTGCGAGGAATTTTATGGCCCTTATACAGCCGCTTATCACAATCATTGTCCATATTTTTAGTAAGATGAAATGGCGCTCTTTGGCCAACAAATGGCCCTTGCGCCAAAAACACCATATATCATCAATAATTTTTGCTTAAGTAGTTGCCACAAGGGACGCAAGGTCGTCAACATTATTATTAATACTTTGACAGTTCACAAGAAGCAGCGGTATGCGCCCGCCCGTGTTTGAAGTATCGATTCTCCCAGTTCTGCGATGACTGACGTCACGTCAGTCGGCTTCTTGTGATCGCGCATGTGTATGCAGTGGGACAGGTTTGTTCATTTTACTGTCCCACACGAACGTATGATAAGCTTGATAACAAGCTTATCATAGTTAGGGCGCACTCGGCATCCCTTGCTATCTCTCTTTTCTCTGGCATAATTCCAAAGAAGCCGTCGTTTCTCGCGAACAGCATGACTGAAGTCTTCGGATACACTAAAATAGGTGTTCTTAAATTTGTAAGCATTACGCATAACACTTTCCCTGGCTTTCCACCCCGAGAAGGTTGCGACGATAGACCTAATGTGCCCCTCTGTGAAGGCCCCCAGCCGGTGAGCTCTTTCTATCGGAATGTTACTAAGCTTGACCACGTTACTGCAAATCTCTTAAACCAGGCTCTCAGATTTTTCCCATGTTTCTTTGCGCTCAGTGTCTGGCACACCAAAGAAAACTAAGTTTAACCTGCGGCTCCTGTTTTCGAGATCCTCAAGCTTACCCTCTATCTTTCTTTCGGATATTTCAACAATCTTAATGCGCTCCTAGATTACATTTGATTTTGCTATCACGCTGTCTATTTTCTGTTCTAGGTCGGCTTGCTTCGCCACTGTTTCTGCAAGTTTAGTAAGCATGGTTTTCTGACTACATTGTCAATCCAAAAGGATCTTCTCAATGTTAGCCATCTGCTCTTATTCGGTTGAGTTCATAGGGCCTGGGTTTAGCTCTACATCCCCTGAGAGTAGCAATAGAGCCTCCCCTAACAAAGAAAAATCATTGCAGATTAGCACCCAAACAGAGTCAACCAAGTAATTGGTTGACTCTGTTTTAGCACCCAAACAGGTTGTCTCTGGTTAGCACCCAAACAGAGTCAACCAAGTCAACCAACAGTGTCATTGAACAAGCACAACTTCTGTCTATCAATGGGGCACGACACTCTTACAAGCATCACATTACTCGCGCGATAACATTTTGCGTATGTATGTAAGTATGTACAATATCAGTGGGAAAGTAAATAGCCAAGGAACAAGACACGGCGAAATTGCAATGTGTTGAATACATAGGACGCCACGAATATTATAGACAGCCATTGCCTTGTCGGCAATTTTCCAACAGTGATGCATGCATTGTATACAAAGATAGTTGTCGCTGCTCTTGACTGTCTATGCCATGATTTCATGAACAGAGACAATATAGCAGCAATGAAAAACTGGCTCATCCTCTAAGGTACAGCTTGATTTGACAAAGCTTCAAAGGTTCAAAACAAGAACTTGCTTTTACCAAAACAGAAAAACCTGCCGATATCTGTGTAGCAAAACATGTTGCACATCAAAAGAAGCTCAACAGTTTAAAGCAACTGAACCTAATGATTGCTGCCTGACACGCGTTCAGTGGAAAGCGGCTCAATAAATGTGGCCCATTGATTACATAAAAAACAGGCCTTTGAAAGTTAAGGTTCCCGACAGCTGGTCTGAAAAAGCGAAACACGATCAGTGGAGCAACTGCTCAGCGTAATCCGCGCAAAACAGTGACCTCCCAGCCACAACCAAGTGAGAAATATTGATCACGAAATGAATACCTAAGTCATGCAACAATTTTCTGTTCAGTTTATTACTAAGTTGTTGTCCTTTTGTCCATTGGATGATTAAACTGCCTTGACACAATTATTAATGTTCCCTCAGTCCAAATTTAAATAATTTGAATCTAGAGGTGAGCTCAAGTTATCTTTAAATTGTTATGCGCTGCTCTGCATAACTGTCTAGCATTATTCATTTGTGCATTTATTGCATTGTGCGTGCCACTAATTTTAGCATTTCTACTTTTTTGGATTTACAGTGAATGCAGCTTCCAAGTTGATACTTTGTAGCGAGTGGTTGTGCATATCTTTGGAAAAGTGTCAAAGTGCTCTCAGTTGTTTGCGGAAGTCGTGAGGAAGAAAGTTTGATTTTTCGAAGGTATTCAGAATGAGTATTATAACCGGATACCCTATTTCTCACAAAAACATACCGCTATAAATATCAACTACGGATACACATGCAATCATTATTATTGGCACAGGAACAGCAGCGCCGAAAATACAATCTTTTAGAGTAGAATGACAAATTGACACCAACCTGCATCACCGTCAGAGAAGCAACTAACAGCCATACCGCCACAACAGTTCACATGCCCAGTGGAGTTCACATATGCAAACAGAGCAGCACGATGAAGTTGCCAGTATTTGCTTGAGACTTTGCCAATGTGGTTTGACTTGAGTGAACAAGCTCGCCAAGTAAGGGTACGTCCAAGAGGGGTACACTGTCGACGATGCTGGCAAACAGCAATTGCAGGGTGATGGCTGTGACGACCGTGGAATAAGCCATGATGCGAGGCAATAGGTTGGCAATGAGGGCCTGCATTCTGAAGAGGAAGTGATTAGACCCATTCTAGTAGCTTATCAAGCAAAGAAAATATATAAATGGGAACACTTCTCTAAAGAAATATAGAGGATCGGCTGACAAAATCTGTCTCCATCATCCTATGAAAGCTGTGCCAGGACTGACAGAAAGCTATGTAACAATCCAGCAGTGAAAAAAAAAGCAGTGAAGAAACTTAGACAGTGCAGAGATGAAATTTGTGAATCTTTATTGAGCTGAATGATTGGCTCCTTACTCATTAAAAGTGGCAAAGAATCAACATTTCGAGCTTATTTACTATTTATTTCAGTTCTTCAGCTCAAACGTATTCAATCTACCTAGTTATTTTCAGGGTGGCAATTGTCGTTGAGATAATTATTATAAATGATGCACAAAGAAAATTGTAGTAGTTTGAAATTGCCATATAATATGGTGCTTACCAAACAGATGGCACTCTTAGCGTAGTATTCCTTTCCGTCACTCCTCATCAGCTGCATTGGTGGCAAAGTAAAATGAAATTCTGCTGCTCATTTTCTCCTTCCCGCACGTGCATATGTGCCTAAAAAAATAAAAAAAATCATTCAAAACATTGAAATAAAGTTATAAGCATGTGTTTTAGTACACCACAGTATGCAGCAGAGTTATAATTAAGGAGCAGATGCGAAAATGTTCCAAAAAACAGACAAGTTCATGATTAACAATATAGACTTCCGCCTAACACAGCAAAATATAGCAAAAAACATAGATGTTTCACCAAATATGCAGCTGGCATCCTACGTATGCCCTGGCACCAAAGGAGCGGATGTTACACAGTTTGCTGCTTGTCTCGTATGTCGCTTAGTTTGTGGCCGCGTTTTTTTTTTTCGTGCCAACTTGTCACACCAATGAATCACGACTCGGTAAGATTTCTCTTGCCCCTCTTTTGTTCCCAAGCTAGCGTTGTCTTATTACTGAAGTCGAATGCATGTCCCTTCGTCGAGCAGTGTTTGACGAGTTTTGTCTTTTAATGCGTGGCATGGACGGCTTTCGCAATGTTTCCTTCGTGCTGTTCGAGCCCTGTTGGTCGCTTCAAGCATATTTCACTCATGCATGTGGTGTCGCATACATCACAAATCAGCACATGCAGTCATATAGATGGAAAACGTGGTTGGTGAATCGTAATGAAGCCATCATCTGAACAGGTTTATCAATGACATCCAGAAACACATGCAAAAGGCAACAAGAAGTGTGCCGCGAGAAAACACAAAACCCATTGTTTCTGTACCTTTTGTTGAAAGTTTTTCAGACTCTCTTCGAATAGCACTTTCTCCACAGGAAATTAAAAAATTTTCAAGCCTCATTGAACCTTGGCAAACGTGCTCTCCAAGCCCAAAGACAGCACACCCCTGCGAATTATCAAAACAAGGTTGTTTACAAGTTCCTGTGTGGTGGCTGCGACAACACTTATACTGAAAAACTTAGCAGGAAGTCGTCAACAAATTTTATTGAACACAAAGGGGACATCACAAAAACCACGCATTTTCAGACAAAACTCATCAAACACTGCTTGAAAATGGGGCATGCATTCGACTTTCGTAATTCAATGACGCTGGCTCAGGAACAAAAGAAAGGGAAGAGAAAGCTTCTCGAGTTGTGGTTCGACCGTCGTGCTGAGCCAGCGTGCAACAACAATCACGGCCTCCATCCGGATGAGTAGACACATACGAGACAATCAGTGAGTTCGGTCACCTCCGCACATTTGGTGCCAGTGCACACTGAGGATGCCACCCACCAAGGAGGCGAAATGTCTGAGTATATTTGCTATATTTTGTTATGTAAAGTCGGAGTACATATGATAATCACTAAGGAGCAGAGTTTTATTTCCATGTTAGTTTGGGATATGTTCAAATATTTCCAGAAAAAAAATCGTTTATTCAAACAAAAACAAATATTTGTAGACTTGCTTTTTATCTTTGCGTACCTCATTCCCTTCTGAGGAAAAATGATCATTGCTACTCAGCATTCATGACATGCGTTGACTACCAAAAATCTACCATACCACAATTTTTCTATTGCCAGTGAACTGTTTCTCTTGGAAATTGCTATGTATGCGTCTTTTCTATTAGGCTACACCACCTGTATTAATTCAATAAGTGCAACAGTTGGCTACCAAATTTTTGGTTAGTAGTTAGCTCAATGAGTGCTGCTCACTCTATCCGATTGCTCCTTCTAAATTGAAAGCATCAAAACAACCCTCATCTAATTTTATGCATTTTAAAGCATCAAAACAAACTTGATCCAATTTCATGCATTTGCCTTAGCTGAAATTTCTTCAATTTTTTTAGAATAGGACAAGCTTAGTTTTTTGCTCCACACTTTGTCTAATGAAATTAAAAGTTTATGTACTTTTTCGTCATTAAGACACTGTATCAATGGCTTCGCAAAAGCATTCCCTTGAATATCATGTTAAGCTGCAAATTCACAACAAAACATGGCTAACTCACTTAAAATGCCTAGCCTTCATTTTACTGATATACCTTTTGTTAACAACACTTTGCCTCGTGCAAAGCAACGAATGCCTGCATTTTACGACAATTCGTTTACAACATACCATCTTTCTGACACTCCAATTACTCTAATATGCATCACTCCCTAATGCCTTTATCAGACATTAAAGCACACTGAACAAAAAGAGGAAAAAAAATGAAAGCAAAATTCTATTTGATAGCAGCTTCTGTTCTGATAAACCATTTACTTTCAGTGTTTCTCAAGATCTGCCTGCGTTTTTGAAACATTGCTAGCAGGCCGCAGCTGCACACCAGTCTTTATGAGGCAGCACTTTGATGGGCATGATGCCAGTCGTTCCTGAGGCATGATGTCAGACGTCCTGTCCTGCTACTTCCCTTTCTCCACTTCTGCTTTACATCGTGAATTTTTCCTTCAACAGAAGTGCTAAGATGGCCCCCTTTTCGGGGCTTTACTCTCCAGCCGGTAGCATTATTCACTGCTGGTGCTATTTATATTCATTCTAGAAACCCTACAGGGGGAATGTAGTGAGTTGAGAGACACGAGCGATAGCTGGCGAGGTTTGCGAACCCGTTTCATGAAACGGTAAATGTGACCTCTTCTACTTGATCACGTGGCCACTAGATGTGACAGTTTGTAAAAAAACACCAGAGCAGATGACACGTGCTCCCACGTTCCCTTTAACAGTGGACCCCTCTGCACATATACTGTGGGTGTTGCACATGGGCTGCTTGATACTTATGTCGCTACATACAGAAGCTATCCGGAAAACCATCTTTTACTACTTCCTGGCTATCATTACACAAAGCCCCTTTTTCATGCCTTGCATTGAGCGAAAAATGATGATTTCATGGGCATGAACGGCGGAAAGTATTTGCCAGCCAAAACATTACTAGCCCTATGCATCGCAAAACAGATGTATTGGTTGCCACTTTTTTTCTTTCTCACATAGCTTTTTGAAGCCTTGAAAATATGAATGGGGAGCAGAGTTACATCGGTCATGATGTGGTGCAAGCGTGGTGAGTCGACAGAGGGAAAGATGAGGTCAAGCAGCGCAACGTTCATACTTAGAGAGCAGTCTCACACTTACATACACGAATGCAGTGCTCAGATTTAGTGAAACATATGAGAGTCAATTCTTTCAGCTATAAGACGAGCTCCGCTCACACCGCAAATAATATGTAAAACAGATGCAACTCGCACCCGCTGAACTTTGAAGAACGAATTTATTGATATCATATTCACGCAGATTTCTAATCTAAAAAGTGGGTATTTATTTTATAAGCCTTAGGCAGTATTAAATTCAGTGTGAAAAGTTAATAATATTTGCATACTCCTACAAAATAAACAGCACAGTAGACATGGTCGGGAATGTTTAGAGGCCTTATCAAGTGCGAAAAGTGCCTGTCGGTGTCTACACAAGTGCTAAATAAAATCATTGGTCGACATCGTAGATCATCAAAATTTTAGAAATCATGCCGTCATCAAGTGACATCGCCGCTTGGTCACAACTTGAAAGATCACCAAGAAAGTGACAAACCGCATGAGGTGCACAAAGTTTTTGGCGAGAGAATACAGTCGACCGAGAAGCACAAAAGAATGGCTGCTTCAACAAATCCTCCAAGACAAACGCATATGGGATCTTGGGAGTCTTTTTGGGACAGAAATTTCACACCGTACCTGTGCACTTACTGGGCTTTCACGATTGCGATGGTAGACCTGTCAAAGTCTGATCACTTTGTGCACATGGTACTGCAGATATTTTCATTCCAGTTTTAGAACAGCAGCACAGTGGTGTGGTACACAAAGTGATCACGCGAAACTATTGCGTAATTAGTGCTCACCTATGTGAGTACTCATAGCACTAGCATGGGATATGGTTATCACGTAAACTCACGCCCAGTTCAAACTTCGAAAGACGTCAAGACACTTGGCGTTTGTTTTGTTGCGCGTGGCTGGGAACGCTATCAAACTCTCGCAGCCATCCGCGCTTTTTGCTGCAGTCAGGGAAATTCGGCTCATTAACTCGCAGTTTTCAATACAGTTACTGCGCACATGCAAGTTTGTTTTTCACCAACTTGCCCGCAAACTCCACAAACTTCTCAGTGGGCCCTTTTCAAGTCTCTAAAGGCCTTCTATGAAGGTCACCGAAATCGAAACTGAGGGTACGTAGCCTCTGAAGTTATTCGCCACGCATTAGTAAAAAAAATCTCAGGGGCTTAGTATTATTCAGGAATGATTTGCAGACGATTCAAGCTACCTCTCTGTTAGCAATTGTCGCCACTCTGTGCAACGTTTATAGAGGCTGCTTGGCCTTGTAACCTCCCCTCCTTTCCCCAAGATAAAAAAAAAACACGACACGCGTCATGTTGCCACCCCTTCACATGTGCACCTTATTCACTCGAAAAAGATCAATTGTTATACTACCCTTCAGCCAGTGTCACGTGGAACACACACTGCCAAACCTTCCTCACGTCCCCGCAAGACCACCAGTTAATTTCCTGCAAGTCTTAAAAATAGAAGGCAAGGTCAAGTTCTCTGTGTACTTCAGAAACGCTTCTGCAGTCCCCTCGCTACAAAGGCGAGCAGCCAAGCAGGTGCTGGAATCCTCGGTGTAATAGACCTCTACCGGGGTACGTCACAGCGTGACGTCACCAGTGCACGTGCAAGGCGGTAGTTGGCAAAACACTCCGGCTTGTGGCTGAGTGGGGTGCAGCAACACCTCCTAAAAATTCTTCAGGCCTGCGCCCTCCGCCGTGACGTCACCACCAGCCGTCCTACGAGTCCAATACCTCCTGACCGGTTCCGTCGCGCATTCCCGAATTTCCACTTGCTGCAGTGGTGACGGCCGTGCTGCACGTGTTTTTTTCGCGAGTCTGCCGAGCCATTTTCTTTGCGTTGTGTGCAGTGAATTTTACTGCCGGAATTTTATTGCACGAAGCTTCTGACATGCCCAATAAGTGTTGTGTGCCGGCATGTTCAAGTAATTACAAGACCGGGAAGAAAGTTCAAGTATTTTCATTCCCCAAGGATGAAGTGCTAAGGAAGAAGTGGCTCAGTGCTATCCCAAAAAAGGATTTCTTCCCTACGGAAAACAACAAGGTAAGAGCAAACTGGATGTCACCATTGCATCACACTGATGGTGAAATTATACTCATTGTAACTGTTCGCGAAGTGCTTGTGCAATGTTTAGACGCATTCCGAGGTTCGCTGACACTCTGCGACTTCAATTGGTATGCAGGTATGCGCATTGCATTTCACCGAGTCATGCCTTCAGAACAAGTCGTCCTACACGGATCCTATGACAGGAAGAGTGCTAGAGGTCTCACTGAAAGTACCACGCCTGCGTTCAGGATCAGTGCCCACACTGTTCCCAGGATGTCCTTCGTGCTTGTCGAAGGATGACCCTTCTCCGAGAGAATGCCCGGAATCGAAAAAAATGCGCCGAGAAGCGGCTGACCTCGCTCGTGCCATCGCAGAATCGGAGGCTTCTTATCGTGATGAAGAAACGAAATGCTGTTTTTCCTCGCTTTTTGAGCTTATGGAATGTTTGAAAAGTGCACCTGTGCCAAATGAGTGGATTGTAATTCACCGCACAAACTGTGCCCTGTTTTTAAATATTGTTGATGAGAGCATGCCGATGTTGCGGTCGTCTGTTACTGTTTTCAGCGACCTGAGTATCAGTGTATGTTTTCATGGTACCAAATTAAGACGTATAGGTGATTATGTCGTGCCAGGAAGCATTGGGAATGTGAATGTCCTGTCTGCCATCCTGAGTAGGCTTCAAAGCATCATCGATGAAAAATGCTCCTCAGAAGGTCTTTGTGACGTAGTCGTTAGCCTTCTTGAGCAACTTGAACGAGATGCCATTGACAGCAAGAAACGTATCAGTCGCTTCTTGCGAGAACAGGTGGCGTTGCTTGGAAAACAACGATTGGAGTATTCCTCCGAAAGTATGGTGGTTGCTTGCATATTGCATACCATATCTCCACACGCCTACAAATTTCTCAGGGGTTCAGGTTTTTTTGCCATGCCACATCCCAGTACTTGTCGAAATGTCTGCTCCTCGTTTCACTTGTCACCTGACACTGAGTCAGCCAGTGAAAATTTTCTCGGGTACATAAAACACAGATTTAAACAATTGCAGCCGCATGAAAGTGCCGTGGTTCTCATGGTTGACGAAATTCACATCCAGCCTTTCTTCGATTTTAAAGGTGGAAAAATTTCAGGGGCAGCAGGAAACAGTGAAGAGGCCGCTACTTCTGCTCATGTGTTTATGGTGCAAAGCATGCTGAGTTCTTTTCGCGAGGTGGTGCACATTCTGCCTGCACGAACAATGAATGCTCACTCTCTTCATGCTGTCCTGAAAAATGTAATCATTGGCCTTGAGGAAATTGGTTTTAAAGTTCTTGCAGTAGTTTCAGACAACAACGCAATCAATCGCAAAGCACTTAGTATGTTTTCAGATCCGCCAAAGCCGAGCATCGTTTACCCAAATCCAAAAGACGCAACAAGACCCATGTTTTATGTTGTGGATTCTGTGCACTTGTTGAAATGCATTCGAAACAACTGGATAAATCAAAAGAATTTTGGGACAAACCTATATTTTCCTATGTTTGATCTCTCAAACAACCGTGTCCATCCCGACTGCATACAGCGGGCATCATTCAAAGATCTTCGGGAGCTGCACAAGCTAGAGGCTTCTCAGCTTTTGAAGTACAGCTATCGCCTTTCGTCAAAGGCGCTAAATCCTAACAACTTCGAAAGGCAAAATGGTAAGCTAGTACTACAAATATTCAATGCTTTTGTAGCTGAGGCACTGGATCACCACTGGAACTTTCATGCGTTATGGCATGCCAAAGAAACTGCCAATTTCATCAAGATAGTTCTCCGCTGGTGGAAGATTGTGAACGTTAAAACACCTCACAAAGGCCATCACCACAGAGATGTTTATGAAGAGCCAGTTTCGTGCCTGAATGGTGACCCTAAGCTGGAATTTCTCGATGCGTTTGTCACTTGGTTGGATGTGTGGGAATCCTACAAACACGACAACGGCGTTCTCACGCGAGAAACTCAATCTGCTCTAAGGCATTCCGCCTATGCAATACTTGAATTCACCAAGTACTGCCTTGTCGAGCTTCGTTATAAATATGTCCTGCTCGGCAAGCTGCAGACAGACGGCCTCGAAAACCGATTTGGCCAGTACAGGCAAATGGCTGGTGGTCATTACCACATCAGCATTAGGCAGCTGTACGAGAGTGAAGGCAGGATTTGCCTACAAAATACTCTTCCTATAATGAGCAGTGACGATTTCATTGATGAGGCTATTCCATCGGCAACAGCCACAAATCAACAGGACTTCAGAGTTACTGTCAAACCTGAAGACCTTGACAGCTTAAGCACACGCGTCGCTGTTTTTGCTTATGTTGGAGGCTTTTGCACTAACTCTGTGGTAAAAACGTTGAAGTGCAACTACTGTCAAGAGAACCTTGTTGCTGACAGTTGCGATGCTGAGTGCGATGGTGATGCTAATTCTTTAATAGCAAGTCTCAATCGAGGTGGCTTGAAATTTCCGAACGCGTGTGTTGTGACAGTAGTGATGCACACTGAAGTTGTTGTTGCAAAGTTGCTGCAGAATGAAAAAAATGCCGGGTGCTTTCTGCAGGCACGAAATCACAGATGCATTGTTCAACAGCTTGTGAAGGAGAGCTTGCCAGCATTTGAGGAACTGGTGACTTGTGCGAATGGGCACGAACCAGATTTGGTGATAAATATGTTGATAAAATGTGCGACAAATGTTCTGCTAAATAACTATTGCAAAGAGAGGAATGACGCAGCCGCTGTTGCTAAAGCCGATGCCAAAGCTGTCGCAAAAGCACGGAAATTGAAAACTGTTGCTCCAAAATAAAGTGCTCATGTATCATTTGTAATTTTCATTAGTATGTTCATTTATTTGTGTTTTTGATCATTGCTTCGTGCCCTTGTTTCGTGTGTACATGTTGAATAAACTAACTCTTACTACAGGAAGTTTGCACGTTTGACAAGTTTCTTATAATTAACAATACCCTTTGAAGACATTGAGACGCGAGAGAAAACAATATTGCTGAGATACAACTCGTTCACTGCGAGAGGAGTGCCAGAAGCGGCGCGCTCCCGCAGGACCGGTCGGACGGCGAGTGATGACGTAGCTGACGTCATGTCACGTGAGGCGCAGGCCTGAAGAATTTTAGGAGGTGTTGGGTGCAGTCGCTCGGGGCTTGGGGCAATTTTCTTTTTGAAAGCTTAATCTTTATCTCAGAGTGGGAACATTCGCTGTGGAATGTGTCAGAGAACATCTAGATGTGTGATAAAGTGCGTGATAAAATATTCGCCGCGCTGGCTCGCTGTTTATCTACGAAAAATGAACACACGTGGTGGCCTGTGCGAGGAACTTCGGCATCCTCTTCGAAAATGTGCAGTGTTAAATGTGGCGTATAGTGTGCGTTGAAAGGCATCGGCAATATTGGTTCAACTTTACGGGCGGTGAAACTGTGAATATTGTGCGTGGTGTGTGCAGTGTGAATAATGCGATGCGTCCTGTTTGCGAAAACACTGTTGTTCGTTGTGGGCTGGTATCAGTAAGAGATTGTCGATGAAATTTTACGATCTGACATTGTAGTCAAGATAAAAATACATTCGGCGCAATCATCTGTAAGTGCGTACATCTCAGCGTATACGCGGCGTGCAGAAAAATAAAAGTGTATGATCGCCTGTTGATATATATACAACTACGCATGAGTTATAAGCATGTCGTAGCGTTGTTGCATCTGCATATATGCTTCACCAAGGCTATGACTCGTGATATCGGATACCTGATACGCGTTAATAGCAACAGCGGATATTTTGGCTTCTTATCTACTTTGTACTTTTACGGCTCGATCCTTATGAAATGAAAGTGCACGTTAGAAGTTTGTGTATCAGGCCTAAAGGAGCGATAGGTACGAAAACACGTTATAGGTGTCAAATGGAGCAAGGTAACTGTGCTAGATAATATCATATATTATTAAAGTGTCGGGTTTTAAATCAATTGAATTTTCACTGAGTTATTGAGAAACACCATGGCAGAACTTCACTTCGATTTGCACGAGGATATATTAACCTCAGCCTAACCCATGGCAAGAAGTGTTTTTTTTCCATTCATCTCCGACGAGACTTTTGGCCGATGAGTGATAATCTTATCCGTGACGCCGCGCACAGCAGCTCACAACTATGCTGCCAAAAATGTTGTACCTCGTGTAAAACTTCATTGCACATGCCACGATGGAAATTGAGTAAGTGCACATTCATGTTATGCAAATATTTCCTAAAGTGCCAGTAATCGTGTACGTTCAAAACGTCCGCTTTCAAAAAAGATCAGATTTTTTTTATGGCTGCCATTTAAGTGAGTGAAGCCTGTGCATGCTAGTCGCATCTCTCAGTACTCTAAACAATGTGTCTCCGTTCATCCAACTATGACTAAAAAATTCACACACTATGAGCAGTGACCCTTCCGCGACCCCTTTCTTTCAAAAGTTGTAACTTTAGAACATAGCAATGTAGAAATGTTCGTCAAAAAAATGCAGACACGCAGCTATGCTATGCATAAAGATGCCCCCGGGGGAACTTTCTTGCCAAGCAGCACCTGCTCCGAGAGTGGGTGTAGGGGGCAGGGTGCCCGCAGTGACGTCACATTGTTTACAAACAGGGAGAGGTTTATTGCCAAACCACTTGGTCAGGAATTTGGCGCTCTTTGTTCCCTTCTTCCTTTCAGTCACTCCGTATTTTTTTTCAGCAGCCTCTTGGGGTTACATTGTGTATTGGAGACGTAGCGACAAAATTTACCTACTGGGCTAGACACTGAAGACTCAAATCTGGAAAAATAACCCACACGTGTTTCGGCGGCATAGTCATGTCTAGCGGCATCACTTACACAAACGTCAGAACTGACACGAGACAACTTCATGGTTCTTTTCACAGACGACACCAGCACCAAAAAATGTTTCCAATATTTATTATTTGTCGAATATCTTTTGAGTCAAGTGCTGCTACGCAATGTTAGTGAGCACTGGTTATTACAAAACATGACATAGTCCTGCTAATGTGCAATAATTGTGAATCAGGAATTAAAAGAAAAAAATTGAATTTGCATAAGCCTGGCAAGCAGAAAAATGAGCTAAATTCCCTCTGTCTTACATTTTTCTAATTAACTTATGAGAATTTTCTCTGCATAGAAAGGCTTGCTGCTTCAATATTGAAAATTTCGGATTTTCATCTTGGACAGTTTTTTCACCTCGTCAGTAATGCCTGAACAAGTAGATGCATAAATTTGTGAATTCAAGCAGTTATGCATATTTAGCTATTCGTCAAAACGTGGAACAACTTCGCATAGACATTACGTACATTGTAGCCTGGAAACCGATTCAATATTTTTCTACACAAAAAAAGAAAAAAAGACGTTCACTCAGTAACCTACATTGTTCTGCTCATTTTGATTGAAGCCTACATAATTTTTGATTGCTTTAATGGCTACATTTCTTAATAGAAACCTAGCATAATGCTTTATGAAGAGGCTCAGGAAAGTTCATTTGGTTATGTTGGACAGTTTCGCCACACTTCCATTGCAACGAAGGCTTGTACATCAAAAGCGCTGGTGTTTGCGCGCACTGTTTTTTCACTGTATCGCACTGTATGCTAACGAATCCGCAAACACACTCACTGACGTTCCTTCCAATATTGTCAGCCTCGGCCACCACAACCAGACCCACTCACCCTTCACTTTACGGACCATAAAGCCATCTTGCTCAAAATACCCAAAGCATCTCGTCGATAAACATCGTCTTTCGCGGCATACGTGCGTGCGTGTTCACTCGTGTTCACTCATAACACACATGAATGTCACAATTACAAACCACATTTATCGCAGTTCAACATATAAGCTCCCCGCATGCTACCCAGTGTTCCCGCTCGGGAAACTGGAGTCATTTTTGTTCCTTTTGTGATACTGGGTGGGCGTGCTGACGTATGGGTTATTCATCATGGTCTGTGACAATGCGGTGCTTTACGGTTGGCGTTTGCTTTATCTTGGAGGTAGACGCAAGACAGTCGCTAACTATGCAGTGATTACCGCGTAATTGCTCTTTCTGTGCTCATGACAGCTTCGGATTGACATCGGCTTTTTCGGCTACCGCTGTGTCATTTTTAACGGCTGCAGAAATTGGTGTAATCATCGCACCCGCTTCATCGTCAATGGGCTCTAAATGAGCGATAGCTGTTTGCTTGGCCAAATGTTGGTATGCTGCACTAAAATCGGTGACCAAGAATTCAGTCATCCCACGTTTAAATTGGATTACACCGTGGGCAACGCAGATTCGCTGAGACAAAAACACCGAAAGGTTGGCTTCAGCAATACCACTATTGTGATCTATGCCACCCTTTAGAGTAACGAACATACTGGTTCGTGGCGGAAGTTCGTGGCGGAAGTGATCGACAATCCGAAGCGCAGTCTTCTGTAGATCTGTATCTCTAGGCTTCGGAGCACAGTCGTCAGCAATTTTTACGATCCAGTCTACAAGATCTATAACAGCGCCGTGCTCGCGAGGGAAATCCATGCCAAAGATAACTTTCAGGGAGCAATCGGGAAGCACAACGGAAGAAGTAATGAACGTTGACTCACAGATTTGCAGCCTTGAGGTGCATCTCCCGATAGGTGTCAAGAGATGGCCACCTGCTGCCCGAAGGTTTGGTCCATGCCCCAAGGAGTCGTAACCTTCCAGAGTTATTTAAGTTGCTCATTTCTTGAAATTAGAATGGTGTTTTTCAGAGTTTATTATTGCTTTTTGTAGAAATTGTGCACCTATTTATTGCAGTTTGTATATTACTAATCCCCAATTATGTGAAAAATTGGCATTTGCTACTTCAGTTTTCCCACATTGCTGCAAAATCAGATTCAGTGGTATGTAAAGACGAGAATATAGGAACACATAGAGTATACTTTAACTGTCACGGAGACGCGCACAAACAGAAGCACAATTATGTTGGAATACTTGAATGCAGGACTCCGTACATTTAACAATGCTAAAAGTTGTGGTAATATACGCGAATGTATACGTGTAATCAATGCACGAATATTTTACGAGGTTGTCAGGGATGGCAGCACACTCCTTTCGAGTGGTGATTCCCGGCCTCTAAAGAAGGGGGTGTATCAACATACCTAGTGGTATTTTGCTGTCGTGCTTAACCACTTGTTAGTATATCATGGTGGTCCTACGCCTAGAGAGCTCTTCGTCACACTAGGTTGCGAAAACTGTCACTGCCTGTCATCCGCGAAGCTCCGGCCACTCGTCGATGGCGATGAAATAGGCGCAGTTTTTAAAGACGATAGTCTTTCTTGGGGACCTTCGACGCAAAAATTTTGGTCTCTCTGTCTGTATGTCTGTCTGTCTGTACCTTTGTCTGTTTGTCCATTGTTAGCGCACAAAGTACTTGAACAGGCGACCACATCCGCAGCCCCCACCATTGTCGCTCAAGCTTGAGCGTTAAAAGCTTGTGAAATTTTCAATTGAAAAGCACTAATTGCGCATGTCTTGGGCACCGTAACAACACGTATATACTCTGCATGTGCGTCTTTTACTAGGAAAGGCATACATAAGTAACTTTAAGGACCGTAGCGCTTATCACGCTGCGCTCACCATGCAACGCTTGCACAAAAAGGCTAGTGTTTTTAATGCTTTGCTAAGACGAGACGGTGGTGGCACCTACCCGTCGCCTTACGTTCTACACCTTATCACCTCTGAGATGGGTGCGAAAACCCGTCTCAGAGCCACGCGCTTCGTTTCCAAGAAAACTGCCCGATAGCGCTCACGTCTCCCGTGTGACGTGTTTTGATGCGCTCGTTCGCCTCCGCTGCACGCTCATGACACTCTAACGCAGCACCTCCAGAATACCATTCACCGTTTTTTTTGCGCAGAACATCAAATAAATGTTTTGTACACTCTTTCCACACGCAACCCTATCGTCTTTCGACGAAATTTCAAGATTAACATGTAGATACGGGGCCAATCTTTTAAGGAACGGTCTGTCGACGCGATGTGTTTCAATATAGTTATTTATGCATTGACGAGAAGGTACGAATTGTAGACAGGCTAGTGCGAAATAAATCAGTTTTGTTGTAGCCTTGAGGAAGACACAATCCCTGACTATGAATTGTTCATTGGAAACTTCCATCTTGCCCTTTCTACATTGTTTTATAATTCTGATGTAGCTATTCAGTCACTTGGCATCGTGCGTACCACTGGAAATTTCATTATTAAGAGTCCAAGAGATCCATCAGCAAGATTCTGTAGAATCACAGGAAAACTAAGGCGGATTTTATATTATCCAGACGGGTCTATCCATGGCGCAGTCATGTCGTGACAACACGCCAGTTCCGTGCCCCCTCCCACTCCCCTTCCAAAAGTTTTCTTGCCATTGCATACTCGACGAAAAAGCCTATTAAAGGGGTGCCCGCTCTCCCCTCCCCCCCAAAAAAAAACAAAAAAACTCGTGCCAATGACGGCTTAGATCGTGCTCAATTGATGAAAGCGAAACAAGGTTACCATGGTCGTTAAAAACTAGCGGAACCAGATGCTTCGCCTTTTGGAGATCAACGCCATAGCGATCTTCTGTTCTAAGTGCATGCTTCAAACACATAGTGCATGAATTCTTTTATAACCAGGTATGAACCTTTTACATAGCCTTAAGAAAACAGGCGCAGTAGCGTGTGTGCGTTTTGCAGTGGGCTACCGGCTTTAAACGACAAAATCAATGTGATATTCACAGAGTTAAGCTTTCAATTGCGTGATTATTATTCCTGCAAAAATATTTCGACATAAACAGGAGCTTTGTTTAACCACGCCAATTCATGGTTGTCTGAATGGTTTTCTGATCTGAACGAGTGACAAACAATTATTGCGCTCCTTTCATTCTGCCTAAGGTGTCTTTTCTTTTTCTGTTTTTTGTCTGGTGGGTGGTTTTGATAAGGAATATAAAGAAATCTCTTTAATTAAGTCATTGATTCTTGGCCGATCCCCCTGAATGGGTACGAGCCATGGCTGTGGAACATCATCATCATTATCATCATAATCATCATCATCCTTATCATCATGTTCAGATGCCTGATTTTCCTGAGTAATACTATGGAATTACCACGCATTATTACTCTATTTCATGTTGCATGGCGAAACATGTATACAGGTCGTGTGTGTTTGTAAAGCTTGTGTCACTTTCACTGCATTTCAGAGCAGAGGAAGTTATTTTCAATGCATTTACAACCACACAATTGGCCGTGCGGTAGAACATCCGCTTGACACTGAAAGGACGCGGGTTCAATTTCCACTCGGATGAGAACGACCCGTGTTTGATTCCCAGTCTGACCTAGGAGCTTTCGGTATTTACTCTATTTGCATCGTTATCAACATTTTGGGTACAAATATGACGATTTTTCGCTCAAAATCATACAACGACACGGAAGCCGAGACCACTGCCTGAATTCCTGCCGAACGAGCTCTTTAACGCTATTGCTTGAAATGGAAGTTGATGGATAAGACAGAAGGGTGAAATATTTTACGGACCGGATTTTATTCATTTTTTATTTATCCGAAGGCACGAAACTCTAGTTGTCACATAGGACATATAGAAGGCGAACGCTATTGTTATTCTCGGTATTCCAGTCCCAATTCGCACTGTTAAAAAAAGCACAATTTATATTCCTAAATGTCTATGCCGCGCTTGTGCGTTGTGTGATTAGATTTTCTGTCACGACAGTGTCAACATATTCAATCGTACCGCGGCAGAAGCAGATGGGAATGAAAAGCGGGCGCTACTGATGCATCACCGAGAATTCTTCGCTCTTGCGGATCACTCTGGAAAACCTTACACTAATACTTTTATTTCGCGGTATCTACGCCCATGACAGAATTGAAAATATTAACGGCAAGTACAAAAGTACCCCTTCTACAAGATATAGCTTAGTAAAGAACATTTGTTAGAATAATGGATGTTAATCGGAGGTTGTTTAGGTTCAATATGACACCGGCTGCCGTGGCGTACGTACAGGCTTACTTCGCTTCCACCTTTACTGTAATGAGCGAGGGTACCGAAAAAGGCTATTGCGTTTGTGAACGTAGGACAGAAAACACATGATAAAATAAATGGCAAAACGAACTACCTATGGTGACTTCGACTGTTAGAAAACGGTGGCAGTAACGATGTACATACACGCAGATTTGCCGATTTGAGGCGTCACATATGGCGCGATTGAGGCGGAAATGTTGTAGGCCCGTGTGCTTATATTCCGGTGAACGTTAATGGACCTCACGTGGTCAACATTTTTGGAGGCCTCCACTACGCCGTCGCTCATAATCTTATGGTGGTTTCGGCTCGTTAAACCCCACATATCAATCATTACCAGATATGGCGCATTGTTGTGATGCCAACATTGGCATCACACCTAGCCAACATTCGCGTAGGTGGAGGAGGAGGTGTTCGCGCTTCTTTCGAAATTTCAAGGTTTCGTATGTGTAGAAACGCACATATACGAATGAACGCATGAGAATAAATAAGATTTGTACAGAGTCAATTTTTATGAAAGGAAATACGGGAGCGCTTGGCCTGTGCCACGGCGGCAAAGTCCCAGTAGATTTTTAGTAAAGTACCGCATTTCTTTTAACCGAGCCGCCGCACCGCGCACACTCCTCTCCCACCTCTTGCCTCTCGGGCCGTGACGAGCATCGCACGTGTCATCAGCATGACATAGAGTTCTTGATAGGAAAGTTGCACGAGCCGGGTTATAGCGCCGGTACCCGCGTGGTGGCTGTTTGCGAGAGGATATAGATTAGGTTTCGGCACTTGGAAGAGGAGAGTTGGACACTTTGGAAAAGATATGGAGCAGAGCGTCGCTACTTTCTCTATATCAAGGGACTTTAAGCCACAGTCTCTTTTCGCGTCATCTCGTGGCGAGCAAAACAACCATTCGTTGCTCATATGGAACGAGCGGCAAGATTGCCACCCACTTCCCATTGAAGGTGATTACGTGAGCGCCGGTAATTGCCTTGAAGGGGGAGGAAGTCGCAATCTTGCCACTGGTTCCACATCAGCACAGACATCTTCTTTTGCTCACCACGAGATGACACGGGAAGAGAATGTGGTTGCTATTGCTCCCGCTTGAACGCGCTGCCAGCAGCCGCCGGACCGCGCAGGCCCCGCGTCGCCATGTTACCTCTCAAAAATTGACACTGTACAGATACCTTTCAGCTTTCCCTCGCTGACTGGTGGAGGTCAGCCGCGACGGCGGCGCGGACCGATGTTCGCATTCAGGTACGGGTACGAGCACACTAGCGAGAAGCGTGCCGCCGTGGCATGACGCGTGTCTTCGCCGCCGAGCGGTGAAAAGCGGCACGCTGGCCACATCTGCGGGAGTCACGTGACAACAGTCTTGAGCGGTCTCGCAGCGGCTCGCGAGATTTTGCGCGCTTTTTCATCGTCTGTTCTGAGCTCTCTGACTTTACGGTGCAATCTTGCGAACAATGGCAGGTGACGACGATCTCCTCGCAACGCTCAACGTTACAGTGATGGCGTGTCCGCTGTTGCTTCAGCGCCATCGCTTTCGAAATGCGCCGCGAAGATATTGGGTCCATCCGCTTTGAAGGTACAGAGATACTGAAGGACAGGCCCACACACTGCTTCCCCGTCTGCGTCCAAGGGATGAAGTCTATATCCGAGAGTAAGTAATTTATATCATTCAGTGTTTAGGGCTGTTAAATATCAGTTGACGGCAAATTTTCAGGTGCCAAGAATGGGCAGTCAAAACGAGGTTTTATGCCTCCAACTTCGTCAGTATAGGCGTAATAATTTGTACATGAATCCGAATCTTTTCAAGGATTGTACAGGTCGCGCATGACATCGCATGGCATTCATGGTCGTGCGCACGAGGGGAAGGGGGCGCGCGGAAAGTCTGCCTCTTTAATTAGCTGCGTTATGGCCACTCAGGTTTCTGATGATAATGGTCGACAGCCAAAAGTCCGTGAATGGGGTGGCGGTCCCATGGCTGATTACTTCCCGTCTTCAAATCAGGAAGGCCATGGGCCGAATAGTCTAACGAGGTCCCTCTAGGTAACTCTGTGTACACCTATGTGCACATTCACTTTTCAATGGCCACCATTGATTACCCGAGTATTGCGTATGGTCAAACATACATAAAAAATAATACTTGAAAACTCGGAATACTTATTCAGAAGCACTACTCCATGTCTTAATGATGCAATGAATTAAGAGCAAATTAATTCATTTAAACACATACAATACAATAAGTTCAAGAGACAATGATTTTTTAAGAATTTAACATGTTCTTATGTGAGAGCTGTCAGGTCCACACTGGCAATTTTTGTGTGCACAGTGACAATATTTGAGCCCCGCCGCGGTGGTCTAGTGGCTAAGGTACTCGGCTGCTGATTCGCAGGGCGCGGGTTCGAATCCCGGCTGCGGTGGCTGCATTTTCGATGGAGGCGGAAATGTTGTAGGCCCGTGTGCTCAGATTTGGGTGCACGTTAAAGAACCCCAGGTGGTCTAAATTTCCGGAGCCCTCCACTACGGCGTCTCTCATAATCATATAGTGTTTTTGGGACGTTAAACCCCACATATCAATCAATCAATGACAATATTTGAATTGAAGAAGGCATTCATCCTAACACTGCCAAATACAGCCCATTTGCTCTTCAAAAAATATGTTCGGTGAGCATGAGGAACGTAGTCTAGCAATTGCTGTGAAAATTGACGAAACATTAGGGAACCGCCACTATTTCCCAATTTAATGTTGCGCCTCCCATCACTGAGAATAAGTGCATACACTGGTGAAGTATGCACAGTGTTAACCGATGCTACTGAAGTGAAGTTGTGTTAGCGGACATTCAATGACTGAACTTACACTGGGGTCCTAGAGTGCTGAGGCATAAGAACTTCTGTAGCTTATTTAAGAACAGGTCTCTAGTTCTTGTCCAAGATCCACTGTAACTTTGCAGATGCCCTTTCAGGCACTGGTCATTCAGGAACAGTGGCTATTCTTTTCTACATATATACTGTATGCAATGTTTGCAATTAGAGTTCCTCCACAATGTCAGAGTTTCCTGGTACTGTTTGTGAAGAACAAGCAGATGGTAATGCACAAGTAGGCAACATCTTGCAGGCTATCCACAAAGAGGGCAGCTTGAGCATTCCTGATAATAGTTCTCTCGACACCTGAAAAGCTTTAATACTGACCTTGATGTCCGAAGAGTAGCAGCTGTAATACTCAAGAGCTTCTAGGTATGTTCATGAATTTTCCATGATGGGTGCTCGCAGAATGGTTGCGTAAGGCAGCTTCTCATAACCTTTTAGCGTACTCCTAAACAAGACGGAGGCCAGAATATGCTTGCTTAACAGTGGGCTAAAATAAAAAATATTTTAAAATCGATTACTAACATCTCAAAGCCTATGCTCTGTCAGGTTACATTCTCGTTGTATGAGCTCGCATGAGAGGGTGTCCTGAGAAGCATGGCCTTGTACTGGCAAAGTAGCGTTCGTAAGAAGACAATTTTCATATAAGAAATCGCTGAATAGGGGTTGTGTGCTCGAGTCAATGTTTTGACCAGCAAACTTGTCTTTTTTAAGGCTAGAATAGAACAGTTTCGTTCTAGCCTTTAGAAAGACAAGTGCACTTGTCAAAATGTCGGCACCAGCATAGTACCTCTGTTTACGGATTTTTTCTATTTTTCCCTTCCTGCCATTTTTATGCATTTAGGCAAAAATGGCCGTAATTTATATTTATATACACCATAAAAACTAAAGAAAAGCCCTCATTAGCCTCTAATTTATGATCCTAAATGAAAGCGGCACGATAGGAGCGCAAGGAACAAAAAAAGCAACACCCTAAAATGCGGTTTCTAGCAATCAGCCTCATTTTTCAGTTTCCTCCGAATGCCACCAAACGTTTGACACATTGCTCAGTCTCGTTGGACCACTGATCGAGAGAAGAGTGACGCCGTTTCGGCTGCCAATTTCTGCACATGAAAGAAGTCATTGTTCCTCAAGGCCATGTAATGTGCTGCAGTTACAAAAATAATTAGAAATAAATTATTCCTCTCAGTCCACTGGAGTGATGCAAGCAATTGCCCACAGCAAGGAGAATGATAAAGTGGTTTTTTGGTAACATTAAAACAGCAGCAAATAAGTGGCTGGCAGTATACTCCTTTGTGAAACGACAACAGGAAATATACACTCAGGTTGCAGTAATGGTAAAATAATTGGAGCTCGGCTTGCAAAGTATTTCATTTTCAAGAGTAGCACGTTGTCACTGGTAGAATTCATTTAAAAATTGTTATATAAATTGCTTGGTGCCCATTCAGGTAAATGACTCTGATGCAGTTACTGCTTTTTGAATATTTAAAAAAATTCAAAATTTAATTTCATTGGTTCTGTGCTGGTACGTAATATGTTTAAAGCAATTGGCCTATTTTAGCACGAAAGTGTGTGTTGTATTGTTGGGAATGCTTCAATAATCTGCAAGCCACAACTCAGCTCCAGCTAGGCATCTGCATAAATTTATGTTTAATAGTCATATTTCATGTTGCATTCCAGTGCTTATCATTGAACAAGCATTTTGTGCCACTGAGTTCATGCATATTGATTTTATTTCTTGTGGCTCTTTTTTGATTGATCTAGGTTGCTGCAGATATGGAGGAATTTCGAAATTTTCCTAATTGTTTTGGAAGCATAGATGGAAAACTTGTCATCATTGAATGCCCAAGGAATACCGGTTCAAGAAACTTAAACTACAAGAAAACTTTCAGTGTTATTTTCTTTGCATTGTTTGATGCACATTACAGGTGAAATTCTTTTTCTTACTGGCTTTTTCAAGCAGTGACAACGAATAGGCAACTTGGTTGATTGTCCTCTCATGGTACTTCTTGACTTAATCATGTGGGCTTAAGATATCATAACAAGCAGGTGGTCACACTCATTCAACATTCTTTTCAATGGTGGTACAGTCACTTACGTTCATGCTAAACTATGGGGTTCCACACTTGCATTATTGCTTACACTCATAGATATTCATAATGATTTCCATTTGTTCAGTTAGACTTTATTAATAGTAATACTGTTATCCCTTCCCTGTCTGTGGTACTCATTACCACTGCCACTGGCACGCCTTAAAACCTGTCGGCAGAAAGCAGTCTTGCTTCTACGAAAACACCATCACTCGCTCTTATTTAGACCTATCAGATGAGTGAGGAGGAAGTGAAATCTGTGTGGTGTGCTGTATAACTATGTCTACTGGATTTTCTTTTTGGTTCTCCCACTGTGTGTTTTTCCCTTTTTAGCGTGAATATGGCAACAATAATGATGAGAAAACGAAACCTTTGGTGAGGAGGCTATGCCTGATTGTAAGACGTGATTAAAGCCCCGCCGCGGTGGTCTAGTGGCTAAGGTACTCGGCTGCTGACCCGCAGGTCGCGTGTTCAAATCCTGGCTGCGGCCGCTGCATTTCAGATGGTGGCGGAAATGTTGTAGGCCCGTGTGCTCAGATTAGGGTGCACGTTAAAGAACCCCAGGTGGTCGAAATTTCCGGAGCCCTCCACTACGGCGTCTCTCATAATCATATAGTGGTTTTGGGACGTTAAACCTCACATATCAATCAATCAAGACGTGATTAAAAGAGAGCAAAGTAGGTACAGACCAGTGTCGGATAACTCAAGTCCAAGTCGAAGGCTTCAAAGTTTTGGTTGCTTGGTGTTTAATCTTCTACACGCCTTGACATCACACAGTCACATACATCTAGCGTTTCACTTACATCAAAGCACTGCGACCACAGCCCTGGTCAAACACATGACTTGTACGTAAACAGCCACATGTAACAAAAAGGTGGATCATTCTGCACAATATTTACGGTATTCATTTGCGGGGTGACCACAAAGCTTAATAAACTTTTCTTGTACAATGTATGCTTATTTTTGGAGGATAATTACATTATGCAAGTTTTTACAGATGGCCAGTACATGTACTACAGCACTCGCTATGGAAAACTAGTCCTTTGCACAAAGGGAACAATATGTGTTTTCATACAGCATTACCTATCACTGTTCTCAAGATTTACATACCTTGACATGGGCCACTATGGAGGCGACGGAGACAGTGGAATTTTTCAAGGTCCTGTTTGCTGGATTGCTTCAACAGAAGACTGTTTGGAGTTCCCCAGCGAGCAAATGTCGGAAGCATAGGACTTATACTCTATGTTTTAGTAGGGGATCAAGCCTTTCCCCTCAAGACTTTCATGATGCAACCCTACCCCCAGCGAGGCAAGTTTCATTTTGCATGTGCAGTTAATTTCGTTCTTGATGCTGGACAATTATACAAACAAAAGAAAAGTCTTATTAAAATTTTACAAAAAGTTAATATTAAAATAGGGTCAACAGTTCATAGACACTACACAAGTGAAACGGGAGTAGTTAGACAATATCTGCCCTACTGAGGCATATAATTACTGTAAACTATGCGGAGAGATAAGAGTGTCAAAGGTTGCGTATAGTTCGGAAGTGTGCAACTATGCATGCCAAAGCAGACTGCAGGAGCTGAGTGTATTTGTTATGTCATTGAGTGGCTCTGCAGAAAGGCCTCCTACATTTGTGGCAATTCTTAATTGGGCTGTATTTAGCAGATGTTGATGGTAGCGCAGTTGACATTGTCAGTGCTTTAGTAATTTTTGAAAAACTGACTTGTGTTCAGCCATTTCAATGATATACGCAACATTTCGACCTTTTAGCTAGTACTTGTAACATAAAAAAACCCATTCTTGAGAAAAAACATGTCGAAGGGGCGGTGCAATCAAATTTCGAAGCTAAAGCAAGCTTTATGTGGATTATCTCTGTATGCTAGGACACTCCACACAAATGGCTGGATATAGCAAACATTCAAAATATATTTCGATTCGCCTCCAAAGTGCACCTAAAGCCCATCACAAATGCCTTCAGAACTGTCATAGCTCTATACAAAGGCCAACAAAAGTTGAGGTGATGTCACACCACATGTGTAGTGAGCTTAGGCGTGTGCAGGTTTCCTCTTAAGGAGGAGGAAAGTTCCATTGCAGTGCACCCCCTCCGTATTATGTCAGTGCATCGGTCTGACTTTGTGCCCCCTTTCTATTCTGTCAACGTGTGAGGCTGTGCTCGCACAACGCCCTTCGTAGGTGACTATGGGAGTGGCTGCCCCCTTACCCCCGTCCCGCCCGCATGCCTATTGTAGCGAGTTGAGTGACCTTCGAGAACCTCCGCCGCATACGTACTGGCAAAGAATCGTCCCAATGCTTTGCCAGTTGGTATGTGGCAGAGTTTCTCGAAAGTTCTCGTTTGTTTTGTAGGTGCTTGTATGACGTGTGTGCGAGAAAGCCAGCGAGAACAGACGATAATCAGCATGACGTGCTTCATAGCCTTGTGTAGCCATAAGACCAAGCTACACAGCCATGTCACATGCTAATTCTGCGCGTAGAAACCGAAACTGAAAAAAAGGTTCACATAAAAATGATAATAATCTATTTAGCGAGTATAATTTAACCTTGATGAGTATATCATGCTTGCTGGAGAGCGAAGAAAGCGCAAGCCACAAAAATGGTGGCAGCAATGCACTTTCTGTGTACTGCTTAACTGCTTGCAATATCGCAGCCAGAATATTACATTACAGGATGACAATATGTATAAAGCTCACGCCGAGTTCTTACATTTAGTGCTTGGTCTACGTACACATACACGCAAAGTTGTTTGCACAAACATAAAGCATCTGCTTTGTACTCCAATACCTGCTGTAATAAGTAATGCTACCTCATTATTTTTCGTTTGATGTTCTTACGTGCATTTCTTGATTGATTGATTGATTCGTGGGGTTTAACGTCCCAAAACCACCATATGATTATGAGAGACGCCGTAGTGGAGGGCTCCGGAAATTTCGACCACCTGGGGTTCTTTAACGTGCACCCAAATCTGAGTACACGGGCCTACAACATTTCCGCCTCCATCGGAAATGCAGCCGCCACAGCCGGGATTTGATCCCGCGACCTGTACGTGCATTTCTTTTTTTACTTGTTTTTTTAGAACTTCAGAAGCACCAGAGCAACCCTGCACAGCATGCAAAGTACCTTTAGAGAGCCACCTTAAATTACAGGCTGAGCCGCGCACGCCGCCTCATCAAAAATGCATTCGGCATTATGTCAAGTCGGTGGTGGATTCTCCGCAGAGCCTTTAGGGCCTCAGAGACCACCACCGAAAACATTATCCGAGCATGCGTCGGGCTGCACAATTTCATGCTCCAGGAGTCGCCACATGCAAGGCTGACATATAATCCATCAGGCTATGTGGACCATGAGGACTGGCAGGGCAGCTGCATGGAAGGAGCTTGGAGGGACGGCGGCGATGACCCCTGTATACTTAGGGAGCCCGCTCCGTCTGGCTGTCACTCCGCTAGGTAAGAATTTGAACACCCTACCCTTTATCATTCATACGTTTGACATTATTATGTGGAATTCATTTTCTCAAAATAAGGCTTTTGCTGAAAGGCATCTTGCTGTCGCAGTCACACACTTTCTTAGATCAAAATTTTAGAAAAGTACTGCCATTAATTTTGTAGCACTCATGTTGTATTTTGCAAATGACAGTTCAGAGCAAATGTCAATTATTCCGTTCACTTTTCTATTGTGTGCACCTACTGTGCAGAGTGGCGATAGATGTCCGGGAGAAGCTCGTCAAATTCTTTATGAATGGACGCCAAGTTCCGTGACAAGAGCACATGGTCACTCGGGCAGGTCAGTGGGTAAACTGAAGCCTGGGTAAAGGCAGATACCCTTTATATCACTTGTTGTTCAAATTGTATCGTCAGTATACATTGTAATGTTCCTACCTAAAAGAACAGGACAGCGTTATAGCCTAGGTATGGAACTGGCGTTCATCTTATTTGCTTTTTTCCCAACTTCGCCCTCCTTTTCTTTCCTGCTCCGGCTCTCGTGCTTTTTCTTCTCCTGTCCAAGGGCTCATACCACTTCACTTAGGACTCATGCCACTTCACTTTTAGGGGTGAAGCTCCTTAGGGCGTGGGCTGTGCGCCCCCTGTAGCCTGTATGTAGCCACCTCTAGTTTAGTTCTTGCAGTGTTCACTAGATGGCGGTACCGTCCCCTGTATGTAGCCACCTCTAGTTTAGTTCTTGCAGTGTTCACTAGATGGCGGTACCGTGTCCTGTATGTAGCCACCTCTCGTTTAGTTCTTGTAGTGTTTACTAGATGGTGTTACTTGTAGCTGATGATGAAAAGATGCAAGATGTTATAAACTAGAAAGCGGTACTTGTAGTTGATGAAAGACGCGAGATCTTATAAAGTAGGAATGATGTCACATATGGCGCGTGTCATTGGTTGAAGGCAATCGTTCGATTTAGTGCGGCGACGTACGCTAGGGGGAGCGATGTAATAAAATTGAGTGGGCAAAATGTACAGAGGATTCATGGTTTACCAGGTTTACCTCCGGAGCTTCGCCCACTCATTATTATTCACTTCGTGGATATGGCGGAATTTTTTCCGGTTTCTTGTAATTACCCCTCCCGGGGTAATATTTGCAGACTTTTCACATTGAAGCATATTCAACCGATCCACGTTCACCAGTGTACCAGACAGTTTTCGAAATTCCATTCTGGGTGGCTGTCTTGGTCACAGAGTAAGGACCATAAAATTTGGCACTGTCATCTCTTATTCTTTTTCTCACTAATATGAGGTCGGTGACTTGAATGTCTGGCATGTCTGCTCGATGCCTCTTGTCGAATTTTTTTTAAATTCATTTTCGGTATATCTCCTCCTGTGATTTGTCTTGCCTCTCCCCAACGATCTTGATGTTTTCTAAGAGTCCCAACTCACGGTCTACCTGCAAAATAGGGGTTTATACTGAAAAAACGTACTGAGACTGCATCCAAAGCCAATTGTATAGGATAGATTATGATGTATCACGGCGGCTTCCAAAGAACTTTTCCATCCACCAGGAAAACTATCGTAAATGTTGATGTGCTGTTTCACTACCGTAGGGCACGTTCTGCTCACCCATTCGCTGTGGGATGGTATGGGGCACAGAACTTGGTCAATATATTGTGATCCCGAGCCCATCTTGCTAGCTTTTCGCTCTTGAACGCATTGCCGTTATCGCATACTATTGACTGCGAAGTCTTGAACATGCCTTTTTCGAGGAAGCCTATGACGCTATTTGCATCTTTTTTTCCTGCTTGTGCCGCGACCATCCTCATGTATTCATCTATGGCCAGAAGAAAAGCTTGCGTTTTATTGACTCCGTCCCGTTTCTTATTTAGTTTGGCAAAATCCAGGTGAACTACTTTGAAAGGCACGTTCGAGTGGCAAGGTAGTATCATAGCATCCATGGGCTGTTTAAACTTGACTTTGTGTACTTGACACACATGGCAGGAATAAACGTACTGACTTACATCTTTCTTCATGTGAGGCCACCAATTTGTTGGAGGTACACCGAAATCCGTTGTGTCCTCCAGATTCTGGGCTATCGTGGTACAAAGTACTCTGGACACAAGTGTTGGTAGGACTTCATGACAACCTTCAGTAAAAACCATTTGTCCGGAGCCTTTCAACAGCTTCACTTCATTGATTTGTTCGAATTTTTCTGTGTTGCTTCGTACCATCAACCTTGATAGAGCATCTGCATCGGGCAAAAGTGGCCCTGATCGATGCGAGTTGGTACAGTCGAATTGCTGCAAGTAATCCACCCATCTAGCAATACGTTCTTTAGTTTGGCTCATATTCAAGAGATTAGTGAGGGCCTGGTGATCGGTGAACAAAGTGAACTTAGTACCTTCCAGGTACAAACGGATGTACTCAGTGGCCTTCAGAACGGCCAGGACTTCCTTTTTCGTAGTAGTGTAGTTAGTTTCAGATGGCTTAAACGTGTAGCTGTAGTAACCTAGTACAAGACGATTTTCTCGGCTGGATGCTTCAATACATTTTTGATACAACACTGCTCCAGTCCCATAATGTGAGGCGTAAGTGTTCAAATCAAAGGACAAAGTGAAGTCTGGTAGGCATAGGACAGAGTCAGAAGAAATTCTGAGCACCAAGTCACGGTAGACTCTCTCACATTCGTCACTCTATTCAAAGAAAACGTCTTTATGCGTTAAACATGCGAGACATCTAGTTTTGACAGCAAAGTCCTTTAAGAAAGTTCAGAAATGTCCTGCTAATCCCAAAAACACACGCAGTGAATAGACGTCATATGATTTCTTCAACTGGGAGATCCCCTCAACGAAGCCTTGTTTCGTGCTTTTGGTGTATCCATCGAAGACTCATTTAACAAACACAACTTTTTGTTGAAAGAATGCACTCTTATTAAATTAACCTTAAGATGTACCAAGCTCAAGGCGTTTCATACCTGAGACAGAGGGTCCTGATGCTAAGCCTTTGTTTTGGAGAAGACTACTGTGTTGTTTATGCACACATTACAGAAAACACCAAGGAATGGCTTTAACGCGTCGTTCATGGCCTTATGGAACCACGCTGGCGAGTTTTTCTAACCGAAAGGAAGCCGCTTATACTCGTAGAGATCGGATGATGTGATAAAAGCTGTGCACATTTATGTTTCTTCGGTTGGTGGGATCTGCCAGAAGCCTTTGCACAAATCGATGCGGGAAAAATGTCAGCAACCACCAGTCTCATATATAATTGTGTCGATCTTCGGCATGGGAAACGGTATGAGTCCTTTCTGACGAGTGAGAACCCTGTAGTTTGTGCATATTCTGAAGGTTCCGTCTTCTTTCAGTGTGATTGTTATGGGAGAAGCAAAGGGTGATACGTATAGTCGTTTGACATCAGCCTCTAGCATCTCCTGTAACTCTTTCGTGAGCCAAGTTTTTCGCTCTCTTGACAAATTGTAAGGTGATTTTCGGATGACACTCTTGTCAGCGAGTTCAAAAGGAACCTTGTATGACTTCATCGCCTGAGGATAGCTTTCTCCGCCTACAAGTTCAGGGCAGGTCGTTGCGGTATCCTCCGCGCACTTGACAACTGGTAGGTTATCTTGTCTACCTTGATATGTCTCGTTCCTTGCTACGGCCTCGACTAGAACCACATCGTCCCAGTATACATTGATCTTTAATTGCGCTCTATTTTTTACCCTGGAACTCAATGTTTACAAAGGTCCACTGATCATACAACGTTACTTCTTTATCATAGCCTTGTAGCTGTAGGTCCCTTCCACTAAGCACACGATATGCATGCATCATTTTGGCATTTATAATAAATACAGATGCATCGCTGTCTACTGAGAGCCATCATCGGCTTGTTTCCTACTTTTACGGGAATGTGAAGTAGGCTAGAGCTGCTTAAATAAATAGTCTCATTTGAAATCATCGGGTGGGACTAATCACCCTCATTTATTAGTTGTTGTTTTTCTGGCAAATCATCCTGAGCTTCATGCCGATATTATTCACTCGATGTCTTGGAACGTGCCAGGTCAAGTTACCGGGCTACTTGCGAGGTGGCTCGGTTTTCGCTGATCGCGGCTTGACCAGCCCACTTTACTCTGACTGAAACAGCTGCTCTAACTAGCGGATATGCTCGTTTGTGAAGTTGATGGTATATTCTGAAGGTACTCCAGGGGGTCATATAGAGTTCTTGATGACCGAATTTGCACCTGATTCAAGACTTCAGTGTCTAATTCATGCTTTAATAAGGCCACTACGGCCACAGATGGAAGCAAAGGCTCACCTAGCTTTAAATGATGGCGTTTCTCAAAGAAGTACTCGACAAGGAAGCTTTGCTTGAACTTGAAATTAAGTGCTGTACTCCATCTATGAATTGGGTTGCTTCCGAACGCAGTCAAAAGTTTCTTCTTCCACTGACTTCAAGAGTCGTCACTGTCTTCTTGAATGCATAAATCATACCACTTGAGTGCAACACCTTACAAGTAAACACGCAGGTTAGTGATTTTATCCTCATCAGAGAGCCACCTGTTTTTTGAGCGGCATATTCGTATAACTCAAGCCAACTTTCTGAACTTGAAGACGTACCGTCGAAGGCATCCGGCTCTACAAATTTAGGCACCAGTTTCTCACCATTCAGAGAGCTTATAAAGCATGTCATTATTTTTTTCTGTTGCATAATCTGTTCATGTTGCAGCTGAAGAGCTTTCAAAACGAGGCTCACCTCTTTTGTCGAAGACCGTGATCCTGAGTCTCTTCGACGCGCTGGTTCAAGAACTTGGTTTTAGAAGGTCGCCACATGCAAGTTCACTTTAACAGCACCTTTCCGTCGTAATTCAGCAGTGTCCACGGCTGCCTTTCCCACAACCAGGTTTACGCGTTCTTCCGAGCAGAGATCGTGAGGTAGGTCCACCGTGGCTTCATCTTGAAGTTGGTACTTCGAAAAGATGATCGTGCGCGTGGAGGTCTCATCAACGAAGAACGTCACCCACATGTTGGCTTCGATGGCCGGCTGCGCCAAAATACTGTAGTGTTTCAACTTAAAAGAATGGAGCAGCATTATAGCCTCAGTAGGTACTGGCGTCCATCATTCACAACTTCATCCTATTGTTCTTTCCTGCCCCAACTTTCGTGCTTCTTCTTCTCCTGTCCCAAGGCTCATACCGCTTTATATATATGTACCTGTTTTTCTTAGCTAGGATCCTTCTTTCGTTCTTTTTTGTTATGTTGTATGTCACCATACATATGCTTGTTTTTCCAAATAAAATATATTTCTGAGTCAGCACTGGTACTGTGTTTATTCTCGTTGTTCCGTGTGCGCTGTATCAACCAAGAATAACGCGTACCTACTCACTCAAGCTTTCATTCTAATGTAGATGCAGTTGTTTTATTCAAGCAACAGTTCTATTTTAACAATCTGCATGCTATGAGAATCTACAGTGTAGGTTAACTTTGTACACAAATACATGATACTGTGTTTATCATACTATCCTAACAGAGTGTCTGTGCTAATATATCGTAACATAGTATCTTCCAGAGCTAATTCTTATTTGTATGCAACGTGACAGACGTATCCCAAATAAGCATTTGAGAAGTGCCGTTGATGCTGTCTATCCATGCTCTGGCAGCTCATTTTAGTGTTAATCAGGGACTGTTAACCAGGAAATGTCCGGGCTTGACTTTCTATCCACTCACTGCCAGAAAGGCAAGCATGAAACACATTTTCTGCCTGATGGTATCATGTAGCACATGAGATATCTTTTTACAAGCTCACAAGTGACCAATAACCTCTCACGCAGTACCTTAAATAATGAAGTCTGCTATAACTAGACCTTTCCTACCAATTATTGCAACAAGAGAAACTTTAATAAATCACTTTTTATTGTGTAACATGCATAGAACCATTTCAATGATGCAGTAGTGAAGTAGATGTATCAATGGTTCACTCATGTCTGCTGGTACTTTGTTCTTAAACATGTCTTTCTCCGCATCAGTGCGCTGTCAGATTGCTTTGACATGAACATCAGAATGTGCTATATGTAGGTTCATGAGTGCTCCACCGATAGATATAAATGGTACACTTGTGATTACTATGGCTGACCTTCTCTGCTATAAAAAAGTTTTGCACAAGGACTAATTCACGACTCAACTTTGACAAAACATCAATATGTTGAACTTATTTATATGTGAAGGAATCCATACGAACATTGCAATGAAGCACCAATGTGACTGCACAAATACAAAATATTGCACTGAAACACAATTGAAGTCACAGAAATGCAAATTCTGCGCTGAAACATAAATGTGACTGAATAAATACAAAACATTGCACTGAAACACAAATGTAATAAGATACAATGTGAGCTTTTTGTACTTAACATTGACACAAATGGCACACGAAAGGAACAATACAGTATTTGCATTTTACCTCTGATTTGTTTTTTTGTTTACGTCATTTAAGTGCGACTATTTGACCGTCTAAATTCTAAAAGGTCCCTAAAAAAATAAACCCGCATAAATGCGAACCTTGAACTGAAATGCAAATGGGCATACATATCTACAACAAATTGGACACATTTCGAAATTGTATCGAAGTTGATGTTCTATTCGAAGCAGTTCCGAAGCTTGTACTTTTCATAAGTCCCGGGAGGGGGGGGGGGTACAAGCACTCCTAACGAAGCCCGCGACGACACTAGTGCCAGATCTCCCTGTAAATATTACTATGGAACTCTCTAGTAGAATACAACTTGATAAATATGCAGAGGCCTCACCTTGGTGACCAAAGCACAGCAGCTGATCACCTTAACCACTAAAGAAGCAGTCGTTCTCATGCACTTTGCATTTTCCGAAACCGGGTATCCCGGCCATCCAACCCATGTCATCAGTCTAAATTTCACCCCCATCGCTGCAGGCTTGGGGCCTTTGAGGAGTAAATGCTACAGATATCTAAAGCTGTACCTGACTATATTGTCCGGGCTCTGCCTAGGCTTAGTGATCAGCGTACTGCCTGTGCAACAAAAAAGGTCCCCATCGAGGAAATCACTGACAATAAACTCTAAGCGGCTTATAAATAAACAAGCTACACGACTTTTTGGAACGATTTAAAACAAAATACCAAACAAGCAGAGGGACATCTATAAAAACAATATCACAACCTTGAAATGCAAACCTACACCCGCAGTTCTTGTGACACAGACGAAAATGCCCGTGGTTTAAAACACATATGAAAAGGAAGGATCCTCAACAGGAAAAGGCTTCATCACAAATCTAATGAGACAAGGAGCTTCCATCAGCAAAATAAAAAAAGCCCATCGAGGCAAGTATTCACTGACTATAAATTATGAATTGCTTATAAACAAAGTGGGTCACTTCGACAACAATTTTAGGAAACATAGCAAACACTGTGGAAAATAGATACATCATTAAGACGACCTTGAAAATTGAATCTATACTCGTGATTCTTGTAAAAACAGACAAAATTTACCCATGGTTTTCAAAAGAACACAAATCATTATTGCCAATGTGTGATACAATCAAAAACTGGATTCTTCTAGTTTACTCACAGCACTGCATGCAAACCCTAGACAATTCTGGAGTGTCCTTGTAGCCGATGGTCACACACTAAGTTACGCTTATTAATGACGATATTGAACTAATAAGATTTGACCGATGCATAACAGCTACTGATAATTACTTCTTGACTGTTTTCACTGTCACTATCAGCTCTGAATTTGTTCTACTCTTACATCTGAAGACCAAATAAGTGTACATCTTTTATCAAAACTTATACACAAGTTAAAGGGGTACTGACGCCTTTTTTGGGAGGCAAGTTTACTCTACCATACAGATCTCCTGTATACAGACACTGCTGTGAGCGAGTGTCACACTCAGAAAATGTTGATAAAATATTTCTTTTTTATGTTAAACTTGTTTTCTCGTGTCGACTCTACAAACATTGACGCAAGCTTGACGTCGAGCTACAGTACTAATCCTGGGGACTTTACGTAGCGGTGTGGCTAGTTCCGATGATGTCGAGCACCAAAACAAAACAAAAAAGCAAGCTTCCGCGTCACCTTCTCAATCACCTGCTCGCGCCTTCCAGTCACTATCATTCAGCGTACCTGTGAAGCCAGCTAGTGGACTCTAGAATAGGGTATGCACATGCGAACGCAAGATATATGGTTATCAGAGGCCAGAGAAATCGTTTGATTTCGAATTGCTACGACAGCTGCCACAGGTGCAGCATACAGCAGGCGATTGAAGAAGCGATGTGTGGACAAGAATACATCACAAAAACTTATGCCTGGTGGCGCTCCTCGTACCATTCCATGATGCCAGGGTACAGTAGAATCAAAACTAGCTTTTAAAGGCCTGCTGTAATTATTTTCCGGGACGCACTCACGCTTACCGGTACATTTTCTACGATCTTGTGGTAATGGCCTGTCATTTGACACATAAAACAATAGGCAAAAAATTTTGTGTCAGTACCCCTTTAAAAATCGCATCATCAGCTTTTCACCAATCCCGTCAGTGTTTTTAACCCTAATCATTAACAAAAGAAGGAGAGTTGAAGGGCTAGTTTTTTTAACAGATAGTATAGGGGAGACTTTTCATAATAGTTTCAGTTAGGTGTGACAATAAAAGTGGACATAAAGACAAGTTGCTGTCTATAGCAACCGAGCCTGCAAACTTCGAATAAGGCATCTGATGTTCTACCAATTGAGCCTAGGCAGTTGCCCGTCGGGTCATTCACTTTATCAGGTGTATCTCTGCATGTAAACCTGGGATTGCTTGTCAATGCTGCTCGTACCGCGATGGCGACGGCGTGGTTTACAAGCACAGATACATCCAATAAAGAGGACGTAAAAGACGGTATTATGATTTGCTCGACCTAATTGACATTAGGTTGACATGATTTCGATAGAATTGCTATATGATGTGATCAATGATTCATATTTGTACACTTCTCCAAATTTGAAGCAATTCCAGTATCATTAAGATGTACTATGATTTCTATCGAAATCATCCAGACGTTCCATTTCAGCTTCATGTAGGAGCTTGTGAATCTCAAAAAGCGCCTGTGAGCGCTTTCTCTTCGGTAATGCCTTCAGTTTAACAGCTACAAGGCTGCCAGCTATCTCGCACTCATCGGTCTGCAATGCTTCTTTTTCTTTTTTCTTTGCAATTGCTTGAAAGGAGGTGGAGCAGCTGCCAAGCTGCTCTTTTATACTCGCATTGAGGTCCTCATAACTGCGTGTTTTTCTCTTTCTGCAAAACAAATTTACGCTTACCACTAAGTGCCATCAAAATGTTTGCAAAAAGTGTGGAGGGTGTAATTACCGAGATGGTGTAAAATCTGTGGATTTCCCGGTGGGCCTGCAGAAGAAACAAAAACAAAGCACAGAATAGAAAAGCTGTCATGAAGTTCATATGCAAGTCTTGGCAGCTTAGTTTTACATGTTGGCACGGAGAGTGATGCTAAGGAATTTGATTGCTGCCAAGTGAGTGATTATGCCTGTAGAGTATAAGTGTACTAGCAACACAATGTTAACAAAAAACAGACAATTAGGTTGAATTGTGTGACGCAACCATACATTGACAGCAATACTCAAAGCATGTGATTGCCAAGCTGCACTAGGCAGTGCAAGCAGAGCATAGATGACACCTGTCCTACAAAAAATATTGGATGCTGCTCATGCAGGATGACTGAAAAGATATGTCCAAGCTGCTATTCAGTTGTACAATAAAAAAAGAATTAAAATGTGTACTGCAAGTGTATTGTGATCATTTTTCTTGTATGTTATCTATCTCTTCTGACATCACAAACTTGTACTTGCTCAAGCATGATACCTCTAGCTTGAACAAAGCCTAGCAGATTTATTATTCAAAGTTCACATAGGCATTCTTACATTGAAGGCGTGGTAGGTGGCACAGCCGAGCAGTTGCTTCTGTTCGTAGCCTGCGAGGACCTGTAAGAACTGTAAAAATGATACATCAGTGACATCTCGCATACTGCATGAAGTCAATCATGAACTAGTGCAGCATGAAATTGTAATTCTTAGAAAAAAAGAAACAAACATTGCTAAATTTGCAGTGCATAAAGGAGCAGACACTTATCTAACCCATGTCATTAGATATTCATGAAAATAAACATACCGCGACTCATACAGTGACATATTCGAGCATCATTTTCATGAATTAAGAAAAAGTAGATGTATCACTTGCATTTATATGTTACAAAAACATGGTACGTCACAAAGCCTAGTCACGCTACACTGTAGATTTGAACATTCGCTTAGCTGCATGTGGGCGGATGCTCTTATGTGCAGCACAATTACTATTCAAGATTACAGTGTGTTGTTATTATTTCTTCCCACTCTATTCTGAGCTGCTTACAAGGTAAAAGGAGTTAACACTGTGAAAAGTCGCTGTGTTTGAACCTACTAGTGGAACACGTCAGTTATAGTGTATGCCACACAGGTGTATAGATATGCAGGCAACTGCACCGCACAAACGCGAATTTCATTATAGCATTCACTTTCTACTGCTTCCAGCATGCATTTTGCATACAGCTTCCCGTTACAACTGAATGAGATATTATGCTAAACGCGGCACATTGTTTTCCTTATTACCATTCCACGATTAGACACTGACTGGTAGGCTTTCAGTTGCCCTAAAAAACAGGTACCAAAAGAATTTCTAGGCGGTCCCTATAAAGGAGTTCTAGGGCATTTATTTGACGTAAAAGAACATGCTTATAAACTAGTCAATGTTCCTCTCAGCATGTGGACCAAATTTAGCACTTAAACAGCAAAGATTGACAATTATGAGCAAAAGACAGCCACAATTTGCTTGCTGTGCCGTTAGCAAACTATGTTAGAGGTACAACTGTCACAGGCAGATTTTATGATAGCGAAAACAGTCATTGAAACTGAATGCTTGTTTTGATTGGAGATATGAAAAGAGATAAAACTTTAGAAATGTGGCTTACCCTTCAGGGCATTCTTCTTCAAGGCATATCTCTCTAATAAAAAGAAGTTAAAAAATCAGTATGTACCTCTAGTGGAAAAGCATCTGTGCGTGTTGCTTGTTATTTTTTGGCATACAGTGTGGGAGTATGCAGATAACGTTTTTACAAATAAATATTCCAGATTTCTTCACGTCATTCTTTGAAATTGATGAAATGTCACAATGACGTCCTAATATCGCTGCCTGTTCAAGAAGACAGCCGGCACTACGTAGTTGTTAACATTGACCTGTTGAACAATGACCGTTCCTTAAAACTTCAGACAAGTTCAATGAAAGCTATTCTGCGTTTAGGTTAGCAGCACAAAACCTTTGCTTGTGAGCTGTGCCAACAGCACACAGCTTAGAAGACAGAAAGAGCAGTTCTATTTCAATGTGCTTAGATTAGTAGAGAACTGCTTTTGAACACTGAAAAATATAAAAAGCAACTCACAGAGAAGCATAACTGCCGGATTCTTCACACTCATTGGCATTGGCGTAGCTGCATGTTCAGAGCCAAAAAGTTAACATATTTATAGCAACATAAGCCTGGAGACAAAACATGGCCCACCAAGGAAAGAACTTGAGGCACTTACATTCTGTTTAAAATGCCTTGTGCAGTTTGCGGAGCGTCTTGACTGCTGCACAGTAGAGAATGAAGTGTTGCAATGTTGCTTGGCCTTCTGCTGCTAGAGTAGCATGTAAGCTTACACCCAAGCACACAACCCACAATGTCTCTTGCAGACACATAAATATAAAGGCTGTCTTATTATGCAAGAATAGGATATGTATTCATCATAGCAAGAAAGAGTGGATGAAGTTTATATTCACCAATCTTCAGATGTCTATGGCATGTTGGTTACAGGCCTGAAAATGAGCATTTGTTGTATCAGAATTGGCATGCATGATGAATTATAACATTTTTGTTTATTATATTTTCCTTTCATTTAATAAATATGATCAGAACACGAGTATTATAAACAATGTAGTTGGTACATGGGTGACGCAGGCCTGTTCTTCGAAGATGACATTTGCAATGCTGTCCTGACATATTTTGGAGTGAAGCAAGCTGTCTATTTATTGGCAGTAAAACAGATGTGATTCATTTGCATCCCTGTAGAGCTCCACACAGGGACAGAAAAACACTTGGGATCCATTCCTGAACAGCCAGCTGTTACTTCAAAGCAAGCAATCACTATAGCATCTGAGAGGAGGGGGGCGCAACCTCCATCATGTACCTAATATGTGTGCTCGTAACACTCACTCACAATTATGAACTGAGATGTGCTGTGTCTCGCGACAGCTGGCGTGCCGTCGCTGTCATTTTAGGCCTCACCGCATAACCCTACAGTATGAACCGGTCTGTACCACGAATTCATAGCAAAAAGTAGAATCGATAAATTAACGTACAACGCTTAATTTACGTAGAAGCACTTTTCATGGCCTGCGGCGTTTGAAACGCACGGCGGCACTGGCAGTATGCGGTGGTCTTACGATCCGCTGATCTTCTTTACGCAGTTTCTCGGCTTGTTCGGGTGTGCGAATGCCAGTCACCCGGGATCGTTTGTCAGAGGCCTATCTGCGCATGACCACCATTCAAGACAGCATGTGTCTTGCCTGCCGCTACCAACGTCGTTGGATGGACTATCTCACGGATCGTCTACGTCGTTGCTTACAGCGGAGGATGTCAGCTTGCAGGCGGCGCCATCGTGCATCTGGACTACATATAAGCTACCTCCGTTCCTCAAGCTCAGTGGGCACGGCGGCACTGGCAGTATGCGGTGGTCTTACAATCCTCTGATCTTTTTTACGCAGCTTCTCGGCTTGTTCGGGGGTGCGAATGCCAGTCACCCGGGATCGTTTGTCGGAGGCTTATCTGCGCATGACCACCATTCAAGACAGCACGTGTCTTGCCTGCCGCTACCAACGTCGTTGGATGGACTATCTCACGGATCGTCTACGTCGTTGCTTACAGCGGAGGATGTCAGCCTGCAGGCGGCGCCATCGTGCATCTGGACTACATATAAGCTACCTCCGTTCCTCAAGCTCAGTGGGCACGGCGGCACTGGCAGTATGCGGTGGTCTTACAATCCTCTGATCTTTTTTACGCAGCTTCTCGGCTTGTTCGGGGGTGCGAATGCCAGTCACCCGGGATCGTTTGTCGGAGGCTTATCTGCGCATGACCACCATTCAAGACAGCACGTGTCTTGCCTGCCGCTACCAACGTCGTTGGATGGACTATCTCACGGATCGTCTACGTCGTTGCTTACAGCGGAGGATGTCAGCCTGCAGGCGTCGCCATCGTGCATCTGGACAACATATAAGCTACCTCCGTTCCTCAAGCTCAGTGGGCACGGCGGCACTGGCAGTATGCGGTGGTCTTACAATCCGCTGATCTTCTTTACGCAGCTTCTCGGCTTGTTCGGGCGTGCGAATGCCAGTCACCCGGGATTGTTTGTCGGAGGCCTATCTGCGCATGACCACCATTCAAGACAGCACGTGTCTTGCCTGCCGCTACCAACGTCGTTGGATGGACTATCTCACGGATCGTCTACGTCGTTGCTTACAGCGGAGGATGTCAGCCTGCAGGCGGTGCCATCGTGCATCTGGACAACATATAAGCTACCTCCGTTCCTCAAGCTCAGTGGGCACGGCGGCACTGGCAGTATGTGGTGGTCTTACAATCCTCTGATCTTTTTTACGCAGCTTCTCGGCTTGTTCGGGGGTGCGAATGCCAGTCACCCGGGATCGTTTGTCGGAGGCTTATCTGCGCATGACCACCATTCAAGACAGCACGTGTCTTGCCTGCCGCTACCAACGTCGTTGGATGGACTATCTCACGGATCGTCTACGTCGTTGCTTACAGCGGAGGATGTCAGCCTGCAGGCGGTGCCATCGTGCATCTGGACAACATATAAGCTACCTCCGTTCCTCAAGCTCAGTGGGCACGGCGGCACTGGCAGTATGCGGTGGTCTTACAATCCGCTGATCTTCTTTACGCAGCTTCTCGGCTTGTTCGGGGGTGCGAATGCCAGTCACCCGGGATCGTTTGTCGGAGGCTTATCTGCGCATGACCACCATTCAAGACAGCACGTGTCTTGCCTGCCGCTACCAACGTCGTTGGATGGACTATCTCACGGATCGTCTACGTCGTTGCTTACAGCGGAGGATGTCAGCCTGCAGGCGGTGCCATCGTGCATCTGGACAACATATAAGCTACCTCCGTTCCTCAAGCTCAGTGGGCACGGCGGCACTGGCAGTATGCGGTGGTCTTACAATCCTCTGATCTTTTTTACGCAGCTTCTCGGCTTGTTCGGGGGTGCGAATGCCAGTCACCCGGGATCGTTTGTCGGAGGCTTATCTGCGCATGACCACCATTCAAGACAGCACGTGTCTTGCCTGCCGCTACCAACGTCGTTGGATGGACTATCTCACGGATCGTCTACGTCGTTGCTTACAGCGGAGGATGTCAGCCTGCAGGCGGTGCCATCGTGCATCTGGACAACATATAAGCTACCTCCGTTCCTCAAGCTCAGTGGGCACGGCGGCACTGGCAGTATGCGGACCCTTTTTTGCTTGTGCTGCCGTGCCCACAATTGTGTGTCATGATGTGTACCACCACGTCTGTACTAAAGAAATTGTTGTTACTACTCGGTGGAGATATTGAAACAAATCCTGGCCCGGAATTGACGCAAATTTGTAAGCAGCTAGAAGCAATTGCTAGCGATATTAGGAAATAAAAGAGACCGATTGGTCAACATAGAAAGCAAAATGGATACCCTCACGCGACTGGAACAAAAGGTCGAGGCGTACCAGGAACAAGTGGCCTCTATGAGTGCTCAAATCAATAGAATTGATGAATTAAAAAACTACAGCAGGAGATCAAATTTCATTGTTTACGGCATACCTGAGGTTGAAAGAGAGACCAACGAAAGGCTAGAGCACGTAGTGAACAGTGAAATTATTGAGGGCACTCTGGAACTGAATCCGGTTGCATTTGAACGGATTCATCGGTTAGGAAGGCCGGATCCAAACAAGACACGACCTGTAATCTTCAAACTGCTTGACATGAGAGATAAGATCAGTATACTAAAGAACGGTCATAAACTGAAAAATACTAATTTTTCAATTGAAAAGGATTTTTCAAAAAAAGTACGAAATGTACGTAAGAAACTGTGGGAAAGTGCCAAACCGAATCGCGATAAAAAGGAGAAAGTTGCATTAGCATTTACCAAAGTGTACATAAACGACAAAGCCTATGTCTGGGACAGCGATAAAAATGAACGAGTACCACTACAAAAAAAAAAACGACGCCATGAACAGGAGCCGCCCAATGACACGGCTCCATGCATTGGCAATAGGGTCATCACACTAGGCAAGAGTAAACACCAAACGAACCATACCATACCCTTTAACAAACACGGCGCACAAAATAACATAAACATTTGCAAGGAACGACAGCTGCGAATCATCAATTTAAATGCACGAAGTGTCAATAACAAAACAGAACAGTTCGAAATTCTGTTACTTCAACATGACCGTCACATTGCGGTAGTCACTGAAACCTGGTTGCGCAGTGATGTAAATGACGACCACGCTTTCCCCCCTGGTTACAATTTATACCGGAAAGATAGGGAATCTAGGGGGGGGGGCGGGGTTGCCGTTTTGATCAAGAGATCAATAGAAGCCGTCTTTGTTGATAATCCTTTTGGGCTTGAGTGCGCATGTCTAAGATTGTCTTGTTGGGGCTTCAGTTTCATTCTTTATTCTCTTTATAGACCGCCGGATGCCGGAATTGATTATGTTGCCAAATTACGGGATCACATGCTCCAGTTCCAAAATAGCAAAATAATACTGATTGGTGACTTCAACTTCCCAGGAGTCAACTGGGAGCGGTTCTAGACAGACTATGAATCCAACAAACAAATACATATTTTGTTTGATATAATGCTTACTCACGACTTGATCCAATTAGTTAAAGAACCCACTCGTGTCAACGCTACATCCAGTTCTGTACTAGATCTTGTATTCGTTCACCGCGACTTTAGAGAGAGTACAGTAACAGTAGAAAAAGGCTTGTCAGATCATCATCTTGTTTGTACCTCTCTGCCATTGGGTCGGTCTGTCAGTACTGATAAATGTTCATCATGCTCTTTCAAGGATTATTCACAAGCTAACGATGAATGCATAATTGAGCATTTGGAATCTTCCCTTGATGATTTTGACGGGGACGACGTATGCGTCCTTTAGAATAAATTTAAAGAAATGTGCCAACACTGCGTACAAAATTTTGTGCCAAACAAGCGCAAACGAGTCTATAAACACACGCCTTGGGTAACCCGGAAGATAATTCACCTTAAGCGAAGAATAAAACGCTTAAAAAAAGACATGTACAATCGCCCGTTGTAGAAGAGATAAAGAATACTTTGGCACGTGAGGTTCGTGGCTCCAAAGACTATTATTTTAAAACATTGTTGCCTAATTTTATTAAAAATGACCCCAGTAAATTTTGGAATTATATTTCTGAAAAAAAGAAGCCGGTGAAGGAAATTGTAGTGGGTGGTTCTGTTATTTCAGACCCGCAGGCAATTGCTCAGCATTTTAACCAGTACTTTCAAAGTGCATTCTCTGATTCTTGCGCATGTATGTTGGCGCATACCGCAGTGTATCGTCCTAGTGATATTGGCTTTATTTCTTACTCTGGTGTGTTATCTATGCTTTTGAACCTTAATACAAAAAAATCATGTGGTCCCGACAGCATTCCAAACATATTTCTTCGTCGCTATGCTGAGTCACTGGCTAAATTTCTTGTTGTTTTATTTTGTACTTCTTTATTGTATGGTGTTACGACCGGCCCTAGGGAAGCAAGCAAGAGGAGTTTGGGGGAGAACCGGTTCTTGACCGACTGTGTCGTCCACCCCCACCTCCCCATTCAGGCTCCTCCTCTCGCCGGGAGAACTCCGGAATCTGCTGTGCGTTCGTGACCATGTTTGGGCATTTTTTAGGGCGCCTTGACCATATATGGACATCGTGTTAGGTTCTGCCACTCCATGTGTTGTGAGAGGTGTTTCCCCCTCCCTCGTGGCCGAGGTGCCGGGGACACCGTATTGGCTGACGATGCGGACAGTGCACCCAGTGTCGGCAACGCGGCGCTATAAAATGCCGAAGACGTTTTGTATCTCTCTCTCTTCTCTCTTTGGATCAGTTGAACACTTCTCCACATGTAAATAAATCTCTGTCGTTTGTTCGGGCACCTTTTTCTCGCTGAATTGTTGGACGATGGATCCTGCGACGGGGCCAGCTACCGAAAACGAGACCGGCAGGACCCGGAGTCCCAACAATGGCGAGCTCCCCGAAGACTGGAAGATAGCTCTGGTTGTACCTATCTTTAAAAAAGGCGACCGCCTATGTTTTCAAAATTACCGTCCAATATTACTAACATCTTCTTGTTGCAAACTAATGGAACACATTGTCGCCACTCGCATTCTTGAATACTTAAACGACCATAATATTGTAACAGGTTTCCAGCACGGGTTCAGGAAAGGGTACTCCACCGTCACACAGTTAGTTACAGTATTTCATTCGTTTGCACACACCTTAGACAACACCGGTCAAATAGATGCAATATTTCTAGACTTCAGTAAAGCATTCGATAAGGTACCACATGACAAATTAATTCTTAAGATGCGAAATATTGGCCTTCCCGAAATTCTGGTCACATGGGTTGCAAATTACTTGACAAACCGCAAACAACTGGTCATAATAGATGGAATAGGGTCCGGCTATCTTGATGTCACTTCGGGAGTTCCTCAGGGAAGTGTGCTGGGTCCATTGCTTTTCATACTGTATATAAATGATATTGTTAATGAAATTACAACTGGTGTGCAAATTCGGTTGTTCGCGGATGATGCAGTCTTGTTTCGAGATGTTCCATGCTGTGCTGACCAGTGTGAACCTAATACCAATCTTACTAATATACTTGAATGGCGCAAGAACTGGGGAATGGTGCTGAACGCCGACAAAACACTTTATTTTCGCATAACACGAAAGAAAGTCCCGTATGACTATCAATACACACTAGGAACATCGCCATTGAAACAAGTCACCAGTCATAAATACCTCGGTGTCACACTAACCAGCAATCTCTCGTGGAATTTACACATTGACAATACTTGCTCATCTGCCTTTCGTAAGCTATGCTTCTTAAAACACAAACTCAGAAAGTTCCCTTCTAACGTAAAGCTCCTCAGCTACTTTGCTTTTATTAGACCTAAGCTCGAATATGCCTGTATAGTCTGGGACCCCTACACTAATCACAACATCCGTAAAATAGAAAGAATTCAGAGAAAAGCTGTAAGGTTTATTTACTCTAAATACTGACGTACTGATTCTCCCTCACAAATAATGCTTGCTAACAAAATCCCCAGCCTTGAATCCAGGAGAAAGTGCTTCCGTCTTGATTTCCTTTCTTCACTAAGTAAAGGTGCACTGTCCATTGACCCATCTCCGTTTTTGTCACCGTTACAAACAAGACCTACTAGGCACCACAACCCGAATGCTTTCGCCCCATATTTTGCTGCTACTGACACCTTCGAGTACTCTTTTTTTCCGCGTACGATACAAGAGTGGAATGAATTACCCCCTGTATAAGTGCCTTGTTTGCTTGTATTGTTTGTATTTTTGCATTTTACCTTCTTGTGCCCCCCTGCTTGGACCTAACCATGGTCTGCAGTATGTATTAAATAAATTAAATAAATAAATAAATAAACAGCATTCACACGATTGGCGAAAAAAAACGCTCGTCTATGAGTTGTAAATAGTTTTTAGCAGCACTTCTCGTGTCTTTTCTCTTTCGTGTTTTCGTCCTAACGCTGCCCCATTCAATTCATTATCAACTAGCCCACCTTTCCTTATTCTGTAAATAGTTTTCTTTGAGCGACAGCTCGGGAACGTGCACGTCGACCCGGAGGGTAAGTCAGTATTCAGGAGTCTTTCAGCAAAGTCAAGATGGTCGGCAGGCATGCAACACGTATCCTGCGTGCGCTGCAATAAGAAACCGCACGTCATTGATCACTTACTTTTCCGCATAGTGAGGTGTCTGCCTCAGCATGCTGTCAATAATTGAGAACAGGCGCCACCTAATTTTGCCATTATTGCCTGGCGCACCGCTGCGAGTGTTCGCCTCGACTCCCGACACGAGTTTCATCCACCTGTCTCTGATATTTTTCAACTTCGGCATGGCCTGTGTTCGTGCCCAAGTGAGTGAATAAAACATACAATTCATTCGCGCTCAACATGCAATGAGCCACGCAATCGCCACTTACGTGTCAATCCAAACATAGATCCTATACGATCCCGTCTGTTCATTTTTGCTTCCTTATCTTTGTAATCGGGTATCGTTTTGTCGTATAAAAAGGGGTAGAGTCTAATCTCCTCTAAAAAGCGTTCGGTGTCCATGCTACGTGCTTCAAAAAACGACGGCGTGAGAAAAATGACAGCCGAAAAAAAAAAGAAAACAAGCTCCGTGCGTTGCTATGGCGACTACCACGCACGTAGCTGATTGGTGCTTTGCTTGGGCGGCAGCGGCAGAAATAGCGCAAGGAGCGATTGGGTCGGCGGCAGAAATTCCTCGACGCTCGGCGGGAGAAAGAGAAAAAAGCGACGTCTCGCGAGCGGCACGCGGCGCGCGGCAGAGCGCGGCGCCGCTAGTGTGGTCGTACCTTACAAACACACTGGCAGTGCTGCGCTCTCCTGCGCACCCCTCGTGAGACGCCGCTTTTCTCTTTCTTTCGCCGAACCTCGTGGAATTTCTTCCGCCGACCGAAACGCTCGCTGGGCTATTTTCGTCGCTGCCATCGGCTCCCACGCAAGCAAACTACCAATGGGCGCCTGCTTTTCCTCCCTTCCTTCTAATATAGACGGTGCCTCCTCAGCCACGCCTTTTTCTCTTTCCGTCTGTCGCGCAGAAGACAAGCCACACATTCTAGATACAAGAGGAAAACGAAGGAAAAATTGAGACCCGTAACTGTCTGCACCAGCGTGCGACACCTCAACTGTAGCTCACAAGGAATGGAGGTCAGGAGGTATTAAAAGGATAGGATTGAAGGTATAGAGAGAAAGAGAGATGCGCTAGGACACCGAGCGATGAGAGATAGGAAAGATGGAAATACGGTCACAGGAGTCCAAAGACGGAGAACCAATTGCGAGAGCCCTTGTCGGCGACAGGAGATGGCGTATGGCTAATCCAGTCGGCCAGATCTGCGCTGACGTCGTCGTAGGGGACCGGCTGCAGGAGGTGGCGTACGACCAACCCAGTCGGCCAGAGCTGCGCTGTCATCGGAGATCGCGATGGCACAACTGGCCGGCACGGAATTCAGCGAGCGAGAAGACAAGCCGCGAGCCGGCAGCTAGCAGATAGGTGCGCGCGTCTCGACATGTTCATTCTTGTCTTGCTTTTCTCGCGGCATCGCCAATGTGAACAGCGTGCCGCCGGCTGCCGAGCGGAGGCACAGACGAGTGGGACGCCGCCGTAGCATGCTTCCCACCAGTGTGTTCATACCTGAACAGACGGCGAAACGGTAGGCAATCAGAAGCGGAAACGCGACAAATTGTGGCTGCACGTAGCTGCCATAGTAACGACAGATATATCTTACATCGGCTTTTTTGCTGCTGGCTAGCGTTCCGTTCCTTGAATTCTCGGCGCTCGTTACTTTTCTTTAAAAAATGGCAGCATATCCACGGGGTGAATAATAGAGAGTGGGGAGAAGCATCCGTAGACCCATTCGTTCTTACTTCCGTCCGTCCATGCGTCCATCTGTGTAACCGTTCGGGCGTTCATCCGCTTATCTGTGTGTGCGTCTGTTCATGCGTCCGCGCGTACATCCGTGCGTTCGTCCCTGCGTTCGTACACGCATCTGCCCCTGCGTCCATCCATCCATCCGTGAAGCCATCCGTGCGTCCATCCATGCATCTGTCTATGTGTGCGTTCGTCCATCTAATAAACATTCCAAGTTCCACCATCTAGCAACTTTTCATCATGTAGTCCGCATATAGAAGCACCGCCATCCAGCGGACATTCCAAGGACTAAACGAGAGATGGCACACGCACACTTTCTAACAGCTTGCGCTTCGGGTCTACTTCCTACCTTTAACCACCTCAAGTTCATGGTATATACTAATTCACTGTATTCATGGCGCTACGGCCCAACGCTCGCTATACCTTTCTAAAACCAAGGAGGTTACGCCCAGCGAGCATAACGTAGCAACCCTTTCTTGTCAGATAGTGCTCAATGTACATGCCAATGGCTCCTAATGGGGAATAAGAGACAGGAGAATTCGGATTTTAGGTGACGCGCACGCTGCGAATTTTTTTATTGTTCAGCAACGCACAGGAGAAATCTCCCACCGGCACCACCTTGCAGGTCAAAGCGTAAGACATGTTACGTACTACGACAAGGGGCGAATGCGTACCGCTCTAAGGAGCTTCGCCCCTAAAGATGTCGCACTTTGACAGCACTCTTGCCATTCTTGATTGAAAGTGTTGAGAACACGTCGTTAATACAATCGAGAGGCATGCAAGATTTCAGAACTATTTTTGTGAGGGAAACAACACTATTTGAGCCCGTTTTTTTGTTTTCTTTAGTCTACTGTGCTTTCCTGATCCCCATAATATTATCTGAGTTTTTATGTTCCAAAACCGCGAGATGATTTTGATAGACGCCGTAGTGGAGCACTCCGGAAGTTTTGACCATCTGGTGTTCTTTAACGTGCACTGATATTAGGGAGATTCAGAATACCGTTTACAACCGCTGCGGAAGCTGCGGGCGTAGCGGGTGCCATATGAGTTTTAGAATTAGTTTGCCCTGCTGGGAAACCTCAACGGATGATGGCAGCGACACTGCAGCCTCAAATTCAGCGTTTGCGGGCCACATGTGGGCCGTGATTGCCACACGCTATTTCGGATTTACTGCGCGCGGGCCATGAACGCGAACGCCGACTCGCGTTACGACGCATGCGCAGTGGTAGCGACCACACTGCAAGTGCTCTCAGTGCACCATTCTAAAGCTCCTTAATGCACAATTCACGGCCCACTAGCATTTCGCCTCCATCAAAATTCGACCGCCCAAGCTGGAATCCAACCCGGGACGTCTGGTTGAAAAGCCGAGCTTCATAACCACTTCTCCAGTGCGGTGATCTGCTAATAGACATATTTTTATCGGGAATATTAGGCAATGACACACTAGTTTCGTAGCCAAAATGGCACGTAACGCCGTTTAAACAGTGATTCCTATATAAGAAGCTAATTTCAGGCTTGACTACTCATATGTCATCTCTACTGCTGGCTTAGCCGGAACAGATACTCATGTCTGCACTATACAAAAGAATGATTACAGTCTAAGCCAGCTTTGAGGAGCAGTTAGCTCGCTCAAGAAAAGAGGGCTTTCCGGGTTCAACCTCGTGTTGCGTTTTTCTCGCGTTGCTAAAATATTTCAATCTGTCTGCTGCACAGCCTGGGCAACCCAGCAACCCATCAATAGGTCAAAGAAATTCACAGTCATTTAACAGGTTCATGGCTTATATCTTATCACACTCGCTGAAAAAAATACAAAAGGCTTTGACGTTCATGCAGTGATCTCTGACCATGGCAAGGTTGCAACAGATTGCGCCGCTGTAGATAGAACGTGGACATGTAGATCTCGTAAAAGGTGCGTTCAGTCAAGCATCGCAATCTGTTTGCCGCATATGTAATTGATGGTTGCAACAGATTGCGCCGCTGTAGATAGAACGTGGTCATGTAGATCTCGTAAAAGGTGCGTTCAGTCAAGCATCGCAATCTGTTTGCCACATATGTAATTGATGTCGTATATAATATACCGTTGTCATGTGCGAAATCGTATATTGGTCTGAGAGGCGCATGCCTTAACGAAAAGCTCCGCGAACAATGCAGTACATTTAAGGGCCACTGCCTTCACATTTGTCTTCCTATTGTCGCACCTGTGGTTGTACACCTTTGTTCCATTATACGCATGTCATCTTCAAACACCTGGATAAAAGGTCATGTAAAATCATAGAAGCGTTCCACATCAACAAAAACCATGATCGTTGCATCTCCATCCCATCCATCTTTCTACATGACTCTGAAAGAAGTTTACTCGAAAAAGTGTGACAACTATGTGTACTTTGGAAGATACGCACGCCACGTTACTGAATGTATTCCTTCTCCGTTTTTCTAACAAAGATGTCAGTTGCTAGATAAGCGCTTGTCCTGTTTTCAACTTCTTTTGCGTGTCATCTTCAGCGCTGGTTTTTTCGTCATGAAGCTTAACCAACTCGCCCAGCTTCGTGCGCTGCTGCAGTAGCGCTTCCCGCGAAGACGACCATGGTGGCGCCTGAAAGCAACGGTGCTTGACTGGATCACTAAAAACGGGCGAGTAAGCTTAAGACGTGTCATTGATGCAAAATCCCACAAGGCTGCACCCGTTTTTCGCTGCTCGCTCATTGGTGGTGACTGTGGCCTAGTTCCCGCTACGTCGCTTCGAGTGTTTTGCATACTGGCGATGAATTTCTACTCCGCTGTCTTTGCACGTTTTTGTCGATGTACCGGTTGGTCCACTGTTAAAGCGAACACGCGAGCGCGTGGCCTGCGCTCTGGGGCGGCTGCCTACAGCACCATCAGCCAACGTGTTAAGAAAAACACGTTCACTTTTGGCGCCATCCGTTGCCAGGCAAGATAACGATTCATGACTTGCTGACAAGCGCTGCTAGATTACATTCTCTCACCGCTCACTCAACTAGCGGTATTAGGCGATGCCTGCAGCTTGCACAATGCTGGGGCACCAGGTCAAATTTCTTGGCAGTAGACACTGCAGATATCGCCCTTTGTGCGAGCGGAGAGGGAGCGTATTCTAGCAGCACTCGCCTAACGGCCATGACTCGTTATTGTGTTTAACAATAGATGGGGCCGAAAGCGCACGTGCTTTGTTTAACTCTTGATTGATGGTGCTGTATCCAGCTGCCACAGAGTGCAGGCCACGCGCTCGTCTGTTTCCTCTAACTGCGGACCGACCTGTACGTACATATGTGCCCCCATGCAATGAAATCTGTTTGGCCCGTCCTCCACGCTTTGTTTTGACAGATGCAGCTGCGATTCTTGATGATGGATTGTCTTCGCCCCAGCAGGTGACCCATATGATGCAGTTCAACCCACACGAGGATGTGATTGCTACCATTCAGTTCATGCTGGACATGCTGTACATGCTGGTGTGTTTCGTGGTGGTCTCCTTCTCAGCAGCCGCTGTGTGCGAAGCGCATGACGACTCGCTGCCCCAAGTCAACCGCCTGGCCGCTGCGCATTGTATGACGGCGTCAGTCCCGAACCAGGAATTCCTGGAGCAAGCCTTCCTGCTGATGTCGCAGATGCAGACCAGGAACGTGTCCCTGACGGCGTGGAATTTCTACGAGCTCAATCGCGCAGCACTCGTCACCACAGCCGGCGCCGTAGCCACTTACGTTTTGGTAGTCCTTCAGATGGCGCCCTCTTTTCTCGAAGGCACACATCAGTGAATGATTAGTTAGTGCACGATAATGCAGTTTGCTCCGCAAAACAATATCTTGCTGAATTTCTTCAATAGATCATTAAACTCACAGAGAGTGCTTCAGCCATGTTCATTACACTTTCAGCCGTGGAGGTTCACAAAAGTTCAGATGAATGAAATAGTTAGGTGCACTGATAAACTGGTCTATCCAAAGTTAAAACGCTGGGAATAACAAATATTGATCAACGGGATATGCACTCTTTGTAGAGCGCGCCTTTCCATCTCTGTTCCTTGACCTGATCAGTTGGGAAAATTGAGATCGGTGTCATATCTACGTATATACAGAAGTTTGCCTCAAACGTCTTTTGATTGTGAGAAAAGGACACTTAGCGGCATTTTAGGAAAAATATACGCATTTCCTGAGAAACTAAAGCTAAACACAACAGTCACCTGAGATGTAGCGCTCAATGCAGGTTCAGCTGGCATTCCTCGTGCCCTTCTTATCAAGTGCATCCTTAGGCGTGTTATGCGCTCCTTCATTACCCTCGACGCTGGAACAGAGTGGACACGGGATCGGTGCTTCTGTACAAGCACTGAATCGCTTCCCTTTTGCAATGCAGGTTCAGCTGGCATTCCTCGTGCCCTTCTTATCAAGTGCATCCTTAGGCGTGTTATGCGCTCCTTCATTACCCTCGACGCTGGAACATCTAGGCGTCGGCGCGTCTGACGTGGTGATCTTTTCGCCTCGTGATTTCGCGCCCATGCCTACCCTGCCTATTCTTGATGAACTCGTCTTCAAGCAACCCCCCGGATCAACAGCAGCATCAACTTCAACCAAGTGTTTAAGAAGCCAGCGCAGCCCAAACCAATTCAGTGGACACGGGATCGGTGCTTCTGTACAAGCACTGAATCGCTTCCCTTTTGCAATGCAGGTTCAGCTGGCATTCCTCGTGCCCTTCTTATCAAGTGCATCCTTAGGCGTGTTATGCGCTCCTTCATTACCCTCGACGCTGGAACATCTAGGCGTCGGCGCGTCTGACGTGGCGAACTTTTCGCCTCGTGATTTCGCGCCCATGCCTACCCTGCCTATTCTTGATGAACTCGTCTTCAAGCAACCCCCCGGATCGACAGCAGCATCAACTTCAACCAAGTGTTTAAGAAGCCAGCGCAGCCCAAACCAATTCAGTGGACACGGGATCGGTGCTTCTGTACAAGCACTGAATCGCTTCCCTTTTGCAATGCAGGTGTGTGCAAACGTTTCTTTATATGCAAAGAAAAATAACAACCTCTGCTTAATACTGGTCCCGTGTCCACGGGTGTTGTGTGAAGTGTTTTGTGAATGTTTTTTCATACCTTTTTTGCTTCTACGCGCTGGCGATGTTGAGAGCAACCCCGGGCCCCCTGCCAAGCGTTCGGACACGCTCGGTGACATAGCATTCTTACCCGCAGATCCCGCGGAACAGATGAGGGTCATTTTCCAAATGCTCAAAGATGTTCACACCCGCTCACTGGAAAGTTCGAAGGTACAGACCGAATTAGCAGCTGATGTTAAAGCAATTAAATCTGGACAGAAATCCATCGAAACCAAGATCACTGCTATTCAGAACCGGCTTGAAGTACTGGAGGAAAATTATAAAAAACTAGAAGAACTTACCCAGGAAGTTAGTAGCATCCATACTCAGACAGATCAGCTTTCCGCTCAGGTATGCTCATTGCAAACACGCGTGCAGGATCACGATGACAGACTGCGACGCAACAACCTCATTTTCTACGGCATCCCAGATTCTGAAGAGACCTGGGCAATGACAGAGGAAAAAGTTATTTCCACTCTCAATTGCCACCTTTCTTCTCCCCTTTCCTCTGATGCCATTGAACGCGCGCATCGCTTGGGTACCTTCAGCCAGGGCAAATGTCGCCCAATCATAGTTAAATGCCTATCCTATAAAACAAAAGATGCGTTACTTGCGACACATATACACCTAAAGAAACATAACATCACTGTAGCAGAGGATTTTTCACCCACTACACGTGCAGCTCGGAAAAAACTACTTGATTTTGCCAAGAGTCAACCAGGCCCCGTCAAGCATAAACTCAGCTACAACAAGCTGCTTCTGAACCAAAAATGCTACATGTACGACCCAAACAGTGATGCAATCATCAACATTCCAAATCGTAGTACACAAACCATTGCCCCGCCTGCAACTTCCAAGCCCTAGGAAAGCGCGAGGGGCAGTGGTCATGTGACTGTAGCTTCCATATCGGTCCTGTTTACTAATATCAGAAGTGTTCTTAACAAGTATAACTCTCTATCATCAGCAATCGACACATGCTCCGCTAAAATTACCACGTTAACTGAAACTTGGCTCTGCGGGCAAGTGTGCGACTCCGAGATATTTTTAAACGCTCATCGCTTCTCACTTTTTCGTCGCGACCGTGGCACACAGAGAGGCGGTGGCGTACTTCTGGCTATTTCCAGCGATATCCCATCATCATCTGTACACGTTCATACTAATCTAGAAATGATATGGGCTGTGGTAACGCTTAGTCACCAGAATGTAGTCATCGGGGTATGCTACCGCCCACCCTCACCCTCGCCTACATTCAGTAGCGAACTTCAAGATGCCATAAACGCTGTTAGTACGCGTTTCCCTACATCGCCGTTGCTCTTGCTGGGTGATTTCAATTTTCCCAACATAACCTGGAATTCCCATTCCCCTTTAATATTTCCGCTTTCGTCCCAAGCTCGCGAATTTTTAGACGTTTGCTGGGTATTTTCCTTACAGCAAATGTGTACACAAGCAACCAGAATAGTAGCTCACGCTGCAAACACATTAGACTTAATTCTAACAAACAGTTCCGATATAATATCGCCCATAACGTACCTTCCGGGTCTTAGCGATCATTTGCTTCTACATTTTTCCATTAACTTAGCCCACCCGAAAACAAAGAAAAAGAAGAAAATCATTCGTGACTATAACAGAGGTGACTTTGAGGCAATCAACAATGACCTTTCTACCTTCACTGATCTTTTTCTTGACGGTTTTGACGATCGCAGTGTACAAACTAATTGGAATATGTTTTCAGATAAAATAATTCAACTCACTGAACAGTACATCCCACACCGCAGTGTAACCAACAACTCAAATGCACCCTGGTACAACAGCCATATCCGGCGTTTGTCAAACAGGAAAAAGCGTTTCTTTCGCGCCGCAAAACTTTCGCCTTCTAATGAACGTTGGGCTTTATATGCAACAGCGTCTACGTTGTACATTCAAGCCCTTCGCGATGCAAAAAAACATTTTCATTCCCATGTACTACCTTCCATGTTAACCACAAATGTTAAAAAATTCTGGCGAACTTTTAATCCCTCAACCGATGACGCTATCACACTGACCGATTCCTCTGGCGACCCCATTTCATCTGATATTTGTGCCTCAGTTTTTAACCGTACATTTGCTGAGAACTTTTCTGCCCATTCTGCTGTTAATAACCCCACAACAAACAGCCATACCTTTGAAAGTATGCCACCTATACTAATCAGTACACTTGGTGTTCTTGAGCTCATTGGTGGACTTAGCCTTCATTCAGCTCCCGGCTGTGATAATATTAGTAACAAGTTCTTGAAAAACACTTCGGCCTACGCTGCGTTAATCTTAACTAAACTTTTTCAACAGTCTCTTGATCAGTCCATTCTTCCAAATGAGTGGAAAATTGGGAAGGTCATTCCAATTCACAAGTCTGGAAGCAAGACATCTCCACTTAACTATCGCCCCATTTCCTTAACCAGCACATGTTGTAAAATGTTTGAGCATATTATTTTCACTAACCTTGTCGGTTTTCTAGAATCCAACTCTTTTTTCTGTTCAGCACAACACGGTTTTAGAAAACATTACTCATGTGAAACTCAGCTAATAACCTTTACTCATGCGCTACATCAAGTACTAGATCGATCATCGATCATTGACTGAATATTTTTAGATTTTTCTAAGGCATTCGACAAGGTTTGTCATAAATTGCTACTGCTTAAACTAAACACGCTTAATATTGGTATTAATTTACTGAAATGAATTGAGTGCTTCCTTTTAAACCGCTCACAATTTGTTTCTTTTAATGGCTTTAACTCAGAGTTTACAGATGTCTATTCGGGAGTTCCTCAAGGTTCAGTCCTTGGGCCTTTATTATTCCTAATTTATATTAATGATCTTCCTTCCGTTGTTAACTCTAATATTCTCCTATTCGCGGATGACTGTGTTGTTTTTAGAGAGATAACGAACTCTAACGATGTTGCCTCACTTCAGTCTGATCTTGGCGCAATCGCAGACTGGTGCAGTGAATGGCTAATGCAACTAAATATTAATAAATGTAAAGTCATGCGTGTTTCCAGAAAAACTTCCCGTCCACCACCATACCACATTGATAACATTCATTTAGAATCAGTAACTTCATATAAATACCTCGGTGTTTACATTACTGCAAACCTAAACTGGTCTGCTCATATCGAGCACTTAATAAACAAAGCTAACCGCATGTTAGGCTATCTTCGTCGAAATTTTTATCACGTTCCTTCCTCCTTGAAACTCCTGCTCTATAAAACACTAATCCGATCGAAATTAGAGTATGCCACATCGGCGTGGGATCCCACCCATATCAACTTAATTACTGCTCTAGAGATGGTTCAGAACAACTCTGTACGTTTCATTCGCGCTAATTACAGTCGCACCGCCAGCATAACTTCTATGAAATCAGACCTTTCCCTCCCATCATTATCACTGCGCAGAAAAGTGTCACGCATTGCCTTGTTTCATAAAATGTATCATCATCCTGATCTGCGCGATCGACTCATCCCTCAACCATCTTATGTATCCCATCGCACTGATCATCGTCACAAAGTTGGATTCGCTTCATGTAATACTGAGTACTTTTATCAATCATTTCTACCACGAACCTCTCGCGATTGGAATGGCCTTCCCGCTGACATTGTAAACATTAATAACTGTAAACATTTTCGCAATTCTGTAGCTAATATTGTATACTCAGGCTCTTTCTAACTTATAGTGCGTCTCTATTGTACTTGCATATTTTGTTCCTTTTATTTTGTTACCTTTTTGTGCTTTTACCACTCCCCCTCTGTAATGCCTCTGGCCCTGAGGGGTATAATAAAATGAAATGAATGAAATGAAATGAAATAAAAACGCTGATCAGAGTCATTATTCATTGTAATTGTTCTCAAATCAAACAATGTTGGTGTTCTCAACGTGACAACAAACTGCTCTAGTCCTGTTAGAAGAATGGACTTTAGGCGTGTTGTGACAATAATCTTAGATCGAATAAAAATGTAGCTCGATAGATTGTGGGACACGGTGAAAAAAACTACAGGTCAAGCGCATGACAAAAAAGTTACTTTATTTGGAAAAAAAACAAAGCAGTGGGACCGCTAAGATTTTAAAACAATAGCTACATCTTGTTCCTAATGCATACTTCAAACACTTTAGTGCGTTAAACTTTTTGTAATTTGCTATGCACCTTTTACTAGGCCTCGAGGCAATAGGCGCGGCAATGTTGGCGCCTTTAGTAGTGAGTGGCTGGCATTAACCTTCTGAGTCCCAAGAATTCAGCAAAAAATAAGCTTTTCATAAACTGCATTATTCGACTCGCTGCGCTCAAAAACAAACGCAAAAAATTATGAATCTGAAAAATTGAGCGTGTTTTTCAAAATGCGATGGTACTCGTTAGCGTACTCCTGATCTTTTTAAGTCTCAAAGATTGAGTGTAAATAAAGATATCAGACTTACGTGAGATTTATTATAATCTACAGGGCGTTCACAGTGAAAGAAATGTACTGTCCACGTTTACGTTATCAATACAGCTACGAAAAAAAAAAACTTTACTTATCGCGAGCACGCAGCCAAGCGCTCGTGCAGTACTGAACCATTTCCATTGGATGGTTTTGCGAATATGACTATACTGGACGAGAACTTTCTGTGGAAGCACCATAGAGTAATATATCAAACGTTAAGAGAGCTACACTCTCATAGGCCGCCATAACTGATTTAGACTTTATCAAAAGCACTGGGCTAGACACTAGACTGTAGGTGCAATGCCAAATGGGTACTGCACATACGCACCACATCTTCTTTCACCAATTATCGTCCTTGATCTCTCTTTTCTTTCCCCCTTCTCTTATCTCCTGCGTAGTGTAGCCGGCTAGAGCAAATTAGCTCAGGCTGATGTCTCTGCCTTCTAATAAATTTTTACTCACTACTGGGTTCGCAGTGCTCCAAACGGTCATTGGGAACCTTCGCAGCCTTGGAGATGAGAGAACGCAGAAAAGGTTGTTCCTTTAGCCATTTTTTGCATCTAGAATTATTATGCAGCCTTCGAGACCACTTTTATGTGCATTCTCGTCTCTGAGGCCAAACCTGATTTTTTTTTCTTTTGCCACATCGTTTACATGCATCGATCACCTTCGTGTATGCTGCCCCACTGAAGTGGCAAGCACACGATGCCACTGTGTGTCTATGCACTCATTTTAAATAAAACATTAGAATTGTTAGAAGAGTGAACACTTTCAAAGGCGGTAGTCTTTCTAGGGAACCTTCGACGAAAAAAATTTGGTCTGTCTGTCTGTACATTTGTCTCTCCGCCCTTAACGATACCTCAAACGGCCGACCCCATCCGCAGCGCCCACCAGTATTGATCAAGATTCAGCGTTCATACTTGTGCGATTGTGAATTAAAAAGCAATCATTGCGCATATCTGAGGTACTATAGCAACATGTCGATGTTTTGTATGTGTGCCTTTATACAAGAGAAGGCACACACAAGTAATTCTAAGGACCGTAGCGTTAAACACACTGCCCTGACAGTGCAACACGGTGCTCAAAAAGGCAAGTGTTACCAACGCTTTGCTGAAACGACATGGTGGTGGCACTTACCCGTTGCTTTGTGTTGTACACCTTATCGCCTTTTAAATTGGCACACATCTTTCTCCGCAGTCGCGCATGCCTTCCGTCGTTTTCAAAGATAACTGGCAGATGGCGCTCGCGTCGAACGTGGATCGATGTGCTCGTTCGCCTCCGCTGCACGCTCGAGGCATTCTAACGCAGCGCCTGCAGAATACCTTTCACCAATTTTCTTGCGCAGAACATGAAATAAATGTTTTGTTCACTCTCTCCAGACGCAAGACTATAGTCTTGCGTCTGGAGAGAGTGAACGCCCTAGCTTCAGCTAACAAACGTTTTCTAGACTCGACACTTCTCGCTCATTGCGCTCATTAGAGCTGTAAACAATCTGCGAATGCCACATTCAAGTTATAACTGCACTTTTCCCGAAATCTCACGCATGCACTGTATTTGAACACATGTACCTTCAGAAAGAAAAGGTAACAATGCGAGCAGTGACTTTCTTTTTTGAGCCAAGAAACGTTTTTTTGTTTTTTTTTTTGTTGCAGGATTGCTTGCAACATTCTATAGCAGTTTTATTTTTTTGAGTGAAGCAGTTCATGAAAATATTACGCGAAGTGAAGAGCATAGAAAAGCTGTCTGTTCCGAACAGCACAATGCGAAAACTGTTAGTTGAAAGTTTCAACGGCGAATACAATGCGCACTTTTCAAAGTAATTATGGTGTTCGTACCTAGCGGCAACCAAGCAAAGAGGTAGACGACACAAGCAAAGACCACGACACACGCCGGGCACGTTATGGCACATTTTATATCACGTCTTGCTGTTGCTGTCTGTAATTCATTTCCCTAAATGCCCACAAACACGGAGAGTAACAACGTCGCCATCGCGTCAAGACCAAGGCCACGTCCCTCGCATCCGATTGCTGTCCGTAGTTCATTTCCTTAAATGCCAATAAACACGGAGCGTGACAATGTCGCGTCGAGACCAACTGCACGTCCCTGGCATCCGATTTATGTCATATCCTACCCGAACTTATCGCACCTTACAATCGTAGGGGATAAACACGGATTCAAAGCCGCAATGCGGAAAGCCACTATTGCAGTCGCAAAAAGAACAACACGTGTAATGCACTGGAAAAGGTGCTGTATATATTAGATAAATAGTATGCACGTTTTCTTGTAAGCAGTGAGTCATATGCCGTCATCTTACGGTTGGCGTGAAGCCGCGTAGCGCCGTCATTTTTGGCCAGAGTGACCACTCCTAAATTTTATGTTACTTTATGACAGCACAGCCGTAGCTACGGGGGCGGGGCGTCTGCATATCTGTGACTACACCAAGCAATCTGCTTTCGTGCGATATCGGTTTCGCAAGCGCATCCAACATGTAAATTTTCGTGCAAGCACCATTAAATGTATGATAAATATAATAAATCTGAAGCATTTCTTAGCAAACTCAGGTGGCACTGAGCGTATCTATCTATCTCTCTATCTATCTATCTATCTATCTATCTATCTATATATCTATCTATCTATCTATCTATCTATCTATCTATCTATCTATCTATCTATTTTTTTATCTATCTATCTATCTAGCTGCGTAGGTCTTTTATCTATCCTGGCCCTTCCCTTAATGGTGTCGATACCAAACTTGGTATGGCATAATATGTCTGTATGAAGAACAAATTTGACTAGTCATAACATGAAAATCATGTCATGAATGTCATGAATGTCATGATTTATAATTAATGGTCTTGCTGCTCTTGCGGAGGTTTCGTTAACACGACATGTTGCCAAACTCGTATGGGATGACATATTTGCAGGGCGAACACAAGCGACAGACCCTAACATAAAAATCATGACATGCTTGTCATGTAACATGACGACATGCCATGCTCATGATGCGCTCGTGGCCATTTTGCTGGGGTCACATATACTAAATTGGGTATTACGGTACGTGAACGGATGACGAATGTATGCAACTGGTGCAAAGTCGATAATCATGAGGTGCGTTTTGTGTAACAACATGATTACATGCCACGCTCATGATGCGCTACCGGCCGTTTCGTTAGCTTCACATGTACAAAATTTGGTATTACGTGACGCGAATGAACGACATCGGTAAATGACACATTTAAACATGAATATCACGACATGCGTGTCATGTAACAACATGACTACATGCCACACTCATGATGTGCTCGCGGCCAGTTCGCTAGCTTCACATACGTCAAATTTTGTATTAAGTGACGTCAGTGGATTTGGAATATACGTGACTGGTGCAAACATTATAATCATGAGGTGCATGGCATGTGAGAACATGGCTACATGCTACAGTCAAGGCTCCCATACATTTAGACGGGACTGGGCACACGTGCACGCCGGCGTTCGTTTCGTCGCGACACGCCGGTGTTGCCATGCCAGGCGTCGGTCCTGCCATATACTCGCATGCGCACGCTGTTGATTGATTGATATGTGGGGTTTAACGTCCCAAAACCACCATATGATTACGAGAGACGCCGTAGTGGAGGGCTCCGGAAATTTCGACCACCTGGGGTTCTTTAACGTGCACCCAAATCTGAGCACACGGGCCTACAACATTTCCGCCTCCCCCGGAAATGCAGCCGCCTCAGCCGGGATTTGAACCCGCGACCTGTGGGTCAGCAGCCGAGTACCTTAACCACTAGACCACCACGGCGGGGCTTGCGCATGCTGTGCTTTGTTGCTTTGACGCATGTGCGTTTCTCCGCGTCCGGCGTCCCTCTGTCACGTAAAGCGGGAGACACATGGTGCGATTCGACATCCGATGCGGCGTGCGACGCCACATGCCATGTGCGACGGTTCCAGACACATGGGGCGAACAGCCATCAGCGCTCAGGCGCCATCCACTTACGGCCCCACAGCTTGTACGCTCGGAAGACATAGTATCCTTTTTATCAGGCGCAAAATAAAGAAGCTCACGCAACCATGCCTTGTTGTCTGATATAATCGCTAACAATGCTACGCCTTGCAAGCGACAACCATCGACCCAGCTCATATTCATTATCGTCTCCGAGCGTAGGCCTACCAAGGCCGACGTTCTCGATAGCGCCTCTCTCTCTCTGGCCTGAGCTGAAGTCCAGTGCTTCTTTTTACCATCCCGATAAAAACTCGTACATTTATATGACGCTTTCGGTCGTGCGACTGGTTTAATCAACGGCGTCGATGTAAAAAAGCAAAGGTGGGAACGAAGTGGGTCGGTTCACCGAGACTGCCGGTACCACTGTTTCTTTAACTGTGAAAGTGACTTCCATCACAGCTCGACATCTCGTCGTTGGTTCGGTAACCGGTGTTGCCTAGCAGAAACTTCAAGCATCACTTTATTCAATTTTGAGCTTTTCACGTAAAAACAGTCTATGCAATGTTTTTGATGCCACTGGCAACGGCGATATCCAAAAATACAAGGGCGGTTGGAGCGGCGAGGCAGAAACTTGTGACGGCGCCCATCTGTGGCACCCCTTGTCACGCTCCGGCGCTTCCATTGGCTGCGGCCACCAAACCGGCGTGGCTGCCGTGCGGTTACATTCAGCAAGTTGGTTGCACGCCCGGCGTGCGAATCGTTGCCGCGTGCTGTTGGGTGCCTGTCGGATGCGGCTGATGGCACGAACAGCCGTACGGCAAATCACATCCGAATTGACACAATGTGCCTCCCGTTTAAAGAGGCAGACGCAGTGCTGTCTGGTAATGCATCAGCGTGAATTGCAGCATGTCGCGATTCACGCTGGTTGCCGTCGGGCTGCGCCGATGGATGGTGGGGGTGGTAGAAACATATATTGCCTCTTTAGAGCGCGGGGTCGAGCCCCCTCATGGCATGTGGGTGCTCCCTAACGGTGAGAACGCGCTCTTCCCTACTGACAATTTCCGTATGTGCGGCTCCGCACATAGCCATTATTGCACTACGGAAAGCCGTATGATACGGAAAGTTCCGCAGATAAGAAAAGCCCAGGATGCGGAAAGGTCCACACATAAGGAAGCCGCATGATGCGGAAAGGTCCGCAGATAAGAAAAGCCGCATGATGTGGAAAGCTCCACAGAAAAGGAAAGCTGTAATAATTATGCGGAAATGAAATGACCGTCCAAATCTAGTGCAAAGCAACATATTGTGTAAATTGAATAGACGTCCACATCTTGAGTACATGCAATACTGTGTACAAATCACAATATTTCTTGAAGCTGCATGATGAGGGATTGAATTATCGGCATCTTTCCAATTCTCGTGATGCGGAAGCAAAATTAGCTTTTAAATATATTATGTTACAAAGCTTCTAAATTAACATGCTCGCGATCCTAAATGGTGGTTTCATTGCAACACAATAATGCAGTGTTCTATGCAAGACTTAAAAACTTATAAAGTTATTATTTGCAATAGAGAAGCATTAGTATACACACAATCCCTGCTACAATCAATATATTTTTTATTTATCTGTATGCTCCAGCTGTGAATAGCGACATTGAAGTGCTCATGGTACGCAAATGAGGTGACTGCACCGTCATTTTACGAGCTCCACCTAAGCCACAGGATTGTGGCACAAAGCACAATGTAACACCAATTTTAGAACGAAATCTTTAAACATACATAATAATCATAGCACCGTGAAAGTTTGGCGCTGTGTTTATTTCATGACGCCTTGTGGAGATCGGCGAAACGGTGCTTGAGGCTCCTACACCACTGTAGATTCGGGAGGTCACTGCCATAGAACTTATGTGTCCTTCATAGGCACCTGAATATGTAAATAATTACCACAAATAATGACACAGACACATGTTAGCAACTTAGTTCACATGCACAAGAAGTATAACACACAGAATGAAACTGAAAATATAAGGCACTCAATCCTTCATGTTATGCATATGTGAATAATAGAAGAAAGAAATGTATAAATTAGTGCTGCCACATGAAAGAAAACAGCTTGCTTATCACAGTGAAAATAACTAGGTAGTTGTCACGATATTCAATGGTCGAGATAATTTATTAATATTTCCTTATAAAATTATGATTTAAATTCTTCCTGCACACTAAAACTTTAGGAACTGCCAGTGAAAGCTCCCAATGAAGATTTAATAGTGCGTACATGTACAATTGCTGCCTTTAAACTATACAGTTTGTGCACAAAATTGGCATCTTCAACAATTTGGAGACGTAAAAATGTGCATCTTATGAAGTTTAAAATCACCATGAAAGCAAGCAGGATCAGGCAGGTGCCATTAAAAATCTGTGCAAGCCAGACTACTATAACCGAACTGCACAGAAATAGGAGAGCAAGAGTAACGAAAATTCGGCTGCTGACCCGCAGGTCGCGGTAACAAATCCCGGCGGCAGCGGCTGCATTTCCGATGAAGGCAGAAATGCTGTAGGCATGCGTGCTCATATTTGGGTACACGTTAAAGAAACCCAATGGCCAAAATTTCCAGAGCCCTTCACTAACTACGGCGTCTGCCGTAATCATATAGTGGTTTTGGGATGTGAAACCCCACATATCAATCAAGAATAACAGAAATAAACTGCCAACAGAAAAGTTAGGTGCATGTGCGATCTGTAAGTTACCTTACTACATACAGCAGGCTCATTCCATTTTTAATACCGATATTAAAAATAACTGCTCTATTAGGAATGTAAAAGGTGAGATAGAACTGAACGACTCTATAAAAAGTGACCCTAGTATGACATCACGTTTCCGTATAACAAAATTGACTAAGACTCTGAAATATCATTATGCAATAACAAATCTTCAAAAGAACATTCAAGTTTGAAGTCATAACTTTTAATATGGCTTCTATGACTATAACCGCGAATTCGAGCTCAACAAGGCTAATGTTAGTTTTTAAGGCCTATGTTCACTAGACAATGAACTATACCACAAAAAAACACAGCGTTCAGGCAAAGCACCACACAAAAAAAGAAAGCAGACCTTTTTGTTATTACCGACACTGCCTTTAAATTGGTATTTTTACCTGCACTTGCCGCTTTTTATTCAAGTAACTGGTGTGAAACAATTCAGCTGAAAATGCACTTTGCCTCCAAAACCTGTTGGCTGAATCTGAACTTTTTTAAAAAGGGTGAAGCTTGCACTAAATTAGGCTTCACAAGCCTTGGAGCAGCAAGACTGCATGACTCTTAGGACTACTTTGGTTGCTTGTGTTCTGTTTCTGGACCTAAGCATGAAGACAAGGACTTAATTGAACTGCTGCTAACAAACAAATGTTTTCGAAATCGCCCGAGCGTCAAAAGATGCTCAGATATTTGTTGTTTTTTCCCACTGGGCCATTCTACACCAAACATCCAAACCATACTGTCTGGAGACCATCACAGATATTTAGTTTTAAGCCCCGCCGCGGTGGTCTAGTGGCTAAGGTACTCGGCTGCTGACCCGCAGGTCGCGGGTTCGATTCCCGGCTGTGGCGGCTGCATTTACGATGGAGGCGGAAATGTTGTAGGCCCGTGTACTCAGATTTGGGTGCTCGTTGAAGAACCCCAGTTGGTCGAAATTTCCGGAGCCCTCCACTACGGCGTCTCTCATAATCAATAGTGGTTTTGGGACGTTAAACCCCACAAATCAATCGGATATATAGTTTTAAAAATGGTGGTAATTTACTTTTTTAAAAACAGTAATTGTTGAAATATTTTGAAGAGAAAAAATTCCGCCATATCCACGAAGTGAATGATGATGAGTGGGCGAAGCTCCGGAGGTAAACCTGGTAAACCATGAATCCTCTGTACATTTTGCCCCCTCGATTTTATTACATCGCTCCCCCTAGCGTACGTCGCCGCATTAAATCGAACGATTGCCTTCAACCAATGACACGTGCCATATGTGACATCATTCCTATTTTATAAGATCTCGCGTCTTTCATCAACTACAAGTACCGCTTTCTAGTTTATAACATCTTGCATCTTTTCATCATCAGCTACAAGTACCACCATCTCGTAAACACTACAAGAACTAAACGAGAGGTGTCTACATACAGGAGACGGTACCGCCATCTAGTGAACACTGCAAGAACTAAACTAGAGGTGGCTACATACAGGGGACGGTACCGCCATCTAGTGAACACTGCAAGAACTAAACTAGAGGTGGCTACATACAGGCTACAGGGGACGCACAGCCCACGCCCTAAGGAGCTTCGCCCCTAAAAAGTAGTGGTCACGTGGGTACCTTCAGAATTTCGCAGAATGTCGTTGGGTTGTTCTTGTGAGAAAAATTTAAAAGTACCGCTTTTTTGCATATATCAAATTTGATCTACATATTAAACAAAGGTGCTTCTTTAAAATATTTGAAGCTGAGTGACATTAGTGCAATTTTTCCGCAACATAGGCTTTGAAAAATTTAGCCAAACTGTTTATCGTTTGCATTTCTTGTATGGCAATACTGCACTTTGTATGGATATTGGAGCTATAAATACTCACTCCACAGAAGGTATATTTCACGAAAAGAAACTAATCTTATGTCTGGATTACAAATATCACTATATAATTGTTTTTGTCCACATTGAGATGCAATTTGCACTGTGTTTGTATAATTGAAAACTACTTTTATGTGTAAGTTGAAAGCAAATAAACAGTTCTTGTTATATAATAATAATAATTATAGTATTAATAATAATAATTAAAATACTTTATTTTGGCATGTGTACACAACAGTTACATGCCATCGAGATGAGGCAAAAAGGAAGATACAAAAGTGTTTCCTGACAAGGCCTACATCCCGGCTCGTGAACAAAAAAAACAAAAAAACAACAAGGAGTGAGACATATACTCGTGAAAACAGTTTCGTGAACAAAAAAACCAAAAAACAAATAAAAAACAGAAAACAAGGACAGCGGTGAGGAAAGCGAAAAACATCCAGTACAGCACAATTCATCAGCATCACTGTAGAGAAGTCTTGAAACTTCAAGAAATTTCGCAATAGAAGTACGAAAACCTATAAAAACCATTCATGTAGACATGTCTACCAGAGAAAAGTTGTGAATAGATTTAATGAATGAAGAGGTGCGCTAGTATCCATATTAATTCAGAATTCAAGTGGAGCTAACAATGTGCGTAGCTTAACAAATGAAACGCAGTGAAGTAAAACCTGGTGAACAAAAGTATTATTATTTATTTAGAATTACTGCTGGCCAGAGGCCAAAGCAGGAGGGGCAAGATAATACAGTTGTCATACACATTTCAAAACAACATCTACAATAAAGAGAGTAAAAAGTGGAAAGCGTACATATTTATACAAAAGCAACAAAAGGAAAGAGTGGGGAGGGAAAAGAGGAAATAGTTGGAATAGTTAGAAAAACAACTTCAAATTTCAGCGTAAATAAGATCAGGAGAGTGTAAACTGCTTGCAGGCAAATCGTTCCATTCTTCAATGGTACGAGGAAAGAAGGAAAATTCGAACAAGTTAGTACGAGCAAAATATGGTGTTAAAGAAAGTGCATGTGAATGCCGAGTCTGGCGTGTTCTTAGTGGTGTGAGGTAGGGGTCAGGGTTCAGAGCAAATTTGCGGTAAGAAAGTTGGTACAAAAATTTGAGACGTAAGAATCTGCGTCTCGACTGCAAAGATGTGATACCATTTGAAAGCATTACACTAGTTACAGAACTACTAGGCTTCCAAAGAGAATAAATGAAACGAACTGCCCTCCGCTGAATTTTTTCTAATGCATCCATGTGAGTTTTAGTGTAAGAATCCCAGGCAACGCATGCGTATTCTAATTTAGGGAGAATCAAGGATTGGTAAGCTAAAAATTTCACTTTCGTAGGAGCATCCTTAAGTTTGTGCCTTAGCATGCATAATTTGCGGAAAGCTGCGGAAGAAACTTGTTTAATGTGGGAATTCCAACTTAAATTATTCGTTAGAGTGACACCAAGATACTTGTATTCCTTAACTTCTTTAAGAGGTTGGTTAGAGAGCGTGTAGTCAGTTAGTACTGGCTTTTTCTTGTTAGTGACACGGAGCAGAACTGATTTATCCAAGTTTAGTTTCATCCCCCATTGATTGCACCATAGACATATATTGTTTAGAGTAGACTGGAGAGTATACATCGTATACTCTCCAGTCCTACTCTCCAGGAGAGTATACTCTCCAGGAGAGTATACATTTAGAGAGTATACATCGAGAGTGGCAAAACAAATTGCATCAAGTACTTCATCCTGGATCGAAGAGTAATCTTACTTTCTTTTTAAAATGATGTACAGATCAGTTTATCTGTGATAATTCTACTACAGAAGGAAAACTGTTACATATATCTACAATTTGATGGTCAAGTGTTTGGGTACCATAATTTGTTCTAGATCGTGCTGAAACAAGTGACGTCCTTCGTAAGTTATATTCAATGTGACGAATGTGACAATATGGCTTGTGTTATCGTACAATTTTTGTTTCAATGAAGAAAATGATTTCTGAAGTCTCCAATTGAGGGCCATGGGGAACTTTGGAACGGAAGCTTTCGTATATCAAATGCGAAAACAGCCATCACTAGGAAACTTCAAAAATTATTTTCTTTTTTAAGACAAAAAGTGTACTCACATAACTTGCCATATAAAAAGGACTGATTTCTTGCTTTTGATGTGGCAAAAAAATTGCGCTAATATTACTGAGCTTCATGCACTACACACAATCACCTTTACCTAATACCTAGACCAAATTAGGTGTAGAAGAGGCAGTTTTTTTGAAATACTGTTTTTTACAAACAACACCCAGACGACATCCTGGGAAGTCCAGAAGGCACCAAGGTGGCCTAATATTTTCTTCTCTGCGATATATTTTAGCCGTTTGCTATTTTCAATACAGTAAACGAGCACAATATTTTTTTTTCAAAACACATTTAGGATGGTCGGCAAAATGGCTGAAATGTTTGATGTGGAATTGCCTCACTGCCAGTATTTATTCTTCTGAAGCTCAAGCTATCACCTCTCTGTTACTGCCATCCTTACATGCAATGCCTGCATAGGAAAGAAAAAGAAAGGCAGGTCTGACAAAGTTCACAAGGCAAGATATTTTCATGTTGGATAAATTCATTACCATAAACAGCAGCAAAATAACATTCATTTTGAGTAGTCCAAGACACAAGCTATAAACCAGTAATATAAGAGCCTCGCGCAAACTTTTCGTGTGATCATGTGTGGTGATAGACAGAAAGCACTTATTGCAAGACTGATCAGCATTTAATTGAACTGAATGAAGTACAATGCACTGTTCAATCCAACACCACATAGGCATCTTTGCTATAGCAAAGCCATGCGTCATTGATTCATGCACTAGATGGGACAATGCAAATGTAAAAAGGTGAAAAAAGAAAAGAAGGAAAAAGAAGAAAAGGGGGATGCAAAGTAGGAGCAGTGTAGCACACTACTTTTACTTTGCATCCCCCTTTTCTTTCTTCTTTTTTCTTTTTTTCTTTCTTCCACTTTTTTTTGCTTCTCTTACTCCCAACCTTCGACAGGAAAACACTTTGTATAATCGCAATCTAACTTGAGAGGAAGTGAGGGCTGCACTCTTCTGAGTTATAGGTTTTTTTTTCAAGCATTTCCAACAGGCACACACGCCTACACCAAAAGGCGATGTCATTACTAACCCCATTTTATCTAACACGCCAAGAATGACAAAGCGACTTCTAAAAAATAGGTCCTCCGATCGCAACATCGGCCAGCCTGTCTGAGGCACTCCCACTGTTCACCCTGGTTACCCCACTAGATGCTTTCATCTGTCTACTCGCATCTTCATTCTGGATAACACTAGGATTAGCTTTAATTGATGAATACGCACGAGTGTTTAGTGATGTATCATGCATCAGATTAAGCAGCTGTGTTAAAAAATTTATTGATAGGTTGCTTCCAGGCATCTTATACTACAATACGGTGCTTGAAATAGCCTGAAACTGCGTCATATCTTCTATGCACATGAACCAGATTGACAACGTAATGCACAACATGCTTTTGAATATTGCGAGAAACATGATAACGACAAAACTACCAGCCACCCAAACTTTTCGCTGTACATGTTTAAAATGTCCATGTTCACACAAATGAGGTACTTATGATTACAAGCCGAAAAAACCTACAAGTAGGCCCTTGGGGCCTTCTGTAAGTAGACGTGTAGCATTTTTTCTGTCGAGGGCTTTACACCCATAAGTGAGGAACAAAACTTCTGTACAATGAAGAATGTTGGCAACTATCAATTATAGAAAAAACTAATGCAGCTATTCTTCCCCGACACTTCTGTACATTTACAGAAGTGACGAAGCTTCAGTCATTTGTGGCAGTAACTCTAAAAAGACCTCTGCGAAAATTGGCACTACTTGGCTGGACAAATATCCAATTATGCCTGCCTGACTCCGTCTAGCCATGCCGACTGAATCTTACACTTTATTTCTTGACTGCTGGCTGGACAAAACCAAAATTACTGAAGCACTCAAAATACACAGCGTGAAGTTCCTCTGGAGTGGTAAACTTTGCCTTCCGCGATGAAAGAGCAGCACAGTGTACTGATAAGGCACTCCTTGCAATGGTTTTCAATGCCACACAGTGACTTTGCTGTTCCTGTCGAAGGGAGCTTGGGGAGCTTGGAGGGTGCTTGCTCTTCTGGGGGCAGCTGCCACTCCTCGTTTTCTGCTCAAGGTAAACCTGCACAAAGTTGTAGAGGAGGCTTTAGTTGATGTATATAACGATATACAAATTTTTGCAGAACACACATTCCCTCATAGCATTCTGAGGAATTTCTTATAAAACTTAAGGCCTCGCATATGAAAACGTTTACAATCGATCCGAAGATGCACTTGACTTTAAAGGAGCAAGCTTGCTGTGTAGTGTATATGAAAAAAGGTCATTTAGCACTACCACAACTACAGCTGCACATGGAAACAACATTAGCTGGACGCTGTGGGCCGCTTTCATGGTATAGCTTTCATGGCAGCATTATGCATCTGTTAGTTTACAGAAAATGTGCTAGTCACAGCAGGTGGCAATGGTTCGCCCTCCCACCTAAATGCACGTACACGAACACACGCACAACTTATAAAAAAAAAACAAGTCACACACCACTAATATTACTGAGATCCACTGTTTCAGATTCATGAGTAAAGGAAAGAACTATAAAGTTAAGGGTCCGTTGTCTTTGTTCGGCATCATTGTCTGTTAGTTCTCATTATATTGTGTTCAGCAAACTATAGGGAATGTTATCAAAAATAACTTTAACAAAACTGAGAAAGAAAAGTGAACGAAAACGTAACTTGGCGACAAGTTACTAATGGGTTCACGTTTTTTGACAATTGAATTGACATTACTTTTTATAACATCCCTTTATTTTCCTGGGTAATATTGTCGGGTAATTCTCATTATTAGAGTGGTGAGTAGGCTGACAAAGTAAGGATATGGCATTGATACTTCTTTTGAACACCAAATAGTTTGAGGACCTTAAAAGAGCGAAAGCTGCTTTGAGTAGACCAGAATATTTAGTTAGAGCGAAAAAAAAGTACACACAGTTTTACCAGGCTTTCTAACACATTTTGAGACATAAAAGTGTATGCTGCCAGTAATGTTAAGTAGCATTATTTTTGTCACGCCATGCACTGTAGCAGGTGTAGTTAGAGTGGTAATAGTGAAGCATTAATCAAGCACGCCACGAACTGCGTTCACATCTAAGGTCGCGTATTTTAAAAATAAACCTACTGTATAGTAAAAAAATTAGAGGTTTTATGATTTGATCCAAACCAAGTTATACCGACTGGGTAAGCAAACCATTTGCATAAAATCAAAAGACATAAAGCGATTCGTGTATAATAACTATTGAACAACTTCAGCAACACAGGGCAAAGTTACAACAGTTCTATTCAAAACCCCTCTCTATATATAATAAAAAGCACCACACCAGAATATTTTATAGTGCATGTAATATCGAGACTAATAGACTGTCCATTGACCTTTTAGAATAAAGGGTATCTCCTTCACGTTCAAGGGGCAACCACTTAGCCTTTTGCGGAGCTTTTCTCTGAATATTTCCTGATTTTCAGATATCATTAGGATTGATTTATAGAGAACAGATTTTGCTTACACATTGAAACCTAGTTCTGTATGTAACTGCAATAAAGGGTGCCAAACCACCTCCAATTATTTTTTATCATTTGAAGCAAATGTGTGCAACGACTTCAGAATAGTGTCCTGATCAACAATGACAACTTCAGCAGCACAACTAGCTGTGGGAGTCTAAAAAGTAGCTAGAAACAATACCTTTTCCTCTTTGAGTCTTTTGGAAGTGTTCAGCCCCTCAGTGCTCACTTTACAACAACATTTTTTTAATACGTGTTTGTGTGCCCACTGCTCTTTCTCCTTGCACAGAGAGGAAGAGCACATGGCAAGAAAAGACAAGAAAGAAGCATAGCAAAAAAAAGCGGAATAAGCGAGGACTTCTTTTGGACCTGCTTCTAGGTTCGATTATTTCACACATTCTGCTCTGCTGTGGTGACGTGGAATCTAACCCTGGTCCTAAGATCGATGATGTTCTCGTCCTAATGAAAGACTTTCACGATGAAACCACAGCTACTTTGACCACGATGAAACACTCAATCAATAGTAATAATTCAAGACTCTGTGCAATAAAAAATGACCTGAGTAAAATGTCACAAATTGAAACAAAGTGTGAGAATGTAGGCGACTCTGTGCGCGAAGTTAAGACAAGCATCACAAAGGTAAACGATGAATAATTTGACGTAGTTGATGATATCAATAACAGAATGCGAAGAAACATCTTGATTTTCAAGGGCATAACCGAAACAGAAAAGGAGGGGTACGAAGAGTCAGAAACAATCGTGAAAGAATTCTTAGCAACTCACCTAGGCGTACAAACCGGGGACATCGAATGCGCTCCCTGATTGGGTCAGCGGCGTGCGAACGTCGACCGGCCCATAATCGTAAAATTTCTCAACTTTAAATCAAAAATGAATGTTTTACGTAATGCCCCTAAACTTTTTTTAAAAAGCTAGAAAACCCGAAAATCTGGCTCTACGAAGATTTTTCCTCTAAAGTACAATTGGCGTGCAAAAAGCTTCGGGACTTCGTCAAAGCTACTCGCAATGATAACGAAAGCTATTCACTCCGCTTCAACCTCCTTTACTTCCGTAAAAACTCTTATAGGTATAAATATAGCACAGATAGTAACGCCCAAGTACCCGCCAGATACCAAAATTACACAAATAATTTTACGGGGGAACAGAACAGCGCAGGCGTGGCCACAAATTATGGACCTGTAACGGCCAGACCATCATCCGCTAAGAAATCAACTGCGAATAAAAAGCTATCAATTATCCTTGCGAATTTTCGCAGTATATATAGCAAACTTGACGAACTTAAAGCCCTTATACACACGTGCAATGCTGACGTTATTCTTGGCACGGAGACGGGGCTAAATTCTGACACGGAAAACAGTGAACTTGGCTTCCCTGCGCAGTACACAATATTTTGACAAGACAGAGCCACTCGTCATGGTAGAGGGGTGATTATTGCCATTAGGAAAGAATTTCGTCCTTCCGTCATAGTCTACGACTCGCCCCTTGAAATTACGTGGGTAGCGGCACGCCTGGGGCATGTACCGTGCGTCATAGGCGTGTGCAACAGACCTCCCGATAGTGGCTCAGACTTCATTGGACACCTGAATGATTTCATTGATTATTTCTTAAACAAGCACGCAAACTCTGTTGCGATTCTTGGAGGGGACTTCAATTACCCCGACATAGACTGGTCCTCTTCCACTGTTAGCTGTGCTAGCCGTCGTCAAGAAAGCCTTAACTTCATAAACCTAGCACATTTGCACAACATGTCCCAGCTCGTGACGGAACCAACACGCGGAAACAACATATTGGACCTAATACTCACTAACCAAACTGATGATGCACTTACTCATGTCCTGGAGCAAATCAGCGATTACTGCGCCGTACATTGCTCCTTATCTATCCCACTGCCCGATAAAACCATAACAGACAAGCACATACTCAATTATGCACGCACCAATGTCGAGAAAATGAATCATATGCTGGAAGGGTTTACATCCCAGTTCGAAGCCAGGTTTGCAAATTGCACTACAAATGAAAACTGGATTGAATATCGCGGCATATTAAAACAAATCGAAGATAGTTGCGTACCAAAAATGGCAATTAGATCAAACAAAAACGATCCGTGATTCACACAGGATGTGAAAAAAAGTCTTAATAAAGAAAGCGTGCATTTAGGAAGGCATCTCGGACAAAATTGACAGTAGACTGGGACTATAGGAATCTATCAAGAAAAACCGAAGCCATTATTAAAGAAGCCAAACATAAATTTTTAGTTGCACGCAGCCTAAACTTCTCAAAACTGACCCTAAAAAAATTCTGGGAAGTGGTAAACCCAAAAAACACTGATTCTCCGACCTTGCTAGACGGTGAGCATGGCGAATCTCCGTCAGCTGAAGAAACTGCGGAAATATATAAGCGATCAGTTTGCATCGGTATTTTCAAATGAGCTTCCATTAGATTCCCTTGACCTACCAGAGACCATCATTCATGATATCTTTTTCCCAATATAAATCCCCGAAAATGGCATAGCACGTGCCGTTGAGCAACATGAGTACAAGACGAGTCCAGGGGCAGATGGCATTAGCTCCAAACTTCTGAAATTAACCGCTCAAAAATCATCGTACCTATTGAAACTAATATTTCAGCAGTCACTGAACACAGGTTGCGTCCCAGATGATTGGAAGTCAGCATTAGTGGTACCTACATTGCAATGCGAGCACCAAATTATTCATTAAGGTCTTGCGTGATTAAGCAAAAACTAGCTGACCATTATTTTATGGCCTGTCGCCTATTTTATTTTATTTTTATTTATTTACTCTCAGGGCCCAAGGGCATTACAGAGAGGAGTGGGGGTTAAAACACTCTACAGGTATACAATGCAGCAGGAGTGTGGTTACACATATGAAACATATTTGAAATATCCACATAAACTGGGAAAAAAAAGTAAACAAACAACAGAAAGGAGAAATCAAAAGGCGCAAAATTAAAAAACATTTGCCGTACACGGGAACAACCGAGCAGGATTTACACAAAACCGCGGAATTCGCGGGAAAAAAAAATTTAGGTAATATGGCCACTAATAGCCACCTTGAAATTGGCTGGATTAATTATTGAAGCAATGCAGGTGGGGAGGTGGTTCCAGTCCGAGCTGGTTTTGGGAATAAATGAGTTGAAATAATAGTTTGTCCGGCTGCTGGGTACGCCAACCTTGAACTGATGGTCGTTTCTTGTCGAATGATAAGTAGGAGGAAAAAGCATCGAATCTTTGAGCGTTGAATTGGCGTGATAAATTTTATGAAAAAGACAAAGCCGTGATATTTTCCTGCGAACAGACAGATCAAGTAGGTTAAGGGAAGATTTCAAGGACGAGACGCTAGCCGTACGAAAATAGTTTGATAAGATGAAGCGTGCGGAACGATTCTGGACAGCTTCGATATCATGGAGTAACGAGTTGATATGCGGGTCCCAAATCGACGACGCATACTCCAGCTTTGGCCGAACTAAAGTTTTGTATAAAACGAGTTTTATATCTGCTGGTGCAAGAGCAAAGTTTCGTCGTAAAAAACCGAGCATGCGGTTAGCGTCGCTTGTGATATGATCGATGTGTGTTTGCCAAGAAAGGTTATCCGAGATGTACACGCCAAGATATTTGTAACATGACACTTTGGTTAGGGGGTCGTGGTTGAGTATGTAGGTGCACGCTGTAGTATTATGTTTTTGACGGGTTACTCGCATTACTTTGCACTTATTTGTGTTCAGTTTCATTAACCATGTATCGCACCAGGTAGAAATCTTATTAAGGTCAGATTGTAGCACACTTTGGTCGGCGGAATCCAAAATTTCTCTGTAAATTACGCAGTCGTCCGCGAAGAGTCTAATAGTTGATGATAGTGTATTCGGCAAGTCATTAATATAAATTAAGAATAATAGGGGACCTAAGACAGAACCTTGCGGCACACCAGACGTAACAGAGCAGTGCGTGGAAATAAAGCCATTAGCAACTACGTATTGTGTGCGGTTACTTAAAAAACACTCCAACCATTTGAGAATATTTACATCTAGATTGATTGAGTTTAATTTAGAAAGCAGTAGTTTATGACAAACGGTATCGAATGCTTTCGCGAAGTCGATAAATACGCAGTCGATAACTGAAGAACGGTCAGCGGCGCAAAATAGGTCGTTAGTGAGGCTAAGTAACTGAGTTTCACAGGAGTAATTTTTTCTGAAACCATGTTGGAATTCGCTAAAAAAGGAATTGTTTTCGAGAAAGCGGACTAAATGGCTGTAGATAATGTGCTCAACAATTTTACATGGTGCACTGATGAGCGATATGGGTCTGTAATTGATGGGATTGTGAGTGTTACCTGTTTTGGGCAAAGGAACCACCTTCCCGACCTTCCAATCCTGTGGTATTGCAGAAGTTTTCAGAGACTGTGAAAAAATCTTAGATAGAATTATAGCGGATAACATTTCAGTATTTTTTAAGAATTTGGGGTTAATACCATCATCTCCGGGGGAGGAAGGTTTCAGATTCCTTATCAATTTGGCAACACCCACCCAGTCTATGATTAATGGATCCATGGGTAAATAATTGCAGGCAGGGAAAGGGGGCGAACAGTATGGCGTACAGGTTACAAATACCGACGAAAATACCGTATTTAAGGCTTCGCAGCACACTTCACTTGGGATCATACAGTCGTCTTCAGACATCAGTTCAATTTTCTTTTCACTTTTTCCATTGATGGTTAGCCAAAATCTACGGGGATTAGTTCTAAGCATAGAGGGGAGGGTAACTTCAAAGAAAGAACGCTTAGCCACGGCAAGCGCGTGCGTATATTCATTGGCTGATTCATTGTACGCAGCCCATCGGTCAGTTGACCTCGAGCATTTGGCTTTCCGAAAAAGGCGCTGCTTTTTATTGCGTAGTCGCTTTAGGGTCGGTGTGAACCACGGGGATTGAACAGTATTCGTTATTCTACGCAGAGGTACATAGTGGTCTGTTAACTCAGACACCTTGGATTTGAACCGATGCCAGTTTTCGTCTACAGAACGCTGATCAAAATCTTGAAACAGTTCTTCGGTGAATATTTCAAGCTCCCTATTTATTGCAGCATAGTCTGCACGTTTGTAGTCTCTGAATGTTTTGGAGGTTTTCTGTCGTCTGGGATTCCTGTTGGGAATAGTAAAGTGGATTGCTGAATGGTCACTGAGACCAGGTATCACAGAAAGGGATGTAACAAGATCTGGGTGAGTTGTGAGGACTAAGTCTAGAATAGTTGAGCTGGTAGTAGTAACACGGGTCGGGTAATTGACAAGTTGCATTAGATTGAAATCTGAGCACACACTGACAAAAGATGCACTTTCAGACGAGCTGGAGCTAGCACTTGGTTGGGGTAAGCACCAAGAAATATCGGGCAGATTGAAGTCTCCCAGAACAAAAAACACTGCAGCAGGAAATCTAATATGTATCTTATTTAAAACATCATGAAATATCTCGGAAAAGCCTGAAGAAGAATTTGGAGGCCGATAGCAGGCACAAAGAATGTAGTCTTTGTGGTGCAGGCGAATGCACACACAAACTAATTCAAGCTCAGAAGCGACATTAACTTTGAAAGACACTAATTCATTTGATACCGCAATTAAGACACCTCCGCCAGAACGGCTACCCCGGTCGTACCGATAAAGAACGTAGTTTTTTGCACCATGCAAAACTTCCCTGCTATCAATTTTCGCTGACAACCAAGTTTCCGTCAGTATGATTACATCTGCCAGGCACGCATGAACAAGGGATAATAATTCGTCACGCTTGTTCATTACGCTCCTTACATTACAAAGGAGAAAGGAAATTTCCCGCTCAATAGCATCAGCTTGTGTGCGCACATCTAGCTACGTTGAAGACTGACCTTCACTTTTGTTTGGGGAACACGATCCGGCTTGGTCCAGACTATTATGATTACTTTGGCAGTTTTGAAAGCGCCCATCCTTTAGTTCAATTTCAACAACACGATCGGTAATGCTGCAATACACATAGCTCTTTTTGTCGATTACAACTTTGTTGTACTTCAGAGAAAATGGCTGACTGGTGGCCTTCGCGAAATCCAGCAACTTTTTACGTACGGTGCGCGTTGCCTTACAAAAGTCCTGAGCAACTGAAATGTTTGTACCGCGTAGCTTGGATTTTTGTGAAAAAATTGATTCTTTCGTTTTAAAAGACGCAAATTGGACGATGATTGGCCGGCACTTATTTTCGACAAACGCTCCTAATCTGTGCGCACGATTAATCGCTTCATCGGACAATTGTATTTTGAACTTGTCAGAAAGGATTCCCCTAATTTTATTTTCTGCTTCAGCCCACGTCTCTTCCACACAATCAGATATTCCATAGAATACCAAATTTTCTCGTCGTGCCCTGTCTTCAAAATCATCTAACCGTGATTGTAGTGTGGCGCCTTCATTACGTACAGCTGACGTAATCATCGCGTCTAAATTCGCTTCATCATGTAGTGCGTCAAAGGAATTTACTTTTTCTTCAACAGCGGCAAGACGCATTGTTAGGTCAGATACCTTGGTGTCGAGAATTCGTTGGTTTTCTTTTACCTCGTTGATAGATTTCAAGAGCTGGTCGTGCCGCTCGTCTAGGTGCTTAGTAAGACTGTTAATTGCCGACAAGACTTGGCTAGTTTCAGCTGCAGGGTCCAGTTTTGGGGGACCAGGGTTAAGCTCAACGTCGCCTCCTAGTACAACAAGCTTAACAACATACACAATGTCATAAAATTCAGACACTAAAACATGTGGGCATGGGAATAGCAGCAGGCAGATATTATCGGATCTTTTCGAATAGAGCGAGGGTACAGTACCAACCTGAACAAAAAAGCAGAAAGGGTTTTTAGCGACCATCGTCGCTGCTGCCATTCCCTGCCCACTGAATTGTGGCGAAGTCGGAAGGCGGCTTAAATAGGCCATGCTGGATGCGGTCAATGTCCCTCTGGCGGCTTGGGCAGCGTCCCCTTGCGGAGACACGTATGGAGGCAGGTCACATGGCGCAGAATGGATCGTTGCTATCTCCAGGACCGGGCGTTCTTCAGCAGCATTTGGGTGCGCCGAAGTCACGGCGCAGGCATAACGGCACGTGTGTAGCAGTGCAGCCAACTGAACAAAAAAGCAGAAAGGGTTTTTAGCGACCATCGTCGCTGCTGCCATTCCCTGCCCACTCATTCCCCACTCATGCCATTCCCTGCCCACTATGTGGTCAATTGCCGCTGCCGAGCGATGAGAATATAGAAAGAAAAAATAATAGTAATGGACAAAAATTAGAGATATTTAATAGCGAAGCTTTCAATTAAATTATAGCGCAATTTGAATGGATACAGTTAACTGCGAGTTCGAACTATTCCACAGTCTACAAAAAACTTTGTGAGCAGCTACTAATATTTGAACGTTCAAGTGCATATGTAAAAAGCAAAAACTATATAAAAATTATTCGTGGTTCACTGTAGATATTATGAGTGTCATTTATCATGGAGACCGGCTATAAAAAGGTACAGAAGACTGAGGCGCTAAAACATGTGATGAAGCAGGAAGACCAGGAGAGAAGACACAACAGCGCCAACTATCAATTGTTTATTGACCGTCTAGGAAACACACAGGAAAGAACACAAAGCCTCGCATGCGTGCACAGCCAACAAACATCGCACAGCGTCATGGTCAAAACACTAAATTATCCAAAAAATGCATTTCTGTTGCGTACTACACAATAGATGTATCAGTGATACAATCGGGCCTTTTTTTTGATAAAATAGGCTTCCAAGAGCTCTCTAGCTGTTAGTTTTTTGCTCCTACCAAGAATCATCATTTTTCGAAGCAATGGCACACATCCGCAGGCTTTACAGTGCGCTGGAAGATGCCCATGATCACTTTTGGCTAAATTATTTGCGTGCTCCCGCAGTCTGTCAATAATGCAACGCCCCGTTTGACCGATATAGAACTTGCCACAGCCTAGGGGAATCCCATATATTGTCACGAGGTTGTGATACACGCAGCACTTGAGAGGAAGCACGCAGGAGTCAGGGCGGTGTCAGGCGAACTGTTTATTGGGCGAACTTGTGCCCAGCAAAACAGGGCCAAACACAACTCACAGCAACAGCGGCGTGAACAGTCGTCGGCCGACGGAAAAAAAAAGACCCCCAGTGGCGCACTGCGCCAGCTTTTTATACACGCGTCGTAACGCGTTCCAAAGTGGCATACAAGATAAACGCGGCCTGCGTTGCGCTTAACAGAAAGTGATAGCGTCTTCCTTCGCAAAGGAAAAGAACCGCACGTGTCAGTTTTTTATACACGCGTCGTAACGCGTTCCAGAGTGGCATACAAGATAAACGCGGCCTGCGTTGCGCTTAACAGAAAGTGATAGCGTCTTCCTTCGTAAACCAAAAGAACCGCACGTGTCACTACCCCCCTCTGAAAAAGCATCGTCCCGATGCTAAAGACAGAACATAAGAGAGAGTACATGCAATAAATTACATTAACAATGCGTCACAGCTAATCAGCGCGCGTAATAAGGTTTAAGTCGCACCACCTGTACGACTTCGGGTCGTGCACGGCGTCGTTGGGATGACGTTAAGCCATCGGGCACGACCTCATAGTCCAGTTCACCACGACGTCGGACTACCTTGTAGGGTCCAAAGTAGCGTCGCAGGAGCTTCTCAGACAATCCCCGTCGTCGTATCGGCGTCCAGACCCAGACAAATTCACCTGGTTGGTATTCGGTGTGGTGTCGTCGAAGGTTGTCGTGGCGCCTGTCGACCGTCTGTTGGCTCTTGATACGCAGGCGGGCTAGCTGTCGAGCTTCTTCAGCGCGATCCAGGTAGCTGGCGACGTCGAGGTCTTCTGCGTCGGTGCCGACCGGTAGCATGGCGTCAAGCGTCGTTGTTGGGCTCCGTCCGTAGACGAGCTTGTATGGATCAAACTGCGTCGTTTCCTGCACGGCCGTGTTGTACGCGAAGGTTACATACGGGAGTATGGCGTCCCACGTCTTGTGCTCGACGTCCACGTACATGGCCAGCATGTCGGCGATGGTCTTATTTAGACGCTCGGTGAGGCCATTCGTCTGTGGGTGGTACGCGGTGGTTCGGCGGTGGCTTGTCTGACTGTACCTCAAGATCGCTTGCGTTAGGTCAGCCGTAAAGGCCGTACCTCTGTCGGTGATGAGGACCTCGGGGGCTCCGTGGCGGAGGACGATGTTCTCAATGAAGAACATGGCGACCTCGGTGGCAGTGCCCTTGGGCAAGGCCCTTGTTTCGGCATAGCGGGTGAGGTAGTCAGTCGCTACGACAATCCATTTGTTGCCAGAAGTTGACGTCGGGAACGGCCCCAGTAAGTCCATGCCGATTTGTTGGAATGGCCGTTGAGGTGGTTCGACGGGTTGCAGAAGTCCAGCTGGCCTAGTTGTCGGCGTCTTGCGTCGCTGACAGTCTCTGCATGTTTTTACGTAGTGGGCGACGTCGGCAGCGAGGCGAGGCCAATAGTACTTCTCTTGTATTCGTGACAGTGTGCGGGAAACACCAAGATGTCCGGCTGTCGGGTCGTCGTGTAATGCTTCCAGAACCTCTGGACGTAACGCTGAAGGTACCACAAGGAGGTGGTCGGCGCGGAGCGGCGAGAAGTTTTTGTTCAGGAGGACGTTGTTTCGCAGAAAAAACGAAGCCAGTCCTCGGCGGAATACTTTCGGCACGTCGGCGGTCTTGCCTTGCAGGTAGTCTATGAGGATCTTGAGCTCCGGGTCAGCTCGTTGGCGTTCCGCGTAGTCGTCGGTACTTATGGGTCCCAGGAAAGAGTCGTCGTCCTGGTCATCCTGGGGCGGCGGATCGACAGGGGCGCGAGACAAGCAGTCGGCGTCGGAGTGCTTTCGTCCGCTCTTGTAGACGACGGTGATGTCAAATTCTTGTAGTCTGAGACTCCACCGTGCGAGGCGCCCTGATGGATCCTTCAAGTTAGCTAGCCAACACAAGGCGTGGTGGTCACTCACGACTTTGAAAGGCCTGCCGTACAGGTAGGGGCGAAACTTTGATGTAGCCCAGATGATGGCAAGGCATTCCTTTTCTGTCGTGGAATAATTGGCTTCTGCCTTCGAAAGTGACCGGCTAGCGTAACTGATGACCCTTTCAAGTCCGTCGGTCCTCTGCACGATCACGGCGCCGAGCCCTGTGCTGCTTGCGTCCGTGTGAATTTCGGTGTCAGCTTCTTCGTCGAAATGCGCCAGTATTGGCGGCGTTTGCAGGCGTCGCTTTAATTCTTGAAATGCCTCGACTTGCGGCGTTTCCCATTTGAAGTCGACGTCGGCCTTCGTGAGGTACGTCAGTGGCTCGGCGATCCGCGAAAAGTTCTTCACGAAGCGCCTGTAATAAGCGCAGAGGCCAAGAAATCGGCGTACTGCTTTCTTGTCGGTGGGTGCAGGAAAGTCGGCGATCGCAGCTGTTTTCTGTGGATCAGGGAGCACTCCCGACTTGCTGATAACGTGGCCAAGGAACAATAGTTCCTCGTAGGCGAAGCGGCACTTTTCTGGCTTCAGGGTAAGTCCCGAGGCTTTGATTACCCGAAGAACAGCTTCAAGGCGCCGGAGGTGCTCGTCGAAGTTGGAAGAAAATACGACTACGTCGTCCAAGTAGACGAGGCAAGTCTGCCACTTCAAGCCTGCGAGTACTGTGTCCATAACCCGTGGGAACGTCGCAGGCGCCGAGCAAAGACCAAAGGGCATGACCTTAAACTCGAATAGGCCGTCTGGTGTTATGAAGGCAGTCTTCTCTCGGTCTCTCTCGTCTACTTCGATTTGCCAGTAGCCGGTTTTGAGATCCATCGACGAAAAATACTTGGCGTTGTAGAGTCTGTCCAGAGCATCGTCTATCCGTGGGAGGGGATACACGTCTTTCTTCGTGATGTTGTTCAGGCACCCAACTTTTTTTCAAAGCCTTTATTTTCTTTAACGTGTACCGGTGTTAAATAAGCCGCAGCCGGGTGGGAGAGTATATTGAAATGTCAAACTGCCGCTCGATCGGTTTCAGAAGAGACTGAACAGAACAATGCAATAACGCGAGCTGGGGTCCTATACGTTCGTTTTTCAGTTCGATTTCGAGACACGTGGCTTTAGTTTTTTGTGTCAGTAAAAATAAAGCCTGAAACACTATAACAAAAAAAAAGACCCCCAGTGGCGCACTGCGCCGGCTTTTTATACACGCGTCGTAACGCGTTCCAAAGTGGCATACAAGATAAACGCGGCCTGCGTTGCGCTTAACAGAAAGTGATAGCGTCTTCCTTCGCAAACGAAAAGAACCGCACGTGTCAGTTTTTTATACACGCGTCGTAACGCGTTCCAGAGTGGCATACAAGATAAACGCGGCCTGCGTTGCGCTTAACAGAAAGTGATAGCGTCTTCCTTCGTAAACCAAAATAACCGCACGTGTCAATATCATGCCTTGTGCGCAGCGCCTAAAATGTCTTGTGTGCTGCTTCTGGCAGCCCCTTTGCTCATCGCATGTGATACACGGGCACAATTGAGCAAGTTTGTTGGGAGCTGAAAAAACGACCGGAACGCCGTAACGGGAAGCCACCTTCTTGAGGTTATGGCTCACATGGTGTATATATGGGACCACCTCAGGCTTAACCCACTCTCTCTCCTTCGGGCGCGCATTTGCATTAGACACTCTGCCTTTCACCCTCTGCAGCAGGGATTCCACCATGGAACTAACTACGGACTGTGGGTAGCCAACCTTGGAAAGTCTTTGAAGTTCACGCATTAAGCTAGCTTGCATAACAAGCTCACACGATCTGCTTGGTGTCAACTTTGAAAAAAGTAGAGCGATTCTACGTTTCACAGTCTTTGAATGCGCTGAATCGTAAAGTAACAACTCCTTCATACTCTGAGAGAGGTACGTACGGCATACGTGACCAGCTGAAATTATCGGGTAAGGTAAAAAAACTGCAAGGAGCTATCTTCCGGAAGTTCATTAGTGAACGTGAGTCCCTTAGCATTTGCTTTAAAAACATCAAAAACCTGCTCAACCTTCACAGGAAAAGAAAAAGGGCATCTATTGTCAATAGCAACTAAAAAATCATCTACATATCTAAATACTTTAAGAACATTTGGATGAGATCAAGTAAAAACACTTTGTAGTGCGTGGTCAAAAGATGATAAAAAGACGTCACATAAAATCGGTGCTACCAGTGACCCAATGCAAATGCCCTTCTTCTGTAAAATCATGCCATGTTCAGAAGAAACGAAAGTGTGGTGGAGATATGCTTCTAAAAGGTAACAAAATTAGCGGAAAAAGTCTCCGTTTTAGACACAAAGGTGGCTTCGCAACTATCTTCTATACACTGCTTAACTGCCCGAAGTGTAAGCAGTGCATAGAAGCAGTGTATAGAAGATAGTGGTGACGCCACCTTTGTGTCTAGAACGGATATGTCGTCCGCTAATTTTGTAACCTTTTAGAAGCATATCTCCACCACACTTTCGTTTCTTCTGAACAATGCATGATTTTACCGAAGAAGGGCATTTGCATTGGATCACTGGTAGCACCGATTTTATGTGACGTCTTTTTATCATCCTTTGACCACGCACTACAAAGTGTTTTTACTTCATCTCATCCAAATGTTCTTAAAGTATTTAGATAAGTAGATGATTTTTTAGTTGTTATTTATTTATTTATTTTATTTATTTGTCAATAGATGCCCTTTTTCTTTTCCTGTGATGGTTGAGCAGGTTTTAGATGTTTTTAGAGCAAATGCTAAGGGGCTCACGTTCACTAATGAACTTCCGGAAGATAGCTCCTTGCAGTTTTTGGACCTTACCCGATACTTTCGGCTGGTCTTGTATGCTGTGCGTACCTCTCTCAGAGTAAGGAGTAGTTACTTTACGATTCAGCGCATTCAAAGACTGTGAAACGTGGAATCACTCTTTTTTCCTTAGAGTTGGCAATACGCAGATCGTGTGAGCATGCTGTGGAAGCTAGCTTAATGCGTCAACTTCAAAGGCTTTCCAGGGCCGGCTACACACAGTTCGTAGTTAGTTCCACGGCGGAATTCCTGCTGCAGAGGGTGAAAGGCAGAGTGTCTAATGCAAAGGCGCGCCCGAAGGAGACAGAGCGGGTTAAGCCTGTGGTGGTCCCGTATATACACCGTGTGAGCCATAACCTTAAGAAGGTGGCTTCCAGTTACGGCGTTCTGGTCGTTTTTTCAGCTCCCAACAAACTTGCTCAATTGTGCCCGCGTATCACATGCGATGAGGAAAGGGGCTGCCAGAAGCAGCACACAAGACATTTTAGGCGCTGCGCACAAGGCATGGTATATGGGACTCCCCTAGGCTGTGGGAAGTTCTATATCGGTCAAACGGGGCGTTGCATTATTGACAGACTGCAGGAGCATGCAAATAATTTAGCCAAAAGTGATCATGCTCATCTTCCAGCGCACTGTAAAGCCTGCGGATGTGTGCCATTGCTTCGAAAAATGATGATTCTTGGTAGGAGCAAAAAACAAACAGCTAGAGAGCTCTTGGAAGCCTATTTTATCAAAAAGAAAAGGCCCGATTGTATCACTGATACATCTATTGTGTAGTACGCAACAGAAATGCATTTTTTGGATAATTTAGTGTTTTGACCATGACGCTGTGCAATGTTTGTTGGCTGTGCACGCATGCGCGGTTTTGTCTTCTTTCCTGTGCGTTTTCTAGACTGTCATTAAACAGTTGGTAGTTGGCGCTGCTCTGTCGTCTCTCCTGCTCTTCCTGCTTCACGATATATTTTTTGCGCCTCTGTCTTCTGCACCAAGTATGCACCAACTAGCCCAAAAACAAGTCCTTCTATAAAAAGGTAGCCGACGGGCACCGAAAAATCAGGGTTTAAAAGTTGAATAAAAGATTGCAAGGAATAAGGTTGTCGCTATTTTAAGGTCAGCGAAAAAGCGGTATTTTCTTTCGAACAATTCAACCGAGCATACAAAAATCCAGCAAAGACATGGACTTTGAAACATATTCTACGAGGCAAAAAAGAACACGCCCACTGATGTACTCAAATCTTCTTCCGAGAAACCAGAGACAGTGGTTGATAAGTTCAACCACTTCACGCCTTGTCCAAGAATGCGCATGCGCAAAAACGCACTTGCACTTCTAAACAGTCTGTTCCTGCATCTGCTTATTTGCCCACGCTCTTGGAGGAAGATCTAAGGAGAATAGTTTTCAGTTTTCGTTCAAATAATCAACCAGGAATTGATGAGGTAGCTGTGGCCACGCTTTGGCGGAACTTTGAAGCATTATCTGGTATACTTCTCTTCATGCTAAACCGACTTTTAACCAATGCATCCATTCCCAAGGAATTAAAAACGGCACTTGTTAAGGCAGTCTTTAAAGCAGGGAAAAAAGATGATATAGAAAATTACAGACCAATTTGTATCTTTCCTATACTTTCTGAGATAATAGAAAATTTTTTGCTTGAATTTATGACGTCTTTCTTACAGCAGTTCTCGCTACTAACGCCCTGGTAATTTGGTTTCATTGCTAATCGCAGTACTATAACATTATTCGAAGAGTTTAGTGATGAAATATATTCGGCATTAGACGAGAACCTGTTCTGTTGTGTTCTATTTTTAGACTTGGCAAAGTGTTTGAAACAGTGAACCATACCATTTTGTTAGAAAAGTTATTTCGTTTTGTCTTTAGGGGGCCTTTTTATGATGTGCTCTATAATTACTTACAATACAGGTCACAGGTCGTTATGTGATGTAGGGAGGTAATAAGCAATAGAAAATATATTACTGCTAGTTTGCGACCAGGATCGGTGTTGTCACTATTTATATTTAGTTTATTTATGAATGACTTCCCCTTGGGAATTAATAAAGCGAATTGGAAGCAGTATGCAGATGATACGGTGCTATTAACACGTCAAATACGTCATGAAGAGGCGATTAATGTTCTTCAGAGTGAAATTCATAGTGCTATGATGTGGTTTGAAAAAAACGGCGTAATTTTAAACGAAAAGAACACAAAAGTTATCTGATTTCGAAGCCCTCTAAAAAAACAAAAAATGAATATATTCTTTTTTCTTCACACCAAACATTGCAATCCATGCGAATTTTCTGCAGTGAAAAATGTCGAAACATTCAGATATCTAGGCATGATTTTTTGATAGTGGTATGTCTTGGCAACATCGCATGGCATTTATTTGTTCCAAACTGAGAAGTGTGGCATTTCTGCTTTTCAATATAAAAAGTTTGGTGCATTTACCAGTGAAAAAAATGACAGTTCATTCGTAATCATATAGTGCAGTGAGATATGGGATAACAGTTTTTGCATTGTGTTCAGAACGCTGGAAAACACACAATGATAGTTTACTCCGAAATATTTAAAAAAATGTAGCTTATGGTAGTAAGATATATGCCAGTACTATCTTTTGGGATTGGGGCTTTTGCGTATTCCAGGATTTGTTTATTAAGACTGTTGTTCTAAGACCCAATCGGTGTGATATCTTTAAAGTGCCATTTGTAACGCGTCGACCCCTGAGAGAGTAAAAGCGTTTTATAGTATCCCGGTTCTCTACCAGATATAGAGAAGCATGTAGAAGTGTATATATTCCAAAAATTTTTAATGCACTACCTGACGAATTTTTTTTCAGCGAGTTCAAAAAGGCAAATAAATAAATTACTCGCTGAGCTGTTATGTAAAATCACATGGTCTATTTGTATGCCACGTATTCTCTGTGTCCCTGCTTTGTTCTTCTTTTTTATTTACTGCCTGTAAAAAGTAATGGTGTCAATCGTTTGCCTATTCGTTGGTAAGGAAACAACAATAGTTTTGTTACCTTGTATCCACATGACTGTAACCGGCTCTGCCGGGCCTAGTCACGCAAGTCCTGGGGATTTAGACAGGCCCGTTTTTTTGTATTACTTAGGGATTTGTACAATAAAGTATTAATATTATTATTAATATTATTAATGTTGTTGTTGTATCTCGCAACACGTCCAACGTTTCATTTCCATACGCTCTCAACACTGTGTCGTTATGTAATGTTTATGGGATCAGGGATCTTAGTGTTCTTTTTGATAGCATGCTGAATTTTTTTCTACTTGCATGAATTGTGCTGCCATGTGAGACCTTCGTTCTCTCCCTGTTGACAAAATATCGTTCCAGAATCCGGTTCTTCTACAACCTTCTGAAATTGTACACCGTGATATGTCGTGCTCAACTTGAGTAGATAGTATATCTGATCTGGAATGGCATTGGTAAATCCAGAAGTAACACCACTGAGTTCAAAAAAAATTCATAAGCATTTATCCTCATCGTTTCGCTACAATTTTTTTCACACTGCTAGAATCACACTTTTTCCATCACCTAAGGGCCGACAAAATCGCGCTAAGCTGTTACTTATTTACAACCTAGTTCAGAGTGAGATATTCTGCCCTTCTCGGTTGTATAAATTTGCCAACTCCGCGTAAGTTATACACAAAGAATCGACCGTTGCATGTACCTGCCAGCTTCTTCCAACACTCTATCCTTTACAGAATGTCAAGTCTCTCTAACGTCAGCTTTCTTGATTCGTTCTGTTTTCTATAGTATACAGCCATTTTTTGTCAGTGAGGGCTACTCTGTCCTAACGTAGATTTGCACATGCACAGAGTCTTCCCTTTTCCGTCTTTCAGGAAGCCTTCCGCTCTGCTGCGTATATTCCTCATTATTTTTCAGTCCCAATCCATGAATATCGACTCTTTCATTTGTTGTTCCCATTGTGCGTTGATGTCTTTTCGACTGCTCGTTTTTGCTCTTTTTATTGGTTGGCTTTTCTGTGGACAGTCTGTAATGTACTGTTTCATATTTTTGTTTTATTTTCGTGCGCACCAACACGAAAGACCCTATGGTTGTTCCTGGATACATCAAAAAATGATGGATTGATTACTGGGTGATTGAATAATAATAATAATAATAATAATAAAAATAATAATAATAATAATAATAATAATAATAATAATAATAATAATAATAATAATAATAATAATAATAATAATAATAATAATAATAATAATAATAATAATAATAATATATTATATTATTATTATTATTATTATTATTATTATTATTATTATTATTATTATTATTATTATTATTATTATTATTATTATTATTAAAAATGCTTGAAGATAAATCTTTCTGGAACGCGTCTTGGTAACCAGCGTACACGAAGCAGTGATTACAGCTCCACGGAATGCTGGTCGTAGAGGTCCTGGACTTGCAGCTTTCTGGGCCCGGGGAGGAGATTGAGGTTCATTGTCCCCATAAACTTGCCTGAACACACTGCAGCTGTTGATAAGTTTGCGAAAGGCGCGCACAGTAAAAAATACAAAAAAGGGCGCCAGTCGGAGGGTGCCAAATTTAGAGAACGTTGTTCGAAGAAGCACGAGTAGGTGCCGCGCCGCCCTGCCATGGCCAACAACAGTAAGTCGACACAGCAGAAAGAAAGTGCAGCGGCCCATTTCAAGTAACCACGAAGAAAATAGTTTACGCAAACATTCAGTCGTATGGTAATAACAATGCGTCAATAATTGTTAAAAATGAAAGGTCGTTCGCCAATGGGCTCGGGAAAGTTTAGTTCCAGTAAAAAGCGCATAAATCATTGATCTCAAGGGGCAATATATGTTTTATTGTCAATCCTGCACTGTAGCAATCCGCGCCATAGTTGCTTTTTTGCTCGCCGGAGTCATGGCTGCACTGCTGATCGAGTTTATCACTTTTCATTCCTCTTGCTCTTAATTCGTGTTATACTACTGCTCCAATTTACACAAGATAATCACGCTGCTCTCAGGAATCTACTTTGCCTTACATGGCGAAATTTTGGATGGACGTGGAAGTGTTTTTGTGTGCATGTGCGTGTGTACACCGCTGGATTGGCCATCGTCAACATTTCGTGCGAAAAAAATGGACACCCATGCTTGCGGGCAAGCGTTCTTTCACAACTTACTTCCAAAAGGGGTATAAAAGAACCTGTTGGCTTTAAGGTGTGAACAGGTTATCAAGATTAACAAGCTCCTTGAAAGACAAATCTTGGTTAAATGTTAAGGTAAGTTCATAATTTTCATTGCCTTCGCATGTTGTTCGTAAATATTAAAATAACTCAGAAAACATAGCGCATTGCATGCTTCCTGAGTAAATAACTTCATACTAATCGTGGTTATGCCATTAGACTGTTTTGTTTAAGCGATACGACACTTTCTTTCTTTCATTCTTCCAGACAGTGCACTATTTATTGAAAAACTCTATACCAGAAAAGTATTAGTTTTGTGCTATTGTACTTTTTTAAATAGATTGATTTAAATACGTGTCTTGTATTTTTCTCATTTTAACACTTGAGGAATTACCAGGGATAAATAAAACTTGTGGAATTACAAAAAAAAAGAGTTGTGTATCTCCAACTCCAAGGGTGTCATGAGATTTATGAGCCCGCGTTTGAATTTGTTTTTCCTTGTCTACGCCCTATCGGAAAAATCGCCATGGTGCATACTGGAAAACATGGTGGGCGTAGTGGAAATAATAGCGGGCATGGTGGAAATAATAGTGGGCATGGTGGAAATTATGATGGCTATGGTGGGACGTAGTGGAAAATATGGTGGTTATGCCGGGACATACTGGGTGGTATGGTGTATAGATGATGGATAAAGTGGAAATGATGGTGGAAAGCAGAGGCTAGATAGTGGGCAATAATAGGACACTCTGCCCACCATTGCGATAATGCTGGGAAGCCCTAAGCATATGGTGAGTGGTGCTTATTATGGTGGGCTACATGGTGTACCAAGCAGAGAAACTCTTCCCAGCATTGCGATAATGCTGGGAAGCACTAAGCAGATGATGGGTGCTGCTTGTTATGGTGGGCCACATGGTGTACCAAGCTGAGAAGCTGTGCCCACCATCGCGATAATGCTGGGAAGCAGTAAGCAGATGATGGGTGGGCTTATAATGGCGGGCAATTTATATAGTGTACCAAGCTGGGATCTGTACACTACATGTTCTACCACCATGATTTCCACCAAAGATTAAGCCTACCCACCGAGCCCGTACAATTGTGTTATCCGTGCTTCCGGGTTTCAGAATACACGATTTCGAAGATTAAGTATGACAATATAGCGCAGCCATGGAATCAATTAACCTAAATGAAGCATTTTTCATTGTGTATAGTGTCCGCTCAAGAAGCAACAAACATCGATGTGACGCGATTAAAGCACTCCCAGAGAACGTAATTAAGTGTCTTCTCACCGACAGCCGCTGGTCGCACTCGCCGGCGCTTCTCTAGCTTTTGTACGAGAACTCAGACGTGGCAATTCGTATGCTTCATCATCATCATCATCAGCCTGACTACTTCCACTGGAGGACAAAGGCCTCTCCCATGTTCCGCCAGTTAACCCGGTCCTGTGCCTGCTGCTGCCAATTTATACCCGCAAACTTCTTAATCTCATCTGCCCACCTAACCTTCTGTCTCCCCCTAACCCGCTTGCCTTCTCTGGGAATCCAGTCAGTTACCCTTAATGACCAGCGGTTATCCTGTCCACGCGCTACATGCCCGGCCCATGTCCATTTCTTCTTCTTGATTTCAGCTATATTATCCTTAACCCCCGTTTGATCCCTAATCCACTCTGCACTCTTCTTGTCTCATAAGGTTACACCTACCATTTTTCTTTCCATTGCTCGCTGCGTCGTCCTCAATTTAAGCTGAACCTTCTTTGTAAGTCTCCAGGTTTTTGCTCCATAGCTAAGTACCGGCAAGATACAGCTATTATATACCTTCCTCTTAAGGGATAGTGGCAATCTACCTGTCATTATTTGAGTGTGCTTGCCAAATGTGCTCCACCCCATTCTTATTCTTCTAGTCACTTCAATCTCGTGGTTTGGCTCCGCAGTTATTACCTGCCCTAAGTAGACATAGTCTTTTACAACTTGAAGTGCACTATTACCTATCTCGAAGCGCTGCTCTTTTCCGAGGTTGTTGTACATTACTTTCGCTTTCTGCAGATTCATTTTAAGACCCACCTTTCTGCTCTCCTGGTCTAACTCCGTAATCATGAGTTGCAATTCGTCCCCTGAGTTACTCAGCAATGCAATGTCATCGGCGAAGCGCCGGTTACTAAGGTACTCTCCATTAACTCTTATCTCTAACTGTTCCCATTCTAGGCTTCTGAAAACCTCCTGTAAGCACGCGGTAAATAGCATTGGGGAGATTGTGTCCCCCGGCCTTACACCCTTCTTGATTGGTATTCTGTTGCTTTCTTTATGAAGCACTATGGTAGCAGTTGATCCCCTGTAGATTTCTTCCGGGATGTTTATATATGCTTTATCGACGCCCTGATTCCGCAGTGTCTGCATGACAGCTGATATTTCTACTGAATCAAACGCCTTCTCGTAATCTATGAAGGCTATGTATAGTGGTTGGTTATACTCTGAGCATTTCTCTATTACCTGATTGATAGTATGAATGTGGTCGATTATTGAGTAGCCTGTTCGAAATCCTGCTTGTTCCTTTGGTTGATTGAATTCTAATGTTTTCTTTACTCTGTTAGCAATTACCTTTGTAAATAGCTTGTATACTACAGAGAGCAAGCTAATCGGCCTGTAATTCTTCAAGTCCTTGTCATCTCCTTTCTTATGTATTAAGATGATGTTAGCGTTCTTCCAAGACTCTGGTACTCTTCCCGTCAGGAGACACTTGGTAAACAGAGTGGCTAGTTTTTCTAACACAATCTGTCCTCCATCTTTCAGCAGATCTGATGTTACCTGATCCTCACCAGCAGCTTTGCCTCTTTGCATGCTCTCCAAAGCTTTTCTGACTTCTTCTATCATTACTGGTGGGGTGTCATCTGGGTTACTGCTAGTTCTTATAGTATTAAGGTCGTGGTTGTCTCGGCTACTGTACAGATCTCTGTAAAACTCCTCCGCTATTTTAACTATCCTATCTATATTGGTAGTTATTTTGCCTTCTTTGTCCCTTAGTGCATACATCCGATTTTTGCCTATCCCAAGTTTCCTCTTCACTGCTTTGACGCTTCCTCCGTTTTTCAGAGCGTGTTCAATTGTCTCCATGTTATACCTTCTTACATCGCATACCTTACGTCTATTAATCAACTTCGAAAGCTCTGCCAGTTCTATTTTGTCTGCTGTACTTTCATGATTTGACACTTCCTAATTAGGTTCTTCGTTTCCTGGGAAAGCTTGCCAGTGTCCTGTCTAACTACCCTGCCTCCAACTTCCACTGCACACTCCGTAATGATACTCGTCAGATTATCATTCATTGTATCTATGCTAAGGTTGGTTTCCTCACTAAGAGCCGAGTACCTGTTCTGAAGCGAGACTCTGAATTCCTCTACTTTCCTTCTCAGTGCTAGCTCATTGATTGGCTTCTTGCGGATCAGTCTCTGTCATTCCTTCCTCAAATCTAGGCAAATTCGAGACCGTACCATTCTATGGTCACTGCATCGTACCTTGCCAATCACTTCCACATCCTGCACGATGCCTGGGTGTGCACTCATTGTAAAGTCTATTTCGTTCTTATTTTCGCCATTAGGGCTCCTCCATGTCCACTTGCGGTTTTCTCGTTTTCGGTAAAAGGTATTTAAAATCCGTAAATTATTGCGTTCTGCGAATTCTACTAGTAGCTCTCCTCTGGCGTTTCTACTACCGATGCCATAATCTCCTACTGCCTGGTCTGCAGCCTGCTTCTTCCCTACCTTTGCATTAAAGTCTCCCATCAGTATTGTGTACTGTGTTTTTACCTTACTCATTGCCGATTCGACGTCTTCAAAGAAGCTTTCAACTGAAGCATCATCATGGCTGGATGTAGGCGCATAAGCCTGTACCACCTTCATCTTGTATCTCATATTCAGTTTAATTACGATACCTATCACCCTTTCATTAATGCTATAGTATTTCTCTATGTTGCCAGCTATGTTTCTGTGAATTAGGAAGCCCACTCCCAGTTCTCTTCTGTCAGCCGAGCCCCGATAGCAAAGGACATGCCCATTCTGTAGCACCGTATAGGCCTCATCTTTCCTCCTAACCTCACTAAGCCCTATTATATGCAATTTAACACCCTCTAGCTCCTCGAATAGTACAGCTAGACTTCCCTCACTATTCGTATGCTTGGTGAATCAATATGATAGCGTATTGTTTCCGGCACACTGAATTTGTTTTGGCCAAGCCGTTATGTAGTTGTTGCTTTAGCGAAAGAGCTACAGCATTGCGCTAGCGTGACCGCCCTCTACATTGCGCGAAAAGCATCCCAATACTCAATCAAATAAATTGGGCGGGTGTATCTATGGAATGAGCCTAGAAGCGTCATAAAGCGTGAGCAGATGTCGCACTTTAGAACGAGCGCGAAACGGATATTAAACTTGGCAGACCCCGCCGGTAAACTGTTGCTGCTCCCCAGTCCACTTGGTTTCTTTTTCTTGAAGTTGTGAATTGTAAAAAAAACAGCACTAGTGCCATTAACATAGTGGCAATCGTTACAGGCCGCAGTTGCTTGTGTTTAATAAATGTGCCATATTTAGTAGCAAGTGTAGATCTTGTCTATGTTGTGTACACGACAAACATAACTTAAGTTGAACCTTAAGTTTGTATGCCTACTAAGTATTTAACACGCAATCGACGTCATAAGAAAGACGAAGACGACGTTCTGAACGGACGCGTTTTTCATGTTCTCCGCTTCGAAGGATTTATCGGCCATGGGCCGAGGTGCTGCTCAGGCTTAAGCCAGTGGCAATGACTACCATGTTGTACTTCCTCGCCTTCCCACCAGTAAGCTTGTTGTGGACTCTGTCTTTCTACATGCGGACTTAGCTGGTCGCCCCTACCGGGTTCAAGATTTTAGAGGTGCTCTTCGGGACATCATTGACTTGAAGAAAATAAGCTCCATAGGTCAATTTCAAATGTCTCATGTTTGGATGGTCACATGCAAGTCAACGCTGACGAAAACAAAGTTGGTCACAAGAGGCGAATTTTTCGTCAAAAGTCGTCGATGCCTCGTTATTGACCCGGAGCCCACGGAAGTGAAGCTGAAGCTTATGTGGCTTCCTGAGCGCTTGGAGGACACCTATGTGTGCGAGGCACTGTACGCTTTTGGGAAGGTCAAGACAATATCACAAGAAAGCTGGAAAGTAGCGGACATGGAACAAATGCGGACGCTAAATAGGGATGTTGTTTTGTCCCTTGCTGATGGAGTTCGCATTGCGGATATTCCTCATATTCTTTTTGTCTGCGGAGTGCAAAACCTCGTCCTGATACCTGGCCGCCCACCACTTCGCCTTCGGTGCAGTAAGGTTGGACACATCCGTCGAAACTGCAGGACCCCTCGCTGTGACAACTGTCGACGCTTCGGTCATTCGGCCGAAGATTGTGTTATGACATACGCCAACAATCTGCGACAGCACACAAAACAGCCAGATGATAACCTACAAGAGCATATTATGGATGCCACCGAGGTTTTGTACTCAACGGGCGACATTCCGTCAATGTCTTATGCTTCAGGCTCTAGCACAAGGAATCTAGAAGAGGAAAGAAAGTCACTCGCTGTTGACACAGTTGAAACTTCTGCGTGCAAAGAGCCAAGTGAATCTTGCAAGCAGCATGCCCAAAAAGACTCCGCACAACCCCTAACACGAGTAGGAGTTCCTATGAAGAGTGCTACTGCGCTGACCCATAAAGATGACAAAGAACCACCAGTACAAGATAGAGACTCTGGGCTGGATACCGCAGAAAGTTCATCACCTGCTTGCGCTGTAGCTCCGCAGCAGCTTTTTCATCATGGTGCAGTGTCGGAAGATGATATGCAGATCTCTATGGATGCTGCAATACTGAAACTTCGCGCATCGTCCAGCTCTGATTCAAGCAAAGGGAGTGACCCAGCGTGAGTGACTAGGGAGTCACGCCGTCGCCGAAAGTCCATGCCAAAGGGGAAGTGTCGCCGATCCTGATCTAGGAGGCCTGGTGGGGGTTCACGGGAAGCCTCAGCGCCAACTCTTAGGGCTGATCAATTGGGACGATAAGCGCATTGGAAGGTAGTCACCATGGTGACGTCTGAGCGACTCATATTTGCTACCTTGAACGTACGCGGCCTTAGGTCTTCACAGAAACAGGCGCAGCTCCGTAGACTTCTCAATCGGAAGCGTCTCGACTTTGTCGCCATCCAAGAGACAAAGATCGAGAGCGAGGAAGAGATCGAGAAGGCCCTGCGGCTTTTTCTGTCTCAGTTTAATGTGTGTGTCTCACATGCTAAAGGTTTATCTGCGGGCTGTTGGTTGTTTCTGAGAAAAAGCCTACCCTGTTCAGCATTCTGCATTAGTGTTGATGAAGAGGGCAGGTATATATGCTGTGATTTTTGTTGCACGGAGTGCCATGGAGATTTATCAATCTATATGCGTTTAATGATGTTCCGAAACGACTTGAGTTATTGGAAAAAGTGCGTAATTCAATTGACGTTGACAGATGCACGGTACTTATGGGAGATTTCAACTGCGTATGTGAAGCTATTGATCGTTATAATTCGTCTGGAAAGAGAGACAGGAGTGGTGAGCTTTTAGCCGGTATTGTAGATAATGCAGGACTAATTGACATTGGGGTCTCGAATCGGGCAACAGCATATACAAGAGTACAAGGCAGTTCTCATGCTCGCCTTGACCGGATTTACGTGTCCTCATCACTCCTATCTCGTAAATTTTCTGCAGCACCGAAGCTGTATCATTCTCAGACCATTGCATTGTCATAGCGCAAATTGGTGAAAATCGTCACAAACATTTCCGTCCCCAGTGGGCCCTTTGGAAAATGAATGCGAAGCTCCTCTGTCATCAGGAATTCATGAATCGCGTTCAGATGGCATTGACGCAAGTTTTTTCGATTGGTTTTCATATCTTCGCTGCTTGGGAGCTTTTTAAACAAGACGTTCGTGCTATAGCTTTAGAAATTGGGGCTGTTAAGTCTTTCTATAGAAAGAATGATGAAAGGATACTTGTTAAAAGTCTTCGCATACTTTATGAGATGGAATGCGAAATGCCGGGAAAGTACATCAAAGACATTGAGAATATTAGGTGCCAACTACAGAGATATGATACTGTTCGCTACCAAGGGGCACGTATTAGATCTCGTAACCAGCGCACTCTAAATTCTGAGCAACCGACGCGCCAAGCTTTACTTGATGAGCAACGCCATGCGATTTCTAAAGTTATTCCAGACTTGTACTTTAACGATGTGCTCATAAAAGATATCGGAGACATTACTTTGGCGTTCGAAATGTACTATAACAGTTTATTTAGCTCTCCCTCTGATGATCTTGACGCTCACCTCAAGGCTAGTTTTGTTTCTCTTGTGAACCCCTTGATGGACAATGATTGTGCAGTCATTAATGAGCCCATTACTATACAGGAAATCGAGCAAGCAATCGACAACTTACCTTTATTGAAAACAGCGGGCCCTGATGGCATCTCAGGCGAATTTCACAAAGGTTTCAAGAAAACACTTGCTCCTATATTGCTGATTATTTTTCAGGTGAGTTATGACATGGATACACTCTCACAATCTTTTTGCAACAGTCACACTGTGTTAATACCGAAAACAACTGACAAGGATAAACTTCGCTTCGTCGAGGGCTACAGACCAATATCGCTGTCAAACGTGGACCACAAAATTTTCGCAAAAGTATTAGCAAATGGGTTGCAATTTGCTATGTCGGTCCTCATTGGGTCTCATCAGACATGTGGGATCAGAGGTCGATCCATACAAACCAATATACATGTCGCTCGAACAGTGCTTCAATACTGTCATGGTTCTCAAAAACATCTTGCAATGCTACAGGTAGACCTTTCAAGAGCTTTTGATCGTGTTCGTCATTCCTTTCATGTACTGCGTAATGACAGACTAACCCGAGGTGGAGGCGTTGCTTTACTGATTAAGAAAACTCTTCGGTACGAATTATTGCCGCCCATTAAAGACTGTGAAAACGTGTGGTGCAAATTATTTATGGGAGATATCACGTTACTTATAGGGGTTCTCTATAGGCCCCCCGAAACTTCAGTTGATATTTTTGAGAAATTGGATGACTACTTGCTAACAATGACAAACAAACGAAGCAGAGTAATAATCACAGGAGATTTTAATTTACCAGCTGTTGACTGGAATGCACGAGTTGCTGGGCCGCTTAACAGGCCTCTTGCAGAAAATCTGCTTGACATCATGATCAAGTACGATTTGGTTCAGGTAGTTGACAAGCCCACTCGAGTTCAAGGAGAAACCGAGACATTGTTGGACTTACTATTTTTGTCACAGGAAGTGTTTGATTATGAAATAAGTATCGAGGATGGAATCTCGGATCATAAGGTGGTTGCAGCAACTCTTAAACCAAATAAAAAATTAGAAAAAATAACCAGAGTAAAGGTGTACAATTTTCAGGCCGCAGATGATACCTCAATTCTTGATTACTTAGAAATGGCTTTTGACGCTATCCCGCCTACAGATGATGTAAATGACCTCTGGGAATACTTTAAGAAGGTAGTAAACGACTGTTTGTCACGTTTTGTTCCCCAAAGAGAAAAGAGAACTGCAAAAGCTAACCCATGGATTACCAGAAGCATCATTCACCTAAAACGACGACTATGTCGCGCCCGTCAGAAAATACCAAGAAACTCGTCTGTTATTGCTCACATTAGTGCTCAGGTACGAAGAGAAGTCAAGCAATCTAAAAGTAATTTTCTAACTAATATATTGTCTGAATACATATCCAACTCTCCCCAGAAATTTTGGCGGTACCTATCGAGTTCGCAGTCTGAAATAACTGGGCTTTCTATAGACGGGACCTCCTATAGCGAACCGATTCAGATTGCCGAAGCATTCAATCATTACTTCAGTACCGTTTTTTCTCCAAGTATTGATCATTCAAAAAAAGGCTGTACGTTCGATGATACTAGTTCCAATCTTCTTACCGTATCTAAAGAGAGCGTAATGGCTTTACTGCTTGAATTGGATCATAAAAAATCGCCTGGTCCGGATATGATTCCCAACGAATTTTTGAGGCGCTACTCTGATTGGGTTTCTAGTTTCTTAGTTAAAATTTTTAATTTATCTTTGTGTACTGCCGCTGTTCCGATTGATTGGTTATTAGCAAGAGTTGTGCCCATTTTCAAAGGTGGTGACCGCATTAATGTTTGTAATTACCGTCCAATTTCTATCACATGCACGGCATGCAAAGTAATAGAACATATAATTTCAAAATATATATTTCAATATATAGAAAACAATAATCTGTTTTATAATAAGCAACACGGTTTTAGAAAAGGCCTTTCAACCGTCACTCAGCTTTTTGAATCTGTTCATGCTTTCGCTACAGCGATAAACTCAAAAGAACAAGTCGATGTCATAGCAATTGATTTCTCTAAGGCCTTTGATAGAGTATGTCATCAGAAACTTATTCAAAAAATGTTAATACTTGGTATTGATCCCGCAATTCTCAGATGGGTCGAAGCGTACTTGCGCAATAGGTTGCAGTTTGTTGAAATAAGTGGCGCACGTTCTTCTCTTTTACGCGTATCCTCAGGTGTGCCACAAGGCTCCGTGTTGGGACCTCTACTCTTTTTAATTTATGTGAATGATATTGCAACGGTTGTGCCTCCTTTTGTTGATGTAAGGTTATATGCAGATGATTGTCTCTTGTTTTGTCATGTGAAAAGTGTTTCTGATCAAATGCTCCTCAATGATGCTCTTCAATGTATTGACAACTGGTGTGAAAAATGGGACATGAAAATTAATTTTGATAAAACTGTGTGCATGACAATTTCAAATAAAAAAAACCCCTTAACTATAAATACACAATAAACAATAGAGAAATTAAGAGTTCTAATGAGCTTAAATACTTAGGTGTTACTATATCCAGCAGTTTAAAGTGGGACAAGCATATTGACAATATTACAGGACTGGCGAAGCGAAAGCTGGGTTTTCTGAGAAGGAAACTCCGTAATGCACCGCCCTCTGTTAAATTGTTGGCGTATAAGACGATTGTTAGACCAACGCTGGAGTACGCAGCTATCATCTGGGATCCGCATACTAAAACTGAAATTAACAAACTTGAACGAGTACAAAGATTGGCCGCGAGGTTTATTTATTCAAATTACATGAGAACACAGTCTGTATCACTTTTGCTTGCTAGGGCTGATCTTCAATCGTTAGCTACACGTAGAAAAATAGCTCGCTTAAAATTTATTTATGACCTGTATCATAAAAACTACAAGCTGGATCCCAGTGTATACCTGCGCCCCCCAGGACGAGTATCGGCTCGTACCAATCACTCATTTTCTGTCCAAGCTTATGTACCGCGGGTGGATGTATTTAAGTTTTCGTTTCTGGTGCGATCTATTGTTGACTAGAATGCGCTTCCTCCCGAGGTACTTACAGGATGTAGATCCTCACAGGATTTTCAACGACGGCTGGACTTGTTTTTTGCCTAACATTGTTTGTGTATTGTTAACCTGTTCACCTCCCACCCCTGCTACAGCCCGTAAGGGCTAGCAGTATTGTAAATAAATAAATAAATAAATAAATAAATAAATAAATAAATAAATAAATAAATAAATAAATTTCTTCTTTTTTTCTCTTCTCGAACAAGCTAATGTTAGCAAAGTTGTTCTTAAAGGCGTTAAATTGTGCTATAATGAATGCTCAACTCGTCTCATAGTTAATGGTCAACTCTCCAAGCCAGTTTTTATTCGCTCTTCTGTAAAACAGGGATGCCCGATGTCACCTCTTTTATTTGCACTTTATCTAGAACCACTGTGCTTAAGCATAATACAGTCGAGTTGCATTCTTGGCTTTAGAATATTAGGCAGTGAGGTTAAAGTATTGGCTTATGCAGACGATGTCGCATTCTTTTGCACAAATAAACCAAGTGTCGAAAATGTGGTATATACTATTGAAAAGTTTGGCGTTGTATCAGGAGCTCGTTTAAATGCCTCTAAAAGTTTAGGACTGTGGTTTGGCTTGTGGGGTAGAAGACCGAACCACTTTGCAGGGATTAATTGGACAAGAACTCCTCCAACATACCTCGGTGTACCATTGCATGCATATAGATTCATTGCGCATTACTGGAAGGAACGCGTCCCTAAGCTTGAACGACAGGCCAATACATTTGTTCCCTATCGACTTTCGACATTTGGGAGAGCTGAAGCTTGCAATACTTTCTTAGCGACAAAGCTTTACTATGTATTGCAACTTATTCGTTGCGCAAGATTCTATATACAACGCTTTCACCGGATTTTCGCTACTTTCATATGGTCTTTGCCTTTTGAACCCATGCGTCGTGATAATATATTCAAGCCAGTTAGTGAGGGTGGGTTAGGACTAAAACACCTTTATCTATGGCCAATAGTGTCCCGATTCTTCTTTTTTTGAGACAATTCCCATCCTGTAATCCGTTCTTTCTTGCAGGTTACACTTGTTGATTGCTTACCAGATTTATTTGTTTCATCCAACTTCTCCGAACGCCCATGCTTGTGGGGATTCATGCAGGAAGTTTACCTTGCAGTTCAGTTCATTAAAGCTCGCTTTTATGTAGAATACCTGTACACAGTATCGCGCAAGGTGCTGTATAAGGACCTACTGAGTACACTCTCCCCACCTCCATTGTACCGTTCACTGTACTCCAATCTTCCAGGTCACGATGTGTTGAAGCGAGTGCGCAAAATGTACATTCCACCGAATTCAAAAACATTCTTCTATAAACTCCACTTTGAAACATTGGCGGTGAACACACGGTTAGAAAGAAAAGGTATTTACATTCCGTCTGTTAACTGCCGTCTATGTGATGTGCCGGAAACCATTGAACATTGCTTTGTTAGCTGCAAAGACGCCATACTATTTTGGGATGTCCTTCAGCGAGCACTGAAAAAACGTTTCGTCATTAATTCTCACACAATACGTTATCTTCTACCAGCAACGCTTGATGAAGTACCATATGATATGTTTTTCCTCATGGGTTTGCACAGCTTCTGGAAGACATGAATGCAAGACCGCAATGCAGAGCCCACCACCTCTTCAAGCGCACACTTCATTCAAATGGCTATCCACCTAAAAAACATTTACAACGAGCTAGACTTTAGACCGGACTGGTACTCCGTCTTAGAGAACTGTTTGACCTCACCCCTTTTTTGTTTGTATAGCACGATGTGAAGAACACTCCATGTGAGGAACTCGCGCTGTGTTAGCAAATTAGTGTTAATGAGTAACGCTTGAACGCTTACTTTCGCGGTATGACTGTACTTTTGTTCGCTTGATTTTGTCTTTATTCCCCAAGTACTTTAATAAATACCATAAAAAAAGTTAGTGTGGCGTAGTGGTTAGCGTCTTCGAATGCGAATCCGCAGGTTGCACGTTCAATCCTCCGTGGCGCCTTGTTTTTTTTTTACGGGACGGGTGTTTTTTATACCGTTTTTATAGAAATGTTTTTTATTTTTTGTGACAGCTCGTCACGGTGATTCTGACGTCATTTCGCGCTCAAGTGTGACCGGCACTGCAGGACCCACCGTACCCACAATGCGCCATGGTGGCCGTTTCCCACCATTCACCCACTACAATAATCCACTATAATGGTGGGTGGTGGTTTACACCATGCCCACCATTCGTTTTTTTCCGATAGGGCGTTCCCCTTGTTTTTATAATTACGTGTGTTTTGATAAAGACAGGCAGTGAAATTTTTTGCTAGTTTTTTTCTTCAAAGCAGGGTGCAATGCTCACAGATCGAAACGGAAAATCATAAGATTAGCCCATAATTTGGTTTCAACCATCTACAATTCGGGTGATATAAGTGTAAATTTGACTGAAATGCATACATCACAGGTATCGTTACTGATGTCGCAAAATAACGTGGTTATCTTGAAGATCTGGACATACTCGCATACATAGTTACAAAAAAATAATGTGATGTCACATTTTAATCCATAAGCACTGTAGTTATTTTTACGCCTGTCGTCAAATAAACTGGTCTGATGCATTAGGGCTTGCTTGTGTGTGAAAAAACTTGGGGACCATGAAGCTTCATTTTCCGAATTGAATGCGATAGCAATAGTTTATTGCTTGTGCATAATTCAATCACTCAGGGTGTACTTTCTATTGTATGATGCTACTTAAACAATTTGATTTGTGGAATAGCATTGTGTATTTGAGAAAGTTGAAAGTGTCTCACTGAAGGTTTCGCACATGGCTGCAGTTTGTGTAAAAAAGGGGTAGCATAGTTTAAAGCACAAGCAATATTATGGTACAACTCAGTGTCGCGAAAACATTAAAATACGTAAGGAACACACCTGAACACAGCGCACACTGGCAACTAAAACTTTGTTGGAGAAAACAGATATAAATGTGTAGTTACGAGAACAAGTGCGGTGAAAGAAAATGATTAGATGAGCAGACAGACTGTATAAAGGTAGCGCTTTCAGAAAAGCCACCTCAGTAGCAAGCAACATAACCGAGAGTTACGTGACACATGAATCACCAGCTTTGTTCATTAAATACGCCTCTTCGATTTCCCGTGTTACCGTGTCCCTGATTCTAGCTTTAACTACCGTTTCATCAAACAAGGGCGCGTAGCCGCACTATCTACAATGTGATGATTGGTTAGAGCATGGTTTTCCCTTTAGAGAATGATTAATTGATTTGTGGGGTTTAACGTCCCAAAACCACCATTTGATTATGAGAGACGCCGTAGTGGAGGACTCCGGAAATTTTGACCACCTGGGGTTCTTTAACGTGCACCCAAATCTGAGTACACGGGCCTACAACATTTCCGCCTGCATCGGAAATGCAGCCGCCGCAGCCGGGAATTGAACCCGCGACCTGCGGGTCAGCAGCCGAGTACCTTAGCCACTAGACCACCGCGGCGGGGCTTCCCTTTAGAGAAGCTTTCTGACCCACAATTATATTATTGAATCCTAAATTATACTTCCTGTACGACAGCGCAGTGCCATACAGCATACGATATCCACATGATAAAAGGTAAATGTTTAGATTTCTGCTCATCTAATCATTTTTTCCACCTCACGTGTTCTCGTAACGGCATATATATTGTTATGTAAAGATGATACGAGGCGTGTCTAATTGAAATCTATATTCAAACTGATGCGTATGGCGTCGACTAAGATGAAAGACAGCATGCACAACCGACAGACCACTTCTTCATTGTCGTCTTCTGACCGCTGATATGTCAGCTACGCAGCATTACCCCCCGGCGGTAAAAGCGCCATCTTGGTGAACATTACCTACGACCTTCAGTAGGCAGGTGGTAAGGTTTTAGCCTGCTGACGTGCACAACATCACTGGATGTGGTTGCAGGCAGGCTAGTGGTCTCACATGAAGGAATAGTCTCATAGGTGACGTCAGTTACCTGGCGGATGATACGGTAAGGACCCATGTAGCGAGACAACAACTTCTCTGATAAGCCAACTCGATGAACTGGGCACCACAGGAAAACAAGAAAGCCGGGTGAGAAGTGCACATCAGCATGCCGGCTGTCGTAGATGGCTTTGTGGGTGGCTTGCGAAGCCGAAATTCTAGAGCGGGCGATTTGACGTGCATGGTCGGCACGAGCAATAGCGTCGCGTGCATATTCGGTTGACGGCGTTGTAGTGGTTGGAAGTAGGGTTTCGAGTGGTAACTTCGGATCACCGCCATAAAGCAAATAAAAGGGTGAATAACCAGTAGTGTCGTGGCGCGAAGAATTGTACGCGAAGGTCACGTGAGGTAGCGCCAGGTCCCAGTCATGGTGGTCGGAGGACACATACATCGCGAGCATGTCCGTGAGGGTCCGATTTAGCCATTCAGTAAGGCCATTTGCTTAGGGATGGTAGGAAATGGTCAGCTTGTGGTGAGTCGAGGAAGGGCGAAGAAGATCGTCGATTGCACGGGACAAAATTGCGTGGCCGCGATCCGTGAGTAATTGGCGAAGAGCGCCATGGTGTAGGATGACGTCGTGGAGCAAAAAGTCCGCAACGTCAGTAGCGGTGCTGGTGGGGAGCACTCGAGTGATGGCGTACATAGTCGCGTAGTCTATAGCAACGGCCACCCACTTGTTGCCTGATTTCGACTCGAGAAAATGACCGAGAATATCTATACCAACACGGAAGAAAGGTTCGGTTGGGATGAAGATCGGTTGAAGAAGTCCAGCCGAGGGCGCAGTAGGTCGCTTTCTACGTTGTCATTTATCGACACGTAACGGCGAAGGACACGTAACGGCGAACGGACCGGGCGAGACCGCGCCAAAAGAAACGGCGACGCACACGGTCGTACGTCTGAGATACACCCAGATGACCAGCAGTTAGTTCATCGTGACCCAGGCAGCACAGAAGGTTGGCCCAATATTGGGGATAGATCGGCATTGCCTGGCCCATGAATGGCCCAGTTTTCACAACGTACCGCCAAGATTGGCTATGCCAGCCAAATAGAACGGCGACGTTGGACCAGCGTTGACAACGTACCCCCAATATTGGTTCTGCCAGCCGAATAGAACGGCTATGTTGGACCAGCATTAACAACATTCCGCCAATGATGGCTGTGCCAGTCTATTAGATTGGTTATATTGGGCCAGCTTTCAGAACTTTCGCCCATATAGGCTGTGCCGGCCTATTAGAACGGACACATCGGGCCAGGTTGTACAAGTAGCAGCCAATATGGGCGGAGCCATCCATTAAGGCCGGCATTATTGGCCCGCCGTTTGAACGTTATTGCCGGCGTCAGCTGAAAAGTCAACATCACGATGTCATAATATTAGAATATGAGCCAATTTCTTCGTGTGCTGCTTTTTGGCGCTGTTCTGGCCCCAATTCACGCGCCGATTTTTCAAGTTAGAGAGAGAGTAATATATGTGCCGGGCACAATATTAGAACTATCTTTTCGTCATTAAACCATGCCCCGCCGCGGCGGTCTGGTGGCTAAGGTACTCGGCTGCTGACCCGCAGGTCGCGGGTTCGAATCCCGGCTGCGGCGGCTGCATTTCCTATGGAGGTGGAAATGTTGTGGGCCCGTGTGCTCAGATTTGGGTGCACGTTAAAGAACCCCAGGTGGTCGAAATTTCCGGAGCCCTCCACTACGGCGTCTCTCATAATCATATGGTGGTTTTGGGACGTTAAACCCCACATATCAATCAATCAATCATTAAACCATGCACAGCTCGTTGAAATGCATAATCGTTGGTTGAAGTTGTGCAAGGTAGACTTTTTAAGTGAGAAAAAATTACCGATCAAGTTTCTCTGTCAGACGTGACGTCCGATGCGGTGCTATCCGTACGTATGACGAAGCTGCTGCGGATACCGCTGTCTTACGCGTGCATGTAGACGTCGAATATCTGACGCAAATCTTATCGTATCATGTGTCGGGCTAGCTATCTACGCGACCTATTCGACTCTGTTTTGCGTTCACAGCACAGTACGTGTTAACGGCACTTGCTGCTGCTTGACGTGTGGGAAGAGCGGGGGTCGTCAGTTGCGTAATGGTGACTGAATCAGACAACATATGCAGTTGCCGTGATCTAACACACAGACGCGCGTGCGCACGCACGCACGCGCTATATTCATGCAACGACCACACGAATTTCCAACAACATCGCAGCGAACGGTTGGTAAGGTGTTGCGGAGTGTGTGGGCGTCGTAGGGCACCCTGTCGGTGCCCAGCTCGTTGCGAACGCGAATTGTGGCTTGGAACGCATCTTTTTTATGTACTTTTTTTACGTGTGCCCAAAACGGTAGGCTGCGCGATACGAGAAGTACGACACACAAAAAAAGAAGAAACGTGAATGCATAGGGCAAATCGTTAATAACAAAAAAAAAACACGCACGCTCACGCCACTGCAGTGGCGTGAGCGTGCGTGTTTTTTTGTTATTAACGAAGCACATGTGCTTCCATAAAACATGACAGCCAAGAATGACGAAGTATTCATTTACATACAAATTACTATGAGTTGCTGAAACTCACGCAAAAGAACATAATTTTCTTCCTTGGATATTGATCGAGTGCCTTGGAATTATGCTATGTGAATTTGACACATCAACAGTGCATTATGATTCCCACTATAAGGGGCCACAATCTTGGCAAGTAATATATATATATATATATATATAACCACTGGAAAAATATACCAGGTGTAACCCGAAAAAGGTGCACCTGCAGTTTCAAAGTTTAAAAGAAGCAATGACATGCCAACCATCCAAAATAGAACGCCCGAGAAAGGAGCATCAATCAGTATTACAGCAGCTAAAAGCCTGCTAACAGCTGAAGGTAGTCATGCTGCTCTTCCATTCAAGTATAGTGTACACTGAGAAAAGATATATACTGAAGATACACCATCAGCAAATGACAAAAGCAATACAGACAGAGCTTTCTCTTATAATACAAAAAGTCTTTAGCTGAGGAGGCAAATAAGTCATTGGCACACAATAAGTGCACAAAAAAAAAGCTGTCGCACGAGGCTGTCAGCGCTTAGACAACACAGGCAAAAATACAGTAGACTGAAGAAGGGAAAACCCATAACAAAAGTTACCATACTCCTGAGTTCTTGCTTTGCGTGCAAATGAAGCTAGCGTGAAGTTAAACACTAGATTAAAGCACCACAATCAAAATCTGGAAGTCGATGCTTTAGGAATAATACAAAGTACTGAAGAAGCATGCAAAGAGCATTCCTGTGAAGGTAAATATAAAAAAAGACTGAAAGCTCTGTGGCCCTGAACAAGACAACACCACAACCAATCGAAGGGCCGTTCGGACACACCAGCAGTTCTGGCCAACACTAAAAAGTCACAAAAACATACCTTTGGTGCCTTTTTTACAAGAGAACTTCAAAAGAAATGTGCATACACCAATGCCAGAAGTATCGATGGAAGCTATTACTCATATTCAGCTCTTCATTGAAACACTGACAGAAGATACTTGTACCTGGATGCTTAATTACTTTGGTACAACTCAAGAGCGTCGACGCCAAGTGGCAAAAAAATTATGATGGAAGACTACAATGTGATCAAATGCACACGTCAACCACCAACCAAGGTCCTATGCTAGAGTGAATATCGCAAAAAGTCTTGAACGCCTAATGTCACTGGCTCATACTCAGCGTTCTCAATCAAAATCTTCACCTCCCACACAGCATATTATTTCAACAACCTGCCACCTCTCACCATGTCATGAAACAAGCTCGAGTATACACAAATCCTCCTCACCGTTAGGTAGTTAGATAGCTCCACTAGTGCTTCACTCTCGGAACACATAGACCAGGGCCGTAACTAGACGGGTAGTGAGGAGGTTCTGAGCCCCTGAAGTATTTTCATGCTCTGACTTTTCGTCAACAATAGCTTAATCTGGGCAAGTTGGTTCATAGTGGTTGTGTTCTAGTAACGGTGAGAGAAGTTCAGGAAGAGACAAAAAGGACAGGAAAGAGCGTTGACTGCCAACAAAATTTTATTGAAGGTACTACGCTCACTTTTTTACAGAGTACAAGAACAGTGCTCATGCACAACGACACATGTGAGACCATGATAATATAATCTTAACTGAGAAAAGAATACTCTCTCTCCGAATGGATGAGTGAAGGTATATACTGATGCACTGATCCATGGCCTTTCTGACAAGCAAATGCTTTCACAGTCTCTTTTTCATTTCTTGTTCTTGCTTTTTTCAAAAACAGTGTTTTATGAAACATAGAACTGCACTTACATTCTTTACAGTGTATGGCCATGCGACTACCATAGCCATTCTTAACATTTTAAGCATGCTGTCTTGCTCAAACATTGCGGCATTGCCCAGTTTGTCTTATGTTTACGTTTCCACGTGTCAATAGTATCTCATACACAACATTATATTGGCATTCAGTATACCTATTCTCGTGACGAATGGTGAAATAATGGATATTCCTGTTGCTTTTTAGTACACACACTTTTGAAAACTTGCAAGGGATGGCAAATAACAAGATAAAATCATATCGGCTCGCTATTTTCTTTATATTGTGAAACACCTTATGTACGTACGGTATAGCATGCAAAGATCTTTGGTCATTCTGTTTTTATTTTGGTCCTGTTTTGTTTAACTTGACTTTCTGCAGGAGGGTTTAGCACACGGGTGTGATGGTGCTGTTGGGATATCCAGCATCCTTTAGTCTTTTAATCTGGTTTTTAAGGCTTACCTCATCCTTGTGCTCACATGACTTCTGAAGGGTGGCCTCAATGCACGTGGTGGCAATTCCTCTGTGTAAATTGTGTAAATGTGTAATTAGTATGTGTTATGATGTACTAAAAAAGATGTCCCAAGAATCAGAATAAGTCACAGTGGTCAAAGTTTTTGTCACTGCCTTTATACAAATACCAGTTTATTTGTTGCCTCCTGCAGTATTTTAGGGCCTCTTATATAGATAGGATGTTTTCTCACTTTTATTACATTTTTGTATTGATGATGCCATATGATCAGGAGGTAAAATGTCGTTATGTTCTTTCTGATAACTTCTAGCTTCTGAGCAAAGATAATGTTTCAGAAAAATGAAAAAAGGCTAGCATAATATTAAGACATGGGAAGAAAGCAGAGTTTATCAAAAATGAATGCATTAGTTGGGAATGAGAAAAAAAGATGGATGACAGGTCAGTAATGTCAATTAATTTATATTAGGACACATGAAATGTAGCAGAGGGTGGCAGGTGATTAGTTCCAATGAGATCGAGAAATTATCAGCCATAATATGAAATTGGCTCATACAGGACAGGGAACATTGATTGGGCTTCCACCATGCAGTGGACATAATATAGGCTTAACGCTAACAATGAGCAAAGCCTGTGAAATTAATGCTCCATGAAATGAGCAGTACTGCACAGATTGCTGTGGTAGACTTCCCATTTTGCATGTTTTTACCAGCTTATCCTGCTCGCTGTTCAGACACAAAGCTTCACCAGAAAAACAATGTTATACTTGGTGAGGATAATGCCAGTGAATCCAGTGTTTTATATACACCTTTCCTTGCTTAAGTCCTCCTCCAAACTATACGATTTTTCTTGGAAATGTTCTGCTTACAGCACACCAACTGATCAAGTGAAATAACTTTATTGGGATCCTGCAGGACGCGCCCTAGTATGCAATCACCAATTCACTTCCCGTTACAACATACTGGTGGCAAAAATATTCTCTGGCAGGTTACAGAATTGCATGCACTGAGCTAGCTTGTGCAGCGCGGTCTATTCCAGAAAGCTGAACCTATGTTTGGTACAGAATTTTGTAACCACACGATGCTTGCACAGATTAAATGTGGCCACACATAGCAACTTCTGAGCTTTTTTATGAAATGATCTCACAGTATCTGAAAACATTTGTTTTTTTGTTTACTTCATAGTTCCCAGTGAAATATTTCTCTTGTTCCTCTCATTGAATAATGGCATTTGGTGTGACTAAGGTGTTCCTAATGCCTCACTATGAGATCAGAAAAACGATTCTCCTTGAAATTGCCTCACAAGCATTTCCTAAGATATTGAATGACACTGCTTGCACATGTACAAACATTTGCTAGTTTTATTGAGGGTTGATGATAAAGGGAATCAGTTGGTGCATCCAAGCCGGACAGAGATTGACTGGCCCTGAGAAGGGCTCTTTAGTTATATATCTTGCAGCTTGTTCCAGGTAGACAGGGCTTCATTCTGTAGAAATGGTGACTCATCACACTGGTTCCCCAGCATGAAGAACATAACTTGATACTAACACTGACTCAGATGTTCTGAAATGTCATAGAGGGTACATGAAGGCTGGGTACATGAAGGTTGCAGTTATACTAACTGTACAGTCAGCATGCTTGTGTGATATGTGCATAGCTGCATCAAAGCCACGTGTGAGAATTGCGTGAACAGCTGAAAATCTCAATGGCAGCATAGCTTAAGAAGTCTGTCATCCCTTTTTTGCCAGTTTCCAATATCATCCTTCCCTTTTCATGCGTCTTCTTTCAATATATCTGGGGTTCTAATTCCCAAAACAACGATATATTAATGAGAAGCAAATTTTGAACATCTGGTGTTCTTTAACATCTTCACTTGTTTGCAGTGCAACACCAGAAACACAGGACATGTATCTGGGGTTTTAATTCCCAAAACCACGATATATTAATGAGAAGCAAATTTTGAACATCTGGTGTTCTTTAACATCTTCACTTGTTTGCAGTGCAACACCAGAAACACAGGACAGGGAAGGAGCAAAAGAGAAAGAATAGACGGCGCCGACTCTGAAAAACACGGCACTGACATCATGATCATGACACGCACATGTCGTGATGTAACCTGCCCAAAGAGTGGCCTCCCGTGAGAATAGTGAAGAATTGGGAATAGGATCTACCAGTAAGGGCTTTGTGTGCAATTCACAAACAGTGAAAAAGATCCACCAGGGGTGAACCACAGGTACATGGTGCACTCTGGTTGAGAGAGAGTAGAGTAAAACAGATGTGCCAGACAGGAGATTATAAATGGTTTTGTCTGAAACTGGTGCCAGAACGAGCTCTGATTAAGCGTAAGGGAGTATTGAGCGCCAGGCCAATCTGATCCCATTCCTGTGATGGGGTGCAATGTGATGACAGGTGCGAATTCTATTTTCTTTTTTTTCCATGGGTTTAGGGAAATAATTTTTCAGGGATCAGATGACAATACCTCCGACATACATAATAACATGCTTATTCTTCGGCGTAGTCATGCCTAGCCACCAGATTGGGAGAAAAATGAATGTTTCCCGAAATGTGCGATAAAGTGTTTGGTGCTACGCCTTGACGGAAGTATTGATAGGTGCTTTGGAAATCGGTACGCCATTTCTGTAATCGTTAATTATGCAACTGCATGTGCCACTGCTAGGGATAGCGTGACACTCCCAGCCATTTCGGGGTAAGCCATTTTAATCTACATGAAGATGTTAATGAGCCCGTTCTCTATCACAGCAGTAGCTGTGGCCATTCCTTCAACTAGGCCTACTGCAGCGCCAACTAAACGTCTGCATAAATTTAGCGCTAGTACCGTACGTAATAATCAGCACGTGCCTTGGGTTCACTTCGATGGTGTTGTGAATTCATCTTGCGTGACAATGGTTTAGGTTGCATGCGTGCCTTAATCATTATTGCAATAGGAGACCATGATTTATCGTCACGCATGGTGTTGCTTAGCTCGGTCCTCAGTGTTCGAAGCAGGTTCCGCCTTGTGAGTGCATGAGAGAGGCACAAGAGTTGATTTCTGCTCTGTGTTTCTATAATTCCCTAGCCTGTATTATACAGGAAGCGGATAGTGCTGGCGTGCGTCAGCTGCCTCGGTGCGCTCTCAACCGCCTGCCTGGTAAGACTGATAGCTCATTCTATCAGCGCCTTGTCGTACTCCCTTATCACACTGCGACATGTCCTCCACTTGGAGGACATGATGACAGAACAATATGATACGAAGCCCAAAACCGCAATGTTTGCAAGCCACAACCCGAGCAAACAATTCAACGGTGAGGCCAGAAAATCTACCTGACTAGGCCTGGAGCAACAAGCCAGAGAGCATATTCTTGGCTGGATAGATGGATGGATGTGGCCGTACCCTTGAGATCGGGCGGTGGCTAACGTCACCTAGCCGTAATGCTTAGTGAACTAACCACTAGATTTTTTTCCCCTTTAAATAGTAAAGTTGGACGGGTACTTTGAAGTGAAGGGTTTAATTTTCAATCGTGCCTTGACTTTAGCCACCAATCAGATAACCTCCTTCTAGTTAAGTCTAACCGCTTAAAGTCTATTTTGCCCTCCCTGTCCCTAAACACCAGTGCTTTGAAAAACTCTGCGCCATCATCTTGAACTATAAGGTGAAGCCCTTTACAGAGCATTGTCAAGTGTTCGGCAGTTTTTTCTTTCTCTTCGCACGCACTGCATATTGTGTCTACCTCTTCATATTTGGCCCGATATGTCTTGGTTCGCAATACTCCCGTCCTGGCCTCAAACAGTAGAGAACTACCCTGAGTATTATCATAGATTCTTTCTTTGGCAATTTCCTGCTTAAAAGTTCGATAGATCTCTAGTGCGGACTTCTTAATCATGCCGATTCTCCACATGTCAGTCTCCGTTTCCCGCAGTTCCTTTTTAACCGATAGTTCTTTCTGGTTTGGCCACCTGCTGTTTTCTAAGTATTTACCAGTCAATTTCCTGGTTCGCTTCCTCCATTTTGTATTGACATTCTTCATGTACAAGTAGCTGAAAACCTTCATAGCCCAATGCTCCTTCCCCATTTCTCTCAATCGCTTCTCAAATTTTATCTTGCTGCTAGCTTCCCTGCCATCAAATGATGTCCATCTCATATCACCTTGTACTCCCTGGTTTGGTGTATTCCCGTGAGCTCCTAAAGCAAGCCTACATATTTCACGTTGCCTAATTTCTAATCTTGCTTGAACTTCTGACCTCATGCACAAGACCGCGTTGCCGAACGTCAGCCCAGGAACCATGACCCCTTTCCATATTCCTCTCACAACATTATATCTATTGTGATTCCACAGTGCCCTATTTTTCATCACTGCTGCATTCCTGTTATCTTTAGTCGTCACGCATATTTCGTGTTCCCTCAGGTACTCGGTCCCATTGCTTATCCATACGCCCAGTTATTTGTATTTATCTGTTATCTCTAGCGTGACTTCCTGTATTCTAAGCTCACTACCTTTGTTATCATTAAAAATCATGACTACTGATTTTTCCTAACTGAATCTAAAATCTAACCTATCTCCCTCATTACCGCAGATGTCCATCAACCTCTGTAAATCTTCCTTGTTGTCGGCCATTAGCACTATATCATCTGCGTAGATTAATGCTGGTAGTGCCTGATCAATGAGTTTTCCTTGTTTGACTAAAGAGAGGTTGAAGCCAAGTCCCCTTGCCTCTAATTTGGCCTCTAATCCTCTTAGGTACATCATGAACAAGAAGGGTGACAGTGGGCACGCCTGCCTATGTCCACGTTTCAACACTGTGGGCTTGGATACCTGTTTTTCCCACTTTTTAACTACCTTGTTAGTTTTATAGATTTCCTTTAAACGCTTAGTGACTCCATCTTTTACACCCAGTGTGTCTAGTATCCCCACACGTCCTCTTGAACCACGCTATTGTACGCTCCCTTGAATTTCTGCAGGCCGGTAGGAAGCTTCACAGCGCAGCGCCTGATCTTCTGAAACGGCGCAGCCATGCAGGCAGGGCAATCAATTCCCTCCCTATTTTTTGTATACTACTGTCCTTGTGTACATCGTAGAACACATAACAGTAATGATAGCAAACAGATCATTGATCCGGGTAGGCTTGGTGTTTTTATTTAAAATGGAACAACGAGGAAGCTGCTGAAGCTCGTGCCTGTATACAGCTGATTTATATGGAGATGAAACTTTAACGAAAAAAAATGTAATGATAAACAGTAGGCTCATAACAACAACATTTCTCTGAGGGTGCATGGAATATATGTCCCATGCAAGGCGATGCATTGCAGTCCTTACTGCATTAATTGTGTACACGTACTGCAGGACATGCAAGTGTATGCAGACACACGCTGACGAAATGACATTTTTTGCTACATACAAACGTGCACCGCACCAAATAAGACGCACGTGTTTGTATAGTCAGGGAACACTCGTGAATATTGATGAAATCACACAGCTCGCTTACAGTATGAAACAAACACAATTGCGAACAATAAAATGCGACGCTGTTTAAAGAGGCGGACCCAGGTTACGAGGAGAATTATCAGTATGGCATACACACCACGTGTCAAGCTTTTGCAACATCTAAAGAGACTATATATGGAAAGTTGCCTTTGTAAGTTAACATGACAGTACCAAATGGAGAAGCCACACGAGAGAACAATTCATCGTGGGCTAAAGAATGTGTTTTAAATATTATACACAGCTTTGCAAGATAAAATCGTCTAGGTGTGGGAGGTGTAGGCCTGATAAAATGCGATGTTGCTTTAGAGCCTTTCTTTCGTAATATTGCAATTTTATTCAACTCTTTCAAACGCGGCACCGTAAATTTCTACTGGGTGCTCGAACACGGCAAGCAGGTCGCGGGGCAAAATCTTTGTAACACTTTATTACCGAAACAGCGATACTAGCAATGCTTGAGCTGCACTTGCTGTTTTCTAAATTGTAAACTCCTCAATCTCATCACTGTGATCAGGAAACAGAGAGGAAAAGTACAGCAATAGTACGTAGAGAAATATTTAATTTCAAGCCCTTTAGCAATATCATCTAAACAAATTGCCAGTTCACTGTTGAATTCTCGATGGAAACAAACAGCTGATCAGGGACGCAAGCTTGGCTTGGCGCTGGCTTGGCCGTTCATACAGAGCCAAAAGCCGCTGCAGGAAACTGGATTGCGGATCGTATTGAGACAAAATATTTTATACATTTTTGTTTTCTTTGTTTCATTTCTCTAATTGCTCTTGTGATGGCGTGGACCGCGCTTCGTGATCTCATGTACCGGCGCACTGTTTTTAAGTTTAGTATGGCACACGATAATACATGATTGCGTGCTTTAATTTAAAAAGGTTCGCGAGTATGGCAGCAACACTGCAATGTCGGGAAGAGGCACGGGAAGAGGATAGTAGTAGAACCAGTAGCAGCTGCATGCCCGGGTGGAGCGACTGATGCCCAGATGGAGGAATGTCAACCCGATGCCTTTTGTGTTGGCCGTTCTGGCAGTTCCGCCGACTTTATAGAAAGAGACGACCCCGTCACTTGTCCTCTTCTCTTTTCCTTCGGGCATCAGCGACAACATTGACGGACGACGTGTTCGACTTCACCGTGCACGTGAGTATAGGTTGGTTTTTCATTCGAGTGAATTCTTGTTCAGATTTGCAACTTGTCGACTTCATCCTGATCACCTGTCACCGGCAATAAGTCACATACGTGGGATATTTAGGTGAAATAAATGATAATGCACATTTTCTGCTCCATTTGCGTGACTTAGCTACACCAGGACATGAGGTAAAGCCTTTGTCGCCTAGCCACTAGCAGGCAAGATCGATCACTCGCATCCTTCAGTTCACGAATCAACGCGCCTGCCCTAAAATTAGTAAGCTGCTCGCAAAGAAATCTTACCGAGGCAATTTTGTTTTCTGTGAACAATGCACCGTAGATTTGTCTTGAATAACAAAAAAAACTTGAAAAATAAATGTCGCGACCTTTTAGAAAACGCCGTGTCTAAGAGCTAGACGCGGCATTTTGTAAAAGGCTCATTAAATTCAGTATGTTTTTGTAGTTTCTGCTTGAAATTATTATTGTCTATGAATTTCATGGCCCAATCTTTTGCTTTGGCTGAAAATCTCGGCGGCAAAACTTTGTTCAGTGTCCCTTTAAGGGCAGGTGTAGATGCCATCATTTCAGTCGCAAATCTTTTTGCTAGTCGGTCGGCTGGTTAACAATAAGGGTACTAACTAGAGTTCCAGATTTCATCAGCAACACATCGTCATGGCTTCATCAGATGCTGCATTATATACATTCTATCCTCGTTTTTAAATAGGTGTACCGTATGGTCCACTGTTACAGGAAACAAGCGAGCTCATGGACAGTGAGTTATGTGGTGCTAACTGGCAGCGAGGCTTGTGAATGGGACGCATGCGCATAGAATCGGGGTGCGCCCAGTTTTGTCTGCCATTTCTCCGCCTGTACGCATGACAGCATTGGAAAGCGCATCCGTATTTTAGCTGCGCAATTTATCTAGCACAGTGCCTCCTGCTTCAGGGATTTCCTGTGAGCACAAAAAATGCATGATTTTAATCATTGCTGCAGTGTTTTGCAAATTGTCACCGTAAAGCACATCATATTTTTCGCATAATGCTCGCTGCAACTAGCACGTTTTGATGACTCAAAATGCTGTTCAGGTCTGATGTAGCAAAAATTTTAAGCTCGTCCTCGTGACCATGAAATATTGGTTTATTAAATAATGGAAGGCAGAGTTGGTATCAGTTGATTTAGAGTGTGAAAATGAAAAGTGCGAAGGACCGTGCCTCGCAAGTAAGCCCCGAGAGCATAAGCAGAAAAGTAGCAGATGAGGATGCTCATTCGCTGCATTTCCAAATCTCACCAGAACTAATGCTTGACGGACTGCTGGCCACGCACTAGCGTGTTCTTTCTGAAACAGGACTTTGGCCCTGTAAGAAAGTTCATGAAGGGCATAAGTAAAACGTAGAATGGGCCCCCTAAATGCACCCATCCTTGAACCATTGGGCTTATGAATTAGTGCCCTTTTCAAAATACAACTATTCTGAGCTATAAATTGTGACAGAACAGTGCACGAAGTTTATAAATGGGAAAAAAGTCTTTCAATGTCCCCTTTATACATCGTGTTCTTGTGATGTCACTTCTGCCGTTGTCGCCCTCTCCCGCCATGCCCGGGTAACTCCCTGGGTACCTACGGCAGTTCACGTGTTGCAGTGCGGTTTTTTGGGGGCTTGTCATCTGTTGCTGTGAACGATGTGGAAGCATTGTGGTTTTTTGTTGTCTTACTTTAACGAGCTCATTGGATTAGGAAGGCCTCGCTCGTTCACTCGATACAAGACCAGATAATCAAGATGTGCGACACATATACCAGCCACGGCGTACACCGGCTGCCCGCCACAACCTATGAGGGCCTATTATCTTGCTTTCACTACAAATTGCCTGGCCCAAAAACAAGTGAAAGCTCAAAATCTCTCGAGCCGCAATTTTAAGAGTGGATGTGCGAAGCGCAGCTGCTCCCATCGAAAACTAGTCGTGCAGAGCTAGGCAAGTTTACAAGAGATATATATTATGAATGTATTGTCACGGCCTACGCCACCAAAGTAGCAATGCCCCCCCCCCCCAAGTGTTTTAAACAGTGCTGATGTTGAGCTTGAGCCTCTTTGATTGCAATTTGTGGAAATAGTCGAGGAAAATATTATACAAGGCAGATAGCGACTTTGCGTGGTGTTTGCCGCGGTAATGCCAGACATCGCTTTATTTTTCGCGTATGCTTTAACACACTTTTCACTTTGTATTTTGCTTTTGTTGTACGCTAATGTACAGTGGAGTCACTGAACATGATAGAGACCGTGTATAGAATTAATTGACTAATTAAAAAAAATCCTGACGCCCAACTTGAACCGATCGGCTATACTTCAAAGTGAACTAATATTGTTTCCCATTCTTTATAGTTTGTTTCAATGCAATACCAAATCTCCGCGATCGCCATCACGATTTTAACCGCCTTCCTCGCCATCATAATTTTAACTGCGGACAAGTTTGTATGTACAGTATCTTGGTAAGCTATACCAAGATCTTGGTAAGCTATATAGCCCCGCCGCGGTGGTCTAGTGGCTAAGGTACTCGGCTGCTGACCCGCAGGGCGCGGGTTCGAATCCCGGCTGCGGTGGCTGCATTTCCGATGGAGGCGGAAATGTTGTAGGCCCGTGTGCTCAGATTTGGGTGCACGTTAAAGAACCCCAGGTGGTCTAAATTTCCGGAGCCCTCCACTACGGCGTCTCTCATAATCATATAGTGGTTTTGGGACGTTAAACCCCACATATCAATCAATCATTGGTAAGCTATATCTGTTTGCAGGTAAATACTTGGCTATGACACTTACCCGTAATGAAGTTGCACCTGAAGATGCAAATATTACAAAGTTTCTTCAAGTAGCTTTTGTTAATCTGCACCAGCCAAATACGCTAGTACTTTAAGAAAATCGCAATGTGCGTTCTCAATTTCAGGTTATAACTTTCAGCGAAGAAACACCCTAAGCTCTGCTCCCTCTGCGTGGACTACTAAATCAACTTGCCTCATTAGCAGCTCATAATTTCTCAAACTTGCATCGTGAGGCAAAACTAAACGGGTGCAAGCACGAGGAGACAACATGGCAGTTGTAGGCGATAGATTCGGTTGGTGCCCGGGCATGTTGGTGGCGCATTTCGGAAGTGACGAAAAGGCGCTGCGAGATGCACCTGCACACTTTGTATAGTTGCTGTATTGGACAGCAAACGTTTTTTCTTATCTGAGCAGTTTTACCAAAGGAAGCTTCATCATATGGCGTGATAAATGAAGCGAATCCACAGGTTGAACCACATCATAGCCTCGCTGTGCTTTTGTACTTTTTTTTAGATCGCAAAATTTATTTGTACATATAAGTGACAACTTGCCAGTAATAAGGCAGCACTTGTTTCTTTACCATATGATCATCTCCGGTGCGCTGCTGCCTAAATATTTCAAATTCTAAGCATTTACACCATTGTATGCTAACTTTTCCTTCAAAGTGAGACAAGCCACATGTGTATCGTAGATCAAGAAGCATGCTAGTTTTACGTACTTGCAAGGTAAACATCAGAAATGCACAGTTGATCAAAAATACTAGTTTAATGGTGCATCTACATAGCAAAGCACCTGTGGCACCTCGGGAACAAGATAATGCCACATATGTTACAAGAGATAATTAAAAAAGACAGGGGACGTTCCGTGAACAAATAGAAACAAAAATAAAATGGCACGTGGCAGCGAGCGAAGGCGGCAAGGGGGGGGAGGGGGAGCCCGTGGGACTTCAGCGGATGAACGTAAGGTGTGTGTTTAATATGTGGAAGAAAAAAAATTCAAAATTTTGGCGACTGAAATGAGGGTGACTTAGTGAGTGCGCTCATGACGAGAGTAAACACGGTTATTATTTTTTTTTCAAATCTCTTTTGAAAGCCACAAAAAATCTGTATGTGGTGCAGCCTAACAGAACGTCCGTGAAAGCAAATTATGAATTCGTGGTTGTACAAAGGCCTTTTTTTTTTCATGCGCACCATCCCCGCCGCGGTGGTCTAGTGGCTAAGGTACTCGGCTGCTGACCCGCAGGGCGCGAGTTCGAATCCCGGCTGCATTTCCGATGGACGCGGGAATGTTGTAGGCCCGTGTGCTCAGATTTAGGTGCACGTTAAAGAACCCCAGATGGTCTAAATTTCCGGAGCCCTCCACTACGGCGTCTATCATAATCATATAGTGGTTTTGGGACGTTAAACCCCATATATCAATCAATCAATCATGCGCACCATAAATAGTGCTCAAAATTTAATTGCATATGTTGTTTTCATCCTCGCTGTATTCCGTGCTGTTTATGATGTAAAAAAAAGTAGCACGCTGAAGTAGTGCTGCTTTTGGGCAACAGTTGAAAATGGCGGGGTGCATGAATGCGGAATACTGCCGCTTACACTCAAATCATTCTTGTGGTCACCTCCCACTGTTTGCAGCATGTGTTGTGTATACACAGCTGCATATTTCCTAGCTAGGAAAATTTGATTTTAGGTGTTTCACGCCATTTTCCATGTAACTATTCCACAATTGCACACACTGATCAGCAGGCTTTCAATTGCGCTGAAGGACACAGGTGCCATAAAATTCATAGTCGATTCTTTCAAGAAACCGTATGTAAAGGCTGAAGCTTCATGCGTACATACACACACACATACCATATTGTTTTTTGTACTTTATGAAAGCTGCGAAGGTCTCATGTGCCTCCAAGCGTAACCTCTCTTATTTATTCTCCATCACCGCAAAAGTTTTGTGAGTTTCAAATAAAAGTACTTTGCGCATGGCCACTTTTGGATAATTTTTTTCGTGTAGGTGTTATTTGAGCAGCCTACAGTGTTTACTTTATAAGCCTGTATGTATATGTTGCATTATAAGGATGCAGAATGTGTGTAGCTGTACAATATAGATGAAGTGTAAAAATTAAGTGTGTCAATTGTAGTGTTCTTGCAACCAATCTTACCCCCGTATTCTAGAACGTCCCTCCACTCAACGCTTCACCTTCACTTGAGATGGCTGATGGGAGCACCGTCTCTAAGCAGAGAAAATTGCTGCATGTCAGCAATAATCTGCTGTGATTCTCGAGTAGCGCAGCGTCGCTTTCAAACGAGCAGCGGCACAGTGCTCAACTCTGTCAAGTGAAGGGTGAAAGTCGAGTCGGGGAGTGTTTATGAATATGGGGATTAGTTTTGTTGTCTTGTTAACCTACCATTAACACTGGATTGATGCTACTTTGCTCTAGCTGTACAGTGCTCTGCAAGGCTCAAGGAGGCACCGCACGGGAAAGGCTCGGAGCAAAGCATGCGTGAGTTTCCTTTCATTGTTACACTATGCACGTATTAAGTGATAGACTTTAATGTATGCTATTTGTATTGTGCAAGTTTTATGGGACACACAACTTCGAACACTTATATGTTCTGACGAAAATCACGCAAGAATGAGAGAAGCTTGTGCAAAAATTATGCAAGAGTGTAAGAAGCTTTTGCAGAAGTCTGTGAAATGAAGTTTTGAAATTTTGTGGCAATGTGTCATTGTACAGTGGTCAACAGTCTTGCTCAGCATGCTTGACTGCAGGGCTCCCGGCTGCACAGGTGCATCTACGGAGTGCCTGATGCATGATGGGCCAAATGTCAGCCGGCACACTGCTGCCTCTTATCCCCGTTTGTCTGTTACATCAGTGTCTCTTGTAAAGGGGACCAACTGTGCTACCTTTTTTTTTTGAATGTAATGAGTTCTTTTTCCAGATTATTGTTGTTTTAAGGAAGAGCCTCACATTTCTATCAAATACTGAAGATTCTATTTTTCCTTCTAGATGCTATGAAGTCACTCCTTGTGTTACAATAGAGTGAACACTGTTATGAGAAAAGCTACTTTATGGAGTTAACTCACTCCATATTGACCTAACACACAGAATTGGTGAAAACTACACTCCATTCCAGCTGCATTAGGAATAATATTCATTTGCATACTTCTGTTTCTTTTGTTTGTTTGTTGGCTGGAGGTTTGGAGTATAGGGTGGCCAGAGGGCACTGTGTAGTCTTTCTTCATCTTCCCAATTTTGTGAACATCAATTGATAGCCGTATGGGAAGCAGCCAGCATGCTGAAACAGCGGTGCAAGCATGCAAGATGTTCACCATTGCATGCAGTCAGTTGCTGTGAGCAACCTACTGCATACAATTAACTGCGAGTGGTGAACTAACGCTGCACTATGTGTGCCTCCTGGAAAGCTGCAATGGTAAAGTGCCACAATCGTATAGTAACATGGATAACATCGCACTTTGTTTGTTGAATAATTTTGCAACAGAATCAATGGAGTTTTGGATAAATTTGTGTATCTGCCTGGTTCATCAAAGCTACAGAGTCAAATGCGGTATATACTCGCGTATTATGTGTACTTTTTTTGTCAATCCGATCATGTGCGAAGCTAGTAGAAATCGCTGGCCTAAAAGCTCAACTGGGAATATATGTTGCAGGCGCTGTCACAGCTGTCTCAAAGCGGATTGTCATTTGTTTGCTAAGCCTGTTCAAATGCTCCATTTTCTTGAAGTTCTTCCGAACAGTGCTCACAAAAACCAGTTCCCACGACAGGGTTATACCAGAGAACATAAGTACTCTCCAATAATTGTCGAGAACCCAACGTAAAGTAAGATGCAGACAAGGAAGCGCGATGCCAACACAGTGCTGTGTGTGTCGCCCATCATGTGTGTGTGTGTCCATTCCTTGTTCCAGTCTTCTATTGCGTTGTGTTCCCTCCGATATCCAACCAACACACCCAAGCTTCTATGCTCAGTCTTATTCAACGCACTCTTCTGCTGGCTCCCATACTGAATATTGCATGTCGAAGAACTCCACGCTGATGTGCTTAGCGGTAGCACGGTTTCAGTTTTCTTCGGTAAGCTTTATAACAGCAATCTGCCTCGTATATAATTATTGTAGCCTATCACAAGGAACGGTAAAAACGCAATGGCCAGATGGCGAAACCGAAAAAAAAAATGAGTGCGAAAACTTGCCTCATCTAGTTGATGTGACAGGTCCATGCACGCGTTCAACATCTGTGCTGTGTCTCGGGAATACATTCTTGCCGTGGAAGAGGTGGGAAGATAGGAGGCAAACCTTTAGGCATTTCGGACTACACATAAACAGGTTTCAGTTTTCAAGTTCGATATTCTAGGGAAAGCATAAAAGTTCATGGAAGAAGGGACCTTGCACTCAGCCCATTTTGTGTAAGACTGCACTCGCCTGCTCGACAAGAGATGTGCCTGACCAGAGCATCATGAAGTCAAATGTGTCTGTGTGTGTGCTGGCAAGGTGGCTCGGGCTGGTTGGGAAGGGCAAAGTATGCGAGCAAAAAGTTTCTTGTAGTAAAGCAGGCTGGCTAATTATACTGGTGAGCAAATTATGTGAGGATGCAAATTATGCGAGTAAATATGGTATGTACTCTTGTATGTTTCAGCTCTATTGCTACGGATTCTGTGGATCCAACTTGGCATCTGGCAGCAACAAAGACAGGTTCTGCAGGAGGTGCGACAGCTGAAGCACAAGGTACGGCTCTTGTCCGTGCCTCAGCACGCCCAGCCAGCACAGCGCCCCTCTGACCTTCCCCGGCTGCCTGCTGGTACAATTGGAGAAGTGGAGGCAGCAGAGGCAGCTGTGCAAAGTAAAGCTGTGGCTGCGGCTTTGGTGTATATTTCTTGATTTTTAATATGCCTATGTAACATGCAGAAATTTAGTACTGCTTTAAGATACTGTGTTTCGGGAAACAAACTAGTCAGGTTATCTCATGAGCCACTGTACTACAGTCGAATATGAATAACTCGTACTGAAAGAGGCCAGAAAATTTGTTCAAATTGAAAGAAGTTCAAAATAATGAAAGTTACCGTAATTACTGGAATCTAACACGCGCCTTTTTTCCGGTTAAGAGAGTTCATAAATCGCATGTGCGTTAGAATCGAGTACGAAAAAAAAATGAATATGGTCATTCTATTGCCATCGCCACTTACAAAATGGCCGCCCCCTACGTGCGTCGGCATGGCGCGTCGGCCATTTCTGCCTTTGTGTTTCCCATGCGCGGCACTTCATACGTGTGCTGAGGAGTTCGTCATCTTGTAGTACATTAGCATCGACGGCATGGTAGCGCCGACTCCAAAAACTCGACGAGTGCACCACAATGCTGCTTCTAAAAGAAAAGTCGTCGCGTGTGCCGGAACGGACAGAAATCGGGCCGCATCGCGGTCATTCGGAGTTCCCGAAACGTGCGTGCGGGACTGGCGGAAACAAAAGCAGAATATTGTCGACAGCAAAGATTCACGCAAAGGCTTCAGTGGACCACAGCAGGGTCGGTTTCCACAAATTGAAGAGCTGCTCGGCGAGTATGTGATTAAGCAGTGAGCGGCACAGCGGCCCGTGACGACAGAACTGCTCCAAGTGCAGGCTATGAAGTTAGCCTTAGAAAAAGGGCTTATGCAGAGCCATTTTAAAGCGAGCAGGTGCTGGCTAACGAAGTTTATGAAGAGAAAAGGCTTTTCCCTTCGAAGGCGAACGGGCATACGCCGGAAGTTGCCGGAGGAGTACGAAGAAAAGCTTCAGAGTCTTCAGAGGTTCCTCCTAAACTTGCGGCACAACAACAGCTACCTGCTTGGGCAAATCGGGAATGCCGATCACAAGCCTCTTTACTTCGACATGCCTGGCACCACAACCGTCTAAGAGAAGGGGGCGAAGCAAGTTTGTGTACTGACATCGGGCCACGGTAAAACTAGAGTGACAGCAACGCTCTGTTGCACGTCAGATAGGCATAAGCTTCCCCCGTACTTCATATTTAAACGGAAGACACTCTCAAAAAGAGTCGTTTTCGCGAGTGGTGTGATCAAGCGGGCCAACGAGAAAAAAGGGTGCGCGTTGCAACCGATGTCTTAGTTTTTTTTTTTTGTCATGGAAATCGGGCGCGCGTTACAATCGAGGGCGCGGTAGAATAGAGTAAATACGGTAAACGAGCGGAGGGCTCACCATGCAGTGATGCGTGTGCATGGAGAAGTTTTATTCACAAATTACAGGACATCCGTCATTAATTAAAGTAGTCAATACATGTCTGTACACGTTGGCCTTGCAACGAGTCAACAAGTTTTGCGTGCAGTTTGCAAAGCATTTGTACTTCGGCTTCAGTATTCTCCTGGCAAAAGAAGTTGCGCGCGGCCATGTCCAGTGCTGACACTCTTCGAAGACAACTGTGTTTCCACTGTTACTATCTGCGCTGCAGCCGGAGCGTGGCCAGCACATGATAAGAATGGAGGAGCGTCTCCACCTGGAGAAAAGCAGATCGGCATTCGAGAGAGAAACACTCCGCGGCAGCTTTTTTTTTTTCTCTCTTCATGCGCGGTGTTGAAAGGAGAAGAGTCTCTGCATAGCAGGAACGAAACACAGGGAAGCGTGACACCGGCGCGTTGCAGATCGGCATGAGAGAGCCAACTCTCTGCGACAGCTTTTTTTCTCCTCTTTCTCTTCATGCGCAGTGTTAAGAGGAGAAGGGTCTCTACGTGGCAGGGACGGAAAAAGCCGAAGCGGGGCACAGGAATGTCGCAGATTGGCATTTGGCAAACATTCCACCGCAGTCTTTTCTTTCCTTTTCTTCATTTTCTTCTTCAAGCACAGCGATGAGGTGTCTGAAGTGCCACCGCAGGATTGGGCGGGGTGCTGAGAGCATTTTCGGAGCGTGGTATAGCTTTGATAGGACCACAGCGTCAGTTCGAATTAAGTGTGTTGGAATTAATGAGATTCGACTGTATTTACTGTAGTCGGTGAAGTCTGAGTGAACTAATGTCCTAAGCTAGCAGACGATGTAGGCGACATCGTGTGTTTGATGGGCAGTGACTAGCAATAGCCTGCTTAAAACAGACATTTAGTAATTTTGTTCATTTATCACCCTATTTCGTGTCCGCTGCGGCTCTCTCTACTTTGAGCTACAGTTCACCCTGCCTTGTGTTAGCCGATTTCTTACTTTTTTAAAAATCTAACATGCACCCAATTTCGCAGTGTGAAGAAAAATGCACCTTTGTTTATTGTGATGAGATTTCTATAGCGACATGCCTCTTTGTTGGCTATCACAGAAAAATATAAACAGCAAATGGTGCGACCACCTAGTGCGACCTTTATTTTTCTATCAGTTTCATCTATGACCAAGATTTGGTCGCTCTAAGGTTGCCTCTTAGTACGCCTTGATCATGTTCATTTATCTTGTTGTGCTCTGCTTACAATGCATTGATTAAAAACATGTCCAAGCTTCTTTTTGAATTCCACATATTTTATCGTTTTTCACCTGTAGAAGCTACTCCTGGTCAACATTCAGGCAAAGACATTGTAACCTCGAAGAAACGTGTATTGGAATTTGAGCACTGTACAAAGTAATTATACTATTTCATAGCTAGAATCAATATTTATTAAGGGTTATAACAGTGTTGTATTTGATTTCATAACAGCGATTCAGAGAAGGACTCTGAAAGGTTCTCACACTGAGTGTGAAAGGGCTGAGGTGGAAACCATTTTAGGTCAAGTGAGTTGAAGTTAGCGTAAAAAAACAATGAAATGTTGTGATGCCCAAAAATTCAAGTTGTTGTTTTCAGTGTCCTCTTCTTGCAGATGTTTATCATGAAAACATTTCGATGTGCTGTTGCGTTCACCCCATCTATGCTTCTTGCATTTTTTTACAGTGCAAGCACCTCCTGCAGATTGGGGGACGTGGCCTCCGAAAAATTGGTGTGAATGCCATGAAGGCTGTATTGGCACATGACGTGCAAGTGCTGTACAGCCTTCATGGCAGAAAAGGGGAAAGGGCCTTTGTGAACCTGAGGCTCTGTAGATTAGTGACAGGTTAGACTTGTTCATTGTTTTATGTGTGTGTACCCTTGTGTATTCTATGTACTGCAGTGCTTCATGTGTACTATGGTATTTCTGTTCTTGTATGCAGATGTCATCTGCCAAAAAGCAGGGTGCGACCAGGCGGAGGCCCTCAACTTTATTAAGAGGGGGCTGCCAGGGTCTGGTGATCGCTGTGGGGTAGGAAGCGGCGCTTCAAAGAAGCATTTGTTGTGGAGCAGCCCGATGATCCCCACTCTCAGAGTGCAGATTATCGGCTGCTCGCGGCAGCTGGCTTCCTGCCCAGCCACAGCAGCCAGGGCCTTGACGGCACCACTGTCACTGTGCCCCCAACGCAACCTGACCTGCAGTAGAGCGGGCCTTTTTTAGTTGTGTATATATACTTTTCAAAGTATACATTTTTTGTTGTACCAAATAAATAAAAAAACAAAGAATAAATAGTCTGCAGACTGTCGGTGGTGCACTGTTCGGCTAGCTTATGCTGATGATAATATATGGTGTTTTTTTGGCGCAAGGGCCATTTGATGGCCAAAGAGCGCCAGTTCATGAGACAGCAACGTGGACAATGGTTGTGATTAGCGGCTGTATAAGGGCCATAAAATTCCTCGCAGTAAAGCGGGTAAAAACATACAAGTAATAAAATCATGACTATGCCGTGAAAGGTGTGCATGGTGTGAATAGGTGACAAAAGTTCGTGATAATGAAAAACGATGGTGGACATGTATGGCTTTAGCACAAGTACCTCACACGTTAGTACCCTTGCGTGCAAGGGCCGTGAGGCAAGTGCTTTCCTGTGTAGCCACCGCAGCAAAAACCTCTCTAGAGAGGTCGTGCTACGGTATGCCTGGGTATATGATGTGAAAATTATGAATTTCTTTTAAAAACGCTAATAATGATTTGTGACTAAAAAGCGGTTCCCTACCGACGAACATTGCAGGGTGTAAAGGTATATGTTGTCAATAGGATAGTGGGAAGTGTTGTCTTCTTAGAGTGTCTAAACGTTTACATTGAATTAAACGTGAAGAACTGTTAATGCCTCACCACATTTATCACACAATGGTGGATCACCACCGGAAAAAAGATGCGTGTGTGTCGTGTATATGTGTCCTATTCTGAGTCTTGTTAGTGTTACCTCTGTTAGACGTGATTTTGTTACTGGTGGCCAATGGCCAAGGTGTGGCTTGATAACGTGTAGTTTGTTTTGTGTGTGTGTATCCCACTTGCTCTGCCAGTACTCCCTGAGTTTTCGTTTGAGAGACGGCTTAAGATCAAGGGCCGGGATTGATGTCGGTGTAATGGCGGTGCTTTCGTGGGCGGATGCAGCAAGCTGATCCGCCATCACGTTGCCTTGAATCTCACGGTGCCCTGGCACCCAGCACACAACAACATGTCTGTTGAGTGCGTAGAGGGTGCATAAAATGGAGTAAAGTGAGACAAGGACTGGGTTTTCGTGTTTTTTAAGAGTGTGCAGAGCCGTTACTACACTGAGGGAGTCTGTATAAGTTACTGCTTTTTGTATTTGTAATTGTTTTATGTGTTTAGCTGCCGCAAGTATCGCGTAAGCTTCCGCTGTGAAGATACTTGTGCGTGGATGTAGAGGGCCAGCATCCGAAAAGGAAGGGCCAACAGCAGCGTAGGGCACAGAGGAGTTAGACTTAGAGGCATCTGTAAAAAACTCAGGACGTGTGTATTTGTGTTGAAGTTCCAAGAAATATGTTCGAATATGGGCAATAGGCGCATGTTTAGTAACTTCTAAAAAAGACACATCGCAATCTATAGTCTGCCACTGCCACGGTGGCGGGCATGCTACAGGAGCCATTAAACTGTGTTCGAGTGACACTCCAGTGTCCTCAGCTAGACCCTTCAGGCGAACTGAGAAGGGCTGCCTCATTGAAGGCCTGTTTTGAAAAAGAATGGAGCTCGACAAGTCGTTAATAGTAGAGTATGAGGGGTGCCTCTTGTCTGCTTTCACCTTCAGGAAATATACAAAGGACATGTAGGTTCTTTGCAGATGAAGCGACCACTCATTTGAGTCAACATAAAGGCTTTCTACGGGGCTGGTGCGAAAAGCACCCGTAGAAAGGCGGATGCCCAAATGGTGTACGGGGTCCAGCATCTTCAAGGCACTTTGAGTCGCTGACTGATAAACAACGCCCCCATAATCTAAGCGGGTGCGAATGAGGCTTCTATAGAGGTTCATGAGGCATTGCCTATCACTACCCCAAGTAGTACGTGACAACACTTTTAAAACATTCATGGCTTTTAAACATTTTGTTTTTAGATACTTGATATACGGCACGAAGGACAACTTGTTGTCCAAGATTAGGCCTAAGAATTTATGCTCGGCTTTGACGGACAGACGTTGCCCGTTCAGACGAATGTCAGGTTCCGAGTGCATGCCTCTCTTTCGAGAGAACAAAACACACGTGCTTTTTTGTGGGTTCAGTCGGAATCCGTTTTCCTCTGCCCATTTGGAGAGCTTGTTTAAACCTAACTGAACCTGCCGCTCACACAATGGCAGATTGCAAAACCTAAAGCCAAGCTGGACGTCATCGACATATGTGCAATAAAACATATTGCGAGGGATGGACAAGCGCAAGGAATTCATTTTTGTGAGAAAAAGTGTGCAGCTAAGTACACCACTTTGTGGCACGCCTGTTTCCTGAACAAATGTTTGGGAAAGAACCGTGCCCACTCGGACACGGAATGTCCGGTTTGACAGGTAACTTTTGATTATGTGAAACATTCTCCCGCGCACGCCAAGGTGGGAAAGGTCTCTTAGAATGCCGAAACGCCATGTTGTATCATAAGCCTTTTCGATATCGAGGAACACAGAGAGAAAATATTGTTTATGGACGAAGGCGTCTCTGATCTGTGCCTCGATACGAACAAGGTGGTCTGTGGTGGATCTACCTTCTCGAAACCCGCACTGAAATGGGTCGAGCAAATTATTTGTTTCAAGGAAATGTACAAGTCGGCAGTTTATCATTTTTTCGAACACTTTGCACAAGCAGCTTGTAAGTGCTATAGGCCTATAACTCGAGGGTAAAGAAGGGTCTTTGCCCTCTTTCAAAATAGGAATAATAATAGCCTCTTTCCAGGAGGCAGGGCTACTGCCAGAAAACCAGATAGCATTGTACAAACAAAGTAAGGTTTTTCGTGTTTCGATTGGTAGGTTTTTTAACATTTCATACACCACACGGTCAGAACCTGGGGCAGAAGTACTGCAGGAGTTTAGAGACATTTGCAGCTCAGCTAGACTGAAAGCTTGGTTATATGCCTCGGATCTAGTGCATTTGTGTTCTAGTTTCTGCTTTTCTATTCTTGTTCTGTATTTTTGAAAGTGTCAGTATAGTGGGATGAGCTGGACACCTTTTCGAAGTGTGCACCGAGGAAGTTTGCCTGATCTTCCAAGGTATCACCCCGAGTGTCCACGAGTGGAAGTGTGGGTACTTGTTTTCCTGCTATCCTACCGACCATGTTCCAGACTTTAGCCTCCTGTGTGTATGAATTGATCCCTGACAAAAACTTCTGCCAGCTTTCTCTTCTGGCCTGCCGACGCGTTCTCCTGCCTTGAGACTTTATTTTCTTGAAGGTTTCAAGATTTTCGGCTGTCGGTGAGTTCCGAAGCAGCCTCCAAGCTCTGTTTTGCTGTTTGCGCGCGTTTCGGCATTCAGAGTTCCACCATGGCACACGCCGTTTTCCTGGGTGCCCATTTGTTTGTGGGATGCATTTTGTTGCAGCATCAATCAAAAAAGCTTTGAAGTAGTCGACAGCAACATCAATGCTTAAAGTACATATGTCACTCCAATCTATACGAGCGAGGGTAAGAAACCGTTCCCAGTCGGCTCTGTTTATGAGCCATTTGGGAACACGGGGTGTACACTCAGTTGCTGTAGTTGTGCTCAAAACTACGGGAAAGTGGTCACTTCCGTACAGATTACTGACGACTTTCCACTGGAGCAGAGGCACAAGAGATGGAGATGCCATGCTTAGGTCTATAGAGGAGTAGGAGTTATTAGCGAGATTAAAATAGGTTGGTTCTTTTCGATTCAGGAGACACGCGCTCGATGAGAGAAGGAACTGTTCGATCAGTCGACCTCGCGCGTCATACCTAGAATCACCCCATAGCCTGCTATGCGCATTGAAGTCTCCAAGGAGAACATAGGGCTCCGGAAGTTCATCAATTAAAGAGTATAAATCACGTTTTTGCAGCTGATATCTAGGAGGAATGTAAATACTGCAGATTGTGATCAGTTTATCAAAAAGAACTGCTCGACCAGCCACTGCCTCAAGGGATGTTTGGAGTTGTAAGTGTGCGCATGCAATTCCTTGATTTACTATGATGGCAACACCTCCGGATGATGTCATGGCATCAACTCGGTCCTTTCGAAAAATAACGTATTTACGAAGAACATTTGTGTGTTTTGAATTAAGGTGTGTTTCTTGTACACACAGCACTTTTGGCGAGTGTTCATGTAAGAGTTCTTGGATGTCGTCAAGGTTCCTGAGGAGGCCCCTGACGTTCCATTGTATAATTTGAGTGTTCATGGTGAATGTAAAATAGTGCTGTGTGTACGAAAAGCGAGTGGCTGTTTAGACAAGGAATTTGAGTTCACTTAACAGGGCCGTCACCGGGCCCTGTTATTTGCTTTTTTGTTTTCTTGGCGCGCTCCAAGGAGCCACGCCGCTCTTTCGGCACCAAGGGCGCCGACGTATCCATTGTCGGAGGCACTGGATGCCCGCACATGCGGGCTGTTAGTTCGGATTACGGGCCTCGCCTGGTGAGGGGAGGCCTTGAGACCCGAGGACTCTGGAGTCTCCGGTCTCTTTTTGGGAGTAGGCGGTGTAGCCTGGGCTACAGCCGCCCTGGGGGCAGGTGCCACAACCGTCGGCTCGGTATGCGCGGGCCGAAGGAGTGGCGAAGGCTGGTGCGGCGGTTCCCCCTGACGCGCCGCATCAGCGTATGTAGGTCCATAGAATGGAGTGACTCTTCGCCGTGCTTCCTTAAATGTTATGTTCTCCTTTACCTTTAATGTAATTATTTCTTTTTCTTTTTTCCAATATGTGCAGGAGCGTGAATATGCGGCATGGTTTCCTTCGCAGTTTGCACAGTGCGGCGGTTGTTTGCAGTTCTCAGACACGTGGCCTAGGACTCCACATTGTGCACAGGTCTGGCGACCACGACAGGTTTTAGAGCCATGGCCATACCTCTGGCATTGGAAGCAACGACGAGGGTTTGGTATATACGGCCTGATAGATGTCTTGGTGTACCCTGTTTGAATGGAATCTGGTAGTTTACTGGATGCAAACGTGAGTATTAAGTGTTTCGTCGGTATTTCCTTATTATCTCTTCTGATGATAATTCTCTGTACATTAGTGACGTTTTGGCTCTTCAACCCTTCCAAAAGTTCAGTTTCGGTGAGTTCAAGTAGGTCTGCATCAGATACCACTCTGCGAGTGATGTTCATGGATCTGTGTAGTGTTACGGTGATCGGTACGTCACCAAACGTTGAGAGGCTGTCTAGCTTTACAAATTGTGCTTTGTCCCGAATTTCTAGGAGAAGATCTCCGCTAGCCATCTTCGTTACTTTGTATCCAGCCCCGAGAGTTTCAGTAAGACACCTGGCAACTACGAAAGGAGATACGGTCCTGGCTTGCTTTCCGGTTTTTTTACAGTGAATGACGTGGTAGTGGGGAAAAGTTTCTATTGGCTGGTTGAAGAACTTTATGTCGTCGGTGCGTACCCGCTTTAGGCCGGTACGATCAGACAGTTGAGGGAATGCTCCATGCATGCCGGTCTTATTTTTGTTCAGCAGCGTTGGCGGCCACCCACCACGGAGCCCAACAAGGGGACACTGCAAGTTTGCAGGTGCTGAAAGCTTGCAGACGTCAGCCGTACAAAACTGCCATAACCCAATGCGCCTAGACCAAGGTAGGCTATTTGCACAGGTGTGAGGGATAAGGTTCGGGCAATCACGGCAACTTAAATAATCGTTGTCGAGACTGACGAAGACATTTGCAACTTGAGTTATAAGGCTTTAATGCCACGAAAAAAAGAAAAAAAAACGATAAAGAAGCTTGGCGTGTTACATGGCAACAGCGAAGAACTGCCTTAAGTACGAGCACGACACACGTTCTCGAAAGACAAGGTCTGACGCTTAGCGTAGTCCCCCACTGCACTACACAAGGTTTGAAACACTTCACCGTGTGACGTCGAAGGCAGATGAGTCGATGCGTTGCGTTGTGTCTTACGCCGACATCAGCGATGCCTCAGGCATGGTCGGAGCGGAGCGTGAGGCAGAGTCGATGTGTGGCAAGCACGTCCCGGACAGCCAGTAGTAGGCCCAGGTCTGGAAAACGCCCGGATCCGAGTACAACGGACCGGCGCCGGCTGCTGGATCACACGGTAGAAGGGAGCCAGGCTCGTGCGGACCACAGGCACAGGTAGGCTTCGGGACCACGACCCGACGAGCGCTTCAGCCTGCCACTGTTTCGTTCCGATCCTTCTTCTCCAACGCCCCGTCGTCGTCTTTCTCTTCTCTCTCCCCATGGCTTGGCTTGACTTTGACGACACGATTCCGCCTTTTCCTTGTCTCATCGTCATCTTCGTCGGCGTACGGCACAGCACAAACTCACAAACATCGCGCACCAGATGAACCTACCGCGCATATCATGACAAAAGTCCCCCCTTTCAAAAGTTTTTTTTTCTTTTTTTTAAAAAAAACTGTCCAAAGTGCGCGGGAGACAAGACTTACGACAAACAAATGTACAGAACTGTTGCACCAAGAGAATAGTCTGTATGTGAGAGTCCCTAGGCATATGGTACATTATTACATTAATGTGGTATAGCTAGCACCTACACCTGTAGCCTGCTCATATAATCAGCACCTACGTTCTCTGATCCTTTGATATGCTCAACGCGAAAGGTGTACTCTTGCAATGCGAGACTCCAGCGCAAGATCCGGCTGTTCAAATGCTTGTTTTCCCTGGTTGGGAGCAATATAAGAGCCCGGTCACCAACTTTGAGCTGTCGGGTTTTGGAGGTTCGGTCATAATACTTCTTTTGCGAGTGTTGAGCTCGGGAGAGATTCTCTTGAGCCAGCTTCAAGGTGCGTTCAAGACGTTCTCTCAGATCAAGCACGTATCCGTAAGTAGTCTTGATATCTTCCTCTAGGTCTTCCCCTGTACAGAGTTCCTTCAATATATCCAGGGGTCCTCGGACGTGCCGGCCGTAGATCAGTTCAAACGGCGAGAAGCCCATACTGGCTTGAGGTACTTCTCGATAGGCGAATAACAGAGGCGCAAGAAATCGGTCCCATGACTTCGGCTTCTCTTGGCACAACCTGCGCAACATCTGTTTCAAAGTGCCGTTGAACCTTTCGACCAAGCCATTGCATATCGGGTGGTAAGGCGTCGAGCTCAAATGTCGAATAGCAAGCAGAGCATTCACCTCTTCCATCAGGCCTGACGTGAAGCAAGATGCTTGATCACAGAGGATCTCCCGTGTAAATCCTATTCGAGAGAACATCTCCAGTAGTCCATCTGCTACTGTTGCCGAACCAATTGCGGGCAAAGCCACCGCGTCCGGGTACCGAGTGGCGAAATCCACAAGGGTAAGAATGTACCGATTACCCTTCTTTGAAATCGGCGTCAGAGGTCCAATGATATCAACGGCCACACGTTCGAATGGCGTGTCAATCAAAGGCATTCGTCCAAGAGGCGCCTTGCCTACTTTGCCTTTGGGATATGTCCTTTGGCATGCGTCGCATGATTTTACGAATCTTCGTACCTCCTCCTGTACACCGGGCCAATAAAACGACTCCAAAACTCGGTCCTTCGTCTTCTTGATACCCTGGTGACCAGATATCGGTGATTCATGTGCCAAGTGCAACACATGGACACGCAACGCCTTTGGAACCACCGCTTGTTGAACTGATTTACCCGGAGTCAAGTGATAAACGCGGTACAAGATTCCTTTCTCGAACATAAATGAGTGGTATGTGGCTTCTTTACCGCGGATGAGGGAGTCGACTTTCGCCCTACAAACATCCAGCGACCGGTGTTCCTCTTGTTTTTGGCGAAATGACTCCTGTGTCACCTCTAAGTTTCCAAATTTAGCAGTCGTGAGCTTCCGGCGATGTCCTTTGCTTGAAACACCAACCATGACTGTGCTCTTCGTCCCGCATCCATCCTTGGATTTCTCTTCAGAATTCAATGCCTGATTAGTTTCCGACTTCAGGCCCGCTGACTCCTTCCACGTTGAGTCGGGGTCATTAGCGTCACGGGCGCCGGGAACATTTCCTACGATGACATCGTAAAGTGGCGACGTCATGCATTTGACTATCGCATTTCCGGTGAAATAGGGCGATAGAATCCGTACTTCTGCTTCCGGTACCTCGATGCAACTACCATCGGCCAATAAAATAGTGGCGGTAGTACCCGTCAGCGCATCATCGGGAACGAGGGAACGTCGCACGACCAGGGTGTTGCTTCCAGTATCCCTCAAGACTGATACAGTATGTCCAAACACTTTTCCCTGTAACACCGGCAAGTTTCGTGTAGCTGTTGCGGTGCGCGTTCGGAGTGCACTAGCAACATATTCATCTTGTGATGAATCATCGGCACATCGGGGCGTCTCGGACTTCTGGTCAGTAGACACGATGCAAGATGTCATTTTCTTTGACCCGCCGTTGCTTGGGCATGCTCTTGCATCGTGGCCGGGCTTCCGACAGTGCCCACAGAAGACTCGTTGGGGTTTCGTGCGGCAATCAGATGCTCTGTGGCCGGGTCGATCACAGACGAAACATCTAAGAGGAGGCTGGGTATAAGTAAATCCTTCTTGCTCCTTGGGAATGTTGTTTGCAGACTTGGTACGAAATACCAACAAGTTTGTTTGCCGCTGGGCTTCCAAGAAGGTATCAGCTGCTTCTGCCATTTCTTTTACCGTCCTGCATTTCTTCTCCCTTAGAAAAAGTGCCAGGCGATCGTGGCAGTTATTCAGAAACTGCTCAGCTACAATGAGGTTGCGCACGGATGCAAAGTCCTCGTCCGTTTCCGACATTTCCAGCCATCTATCGAAGTAACTCTGTAATCTCGTGGCGTACTGTTTACCAGTTTCGCCGTCTTCAGGCTTGCTTTGCCGAAACTTTTCACGATAGCCTTCGGCTGTGAAACGAAACCTCTGGAGCAAGGCCACTTTCGTACTCTGGTAATCCATTGAGTCTTCTGGCGACAGACGACCGAAGACTTTCAATGCTTCCCCACTGAGGCATAAACTAAGCGCTGTCGCCCACTTCTCCTCAGGCCACTCTTGACCAACTGCTACGCGTTCGAACCTCTTGAGATACGCATCGAGATCGTCACGCCCCTCGTCAAACACTGGGATCAGGTTGTGAGGATTGATCAAGCACGGGCGGCTTTGACTCCTCTCAGGTTCGCGGTCCCGCGCTGTTGGTTCTCGGCTAACTTCAACCTCAGCTAGTCGAATTCGCAGTTGAAGAGTTCTCTCTTCTATCTCCAAACGTTCCTTCGCCGCCTGCCTTTCCGCGGAACGCTCTTCACGCGCTTGCACAGATTCCTCATGAGCCCGCTCTAACCGCGCGTCTACCCACGTCTTTAGCTCGGCTCCTTGAAGCCCCATGCGTTCCGCTAGCGTTATAAGCTCTTGCTCACTCATCTTCCCTATAGATTTCAACCCAGTGCAAACGGCTTCATCCTGTCGCGCGGACGCCAATTGTGAGGGATAAGGTTCGGGCAATCACGGCAACTTAAATAATCGTTGTCGAGACTGACGAAGACATTTGCAACTTGAGTTATAAGGCTTTAATGCCACGAAAAAAAGAAAAAAAACGATAAAGAAGCTTGGCGTGTTACATGGCAACAGCGAAGAACTGCCTTAAGTACGAGCACGACACACGTTCTCGAAAGACAAGGTCTGACGCTTAGCGTAGTCCCCCACTGCACTACACAAGGTTTGAAACACTTCACCGTGTGACGTCGAAGGCAGATGAGTCGATGCGTTGCGTTGTGTCTTACGCCGACATCAGCGATGCCTCAGGCATGGTCGGAGCGGAGCGTGAGGCAGAGTCGATGTGTGGCAAGCACGTCCCGGACAGCCAGTAGTAGGCCCAGGTCTGGAAAACGCCCGGATCCGAGTACAACGGACCGGCGCCGGCTGCTGGATCACACGGTAGAAGGGAGCCAGGCTCGTGCGGACCACAGGCACAGGTAGGCTTCGGGACCACAACCCGACGAGCGCTTCAGCCTGCCACTGTTTCGTTCCGATCCTTCTTCTCCAACGCCCCGTCGTCGTCTTTCTCTTCTCTCTCCCCATGGCTTGGCTTGACTTTGACGACACGATTCCGCCTTTTCCTTGTCTCATCGTCATCTTCGTCGGCGTACGGCACAGCACAAACTCACAAACATCGCGCACCAGATGAACCTACCGCGCATACCATGACAACAGGGTTAACCCTTGCCGCCAGGAAAATTGGAAGTAAACAGAAGAGAGAAGTAGACAGGAAAGCTAAAAAAGTAAGAAAGACGAAGATGTAGGGAGAGAGAGATAGGAAAAGGCGACTGCCGATTTCCCCTGGGTGGGTCAGCCCAGGGGTGCCGTCTACGTGAAGCCGGGGCCAAAGAGGTGTGTTGCCTCTGCTGGGGGGCCTTAAAGGTCCAATCACCCAGCGTCAGCTCAACCCCCAGGATCCCCTTTTCCCCGGGCACGGCAAAGCCACGCACGGCTAGGCGTGGGAGGGAGTAGAAACTCCCCCGTTAGCTCGGGTCCGTGGTGTCGCTACACACCAAACGCCTACTTGCGCAGGCGCCCCTGCGGGGGGCTAGCTTATGCTGACTCGGAAGCACCATCACCATGTTTTAGTTACAAAAAATGCTCTAAACTGTGAATATTGTCGATTACCATGTGGGGGACATGTGTGGGGATTGCAAGTGGGGGACATACGCTTTCAACAATTACTTCCTAACGACTTTTTTCGATCTGCTGTACCAAATACCAGTACCAAATAAAGCACTCGCTATTGCAAAAGATAAATTGGTAAAAAAAATAAACTACGCTTCTAGTGTTAGCAAAGAGAATGAGGTATAAAAGATGAAATAGATCGAGTAACTGCTTTCAGTTCTCAGCATTCAATTTTCTGTTGCCCCAAGTATACAGGGCTGCAAAGCTACAAGAGCGGGTCATCGAGGCATATTGTTTAAGTCTTCCGGTAAGAAAAATTTTCTACTAATAATGGTTACATAATGGCAAGCCAATCAGTAGCCAATATTCGTCGTGCAGGAAACATCGGTGTAATAACGGCATTTGATTGGCTGCAATGTGGCCCTGGATTGGTCCAATGTTGGTCGTACATCCGTAGCCAATATTCGTCGTGCAGAAAACATCGGCGTAAAAATGGCATGTGATTGGCTGAAATATGGCCCAATGTTGGCCGAACATTAGCAGCTTTGTCGGCAATACGATGGGCCTTCGTCGGCCCAATGTTGGTTGCATACTGGCTGAAACATCGGCAAAACGTCGGCCCATCATTGGCTTGAACGTCGGCCCGACATTGGAAGAAGTTGCACTTCCGACGTCGGCCCGACGTCGGTGCCGATGTTAGCCGATGTTGGTCCAAGATTGGTCCAACGGTGGCGTGCTGCCTGGGGAAGCTCGTGCAGCACGGTTGAACGCAAATTTTTTGGCAGGAAAAGAAGGAGCTCAGAGACATGTGGATGGAGGCTACGACGGTACAGCGTGCCATTCAGGAGGACGTACATGCGAAGTGACGTGTCGTTCGGAGCAGATTCGAGACGGTCAATAAGTTGTCGCAGAGAAGCATCACGACGTTGGTCTTCACCAATCTGAAGAAACTGGGACATTGACATGACGCTGAGGCTAGGCTCGATGTCTGGTTCGGCGGGCTGATCAACAGGGTAGTGGGATAAGCAGTCGGCGTCCGTGACCACTCGCGTCTGTTCGCACTTCTGTAGGAGCATCGGGGTCGAAATGTGCAAGAATAGGAGGTGTCGTTAGAGCGGTGATTAGGTGAGAAAAGGCGTCAGCTTGAGGAGAGCCCCAACGAAATGGGACGTCTTGTTTTAGAAGGTCCGTGAGTGGCCGTGCGAGTGCCGCAAAGTTTTTCACGAACCGGCGTAAGTAGCAGCAGAGTCACACATAATTGCGAACATCATGGACAGAGCGTGGGACTGGGTAGTTTGTTACAGCGCGTACTTTCGCCGGGTCTGGCCGTACGCCGGCAGCGTCAACAAGGTGACTGTCACAGAACGAGCGCTCAAAAAGAGCGCGCCGCCAACCCCTCGCGACGAAACGCCGGAGTGACGCCGCGAGGTCAACGATAAAAGAAAAAGAAAAAAAGAAAACAAGCTCCCCGGGCACGCTCCCTCTCCCCGCGGAAGCGTGGCTTCGCCGACGAACCTCGTAACCCCACAACGGCGGCCGAGCAAGCACTCAATTTTTCTAGATGGAAAGGGGCGTGGTCGTACCGAGTTGAGTAATCCGCCGCGGAGGGCATTCCCACCGCCTCGCCCTCTCCCCAGCCTTCGCTGCGTATCGCGCCGACGAAATGACGAGAACCTTCTGGAATCTCGCGCGGAAGGTATTTAATCGAGCAGCCGAGACGAGAGAGCAGGAGAAGACGGAAGTTAGCGCCAGAGCGCGTAGGGATTCCGCCGTGTAGTCGGCGAAGGTTTTGTCCGTGGAGACAAAACAGGAGAAGAAGATGATTTCCACCTGAGGGGCGACGACTCGAGCTACAGGCAAGAGTATTTGTTTACCGCTATCGAGCGAAGACGCGTGGCAACAGCTGCGTGTGTGAAGCCGACGGGTTCGGGCGAAGAAGTTTGAAGCTTGAAGAGTGGCCTATTGAAGACGTGAGGTTTCCTGGAAGAGAAACTTCGGCGAGGTTTCCTGGAAGAGAAACTTCGGGGGCTGCGGAACGACAACAACGCTGGACTTTGAGTGAGTGATTCTCGGAAGAGTATCATCTAGACTTTTGTTCCAAGAACTTTGGACTGAATAGGTTTTTTTATCTCTTTAGTCTTTAAGTGTCTTGGTTGTTCAATGCATGCGACTGCATTGTAGTGCGTATTGTTGTCTGGGTCCGTTGTTTCGAGTGTGGCTGATTGTACTGAGTAGTACGTTGTTTGATTGGTGACATATTGTATGCAACTATTGTGGAGTGTGCATTCTCGTGTGTTGTCTTCGATCTGCCATTAATGAGAATATAATTTTGTTTGTTTATCAACTCTCGTCTCTGACTTGTTCTTTGGGCCCCAGCCCGCGTCCGCTGGCACGCCAAAAAGGACCACTTCTAATTGTCCACGCTTTCGTGGTGCGGTTCGGGGGGCCGATACTTCGGCCCTTGGAATTAGCCCGGCCATCGCCTCCCTGAATAACGAGACCTGTGTGTGACAGTGACCCAATACGGTAGTTTTACGAAGACCAAAGTGGCACTTGGAGGAATGAAGCTGCAGGCCGGCCCGTCGAAATATGGATAGAATGGTCGAAAGCCGTTCAAGGTGGGTTGCAATGGTAGGTGAGAAAATGATCACGTCGTCCAGGTAACACAAACATGTCGACCAGTTAAATCCTTGTAGGAGCGTGTCCATCATTCTCTGGAAGGTTGCAGGAGCGTCGAAGAGCTTGAATGGCATGACATTGAATTGGTGAAGACCATCAGGGGTAACGAAGGCGGTCTTTTCTTGGTCCATGTCATCTACAGCAATTTGCCAGTAGCTGGATCGGAGGTCGAGAGAAGAAAAGAAGGTGGCGCCGTAGAGGCAATCAAGGGAATCGTCAATGCGTGGTAGAGGGTTCACGTCTTTTTTTGGTAATTTTGTTGAGGTCGCGATATTCAACGCAGAAACGCCATGAGCCGTCTTTCTTTTTACTAATACCACGGGAGATGCCCAAGGGCTCGTTGATGGTTCGATTAGGCTTTTCGCAAGCATTTTGGCCACTTCTTTCTGAATCACTTCTCGCTCGGACGCTGACACGCGATACGGCCGAAAATGAATGGGAGCAGAGTCACTAGTGTTGATTCGGACAGTGACAACTTTAGTCACTGACCCATTTTAGTCAGTTTTGGCCCAAGGGACGATCGTCGGTGTCGAAAATTTCACTGTATTAGGCAAAAACTTGGCAGAGAGCGTCGGCCTGGTGCGGCGACAGCTCCGATCCAATGATGTTTCGAAAAAGACCATTGTCTGAGCTGGGTGATCGTGAGACTGCGCTTCGATCAAGAGCAGATACAGCGACAACACTGACATCGTCCTCTGTTATGGCAGTTAGCTAGGCTAGAGACATCTGGCAAGGCAACACTTGAGGAGTGAAACCAAAGTCAAGGAGCGCAAGTAACACACAGTTATCCGCTATGGTCGCGATGGTATAGGGTACAGTAACACTGCGCGTCAGCCGAACGTCAGTAATTGGCGTAACGATATAATCACCGTCAGGAACGGGAGGGGTCGATGACAAAGACACGTACGTGACGGCTCGAGGTGGCAGGTGAACGAAAGTGGTTGGGCTCAAACGGCTGGTGTGCTTTGCAGAGTAGTCGGCAAAGATTTGTAGATCAAGGCGGAGGGTAACAGACAAACAATCAATTAAGGCCGAGTGTGCCGAAAGGAAATCAAGGCCAAGTATGAGGTCATGAGCGCGGCAGGCCAGCACGGCAAAATTAATTACGGCGTGACGACCGGCAATGCTCACACGAGCAGTGAACATTCCGATTACTGGTACAGTACCGCCATCGGCAACACGTATTGCCTGCGTCGTAGATGGCGTCATAATCTTTCGTAAGCGGCAGCGTAAAGAAGCGCTCATAATATACAGGTGCGCACCTGTGTCAATGAGGGCGGTCACAAGAACATGGTCGACTTGTACTTCAAGCAGGATATGGTGCGTGGGAAGCGTCAGTAGAGGATCTCCGGCCATCATTGGTACTGCAGCTTCACCTTTTTAGGCTGCAATATTAGTTTTCCTGCTGCTATATATATATATATATATATATATTTATGGTATCCACGCGCTCGAATTGGTCGAGCCATTCTTCTGGGTCTTCAGCGGCATAACCATGGAAAGTTGGGGGCACCCGCGGCTGCTGCAGCATGACAGGGGTAGGTGATTGCGGGGTGCTCATGATGGCTGTGGAAGCGTCCTTTCGTGGTCGCGTGAGGTTCGGTAGCGGTCCCAGCTCAGGTGGCAGGTATCGGAGGCGGCGACTGCTTCGAGTATCTGTGTCTTCAGCATCCTCGTTCTCTGCAGTGGCTGTTTTAGGGTCGTTTTTGTGCATACCCCGCGCCTCCACCAGATGTCACGTAAGAGTGAGGGTAGCCCGAAGACAGGAGACCGAGAGGTTAGTAGAAATAGAAGGAGATCCGTTTATTTGGCGGACTTGCGCCCACTAAAGGAAAACAGACGCGCCGGCTTAGCGGGTGGCGAACAGCGCGTTCGACGCCCATCGGGGAACAGAATGTCCCACTGGAACGCAAGGCGCGTTCACCATCCGAGATACAGTCGCCGTAGCGTCTGGCGCTACGGCGACTCCTCGCGGCAATATGAGAAATCGCATGCAAGGCTGACGTATTGCAAAATGAGTTTTTACCAAGAGAATCAGATAATGGAACCAACGGCCCTCTAGCATTTCCTTTACTATCTCAAATTATTTGCTTCACGCCTGTTAGAATTAGTGTGTTGAATTTTTTGAGGGTGTGTTACATTTTTTATCCATATATGTATTTGTGTTGCAGATTGTGATTGAGGCGACTTTGTATATTAGTTTGGCTGACTATGTATCTTTATTGTATTCTACTTTTTGTAAACGCTCCCCCACTGTAACACCAATTGGTGCCTTGAGTAATCAAATAACTAGATAAATAAGTAAAGTGTCAATAAATAAGCAAAAAATTTAAGCACAAAGAAAGTGTCTCTTCAGGAAAAGTGGACTAGCAGTGATATATGCCCACCACAAACTTTAAATATGCTGCCAAGTTACATATTTTAGCAATTATTTCTTGAGAATAACTCGAGATATAATGAGGATAACTTGAACAACAATGTTGAGGGGATACTTACCGCCTTTGCTCTGGAAACGATGGTGACGGCATGCAGACCTTTCAACAAATAGCTATGTTTCTAGCTGAAGAAGGATTTGTGGGGCTACAAGTCATGCTGGTGACACAAGCTGAACTCGTATAGATGAATCATCTGCATAGATGTATATAAAGGTATTCATATAAGGTCATAATTACCCTTATATGATTGCTTCTATATATAGCCATATACAGATGACAGCCGTATATGGCCATATACAGCAAGGCTCATATATGGGTATATAAGGGATCCGGTAAATCAAGTTGTATAAGGCCCATATATGGCTATATCAGGAATAGGGCATATCGAATTATATAAGGTCCTTATATGGCGATTCCATATAAAGCTTGATATGCCCAATTCCTGATATAACCATATATGTGAATTTTTATATGAGTCCATATATAGGATTTTTGTAATGGTGAACTTGTGCGTGTGACTTCTGTGTTCTTGTTTCTTTTTCCGCCCAGTTTTGCAGTTATGCATTACCAACTCGACCAGTGGTCAGTCCTCTTAATTTATAATCCTACTTGTACGGAGTCTTTTGAATATTTCCGTCCTTTTTCGAGGGCATTTACTGTTATTGTGTCTTTTTAGCGCATGCATGTGTAGTTAACAAATAAAAATTTGCCTAGCATTCAGTCCATTTCAGTTAATTTTCAAGGTGTATAGGGTTTTTTAAATAGGTTCAATGCCTGTGCGAGGACCTTCCGTGTTCTTGTGTTTTTAGCGCAGCTTGTGTATTTAGATAATTGCTTACTTGGCCAGCGTTCAGTAGTCTTATGTTGTATTACTAGCAGTATATGTTATTTTGCCGTGTGTCTTCGGTGTTCCTGTCTTTTTTCTCGCAGGTTTTTTAGTTTTGCGTAACTAACTCGATCAGAGCCCAGTCCTTATAAGTTGTAATCCCAGTTGTATTCGGTCTTTTGAATGCGTTTTGTGCATTTTCCAAGGTCTTTTAAGTTCTTGTGTCTTTTTAGTGCAGTTTGTGTAGTTATGAAATATCCACTTTCCCAGCGTCAGTCCTTGTCAGTTATATTGCAAGCTGTATGGAATCTTTTAAATGTGTTGTGCACTTGTGCGAGGACTTTCTGTATTCTTGTGTTTTTCGCGCAGTATGTGTAGTTATATATTTACCAACTTGGCCAGCATTCAGTAGTCTTAGCTTGTATTACAAGCTGTATGGGCTATATTTGGCGTGTGGCTTTGGTGTTTCTGTCTTTTTTCCCACAGTTTTTTTTTAGTTTTGCATAATAAACTCGCCCAGTGCCCAGTCCTTATAAGTTGTATTCCCACTTTTATTGGGTTTTATAATGGGCTCTGTGCCTTTTGCAATGCCTTTTGTGTTCTTGTATCTTTTTCGTGCAGTTTCTGTAGTTATGAAATATCCACTTTCCCAGCATCAGTCCTTCCAGTTATATTGCAAGCTGTATCAGGTCTTTTGAATGAGTTTGGAGCTTGTGTGAGGGCATTCTGTGTTTTTGTGTCTTTCTAGGGCAGTTTGTGTAGTTATAAATTACCAACTTCCATGCGTGCAGTCCTCAGTTATATTTATTTATTTATTTATTGTACCCTCAGGGCATACAGCATTATGGAGGGGAGTGGGTTTAGAAGACAAAAAATACAATTGAAAGGTGAAAAACAAATCACATTCAGTACAGGCGTACAACACTCGAGAAGAACGTGTAAATGACAACGCTTACACAATATCTATATAAAAAAGATCACTCGTTGTAAAAAATATCACTCGTTGTAAGGGCTATTTTGCGCATGGTTTGTGCTTCCTCGTGTGTCTTCAGTGCTATAGGTAAATTTTAGTGCAGTTTTTTAATTATGTAATACAAACTCACCCAGTGCCCTGTACTGATAAGTTATATTACAAGTTTTATGGGCTTCCTTGATTTCGTTTCACGCTTGTGCGTGTGCCTTTGTCTTCTTGTCTCATTTTTGCGAGCTTTTTGTTGTTATGCATTAATAACACGCTAGTGTTGAGCCCTCAGAAGATATTGTTACGTAGAAATCACACGAGGCGTGTCTATTTAGAATCTGTATTAACACTAATGCGTATAGCATCCATTGACATGGAAGACAGCACGCACAACCGGCAAACTACTTCCTCGTTGTCGTCTTCTGACCACTGATGCGTCAGCTACCTAGCATTACCCCGCTGCGTAAAAGCGCCGTCTCAGTGCACATGAATTACTTTCTTCAGAAGGCAGCTGGTAAGGCTTTAGCCTGCTCAGGAGCACATCACTGGGTGTGGTTGCAGGCAGGCTTGTCGTCTCAAATACAGGAATGCTCTCATAGGTGACGTCACTTACCTGGAGGATAATACGATAAAGACTCATCTATCAAGACAAAAACTTCTTTGATAAGCCAAATCGACAAACTGCGCACCACAGGAGAATGAGAGAACCGGGTAAGAAGCAAACGTCCACATGCCAGCTGTCGTAGATAGCTTTTTGGGTGGCTTGCGAAACCAAAAGACTAGAGCGGGCAATCTTACGTGCGTGGTCTGCACGAGCAATAGCGTCACATGCATATTCGGTTGATGGCGTTGTAGTGTTTGGAAGTAGGGTGTCGATTGGTAACGTCGCATCACGGCCATAGAGCAATTAAAAGAGTGAATAACAAGTGGTGTCGTGGTGCAAAGAATTGTACGCGAAGGTCACGTCAGGTAGCGCCAGGTCCCAGTAATGGCGGTCGGAGGACACATACATCGCGAGCATGTCCGTGAGGGTGCGATTTAGGCGTTTGGTACCCTATTGAAAATCCTGGGTTGGTGGATGCAGGAATTGTTATTGAATATGGTGGAAAGAATAGTGGATATGGTGGAAATATTTCTGAATATGGTGGAAACTGTAGTGGACATAATGACTGATGACGGCAAGGGTGGAAACATTGATGGCAGATGGTGGGGGTGAGCAAATAGTGGTGACGGTGGAAAATGCCGGCTGATGATGGCTAGAGAGCAAAAAATGGTGGCAGATGGTGGTTGTGGTGGCGAGCCAATAGCGGTGACGATGGAGAATGTCGGCTGATGATTGCGCTGTAAAACGTGTTTGGTGTAAGTCTTGGTGAGCAAGGCAGATGACGGTGGCCTGATGGGAGCTTGGTAGATGATTGTGGCATGATGAGATAGCACGACAGTATGTGAAGTCACTTATTTGTAGAGTTTAATTCTTGAATGCGCAGAGATATATATTTACAGTCAAAAGGAACCAACGCTGCTCATTATGCTTTCTAGTACGTTTTTTTTATTCCTGTGGTGTCGAAAATGCTTCAATTTTTGTGGAGCATGGAGTATACGGCCGAGAAAATGTTTACGTTCCTCGCACGTACTTACATCAGTTCGACATCCACGATGTGCTTCTTTGTTGTGATGTTTACAAGACTATAGTTGTCACTGTGAACATGACAATAAATGTTTTACATTGGCGCAGTTGTCGACCAATAAACTGGCTACAGTTCGCAATCGCCCTTTTCAATGTTGGATCAGAACACAGCGGTCACTCGAAGTCGCCACGCTAGAAACGCAACTCTGGTAATTCTTGCACACTCTATTGTTTGGGCCGAACCTTTAAGTTACAAAGTATTCATAATCTTTTACTATCGACATGCGTCGAGATGAGCCCCAGTGAATTTGACCTTCACCGTTCTGCTCTACTACCATGATTTCCACCAAAGGTTAGTCCTACCGGCCGAGCCCTTAAAAGTATTATCGGCGCTTCTGGGTTTCAGAATACGCAATTTCGACGAGTAAAAATTACAATACAGTACAGCTGTGGCATCATTTACCATAAATGAAGCTTTATTTATTGTGTACGTTGTCCACGCAAGAAGCGACAAACATCGATGCAACGCGCTTGCAGCACTTCCACCGAATGTACGCCTCCCCTCAGTGACAGCCACTGGTCGCACTAGCCGGCACTTCATTGGCTCCTATGTGACAACACTAACTCGTCAATTTGTATGCCTACTGTTATGTCCGGTGTTGTCGTCGGCCCATAGACGTACGCGTTGGTCGCGGTAGTCCAAAAAAATGGCAGCATATCCACGGAGTGAATGATGGAGAGTGGGGCGAAGCATTCGTCCGTCCATGCATCCGTCTGTGTGACCGTCCATGCGTCTGTTTGTGCGCCCGTCCCTGCGTTGTTTCATGCATCCGCCCCTGCGTTCATTCATGCGTCCATCCATGCATGATGATGGATGGTAGCGCAGACAACGAACACGGACAAGAGAAGGCACATAGACACAACACAGCGCTAACTTTCAACAACAGTTTATTACACGCAGATCTCCGTGGTGTATGCGTGTAATAAACTGTTGTTGAAAGTTAGCGCTGTGTTGTGTCTATGTGCCTTCTCTTGTCCGTGTTCGTTGTCTGCGCTACCATCCATCATCATGCAACCATACCAACAAGCCCAAATCGCCACCCTCATTGACATCCATGCATGTTTGTGTTTCCGTTCGTTCATCTATTCAACACTCCAAGTCCCACCATCTCGCATCTTTTTATCATATATTCCCCATATAGAAGCACCGCCATCCAGCGGACATTCCAAGGACTAAACGAGAGGTGGCACACGCACACTTTCTTACGGCCTGCGCTTTGAGTCCACTTCCCACCTTTAACCACCTCGAGTTCATGGTATATTCTAGTTCACTGTATTCATGGCACTGCGACCAAACGCTCGCTAAACCTTTCGAAAACAAAGGAGGTTACGCCCAGCGAGTATAACGTAGCAACCTTTCCCTGTCAGATAAGGCTCAATTTACATGCCAATGGCTGCTAATGAGAAATGAGAGACAGGAGAATTCGGCTTTTACTTTCTTACGGCTTGCGCTTCGTATCTACTTCTCATGTTTAACCACCTTGAGTTCATTCATGGTATATACAAGTTCATTGTATTCATGGCACTGCGGCTCAACGCTCGCTAAACCTTTCTAAAGCTAAGGAGGTTACACCCAGCGAGTATAATGTAGCATCCCTTTCTTGTCCGATAGTGCTCAATGTACATGCCAATGGCTGCTAATGGGGATCGCAGCGTGCGCGTTGACTAAAAGCCGAATGCTCATGTCTCTCATTACCCATTAGCAGCCATTGGCATGTACATTGAGCACTATTTTTTATTGTTAAACAACACACAGAAGAAATCTCTCACTGGCACCACCTTGGAGGTCAAGTGTTATACCTATTTCGGGTAAGTGCCACTGGTGGTTACATACGAGGGACGCCCAAGCCACGCCATAAGGAGCTTCGCCCCTAAAAGCTCAGACAGCCTCGAACGGTTAAAAACAAGTTGATTCCTATTCGGATGGAGGCGGCGGCCGAACTGCCGGGGGAAACGACGGTGGCTCGTTTGCGCCGAGCGGGGGAAGGGGAGAAGTCAACATCTGGAAGCAGTTTCAGCAACTGGTCCTTCGCGGGTTCGGAGCGCTCGTGACACAGGGGTGCTTGGAACACAACATCTCCCTCCTTAGCTTGTCGCTTGGAAGCAATCTGGGGGCGGCCGTGGGCGCGTGGACGCTCTGGACGCACTAGAAAGAGAAGCCTCCGCTCACTGGGTGTCGTTTCTCTTGTGTTCAGGGCCGGCGGGCGGCGGGACGGGCGGCGGCGCCGATTCATCTGGTGCGAGATGCCAGGCTAAGTGGGACGAAGCTTCCATCGAGGTGGCTGCTTGAATGGAAGGTTCCCTTGGCAAATTACCTAAACGGCGTAGCTGATTAAGGTGGCGGCGTGTGGTCCTTCCACCAATGTCGACGAGCCATGACCGCAAACCTATGCGTTTGAGTGCCGTCGCTTCAACCCAGCCGGGCTTTCTGTGGAACTGACCAGCGTATATGCGCTGTCCACTTTCAATTCTCCTGTTATGCGGGAGCTTTTCTTCCTCCGACGGTGCTTTCGCTGAGGGCTCCGGGACAATTGCTGTCAGCTGTGTTCTCATTTCTCGTCCGAACATCAATTTCACTGGCGTTTGATCAGTAGTGCTTTGAACAGTGTTGTGCTGTCTGAAGAGAAAGCGCGCGATGCGGCGTTGCATTGTCCCAGTCTGGTCTTTAGTAAGGGCGCGCTTTAGCTCAGCCACGCAGCGCTCGGCTTGTCCGTTCGTAGCCGGGTGGTAAGGAGCTGATGTAACAGACGAGACGCCGTTGTCGCTGTAAAACTTGAGAATCACCGTGGACACAAACGGAGTGCCGTTGTCCGAGACCACCTTGCGCGGTAGGCCAAACTTTGCAAACAACGACCGCAAAATGTCGATAACTGCTGCCGATGTAGTTGTAGCCATTTGTTTTACCTCCAGCCACTTGGTGTATGCGTCTACAACCACCAGGAACGAACACCCTTCAATAGGTCCCGCAAAATCAATGTGCAGGGTGTGCCAAGGCGTGTCTGGTCTTTCCCATTCAGGAATAGGGGCTGTTGGCGGGCTTCTGTGGTTGCATTGGCAAGGCTGGCAATCGTGAACTGTTAATTCTATATCATGGTCAATACCAGGCCACCACATATAACTTCTGGCGCACTTTTTCATGGCAACAATGCCTCGATGACCTGCGTGGACAAGCGACATGGCCTGTTCGCGAAGTGCCGCTGAAATTACAACTCTTGATCCCAAGGTGACGCAACCGCGATGAGTGCTCAACTGCGCAGCTCGCTTGCGGTAAGCGTTGAAGTGTTCACCTTTTAGCTTCTGCACGTTGCCTTCTTGTATAGCTGCGTAGACTTCCTTCAAGACAGTGCACTTCTGCGTTGATGCTGCTACCATGTCAGCTGTTAGCGGAGAGTTCGGCAGCGCCTCGAACACGAGTATATCACCCGGCGGGGGTAGTTCATCTATTGTGGTGTCTAGCGGCAGGCGGCTTAGTGCGTCGGCGTTCTGGTGTTTCTTCCCCGTGCGATGTAAAAGTTCGTAATCGTACGCCGACATCTTGATGCACCATCGTGTCATTCGCGGCGACAATGTCTGTGGCATTGGCTTCTGGGGACCCATAATACCCAATAAGGGCCGGTGATCTGTTATGAAAGTCACTTTCCTGCCGGTAATGTACGGCCGAAAGTGATCTGCTGCGTAGACGATGGCAAGTCCCTCTTTATCTAGCTGGGAATAATTCATCTCTGCCAGCGATAGGGTGCGCGAAGCAAAAGCGATCGGGGCTTCCCGTCCCTGGTCGTCAACTTGAGAGAGGACTGCTCCCACTCCGTATGGTGATGCGTCACAGGCTAGCAGTAGGAGTCTCCTTTCGTCGTAGTGTCGCAGAACAGTAGACTTGCGAAGTAGTTGCTTAAGGGCAACAAATGACTCTTGGTGGCGTGGCGACCAAGTCCATGAGACTTCTTTCTGCAGGAGCTGATATAGATCGTTGGCCACTGTAGTTCGATGTTCCACGAACCGGTCGTAGAACGTCGATAGTCCCAAAAACGACTGCAGTTCTTGCTTGTTAGTAGGCGCTCGTGCTTCGGTGATTGCACTCACTTTGTCTTCAGTGGGATGGATACCCTGCGCGTCAATTTGATGTCCAAGAAACTTCACTTCAGGCACCGCAAAAACACATTTTTCTTTACTGATGCGCAAATTAGCATTTGCTAGCCTTTCCAAAATGAGCTCCAAACGTTCTGTGTGCTCTTCATTGGAGGCGCCACCGACAATAACATCGTCCAAGTAGACGCAAACACCTGGGATCCCGCTAAGTGTAGACTCTATAAATTTCTGGAAGATTGCTGTCGCTGCAGATATTCCGAATGGTAGCCTTTTAACTTTGTAAAGACCCTTAATAGTGTTTATTGTGAGCAGTTCAGACGTTGATTCACTCACCTTCAGCTGCTGGTAGGCTTGTGTCAAGTCCAAGGTGCTGAAGATTTTTTCCTCCACGAAGCGTGCTAAAAACCTCTTCCGGTGTCGGCAGTGGGTAGGAAGATGCTTTTTTCGCCAGGTTGACAGTGCTCCGGTAGTCTCCGCAGAGGCGTAGGGTACCGTTCTTCTTTCGGACGACAACGAGTGGTGTAGCCCATTCCAAATGTTGCGTCGGTTCGATGATCCCTTGTTCCCGCAGTCAGTCAAGCTCACTCTCGACTGACGTTCGTAGAGCGAAAGGCACCGACCTAGCTTTCAAAAATTTTGGCGTCGCATCCTCCCGCAGCTCCAGTGTGACTGGAGGTCCGTTGTTCTCTGGTATTTCTTCGCAGAAAACCGCTTTGTACTTATCTTGAAGCTGCTCCACTGACGGATAACTGGGTGTGTGGTGAACTCCGCCAATGACCCCTCCAAGGGTGGTGAACCAATTTCGTCCTAAAAGGCTTGATCCAGAACCGTGGACGACTAGCAAGGGGAGCTGATGGGTCTGCCGTTGTAGTACACGTCTACGTTGGCACAGCCCAGCAGTGGAAGGGAATGTCCGGACCACGTTTTCAGCTGCGTGTCGTCTTCCTGGAGAGCTGGCGCATTCTCACGCCAAGTAGCGCGAAAAGTGTCCTCGCTGATGAGCGTACATGCTGCTCCGGAATCCACCTCAAACCCGATAGGGCGCTGGTGTACCATAATTTCCGTTGTAATCTTCAGTCTCGTTCCGAGGTTCACAACGGCGTTTAAGTGATATATTGCCGATGCCATTAGTGCTGTTCGGCTTGTATCTTGCGTCTGGCCCTCCTGTGCGTCGACATTGTTGTCCGTTGCACTGAAGTCTTCGGTCCGAGCTGTTTGCGCTTCGAGACGCATGCCTTTTCAATGTGTCCCAGTTTTTGGCGAAAATTGCAGGTCGCTGTCTTCTATCGACATACCTGGGGATCGTGCATGTCGCCGCATCGCCATTAGCGCTGTGTCTTTCTGCTTGATTTCGCCTTAGACGTGGAATGACCTGACTGCTGACTGGTGTGATGCACCGGCTCGACGTTCCGTCGAATATCCCTCTGCTGGTGACCGGCGCTCTCCGCTCGTTGGGCGATGTCGTAGGCTTTGGGGAAGGTGAGACCCGTCTCCGCGAACAGGCGTTGTTGTAGGCCTGCGTCACGCAGTCCGCACACAAAACGCTCGCGCAACATCACGTCCAAGGGGAGCATAGTGGTGTTAGCAGGTGTGGCAGTCGATCCTCCCTCCTGCGCAGTAGCTGCAGTTGTCGCGGTCAACGTCCCGAAATTGCAGTCAGCAGCGAGCTTTTTGAGAGCCGCTACGTATTCGGCCACTTTTTCGCCTTCAAGTTGGTCTCGCCGTTGGAAGCGGGCTCGACAGTACACCTCCGATGGCCTTGGGTCATAGTGCTCTTGTAGCGCTGCTACGATGTCGTCGTAGTCAACGGCTGCTGGAGTGCGTGGCTGAATCAGGGCACAGACTGTGTCGTATGTCTGCTCCCCACACAGCGTTAGCAGGTTGACCCTCTTCATTGCTGCACCAGTGATGTTGTTAGCCTCGAAGTAAAATTGCAGGCGTCCAAACCACGATGACCATGATGAGCCGTGGAATTCGGGTAGACGATTTGGGAGCCCGTGCGTAGCCATAGCTTGTAGCTTGTCAATATCGATGCGTAGCGTTGGTCCAAATCCACTTCCTCGTCGCCACTGTTATGTCCGGTGTTGTCGTCGGCCCATAGACGTACGCGTTGGTCGCGGTAGTCCAAAAAGCTCAGACAGCCTCGAACGGTTAAAAACAAGTTGATTCCTATTCGGATGGAGGCGGCGGCCGAACTGCCGGGGGAAACGACGGTGGCTCGTTTGCGCCGAGCGGGGGAAGGGGAGGAGTCAACATCTGGAAGCAGTTTCAGCAACCGGTCCTTCGCGGGTTTGGAGCGCTCGTGACACAGGGGTGCTTGGAACACAACACTTACTAAACCGATATGATAGCATAATGTTTCTTGCACACTGCGCCCGCATTGGCCAAGCCGTTATGTAGTTGTTCCTAACGACAGAGCAATAGCAGTGCCTGGCGCAACTGCGTTGTGGGTTGTGCGAAAAACATCAAAATCAATTGTATGGGCATATCTATCGAATGAGCATAGAAACGTCTCGAAACCTGAACAGATATCACCCTTTGGAAGGAGCGAGGAACGGTATTACACTTGGCAGTAACTGCCAATAAACTGTACCTGCTCCTCAATCCACTGAGTTGTTTTTTTCTTCCGGTTGTAACTTGTAAAAAAAAACATAGCGCTATTGCCATTATCGCAGTGGCTATTGTTACAGACAGAAGTTCGTGTTTATCAAATGTGCAAATTTCAGTAGTAGGGACAGATCCCGTTCATATTGAGTAAGCTACAAACAGAACCGAGTTAAACAGTGACTTTAAGAGTTGACTACTTCTTTAACAGCAAGGGTGCTATCTATCTGCGTGGCGCAGAGATTAGTGTGCTCAGTTGGGAATACGAAGGTGGCAGGTTCAATTCTGCGTCTGTTGCACCGTTTTCTAACGAGTGCCTTTTTTATCGTTTTTATACAATTATTTTTATTATTTCTTTAGTTGCAGCTCTTTACCGTGATTCTGACGCTGCTTCGCGCTCCAGGGTCAGCGCCTGGAGCACGCAAGCCACAATCCGCTCCACCATACACCAACATTTCTAGCACCACAATCCACCAAAATGGTAAATGTGGCATCCACCATTTCTATCATGGGCATTTTTTCAATAGGGTAAGGCCATTTGTTGGGGAATGGTAGAAAGCTGTCAACTCGTGCTGCGTGGAGGAGGAGCGCAGAAGATCGTCGATTACTCGGGACAAAAATTCGCGGCCACAACCCGTGAGTAATTGGTGAGAAGCGCCATGGTGCAGAATGACATCGGGGAGCAAAAAGTTCGCAACGTCCGTAGCGGTGCTTGTGGGGAGCGCTCAAGTGATGGCATACTACGTCGCGTAGTCTATAGCAACGGTGACCCAATTGTTGCCCGAATTTTACTCAGGAAAAAGACCGAGAAGATCGATAAGAACACAGAAGAAAGGTTCGGTTGGGATGGATATCGGTTGAAAAAGTCCGGCTGAGGGTGCAGTAGGTCGCTTCATACGTTAGCATTTATCGCAGGAGGACGCGTAACGGTGAACAGACCTGGTGAGACCGCGCCAAAAGAAGCGGCAACGCACACAGTCGTACATCCGAGATACACCCAGATGACCAGCAGTTGGTTCATCGTGAAGCTCGAGCAGCCCGGTAGAACGCAAATATTTCAGCACGACAAGCAGGAGCGTAGGGTCTTCTGGCTGGAGGCTACGACAGTAGAGTGTGTCATTCAGAAGGACGTACTTGCGAAGTGACGCGTCATTCGGAGCGGATTCGGGACGGTCAATAAGCTGTCGCAGGCAAGCATGACGACGTTGTTCATCACTAATCTGAAGAAACTGGGACATTCACATGGCGCTTAGGCTATGCTCGATGTCTGATTTGTCCGGCTGATCAACAGGGTAGTGGTATACGCAATCGGCGTCCAGATGGAGACGTCTAGACGTGTAAGCAACCAAGTAGGAATACTCCGGTAGGCGTAATGCCAAACGGCCAAGTCGTTCAGTGGGGTCCATCAGAGACGAAGGCCAGCACAGCGCGTGATGATCTGTGATGACACGGAAAGGGCAGCCATACAAGTAAGGACGGAATTTCAAAACCCACCAGACAAGGGCGAGACATTCCCATTCTGTTATAGAGTAATTGCGTTCAGACTTTGAAAGCAGACGACTTGCATACGCGATTACATGGTCGTTGCTTCGCTGAATTGGCGCCAAATCTGCACCAATTCTGTGAACACTCGCGTCTCTTAACACTACTGTAGAAACATCGGGTTCAAAATGGGCCAGAATAGGAGGTGTGATCAAAGCGGTAATTATTTGAGAGAAGTCAGCTTGAAGAGGGCCCCAAAGAAATGGGACGTCTTGTTTGAGAAGGTTGGTGAGTGGCCGTGCGATGAGTAAGTTTTTCACGAACCGGCGAAAGTAGGAGCAGAAACTGACGAAACGGCGAACATCATGAACAGAGCGTGGAACTGGGATGTTTGATACAGCACATACTCCGCCGGGTCTCGTCGTACGCCGGCTGCGTCAACTAGGTGACCCAACACAGTAATCTGACGAGGACCAAGGTGACACTTGGAGGAATTCAGCTGCAGGCAGGCCCATCAAAATATGGATAGAATAGTCGAAAGGCGTTCAAGGTGGGTTGCAAAGGTAAGTGAGAAAATTATCGTGTTTTCCAGGTAACACAAATATGTCGACCATTTAAATTCTTGTAGTAGTGTGTCCATCATTTTCTCGAAGGTCGCCGGAGCATTGCAGAGACCGAAGGGCATGATCTTGAATCGGTAAAGACCGTCAGGGGTAACAAAGGTGGTTTTTTCTCGTTCCATGTCATCTACATCAATTTGCCAGTAGCCAGATCGGAGGTCAAGAGATGAAAAGAAGGTGGCACCATGGAGGCAATCAAAGGCATCGTCAATGCGTGATGCGTCGTTTTTTGGTAATTTTGTTTAGGTGGCGATAATCAATGCAGAAACACCATGAGTGGTCTTTCCCCTTTACTAATACCACGGGAGATGCCCAAGGGCTCGATAATGGTTCAATTACGTTTTTCGTAAGCATTTTGGCCACTTCTTTTGGAATCACTTTTCACTCAGACGCTGACTTACGGTACGGCCGACGGTGAATGGGTGCAGTCACCATTGTGGATTTGGTGAGTGACAATTTCAGTCTGGCCCAAGGGACGAACGTGGCTGTCAAAAATGTCGCTTCATGAGGTCAAAACCTGGCAGAGAGCGTCGGCCTGGTGCGGCAAAAGCTACAATCCAATCATGTTTCTGAAAATAGCATCGCCTGAGCTGGGTGACCGGGAGACTGTGCTTCGATCAGTAGCAGATACAATGACAACACTGACACCGTCATCTGTTATGTTAGCTGAGCTAAAGACACCAGGCAGGGTCGCACTTACCCATTGTAAAAAATAAATGATTGGTATGGCGGCAACCACCATCCGCTGTTATAGTGGGATAATGTAGTGGGTAGATGCCGGGTCAGATAGCGGGTGCTGGGTGGGATACTGGGTGGGATGACGGGTTGCTGGGTGGGATGGTGGGTTGCCGGGTGGGATGACGGATGCTGAGTGGGATGGCTGGTCACAGGTATGGATGGCGGGCGAGGTGGTGAATGGCGGTTGAGGTAGCTAGGTGAGCCGCAGGCAATGAATACACATATGCAATGTGTGTGTTGGATAGAAATGATTGAGTTCATGATGTCTTTCATCAGTGTTCATGAATACATTGTCGTGTATCTGCAATCTATATTACTGTTTTCCAAAAAAGAAAATGTACCACAAAAACACTTTTAATGGACATATTTTGCCCCGAATTTGTTTTGACAAACAACAAACTCCATGTATAATATATATATAACAATAACAAGCTTACACGCTTGCTCATTAACTGTAGATTGATTGTGATGGCTCATTCTTTGGTAGTGTTCCGTATTCTCTTTCCTTGCCTGCCAACTTCCGTAAAGAATCCATGCAGGTAGCGTCTGGCAGCTTCGACACGGACGTCCTCAGGTTTTTCTGGCTGTTTGCTGCCAAAAACTGCTTCAGGTACCCCGAAAAAAGCCAGAACTGTGACATGCACTCAAACTAAAAAGAAATTTCAGAGGAATTCTAAATATTCAATTAAAGAAGTAGTAGCTGAGATGTCCCTTGTGCTACTTATTTTGCTCAAATAGATGTATACAGTGCATTCACCTTATAAATACATGATTGAAATAATTAAAAACACAACAAACTCTACCTAAATTATTTCAGTCAAAGCGATTTTTAAATATGTCGTAATTTCACAGCAGGATAGCTCTATCTATATCCTATTCCGTGAAATGTATTCAAAGTTCCAATTCATTCTTTGTAGGAAACGAATGAGTCATTCAGTGGTCATGAAACGTGTGTGTCATGAAACGTGTTTTGCCTCACAGTGCGAGGTGTTAGAGCAGTTCAAACTTGAACAAAATAGCTTTTTTGTGCCAGCCAATTAAGACAAAATGGGCAGTGCTATTCTCTCAGAAACTGCACCCTTTCTCGCCACACTGTGCTAACAAATTGTGACAAAATCCATGATTATGCAGAAAATGTGCAATCCATGCAATCAATCACTCTCCATGATGATGCAAAGCAAAAGAGGAATTGTATCAAAGTGGCCACCATCAGTTCAGAAAAGTTAGATGTGACCTATGTTGCAGCAGACTATTGTATTGCTTCTACATAAGTCGCATTTCATTCACAATTCAAACACACTTCTCTGAGCACAAAATTCTGCTTCAGCAAAATCCACCATTTTTATAATACCCAGACGCATGTGCCCTACTACTGCTGAAGAAGTTGTAAAATGACTTTAGATCTCCAAGGTTTTCATTTTAATGATGGCGGTTACCCCAGCCCCTACCAAAATTGCAGAAGGCCGCCCAGGAAAAAGTAAAAGCTTTATTCCAATGATTCAAGTTTTCACGCGAAAGTGCTAGTGTAACAGAAAGGTGCCATTTTTGCGGGAGCATAATCAATGTGGCAATCTGTTGATAAATTTTTTACCACCTTGCATTTTTAGCAATGCGTTTGGAATTTGTCATGAGATGTGTTCATAGGGTAGTCAGGCTCGAGCTTGCGCAGCGCCGTTTGCTGTCCTATCGGCGAGAGGGCAAAGCTCCAGTCGCTTTGAGGGGCCGCGCTTGCTTGATTTTGCCCTTGCACACAGAAAAAAACGTTTCCTCTGGGCTTTTAAGTCGCATTTTGCACCCTATGGGCACCGCTCCTTCGTCATCCTGGGTTGCACGCACTCACTACTGCCACACTGTCAGCACCTGCAAAAGCTTAAAAATATCGCCGAGCTAAAAACTTCCCATAAAGTTTTACCGTTTCCAATGCAAGGAGTGTGAGGAGCAAATGCGTCAAGAGTAGATTATGGCAGTGCGTCGATACTTCCGCGGTCTTGTCACTACGAAGAATTTTCGTCGTGCACGGTATTAGCAACTATTCACGGGAAGAAATGTGATTACCGAACTCATATAAAAACAGAGCATTCGTAAACTGTAGCTACAACAGCAAATAGACAACCACTGTACATTTCGAGATTAGCCGTCGGCTTTCCGAGACAACCATTTGTGATGCGAAAGCGGCACAGCCTGACAGCGTAATACACCATTGTTAAAATACCGTACCGTGCGTCCTGCTAGTCTTTTATTTAGCTGATGGCAGCAGAGTTCTCATCGCCGTTCAGTGTCAACATATTTATGCTGCGTAGTCGCACTTAGGGTTTATACATACAGGTCTTGCAAGCAACACCCATCAAGCAGGTTTAGGTTAGGATCGAAATTCATTTCCCACCTAGGCCGGCTGCATTTCCATGGGAGTTAAACATGGACAAACTGTGCTTAGATTTAGGTGTAAAAAACAGGCAGGGTGGGTTGGTTTTGCATATTTAAGCGTACGATGGGATGACCCTAAATGGAAACATAGAGTCGCACTCGGTATGTGTACACCCTCTGTCCGTTGTCGTCGTTGCCCCTTACACTTCAAGTAATTTTAGGTGCACGTTAAAAAGCCTCAGGTGGCTGGAATTATTGAGAGTCGCACACCCCGGCGTACTTCCTAATTATGTCATGGTTTTGGCACGTAAAATGTTATATCCTTGTATGCGCCTGAGCTGGGGGCGATAAACACCTGTCGCTATGAAAACGAGTTTAAAAAGAACTATGGAGGCAATAAAATTTTCGATGGTATCGCTAAAAAACACGCTGTTATAAGGGGCAAATCGCGGCGTAATCAAAAACATGCTCACTTTTAGGGGGTGTTGTATACCATGGACCAAGCGAGTTGTCAAAACAACCGAAGCAACATTAGAATCGGTGAACACAATGCGTTATCAGGTATGCATATTATACGAAATCAAAGGTGTGCTGCAACAAACCCGCACGGTCGAAGTGATCGTAAATTACTTTTCAGGCGCATCATTACGCTCACAAAAAAATGCAAAATGGCATTGAACATAAGATACGACGTAATTAACACCCGAGGAAAATCTCGACAAAACGAAACTCTCCTGAAAGTGAACACTGCGCATTGCAATGGTGCCAGCGACTCAACAGGGCCGACTTAAGTGTAGGTTCTTCACACTGACTTCCTAAGAAATTGAACGCCGCGCGACATACTTGGCATTAAAGCAATCGACTTCCGTATGCTAAATACAAGTGCACGCGAAAGCGTGGTGGTGGTATGCCGACAGCTCCGAGAAGACGTGACTGCCACAGAAAATGTGCGTTTCACCAGTTATGATACGTATAGAATTCATGCTGACACCTTACTTTCATAGTCGTAGAAATGCAGCTGTTCACCGTTGGCATGCACATAGCACTCCCTCAAAGACATTGTGGCGACAAAGCTTGTTGCAGCAAGTTGCCGTGTTACACTGGGCTTATCAGTGACGAAACAGAGGCTGCGCAGGTTTGTGCGCAGTGGTCATCACAACATCGTGTTTGACTTGCTTGGTCCCGCAAAGGTTCTCAATGAATCGTTCTCGGTTTTGGTGATATTCACACTGTGAAAATGTTTTTTAAACCTTCAGAGCAAGTAACAGATAACGCTGCAGGTGCCGGGTGTCCAGAAAACAGCATGTGCAGAGTGCAGTGAACGAGCTTAGAGAGCGTAGGTGCAAGATGGGAGCGGGGTACTAAGCGACTAGTTTTTGCTAGAAAGGCAGCGAAACGCGCGCGGCGCAGCACCCCTTGGGCGAGGTTGGGAGGCCTACGGGCAGGCGTCGAGCCTGCAGTAACCCTCACGTTAAACAGCAAAACAACGTGCATTGCAACACAATAATGCTTACGATAATGTGCAAATTATCTTACCTTTTATCATCTCCACATTTTCAGGGGTGACCTGAAGCTTCATTATGCCTGTGGATTGGCTCCGCCATGCCTGACTTGTCAAGCTCAGCTGCAGCGGCACTTCAGCTGTACGCCAGAAGTGCCGGGCTAGCTCCAGGCAGAACTTTCCGTCACTCGTGTTGCGCATGATGTGCTCCCGTTTCTCTAAAGTCATTAATGTGTTTTGGCCGATTTTGACTTGCATAAAAATAGTCAAGTATGAGTTATTTCCTGAAGATATGATATATTTATAGGCCATTAAGCTAATCCGGAATAAGCATTGTAGCATAAACCTGCCCTTCTAGAGCTACAGAACCAGTAGAATGAAAATAGCCCCCATGCGCACACAAAAGCAAGCTTAAGTAGCAAATGTTCATTGCTTGTATGCTATATGTAGCAATGCAGGCATTATTTAAGCAGTTTGCTGACATTTACTGTCACCTGTGCACATTGGCATGCAGCAATGAAACCACGACAATTTACTAAACTTGACTATATCTTTCACTAACCAAGCACAAAGAAAAGGGGAGGAGTGAGAAATAATTTTTATTACCAACCATAGTTGTGGTGGTTGTACTAATTCTAATCTCAATATTGCAAGTACAGTGCCTCCTGGCCATCAAAAACATGGTAGAGGTCAGTAGGTGCTGTGGGTGCCATCGCGCTTGCCTGGCTTGCGAGTGCCTTTGTAGCTGCTGTCTGCTGCTGCTCGTCAGCGAAATTGCTTAAAAATAAAACAATACACGTTGTGGCCAATTCTAGTTCTTGAATAAAAACACACTTCAGCGCATACTTCCACATCTGAACTTAGTTGAAGAAACCTTTTTTAAACCTTTCCAAAAGGTGGAATTAAAGGAAAACAACTAACAATTGTTAAGACCTGCTAAATGCTATTGGCAGATTCCTACTATTTTTACTGGTATAATCATTCCTCTGCATGTTCTTAGTATACCTTTTGACTTAGTGTTCACACAAATAGGATAACATGCCTGCCAAGTTCATGGAATCCAAATCTGGGAAATTTCCAAAACAGAAATAGGGGGGGCGTTAATTTGCCTAGCCCCTTCCCTTCCCCCACTTTAAAGAAACATCCAAGAAAGAGGGGAAATATGAATTGCCTCGCAAGCGCTAACATCAGTTTTGTGATCTTACAACGGCTTATAATCAATGCAGGCAGGGTTTTCAACTACAGACATATCTTGGTTATAGAAGTCTAACGGATAAGCGAAAATATTTGTTTCACCCGAAGTTGGGTACAAAATAACTAGCAACATCGGTTTTCAGTTTGAGACACATGCACGAAATATTTGGTGGTAATAAACGCAGTTCTGCACGTGTATTGCTGGCCTCGCATTTATTTCTGGAGCATCCAGCATGCTGCTCTCAGCCATAGCTCGACAGTTTCGGTACCAATGATCATATTACTCGTTGCGACGCGGTAAAGTGTTTGAAGAACCAAGCTATTATCAATATTATTGTACGTTTACATTAACGGCTCCTGTAAGGGTTTAGGTGGGTCAGATTGGGAAGGAGTTTGTCAAGTTGGCTAAATCAGGCTAAGAAACTTCGATTTCAGGGAGATCTTCCCGCCATCCGTACAATGGCAAGAAATGGTAGAAATATGGGACACTTGCCAAATATGAAATAAAGCTCTGTCACTTTTGCGATAATTTAGATATAGTAACACCTCATTAGCTAGAAACTGACAAGACTGAGCTGTTGCTGAAAACATTTACATCAGTGACAAAAAGGTGAATACCATGCCAAAGTATGGACCAGAAATCGTACTTTGCAGTGCCAAGCAATGTCATTCCTCCAATAAAAAGTAATAATTTAGGCACAAAACACTCACCGCCATGTAAAAGGCTATCGTGGCTCTGCACGAAGTGATTGTCATCAGGGCCTGCACAAAAAGTGAAAGCATTGTCTGAATAAATCACAAGAAAAGAAACCAAACTACTGTAATATCTCTGGCTCTGAATTTCCTTACATCAGCAGTACTTATGAACCCTACATTTTATAGCAATTGCTCAGGTTCACTCAATAAAAGAGATGCATGCTATCTTCTCAATAAGTTGCAAAGGCAAAAATGTTCCAAAAGTTTGATGAATCGTGATATAAAACATTTACTCTGACTTAAAGCAGGGTGACCTTTGAAAGTAACTTTCAATATTTGGCTGTACAAAAGTAGTAATTTCGCTGTACAGAAGTTGCTTTACTAAAGTGGTAAAATTTGTATGATATACCAAGGGTATATGGACATTTCGTAAGATCAGGAGCAGTAGAGATCCATATGACGTTTTAATTTTGTTGAAACGTTCAATTTTTCTATAATGTACTATTTTATTAACTACTGACAACTGCAGAGCATTGTATAAAGATAGGTAACCTTTTTTCAATCGTGGAACAAAAATTGTAAATGTACAATAAAAACCGGATTTGTTATACTGCTTTACTGTTGTCTATGTATGAAAAGTTTCATCTACGAATAATTTTTATTACTAAAAAACAAAAGCACTTGGGCTGCTGATTCTAGCTACGTACAGTTATGAAAATGACACTTGTTGACACACTTTTTAAAAAATCTGGTTTGTTTTTGTTGAATAGCTTGCGAAAAATTGAGATAGTGCAGAACTGCACATGTACACAAGGGTACATGTGCAGTTCCTGTGAATGTGTCAAAAAAAAAAATATGCTGGAAACTGCGAGAGTCCGAGTGTGATATAATTTTTTAAAGATCAAGAAGTTCTCTACCGCGTCTTAGCCAAATCCAACAATCGAGTTTTCTTCAGCAAAAGTAAGTCTAACTCTACCTTAACAGAACAATTATCAACAAAATAATGTACATGTCTTGCTACCTATACATTCTCAGTATGCATACACTGGCAACGATGAGTGGAGGTGGACGAGGCACGTTCTCTTAGACACCAGTAGGGGGCCAAAGTTACTGCAACCAGCCGATGCGTTGTCATGTACAAAACACCTTTTCAGGAATAGCCATCGTCTATGCATAACCTCTTGTACAGAAGCATTCAACAAGCACTGCATAGGAACGCGTTGCATGCGTGGCTTAGCAACATACTCTTTGTGTGCAAGCCTCAATGGCCTTTACCGGTAAGTTTCGCTAATCTACGTCGTGTTGCGATCTCCAGATCTGATGAAATTGCTACCTACTAGAGCTTTGCTAACAAGATGTACTCTCAAAATTGAAGGTTGCCCTATAAGAAGTCATGTTTCTGTTGCCATGGCAAACTAAGTGATGGAACACGTGAAAAAATGCAGGCTGAGCTCCCCAGCCTTGCAGGTGAAAATTATTGTTGACACTTTTGTAATAATAAAAAATGAGCCTGGATGCTTTCTTCGTGATACTGAACAGTGCACACCATTCCAGAAGGAAAGATAATATGTGCCTTTTTTTGGACCTGCTTGTATGCAGGACCATAATGACAGTGTGTAAACAAATATCTGCCTTTGTTATTAACGGCTGCAGAATGTTGAAGTAAGCAATTTTCACTATCATATATATCAAATGTCAAACTGCTTATTGATGACTGATAAAAAAAGTATCATAACCTATTCATTTCCGAACGAAACATGGCTTCAATAAAGCCTCAGCACCTGCATGATTATCTTAGTGCAGAAGAATTTTGTGAAGATTTCGCTTTAGCAAGCCGCGATATAGTGTCAATGTTTCAACCAACCACCTCACTATTGCACATCCTTCAAATAGATGTGTGCCATGTCTGAAACTTCTAATTCTAACATGCTCACAATATCTAAGAATCTTCTTGAAAAACAAACTGAACACTAGATAAAACATAATGTTCTACCATTATTGCAGTAACATAACCGCTAATACTGGCTCTATGAACCTCTTTTGAAGATGTAAAAGCAGGGGCCAAACACTCACCAATAGATGCATTGCAATCACTGACCCCAGACCTACGCAACAAGCAGGTAGCTTCAACATCCATGTCTGCATTAAAAAACAAATAGATTAAAGAACACTGTACTCAAGGTGTCAAAATGAAAGAAAAACTTGACCCTCTCACATCGTGATATTGGCTATAGCTCAACCAGTGCCGGTTATGCAAGCAGCTAACCTTTTAACTTACCTGCATCACGAACATCTTCGACCATTGCTACAGGAAGCCCAGTGCCTGCACAAACAGAAAATTTACTGACCAATGTAATAATGAATGGGCGTGTGCAGTGACAAAAAAAGCATTACCTGCATCCAATGAGGAAAGCAGCATGAACTCTGCAATCTGTCAGCCGTGGCTTCAGCAACATCTAAAGAAGAATAAAGGAAAAAAAGAGCATATTGTCACAGGGTCGTGACGTCGGCGAAGAAGCAGACAGTACGTTGAAGAATAAACTGTTTATTGGGCGAACCTGTGCCCGGTAAACGGAAAGTCGCATCACAGTATGTCACAGAACGAGCGCTAAACAAGAGCGCGCCGCCAAATACTTGCGACAACGGTCGGCAGAAACGCCGCGAGGTAAAAAGAAAAAAAAAGAAAGCAAACATCCAGGGCTCCCGGGCGCGCGCTCTCCCCGCAGAAGCACGGCTTCGCAGACGATCCTCCTCACCCCACATCTGCGGCCCAGCAACACCGCGATTTTTCTCGAACGAACGGGGCGGGGTCAGACCGAGCTCAGTCATCCGACGCGGAGGGCAGACAAACCGTCTCGCCTCTCCCCAGCCTTCGCTGCGTATCGCGCCGACGAAATGACGAGAAAGATCTGGAAAGTCGCGCGCAAGGTATTTAACCGAGCAGCCGAGACGAGAAATGAGGAGAAGACGGAACGTTAGCGCCGGAGCGCGTAGGAATTCCGCCGTGTAGTCGGCGAAGGTTCTGCCCGTAGTGACAGAACAGGAGGAGACGGAAGTAAGCGCCAGAGTGCGTAGAGAGTCCGCCGTGTAGTCGGCGAAGTTTTTGGTCCGTAGGGACGGCTCGAGCTACAGGCAAGAGCGTGGGTTTACCGCTATCGAGCGAAGACGCGGGCAACAGCTGCGTGTGTGAAGCCGACGGATTTCCGGCGAAGAAGTTGAAGTTTGAAGAGTGGCCAATTGGAGACGGGAGGTTTCCTGGAAGAGAAACTTCAGAGGGCGCAGAACGACAACAACGCTGGACTTTGAGTGAGTGATTCTCGGAAGAGTATCATTCAGACTTTAGTTCCAAGGACTTTGGACTGAATAGGTTTTATATCTCTTTAGTCTTTAAGTGTCTTGGTTGTTCAATGCATGCGACTGCATTGTAGTGCGTATCGTTGTCTGTGTCCGTTGTTTTAAGTGTGGCTGATTGTACTGTGTAGTACGTTGTTTGTTTGGTGACGTATTGGATGTAACTATTGTGGAGTGTGCATTCTTGTGTACTGTTTTCGATCTGCCATTTTTGAGAATATAATATTTGTTTTGTTTATCAACTCTCGGCTCTGACTTGTTCTTTGGGCCACAGCCGGCGTCCGCTGGCGCGCCAAAAAGGACCACTTCTAAATTGTCCACGCTTTCGTGGTGCGGTTCGGAGGGCTGATACTTCGGCCCTTGGAATTAGCCCGGCGATCGCCTCCCTCATAACGGGACATGTGTGACAATTAATCTGGCGTCCGCGACAGGACCTTTTGGTGCACAGTGTGTCCAAAGTAGTGAGAAAGAGCCTCGAGTTGTTGATACTGCTATCGGACCGATTTTGTGTGTTGTTCAGTGTTCTCGTTAACGAGTGCAGGGGAGTGTTCCGATAGAGTGATTTAGGCAGATACTTTTTGCACGCGGCAAGGTTTTATTTGCGAGTTACGAGACACAATGGATCTCGAAAAGTTAGTCGCTCTTGGTGAGAAGATGGGTCTTTCTGGCGCCGAACTACGGAAGTGGGTAAGCCAGAAGGAGAAAGAAGCGGTGGAGAGAGAGAGGTTGGCAGCAGAGAGGGCCAAGGAAGAAAAAGCAGCTGAGTTGGAACGAGAGAGGTTGGCAGCTGAGAGGGCCAAGGAAGAAAAAGCAGCTGAGTTGGAACGAGAGAGGCTGGCAGCTGAGAGGGCCAAGGAAGAAAAAGCAGCTGAGTTGGAGAGAGAAAGGCTGGCCGCTGAAAGGGCGAAGGAAGAAAGAGAGCAACAATTGAAGTTGGAGTTGGAGAGAGAGAAGTTAGCAGCCGAAAGGGCGAGAGAAGAAAGAGAAGCGAGGGAGCGACAACAGAAAGAAGAAAGAGAAGCGAAGGAGCGACAGCTGAAAGAAGAAAGAGAAGCGGAGATGGCTGAAAGGGAACGGCAGCGGCAGCACGAGATGGAACTCGAGCGGCTCCGTTTGCAACAGCGAAGTGAAACTCCGGTCCAAGCTAGAGTTGAAAGCAGCGAACGGGAAGATAATGGTTTCCGCTTGAACCCAAGCAAGCTGCTTGTAGCGTTTGATGAAAGGAAGGACGACCTTGACGCGTACCTTCACCGATTTGAGACGATTGCGAAGAGCCAGAATTGGCCGGAACATCAATGGGCAACTGCTTTAAGTACCTGCTTGAGTGGTGAAGCGCTCAGTGTGTACGGTAGGCTGACGCCGACCGATGCAGCCAACTATGCAAAGGTGAAATCTGCTTTGCTGAAGCGATTTAGATTTACTGTAGAAGGATTCCGGGACAGATTTCGGACAGGAAAGCCAGCTGATGGTGAGACGGCTACACAGTACGCCGCCCGACTTAGCCATTATTTCGACAGATGGATTGAACTTTCAGGGACAGCGCAGGAGTACGATGAACTTAGAGAGCTCCTAATTAGAGAACAATTTCTTACTAGTTGCCACCCAAGCCTGTCGCTGTACTTGAAAGAGAGGAGAGCTAAGTCACTGGAAGACATGCTTGAATTAGCTGATCAATTCTTGGAAGCGCAAGGTGGCACTAATTTGGCCAAAGTCAAGAAGGATTGTCCCGATGATTCGAAGAAATTGGCTCCCGAAGAAAAGAAGCGTGCACCAGAGAGCATTCCGCGATGTTTTCTGTGTAACCGAGTGGATCACCGTGCTAACCACTGCCGAACTAACTTCACGAGCCCCACGGTTGTAAAATGTTTCAAATGTGGTCAGACTGGGCACAAGGCAGACGCATGTCGTAACGGAGCGAGTCAAACTCACCAGGTATCATGTGCACAAGTGGCGCCAAAAACCGTTGATGACGTCACCGATGGATTCGTAGAGTTGAAAAATGGGGAGAAAATCCCTATTGTGGGTGCGGTATTGACAAAACAACAAACAGGTGCTCCGAAGGGAATGCCTGTGATGGCTGGAAAAGTGGCGGGAAGGCGCGTAGACGTCTTAAGAGACACTGGGTGCTCCACTGTAATATTACGAAGAGACCTAGTCCGCGACGACGAACTCACGGGCCAGACCAGCCTGATTTACACCGTCGACCGTTCGGTCATGAGGCTGCCTGAGGCCAAGGTCAAGATAGAGACGCCTTTCTACAGTGGAATTGTTTCTGCCTTCTGCATGGATGATCCATTGTATGACGTAATCGTGGGGAACATCGAGGGCGCCCGTTCGCCGGACCAACCCGAACCACTGGAAGAGGACCCAGAAATCGATCCACCATCGATTGCAAACCCTCACGACCAACCAGCCACGACCGATGAGGACGTAGTCGCAGTTGCGACCCGAGCACAGACCAAAGCCCAGTCGAAGCCATTCCAGCCCCTCCCTGCACCCGATTCCGAGGAGGACCCGAGCTTCAGCTATGCTGAGGAACAAATACAGGACGAGTCGTTAAAACCCTGCTTTGCGCAAATCGACAAGGACCTCAGATGCCGTAATAGTAAATGCGCGATAATGTTCAAGCAGGAAGATGGACTGCTATACAGGTACTATACGGAGAGGAGTGGTCGGCGGATACGACAGCTGTTGGTGCCGAAGAACCGCCGAGAGGCTGTGATGAAGCTAGCCCACGATGGGATAATGGCTGGACACCTGGGAGCCGAGAAAACCAAGGACAGAATTCAGGAAGAATTCTTCTGGCCCGGTGTCATAGCCGACGTGAAACGGTTCGTGGCGTCTTGCGATATCTGTCAGCGAACTGTGCCAAAAGGAAGGGTGCCACACGTGTCACTCGGCCAGTCCCCCGTCATAGACATCCCCTTTAAAAGGGTAGCTATTGATATAGTAGGCCCTATCCGACCTCCATCTGGTCAAGGAAACCGCTATATCCTGACTCTCGTCGATTGCGCCACGCGCTATCCGGAGGCAGTTGCACTACCTGGCATAGAGACCGAACGAGTCGCAGAAGCCCTCGTTGAGATGTTCTCCCGTTTTGGTGTACCGAGGGAAATTTTAAGTGATAGGGGCTCGAATTTCACGTCGGAGTTAATGAAGGAAGTGGCACGACTTCTATCGGTGCGCCAACTCCATACCACCCCTTACCACCCGATGGCCAACGGTATGGTGGAAAAATTTAATGGCACCCTGAAGACTATGCTCAAAAGAATGTGTGCGGAGAAACCAAAAAACTGGGACAGATTCCTCGGACCGTTGCTGTTCGCGTACAGAGAGGTTCCCCAGGCAAGTCTCGGCTTTTCACCGTTCGAGCTACTGTACGGCCGACATGTCCGGGGACCCCTGGCGATCTTAAAGGAAGTCTGGACGAACCAAGAGCTGGACGATGAGCTGAAGACAACCTACCAGTACGTATTGGATCTCCGAAATCGTCTAGAAGAGACGTGCCGCCTAGCTCACGAAGAACTCCGAAGGGCGGGAGCACGCTACGCTAAGCACTACAATCGAAAATCAAGGGATAGAGTATTCCAACCAGGAGATAAGGTTCTCATCCTGCTCCCAACTGACAAAAATAAACTCTTGCTGCATTGGAAAGGGCCCTTCGAAGTGCAGGCTACAATTGGGGACTTCGATTACTCCATAAAGACGCCGAGCGGGCCAAAAATTTTCCATGCAAATTTGCTGAAGAAGTATGCGGAGCGGGAAACGAACCAAGATGCGCCGCATCAATGCCAAGTCATTGTAGGGGTTATTGACAATGGAGATGAACAGGAACTACCGGTGCCGGAGTTCGTGCAGACAGAAGGGATTACTGACGTCAAGATCTGCCCAAGTTTGACGGACCAACAAAAGGAGGAGTTGGAGAAAACCATGACAGCACACTCTAAAATATTTTCGAATGTCCCGGGCAAGACAGATTGGGTGGAGTGCCACCTCGAGACAGTGACGGAGTCCCCAGTCCACGTCAAGCAGTACCCGTTACCTTTTGCTACGACTAAAGACATCGAGGCCGAGGTACAGCAAATGAAAACACTGGGCATAATTGAAGTCTCGAAATCGCCCTATAATTCCCCCGTGTTGCTTGTGGACAAACCGGACAAAACCAAGCGGTTTGTAGTCGATTTCCGGCGCCTGAACAACCTAATAATCGCAGATGCAGAGCCCATGCCTAGACCAGATGCAGTTTTTGCCAGTGCCACAAACAAAAGATACTTCTCTAAATTAGATTTTGTTAAGGGCTACTGGCAAATCCCACTCTCCCAGCAGTCGAAACCTAAGACTGCGTTTTCGACAAAATCGGGTCTCTACCAGTTCCGCTACATGCCTTTCGGGATCAAAACGGCACCCGCCGTGTTCGCCCGGCTGATGCGACTAGTAACTGAGGGAATTCCGGGCGTTGAACATTACTGCGACGACGTACTCATAACAAGCACGACCTGGGAGGAACACCTATCCACTTTCAGACAACTCTTCGCTCGAATTGAGGCTGCCGGGTTGACCGTGAGACCGAGCAAGTGTGAGTTGGGAATGAATGAGATTGATTTCCTTGGTCATCACATTGGACAAAACATGCTTGCTCCACTGGGAAAGACTCTCGACAAAATCCAAGCTGCAACCGCCCCAAAGACGAAGCGACAGGTACGCGCTTTTCTCGGGTTGACCAGCTATTATCGGGAGTTCATTCCAAATTATGCCGAGATCAGCGCCCCTCTCACAGAACTGATCAAAAAGGGTGAAAGCAACTTAGTAAAATGGACGACGACACACGAGAAAGCATTCGCGAAACTCAAGGAATGCATCTCGAGCCCTCCCGTGCTCCGCCTCCCAGACTTAACCAAGGAATTCATCCTCCGCACCGACGCTTCCGACACCAGCCTCGGGGCTGTGCTGTTGCAGTCACACGAAGGGACTCTCCATCCTATAGCATACGCCAGTCGCAAACTACTTCCCCGGGAATCATCATACAGCACCATCGAAAGAGAATGTCTAGCCCTGGTGTGGGGAATACAGAAGTTTAATATTTATCTCTACGGAGTGCCTTTCTTGGTCCAAACTGACTACCAGCCTCTCCAATACATAAAACAGGCTAAACAGCTCAACAGCAGAGTGTTGAGGTGGAGCTTGCTTCTGCAAGAGTATCAGTTCCGAGTCGAGCACATCAAGGGAAGCGAGAACGTTGGTGCCGACTACCTTAGCCGAGTTTGAATGTTTTGGAAGTGTCTGACAGCAGTGAATGCAATAGGCTGTGTTGTTATTGTGTTATCCGATGTCGAGCGAATCAAAATGTTTGTTACGGTGATGTGATGTGATGTATAGTGTTGTATAATTGTTGTAATGAGAGAACTTTGTAAATTTGTATTGTTTGGAATGAGTGACGAGGTGTTGTAGCCATGTACCTGTGGCTATATTTCATGTGTTGTGGAATTGAACTACAATGTAAAATTGTATTGAGTGATATATTGTGAATGTGAAGTGTCATGAGCGACGGATTGTGTTACAGTCTGTGAGAATGTGTGGTGATTGTTCGCGCTCGTCTGTGTGGTTTTTGAATATTATGAGATAATATTCTTAAAGTGGGGGGCAGTGTCACAGAACGAGCGCTAAACAAGAGCGCGCCGCCAAATACTTGCGACAACGGGCGGCAGAAACGCCGCGAGGTAAAAAGAAAAAAAAAGAAAGCAAACATCCAGGGCTCCCGGGCGCGCGCTCTCCCCGCAGAAGCACGGCTTCGCAGACGATCCTCCTCACCCCACATCTGCGGCCCAGCAAGACCGCGATTTTTCTCGAACGAACGGGGCGGGGTCAGACCGAGCTGAGTCATCCGACGCGGAGGGCAGACAAACCGTCTCGCCTCTCCCCAGCCTTCGCTGCGTATCGCGCCGACGAAATGACGAGAAAGATCTGAAAAGTCGCGCGCAAGGTATTTAACCGAGCAGCCGAGACGAGAAATGAGGAGAAGACGGAACGTTAGCGCCGGAGCGCGTAGGAATTCCGCCGTGTAGTCGGCGAAGGTTCTGCCCGTAGTGACAGAACAGGAGGAGACGGAAGTAAGCGCCAGAGTGCGTAGAGAGTCCGCCGTGTAGTCGGCGAAGTTTTTGGTCCGTAGGGACGGCTCGAGCTACAGGCAAGAGCGTGGGTTTACCGCTATCGAGCGAAGACGCGGGCAACAGCTGCGTGTATGAAGCCGACGGATTTCCGGCGAAGAAGTTGAAGTTTGAAGAGTGGCCAATTGAAGACGGGAGGTTTCCTGGAAGAGAAACTTCAGAGGGCGCGGAACGACAACAACGCTGGACTTTGAGTGAGTGATTCTCGGAAGAGTATCATTCAGACTTTAGTTCCAAGGACTTTGGACTGAATAGGTTTTATATCTCTTTAGTCTTTAAGTGTCTTGGTTGTTCAATGCATGCGACTGCTTTGTAGTGCGTATCGTTGTCTGTGTCCGTTGTTTTAAGTGTGGCTGATTGTACTGTGTAGTACGTTGTTTGTTTGGTGACGTATTGGATGTAACTATTGTGGAGTGTGCATTCTTGTGTACTGTTTTCGATCTGCCATTTTTGAGAATATAATATTTGTTTTGTTTATCAACTCTCGGCTCTGACTTGTTCTTTGGGCCACAGCCGGCGTCCGCTGGCGCGCCAAAAAGGACCACTTCTAAATTGTCCACGCTTTCGTGGTGCGGTTCGGAGGGCTGATACTTCGGCCCTTGGAATTAGCCCGGCGATCGCCTCCCTCATAACGGGACATGTGTGACACAGTAGCAGGCTTGCAACAAAGAGAAGTTTATTGACTTCCAACCAAGGATAAAGTACCTGACAAAAACATCGAGCTTCACGACTACAAAGAGTGCATGTACAATCAGGAAAGCACCACTACCGAGGTACAATGTATGTGGGGGAATGTACCCCTCTATTTACTGTACAGCGCGTGGTGCTCCAGCAGGCCTAATCATGCGCGGCGGTAGGTCTTCTCAACACGCGGTTGGAACAAGTAGCGACTTAGCGCTGTACAACTCTAGGTATTATTTCTTTTTTGTCGCCTGAAACAATGCTGCTTTCGTACACGGTAAAAGCATGCCCGGAAGTATTAAAGAAGCCTTGAGGCTGGGGGGCACAGTGGGGGGGTTACAAGGGAGCGGAGGTGGGCTCTTGTCTCCCCCCAAATAAGGCATCAGCAACAATCTGCGCGTAAAAAACTGACTGAAGACGCCAATCAATGAAGAAGGCGCTATACAAAAATTAACTGAAGTGTCGACCAGCACACTTTGCCCGAATCGATTACAAATAACAATGACCAAGGGGTGATGAAAAAGGAGAGATATATATATATATATATATATATATATATATATATATATATATATATATACAAGTTCCCTTTTGCATGTGCTAGACAGCGGGAGGGGGGTCACCAGGTAGTGATTGGGGCGGCTAGCTTGCCATTCCTCAGAAAAAAGAATTTGGTATGCCAGCGACGAAGGAAGTTTTCCTCGCCGCTGGCCTCGAGTTCGCCGGATAGGTGGGCCCATTGCAACCGCCGGATACGCGAGACTACCGGAAACGTGCTCCGCACAGGCTTTCTACGCGCCTCCGCTAGCGATCTCCTTTGCCAAATAGCTAGCATCGTGAAGATCAGCACAAGTTGGCAGAAGACACCTTTGTTGCGCTTGTGGTGGGGAGGTGGGCGAATACCAAAGGAGTGGGCTACCATCCGCCACACGGGTTTCTCCGCCACGCATTGGAACAACGCGTGATCCTGTGATTCAACTGCGTGACAGCTCGGGCTACGTGCATCCGGGACTATTCCAAATTTATGCAGGCGTTGTCTGGTGGGGAGGACGGCCCAGGTCTTTTTCAGGAGAAAATCCTGTGCATCACGGGGGGTGCCACAACGGAGCGAGAGTAATTCGCGCCTCACACGCTCAGCTCGTTTTTGTTCAGTGTCGCTCAGCTGCTTCCGCGTGATGGCTTCAACGATGCGCGCTGGCGGGTCTTCATCCACATCGCCTTCGGGCACTTCTTGCCTCAACATGCGCCAGGTAGCCGACGCCGTTTTATAGAAGGGCGCGGGTGCCTCAGCAAAGGTCCCAGTGTGGCAGCCTGCATCCAGCCATTCGTGCTTCACTTCACTCCGGTAGAGGAGTAGGTTGCGCCCTAGGTAATCGCTCGCGCGCGCGAGCATGCGGGCGGTTTTCAGAGCCAGGACTCTGCTCGTGGTCAACACATGTGGTAGGCCGAGACCCCCTTCTGACACTGCCAGTTGTAGCAAGTTTTGCTTCAATGGTGGCGGTTTCCCTTCCCAGAGGTATGCGTTAATGAGTTTGGTCAACTGGCATGCTGTTCTTGTGGGCATCACCGCTACTCGGCTCGCATGCGAGGCTAGGGCGCAAATGCTTGTTTTGACGGCTACTGCTTTCTCGCATAGCGTCAGGCCTTGTAGGCTAGCGCTCTCTGACACTTGTGCAGCCCTGTCCACGACTCGGGACCACGCTGAGGCCGTAACTCCCTCGCGGGAAAAGTATATACCGAGGACCTTAACAGCGGTGACTACCTCAAAGTTGCCAATCACGTGCGCCGGGAAATGGCCGAATAGGGGGGCTTTACACTTCCTCTCATTTAGCTGTGCACCTGATGCTAGAGCGTATGACGCGAATACCTGGTGAAGGCGCTCGAGACTGCTTGGATCTCGCACAAAAAGGGAGATATCGTCAGCGTATGCGAGGACTTTCACGTCCGCAGTTCCTGTGAGAGGAAGGCCCCAGATGTGCGCGTCGCTTGCCAGGGATGTAAGTAGCGGCTCTATCGCGAGTACAAAGAGGGTTGGGCCAAGCGGGCACCCCTGCCTGATCCCTCTCGTTTACTGAAAGGTGTCCGTCGTGGAGCCATTTACTACTACGTGGCACCTGAGGTCTGAGTACAGGAGCCTTATCACTTGTACAAAGCTTGCCGGTAGGCCAAACTCTCGCAGGGTTTCGAACAGGTAGGTGTGCCTGACCCTATCGCAAGCCTTGGCCTGATCAAGTGAAAAAAAGGCTCCAGTGACTCTTTTCTCCGAAGCGTACTGGAACACGTCCCTTGTCGTGGTCAGGTTGGTGAACATTGATCTGCCCGGGACTGCGCAAGCCTGGTGTGGAGCAATAATATCCGGCAGACAGGTCTTTAGTCGGCTGTTCAAAATTGACGCCACGATCTTGTAGTCTACTTTTACCAACGTGATTGGGCGCCAAGAAGCAGGGTCGTTCGGCGGTGCACCTTCTTTAAGAATGAAGACTACGCGCTCCATGTCGAAGGAGGCATACTTCGCGTGTCCTTCGAGGACCGTGTTGACTATGGCTAGGAGCGGTTCACATAGGCTCTCGAAAAAGGTGGCGTAGAAGCCCGCTGTGAGGCCGTCCCCACCGGAAGCCGAGTTTGGTGGCATTGACTGGATAGCGGCCCTCAATTCCGGTAACGTCGCTGCGCCGCACATAGTCAGGCATTCATCCTCTTCCAGACGCTTAAGGAATTTACAGAGCTCCGACAGGGACGCTGGCTCCGAGGCGATCATTTTGGCGTCCAGCTCGTGAAAGGCTGTCTCGAAGTGGTGCAAGCAGGTCGCCTCGATCCCGACCGGGTCTGTCGCGAGGGTACCATCTGGGCGCTTTACTTCTGCAATACGCACAGAGCCGTTTCTCCTTACTGCGCGCGAGACTACCTCTGGCCGCTCGTTCGAGGTGGCCCAAGTCACGCGCTTTTCGCCAGTAGCTGCCCGAAGAAGCCGTTTGTACTGCACCTTGAGTGAGGCTAGGTAATCTCGTGTACAGGAGGTGAGGGTGTCAGCACTCTGAATGATACGCATTCTGCGCAGTAACTCGTTCATCTGGTACGTCAAGCGCTTTTTCCTTTTACGGCCTTCGTCTTGGAGGAGCACCTTCCAGGCCTCCTTGAGGTCGTCCCGGGTAGTCGATGTTACGCGGGGGGATGCTCTAATCGAGGCCTCTATGAGCGTCTCGATCTGTGGTGCAGACACCGGATCCTTTAGTAGTGCAGCATCCAGGCGCCACGATGCGTCGGCTGGTTTGGGGCCAGGCTTTGCACGAAGGGTTGTTAGCAGTGGCGCGTGATCAGACAGAGCAGCCAGAGGGGTGGAAACGGGACCACCTCGCGCGCTATTAGGGATAGAAGTAGGAGCTCCGGTAAGTACGCGCGGTCTAGCCGGCTAGCGGTGACCCTCGACACGCGCGTGGGGCCGAAGTCGTCGTCGTGGAGGCGGACCCATGCGTCTGAAAGTTGGAGGCGTTCGAGAACTTTGATCAGTTCATTTGCACGGTAGGCTGAGCCTCCACAACTTAGATCCCGGATATCCCTCGCAGTGTCGACCACACGGTTAAAGTCTCCAAGGACTACGTACGGGAGGGGGGCCAGCAGGTACTCGCCAAGCTCCCTGAAAAAGGGTTTCGTCTCCGATCTAGTTACTGGCGCGTACAAGTTCACAAACCGGATTTTCTGCCCATCGATGAAGATGTCAAGCATTAATGTGCAGCCGTCAGCGCCAAACACGCAGTGGGCTTTTTCGCCTAAACCTCCTGGTGACGAACACAACCCCAACCCCGCATGGCCTGGTCCTCGTCAATGAGAAGAAGGCTTCGAGGTGACAGAGGCTGCGGAAGTGAGCGACGTCGAGGGGGGATCGAAAATTCGTCTCCTGGACGAACAACAAATCGATGCTGCGGGATTTTGCAAAGCAAACGACCGCGGTTTGTTTCGTCGTGTCGCGGAAACCGCGAACATTCCAAGTGGCGAAACGGATTCGGTCAGCCATCAGTCGCACTAAGGTGGAGTGGAAACGAGGGGGTACGTGAGTGTGTGGAAGGGAGGGGTGGGGGCAAGGGGAGGCAACGCATGGGGGAGTGAAACAAAGAGGGGTAAACGCCGGCGCCGGCGCGCACGGGCGCTGCCTTCTGTAACGAAGCGAAGGTGTTATCAGATCGGCTCGCTGGCTTTAGGGGGCGGTTCCCCTTTGCCTGCGGCACTTTGGCCGAGCTACTGCGTCTTCGCCTTCGGTGGGGCATCGCTGTCGCTCGCCGTCGCTTCTGGCCCAATCCGGCGTTGTCGCGCCTCTATGCTTGTGGCTCTCCCTCTCATTTCTTTCTTGTTCTCCTCTCCCTGGCGTCGGCGCGAGCGCGAACGAGCTCTCTTATCGCGGCCTGGCACCCGCTGGGACTAGAGTGGGTCAAGTTGGCGGTCTGTGTAGGGCGACGCTTTACCGGAGGGGGGCTCAAAGGAGAGGGGCTGGTTTATTTGAACACGGTCTTGGTCGTCTGGGAGCGCGTAATACCCGCAACTCACGATGGGCAATTCGTCTTTGGCGGGGTCATTGGTAGCGTCGTCCAAGTCCTGGGCGCACACTCGGGCCAACACGTTAACGGGTGTTTGGGAGGCGGTTGGGGGGGGGGGCTCACTTCGCTTGAAAGTTTTGGCAAGCACCGAGAAGTTGTGGCCTTCATCTTGGACTGACGGGGGGACGAATGGCATAGACGGGGAAGATTGGGCCGAGACGGTTTCGAGGTCGCTCGATTCCGTTTCCGATGGCATGGGGGCGGCATCGTCAGTCTTCTTGGGCTTGTCTTCCTCGTTGGCGGATGAATCTGCCCCAGTGCTTCCTGTGAGCAAGCTGGCAACCGTTTCGCGGCCTAGGGGGGAGGGAGGCCTTGGGGGGGGGGCGCGGGCCGCAGTCCTGGGTACGAGCACTTGTAAGCGAGAGGGAGGTTCGCCTGGCTTCTGCGACGGGGAGCCACTCGGCTGGACCGAGTTCGACACGCGAGGTCCGATGCCGAGGGAAACCCACGAGCGGCTGACGCATAAGAGCGCCTCTTAAAACATTCTTTCGTTCCGTGGTGACCCCCGCAACGCTTACATTCGGCAGAACAGCCCTCAGTTTCATGACCGAAAGTTCCGCATCGTTTGCAGTATGGTGCGGAGCATGCGGTCGCCATGTGGCCCACCTCACTACATCGCGCGCACACCCGCCTCATGCCTCAATATTCGAACATGACCCGGTGCCCCGCAATGGTCGCAAAGTTGGGTTGGGCACCGGCTTACTGATTTCAATTTTTACGACTCTGACGCCGTTCAACTTATTTTGGCGGGTGGCCACAGTAGCAAACAAGATGCCCCGCACCTTACCGTACTGTGCTAGGGCGTTGCCAAGTATCTCGTCAGACAGGTAGGCGGGGTATCGGTAGACGTTAACGTACGTGACCGGCGGCCCGACGGTGTCAACCGGTACGCTTACTCCATTAACCTTGAAACCTTCCGCCACCATTAACTTTGTTGCCTGGCTGGCGTTACGTGTACAGACGAGAAACTTGGCCCCGCCCCATATGCTGCATAACAAGAACACTATCATCACCAGCTTCTAATTCAATAGCGTCTATAAGACTATCAAGGGATACCTCGCCGTCCGGCGCTGTGAAGAGGAAGCAGTTCTCCCGCACTGGTAGGTCGGTAGTGGCCGCCATTCCGGAGGGGCTGTCGCCAGCAGAAGGGGACGTGACTTGTAGAAAACTAGTAGCGTGCAGTCGAGCTGCACTCTGGTAAATCTGCGGCTAAGCTTAGGGAGACGCCGCTCGGGATCAGGTGGAGTCGGGTGGGCTGCAGGCGGGCTCCGGGAAGGTAGCGTGGACCGGCAACTGTGCTTCTCCTGGCAAAGAGGTGGGGAGCTCCGCGCTGGAAGGCCCGGGACCGAGAAGTGGCAGTCGCTCGCACGAGGCGGCGAAGCCGGCAGGACCTGGTCTGACCGTAAAATCCGAAAGCCGAGAAGCGATTGCCCCGGCACCAGATAGCTGTGAACGAGCGTCGGCCGTCAATAGAACTGACAAGCGGCGAAGCGCATCGGCATTTATACACTTGCCGTCGAATCTTCTAGCGTTGTCGCTAGTGCTGACGTAGACTCTAGAATAATCTATATAGGTCACCGAGTGGGCGTGATCTTATCGAAATGATCTACTACAGTCCCGAAGCTTCTCGAACACTGCAGGCGTAGTTTGCACTGAGAACTACCTAGTGTATTGGGGCGATAACAAAACTTGAGAACAAGAACGTGGCATTGCCCCCCTCTGAAAAAAGCATCTTCCCGTTGCTTTGACGGCAGATGAACGTACAACAATAATGCAAGAAAGTACAATGACTTATTTACGATACAGCAATAATACAAAAAAACTGTTTCAGTTTGTTAACGCGCATGAAACGGCTTGAGGCGCGTGACATGCACGACTTCAGGTCGCGGTTGGCGTCGTTGAGATTTAGTGATGCCGTCCGGGACAACTGCGTAATCAAGTGCGCCAAGACGTCGAACCACCCTGTAGGGTACGAAGTATCGTCGCAGAAGCCTTCCACTGAGTTCACGTCGGCGTATCGGCTTTCCCACCCAGACACGTCCACCGGGCTGGTATTACACGAAGCGTCGTCAAAGATTTTAACGGCGGCTGTGGGTCGCCTGTTGATTCTTGATACGGAGGCGCGCAAGTTGTCGGGCTTCTTCGGCGCGTTGAAGCTACTCACTCACATCGAGGTTTACTTCGTCGGTGACGTTGGGTAACATGGCACCGAGCGTCGTTGCTGGGCTTCCTCCGTAGACCTATTGGTATGGAGATATCTGCGCCGTCTCCTGCACCGCCGTGTTGTATCCGAAGATCACGTACGGAAGAATGGCGTCGCGCGTCTTGTGCTTGACCTCAACGTACATTTCCAGTATGTCAGCGATCGTCTTGCTTAGCCGCTCTGTGAGGAGGTTGGTCTCTGGGTGGTACGCTGTCGTCCGGCGGTGGTTTGTCTGGCTGTATGCCAAGATTGCTTGAGTTAGGTCAACAGTACATGCCGTTCCTCTGTCAATGATGACGACCTATGGGCACCGTGACGTAGGACGATATTTTCGACGAAGAACTTTGCTACCTTGGATGCACTGCCTTTGAGCAGGGCTTTTGTCTCGGCGTAGTAGGCGAGGTAGTCGGTAGCTACCACGATCCACTTGTTTCCGAAGGCCGACGTCGGGAACGGCCCCAGTAGGTCCATACCAATCTGTACGAATGGTCGGCGAGGTGTTTCACTTGGCTGCTTAAGTCCCGCTGGCCTTGTCGGCGGTGTCTTGCGTCGCTGACAGGCCCGGCATGTCCTCACATAACGAGCGACGTCGGTGGTAAGACGCGCCCATTAGTACCTTTCTTGTATCCTCGCGAGCGTGCAGGAAACACCGAGGTGCACTTCCATCGGATCGTCGTGCAGTGCCTGCAGGAGTTCAGGTCACAGAGCTTAAGGTACCACAAGGAGGTACTTGGCTCGAAGCGGTGAAATGTTTTTCTTTTGGAGAATGTTTCCTAGGAATAACGACGCAAGTGTGTGCTTGAATACCTTCGGGACTTTGGCGGTCCTGCCTTCAAGGTATTCTATTAAGAACCTAAGTTCCGGGTCGGCCCGCTGTCGTTCAGCGAAGCCGTCAGCAGTTAACGTTCCAAAGAAGTAAGGCTGGTGCACACCGGCAACTAGCAGCGGTCACGCGACCATTCGCGACTGACGATCAAAAAGCGACTGATGCTCACACCGGCAGAGGCTGCACGCGAGCGACCGGAAGTTGCAAAACCAGAGAGTCATGTCCGGATCTCGTTATCCGCGAGAAATCTAGAGACCAGCGCCGATCAGCTGCTCACCGCCAGCTGAGTGAGCGGAGCAAACGGAGTGCACCGAATTTATTGTTTTCGCCCGTTCTGGCACAGCGTTTCCAACTGCGTCAATTTGATTCCATCGAAGAACAAGACATTGTCATGGTGCTGGTGCGCTGGGCCATGGTGTTAGCGCTGGCATCACAGATGCCTCCAAAGAAAAAAAAGCCGGTAGTGGGTGTGACCATCCTTCTGATCGCAGGAGTTGGCCGGCCATGAAAACCACCCTCCTCCCGAGCTGCGCTGAGACGACTAGGGGTATTTCCGAGAGTCGTACGTGTACGTATTCAGAAACGTTCCTTGAATTTAACTTGACTTGCCACAGCCTACAATGCAGCACAGACGCGTCTCGAATGTGGTGTCTTGAGTCGTTGCCAAGGCATGGAGCACAAACGCGTTCCAAACGCGCTGCATAAAAGCAGTGACAAGTCAAGTTCAACATAAAAAAGCGTTTTTTTTAATGGGGAAAGGTAGCGCACAATATATTTTCTGTTAATTTTGATAGTGTTTAGCTTCTTGCGAATGCTGCCACGTAAATTCGACACTTTGCTCGAGCTGCTGCGTCTGCCATTTCCAAGCAAGTATTCCGTGGTGGCCATAGTGCCAGAGACCTAGAGGAACGCACTCGTTTGTATCTGGCGGCAGGAAGCCAGCGCACTGAAAAAACACAAAAAAAAACAAAATTTGAGCCTCGCTGATTGGTTCGAGCCGCTTTGCGAATGCAGTCGCGCGACTGAAAAATCGGTCAAGAAGCGACTAGCCAAAGCAGTCACTTTGCGATCGTTTGCGACCATTCGCGACTGTTTGCGACCAGCCGCGAATTGTCGCGCGACCGCTGATAGTCGCCGGTGTGCACCAGCCTGTAGTCGTCATCCGCGTCGTCAGGTGGTAGTTGGTCGACAGGCACACGAGAGAGACAGTCGGCATCGGGGTGTTTTTTGCCGGACTTGTAAACAACAGTAATGTCATATTCTTTAGGTCTCAGGCTCCATTGTGCAAAGCGACCTGAATGGTCCTTCATGGTAGCTAGCCAACACAAGGCGTAGTGGTCGCTCACAACTTTGAAGGACCTGCTGTAGAGGTAGGGGCCAAATTTCGACGTAGCCCAGATGATGGTGAGGCACTCCTTTTGTGTTGTTTAATAATTGGCTTCTGCTTTAGATAGTGATCGGCTGGCGTAACTAATAACCCTTTCAAGTCATTCCAGAGCAGTCTAGGTAGCATCAGCATCGAGCAGTACATAATCACTTCCTTTTCTTCGTGCAGCACTCCGACGAGCAACGGCGAATCCACGGCAGTACCCGCTCGTGATATTGCCGGGGACATCTGACTTCGCTGCCATTTGACTACACGTGCCAAAACAGCGAAGTGCGCCCCTCACCGGGCCATCGAAAGTTACGCCCCCTACTTGAACTACTGACGTCACCATAACGCTATAAAACCGCTGCCCACAGCATACGGCTCATCATTCCAGAGCAGTCTAGGCAGCAGCAGCAGCATCGAGCAGTACATAATCACTTCCCTTGCTTTGTGCAGGTACGTGCTCTGGCCTTGGCCACTTTGAATTTTTAAAATTAGGCTCTTAGTCTGCTCTGTGAAGAAGTGTGATCATTTTGAACATGTCCGAAAAACAGCCTTCGACTGTGAAGGAACTCGCAAGGGCTCTTGCTGATTTCAGTGCTAGAATTAGTGACAACCATGACGATCTAAAGAAGGACCTGAAGAAAATTATTGAGCAGGAAATTGAACCCGTCAAGGAGGGATTGGAATTCATAAATAAGAGGTTTGAGGAATTCAACACGGAGCTACTAACAGTGAAGAAGGAACTTACCACTGCGAGGGCTGAGAATACTCAGATAAAAAAAGATAATGACCGCCTGTCAAAGGAGTTAAACGAGGTGAAAAAGGAACTGACTACGTTAGAACAGTACAGTCGAAGTAATAACCTTGAAATCGAGGGAATCCTGATGACCTCACCAAAAAAACCGTTTCAACGATGAAAACAGTATGTAACTTTGTAAAAGTAGACGTAAAATAATTGGACATTGATGTCATTCACCGCATACTTTCAAGACGTGAGCAGACACAAAATATAGAAGTGAAATTTGCTACAAGGACTGTAAGGAAGAATGTCTTGAAGGCGGCAAGAAAATTGAGACTTAACACTTCAGTGTTAGTTTTTGAAGGCGAAAACAGCCCAGTTAACATCGATGAGCACCTAAGCCGTGCCAACAAGGTACTTCTGGGATACGCCCTCAAGGCTAAACGTGAAAAAAGTGGAAGTACACTTGGGTGTCACAGGAAAAAATTTTGATGAGGAAGACAGAGAACTCGCGCGTAATCCATATCACGTGCGCTAATGACCTTGCCCAAGTTATCTAAAATATTGTTGAATGACCTCAACAACGCACTACCTAATTATTTACAATGGCTCTGAGTATCCCCCAAGTAGAAAAGGCATGGCAAGAGCAAGATAATTTATCAATTTTGCATTGCAATCTTCGTAGCATTAGAAAGAACTTAGATAACCTACTAGTATATATGACCCAACACAAATTCACATACAATATAATTGCCGTAACGGAAACATGGTTGAAAGAGGGCGAGACCGCTACTTTACCTGGTTACACTGTGGCATCTATGCCTCGTCTGAGTTCATCCCATGGCGGAGGCGTTGCCCTGTTTATTAAAAATGAAATTGATTTTGACATTCTTCCTAAAACTCTGTATCGACTCCCTCAGCTGAAACGATATTTGTTCTGATTAAGCGTGGAATCACAGTGGGCGCCGTCTATCGCCCACCTTGTTCAGCGGTCAATGAATTTATCTGCGCTATGGAATATCTGATGACACCTCTGATAGCCTCTCAAGTTCACGTTGTTGCATGCGGAGACTTCGATATTAATTTGCTGAAAGATAGATCTGATTATTAACTTTTACTCAGTCACTTAACCTTAAAAATGTCATTTCAACTGCGACTCGTGTCACTGACCAATCTGAGTCCATTATTGATCGCATGTTATGTCACGCCAAATGCGACGTGAGTGCTGGGTTTTATGACGTAAGCGTTACCGATCATAACCCAACATTTTTCTTTATTCCTTGTAAATGCCTATCGAAGGTCAGTGCATCACGATTGCAGCGTTCGGCATATGTGGATTATGTTCAATTGAACCGATTGCTTCAGCATGTTGACTTTGAGAGCATATATGATAGTGACATAGAAAAGGCATGTGCAAACTTTCTGGAGTCGATAAGCAATTTGAATAAGCGGTCGACACGTGAACGTACGCGTCGTAACTACAATCACGCCATTTGTCCATGGATGACTAACGACCTCTTAGAAATATTGAAATTGAGGGATTCATATTATAATAAATGGAAAAATAATAGAAGCAACACATATTACCGCGAAAGCTTCAAGTTCTATAGGGATACATCAGTTACTATGAAACGTAAATTGAAGTGGGAGTATTATACTAACAGTATTACACGGAACGGGAGCAATGCAAAGAAGGTGTGGCAAGTAGTCAGAGATGTTACAGGCATGGGCCAGACAAAACGCATTCTTTCAGATAATATCTCCTCAAAAATGCAGAAGATTTCAATGCACATTTCACTAGTATTGGCACTAACCTTGCTTCACACTTTTGCTTGTCGATATGTGCTCCTTTTCTCCCCAAATTAATTGATAATGATTCCAACGTTGCAGCTGCACAACAGATGAAATCAAATCTGTCGTGGCTAAAATGCCGGTCAATAAAGCCACTTGTAATGATAGAATACCACTTAAGGTTATTAAAGATAACATTAACCTTCTTTGCATTCCAATATGTCATATTTTCAACCATGCATTTACCTGTCGTATATATCCATCTAGCTTAAAAACTGCCAAAGTAGTTCCTGTATAGAAATCAGGGGACTCAAACAACCCTGAAAACTACAGACCGATCTCGGTTCTAAGCTGTCTTAATAGACTTTTGGAGAAGATAATGGTCCTTCAATTAAAACGCTTTCTGGTTGACAACGACATCATACGCCCACAACAGCACGTAGTCGTTCCCGCTAGGTCTACTGCATCAGCCATTCTAACCCTCTCGCACAGTATAATCACCGCGCTCCACAATGGTGAAATCGCAATAGCAGTCTTCCTAGACACTAAAAGGCATTTGACACAGTTCCCCACGACATACTATTACAAAAACTTGAAAGTTATGGCTTCAGTGACAGTTAACTCCAGTTCTTCTCAAGCTACTTGTCCTCGTGCAAACAAAAAGTGGTGATTAACAATAACGAATCTGCATACAGCACAATAGTGTGTGGAGTGCCCCAGGGATCCGTATTAGGCCCGGTACTTTTTTCTCTGTACATAAATGATTACCCCAAAACACAAGTGTACTCTAAAGCATTAATGTACCCGGACGATACTGCCATGGTATTCCCAGGAGAAAGTCTCTCAACACTGCAAGCTAACATAATGTCTCAAGTGACACACGTAAGCAACTGGTTTATACAGAATAAATTGACACTACATTCGGGGAAAACGAAGTATGTTGTTTTTCGATCAAGGCGAAAAGATAATGACACGGCGTCTATGCAACTTTACCTGTACAACAGTCCTATCGAACGAGTGGTTTCTTTTAAATATTTAGGAGTGTTTTTTGACCAGCACCTTCAATGGAAAGAACAAATTCATAGTGTTTGTAGAAAGGTGACTTACGGTTGTTATACCTTAATCAAAGCACGCGAATGCTTTCCCCCCAGCGTGCTTCGAACATTGTATTTTTCCTTCTGTCATTCACATATTAGCTACTGTATTGAATCGTGGCGTGTAACATATACGACATACCTAGAGCCATTACTACGACTACAAAAGAGAGCCCCAAGGATAATAGGTGGAAATTGTGGAAATTCATATAAAACTACATTTCAGGAACAACAAATCTTATCAGTTTGGGCACTTCGCGATTATAAGGTTGCCCTTTTTGTTCAGAAAATTACAGGCACCAGCTTTCCCCTCTCCTCCACTCTATTTACAGTACCATCGCGAAACACTAGACACGCATCAAATGGCAATTTTAACTTACCTACAAGCTATAACTTATATGGAAAACGCTTATTGGGATTTCATGGGACTAAAATTAGGAACCGACTACCATTAGAAGTTAAAGTGGCAAGAAATTTTGGGCACAGCGTGGAATTATTTTGCTTGCAGCATCAAGACATATAAATAGGCTTTTTTTTTCTCCTGCGCTAGTTAATGCATTTACCCAGTCACTTATTATATATGACGATGATGATGAAAGAAACTATATTTGGGTATGTTGTGAAAATGCATATATGTACACGCGCTTATGTATGTAGTATGTATGTGCATAGGTGAATAGTTATATGTATAAATAATTGTGTATATATGTGTTTATTGCTAAATATGCTCTGGTAAGCTGCTTTTATGTACTCTGATATGGACCGATCACAAGCCAAAGTAGGCTAACGGTTCAGATATCTTGTAATCTTTACTTTGGTTTGTCAATAAAAATCAGAATGATTGATTGAAAAAAAAGTCCGTCAGCCCTCTTCACAAGAACGGCGCCGAGACCTACGCTGCTTGCGTCATTGTGTATTTCTGTCTTGGGGTATTCGTCGAAATGGGAAAGTAACGGAGGCGTGTAGAGGCGATGTTTAGGCTCCTCGAAAGCGTGTTCCTGCGGCGTTTTCTACTTCAACTTCGCGTTGGACTTGGTAAGGTCAGTTAGTGGATCGGCGATGTGGGCGAAGTTTTTCACGAACCACTTATAATAGGCGCACAGGCCCAAAAATCGCCGCGCCACCTTCTTGTCAGTGTGTGGTGGGAAGTCGGTGGTGGCGGCTGTTTTCCGTGGAACGGAAAGAACTCTAGACTTGCTAATCATGTGCCGCAGAAACAAGAGCTCCTCGTATGCAAATCTGCACTTTTCTGGCTTCAGTGTGAGTCCGGACGTCATGATGGCATGAAGTACAGCTTCAAGGCGCCGAAGATGCTATAGAAACTCAAGGAAAACACGACGACGTCGTCCAAGTACACAAGGCAAGTCTTCCACTTCAATCCTGCCAGTACTGTATCCATAGCACGTTGAAAAGTTGCAGGTACTGAGCAAAGACCGAAGGGCATCACCTTAAACTCGAAGAGGCCATCCGGTGTTATAAACGCCGTCTTCTCTCGATCTCTTTCGTCGATTTCGATTTGCCTATAGCCCGTCTTGAAGTCCGTTGAGAAAAAGTACTTGGCGTTATGGAGCCGATCTAGTGCGTCGTCAATTTGTGGGAGAGGATACACTTCCTTTTTGTGATTTTGTTCTGGTAGCGATAATCGACGCAGAAACGTAGGCTTCCTTCTATTGTTTTCACTAACACCACGGGGGAAGCTCCAGGACTCTTGGATGGCTGGATGATGTCGTCCTGTAGCATTTCGTCAACTTGTGTCTCTACGGCCTCGTGTTCTCGCGTTAAAACCCTGTATGAGCCCTGACGGAGTGGTCTGGCATTTTTCTCGATTATGCTAGGGTGTTTCGTGATTGGCGCCTGCCGAATTTTTGATGACGATGAAAAGCAATCTTCGCATTGCAGGAACAGCGTGTTGAGCTGCTCTTAATTATGGTTCGGAAGGCTGGGATTGGCGTCGAAAGCTGAGGAAGGGGCATGGTTTCTCTAAGCAGGTTCCGCAGAATCGGCGAGGGCGAAAGCACTGCTGGCTTACACGATTTCTTCGATGTATGCGACCGTGCTTCCTTTGTTCACGTGTTTGTATTCATTGCTGAAATCTGTGAGCATAACCGTTGCTTTGCCTCCCGGCATCTCTGCAATTCCTCTTGCGACGCAAATATTGCGGGTTACCAACAGATGTTGACAGCCTTCAACTACGTCTTCCAAACGTGTGATTAAAAAGCGCCGACTGAAATAATGATGCTGGGGCGAGGCAGAATGGTGACTTGTTCTTCAAGCACATTCAAGGCAAGGCATGCTTCTGTGGATAAAGGTATCGACTTTGTTCTTAGGTTGATGAAAGCACCGTGGAGGTGTAAAAAAGTGCTAGCCAGGGATGAAATCTGTCGAGCAGCGCTGTAGGAAAGAGAAGTATGCAGAACAAATACGACCATTAACGGTGACTCTCGCTGTGCAGGTTCCTGCGGGCGTTACGAGATGACATCCGGCTGTGTGGATATTGGGGCCTTCCCAAGCTGTCCTAATTTTCTTCAACTTTGCGGCGAGCTGCCCACTGATGGCGGAATAGTCAGCTCCAGTATCGACGAGAGTGGTCCCACTGTGGCAGTCGATAAGAACGTTGAAGTCGCTTGTTCGCCGTCTCGCGTTACAGTTACGGCGTGGCATCGGGTCATGGCTGCGTCAACTTGTTGCGCTGCTTCCATGTTACTTCGTCAGGTCACCTTCGGTAAATGAGGCTTCGCCGTCAGGACTTCGCCTGGTTGGCGTCGTGTTCGGAAAGTTCTGTCGCGGCGTCATCATCGTCAGAGAATCATAGGTAGTTCATCGCACAGCAACCACACCTCCATCGGTTGCTGACCTTAGTTTCCCAGATACGGGCTAGGAGACCGACCTCACGTCGGGCCAGAGTACTGCCGGTGGTGCGGTGACATGTGGCGGCTGGGCGACGGCGAATGGGAAGGACCTCGAGGTGTCCACGGAGTTCCTGTCAGGTAGTCGGTGATGTCACGTGGCCATTGCCCTGGCTGCGTACGTGGTGCATTGACGGCGAAGCCACGCAGTTCCATCTGTCGGTACTTGCAACGGAAGTGTGCCCAGCCTCGCCGCAGTAGTAGCACAGAGGGCGTTGGTCAAGGGTGCGCCAGACGTCAGTCTTCCTCGAAGCGTAGCGCTGGCTGGCCGGCGGGCGGTGTGGCGTCGGCGGTGGTGGCGGCGGTGCCTGGCGGAAGAAGTGTGGCGGGGTTGTGTCCTGATGAGGGCGTGGAGGAGCGTTGCGGCACACTGCAGTGGCGTAGCTCATTGCTTCCGGTTCGGGCTGCGGCGCTTCTGGGATTCCAAGCGGCTGCCGAACTTCTTCCCGGACAATGTCAGCGATCGAATTAGCTTGAGGCTGCGTTGAAGGCAACAACTTTCGCAGCTTCTCCCATACGATCGCTAGAATTGTCTCGCGCAGGTCTTCGGTGCTGAAGGCATCAGCGCTGTTAAATGAGGCGCGGCGGTTGTATTGCGTTGTGCGCCTTTTTTATTGTTGCGGCTTCGGCAAGGAATTCGCTGACAGTCTTGGGTGGGTTCCGGATAAGTCCCGCAAACAGCTCATGCTTGACTCCGCGCATGAGGAACCGGAGCTTATTTTTCTCGGCCATAATGCAGTAGGCCTGTCGAAAGACCCGGGTCATCTCTTCGACGAACAGGGTTACGCTTTCATTAGTAAGTTGCACCCTTGTCTCCAGGGATGTGGCAGCCCTTTCTTTGTGAACGACGCTCATAAACGTGCGCAGTAACATGGTCTGAATGAGTTCCCAGGTTCATAAAGTGGATTTGTGGTTTTCATACCACGTCTTCGCGGCGTCTTCTAAGTAAAAATAGACGCAGTGTAATTTTTCCTTGGAGTCCCAGCTGTTCAAGGCAGTGACTTGGTCGTATATTTCGATCCAGCTTTGCGGGTCCTCGCCTGACAATCCAAAGAACATTGGGGGTTCCTTAGGCTGCCGGAGAATGACTGATGCAGGCTGCATGGGGTTGTTCATGGTTGCTGTAGTTGGTGTCGGGATCCGGGTCTGCCTGGCTGCTTCAGGAAGGGGCCTGTACTCTGATTGTAGTCCCCTCGGCCTGCGGCTTGTTGGCTGTTCAGGGTTGGCGTCCATGTCTTCTTTGCTGCTTGGGCTGGGCTCGCGGCTTGAAGGTGGCGTCCGGATCATCAACGAAGCAGTACCTCCACCAGATGTCACGGGGTCGTGACGTCGACGAAGAATCAGAGACTACGTTGAATATTACACTTTTTATTTCGGCGAACCTGTGCCCGGTAAACGGAATGTAGGATCACAGTAGCAGGCTTGCACCGAACGGAGCGTCGGCCGTCGATAAAACTGACAAACAGCGAAGCGCGTCGGCATTTATACACTTGCCGTCGAATGTTCTAGCGTTATCGCTAGCGGTAACTTAGGGTCTAGAATAACCTGTATAGTTCGCGAAGTGGGCGTGATCTTATCAAAATGACCTACTACAGTCCCGAAACTTCTCGAAGACTGCAGACGGGGTTTGCGCTGAGAATTACGTAGTGTATTGGCGCGATAACAAAACTTGCGAACAAGAACGTGGCAATATTGTTACGAGTAACTTATTTAATAAATTATATACGATGGACTGTTCTCGACGAACAAGATGGCGACAGTTCATGAACAACCAGCAACCAACGTCGTCTTTCTCGTTCTTGCAGCAAGGCTGTGCCAGCTGTTGTGTATCATAACCCCCCCCCCCCAGGTGGTTGAAGCACCGTCTCGGTGCTTGATCAACTCGGATGTGGTAGAAAGAGGGTGATAAAGCTTCAATCGAGCTTATGTGCACAATGTCACTCGAAGGTGATGATGACGACATTGGATCGGCTGGAATGTCCTCGTATGTAACGTCAGTCACTTGGCGAATGACGCGGTATGGTCCAGTGTAGCATGACATCAGTTTTTCAGAAAGACCTACACGCCGAGTGGGAGACCAGAGGAGGACAAGGGAACCCGGTCAGAAGTGTATGTTTCAATTATGGGAATCGTAGAGCTGTCTTTGATGCTCCTGTGAGGCCCGCAGACGGCTGCGGGCGATTTTGCGTGCGTGGTCGGCTTGTGCGATGGCTTCGCCGGAATACTCAGTGACCGAGGGCATCAAGGTGTCAAAGAGTAGGGCGGGTTTTCGGCCGTATAGAAGATAGAATGGCAAATAGCCGGCAGTGTCGTGTCGTGACGAACTATATGCGAAAGTCACAAATGGCAAATGAACGTCCCAGTCCTCGTGGTCGGCCGCTACGTATTTAGTAATCATGTCGGTTATGATGCGGTTGAGGCGCTCCATAAGACCGTTCGTTTGCGGATGAAACGAAGTGAAAAACTTGTGCTTGGCAGAGTAAGAGCGCAGGATTTCATCAACAGCAGGTGATAGGAAGGTCCGGCTCCGGTCAGTGAGAAGTTGGCAAGGAGCTCCGTGTACTAAAATAATATCATATGCCAGAAAGTCCACCACATCGGTTGCGCAACTCGTCGGAAGTACTCGTGTGATAGCGTACCATGTCGCATAGTCAGTGGCGACGGCAATTCATTTGTTGCTTGAGCTGGAGATCGGTGACGGGCCAAGCAGATCGAGGCCAACTCGAAAAAGAAGGCTCAGTGGGAATATCAATCGGCTTAAGGAGTCCAGCTGGTAGGGAGGATGGCTTTTTGCGGCGCTGGCAGAGCTCACAAGCGGCGACGTAGCTTCGAACAAAACGGGCAAGACCAGGCCAAAAGAAACGACGACGTACACGGCCGTATGTGCGAGAGACGTCCAAGTGGCCCGCCAAAGGAGCGTCATGAAGTTCGTTGAGGACTGTCGCACGAAGATGTGCTGGCATGACGGGGAGCAAGTCATGGCCATACAGATCAAGGTTACGGTGATACAGGAATTGTAGAGATTCGTCGCGAGGCATTGACTCAAGCTTGTCAATGATGGTTCGCAGGGAAGCATACCGGCGTTGTTCGTGGCCATGATTGAGTAGCTGCGTTACAGACAGCAGGTCTGGAAAGGTGTCAGTATGGGCAGCTCCTTCCACAGGGTAGCGCGATAATCCACATCTTGATGTGACCGCCCTGTTCTGTACGTCACGGTCAACGTGTATTCTTGTAAACGTAGCGACCAACGAGCGAGGCGCCCTGTGGGATCCTTGAGTGAGGCCAGCCAGCAGAGCGCGTGGTGGTCGGTGACTACCCTGAATGTACGCCCGTATAAGTATGGGCGAAACTTGGCGACTGCCCACACAGGAGCGAGACACTCGCGCTCCATGATTGAATAGTTGCGCTCTGCTGTAGATAGCAGTCGGCTTGCGTATGCTATAGCGCGGTCATGTTCGCGTTGGTGTTGCAATAGAATTGCCCTTATGCCGTGCCCCCTGACGTCAGTGCGAACCTCGGTTAGAGCTGATGGATTGAAATGAGCTGAAATCGGCGGTGTTCTAAGGAGCGTCGTGAGCTGGAAAAAGATTAGACTTGATCGGCACCTCAGAAAAATGGGTTGTCCTTCTTCGAGAGGTTTGTGAGTGGGTGTGCGATGATCGCGAAGTCTTTAACGAACCGTTAAAAGTAGGAGCACAATCCCACAAAACTGCGAACGTCCTTTGTGAACTTCAGAACAGGAAAGTCCTTGATGGCGTAAATTTTCTCGGGATTCGGGCGCACTCCGGCGTCATCGACGAGTTGGCCAAGTACGGTTATTTGATGATGAGCGAAGTGGCATTTCGAAGAGTTCAATTGGAGTCCGGCTCGACGAAAAACTTCAAAACTCGACGGTAAACGATCGAGATAGGAGTCGAATGTGGGCGAGAAAACGATAACGTCGTCTAAATAACATAAGCAGGTTGAACATTTAAACCCTTATAGCAATGAGTCCATCATTCTTTCGAATGTGGCCAGCGCATTACAGAGACCGAAGGGCATAACTTTGAAATAATAAAGACCATCAGGAGTGACGAACGTGGTCTTCTCACGGTCTGTCTCGTCTACAGCGATCTGCCAATAGCCAGATCGAAGGTCGATAGTGGAAAAATACGTAGCATTGTAAAGGCAGTCTAAGGCATCGTCGATTCTAGGCAACGGGTAAACATCTTTCTTCGTAATTTTGTTGAGATGGCGATAATCTACACAAAAGCGCCATTTTCCATCCTTCTTTCTAATCAGGACGACAGGAGAAGCCCAGGGGCTACAAGAGGGCTCGATTATGTCTTTTGCAAGCATCTTTTCGACTTCCTGTTGTATGACTGTACGCTCGGACGCGGAAACGCGGTATAGGCGTCGGTGAATGGGAATCGCGTCACCAGTATTGATGCGACGAGTAACAACACTCGTTCGACTTAAAGCCGTGCTGGCGAAGTTTAAAATGTCACTATAGGACTCCAGGACGTGACGGAGGGCATCCGCTTGATCAGGAGCAAGGTATGATGGTACCATGTGGTCAACGTCGACGCCCGATGAGCCTGATAAAGTTGGTTCATGGTCTGAGGTTCAGCAACCATCCACTTTCTAGGGCTCAACCTTATGGTCTTGTAGAGCAGTAATTTCGGCCAGAGCGATACCTTGGGGAAGAATTTGGGCAGTGAGGGCAAAATTGACAATAGGAAGGCTTGTGCGGTTTTCCACAATTGTCAAAATGGTGCGCGGAACAGCGACGCCATGCGTAAGCATCACGGCATGAATTCGAGCTACCATGTAATCGCCGTCAGGTACAAGTGGCGTAGAGAAGATGTCCATATGTGTGACACAGTTAGGCGGAAGGCGTGCGAAATCAATGCAGCAAAGACGGCTTTGGGGTGAGTTGGTCAGATCAGAAAGTAGAGGCATTTCAAGTTCAAGACAGCCGATTGAACTCTATATAAGGGCCGAGTGAGCGGTTACAAAATTCATACCTAGAATTACATCCTGAGGGCAACTTTCTATAACAGTGAAAAGAACAGCAGTGCTTCTATCGGCGATAGCCACACAGGCAGAGCACATGCCAATAATGGCGGCAGTTCCCCTGTCAGCGACTCGAACGGTTCGGTTCAAGGCGAGTGTGATAACTCTCTTTAGGCGGTGACGAAGAGCAGCACTCATTATGGACACATGCGCGCCGGTATTGATCAACGCGCGCACAGGTACATTGTCTAAAGTAACGTTCAACAGATTCCGCGTGGTCGGTAATGTTACAGGAGGATTTCTTGAAGAGGTGGTCATCAATGCAGCTTCCCCTCTAGAAGCTGCACTGCCTAGTTTTCCGGTCAGGAGCGCTGCGAAAACTCGGTGAGCCAGGACGGCGCTTTGGGGGCGAACGAGATTGACGGCGAGCAGGGGATGGTGAGCGGGCGTAGCGAGTTCTCGTCAGAGGCGCGGCAGAATTAGAGAATGTGGTTGGCATAGGGGAATCAAAATCAAATGTTGGGGACGACTGGTGAAGAGAAGTGGCCTGGGTAGGAGGCCCATAGTGTGCCAGCGGAGCCCAGTGATTACGGTAGTGACGAGCAATATGACTGACACGTCGGCAGTTGAAGCATATAGGCTTGTCGTCCCGTGTACGCCATTCGGACAAATTGCGCTGTCGAGAGTAGTTGGAACCAAAGCAAGGAGCGGAGGGACGACGATAAAAAGACTCGGCAGAGTAGGCTGGTTGAACGGGGTGTAGGCCGTCGTTCAATATTTCTTGACGAACGATGGCTTGTGTCAGTGAGATAGTGGTTGGTGAAGAATGAGGCGCTGGAAATGGAGTAGCTGCTGGTCGAGCTGTCTCGACCTCGCGACGAATAATGCGGGTGAGGTTGTTCCATCGGGGAACTGGGCGGACGGCTTCATCACAAGAGGAAGTAGCAGCTGTGTTCGGCAGGCGCGTGATGCCGAGGGTGACGCGGCGTACTTTAGCCTGTTCTAGACGGCGGCATTCTGTCAGGATCATGTCAATGTTCGTGACATTATTAAAACCAGCAGGTTGAAGGCATCGCCAGCAATCCCTTTGAGGACGTGAATAACTTTTTCGTCTTCCGACATGCACTGATCGACCTTGCTACAAAGCTCCAAGACGTCAAGAATGTATGAGACGTACGATCCAGTGGACATCTGGGCGCTAGTGGTGAGAGTCTTCTTGGCAGTGCGCTGACGACCAGGTGAATCGCCGAAAAAATCACGGATCTTTGTTTTGAAAATGTCCCAGCTTGTGATTTCAGCTTAATTGGTTTTGAATCATGTCCGCGGCGTGCCGTCCAAGTAGAACACAACATTGGCGAGCATGAGCGTGGGATCCCAGCGGTGGGTAGCACTGACCCGCTCGTACCGGTGCAGCCAAGAGTCAACGCCGATGATACCGTCAGCGGAGAAAGTGCCAGGATCCTGCAGGGGTGGCAGGGTGACTTAGGTTGTTGACCAGGCTTGAGAGGCTGGTGGTGATGAGGCACTGGCAGTTGAAGTAGGCGAAGAGTTCCCGGTGTTGCGACCACTGCGTGTCTCCATCGAGGTACGGGAGTGTCCACCTTTACCAATGATGTTACGAGTAACTTACTTAATAAATTATATACGAAGGACTGGCGGACTGTTAACTGTGTGAAGGACTGTTAACTGGCGGAACATGGGAGAGGCCTTTGTCCTGCAGTGGACGTAGTCAGGCTGATGATGATGATGATGATGATGATACGAAGGACAATGCTCGGCGAACAAGATGGCGACAGTCTTGTCTTGTCTTGTCTCCTAGGAGATCTTGGCTCATACCCACATGGGGGATTGGCCACACTGTACCTCATAATAGATCATTTTTTACAACGCAAACAAATAAAGAGAAACTAGATAGGAACAATAATAATGTTCCTTTGAAAAAACGTGAAAAAATTGCAGAAGAATGCAATAAACCAGATTATATAAAACAAATTAACAAGAATGAGGAAGGGGGAGAAAGAATTTGATATATCTGGCAGTACCACTAGCAGCGTATCCTTCCGGTTGCCTGAATAAATTTATGTAGCGCTGACAGAATAGCACTGAGGCCCACACCCAACTGACTGGCTCCAAACAATAATAGGGTGGATGTATTGACTGGCAATCCGAGCATACCAATCGGTCTTTCAAGAATTATTCGGCGCAGTGAGGCGAAGCGGTGGCATGTGAGAAGAAAGTGATCTATTGTTTCCGGGCAACAGTCAATCAACCACCAGCAACCAACGTCGTCTTTCTCTTTCTTGCAGCAAGGCTGTGCTGGCTGTTGTGTATCAATATAATATTTTCTTCCCGAAAAACAACCCAACTGATCTATATAATTTATTATTGTACCGAAACCTTGTAAAACAATGTCAACAAATTTATCAGACTTGTGATTCACAGCTTCTGAGAAATTTCATTTTGGGGTCTCTTGATTGCAACAGCATGATCACGAGGTACACTACGATAGAGCACTCTCGATTGATTTGGCCACCCAGTACTCTAATATGCAGCAAAATCAAAGTGTTCAGGTGTTTATTATTTTGCCTTCATGAAAATGTAGCCACCGTACCTAGAAATGGAACCTGCATGGCCACAGTAGTCTGTCACTGTAATGACGAATTACCATTACAATGAGATTGTAGCACAGGACGTGAATGCTTCTTAACATACTGCTGAGCGATTCAATCTTCATTGCCATTGGATACCACAACACCTGAACAATATTATGAGCCACTCTCAGATTTTCTGTATGAAACTATAGTTCAACAGAACACCATCATCACCGCAGAGCTTTCCAGCTGTCCAGTTGCAAATGCCAATGTTGAATATAACAGCACGATATTAGACGTAATAAGTATCTGAACCAAGTGTATCTTAAGAATCACATTAAACAATTGCTGCCGATTTGTCTCCCGCAAAAAAATTTAGGCTAACTTGATTGATTACTTCTTTCCTTTACAAGAGAGCAATTACCGATTGCCAATTCGCATTTAAAGAAGCAGTCTAGAGACTGATTGATTGGTTTGTGAGTTTAACGTCCCAAAACCACCATATGATTATGAGAGACGCCGTAGTGGAGGACTCTGGAAATTTCGACCACCTGGGGTTCTTCAACATGCACCGAAATCTGAGCCCACGGGCCTACAACATTTCCGCCTCCATCGGAAATGCAGCCGCCACAGCCGGAATTCGAACCCATGACCAGCGGGTCAGCAGCCGAGTACCTTAGCCTCTAGACCACTGCGGTGGGGCAGCAGACTAGAGAGTTGGTGTAGCTCTTATGCTGCTATGTAATCAAGACGTGGGTGGAAGCATCCAACGAGACTTTAACATAAAATTGTAGTGCTTGGCACAAACCAGTGACAAGCAACAGCCAAACCTATCACTTGTTATTGTTGTTTGGAAATCTTGTGCAGGTGGTCACAGTTCGGCTTGTCTTCAAATTACTCTTGACACTCTGGTTGAAAGAGATGTTTCCGGTGCTAAAACACTGCTGAGTGATATTTTTTACAGAACCCTTCTTTTTTTAACAACGTTACTAGAATCTTTTCGACAACTTCAGTCAAAGCTTTGCCATGTTACAACTAGGAGGATATTGCATAGCACCATGTTAGCTTTCTTGGTACGAACAAAATATAGTGTCATTTGATGATAATGGCTGGTAAATTATGAGGAGGCTCACAACTTAATAAAAGTTCATTAGCCAAACAAAACAAATATTGGTCATCTATAGTGAATTACAACTCAAACATACAGATGTCTCTGCTAATAGAGAATTCTTGAAATACCGCTATAGGATCAGCTTTACAACAGTAACCATTATTTAAAAAATTGGTGTTGCAGTGTTCTTTTTTTAGGCTCAATGTAAAAAAGCAGAAGCTGGTACAGTCACTCGGTAGTTACAGTGCTGGGCTGCTGACTCTAAAGATGTGGGTTTGGTCTCCAATGCAGTGGCCGCATAACCATAACGGCGAATTGCTACAGGCCTGTGAACTATGTCAAGTAGAGGAACATTATACAGCCTCATATAATAAAATATATATAAAGAGCTCCACTGCATTTCTCAAAACCCAGGTCACTTTGGGATGTTACACCCCATAAACCAACAAAGCATGTATAAATAGTGTATCAATTTCCCAAGCATGCTTGGTTGACTACCTGAATGCGAAACATTACCTTGAGCACTGAAATACCATTAAAGATTGCAATAAATACCTCATCATACAATGAGCATGCTCTTGCACACATTGTCAGCTTACAAACTGGTGTAGTTTTTTTAGACTGTTTCATTTGTGACTGGTAGGATAGCCCTACTGTATTGTTGTGGAACATACTTTCACCCATGAACTAACAAAAACACGTCAAAACATTGTCTGCTACACTATATGGCGATCAGCATTATAGCCCAACGGGGATAGTCAGCTAGCTCAAATTACGTATATATGGGTTCATTCAATAACTGGTATACCGAAATTTCTTTACAACACAGAAAAAAATAAAAAGTCAATCATCACCAATTTTGTGGAGCATAACGTTTGTTGGCCTTGTGTTTAGGGGTAAACCTCGAAAAGTTGTTTTCTCAACTTTTTGATTTTAATACCTTTTTTTCTCAATAACTTTTTTCAGTTCCTTCACTACTGCATTGGGTGGCTCATTTGGTTGTCCATTTTTCTGCAACAGAACGCAGGCTTAGAGAACTCAGTGGGCAAGAGGGTGCCCCTTCATATTATAACCATATTAAGCACTAAAAGTGGGCCCAAACATCACAGCGTCACAATAGGAAACTTAGGGATGGTATTATGTTCTTCAGACAATAAACAGTATTTTCATAGAATATTGCATTAGTCATTGCAACAGATACTTTATAGGTATTTGAGGATTAAAAAGAAAGCAACATCACTAGATTATATAGCATGACCCACTCATACAAAACATCAATGTATTGTGGCCGATCCCTTGAATGCATGTTAACTAAGATCCACGAACACATAACGGACAGCCTCTACAGATCAGCAATTAGGTAAATAGCACATCAGTTTGTCATACTGTAAAATCTACTTTGATTCTGCTTGTTTTGCGCAATAGTGAATACACCGGGCAGTGGGCCCCAGGACCATACAGCAATCTGTGATGTGTCATATCGTTGTAAAAAAAGATGTATCCGATAGAGGCTAAATGATGAGACTGCAGTACTTGATTCATGGCGCAGGTATGGTTCTTGTTATGTATTATGCAGCAGACTTCTCGGAGCTTACGCTTGTTGGAGCAAGCTGAAACGGCAAAGCTTCCTTTTCACGGGCTGCCTTAGCGAAGTGACATCACAAATTATCCCTGAAGAGTGAATGTCATGAATTTTCACTAGTCCTTTCACTTGCCTAACCTACTGTTTTGTTGTTTTCCATTGCTTGTGCCTCCTTGAAAATATGGTGCTTCGTCAACCCCCATGTGGATCTATACGAGACTGGCAAATTCCGAGGGAAATGATTATACACCTTCCTCTTGTTTTTTGTTTTTTTACCAAGCAAGTGCACAGTATGACATCAACGCAGTGTGGATTTAGCAATGATCTCTTGTGAGCCATGGCAAGCACAACTAATGACAAGGAAGCTACTGTCACAGAGTAGCCCCATCTCTTCAACACCATAGACTTAGTCAACATATTCGCACAGCACAAGACTACGAGTAGTTACGACGTAACTACAGAATAAGGAACAAGGACAGAAAGAGTGCCGTTACATTTCTAGTACGTCAGGCTCTTTTTCGTGTTTCCCTGCAGCGCTCTTTCTGTCCTTGTCTCTTCTTCTGTAGTTACGTCGCAACTACTCATAGTCTTGCGCTGTGCAAATATGTTGATTCTCAACCACCATCTAGCCTAAGCATCTGTCTTACCACAGACGTAGCCCACTTTGCACAGCTACTCGCTCTAATTTCCAGTGCTCTTATATGAAAGTGGTCGTCAGGCCAGCTTATTTTCCCAAAGCAGCAGCACAAGGCTTCTTCAATAATTTCTCAAGTTAGGGTGAACAAGTAGCTATGTTGGTTTCACATAATCCAAGGTGAAAGGCTTGAAGACAACAATGAACAGGAGACAAACACATACACACATGGTACCTGGACACAGGTTAAAAGAAACATTTAGCAGAGAGCCCGACGTACTGAAAACTTACTATGCTGGAGAGAAAAAGCTCTTTTGGTAGGGCATGCTCCTAGCTGGCCACCCTGAGTGTATGCGAGTTTCTTTTCTGTCATCGTACACACACTTTCTACCTCGGAATCTACTAAAGTTATTAATTTCAAAGCCTAGTATGGCAAGGGCACAAGATTTTATACATGCCACATCACAATGCGGCCGATCATCTGGTTGAGCAGATTAAGTATGCCATGTCGCCTCTCGAGGTATGCAACATATCTAGTGCTCATTCTTCTAAATACCTTTACTACGCTACAGTTCCTACAGTGCTCATGAAGACGATAACGGAGACAAAAAAGTTCATGTAGGAGCCCGTGTCAAGTCATTGAATGCTTAGCTGAGAGAAAACAAAGCAACAAGTCTTTTAGTGGAATGAATGACGTGTGAGGAAAGTAAACTACATACAATGTTCATGACCCTGTATGCCACCTGATAAAGCCACCTATTTAGGATAGATAAAGGATCTCAACAAACATTTAAGCAGCCAGATAAGCAAAAAATTTACATACACCTACCACTTGTGCCTCATCAGACCTGTGATTCAGCTATGAGTATCAACCACTAGCACAATAAGCTAATTTTATCATGAAAAAGAAGTTTGAATTTTATATACATGACATCATACAAACAAAAGGTTTCTTATAGTTACTTTAGACATATATTTAGTGCATCCAGGGTGCCAACAGTGGTGTATCCAGAGGAAGGGTTGTAGGCACGATTATCCTCCCCAAAACCTGTTAGCAACACCCCCTCACCCCTCTCTTTACGGCGTGTCATCTGTCTTCTATCACCATTTAGAACAAATTAGTGGGACTACTGTGAGCCCGCATTAACGGTGTTTATGCAGACGGGGTTTTCATGCCAAAAAAAGTCAGGACCCCCTCTGGTGTTATTTCAAAAGACTGCCCCCCCCCCAAAAAAAAATGAGTCGCTGGATCCGCTCCTGGGTGCAAATCAAATTACGTTATACTTGGAAAACAGAGCAGCATAGTTTTGCAAGCACACTCAGAAAAGAAAGCAACAAGAAAAACAGGCATGAGGAACTAGATTCCTAAAAATATAAAAAATAACTAGTCAATAAAGAGAATACTCAAATACAGAATCATTTTTACAATTGTTACCCACTCACTATACAACTCAATTCTTCATTCGGTTGATAACATTAGTGTCATCTATGTAAAAAGTGACTATTTATAGCATGTTTCTTGAACACAAATGTAAAAATGCACCGAGCAACTTGTAGCGGAATACCAAAACATATTGATCAACGAAGTACACACCTGACACTCATCATCTTTTTCAGAACGAGCAATTATGCTCTGTTGTAGGATGTTGGCAGCCTCCTGTCCTTGCTTTTTGAGCTGTCTGTTAGTGTGTAATTCCTGCAAATATACCGTAGAGAACTGAGGTAATTTAAGGCACAAAGTACTTAACAATGGCAACTCAATAGGTGTGCCTGTCACCGTACCCTAGGTTTCTTATGAATTCCACCAACTCCCACCAAAGTTTATATAAAAAAAGCTATAGAACCATACTAAAAAGTGAAGTTCAGTGTAGTGCAGTGTACTGCTCACATATTGCATTTTCCAGGTTGCACTGGCGTGCTCACATAAAGCACTTTCCAGGTTCAGTGATGTGAAATGTGCTGCATATTTATGCATCTTCACAATTTTTGAAAAAAATGCATGCAGTAAACAAAACAGCCAATTGTATTCTGGAGTACTTTTTATAGCAGGAGAAATTACATTTCGTAGCAGCTACTCTAACATTAGTAGCATGTATACGTATAAAAACACAGATGAAATCAGTTGATTTGCTTTCATTACAGCTGTGACTGCTGCCATTTGTACATATTTGAAGAGTAGCTACTTGAGCTGGTCGTTATTGCATTTTAGAAAAAGTATACTTTCTTAGTGCGCAGAACGTTTCAGAAAAGAATGAAATAGAAAAGTGCGCTTTTTCCTTTCTCACTCCTTCCTGAAAGGCTCTGCGCAATAGGAAAGCATACTTCTTTTAAAATGCATGTTTCAAATCTTCAGAAACAGGAAAGAGGGTACTTGGTAAGAGGGGAGGCTCGCTGAAAATGAGTTCTGGGGGACTCAGTTATAGTAATTATCTTATAAATGTGAAGAGGTCGAAAACGCAACTTGCAGCTAGTAGGGACCAAACCTACAACTTTCGGCTACTGCGGCTGATGCTGTACCAATTGAGTTACAGTGGTAGTCGTCATCCCATTCCACTCTATTGGGTATTTCCTGGAGTGTAATTGTGAGAGGGTAGACAGCACTGGTCATAGCCATGACACAAATACCTTTTTTTGTATCATGGGGCATCATGTGTCATCTGATCTTTTCCCGAATTCGCAGTTAGCCAATAATTCCACTTATACTACCTGGAGGCATCAAGTCTGCCCAAACTATACGCCTAGTTGTGAGTGAAAGGAGGAAGTGGAATTCAACTAGGGTTTCTTAACAGACAATAAAGCTGATGAAAGAGAAATGGCCCGTGATGAATTCCACTTTTGCCCATTCGGAGCTAACGTCTTGGTTGAGTAAACTACATGCCTTCTGGCAGTACGCAATGTATTGTTCGTCAGCTGCGAGTTCGTAATAAAATAATGCATTACATGGCACCAGCGGACAAAGAAGAGCACATGTCATCGCTACCCTTAGGGCTGGCTAACACTTGCACAGAGACATGAAAGAAAATACCCAATAGAGTGAAAAGGAGGACTACCAACACTGTATCACATTTGGTACAGCATACGGTGCATTATCTGTAGGTTGTAGGCTCAGTACCTACCAGCAGCAAGTTGTCGTTTTGTACAAATGAATTTTTCACAATTATATCATAATCACCACATTGCAGTTACCGACAAATAAAGAACCTAAACTTTCAGTGGTCTCACTACCTATTTTTTCATTATGTTTCATAACAAAGACATTGAGCCTTTGATCAATTCCTTCTACTTTGTTTTGGGAAGCTTGTTGACTTATGCAATGTCCCTTTTTATGTTTATTATTTTATATAGAACATGAGATACGTGATAAACGAGCCTCCTGAAATGAGGACAACTGATATTATTAAGAAAGATATCAAGCTTACGCTTTCATACAAATACATAATCAACGGCGGGAAGGGATCATCCGCATTGCTCAATTTGAAAGGTAATAAAAAGCTCAGTGCGAAATGTTTTTATGCTTTGCTACCAAACTGTCACACATTTTTAAAAAACTTGTTTAAAAACTTGATGAAAAAAGTATGTTGGAAATAACTATTATATCTCTGTTTGCACCCAAATATGACCAGGATAGCTCCTTTAACAGTGTACTGAAACGAATTAAAAAAACATTTCAGCTTTTTTCTCTAGATGAAAGCTCAAGTGTCGAAAACCCAGAAAAGAGCGTTACGGTGCCTTAGCAATGCATTGCATATATTTTTAATACTGCTTCTTTTACACCAGCTGTTTTTGTTTTGAGAGGGTGGTTTCACAGTGACGTGTCAAGTGTGCCCGTGACGTCACGGGCAGATTTCAACCCACGAAATATGCACCTGCGTTCTTTTCTGTAAGTGAAACGTCATTCATGATTAGTGCACTATCATGCAGTGCCTGTGACAGTAATTTCTCTTATTTAGACTACATGCAGGAGCCAGATTTCGCAAACCTAGTTAGCTGACTTGAAACGTCATTGGACTGTTAATGTAGTGAAGCTGCCATGCAGATGCTGGAAGACGAAAACTTTAAAAATCGAGCTTAAATAATTATACAAGTTTTGCGGCTGCAGTGTGAGAGAGCATTCGCTATACATGCCAAGGAAACCAAAAACGTCCGTGTTGCTGCACTTCAAAATTGTGTCAGTACTCCTTCATGCGAGCACTCAGAGCCATATGAATTACAGTGGAGAAATTGTATCCCCTGTCACTGTTGCAGCCTAGGATCGTAGTGTTCCACTGAAAAAATTATCACTATTTTGTTCACATTTGCTAACACTTGCTTTGGTTCCTACATCATGGAGCACAGCGTATGGTGAATTTAGAATAAATAGAACTGATGAATACGCTCTTAGATGCTGCCTAATGCATATTTTCGAATATACAAACCAAGAGGAAAGAAACTCTAGCTGTTTACATAATGCTTTCTGCATACTTGATTGATTATTGTTATACTGAGTTACATATTTTCGATTCTGTATCAAGGCTATAACATGTCAGCCTTCTTGTATGTTCTCTTGCATGTAATCACTAAACTTTCATATTTATAGGTTATTGGGCACACAGATTTCTTTGTAGAAGTAGCAGAACTTTGAAAATTTGCTAAAAAGGAACATGAAATTTGCTAATATATGTGAAGGTTAATGAGTAGTCTTAGAATGTTCCTACCTTGTTAATTAGTCTTGCCCATCATACCATAGCATATCAAATTTTAAGAGTAATATTGGCACTTCTTACATGATGAGGAAACAAAGTATTTGAGTCAATTGCAAGCACGAAAAGTACTACCGTACTAAAAATAAGATGGCCAAACTGAAAGAGTTGCGAAAAATTGCAGTTGGAAAATAGCATGTTAACAATAAAATTGAAAGTTTTCGAAGCGACAAAGTTGTCATAAAGCCAGAAACTGCGTTGGGGGTAGTGCCCTCCCAGAAATTTTGATGGTTGTGTAGATTTCATTAAAATGACTAGTTAAGTGAGTGTTTCTCACTGTTAAAGAAAGTGCCTCCTCCCCCTCCTCCTCAAAAAATTGCCTGGCTAAAGGCCTGCGGCAAAGACATGCAATTCTTATTGGCTTTGTTGCAGAGGAACTTGGGAACCATGGTTGTTTTGAGAACATAGATTTTCATGGCAAGCAATAGATATTTTTTGACCAGGGGACTCTCGACAACGTGCACTTTCCAAAGTGTGACATGGCATCTTCTAAACGTGATCTTAACAAGCGTACACTTTTAAATCAACTGTCAAGTAGCTGAATGTTCTTTCTCCAGTTCATGTTTTTTATATCTTCAATATTAAGTCACTCCTCTTCATTTTTCAAGTTCAGGGTACTTGAAGTACTGAATGGAAACTGTCTGCCCAGCAGGGACAACTTTTTAGAGTGCGCAAGATATCAAAAGTTGGTTTTTTGTTTTCTCGGGTCATGGTGATCATTACACATTTCACCGACATAACGACTACTCAAGTTTTAATATTTTTGAATTTTTAAAATAGTGTCCTTGTTTTTGTTGTTGTTATTTTCTGTTGTTAATTGGATTAAGTCGCACAATTTTTTTTCTAGACTTGGACCTCATGAACGGTCAGAGTGTAGAGTACGTGCATTGTGTTCGTCTAGGTGTAGCCAAACAGCTGACAGAAATCATCCTGCCTTCTTCAAACTCCCATGAGCGCTTCTATGTTGGTACTGTAGCAGAGTGAAGCAATATTTTTATCTGACATATTGAAGTAACATGCACTTTTTTTCTGTTTGTTCTTTCATTCAGGGGCCATTTGTACATATGAATACATTGCTTGCAGTGCAACATCACTGCCAAAATTTGAGACCTTTTTAGAGTAGTCATGAAAAATGTGCAGTATGCAGTGATGACTAGTGCACAAAACAGAACCGTGCTACAACAGCATGTAATTCTGAGATTCCAGTTCTTTGGGCACCGCTGCATCTTGCCCATAGCTATTATTATTATTACTTTATCCTTAAAAATTGGTACGTTGTACACTGAGCAAGCTCTTGAACTTGGAACGACTTTAGCATGGAACAAACAAAAGGACAGATGAGGTATTGTATTTCCCTAAAACATGTGACGCTTCACAGGTGAATGGGGGGAGGAAGATGAGGAAGACGAAGGGTCAGAATAAACTGGTGTTCTGACTGACGCCCTGTCTCATCCGTAACATACATACTTGAAGATCGGTGCATATATATATATATATCTATATATATATATATATGGGAGGAACGTTAAGGAATTGAAGGCACATAACCTATAATGAGGTGATAACTCAAGTGACTGACATTTTTAATTGTGTTTTAAATCTTCCTATCTAGTTGTTTTGAAGGTGACTTGTGTAACTCTCACCCCTTTAGCTGCTAACCAGAGCCTTTCATGGTTGTGCTAAAAGATGGAGATATCACTAAAGGGCGGAATGCTACTATTCACACATGTGTTGAGTTGCTTCCTGCTCTAGAATGCGATGAATAAACATACTCTCCAAGTGGCTCGGTAGTGCAGCACCCTCTCTGGCCAGTGCATACCCAGCCCTGTACACTGTTCTACAGTGTATCAATAAGAATATTCCTACCCCTTAATTTGAGTATCCATAACACTAAGAGTGGAGCGCAAATTAAGAATGGGTAATTTTTATATGTACCTAATTTATTTAAGTGCTTGCCTTTGAAAGTACTGTGTGCCCTTTGAGAAACCCACAGCGCATTAAATATAACACACACACAACAATGTTGTCTAATCCATCAATACATGGAGAAAAAGAAGCCATGAGTGAAGTGTTTCGTAAAAACCAGGATATTATCAGTAATTTTATTGTGAATTCCAATTCCACATTGTTCTTCATCCTGCCCTGTATGCTTTTTTACTCGAAACCATGAAGTGGTACATTGCTTTCTTGCCAGTAAATCACATGTATTTCAATAATGCCACAAGGCAGTAGTGGGATTGGGGCATAAAGCGGTAGAGGGTCCCTGGCTGAAAGAAAAGACTACGAAGTGGATAGAGACTGGTTCCAGCCCATATATATATATAAATATATATATATATATATATATAGACCCACCATTACCTCTGTCTCAAATCGCATCTGATGGCCTGCATCGCTCCCTGCTCAGATATACTCCTTTTTCGATTTTCGGCTTTCCTTTCTATATTTTTTAGCCCAAAATTACGTTTTCTTTGAAAAACCACTAGCCTTTTAGTTAAGATCCTGCCGCCCGGTTCTTGGCCGATCCCCCTTTGTGGGTGTGCGCCAGAGTGTGAAGGATCATCATCATCATCATCATCAACCGCCAGTGCGCCAGGAATCGTCATCGCGTGTAATCGTTGTATATATCTGTAAATATACATTTTCTTGTAAGATTATTGGTGGAGGTGCCGGGGTATGCCTACCTGCCTTTTCCGGCAAACCAACACGGAACTTCGGAGTGGTCGCCACCTTAATTTTCCTGCAATGGCTCAACAGGCCCATCCACAAGAGCAACAGCAGCCGCAGCTGCAGCAGCAGCAGCAGCAGCACCAGCACCAGCAGCACCAGCAGCAGCAGCTGCTTCCTCTGATTCTCCTGCCTCCACGAGACTCCGGAACCTTCTCGGGCACAGGCAAGGACAAGGTGAATGTTGAAGATTCGGTCGCTTTGTACGAGCGCGTGAGCGAATACTATAAGTGGGACCCTACGTTGATGCTGGCCAACGTTGTATTTTACTTGCGGGATACGGCGCTCACCTGGTATGAGACGCATGAGTCGGAGTTGACCAGCTGGGATGTTTGCAAAATGAAGCTTCTCGAGTTATTCAGCAGGCCATTTGGGTGACAGCAGGCCGCGAGGAAAGACCTGGAATGTCGCGTGCAGACATCGACAGAATCATATGTATCTTACATACAGGACGTATTGGGCCTCTGTCGAAAGGTGGACGAGAACATGAGCGAAACTGACAAAATCGCTCACATATTGAAGGGAATTGCCGATGACGCCTTCAATCTCTTGATCGTCAAAGATTGCGCCAACGTCGACGCGGTTGTGAAGAAGTGTCAGCGCTTCGAGCACGCCAAGAACCGTCGCATAACCTGCCAGTTTGCGCGTCTGCCTGATACTGCAGCCACTTCGACCTGTGAAGACAGCCTCAAGTTCACGCAAGCTACATCGTCCGAAAATGTCACCCGAATCGTTCGTCGCGAACTCGAAGCAATGGCTCCTGCAGCCATCGCCTCTGGCGGTCCTCAAGACAACGCATCCACCGTCTCCCTCATCCAAGCCGTCGTTCGCCAAGAAATAGCAAATCTCGGCATCACACCTGTTTGCGCTCTTTGCACCACCGAGAGCTCGGCTTCGGTTAACCAGATTCCGGTGTACCCTTCACGCTACCCTTCCCGCTACCGGAACCCTGCTGAATGAAGAACGTCGGATGATAGACCGATCTGCTTTCACTGCTCTCGCGCCGGCCACATTGCACGCTACTGTCGCAATCGTTGGACATCCAATTCATCTTGGAACACTGGGACATGGCGTCACTTTGAAGGCAGTTCTCGCCGCTTTTCTACTCCGTACGATCCACAGCCTGCTCCTACTATCGTTCAGGGCCGAAGGTTCAGCCGGTCACCATCACCCCAAGGCCGCCGATCTCTCTCGCCGATGATTTCTCGATCCAGGTCCCCTGCACGACCTGGGCCCTCAACCTCGGGAAACTAGACCATGCAGCTCCCGGAGGTGACGCTGCATTAACGACCCATTCTGCAAATCCTCTGTTGACGATTCCTACGCGCCGCAATATTTTGGACCTTTTGGTGGATGACGTTACCGTTACAGCCCTCATAGGCACTGGTGCACAAATTTCAGTCATGAGCGCTGCTCTCTGTATTAAACTGCGAAAAGTGATCACGCCTCCTATTAAGTGTGCAGTAATGCTTGCCGAAGGGAGCACATCTGCCGTTCTCGGCATGTGTACCTCTCGCGTGTGTATTGCTGGGCGCCAGACCGTCGTATTGTTTACCGTGCTTGAGCAGTGCCCACATGACGTCATTCTTGGCCTCGATTTTCTCTCTGCGCACTCCGCCCTTATCGACTGCTCGACGGGTCTTCTTCAGTTGGAACTCCCTTTTGACGCCACTGTTGCCTACGGCGCTCAAAGTCGCCTTTGTGCCACCGAGTTCCTGCATCTTCCGCCGCAAGCCGCGACTTACGTGCAGCTCGTGTGTGATCCGCCTGTGCGCGATGGTGAATATGTCGTTTCACCTATTACCGACGTTGTGCTAAAACACTCCATTGCTGTCCCGCACACCATGGTGAGAGTATGCCACAATCAGACCCATCTGTCTCTTTTGAACTTTGGTTTCTCCACGCATGTGCTGCCTGCTGGTATTAAACTAGGCGTCATGTCGTCGTTGCAAGAGTGTGATATTTCTGAACTGTCGGCTCAGCAACCTACTCCGCACGTCAACTTGCTCACTGCGCCCAACCTGTCAAGCATTGACATTGCCAAAATGATAGCGCCAGATCTTTCGCCCTCCGAAGCACAAGACCTCCAACGTCTGTTGACATCCTATGCGGACATATTCGACCTTGACAACCGCCCTCTAGGCCAGACATCAGTTGTAACCCATCACATCAACACCGGCGATGCCAACCCAATTCATCGCCACCCTTACCGCGTCTCCGCTGCCGAACGCTCTGTCATCCAGAAAGAGGCCGAGAAAATGCTCGCCAAAGGCGTCGTCGAACACTCATCTAGTCCGTGGGCATCCCCGGTCGTGCTTGTCAAGAAGAAGGACAACAGATGGCGGTTTTGCGTCAACTATAGACATCTCAACAAGGTCACTAAGAAGGACGTTTACCCTTTACCAAGAATAGATGACGCCCTTGACTGCCTTCTTGGCGCAAAGTTTTTCTCGTCCATTGATCTTCAATCTGGTTATTGGCAGATCGCTGTTGACCCACGAGACCGAGAAAAAACAGCATTTGTAACCTCCGATGGATTATACCAATTTAAAGTAATACCGTTTGGGCTTTGTAATGCGCCGGCCACCTTTGAGCGCATGATGGACTTCCTTCTGCGCGGCTTCAAATGGTCCACTTGCTTATGCTGCTTAGATGATATAATTGTTTTTTCACCGACGTTCGCAAGCCATCTAGAGCGACTGTCCAGTATTCTCCAAGTATTTCGCAACGATGGTCTCCAGCTGAACTCCTCTAAATGCCGTTTCGGCCGTCGCGAAATAACTGTACTTGGTCACCTCGTTAACGCATCTGGGGTACAGCCCGATCCGGACAAAATTTGCACATTGACTCAATTTCCCGTGCCCTCTTCTCATAAGGATGTCCGGAGCTTCCTTGGTTTGTGCTCCTATTTTCGCCACTTCATCCGAAATTTCGCCGATATTGCGCGGCCTCTCACCGAGCTTCTTAAAAAAGACGTCCCATTTACTTGGAATTCGCCTCAGAGTGCTGCACTTTCGGCGCTCATTGCAGCCCTCACGACTACGCCAATATTAGCCCACTTCGATCAGACTGCCCCGACAGAAACTCGTACGGACGCGAGTGGCCACGGAATTGGTGCTGTTTTAGCTCAGCGTCAGCATGGACGTGACTGTGTCATCGCCTACGCCAGCCGCCTTTTATCCCCTGCCGAGAGGAACTATTCCATCACCAAAAGAGAGTGTCTTGCTCTTGTTTGGGCTGTCGCTAAGTTTCGCCCGTACCTCTTCGGCCGCAGTTTTACTGTTGTATCTGATCATCATGCACTCTGCTGGCTTTCCTCGCTAAAGGATCCCACGGGACGTCTCGGTCGTTGGTCTCTACGCCTCCAAGAATACACCTTCTCGGTCGTGTATAAATCTGGTCACCTCCATCAAGACGCCGACTGCCTGTCACGGTATCCAGTGTATCCACCAGACGCCATAGAGAGAACTACGGAGGCTTGCGTCTTATCAATATGAGACTTTCTTGATATCGCTTCTGAGCAACGCCGCGACCCGGATTTACTTCCCATCATAGAAAGCCTGAGTTGCGCTACTCCACCCACTTCTCTGAACTTGTATTTCCTTCATGAAGGAGTTCTCTACCGCCACAACATGCGCCCTAATGGTCCTGACCGCCTTCTCGTCGTGCCTTCCCATTTGCGTGTAGATGTTCTCCGACAGCTTCACGATGAACCTGCCGCTGGTCACCTGGGAGTCACCCGCACTTATGATCGCGTTCGGCGCCGTTTTTTCTGGCCACGCCTATATCGCTCTGTGTAAAAGTATGTCGCCAGCTGCGACCTTTGTCAACGTCGAAAACGACCAACATCGCTTCCAGCTGGCCTTCTTCACCCTATTGAGATCCCTTCTGAACCATTCTACCGTGTAGGGCTCGACCTTCTCGGGCCATTTCCCACTTCTGCATCCGGGAACAAATGGGTTGCCGTGGCGACCGACTACGCGACACGTTACGCGATCACCCGCGCTCTTCCAACCAGCTGCGCTACCGGTGTCGCCGACTTTCTGCTACATGACATCATATTGCATCACGGCGCTCCTCGACAGCTCGTTACTGACCAAGGCCGATACTTTTTATCTCGTGTCGTCCAGGATATCGTACGTTCCTGTTCCACGAACCACAAGCTCACAACGGCATACCATCCACCAACTAATGGACTTACAGAGCGCCTGAATCGCACTATCACGGACATGTTGTCAATGTATGTTTCTCCAGACCACCGGGACTGGGACGCAACGTTACCCTACGTCACCTTCGCATACAACTCCTCCAGGCATGACACCGCAGGCTATTCCCCGTTCTACCTTCTTTATGGACGGGAACCCTCTCTGCCTCTTGATATACTCCTTCCCGCTGGTTCAAGCTCCCCTGTCACATACGTCCGCGATGCCATAGAGCGAGCCGACGCAGCACGACAGATTGCCCGAGAACGGCTCATGCTTTCTCAAGCCTCTAAGAAAGATCGATACGATCGTCACCACCGCGAAGTTTCGTATGCACCAGGTTCTCTCGTACTCTTGTGGACCCCATGTCGCCACATCGGCCTCTCAGAATAAAATACTCCGGTGCGTGGAATCGAACATTCGACCTCTTGCTTGCGAGTGCGAGGCGTCAGCCACGAAAGAGCGCCTCCTTCAACTCTGAAACAGCAAGTTATTTATATCTACCACTTGCTGCTATAGCGATGGCCATCTCGGGGGAAACTATCTTGTTTTCAGCATTACCAGCGAGATGACGCAATGAGTCGCCAGATCGTCACGATGCGGCGGCGTGCGCTCTTATTCCCACGTGTACCTTGCCTCGCGGAGAGGGTGAGTTGGACGTTCGCGCGCTTATCTCGTGGTGGCGAAAATCGTACGCCTTGGGCTCTCACCGTAACGATTCTGTTGTAGTTATGGGGCGCAAAAAAGATTGCCCGCAGCTTCCCTCGGTGGAACACTGAGGAGAATGCGGAGCATATAATTGGTTAATGGGGTGTTAAAGTGCGACTTACTTGGGTCGATGGCTAAATTGGTTAACGTGGTTGTGAAATGGGGTGTTAAATTGCGACTTACTTGGGTCGATGGCTAAATTGGTTAACGTGGATGTAGGAGGGGGTGTTAAATGAGTGAACACGTACACACGTATGCGAAAGGGCGGCGCTGGTCGAAGGGACGTCGATCATTGTGTTTGTGGATTCGTTGGAATTCATTTCACCGCGACCTTGGACGTCGACGCGCCGTACAAACCAACCGACGAGCGGCAACTGAGCGAGCGAGCGCCTACCTTGAGTATATATACAGCGCAACGGCGCATGCACTGTCAGCTGTTGAATGTTCTCGAAGCGCGACGGCGCGTACACCGCGCGTCCACTGGAGAATCATGCGCGTCCACTGGAGAGTCAGGAGAATTGTAGAATGTTCTCGAAGGGGAGAAGCGCGCGCGGCACAGATGGTGGGTGACGGTGCATGCGCGCGTCAGCTGTCGAATGTTCGAGAAGGCGAAGAAGCGCAACGGCGCATGCGCGCGCGTCAGCTGCCAATGTTCTCGAAGCGCGACGGCGCATGCGCGCGCGTCAGCTGCTGATGTTCTCGAAGCGTGACGGCGCATGCGCGCTACATTATACAGCTAGCGAATGTTCGTGAAGAGGAGAAGCGCACGCGGTGTGTAGAGGAGGAAGGGTGCACAGATGGTGGAGGAGTGAAGCGCGCGCGGTGTGTAGAGGAGGAAGGGATGCAAAGATGGTGGAAGAAGGAGGAGGAAGCTTGCGGACGGCGCCGCACTACAAGCCTCCAGTATTAGATGCTCCGCATCTAAAACTTTTATTTCGCTATGACGGACCATACAAAGTCCTTCGCAAGATCACTAACCTCCCCTACGAGATACAGTGAGTCGTCGACGAAGCGCACTCAATGCCACCACCATCCACTGTTGTGCACGTCGTCAGACTGAAGCCTTATGTGTCACCCAACACTCCCCTTTCGTGACAAGCGCCGGGTCGGCGCTTTAACGCCGCGGGGTAGTGCCACAAGGCAGCAGCGGGATTGGGGCATAAAGCGGTAGAGGGTCCCTGGCTGAAAGAAAATACTACAAAGTGGATAGAGACTGGTTCCAGCCCGCCAGTGCGCCAGGCATTGTCATCGCGTGTAATCGTTGTAAATATCTGTAAATATACGTTTTCTTGTAAGATTATAGTGTTATAATCTTGGGACATAACTTTTTACGGGCTTGGGGCAGAGCAGCAACATTTTGAGAGCTCTGCAGCAGCCTCTCAGCATGCTTTCCTTTACAGCTGAACCTTGAATAAGATGCGGCTAGGTGGTGCAACTGGGGCGGAAGCACCCAGAATTGTGACTTGTTTTTCATTGTAACACACAATGTGGTGATGTAGTTAAAAACTTATCTCACAGGAAAAGTTAACTTCCAGCAATCTGCTTCAAACTACTACAATGTTATTACGTGGAATCATGCTCACAATTAACCTTGATGTCAAGCAGGTATGCGCTGTCTACTCCAATGTAAGCACAGTGTCTAGTCACATTTGGCAAATCCAGCTGCGAACAGATAAATAGTAAATTAGTTCCTTGTTGGAACATGGTGTTCAGTCATTGTTTTTTTTTGTTGTAGGCAATTTACACAACTATATTTCTGTTTACAGGAGCACCTTCAACTTTGGACAAGCTAGAGCCACGTCTGCTTCACATAAAGCCCCCACATGGCGTGACCAGGCTGCCACGACCACTGAAAGATCGTGGCCACTAGAAGGCATCGGAGTGGAGGCAATGGATATTATTCTACGTACTTCCCTGCCTTCACGGTATTCTGCAGCCTGAATGTTGGAGGCACTTGTCGCAGTTCTCAGAAGCAATCTACTTCCTTCTTCGTGAGAAATTAGACCCTTGTGACATAGATAAAGCAGGTAGTTTTGACCAGACTCTAACATTTGTAAATATCGCATTTACTTGAAAATAGATGGGGTGTTATCCTGTATGCAGTCTGTGCTAGAACGAAACAGAAGGTCACAAGAGGAGGGGGAGAGCTAACTGCCAACATGTGAAGGGTGAGCCGAGCGCCCTGGAAAAACACAATGACATCTTGGTCATCTGCTAAGAGAATGCAGACATGTACTGAACGCACGCATATACTAGAACTGTCCTGAGTGAACATCAATACTGGAGGGCATCGTTTTTCAAGGCTGGAAGCTCAATGGTATGCCGACTTTAAAAATTTCTTTTTGTTACTGGTTCAAGATTTGCTATGTTCTTCCCCAATCTCATGACACATTTGCTGGGAGCACCGCTGCATGAATCTTTAGCACAGCACTGGAGTAAGCTAGACTAAAAGCAAGCTAATTCAATTCTGTGGCCCAAGTGCTCATGTTCAAATCTCTTCTAAGTCATCCAGAAATCATTCTGTGTCTTCATTCCTTATGTGCCAATGTTTTGCCTAAACTATTGACAGCACCACTTCTTTTAATGTTGTAATGTCAGATCACTGTAGCCTCAACCAAACACATATGATGTGGTGCTTGGTCCCTCACGTCATCTCATAACATCTTATTCTGCTCAATCACAAATTGTTTGCAAGATTGCTTTCTTCATATTTTATAGTGTACTCTTGAACTTGGACAAACTATAGTTACAAAAGGCCTTAAGTTGGCAAAAATGTAGTGTTTTAATTTTGCGAGCTACAGGCTTTTTTAGCCTATCAACTTATCTATCTAGCCACCTATGTCTGGGTTCTGTCGTGATAGCCTTTTTAACTTGTTGTAGGCTAAAATTGGTATGGGTGGGTAAGAGAGTCTGAGGACTGTGTGGTCATCGCATTAATATCACTGATATCCTGCCGCATACATCTTCAAACCGTTTCCTCTAGTCACGTGTAGCTCATACCCTGTTTTGGTTTGCTGTTTAGAGGTTGAGGTCCATACTGTCTCGACTAGACCTTATGAATAAGTTTTCCAGCGAAAAACAATAATGCTGAATGGTACCCAAAAATGAGCAATCAGCAAAAAAACATAATAGCACGTTTAAACCAGTTGAAGAATCATGCCAATGTAAAGTTTGCTTGCAGCAGTTCACACTATAATAAAATGTTCACACGCGAACCTTTCTGTTTCCACTCTCCGTATATGCACTATCATGTCATTTTATGTATGACAGCCTCTGGCTGGGTATCACAGGTGCTTATTCAGCCCGGTCTCCACTAAAAAGTCTGTCGGGAATAAGTGCGCCTTTTTTCTTTAGTGTGAGGGGCCGGCTGTCCAAACTTGCTAGTTTGTCCTTTACTTTTTCTCTTTCATTTGCATACTTTATGCACTTCAAAAGAATATGGCAAACGTTTTCTTCTGCATGAACACAATGGCATTTCAGGTGGTTCGATTGATGTATTTTGTGCAGGAGGCTGTGTAGGCTGCTTCCAGTTGAAGTCTGGATTAATGTCTCTAAGTGCCATGGGAGATCTATCCCTATTAAAATTTTTTGTGCGGTTCAAGTACTGCTTCCGTTGATTTAGGGCTCTCAAACCACTCGTTTAGAGAATAATGAGTAGCTCCTTGCGTTATAAAATGTCGAATGTTCATTCCAGACTTAGGAATTGTGCAATCTCCTTTTTCGTTCAATGCATTCTCGGCAAGGCTATCTGCCTATTCATTTCCCTTTATTCCGACCCGTATACCATGGGCCGCAGTATGCGGGTAATGGCCCACAGGTGTTTGATAGTTTTATATTTAACCAGGATTGGTGAGGAAAGATATTAGTAACCCCAATGTGAGAGCGTCGAAAAAAAACTGATATCGGCAGTGCTGAACCGCTGAAACTGAAGATAAAAAAATCAAGATCTTAACAGGAATTGAACCAAAACGTTCTGCGGGTCACTCAGATATGCAACCACAGAGCTACACCAGTTGTTGATACTGCATTAGAAAAAAACACTATGGAGGCACAAGTTCGGTGCAACTTCAATTGTGAGTGCAGTGCTGGTTATAGAGTTTTCTAACAAAGCAATAAACATTGCATGAGTAAACCTATGAGACAGACATCATGTCCTGCCAACGTCACTTGTAGTTTCCATGTTTGCTTCACTGTTATAGCAATCTAATAAGCATTAAACTTGTATTGCTACAATTCAGCTAGCTATATTCAAGTATTGATATACCCCGGGGAAGTATACCATTTAATCCAACGAACATTACGCATGATATTCAGATTGTGACACCGTAAACCGCATTTTGTTTTGATATTGATTCCTCGGCTGTCACGTGAGTGCTGACGTTAGGCCAGATCCTAAGTTACTCAGTGTAGTCACCAGTAGACAGCAATGTAGGTAGTTGACATTCCTAATAAATGCATGATGGGCAACCAGCTAGTGCCCTTAATGCCAATCCACCTAGTAACACTTGGCTCAAAGCAAAAAATTGCAGATAGACATTTATTTGCTTGCTAGCTGCTTCGCGTGAAACTGATGTCAATGAAAGGTAGATCTGCTGAATATTTTGTCAGTGCAAGCCTTTGTAGTTTACAGCGCAGCTCGCTGGTGTGAAGCTTCATAACTCAGATTGATTGAAAAGATGTGGACTAAAGCCTATGAAACTTTTATTGCAGAAGAACAATGGAGTACGCTTGTGCTTCCCTTCATGTTTGCCTCGTTTTAAAATGTTGTTTTCTTTTTAATAGGCACTCCTGGGTAATTTTGTTTCCCGCTGTATGACACTGCACGGTACGGCATTCATGACCTTCAAAGTGCACGCTTCGCAGCACTTCGGAAACTACGTTCGATCACTTGGTCCACTTTGGGCACATTCGGCCTTTGTCCTTGAGGTAGGAAATCGAAACATGGTGCACCTAGTGTCTGCTGCCCATGGACTGCCACAGCAGATTACCGAGCGCGTTATAATGATTCAAAAGCCTGCGTCAACTCATGGAAAGCATTCTCTTCTCTTCCCCCGAGAACGAACATTGCGAAACTCTTATTGGGTATCAACTACTAAAAAGTACACTAAATATGTATAATGTGACATTGCTGGGAAAAAGAAAAGAGCAAGCTCTCAATTCTCAAAAGAGAGAGACACGTTTGCTCTCCTATGGTATCTGCATGACACAGGTCATAGAGTATGAGCGTTTCAACATGAGAAGTTTTCCACTGTACCACATTTTCATTTCATTTTTCATTTTATTACCTTAAAAGCCCAACAGGGGCATTACATAAGGGGTGGGTTTACATATGTTCATTATACATTGTTAGAAATGACATTTGAATAAGCATTATTAAACATGACGTGGAAATATGGTTTACATGATTTTGTGGTATATACAATCAGTTGGATAGATGAAAAATGACATCCAGTAATTGTTATTCTGAAAAATGATGAGATATCTCTTGCATGAATGCGGGTGCGCTGGTTAGGGCGGCAATTTGGTGAGGCAGGCTGTTCCAATCTATGGCTGTGCGAAGGAAAAAAGAACCTGAAAAGGTAGTAGTACGAGTGCGGGGGCGGCCCACATGGTTGATGTGCCCAGTTCGATGCGATGTTCTGCCAGGGGGAATAATGTACGGCGTTTGATTGAGCGAACAATGATAAAACTTATGAAAAAGAGATAGTGATAAAACACGGCGACGAGAGGCAAGGGTCGGCAGACCCAAGTCCTTTCGCAATAAAGACACGCTGACATGATATGAATATTGAGAGTGTATGAACCTTACAGCACGGTTTTGCACGGTTTCGAGAGCGTTGCTTAAATATGTTTGGTGGGGGCTCCATACTGCGCATGCGTATTCGAGTTTAGGGCGGATTATGGTTTGATAGGCTAGTAATCTAACATGCTTTGGGGCTTGTTTTAGGTGGCGTTTAAGGAAACCAAGTGATTTATTAGAAGATGAGATGACGTTAGTGATATGTGCGTTCCAAGATAAATCTTTAGTTAGGGTAACACCGAGGTATTTGTATGAGGGCGAAGCTTCTAATGATATGTTATTGATTGAATATGAATAGGACAGAGGGTTACGTCGACGGGAGAATGTCACAACTTTACACTTAGCGGGGTTTAGTGTCATTAGCCAACAGTCACACCATTGTTGCAGACGGTTAATATTTGCCTGAAGAGAAATTTGGTGAGATGTATTAGTAATGGTTTTGTAAATGACGCAATCATCCGCAAACATGCGAATATTACATGTTACATGACCAGGTAGATCGTTAATATATATTAAAAAGAGGAGAGGCCCGAGAACAGATCCTTGAGGAACACCGGAAGTTACACGCAGGGAGTCAGAGGTGCTGTTGTTAATAAAGACAAACTGTGAGCGGTTATTAAGGAATGCTTCAATCCATCGTAAGACGTCGGGGTGTACATTTGCCAAAGATAGTTTTAGTAGCAATCGTTGATGTGGTACCTTATCGAACGCCTTCGCAAAGTCTAAAAATATCGCGTCTGTCTGTAGGTTAGTATCGAGATTTGTGTGAAGATCATGCAGAAACGCTGCCAATTGGGTTTCGCAAGAAAACCCTTTGCGAAATCCGTGCTGTGAAGGATGAAAGTATTTATTCGAGTCTAAAAATTTCATGATTTCTGTATAAATGACATGTTCCATGATTTTGCAAGGTACGCTTGTAAGTGAAATGGGGCGATAGTTAAGTGGGGAATTCTTGTCCCCTGATTTATAGATTGGAACAACCCTTCCCACCGTCCAGTCATGAGGTATGGTGCCTGTGGAAAGTGACTGAGAAAACAATAGACATAAATAAGCAGCACTGATATCTTTAGTATTTTTTAACACTTTTGAGTTTATGTTGTCTACTCCGGCTGAAGATGATAGTTTGAGATTGTCAATTAAAGAGGAAATACCATCAACATGGAAAGTTATAACTGGCATGGTATTAGGTGTGCTTGACGCTGTAGAAGGAAATGGTAAGCTAACTTCTTTGGTGAATACTGACGCGAAAGCTGCATTGAAAATGTTAGCGCACTCCACGTCGTCGACCGTTTCACCGTCTTCGTTAATTAGCGTGTTGCTGTTTACATCTCGAGGATTAATCACCTGCCAAAATTTCCTTGGATTGTTGACCAGCATCTTGGGCAGGTCTTCGTGAAAGTACGTTTTTTTTGCTTCCCGAACAGCTGACAAGTATGCGCGTTCCGCTGTGTAATATTTATCCCATGCGCATACATTTGTGGTACCTTTTGCTGCTCGGTATAAACGTTTCTTTTTGTTATCCAACCTTTTTAAAGAATTGCTGAACCATGGTTTTTCTGGTTGCGTTCCTATCGCTATCCTTGGAATGTATCTGTCTGCTAGGCTGTTAATTTTTTCTTTAAATATTTGCCAATTTGTATGGATAGTGCGTTTATTGAAAGACGTTTCAAATGAAGCTAAAAACTCACACAGGTTATCGTACATAGCTTTGTAGTTTGCTTTCTTGTAAAGATGTATAGTTTTTTGTACTTTCAAGCGCGGAACTGCCCCAAAGTTAAAGGACGCGTGAATGACCTTATGATCACTGATTTCTTTTAGGTAGGCGATCGATGATAATTTGTCTGGTTGGTTTGTTAGTATTAAATCTAATACGTTAGCTGTGTTTTCCGTGATACGCGTTGGTTGAGACACTAGTTGACTAAGATTAAAATCAAGACAAACGTCAAGAAAGTTTTTTACCTCCGTCTCGCTTACTAAGTGGGGAGATAAGTTGTGCCAATTAATGTCTGGAAAATTGAAGTCTCCGAAAAGGAGAAGGATAGCCTTGGTATGCTTCGATGTTATTTCGAAGAGTGCATTGTTTAGCTCAATGGCAAAAGCTGGGCTACTGTGGGGGGGTCTATAGCAAACGCCCACAAGTACTGATTGTGGAGCGGCGTGACAATGAATGAAAAGTAGTTCTAAGTTCGACCTGATACTAAGAACAGAGCACGATAGTTCCTGGCTGGCAGCTATGAGGACACCTCCGCCTCGTGCATTCGGTCGGTCAGCACGAAACAGACTGAAATTAGGCAAATCTGTCAGTACTTCCGAATCTGAAATGTGGTCGCTAAGCCAAGTTTCGGTAAGAATTAACATGTTGCTTTTAGATGTCAGCACAAGGTTGGACACATGTTCACGTTTTGAAATGAAGCTGCGTATATTAGTGAAGATTACTGAGATGGGAAGACGTGACTTGCCTATTGGTTTCGGACGACGGATTAATTTTGTCTCGATTTGTGGTTGCTATGCTTCTTTGACTGTTTGAGAAGCTTCATCGTATACGTACCGCTTTGGGCCCATGAACAGCGTTTTGAAACGCAAGGAATAGGGTGCAGATTTATCTTTAGCGAAGGCGACAAGGTGTTTACGGGCGTTCCTAACAGCTGGTGAAAAATCTTCTGCGACGCTAAAGTCAGTGCCTTTGAAGTTACGTCCTTTTGAAAGAACAGCTTCCTTCGTTTTATAAGACACAAATTTTACTATAATTGGGCGTTTGCGGTTACAGGAATGCCGACCAATTCGGTGTGCCCGCTCCATATCCTTGGGCTCAAGCTGTACCTTTAGGTAATCTGAGCAATGACGTAAAATAATTTTTTCAGAATCTGATGATGGCTCTGATGCAGACGGATCTGGAAGGCCGTAGAAAACCAAATTATTTCGCCTAGATCTGTTTTCAGCATCGTCTACACGCGCTTCCAGTTTATGGATCAGCTGCGCCGTACGTTCGCTGTCTGCCTGTATAGATTGCATGTCTCCTTGCAAGGCTATCACACTTTGGTAATTACCCTCGAGGTCCGTCAGCCTTTTACTTAACGTGTCCAGTAACGCGGTCGTAGCCATAGATTGGTTCTTTAGTTCCTGCATTTCAGCGATCATCTTAGCCTGACCAGCGGAAATCTTCTTCATTTCGGCAAGCAGCGCGGCATTATCTGGACCAGGATTGCTTTCAATATCACCGGAAAGCAATAATAGGGATCTAATCACGGAAAGACACTGAAAAACAATGGAAAAGCAGCACTGCGGGCTCGGTAGCTGCACAAGACAATAATTACTTGTTTTTTTAGCGAAAAGAGGATGAGATTTACAGACCTGCATGATGAACAGAAGCGGATTAGTGGACCGCATCATGGCAGTGCCACCGAGCCCACAGCGCGCGGGGGGTATTCGCTGCTCCTTTATAGGCCGCTGGCTGGCTGTTGACGATGGCGGTAGGGCGAATGGCATCTTGTCGAGGATCCATGCTTGGACTGGTGGCGCCATTGAACGGGACGATTGGTTGCCGATTCCGATTTGCAAATTGATGACACAGCTGGTGCACGGGTTCGCCTTGGCCAACGAAGCGCTCGTTGATTCCGCGGGAAAGGGCAGCAACATTCGCATGACGAAGGACGTCATAATCTGCATGATGAACAGAAGCGGATTAGTGGACCGCATCATGGCAGTGCCACCGAGCCCACAGCGCGCGGGGGGTATTCGCTGCTCCTTTATAGGCCGCTGGCTGGCTGTTGACGATGGCGGTAGGGCGAATGGCATCTTGTCGAGGATCCATGCTTGGACTGGTGGCGCCATTGAACGGGACGATTGGTTGCCGATTCCGATTTGCAAATTGATGACACAGCTGGTGCACGGGTTCGCCTTGGCCAACGAAGCGCTCGTTGATTCCGCGGGAAAGGGCAGCAACATTCGCATGACGAAGGACGTCATAATCTGCATGATGAACAGAAGCGGATTAGTGGACCGCATCATGGCAGTGCCACCGAGCCCATTTGTCAAGAAAGAAAGTGTTTTTTATAAGCATATTGAACGCATACTGAATATAAAAAAGGAGACATCTGTGTTCTCTTCTGCCGGCCACTAATAAGTGCCTCCTCACGTAAAGAATGCTTCCTGTCACCAGGCAGAGATTTGGAGCTGTTGTTACCAAGAGACGTGAGTGACTGTTGTCTGTACATATATTTTTCACACGAAGAGAAGATCTTCATTTGCTACCTGCCTAACAAAATTGAAAGAGACTGAAAGACTTCACATGTTTTGCACAGATGTTTGGCCTTTTGAGGAGTGAAGGCTATGTCCCACAAATTTTTTTCTTTGACAGTTTAAATATTAATTGTTTCAAATTAAGGTTCCTAAGCAACAATTTCATTATTAGAGACACTGAATAGTGAAAGGAGCTTGAAATTTGACCTGCCTGTGTTCTTTATGATGCACCTAGATATAACTACAGGGGCCTCAAGCCCCTTTTCCTAAATTGAATACAAATGCTGTGGCCGCAATTCGACCCCCCCCCCCTCCGACTTGTGAATCAGTAGTCAAGCACCGTAACCACTAGACTAACGTGGTGGGTATTTTGACAGTCATTGGTGCCGAGGTCGATTTGGTCTGTGATCGAGGACTCTTCAATAGTCTCTAAATTCCAAAGCATTGCTGCGTAGTCAATTATGCGCAAAACAATAAAGTACAGCAAATCAGCAAAGAAAGCAAATCATCACTAGTTTGTTGAAGATAACCGCTGAGATGGCCACTGCCTCACGAGACATCTGAACCACTAAATGTGTGAAGGCCGTTTTTTTTTTTTGAACACCAGTGGATGATGCAATCACAACATCTCGATTGTTTGGAAAAATAACTTATCTGTGTACAAAGTTGGTGTGTTTCGATTTTAGGTGTGTTTGTTGCACACAGCACTGTTGGTGTATGTTTGTGTAAAAGTTCTTGAATATCGTCAAGGTTTCTCAGCAGTCCTCTGATGTTCCATTGTAGTATTTGTGTTCTTTCAAAGTTGTGTGATGCTCTGTGTGCAAGTGTTGCCTTAGGTTACAAGGCCTTTTGGTGGCCCTGTAATGCGGGGTTTTTCTTTTTTCGTGTGCTTCAAAGAACCTGTGCCTGTCCGTCAGCGTCTGAGGCGCCGGATGAGTGTGGCTTGTATTCATAACATCCTTCTAGGTGGGTAGTGGGCAGTGCCTGCTTGGCAGGCACTTTCACAGTGGTTTCGGACCTAGCCATCAATGGTTGCAGTGGTTCGTGGTCCGGCAGACTCCGAAGTCTAGTGGGTCTGTTTGTCAGGGAGCAGAGAAGCACAGGTTACTCCAGCCTTGGGCGCAGATGGCGAAAACGTGCTCACACTCGTGCGCAAGCCGCAGATGCAGTAAGATGTGGCGCGGCGCCCTGGCATGTCACATTGCTGCAGTGTTAGAAACACTGCAGCACCTGAAAAGGTGTATTTACGTGGTTGGTGCAATATGGTTAAGTGCGTGCGCTGTTAGAGTGATGTTACCACTAATCAAGAATGCAAGTGGTTCTCTTGTTGTACTCTGTGGATTACAAAAAAGCAAGCCTAAACGGATTCAAATATTGCTCATGTTCCTGCAAGTGCTACCACAAAAAGCAAAGGTATCCCGCTGTATGACCCATGTCACAAGGTGTCATGTGTATTAATAAATTCCATGTGTCTCATGTAACCTTGCATATAAAAGTGAAGGGGTTGGTTACCTTTTCATGGTTCATAGAAAGAGGTTTTCGCATTGATGTATTCAGAATTTCGGTCTGGGTATTAGGCTTCTATTCTTGGAGCAAGAAGGAGTAGGAATCTTCGGTAAATAGCTGTTTAATGGCTGTGTATTCACATGCTGGAAGTTCAAAAAACAAGGAATATTTCTTTCTGAGGACAGTGCTGACGTAGGTTTCCTTGTTTTTCATTTTAAAGGCAATCTTGCACCTGGAATATCGAAGGTAAAGAATTCCCAATAATTCATGCTTGTGCCTCCTTTTTTTGTGATGGTGAGGTAACTTTTTCCTACATAATGCAAGCACATATTTCAATGAGTGTTTTATATACTGCAATTTTATTTGTTATACATATTTCATTGTATGTTGTATACACAGCAATTTCATTGTTACAGAATTGTATTACTATATCTTCACTTACGCTTTCAGGGTGTGTCTAAACATGCAACATATTGTGTAACACTGTAATGAGCGATATCGTATTTTGCTCACCACGAGAAACAGTGTCTCACTGTCTACTGCTGCTTCAGACTTTGTTATGAATTCGTTTGAAACTTTGCAGGTACATAAAAAACTAATTCAAGCTGCCATGATGGCGCAGAAAATGCTGTTAAAGTTGGTCATAAAGTTAGACTATGGGGGCTACGATTGACAAGACTTATTTTAACAGGGGAACATTACAAAAGGGAACACATCTTCCTCTTAAATCATGCCTAGACCTGCAAGAGTTTGTGAGCTGTGACAGGGTTTGAGTGAAATATAGAATTATTAAGGCTATTCAAACTGCTCCATTACCCAAGTTTTCTGCTTCTAATAAAGTGCTTGTCACCAAAAAAGTGGCTTTTTAACTGTTCTGAATTCACAAAGTTTTCTTCTAAAACCAAGATTTGTTTGCTGCAAGTGTTCGCGCAGTTGTTTCACCATTGGTATGGGAATTTAAAATGATTGACATGTGGGTTTTAACATCCCAAATCCACCATATGATTCTGAGAGACGTCGTTCTGGAGGGCTCCGGAAATTTTGACCACCTGTGTTTTTTTTGACGTGTACCCAAATCTGAACACATGGGCCTAAAGAATTTTGCCTCCATTGAAAATGCAGCTGCTGCAGCCAGGATTTGGTCCCGTGACCTGCGCGTCAGCAGCCAAGTACCTTAGCCACTAGACCAACGAGGAAAATTTTAAGTGAATGCTCGATTTCTTGAATACACTATTATGTAGCTGTGTGTAGAGTACTGAACAAAACTGTTAGAAATCTTCACTTCCTGACAAACTGCTTCTTGGGGTAATAATCAATTTATCAAGTCAGACAACGAATTTGTTGTTGGCATTTTCTGTGCCTACTTGAAAGCGTACTTTCCACTGCAGACACAATGAAATAGCAAGTATATTGTGTCAAATATATGTCAACTATGTCATTGTATACTTAAGTATATGCTCAACACAATGTGTTTATTTGTTACTTATTGTTAACTTGTTGGCACATCCAGCGACAAGTGGCTGTTTCAAGAATCATTTTTAAGATGTTCACAAATACTGTCGAAATGAGTACAACAGAAGACTGCAATTGTGATGCAAACAAAACATGCCATGTATAATAGGTTTGATATCAGTAACGAGATTGGTTGTGAATGATGGTCGAGACATGAAGTTAAACATACATGTTGAAATCCTGTAAGTGTTATGTTTACCGGAAGCAACATCATTATTATTTGACCATAACTTATGAGCATTTTATTTCTCATTGAGTGCATGCGCAGGGATAAAAACTGCAAGGTATAAATTGGGTTGAAACCCTTGCCACGTCTTAAGTATCAAACATACTATTCAGTATTCTATAGGAATTGTCATTTGCTTGGAAAATCCCGAGAAATATGTAAAACACGATAAATAATGTATATGTTTATGTGTGTTATGTGTATAGAGTCTGTGAGCCTTGGCACTTAATACAAATTATATATCTCCTCCTGTCTGTCACGTCACACTATGTATATAACGGCAAATTTTTAGCATGAATGACCACCATATGCTACACATTCCAGTTGGGTACGCTATATGCCCGCCATTATAAGTCATATCATCTGCTTAGTGCTTCCCAGCATTGTCGCAATGGGGGTGGGGCAGAGCTTCTCAGCTTGGTACATCATGTGGCGTTCTTATATGAGCGCCACCTATCATCTGCTAAGTCCTTCCCAGCAATAATGCAATGGTGGGCAGAGCTTCTTAGCTTGGTACAGCGTGTAGCCGACAATAATAAGCACCACCCACCATCTGCTTAGTGCTTCCCAGCATTATCGCAACGGTGGGCAGAGCCTCCCTTGATTGCCCACAATCTAGCCACTCTTCCCACCATCGTTTCCACTTTATCCATATTCTGTACACCATGCCACCCAGTATGCCCCGGCATATCCACCATACGTTCCGCTACGTACCGTCATATTCACCATAATTTCCACTATACCCACTAACATTTCCACTACGCCCACCAAGTTTTCTAGTATCCACCATGGTAGCTTTTCCGATTGAGTGGAGGGGTGAAAGCTAAGTTAAAGACGGAAGTAACACGCAGTTATCTACTATAGTCGCGATAGTATGGGGCACAGTAACACTGCGCGTCAACTGAACATCAGAAATCGGCGTCACAATATAATCGCTGTCAGGAACGGGAGATCCGACGACAAAGACACGTACGTGACGGCTCGAGGTGGCAGGCGAATGAAAGTGGTTGGGTTAAAGCGGCTGGTGCGCTTTGTAGCGTAGTCAGCAAAGATTGGATGATCAAGGCTGAGGGTACCAGACGAACTATCAATTAAGGCCGAGTGTGCCGAAAGGAAATTAGGGCAAAGTATGAGGTCATGAGGGCAGCAGGCTACCACGGCAAAAAGGACCCGGCGTGACGACTGGCAATGCTGTCACGAGCAGTGCACATTCCGATTACAGTACAGTACCGCCATCGGCAACACTTATTACCTGCGTCGTCAACGGCGTCACAATATTTTGCAAGCGGCGGCGTAGAGAAATGCTCATGACAGACAGTTGCGCACCTGTGTCAATGAGAGCGGTCACAGGAACATGGTCGACTTCTACTTCAGGCAGTCTGTGGTGCATGGGAAGCGTCAGTAGATTTTCGGCCGTCATTGGTGTTACAGCTTCACCTTTATAAGCTGCGATATCTAGGTTTCCTGCTGCGATCGTCCAGAGAAGCTCGGCGAGGTAAAGTGCCGAGGTGGCGGAGAGTAGGATTGGCGACGTAGCTGCGACGGGGACCGGGAGTTGCGGCGACTAGATATATAACTTAGAAGAGTGAAACTTTGGGCTAGTTGGTATTGCATGATGAAGAACGTACAGCGCGAACACAAGACGGGAATACTAAAGATGGGACACAGACAAGCGCTTGTCTGTGTCCCATCTTTAGTATTCCCGTCTTGTGTTCGCGCTGTACGTTCTTCATCGACTAGATGAAGGAGCGTCAATGTAGCGACGACCGGGCAAAGTGGCGTCAACGGAAGGCTCGTAAGATGACGAGGATAAGTCGAAGGGTGCGGCGGCTGAATGTCGAGAGGTCGTCAGGTGCATGTGCGCAGAGGTAGAGAAGGTCTGACGTGGTTGGTTTGACCAATGGTGGCGGCAATTGCAAGAAAAGTGCCCAGACTGGTGGCAAGAAAATAAATAGGCTGGTCGTCAGGTGTTCGCCATTCCGAAGGGTTACGGAAGGGCGTTGTTGGAGGTAAACAGCGAGCGTGCCCTGGGGAGTAAGACGGGACTTCAGGGCGAGTCAAGGGACATGCTTATGGGAGGCCAAGGTTCGCAAACTCCTGCCTCACAACAGCTTATATGAAGGCCACTGATGGCTGTTGTTGGTCATAGGCGAGCGTAGCGAAAACGGGCGGGTGACTGAAGAGCAGCCGGACTGGTGGCTTCAATTTCCCGACGAACAATGCGCGTTACGTTGTCATAAGTGGGGGACTGGTGGGCGGCTTCACACGATGAGGTGGCGGCTGTGTTGGTAGCCGGATGAGTCGCTGAGTAATACGGCGGCTCTTGGTTTCTTCAAACCACCAGCACTCTGTGTTGATGGCGTCGACGGTGGCAATACTGTTGTATACTAGAAAAATAAAGGCGTGGTCTGTTATGTATTTTAGCACATGGGCCACTTTCTCAGCTTCACTCATCTTCTCGTCAATCTGGCGGTATAGGGCGATGACGTCGTGAATGTACACGACATACGACTCCGTCGGTGTCTGTGCACGAGCCGCCAGTTGACTCCGCGCTGTGATCTGCCGTCGAAAGGTGTCACCAAAAAGGTCGTGGATCTTCTTTTTAAACGAGTCCCAGCTTTTAATCTTCGCTTCGTGCGTCTCGAACTACACCCGCAGTGGGCCATCGAGGTAAAAAGGCACATTAGCCAGCATAAGAGTCGGGTTCTCCTATAGCTTCCGCTGACCCAGTCGTACCGGTTGATCCATTTATCGACGTCAATGCGATGCTGACCGCAAAATACACCGGGATCGCGAGCGTCGTACATAGAAGTCACGTAAGGGGCGGGTGGTGATTACGATGGTTGTTCAACGTGTGACATGGTTGGACCTATGATGATGCGGCCGTTGCAGAGCTTCGTGGTGAAGACAGGGAAGTAACCAGCACGTCCACTACTAAGATATGTTACGTAAAAATGACACTAGGCATGCCTATTTAGAATCTGTATTAAGACTGATGCGTATAGCATCGACTAAGATGGAGGACAGCAAGTACAACTGACAGAACACTTCCTCGTTGTCGTCTTCTTACCGTTGATATGTCAGCTACATAGCAATTTATTTGTTAGAATGTCAAAAGTCTTGTGCGTGTTTTGCGCTTGTAGGTGTGGCTCCTGTGTTATTGTTTTATTTAGAGCAGCTTTTGTAGTTATGAATCACCAACTTGCCCAGCATTCAGTCCTCTTTAGTTATATTACAAGCTCTATAGGGTCTTTTGAATATGCGCAGCACTAGTACGATGGCCTTCTGTGTTTTTGTGTCTTTTCAGTGTGGTTTGTGCAGATATGAATGACCAATTTTCCCAGCGTTCAGCCCTCTTCAGTTATAATTTTATTTATTTTTTATTTAATAATACTGTCAACCCTTGCTTGAGGGTCATAACAGGAAGGGAGTACAATATGAGTACCAACAGAACACCTAAAAAAACCACAAAGCAATAAACACAGGAAAACAGAATGGGCAGTACTTCAACCATTATCAAAATAAGCATCAATTTCTCTATCAAAAGTTTGCACATCGGTACCATTAATAACATGTTGGGGTAAAGAATTCCATGGTTCTATAGCATCCGGGAAAAATGACCACCGAAAGATGTCAGTGCGAGTGCTAAAAGGTTCAATGGGGGCATCATGATTCAATCTAGTGCTACATTTTCCGTGAAGGCGTATGTACTCGTCTTTAGGTATTTTGAATATCCCTTGGATTATACGAAATAATGTTTTAAGTTTTTGTTTCCGTCTTCGAATTTCCAGTGATTCTAAATTGCATGAATTTAGCATATCAGTTACTGATCCCGCCTTCTATATCTAGAGCACACAAACCGAGCTGCACGCCTCTGAATACGTTCTAACTTGGTGACCAAGTGTTTCTGGTGAGGGCTCCAAACCACAGAGGCATATTCCAGTCTAGGTCTAATATATGTGTTGTATGCAAGCAGCTTTACATGTTTCGGTGTTTTATGCATCTTTGCTCGTAGAAAAGTTTTTGAAATGAATCAGAACAAACCGATTCAATGTGACGGTGCCAAGTTAGGTTGTTCGTAATTGTCACCCCTAAGTATATAAAATGGAACGTTTTACTGAGTTTGTTGCTCCCGATGTTGTACTGGAAATTGAGAACATTTTTCTTGTTGGTAATGTGTACATATGTTCTTTTTTTAAAGTTAATTTGCATATCCCATTCGCAACACCACAATTCCAAATCTTCAAGGCACTTGTTCAACTCGAGTTGATCATCAGTACAGCTTACAGGCATATAAATCAAATAATCATCAGCATAAAGTTTCATCTTAACAGGTGGCTTTACAATAGTACTTATATCATTTATGTACAACAAAAACAACAGCGGGCCAAGCAGGGACACTTGAAACACACCTGAAAACACATCTAGCGTAGCTGAAAAAGAACCATCAATCCTCACTGCTTGCTTGCGTTTGCTCAGGTAGGCGCCAATCCAATTTAAAATTTCATCATCATCATAATATTATTGTAAGGGCTCTTTTGCGTGCGTTCTGCACTTGTGCGAGTATCTTCTGTGTTCTTGTATCATTGTGGTGCAGTTTTTTTAGTTATGTATTGCCAACTCACCAATCGCCCAGCCCTCATAAGTTATTTACTAGTTCTATGGGTTCCTTTGATTATCTTCTGTGCTTTTGCGAGGGCATTTTCTGTTCTTGTATCTTTCTAGCGCAGTTTGTGTAGTTATGAAATACCAACTGGCCCAGTGCTCAGCCCTGTTCGGTTACATTATAAGTTGCATGGGCTCTTTTGCGTGGGTTCTACGCTTTTGCGTGTGCTGTGTTCTTGTTTCTTTTTAGCGCAGTTTGTGTAGTTGTGAATTAAGAACTTTCCCAGCGTTCAGTCCTCTTCAGGTACATTACTAAATGTAAACGCTATTTTGTGCGTGTTCTACGCTTGGGCGTGTGGGTCCTGTGTTCTTGTCTTTTTTTGGCGCAGAGTTTGTTTTTATACATTAACTCGCCAAGCGCTCGGTCCTCATATGTTATAAAACTAGTTGTATGGTATGTTCTGATCGTTTTGCGCTGTTGCGAGAGCCTTTTCAGTCCTTGTGTTTTTTAGCGCAGTGTGTGTAGTTACGAATTACCAACTTGCCCAGCGTTCGGTCCCTTTAAGTTATATTCCTAGTTGTATGGAGTTTTCGAATTTGTTCTGCGCTTGTGCGCGGGCTTTCTGTGGTCTTTTATTTTTTAGTGCAATTCATATAGTTATATAATGACCAACCTGCCCGGTGTTCAGTTCTCTTAAGTTGTATTACCAGCTGAATGGTATATTTTGCGCATATGTTTACGTTCGTGCGTGTGCCCTCTGTTTTCTTGTCTTTTTTTTTCGCGCGGCTTTTGTAGATATGCATTACCAACTCGCCCAGCACTCAGTTCTCTTCAGTTATACAGTGTAAAAATTGATGACCCTCCTTCACATGTTCTGAAGGTATAGCAGTGCCGAGAAATGCCGTGAGCACGAACACAACTATCTTCTTAAGACGCAGCTTTTTTCACAGAAGTCATGCTTCAGCACAGTTACCACAGAACAGTCCGTCACTTTATTAAGGCGACAGATCTTATTACGTAATCAAAATTCAACAATTTCCTCTGAACAAGGCGTTCTTACGTATTTTTTACGTTATTGCAACTAATACAAAAATGTTTGTATTGTTCCATACAACAGTCTGCTGTATTGTTCTTCACAACAATCTACTGTATTGTTCTGCACAACAGTCTGCTGTATTGTTCCGCACAACAGTATACCACACCACAGCTCTGCAATGCAACCTGCTTGCAAAATATAGCAATGGAGGGTTTCATTTGTGTTCTGCGTGCCTGTGAGTCTGAGTTATTTGTGTTGTTATACGGAGAGCTTTGTTGGCCGGACACGCTGTAAATTTAGTTTCTGGACAAACCTTCATCTGCAAGTAAACACAGGGTTCATAGAATGATTACAACGTATTATATGTTTTGTACAGGTAGCAAAATTTTGTGGAATGAATGCAGTCATTCATGGCTAGCTCCATAAAGTACCTGTTTGTTATGTACACAACACCAAATTGAGCAGGAGTCCAATGGAACAAAACTCTATACAAAGAACACAAGAATAGAGTTTGCAGCAAAGAAAGCCACAAATAGCACATAACATACTTATAGGGCTAATTGCGGCACTAAATGACGAAGATGGGACAGGCCGGGCATACACAAGCCTGTCCCATCCTTGTGATTTGAAGTGCTACGCTGAACTTTATGAAAATGTTACACCAACGAGGCCAAAAGCTTACCAATGATAAGTTCACATGACATCATCCCTTTCCCCATTTTGCAGATTTTCTTTTTGTTGAGACAATCTATACATGCGGAGATGTTCGAAACTACGAGTGAACTAATGAGTGTAAAAAGTTTACTTAGACTTGCAGTTAATAAAGATGCATAGAAGTGTTCCCACCTATGCATGTCGCAGTTGCAGCGTATGTTGCCAACAAGTCAGTGAAGGTTGACCAGTCTTTTAGCAATATACATCCTCGTGAACATGTTGTTCTTGAAAGTTAATGGTTCACAACAGATAAACCGATTTTCCATGTCCCCCCCCCCCTGATCTGTCTCCAAGCCACTTTCAAGCACAGTTTATACAGAAGCGATGCCTTGTTGTCCAGCAGTTAAACTAAGTCTTGAAACAAGCTGCACTGGTTGCAATAGCAGCATCTCCCCTTTGCAGTCTTTAAACCTCTGAACTCTTTCTGTCCATTTTGCCAATAGGAGTGTCGTTGCTATACTCCAGTGAGTGATCTTTCTAGAAGAGCTTCCTCCGATCATGCGCAATGTGTGGTCCGTGAACATATAACCCAAGGTATACCAAAAAGCACTGAATATTTAAGTGAGGTCATTGATAAAGTATATAGCAAAGATTGCGACGCAACTTTCATGGGCAAAACAAAAGAAAACTGGTCACCGAAACTCAAAAAACGTAAAGAGGATGTTGCTTAAGCTTTCCATGCAACATGTTCTGACACAAAGCTCGTTGAACGCTGCTGAGCGACAAGACATAGCTGCTGCCTGAACAATTTGACTATGCCACATCGTGTACAAAGATGAGAAAACAGAAAACTTTTGGAGTCGCTGTTAATTCGTTACTATGCATCAGCTTTCAACAACCTTCTATCTATAAATATTTATAAGAAACTATGTATACCCATTGCACACTTACTTTGCACACTTATTGCCAGCATATACTGAAAACGCTACCTGCACCGATGGCCAAGCTTTAATGTCATTTTGTTAATAATTGTTGTGCAAGGCCATAGTAAACAATTTACAGTTAAGCCACAAATCTAGAGTGTATGGGGGAGGGGGGGTAGTTTGTGTGTATGCATTGTGCTGTGTTATGTTGCAGATGTGTGAGTCATACCAGCTGCAGCATGCCAAATGAACAATAAAATGTTCTACTACACGGTTCTTTGAACAAAACTTCGTCAGATGTATTCAGAAACTTAATTGTCAAAAGTGCTGGAAGCCCACTTATTAAACTGTGTGCATGGCTCATGAACAGCTCCACTTGGATCATTTCTGTATGTCTGAAAAGGAAGTACAAAAAAACTATTGCAGCAGCAATGTTCAGAGTTTAATCCATTATGGTGTCTACTGCATATATCACCTTTCTTCACACAACTATTTCATGAAACACAAAAGCAGATGGTATTTCTGGATAAGAACTGATCACATGCAGAACAAGCAGCAGAATGCTACGAAGACCTATTGCTATAGTAAACAAGTACTCAACGTTAAACGCACTATACTGCAATTGCAGAAGAATCAGAATAGCATAACAATTACTATTTAATTAGTGTCATGGTGTGGCAGTCACGATTCCTGTTACTAACACCGTGGAAAGTTAGTTGGGTTGAACAAAAGAGTTTTGCATTCTATTGTCATCGGACCTCACGTCTGAGCAAGCTGCAGCGCTTTGCCACGTTCTTGAGGGCTATCGTAGCATTTTCGACTTTGCTAGCTACTCTTTAAGCCAAACGACCATTGCCACCCATCGCATAAATACTGGCCTTGCAACCCCCAATCACCGACGCCCCTACCGTTTTTCTGCGTCGGAGCGTGGAATAACACAGCATGAAGTCGACAAAATGCTTGCGAAAAACATTATCGAGCCTTCATGCAGCTCCCGGGATTCTCCAGTCGTTCTTGTTGAAAAGAAGGATGGAACATGGCGCTTTTGTGTCTATTACTGTCAGATCAGCAAAATTACAAAAAAAGACTTTTATCCTTTGCCTCGCATCGACGACGCCCTTGACTGCCTGTACGTTGCTACTTATTTTTCAACTATTGAACTTCGGTCAGGCTACTGGCAGATAGCCGTCGACGAGGTGAACCTCGAGAAGACCGCATTCATCACTCCTGATGGTCTTTATCAGTTTAAGGTGATGCCTTTTGGTCTTTGCATTGTGCCAGCCGCATTTGAAAGAATGATGGACTCAATGCTCCAAAGGTTGAAATGGTCCACCAGCTTGTGTTACCATGAAAATATTATTGTCTTTTCGCCCACATTTGGCTCACATCTAGATTGTTTGTCAGCTATTCTGGACGTTTTTAGACGAGCTGGGCTCCAGCTTAACGCCTCCAAGTGCCACTTCGCTCATGGTCAAATTGCTGTTCTCGGTCTTCTTGCCGATGCCCAAGGCATGCGTCTAGACCCAGAAAAAATTCGCGCAGTCATGAACTTTCCCGTTCCGAAGACTACAAAGGATGTCCGCAGTATTGTGGGGTTGTGCTCATATTTCAGACGCTTTGTTAAAAATTTTGCGATCATTGCACGCCCCCTCAGAGACCTCTTCAAGGAAGACGCCCTGTTTATCTGGGGCCATGACCAAGCGTCATCGTTTTCCCAACTTACGACCCTGCATACAATGCCACCAGTTTTGACTCACTTAGTTCTATCAGCCCCAACCGAGCCTCACACGGACGCCAGTGGACACGGCATAGAAGCTGTGCTATTGCAGCAACAACGGGGACACGACCGTGTTATAGCCTACGCGAGTCGACTGCTGTCTCCAGCCGAGAGCAACTATTCCATCACGAAGCGCCAGTGCCTCGCCTTTGTATGGGCATTCGCCAAGTTTTGTCCATACCTGTACGGGTGCTCATTGCGTGTTGTGACGGATCATCACGCGCTCTGCTGGCTAGCTTCTCTGAAGGACCCGACAGGACGTCTCTCTCGTTGGGCCCTACGCCTTCAAAAATAGACGTTCTTTGTAATGTATAAAACAGCGCGATAACATCAGAATGCGGATTGTTTATCCCGCTACCCTGTTGACGAAGCAACCGTTACTGACGCTATCACGGACGTTTTTTCCGTGTTGCAGCTGCTGAACATTGGTGAAGAGAAACGTCGGGATGCTTCTTTACGAGACATCATTGACAAACTGGAGTCAACGCCTCGAGACCCGTCCCTATGAATGTTTTGGTGAAAGACGAGATCCTATATCGCCGTGACCTTGATTCCTTTGAATCAGTCTTACTTCCTGTCATCCCAGCGCTCCTGCGTTTTACTGTCCTGCATCAACTTCATGAAGTTCCCATGACGGGCCATTTGGGCGTTTCTCGCACATACGATCGGTAACGACGTCGGTTTTTTTTTGACCGAGACACCCACTCTGTTCGACGCTATGCCGCCGCCTGTGAGCCCAGTCAGCGTCGCAAAACGCCATGTGCCCTCCCGGCCGGCTACCTTCAGCCGATCGATGTTCCCACTGAACCTTTCTTTTGAGTTGGTCTTGACCAGTTGGGCCCTTTTCCACTCTTCACAGTCGGAAATTAATGAATTGCTGTTGCCACAGACTTCGCGATGCGGAACGCAATCACACGAGCACTCCCGACCAGTTGCGCTACCTACGTTGCGGACTTTCTGCTGTACGACCTAATATTAGTGCACAGTGCTCCCCACCAACTTCTCACCGACCATGGGCACACGTTCTTATCAGCTGTCCTTCACGAAATCCTGAGGTCTTGTCATATCAAGCACAAATTTACTACTTCGTATCACCCCAATAAAATGTCCTCACGGAGCGCCTCAACAGGACCCTAACCGATATGCTTGCCAAATACGTTGCGCCAGACCACCAGGATTGGGACATTCATTTTCCGTATGTTACGTTCGCCTACAATTCATCCCGTCACAACACTACCAGCTATTCACGCTTCTATCTCCTATAGCGCCGGGACCCAACTTTACCCTTAGACACTTTGCTTCCTGTGGCCACTGAATATGCCAGGAAAGCCATTCCCCGTGCCGACCACGCGCACCAAGTCACCCGTAACCGTCTACAGGCTTCACAGGCGCACCAACGACCGCTCTACAATTCTCACTATAGGGACGTGCATTTTTCCCGAGTTCTTCCGTGCTCCTCTGGTCACCCACTTGGCGTGTGGAACTGTCTCGGGAACTGTTGTCGCCCTACACTGAATCATTCCGTATCGTTCGCCAAGTGACAGACGTCACATACGAGATTGTTCCAACCAATCCAACAAAGTCCTCGTCAGCTCCGGGCGACACCGTGCACGTGGCTACGCTAAAGCCCTATCACCCCCTTCGACATCATCTGCGTAGACTTAGCACTGGAATGGTGCTTCAGCTACCGTGGTTTATGATACATACCAGCCGCTAAAGGCGGCTGCATCAAAGACGAGGACGAAGTGAGTTTTGATGCTGGACTGGTGCCATCTCGTTCGTGTAGTTCTGTGCGTTGTAAATAGATTATTGGAAGTTACCCGAAACATTATTACGAAATCTCACACAAGACAAAGCATAATGTAGACCACTGCAAAGGCGTACGTGCGGCAGGGAACATATTGTAACGGCACCTTTGGAGCGAGAAACAGGAGCTGTGTGATAAGAGGATCAGGACTTCGTTCTCGTTTCTCTAGCTTCAACCCAACCAGCACTCGGTCACTGCGCGCTCTCAATAAACGCCGCCCTAATCATAACATCATGGTGGAGTTATTAGACTGATGAAGACAATGAATAACACATCAACACAAAGAGTGAGCATTAAATTAGGAAGCAAGGCTTGCATTTATGGTTTTTTAAACCCAATAAACACTACAAGACAGCTCTACATCTTATTATGGCAGGAGCTAACATGAAGATGGGGGCTTTTATGAGTGTCATATCACTAAATTAAGTGCGTTGTTGGAGCCAATGTTTGAATAGGACAATTTGTCTAAGTTGTGGCAGCAACCTTGATGCAGTTTGCTGCCTCGGTAAAGAAAAGTTCTGTTGTCAAATAACAAGCTGTAACATTCGTTCAATGATTTTTTTCTTCAAGAGGTATACATCTCTACGCATTCATTACAAATCCTCAACTTTAACGAATGCTTCTATTGTAATAATACTGGGTGAAAACTTAAGCTGCATAAGACAAGGCATTTGGCAGGGGTCTGGCTGCTCAACAGTTTTATAACACTATGTCCATGATGCTAAAAATGAGTGATTCGACAAGAGGACATTCATTTACCAGAACGGCGAACCGTGTCAGGGTTACTGCCACGACTTAGACAAACTATTTGTGTTCAAACATTCCAAACAACCTGATCATGAAAAATCTTAGTTGGCTCCAAAAATAAACTTTCTTTAATGATTTGACCCTTCTTCAAGCCCCCCCCCCCCCAATCATAATTTTAACTTCTACCATAAGACAGCAGTCATGTAGTGTTTGATATAATTTTAAGGTATGAACAGTAAGTTTTTCTTCGCAATTTATTGCTCACCCTTTATGTTTGTGCTCTAGTGGCTGTATTATCAGCCAAATAACCCGGTGTAAATATGCGTGAAGGCGTCTTCAGCTTTTAGAGTAAGAACTTCTATTTTCAATTCTTGGTAAATGCCCTGAAAACAAACATTGTATTGGTATTCTAAAAGAAAGGTTCACTGTTGTAAAAAATTTACCAAAAAAACTGCGTTTTGCCATGTTTTATTTTTATAATATATGGGGTTTAACATCCCAAAACCACCATTTGATTATGAGAGACGCCTTACTGGAGGGCTCCGGAAATTAAGACCACCTGGGGTTCTTTATCGTGCACCCGAATTCGAGCACACGGCCCTACATTTCCGCCTTTATCGGAAATGCAGCCGCCGCAGCCGGGACTCAATCCCGTGACCTGTGGGTCAGCAGCCGAGTACCATTTTGCCACGTTTTCTCATGACCAACTTTAGCTATATTTGAAACAAAAATTATTTCGATACCATAGCCATGAACTTTTGCTGACAAAAAAACAAAGACTGTGGTAAAAGCATGAAGCAACAATCATGTGTCAGTTATTTCTCTCCCATAACTGAATTTCTGATCCCATGGTTTGAAAAGCCTCGGTTCTGTTAGGAAGTTTTTCCCCCAAAATAGTGCTGGAACTTCTTCCCACATCGAGGCATCAAAGCACCGGTTTTGTAAAATATTGCAAATGGTCAAAAAAAAAACCTTCACAGACTAACATGACAACACCATGAACTCGCAAATACTTACCGGTTAATGCTCAGTCACAGTTTCTGAGGCAACCCGATGGCTTCTGTGTGTCCATTTGTACTGCGTTCTGTCTGCCTTTGGGCCAGTTTTTGTAGAATGTCTGCCGAGAAAGCAAAAAATCGTTAAAAACAATTCACTTTTTCTAGCACGCCCCATGTAAGAGAACTTGAATTTCATCATCATCATCAGTGTTTATTCAATCTACGTAATACAAAAACATGGTTACAAAAGTATTTCGACCATTAGCCTGTGTGGCTAGTCAGTGGTCCAATCTATTACATGATTATTTTATTACATGTCAGGAGCAGAGGTGCAGTTAATATGATTATGAATCTATACACAAATTCAATGACAGGGTAGCTTTTAAGGTATATTTTATCGAATTAAATACACGTGACAATAAATGCTAAATTGCCGCAAATACTTTAGTACACAAGTGATAAAGAACTAAAGGCATACATTGTAACAATACAGAAGATAGTGATACCACAAAATATTTAGCACAATTTGTGCACAAAATTAACTGCGTTGAAGAAATCAATACAATCGAACTCACTTCAGAACTAGAAACAAAAAGAAGAAAAGAAAAAGAACTATGCCAGATGAGTCGTAAAAAAGTGTGGACGTGAGCTTAACTTTGGTTAAGAACATGAAAAACTTACAAAATACATTTTACAAGTGAATTTAAAGTTGCGGGCAAGTTTAATTTCAAGTGGAATGGTGTTCCAGATTTTAGCACCAGTGAATTGTATTAACCGTTCGCCACATACATTCCTACAAGTAGGGAGGTTGAAGTTGCCGTTGCCTGCATGCCTTGTGTTACGGGTCGGTGTAGAAAACGCACTCACAGGTAGTAGAAAATTGGTGTTAATGATAGAATTTATCAACACCGCCGTTTTATAATTTCGCTGAGACGTGAAAGGCAGTATCTGAGTAGATGAAAACAAATCTGAGCTTGGGCAACAAGAGGACGATGCCGTAATAATTCTTAAGGCGCGTTTTTGCAATCGTATGATCGGTGCTATATACGTTAGATAAGTAAAGCCCCATATTTCGCTACAATAACTGAGTTGAGAGTGAAATATAGAGAAGTATAATGATCGTAGCACGTTATATGGAAAGTAACATTTGGCTTTAATGAGCGTGAAGCATGCTAAAGCAAGCTTTTTGGATATGTAATTAACCTCATCTTTCCAATTCAGGTTTTCATCTATTAGAACCCCTAAATATTTAAACGCGGAAACGCGCTCAATGGGCGCGTCGTTAATTTCTAAGTCCAGCTGACTATAATCGAGGTTTTTTCTTCTGGAATGAAATATGATATATTTAGTTTTGGCTACATTTATAGCGAGCTTGTTGCGGGCGAACCATGCGGAAATCTGTGCCAACTCTGCCGTGATTTCTTCTTTTAGCGTGCACAGAGAGTTACCTCGAAAAAGCAATGCAGTGTCATCAGCGTACATTATGGTTTTGCGTGAAAGAGCAGATGGTAGGTCATTTATGTATAGTGAAAACAACATAGGACCTAGCACGGTTCCCTGGGGTATTCCACATGTTATTTTTCTAAATCCTGAAGATATACGGTCAAACACGACGCATTGTTTTCTATCTGCCAGATAACTAGAAAATAACCGAAGTGTCTTCTCGGTGAAGCCATAATAAGATTCTAATTTCTTTAATAAAATGGAATGCGAAACAGTATCGAATGCTTTTTTTATATCCAAGAAAACGCTGACGGCAATTTCGTTATCATGAAGTACTGAGTTGACGAACTGTGCTAGTGTAAAAACAGCTGTGCTCGTTGACCTATTTGTGATGAAACCATGTTGTTCAGGGCAGATTATGTCGTTTGAGCTTAGAAATCGAATGAGACGGGACCTAATTACCCTTTCAAAAAGCGTGTTAACAATGCTGAGCACCGAGATGGGACGGTAACTGCCCGGATTTTCTCGATCCCCGGATTTGTAAATAGGTACGACTCTCGCTATCTTTAGGATATTTGGGTAAGTTCCATTTTGCAGGCAGTTATTCATGATGCGGGAAAGAGGCTCCGAAAGAAGGTGTACATTTACCTTCAGTAGTTTTGTAGTAATCCCATCATGACCAACGGCTTTATTGCATGGGAGTTTTAGGATTTCTGACCTAATTTCCTCAGTGGTTACGCTTGCAAGCTGAAAGTCTTCCTCAAATATTTTGTTTTGGCAAGAATGTAGAGGATCTGCTTGAGATTGAGCAGGAAAGTTGTTACCAACATTGTTAAAAAAATTATTGAAGTTATCAGCGGTATTTGTTGTAGGATTATCCGGAGCAATGCGCTTTTTTTCGCCTATTCCCGTAACTTCACGCACTAGCTTCCATACCTGCTTGATGTCACCGCTCTGTTGGACTATTTTAGCACTGTAATACTGCTTCTTGGCTTTCCTTAACATCCCGACTGATTTGTTTCTAAAGCGTTTAAACTGCTTTTCATAGTATTCATTTGTTTTGTTTTGTTTCCATCTAGTGAAGTATGTATCTTTTTTCTTTATAACATTCAGTATGTCCCGCGTCACCCAAGGACATATTGCTTCCTTGTGTCTTCGGCCTGTGTATTCTTGGGTTGATTGGCTAATTGCCTCCATTATATGGCAAATAAAGTTTTCCCATTCAGTGTGAACATTACTGTGGTACAAGGCTTCAAAATCCGTACGCTCAAGTAATTTGCGCACTACAGCGTACTTTGTCCGCTTAACTCGTTTTGAGTTATGGCATGGAGGTCCTAAATTAGCATTAGGCACAAACAGAAAAGTGGGGCAGTGATCAGCAATAGTAACGTCATACACTCCGGCGAAAACACTCATATCAGTTCCACAAATAATATGATCAATAAGTGAGGAACAGTTATCACTTATTCGTGTAGAGGCATTAATAACGTTCATTAGATTATATGACTGAAGCATCAATACATAGTCAGGGTATTCATCTTTAAGTAGATAGACGTTAAAATCACCACATATAACCAGTGGGCGGTTGTAGGCTATCAAAGGGTCTAAGACAGTTTCCATAGTAGAAATGAATGCTGCTACAGACGAGCTAGGTGGACGATAAACAGCTCCGAGTATAACGCCACATTTCAAATGCACAAACAAGGCTTCACATTCAGGTTGGCTAGTAGAGTGGTTAGGCATGCACTGGTAATCGATGCTTTTTTTAAGGAACAGAGCAACGCCCCCACCTCGCGAACTGCTCTTCCTAGGTAGCGATAATAATGTGTATCCTGGAACATGCGCAGATTCTCCATCTTTCAACCAGGTTTCAGTAAGAGCGATAACGTCGTATACAAATGAATGACGCGACAAATGAGCGCAGAATTGGTCTAAGTTTCTTCGCGCACTTCGAATATTGCAATGAACAACAGACAAGTTTTCGTACTCATGCCAAGCTTGGTCGATACTTGAAAAATCAAACATCGATGTACAACCTCGAGATCAGAACACGATGTACAACCTCGAGATCTCAGCCTCACGAGGTAGCAGTGTCGAAAGCATGCTAACAGCTGCTGCTTTAGATATGTATATCTCATACCCAATTTGCAGGCTTCAAAATAATGCCCAGTCATTATTAAGCAAAAAGTCTAACAGAAGAGAACAGAAACAACATTTTACACTAGACATAAATTTACCTTTTTAATACTCACTCAATAACCTATTATCCTTACGCATTATATGCATACATGTTGAAAAGACAGGGAATGCAAACATGGCCACAGGTAAGTCTGGACACTTCCAATCCCACCTAACAAGGAGAAGGCAGACTAACAGAACATATAAGACAGTTTCCAGAGGCCCATCATTAAACCTATCCTTATATCACGACATAAATGCATGCCAAAATTCGAACCATGCAGTTTCGTAAAAGCACAGGAATTAAGAAATGCATCTAATGGTTGATGCTTGGCATTGCAACATGTGGTAGAGCATCTGCGAGTCAACCATCGACTAACTCAACGAAGAAATAAAATGCTGAGCCGTTACCTCTAATATAGAGCAACAGGCATGCCATATTGATTGATATCTCCACTTGCCTTGTTTCGTTTCTAGCTTGATGTCAACTTTTCCAGTTGGTGTTTGCGGTCCCTTGACTACTTTCTCGAGTCCAAGTTTGCATACCCTGCCTTTTTAACTTGAATATCAACCTACTAAGCAGCCCACCTCTCTTATTTGAAACATGTACACAATCTACAATAACCACTTTGTTCACTTGATGTAACAATGATAATGAGGTTCTGAATGTGAATGTCAATTTAAAAGCAATTAGGCCTCCAGCATTTTTGCCTCCTTCAAAAGTGCAACTTTTGCCCTGAAGATCAAATCCATTCTGTGCAGGGGTTGTTCACATGGTAGGATAGCCGCAAGCAACGTAAGAAAAATTTCAGGGCCATGAAAAGAGCTCTAATAGCAAGGAGCCACACATTATCCGGCCTAGAAAAAATATCTGGTAACCTAGAAATCTGTGGTGCAGGCCATGCACCTCAACAACTGTCCAGCTTTTCTTTCTGAACCAAATTTTAGTAGAGTCAATATTGATATCCACAGATTGCTCTGAAAACAACAGTTATGTTTCCAAAAAGTAAAAGCCAAAAAACCGAAAAAAGATCTACGACTAATAAAATATTGAACACTTATTGATGCAAGTACACACAAAACACCGTTTTAGATGTGCTGGTTGAATAGGTATTAGGTAAACAAAGCATCAAAGGAGTTAACTGCCAGCTATGTAGCTGCAAAAGGGGAGAAAGGAGGTGGCTCTAGTGCCATGAAAAACCCATAAAACTACTATCAACAGGAAAAGATTGGTAGATGTTGAATCCACAACAAACGTGAATATCTGCTATGTCGGTACTTAGCGCTTGTAAGTAGACTGCTGACTGCATAGGTCCGAATACAAAGCGCAGTATGGAATATTTCTTTCAAAATTACGTTCTCAGACAAAGTGAGAATTTACCTTCATCGATTATTTCGTGTCCAGCAAATTTTGCTGCTGACGGTACATATTGAACATACAGAATGTTTCGTATATTGATAGAAGATATTGACAGAAGCTGAAGACTATTTCATAGAAGAGCATTGCAAAATATAAATCAACAGAGCTATGCAGTGTATAAATTTGCCATTCATAATTGACATGTAAAAAGCTACTAAACAACCCCACCGTCTGATATTTTTGATAACTGAAAAATTGTAAAATATGAGCACGTTGCCACAAATGTTGTGTTGACATGACGAAATGATGAAGTCACAGCCAATAAAACACACAGTCTAATTGTTTTCAGGTTCTCACTCCGCTTCTCTATTGTTCTCATCGTGAAGAGGGGTACGCATACGTTACCATCATAACTACAGTCACATGAAAACAAAGCATAACATTAGTGATTGTGCAATTTGCATGCAGCCATCAACTAAGCAAGGCCTCGTCGATGTGCCGCTGCGCTAGATCAGCATGGTGAAGAAGTACTGCGCAAAGAATATGTGAGATAAACAAATATGCAGCACGCCTCAGAACAACACAATCTACACGCCGTAATTTTAGGGCCAAAGCCTATTGCAGAGAGAGCCAACCGACAGTACGTGCAAAATAACATCACTTCACTAGCGAAGAGTGTACACTGATAAAGCAACGAAGGGGTCACAATAATTGTGTTTCGAAATGAAGTTTCTGTGATACTCACACAATGCGACTGCTGCAGTACTCTGTATGAATTAGCAAGACGGTCAGCAAGGTGATAAAAAAAGAGAGAGCCAAAGCTGCCTAATGGCACTTTGAGAGAATGTAAAACACATTGTGCAGTAAATTACTTTTGCAGATATATTCCTATAAGCTATAAGCTGACAATTAACATGCTCACTCTGTGTAATATAGGAATGTCTCACACCTTTGCAAGAACTTTACTGTGGTGGCTGCACTGTCTGTGTAGGTCAGACGCAGCCGGGTCGTGGCTCTCAGGCACCTGATCCGTTCGTTGGAAAAAACTTGTGGCTCACATTCTTGTAACACTGCTTTTGGGAGGTGCACCCTGCGATAACAAAAGTAGCACAACACAATTATGCTCTGTAAACACTCATATGAAATCCACATTCTTGCCTTTTCAAAAAAACAACTCAGCTATAGACTGAACCACAGCAATACTCTCTTCTATTATAATGGAGTACTTTATTGCTTTCCCTGGCCTGGTTTATTGTTTTGGCCCATGAGACAATCCAGCAGAAGTTAAGATTTAGTTGGGAAAGAAGCAGATGAAAAGCATGAATGTAATATACAATATAAAAATAATGGAATCACTTGCATGATATAGGATATATATTTCTTCTAATGTCCCACCACCAAGAAATGAGTGAGGAAGCTGTGACATTAAGGTGCCACAAAATAGTCGAGTTTTTTGAAAATGCAATATAGAGGTAATTCTGCTATGGAAATGTGCTGTTACTACTGACTCTGTAGCTGCAAGTGCCTGCTCAATCTACTCGAGTGCACTTTGCAAACCTGTGTATTAATATTGACAGACAGAGAAAACCTAGTTCTCACTTTTCTGCCCCCATCACAGCATTAGGTTGCTTGACATAAGGGTTCCTGGTATGCAGAATGCAGATGCATGAACTTTCTGGCTATGCTGTACCACAGTGAACGTGATCGACATCTGCCCAAATTACTTGAGTAGCTCAAAAATGCTCCATTGTGCAATTAGCTGCAACAATGCAATATTGCTAGCTACCAGTCGCTTCACCGTACACCCACAACAAATTTTGGCTTCAGCAAGATTTCACAGTGTATATAAGCTTCTGCGCACAGTATTCAGTGCTACCAGCTGGATTCTCTATTTTATATCTTGATGCATAGAACGTACAGACAGTAGCCAATAATTCCACCAAATAGAAGAGTTCATTTCAGGTATTCTATGAAATGCATAGACAAGAATTAGGCACATTACTCAAGCCAGTTGTTTAGCATGAGAGGTGAAAGTGTGCTTGCAAACGTACACAGGAAATTTAGAAATTGACCTCGCAAAACGAGTAAAGCTAGGTTTATGCTTGGCAGAAATAAATTGCATACAGTAAACACAGTCCCGGATACTGCAGTGATAAAGTTGTATATTTCAAACTGGGTCACAATTTTTCACACTATTTATGCATTTACAAAAAGTATAACAATACTTGTAGCAAGAAACAATAAAGTTTTATGGTTTCTGCGAAATTCTACTTGCCAGTACACCATTCTACAGAAAGGCAACTCTTTGGAAAACCAAGACACGTTCCCAGACGAAATGCACTCGCCATGGTGACAAACAGGTGGAGTACTCTTCTACAGCATGATTTATTGGAACTAAAAACTATGATAACAATATTTACTTATTATTGCTAGCAAAAGACTTTCTACTGTTGTTTTTGTGAAGCAATTTTATCTCAGTGGGAAGTCACAAGAATAAGGGCTACATATTAATAGGTGCAAAAACACAGTGACTGGTTGTGCAGCAATTTCCAACCATGCTCATTTATGGAAACCATTGCACTTCTTCGTCAAATAAAGGTTGCACATTATTAACGCTTTGGCATGAATAATGTTAAGTTGGTAGGTAGCATACATCCTGATGTTACTCTGTATACTCTCACTCATTTTGCAATATTTTCACTTTGACATGACTAGCTCAAAAAATTCTCTTCTTCAATAAATAGAACTTTGTAACTTACCTTCCAGTTAGCCGCAGATGCTGAATAAGCACCTCTTAAGGGATGCTTGGCTCACCGGGTGCTCAGTACTGCACACTTCGCCAGGGCACTTTTGTTTGCTACCTGCAGTACACAGCAAAAAACTTAGGAGTGCAAACAAAAATAAAGCAAGTATGGCAGCAGCAATTCATCCTTTGGATATAGAGAGGGGTAGGGGTAGGGCAGCATTGTTCTTCGTAAGCTACACACACATGCATTAACTGTTTTATTTTGGCGCATAAACAGTAAAAAAGAGTGAAAATGGTTAGAGAAGACAAGCGGCCGCATGTTTCAAATCCTCCAAAGTAGCAGAAACACTCACTTGGGCTTTTACAGTTTATATTCTGTGTCATCTATAAAACGTATGCAATGTGCTGTATTTCACTAACACTTGCACACTATTAAGTCAATGTGAAAGTCGTGCACTCGCTTCGCTGTCCAGCTAGTGCTTTCGAAATTTCCTGAAGTTGCTCAGCCAGCAAAGTGGTCTGGCCAAATTTAAGTATACCCATTCTAACAAGCTTTGCTGGCGTCAACTACAACTGACAGCACCAAATGAAGTCATTGATTAGTGGCATGCGGCTATTGCTAAGTACCTAAGCGTTTGAATAAAAATGCAAGTATATTTCAATTTCATGTTTGATTTCTATTGTTAATTCTTCCGTTTGTCACATTTTCTATGATGCAGGGTATCGAGATAAAGGCAAAATATAATAAAATACAGTATTACAATATGTTTACCAGCAACAGTCATACTACATTATACCAAGTAGTGCTAACGATATCACAGCAATGCCAACGGCATATCTCAGAGACCTCCGAACCCCTTCCTTCACAAACTACGTGAGCTGTTTCTCTTCGAAAAACTTGCGGGTGCAAGGTGCAGACATTGACGGAAGTAGATATAGCCCTGGCAACGGGAACTATGCCGCTCGGAGTTGATGTACCAGCACTCTTGCCAAACCGTTACAGCGAAGGCAGCAGCTTTGTCCCTTTTCGCCCTATGAGGTCGGGAAGTGCCCGTGATAACGCGCTGTCCATCCCTTGGGGTTGCTTCAATGAGGCGATCTCTCCCGTATGGTGTTTCCGTTTTGTTCTTTTTTATTACATTTTTTTTCTGATGGCCAAATAGCGAGAGCTGCGATGCGCCACAGCATAGGTCACTGGCGTCCAACTGAGTAGAGAAAATCCCTAACGTACACTGCGAAAATAGCGACAGCCAAAAGGACAAAAAGCTGGACGTAACTTAAGTAACTACTACCGGCACAAGACATTGCAAACGGTAAAGTAAACGCCGCTGGCAGAATATGCCACGCTAATATTCATAAGTGCATTACTGCGATCAGATAAAGCCCAGCTGTCACACCCCTGCTGATCAAAGTGACTTGTTTATCTACACGGAACACGCCAACTGAACTTCGGTCGTGTCGCCTGATAACAAAACTGCAACCAAAAGGATGGGATGTGCAGTTTTGTCGGCCACTCACCCGGGACGTAGTGGAATTTTCATAAACAGTTCCTGCGTTGTGCTGTGGGCACTGTTTATGAAATTCCCCTGAGCTGTGGCAAGGTCTATATAGGCCAGACAGGGCGCTGTACAAATGACCGTCTAAGAGAGCATGCCTTATCAATTAGGAAAGGAACAGGGTCTCATTTGTCCTTTAACTGTGCTTCGTGTGGCTGCATACCGCCGTTAGATCGCACGCGAGTACTTCGGAGAAGCCGGGATGCACTGGCGCGGGAGTTACTCGAAGCTTTTCACATAATGAAGAAAGATGACTCGTGCGTCAGCGTGCCTTCAGTTGGGTTACATAACAGTGAATTCCAACTGTTTGATCTAGATATACTTTAGTTGGGTGCTACGCAGTGTCTGTCAGTCGTTTTTCCTAGGTTTTCCTCGCATTTTTTTTTGCGCAGGCTTGGGAGTGTTTGGTTTTTTTGACGTCTTTACATTAGGCATATCTGTTTGTTGCTGGTTCCCAGATATCAAGTTTGCAATTATCGGTTATTACATCATAAAAATGTTCATGCCTGCACGTGCGGTGAATGAAATGATCTGCGCATGTCCTACAAGAGCCCATATATTGTGAATTCTTCGTGAAAATAAACTTAGTTGTGAGTTGGCGCTCTTTCTGTCTCATCTTTTTTTCTCTTGGTCAACCTTGCGCCACCTATTTCAGCCTAGTGTGAAGCTTAGTTTCGGAAGAGCAGGGAAAGTGGGAAGGAGACTAGATGAGCAACTACAGGAACATTTTCATTCAGAAAGGCATATAGAAATAGCTACTAAACAAAATGAGAGAGTAATCATTGAGGATAATAAAACAGCGTGAACATACACGAATTTATTTAGACTTTTTGAGCTAGAGCTTGCTAAGGCACATGACAAGTCACCCCGGAAACGAAGACCCAAACCAAAGAGTTGGTGGGATCAGGAAGTTAAAAGAGCCATTTTTTAAAAGTGTCACTCCATCTTTCAATACGAAATTTAGTATATATTATAAGTAATGGTGACTGCGCAAGGTGTTTTAAGGTAGTCAATATTGGTGCAATTTTTTGGCCACATACACCAACAAGAACTGAGCTAGAAGGGTTTATGTTTTCAGTTTTTCATTACATTACTGCTCTAACAATGATTATCTGAGAAATACTTATTACTTCATAAAAGGTATATATTGGAAAAAAAAATACCTTTGCACCCCTCAAGTCGCAAAACTTTACGAGAAAAAAATCACAAACTTTCCAAAATCGTCAACTTTGTCCACATTGAAGCCAATTCACCACGTGGTGGTTTAAATAAAGATAACATTTATATCCATCTGGAAAGCAAGTAAGTTTCCAGTTGGCGGCTATCTTCCCACTTTTTCCCCGTGGCCCCGGCATTCCTCAAGACAAAAAGGGCGTTTCGTCTCTGCCTGAGTGTAAATAAACGACATGTCTAGCATACGGGTGATGTTATCGCATGCGCTCTTCGTGCGACTGAGATGGGTAGGCTTGCTTCCCCTTTGCTTCATCCGCGTTCGTAGTGCTCGCTCGCGTTCATTTACCTGCGGCTAGAATAGACGACTTTTGGGGGGCTGTTATCGATTTGGACATGATTTTATGCTTGAAGGCGATGCCGATATCGAAAATACGTCAATAGTATTCGTATCACAGTAAAAAGTTTAAAGACGAACTATGAAAAAACGAATGTTAGTTACACGCACCCAGGCTCTCTGTCAACACATCGTGCCCCCCCAAAAAGTGGCCTGGTAGGGGCATTTCGGCCAGAAAATAACTAATCAAAGCAGCCAACTTCTACACTTTTCTATAACGTTCACTGAATAAGGACATTGTTCCCGGGCCTACAATAACAGCACTAAGTCCTTTAGCATCTACGGCCATTTTCTACTTCTTCCCATGAACGGAGAGGCACCCGTGAGCTTTTCGTCGATCTTCGCCGTGCCTCTGACGGACAGTTTTTACAGTGCAATACTAGTTGTAGAGGCTAATTTGCGCGTGTTTTGTGGCTGTGCGTGCGGCTTCTGTGCGCTTGTGTTATTTTCGTGCAGTTTTTGTGGTTATGTATTACCAACTCACCCAGAAAACAGTCCTCTACAGATATATTACTTAGTGTATCAGTAGTCTTGCGTGTATTCTGCACTTGTGCGGGTGGATTATGTGTTGTTCTGTCTTTTTAAAGCAGTTTGTGTAGTTACGAATTACAAAAATGCCTAGCGTTCAGTCTACTTCTGTTACATTACTAGTTCTAAGGGCTATATTGCGATTATTCTGCGCTTGTGCCTGTGACGTCTGTGTTCTTGTCTTTTATTACTTTGCGCAGTTTTTTTATGCATTACTAACTCGCCCAGCGATCAGTCCTCTTAAGTTATAATCCTAAAAGTATGGGGTCTTTTGAAATTGTTCTGCCTTACTCGACGGTTTTTTCTGTTCTTGGGTCTTTTTAGCATTTGGTGTAAGTATGAATCACCAACTTGCTCAGCGTTCATACCTCTTCAGTTAAAAAAAAAAAAAGCTGTTTGGAATGTTTTGCGTATATTCTGCGCTTGTGCGTGTGCCTTCCATGTTTTTGTGTTTTAGCCCAGTTTGTGTATTTATATATATACAACTTGCCCAGCACACAGTATTCTTCAGTTGTATTACTAGCTGTATGCGCTATCTTTGGCGTGTGGCTTCGGCATTGCTGCCTTCTTTTCTCACAGTTTTTTTTTTTTGCATAACCAGCTGGCCCAGCGCTCATTCCTCATCAGTTATAATTCCATAACACCCGTTGTATTGGGTCTTTTGAATGTGTTCTTTGCTTTTCACAAGGCCTTTCATGTTCTTCCGTCTTTCTAGCACAGTTTCTGTAGCTATGAAATACCAAGTTTCCCAGCGTCAGTCATCCTCAGTTATGTTACAAGCTGTATGGGGTCTTTTGAATGTGTTCTGCGCTTGTGCGACGGTGTTCTGTGTTCTTTTTTTAGCCCACATTGTGTAGTCATGAATTACAAAGTTGCCCGGTGTTGAGTACTCTTAGGTTGTATTACTATCTGTTAGGTCTACTTTGCGCGTGTTCTGCGCTTGAACGAGAATATGCTGTGTTCTTGTATCTTTTTCGCGCAGTTTTTGTGGTTATGCATTACAAGCTCGCCCAGTGCTCAGTCCTCTTCAGTTATATCACAAGTTGCATGGACTCTTTTTCCCAGGTTCTGTGCTTTTGTGAGGGCATTTTCTGTTCTTGTCTCTTTTTAGCACAGTATTTGTAATCATGAATTATTGACTTGCCCAGTGTTCAGTCTTCTTCAGTTATAATACAAGATATATGGGGTCTTCTGAATGTGTTCTGCGCTTTTGCGAGAGCCTTTTCTGATGTTCTCTTCTTAGCGCAGTTTGTGTAGTTGTGAATTACCAACTTGCCCAGCGTTCAGTCCTGTTCAGTCATGTTACTAACTGTACGGGCTATTTAGCGCGTGTTCTGTGCTTGTACATGTGGCTTCTGTGTTCTTCTCTTTTTTTTTCGCGCAGTTTTTGTAGTCATGCATTATCAACTCGCCCAGTGGTCAGTCCTCTTAAGTTATATTCCTAGTTGTATGGGGCCCTTTGAATGTGATTTGCACTTGGGCGAGGGATTGCTGTGTTTTGTGTCTTTTTAGTGCACTTTTTGTAGTTATAAACTACCAACTTGCCAAGCGTGCAGTCCTCTTCAGTTACATCACTAAATGTAACGGCTATGTTGCGTTTGTTCTGCGCTTCTGCGTGTGTCTTCTGTGTTATAGTTTAATTTTAGTGCAGTTTTTTTAATTATGTAATACAAACTCGCCCAGATCTCAGTCCTTTTCAGTTATATAACAAGCTGTATGAACTATTTTGCATGTGTCCTGCGCTTGTGCGTGTGACTTCTGTGTTCTTGTGCTTTTTGTGCAGTTTGTGTAGTTCTGAATCACCAACTTGCCTAGCGTTCAGTCCTCTTCAGCTATATTACTAGTTGTAAGGACTATATCGTTGCTTGTTCTACGCTTGTGCGGGTGGCTTCTGTGTTCTTGTCTTTTTTTTTGCTCAGTGTTTGTAGTTATGCATTACCAACTCGCAGCGCCGAGCCCCCTTAAGTTATATATCTCGTTGTATGGGGTCTTTTGAATGTGTTCTGCGGTTCTTTGAGGGCTTTCTGTGTTCTTGTGTCTATTTAGTGCTTTTTGTGTAGTTATAAATTACCCACTTGCCAAGCGTTAAGTCATCTTCTGTTAATTTACTATTTGTAAGGGCTATTTTGTGCGCGTTCTACGCTTGTGCACCATGGCTTTTGCGTTCTTCTTTTTTTGAGCAATTTTTGTAGTTATGTATCACCAACTTGCCCTGCGTTGAGTCCTGTCGAGTTACATTCCAAGTTGTATGGTGCCTTTTGAATGTGTTCTGTGCTTGTGCGAGAGCGTTCTGTGTTTCGTCTTTTTAGCGCAGTTTGTGTAGTTATGAATTACCAACTTGCCCAGTAATCAGCCCTGTTAAGTTATAATATTAGTTGTAAGAGCTATTTTGCACATGTTCTACGCTTGTGTGTGTGGCTTCTGAGATTCTGTCTCATTTTCATGCAGTTTTCGCAGTTATGTACTACCTACTCGCCCAGCGCTCTGTCCTCATAAGTTATATTACTAGTTATTAGGGCTCATTTGATGGTGTTCTGCGCTATTGCGAGGACCTTTTCTGTTCTTGTGCATTTTTAGCACAGTATTTGTAGTTATGAATTACCAGCTTGCCCAGCGTTCAGTCTTCCTCAGTTGTATTACCAGTTGTATGGGGTCTTTTGAATGTGTTCTGCGCTTGTGGGTACGCCTTTTGTCGTCTTGTGTTTTTAACACTGTGTATGTAGTTAAACAAAGACCATCTTGCCCAGCGTTCAAAACTCTCAAGTTATATTACTAGTTGTAAGGGGTCTTTCGAATGTGTTCTGGGCTTGCACGAGGGCCTTCTGTGTTCTTGTGTCTGTTTAGCGCAGCTTGTGTAGTTGTGTATTACCAGCTTTCCCAGCGTTCACTACTCTTCATTTCTGTTAATAGTTGTAAGGCCTATTTGGCGCATATTCTGCGCTTGTGCGTGTGGCTTTTGTGTGCTTGTCTGATTTTCGTCCAATTTTTTTGTTTATGTAGTACCAACTGACGCAGCGGCCAGACCTGTTAAGATGTATTGCATAGTTTGTCGGCAGTCTTGCGCGTATTTTGCGCTTGTGTGAGTGGCTTCCGTGTTCTTGAGTCTTTTTAGCGCAATTTGTGTAGCTATGAATTAGCAGAATGCCCAGCGTTCAGTCTTGTTCATATATATTACTAGTGGTAAGGCCTATTCTGCACGTGGACAGCGCCTGTGTGTGTACCATCTGTGATCTTGCTTTTGTTATCGTGTAGTTTTTTTTTCATGTAGTTTTAAGAGGACTCACCCAGCGATCAGTCCTCTTAAGTTATATTTCTAGTTTTATGGGGTGCTTTGAATGTGTCTGGCGTTTGTGCGAGGGCCTTCTGTGTTCTCGTGCCTTTTTAGCGCAGTTTATGTAGTTATCAATTACCAAATGCACGGCGTTCAGTTTTCTTCAGTCATATTACTAGTTTATGGGATATTTCACGCATGTTCTGCGTGTGTGCGTGTGGCTTCAGTATTCGTTTGTCTTCTTAGCACTGCTTATTTACTATGTAATACAAACACCTCCAGAGCTGAGTCCTCTTAGGGTATATTACTAGTTCTTTGGGCTTTTTTCATGTGTTCTGCACTTGTGGGTGTGCCTTTTGTATTCTTCCCTCATTTTCAAGAGCTTTTTGTAGCTACACCTAAAGGCATAATTACCCAAAAAACGAGTAACGGAGCCGAGTAGACGCGCGCGATGAACAGATAGACTGTTGAGGAGCAACCACAGAGGAAAGCTTGCCGCGTGCAAACCACTTAGTCTCCAAACACGCTCCAAAGGAATGAACCACTCGGGAATCGCAGGCAGCAAGCAAATCGTTGCCAATGTCACAAGCCGTCCTCCTCCTCTCCTGGCTCAGTCTTTCGCCGTATTTTGCTGGTGACGGTTCACGTTGCGCTGCACTGAGAGGGCTCCACCATTGCCGCCTGGACAGGCCACGGATACTCTCAAGTACAAGTGATCACCTGTAGGGGGGAAAAATCAACCACGGCGTGTTTTTTCGTCAAACACCCGAAGTGGATCTACAATGTAACCTCTCTCGCCACTCGCGCTATTGCACTTTCTTCTAGGGGCGCCCTCGTCGGACCAAGTTTAAATTTTGTAATGATCAAATACTAAATATTTGCGTATTGCTACACATAAAAAACAACTTGTTCTTCTAGCAAGTAATTTCCTAAACATAGGCTACGTCATCAGGTTTTTGTAGTAGTTTTTGCTCCAGTTGACTCGAGGTCAGCAGCAGCCTATTGACATCATTATCCTCAATTCAAAGTTTGCGGCGACCAGCGGTTGTGACGGCAGATAACGGCTCGCGGTACGTTCTGATGTGTTTCGGACTGTTTCGTTTCGCTGTAAATATTTCGAGCCTCTGCCGACCGACACACTCTTTCTCGTTCTGTTTATTTTGATTCGTTGAAATGCTTTTGCGAAGAAAAATCAAGTGACTTCCGGAAAACGAAGCGACCGTTGAAGCTTTCATCGGATGAACACCCGTTGAGAGTCCGGGCCGATGAGTAGAAACCACTTCAGTTTTTTAAGGAAGGCTGCTTGCGGGGCTAGTTGGTTTATTTCAACATATGTAGTTTTTTTGCCAATGACTGCATGGGCATCACACGGTGGCAGCGCATCGCAATATTAAATTTGAAAATTGATTATCGTCTCAATCTGTTACCAGCAAAAACGCGTTAGTTGCGGCGTGGCTTCACGTGAAAACGAGTCGCTCACTCAATAGTTAATTCTGACATTCTATCGCCAGATAACACAAACCAGATGGTTGCGATGAAAGAAGGCAAGTACATCGCCGTCGTCTTGCGTGTGCATTCGTAGCGAGCCCATATATTAGTGCAAAAAACCTACGAGTCTATAGTTTAGCGCAGTCGCATTTGAGAAACATCACAGAACTATGGGTGTGGTTTCGCTATAGTGTGACAAAAAAAGCGGCACATAAATCAGAAATACTTTTTTCTTCCACAACCTCCTGGCCTACCGGACATGGACGCAGCTGTGTGCAATGGGCAAGGAACCTGCTACAGGACATGCCTTGTGAAGAAGCAGCCCTGAGTGATACACGTGTTATGAGGTACCATTGCATATATGTATAAAACACTGCTGTTAACTAGTTAACTGAATTTATTTGTTTACTTTGGAAAATTTTATTAATTGATTTCTCGTGATGTTACTTGTTTTTCCAGACTGCCATGCAACGACAGGATGACTACCCCCAATGTCCACTCTGCAAGCGCGATGAAACTTCTGAATGTCCACTACAACAGGTCATCTCGAACCTCACAGATGTAATGCTGTATTTGGGAATGTTTTACCGCACATATTGTGGAGGGAAGCTTTAGATTGGCCACAAACATTGGCTGTCTACCGTGGCATAGAATCTACACTTCAATAATGTTGAAACTGTAACACTATAATGTGTAGCACTGCTGAGCTCAACAACACACTGCTTGATCCCAACCACAGTGGCCATATTTCGATGGGGGTGAAACGCTAAGACACTAGTGTGCTTAAGGGTGTGTTTGACTCACCTGCACAATATGATTCATTTTACAAAGTGCATCACCTCACCACTCGTTTCAGTGGCGCAGCAAGGGCATCTTCTAAATCGTGCCATTGATTTCAAAAATGCGCAGGAGAGGTACAGTACCAAAACGAGCTCAGGACTTTCATGTACGTTCTGCTCTGACAGCGTTAGTTTGGTGCAGCCACACGCACAGCTTAACAAACAACACAGCATAAGACGTAGGTACTGTACCCACCTCTACTAATGCGGCTTGTTTTGCCAAGATTTTGCTCCTCATTAATTTAGGTAAACAAAAATAAGGCTTCCACCTTGATGCCACTTTGTCAGTCACTTGTGATGGTAAACCGCTGAACTCGTGCTACACAAGTTCTTAACTTCTCATGCACAGCTGTGAACCGAATTCGATTGGTGAAGGTGAACTAAACTGACCCTTAAAAGATGGAAGCTTGAAAATATGAAAAATCTGTTAACATAAGGTGTCCGAGCAAACGTTTCGGCAAGCAGTCTTGTCTCCTGTGAGGCTACAATGTCATTTGTTTGAACCCCTGGAAGCCAGAATCAATCTAAATTTGCCAACTACTGCACGACTCACGATCACTCCATAGTTGGCATGTGAATTGTCAGAAATTATCAAGTGCAAAATGAACACCCCCACAGTGAGGATATTAACAGGTTTTCTGACATTTAGTTGTGCCTTGTGACAGTTTATGGCTAACACCCAGAACTGTTTTGTCCTAATTACTGTGTTTAGCTCATACAAGTTTATAAAAAGATGCGCCAAAACTCATAAGGCTGCTCTCAATTGCTTTGGTTTTGCACATATCTTCAATAGGCTCCTAAAATAATAAATCATAAAGGTAATGTGCACTTGCGGCACAGCTTCCTCAAAGACGTGAATGCTGTCGTGAAGAGCAAGATTGTGTTCATTGCATGTGGTACTGTTTTTTTTTCATTAGCAGAGAAACATCCCAGGTTTATTTGAGCACATCTGTTTCTGTTTAAATTAAGTTTTCGTAATTATAGTGTCTACCACTGAGAAGCTAAATTCTGTGCACTACGGTCATGAAAAAAAATTTAGGAAATCGCACAGGTAGTTGAAACGTACATGATCTTGACTTGTATACAGCCAAGCTGCAAGATAGTACGTATTTCAAGTACTAACGTCTAAAAGTAGCAGGGATAAAACAACTTCAGCCTTCAAGCACAAGTATACTGAAATAGTAAACACAATAACAAGTGTGAAATAAATGTGACCTTTATTGATCCTGTATTCGGAGAGATTCACATCATGTACCATCAATTGATTTCAGGAGTGCTTGCTTCCAACAGAGTGCTCAACTTCTATCGATATATCGATGCAAAACAGAAATTGTGCTCAGTGCTGAGCAGATTGTGTACTGTAAGAGCACCAAAAAAGATGCACAAACAACAAAATAGTACAATGCATGCCAAAAGATTACTTTATTTGAATTAGACCTTTTAGATCGGTAGCACACACCTCATAAGTGTTCCTTTAGCAAACATGTTCGCTGCACACTCATCAGACCGGTCATTACCGGCGACGAGAAATTCTAGCTGTGTAACTGTGTAACTTAACTCTAACAATTATAGTAGCAAGCCTGAAATATTTTATAGGTCCATAATATAAATAAATATTACCTATGATATGGACTCACGGCTGAGAATTAAAACTAGTGCTTACCCAGTCGACACGACGCGACACTGCACAATTGCCAAGTACTCATTGCAGAGTGAAAAAAAATGCAGAACTTTACGCATCTGCAATCGCTTATTTAACAAATTAGTGAAACCACATTGCTCTCACTGCGCAAGCTATCTATCGGCAATGTGCAAGTTTCCTTCCCGATTCCACATCATGCATTCACTTCACTTCAAGATCAACACTACTGGGCAAGCGCCCCATCTGACAGCAGAACCGGACCCTTGTCCTGAAGCCATGCTATTAAACTCGAACGCTGCAACACAATGAGAGCGACGTTCATTCAGCGATATCCATGTTCAATTATATGCATACGCTTGTTAGCGTTCAAGAGTCTTTACACATGGGTTGAAAGCTTTCCATATGTATGATTGACTTGTGTTGTTCGAAATCGACCATATACATTGATTGTACCCACTTGGACACTCGCAATAAACGACGCAAACCTTACTTGATTGACGTTGTTTTCGCCAGTCGAGGCCAGCTAGGTCTCCTGGCGATAATTATAGACGCAAAGCGCGATTTAGCTACGAAAAAAAAATCAGAGGAAGCGAGCACCGCGAACCAGTCGCAGCCCCCCCCCTACCTGCTGCAAAAAAAAAATGCGTCTGTTTATTGATGATCATAGTGCTACCAGCGCCATCTCACCTCGTGGAATGGTAGTTCAGTACGCCACCGCTACGTATTTGCATGTTATTTTGATACGGCAGCCCAAAGGCACAGTTTCCGTTCTTTAAACTGGTAGGTGTTCTGAGGCCTAGATTCGACGATCTAGGAATTACGACGTGGTGCTTTGTGTGTACGCTTGGATGAGCGTACGCTGTTGCTTTTACGTTTCGCAGCACCCATGAAGAACCAAACGGGGCCTCAATCAGGCTGGGTCGTCGCTTTGTTCCTTCAGACCTTTTCGAGTTCCTGTTCAGCTGTCTTCGGCGTCTGGGTGCACCCTGCCGGGGTGTGGGCATTACGGGTGGTGCTGACTTGAGCTTAGCAGACTTATGTCTGCCGCGTCTCCCGGCCAGACAAACTCTGCCTGGTCGGCATCCCTCACTAAGGATAATTTAACCATCAATCTTTTCTTGCGCAGTGGTCTCAGCAGCATTCCGATGGCTCTGGTCCCAACAAATAGGGCTTTTATTCACATGAAAAACCCCAAAAGCCTCCAGAAGGAGCTACGGAAGATGACCAAACACTTCCAACTCATCTTCGAGGTGCGACAGTTTGGTCGTGGAGGTATTCTGTGCTGTTCCCCAGATCAGGCCTGCGTATCAGATTTGCTAAAATGCACATCATTTGCCTCTCTCCCGGTGAGCCCTTTTGTTCCTCCTCACTTGGCCTCTGTGAAAGGTGGTAGACTCTAGCCTGTCTCCGTCCGAAATTCTAGAGATGTTTTCTGCTGCAGGTGCAGTGACAGTTTTTTGCTGTTCACGTAGCGCTGACAAAAATAAGATCCCGACGGAGTCAGTGATAGTTACCTTTGCTGAAACTACCAGACCAACAGAGATCAGAGCGTGGCAACTAATATATCGGGTCGAAGCGCTATCTCCTCGTACACTGCAGGGCTATAGATGCTGGCGTTTTCGGCATAGCATAAAGAGTTGCCAATGAGTAGAGCGGTGTCCAATGTGTGCAGGACAACACAACTCTTAAGAATGCACAGTTCAAGAAAGGTCTTGCTGTTTCTGCGGTGGCCCTCAACCATCTGCTGATGGCACATGCCCTGCGAGAGCTCAGGAGATTCAAATTATACACATATTTGAGCAAAAACGTTGTTCAAGACGCGAAGCTCGAATCGCCATCGCAGAGCGCTCTTGTGGGTCGCAGTTGCTGCGATCCGTAATAACCACGTCATGGACTCATCACTCTCGGACATGATAGCCTCGGCCATTGTACAAACAATGACAGAGCATTGGAGAACCTTTTTGTGACGCTGACGGAGTCATTTTCTCAAATAGTAAATGCACAAATCGCTCAGGTCCTCATCAATATTAATCAATCACATGTATCCTCTATGCTTTCTTCAGCTAAACAGGTGAATGCAGGGTATGTAGGAACGGGGCCTTCTAAACCCAACGGCCCGATAACAACACCTGTTGATGAGTTATATTCATCAAGAGCTGGCCCGTCGAACTGCAGCCGTAAAGTAATCCCCATTAAACATCAGGATTGGAGCTGTCATTCACGTGCACAGGACTCACAAATGAAATTCGACGCAAGAAAATGAAACGGCGGTCCTCGCCATAAACAAATGGACCTCCTCTGAGTCCTAAAAGGAAAAGTAAAGAATATCAGAAAGAAAAAGCAACAAAAGAGGATTTTTTGAAAGATGGCTTATTGCAGAAGGCAGTGAATGCTCCCGGCATATCCTCAAAATAGCTGGATTAAAAATCTTGCGGTGGCATTGCCGGTCAATTTTTTCTGCAACTACTGTTTTATTTTGCCTTTGTAATCAGCATTCCCTAGATGGTATAGTGTTGCAAGAAACTTGGCTTTCTAAAGAAAAAAAAACCATTCATCTTGAAAATTACCGAACATTTCACTTAGACCGCCCCTCTCGAGGAGGTGGTTTAGCAAGATTTATCTCTTCAGAATTTGCAAATAGGGTAAAAGTTACAGGTCAAAGAATTAGTTTAGAAAGTGGAATTTTAACAGTAGATATTGCTCTTCCGGGACACATTCCCTTTTCGTTAGTAAACGCTATTTGCCGTCAGGTGTTCAAGAATCTACTGTTTAGATACCGTAACTTCGTCTTGCAGAAAAGACATATTAATGGTAGTAGGGTTCAATCCTCATCACACTTCGTGGGGATTCAAAACAGATATGAGTGGAAAGTGCTTGTGGTATATGGTTGCTAAAAATAATTTAACATGCATTAACCAGTGAACCCCCACGTTTGTATGAAATCAGTCTCATACTGCTTGCTGTCACGGGGTCGTGACGTGCCAGAAGACAAAAGACTTCTTGTTGGGATTTAACTGTTTATTTTGGCGAACCTGTGCCCGGTAAACGGAAAGTTCAATTAGAGCAGCAGTCTCGCACAGATAGCAGTCTCGGACTGATAGCGGCGAACGGAGCGTCGGCCTTCGATCAAACACTGACAAACGGCGAAGCGCGTCGGCATTTATACTCTTGCCGTCGAATGTTCTAGCGTTCTCGCTGGCTGTGGCGTAGGTTCTAGAACAATCTGGACCGTTCGCACAGTGGGCGTGATCTTATCGAAAAGATCTACTACAGTCCGGAACCTTCTCGAAAACTACAGGCGCGGTTTGCGCTGAGAATCGTGTGGTGTTTTGGAACGATAACAAAAGCTTGGGAAATGGAACGTGGCATTGCCCCCCTCTGAAAAAAAAGGCATCGTCCCGATGCTTTAACTAAAGATGATTGTACAATAATAATGCAAGAAAGTACAATGAATAAATTACGATACAACAATAATACAAAAAAACATTGTTTCAGTTTGTTAACGCGCATGAAACGGCTTGAGGCGCGCGACATGGACGACTTAAGGTCGCGATCGGCGTCGTTGAGAGTTCGTAATGCCGTCGGGGACAACCTCGTAAACAAGTGGGCCGAGATGTCGAACCACCCTGTACGGTCCGAAGTACCATCGCAGAAGCTTTTCGCTTAGTCCACGTCGGCGTATCGGCGTCCACACCCAAACACGTTCACCGGGCTGGTATTCCACGAAGCGTCGTCGAAGGTTGTAACGGTGGCTGTCGGTTGTCTGTTGATTCTTGATACGGAGACGCGCAAGTTGTCGGGCTTCTTCGGCGCGTTGAAGGTACTCGCTCACATCGAGGTTTTCTTCGTCGGTGACGTTGGGTAACATGGCATCGAGCGTCATTGCCGGGCTCCTTCCGTAGACCAATTTGTATGGAGATATCTGCGTCGTCTCCTGCACCGCCGTGTTGTATGCAAAGGTCACATACGGAAGAATGGCGTCCCACGTCTTGTGTTCGACATCGACGTACATTGACAGCATGTTGGCGATCGTCTTGTTAAGCCGCTCGGTGAGGCCGTTGGTCTTTGGGTGGTACGCTGTCGTCCGGCGGTGGTTTGTTTGGCTGTATGCCAAGATCACTTGAGTTAAGTCGGCAGTGAATGCCGTTCCTCTGTCGGTGATAAGGACCTCCGGGGCGCCGGGACGTAGGACGATATTTTCGACGAAGAACTTAGCTACCTCGGATGCACTGCCTTTTGGCAGGGCTTTTGTCTCGGCGTAGTGGGTGAGGTAGTAGGTACCTACCACAATCCACTTGTTTCCGAAAGCCGACGTCGGGAACGGCCCCAGTAGGTCCATACCAATCTGCTGGAAAGGTCGGCAAGGTGGATAAATTGGCTGCAGAAGTCCTGCTGGCCTTGTCGGCGGTGTCTCGCGCCACTGACAGTCCCGGCATGTCCTCACATAACGAGTGACGTCGGTGGTAAGACGTGGCCAGTAGTACCTTTCTTGTATCCTCGCGAGCGTGCGAGAAACACCGAGGTGCCCTGCCGTCAGATCGTCGTGCAGGGCCTGCAGGAGTTCTGGTCGCAGAGCTGAAGGCACCACAAGGAGGTACTTGGCTCGAAGCGGTGAAAAGTTTTTCTTTTGTAGAAGACCGTTTCGTAGAAAGAACGACGCAAGTGCGCGCTTGAATACCTTCGGGACTTCGGCGGTCCTAGCTTCGAGGTATTCTATTAGGGCCTTAAGTTCCGGGTCGGCCCGCTGTCGTTCAGCGAAGTCGTCGGTAGTTATCGTTCCCAAGAAGTAGTCGTCCTCTGGGTCGTCGGGTAGCGGTTGGTCGACAGGCGCACGAGAGAGACAGTCGGCGTCGGAGTGTTTTTTGCCGGACTTGTAAATGACAGTAATGTCATATTCTTGAAGTCTCAGGCTCCATCTTGTGAGGCAACCTGAAGGGTCCTTCAAGGTGGCTAGCCAACACAAGGCGTGGTGGTCGCTCACAACTTTGAAGGGCCTGCCGTTGAGGTAGGGGCGAAATTTCGACGTAGCCCGGATGATGGCGAGACACTCCTTTTCTGTTGTGGAATAATTTGCTTCTGCTTTGGATAGCGATCAGCTGGCGTAACTAATAACCCTTTCAAGTCCGTCAGCCCTCTGCACAAGAACGGCGCCAAGACCTACGCGGCTTGCGTCAGTATGTATTTCTGTCTCGGCGAATTCGTTGAAATGGGCAAGTAACGGAGGCGTCCGGAGGCGATGTTTAAGCTCCTGGAAAGCGTGTTCCTGTGGCGTTTCCCACTTGAACTCAACGTCGGCCTTGGTAAGGTTTGTGAGAGGATCGGCGATGCGGGCGAAGTTTTTCACGAACTGCCTATGATAGGCGCACAGGCCCAGAAATCGGCGCACGGATTTCTTTTCGGTGGGCGGCGGGAAGTCGGCGATGGCGGCTGTTTTCCGTGGATTGTGACGAACTGCAGACTTGTTGATAACGTGCCCCAGAAACAAGAGCTCCTCATACGCAAATCTGCACTTTCCTGGCTTCAGTGTGAGTCCTGAAGTCTTGATGGCTTGAAGTACAGCTTCAAGGCGCCGAAGATGCTCGTCGAAACTCGAGGAAAACACGACGACGTCGTCCAAGTACACAAAGCAAGTCTGCCACTTCAATCCTGTCAGTACTGTATCCATAACGCGTTGAAAAGTTGCAGGCGCTGAGCAAAGGCCGAAGGGCATCACCCTAAACTCGAAGATGCCGTCCGGTGTTATAAACGCCGTCTTCTCTCGGTCTCTTTCGTCGACTTCGATTTGCCAATAGCCAGTCTTGAGGTCCATTGACGAAAAGTACTTGGCGTTATGGAGCTGATCAAGTGCGTCGTCCATTCGTGGGAGAGGATACACGTCCTTTCTTGTGATTTTGTTCAGGCGGCGATAATCGACGCAGAAACGTAGGGCCCCATCCTTTTTCTTCACTAACACCACGGGGGATGCCCATGGACTCTTGGACGGCTGGATAATGTCATCCCGCAGCATTTCGTCAACTTGTCTCTTCATGGCCTCACGTTCCCGCGTCGAAACCCTGTACGGACTCTGACGGAGTGGTGTGGCATTTTCTTCGGTTATGATGCGATGTTTCGTGATTGGGGTCTGCCGAATTTTCGATGACGACAAAAAGCAATCTTCGTACTGTAGGAGAAGGGCCTTGAGCTGTTCTTGCTTATCGTTCGGAAGTCTGGGATTGACGTCGAAAGCTATGGGAGGGGCTTGGTTCCTCTGAACAGGTTCCGCAGAATCGGCGAGGGCGAAAGCACTGATGGCGTCCACAATTTCTTCGATGAATGCGACCGTTGTTCCTTTGTTCACATGTTTGTACTATTGCTGAAATTCGTGAGCATAACCGTTTCTTTGCCTCCCCGCAGCTCTGCAGTTCCTCTTGCGACGCAAATATTTCGGGTGACCAACAGATGCTGACTGCCTTCAACGACGCCTTCGAAGTCAGGTGATTTAGGAGCGCCGACTGAAGTAATGACGCTTGAGCGAGGCGGAATGGTGACTTGTTCTTCCAGCACATTCAAGGCATGGTGTCCTGACGGCGTGCGCGGCGGTAGTGCTTCTTCTGGGGATAACGTTATCGACTTTGTTTTTAGGTTGATGACAGCACCATGGAGGCATAAGAAATCCATGCCAAGGATGACATCTCTCGAGCAACGCTGTAGGACTACGAAGTCTGTAGAATAAATACGGCCGTTAATGGTGACTCTCACTGTGCAGATTCCTGCAGGCGTTACGAGATGACCTCCGGCTGTGCGGATTTCAGGGCCTTTCCAAGCTGTCCTAACTTTCTTTAACTTCGCGGCGAACGACCCACTGATGACAGAATAGTCGGCTCCAGTATCGACGAGAGCGGTCACACTGTGGCCGTCGATAAGAACGTCGAGGTCGCTAGTTCGCCGTCTCGCATTACAGTTAGGGCGTGGCGTCGGGTCACGGCTTGACGGGGGCGATGACGATAGTTATAGCGCGAGAACAAAACGACGACGCAGAGACAAGAAGAACACGTCGTCGTCTGTGTCGTCGTTTTGTTCTCGCGCAATAACTATCGTCATGCCATACCAACTAGCCCAAGCTGCCACACTTCTAAATTGACGGGGGCGTCCGGTACATGAACGAAGCAGCACCTCCACCAGATGTCACGGGGTCGTGACGTGGCCGAAGACAAGAGACTTCGTGTTGGGATTTAACTGTTTATTTGGGCGAACCTGTGCCCGGTGAACGGAAAGTCCAATTACAGCAGCAGTCTCGCACAGATAGCAGTCTCGGACTGATAGCGGCGAACGGAGCGTCGGCCTTCGATCAACAACTGACAAGCGGCGAAGCACGTCCGCATTTATACTCTTGCCGTCGAATGTTCTAGCGTTATCGCTGGCGGTGGCGTAGGTTCCAGAACAATCTGGACCGTTCGCACAGTGGGCGTGATCTTATCGAAATGATCTACTACAGTCCGGAACCGTCTCGAAAACTACAGGCGCGGTTTGCGCTGAGAATCGTGTGGTGTTTTGGGACGATAACAAAAACTTGGGAAATGGAACGTGTAACTGCGATTAATCTGACTTTCTGTAGTCCTAGCCTCTGTATTTCTACATGGTCTACTTTAAACTCGGATACAAATAGCGATCATTTTCCTATATTGTTAGAGCTTGTATGTCCCGTGACTTCAATAATCAGGCAGCCCACTTCTCACATCAATTTTAATACAATTGAATAGACACTACGTGCGGCTTTGTCAAAACGAACTGAGGTAAATAAACAGCGAAATGTTATCAACTATAAGGATATTATAAAACAATATTTAAATAAAGCTAAATTCCCTGTTCAGGTCTCTAAACAGCGCCCTTTGAATCATTGGTGGAACTCTCATTGTTTACGTCATTACAGACTAAGAAAGTCAGCGTGGCGAAAACTGATCTATAATCAGTGCCCTTGAAACTGGAGCAGTTACAAATACGCGGCTGCAATTTTTAAACGAACAGTTGCCGCTGCGAAGGACAACTGCGACAGCCAACGCTCCGAGTTCCTTTCAAAGCCTGGCCACAGGAAATCACTTTTTAGCTTCCTCAAAGCCCATAAAATATTCCCAGCATCAACAAACCTCGAATTGATAGTTTCAATGCCACGTGAGTTGCCTACTTTACTGGAAAATATTGCTGAAGGGCTGGAAAGCCACTCCACGGCTGCTAACTTTTACCACTCGCCGTGCCCTGTTAACTGCGAAAACTTTGATGAGGTTACAGCGTCGGAAATAGCTTAAGTAGTGAAAATATTACCCAATTTTGCTCCAGGTCCCGATGGAATATCTGCATTGGTAATAAAAACAATCCATAAACTATCACCTAAAGATTTACTTGCAATAGTTAACCCCTCCATTAGATATTCGTGGATTCCGCCTGGGTGGAGAATTGTGAAAATAATTCCTTTAATAAAGAAACGTGGAGCTGGGTTTACTTTGGATAACATTAGGCCTATTTCACTCACATCTGATCTGGTAAAACTAATCGAAAGACTTCTTCACGTTAGGATAGAAAACTGGTTGGACGAAAATGGAATTTCAAGCCCATGCCAAATCGGATTCAGGCGTAGCTGCTCCATTTGGTGTGCCCATGCTGATCTGGAAAGCAGGAGACAACTAGCTCGTTCTAAGAAGCAGGTTTCCGCGTTAGTCACTTTAGATATTTCAAAAGCTTATGACAGGTGGAACACAACAAACTAATAAATTCGCTAATGCACATCGGGTTACCAAATTACTTCGTGGCATGCGTTTACTAAAACATAGAGAAATCTATTGCTCTCAATCTGGCATGTCATCTTCAAAGTATAAACAATCTAGAGGTCTCCCGCAAGGTTCGGTATTTCACCATTATTATTTAATATTTTATTGTGCACATATCCAGTACAACAAGATGTACAGGTGTATGTATACGCTGACGACATCGCATTTTTTTGCTACAGCTACAGATATACATACATTATATAAGATGGTACAGTTTTATATGAACGCTCTGGACACATGGTTAGACGACATTGTTCTGTCTTTGAACATCAGGAAAAGTGCAGTCGTAGTTTTTCCTGTAAGTGTTCCAGCGCAGATTTCCATACTTTACAGACACTTCATCGCGCAGGTGAAATTGATTAAATACTTGGGAGTGACTTATATTGAAAACCTAAATTGGAGTCCTCATATCGAAAATATGGCAGCTAAAGGAGCACAGGCGCTTAGAAGGCTTCGTAGACCCAGCAATAAACGTTGCGGTTTACGTCGTGATGTGCTAATAATTATATTTTGTATGTATATTCGCCCAATGTTGGAGCTTGGCTGTGTCTTGTTTTCTGGAGCACCCACCTACAAAATTAGACCACTGATACTACTAGAACGCGAAGCGTTACGTTTATGTCTTGGGCTCCCTAAGTTTGTCGAAATTAAGGGTATATATAGGGAAGCGCGCCTGCCTTCTTTTCCTGCAAGGTTCCAAATACTAGCAGTCCAAACCTTCCTAAAAATATACGCATCTCCCCATAGGAGGTCACAATATATTTTCAATAATGAGCCGACGTCCTTATTTAATCAACAGTGGTCTAGATTGAAGTGCCCACAAGTAATCGTCGTACAGAATCTCTTGGAAATAGTACATGTTAACCTTCGTGAAGCACAGGTACTAAGAACACCTATTCAAACAATGAATATAGAATTCGACAATATTTTCCTAATACTTGCAAAAATCTTCCCAGTGGATATCTAAATGCCATTTTGAAAGACCACCTGGCAAGATTAGACACAAAGATTGTAATAGCCACTGATTCTTCAGTTTGCGAAGGAAAGGCAAAAGTCTGAATTGCATCCTTAGTGTTGGAGTTGTCTTTTTCGATTCGTTTACTTGATTTCACACCTATTTATCAAGTGGAATTACTGCGATTCTCTTAGCATTACGAAAATTACGTCAATCAGTAACAGATGCTATTATTCTTTGAGACCGCTTGTCTGTGTGTAGTTCATTAACTGTGCCTAATATGTCCAATGCTTTAATGGTATTTTACGACCTTGCTCCAAGACATTTACGACTCATTCGCTTGGTGTGGATACCAGGGCATGAAGGTTCAACCCTCAATGAAAATGCAGATGCACTCGCAGTGGCCTCACATGATTATCCCATAATTTCTATATTGCCGACGCTAGCATTTATCGCCGTGGCACGCTTTGGAAAATTTTTCACGTCAGATAAGATTAAAAAATCTCGCTTGGCAACATCGGATTTTTTCCATCTTAAGTACCCTTAGAAAAAGTGATGGTGCTCCTCAAAAACGGCGGAGATATCACTTACGAGACTACGATGCCGAGTCCCCCCCCCCCCCTCTGAACTTATATCTACACAGGTCTGGTCTGGCACAGTCTGCCCTATGCATCCACTGCAACGAGAGTGAATCCCTTCACCTTTTCCTCTTAACATGCAGGTTATACACAAACCAAAGGAAGAGACTGTTAAAAGAACCTCTTCGTAGGTTGGCTCTAAATTTATCCCTTCCGGTGGTCCTCTCCTCTGGAGTAACTGAAAAGGAATTTAGCCACACGAATGTTTGCGAGGCTGTGTGCGATTTTCTAAAGGTAACAAAACTATTGGAATGTTAAGCTGAGGCATAAATTCAGTTTATTTCAAATCATATTAGCCTGTTAGTTTTTTGTAATACCTCTATTTTATTTCTAATCTATCGTTCACCAATTGGTTCTTTGTTTAAACATAGTTATCTATATAATCCGGCCGGTAAAACAACTCCACCTCACAAATGAGGCACCGTCCGTTTCATGGCCAATCCCCCGCAGTGGGTTGCGCCAGGACTCTGAGGAACAACCAACCAATCAACCATGTAACCTGGAGCAGGCCTCGACACGTCAGCACGCCACACTGTATATCTCTGAATTCAAGATAGTCACGAATAACACACGACAGCAACAGTCGGAAGGCCAATATGGCGGGCGAGAAGTAAACAGGCCTATCGGATATATGCTTCAGTCCGACTCAGGGCAGAAAACAGCGCTGGATTCTAAAGCAAGTAGTTATCATTCCTTATTATACTGTACTTGTCGCGTGTGCGACATGGATCGCACTTGCCGGCTCGGTCGTATTGTATATCGCACGCATGAAATGCATAGTGAAGGTCAGCTTCGGCGTCTGCAGTTCGCCTGTGCTTTCCGACTGCCTGGAAATTGGCCGCCAGGACCATCGGCCTCCCGTACACTCGCTTATCGAGTGCTCGCCTGTCTTCGCCACCACGATGAGGTCCGGGCTCTCGTTATTAGGTGGAGACCTCGTCGCTGTGTTGGGAGTTGTCGAAAACACGTTGCGGGTTCACTTAACGAGCTTGGTTGTAGTATCTTGCACGCTGTAAGTGCACTAGCACGGGCTGGCGGGTTTTTGCCAGCGTCGGAACTCAGTGAAAATTGGTCGCCATTACAGTTGGCTTCCCCGTATGTCGGTCGCAAGCCGATTGGCGCCATCCGTTGGCCGCGGCGGCGGACTCGCGTTTGCGCGCTGCACTCGCACTCGCTCGAGTTTGTGAAAAAGGGCCGCATTACCGTCGATTTCTTCAGCGCTAGCTCCACGCCAGCTTGGTGCTGTTCGTAGCGTGACGCCCAACTAGCCCAAGCTGCCACACTTCTATGTTTGTTGCGGCAGCCAAGCGTTTGCTCGCTCTCCTGTTCGAAGTTCGCTGGCGGCAGACACTCCGCGTGCAACGCGGTGTTCGGTCTCGCGTTCGCTTGCTCGATCTGAACGACGTCGCTCGCTTTGAACTCGCCGACATGTAGGTGGCACGGTGGTTCGCGGAGCTGTGGCTACGGCCGCCGTTCCTAAGCTGTTGCGCCACGGGGATCGAAATGTGTCTTTGATGATGTGTGACAGAACGGTGAAATTATTAGCATGTCATATCTCACGTTTGTTTTTATTTCACCTTGCACATATTTTTATATGCATTCGTATTCATCCTCTGTCACGTGTGACTCACAATTTTACATGCTTGTTGTGCAGCCGTGGGCACACACCGTGCTGAAGGCGGTGTGTGCTTGCGTCTGCGATGCATGTCATCCATCTCTTTCGTCAGAGCAGCTTCAGAAGGACTGTTCGAGATAAGAAGGTAAAGTTATTTGCGTGTCATATTTTAGACGCATGTTTTTATAACAACTTGCACGTACTTCTCACAAGCGTGCATCTTCATTTTCTCGCGTGTCTAAATATTTTTACAATCTTATTGTACGTACAACCATGGGAACACAGCAGACAGAAGGCTGCGTGCGCTGGCGTCTGCAATGCCTGTCATCTATCGCTTCCGTCGGAGGAGCTCCACAAGGAGTCAACAAGATGTGACGACGAGACTGGGCTTGTACACATGACCATGAATTCACCTAAAAGAATAGAGAAACCTCATGTGTATGCAGAGAAATAGAAGATTTCAGTGTCTCACTTTTTTCTTTTGTTGTTGCCGGGACTGCGAAAGCAGTTACACATAGGTGGCTAACTACTTTTATGCGTGTTCTTCTCTGCAGTTTTGTTGCTCACTGCGCAAAAACAACAGGCGAAAAAAGTGTTAGGCCAGGCGGAAAATAAATAAAAAAACAGCGTTTGAACTAGAAATAAAAAGTTCATCCGATTGGAGTATTTGAGTGGATCAACCGTTCGTCCGGCGAGGTCCAATTGTAAGGACTAACATTTGCCCGGTAAGGTGTAAATGTTGGGATTAACAGTTGCCCTATATGGTGCAAATCTGAGGAATAAATGTTAGTCCATTCAGGTGCATTGAGAGACTAACTATTATTCACTAAGTTGTAAATGTGAGGAATAAATGTTTGTCCCTTGAGCTCATTTGTGGGGAATAACTGTTTGACCTGATGCCGTTAGTTCTAAAGAAATTAATGGTTGTGGTAGCGCCCTGTATCCCAAAAAGACGAACCACACGCCTTTTTAACACCCTTTTGCTTTAGAGTGCATGAATTTCCAACTTGACAGCATTCAGTCCCCTTAAGATAGTGGCATAATCATAAGATGAACAGGGTAAGTGCCTCATACTGTCTGGCCGTTTAGCTAGGAGGACCAATCTTTTTCAAAGGCCGGATAATCTTAAGATTAACATGTGAAGTGCCTCAGGCTGACTAGCCGACATTTCGATAAAAGGGCTTATCTTTTTCAAAGGCATTTGAAAAAGATATGTCAAATAGGTCCTCCTATCGTAACGTCGGCCAGATAGTCTGAGGCACTTCACTTGTTCATCCTATGATTATCCCACTGCATTGTTTCTATGGACGCCGACGAAGTGATTCTGGCGTAGAACAATGCCGTCAGTATCTGTAATTTTTAAAGTTTTTCTTTGACTTTGTAGAATACACCATTCCAGTGACTGTGGCGATGAACGTGGATTCGCCTGGGCTTCCATCGAAACCATCGACGTCAGCTGGAGCTACCACGAGAAAGCGTACGGGCTGCCCGAGTGATGCCGAGAGCGAGGACACGCTGATTTACTCTATGGCCAGCGACGAAAGCTCCGACGAAGGCGACTTCATGCCTGTGACAAGGCTGCAGCCAAAAAGAAGACAAGTGATGCCGTCTCCATCAACAAGTAAGAATGCTACGAACAGGCTAGAGCCTACGATATACACAATACTGTTTGTGCCAGTCGATGCGGCTCTTAGTCTCAACCGGCTCAATCGTGAATCTACGTCTAAGTCTCTTGAGGAACTCGCCCAGGGACAGATCGCGGACGTGCGGGTCAATGGCCGTAAGAATATCCTCGCCATAGACTTCACTCAATGAAGCACATTGGAAGTGTTGAGCAATATCAAGATGTTGGATAACATCAATGTTCGCTCATACATACCTGATGTCGGCGATACTTCTGCAGGCATCATTTACGGTGTCGACATTTCCATCAGCGAAAGTGACTTTGCTGCTCTCATCAAAGCGGTGTCTGCAGAACTTATTATACTGCAAGCCCGTCGCATTGGCAAAGCACGCTGCGTGAAGCGCGTGTTCAAGAGAGACAGTCTCCCATAGCAAGTGAAGGTCGGCCATTTTCGACACACAGTGAGACCCTTCGTACCGACGCCCCTTCAATGCCGAATATGTTATAGATCGGGACATGTCAGTGCCATTTGTACGAACTTGGCTGTGTGTTCGCTATGCTCAGAATCACATAGCGCAGACGCTTGCCAGGCAGATTTTCGAAAATGTCGAAACTGTCGTGCCCCTCACAAAGCATCGTTAAAGATTGCCCAAGCATGAAAAAGGAAATTCGAGTGTTGAGGCAAACGGTCCGGGACGGCTCAAATCTCAGGAAGGCCGCTGTCAAGGTACGACGCCGTCGGTCTCGTCACTAGAGGCCCCTGAGGAGGCCCAGTGCCGAAGCAAGGACTGCACACCAAATGATCGCCGGCATTCCACCTCAAGCGTCAAGACACGCTGAAGACAAATTGCCCAAGCATGACAAGAGCATCACTGGCTCGCCTGAAGCATGGCCAGCGCTGCCAATGATAGACCCGCCGTTTGAGCCACGGCATCACTCGTCAACAATCGCTTCGGAACGAGATGAGGTGATAGTCGCGAAAAGGAAATCGTAGCCATGGTAAAGGCCCTCATGAATACCATTCATATGCTCCTTACTAGCATCGACAGTCCGGCTGCTAAGAGTTCACTTCAGTTAGTAGATGCGCTGAAGCCGGTGCTATCAAGTCTGGAAAGGCACCATGGCTTTTCCTCTGCAAGCCTTTCGTAAAGAAGTCGAAGGAGCTTCGAATTTTCGGTGAAATGCCCGAGGCCTCAAACTCCGTATTTCTGATATTCGACAACTTGTGTTTGAAAACCAGTTTCCAATTATTGGTATCTGTGAGCCACGGCTACACAGTGCAATACGACTATACAGGTACGAAGCCATCAAGTCCGCTACCGGCAACGAACAAAGTAAAGTCATCGTATATATCAGATGCGACCTTACCTATATCGAGCACTGTGTAGAACCTCACGATGACAACCAGTATGTCTGCTTGACAGTAATACGCAGAGACCTCAATTTCATGCAAGTGGGCGCATATATATCACCTTCAAGTCGTTTTTAACCTGAAAACTGCGAGCACTGTTAACAACTACACCTGGACCATGGATCATCACCGGAGAATTCAACGCTCACCACCCACTATGGGGAAGCCACAAGATAGACTGTCGCGGGAAGCAAGTATTCTTCTTTGCTGAGGAGCAGCAGTTGCTTTTTATAAACGATGGAAGCCCAACGTTTCTACGGGGAACCACATACAGCAGCTGCCTTCACTTAACATTCGTGTCACGAAGCCTAAATTTAAAGGTCAAGTGGTTCACAGACTATGAAACTTATGAAAGCGACCACATACCAACCATTTTAAAAATCAAGGGCCTAGAATAAACGCAAAACTACGACATTTCGCCTCGCATCGACTGGACAAAGTTCAGGACCCTGACGGAAGAGAGGTGTCAAGAAAATGAAGCGCCTCCTCTTGACACCCTCGAGAATATTAGAGGTGCTGCTCAAGAAGCGACTTATCATATCGAACCTACTTCGAAATATTGTCAACATGAAGTGGAATGAGAACGGCTCGAAGTGATTTGTCGTCGTGCAGAACGAAGATATTTTTAATGGTTCCTAATTTTTTGTACAAAAGTGATGTCACCATCTTCAGACACATTTTTATTTTTTATTTATTTTATTTTTTATTTGGGCATATCACATACAGGGTTTGCCCGCGAGGTAAGGCAAAGAGAGGAAAAATATATATATATGGATGGATAGATTGATGGGTGGATGGGTGGATAGATGGATAGATATATAGATAGATAGATAGATAGATAGATAGATAGATAGATAGATAGAGGATAGATAGATGAAAAAAGGCGCACTATGTCCATTTACGACTTAAGGGAGGCAAGGCACCTACAGAAAAGAATTCAGCGGCAAATAAGTTCACTTCAATCTTTTCGGTGGAAATCTCCGTGCGAATTGTTCGATGCACACAGGTCTGACACAGACATGGAGGATTTTTTGTGGCCTACGCACATCGCCACATCAACATCGCCCCTTCAAGTGCTTGTATCTCCACCAAGGCCGCATTGAAATTGAAGTAGCAGAAAATTTCTGTATGAAAGTTGCCGGTCAGGCGTCCGCGTGCACCACGCGTCACCTAAAAAACGCCACAGTCTCCACATAATCAAGAATGAACATCTTTTTCTCTCTAGAAGAACTCCAAGCAGGCTTGACGGCATGCAAACGATCTTCATCACCTGGACCGAATGGGATCACGTACATGGCTCGTTGCAACCTCGGTGAAGCAGCTAGACGGGCCCTTCTATACGTGTACAACGACTCGTGGAGCAGTAGATGTGTGCGTCATTCGCAGAAATCCAGCCACCTCGTCCCTGTGCTTAAACAAGAAAAATCTTCTCTGGACTTGATCTTTTATCGCCCCATCGCGTTTACCAGCTGTTTCGAGAAAGTGATAGAGAGAATGATTTTAACTCGCCTAGAATAGTACCTGGAGCACCACAAGGTATACGCTGATGCTAAGACGGGCTTTCGGCGGGGTGGTCGGCAATTTATAACGTTATTGACCTGGTCTCGTCTGTGCAGCATCAAAAAAGACTGAAACGTTTATCTGCTGCGTTGTTCTTGGACATGAAACGTGCATACGATAATGTTTAACATAAAGCCATTCTGGATATCATAGAAAATGTTGGATTAGAGGGCCGGGTTCGCCAAGTGATCGACAGCTATTTGAAAGGCAGAAATTTCTTTGTACAGATGAAGAATGGCACGACAACGCATCATTGCATCCATCGTGGTGTACCTCAAGGTGGTGTTCTTAGCCCCACACTTTTCAATATAGCGCTCCTTGGCCTGGTTGACACACTTCCAGAATCAGTCAATCTATTAATATATGCAGATGACATATGCATCTGAGTGTCAGGCGTAACGCCTTCATTTGCGTGCCCGGCTTCAGAGAGTGGCTACACTAGCGACAAAGTACCTGGAAGAACAGGACTAGAGCTGTCATCAGAGAAGTGCTCGCTTATAGCATTCACGCATAAGGCGATGAGTCCATATGTTAATAAAATAATGGACACACGATCAACTACGTGAAGACCCACCGATTCCTCGGACTCACCGTTGATCGCGACCTCTCCTGGAGTTCTCACATCGCCCACATGAAAACTAAACTCACGATGATAACCCACGTGCTGAGGTTTCTTTCAGGAAAAACGTGGGGTGCATCGGTACGAGCCATGCTTCAACTTTACACTGTTCTGTTCCTCGGTTGTATGCGCTACAGCTTACCCGTGTTTTGCGGGATCCGAAGGACAAACTTGCGCGTCCTCCAGTCGATCCAAGCCCAAGCATTGCGAATATGCCTTGGTCTCCCGAGATGCGCGTCTACAGCAGCGACAGTCATTATTGCACGTGATTATCCAGTCAACGCATACATCCGCGTAGACGCTTTGAGAATGCACCTAAGACATTTGGCTCAGCTTCCATCACATCACCTCGCCTCACTTCGAACTTCTAGGCCCCACTCAGCGTTCAGCGCAACTGTAGCTCAGCATTGTGCAGCTCTTCCATTGCACCTCACGCATGTTGCATGGTCACCGTTACCATTGTGGTGCGTACACCCAGTCAAAGCCCTTCTTACAATTCCTGGCATCCAGAATGAGGAAATGTCGTCGCATCTAGCCCTGAAACAGGCCACATTACTATTTCTGCAAGAGAAGCACAGCGGACGCCTTCACAATTACACGGATGGCTCTTTGTCTTCAGTAAGATCAGCAGGGGCGGTGGTTATTCCGGCAAAGCACATCACAATTATAGTCATGACATTGCAATTGACGTCATCTACAGCTGCAGAACTCGCCATCATACGTGCAGCTCTGGAGTTTATAGTGAAGTACCTTCGAGAACTTGGTCTATTTTCTCGAACTTGAAGGCAGCTCTTCATTGTCTTATGTCACCCTTTCGCCATAAACCTATATAATGAACCGTTAGTAGCTGAAATAAGGCTTCTTCATTACCAGGCCATCGTTAAACAGCACAGCATAGTGTATCAATGGATACCAGGCCGTTGCAGTATATATAGCAATGACCGCGCAGATGAGGCTGCTAGATCTGCACATGACGGTACCCAATACACTGCCATCCCGTTCTCAAGAAATGACGCAGCTACAAGACTTTGTTCGCTTGCACGTGATCTCACACTGGTACAGTGGAATTGAACAGAATTCACATACGCGCGCCTGCATAACTTGGATCCCGATCTCCAGTTTCATCTTCCCTCAGGGATATGTCTCGAGCTGAGGAGACTCTTCTATGCCGCCTGTGGCTTGGAGTAGCCTTCACGCACGCACACTCCTATCTCATTGGAATGGCCAGCTCTTCTACATGCACGTACTGCAGCTGCGAAGAAACCATCGCGCACCTTCTACGTAAGTGCACCCATTTCAACGCGCGAAGACAAGAACTGACTGCAGCTCTGGATAGACTGGATGATCGGCCGTTGTCGGAAGAAAGGGTTCTGGGTTATTGGCCGGGCCCATCTTCAGCCCAGAAGGCTTTGAAAGCTCTGCTACGCTTTTTGCGGGCAACTGGCCTCAGAGACAGACTTTAGTGTCTTATACTCTTTGATGTTGCTTTTCCTCTGTCGCTATTTTTTGTAATTTATCTCTCTCTCTCTTTATCCGCAACTTTTTTTATCATACTTTAGCCTCCTCACCCGAGTCTCCAGCACAGGGTAGCCAGCCAGTCTAAACTGGCTAACCTTCCTGTCCTTCCGCTTAAACTTTACTCTCCCTCCTTGTTTCCATCTGTCAGCTCCCATTAAGATGTTGGAGCTATCTTAAAAGTAATACTCGGTGTGTCGGCAGTCTTGCGTATGTTCGCTACTTGTGCGCGTGGCTTCTGTGTTGTCATTTTTTCGCGCAGTTTTTGTAGTTATGCATTACCAGCTGGCCCATCGCACAGTCCTCCTGAGTTATATTCCTAGTTGTATGGGCTCATTTGATCGAGTTCTGCGCTTTTGCGAGTACCTTTTCCTATTTTTGTGTCTTTTTGGCGCAGTATGTGTCGTTATGAACTACCAACTTGCCCAGCGTTCAGTCCTCTTCAGTTATATTACAAGCTGTATGGGCTATTTTGCGCGTGTTCTGCGCTTGTGCGTGTGGCTACCGTGTTGTTGTCTTTTTTGCGGCGTTTTTCTAGTTATACATTAGTTACTGTCCCAGCGCTCGGTCCTCTTAAGTTGTATTAGCAGTTGTAATGGGTCTTTTGAATGTGTTCTGTGGTTTCGCGAGGGCCTTTTTCTGTTCCTGTCTTTTTCGCATAGTTTGTGTAGTTATATATTTACAAACTTGTGCAGCGTTCAGTCCTCCTCAGTTATAATATCGCTGCATGGGGTCTTTCGAACGTGTTCTCCGCTTTTGTGTGTGCCTTCTGTGGCATGCTACGGTAAGATCATGCTACTGTATTTCGGGCAACGCTATTATGCTATGTTGAGCTAGAGTACTTTAACCCTTTCTTAGGTAATCATATACTCGGAGTCTCTGGCTCGAAAATGCGTGATTTACTTTGGGAAAGCCAGTGAATTATGGGACGAGAAGGTACTCTCCCAAACAAAAATCCCAGCACTCTTAGTTTCTAGAGTGCTGGCTCATTGGAGGTTGGTCTAACGAACGACCACGCGTGCGGCCTATCCACGCTGGGGCACCCGATGCCGTGATAGGCACAAATAGGATTACCTCTCGTTGTCCTATGAAGAACTCACAAAAGACGTTTCAGGGCACCTAGTTATATAAATGCGGTATCCAGGCGCTACTTGAAACTTCCTAGCGTTGCTCCAGTACAATTCTTGGAGGGAAACTCATTAGAATGAGTAGATTAACGTTGGTTGGCGGATCCAATGCAGACACTTCGCATGCCAAACCACCCCCTAGACTCGTGTGTTCATTGTTCACTAGCCTGACAGTAGACTGTACTAGAACAGGAAAAAACTGGTCTTCCCAGCTCTGCTTTTTTCAAGCCTGGCAACACAGCTGCAAAGGCACCTTTATATTTTTCATTGAGCACCACTGAAAATGGCTACACAATATCATTACAAAGAGATGTATTCGTTTATTTTATTCACAGGATCTTGACACTCGTTTTACACCACATTTACTGTAGCATATCTCATCGCACATGCAGGTTGAGGCTTTTATGCTGGAGTGCTGTACGTGAACATTGTATAAATGAACGCGTCCAATGACAGCAGAGCTTATGTATCAGCGTGTACAATAACAAAAGTGTTTATTTATTGGCTTATTGATGGCTCCTCCTGCTTTGGTGGACTTGGTTCAACCTCAATTGACGTTCGTGCGTATTAAGTGCTTTCTTGCCATAACATTTCAGCGCTTGAACGACCGCGTTCACTTCACCTCAAATACGCGTCGGTGAGGTGGCCGAGTGGTTAAGGCGATGGACTGCTAACTTCACCTCAAACAGCCATGGTAGCATTAGACATACGGTATGACACTGCTAAGCTCGTGGTCTTGGGTTCGATTTGCGAACAAAACGGTGGCATTCTGATGTGGGTTAAATGCAAGCAACTCCCACGTGCTTTGGTTGGCGTCAGAGAACTCCAAATGAGTGATATTATATGGGCGTTTATTGCTATGGCGTGCCCCATATTCATGTTGTTGCAACGTAAACAACATGAATTTCACCTCAACTAGGCATGCGCTGCCAGGGCTTCTCTCTTGTCTGTTCAAATTTTTTACCGGTGCTGTGTCAACAACTTGTTGTTTTATGAGAGACTATATATCTTAATGAAATGATAACTGCCTCGCTAAAAATTAGGCCAATCACCCAGTAAATCTTTTAAATTTGTGTGAACCTGCCCTAACTGATCAGACATATGTTATTATTGGATACAGAAGTGTACTTCGAGTCCCTTGTCAATGATAACGGAAATGGGCAGTGCCGATACTCTCTCCTTCCGTGAATTCCTGTCATAATGTCAGGTAAATCGATGGTTGGATAGTCAGGAGAAGCGCCAGCCATTGACCGAAGAGCTGCAGCCCATCACCTCAGCGAATAGTCAAACTTAAGGTATGCTCTTTGAAAGCGGGGTCAGTGGTCGTCATTAGCGCTGGATTCGTGGACCGCTCTTGAGGAGGATATATTGCAGAATTCCAAAGTGGTATCGAACTGCCAGCAGTCGGGTTAAGTATAAGTGTAGCGAGTGATTCTTTACAAGATGTTCCATAAAAAATGCCCATGAGGCCACATGGATGGCGTACATGTGGCTCCGTTGGGCTCCTGCGTGTTCACTCTTCTTTCGATGCTGTGCACTCTACGCTTTCGTGAAGCGCTCTCTGGGAAGACCCGTGGCTTCAGTGATGAAGTCCATGCTCTGGAGCACGTCCGCGTACACTGCTGGCACTCCGAATTGGCCGCAGTGCAGCTCACCATACGACACCAGTCCCACAAGCACAAGCCGATCTTCGCTGCTGGCATTGCACACCAGCGGACCACCATCGTCTCCCTGAAAAGCAGCAGACATGTTTTGTTCATGCGTGAAATATTTCCACGTGAAAAAGTAGCACCACGTCAGCTTTCGAGCTTAACCATTTCAACTCTGGAATTTTTGTTTTTGTCAGACCCATTCTTATAACGTATTTTACTAATAATGATGGTCTCAGAAGACCATAAACGAAAATTTTAGTCAGTAGTGTAAGTATTTATGAATTTACAGCGACGACGTAAATTAGCTTATCCTGGGCATATATTCAAGAAATGACAAAAATTGCAACTTTTTTTGCTGATGTGTCCTAGATTGCACAAAATCTGAACAAACATAGTATTTAAAAGTGTTGAAGCTCCTAAAACACTTTCAGGGCTTCAACCCGAAAGTGCCGCCTTCCCGCCTCTGCTTGCCCACATCGTCGTCACCAACAACATCGGTCGAGATTCTACTTTTTTACTGCTCCATGCTCCAGAAAAATGAAACAGCGGTGGTGTCGATTGCATTGTGAATAGTTGAAGAAATACCTCTGCAAGAATGAGCGGATTTCATTATGTTTTCAAGTTTCTAAAAGAAAATTTGTGTGGTGTCGTCAATTGACGACACGAGGGCTGAAAGAGTTAAGCTTGAACGCTGCAGGCAAAAAAGGCTTCCACAATATTCGAAGATCTTGAGATATCCAGAGAATCACAGAAAACATAGGAGCCTTCTGTGTAATTGTCATTACCATCAGCATGACTACAGCCGCTGTAGGGCAAACGTCTTCCCTATGTTGCATCAATAAATTTTGTCTTGTGTTTGATGCTGCCGAGTCGTACCCGCAAACTTCCAGACATAATCTTAATGTGACACTCCCTCATATCAGCCTACCTAACTTTCTTTCTTTTTCTCTCAGAATCCCGTCAGTTACCCTCACTGACTGCAGCAGTTATTTTGCCAACGCGCTTTATTCCCGGCGAATATACAATTTCTTTCTTGATTTTAACTATGTTGCCTTTTACATTTCGACTGTACTCCGCTTAATGTTTTTATGTATTTATATAATATACCTTCAAGGCTTTCAACAGGGGACTTTAGGTGAGGGAGTCGGAAAACAATATAGAAAAAAATAAAACAACAATTCTATGGCATTCCTAATTGTTTACGGGTTGGAATGGCCGACGACACTTGAGGGAAGGTCGTTCCAGTCCCTGGCTGCCTGAGCGAAAAGGGAATGATGGTGGGTTGTGGTGCAGACAGGAGAGGGGTAGACGGCCTTGTGATGACTTGTGAGAGCTGATGTCCGATGGGTTGGCTGAGTGGGGAAGCTATAATTAGATGCATGATACATTTTGTTGTACAAGGACAGTCTACTTCCCTTACGACGTAGGTCAAGGTTACGTAAACCTGCCTTAATTCTAAAGGTAGTAACAATGGTGTGCTATGAGTAATCTGAATAACTTACTTCTACTACATTTCTAATCGCTACTTGCTGCGTCGTCTTTAAATTAGGTTTCTCTTTTTAGTGGCGTATTCATGTTGGGTGTTTACGAGCTCTCTGAAAGGTGGCTGCATGCGCGTTGGGTTGGCACGATTCGAGTGCTTCCGTTGGTTCTTTCGGAGCGTCAGCATCCTACTCGAAATGCTCCCGACCACTTTTACTTCGAAGTGCGAGCATGAAGCGACCTGACCGGGAGGATGGAGCAAGGTACACAAGCCGTCTAATCCTGTGGCTACCTGCAGCTTAACCAGGTGCACAGCGCATACAGCCCGAGTGCACATTTCAGAAGGAGACATCGCCGGAAGCGTAATACTTCGTGCACGTGCGTTGCAGTGGCGTTTTTGAGTTTCTGTGTGGCGAGTTAACGCCTACGAAGCTACAAACGCATCATGTCAAAAAGAAGAGTCTAGCGAAGGCACAGAAAACTTCAATGCTGTCGTTACAGCTGCTCGGAGACAGCTACGAGATTTGCCTTAAATATAGCACTGCAACGATAACAATCGCCAGATTTATGACATCGCAGGATTGAATCATGGTTGCGGCAGCTGCATTTTCGATGGAGGCGGAAATGTTGTATGCCCGTGTGCTCAGATTTGGTTGCACCGTAAAGAACCCCAGGTGGTCGAAATTTCCGGAGTCCTCCACTACGGCGCCTCTCATAATCATATGGTTGTTTTGGGGCGTTAAAACCCACATATCAATCAATCAGATTTATGGGCTGAACTCGGAAAGTTGCCGCTGCGTCAAGACATGTGGGAAGTGCGTACTGAACTGATCGACGTCACTTCTTGTTTCAGCGCTGGAATTGGCGCAGGAACCCGTGGCCGTATCGATGGGCACACGTGGTGGTGTGGCACCACGTGCGCCGAGCCAGGCGGCTGTGGTTTACTTGCGGCTTTCCATGCTGGCTGCACCAAGATCAAAGGGCTTTGGCTGCTCCGAAATTCGGTTGGTACACTACCCCTCGAGCTCTGTCGCGAGCAGCCTCGGCATCTGGTGACTCTGAGCCTGAGGGCCGGAGCTACCAACCAAATACTCGGTAAACGTGTAGGTTTGTGCTCCGTAATTTAGTACCCGTAAGGTACAGCTGTTGTACACCTTCTTATTCAGGACAAGTTACCTACCACTCATGATTTCAGAATGGTTGCTGAAGCTCCACGGGTACTTCTTGTCCTAACCAGACGTAGCGAAGAGTCTGGAGGTTCGGGACAGTTGGAGGGATAGGACAGCGCACCTATCTTTCCCGCAGTTACTTCAAGAGCGCTATCCAACGGTTTTTAAAATTGGGCTAACAGACCGATTGCACGGATGTGATGGTGGGCACCTTTGCCATGTGGAGCTTCCTTGAGGGAAAGTCATCTTTTTTCCTAGTGAAAATTAACTTTGTTCTACCACATTTGTAACGTTCTCAGATTTCAAATGCTAAAGCGAAGCTAATAGAAATTTTTGCCGAAAACACATATTTGTGCCGTACTTTTTGAAATAAAAAGTTTAGACAACGCGTGTGAGCTTTAGCCACCGAACGATCTTTAGGATTAAAAGTGACGTTACACTGCGCAAAAAAAAAACAAGCGAGGAAAGAAGAGCGTTTACATGCACAAAATTATGCACTCTTGGGAGAAACATAGCACCACCTGGCCACGTCACGCAAAGCAGGCCGCCAGCACGCAAGATGTGGCCACGCATCAAAACTTATCGGCGCAGGCACACAGGCATGACGCGCTCATGCGCCGTGCTTGCTTTTCTGTGAAACATACCTAACGATCAGCATGCCAATAGTGACTGAGCGCACCGCACTGCCGTTGCGGGAAGGGTCACGTCACTTAGGGCCGGTTTATGTGAGCGGCAAGTCTGACCTGACGGCATAGTGTCGTAGACAGACAGCCGGCATGGTCCGCTTGAGAGCTGTTCGAAGTTCACGGCAAGCTTCGCCAGCGAAGCAGACTCCGATAAACAAGGCCGCTCTTCCAAATTCAGGTGTCGAGCACCTCGAATCTATCAAGCAGTCACCGTGCGCTCTGTGGCATACAAGCAATCGAATGAATGCTTCCATTCGCTTTAAAGTGATGTCCTTAAGCTACGACAGCACAGTACTCGAATCGATTCAGCACCGTTTTTGAGTGCCATCCTCAAATAACTGATGTAGGCATCGGCAAGCCTTCCCGTATCTCGGAGGGCATACATTACACGTGTTTAGGTCATCCTGGATAACTGGCGCCACTTTTCGAAACGCCTCTTTTGGGACATGCTATTTTGAATTACGCTGCGTTTTTTTATGGGACAAGCTAAAACGCTCTATGCAACCCTGGAACGTGTTCTCGCAACAACACATACGACATCGCGAGAAAACCATCGAGCGAGAAGCAAGCAGCTTTGAGTGTCCCGCGGCAGACGCAGAAGACGTGGAGAGCAGACGACGCAGCTCACCTCTGTCGCTCGTTCATCGCTGATTTCCTACGTCGCTCTTCGGTTAACGGCAAATGGCGCAAAAATGGGTCTGGGATCTATTCTTCGAACGGCAAAGGACAGCAGACGTGCGTGAAAGAAACAGCCGCACGCGGCTGCCTCAGAACCTCAAACAGCGAGGCATGCTTGTCGTTTGCCTGAAGCGGGCCTTACTTGAAGCGTGATGTGGTTTTCTGCGTTTAATAAAGAGTACTTAACATGCTATCCTCGGGATGAATGCAGCCCGTGGATATGTCTCTGGTGGCCCATGGCCTCACCTGGAAATAAATGTTTGGAACGTTGCTAAAATGCACTCGCAATGTTTATTCATTTATTGCGACAATAACGCATTGTTGAGGCAAGCTGCAGAGACGGGACTGGTCTGAGGCAATTTTTAGTGGGGCGCCATGTAGTGACCATATATTGTAAGTTACTGTGGAATAAATTCTAGTATATTTTAGAATTGGTGTCATGATATACCACTATAGAGAACTGTATCAGCAGGTTTCTCGAATCCGGAGGGCAAGTTCAATTCATAAATGATCCTCATATGGGAAATCGGAAACGCTACTTTCACTAGGTGCGAATGGGTTCATTTGCTTCAGCACCCCTTCCCCCCTCCACGCTTCAGTTCATTATTCCCTACCGTGGCCATTGCCAGACTAATTATTTCGCCAATATGGGCCGCTAGCTCAGGTGAGTTTGATTCATCTTGCCTGTTCCAGTCTTCACGCAATCCTTGTAGTTTTCGTGTATTCTTGCAAGCGTCACTGCACTGCTTCGCTTTAACAAACTTAGCGCCGCAAAGACAATAGACATATAATAGTGACGTTGATTGTGGAAGATGGATCCGGATAACTTCGGCCAATGTCCCTGCATATGCGGTAGCACATAAGGTTACACTTATGACAGCCACCCGGCCGTGGTTAATAAACGTTACGAAACTAATATTTGACTTTCACAAAATAGCAGAGCCGGGTAATGAAACTAATATAGCAGTAAACGTAAAGCTAATCCACATATTGTTAGGTTACCACAGTCGAATGAAATAGGACAAGTAAACAGACATCTTGTGGTTTAAGCATATTTAAACGAGTGCGACCATTATCACTGCGGCCTAACGAGAAACATAGCTTGGAAAGCAATTGCAGCTTCTTCGCAGCGTCGCTAAAAGCAACGAGAATATCAAGCTCATGATAGCATCAACAACAATAGCTTTGAAGTAATCTTGAGAACTCTTAACAAGGGGTTAAAAGCTCGATGTGTAGCGCCTCCCGTTTAGCCTGCAGCAGAAAATCAATTCCCCTCGCGACGTACGATGTTGAAAGGCGGCTCTGATGGGCGCCAGGATGCTTTATAAGTATTTAACTACACATATAAAATTGTAACAGGGATGAATTCTTCATTCGCGATGTTTAACCAGGCAATTTTTTACAGCTAGTAAAATTTATTCAGAAGCTTTGAATACCAAGAATCGAAAAACTGTTCGGTGGCGTTAATAGGTGATCATTGTGAAATGTCAGTGTTAGTGTTACTCCATTGCGCGGGAATATGACTTACAGCAGAAAAAACGATGCGTAGTGGGCGGCAACAAATGGCAGGACCAAAGGCGAAATAACGAGCCAGGCAGAATACGCCAAGCGGATTAACGAATTGATAATTTATTTGTAGAGCTTAATGTCCTGAAGTCACCATATGAACATGAGAGACGCCGTAGTGGAGGCTCCGGAAATTTCGATCACCTGGGGTTTTTTGACGTGCACACTAATCGGAGTACACGGGCCTAAAATATTTCCACCTCCATCGGGAATGCAGCCGCGGATTAACGAATAATCATTAAACATACTAGGGCCGCACAATCGTCTTGCGTGCATGAAGCTCATTTTTTTGGTGACTGTTTGAAGAGGCAGTAATGTTCGGAATATTCTAGTTTACATAGACTGTCAACACACACGTGCTGCGCAACCAAACATCGGCCAACTTGGCTGAACTTATGTGAATTATAGATTCAAGTGTGCCCGTGAACTACTTTATGCCACCTCTGCTTCAAGTAACAACGATCAGTTTTCAAAGATGCATGCTTTTAAAACAGATTGCGGCATTGAAAGAAGGAACCACTTACATCGTTTGCGGAAAACTGCACAAAAGTGAAGTGCAGTTTCCTTTAAGGCATTGCCATGCACTCAATCGCTACTGGCATGGTCATAAATAGGTGTGCTTTATAACAAAGGCAGCACAGTGCGCCATCGCGTCACAGGAAATCACGCAAGGTATGTGTGCCTGTGCCGGTAAGCTTAGATTCACGGCCGAAAAGCGTACGCTGGAGGCCCGCGCAACGTGGCCACGAAATGCTGTGTTCGTAGCAATAGTGGACCGTTCTGTACAATGGAGAAGCGTATGAGTGAACAAGAATTCAGCAACGTTAGCAAGAATTTTTTTAAGAAGTAGAGCGCAGAACAGTCAAGACCGTCGACACACCCTGCCATAAAAAGAAACGGCGTTTGCTAGCTATTGCTGTTTCTCAAGTTAAAAAGGCACACTTGCGCATAGGCTTATCAGCCGCGGGGGGGGGGGGGGGGGCAAGGGGGGCACGAGCCTTTACACATTTGATAGTGGTCACTCTTGCAGCATGCGTGGGCAACCAACAAGATGAAGTTTTCCGTTACAACAGTAATTGCTGAATTAAGTTCTTACGGGAGAATGAAAATGTTACGAGGCAATGTCACAACATGGTGAAACTTGCCAACATTTCCTCTGGGATGAATTTCCTTGTGGGTTTTTTGCGGGGCGGGTCGCTTATGCGACGTTTTTGCGTCTTGGGCTGTAGTATTGCAGAGCAGCAGGCAAGCGCTGAACAGAGGACCTGTATTATTACATCACTTCTTCATGCTTTTATTTTGCTGTTAATGGTATATGAAGTTATGATTGGGAAGGAGCAAACTTTTTAAAGACCGCTCAAAGCATTTTCTGCTTCCGGAAGGTAACTTTCTTTAAATAGGTATACTGTAACCGCTGCTCTGTCAAAACTTTTACGAGCCAATGAGTGTGATGAATCGTTTTGAACGCAAAAACTGGGCTAAGCGCGCAATTCCTCAGCTTGTTAGTGGGATATAGCTTTGTGGTATCTTAGAAGGTGAGCAATGTCACCTCTGTGTATGCATATTCATATCAAAGTGTGAGGAGCGTGACTATAATATTCTTTCTGGATATATATAGCCGCTTGCATAGCTGCATTTAGCGGTGAGACAGCGACGACAACGAAGAAAGCGGATTGGCTCAGGACGCGCAGCGCAGGCGAGTGAAGACGACAATCTTAGCGGCCTTCTTTTCAGAGCGTCTCTACGAGTTCCACTGTCCGTGTTTTTAAGTTAACCTCTTGTAATATATAACCCGCGACAGTGGAGGAGGTGCTGGATACTACTACCTCATGATCGGCACCACTATATAGAAACCCTGAGTCCAGCCATATGAGACAGCCATGCGTGGAGACGCCTGTGTACCACTCAAGCCGGTGCCTTCAAGGTCTTGAACCAGAATTTGGCCGTTTAGTGGGAGCAACACTTGCGACAGCCACCCCTACTCAAGAAATTTCATTTTCAAGGAGTCCTGCACAGGTAATGGTCCAGAATATGCGCATTTCTGAACCATTTCATGGCAGGCCGAACGAAGATGTGCAAGACTGGCTTAAGCAGTTTGAACAGGTAGCTAAATCTAACTACTGAAGTCTCGATGGAAAGCTCTTTTACGTATACTTCGCCCTTGAAGACGGCGCGAAGACGTAGTTTATGAACCGCGAGGAAACATGGGAGGAGTTTTGTCATCGGTTTCATGACACCTTCGATAACGTGAACCGACGCGAAAACGCACAACGCCTCCTTGAAGGACGCACCCAACAGCTGCATGAAAGCGTCGCCACCTTTGCTGAGTATATGCTGCGTCTGTGCCACCGCGCGGACCCCAACCTGCCCGAGGCTCAAAAGCTAAGCCATCTCAAGAACGCGTCAAAGAGCAGCTATTTGTTGGTCTTGTGCGCAATACGCCAACAACAGTGAACTAGTTCACCAGGGAGGCCACCGCAATAGAGCGTGCGCTGCAGCAACAGTACCGACAGTCTGATCGCCCGGCCACCGGCGCAGCTGCAGGTGCCGCCACACTTACCACAAGCGACGAGTTTTCTCTACACCACCTGATTAGACAGATCATGCGTGAGGAGAACGCGAAGGAAAACGCAAAGTACACATTACAGTCACAGGCGCCTCCGCAGCAGGAGTCTACGGTAGCCCTTGTCGCTGAAGTCGTTCGCCATGAACTTTGACGAGCGTTTGAAATCTCGTCAGCAATATTCCGCTCCACCGTACCATCCAAACTCGTGTACCTACGCAGACGCCATGCGTCGTGCATTGGCTCCAGAAGTACCCTACCAGCTGAACGGATACAGCTATGCAGACGTTGTTCGTGGACCCACGCCTATGCCAGCGCCGCAGTACTTCGAATCATAGCCTGTTGCAGCCCGGGCTCAACCGGATTCGGTCATGTGACCCTGTATGCGGAAGACCGAGATATGGCGCAATGCGGATCGCCGAACACTCTGCTAAAACTGTGGAGAGCCAGGGCACATTTACCGTTTTTGCCCACATTGCCGAGCTGAATACCGTGGTAGTGAACCTAAAGCTACGCGCCGACCGTTCGACGAAAGGCGTGCCCCCATCGACAACGACCAGGTTGGCAGGCGAGTAGGCTCTGCTACCTTCCGCACGCGCTCACCATCCCCGGCTCGCTTTGGTCACTAAGCCGCCATAGTTTGGCTGACGCTGCTAGAGGTCGGTCTTTCAGCCCACGGCGAGGAAACTGAAAACAGCGACCTCTGGGGAGAAGGTTGCAAGCCGTCGAATGGCCGAAAATCCCCCACTGCTGCCGAAACACGTGAGAAACGACGATGAAGACTCCGCCGAGAAAACTGTGACTGCCGACCTCGCTGTGACGATTGATGTCGTTGAAGTGACGGCCTTAGTCGATACGGGTGCATACTTTTCCCTGATGAGTGAACGATTGGCAGACGAACTCAAGAAAGTCAGGATGAAATGGACGGGCCCTTATATCCGAAATGCTGCAAGACATATAATGCCACCCACAGGAAAATGTACAGAAAGACTCACGATTGAGAATGTGGCTTTTGTAGCCACATTCCTGATCCTACTGGAGTGCTGCAAACCTATGTTTCAGCGAATGGACTTCTTAGGAGAGTACGGTGCTGGGTTCAACATACGCGATGTTGTGATTACATTAGCCGCTGACGAGCTTGTAACCCGTGATACAGACCAAGAACCCAGGGTGTTACGTGGGGTCGACGACGACGTCTTCGTGCCACCACTGTCATGTAGTCGTGTTTCCGTGTGTTGCGGCGTGCACAGTATTGAAGACGCCATAGGCGAACGACTCACTGCGCTTTTTATTGCCAAGAAATTGCCATCACTCGCGGCATCGTCAGCTTAGTGGATGGGCGCGCAGAGGTGCTTCTGACCAACTTCACGAATGATCGCCGGCACATCGGTAAAGGCATGGCTGCGGCGTACCTCGAAGAGCTCGACTACTTTCACGACGGTCTTATGCAAGGGGAAGCCACAACTCAATCACCTCAACTAAACCACCAGTCGATATCGGTCCGAGTCTAACACCGACTGAAAATGCCGTCTTATGGAGCTGTTCGACCAGATCAAGGACTGCTTCTCATTGACATCACTAGTGGGTCAAACGCGTCTGACTAAGCATCGCATCATTATGGAAGACACAGCAAGACCAGTCCGACATAACCCATATCGCGTCGCTCAGAAAGAACGTGGGGTGATCCAGCTGCAAGTCATGAAGATGCTAGAGGATGATGTATTCCAACCCTCAAAGAGTCCTTGGGCATCGCCAGTGGTACTCGTGAAAAAAAAGATGGCAGCTTGCGTTTCTGCATCGATTATTGTAAGCTGAACCACGTTACGAAAAAAAAGACACTTATCCATTACCACATATCGATGACTCTTTGGACAGGCTACGGCATGCACGCTACTTCTCGTCAATGTACCTTAAAAGTGGATACTGGCAAATAGAAGTAGATTAGCTCGACCAAGAAAAGACTCCCTTCGTGATGAGAGACGAGCTTTATGAATTCGAAGAGCTCCCTTCCGGTCTATGCTCAGCCCCAGCCACGTTTCAGAGACTAATGGATACCATTCTGTCCGGCCTGAAAAGAAAAATATGCCCCGTGTACCTCGATGACGTCATTGTTTTTTTGGCCACGTTTGAAGAACATCTAAAGCGGCTACTGTCAGTCCTTCAAGCCATACGGTCCACTGGACTCACATTGAAACCAGAAAAATGCTACTTCGGCTTCCAAGAACAACAGTTTTTGAGACACGTGGTCAGTCGCGCAGGTGTATAGACTGACCTGCTGCCGTCATAAAGTTCACAAGGCTTGTTGATAAGAAAGTGGTCGGGCGTTTTTTGCGTCTCTGCGCCCACTACAGGCGATTTATAGCAGGCTTTGCACACATCGCCTCTCCACTCACCCGCCTTACAAGGGAAGAAGTTGCGTTTGTACGGGGTGAAGAGCAAGAAGCTTCGTTCAACAAGCTGCGACAGCGTCTACGAACTCCACCCGTTCTTGCTCACTTCGACGAGAATGCACCAACAGCCATCCATGCAGACGCCAGCAATGTGGGCCTAGGTGCTGTTCTTGTCCAATGCCAAGATGGTGTGGAGAGAGTGGTTGCCTACGCTAGCAGAACGTTGACACGCGTTGAGTCCAACTACTCAACAACGGAGAAGGAGTGTCTGGCCGTCGTTTGGGCAGTTGCGAAGTTTAGCCCGTACTTATATTGCCACACTTTCCAAGTCGTAAGCGACCATCACTCTCTTTATTGGTTGACCAACATGACAGACCCATCTGAACGTTTAGCACGATGAAGCTTACAGCTCCAAAATTACGACATGAACGTAGTTTACAAGTCCGGAAGGCAACACTTAGACGCCGACTGTTTGTCAAGGTCACCAATTGGAAGACCGGCTACAGAGGATGATGAATTCACAATTTGTTTAGGAGTTGTTGATGCAGCTATCATTTATCAGCAACAACAAGATGATCGGGAGCTCGACTCGCTTATAGAATGTTTGATCAGACGAGCCACCAATGCACCAAGAGTGTTTTCGAAGAACTTATTGTCATTCTGTTTACGGGACGGAATTCTGTACAAAAAGAATGTCTCATCAACAGATAGAAGCTATCTGTTGGTAGTTCCTGAAGCTCTCCGCAGCAAAATTTTACAAGCCTGCCATGACGAAGCCACCGCGGGCCACCTCGCTTACACAAGAACACTGACACGCGCCAAAGAAAAATATCACTGGCCAGGAATCGCAGCAGAGGTGAAACATTACTTCCGAACATGCATTGACTGTCAGCGGCACAAGGTACTACCTGTCAAGCCCGCTGGGCTATTATATCTTGTGACCGTGCCAGTAACTCCGTTTTCTCAAATTGGAATGGATCTGTTGGGCCCATTCCTACATCGAACAGCGGCAACAAATGGGTTATAGTGGCGACGGACTACCTTACCCGATACTCGGAGACCAATGCAATTGCAAGTGGTACTGCAGCTGAAGCGGCCCAGATCTTCATTGAGAACATTGTTCTGAGACATGGTGCTCCAGCTGTCGTCATAACAGACAAAGGTACCGCAATTACAGCCGAGCTTTTGCGCACTGTGCTTACGCTCAGTGGCACAGCGCATAGGAAAACGACAGCTTACCACGCACAAACTAATGGGCTTAAGAACGACTTAACAAGACAATCGCTGACATGCATTGCATGTACGTCGACGTGAAACACAAGAATTGGGACCGAATACTGCCTTACATCACATTCGCGTAAAATATGGCGCGTCAGGAAACAACAAAAATGATGCCTTTCGCACTAATTTACGGCAGAGAAGTTACTACAATGCTTGACGCCATGCTGCCTTACAATTGCAATGATTCAGAGACAGACGCCACAAACTTCACTGAGCGCATCGAGGAAGCAAGACAGCATGCCTGCGTCAGAATAAGGAACCAGCAGCAACTTGACGCACAATGGTACAACCTTCACCATCGATTCGTCAGTTATCAACCAGGAGATAGAATCAGGGTTTCTTTTCCTGTATGACGGCGAGGCCTCTCAGAGAAACTCCTATGCCGATACTTCGGACCCTACAAGGTTTTTCGCCATCTTAGCCACGTAACGCAAGAAGTCGTGCCCGACGCCTCCTCCTGTTCGAAACGTCGCCAGCATCTGTCTGAAGCAGCGCACGTGGTTCGCATGAAACTTTACCACTCTGGATGATGTAAACACCCGCTGGCTGCCTCTCTATTTATTGAGCATCGGGACGACGCTCTCTCTGGCAGGAGGGTAATGCCGCGTGCGTAGCTGCATTGAGCGGCGAGATAGTGACGACAACGAAGAATGTGGACTTGCTCGAGAGGGGCAGCGCAGGCGAGTGAAGAAAACGACAATCTTAGCAGCCTTCTTTCAGAGCGTCTCTACGAGTTCTACTGTCCGTCTTTTTAAATAAACTTCCTGTAATTTATAACCCGCGACAATGTATATATTAAAATAGAGGTGTTGTACGTCGAGAAAGGTTCAGACGCAGCTTGGCAAAATGAGCTTTAACAGGCAGGTCTGGCTAATGGCGAATAGCGTGCGCGAGCTACTACTGCAGCCACCGATCATCGTCGTCTTCTTCATTGCCAGCAGAGCGTCCGTTATTCAGATTCATTAATTCATTACAATTACTCCCCGCGAAATAAGGAGCCATCCTGGCGATCTTTGGACAAGTAAACACGGGAGGGTCGTAGCAGGGCTTAAGTCTCGAGACGTGGACAATTTCCTGGCCACGACGACGTTGGTCAGAAGATGGTTCCAGTGGCTCGATGAGATAATTCACCGGTGACTTTTTTTGTAGCACACGATATGGGCCGTGATACTTGGGGACCAACTTGGTAGAAAGGCCAGGTGTAGCCGAAGGGACATGCAGCCATACGAGTGAACCTGGATCGTAGGAAGTAGTGTTATTTGATGCGTCATGGTGGTGTTTTTGGCATCCTTGGTCTTGAGTTGTGAATGATCTTGCCAGTTGGCGGCATTCTTCAGCGTATGTAGCGGCTTGAGACAAAGTCGTGGACTCTGAGGAGTCAGGTTTGTACGAAAGGATGGTGTCCATAGTGCAAGAAGGTTCGCGTCCGTAAAGGAGGAAAAAAGGAGAGAACCCAGTAGTGCTTTGAATGGCGGTATTATAAGCGAAGGTGATAAACGGGAGCACTCGGTCCCAATTGGAGTGGTCTGACGAGATATACATAGACAGCATGTCACCAAGGGTGCGGTTGAAGTGCTCTGTCATTCCATTGGTCTGGGGATGATAGGCGCTTGTAGTGCGGTGAACGACGTGGCACTCACGCAGCAATGCTGTGATGAGGTCTGACAAGAATACGCGACCACGATCACTCAGTAACTCCCGAGGTGCTCCATGCCGTAATACGATGTTGTGAAGAACGAAAGTCGCAACGTCCTTTGCTGTAGACGAGGGAAGAGATGAAGTTTCGGCATACCGCGTGAGATGGTCGACGGCATCTATGATCCAGCGGTTACCGTCAGCGGTGTTGGGAAGGGGACCGTAGATATCGATGCCGACGCGGTCGAATGGTCGGGACGGGCATGGTAAGGGTAGCAAGGTACCGCTGGCGTGACAAGGAGGAGTTTTTCGTCTCTGGCACCTCGAGCAGGCCCGAACGTATTGTCGTATAAAACGGTACATGCCACGCCAGTAATATCGGAGACGTATGCGAGAATAAGTCTTCAAGAAACCTGCGTGGCCACATTGGGGGTCGTCATGAAACGTGGAACAAATTTCGGATCGCAGATGACGTGGAATCACGAGTAGCCACTGACGTCCACCGGGTGCGTAGTTGCGTCGGTACAGCACGTCGTCGCGAGTGGCGAAGTGCTCGACTTGCCGACGCAATGTGCGAGAAGGAGGGGAAGCCGTGTGCCCAGTCAGGATGTCTAGAATCGAAGCAACCCAAGGGTCCTTGCGTTGCTCAGATGGCATCTCGGCGATGGTGATGGCAGTGGCATCACAGGTTAGACTTTCGCAGCAGTCCAGGTCAGGGGGTAGCAGCGAACGGGATAGGGCGTCTGCGTCCGAATGTTTCCGGCCGGAGCGATAGACCACGCGAATATTATATTCTTGGAGGCGTAATGCCCATCGGGCGAGGCGACCGCTTGGATCCTTCAGTGACGACAACCAGCAGAGGGCGTGGTGGTCAGTCACGACGTCAAAAGGGCGCCCGTACACGTAAGGTCAAAATTTCTCTATCGCCCAAATAATGGCGAGACATTCCTTTTCAGTGACTGAATAGTTGGTTTCGGCTTTGCTAAGAGTTCGGCCTGCGTAGGCAACCACGTACTCTTGGAAGCCGTCTTTCTTCTGTGCAAGAATAGCGCCTAGCCCGACACCACTAGCGTCGGTGTGGATCTCTGTGGGTGCCGATGGGTCGTAGTGTCGCAGAATAGGCGGCGACGTGAGGAGGCGGCGCAGTTGATTGAAAGAATCGTCGCAGGTGGCAGACCAGGCGGAAAGGTCTCTAGAGCCGGCGAGGAGCTTGGTCAAAGGAGCGATGATTGTCGCGAAATTGCTGACGAAGCGCCGGAAGTAAGAGCAAAGGCCTATGAAGCTTCGGAGCTCTTTCATGGTGGTCGGTTTGGGAAACGCTGAGACGGCTGTAGGTTGGCAGGGTCAGGAAGAATGCCGTCTTTTGAAACCACGTGGCCAAGGATCGTAAGCTTTCGAGCAGCGAAATGGCACTTCTTCAGATTCAGTTGCAGCCCCGCGGCAGAAATACACGCGAGGACTTTCTCGAGGCGGGTTAAATGGGTTGCGAAATCGGTTGAAAAGACGACAATGTCATCTAAATAACAAAGGCAAACGTTCCATTTGAGGCCTCGAAGGATATAGTCCATCATCCGCTCGAAAGTAGCTGGTGCGTTGCTGAGGCCGAAGGGCATGACTGTGAATTCGTAAAGCCCATCGGGCGTGATAAAAGCAGTTTTTTCACGATCGGCCTCTGCCACGGGTACCTGCCAGTATCCAGAGCGCAGATCTAAAGAAGAGAAAAATTCGGCTCCCTGTAGGCAGTCCAAGGCATCGTCAATGCGTGGCAGCGGATAGACATCCTTGCGCGTGATTCGGTGTAGACGCCGGTAGTCCACGCAAAGCCTGATGAATCCGTCCTTCTTCTTCACCAACACAACTGGAGAGGCCCAGGGACTGCTTGACGGTTCGATTATGCCACGTGTCAGCATGTCGTCAACCTGTTCATTGATGGCACGGCGTTCGGTAGTCGACACACGATATGGACGCTGCCGTATTGGCGTCTCTTGACCGGTATCTATACGGTGAACGACAGATGACGCTCGACCTAAGGAAGGCTGATTGTCGTCAAACGAGGCTCGAAAACACTGTAGCAGCTTGATCAGCTGTTCCTGCTGCCCAGGGGTGAGGTTAAAATCAATGGACTTGCGGAATACATCTATAGGTTCATTAGCGTCCGTTGCGGGTGTAATGGCACAAGTCGGTAAAAATGGCTTGTCTGGATAGATCGGGTCTTCGATAATACAATTTAAGGTCTCGAGGCTTCCCAGACACTCGCCGCTTTGCAGGATGTACGGACATGCAGAAACGTTGCACGCATAAAGTACCGCCGAACCATTGGAAAAGTTGATGACGGCAAACGGGAGGACGATGGTTCGGTGTTGCACACTAGCTATAGTTGGCTGGAACAGGAGCGTCGAGTTAGTGGCAGCAGGGGAATACACAGGCACTAGGACGGCGGACAACGGCGCGATGCGGACGTCAGCTGCGGCAAACACTTTGGAGGGTCTGTGGTGGTCGATATCAAGGCACGGATTCGTCAACGTGAGTTCAGCACGAGCGCAGTCGACGAGGGCCTGATGGGTAGAAAGGAAATCCCATCCTAGTATGACGTCGTAAGATGAACGCGGGAGAACAACAAAGTTGACAGCGTTCCAAACATCTTGAATAAAAACGCGTGCTGTGCACTGAGCTGTCGGCGCGATAAAATGGAAGGTGGCCGTACGCAGAGCAAGATTCGTAAGCGGCGTTGTAACTTTTCTCAAATCGCGACACAGTTTTTCCCTAATTACAGAAACGACGGCGCTTGTGTCGACAAGTGCACGTACAGCAACACCTTCTACTAGCACATCAATTTCGTTGGTCGGACAAAGAGGAGGTCTTAGAAAGTTCGACGACGATGCAGTTCTTGCCTCCGGAACTGCGGCTGTCAGTTTTCCTCTCGAGCGGGGCTCGTGCGCCGAAGCATCGGGGAGACTGATCGGCGACGGGGCGGTAATGACCGGCGAGAATTGACAGGGCGTCGTGGGGACAATGAGCCGGTGATGGGAGAAGATGGTCGCCGGGGATTCTGGGCAGCCTGGTAATTTGCAGAATTCCCGTGGTCTGGAGGCTGGAAGTTACGACGGCGACAGTAGCGTGCTATATGTCCCACGAAACCGCATGCGAAACATATGGGCCGATTATCCAAGGTGCGCCATGGGTTAACGACAGAAGGTGCAGGGGGCGAAACGGGATGGGGTGCCGTGTATGTAGGCAGCGTCGTAGGGTAGGAGGACCCGGTGCCCCTCTATGCGCCAGAGACAGGTGGGGCTGGGGGTCTAGCAACGACGGCAGCGTAGGTCAGCGGCGTAGGGACAGATGGCGATGGAGGCAGTGCCTGCGTGACCTGTGTCTCAATGACCTGGAGTAGACGTGGGTCTAACGATGTCACTGGCGCGGATGCTCCGGCCACCAGATAAAGCTGCCGCGCAACTTCTTCACGAATGAACTGTTTGATGTGGGGCAGTAAGACGGTGTGATCAGCAGCGACATCGTGCACGAGGGCGGAAACTTCAGCCGTATCTTCAGCAGCCCTGCGCGTCGAGACACGCTGCTTACGCAACTCGTCGTACTCCTGACAGAGCTGGACAACATCGGTGATGGTCTGTGGATTCCGAGCGACGAGCATCTGGAAGGTATCGTCGTCAACTCCTTTGATGATTCGCTTGATTTGGTCGCGTTCGGTTAGAGATTCAACGACGCGCTTGCAAAGAGACAAGACATCTTCAATGTAACTTGTAAAGGTCTCGTCCCTGCGCTGGATTCGACTACGGAGACACTGTTCCGCGCGAAGCCGGCGCACGGCGGGACGACTGAAGACCGCGGCGATGGTGGTCTTGAAGGCAGACCAGTTGGTGATTTCGCCTTCGTGGTTCTTGAACCAGAGGCTGGCCACATCATCGAGGTAAAAGCGCACGTTTGTGAGCTGGTCGCAGGCGTTCCACTTGTTGGAAGCGCTTACGATTTCGTACTCGACGAGCCAGTCCTCGACGTCTTGTTCGTCGTTGTCGCGAAAAATTGGTGGGTCGCGTTGCCGAGGCACGCCAGTACAGTAGACTGTCGTTGGTAAGGCAGCTTGAGAAGGGCCAGGAGCAGTCATGGTGAACGGTGAGGGTAGCGTCCGATTGCGAAGTTCCAGGTTGATGGGAACCCCGGCTCCTCCACCACTTAAAATAGAGGTGTTGTACGTCGAGAAAAGTTCAGACGCAGCTTGGCAAAATGAGCTTTAACAGGCAGGTCTGGCTAATGGCGAACGGCGTGCGCGAGCTACTACTGCAGCCACCGATCATCGTCGTCTTCTTCATTGCCAGCAGAGCGTCCGTTATTCAGATTCATTAATTCATTACAATATATATATATATATATATATATATATATATATATATATATATATATATATATATATATATATATATATATATATATATATATATATATATCACCAGAAGAAGCGAACGAGCAAACGAAAAACAATGCTTTATTGCCAACGTTACGGCCGGGGACCGGCCTTCGTAAGGGCATACGTGCATATTACACTAACACGCACTTCTTAAGAACATAGCATGGGGGCCCCCATGCTATGTTCTTAAGGAACAAGCAGGATTTCGAACAGGCTACTCAGCAATCGACCACATTCATACTATCAATCAGGTAATAGAGAAATTCTCAGAATATAACCAAGCACTATACATAGCCTTCATGGATTACGAGAAGGCGTTTGATTCAGTAGAAATCTCAGCCGTCATACAGACACTGCAGAATCAAGGCGTCGATAAATTATATATAAACATCCTGGAAGAAATCTACAGGGGATTAACTGCTACCATAGTGCTTCATAAAGAAAGCAACAAAATACCAATCAAGAAGGGTGTAAGGCAGGGGGACACAAGTTCCCCAATGCTATTTACCGCGTGCTTACAGGAGGTTTTCAGAAGCCTAGAATGGGAACAGTTAGAGATAAGAGTCAATGGAGAATACCTTAGTAACCTGCGCTTCGCCGATGACATTTCATTGCTGAGTAACTCGGGGGACGAATTGCAACTCATGATTACGGAGTTAGACAAGGAGAGCAGAAAGGTGGGTCTTAAAATTAATCTGCAGAAAACGAAAGTAATGTACAACAACCTCGGCAAGGAGCACCGCTTCGAGATAGGTAATAGTGCACTTGAAGTTGTAAAAGACTATGTCTACTTAGGGCAGGTAATAACCGCAGAGCCGAACCACGAGATTGAAGTAACTAGAAAAATAAGAGTGGGGTGGAGCACATTCGGCAGGCACTCTCAAATTATGACAGGTAGATTGCCACTATCCCTCAAGAGGAAGGTATATAACAGCTGTATCTTGCCGGTACTTAGCTACGGAGCAGAAACCTGGAGACTTACAAAGAGGGTTCAGCTTAAATTGAGGACGACGCAGCGAGCAATGGAAAGAAAAATGGTAGGTGTAACCTTAAGGGACAAGAAGAGAGCAGAGTGGATTAGGGAACAAACGGGGGTTAAGGATATCATAGCTGAAATCAAGAAGAAGAAATGGACTTGGGCAGGGCATGTAGCGCGTAGACAGGATAACCGCTGGTCATTAAGGGTAACTTACTGGATTCCCAGAGAAGGGAAGCGGGTTAGGGGGAGACAGAAAGTTAGGTGGGCAGATGAGATTAAGAAGTTTGCGGGTATAAATTGGCAGCAGCAAGCACAGGACCGGGTTAACTGGCGGAAAATCGGAGAGGCCTTTGTCCTGCAGTGGACGTAGTCAGGCTGATGATATATATATATATATATATATATATATATATATATATATATATATATATATATATATATATATATATATATATATATATATATATATATATATATATATATGTTTATTTATTTATACATATATATATACATAGGTAGGTTTGCCCCCCCCCCCAGTGGAGTTGGTACGCCACTGCACTTGCCATTTCCTTTGACGAGTCTGACAATATGCCAGATTTCAATAACGACTGGCAAGACATTTGTGAAGCTCATTGGCGTAATTCACAGCTTCGAGAGACAGCGTGCCATGTTTTTTTGTCAGTTTCAGTAAAAAAGACTTCGGCCTCCATAGTATTGCTTGTTTCAAGAGCAGTAACAACATGTCGGCGTGAGGAAACAGTTCCTTAGGAACAAAGAAAAACTTTTCAGTTTCGTTTTTTTCTAAGAAAGCTATGGGTACTTTGCCAATGACGGACAATATCGTTTAAAGAGAGCCATCGACTTGGTTTCGATGCTCATAATGCTCTCTGAGAACTCTGATGTTTAACTACCATAAATTTATAATTATCGATGAAAATCGAGGTTTATGTTTCATTGTTAACTGTCTTGCCGAAATCTCCGCGTGCAGCATCAAAATTTTTGAATGGTCTTTTTCGTATTTTCGCAGCATAGCCCAATAAAATTTCTGAAACTTCGTATGTTACGTCTATGGCATTCTCAGATGATGCTTAATTTTAATTGTATCGATTAGAATGTACATAGGAGCCAGCAGACGCCTTCGAAACTTGCGAAGTCATGCTGTTTGGTGCGGGAACCTAAAGGTCGCGTCTCCATCCGCATTCTTTTTCCGCGCGTTTTCTAATTTGCCAAGTGTCGTATCGTGGTAAGAGTTGCGTTTTCGGGGTTGTGAACTTTTTTCTTTACGAGCCTCTTAACTGTTTGGTGTTGCACTATGCGCTTAATATATGGCCACCAATGGGCCACATGATGTGTATGTGTTTTACACCTCCCGATTTATTTCCGGCTTCATTCACAAAGACGGTTGTAATGGGGCAGTTTTTAGCCATAAAAACCATTTTTTTGCAGCTGCACCAGAAGCCTTAGAACGATTGCGTCTCGGGAGTTCGGCAGCTTTAGAAGAATGGTAAGTTGGGCGGGTTGGTATTGATCCATAATGTAACTGCGCGAAAAACTGATGGAGACACGAAAGACGAAAAAAGGACAGACAAGCGCAGATTATCATCAACTGATGTTTTACTGCAATAAAGAGACAATATAAGGGACATGATAAATAAAAGCTAGAGAATGGGAGCTTGTTAACACCTGTAATATAATCACTCAACCACCATTCTGGGTTCAATGTGAAGAAAAATAAAAATATAATGGTGAAAGATTGTCCCTAGCCTCCCCTCTCTCCTATTCTTTGGCAACCTCTGTATGCTCTTCAGAGCTTCTACGTATTCTTTCCCATTTGATAACTTGTTATAAATAGCACAAACCGCGTGATTACTATGACCACAGCAGGTGAGTATTTTCTTAATTCATACTGGTACAATGCTACACAATACAAAACTGATATAGCGCTGAATTGTACCACCTTTCTCATTCAAGTGTTCAAATAGAATGCCCGAATTCATGCGAAATTTGACTCGGCAAGTTAACATACACATATATTGTGGGCCATTTGCCATCATCCGCTTTCATTATGGGCAAGGCGGCAAGGTGGCAGTGGTGACAACACAATGCTCACGCGGTGCTCCTTTATTGTGCAGGAATGTTATTTGGACAACGCGTACTCTATCCGTTCAAATGATCGTTTCTTGCTGCTGCTCTGTTGCCCACTGACCGTTGTATCTCTATATGTTTCCATTTACGCCCAGCTTGTGTACTGTTTGAGTTCTCTTTGCTTGAGTTCAGACGTTGAATTAAATCCTGGGCTAAGGGGTATAAAAGGTACCTCTACTAGTAATTCCGGCACTGAATCTAGAGTATCTACTCTGTTATCGAGTGGGGACGTGCGTGGAGCCAATAGCCACGTGGTATTTTTAGATAGTGAACCTTCTGTTTTTGCCATGTTTTCTAGCCTGCTAGCTGAGCAAAATAAAATAGCCCAGGATATTGCCAAGCTTTGTTATTCAGTCAATTCGCGCTTTGAGGCTGTTGAGTCGCGACTTGACGCTCTAGAGTCGTCAAGTACCATGTCTAATACATCTAAAGGTATGGTAGAATATTTAAAAAGCTCAATTTTTTCTCTTAATGAGAAGGTGATTACGCTCACGACTCAGAACGATGTCCTAGAAAATAGACTGCGCGGTAATAACTTAATTCTTCACGGCATTCCTGAAATTACAGATGATGATAATAAGGCATTGACCAACGCTGTTTCAAAAATTTCCACAGAAACGCTGAGCATGGATTGCCCACAAATCGAAAGGTGTCGTAGGTTAGGTAGACGTCACACAGGCCGCACCCGCCCTATCATTTTCAGGCTGCTGGATTTTCGTGAGAAAATTCATATTCTTAAGAACGTGTCGAAGCTGAAGGGCTCCGATCAACGCATATCCGAAAACTATTCGGATAACAAACGTTTCATCAGAAGAAAGCTATGGGAGGCAACCAGAACACATCGCAACATCGGCTCTTCCATGCGCAATGTTTACAACCACGTGTTCATTGAAAACATGCGCTAAACTGGGACGCGCAGTCTAAAACAATTTTTCAGTCTCATAATCGCGGTACTGTTGTGATGGCATCTTCTTCGGCCCCTACTGCTACTTCTTGTTGACGCCCCCATAATTTTTCTGATAATCTTCGTATTTTAAATATTATTGCGAAAAGTCTAGTCAACAAGTTTCCGGATTTCTTGTCACTAACTTTGTCCTACTTCCCTCATATCATCGGTGTCACGGAAACTTGGTTTCATAACAAAATTTGTGATACCAAGATTTCGCTGCTGAGCTTAGATTTCGCTGCTGAGTGAACACAGCAGCACCGCCGTGACGATGTCGGCTTACGTGCCTCTAATTGTGCAGGTTTTGGCGTGGTTCTTCGCGGACGCTGCAGTGGCCCATGTTATCGCTGGACAACACTACCAATAGACCCCGATGAAGAATCCGCACCAGCCCTCGAAGGAACTCAACCACTGCGCAACCAGATCATCGCCAGTGGCGTCAACGATGCTGTGCCACGTGGACTTCGTCGACTGCGCACCCCCGTGGAGCACGATGACGTCCTCCGCCTCCCCGATAGCAAGCTGCCCGGAGCATATAAAAGCAAGGGCCATGGTCTCGACCTTCAGTGGACACGGCAGCACCACCGTGACGATGTCACCTTACGTGCCTCTACTTGTGCATGTTTTGGCGTGGTTCTTCGCGGACGCAGCAGCGGCCCATGTTATCGCTGGACAACACTACCAATGGACCCCGATAAAGAATGCGCACCAGCCTTCGAAGGAACTCAACCACTGCGCAACCAGATCATCGCCAGTGGCGTCAACGATGCTGTGGCACGTGGACTTCGTCGACTGCGCACCCCCGTGGAGCACGATGACGTCCTCCGCCTCCCCGATAGCAAGCTGCCCGGAGCATATAAAAGCAAGGGCCATGGTCTCGACCTTCAGTGGACACGGCAGCACCACCGTGACGATGTCGCCTTACGTGCCCCTACTTGTGCAGGTTGGTGATCGAAAGTATGGTTTTCGTAGTAACTGTACCTGCCTGATTGTGCTGCCGTGTCCACACACTGTTCTTGGTTGCTTAAAAGATTGTGTTTCAGTTGTAAGCCTGTTACTGAAGTTGTCCGGTGACGTAGAGGAAAATCCTGGGCCCGAGGTTGAAAAAATGCTGGAGGAAATATTAAGTAACCAGAGTAAACTACTAGCAAGAGTTAATGAAATTCAGGCCAAGCAGACATGTACGGATGCCAGCATTTCCGACATGCATGTTAGGCTCCAGACTATTGAAGGGTTCGGTGAAACACAGAACCGGCTTACAATGATAGAATCAAGTGTTGGTCGCCATGACAGTGAATTGACGGCTCTTGCCAGGCAGATCGATGACTTAGATAATCGTTCTAGACGCAACAACCTTATTGTACGCGGAGTGGAAGAAGAAGAATCTGAGGATGAGGCAGTACTCTTAAGTAAGGTGAATGACGATATTTTTGACAAATTACTTGGCTCAAAGTGTAGCTCCATTGAGAGAATTCACCGTCTAGGAAAGAAAATACCTGAAAGAAGTCGTCCGGTCATCTTGAAAGTAGGAGACTTCAGGGACAAAACTGAAAAACTGCCGCAACCTCAAGGGGACACAATTCAGTATCAGCGAAGATTACTCTAAACGAGTAGTTGAAATCAGAAAACAACTATGGATTTCATCAGCGAATGAAAGAGCAAAGAGAGCAAAGGTTAAACTAATCATCGATAAACTGAAAGTAAACAACGTTCTCTATGGCTGGAATGAGGCTACCAACGAGCGATTCAGGTATGCTAGCCCAGGTCTCACCAGCTTTGACTGACGCAAATGGAGACCAACAGCATCTGTTAAGGTTAATAATGTAAACGCCTAAAGTTTGCTGAATAAAGCTGATGCAGTTGAAGCCGCAATCCTGGAGCATGAACCGGATATAATGGTCGTAACAGAGACTTGTATACATATGGATGTAGCAGATTTCGAAGTAACACCTACAGGTTAGATAATTGTTAGAAAAGACCGGCAAGGAAGAGGTGGTGGTGTTGCGTTTCTTATTAAAGACAACATTAGGTTTTCAGTGTTGGATGATAACTGTGACATAGAAATTTTGTGCATTAGGTGTGGGTTCAGCGAGCGAACTGTGTATATTGGAGGGATTTATAGAGCGCCGAATTCCTCTCTGAATATAATCGCAAAGCTAAGAAATTTTATGGATTCTAATTTTAGCCTCCAAAATAACGTATTATTATTAGGGGACTTCAATCTTCCGGATATTAATTGGCTATCCCAGTCTCCTGGATCGGAACAGGTTGCAAGTGCTGAGCAACTACTGGAGCTGGCAGTCTGCTACGGGCTAACGCAAAGTATCACTGAATTTACTCGGATAGGGACTACAAGGTCATCTATCCTTGATTTGGTTTTTGTGTCCCCAAAGTTGTTGCCGTTACTCAGCCGTTGTGAAGTTGTAGAAGGCCTGTCCGACCACAGAATGGTAGTAACGCACCTAGCATTGTCCCCAGACACCTTGGGTAAACCCACACTTAGCAATGTATTTAGTTTTATGGCGGCTGATGATGTGTCTATTTTGGACTATCTTGAAAAGTCCTCTGATGAATTTCAGGTCCTTTACAACACTGACTGCAGCACTGATAGGCTATGGCATTTCTTTTCAATTATTGTAGGAAAGTGCATAGACAGCTATGTACCCAGGATTAGGAAACGCATTTGTAAAACCAATCCCTGGATTACCAGCGAAATCATTCACACAAAAATAAAACTAAAACGGAAACAAAAATCTTGTGCAAAAAATTGTACCCCTGAAGGAACAGCTTGCATTTCTTCAATGAGACAAGAACTGAAACGTCTGATCAAGCAATCCAGGGATCGGTTTTTCAATGTGACATTGACGAAATACTTGAAGGAAGCCCCCTCAAGGTTTTGGCACTTTATAACTACCCCAGCAAGCTCCCCGAGGCCACCTGAAATTACTCAACAACGTGGTGATGATTTCAATTCTTTTTTTGCTTCTGTGTTTACTCATGATAATGGCATTTTGCCCGAGTTTTCTACGTCATCATTGCAGCGGCCGATCGATGATGTGGTAATTAGCGAAGAGGGTGTCCTAAATCTTTTACTTAATATAAATACAAGAAAAATCCCCGGCCTTGATGGTATACCAAACGAATTTCTGTACAGATACGATGAATGGGCGGCTCACTTCCTTACAAAAATATTTCAGTCGTCCCTGCGCCGTGGCTCTTTCCCACTAGCGTGGAAGCGGGCTAAAATTACCCCTGTTCACAAAAGTGGCTCCTCACGGGACGAGCGCAACTACCGTCCTATTTCGCTTATCAGTACATGTTCAAAGATACTCGAGCACATTATTAACAAACACCTGATGTCCTATCTTGATACGCGCAATCTATTATTTTCGAAGCAGCATGGCTTCCGCCGAGGCTTATCTACAACTACACAGTTAATCGAATTTGTGCAGGATCTTTCAAAAACAATCAATTTGCGTGGTCAAACTGATGTGGTATATTTGGATTTCGCAAAGGCATTTGATAAAGTGTCGCACTCAAAGCTCCTGTTTAAAATTGACAAAACGTTTCAAAATATTCACTTGACAAAATGGTTTTCATCCTATCTCAGCTGCCGTCAGCAGTTTGTTCAAATAAAAAATAAACAGTCTAGAGCAGTTGCAGTTAATTCCGGAGTTCCCCAGGAGAGCGTGCTGGGTCTCCTTTTATTTTTGTTATATATAAATGACCTACCAAACCGGGTTACGGTCCCGATAAGGTTGTTTGCCGACGAGTGTGTTGTTTATAGCAGAATCGAGACTGAACATGACCAAGTTAATCTAAACAACAATCTTCAAAGAATAAAGGATTGGTGCGAAGAATGGCAAATGAGCTTGAACACAGAAAAAACAGTCTTTATGACTATAACTACAAAGAAAGCACCTCTAGATTACAACTACCAGATTGGCAATGCTTTCCTTAAGCGTGTACAAAATTATAAATATCTTGGGTTATGGTTCACTCCCGACCTCCGGTGGAACACTCATATTGATAATGTATGCTCCAGGGCTACCAAGGCACTGTACAGCCTTAGACGTAACCTTTATACCGCCCCATCTGATATAAAGTGTCTTGCTTACAAAACCCTTGTCAGACCCATTATCGAATATTCTAAAATTGTCTGGGACCCTTACACAGAGACAAACTGCAAAAAAATAGCAAAAATAACGCGACTCGGTGAGAGATTTATTTTTAATAAATATCGCCGACATCATTCACCTACTGAACTTTGTAAAAAAGCTGGACTGGATAGTCCTGAACTTAGGACGAGGATTGAGCGTCTGAAATTCCTTTTCCAGTCAATTCATAATCATTTTAAACTAAGCTATTCAGATTGCTTCCAGGTCAACTCACAAGAACACTCCAGACATCGCCATAATAAGTACATACCACCCCTAGTCCCACGTAACGATTGCTTTAAGTTCAGTTACTTTCCACGTGCTATTGAAGATTGGAATATGCTGCCAGAGTCTATAATTGGTTGTTCCTCGCTTACATCATTTGAACAGAATCTAAAACGTTTGTTTCTTGAATAACGGTGACGTGCGTGTGTACTTTTTGTTGGTTGCATGAGACTGCAGTAGTTGTCTTTCAAATCTTCAGCGCGGTGAAAAAGTGCCGCCTCAAATGCGTCTTGTGCTGTTCTGCGCGTATGTATTGCATCGCATGTGTTTTCCATTTCTTGTTATGTATAACTTCGAGTTGCTGCTCACAATATTACCGAGAAATTATCTCGAGACCTGTACGGTACTTCTTTTTCGCAAATAATTGTTTGTACTTCCACCCTGTAACGGCGCACTTCTGGGTTAACAGTATAAATAAATGAAATGAAATGAAATGAACGTCGTAAAAAAAATCAAATCGATGGTAGAGGCAGTGGCGTTGCCTTATATTTACATTCCAACTTATAGTTTTCTGTTTTTCATGCTTCGTCTCAAACTGAATCGGTTTGGTGTAAAGTTTACTTTGAAACATTGACTTTTGTTATTGGTGTCTTTTACTGTCCACCTAACCTGATCAAGGACTCTTTGGTTTCTCTGAGTGCATTCGTCCAAGAAACAGCTCCTCATTCGCCAAAGCTAATATGTATGGGTGATTTTAATGTCCCTGATATAAACTAAACGTCGTTATCTCTGCTAGGTCATGCTTCCCAACCTCACGGAGAAACATTGAACTTTTCACTAACTTCCGGCCTAAAGCAAATACTCAGTGACGCCACAAGAGGCATGACGATTTCATATCTTGTATTCTTCAGCCTTAGAGTCTGCGATTATGGTTATGTGTGCATTTTTGTGGATGGCAAATCGGATCATACAGCTGTTTTTGCATCTATATCATGTCCTGTACCGAAACCCCGATACATCTATTCTACTTTCCGTAATATGAGCCATGCTGACGATATTGGTAATATATACACTTAGCACTTCTTTTGCCAAGTTTGAAGCGATTAGTATTTCTGAAGATGTTGATACATTAACAAAACTCTTCAGTGATCTTGTTTCAAAGTGCATTATGCCTTTTGCACCGTTAAAAACAAAAAAGATGAATTCAGAGTTGCCTTGGATCACACGGAAAATTTTACACCTGTCGCGACGACTTGGGCGTTTGCGGCGTGCTAAACGCACTGGCTATGTTATTTTTGCCACACAATTCATTGCTCTGAAGGAGAACTTCGAAGCAAAACAAATGCTGGTCGTGATTTTTACTATCGAGTTACACTCCCCGGTTTGCTTGGGAACAACCCACGTAAATTTTGGAAATCTGTCCTACCAATGGACTCTGACACTGACACGTTTGGAATGAATGGCACAGTTACAGGCTATACAGCTTTGTTTGCAGATGCATTCAATGATTAGTTTCAATCTGTTTTTACACTTGATAACTCCGTTGTCCTCCTTTTGTAGGGCATACTCGCAGTTCTGTTGACGATCTATTGATTCAAACCAGTTCTATTGATTCAAACCAGGGTTTGCTGAATCTCATTTTAAAACTCCATTCGAAGAAGAAAAATAGCCCTGATAATATAGACGACGAATTCCTCATTAGTTACTTTTTGTGGACTACTCGGTATTTAAACAATATCTTCTAGAAATTTCTCTCGACGTCAGTTGTCCCTACAACGTGGAAATCGGCAAAAATTCTTCCGTTATACAAATCCCGAAAAAAGCAGTCTTTATTGAACTTCAGACCCATCTCTATCACATCCCATTCTTGTAAAATACTCGAACACATAATTTTCAAGCAAATCATAGAATTTTTATAGTGCAATAATGTTTTATCTGATGCTCAGCATGGTTTTCGACGCGGCTTTAGTACCATAACCCAGCTCAGTGAATTCGCTCATGACATCCTCCAGGTTCTTGATGCTGGTGATCAAATTGACGCAATATTCACAGACTTTTCCAAAGCTTTCGACGCTGTTTCACATTACAAACTGCTAACAAAGCTCACTGATATTCTTAAAAACGAAGCATTGGTAAACTGGATTTCTTCGTTCCTATCTAAGAGGTCTCAGTACGTACAATTCAAGTCTTCTCATTCCTCCACTTCTACTGTAACGTCTGGCGTCCCTCAAGGTTCAAAATTATGCCCTCTTTTACTTCTACATTTTATTGACGATCTGCCAAGTAATGTTCCTATTAAAATCCACATGTACGCTGATGATTGTGTTTTGTATCAAACGATTAAAACTGCTCAAGATCACATCAACCTTAACGATTCATTTACTTTATTCCAATCATGGTGTGACCCTTGGCAAATGCAAATCAACTTCCGACAAAAGGTATCCATGTCATTTTCCAAGCGTTCTTCCCCCTCTCAATTTACCTGTTCGCTTAATGGTTGCCCTCTCGGAATCGTTTCACAATACAAATATCTAGGCCTCCTTTTCACTCAAGATTTATCTTGGTCTCAACACATCAATCTCATGTGAAACCGTGCGCTTAGAAAATTAGGCTACCTAAAACGCACTTTATGTTCAGCACCTCTCAGCATTTGGCTCCTCACTTATAAAACACTGGTTCGTCCAATATTTGAATATGCATCTGTTGTGTGGAACCCACACAAGATTTCGGGCATCAAAAAATAAAATCTGTTCAGAAGAAAGCTACACGCTTCATTTATCGTCGCTTTAACAGGTATTTTTTACCAAGTTCCCAACTGTCAATCTTCCCGTCGACACGTTGAATGTTCGAAGTTTCTTTATACCTTAATTAATTCCCCGCGGTTCTCTCTACTCAGCAAATATATAGCACACGCTAGGCCAACGACCACCCGAAATTACTATGAGTTGAACTTGTCTACTTCGCTCATCGTACCATGGCGTTTAAATATAGTTTTTTTGTTCATTCTATTGAATTGTGGAACTCTTTGCTTGGTTACGTTCGATCTTTATCACTGGATGAATTTTTATTGAATATTACTAACCAATGATGCAGAGCGCACTTGTTATGCTCTTCTATGTATGTATTTGCCCACTCTTGCGATAGCCCTGCGGGGCTGCAGTATGTTGAAATAAATAAATAAATAAATAAAATAATAAATTATGAGCTTGATTGTGTGTCACGTGTTGCCCCCTATGCAGACTTGAATATGACAGTAAGAATGGTTAGGGCTGCTACGCACATTGAGTTTTTGCATGTCTGTGTGGCGCCCTGTAGCGGACACTTCAAGAAAAAAATCGTGGGGCACCGCAGTGAGCTTCTACCGTCCCCGCCACTGCTTAGCAGAGATGATGGCGGTGGTACATTTGCTCTATGCCTTGTCTAAGCGTTGTGGCATGTACCCACCTGGAAGTATTTACATGCCTAGCGGCTTGTTCTCAGTGACCAACAACTGGAAGAATGGGCCAGCATCAATGAAAATGCCACACAAGAAGCAGTTGACAGCCGTAATAGCAGCAACTGGTTCGCAGCCGGTTTGCCCGGCCAGTGCCTCCTCTATTTGTTTCAGTGCCCGGGCGAACGCTTTCTTCCGGCCGTCGAGCACGCACTCCTCCTCCGCTCGTCGTCGCTGCATGGTGGCGCTGCGCGACTAGACTGCGGGAAGCTGGCGCTGAACGGCTGCGCATATTTGGAAGCACGCGAAGTCGTGTTTTCATGCGATTTAATTTGCAGTCGTGCTTTTTGACGGCTTCCACGCATGCAGGGAGGATGAAAAGTAACACGAACATAGCGGCACGCTGTTTTCACGGGGCTCTGTCAGGCCGTGCTACTGGTTCGATGTATGTGTTCAATTTTTATGGCATTCGCGTTTTACATTATTTTTCAAGCTTTCGAAAAAATCCCATCATACGCATAGCTCAGTATGTAATGCTGCTGTGCACCACTCTGCATCTTTGACGAAAGAACTGACGTGTCTTTTTCTCATTTCTCATTCGTTACAAGAACAAAAAATGGCAGCATATCCACAAGGTGAATGATGGAGAGTGAGGCGAAGCATCCGTCCGTTCATTCTTTTTTGCTTCCTTCCGTCCATGCATGCGTCTGTGTGACCGTCCATGCGTCCATCGCCCGTACGTTCGTGCGCCTGTTCGAGCGTCCGCACGTCCATCCGTGCGTTCATCTCTGCGTTCATCCATGCATTCGCCCCTGCGTCCGTTCTTGTGTCCATCCGTCCATGCAGCCATCCGTGCGTCCGTCCATGCATCTGTCTGTGTGTCCGTTCGTCGACCTAGTCAACACTCCAAGTACCACCGTCTCGCATCTTTTCGCATATATTTCGCATATAGAAGCACCACCATTCAGCGGACATTCCAAGGACTGAACGAGAGGTGACACACGCACATTGTTACGGTGTGCGCTTCGTGTCTACTTCCCACCTTTAACCACCTCGAGTTCATAGTATATACTAGTTCACTGTATTCATGGCACTGCGGCCCAACGCTCGCTAAACGTTTCTAAACCAAAGGAGGTTACTCCCAGCAAGTATAACCTAGCAAACCTTTCTTTCCAAATACTTCTCAATGTACATGCCAATGGATGCTGACTGGGAATGAGAGACAGGAGAATTCGGCTTTTAGTTAACGCGCACGCTGCGAATTTTTCAATATTCATCAACGCACAGGAGAAATCTCCCACCGGCACCATCTTGAAGGTCAAAGCATAAGCCTGGTTACGCACTACGCCTATGACGAGGGACGAACGGGTGCCGCTTTTATGAGCTTCGCCCCTAAAATCGGCAGATTCCACGTTCATAGCAATCGGCGTTATGCGAAGGTTGCGGAGGAAAGGTGACCGTGTTGCAAGTTTTTTTATGGAGTGACACGTCATTAAATGGCGCTAAATATAAGTGCAAACGTTGCACGCACAGACATACGTTGAAGAGTTGCAGATGTTTATATATCCAGTTTTTGCACTTGCACAATGATGTCAACCGGAACATGCTTAATAGCAACACCAGAAGGTGATATGAAGCACTCGTGCTTGTACACATGTTGACCCTAGACACTGCTACATAAATCAACTTCAGTGTATGACACCTAAACAATGGACGTTAACACGACGTTAAGGCTGTATCAATTTAGTACATATGTATTCTTTCGAGTAGGCAGCACTGCAACCACTAATGATTTTTCACAAAAATTAGCGTCTATTTGAAAAGTTCTTCCGAGACATGACGTGGTTTTGTGGTAGAATGCTTGACTGCCACGCAGGATGCTTGGGCTCGATTTTTGCTGGGACCATAAAGTTTATAGTTTGCAATCATCGGGGCTCAACGCGATTTATGTCAGGTTTTTCTTAACAATGACATTTATTCTATGCCGTCATTGGGTCGACGCTACTGATGCCGGGTATTTCTTAACGCTTGCGCGTTAAAATTTTCCACGTGTGTTCCCGTCGTTCTTGGATGTCAATCACCTGTGGCACATACCCGCATACCAGCGGCGCATACCCACCCGTGTGTGTCTGCCATTGTCTATCTGAAAGTGTTTGATGATGTACGTGACGGCATTGTGACATTATTCGTGTCTTGACCAGCGCGTCATTATCGTCAAACCATCTTACCCTCCCATGCTGATTTTGGTTCACGCCAAGTTAAGGGGGGAACCACGAGAGCACCCAAAAGTAAGCGGCTAGATAGATACGCTCAAGATACGCTCAAAGTGACCAGAGTTCGCTAAAAAATGCTTCGCATTTAAAACTTGCTGGTCCTCTTACAGATTCACCTGAGACGACTTGTTTGCTTGTTTGTTTGTTTGTTTGTAGCCTGGAATCCATGACACATGCTCACTGTGGGGGATCAGCCAAGAAAACATATAGTATTCTATGGACGGTAACTGCACTATTTATTCGTTGCAGAGCAAAAGAAAAGAAAAAGATGTAGAAGGAAGACATTATCTAAAAAACAATCAGAGAGTGAAAAAATAATCACTAATATATTAACTATACCTTGAATGTGGGAGCCGACCAGACATCTTAGTGTGCCAAACTTGATTAATTTCTGATGAATCTCTCATATTATAGACATTTCAAAAATTACTTTCCAACTCTTATTTCTTTTTGTGTTTGATAAAGGGGGTCTTATATTGAAACACGTTTAGTGTCTGGAATAATATTGCACACTGCATCAAATACATCTCTGTCACGATTTTCCAAAAGGGAGGCACCAAAATTTAGAAGAGCCTCTGTGGTTAAACACAAACTTAGCTTCGCAAATGGCATATGTAGAAGTATTTTTCTGATTACTGCTTAGTTACAACATGAGACAAAATACTGTTCAACAGCTTCCGATTCTTCGCAGAACGGACAAAGAGGGGAGAGTGTCAGAGCAGCTGTGTGTAAATAAAAATTTAAGGCGCAACACGGCACCAGAATCTAGAGATAATAACTTCAAGTTATTTCGATGAACTTCACTAAGATTTTCATGAAAGTTTGAGACGACTGAAAGGCAAAAGCTATCGTGGTTTTCTTCCGATTCAATGCACTAAATGTTCTTTACTTCCCTCCAGGATACTTCTGCGCCCAACATGGTTTTCTTACTGCCGCAAGGATTTGAGACAAATCAAGCTTTCTACCCCTCAGCTGGTTATGCACTGCTCTCATGATCAGCCCATTTCAATTGAGTGAAAATGTTATATGATGCCGTCAAGTTATGTGACCTTTCGATACGTCACAAACATTTATAATATGTGGCGCCATATGAAGACATTTTCACATAATGATGAGTTGTTGCATCACTCGTGTTCACGCCTGCACTGTACGGCTGTATCTCCGTGAAATTGCAGCTTCCGCTGGTGATTGGGAGAGCATGCTTGTACAGGCAGAACAATTAGTCTCCAAATAAATTTTCGTACTACACTCTAATATGTCGCCGTCATTTACAAAATGAGGAGGAGGAGAAAAACTTTATTCGTCCCAAGACGAAAAGGTGTCGTGGTAGAGCGTCAGAGGAGCCTACCCAGCGTAGGTCTCTGCTACCCTCTTGGCCCAATGCAAGATCTGGTCCTGAACCTCGGGCGCCAAGCTGCACATATCAGCCTCCCACATCTCCTTACTATTAATGTGTAGAGAATTATTTGGTGGTTTTCGAGTACACCCCCACAAGATATGGTCTAGGTTAGCTCTTTGTTGACAGAAAATGCAAAAATGGAAGGGGTATATCGTGGGGTGTATAAGATGGCGAAAAGATAGGGTAGGAAACGTATGCGTCTGTAACTGGCGCCAAAATATTTCATGACAGCGCGAAGCTCCATAATGTTAGGGCGAGTGTATAGTGCACTGCAGGCGATAGTGATTTCTCATATCGTGGAAGGTTACAAGACGATCTCTCGCGCTGAAAAATGCCGCGTAGTCTAAGGCGCCATCAGAGGCCTGTGCTCGACTGGTTATTTCTGCTGTACAGATATGAGCCGCCTCATCGCCACTCAACCGCGCATGCGCGAGCGTCCATGTGAGAGCAACATTAAGGTGGCTAGAATGGGGAGGTGTGGTGAGTGGGGCGCTTTTCACTTGTCGGAAAGTGGCACTCGGCGCGCCGATGCCGCAAGAGGCGCTGATGGCAGCGGCGTGGGTAGCGAGCGGCGCACTTCCCTGTGTTTGCTGCAGGTGTGCTGGGATTTTGTTCGCAAGCTTTCGCTACATTGCAAGTATGCCATCAGTCACTGTTTGCGCTAGGTCCCTCTGAAATACCCGAGGATATCAACGGTAAGAAAGAAGACCCGGCGTTGTTGCTTTGTGTCTGGGTGCTGATAGTGTCGATAGATCCTGCATCGTTCACTGCTGAGCGAAGTGACTCCCGCCTTGCATATTATGTCGCAGGCTACGTTGCGAGAAAGCGTATACTTAGCAATAATTGTGATGAGTGCTAGAACGCTTTCTTGTCTCGAGAGAAGTGTTCCAGGAAATCTCCCAGTCCAGGCAAGCAAGCTGTGGAATCTGGGCGGACTTTTGTATCCGTCGAATTCCCTTTATACCCTCATCCTGAACCTTGAGGACAAAATCACTCGTTTCTTGAGCTCAGCACGTCTTCACGCCAAGTCGGCCATAGAGATGCTGAAGAGGATTGGCGAGACACACAAATTGGCTGCCCAAAGCATGGTGCTCTCTTGACCAAAAGCGTGGTGTGATTTTATTGCTTCACTCGTGTCCACTTTTTTTGAAAGGCATGAACCAAAAAGAAGACAAAAAAGGGGCGGAGAGTTAAACCATGTGTACTCTAGTGGCAGAGCATGAATACCTTGGCATGCATGAAAATAAAGTTATGTTTTTGTTAAAAAAAAGTGTCTCCTCTATTTCTGCTGCTGGGGACGATCCTCGAGTCACAGGCTTCGCAGCGTACGTAAGTTTTAGCGCTTTTACAGCGGTACTCGTCTAAGTTATAGAGCAATTGTAGGTTGCTAAATCTTCTACGTTCTGAAACCGATAATTGAATGCCAGGTGAGAATTTAAGCTGCGACTCGCACAAGATTATGCGTTCGCGGCGGGGCAGCAAAACGAGGCCTTTGTACCGACGTTTCTGCTCGTGGATGAAGGAACTTAACATGCTCTAAGTAATATGAAGCATTCCAGTAATCGCAACGTTTCGTAACACCTCTGCAGTTCTGCCGTGAGAAACCGCAATATTACGAAATCCACAAAAGTTTGTGTCGGGTCTCGCTCATATGTCTTCTCGAGAATTGTTTTCAGAGGCGTGAAAATATAGAGATACTTAAGCCACGTAAGACATTACGGGGCATAAGTATTTTAATTATTGTCGTACATTGACTCAATAAAAAAGGTTTTCACTGAAAATAGGCGACCGCCATATAACGTGAGCAGGCCCATAGCCAGAAATTTTTTTCCGGTGGAGGGGGGGCACTTGCTAAAACTAGGGGGAAAAGGGCCCCTAGCCTCTTCCCCCCCCCCCCTCGGCTACGGGCCAGCGTCTGACTGCATGAGAAAGATTTCTGCGGATAGCAGCGCGCTCATTCATATGTCGCCTGCGCAAGGGTACCCGCGCCTCTGCGTGCAGCGCTCCAAGCGGCATCGGCGCGCTTCGGGGATCGGTTTCAGCGGCCGCTTTTCACACCTCCTCATTCTAGCCATCCTAGCAACGTCTTGCGTGGGAGGATGTTTCTTAAGACTTGAAAGAGCAGTTGAAGAGATGCGACCTGCACTGAAGTTGCGTATGGCAGTTTTGGAGTCACTTACAATCATAGTGATATTGGAAATAGATAGACCTAAAGCGATGGCAGCCTCCTCTGCCTCCTCCGAAGAGTTGACAGTGATGGATGCCGTTGTGAGTGCCTTGCCGTTATAATTGACAACAGGGAGGGCATAGGATGAGGAGGATGGGTATTCTGCCGCATCGACATCGAGCACGTCAATGGTTCCATGCAATTTTTTTCTGAAGAGCTTTTGCCCCTTGGATTCGACGCTTAGTGTGATATGTTGTATGCATGTTTTTAGGAAGGGGTGGTATGAGTATTTGTTTGTGTATGTTTTGGGGAATGTTTATTTAGCATTGGTGAGTGAGGTGGAGTTATTACGGGTAGACGATAAAATGTGCCGACCTGCGCTTGTGGTCGCGAACCTTGCATATTGAGCTGTTAAATGGGCTTCACGCATTTCACATAGGGTATTTATGATTCCTTTCTGGTTGAGTCGTGCGTTAAAGGTGTTGATTGCAACGCCTAGCGTGTATTTGGAAACTCTGTGGAGGAGGGTATGGACCAATTCCTCCTCTGCTAATCTAAGGTGAAGGTAAGGGAGAGAATATGTGATTTTCCTAATCACAAAAGCTTGTATTACACGAAGCAGCTCTGACTCTCGGAGCCTTCCATTTTTCCCTCAGATTCTTCCTATCATTCTTAGGTTCTTTTAAACGGTATTATATAAAGCTGTAGGAAACAAACCCTGTAGGAAACGTGAATCACTGAAAGTCTGTGAAGTAAAAGTACACAGGCGTTTATTGAACTGCTTTCCATACTGTCTTGCAGAATAGAAGACGGCCATGCACCACCGTTTTTGTTTCAGCGTCTCACGGCCCTGATGCACACTCTGAGGCGCTGATTATTTCGTGTCACTGAAGGGAAGCGAAAAAAAAAGAAGGCTGCTGGGCACGCCTCTCGAAGTGCATTGATGAGCTGCACTAGTTGCTGGTTTCCGCTCACAGGACCAGATTTATAGAAAAAACTCATTGGTTGTGCCACTCGAGCCTCTCACAGAACTCTCCCCACCAATTCCACCATGAAAATACAGGCGGCATCTGTAACGGCGCCCCACAGATTGTTTCCCAGAGCCACCGCCAAGGGCTGCGCATGCGCTGAAGAGGCGTGCAAAAGGCAAATTTCCGTAAGGGCTCACGTGCTGACACAATTTCCTTAAGGTTAGGTTTGCTTGATGTGGCAAACACTTTTGGTACTTTTAGCGGAATCATGTGCATTTTCTTGCTTTTCTATATTGGCAACGTAGCGCGAAGAAGCCACCACCAAAAGATGCACGTAGGTGTTGTGAAGTTAAAGGAAAAAAGAGGGCCTCAGAGAAGACGATGAAAAAGTGGCTGTTTGAATAAAATAGGCAGCTGACACCGTATAATAGCTCGACTGTGTGTTACTATGAATTTTCTACTTTTCTGCGCCTTATTTCAGCCTTGTTCTTTTGTCCTCACAGGAACTTCACCAGAGAATTACTGGTGCACATTCTGGAAAAACCGAACCAGTGATGCGTCTTGACATTCCGGTTAACCTTTAGTGTTTATCTTTTTTTTTTCTCAAAAAATAGGGAGCATTCGTTTGCGTGCGTATCCGTGTTTTCGGGTTGTTGTCATCTTTTGACACACCACTTGCCGCCCCCGGCTGAAGCACAAAGTTGCCAGTCCCAGTTTCTATGGCAATAAGAGCCATGTTCTCGCAGTCATACGTTCATGCTCCACCGCACTAAACCAGCTGCATGTTGACGCGGTGGTAAGCTGCGGTATGAGCTGCGTTTTACTACACCGCAGGCCTAGCTACCGCTGCGATACCATACTCGCGCTAAGTGCACCTATATATACGAGAACCTTTGGAGTGTAAATGCGAGGGTGTTGAGTGCTGCACTGCTAAACCATCTGGACACTGCCCCACTTCCCGACTTGCTCTAGCTGACGGAAACGCTGGATTACACAAATGAAGCGAGATTCCTTTGAGCCGACTACTTCTTTCCGCGTTTGAGAGGCGGCTACCCGTTGTATTGCGAGAGGATTGATTGTAGAACCGCCAATTTAATGAAATAATTGACTTAGTCATACGACAAAAAGCACTTTGAGCAAAATAAATGCAAAAACTTGCGCAGTAGAAAAGACGATTGTTTTGCTTCTGGATAGGGTGAACAAAACATTTGTTTGAAGTTTTGCGCAAGAACATCGGTGAATAGTATTAGGGAGGCGCTGCGTAAGAGCGCCTCGAGCGTGTAGCGGAGGCGAACGAGCGCATCAAGTCACGTCACACGTGAGACATGAGTGGCATCTCGCAGTTTTCTTGGTAAACGAAGCGCGTGGCTCTGATACGGGTGTGCACGCCCGTCTCAGAGGTGATATAGTGTAGAACGCAAGGCTACGGGTAGGTGCCCTTATCGTCTCGTCTTAACAAAGTGTTGGAAACACTCGCATTTTTGTGCAAGCGTTGCATGGTCAGCGCAGTGTGATAAGCGCTATGGTCCTTAAAAGTACTTATGTATGCCTTTTCTAGATAAAATACGCACATGCAGAATATATATGTGTTGTTATGAGCCTCAGATATGCGCGATCATTGCTATTTATTTGACAATAGCACAGGTATGAACGCTGAATCTTCAGCAACATTGGTGGGCGTTAGGGATGGGGTCGGCCATTTGGGATATTCGCTGGTGCCGTTCAAAAAGCCCGGTTTCGTTAAGAGTGGGCAAACAGACAGACAGACAGCCAGGCAGAAAGACAGACAGAGCAAAATTTTTGCGTCAACAGAGGTTGTTGGCCCATTTCTTAAATATGCTCACTGAGAGATTGGTGCTGCGTAGTTATTATTGTCGTCCTTTTGTTTCGTGTCCAGTCACAAAGACGATTTCATATTGTAAATTCAGTTTTTATTAAGTGCTTGCAAAGAAAATGTGTATAGACACGGTATATGTAGTCGGTACCGTGTATAACTTTTCGCCTTATTACTTTATTGTAGGCCCAATTTGAGGACACAAGCTTGCAGCAAAGAAAGCAGGAAGATTTGAAGAAATAAGGCGAGATGCTGTTTAGATGCCGTTTGCAATAAAATCTGACCTGAAAGAACTTGGTTTGTCTCTTGTTGCTTCCTTTGCTTTTCATCTAGCCTAAAATACAGGCTTGGGGGGGGGGAGGGGAGGGGTTAGTGTACTATTATTAAGTGCCCTACTATTTTCTTGCATTGCTTACAGCTCGTAAGGATTTTAAGCAGTCCATTGTACATATTCATTTGCAGAAAACTAGCTTGCTGCAGGAAATTAAATTATTAACAAAAGCAATATTTAGGGTATGAGAAACAGGCTAGCGGGGTCATGCGGCTTACAGAGAACATTGCTAGCTACCAGGTTGTCTGACCTGCCTTCCTTGTCGTGAAGGGTACCGTCATATAATACAGCGCAGTCTCGAGCCTTGCTCTAGAAGGTCAGTGAGGTGTCTGCAGGGACAAAGTGAATTTGCCTCAAGAAGGCCACGCCGCCAATAAAGCCTGTTCACAGTCACATCGATGTTCTCCCCTTCGCCAATATAGGCTCCCTAAATATCCTCACTCCGCCAATGCGCAGGGTCTACCAGCTCAGAGAAACAAACTGTTTTAACCGTATTTTATACAAACTCCATTCAACAAACGCGTTTTTCCTGTTCAAAACAATGGCGGCGAAATTAAGAAAACAACCGTCCAGCTTTCAGAACAGAATCGCTATATAAAATGAAAAACCATCCCTTTCTCGATCACTGAGAACCACTGATTGCGACCGCTGAGAACCAACATGGCGGCCCGTGAAGTATGGCGGCAGATTTAGCTTTTTGTAAGCAACCGTAATCGAAGTTGTCACCACCCAAGGAGGATTAAAAAAATTGCTGGAGTGAAATAGATTGCGCAAAAATGAAGCCGTTCCTCTGGCAAAATGGCGGCTATGGTCGCCATTTTACTAGTGGCTTGATAAAGTATCACCGTTGAGCGATTAAAAAGGGAAGTTTATTGTACACTTAACTTGTACGTACAGAAACGAAACATCAAAAACAAGGAAAGACAGTGTATACATCTTACAAATGAGCACCAAAATCTAATTGATCACTGGGTATTCAAATAATACAAGCCAAAGGAAAATTAAAATGAATCAAGTTAATCACAATTTACAGCATAACACTTATGCATACGTACTAGAGTGGACGCATGACTAGTACGGGACGACTGGAAACCTCAGCTTTTCCTCTCTTACTTTGAAGAAACGTGTGTGCCATCGTCGAAGGAAGACCTCTTCGCCGTTCGTTTACAGCTGCTGATCTAGGTAATTCCACACAATGAGCCGTATTTTCTGTAGTGCGGGATAGAAGCCTCTATGCGGCTTGTGCCGTACTCCCGCTAAAGAGCGTCACCGCCACAATACATACAAGGTTACTGTAAAGACAAGTCTTGCAAACAGCCCACGTTCTGTTCCCATGCGGGCCGTGCGAAAGCCAAGGAGGGGTTGTACCATGTGCCAGACGCCCCTCATCACCGAGCACTGAAACTGAGCATATTGGGACGTCTCTCTTTTGCGCAGTTTGGGCAGCGGTCATTTGGAACGACTCCCCAATACGCTAACCGGTCAGGCGTAGGCAATGCCCTCCCTCTTCTAAACCAGTCGAATTCGCGCACCTGGTTAGGTACGCAATCGCAACGCCATGCTTTCCATTTTTTTCGTGCAGGATGCTGTTTCTTCCTCTTTGCTCAGTGTGCTACTTGTCACCATTTTGCCTATTTCCTGCGATGAAACATTTTCCAGACTGCAGGAGCCTATTGATTCCACTGTTCGTTTTAAGTCACTGGCAGCTCTGTAAAACTTAAGTGGGATTTCTGCTCGTAGTTTGATGTACGAATTGGCCATGAAAGTACCTTTTAGTGTACTGCTCCAGTACATCAAGAGCCTGTACCCGGAATAGGTGCTGTCATCGAAGAGCTTCTGTGTTGTTTTTGCAGCCAGTGCTTTCGTGAATGTTGGTATGTCTGGGAGACTCAGGCCTCCACGGTGTTGTGCCACAGACATGTTGCTCGTTCGGGAGCAAGTCTCACGAGATCGAGCCCTGTTTCGACGAACTGTCTCCCCCCCCCTCCCAGCGCCGCCTTTCGTGCAGAAGAACCGTGCAGTTCCGGGGATAACGTCACTTCCTTCGCCGAACCACTTTGCAGTTCCGGGTACGGCTGCGTCTCCTCAGCCAAGCCACTGTGCCGTTCCGGGGAACTGGTCTCGCAGAAAAGCCCCAAAACGCTATTTAAGGCCTTGCCGGCCCCATGTTTGAAAGATTTTGTCCCAGCCGACGTTGTCGTGCTGGCCAGCTCTGTACAAACGACAACCTGCTACAGTAAACGCTACTTTTGTTGCTGTTTTCAAAACGGATTGCCTCCCTGTTTCGCCTTCGGGCTAAAGCTTCAGCGAAGTCCGCTCGACGGCTCGCTGCTCTTCGCCACCGCTACCATTGCGACCGAGCAAAATTCATAACAGTGGTTGGCAGCTTCGGGATACGATATTTGGCAAGTCTGATCGGATCTCTGAGCACGAGGACGACCGCCGTGATAGCGTTTGGCTACGCTGTGATACGCTAACCTACGTTTGGCACGCCGGATCGGACCCCTGGAAGCTAGAGCACGACCGACCTGATATTAGTGTTTGAATACGCTGGTATACGCTGGTATACGCTACCCTGTTCTCATCGGTCGGCAAGCTGGGACAAGCAACCCCGGATCTCAACATTGACAAGTTGGTCCGGATTCCTGAAGGCCTGATACTGTTTGACGGCAGCCACGAGTTGGACCATCGTCGGCTACTTTGGTTGGGTGAGTGCCCAACGTTTACTGTTCATTTCGCCAGACCTCTCTAGCACAGGCAGATGTTAGGAGAGTGTTTTGTGTTTTGTTGGTTGTGATTTATCATTCACGTGCTCTAGACCATGAGATTAGCTTTAGAGTACGGCGAATATCAATAGCAGAGCATCACGAGAAACGAGATCGCAATGGAGCAGTACCTTGTGGAGGACCTCCTCGAAATGTGTCGAGCCATGGGGATTTCCACCGAGTCCGCTAAAACAAGGGAAGCGATTCTCGAGGTGATGCGGGCAGAGAATGTGACGGCCGAGGAAGCTGACGAGTTTTGGAAGCTCATCTGTGAGGAAAAGCAGAAGGCCGAAGAGCGAGCAGCTAGAAGTCACGCATAGTGGCAAGCCGAGGAGAGCAGAAAAAGGACAGAGCATGCTCTCAAAATGAGAGAGCTCGATCTTAAAATTCAAGCCCTTAAGTGGGAGCGAGCCAAACACCAGCTCCACAACTTTCAGACAGGCGAGAACATCGCGCATTTTCTTGATGATTTTGAACTTGTCTGCTGTAATGTTGGTGTTAGCCGCGACCTTTGGACGGAGAAGCTCGCCACGCTGTTGCCGCGCAAGATTGCGCATGTTTTGAATTGCTTACCCTTCGAGGAAGCAGGAGACTTCAGTCATGCTAGATATGCCTTGATAAGGTATTTTTTTCTTTCGAGTCCTGCTGACTGGGAAAGTCGGAGCGATAGAGACAGCGCTGAAGCGCGTCGAAGGGCGCTAAAGGTAGACGCCTGCCGAAAAGAGCGTGAGGATGAGGCGCGACGTGAAGCGATGGAGGCTGAGGCCCGCTACCTGGCGCTTGATGATGTCGCTCACTGGAAAGTGTTAGATGATAAGGACAGAAGCAAAGCGCAAGACGCCGAGGCTCGTTGCTATGCGCAAGCCACTGAAGTGCGTCAGAGAAAGCGGGGCATTGAGGAAAGTCGAAAAGTATCTGACGTTGAGGCCCATCACAAGGTGCAGGACGCCGAAGTGCGCCTGACAGAGCCAGACGTTGAGGTGCAGCGCGAGGAGTTAGAGGCCGAGGCCCATCGCATAGCTAAGGACGCCGAGGTACATCGGAAAGCACTGGAGATGGAACCGCTTCGAAGCGCATGCGATCAGAATGAATCGCGTCAAAGAGAGCATGAGGCCAATTTCGAAGGCCAGAGAATTAGGGCTATCCCCGACAGCGATAGACCCTCACACATCAAAAGCTCTCTAGGCGTGTTGGTTGACTTTGATGGCATCGGGAATCCCGTTCTGTCGCAAGCAGAGACAGCTCGCAACGGGCCCGAAGAAAGGCTAGCTAATCAGTCTAGAGCCTTGGCAGTGCCTGTCAAAGGCAGCGCACTTGAAATTAGGTGGGTCGAAGCAGCCCGCATTCCTAGCCTTTCCGTCAAAAGGAGGCATCGGCGAAAGCATAACACCAAAAAGACGACAGGCGCCAAGTGCGCTAAAGTCGCTATTAAGGTCCATGACGTCATCAGTCGAGACGCCAGTTTGAGGGCTAGGCGTAAGATAACGAAAGGGCCCTCTAAGAAACGTTTGAAGCTCAGACTGTCACTGAGTTCAAGATTAGGCGGGAAGTGCGCTGAGAAAAACTGACTTTCGGGAAAATTTGGACAACGAGATCTTCGCCTGGCCTCGTCAATGGTGATGCCGCGTAGATGCAAGCAAGTGTGAAAACGTTGGGAGCGCTTGAACTGTAACACAAGCGGTTGTTCCCCACCGTGGCGAAAGGGTCGCTGGTCGAACGGGTGGCGTAAACGATGCAGTGCAGACGCCCCCTTGTTCGAGTTAAGCGGCTGCAAATCAAAAGTTGCTGCTACCGAGTTCGGCAAACAGCTTTGTTCGTTGGGCCTTTGTCAAGACCGGATCCCTCGAAAGCTATGGAGTGCGCGACTCCCCAGAGTTCTTCTGAGAGGGGCCCCGTCTTGCCATTACTATGAATAGACATTGTAATTAGCTTTAGAAATTGTTTTTCTACTTTTGTCGTAAGCCGTTGAGCAAGGAATGAGTCCAAATTTTTGTAAGTTTTACTTTCCTTGTCATCGGAGAAGCAGATATTAAGGTTTGTTTGATTAATTTTGTTTTTATAATATTCCAAAAGTAACAGTTAGTGTGTTTTATTTTAACAGATAAGGCTAAGTGAAAGCCCCTGTTTAAATATACCTTTTGTGTTTGACCTTACATTTATTATGCGCGTCAGTGTAGGTCAACTTTGCTCTTTGTTTTGTTTAACGTGCGCAAGTTTGATTTTCATTGTTATTTTCTTACTTTCTCAAGCGCGTTTTATTTTGTTGGGATGTTCATTGGCTGCGCGCATTGAAGTGAGAGCTTGAGGAGGACGAACTTTGTCAAGTTTGACAATCTTATGCTTGCAGGCGACGCAAATGTGCGTGATTGGGGAGTTCTTGGTGTTCTAAATTGTAGATTCGGGGCCAAATCGAGTTAACCTCGGCAGCTTCGATCGTCCCTAACCTGCCCGGGTCACAATCGAGAATCGGTCACGAAAAAAAATTCTGTTTGGTTTAGCAGTGTCATGCACTGTAAAGGAGTGTCCACATTATGTATTGCTCCTCAGATACATTGCTCGTGATGCTATTTTTTTAGCTCAGCTAAATCTCGAGGAATAATTTTTGTTTCTGCTGGTCTGGCGACTTGATCAGCATTTGGAGGGTGCTTGCTTTGGCCAGAGTGGTTTGGCTTTGTATTCGAGTCCTTCGTTCTAGTGAACCTCTGCAGGCCTATGGAACTCTTAACGGGCGGAGACAGCGGAACGGCTACCGACGGTCAACCAGCATCCCTCCTTCCGAGCCGCGCTGACGGCTCAAAACTCTGGATGCATTGTCTGGCGGCGGGGGTGCTGTTGTGCCACAGACATGTTCCTCGTTTGGGAGCAAGTCTCACGAGATCAAGCCCTGTTTCGACGAACTGTCTCCCCCCCCCTCCCAGCGCCGCCTTTCATGCAGAAGAACCGTGCAGTTCCGGGAATAACGTCACTTCCTCCGTCGAACCACTTTGCAGTTCCGGGTACGGCTGCGTCTCCTCAGCCAAGCCACTGTGCCGTTCCGGGGAACTGGTCTCGCAGAAGAGCCCCAAAACGCTATTTAAGGCCGTGCCTGCCCCATGTTAGAGATATTTTGCCCCAGCCGACGTTGTCGTGCTGGCCGGCTCTGTACAAAAGACAACCTGCTAGAGTAAACGCTACTTTTGTTGCTGTTTTCAAAACGGATTGCCTCCCTGTTTCGCCTTCGTGTTAAGGCTTCAGCGAAGTCCGCTCGACGGCTCGCCGCTCTTCGCCACCGCTACCATCGCGACAGAGCAAAATTCATAACAACGGTTTGGGGAAGCTGTAAAAATTTCCTTTGTATTGTTGCTGGCTTTCCTCCCCAGAGGAGGGCTCCCGCAATGTAGGCGAGGCGTCCTGTTACACAGCGAGGTAGAAGGCAATGTGGATTATGTAAAATGCAAAAGCACATGCCTGTGTCTTGATGAGTGTTGCTTTTGCCGTCAGTGATGGGTTAAATTTAGTGGCTGCTGCTTTGACATCGGTGGATCTCCTAAGCACGTCATCCCAAGTATTTTTTGAGACATCTCCTTCCTCAAAGTAAACGTATTGCTCCTTGAACGTATTCTAAGTCTTATGGCAATAGTTCTCTGAAGCTTCCAAAGCGCAATGCCTTACATTTGGCGGTGTTTAAACAGCACCAGACAGATATGAATACTCAGCAAAAATGTCAAGGAATATACTTTAGCTAGACAAGTTACAAAAACATACCAAAATATCATCGGCGTATGCGACAATTTTGAAGGTTTCCTTGTCTGGCATCGGGAAACCCACAATGCGCTCGCAGTTTGCAACATTTCTGATCAAAGGCTCTCGAGACAAAATGAATTATACCGGAGACAACGGACAGCCTTGCCTCACCTCTTTTTGAATTATAAAGCTTCTGGTCATTTCATTGTTGAAATAAAGACAGCTTGATAGATCCTGATAAGGTATTTCTACCAGTGGCACATACTGCTCTGGGAGGCCAAAGATGCGCAAAATAGCGAAAAGATACCCATGTTCAACTCTATCAAATGCTTCGGCCTGATCAAGAGAAATATATATTCCTGAGATCTGTTTTTCTTGGGCATATGCGAAGAGGTATCTGATGATTGTAAGAGGTACGAAGATGAAACATCCTGGTACTACACATGACTGCAAGGAGGACACAATCTCTTCCAAGAAAGGCAGTGAACGCCGTGAAAGCAGCGTGGCTGCTACCTTATGGTCTGTGTTTAGAAGGGTGATTGTCCGCCACGATTTTGAATCTGATGGCTTCATACCCTCTTTCAGCAAGAGAATCACCCTTCCTTCGCAGAAAGACTGCGGTTTTTGGCCATCACGCAATAAAATATTCACGAGATCGGTGATCGCATCTCCCAAGATATCACATAAACGCAGATCAAATCCTGTGAGTAGTCCGTCTGGGCCTGGTGACGTGGACGTAGTCATTGATTTTAGGACGAACCATACTTCTTCTTTATCAGCTTCTGCATATAGTACTAAACCGTCTTCCAAGCTTAGCAATGGCAAACCTTTGCAAAATGCATAGAGTTTGGCAGTAAACTCGTCGTCTTATGCGTCAGGTTCACAGTAAACATTTTTGCAAAGTAGTCTCGGAAAACTTTTTGAACTTCGTCCTGATCATTAACAACAGTACCATCCTCTTTCTGCGCCTCATCAATGTAGCGGGGCTGTCATCGACGACCGCGGTTTATTTGCGCACATGTCAAGTTTTCAATTTCATCTGTCGGTAAGTGCATTTCTTTTGCGAGCCTTGTAGTCTAAGATCTCTGCTTTAGAAGATTTTGATATTTAATTTTTTGTGCTTCAAGGTATTCGAGCATAGCGAATAGCTACGGGCGCATATACGTTGACAAATCCGACTCGTTTGCAGTTACGTACCACATCTACTGTTATCATGCGGCCTTCGGTGTCAACAAGACAGTGAGCACGCCTCCTCAGCGTTCCGTTCACGAAAAAAAACTCCTGTGCCACGTGCACGCGCATATGTGAGTGAGAAAAAGGCCTTTGCATGAAACCTTTCCCGAAACTCTGCAACGTCAAGCTTACTACGAAAGTTTGTCACGTGCAAAAAGAGCATGTCTACGCGATGCGCCCATGCGAGGTCAAGTACTGCCTGCTTCTTCACAAGATTTCGGAAACCGCAAACATTGAACGAAATAAAAGAAACTCATCCCATTGCTGAAAGAGGCGAGGAAGTTGCTTAATGTAAAGTAAGGTAAGAGAGAAAAGAGCCAAATGCTAAAAGCACATATTGTCGTCGCTCACAGTTGGTGACGTTTGCCGTGTTGGTGATCCCACGCGGGGTTTCTTAAATGTTCCCTGTTTAGTGAAGTCGCTGCCGCTGCTCCCACTGCCTGGCTTGGAGCGGCGTTGTGAACTCGAAAGACTCGATGCGTCTGCAGATCGCGCGGGTTTTTAGAAACTTTGGTGTCCGCAGGAGTGCTCCGCGTTGGTGGTCGGCTTCTTAGCTACTTCATCGATGTCGAAGGCATAACGTTCATGTTTTTCAAGGTCGACATTCCAAGATTAGCGTTCAGTGTGGTGCCACTGGCGTCTGTCACTGTCGTGGCAGGGAAATACAAAGTAGTGCTTCCTGTGAGGCCTCTTGTAAGAGGTACCTGGTCGCCCGGCGTTTGGCGCTTCTCGGACGCATTTGATGCTCTGCAGTTATGTCGAGTTTCGATGCTGCCTACTAGTGAAGAAAGATCACTGGACGCTTCCGTGCAACTTCCATTTAGGAGTTCATGTTGCTTCTGAGCGGGCTGTTCATCTGTAGTTGCCCTGTCTGGCGTACTGGCCGGCTTGACGCGAGTAGCATCTTCCGACTGTTCGTCTATGAAATCATAGGTCAGTTCCTCTTCATCCCAGTGGTCAGTGTCTTGACTCATGCCGTTTTCTTTTGAGGACGCAGTACTCCCTAGGTTCTAGAAGGCTTGGCCACACTTGAGGAGCTTGAAGAGGATTCTTCAATTGTTGAGATGTCTTGGGCACTCGGTTACGGCGCCTTTTGAGCTGCGTCTGCGTATGATCTGCGCTTGAAACATTCTTTGGTCGGGTTAACACCTCCACACTTTCTGCAGGCTTCAGTGCACTTTTCCAAAGCGTGTGCGTATGCGCTGCACCTATGACAAAGAGGTAATGCAAAGGCCACGGCCTTGTGGCTTTCATTGTGTCATGGCGCAAAGACGTGACGCATGCCACGGTACTCCAACATAATGCGGTGTCCATAGATTGAAATGAAGTTCGGTGCGGGCTTTGCCATTTCTATCTTCACCACTCATGTACCGGTAAATGTAGACTGACGTCGTTGCAGAGTAACATATGTTATACTACGTACTTTTTCAAAAGGCTGCAAGGCAGAAATGACCCCGTCGTCGTGTACGTACGGCGGCAACCTGTACACACTCACGGACACATTTGGTGGGCCGACGACTGCCACTTGAACTTTTTTCTTCGGAAGGACAAAACCTTTTTCAACCATAAGCTTGGTGGCTTCTTCCGCTGTCCTCGTTGCTACCAAGAACTTCAAAGCGCTGAGATGCTGCAGGAGCAACACCCCCCCCCCCCCCGCTACCGGTCGTCTCTTCGGGACACTCGATGATCTCATCGACTGAGACGGCGCCTTCAGGAACGGTAAACATGAAACAATGTTCTTTTGGCAGGGTGCATACTGGCCTCGACGCCATCCTCTCCGGGGCCCCAGGGGTCGGCAACTTCTCGGCCGAAGCCCCGGGGAACCTGAATACGGGTGAGACGCTGAAGGGACGCCGCCAAAACACTGGACGCACACGTCGGCGAAAGCCGCGCTCACACAAATAAACACGGATGCTGACGGAGAAGGAGCGTTTCCGTCGCACGCCCAACGGGTTTACTGTGGAAACGTTTTCCGGTCACATAGTGCTCCAAGTGCGTCTCACATTTACTAGTTTTCCTTAGTGAGCCTCTCATTGGAGGCAAAGTTCTCTGAAGGTTCAGTCATGCATACTGTTTGTTAATTGCCGGGAACTATCTTTTCATATAGAACTAACGTAGCATTTACGTAACATATTCTTACAAGCAAACGCATAACTGCGGATATTTACGACGTTTACTTGCGATGGCAATGGCTGACACACTGGCGGGCTGGGACCAGTCTTTACCCACTTGGTAGTCTTTTCTTTCAAACAGAGACCCTCTGCCGCTTTATGCCCCAATCCCATTACTGCCTTGTGGCACTACCGCGCGGCGTTAAAGCGACGAGCGCTTGTCACGAAAGCGGAGTGTTGGGCGACGTATAAGGCTTCAGTCTTCTGACGTGCACAACAGTAGATGGTGGTGGCGTTGAGCGCTCGTCATCGACGACTCGCTGTATCTCGTAGGTGAGGTTAGTGACCTTGCGTAGGACTTTGTATGGTCCGTCATAGCGAAATAAGAGCTTTTCTGAAAGGCCAAAGTAATGACAGGGGGTCCACAAGAGTACTAGGAAACCGGGTGCATACGAAACTGCACTGTAGTGACGATCGTACCAATCTTTCCGAGAGGCTTGAGAAAGTGTGAGTCGTTCTCGGGCAATCTGTCGTGCTGCGTCGGCTCGTTCTAAGGCATCGCGGACGTATGTGACAGGGGAGCTTGAACCAGCGGGAAGGAATGTATCGAGAGGCAGAGAGGGTGCACGTTCATAAAAAAGGTGGAACGGAGAATAGCCTGCGGTGTCATGTCTGGAGGAGTTATAAGCAAAGGTGATGTAGGGTAACGTTGCGTTTCAGTCGCGGTTGTCTGGAGAAACATACATCAACAACATGCAGGTGTTAGTGCAATTCAGGCGCTCTGTAAGTAAAACTGCGGCCGAACAGGTACGGGCGAAATTTAGTGACAGCCCAAACAAGAGCAAGGCAATCTCTCTTGGTGATGGAATAGCTCTTCTAGACAGGGGAAAAAAGGCGGCTGGTGTAGGCGATGACGCTCTCACGTCCATGCGGACGCTGAGCTAAAACAGCAACGATTCCGTGGCCAATCACGTCAGTACGAACTTCTGTCGATGTGGTCTGATCAAAGTGGGCTAATATTGGCGTAGTCGTGAGCGCTACAATGAGCGCCGAAAATGCAGCACGTTGAGGCGAATTCTAAGTAAATGAGACGTCTTTTTTAAGGTCTTGGTGACAGGCCACGCAATATCGGCGAAATTCCGGATGAAGCAGCAGAAATATGAGAACGAACCAAGGAAGCTCCGGACATCCTTAGCAGAAGGCGAGTACGGGAAAACAAATCACTGCGCGAATTTCGTCCGGGTCGAGCTGTACCCCAAATGAGTTAACGAGGTGACCAAGTACAGTCATTTCGCGACGGCCAAAACGGTATTTGTAGGATTCAAGCTGGAGACCAGCGTTGCGGAATACTTAGAAAATACTGGACAGTCGCTCAAGAGGGCTCTCGAACGTCGGTGAAAAAAGAATTATATCATCCAAGTAGCACAAGCAAGTAGATCATTTGAAGCCGTGCAGAAGGGAATCCATCATGCGTTCAAAGGTGGCCTACGCATTGCAAAGCCCAAACGGCATTACTTTAAATTGATATAACCCATCGAGGGTTACAAATGTTGTTTTTTCTTGGTCTCGTGGGTCAACAGCAATCTGCCAATAACCAGATCGAAGGTCAATGGACAAGAAAAATTTTGCGCTATGCAGGCAGTGAAGGGCGTCATCTATTCTTGGTAAGAGGTAAACGTCCTTTTTAGTGACGTTGTTGAGATGTCTATAATCGACGCGAAACCGCCATGTGTTGTCCTTCTTCTTGACAAGCACGACCGGGGATGTCCACGGAGTAGATTCCTATTAGACGACGCATTTGGCAAGCATTTTCTCGACCTCTTTCTGGATGACAGAGGGTTCGGCAGCGGAGTCACGGTAAGGGTGACAATGTATTGGGTTAACATCGCCAGTGTTGATGTGATGGGTCACAACTGATGTCTGGCCTAAAGGGCGGTTGTCAAGATCGAATATGTCCGCATAGGATGACAACAGACGGTGGAGGTCTTGTGCTTCGGAGGGCGAAAGATCTGGCGCTATCATTTTGGCAATGTCAATGCTTGACAGGTTGGGCGCAGTGAGCAAGTTGACGTGCGGAGTAGGTTCTGAGCCGACAGTTCAGAAATATCACACTCTTGCAACGACGACATGACGCCTAGTTTAATACCAGCAGGCAGCACATGCGCGGAGAAACCAAAGTTCAAAAGAGTCACATAGGTCTGGTTGTGGCATACTCTCACGACGGTGTGCGGAACAGCAATAGAATGCTTTAGCACAACGTCGGTAATTAGTGAAACGACATATTCACCATCGCGCATGGGCGGATCACAGACGAGCTGCACGTAAGTCGCGCCTTGCAGCGGAGGATGCAGTAACTCGGTGGCACAAAGGCGACTTTAAGCATCACGGGCAACAGCGGCGTCGAAAGGCAGTTCCAACTGAAGAAGGCCCGTCGAGCAGTCGATAAGAGCGGAGTGTGCAGAGAGAAGGTAGAGACCGAGAATCACGTCATGTGGGCACTGCTCAAGCACAGTGAACAATACGATGGTCGGTGAACGATACGATGGTGAGCAATACATACGCGAGAGGTGCACATGCTGAGAACGGTAGATGTGCTCCCATCGGCAAGCATTACTGCAAACTTAAGGAGAGGCGTGATCACTTTTCACAGTTTCACAGAGAGCAGCGCTCATGACTGAAACTTGTGCGCCAGTGTCTATGAGGTTAACGATTACGTCATCCACCAAAAGGTCCAAAATATTGCGGCGTGTAGGAATCGTCAACAGTGGATTTGCTGACTGGGTCGTTAACGCAGCGTCACCTCCGGGAGCTGCATGGTCTAGTTTCCCGAGGTTGAGGGCACAGGTCATGCAGGGGACGATTGAGGGATCATCGGCGAGAGAGCTCGGCGGCCTTGGGGTGATGGTAACCGCCTGAACCTTCGGCCCTGAACGTTAGTAGCAGTAGGCTGGGGGTCGTACCGAGTAGAAAACCGACGTGAGTTGTCTTGAAAGCGGTGCCTTGTCCCAGTGTTCGCGGATGAATTGTACGTCCAACGATTGCGACCGTAGCGCGCAATGTGTCCGGCGCGAGAGCAGTGAAAGCACATCGGTCGATCATCCAGCGTCCTCCATTCAGCAGGGTTCCGGTAGCGGGAAGGGTAGCGTGAAGGGTACACCGGGATCTGGTTTACCGAAGCCGAACTCTCGGTAGTGCGAACAGCGCAAACAGGTGCGATGCCGAGATTTGCTATTTTTTGCGAACGATGGCTTGGATGAGGGGAGTGGTAGATGAGCTATCTTGAGGGCCGTCGGAAGCGATGGCTACTGGAGCCATTGCTTCACGTTCACGGCGAACGATATGGGTGACATTTTCGGACGATGTAGCTTGCGTGAACCTGGGGCAGTCTTCGCAGGTCAAAGTGACTGCAGTATTAGGCAGGCACGAAAACTGGTGGGTTATACGACGGTTCTTGGCTTCCTCAAAGCGCTGACATTCCTTCACCACCGCGTCGACAGTGGCGCAATCTTTAACTATCAACAGGTTAAAGGCATCGTCGGCAATTTCTTTTATTATGTGGGCTATTTTGTCAGTTTCGCTTATGTTCTCGTCCACCTTTCGGCAGAGGCCCAAAACGTCCTGTATATAACATACATACGATTCCGTCGATGTTTGAACGCGACCTTCCCGGTCTTTCTTCGCGGCATGCTGTCGCCCAAACGGCCTGCTGAACAACTTGACAAGCTTTGTTTTGCAAATGTCCCAGCTGGTCAACTCCGACTTATGCGTCTCATACCAGGTGAGTGCCGTATCCTGCAAGTAAAATAAAATGTTGACCAGCATGAACTTGTGGATCACTTATAGTATTCGCTCAAGTACTCGTACAACCAGACTCAATTTTCGACATTCACCTTGTCTCTGGCTGAGAAGGGTTTATGGTCTCGTGGAGGCCGGAGTATCAGAGGAGGCAGCTGCTGCTGCTGCGGCTGTTGTTGCTCTTGTAGGTAAGCCTGTCAAGCCATTGCAGGAAATTGAAGGCGGCGACCACTCCAAAGTTCCGTGTTTGTTTGCCGGGAGAGCCAGGTAAACCTACCTCACACCTCCACCAATATTCTTACAAGGAAACGTATATTTGCGGATATTTATGACGTTTACTTGCGATGGCAATGGCTGACACACTAGCTGGCTGGGACCAGTCCTTATCCACTTCGTAGTTTTGTATTCCAAGCAGAGACTCTCTACCACTTAATTCCCCAATCCCACTACTGCCTTGTGGCAATATCAAAGCCACTTGATCTTTAAGTGGGTACTATCAAAAAAGAGCACGTTTCCGCCATTAAGGCACTGGCAAATGGTCACTTCTGCTGGCAAGGCATCGCGCGGGCTTACACTCCAGCAATTTTTCTTTAATCCTCCTTGTCGTCGCCCTAAAACACGGTGGCGGCACGCACAGTAAGGATTTTCACTCGGAGGACTCGTCGTGCTCTACCTTGCGCAGCACTTCAGAAACACGTGCAATTATGCGTCAAAGAAATGTTCTCGTTAAAGTAACACGTTTGGTATATGAACTGCTGTCTTGCTAAGGCACTCATTGTCATGCGGCTCTCTTTCAGCTAACACAATGCCGCAGCTTCTATAAGTATTGTTATAAGAAGTTTGTGAACATTGTGCGTGTGCTTGAGGCGACATTTTGACAAGCGGTAATATTTTTTTCAAGGCTACAAAGGTACAAGTTCCCTAGCCAGAACATCGGCTCCAAGCCCTTGTTTAGGAATTCCTCATCGCGTCTTCCCCCTCCTGCTTTTCCTTTGGATATCAGTGGTGTATATTGCAAATTTAGAACCCATGTTTTGTAAAACCTGTCATGCAGACGAGTAACATGACAATAAAAAGCACCTCGCAGCAATGCAGCCGAGTCTATAAGGAGGATATTGATATACCGCGGGAGCATTCCACGTGTGTGTTGCTAAAAACGTTCAAGCATCACTTTACGACTAAAATAGATATACCAGCGCAAAAACACAAGACACGTCGGAACATACACAGAGCGCTTCTGATTTTGCGTCCTATTACATCTTCAATTTTTTCATACAAAGCAAGCCACAGTTTCACTGCAGGTTGAAAGCAATAAATGCGGTAGCAACATATTTTAAAGTTATAAGGTATGAGACTGGCAACTAACTGTTTTAGAATGAGATCTCAGGCAACTCTACAAAAAAGTCACAGCTTTGCCGCAAACGCGAAGCAATGAACGTGACAGCAACAAATTGGGAGGTCACGCGCTGAATGGCAAGCAAATCGAAACGTGCCCCACGTTTCTTACGCACAAATGATGCACGTAATGCACTCACAGGTACAAATGAACGCGAATCTCAGTCGTTACTTCGCTGTGTCTGAAAAGCACGCCCTTTTCGCAAACGGAGGATATGCAACGATTGCATATTGCAGTGAGTTTCGTGCACCCCATAACTACAACAGAATCGTTCCAGTGCAAGCCCAACGCCAGGCAAGACGTACGGTCTTCCCCACCGGGAGATAAGGGCGTGCGAGAGATCCTCCACTCTCCTCCTCTTCATGGGCCAAACTGCACGTAGAGATGAGAGTCGCCGCACGCTCATTGCGCCATATCGCTGATGATGCTGAAAGCACAATAGTTCCCCCCCCCCACCCAAATGCCCGTCAACATCGGTAAGTAGTAGATATAAATAGCTTGCCGTTTGAACGTTCAAGGAGGTACCCCTCGGTGGCTCAGTGGTTAACGCCTTGCATTCACGACATGCGCACGCCAGCAACGAAAGTGCTAGTACTAAATTCGACCGTTGCAGTTGCTGCTCGAGGCACCTCATCCCTACTCGCGTCTTTTCACCCTCGTTAAAGACGCACGGGGCGTTTCCTCTCTGCTTGAGCATTCGGTGACCGGTCTAACAGGCGGGGTTATGCTATTGCACACATCTCGAAGCGATAAAGATTGTCCGGTTTCTGTTATCTCCGCTTCAGCCGCTTTTTTTTGCCCACATCGCGCGCTGCGGGTAGAACGTAAAATCTGCTGTGGATGTTATAAAATTCAATTTCATGCTGGCGCCGATGGTGACAGCAACGGTGACAGCGAAATCTCGAGGAGACTGTCCACATAATTGTTATCGCAATAAAACAAGTGGGACAGGACATTCTTGTTTGCAAACACGGATAGCTTTGCTATTACATTCTGGCAGTGGCTATTGTCACGGCCCTCGGCGTGTGTGCTCACTTTTTTGAGGAAGGCCATGAGTTGCCTCTGTTGGTGCTGCTGGGGTTCATGCAAGGTGGCATGAGAAAGGGCCTTTATTTCTGTGGCTCTAAAATGCTCTATTTTGTGGTGTAGGTGCTGTCATTGTCTCTAGTCACCGTGTACGATGGCCGTGGCCCGGCAGGGCCAACCACTATGCTGGAGTCCACATCCTGCTGTCTCATATACGAAAATTTGGTTCCCGCTATAGGCACCCGAAAGTGGGTCAGAGCGTATGACGAAGCTTTTTGGGCCACCTCGGCATTCTTGGTACCACCCGTCAGGGATACCAAGAAAATGAAACTCTCACTGAACGTATTACTGCATTGAACATGCGCCACCAAGAGAACAATGAAGAGCACGCGCAGTGAGAGAGAAAGACGAGGTTTTTATCCGATCAGTTTGCCAGTGTTCTGGTACAATTAAAGTGAGTTGTCCTGTATTTAACTGCTGCTGTTTTTGTATTGTGACACTGGCGGAGGCACTGGGTACATGTTCGGGACGCCTGACAACAGCTCCGCATCTAGTCCAGAAAGACGTCCGCTCATCGACACCCCCGTTCACTGCAGCAGCCTGTTAGGACTCAGCACGGAGTTAGGTTCATTGCCGGAAAACGTGACCGTGCCAGAAAGCATGACGGCACCTGGAAGTACTGGCCCCAACATTTCCAGCCCAAGCACGACACAGGTGACTGTTTTGAACTCTCGTGTTACGGTTGGCTTCCACGGAAACACATATGTGGACGCACGTGGCTGGCTCGAGGAATTCGAGCACACAGCGAATGTTGACGTGTGGAACACCACACAGAAATTGGGCTGCGTGTATTTTCCGCTTCAAGACGGAGCCCGAACATTGTTTACGAATCGCGTGTGGTCGTCTTTGGACGAGTTCCAGCAGAAGTTTCTCGATACGTTCTCGAGCACCGAAAGACAAGAAATCGCACAGCGTCTCCTCGAGTCACAGATTCAGAAACCAAATGAATCCGTTTCGATGTTTGTTGAGGACATGGCGCGGCTGTATCGTTGAGCAGATCCCAATATGCCCGAAGCCAAAAAAGGTTATCCACCTCATGCGGAGCGTCCAGGAGCAGCTGTTCGCTTGTCTCGTACAAAACCCACTTACAAGTGTCGATAAATTCTCCAAGGAGGTGACATCTGTCGAACGTGCACTCCATCTACGCTACCGACAGTACTACCGCTTTACCCACAATGCACCAATGAGAGCGGCAGCCACGACCACAGCAAACGACACCCGACGAAGGTTCTTAGCGCCAAATGATACGAGAAATCGTTGAAAGAGAAGCCAAGAAGCTCGTCGCCAAACCGAATGACTGCGCAATCGCCTCAGTAACAGCAGTTGTGCGCCAGGAGATCAGGAGAGCGCTCTCGCTTCCTGAGCCGAACACGAGCACGTCCAGAGCAAGCTATGCAGACATATTCCGCCGACAGCCAGCAAACGTGCCGAAACCGCATTAGTACCACCAGCAGCATCTGCCGACAGCGCCTTGGTAATACAGAGAAACCGAACGATGTGGCCTGCTTCCGCACAGTGAATCTGTGGACGTTGAGGCAGCCACCACTTTTCAAAACGGACGTCTGGCGTACCCCTGACCATAGGTTCCGTGTTTTCACTGTGCGGAAGCAGGCCACATCATTTGGTATTACCCGTATCGCGTCGCGGGGTACCAGGGGGTTTCCTACCACTATTCCTCGGCGCCATTTCAATGAAACACCTGGCGTCGACACGAGTGTCATGACCCCACGTGATGTTACTCCTTGGTTTCGGTCGCGCTCACCTTCTCCTGGGCGTTATGCTCCATCCTCTAGACGTACCACCACTGACATGTCATGAGGGAGATCTCCTAGTACACGCTGGGGAAACTAAAAGCAGCGACCACAGGGGCCTGTTCCCGATAGCTGCAAGGTACCATAGCTCCTCTGGTCACCAACCTTCTTCGGGCTGCCTCATGGCGCTTTGAACCTCACTCCATCCGCGTAGTATGGTCTCCTGGCCACGTTGGTCTCCCCGGTAACGAAGCGGCTCATGCCGCTGGCTGCGTTTCTCTCTCCCGGACCGTTACCTCTTTCGACCCCGCGTCTCCCCCAGGCACCTCAGCTCTTACGCAGTACCGCGAAATTCTTGATTACTATCAAAGCTCGTGACGTCTTTACCCAGAACCTACACGGGGTCTTTCTAAAGTGGACGAGCGACTTCTGAGACGCTTGCAGACGAACACCTTCTTGTGTCCTGCAGCCGCCCAGCATTTCATGCCGGTTACACGGCTACTGAGCGCGCTGTGTCGCTGACACGTACCACATAATTGCAGTACGCCCAGCTATACCTCTTCTTTTTCATTCCCCTTCCCCCTACCCACAAAAGAGGCTTGGGAGGAGTTCCTGCTCGGCTGCTCCACCCTGGACGCTCAGCGCTCCCTGCTGGCCCGCGCCCGAGCAGCGATGACCTCCAGTGGACTTCTGGAGTAAGGAGACCACCCGAGTGCATTCGTAGTGCAACTCTCTGTGTTTTTCTTAATAAATGTTTACCACCACCATAATCGTTGAAGTGCTGAAAATCCCCCAATACTGCTGAGCGAAGAGACACAAGTTTTTAATGATTCAACGAAAGATGGGGTTGTTACTGCCAAAGTTGCAACTACAATTGACGCACATGACGTCGCGGCAATGGTCGACACTGGCGCAGACTTCTCAATAATGAGTGATAGTTTGGCAGACAAGCTCAGGAAGGTTGAAATGGAATGGACAGAACCGCAGATTAGAGAAGCTGAAGGGCAGCTACTCACATTTACCAGAAAGTGCACCGCAAGAATGAAGAGAGGGGATGAATCCTTCGTCGCTACTTTCGTTATTCTTTCCGAGTGTTGCAAGAAGGCAATCTGGGGGATGAATTTCTTGCGTGAATATGGTCCCATCATCAATATACCAGATAGTGTACTGACCTTTTCAGCGGATGAAAACGCAGCGCTACACCAAAAACCCCTGCGAGTCATTGACGATGTGAACGTACCTCCGTTATCGTGCCGCCTTGTTTCGGTCACGTGCAACGTGCAGCATACCGGAGATGAAATCGCTGAACAAGTATTGACGCTTCTACTCTCTCGCGGTGTTGCAATTGCCAGAAGTATCGTCAATGTTGTGTGCGGTAAAGCGGAGGTTGTGTTCACGAATTTTACCTACGAGCGACAACCTATACACAAGGCACTACAGTTGCCTACTTCGATGAGATCACCGAAATACACGATTGCTGTGTAGTACAACAGGACGAGTCACAAGCCACGTCAGCCCCACCACCTATTCATGTAAGCACGGATTTATCACCAGTGCAGAGACAGGGTCTAGTAGATCTTCTTCACCAGTTCAAAGACTGTTTTTCATCGACATCGAGGGTCACTCAAACGCCACTGACGAAGCACCGGATAATAACGGACGAGATGGCAAGACCAATACGACAGAACCTATACCACGTAGCACCAAACGAGCGTGAAGCAATCCAGGAAGAAGGTAAGAAAATGCTCGTTGATGACGTCATCCAGCCGTCAAGAAGCCCTTGGGCATCGCTGGTAGTGCTGGTTAAAAAAAAGACGGAAGCTTGCGATTTTGTGTCGACTACCGCAAGCTGAATCGTGTGACAAAGCAAGACGTATACCCATTACCGCGCATCGATGATTCACTCGACAGGCTGAGGTATGCACGCTACTTCTCGTTAATGGACCTCAAAAGTCGGTATTGGCCAATTGAGGTCGACGAGCGAGATAGAAAAAAAACGGCTTTTGTAAAGCCTGACGGGCTTCATGATTTTGAAGTATTGCCCTTCAGATTGTGCTCAGCCCCCGCAACATTTTAGAGACTAATGGATACCGTTTTGTCAGGCCTTAAGTTGCAGACACTTCTGGTCTATCTCGATGACGTCAATGTTTTTTCAAAAACATTTGAGGCACACCTGAGCAGGCTGCTATCGGTATTTCGAGGCAATAAGGTCTGCCGGTCTGATATTGAAACCCAGAAAGTGTCATTTTGGTTTCAAGGAGTTCCAATTTTTAAGTCATGTGGTGAGCCATGAAGGTGTTTGACCTGATCCTAATAAGATTGCGGTTGTTAGAAAATTTCTGGTGCCAACAGATAAGAAAGCCGTGAGGCGTTTCCTTGGCCAATGCGCATACTACCAAAGGTTTATCGCCAATTTTTTACAGCCTCAGTGTTAACACGACTCACAAGAGAACAAGTTTTGTTCACATGGGGTGACGATCAACAAGCGTCTCTTGACAATCTCCGACAAAGCCTGCAGACACCACCTGTGCTTGCTCACTTTGATGAGGATGCTCCTACCATGGTTCACACAGATGCCAGCAACGTGCGTTAAGGCGTTGTACTCATCCAGTGGCAAGACCCAGCCGAGCGTGTGATCGCATATGCTAGTAGGACGCTTTGCCGCGCCTAGTCCAACTTCTCCACAACGAAAAAAGAGTGTCTTGCTGTCGTATGGGTGGTTATGAAGTTTAGTTCGTACCTATATAGTCGTTCCTTCCACGTAGTCAGCAACCGTCATTACATCTGCTGGCGGCCCAACTTGAAAGACCCGCCTGGTTGGCTCGCACAGTGGAGCTTACGCACGGTGGCAAAGGCTTGGTTAAGCTGATCGAGAAGACAAGAAAAGTGGATCTTGATAAACTTTTCACGCCGAAAACGATAAGGTTTACTGCCCTTTCAGTGTGATTATCTCGGAGAATGAATCCTGGCAAAAGTGCATTGCGGTATTTCTACAAACAAATTTGAAGTTGATATCCCTTGAAGACCCATTTTTGTCAAAAAGCCGGAACAAGTGCTAGATATTTCGTAGGCAAAGAAAACAAGAATCGTCTAGCTTTTTCTATTGTTGTAAAAGATCTTTATTACACCCTCCCTCTGTCCGAGTTGATGTGTGTATCAGAAAGTAACGACAGATTTGGAGCGGTTATATTTCAAAATACTGCTGGTGTGTCAAGTGAACAGTTTTTAGAACTCCTTTACTTTTATCTTGACTCGACTTATGCGACGTTGAATTGGAACACTGCGAAGCAAAAGAACAGGATATGTTTAGGTTTCTGCATCGCCCCGTACTTGCGCAACCTCTTGTTGGCAACACGTAATAGGGTCCTTGACGAGCGTGTGAAGCACACTGATGTGATTGCTGTTTCAGACTTGTAGACGACTATCTGATCGTTGCCATTAATTATCATAAAAATTTTGACGCGGTTGTGACAGAATCTTTAACCATGATCTTAACAGTGTTATCTCCGCTGGTATTGACGCGTGAAGTACCAAATGACAATTTCATAAGACTCTTTGACCTCAGGCTGTATTTTTTGCGAGCAGGAGTATGCTGGAGCTATGAACCGCGAGGAAATAAACCGGTTCTTTTGTTCACGTCCACTCTTTCAAAATTGGTAAAGCGTGCGGTGATAAATTCCTGTTTTCAGAATCCACTGGTGAAGTCAAACCACGACAAGCTTGATGCAAGCTTGTGGGCTGAAGCTAAACGTTTATTGGATTCTGGTTATCCCATGAGCCTGTTGACCGCCATCGCGGAAAATATCAGCAGGAGAGGAAGGCCAAACGTCAGAGACCAGGCAGCAGTCACTAAGGCAGCCAAGGTTGCTGTAGTGCCCTACATGCATGCCATTTCACATAACTTGCGAAGGATACCGAGAAAAGCTGGTGCGGATGTTTTTTTTTTCGCTCCCGAACGGTTGCAAGGAATGTGCAAAAAGGTTAACGCAGACTGCTGCGGGAAACGGGAGTGTAAGATCAAGCACAGGGAAAAATTTGGGAATGGTTGTCGTGGTGTTGTCAATGGCACTACTTTGACTTGTGATTGCGTGTACATTGGCCATTCTGAAAGGTGTGTGAACGAAACACTTAAGGAACACAAATACAACGTAGAAAAGGCTATATCTGGTCATTTGGCCCTTCACTGTGAGATGTGTGCTTGTGTCCTTAAGTTTCAAAACATCCGTATTCTCTTTAGGGCCCGTGACAGAACTACACGTGAAATCATTGAATCCTTTGAAATTGACAAAATGAAAGATAATTGTGTGAGAGTGGCTTCAATAGCTTTGTCAGCTAAAAAAACATGTATCTGGAATCTTCAATTTGACGTTGGCGAGTTCAGATTGTCCCAATCGATGATGACGCGTGAATGAGGCGTGCTGTATCTTTACATACGTTCGAGGTTTTATTGGTCTAATGTTACTGTATAAATAGCATGTGTGATGGCAAATAAAACAATAGTTGCAATTTAGCGCTGTGTGTGTGTGCGTCTCTCTTTTTGTGCCCTTGTCGTGGTGCGTTATACCCTTATAAATGATGAACCCCAACCATCTAGGCCGGCAACGTGTCTTAGTCTTCAAGGGTTTGATGTGACGGTCGCGTATAAGTCCGCATGGCAGCACGCCGATGCTGATTGCTTATGGAGGACACCGATAAAGCGCGACGATAACACAGAAGATGACAACATGGCGTTTGTAAGAGTCGTCAACACCACTACGATTCCGTGCAAGCAGAAGGAAGACAGTGAGTTGCTTCCCCATATTGAATTTTTGAATGCCGGACCCGGACAATGATCGTCCCTAGAAGATTTGCAAGGAGTCTGCCGTCATTCTGCTTACGTAGTGGTGTTCTCTATAAAAAGAACTTTTCTCCCAGAAAAGGCACCCACCTACTTGTCGTGCCGACGTCAATCCGTGAAAAGATACTTAGTGCTCGCCACGATAAGCAAACGTCCGGTCATCTCGGATACACACGCACATTGGCCAGAATCCAACAGAAATTCTACTGGCCAAAACTTTCAGCTATTGTGAAACATTACGTGCGCACGAGCCTTGATTGCCAATGACAAAAATTGACACCGTTAAAACCAGCTGGACTATTACAACCAATTCAAGTGCCCACGATACCCTTTGCCCAAATGCAAATGGATCTCCTCGGACCATATCCGACTTCCCATGCTGGCAACATGTGGGTAATAGTCGCCACTGATTATCTTACGCGCTACGCGGAAACAGAGGCTTTGTCACAAGGCGCCGCCGTTAAAACCGCGTGATTCTTCATAAGAAGTATTGTCCTAAAGCACGGTGTTCCGACAATCATCATAACGGATCGAGCTACCGCATTCACAGCCGCGCTCTTGAATACGGTGCTACAGCTCAATGGAACAGCCATTGGAACACCACTTCCTATCATCCACAACCAAACGGCTTAACAGAATGCTTCAACAAAACTATTGCCGATATGTTGAGTACGTACATTTACGTGGATCACAAGAAATGGAACGACGTTCTACCGTACATCACGTTCGCCTATAATACAGCGCAGCAAGAAACAACACGAAGAACGCTGTTCTGTCTCCTTCATGACCGTGAAGTGACGACGATGCTTGACTCCATCTTACAGCACGACTGCAATCAAATCAATTTGGACGCTGCATCTTTTACCCAACGAGGAGAAGAAGCGCGCAGCTTGCACGCATCCGAAGCACCAAGCAGCAAAATTACGATGCCCAACGCTATAATCTGCGCCACCGACATGCCGTCTATCGGCCCGGCGAGAAAATCTGGGATGGAGTCCTTTCCGCCAGCGGGGACTGTCTGAAAAATTGCTGAAGAGGTATTTTGGCCCCTACACAGTTTTAAAACGCCTGAGTTACATTAAATACGGGGTCATTCCTGACAGCCCCATGAAAACTCGCCAGCAAAAACCAGCAATTGTGCACGTTGTACGAATGAAGCCCTATTTTTTGGACTTATTTGCACCACACATCTACTACACCGTATTTCGTAGAAGAGCATCGGGACGCTGCTCTCTGGAGGAGGGAAATACCGCATTGAATATGTAGCATCAAGAGAACAACGAAGAGCACGCGCAGCGAGAGAGAAAGACGAGGTTCTCATCCGATCAGTTTGGCAGTGTTCTGGTACAATTAAAGTGAGTTGTCCTGTATTTAACTGCTCCTGTTTCTGCGTTGTGACAATATTGAGACGCTGAAATGTCAACGCCCTTTTTGACGCGTTTTCTAAGGAGCCTTCCTGGGCACTTACATAATCAGCCGTGAGCCCCCTGATAAAACTAAAAAAATGGCAGGTCTCACGTACAGTGGGAATCGATGATATGCGAAGCACGAATGAGAAATGTTGATATCTCCCTTTAAAATGAGCACAGCGTTACAAGGTGGAGGTAAATGATTTTGGTGTAATGATTATTCTGTTTGGTGTTGTCGTTTACCTTCGTAATCTATTCACATCACGTGATACCAAATTTAGTATATCTGGAGTTCGCGAAACGGCCGCGAGCACATTATGAGCGTTGTATGTTGTCAAGTTCTTACATGACACGCGTCATCAATTTCGTCATCAATTTCGTCATCAATATTTTGTCATCAATTGACGACCCGTAACACCGAATTTAGTATATGTGGAGCTAGCAAAACGGCCGGGAGCGCATTATGAAGGGCCCATATACTCCAGTGTAGCGCTGACGCGCGTGCACGCTGGGCACAGCGACGCAACGCTAGCAAAACACCAGCACTCTACATTTTGACGGCAGGCGCGACCAGCGTCCGTCAGCTTGGCCCGACGGCAACTGGCGCCAAATGCGACACGCTGCATTTCGCGCCGATGCGTTAGCCAGACAACACTGCGTCTCCCTCTTTCATGAAGAAGGAACACCGGACGCGCCGAAATGTGCATGCGTCAAAGCAACGCGGTGGGTGGTGAAAACATTTAATAACCATTAAATGGTTACAGAAAGGTGATTGGGGTTGGGCCTTATTGGCCTCCTACCCTCACAGCACTAGGTGGAACCCCTATTCCGGGGCTCCATTGGCAAGCAACGCCGCCCGCGCCCGTTCAACCAGAGCCTCTTGGGCCTTCAGGTCTTGACAGCCGAGCAGGGCCGCCTCCCAGTCCTCTCTCGTGGGATTGGGGTTGGGGGGGGGAGAGATGATTAGACTGGCACGCCCAGACGATGTGAAAGGTGTCAGCCACCTCACCACAGAACTGGCACGTGCCATCAAAGGATGAATTGAAATGTTTTAGCACCGCCGGGCACAGTACAGTATTGGTAAACAGTTTTAAAAGGAGGCGCTCGTCAGCGCGATGCAGTCCCTTACAAGGGTCTGGATAGCGCCGGTGCTCCTCCTTGTAGTAATTGGTAATATCTTTGAATGAAAGGGCCGAATTGTCTGATTGCGAGTAGGCTTCCAAAGACAGGGAGATAGCCCGGGAAGAGAGTGCGCGGGCGGCCTGATCGGCCTGTTCGTTAGCTTGAGTCCTTGGTGACCGGGTGTCCAAACCAGATTTCGCGGAGCTGGATTAACGTATCGGCAGCTAGGTTCCAGTATGCGCTGAGCAAGCGGTGAAGCCCACCCTAGCTGATAGTTCCGACAGACCCCTCGTGAGTCGGTGATGTTATGTTTAGAAGAGGGATAGGTGAGAGCCAGAGCGATGGCAATCTCCTCCGCGTGTGTTGCGCTGTAGGCTTTGAAAGTGAGCCCGTTTATGGTGTTTGCGCTTTGTATGACTGCGGCAGTATACCACCCCCCCCCCCCCCATGGTGCGGGCCGGCAACGTCCACGTAGCACACGTGTTCCTCTGGACCAAAGTGTCGCTGCAACGCTTCCGCGCGCGCCTGGCGGCGACCACTGTGGTTTTCTTTGGACATGTGGCGGGGAAGGGGTCCGACCCGGAGGGCGCGTCTCCAAGGTTCTGGCACTCTCACCCTTTCCTCAATATAGTAATCGTGTTTGATGTGTATTCGGTCCAAGAGGCGGCGACCGGAATGGGTCTGTGCAAGGCGCGTGTATTGGTTAACGAGGCGGGCTTCTCGAAGTTCCCGGTAGGTATTCACCACGCCTAGGGCCAGAAGTCTCTGGTTGGACGTGGTGATAGGGAGGTCGAGAGCCCGCTTGATAACTTTACGGTGGATGACCTCGAGTTGATCTTTCTCGAGTTTGCGTAGGTGCAAGTAGGGAGTCGAGTAGAGTATTCTACTCGTTACGAAGGCATGGGCAAGCCGCATTGCATCCCTGCTTCGTAATCCGCCCCGCTTGTTGGAGACCCGGTGGACCATACGGCCCACCTGGTCTCCCACCGTGCGAAGTTTGGCTATTGTGGTGTCGGCCTTGCGTTGGTGGTGTATGAAGAGGCCAAGGACGCGGATCTCCTTGGCCTCACGGATCGGTCCTGAGGGAAGACTGATATGGAGCTGAGTTGTGTCCTGAGGGGAGGGACGTACGTGCACAAATTCTGACTTAGCCGGGGCACACTGGAGTCCGCAGTCGCGGCACCCGCCCGCGATTGTATGGCAGAACCGGCGCCTGGTGTGGCAACGACGGCGTGACGCGACGAAATGAACGCCGGCGAGCACGCACCGCATCACGTGTATATGTATTGGCGCCTTCACTGTGGCATGTAGTCATTTTATCACATGACACGCATCTCATGATTATCATGTTTGCACCATTCACATACCTTCGCCATCCATTGTCGTCACGTAATATTGGATTCGGCATATGTGAAGCTATATAGCTAAACGGCCATGAGTGCACCATCCGCGTGGCATGTAGTCATGTTGTTACATGACACGCATGTCGTAATTATCATGCTTGGATGCGTCGATTACCTATGTCGTCCATTCGCGTTGCGTAATACCGCGTTTGGTACATGTGTAGCTAGCGAAATGGCCACGAGCGCATCATAAGCACAGCATGTAGTCATGTTGTTACACGACACGCATCTCATCCTTATCATGGTTGCACCAGTATCATACCTTCGCTGTCCATTCACGTCCCGTAATACCAAATTTAGTGTAAGTGAAGCTAGCAAAACGGCCACCAGCACATCATGAGCGGGGCATGTAGACTTGTTGTTGCATGACACGCCACATCTCTTGATGATCATGTTTGCAACAGTTACATACCTTCGTCATTCATTCATGTACCGTAATACCAAATTTAGTATACGTGACGCTGGCGAAACGGCCGCGAGCGCATAATGAGCGTCATTAGAAATGTTGTTACATGACACGCATGCCATGATTTTTATGTTAGAGTCATTCGCTTGTGTTCGCCATGCAATCATGCCATACCATACCAGTTTTGCAACATGCTATGTGAACGAAACCACCGCCAGAGCTGCAGGACCATGATATGTTAATCATGACATTCATTGCATACATGTCATGGTTTTCATGTCATGACTAGTCAAATATGTTCTTCATATGGTCATGTTATGCTATTCCACGTTTGCTACTGATACCAATAATGAAATGGCCAGGAGAGCTAGAAGTAGTAGGCGGCAAGATACATAGATAGATAGATAGATAGATAGATAGATAGATAGATAGATAGATAGATAGATAGATAGATAGATAGATAGATAGATAGATAGATAGATAGATAGATAGATAGATAGATAGATAGATAGATAGATAGATAGATAGATAGATAGATAGATAGATAGATAGATATTCTCAATGTCGCCGAAGTTGCTAAGAAATGCTTCGCATTTCTTAGCAACTTCACATTCACTCTTACAGTGTCACATTCACTCTTACTGTTTAAACTTACCACCCTGAACATTGATAAGACTGTCTTTAAATGGATCGAATGTTACCTTTCCCAAAGAACACAAACCGTAGTACTGAATGGAAAATGCTCCGAGTACACCGATGTTACCTCAGGGGTCCCACAGGGCTCCGTCCTGGGTCCGCTATTGTTTTTAATTTATGTTAATGATATCTCTGCAGGAATTTCATCTTCTATACGGTTGTTTGCGGATGACTGTGTTGTGTACAGAAAAATTTTTGATCACAATGATGTATTAGAACTTCAGAAAGACTTATCGCTCATTTATAGCTGGTGTACCAAATGGAAAATGAATGTGAATATAACAAAGTGTGTACATATTTCATTTACCAAAAAGATGAAACCATTTCAGTCACAGTACCATCTGAACAATGTACAGTTGAAACAAGAGAGTACATATAAGTACCTAGGTATAATACTATCATCTGAATGTTCATGGAGGCCTCAGGTTGACACTCTCATAGCCAAAGCTGGTAAGGCTTTAAATTTCATTCAAAGAAACCTGCGATGTTCGCATGTGAATTTAAAACGTATGGCATACACTACTTGTATCAGGCCTATCTTAGAATACGGTTGTGTCGTGTGGGACCCCGCCGAAATAACCTGCATTGCTGCTCTGGAACAATTACAAAATTGTGCTGCCAGGTTCGTCTTGGGACGGTACGGAAGGGGGGAGAGCTGCACTGCAATGAAGGCTGAGCTAGGATGGGAGTGTCTTTCTGACCGCCGCCAGAAGCAGAGATTAAAATTTCTTTACTGCATTTACTACAATAAAACTGGAATTAATAGAGAAATATACCTACACAACCCTCATTACACTTCAAAACGTTTTGATCATAGTTGCAAAATTCGGGAATACCCAGCTAAAACGAACACGTATGCCAATTCATTTTTTCCTAGAACGATTAAACAGTGGAACAGGCTAACTGAAATGCAAGTACATAGTGGGAACGAAGATATATTTTATTCACTGCTGTAAACCCATGCTGTAACCTAACGAAGATATATTATGTGTGAACAAAATTCTGCTATGTGTGTGAACGAAAATGTATTTCAGTTATTTATGTGTGAACAAAGTTGTATTGTGTCGGTGAACGGAGATGTACGTCATTTATTGATGTAACCCCCCTGCTATAACGCCTTCGGGTGCTGCGGGGTATCTGATAAATAAAGAATAAAAAAGAAAATAATATGCACCAGCAAGTGAAGTTTTGCTGTCTACTCGCTAGGCTACGCATTGAAAGACTCGGTTTTGCTGCGCCTACTCGCTAGGCTGTGTGTTCTGTAGCTACCACAAAATCTCGTAAACTGCATTGCCAGGTACCTATGAAATCGCGGGGCGTCTGTGTCGTTCTGTGTTAGTTGCATGGCTGTTTACGTCATATTTCTTAAACAAGCTGATGAACAATTTTCGTGGGGACGGTCTTAGCCTCTAAGTGACAGTAGAGGGCTGGGAGTTGGCTTCTGGAGTGACGTCCCATGAGCATTTGAGCTGGTGATTGCAGCAAGTTGTCCCTAAGAAAGTTCCGCCATTCCAGCAACGCACCATATTATTCAAGGGTGGAAAACGGGCGTTTCATTATTAGATGTTCGGCTTCCTATCAGCGCGTTTTGCTATGTCATTCCGCGCGAGCACTACAGTCTTGAGGTAATGTAGTTGTTATAAAATTTACTTGTGAAAGCGTAGAACGTCGCATGGTGGAAACTTGGGAAGTAGTACCTGTACAGCCTTGCTGTAATGTTGAGCGTCGCAAAGATTTCTGCCCTTGCATTGATTACAACAGCAGCTGTGGCTCGATTAAGCTTGTGAACGTCAAGAAAAAAAAGAGAAAGAATCCATTACAATCAGGTATTAATCGTCCTTGTCATAAAAAATATCCACCCCGAAAATTTGCCATGGTAGAGTTGGTAGCCCTTGCGTAAGACATTCTCGCATTTATTACAGCGAAAGCTGTTATGAGATTGCAACTCGGGTCACGTGCAGTTATCCGCGGCTGCCGGTGTCTGTGACCACATCGCGCGAAATTTGAAAAAAAAAAACTAGCACCAATGACACAGTGGGGCTCGAATCCAGGTTTCCTTAGTGCCAGCCCAGTAATATACCGCTGAGACACACCAGTTTTTAGTTTTCTTACAGCGCCACATTATTGCTTGGAACTTGTTTGTAAACTTGCCTTAGGAAGCCTTGATGTCAGCAAACCAATCGCGTTAATAAGACTTATAAAGCGCTTTAAAACAGCGAAAGAAGAACCAGTCATCGCAATATGCGAATAGCGTAATGAGACTGCTCAAACCTGTTACAAAAGGTTGTTCTCGTCCGGCTATTAGCGGTAGCGCATACCCACTTCATGCAAATGTCCTCATCGTCTTCAGCTACTGAATGAACAATTGGAACAAAATTTTTTGCAAGTCTTTAGCGGGCACCACTCTTATCAGAAAACTGACGAACATAGCATAGCGAATCTCGGCCTACTGCCCTAAAGTTTTTATTATTAAAGCCGTAGTGAGTATCAAGCAAGTTTGCTTGGAGCAGTTACGCAATTAGTGTTTAGAAAAGGCTCTAAAAGGCCACTCTTTTAGCTTTTGCTGTGACAGTGCTGCGCCTTCCGCGCAGGCCTGGTGTTTTTTTTTCTTGTCGCCAACAGCGCATAACTTCTGAAATGTTAGCATCCATGCTTGGCCAGTTCATTACCTGTTATTTTATCTTCACAGTGTCCAGCGTGGAGCAGGCTCAGAACTTCGTTACGCTGGCGAAATGACAAGCTTGTTTGTGAGAACAACCCAGTCCTTGACATGAAGCTCATCGTGGAAACTCCAAAAAGGCTGCAAGACATCGGGCAGCTATTGCTTCCTTTAGGGTCAATCTGTACTTGCAAAAAGGCATACCTTGGTCAGGTCGGTGTCGTTCTCAGTCTATGCTTTGGTAGCGAAGCAACAGCATTGACTGAAAACTGTTGAGTTTTATCCACAAGCTCTCTTGTGCGAACTTTCTTCGGCGTTGCAAAAGTGCGTTCGACAAAGACAGTTTCTTTTCCGCCTTATATGTAACGGTGTTTAGGAATCATTGAAGAACGAGGCCAATGCGTCAAAGAAGAAGAGGGCAATAACATAGTGGTTCCCTGAAAACACCATTCTATGAGTCGATGGTCAGATATACTATGGCGACAGGTGGTCCAACTATGCAATCCTTCAAACCTTGAACTTGTTAGAGACATCAACTGCGGCAAAGATTTTTTTATTCAATTTGGGAAAAATTGCTCTTAACCTTAGAAAAAAATGCTGAATTGGGCTAGTTGGCATTTCATGATTAGTTGGTAGCCTATATATATTTGCGTTTCATTAATACTATATCAAAATAAGTCTGCACTGGTGCTCGCATTTTCTGTGTGCGTTGTATATTTCTTGCACTAAGCCATTTATTAACCTTTGCTTTTCCTGCTCTTCAGTCTACGTCTAAGTGACATCTCCCAAATACCTGCGGAAGCAACAAACAGGTTCGGGGTCAAACTATAGACATAGTTTATCATTACAAGGAATACTTGAAACTCTTTGCGGTTCTTCGATACAGGTACTTGCATTGCCGTGACAGTCCTTCTGTAGCAAGGTGACTCATGCGACGTACGCTTGACTTCCAACCACTTTAATCGTGGCGTATGGAAAAACCTCTGGTGGCGATGTAATACAGATTGGCATGCTCAGAAACCTGTAGCTCCCGAATGGTGCACTCATGGTGCGAACTTGTGAACTTTTTTCGTCGAGGGTTATTTGTCTAAGCCCTGACGCAGCATCAAGTGCGGAAAAATATTTGGCTCCTTGCAGCCACGGCAGTAGTTCTTCCAAAATCGGCATGTGGTAATGCTCTCACAGATCGCTTTGTTTGAATCTGAATTAGGGCTCCAAACATGAATACCTTGCCATTGCTTAGTACTACTACCATGTGGCTGGGCCACAAGCACGGCTTTTTCGCCTTTTGAGCTGAAGGGGTCGCGTTTCATGTAGTCTAGCTTTGTTTTCACTGGTTTTCGAAGGGCGCGCCGGCAATTCTCTTTGCTATTGTTTTTATGGTTGGTCGCACGTCGAGATTTAGGAGCAGGCAATGCCTTCAAGTTTTCTGAGACCCTTGAATTTTCAGCAGAGCCAGGAGTCACTCAAAATTTGGAAAGACAGTTTCTGATATAACAGCACCGTTTGCTCCTATTCTATTTTGCAGGTGATCATGAAACTGACCACATTTAACGTCGCCACCCAGGGCTTGTCGCTCTGGACTTTAGCGTTTGCAGTAAGTATTGTTTGTCATGGGCTATTTCTAATCGTCATAGGAGTCGTCCTTCCGGCTGCATTTTCAAGCTCCGTGTATGACACACACTCGGAAAATTGTTTGAGCCATCACAATGCTTCCAAGATTTCCCTATCGGTGGACACATTGCAGATCGTTGCGGTGTTGTAACCCGCATGCTGGCCAGGGGGCGTGTTTTTACTCAACCGCGTTAATGTTTCTTCCTAATTCAACAGAAGTGCTGGCTCATATTTCAGCCAACTGTTCGTTGCTCTGCTTTTTAGCACGACAAACCTCAAATGTTTTCATTCCACCCAACAATGCAGATGTTCGTTGTAACTGTCACTCGCCTGCTGATGGCCGGCCTGGCAATCACTTCGTTGGACCCATCGTCAAACTGCACCTTCCTGCCTGGCAATGGCGAAGCGGGCACTGTCCCGTCCTTCTCCGCTACCGCTCCGACGCTGTTGCCAGCGCCGTGGCTAGACTACCCCTCCCCCACTTCACCTTGGACAGCCCCATCGAAATCAACATCACAAATCCGAACACCTATATATCGCGAACGGTCACCGGCATCAGCTTGTGGGCTTGGCAGCTGTGACACAATGTAGTTCGCTTACCCGTTCCTCCAAACAATGCAGGTTAGTAAGCACAGCAGTCTTGACGTGAAAAAAATCAAGTGATTACTTTCTAGTGCAGCTGCCAGGCCCACAGAGTCTTGTCGCTATCATTCCCGAGTGTTTATATGCTGTTTACTTTGTACTCTTGTTGTTATCTGGTGACATTGGAACTAACCCTGGTCCGGAAATGAAATTTTTGCAGAACTTGAAAAGATAAGCGCTGGACAAAACAAACTAATATCCAATTTTAAAGGAGTAAGCAGCAACTATTCACAACCGCCAAAACATTGTCGGATCTGGGAAAGCGTATCACCGAACTAGAACGCCTTTACCAAAATATTTTGCCCATACGAGCTGACATTGCCGCAATTCAAGCCGGCACTACCACAACCACACACTTCGTTTCCGAACTTGAAAAACCGCTGGATGACGCAGAAAACCGGTCACGCCACAACAACTTAATCTTCTCTAACCTTCCAGATACTAACGTCGAAGAAACAAATATTGGAACAGAAGAACTTATCATTAACCACTTTCTTGAAAACCTGAAAATAAAAATTGACCCGAAAGAAATTGACCAAGCGCATTGCCTCGGCCGCCGCACCAATGATCGTTGCCAGCCGATAATTGTCAGGTTCACATTCTACAAATCCAAAAAAAACACCCTCTCAAATGCCAAAAAGTTGAAAGGAACAGCTTTCAGCATTGGCGAAGATTATTCCCTCTCAGTTCGTACTGCCCTCCGTCATCTTGTTGCTTTCGCCAAGCATAAAGCAAGTTAACTTCAGATCGGTTTCAAAACCTTGTATATGGGTTCCAAACGATACATTTTTGACCACGGATCGTAATCGGTCATAGAAGTCGCACAGTGATCACCACGCCCGCAGACTTAACTGCACCACCACCAAATTCAAACACGAAATGAACTTTCTTTTTCTGTTATCTTTACTAATGTTCGTAGTCTCATACCGAAGTGCCAATTCGTGTGGAATGTTGTGGCGTCTTCCAACAGTAATATTTTGGTTCTAACAGAAACTTGGCTAACCAATGAAGTTACTGACGCCGAAGTGCTCTTAGACTTACCCGATTATCAGTTATTCCGCACCGACCCCAAACGCTGCCAGGGCGGAGGTGTGTTAATCGCTGTTGGCCAAGAAAAAGCCTGTTCTGCTGTCAACATAAAATCTGCCTTTGAAATTCTGTGGCTGGTTCACCACGCTTCCCCTCAAACATTCCTACTCAGGGTGTGCTACAGGCCACCGAGCACCAATACAGGCTTTTCCCGTGATTTAAACAATATAATGAGCACACTCATGACCACCTACCCTAACGCTCACATTTTACTTTTTACGGACTTTAATTTTCCGAAAATTGATTGGCATAACCCTGCACCCTCGTCGGCATGCGATGTCGAAATGAAAGATTTCATAAACGTTTGTTTGACTTTTAACTTATCTCAACTTGTGTCAGAGCCCACGCGCATATCAGGTGGCTGTGCTAACATCCTATATTTAATATTAACTGACCGCCCAGATTCTTTATCGTCCATTTCATACCTACCCGAAATTAGCGACCACAAAGTAATACATGCAGATTTTTTCTTCCCTCTTGAGCGGTGCGACAAACTCAAGAAAACAATTACCTTATAAGATAAAGGTAATTATGAGGCCATTACCAAAGAACTCGAAAACTTCTTTCCGGACTTCGAACATAGCTTTCACTCCCGATCTGTGAGCGATAATTGGGAGATTTTTGAAAATAAGATGAATGGATTACTTACCAAATTTATCCCCACAACATCATTCCAATGCACGCCGCAGAAACCCTGGTTTAGAAACAAACTAAAGAGACTAGCGAATAGCAAAAAGCGCCTTTTTCACGCAGCAAAAGCAAGATAGACGCCTGAAGTTTGGGCGAAATACAACGCAGCCGGAAAATAAAAAAAAACTACCGCTATTAATAACACAAAATGCACGTTTTTGAACCAGAATTTACCAGGCATGCTAACCAATAACACGCGTAAATTCTAGCAGATCGTGAACCCTCGATCTACCAGCACCATTCACCTTACTAACAATTCGGTCACATGCTCTCAGACGATTAATGTGCTGATGCTTTTAACAGCGCGTTTTCATCTGCATTTACTAACGAATCTAGGGTGCCTTCCTCTCCTGCCCCGCTGCTGTTGACATCCTATATGAGCTCAATTGTTTTTTGCGCAGGTGGTATTTCAAGTGTTATTCAAAATATGAAACAGGTCCTCATCAGGCGGCGTCGATGATATTAACTGAAAAGTGTTAAAAATAGCCATGACACCATCACCCCATTTCTGTCCTTGATGCATGCGCAGTCACTCTCCACAGGCATTCTTCCAGATGACTGAAACATGGGCAGGGTCGTTCCCATCTACAAAGCAGGTGATAAGAACTGTCCATTGACCTACCGTCCCATTTCTCTAACAAGCGTCCCGTGCAAAATCATGGAACATGTCATCTACTCTCAGATTGTAAACTTTCTAGATTGTAACAACTTTTTTCACCCCAGCCAACTTGGTTTTAGAAAAGGATTTTTCTGCGAAACACAACTAGCAATATTTCTTCACGATTTGCATGCTAACCTCAACAACAACTTACAAACTGACGCAATCTTTTTAGATTACGCAAAAGCATTCGAAACAGTACCCCACCAAAGACTAATGCTAAAACTATCCCAGTTTAACTTAGACCGAAGTGTACTAAATTGGATCAAAGCATTTCTATGTAACCGTTCTCAGTTTGAGCATGTCAATAACAAATCTTCTGCTTACCTCAAAGTGACATCGGGCGTACCTTAAGGTTCAGTTCCTGGCCCCCTCCTGTTTCTGATACATATAACCACTTACCCCCTCAGCGTATCCTGCAAAATCAGCATGCTTGCAGATGACTGTGTAATCTAGCGGACAGTAACTAACACTTACGACCAAAATGTTTTCCAGAACGATCTTAACCACATTCAAGAATGGTGCGATAACTGGCTTCTGTTTCTTAACCCTAACAAATGCAAACTTGTTACATTTTCCCGCCGTAAGAATCCTTTCATTTTTTCATATCATATCGCCAACGTCCCTGTACAATCAGAACCACCCTACAAGCATCTAGGTGTCACATTGTATCGCGATCTCACTTAGAATGCGCATATTACTAACGTCATTTCATCGGCAAATAAAACTCTGGGCTTCTTGAAGCGTCAACTACGTCATGCACCAAAACATGTGAAGCCATATCTTTTTCTCGGTTTGACTCGGCGTCGCGTCACGTGGCCCATCTTGATAGAAGTTTCGGTAACCGTAACCCAGCAACCCCAGTGGCCTACGAGGAACGGCATAAAATGGGGCAACGCCTACGCCCAGGCTTCAGTGGGCTCGGTGGCATCACCAGGTGCACGATGCTGAATTTTGTGCTCTTCTATGCGCAGGTTGGTGAAAAAAATTATTTCACGAAGTGTTACGAAACTAGCTGTGCATGCCCTGTGGTGTTACCGAGTCCCGGCTGTTTGTGGTCCTGTTGTATGGATGCGTCTTGTATAGTTAAGTTACTGCTAATTCTGAGCGGTGACATAGAGGAAAACGCAGGCCCTAATCCTGACGTGGAGGCCGGCACCAATTCTCATGTTCCCCAGAAGATTTTGGATGCCGTCACAGAAATTATGGCTTCCCAAACTGAACTTCAGACCGCAATGCAGGGTGTCCAAAAGCGCTTGTCTCTCATTGAGAATACACTGGCATCGCTCAACGAGTGTAAGGGAAAAGTTGAAAAGTGTGAAGCAACTGTCAATGCGGTTCAAAAGCAAGTCGCACAATTGTTAAGTCAAATGGACGACTTAGAAAACAGAAGCCGCCGTAACGATATCATGATATACGGCATACCAGAAAATGACGATGTAGGCCCCGAATCTTTGAGGAAATATGTCGAAACCGAAATCTTCAGCCATGTACTAAAAGTTAAAGTGAAGACTGTGGAGCGCATTCATCGTGTTGGCAAAAAAATAACTGATCGGGAGCATCCCGTCATACTGCGGTTTTATGACTTTGCTGAAAAGATGGCAATACTGCGCAACTTTTCAAAGTTGAAACGTATGAACATATCGGTTTCCGAGGATTTTTTACTTGCAGTCCGTGAAACACGCAGGAAATTAAGGAAGTCCTAAAAATCTAACCGAGACAGCGGTGATAAGGTTGTGCTTCTTTTCGATAAGCTGAAAATAAACGATACGCTTTACGTTTGGGATAGGCATGTGGGAAAAAGGATACCTCTGCAGCCGGCACGTTCCCACACTGCTGGCCGTGAAGGCAGTAATTCAAGTACATGAAGCCAAGCAAACATGCCGTCGTTTTTTTTTTGTTGTGTTTCAATGCCAGAAGTATAGTGAACAAAATGGACAAACTAGAGGAGATCTTGCTGGCTTTTGCACCTGATGTTTTGGTGATTAGTGAGAAGTGGCTTCATTCAGTATTCATGATTCAGAAATAATTTCAGAAGGCTGTAGCCTACTTCGCAAGGACCGTGACAGCCGGGGAGGTGGAGTGGCTATCGCTATAAAAGATGGTTTAGCGTTCCAGGAAGAACATGGTATACCGCACTACGAGAGTCTGTGGTGCACTGTAACATTTCAAACCACACCTCTACTAATAGGTGGAATATACAGATGGAACTGGGGCACCTGAATCTTATCTCATGGAACTGCACAACTTACTCCTGGCGAAAATGCACGATCAGACGAAGGTAGTACTTGTTGGAGACTTTAACTTGGCAAGAATTGACTGAGAAAACCTAACCGCCAGCAATAGAAAGGCAAATAGCTGCGAGCAACCTCTGGATACTATGCTAAGTTTCTCATTATCTGAATGCGTAACGCAAGTGACACGCATTCAAGGGCTTGCTTCCAACATCTTAGATCTTGCTTTATTTCTAGCTCAATAAATGCTCAAGTTATGGTGCAAGATGGAATTTCCGACAATAAAATGGTTTTAATTGAATTTCCCAATCTTAGCCCGGCAAAAAGTGACAATGAAAATTCACATATATTTAATAAATATTATTCCAAAGCTACCGATGAAAGTATTATTGATTACCTAGAAATACAGTTAGACGATTTTGACGCTGAACCTTCTGATTATGCTGACAAGTTGTGGTTAAAATTTAAGGCAGCAATTTTTCACTGTGATGAAACCTACATTCTTACAAAACGTAAGAGGATAAAACGAAGGACTCCTTGGATAACGTGAGAAATAATTCATAATAAACGGAAACTGAAAAAAATGCGGAAGCGTAAATGCGATCCAGCTGTAATAAGTCAGTGCTACCAAAAGTTTAAAAGCCTGTTGCGCGAAGCGAAGACCTATTTTTTTTTCACACACCCTAACCAACTTTATGACAACACAACCGAGGAAATTTTGGCGTTACCCAGCTAAGCCGGACAGTCCAATCCATAAGATGGGAATCAATGGCATCGTTAGTGAGAATACGCACGCAATAGTTAACTCGTTCAATACCTTTTTCCAATCGGTATTCACCCAAGCATGCCCAATCCAAGGGCCGCTTCTGGAACGTGACTCGGCCATGCCGGAAATCGAGATAACCAAACAAGGTATCTTGAACCTGCTTTTACAACTTGTAATAAGAAAGTACCGGGGCCAGATAAAATTCAAAATGCGTTTCTTAGGCGTTATGCAGAACAGCTTGCTCGTTTTTTGTTTAAAATATTTATGCTTTCACTGAAAACTGGTGCGCTTCCGAGAGACTCGCTACGCGCAAAAATAATTCTGATCCATAAAAGTGGTGACAGGTTTCTGGTGGACACGTATCGACCCATATCGCTGACGACCAACTGTTGTAACATACTGGAGCGCATCCTCAACGAAGCCATTGTAAATTACTTAGAATCTAACAATATGCTGTAGCTGAAGCAACATGGATTCCGTAAGGGTCTCTCCACGGTAACGCAACTTGCAGAAATAGCGCATGACTTTGCTGGCGTAATCGACTCCAAACTTCAGGCTGATGCAATTATCATAGACTTTGCGAAAGCCCTTCGACTGGGTGCCTCATTCCAAATTATTAGCCAGGCTTGAATTTCTGGGGGTTAATAGCAAAGTAATTGCGTGGATTTTGGCCTACTTAACTAATCTTCTGTATGGGTCTGCAGAAGACCTACAGTATTGTTAAATAAATAAATAAGAATTGAAACGACCTTCCCTGCTTCATTGTTTCAACCACCTGGCCATCATACTTCTCGACAAATGTTATAAATCACCTGTGCTGCCAAAATTCACGTGTTTAAATCTTTTTTTTCTGTGTATGCACCCGTTATGCAATATCTACCAGTGGAGTTCTTAAGGCAATAAAAATGAAAAGAATAAAAAAAATGAAATGAAATGAAAATGAAATACATCTGTATGTCAGGGAGGTACGTTCTCGCTTTTGTTTTTTTTTTTGCTTTTCGCAATTTCTTTAGAACCATTATATTTAGGTGTGCTTCTAAATTTTAGCGTGAAAGGATATCGATATGTTGCCGAGAAAGTTTTTCTTGCTTATGCAGATGACAAAGCCATTTTTGCGTTGACAAAGCAAGCGCTCAAGAAGCAGTCAACGCTGCTTTACGTTTCTGGGAAGTCGCAGGTGCCAGCATTAATTTTGACAAAAGTAGAGGATTCTGCCTAGGCATGTGAAACCAAACTCCTTCGGTCTTCTCAAATATCCATTGGAACGTGACTCTTACGTGGTATCTTGGCGTGCTTCTCGATAACTATCGTAACAGTGGCCCACACTGTACCACTGGATCCGCGAACTGCGATCTGCCGAAAGGTGGCAACATGGCACGGATGAGAACTTTCCATTTTTCTAGAGCAAAAGCGTGCAATATATTTCTTGTTTCAAAGCCTATTTATGCCCTGCAGGTGTTGCACTGCTCTCGTGTGCCCATTCAAGCCTTTCATTTCCCTATTTTATTTGAAGCTCTTCTTGGGAACCCATGAGAAGACAGAAAACCCTTTTCTTCGACTTGAAAACGGTGGCCTCGGCCTCGTGCCTTTGTTTGTGCGACGGTTGGTGCTGCGAATTTTTTACCTCAAGGATATGTGCAACCCCTTTCTTTTAGTGGTCCTCCGAAACCGTCTGTGTTACCACCTACGCTTTCTTTATGTCACAACAGGCAGTGGTAAGGAATCACCGTTGTGGGGATTTCTAAACGAAATTTTTCATACTGTCAATTCTTTGAATAGTATTGACAGAGTATTTGTACAATATTCACAGAAGAAACTTAACCGCTGCACTTGTCAATAACTTTTTCCTGATCCTGTTTATCGAACGCCATATTCGCTTTTGTCGGGTGACGATGTATTATTTCGTGTAGTAGAAAGAGCATATGATCCACCGCCAAAACATTTTTCCTTAAACTTCCCACTTCTACTCTGGCAGTAAATACGTGGATGAATGAAAAATTAATTTATGTGACCTGGAAAGTATATTGCAGACTCTGCAACCAGCCCTAGACGATAAAGCATTATTTCATTCCTTGTCTTGACGCACGTTACTTTGGGTCCTAAAAAACTATCGCAAAATAACTCTCAATCACACCTCATGTTATTAGGTTCCTAAAAAGAGCCTGACTGATAATACTCCACATGACTTGTTTATGTTGTTGGTACTGCATTACCTATGGAAAAGTCGCATGATTGATAGACACGCCGAACCACCTCGGTCAACGAGATAGGTCTTCCGAGAAGTTGCTGCTCAAGTGCGCAGTGTTATCGAGACTTTTGAACCCGTTCCGGAGTGACTTGCCTTTCTGAACACTTGTGTGTGTTTACCTGACTTCTGATGTAGTATGGCGTGGGTAGCTCACAAATACTGCTGATGATTTCATGCATTAAAGACAAAAAAGCCGGTGTGGGGTTCGAATGCCATCATGTCCTTAGTGTTATTTAATTATTTACAGACATTTTTTATTTTGCGATACAGGTTACGGACACCGGTGGGGGCCGCGGTGGTGGCGACGGTGACGGACGAGTACAGCGCAGCACGTGAACCACGTTATGATCTCATAACAGCTTCCTAAGTAATTGTTTTGGTGACCCTACTCGCTGAGGCAAAATATGACAGAGAAATAACTGAAGCGTTCCTAATGAAAAAACGTGGATATTACAATTGTGTAATATCTTTATCTAATAATATTATAATCTTTATTGTTATAACGAAAGGAGGTGTTATTTTTAAGGAGCACGACGTTTTGGTTGTGTTTCGTTTCTCACATCCCAACCCTTTTGGCCTGTACGTTATCATGCGTGGTGCATGTTCATGTTGACTTTGAATTCAGGTGTATGTTATTTTATATCTTTTTAAACTGTTCTTGGTGGGAGTGTGTGCAGTCGTTAAAACATCGGTGCTTGGTACGCATCTTTGAAAGTTGTGCTTTTCGCCATCTCTTCTTGAGTCCCAGCCCTTTTGCGCAATGTTATACTCCATAATGACAAACCAACCGGCCCAAATAGCAGCCTTCGCGTTTTTTAGGTCTGGGCTCAGCGATTTTCCATGGTGTTGTAGAGCTTTTCCTTATATCGTTTTTGAAAAGCCTCTATATTGTGAAAGGTTTAGTTACTTTATTTCTTATTATTATTATTATTATTATTATTATTATTATTATTATTGTTATTGTTATTATTATTATTATTATTATTATTATTATTATTATTATTAATATTAATATTATCATCTATACTATTATTAGTTGTAGTAGTAGTAATTTATTATTATAGGATAAATGTTATTATTAATATTAGTGTCCTGATTACTAGGAATATTATTATTTTTACATTCTTCAAAGAGCCTTTTGATAACTTGTAGTAAACGTCTTTTTTTTTCTTGGGGTAGTAAATGTACAGACCTGGCATGCAGCCGCTCCATCCTCTCCGATGACGCACACAGAACCTTTGTCGAGCTTGAAGGACGGTCCCAGTTTAGTTTTTCTCAAGATCTCTTGGCAGGCCATCTTTTCCACGATGCTAACGTTCGCCTTGGTGAGCACAGAAGACAGGGACCCGCCTGCGCAACGGATCCAATGTAAGGGAGAGGTTAGACATGCTTCATACTAGCAAATTCTCAGAATATTTCTTTTGTGTATGCCAACTTACTGCGTCTGGCGATAGTAGCGAAGCTATTTGGCAAACCGTTTCTTAAACAAGCAGCAGGAAGAACCTATCGTAATCACAAACGGGTAAGTTTAACTATTTACCACATGGTGCCCTAAAATGAAGTTACAGTTCAGATTATTATTACAAAAGCCTGGTGGTGAAGACAACACGTTGTACTGGGTGTCGGGAAAGGCAACGGCTGCGGCGAGAAGAGCCAGATGCAATATAAGGCTTATGCCAACGATGACATTCCCGTGTTGTGTCTGCGACAGCCTGTCGTTTAACGTGAACCGCTGTGCAAAAATAACGTAGAAAAAAACCTGGTGCCACTCAGCTAAAGCCTAGAAACCACCTGCATCACCTTGCTAAGGCCTAGAAACAACCCAGAAGCAAGTGTGCTAGTAACCTCTCTTGTTTCACCAGCCAAATTCCAACCAGTTCTGTCTTCAGAATCACTCACTTTCAGTGTTTCAAGGCTTGAGTTACTTCATTTTCGCATATATTTTGTTTTCACTGCCTCCGAATGTCTTGTTCACAGATAATAGGCGACGAGTGGAAGATTTGAAGGTGTAGTGAGATGAAAAAACTCACGCTTGAGGTTCTTTCCCCAGCCGCTGACGACACACTGCTTGCCTACGAATGATCCATCCTCGGCTTTGGCCAGCACCACTCGTCCAATGGTGGGAGTAGTGGCAACCTCTTCTCGAAGCTTGAGCACGGCCACGTTCCGTATCTGCGCCGACCTGAATTTGGGATGCACGATCACCTGGACGCAAAAGAAGCGCACCACACTCTTTAAAAATTGACTGTCAATAAGCGGTGAACAAAGGCATCGATTCGCTAGTTTCAAGCGTATTTTACAATCTTTGAGGCACGTTTTGACTCGCCAATGAAACTATGAAAGTTTTTAAATCATGCTTATACTAACCACAGAAGCTTTGTTAGCATCTAACTGAGCAACTACTAAGCCAACCACTGTAATGATACGGTTGGTAGATAGAGCAGTAATTTACACCAATGTTGTGATAGTGTTGCTACATGCATGTATACATATATTCTAGGGGGCAACGCACATGTGTGCCTGACGAGGAAGACGAAGAGTTGTCTCCGCTCAATCGCTGGTGAACCGGTCACGCCATTACCACTGGTTTTGAATATATCTAATTCCCAGCCTCGTTGTTACGGTGTCTCTTCTTTTCCGTAACATATTTGGTGCAGGAGGAACGTTCCCCGTCTTCACCACGACGCTTCGCAGTGGCCGCACCGTTCAGTCTCCGGCCATGGCTATCAATGACAACAGCCGGTCAGTGTCTCCATCTGTAGCTCCAGCCACTACATACCTAACGATGCCCACCCCCGTGATCCCGGCACATTCTCCGCAAAACCCGGGCTTGACGTCGACTACTGGCTCCGTATGTACGAGCGTGTTAGCCACACACACCGATGGGACCCTACCATGGTGCTCGCCAACGTGATATTTTACTTGGACGGCACCCCACGGGTCTGGTTCGACGCCCATAAGACCGAGCTCACAAGCTGGGATACCTTCAAGGAGCGACTACGCGACATCTTTGGGGACCCGTCCGGTCGCTCAATGGAAGCGCGAAAAGAACTCGCCACTCGTGTGCAGTCCTGAACAGAGTCGTATGTCTCGTACATACTGGACATGCTCGCGTTGTGCCGAAAAGTCTATGAGCAAATGACAGAGAGTGACAAGGTGGGCCACATACTGAAGGGCATCGCGGACAACGCCTTGAATTTGCTCGTCTACACTAACGTCACGACCGTAGATATGACTATCGAAGAATGCCGCCGCTGCGAAATGGCGAAAAACCACCGTGTTCTGCCTCAATTAACGCGGCTACTAAACACGGCTGTTACTTCTACTTGCACCAATCTCGGTGCCGCACCACCCATGCAGGACAGCGTGACACGAATAGTTAGAAGGGAGCTTGAGGCGTTAAGTCCGGCACCATTTCCTCCACGTCCGCTCGTTCATGGCGCCATACAAACCCCTCCGCCGGCCTCCGTCATTCAAGCCGTTGTGAGGCAGGAAATTGCAAAGCCTGGTTTTCCTGTGGCCTGCTCTGTCTCCCGACCCGTCTCCAGACCAATGACAACAATTGTGCCACGCCATGACTTACATTTTATTCCGCGATCCCGCAAATCGGCGGAATGGAGAACTGCAGACGACAAGCCGATCTGCTTCTGCTGCCACCGAGATGGCCATGTCTCCCGCTACTGCCGCAGCACTTGGACGCCCTCAAACTGCAGCCCATTTTCCTCTACTCGAACATACGAGGACTCCCGTCGGTATTCGCCCAGTCGGCTGTATTCTTCTTCCGACGTCCCTAACAGCCACTCCACTGCTCGTTCACCGTCACCTCAATGCCGCCGTTCCCCATCGCCCAAGCCATGCCGCTATCTGTCGCTGGTCAACTATGGATACTCTCGGACGGCAAACTAGATCATGAAGCTCCGGGAGGTAGTGCCGCATCACTCGCGAATGATCCAAATCCTTTGTTGACGCTCCCCACTAATACGAACTTAATTGAGGTGTATATGGACGGTATTTCTTTGACGGCGTTAGTCTATACTGGAGCTCAAATATCCATAATGAGTGCTCATCTGTGTCGCCTGCTCAAAAAACATCCTCACGCCGGCAGCAACTAAAGCCCTCCGTGTCGCTGATGGTGGAACTGTGGCCATCACTGGAATGTGTACCACTCGCGTTAGTATTGCCGGCCGCCATGTCCCCGTTTTATTTACGGTGCTTGGAAATTGCCCGAACGACCTAATCTTCGGCATGGACTTCCTATCAAGGCAATCTGCCGTGATAGATTGTGCCGCCTGTACTCTCTTCCTAGAACTTCCTCTCCTCTCGGATTCTCACCCTAAACTCAAGAACAGCCTGTGCACCAATGACTTCTTCCGGATACCGCCTAACGCTCTCACATTCATCGAATTGGCAACACCCTTTCCTGTGCTCGACGGTGATTATATCGTGACGCCGATTACTGATGTTCTCCTGGCGCGTGACATTACTGTCCCACACTCCATCGTAAGCATGGCTCTAACCGAACACATTTACTTGTTATGAATCTCAGTTTCATAAAACAAGTGCTCCACCAACGAATTTTGGTCGCCACGCTAAGGCCCTTAATTGAAGACCGCGACACCTGTTTTACGGCAGACGTATGTCCCGAGCACCCACATCATCCGCAGGATGCCACGTGCCTCGATGCGCGCTTAAGCTCCATGATCGCCCCGGACCTCAAACCCGAGAAGTCAACCACGCTATGCCGCCTTCTGGTTTCATATTGCGACATATTCGACATCGACAGCCGTCCACTCGGCCAGACTTCACTCGTCAAGCACCGCATTAACACAGGTGATTCTCATTCCCCTCATCGGCGACCATACCGGGTGTCTGCCACCGAGCGTAAAGTAATTCTACAAGAAGTCACCAAGATGTTATCCAAATGAATTATTGAACCCTCTTCAAGCCCTTGGGCGTCCCCCGTTGTGCTCGTTAACAATAAAGATGGCACGTGGCGCTTCTACGTGAATTATCGTCATCTGAATCGAATCACGAAAAAGGACGTTTACCTTTTACCCCACATCGATGACGCTCTCGATTGTCTTCATGGCGCCCGATAGTTTTCTACAATAGACCTACGTTCCGGTTACTGGCAGATTGCTGTCGACGAAAAAGACCAAGAGAGGACAGCATTTGTAACTCCAGACGGCCTATATCAGTTCAAGGTTATGCCGTTTGGGCTATGCAACGTCCAGCCACGTTCGAGCGCCAGATGGACTCTCTGCTACCAGGGTTGAAATGGTCAACATGTCTTTGTTACCTTGACGATGTCGTTGTATATTCCCCAACATTTGAGACCCACCTTTAGCATGACGATAGTTATAGCGCGAGAACAAAACGACGACACAAAGACAAGAAGGACACGAAAGACACGAGCTCGTGTCTTTCGTGTCCTTCTTGTTTCTGTGTCGTCGTTTTGTTCTCGCGCTATAACTATCGTCATGCAATACCAACTAGCTTATGCTGCCACACTTCTAAGCCACCTTTAGCGTTTGTCAGCTATTTTCGACATATTCCGCACTGCAGGCCTTCGATTGAACTCGTCGAAGTGCCGGTTCAGACGCCAGCAAAAACAGAGTTGGGCCCCTTTTTCGACGCTTCTGGTGTGCAGCCGGACCCCGAGACAATTTGTGCAGTCACCACTTTTCCTGTACCCCAGTCAGCCAAAGACGTCCGGAGTTTTGCAGGACTTTGCTCCTATTTTAGAAAATTTATGAAAGTTTTCGCAACCATCGCTCGACCCCTCACTGAGCTTCTGAAGAAAAACGTCACATTTACGTGGGGTATCGACCAAGCTGCTGCTTTTTCTCACCTGGTCATGCTACTGACGACTCTACCCATATTGGTTCACTTTGACCCATTCGCTCCGACGGAACTTCAAACCGATGCTAGTGGTCACGGAATCGGAGCCGTGTTAGCCCAACGCCGACGGAGACACGACCGAGTTGTCGCCTGCGCTAGCCGCCTCCTCACAGCTGCTGTACGCAAATATTCTATTACGGAGCGTGAATGTCTTGCTCTTGTTTGGACAGTCTCAAAGTTCCACCCATATTTATATGACACTCATTTCTCTGTGATAACTGACCATCATGCGCTATGTTGGCTTACGTCACTGAAGGATTCTACTGGCTGGCTCGGGCGTTTGGCTCTGCGACTCCAAGAGTATACCTACATAGTGACGTACAAGTTCGGACGCCTACATCAGGACGCAGACTGCCTGTCCCGCTACCCGGTCGCTAAGTCGAGCACTATGTCTGACACCTACACCGAGCCTCGCGTCTTTTCCCTTTCGCAAATGAAATGCATCGGTGACGAGCAGCACTATGATGCGTCCTTGTGTGCTATCAATGAGCACCTCGAATCACCATCTTCCAGTCAATCCCATCGCTCATTCATGCTCCACGATGGTGTATTATACCGCCAAAGTTTTTAGCCGGATGGCCCGGCTCTGCTGCTTGTCATTCTGAAACATCTTCGCTGGGAATTTCTACATGAATTTCATGACCTTCCAACTGCTGGTCACCTCGGTGTGTCACGCACTTACGACCGAATACGCCGACGCTTCTACTGGCCAGGGCTTGCACGCTCAGTCAGAAGATACGTTGTGGCTTGTGAGAATTGTCAGTGCCGCAAAACGCCATCGACACTTCCCGCTTGACGCCTTCAACCACTTGATATTCCGTCAAAATCGTTCTTCCGCGTTGGCTTGGACCTACTTCGACCTTTCCCTTTGTCTTCCTTTGGTAACAAGTGGATAGCCGTGCCCACCGACTACGCCACGCGTTATGCCATCACACGAGCTCTCCCAACAAGCTGCGCCACAGATGTCACCGACGTTTTCTTCAAGGACGTGATTTTGCAACACGCAGCCCCACGGCAGCTGCTTACAGACCATGGCCGCACCTTTTTTCGAAGGCCATAGCCGACATCTTGCAGTCTTGTAAAAGGAGACACAAAGTGACTACGTCATACCACCCGAAAACCAATGGACTCACGGAGCGTCTAAATTGAACTCTTACAGACATGCTCGCTAAGTATGTTTCTACCAACCACACCGACTAGGATCTCGCGTTGCCGTACGTCACATTTGCCCACAATTCTTCGCGCCATGACACTGCCAGTTACTCTCCATTTTTTCTGCTGTTTGGCCGAGAACCAACATTGCCACTAGACACCGTCATACCGTCCCCTGGCGTACTGACCAGTGAATATGCCATGAACGCTATCACTCGTGCCGCTCACGCACGCAAAATCACCCGTACTCGCCAGCTGACCTCTCAAGAGAAGCAACGGCACTTGGATGACCAACGACACCGCGACGTACACTTTCCGCCCAGTTCATTGGTCCTGCTCTGGTTTCCGACCCATGAAGTTGGCTTGTCAGAAAAACTGCTCACTCGCTACACAGGCCCATATCGAGTCCTTCGTGTGGTTACTCCTGTAACATATGAAATTGGTCCTGCTTCCCCGTCGCCTTCATGTGCCCAACAGGCTACCGATATTGTACATGTTGCGTGCTTGAAGCCCTACGACTCTCCTAGTGACGTTGACATTTATATGCGCCGAGACGGCGCTTGTGTGGCCGGGTGTTATGCTACATTCATGTATATTGATATTCTAGGGGGCGACATGCGTGTGTGCCTGACGAGGAATAAAAAGAGTTGTCTCCGCTCGATCGCTGGTTAACAGGTCACACCATTACGGCTGGTTTTGAATATATCTTATTCGGAGCCTTCTCGATATGGCGTCTCTTCTTTTTCGTAACTGTATTATCAAAACCTAAGACAAAATTTATTCGTCAATACGCTGGAGCGACAGTTTCGTGCTACGTCATGATATATCAGCTGGCAACTAGAATAGCATAAAATAACGCTTGCAAAACAGCCAATACTTTTTGCTGAAATTCTTAGGTGGCTTACCACTATATCGTGTGCTATCCTAAAGTAGGAGCACAAATAGCACTCGTGCTTCAGTGGAAGTAGACGACAGGCAACGTCTTTTGATCTTATACGTGTTCTCGCTTGCGGTCTGTTCATGCATGTCTGTACTTTGTGATCTGCACTCGCCGTGGGAACTATTTTCTTTGTAAATATGTTTGATCGACGCCAATTGGCGACGATGTGCGACCGCGGCAGACAAAATGGAGCACGCACTTTTTGCACTAGTGGTGTTTTTTTAGAGATAATGAATAGAGAGCTCCAAGCCTTCACTGCTGTTACTACGGGTGGTGGAAAAAGGAAACCACTGTTCCTACGAGGGGCTCAAGGGCTACGAGGGGCTGTTCCTACAAGGGGCGCAAAACTGTCAACGTCAAGAGCCCGTCGGGCTCTTGCTGTTCACAGTTTTGCGCCCTTGACGACGCATTTTCAAAGATGACTGAACAGATTCAATTAGGCAGTTAACCGGGGATTGTGTTAAATTACATGATAGGCGTTTTGGTATTTTCGCGTTTGTAATAAAGATGGGCTCGTTCCAGTGGTACAGACCGACAAACATACGAGCGCTCCCGCGACAGACGTGCACGCAGAAGTCACCACGAATGGTCTTTGAACAATCTTGATCAATCTTGATTATGAGTAGGAATGGTCTTGGCAAGCTCGTGACGCTTTTTGGCAAATCCGGCTCTGGCAGAAATATATAGGCGCGCGCTGAGATGGATTCGACTTTTAAGGAATGACCCTGTTAATTGTGGGTGATCGTTTTCTTCCGCACAATAAAGTAAAGATGCAACCTCACGACATCAACACAACAAAGAGAAACGCTATATCTCTAACACAAACATGGCACCATAGTTTGAGCTTCACTTTGTCTTCCTTGTAATTTCCTCGTCTTTGTGCGATTCGCTTGCCCATATTATCTTCTTCTTCATCCAGATTGATGAAACAACACGTAACATCTTTCCACCAAGAGGGGGGGGGGGGTCAAAGAGGTAATATCTGGTCGTGAAGTAGCTGCCATCATAAGGTTACTGCACTTATTCTGGAGAGTAACAGTCTCTTTGAGGAGATGGTCCCATTATCAACATACGAGTTCACCAGACTTGCAAAAAGTGAATTTTAAAATGAGGCTCAGGCGCAGTGGTCTTTCCTTGAGTGTTACCTTGAGCCGTCTGTAATATGATGTCGCGTCCGTAAGCAGGACCACTACCATCATTATAAGGATGAGCTGCTCGTCAGCCCTGAGTGCGATGTTATCTATGGTAAGCGATTCTTTGAGTTATGTTCAAGTGCATAGTGAATGGTGCTAGAAATTTGAACGGCCTTCTTGGACAAGAAGTTTTCTAGCTTGGAACCATCACGGACATTAGACTTCTTCAACTGGGTGTACTCCGGATCTTTTTCTCTTAGATTCTTCGGAGACACGCAAGCACCATGATGGTTCAGAAAACATTCATTGCATTACGTCTCTGGCAACGGCTTCCGAACGAACGGTTCGCAGCACAATGGTGTAGGTTGCGACAGACAATATGCCTTCACAGGCTTCGCGCTATCGCAGGCATCATGAAGGCAGTTTGTTAGCCAACCGAGACTCTCGTCGGGTTGCCCATATTTCAGCATGCCAGCTCCGTTGCTAACGGCGGTAATTTATTCTTATTATAACTGCGGTGATAACTGCGGTGATTTATCAACTGCCGGCATGTTACATATTCTATTATTCCACCGATTACTTAGGTACTGTGTTCAGTGTGAATGGCAAAAAAAAGTTTGTAACTTCATTTTTCTCCTATGCCTAGCCCCTATATTGAATTTAGATGGTAATCGTATAAGTGAATAACCGGGCCACCTAACGATGACTTAGCGAACGCATCCGTCATTTAATTGAGAAAAAGTTCCTTATGCCCTGGTATCCACACCAAATTCTTCAAAAGCATGTCGCGGTCAAATTAATGACTTCAAAGCACTCAGCACTTGGGAAATCTCATTGGCAGCGACACAAGGTATACATTAAATGCGTCAGTGAAAACTACATCAAACTAGTTCACGCTAATATTTGCGTAGAGCTGATTATCGCAATGAATTCTGCTACGAAAGTGAGTAAAAAATACGGAAGGCATTAAGAAAATGACCAATATTGATTAGGAACGAAGATACCAATTCCACATTTTTTTTTTCATTTTGCACCACTTCATGAGCTTGACTTCATCCCCGCCTTTGTACTGTAGCGTAGAACCTCGAACAATGGCAAACACTCTCGCTGGGATACTGGCCAAGAACCCAGTAGTTTAAAAAAAATTCTTCATTATTGCACTGACTACTGTCCATTTATAGACGAAACCTGGGACCTGATATGAACTAGATCATGAAACAGCTTCAAATAATTGCAGATGACATAAAAGAAATAAAAGAAGAACGTTTAAACTCTATTGAACCAAAACTTGAACAAGTAACGTTACTAGAAAACAAGATCACGTCCTGTGTCTCCCAAGTAACCAATCTTCAAAAAACCGTTCAATACTTGGAGTTAAAAATAGACGACTTAGAAAACCGGTCTAGAAGGTCAAACTTACTTGTGTATGGCGTACCGGAGGAGGCAGACGAACACCCCGAAACCCTCGAACAAACTATAAGTGAGCAGATACTTAAGAACATGCTAAAGATCAAACACGTTCCAATAGAAAGAATCCTCAGGATAGAAAAACAAAACGCTCAAAAACCTAGACCAGTGATGCTGAAACTCCTCGACTTCTGAGACAAAGTAACCATTCTTAGAAACTACACGAAACTAAAGAGCACCACTTTCTCTGTTGGACAGGACTTCTCAAATAGAGTAAGATACAAAAGAAAAATCCTTTGGCAAATTGCAAAAACCAAAAAAGAAGCCGGAGACCAAGTATTTCTGGTCTATGACAAGTTAAAAGTGAATGAAGAGTTGTACCGATTTGATGACAATACAAATGATATTGTGCTCATAAGCTCTGGCCGTCACACCATTACCCATGAAAAAAACGACGTAGCGGAAGCATCAGGCGAGCCACAACGCCGCAGCCAACGAAAGAAATAACCTTTCTTACCATAAACACCCGCAGCATGCTTCAAAAATTAGTACCGCTTGAATCCTTACTTCTTGGAATTGAACCTGACTTCGTAGCTTTGACAGAAACATGGCTGACAAATGAGATAAAGGATTTTGAGGTAACACCCCCCAACTACGTCATCATTCGTAAAGATAGGCAGACACGCGGGGGAGGTGTGGGCATCCTACTTAAAAAAGAGCTTTCCTTTGAAATACTTCCTGAGGCTATCGGAGTCGAGGCAACATTTTGCAAGCTTCTCGTCACTTCTCGCCCAGTATTTGTTGGCTGCGTTTATCACAGCCCATCTTCAGACAAGGATAGCTTGCAGGCATTACACACGTATATGCATCGGTATGTTCTCGGAGCCAGGCTAATTTTGCTCGGCGACTCTAACTTACCCGATATAAACTGGCGAACAATGCAACACAACAGCGCATGCACGGATGCGCTAATTGACATCATGTTGACATTTAGGCCCGTATTCACGAACGCTCCTCCACTCGACCCTTCACTCGAAACGCTCCTTAAGTGACGTTTTTTCATTCACAAACCGCCCTTCACTTGAAACGCTTCCTTCACATGAAAAAATCTTGAGCGTTTCCTCGAGATTGTCAAGGAAGCGATCGAGCTACCTTGAATCGTCCCTCGAGTGAAATATTTGCGCCAGCATCGCGTCCATGGCGGAGCCCGTCTCACTTTGACGGCGTTTCTCAATCAAATACCTTCCCTCTTCCGTTGTAACAATAACAGACCCTTTGTTATTCAAGACTGCAATTTCTCAGCAATGCTTGTAACTATACGCAGTTTCCATTATCTATCTTTGTCTTGTTTGTGCTTGAATTCTTATACATTTTTAGTTGACTTATGTTGCCTTCCTGATTTGCGCATCTGACACTTGTTTCTTTATTTTGTCTTTTTTTTCTTGTGTGTTATATATGTTGTACCCACCCCCTCTGTAATGCCCTACGGGCCCTGAGGGTATTCTAATAAATAAATAAATAAATAAATAGGCTGCACCTGCCGCGTTTTTTCGACAATGACGGTGCGCGTTTACTACGGAGCTGTCTTCGAACGGTTCAGCAACGGCTACTGTGGCGCCGGGACAAGCGGGCGTGGTGTCAAAAGGAGCACTCACCAGTGCCGTGATGTGTTGCGTTCCGCGCATGAGCCAGTGGATTACCTGCCTTCGGGTGTGCGTATACTCTTCGTGCGAGTGTTCCATGACTTACTGCGGATTCCAGTGCTTTGAAGTGTTTTGATGAAGCTCGCACACCGCATCAGTTCAAGCGTGGTGCGAAAGCTTGACAAGCAAGCGGCATAGCAAACTTTTGATGCGCTGGGTTTACCGTACTTTAGAGTGGCTTCCTCTCCGGTGAACCTTTGCTGTCCTAGCCGAAATTTACGACGAAGCACACCTCTGTTAGACGACCAACTGTACCAATGAGAAGGTAAGTTCTCCTGTGTTTTTTTTATTTGTTTTCCTGCTTCGGTCAGATTACTATTAAAGACAGTTTAAGAAAAGCACAACACAATACATTGGGCGCAATGTGTGTGCTGCTGTAGCTACTACGCGTGAAACATAGCTTCTTTATACAGTGTCTATGCAGCTCACAATACCAATGAACAACCAAGTACATATTTAGGGGATCAAGCAGATGACCATGCTCTGTGAAACCTGCATGTACGCAAAAATGCGTCGAGTGTCGTATGAATACGCAAAAATACGAATTATAAATAAAGCAGATACATAATGAGATTGTTTTTTTTAATTTAACCCCATTCCTACCCCCCGAAGAAGAATTGCTGGCTATGGCACTGATTCGTGCAATTAGATAATAAAATTATATATCCATATGCCTGGTCAGCTGCCCAAGTGCCTGAGCCAAACATGTGTCAAAATAGTCAAAGCTCAATACTTCAACCTTGTCTGTTCTTGAACGTGAGACATACTAATGAATGTGGGCACAGCTAGAATTAAAGAAAAATGCGGCTTTTGTATCCAAGCTATTACGTTTTTCTAATATTATTTCTTGCCTCTTTTGTGCAGGGGACCAGCTGTCGACAGAAGAACACAGAGAAAAGGCCTCCTAGAATCTGCCGTATTATCAATGCATTGCAGAGTTTGCACGACTGTATACAAAAGCACAAAAACAGCAGTGAATGCGTGCAGCTACACTGCATTAGGCGCGCTATGGTGTCTACTTCCTTAATCTTATTTGTCATGTCCTCCGAGCTCGTACTTTATTTTTACAGTGTGTAGGTTGCATATGTTTGATTGATGAACACTTTTCATTTGCATTCTTATGTTTGCCACGTTGCTCCTCATCAGCCACATGTAATAAAGGTCCATTTGCCATTCACAACTTCTGTTTTGTTCATTTATCAATACATACTTATCGTCGTGTTTGTCTTTTCATGATGAGACAGGACTGCAAAAACCACTTCTCCGATTCTACAGGAAAGCAGTTCTAGGAAAATTAAACTTGTTTTATATGAAGCAGCACCACTCCTCTTCGACGGAACTGAGATTTATTTATTTATTTTATTCATACTGCAGACTACAAAACGTGGTCCAAGCAGGACGGGCAATCAGGAATCACAAAAACAGAGGACTAAGATTGATCACGAACGTAATAAATAACAAAGTGAGTAAGATGAGGAAATATATACAGTGCTACATCAACAAATATACACTATGAGACAAACATACATACTATGCAAGGCGGTCACACTCAGACAAGGTGTTCCACTCAGACACTGTTCGCGGAAAAAAGGAAATTTTATATGTATCTGTTCTAGCAAAATATGGTGTAAAAGAGTTTGGTTGGTGATGTCGTGTATATCTGGTTGACAAAGGGGTTAAACACAATGAAGGGTCAATCGCCACTCTAGGGTTAAGCAAGGAACTCAGGAAGTATAAGCGCAGTTGCCTTGGCGTGGTTCGTGGCGTGATGGCGTGGTTCTAACTGATAGACTTGCTAATGATGCAGCAATAGCGGATATTTTATTTACAGGGTTCTGACCAGATGTATCCGCGATGACTGCAATACTCTTGAGCATTTTTCACCGCTTTGTTGCACTGGTCTTCAATAAATCAGCAAAATAATATACGCTGCTCTTGACGACACTTTCTCGAAGGTTGAGAGAAACCACAGGAAAGTTTTAAGTGTGAATACACTTTATAAGCGACCCCAAACCATCCACCGCCGTTGGCGGCGTCCGCAGTCTTCTCTCTATCTTTAAAAGAAAGAGGACGGGGCGGGCCGCAGCACGACGCTCTACCGAATAAGCCACGAACGCGACGCTGATATCGGTGTCAGTAACGCGCCTTATACCCCCTCCCCCTTCGCTCGCTCCTTCGCTCTCCTCGCTCACTGCAGCTGCGCGCGCACCCCTCTCTCTCGCGCGCTCGCCTTCTCTCTCAGTCTCCTGTCGAGAGCGGGTCATGAGGGGGAGTAAAGTTAAAATCCGTTGGCATTCGCCAGTGAGTTAACGTAAACTCCCCCGCGTGATCAAATTGCGATTCCCAGGAACCATTACAACATAAAGGCACCATAGTGTGATTAATAAATATAATAGTGCGAATTAATAAATACCCCTCATAGCATCACCCCGTGTATTCACACTTAACCATGTTCACCCTCGGGGAAATGCTTGGGAGTTTTTTAAAACAGAACAGCGCTAAAAGTCAGACGCGGCTTCAATTTTATGATTTCCAAAAAAAATAAAACATCCCCTATAATTTATGTTGTGCCGGGGCTTTGGAATGCAGCACAGACACCAAAATCCTTTTCAACAGGTATTTCCAGTAGTAACATTGCAAATCAAATCCAAAACGTTAGTGCGAAGGTCATTCATGCACTAACGATTGTGCTTCTGAGCATGCAGATGAAGGAGACGGGAAAAAAATTTAAGACGTTGCCGCTGTGTGAACTTGGAGACGGAAGCTACACAAATTTAAAGGTTACTTCTATGCGAATCTGTCAAATTCGACGCATCCGCAAATGCAGGGCAAATAGAAAAACAATGCAAAAACAATAACTTATTCTTTGGAAGTTTAAAATGTTAAAGTTGACACACATACACACACACACACACACACACACACCAGTTCCTGTTAACCGACTATATATGTTACTAAATGATGAAAACAACTTTAAAATGTATTTTTCGCCAATAGTGAAAGAAAGGCACACGATCGCTTTTCTTAACTTGCGTAGCAGTCTAATTCGAATGCTCAGCCACGAGTATAACATGCCTAGTTTTTAACGCTACCCTGGTATAACCATGAATATCAGTTGCGAGCAATGTCTTTCAAGTTTCCTATTATACGCAGAGGAACAACTACGAAGGTGCCACGGTGAAATTCGCAGTAAATGAGAAAAATAAACATTGCACAGGCCCCTGAAATTAAAAACTGTGCACGTACTCCCGTAGTGAGAACGAACTTACGTACGAGTAATCCTTATACATAATGCGGTGGCGAATGCTAAAAGCACGCCAACATATTGTGATATATAGCAAAAAATACTCATTCCACCGCGTTATACATTCGGTGGCTACATTAGTGATCAGAAGGCTCTCAGTAAAGCGAAAGTAAACAAAGCAACAAACCATCTATTGCGCTTCCTGTCATCACTCACGTAGTTCGTTGGGCACCCCGGCGAAAGTAGGCTCTCAAACGACACACACGCAAACACTACAGTAAATATAAACTGCAATTAATAGACGCATACAACACAAAATAAACTAAGCAGGTAGACACGTTCAGCAGCAGACGACATGCCATCAGCTGTTCGTTCAGCTGCCTGGGTTCGACTGTTGCCAGACTTGAAGGAGGGTTTCGCTAACTCTATCAGCACAAGACTTAGGGAAACAACACTACCACTCTAAATGCACGTATTTTGCTGTAATGTCAATTCAGAAAAAGAATAACAAGAAAAGGCGTTCTCCTAATGTACATAGATAGGCAATTCTTAACCACAATTGCGAATACTCTCGTTATCAGGCGCTTTTCTCGGCGCATGCAGTTCACTCAAGTGAAGAGAGCATTTCCAAGGCCTCCTTTGGCGAAGGAAGTGTGGAGGAGCGTTCATGAAACGCAGCGGCCCCTTGAGTGGAGGAGCACGCTCCACCTTGACTTCGTCAAGTCGAGGGGAGCCCTTGAGTGAAGGAGCGTTTGTGAATACGGGCCTTAATCTGTCCCAAATCGTAAAACAGCCTACCCGTATCCAAGGGTGCTGTTCTAATATACTCGACTTGGTGTTCTTAAGTGATCATTATCCTGCAGATAATGCACATGTTGAAATTCTTGAGGGCATATCAGACGACGAAGTTGTTCTGGGCTCCATTTCTATAGTTCACATCCCTATACCGTCCAACTCCTTTTCTGCTTATCTTGACTTTAACCATGCCGATGACACCAGTATACTTGATCATCTTTTCCATGAACTTGCTTCATTTGAACTACTTGCGAATGATTCAAACACAAATGTGGAAATACTATGGGCAAGCTTCAGATCAGTCGTAACACATTGCGTTCTTAACTATGTGCCATCTAAAACAAAGAAAACACGAAAACATAATCCCTGGATAACGCGCGAAATTATTCATTGCAAGCGTAAAGTGAAGCGCCTCAGGAAAACTTTGAAGACAAAACCTACTCCACAAATTCGGAACAAGTTGAGTCAAGCTATTACTAAGGTGAAATTCCAAATAAAAATGTCCAAAGCAAACTATTTTACATGTACGCTACCCAACTTTTTGAAAACGTCTCCCCAGAAGTTCTGTAACTACCTTAATCCCTAAAACCGTATTAGGCCCGCGGCCCCGGAAGAAAGCAAAGATAAAGCAAACTCGCTAAATAACTATTTCCAATCTGTTTTCACGATTGATGATGGAAATGTGCCTGATGTTGACATTTGCAAAACCCGGCTTATTGAACCACATAAAAAACAGCGCCAAAAACGAGAGACAAGAAAAAGAAGGAGACAGACAGCGGCACTGAACTTACAACAAGATTTATTTGCCAGAACCGCACAATATATACTTGGGCAGCTTCTAACAAAAAAAAGAAAATACAAAACAAACAATACAGAATCCACCTAACAACCACATAGTCATCATGTCGTACCAACTCGCCCAAGCAACCACGTTAGCTACTTATTGAACCACTTGTTGTGAGAGTCCGGAGTGCTTAATTTGTTGTTAAAACTAGATACTAAGAAGGGTGCCGGTCCCGATAACTTGCCAAATGAATTTCTAAGGCGATATGCTGAATGGGTAGCCAAATACTTGTGTATACTTTTCAATAAGTCCCTATCAACCTGTTTCCTCCCCCAAGAATAGAAAATCGCAAAAGTAGCTGCTGTTCATAAATCTGGTAGCGAAGCTGACCCTTCAAATTTCAGACCCATTTCACTAACCAGCACAGCTTGCAAACTACTGGAACACATCATTATTAAACATCAAACGTTGTACCTTGACCAGAATCACATCTTATCGCCACTACAACACGATTTTCGCAAAGGACTATCTACAGTTACCCAACTGGTTGAACTAATTCACGACATCTACCTCAATGTAGACTGTACAAAACAAACTGATTTAATTCTATTAGATTTCTCAAAGGCGTTTGATCGGGTGCCACACAAGAAACTTATAAAAAAATTAGAAGCAACGATAGGCGCAGGCCCACTTACTGACTGGATCGACAATTATCTGAGTAACCGAACACAGTATGTGCAAGTCAATCGCGAAAGTTCTGCCATAGCTAACGTTACGTCAGGTGTAACGCAGGGCAGTGTTTTGGCCCCCATTTTATATTTGATCTTCATTAATGATTTACCTGCTGGCATTGGTGTTAATGTAAGGCTTTTCACCGATGATTGTATACTTTACCAGGATATTAACGCCCCTGAAGATCATGTAAAACTGAACAATGCCTTGCCGTTCATATCTAAGTGGTGTGCTCTTTGGCAAATGACCATGAATGTTAAAAAATCTGCTCTCTTGAGGATAACTAGAAAAAAGCAAGTATCTGAATTTGTATACGTTATAAATAACTCTCCACTTCCGGTAGTGACTGAACACAAATATCTAGGTTTAACTTTAACGCAAGATTTTAGATGGGATATCCACGTTTGTTATGTCACATCAGCTGCATTAAAACGGCTGTTTTTCCTTCGTAGAGGTCTCGCTTCCGCGCCACCTCAAACGAAACTTCTAGCCTACAAAGCATTCGTCAGACCTGTCTTAGAATATGCAAATGTCGCGTGGTTTCCCTTTACAAACAATCTCATAAATGCCCTAGAACGAATACAACAAAAAGCGATAATATTTGTCTATAACAAGTACAGAATAACTGACTCACCCACAGAACTTTTAAAAAAAGCAGGTCTCCTAACAATAAAAAACCACGCTAAACTGGCACGTCAGATATTCCTATATCAGTTAGTTCACCAACAGCTAAACATAGACAGTTCAAAGTCATTGTCATTTAAAGAAACAAGGCTAACACGACAAAAGCATTCTGAGACACTGAATGAATATCAGTGCCGGATGGACTGTCTGAAATATTCTTTTTTTTTCCACTAGCAATTCGCGAGTGGAATACCTTGCCAATCAGTATAACAAACAGTCAATCGTTGGAAACTTTTTCATCCATGCTTGAATGTTATTTATTGTCTTCAGAACTGACGAACTCTGTTTTTTTCTTGTCCACTGTTTGAAGTGCTCACTATTCTTTTTTTCAGTACTAGTTGGAATTGATGTCCTATGCTACTGAATGTATTTTAGTGGTACTGATGTAGTCATCAAATGTATTTCTGTCGGCTTTGTCTCACTCGTTATTATAATAATCCAGGGAGTACCCTCTGTATAAATCTTGCCCTTTCACAATGTATGTGCCCTTCCCGCAATAATCCCTAATTGGGATTGGCAGTATATGTAAATAAATAAAATAGAATAAATAAATAAATGTCAATGTAAAAAAATTGCAGATGCTAAAAATGGAAGTGTCAAAAGACAGCTTGTTATGCTATGGTAGGTACTTTGAGGAAAGAATAATTAAGAAATAAAAACACCGTCCTCGCAGCCTCAGGTGAAACCGATCGGCTACCTAGTGCACTGGAAAATTCAGAAAGTTCTGCTGGGAGCACCTGCACCAGTGCAACCTCAGCCATAAGAAATGAGCTGCGCGGCTGCAACGCTTCTAAAAGCTCCCCATCGACGCCCATGTGAAGGCGCCGCACAGCCACAGTTCCGCCACCTAACTTCGCCGCCAGTGACACCATAGCGCCCAACTGTATGCCAGCGCAACACTCCGCCGCCAAAGCGGGGAAGCCTACCCCACCTACAACCACTGCCAGTACTGACAGATCAGGCAACGTGATTTCTTTTCCCATCTATCGTCGTTACAGCGCCGCCTCCGAAACCAGGCGAATGACCTCACGACATCGCCGACTACATCGCCGCAGCGCAGTGGCAGCAAGAACGACCATTGCAAACACCGTCGCCTGGACGCGACACCTACCTCGCTGAACCACCAGCCTTGCACTGGCCGAATCTGCAGCTGGTCACCTAGCACATATTCAGAATACTAAGACAGCGACCGATGTAGGTGCGGTTGCAGTACGATGAACTGCCGAAGATCTTCCGACCCCGGTGATGACGCCATTTTTTACTCTTTATTCTTTATTCATCAGATACCCCGCAGCACCCGAAGGCGTTATAGCAGGGGGGTTACATCAATAAATGACGTACATCTCCGTTTACCGACACAATACAACTTTGTTCATACATAAATAACTGAAATACATTTTCGTTCACACACATAGCAGAATTTTGTTCACACATAATATATCTTCGTTAGGTTACAGCATGGGTTTACAGCAGTGAATAAAATATATCTTCGTTCCCACTATGTACTTGCATTTCAGTTAGCCTGTTCCACTGTTTAATCGTTCTAGGAAAAAATGAATTGGCATACATGTTCGTTTTAGCTGGGTATTCCCGAATTTTGCAACTATGATCAAAACGTTTTGAAGTGTAATGAGGGTTGTGTAGGTATATTTCTCTATTAATTCCAGTTTTATTGTAGTAAATGCAGTAAAGAAATTTTAATCTCTGCTTCTGGCGGCGGTCAGAAAGACACTCCCATCCTAGCTCAGCCTTCATTGCAGTGCAGCTCTCCCCCCTTCCGTACCGTCCCAAGACGAACCTGGCAGCACGATTTTGTATTTGTTCCAGAGCAGCAATGAAGGTTACCTCGGCGGGGTCCCACACGACACAACCGTATTCTAAGATAGGCCTGATACAAGTAGTGTATGCCATACGTTTTAAATTCACATGCGAACATCGCAGGTTTCTTTGAATGAAATTTAAAGCCTTACCAGCTTTGGCTATGAGAGTGTCAACCTGAGGCCTCCATGAACATTCAGATGATAGTATTATACCTAGGTACTTATATGTACTCTCTTGTTTCAACTGTACATTGTTCAAATGCTACTGTGACTGAAATGGTTTCATATTTTTGGTAAATGAAATATGTACACACTTTGTTATATTCAAATTCATTTTCCATTTGGTACACCAGCTATAAATGAGCGATAAGTCTTTCTGAAGTTCTAATACATCATTGTGATCAAAAATTTTTCTGTACACAACACAGTCATCCGCAAACAACCGTATAGAAGATGAAATTCCTGCAGAGATATCATTAACATAAATTAAAAACAATAGCGGACCCAGGACGGAGCCCTGTGGGACCCCTGAGGTAACATCGGTGTACTCGGAGCATTTTCCATTCAGTACTACGGTTTGTGTTCTTTGGGAAAGGTAACATTCGATCCATTTAAAGACAGTCTTATCAATGTTCAGGGTGGTAAGTTTAAACAGTAAGAGTGAATGTGACACCGTGTCAAACGCTTTCCGAAAATCCAAGAACACACCGTCAACCTGTCCCACAGTATCTACGCCCGATATTACGTCATGATAAAATTCGACTAATTGTGTTGTGCAAGACAGCCCTCTGCGAAATCCATGCTGCTCGTTGATTAGTACCTTATGCTTGTTTAAATGAGTTAGTATTTCTTTTTATAAAATATGCTCGAGGATTTTACACGGGATAGACGTAAGCGATATTGGTCTATAATTACCAACGTCTTTTTTGGACCCACCTTTATGTATCGGTACCACGTGCGCGATTTTCCAGTCATGTGGTAAGGTGCCTGTCGCTAAAGATCTTTCAAAAATTGTATAAAGATACATAGAAATTGGCCCTGCACAACGCTTGAGTACATGCGGAGAAATTCCATCTGGACCACTAGATTTACTGTCATCAACGTCCTTCAATAGTTTTTCAATTCCATTACCACTAAGCTCGACAGGAAGCATATGCGAAATGCTCATAATAGTTTGATGATAATTACAGCTGTGTTTAGGTAGGAATACCGAGTGGAAAAAGTTGTTTAGGCATGCAGCCTTATCCTCGTCATTCGTAATTACCGTGCCGTTATAATTTAACTCCTGTATTCCAAAGGAATCTGAGCCACACTGTTTTAGGTACTTCCAAAACATTTTAGGATTTGATTTCATTTTGTTGCTCAGCTCAGTGAAGTAATCATCTTTAGCTTTTTTTATCTTTAGCTTATATTCGTGGGTAATCCACTTCAGTTTTTCAAAGTGAGCAACTGATTTGCTTTTCTTGAATGCACCTAATGCCCTCTTTCTTTTGTTGATAAGGTTTAATATATGTGCTGTTACCCATGGTTGTTTGTGTTTTTTTAGCCGTGATGAATGAACATTGGGGATATGTCTATTTGTTAACTCGGAAAGTATATTCTTAAATTTGTCCCACATATCATACACATTTCCCTCCTCAAAAAGACATTCGAAAACAGGGAACGAATTACGAAGTTTTTTAGAAATTGCATCGTAGTCACCCTTGTCATAAAAGTAGATCCTTCTACTCGTAGGTAACTTCGCACACACTTTTTTTCTTTTGGATACAAGCAACAACAGCAAGATGATCACTAATTCCTGGAATCACAGTCACGTCATTCACAAAATTTGGCGAGTTACAAAACAACAAGTCTAACACAGCGTCATTGCGAGTAGGGGTGGTAACGTACTGCGTCAGACCAAACCTGTCGACGATATTTTTCATCGCACGGTTTCATCGCCCGCTTATACTTATACAGGAACCATTACCCCAGGATAAGCCAGGCAGATTAAAATCCCCCCCTAGGAGTATTGTCTGGGCTGATGCTTCGGAAAGAATTTCATCTAATGTTTGCATTACGCTACTATCTGAGCTCGGCGAGCGATAAACCACTCCGACCAAAAACGCGAAGTTATCAGGCAGTGTTATCTTGCACCATACAGACTCCTTTGACGGAACCTCAAGAACCCACTCACATATGAACGTCCTTCCAACGTGAAAAACTAGCAGCCAGACGATGGCCTGGCGACGCTACGTCGAAGCAGCGGTACAACCCGCTGTACCAGTAATCCAATGCCACAACCGAACCACAACACCAGGTGACGAACTAGAAACCTCTATGTTCTCATTCCTGGCCACGACGTCACAGCACTTGTAGACACTGAAGCCGACTTCGCACTGTGATGTTCAATAAACTTAAGAACTCTTGAGAAGGCCTCGAAATACGGACAGCTGGAAATCTCCTGGTAATGACGGCACAAATCGGCACAGCCAGAGTCACCAAAAGAGCTGGATTTATACACTCTAAGGCAAAATTGCCCGAAAAAGTAGTAACGCAACCCAACAGGCGCGCACGATGAACGTATAGACCGTTGAGGAGCAATCACAAAGGAAAGCGTGCCGCGTGCAAACCACTTAGTCTCCAAACACACTCCAAAGAAATGAACCAGCCGAGAAATGCGGGCCGTGCTAGAAGCGTTGCCAAGATCACTAGCCGTCCTCCTCTCTGCTGGTTCAGTCTTTCTCCGTATTTTGCTGGTGATGGTTCGCGTTGCGTCGCGCGTGCAGTGCTCGACCACGGCCGCCTGGATTCGACGATCTAGGAATTACGACGTGGTGCTTGTGTGTACGCTTAGATGAGTGTGCGCTGCTACTTTTACGTTTCGCCGCACCATGAAGTCTGGTGCAGGTATCGACATGTCACCACGTCACGCTGTATATCTATGGCTTCAAGTTGGTCGCGACCAACACATGACAGCAACAGTTGGGTAGGCCAAAATGGCGGCTGAGAAGACAGCAGGCCTATCGGATACATCGATTCAGTCCGACTCAGGGCAGAAATGAGCGCTGGATTCTTTCGCAATTTGGTGATCATTCTTTATTCTAATGTACTTGTCACGTGTGCGATACGGATCGCGCTTGCCGGCAACGGGTTCGGTCGTGTTGCATATCGCACGCACGAAAATCACCGCGAAGGCCAGCTTGGGCGTCTGCAGTTCCCCTGTGCCTGGAAATTGGCCGCCATTGCCGTCAGGCTCCCGTGCGCTCGCTCATCGAGTGCTCGCCTATCTTCGCCGCCGCGATGAGCTGCAGGCTCACGATATTGGGCTGAGACCTCGTCGCTGTGTTGGGAGTCGTCGAAAACATGTTGCGGATCCTCGTAACGAGCTTGGTTGTAATATGTCGCACGCTGCAAGTGCACCAGCCTGGGCTGGCGGGGCTTTCGCTATCGTCAGAACTCTGTGAAAATAGGTCGCCCATACAGTTGGCTTCCTCGTCAGTCGCTCACAAGAAGCTCGGCGCTTTCCATTGGCTGCGGTGGCAGACTCGCGATTGTGCGCTGCACTCGCACTCGCTCGAAATTGTAGAAAAAAGCCGAATTACCGTAGATTTCTTCGGCGCTAGCTACAAACCAGCTCGGCGCTGTTCGTGGCGGTGGCCAAGCGTACGCTCGCTCTCCTGTTCGAAGTTCGCTGGCGGCAGACACTCCACGTGTAGTGCCTTGTATCGTCTCGTGTTCGCTTGCTCGAGCTAAACGAAACCGCCCGCTTAGAACTCGCCGACTTGTTGGCGGCACGGTATTTTGCGATGTTGTGGCTGCGGCCGCCGCACCTAAGCTGTCGCGCTACAGGGATCGAAATGAGTCTTTGGCGTTGTGTGACATCATGGTGAAATTATTAGCATGTCATATATATGACGTATGTTTTTTACTTCACCTTGAACGTACTTCTCATATGCACTGGTATTCGTTTGTCACGTGACTCACTATTTTACATATTTTTTGTGCAGCCATGGGCAGGCACCGTGCTGAAGGCTGTGTGCGCTGGCGTCTGCGATGCCTGCATCCATCTCTTTCGTCAGAGCAGCTTCAGAAGGTCTGTATGAGATGTGAAAGTAAAGTTATATGTGTGTTATATTTTACACACATGTTTTATGGTAACTTGTACGTACTTGTCATATGCGTGCATCTTTATTTTCTGTCACGTCTGTCTATCTTTACAATCTAATTGTACGTACAGTTGTGGGAACACAACGGGCAGAGAGCTGCGTTCGCTGGCATCTGCAATGCTTCCGTCGGAGGAGCTCCACAAGGATTGAACAAGATGTGACAACGAGAGTGGACTTGCACACTTCACCATTAATTCACGTAAAAAAACTGAAAAACTTCCTGTGTAAGTAGTAAAATAGAAGATTTCGATGTCTCACTTTTGTCTTTCGTTGTTGCCGTGACTGCGAAAGCAGTTACACATAGGTGGCTAACGACTTTTTCACGTGTTCTTTTGTGCGCTATTTGTTGCTCACTGTAAAAAAAACGGACGAAAAAGTATTATGCCTGTCGGAAAATAAATAAAAAACAATGTTTGAACTGGGGATAAAAAGTTCATCCAAGTAGAGTATTTGAGGGGATCGACCGTTCGTCCGGCGAGGTACAACTGTAAGGACTAACGCTTGCCCGGCGAGGTGTAAATGTGGGTAATAACAGTTGCCCTATAAGGTGCAAGTGTGAGGACTGTATTTTAGTCCTTAGAGGTGAATTGTGGGACTAACGGTTACTTACTAAGGTGTAAATGTGAGGACTAATTGTTAGACCCTAGAACTCGTCTGTGGGGACTAACTGTTAGACCCACTGCCGTTAGTCCTTGAAAAGATTAATGTTGGTGGCATCCCCATCAGTCCCCAAAAGAACGAACCAAACACCCTTTTAACACCATTTTGCTTTACAGTGTACCACATGCTTCGTAGCACTAAAGCGTTGCTCGGAGAGATGTCTTCTTGGTTTGGACTATACTACGTTTTCAGACTCCATATCTTCAGATTTATTTGCACAGAGCTGGTCTGGCAGCTTTTCTTAACTGCACTTTTTGCGGAGTGCATGAGACTACAGAACATAATATTTCCTGCAACATATACTCTACGTTGCGGAAAAATACTTTATGTACCGTTTGTCGACTCCTTAGACAAGATCAAAATGCACCGTATGTGCTTTCGATCGGTGCTTTGTCTCTGGGCCACAGCGACGGCAAGGTAGCCGATGTCTTCAAGGAGTTTAAATAATGCCTAAGAGATTATATCTCTTAGAGTTACTCCAACTTCTATTTTCAAAATTGCGTTCAAATTCCTCATGATTTCCTAAATTACTCCGCTCAGATGTAATACTTATGTTTTTTCTCTAGTAGTAGTGATATTTGCTAATTTGTGACAATATTACTTCTTTCATCGTTAACCAGACGACTTTATTTCAATATTTAGGAATTTCTTTAAAACGTTGTGGTTCTTTGCCAATCTCCCAGCGTGGGTGTGTGCCACTGTGCAAGGTACTACTCTATTCTACAATACTCTACTCAACTTCGAAAATATGTTAGCGCGTGAAATCGAAGAAGCGTAATTCATCAACAAAGCGGATAGTTACCGTTTTCCTAAAACCTCGGTCACGTAATTTGCCGCTGAAGTAGCTTACCAAGAAGCCCACCATCACCACAGTCTGTCTGCTCTTCCAATCATTTTTCTACATGAGTTGTGTGCTATGTGTAGGTGTCCCTCCATTTTACTTCAATTTACGCACACGTCTGTCAAGAAATAAATGTTCCACTGTAGCAGCACCACTCATCCTCTGCGTCTACACTGCATCTCTTTAGTGCAGTCATCGTCTGAGAACATATTCGATAACGCTATCCACAGAAAAAAATTGGCCCCGTATCAGCATGTAATCTGCAAATGTCGTCGAAAGACGATAGCCTTGCGTGTGGAGAGAGTGAACAAAATATTTATTGGATGTTCTGCGCAAGAAAATCGGTTAATGGTGTTCCGGAGGCACTCGAGCGGGCAGCGGAGGCTCACGAACGCACCAAGTCATGTCACACGTGAGCCATGATTGCCATCTGGCAGTTTCTTTTGGAAAACAAAGCACATGGCCGTGCGCGCCTGTCTCTGAGGTGATGAGGTGTAGAACGCGAGGCGACGGGTAGGTGCCACCACCATCTTGTCTTAGCAAAGCGTTGGAAACACTTCTCGTTACCATGCAAGCGTTGCATGGTAAGCGCAGCGTGATAAGCGCTACGGTCTTTAAAATTACTTATGTATGCATTTTCTAGTAAAAGATGCATATGCGTGTTGTTATGGTGCCCCACACAAGCGCGATAATTGGTTTTTAAATAACAATTGCACAAGCATGAACGCTCAAACTTGAACAACATCTGTGGTCGCTGCGGATGGGGTCGGCCGTTTGAAGTACCCGATGCCAGTAAGAGTGGACAAACAGATAAATGTAGAGGAAGATAGACAGACCAAAGTTTTTGCGTAGAAAGTCCCCAAGAAAGACTATCATATTTAAAAGTACTACTGCCACGCACCTCACAAGGAGATTCCTTGAATGTATGGGAAAAACGAGACACCATACCACCTCGTTCCAGCGTAATTTTCGTCGGCAGGACGCCCGGACGCGCACAAAACAGCCATCGCTACATTTCCGCCACCCGTTGACAAGTAGGCCGTGCGTCAATTTTTCGGCCTGTGCGCATATAACAGGTATTCCCTCAAAACCTTTGCCCGCATCGCTGAGCCACTCACTAACCTTACAAGAACCGACGTCTAGTTTAAGTGAAAAACGCCACAAGATGAAGCATTTCAAGAACTAAAATGACGCCTGCGGATGCCGCCGTGAGTCCACACCGAAGCAGCTAAGGGCTCGCGGCTGTCCTAGTGCACATAATTGACGGACATGAAGTGGTCATCAGTTATGTGAGCTGGTCACCATGCAAGGCGAAAGCCAACTACTCATCAACAGAAAAGGAGTGCCTCGCCATCATATAGGCTACATTAAAAGTTTCACCCCTATCACTACGGTACGTCTTTCAGATTTGAGTGACCACCACACCTTGTGATGACAAGCTAACCTGAAGTACCCTTCAGGTTGCCTTCCACGGGGGAGCCTCCAACTTCAGAATTCGACATCACCGTCGTTGACAAGTGCCGATAGACTCTCACGCTGTAACCATGCCCCGTACCTTCATTGAATCACCTCAACAAGGACAACGAGGACGGTAATTGTTTCTTGAAAACCTACAGCGTTCATAAATTCGCGAGACGATTGCGAGCTTACCCTGAACACAAGGGCCTTGTGGATTACCTCACAAGCAAGGCTGCCGTTGTTTCAAAAGTAATCTTGCGAGGACTGGCGTTTTTATTATTATTATTTTTGCGGAACGGCGCATCCTCGTCAAGAAAACTTGTTGCCACATCGAGCCAACTGCCTCATAGAAGTACCTTCAGCGTTACGTCCATTAGTTTTGGATGCTCTACATGACAACCCAACCGCAACTGGATGTTTCTGTACGTTCCGGATGATACTGAAAAGTTACTACTATCGCCGCCTCACTGCCGACGTCTACGTAAAATTTGGCTCATTATGTGCACGTCTCTCTGCAAATGTCGTCGAAAAACAATATCCGTCTATCTGAAACGAGGGAGAATAAAATGTTTATTTTATGGTATGCGGGAGTAGACCGGGGAGTCAGATCCTAAGCTCTGGATCCCATTGGCTTTCTGCCTGGAGGCGCTGCGGGAGACACGGGGGCTATATAGTAGTAATCTCAAGAAACGAAATCATCTGTGAACCACAGAGCCACTGACAGGGGACAGCACTGTAGTGCCTTCGCAAAGAGTAGAAACATCCATTTTTTGCGCATTGCATCTCAGTGTCAGCGCAGCGTAAGAAGCAGAGGGGCTGTTATATTACTTATCTATGCATTTTTCAGTATAATTAAACACTTTACCAAACGCGCGCGTATTGATATCGTGTTTCAGATATTAATAATAATTCCTTTTTTATCTACAATGGTCAAAAGGGCTCCGCCGCAAGTGTCTATTGGTTAGGGTACTCGGCTGCCGACACGCAGGTCGCCGGAACGAATTCTGGCTTTGGCGGCTGCATTTTTGATAGAGACAAAAATGCTGTAGGCGTGTGTGCTCATATTCGGGTACCCGATAAACAACGCTAGGAGGTGGAAATTACCGGAGTCCTTCACTACGGCGTCTATCATATGCATAGGGTGGATTCAGTGCGTTAAATTGCACTAATCACTCAATCAGTCAAATCAATCTTTACAACTTATGACAAATTCACCAAATCAAGATGAGTGGGCATTGAGGAAGTGGCACAACTTTGGTCTGGCAGCTAATTATTTCGCTTGACAGATAGACAAACAGAAAGAAAGACATACAGATAAACATACTAAAATTTCTGCGTTAAAGTACCCAAGAAAGAATATCGCATTCAATATACTCTCGCTTTCGAAGCCTATCGTTACCGTCCGTTGCGGAAGACACTGTTGACTATGCTAGCCGGACTTTTGTAGGACATCGATCCACCTCACTGGCCGTTGCAACAATTAAACTGCTCATCGCTAAAACTATACAATGCACAAAAAAAGACGAAAAATGACCGCGGCATGTATAACATGCCGCGCTCATTTCTTTGAACAAGTGGGCGTGACCATCTGGAGAAGTACTTTGGTTTTGGCTAGCTGGTTTATAGCACTCACTTAGAAATGGCCGCGTAAAGACAATTAAACTGCTCAGCGCTAAAACTATACAATGCACAAAAAGACGAAAAATGACCGCGGCATGTATAACATACCGCGCTCATTTCTTTGAACAAGTGGGCGTGACCATCTGGAGAAGTACTTTGGTTTGGGCTAGCTGGTTTACGGCACTCACTTAGAAAGGGCCGCGTAAAGACACGGGAAAAAATACAGCAGAGATAAAGAGCACTGACTAAAAACTATAATTTTATTGCCATCACCTGTGCACATATGTATGCCTAAAATGCAAATGAGAGGAGGTTAAAAGCATGATAAAGCTTATTTTACCATTGAGTGATAATAAAAAACTGACAACAATAAAACCTTCTAAAAACTCGAAACGTTAGTCAGTGCTATTTGCCTCTGCTGTCTTTTCCCCGAGTTTTTTCGCTGCCCTTTCTACATGAGCACCATCTGGAGCCGTTCCAGTCTAGTGTGACCCACACGGTCATGAGTGAGCACGTCGTCGCATACGCCAGCCACGAACTGTCTGAAGCGAAGTGCCATTCTCTGGTGTGCCACGCTGTCATCTGGAGCATAGACGAGAAGTTCCGTCGCTACCTTTTTGGCCGACAAATCATTGTTGTGACAGATATATCAGCTTTGGCTGCAATTCATGAAACAGCACCTTCATAACAATTTTGTACTGTAGTGAAGAAGAGGGGCCTCAGCGGCATTTTTCGGCACCTCAGGGGCATCGCCATCAGCATAAGCTCGTGCTTGTTGCGCTTGGCCGGACGCTGCTGACTGCTTTCCTTCTGCGTTTTGCTCTGAAAATAAACTCCGTTACAAGTGATGGAGGTGCTCGTCAGCTCTCCTTGATGTCCTGCGTACCCGATCAAAAACGCAGATTGACGTCTACACTCCGCGACTTCATTCAAGACCAGGTCGCACAAGTTCTTCCTCCCGCCCGTGAACCGCTGCCTATGCCGATACCACCTCGGCCGCAGCTTTCTGCCCCCCCCCCCCCCCAGCCGCATGTCGGAGTCTACTTCGACCAATGGCGGACCTACGACAACCGTCCGATATGTTTTGCTTGTGGTAGCGTGGGCCACGTGGCACGTATGTCGTCGTCGCCAGGCGGCTCAGAACAATCGACGAATGCCCACTTTCGACCCTCAGTTTTCTTCTACGCCTTCAAGCCCTCCTTTCCTTCTGATCGTCCACTCGACCCCACCCCTGCTCCCCATCTCCACGTCGACGTTCGCTTTCCCCTATTCGTCGCTGTTCCGGACCCACCAATCAGGAAAACTAACTGCCGCAGTTCCCGAGGCACGAACTGCGTCCCCGTCGCCTTGCACAAGTCCTCGCCCCTGTCCAGCTAACGTCATTGAATAATCAGTCGATAGTATCGTCGTCATGGCGCTTGTAGACACCGGAGCCGCTCTACTCGTCCTTTCCATCAACCTGTGCCGCAAACTCCGCAAATTTCTGACGCCATTATCCGGCCTCTCTCTTAGAACAGCTAACGCACAAAGTGTAACACCTCTCGCAGTCTGTACCACACGAGTCATCAACGAAAGGATTGTGTATATCGTCGAATTAGTAGTGCTGTCCCCGTATTCCCATGACGTGATACTCGGCTGGGAATTCTTTGCGAATAATAATGCCGTCATTAACTGCTGTCGCGCTGAAATTGAGCTATCTGCACTTCCTGATGTTGAGGCTGTTGAAGCCTCCCTGCCATATTATAAACTGTCTGTTTCCGACGACACCACCATACCACCGCGCTCTTCTCTGCTGGTGACTGTGCCGTGTGACGCTATTTCCGACGGTGATGTTGTATTTACGCCCTCTGCCCTGTTCATTCAATGCAAGTGTTCTCCACTGCCCGTTTCTCTCCTAACTCTCCACCATGGGGTCACGAATATGCTCGTGTACAATACGCTAGAAGGGCCTTTACCTTTATTCCATGGTGAATGTCTTGGTCACGTGCTTTCGATCAATGCCCTTCACAATTTTGAGGCTCCGTCTAGTTTACTTTCTACGGACCTCAGCACACTCATTTCTGACTGTTGTTGACCCGTCACTCCTTGACGCTTTCCACCGCTCCATTGATGTCACGTCTTCTTCAGAACGAAGCCAGTTGGTCAACCTGCTGCAAAAGTTTCGTACTTCTTTTGACAGCCACGCTCCGAGCCTCAGTCGCACATCGAGCATATCTCACAAGATTGACACAGGCGTTTCCATACGCCTTTACGGCAGCGTCTCTACCAAATATCAGCGTCGGAGCGCCGTGTTATTGACGACCAGGTTGCTCACATGCTCCAGCGGGGTATTGTACAGCCTTCTAACAGTCCCTGGGCGTCACCGGTCGTTCTTTTGTTAAAAAGGACGGCTTCATTCGGTTCTGTGTGGGTTATTGACGTTTAAACAAGATCACCCGTAAGGACGTTTACCCGTTACCGCGAATAGACGAAGCCCTTGACTGTTTGCAGGGAGCAGAATACTTCTCTTCGCTAGATTTACGGTCTATATACTGGAAGCATCTCTATGGAAGTCCCAATAAAAGCATCTGACCAACCGAAAACAGCATTTGTCACATCTGATGAATTATACGAATTTACCGTTATGCCTGTCGGCCTTTGCAATGCTCCAGCCACTTTTGAAAGAATGATGGACACTATTTTACGAAGCCTCAAGTAGAACACATGTTTTCGCTACCTCGATGACGTAGTTTCCTTTTCCACCGATTTCGACACCCATATAAATCGTCTCGAGCACGTTCTCACACGCTTCACCGACGCTGGCCTTATACTCAACCTCAAGAAGTGTCGTTTTGGTGCCTGGCAGCTCACCATCCTTGGCCATGTCGTATCGCGGGACGGCATACTTCCAAACCCCGCCAAGCTTCGAGCAGTCGCTGATTTTTCGAAGCCAAAGAACATAAAGGAACTTAGAAGCTTTGTCGGCTTGTGGTCATACTTCCAACGCTTTATTCCAAATTTACTTCCGTATGCACGCCCTTTACGGACCTTCTTAGCGGCAACAAGGACCTTTCCACTTCGTCACCAGCATGCGACGATGCGTTCACCAAATTACGCCACCTGCTAACTTCACCACCAATCCTCCACCACTACGATCCTGCCGCTTCCACGGAGGTTCATACTGATGCCAGCGGTGTTGAACTTGGCGCTGTGCTCGCGCAATGAAAGACACTATTTGAATATTATGTCATCGCCTACGCAAGCCGAACTTTCACGAAAGCTGAGGCTAACTACTCCGTGACTGAGACAGACTGTTCAGCTAATATTTAGGCCCTTGGAAAATTTCTCCCCTAACTGTATGGTCACGCATTCGACGTAGTCACTGACCATCAAGCCCTTTGTTGGCTATCCACACCTAAAGAGCGTTCCGGACGACTTGCTCGCTGGACGCTCAATTTTCAGGCATACGACATCCGCGTTATTTACAGATCCGGTCGTAAGCACACGGACGCCGACGCCCTTTCTCGCTCACCTATATCGGATGAAGGTGCTCGCCTCTCTTCCTTCGAGCCTGCACTTGCGTCATCCACCTTGCGCAACATGACGGTGGAACAATGAAGGATCCCTGGATCAGTGGCCTCATAAGCATTCTTTCTGATGCTCTCACTCCTTCACCGTCTCGCGCTCTCCTCCGCCAGGCTAGCAACTTGCGCATAAAGGACGATCTTCTTTATCGACGCAACTACCTTTCCTATGGTCGCAAGCGTCTCCTTGTGATACCCCGCCATCTTTGAGCCGTTATCTGCGAAGCTTTTCACGCATAACCACAGTTTTCGCACGCAGGCCTCTTCTAGACATACGCTAGTCTTCGACTCAAATTTTATTGGCGTGGCATGTATAACTACGTGCGGAAATTCATTCGTTCGTGTGCTCAGTGCCAACGACGAAAGTTACCTCCCGGCCAAGTCTACCCGTCGCAACCTCTGCCTTGTCCTAGTCGACCTTGTGATCACGTCGGCATTGACATTTACGGACTACTATTATCAACTGTAGCTAGCAATCGCTGGATTATTGTTGCGATAGACCATCTGACACGCTATGCCGAAAGAGCCGCGCTGCCGATTGCCACAGCCCGTGATGTTGGAACGTTTCTCTTGCGACGTTTCATTCTGCGCCATAGTGCCCCTCGCAAGCTCTTAAGTGACAGAGGCCGTGCCTTCCTTTTTGACGCCTTGAAGGCATTACTCAACGAATGCGAAATCGTGCACCGCACAAGTACAGTGTGCCACCCTCAAACGAATGGCATGACGGAGCGCTTCAACCGTACTCTTGGCAATATGCTGTCGATGTACGTCGCCTCTGATCGTTCAAATTGAGACCAAGTTCTCCCATTCATCACTTACGCGTGTAATACTACCGTACAAGCTACTACTGGGTTTTCGCCGTACTTTCTTCTTTACGGACGAGAACCTTCCAATACAGTAGACACTATTCTTCTATACAAACCTGATGAGCCCGAAAGTAAAACTGTCCGAAGCTGCCCGACATGCTGAAGAATGCCGCCTGCTTGCCCCATCTTTTTCTACCGAGGACCAGTGGCAGCAGCAATCCCGCCAGACTGGGGACCGTTCGGCTCCAAACTTTCCACCTGGTTCATTGGTATGGCTTCGGGCACCCGCTACCACACCTGGCCGCTCCGCAAAACTTCTTCCCAAATACATCGGGCCATACCGCGTTGTAGAGCAAACGTCCCTCGTCAACTATATTGTGGAGTCCATTATCCTATCCACAGACCCACGCTACCGCGGTCGCGGCACTGTCCACGTCCCTCGCCTCAAGCCATACTATGACCCACTAGTCATTTCTTCTCCCTAATCTGCCAAGATGGCGCCTTTTTCTGCAGAGGGCGGTTGTAGGGAAGAAGAGGGGCCTCAGCGGCATTTTTCGGCGCCTCAGAGGCATCGCCATCAGCATAAGCTCGTTCTTGCTGCGATAGGCCGAACGCTGCTGACTGCTTCGCCTTCTGCGTTCTGCTCTGCGAATAAATCCCGTTACAGTACGTTAGGTAGTACGGCTGGAAGATTACATTTACAAAATACGTCCCCATGCAGGAGCAATATAACCCAGCTGTGAATGCCTTATCACGAAAAAAAAAACATAGGAACGATGCTAGCAAATCTACCAAGAGTGGGCCACGTTTTTTCAGTAACAAGGTTCCGCTGCCCAGCGAGTCGACAATAATTTAGTCATCATTGTAAAATTGTTATCAGTTACAGAACGCAACAACAAATTTGCATTACGCAAAGGCACGCTGTAAAGACGTCTGACTCTGTAGTTTCGCGGACAAACTGCGCAACCTGTTGAAGCAGGTTTGAGTAGTGCAAAGCCCCTTGCACAGTTTCCTGCCAAACCACGTGCAACTGCCGCGTACGAAAAAATATTTGCAGACCCCACGTATAGTCGGAATCGATGGTATGTGAAGCATGAATGAGGAACGTTAGTAGGTCTCTCTCAAATCAGCACGTTACGACGCGGTGGTAAAATACTGGCAGACCCCACGTACAGTGGGAATCGATAATATGTGAAGCACAAATGAGAAATGTTGATATGTCACTTTAAAATCAGCACAACGTTACGAGGTGGAGATAAATGATGCCGTACATGACTTGTGTGTCATGATTATCATGCTTGAATGTGTCGTTCATCTTCGTAATCCATTCACGTCACGTGATACCAAATTTTGTATATGTGCAGCTAGCGAAACAGCCGCGAGGACGCTATGAGCATGGTATGTTTTGATGTGCTTACATGACACACGTGTCAGGATTATCATGTTTGCACCAGTCATATACCTTCGTCATCAATTGACGTCACGTGACACCTAATTTGATATACGCGGAGCTAGTGAAACGGCCACGAGTGTATCATGAAGGGCCCAATATACTCCTATGTAGCGTTGACGCACGCGCACGCTGGGCACAGCGACGCTACGTTAGCAAAACGCGAGCACTCTTAGTCTGACGCCAGGCACGACCAGCGTCCCTCGGCGTGGCCCGACAGCAACCGGTGCGAAATGCAACATGCTGCATTTCGCGCCGATGCGTTACCCACGCAACACTGCGTCTCCCTCTTTTCATGACGGAGGGACGCCGGACTTGCATGCGTAAAAGCTCGTTCGGATGCGTAATTCGAGTCCCGTAATACCAAACTTGGTATAACTGAAGCTAGCGAAACGGCCGCTAGCGCATCATGTAGTCGTGTTGTTACAATTCACGAATCTCATGATTATCATGATTATCATGTTTGCACCCGTCACATACCTTCGTCATTCATTCACGTACCGTAATACCAAGTTTGGTATATGTGATGCTACCGAAACGGCCGCGATCGCATCATGAGCATGGCATGTAGTCATGTTGTTACATGACACGCATGTAATGATTTTCATGTTGGGGTCTGTCACTTGTTTTCGCCATGCAATAATGCCATACCATACCAGTTTTGCAAAACGCCATGTGAACGAAACCCCCGCAGGAGATGCAGGACCATGAAATGCAAATTATGATATTCATGTGATACATATCATGATTTTCATGTTACGGCTAGTCAAATATGTTCTTCATACAGTCATGTTATGCCATACCATGTTTTGTAGATAGATAGATAGATAGATAGATAGATAGATAGATAGATAGATAGATAGATAGATAGATAGATAGATAGATAGATAGATAGATAGATAGATAGATAGATACCCTCAAAGTCACAGAAGTTCGCTAAGAAAGGCGCCGTACATGACTTGCTCGTCGTGATTATCATGTTTGAACGTGTCATTTACTTTCGTCGTCAATTTACGTCACGTGATACCAAATTGTGTATGTGTGGAGCTATCTAATTGGCGGCAAGTGCACTATGAGCGTAGCATGTAGTCATGTTGCACATGGCACACATGTCCTGAATAGAGTGTATGAAACTGTCGTTTACCTATGTTATTCATTCGCGTCACGTGATACCCAATTTGGTATATGTAAGGCTAGCAAAACGGCCGCAAGCGCATCATGAGCGTAATATATTATATAGGGGTACGACGCCGCATCTGCGATGGGTGACTCACGACCACTGCTGTTACAGGTTGCGGTCATCTGGGCTGCTTGCTCCTGGGTCCCCGGATCCTGCGAACTGGCTGGCACCGACCGCCTGCCTCTTCCTTGGCCTACCGAAACCCTTCTGAGGCCTAACTTGGATGAAATCGGCGCCTCAATCTGGCAACGCGGAACTTCCGTATCGCCTCATGACGTCAACTGGGGAGTATATAAGCGCCATCCTTCAGCCGCCTACTTTGGGTACGACGCCGCATCTGCGATGGGTGACTCACGACCACTGCTGTTACAGGTTAGTTATATGAGGGGTGCTGCCTGTACCAAGTGTAGTCATTCCTGTCTCATTGCAGTGTCGTGCCCACCAGAGTTTTGCGATGTGCTGAAGCGAGTGTTTTGTTTGCCGTATAAGGTGGGCTCTGATGCCTTGAGGACATTGCTTATGCTTTCTGGTGACGTCGAGTCGAATCCGGGACCAATGAGCAAAACTGAAGCTGATTCGTTTGCTTCGGCATTAGAAACAATAAAAAAACTTGAAGCTGATCACACCGCGATGTCGGCTGACCTGAAACGACTAAGTGGCGAGCACGAGACTACTAAAAATGAGATCAAATTACTCAATGCTAAAATCGCTGCCCTCGAGGCAACACTTGCTTTGCGAAATAACGCAGAAGGACCCACTGACAATGCTTTGCTGCACGTTTCGGATCGGCTGACGGAAATCGCGTCTAGATGCGACAATGCTGAAAATAGGCAGCGGCGGTCAAACCTTCTCTTCTTTGGAATTGAGGATAGCGAACCAGAGGATTGGGCCCAGTTCGAGGAAAAAATAATTAACTTTTGCTCTGAACGACTCGACATAACAACTAGTGCACAGTTTGAACGGGTTCACAGGCTTGGCAGGTTCACCGAGGGAAAAAACAGACCAATAATTGCAAAACTAACCTTCTTCAAAGATAAACAGCAGATTTTGTCTTCTGCACGCAAACTAAAAGGTTCAACATTTTCAGTCGGCGAAGATTTTTCGCCGGCGACGCGACAGGCCAGGCGCAAATTAGTGAGCTTTGCCAAAGCCCAAAATAAGGCTTTCAAAGTGTCAGTTGACAGGTTGCACATTGATAAAAAAACATACGTCTATGACATCAACATGAACGCAGTTGTGCTATCAAGCAGATAGCTAAAGTCGAACAAGTCCTTGCAAGATCCCAATGTGACTTCACTTCATACCATTCCTACACTATCGCTGTCATCTACTCATATCCGCAGCCTGGTGCAGAAACGGGATTTAGTCTGCTCATTTCTAGATGACAGCGACTGCTACATACTTGCCCTTACTGAAACGTGGCTAAACCCAGATATCTCCGATATCGAAATTTTTCCTGATCGCAACAACTTCCACATATATCGAAATGACCGTAAAAATAAGCGTGGCGGAGGTGTACTTCTTGCAGTAAGAAAGACTGTGCAATCATATGCTATCAATGTTCACTCTGATTTAGAAATGATCTGAGTTGCCTGTGTTACAAAGTTCACCACACTACTTATCGGATATTGCTACCGGCCCCCTGATTGTTCCCATTCATTTGTAGACGACTTGCGCAGTAGCATAACCCAGGCCACTAATTTATGTCGCACCGACGCCATCTACATTTTCGGCGACTTTAACTTTCCCGGAATAGATTGGATCCAACTGTCTTCCTCTTGCCGCAATTCCACGGAATTTATAAACCTTGCATTAGATTTTAACCTATCTCAAATAGTAAACCAGCCTACGCGCGGCTCTAACATCCTTGACCTAATTCTTACGACAGTTCCTGAAACAGTAGGTACCGTTCTTAACATAGATGGTTTTAGCGACCACAGCCTCCTCCAAGTAACTCTTAACATTCCGCTACCTTTCTCCGGCACCGACCACAAAAATATTCGCGACTATAGTAAGGCCAATTACAGCCAATTTAATGCCGAACTCGAAATTTTTTACAACGACACATTCCTACCCCTTTTCGACCGTCGTTCAGTAAATGATAACTGGGTGCTGTACCGAGATAAACTATGCACACTAACTAATCAGTATGTCCCCCTCGTAAAAGTGAAAAACGATAAAACAAACCCATGGTTTACGAAATCTCTCAGGCGACTCAGAAATAAAAAGAAACGTTTATACCGCACAGCTAAACGCCATGACACGCCCTCCGCGTGGCAGACATACAAGAATTTTATGAAAAGCTATTGCGCGTCAGTACAATCTGCTAAACTTAAATATTATTCTGTCGATCTACCTTCCCTCTTGAAATTAAATTCCAAGAAGTTCTGGTCACTTGTTTCTCCTCAACAACATGGCCAACAAATATCTTTGCTAGATGATGACCATGTCCCTCTTTCAGATAGTCATTGCTCATCAGCATTTAACGCATTTTTTTCATCCGTTTTCACCCTGGAAGACCATTCCGACGTACCATACGTTTCCGAACTAGACATTTCATGCATGAAACCTATAGAAATAACTGCCGAGGGTATTGCTCTACTAGTTAATAACCTCAAGCTTTCCACTTCAGCCGGCATCGACGACATTAATTCTAAAATTCTCAAAAACACCGCCTCCGTTTTTGTTAACATTTTGTATCTCCTTTTCAGGCAATCTTTAGCGACAGGTCAACTCCCTTCTGACTGGAAAATTGGTAAAATAGTGCCTGTGTTTAAAACCGGTAATAAGCATTTACCCGAAAGTTACCGTCCAATTTCTCTTACATGTATATGCTGCAAACTTCTTGAGCACATAATCGCTTCCCATGTTTTCCGACACTTAGAACCAAATAATTTCTTCTTTCTGAACCAACACGGATTCAGAAAGGGTTTTTCTTGCGAAACACAGCTGCTAGAACTAACAACCGAGCTGCATTCCAATATGAACAGTAACCTTCAGACTGATTGTATCTTCCTCGATTTTTCTAAAGCCTTCGATCGCGTAGCCCATTGCCGTCTGATTTCTAAATTATCTGCCCTCCGATTAGACTCTCTTACGCTATCTTGGCTTCGCAACTTTCTTTCACTTCGTCAGCAGTTTACTATAATTAACAATTCCCCTTCCCCTCTTTCCCACGTAACTTCTGGCGTTCCACAAGGATGCGTCCTCGGCCCCCTACTGTTTTTAATCGATATAAATGATCTGTCAAATAACATATCTTCCTGCATGCGTATTTTCGCAGATGATTGCAGAATTTACTGTCCTATATCATCCCCCGACGACCACTTAACTCTACAAAGCGACCTTCACCGCATTAATGACTGGTGTAACAAATGGTTAATGTCCCTGAACACGGAAAAATGTAAAATATTCTCCTTTACGCGCAAACAAAACGTTTGCACTTTCCACTACACTATCAATAATTCTGCACTATCACAGGCATCATCCTATAAGTATCTTGGTGTCCATTTCACACCCAATCTCTCCTGGTCTCACCGCATCACCACCATTAGCGCGAAATCCTCCAAGTCCTTAGGATATCTACGCCGTAATTTACATAGCTGTCCCGCTCACGTCCGTCAACTAGCCTATCAAACCTTTGTCCGTCCCCAGCTTGAATTTGCCACTCCTATCTGGTCCCCTTATCGCAACTACTTAATTAACATGCTTGAAGCTATTCAGAATAGGGCGGCCCGTTTCATTTCACGCAATCATGACTATCACAGCAGCATAACGCAAATTAAAAACAATCTTTCTCTTCAACCCCTGAGCACTCGTCGCGACATTTCCCTTCTTTGCCTCTTTCACAAATACGTGTACACCAACAGACCCCTCCCACTCCACCTCGATGTTCCTTCCATTACTTCACGTAGGTTGCACAATCACTTCAGTTTCAAGCGATTATACGGGGCAACTGATTCATTCAACTCATCTGCTCTTCCTCGCGCCATACGTTTGTGGAATGGTCTTCCAGATTACATCGCATCTGTATCAGACAATAATTCTTTCCGTCAGTTGCTGCTTACTCTCTTCTCACAATAGACTTGCCACTGTTCTGCACGTGTCGGATTTTGTGCCCGATTATGTTTGTTGCACACTGGAAATGTTTTCTGTATATGGGCATAGGTTCTGCGTTTTTTGGTGCTTTTTCTATTGTATGTTCTGCAACTTATAAACAAATAACGGCACGTCGTTGAGGTAAAGCCAGCTGGCTATCTTTGGTTGATGTCGCCTTCATATGCTATAATGACTGTATTCAGTTCCCACTGTCGTGTGTGCACTATGAAATCGCCTTTTCTTTTTTCTTGTTATCGCCTGTTAACTTCAACTTATATTGCAATCCGCGTCATACTTTCATTGTGCTGATACGCTTTGTAACGCGTGAATTATTTTGTGTGATCTGTAAAACTTCACCAATTACCCCCCTTACTCAATGCCCTCTTAAGGTCCTGTAAGGATTTTTCAATAAATAAATAAATAAATATATTGTCATGTTCTTACATCACAAGGATCTCATCGTTATGATTTTTGCAGCAGTCATATACCTTCGTCATTCATTGACGTAAAGTAACATAAAATTTGGTATATTTAAAGCTAGTGAAAGGACCGCGAGCGCAGTGTGATCATAGCATGTTGTCATGTTACATGACACGCTTGTCATAAATTATATGTTTGGACGTGTCATTTATTATCGTTGACCGTCACGTCACGTAATAACAAATTTGGGATATGGTATGCTAGCTAAGCTGCCATGAACACGTCACGAGCAGGGCTTGTAGTCATGTTACTACATGACATGCATCTCCTGATTATCACGCTTGCACCTGTCACATACCTTTGTCATCCATTTACTTCTCGTCATACCAAATTTCGTATATTTGAAGTTAGCGAAATAGCCGTGAGTGTATCTTGAGTGTGGCATGCAGTGATGTCCTAACATGAGGCGCATCTCATGACTATCATGGTTGAACCAGTCACATACCTTCGTAATGAATCCACGTCCCGTAATACCAAATTTCGCGTATATGTGAAGACAGCGAAAGGAGTGCTAGCTCACCATCAGCGTAGCATGTACTCATGACTCATAACTTGCATGACATGCATGTAATGATTTCAACGTTAGGATCTGTTACTTGTCTTCGCCATGAAGTCATGTCAAATCATACCAGTTTTTCAGAATACCATGTGAACTAAACGACTGCAAGAGCAGCAAGACCCTGAAATGTAAATCATGACGTTCATTACCTCAATATCACGATAATATAGTTATGACCAGTCGATGATGCCTGCCAAACAGTCATCCTAGGCCATACCAAATTTCGTATCAATACCATTAACGAAACGGCCAAGAATGCTAAAAGTCGTAGGTGGACAGACAAATAGATATAGATAGATAATTTGATTGATTGATTGATTGATAGATAGATAGATAGATACAATCGAAGTCGCCGAAGTTTGCAAAGAAATGCTTCGTATTTAAAATGTTTGAGCTAAATAGGTGGATTCCTGCAATGAACACTTGAAGAAAGAGGTACGAATTTCTACCCGGTTATCGGACGCCCGCGGAACCGCCATGAAGTGCTTGCTGGTTCACTCGCCAGAACGACGGCGTGAATAAGAGCCGACGCAACAGCTCCGAGCTCTACGTAAAAAAAAAAATGGAAACCCAGTCGACTGTTGCGTTGTTATTTGCCATGGATGTGAAGGACTTCAGTCGGGTTAATTTCCGCAGCTTTCGCAAAGCATAAAGGTGAGAGTACAGGATTCAGGCTGTCGAGAACGTGTTGGCTAAGCGAATTTCTCGCGTTCTCCCATGCCGGTCACATGAGAAAGTGTAATAATGAAGGCGTCCTGTTATTGTTCTGAGTAGCCTGGACGAATAACCGCGGTGACTTTAATTATGAAGCCTAACAGAGCTTCTGACCGTGGTGCACGCCGTGCAACTGTACACAGGTGACGTGCGCGATCAACATCGCACACACTGCGACCGCCGAAAATCTGAAATTCTTGCCACCACACAGCACTACGCATGAAGGCACCAAGTAGCGGCTTTAACCAGGAAACGCGAACTGGTACGTCATACAGGTAAATTGCAAAATGATCGCGACCCCAATCAGGTTTTTCTTGCCTTTGGTCTCCGTGATCGCCAGAATACTCTGAGAGGCCTCGACTTTGCCTTTTGTTTTTCATTGAGCACGTAGACACGCATGTTTTACCATTAGTAGTATATACAAAAGCTAGACAACCGTCAAAAGAACATTCTAGCAATAGTTTAATTCACAGGAGGTGATATATCAATGGAGAATGCAACTACGAAGACAAATATCATCAGGGTCATCTGTGCTGGAGAAACCGAGCTTCGTACCACTGATCGTAAGATACATTGCTCGTCTATGTACTTCATCGCTTTGACATCATCTGTATACCCACCTTTGACGGATCTGGGCGTTGAAGAACGCTAGTCAGAGTGCTTGCCTCGAACTCGATGTCACGCGATGATCTCTTGCATTTAATCAGCAGCACATTGAAATACTGAAACATTTTTTGCGTTGTACCTGCAGTTCACTTTGATGAGCTTCAAAATTTTCTGAAGTGAGGTTGGATTGACGAAAGAAGCCTGCCAGGTCCTTGATTTTCAAAAAGCAGTGCCTCAAGACAAACAAAACAGGATGGACTCTGCACGTTCACTTGTGCTCAGCTCTTTTTGCACAACCCATTTATGACCAGCGCGTTGATGGGGGTGCTGATGGCGGCGTCTTCCGCAGCGCCGCCTGGGTAGAGTCTGACGTCTATGTTCGTTGTTTGGGAGAAGTAAGACGAATGCCACCTTTGGTCATTTCTACCTGCTTGCGCTCGCGTGTTCTGCATACTATGCACGACAGGCCCAAAGGAGGCCTCATCGGCTACCGAGTAATTATCAAGGATGAATGGATAGCTACTATGAGCGTCTTCTCTATAACGCGGCGGCTGGAAGTGTCGCCAGGCTTGACAAACGAGCAAAAATAAATATTTTACCTTTTTATGGGCAAAGCTCCTAAAGCCATGGGTCTGTCGCTCCTAGCTCGTACCTGACCGCCTAGTTGGATGACTCACTCAGCAGGTGTGGACGGTTGGACCAACCGACAAATGACAGACAAACAGACAGACGATTGGACAGATGGACGAGCAAACAGACAGAAAGACGGGCGGATCGCCGGACGGATGGATGGATGGATGGAGAGAGACAGACAGACAGACTACACAAACCTTCAATATTTTGCCTATTTTCATTGTAACGTGAATAAATTACCAATCACTTTATGTCCAATATCTCTTCATAAAAACCTTGAACGGCACTTTGTCTAAAGGAACAGTAAATTTATTCCGTTTTGTTTTGTTGAATAGTGTCGTTGTAGTCGCAGTACAACGGAGGCTTGTACAGCGAAATTCCTCTGTTGCTCACACTATTTTTATTGCTACTGGGTACCGCTTCCGACCAGGCGTTAAAATCAGATGTTATTGAAAAGTCATCATTGAAAATAGAAAAAGAATATAGCTAGGAAACCAAAGCCGCATTTTTTTTACTTCTCGTGGTGCACACATTGATTGATATTTCTTGCGTTAAAGAACAGACATGGTTGAGTTATTGAGCTTTGACACATGTTTGGCTCTTGCACTTGGGCAGCTGACCTGGCACATGGTTATGTGTTTCTATGTTCTATTTGTACGAATCAATGGCGTAGCAAGCAATATCTCTTGGGAAAAGGGTGGGGGGGGGGGGGTGTTCAACCATAACAAACAACCTTTTAATGTATGTGCTGTATTTCACATGTTCGCGTTTTAATACGACCATCTATGCATTCTTGCGTACATGCACGTTTCACATAGCCCGAACCTGCTTGTTTTCCTAAAGCTTGGTTTGGTTGTTCATTGGAATTGTGAGCTGCATAGAGACTGTATATTGAAGTTATGTTTCACGCGTAGTAGCAACAGTACACTCATTGGGCCCAACTGCATTGCGTTGAGTTTTCTCTAAACTCTCTCTAATAGTGATCTGACGTAAGCAGGGCGAAAATGAACAAAAAAAAACAGGAAAACTTACCTTGTCGTTGATACAGGCGATCATCTAACGAAGGTATGCTTCACCGTATATTTCGGCTAGGGTATATAGCAAAGATTCACTGGAGAAAAAGCCGCTCAGAAGTACGGTGGATGCAGTGCATCGAAGGTTTGGTATTACGTTTCTTCTCCGCTTGTTTGTCAAGCTTTCGCGCCACACTCTAACCGATGTTGTGTGCGAGCTTCATCGAAACACTTGAACACGCTGGCGCCCGCACGAAGTCTTGGAGCACTCGCAGGACGAGTATCCTCACACCCGAAGGCAGGTAATCCACTGGCTCATGCATAGAACCCAACACATCACGGCACTGGTGAGCGCTTCTCTTGACACCAGGCCCACCTCTCCGGACACCACAGTACCCATTGCCGCACCGTTCGAAGACAGCTCGGAAGTAAACGCTTATCGTCACTGTCAAAAGAACGCGGTTAGGGCAGCCTAATTGATCGAGAACTGCCGTCAAAGCGAGACGGGTTCCGCAATGGACGCGATGTTTTCGCAGAAGCTTCACTCGAGGGACGATTCAAGGTAGCTCGATCGTTTCCTTGACAATCCTTGACGCTCGAGATTTTCTCAAGTAAAGCAAGCGTTTCAAGTGAAGGGCGGTTTATGATTGGAAACGCCACTCAAAAAGCATTTCAGGTGAAGGGTCGAGTCGAGCAGTGTTTATGAATACGGAGGTCACATCTCATGGTGGGGAAGATCGTATGTCTTTGCTGGCTTTGGGCTTCTAGGAACAATTTTGTTGCAGCTACCGGGCGCACAAATGTCACTGCAATCGTTGCACGGTCTCCGTTTGCGAAAAGAACAGGCTTTTCAGGCACAGTGAAATACCTAATAAGACGCTTATTTGCGTTCATATGTGCCTGTGAGTAGTTTTCGTGCATCATTTGTGCGTGAGAAACGCAGGGCACGTTTTCAACTGCCTGCCATTGTGCACGTGACCTTCCAATTTCTGGCTATCGCGTTTATTGCTTCACCTTAGCGACAAAGCTGTGACTTTTTTTTTAGTGGACTGGGCCTATATAACGATCGGTTTTAAGCGAACCGGCACGCCGCACTAAGAGAAACCTCCTTCTTTCGTTTCTATTTCCTTCTGATGTCTTTCTTCCTGGGTATTCTAGCACCCACCTTGCTGAAGTCCCTGCCCTTTTTTTACTACTTTCTACTTTCAGTGCGTGAATTTGTTTTGCATTACCTGGTCTACAGTGTAATTTTGATGAATAGGAGAGTTTTCCAAGGCACTCCTGTCCAGGACACCAAGGCGAACGAAGAGTTCTGAAGCCTTTTCTCCCCTGCAAAAGAGTAAAAAAAAACATCTTTCAGTCATTCCGTGCAAGTAGGACATGGAAAAAAATACATTACACTTCCGTTGCGTGGCTAGTTGGAAGCTAGTTTGCGGGCCGCATTCGGGAGTGAAGCGCTTTTCTTGTTCGTCAAAACGAAGACAGAAGGACGAGAAGAAGGCACAACACGCGCCATATCCACAACTGGTGTTTTCATTAGAAAAGAAGCACCTCTTATATGCAGCAAGAACTGTCACAGAAAAATCACCTAAATGTACAGAAGTTTTATAAAGCGAACCATGCCTAATTGAAATCAAAGAGAGTTGGATAACTTGCAGAAAAATGCAAAAAAACAATGCATGGTAAGTTAGCATAGTCAGTTGACAAGTGTCGCCTACAGACATTCAAATTTTTCGTTACGAGGGACACCTTGCTGACGCATTTGCTTTATTCATTTATCTCACCATTTCATCACAAAAGCTGGAAAGAATAACAGCATTATTTAAAGAAAGATTATATCCCCAAGGAAGAAAATAATTGATCTATCTACAGGAAACGACAGAAGAGCAGTTGTTGCAGTCTCGTGTTGATGCATCTCCCGTTGTGTGCGACATGCACTTTGTTGAAAACTAAGCTGTGTGTCTACTTTGAGGCAGACTCTTCTGTCTTCTTTCCTTCTATCTTCGTCGATGCTGCCTTGCTGCCACTGTGAACCTATACCAACTTTCCCGACTTACGAACGTGGCTGGTTAACGAACCAGAAGAACATTTTGGACACTGCTTTACCTTCGACTTTAAGAGTAAATTTTACTAACATAATCGGGCCTCGTGAACCTCACCTTCTCAGTGGGCAGTCTACATTCACTCCTCGGTGCATGCTCCAACCGTGCCGGGAGGAAATGAATCACTCTGCGCGTACTACTGGCCGTTTCAGAGTATCTTAGAGTGCCTACAGCAAGCACAGATTCTAGGTGTTCACTACGCCATAATTGTTCCTTATCGGAACCTGCGAAGGGCCGGAACCTCTATACGTTCATAAGGCAGCACGTAAACCCATGGAGCTCTCGACTTCATTGACGCTTTTGCTGCAAATGAAGATCAAATATGTCTGAGTGATTTTTCTGAGGTGGGCCTTTAGAACACCTACTAATTGCGTGATTCGCGTGCTTTGACATTTGTGGTGACGCTTTTGCCTCGGAATATTACATGCGTTAGATGGCTGCTTCCGCTACGTGGCATGAAATTTTTTTTTCTATTTTGCTGAAGCGGTTTCAAGAAAACATTCTGGCTTTATGGTAGAACGCTAGTTGTCAGAAAGATGGCATGCATTCGAGTGTCACTGGGACCTCAGTGTACAGTACCTGTTGTTTATTTTATCTGCACCTTTATCGATTTTTAGGTCATGGACAAGATGCTCATTTTCGCCCACAAGCAAGCACGCCGTCTACAAAGACGACGCATATGACAGTGTCAGGATTTCAGTTAAAGAAGCTCTTCCTTAATATATCTTTCATACTTTACTCATCAGCGCAGCGTCTTTTCTGTCTTCTTTTCTTCTGTCTTTGTTGGTGCTGCCTTGCTGCCACCGTCAACCCATAACAATTTTCTCGACTATTATTGTGAGCAGAAAATAATGCCTGATATAGTATTGGGGATTTTATTAGATGTAAATGCAATATAAATGTTCAGAAAAAAAAGTGGACGAATATGTAACTTGCCGCCGTGAAGAACCAAACTTGTGACCTTCGATTAACGTTTCGGATCTGTTTAGTTTCTTACTGTCTGCTGCTTCAGCGTATACTATAGTGTCAGTCATGTCAGGCGAGATTGAGAGCGCGCCTTTTTGAACAAAGTTACCCTCCATGTGATGTAGCCAACTAACCGTCAATTCTTCATGCTCTCTCACAGACAGGTAAGTTTCACTTCTACCTAAACCCGCTGGACTCGCATCAAACTGGAAAAATGCCCCTTCGGCTTCGAAGAACTCCAGTTCCTGGGACACGTGATCAGTAGCGAAGGTGTGAAGCCTGACTCAGATAAAACAGCAGCCGTCGCAAAGTTCGCAAGACCTGTTGATAAGAAAGCGGTCAGGCGTTTTTTTTTTTTTGGGGTCTCTGCGCCTGCTACCGGCGATTTATAGCAGGCTTTGCACAAATCGCCTCTCCACTCACCCACCTTACAAAGGAAGACATCGCATTTGTATGGGGTGAAGAACAAGAAGCTTCATTCAACGAGCTGCGACAGCGTCTACAAACTCCACCTGTCCTCTCTCACTTCGACGAGAATGCACAAACAGCCATCCATACAGACGCCAGCAATGTGGGCCTAGGTGCTGTTCTTGCCCATGCCAAGATGGTGTGGAGAGAGTGGTTGCCTACGCTAGCAAAACGTTGACACGCGCCGAGTCCAACTACTCAACAACGGAGAAGGAGTGTCTGGCCGTCGTTTGGGCAGTTGCGAAGTTCCGCCCGTACTTATATGGCCGCGCTTTTCAAGTCGTAAGCGACCATCACTCTCTTTGTTGGTTGACCAACATGAAAGACCCATCTGGACGTTTAGCACGATGGAGCTTACGGCTCCAAGAGTACGACATGGCCGTAGTTTACAAGTCCGGAAAGCAACACTTAGACGCCGACTGTTTGTCAAGGTCACCGATTAAATCACCGGCTATAGAGGATGATGATTTCCCAGGTTTTTTAGGAGTTGTTGATGCAGCTATCATTTCTCGGCAACAACAAGATGATCGGGAGCTCAACTCGCTTATAGAATTCTTGAACGGACGAGCAGCCAAAGCACCAAGAGTGTTTTCAAAGAACTTTTGGTCATTCTGTTCACGGGACGGAATTCTGTTCAAAAAGAACTTTTCATCAACAGGTAGAAGCTATCTGCTGGTAGTTCCTGTAGCTCTCCGCAGCGAAATTTTACAAGCCTGCCATGACGAAGCCACTGCGGGCCACCTCGGTTTCACAAGAACACTGACACACATCAAAGAAAAATATTACTGGCCAGGAATCGCAGCAGAGGTGAAACATTACTTCCGAACATGCATTGACTGTCAGCGGCACAAGGTACTACCTGTCAAGCCCGCTGGGCTATTATATCTTGTGACCGTGCCAGTAACTCCGTTTTCTCAAATTGGAATGGATCTGTTGGGCCCATTCCTACATCGAACAGCGGCAACAAATGGGTTATAGTGGCGACGGACTACCTTACCCGATACTCGGAGACCAAGGCAATTGCAAGTGGTACTGCAGCTGAAGCGGCCCAGTTCTTCATTGAGAACATTGTTCTGAGACATGGTGCTCCAGCTGTCGTCATAACAGACAAAGGTACCGCAATTACAGCCGAGCTTTTGCGCACTGTGCTTACGCTCAGTGGCACAGCGCATAGGAAGATGACAGCTTACCACCCACAAACTAATGGGCTTACAGAAAGACTTACCAAGACAATCGCTGACATGCTTTGCATGTACGTCGACGTAGAACACAAGAATTGGGACCGAGTATTGCCGTACATCACATTCGCGTATAATACGGCGCGCCAGGAAACAACCAAAATGACGCCGTTCGCACTAATTCATGGCAGAGAAGTTACGACAATGCTTGACGCCATGCTGCCTTACGATTGCAATGATTCAGAGACAGACGCCGCAGACTTCACTGAGCGCGCCGAAGAAGCAAGGCAGCTTGCCCGCGTCAAAATAATGAACCAGCAGCAACTTGACGCCCAACGGTACAACCTTCGCCATCGATTTGTCATTTATCAACCAGGAGATAGAGTCTGGGCTTGGTTTCCTGTACGACGACGAGGCCTCTCAGAGAAACTTCTGCGCCGATACTTCGGACCCTACAAGGTTCTGCGTCGTCTTAGCGACGTGACGTACGAAGTCGTGCCCGACGCCTCCTCCTGTTCAAAACGTCGCCAGCATCTGCCTGAGACAGTGCACGTGGTCCGCGTGAAACTTTACCACTCTCAGTGATGTAAACACTCGATGGCCGCATCTCTACCTGTTGAGCGTCGGGACGACGCTCACTCTTGCGGGAGGGTAATGCCGCGCGCATAGCTGCATTTAGCGGCGAAATAGCGACGACAACGAAGAACGCAGATTTGCTCGAGAGGCGCAGCGCAGCAGAGTGAAAAATGACGACAATCTTAGCGGCCTTCTCTGAGAGCGTCTCTACAAGTCACACCGTCCGTGTTTTTAAATAAACCCCCTGTCATTTATAACCCGCGACAATATATATATATATATATATATATATATATATATATATATATATATATATATATATATATATATATATATATATATATATATATATATATACATATATATATATATATATATATATATATATATATATATATATATATATATATATATATATATATATATATTATACATATATAGACGTTGCGAGGAAGGAAGCGCACTGGCTCCGTAGTATAAACGGAAGCGAAAAAGCACGACTAACGAGGAAACACTTTTATTAATCACATACGTTTCGGCTGGTGGGCCAGCCTTAGTCAGTGAGTATATATATAGTGAGTAAGTATATATATATTTATATATATATATATATATATATATATATATATATATAGAAAAAGGAGTAATTCACACACAACGAACGTTTCAGCACAGTTTAGTCCAACAGCACAGTTTAGTTTAGTCCGTTTAGCCGTTTAGCCGTTTAGCAGTTTAGTCCGTTTCAGCACAGTTTAGTCGTTGTGTGTGAATTACTCCTTTTTCTATACTATCAGAGCCTGCGTGATACTTCCTATAATCCCTTATATATATATATATATATATATATATATATATATATATATATATATATATATATATATATATTGGTACTGCAATTTCGTGATGACCATAATGTGTTTTGTTAAAACGTATGTGTCGACATCTGTTATGTTTGTTGAATTTGAATTTCGTGTCCCCTCATTCAAAAGCAGAATGAAATTTGTATCCTTTGTTCCACTTCACCTGAGCAAATGTATGGGTGGAGGGACCTTAGTCAGGCAGAGGTAATCTGCCTTTAGTCCCTTCAACCTAGGCAATCAATGTTTTTGTCTAAATAAACAGTGAATGAATTAATGAATTTCCCGACGTACAATAATGAACGAGAAATTGGGTAAATAGAAACAAACGATCGAAGATTTGTTAGAGCATGGCTACTCTAGATGGCATATCTTGTACACATTGCGTTGGTCAAATATTTCGATTTCAACATATCAATTTTATTCAGAATGAACAAGCTATCACACGTGGTTGTATATCTGTGTGATATTTATGCACATTGTAATACCAGTTAGCAATTACTATTAAGGTCACAAACCTAGTCAAGCTGATACACGAATTTTGTCTATGCACCTTTCATCTGTATCGAAACTGTTGTTAATAAAAATAAACTGAGGTTTAAAAATTTATTGTAGTAACCAAAAGCAGAGTATGTCTCTATGACGTAAATCAATTTGCATTGTTCTGTTCTGCTCTGGACAATCGGGGACCCTCTCAGCAGAACTTGATTAGCTGCTATAGTTCATTTTAACCATTGATATTGACATTACACAGAACCGCGCAACATGACAGGTATCGAGAGATAACACACAAAGTAATCACTCTGTCTCTTTTCTATGTGTTTTTCCTCTTTTGCCTTGTTGCATGTATTTAAGACCACCAAATTAGCACAAAAACGTGTCCAGACAAAGGCAGTCAACTTTCCCGCAAACAATTAGCTCGCTTCATGTCTAGATTTTCTTTATGACATCGTGATTACTGATCACTCGTCGAATATCCAAACACGCGAAAAGCAATATACCAGGTATGATGTTAGTGGTTCGGCAATGAGGGGGTGGGGGGCACGCATGCGATAAGAGAAAATGGAGGAGAAAAATATGAACCCTCATATTTGCAAGATGTTTCAGCGCGCGAACAAAGGAAAAAGGACAGGGTAGACAGGAAGAGCGCTGACTTCCAACTAACTTTATTTGACAGAGTGGCAAGAATATATACTGCTAAAAAGGATGATAACAGAGCATAAAAGTAAAAAAGACACCTAATCTGCACATCAGTAACATAACACGTGTGACAGGTCCTCTATTCTCTTAAAGCCCAGCTAGGTAATCACGTTCAGCCTGTGGTAAAGCAATCGATGATGTGCTTACACATTTATCTCCTAGCAAGTGTATTTTTTCGGCTTCAATAATTTCTCGGGTAAGTTGGTCCCTGTGTGTTGCCAATATTGAGCACTGATCAAAGAGAGGGGTGCACCCACAATCTCGGCAATGAATGCCAAGATGCCCTTGTACCACATTGTGCACATTGTCTCGGTGTTCTCGGAGGCGGTTATTTATGCACCTGCTGGTTTGCCCGACATATATGCACCCACACGTCAGTGGAATCAAGTAAACGACTCCCACTGCGCATGGGACGTAGCGTGTCCTGTGCGCGACAGAGCACGAGGCAGAATTTGCACGAGGTGCATTGACCCGTTTGCAAAGCCTCTGCAATTTTTCCGGGGCAGAAAAAACCACTAAAACGTTGGCGTCTCGAGCAATCTTTTTTAGCCTGTGTGATACGTCGTGCACGTAAGGCAGTACGACAGGCCGGCTCTTTCTGACACTGTTTCGCTTATCCGGTTTGTCGCCTCACTTCAAGACAGTCACCAGCTTTTCCGCCACCGAAACGAGAACAAGCGCGGGGTAACCAGCTTTGGTAAGCCGCTCTACTTGTAGAGCAAAGCGGTGGTGTACCATGTGGGGGCATGACTTCTTTAAGGCATTGACAAGGCAGAGGTTAGCGATGCCCCGCTTGACCAATTTAGAGTGAGCTGAGCTGAAAGGCAGAAGAGGCTTTCCACTTCTTGGTTCACACATCCAGCAAACAAGTCGGGAGTCTAACAAAAGTTTCAAATCTAGAAACTTCAGGTTGTTATCAGTGGGTGATTCATGGGTTAGAACTAGTGGTTTCAGGCACTCTCGGAAAACAGTCAACGCGTCAGAGGAAATGGTCTGAAAATTTTGACTATCGCATTTCAACAACACTAAGTATTCATCAACAAAACGGCAAACTTTAAAAACTACAGTGTCGTCAAGCTTGTTTGACAAGACACGATCATGATGTGCTAGAAATATGTCACTAAGAATTGGTGCCAAACATGAACCAATACATATACCGCTTTTTTGTAAGTAGTTTATGTCGTCTCATGATACAAAAGTGGCCTTCAAATAAAAACTGAGTAATTCTAATAAGCTGCTGTTGTGAATTCCTGTACGCGTTTGAAACGCTGATGATCCTAACCTGTCTATGGATTCCTCTACACATTTAAGTAATTGGTCATGTGGCAAAGAGTAATACAAGTCCTTAATATCCACAGACATTGCCTGGAGTCCTGTGTTATTAGTTCGTCCAATAATGTCAATACCAGCGTCAGAGTTCTTGACCAAAAAAGGATCGTCTATTGTTATACGTTTTAGCTTCTCCTGCAAGAGAAGTGCTACAGATTTTTGCCAGGTCCTCCTTTCTGTTACAATGGCCCGCAATGGGCAGTCAATTTTGTGAGTTTTCGCAGAAAAGAACAGGTCAAGGCTAAGCTTTTTGCAACTATCTATCGCCTTCGAAAGCTTTTGAAACCCGAGGGCCCCGGTAAGAGTTTTTGCACGCTTCTTAAGCTTATCCAGACCAATCTCATCATTCTCGTTGAAAAGAAACTGCATTGCCTGCATAGTTTTCACCTTAAACATTGAACGAGGAAGAACCGCAAAACCACCTTCCTTGTCAGCTGGCAGAAGTGACAAGGAATGTGCGTTTAGGTACGCGACAGTGCTTCCTGAATTGACAACTTTGTTTGAAAGCTTACATTTCGAGAGCACCTGCACGCCTTGGGCAACACATCTATCACATTCAGAGTCAGGAGCACGACGGGCGACTTGCCTGATCAGAGTGAGGAGCTCGTGCGGTGTTCTTGAAGGTGCCACCGCGTACTTTGGTCCAAGACATAGGGTGTGCTTAACGTTGTCGGGAAGAAAAGCATCCCCGAGAACATGCACACAGTCCTTAGCAGCTGGAGACTTCCTTGGTGTGATGGCCCGCAGGTAACTGAGCGACTGACGCCACATGAACTCGACGTTTTGGTCTACGAGGCTTGGGAGTTCACGACACTTCTGTTTAACTGCTGTGCGTTCGTTCCAGTCATGCCCCCACATGGCCCCACATGGTACACTTCAAGTCATGCCCCCACATGGTACACCACCGCTTTGCTCTACAAGTAGAGCGGCTTACCAAACCTGGTTACCCCGCGCATGTTCTCGTTTCGGTGGCGGAAAAGCTGGTCACTGTCTTCAAGCGAGGTGACAAACCGGATAAGCGAAACAGTGTCAGAAAGAGCCGGCCTGTCGTACTGCCTTACGTGCACGACGTATCACACAGGCTAAAAAAGATTGCTCGAGACGCCAACGTTTTTGTGGTCTTTTCTGCCCCGGAAAAATTGCAGAGGCTTTGCAAACGGGTCAATGCACCTCGTGCAAATTCTGCCTCGTGCTCTGTCGCGCACAGGACACGCTACGTCCCATGCGCAGTGGGAGTCGTTTACTTGATTCCACTGACGTGTGGGTGCATCTATGCCGGGCAAACCAGCAGGTGCATAAATGACCGCCTCCGAGAACACCGAAACAATGTGCACAATGTGGTACAAGGGCATCTTGGCATTCATTGCCGAGATTGTGGGTGCACCCCTTTCTTTGATCAGTGCTCAATATTGGCAAGACACAGGGACCAGCTTACCCAAGAAATTATTGAAGCCGAAAAAATACACTTGCTAGGAGATAAATGTGTAAGCACATCATCGATTGCTTTACCACAGGCTGAACGTGATTACCTAGCTGGGCTTTGAGGCAATAGAGGACCTGTCACACGTGTTATGTTACTGATGTGTAGTTTAGGCGTCCCTTTTACCTTCATGCTCTGTTATCATCCTTTTTAGCAGTATATATTCTTGCCACTCTGTCAAATAAAGTTAGTTGGAAGTCAGCGCTCTTTCTGTCTACCCTGTTCTTTTTCCTTTGTTCGCGCGCTGAAACATCTTGCAAATATGACTACGCACCAACTAGCCCAAGTTTCCACTCTTATGAACCCTCAATTTTGTAATTCATGAGGGAGCACGGCACAGCGCTTTTGAGATAGAAAGGGAGCGAAATAAGAGAGCGCGAAAGCCATCTCCTCAAGTAATGAGTATCCGTCACCACGCAAATTGTCAGGCAGTGAAACCTTTGAAAAAAGCGTTCACTGACACTGCGAAGCGAACCCAGTACTTCTTAGACTGTATTTGAACGCTGTAACCGCTGGTCTACTGCTGCAGGGCTTCATATGAGAGCTTGCCCCTGCAGCGTTTACCCCATCGCTAATATAATAATAATGCTTCGAAAACACAATATGCATAATGTCCGGTGAAACTTGTTCAAAACTAGAAAAATAATTAGAATGCGTTCACCCAATGTCACTAGAAGACAGAAACCACCACGTGTGGCTGTATAAACGTGCACTATTTATCTTGTACGTTACCGTCATGATGTTGGGGTAGCCAGCTCTAACATACGCTACCTTCCAATAGTTTGCTGAGTATAAATAAAAACATAAAAATATATTGGTCTGTGACAACGCTAATCAACTATTATGAATTCATTGTCACTAGTGTCACTTTCACTAGTTGAATACTTAGTTTGTTTCGATTATAGTTATTTAAGGAAAATTTGGCTTAATATCCCACAATTCTTCTAATTAGCATTGACTCTCACATTTAAAGACAGCCTCACTTCACCTCGCTTTCTGTGTAGCTGTCGCTCCCATAAAACGCGAACTCCGCTTTTTTATGCTTTCGAAGCACCCGACGCTGCTTTGCGGAAACTTTTCCAGACGTCTGCTGGGCCAGAAATTCGTCTTTATTATCTATCAATTTCAAGCTTTCGTGGACACGAAAGGAGAGTCTCTCTCTCTTTTCATCCTTTTCGCACGTGTTATAACGCCTCTCGACTTCAAGACTCGTATATACCTCTCTTGCTTTGTGGCTCACTCAAACAACGCTGGACGAAATATTTGCACCCTGTTTTGTGAAAAGCATTAGCACTGCAATACTCCCGATGAGTCTCCCTCAATTTACGTAGACACATAACTAAGCGTATGCGTATGCGCGTTCTCGCTTTCTGGCTTTATAGATGCTGCGGTGCGTGGAACCTGCGAAATTCCACTGACCATTTCGTTTGATTACTGCTGTTCTATATTTCTGCACAATTCATCTAGAGGCACAAAAGTCGCTCCTGTATCTTGTAATAGGAATAATGTAAGAAAGGCAACCTTTTACGTCTAGGTACAAAACACCCTTACGTTCACCACTATACCGTGCTCGATTCCACCGGATTAGTTGAGTAGCAGCGCAGCTTCATTAAAATGTAAGCTCGCGTTAAACAGGCGAAGACATTTGAGGCACATTTTCAAACATTGCTCTCAAACATTGCATGAGGTACATTTTCAAACATTGGAAAAAAAATTGCTCGATGGTTTAAGGCCATCAAGCAATTTTTTTAGCTACAGTCGTTGATTAAAAGCGAGTGCTTGGCTTTCCCCAGCACACCAAGACGTCTATTACAACGTACGCGGCATTGCGTAAGCGCTGTAGCAGACGCTCATGAAACTGAAACTTAGATGCAGCGAATAATTGGCTATTATGGTATACTCACGATGCCAGCTAGACGCTTTGCGTGCTACCTTGATACTATCGGTACATACTTCTTTCTTTCCTTGTCGTTTCATCGGCTATCGTGGGTCCTCCTCGCCCTCTTAAGTGTCGAATAAGTTAAATTCGTACCCACCCTATTGTAATCCCTCCAGATAAGAAAATTCTTTGCTAAGAAACTGCGTAGCGAAGAGAAAGCTTTGTGAATTCGGCCCCTGTTTCTGCCCATCGGTCCACTTGGTTTTTTTCATTTCTTTCGGTAGTGAATTCTAAGAAAAAAAAAACTCCCAAGCATTTCCCCGAGGGTGAACATGGTTAAATGCGAATACACGGGGTGATGCTATGAGGGGTATTTATTAATTCGCACTATTATATTTATTAATCACACTATGGTGCCTTTATGGTGTAATGGTTCCTGGGAATCACAATTTGATCGCACGGGGGAGTTTACGTTAACTCACTGGCGAATGCCAACGGATTTTAACTTTACTCCCCCTCACGGTGGCTCTCGGCGGGAGACTGAGAGGGAAGGCGGGCGCGCAATAGAGAGGGGTGCACGCGCAGCTGCATCGAGCGAGGAGAGCAGAGGAGCGAGCGAAGGGGGAGGGGGTATAAGGCGCGTTACTGACACCGATATCAGCGTCGCGTCCGTGGCTTATTCGGTAGAGCGTCGCGCTGCGGCCCCCCATGTCCTCTTTCTTCTAAAGATAGAGAGAAGACTGCGGACGCCGCCGACGGCGGTGAATGGTTTGGGGTCGCTTATAAAGTGTATTCACACCTAAAACATAGTCCTGTGTTCATTAACGCAATGGCAATCGTTACAGGCAGCAGTTTGTGTTATTAAATGTGCAAATTTTAGTAGCAGATGCATATCCCATCTATCTGAAGTACGTGACAAGGAAAACTGCAGCTAAAGACTAAGTCAAAATTTGACGAGTCATTTAGCCATATATATTCAATATGTTGACATAGCGCAGTAGTTTGTGTGTTCAATCAACAATCCACGTTGTGGCATTTTTTAAAGGTGCTTCTTAAATTGCTTTCCGAATAATTTTTTTATTGTGAGCTTGTTGCGGTGGTAGCATCCACCATACGCCACCATACGTCATGTGCCACCACCTGCACCATATATTATCACAATCGTTGATGGTTGAATCCACCATTGCTATGTTGGACGTTTTTAAAAACGATAGTCTTTCTTGGGGACCTACGACGCAAAATTTTGGTATTTCTGTCTGTCTGTCCACTCTTAACAGCATCGGGTATTTGAAACGGCTGACCCCATCCACAGCGCCCACTTATGTTTCTCAAGATTCAGCGTTCATACTTGTGCAATTGTCGAGTAAAAAGCAATTATTGCGCGTGTCTGGGGCACCATAACAACACGCATATATTCTGCATGTGCCTCTTTTATTAGAAAAGGCATACATAAGTAATTTTAAGGACCGTAGCACTTATCACGCTGCGCTGTTCATGCAACGCTTGCACGGAACGGGAAGTGTTTCTTACGCCTTGCTAGGACGAGATGGTGGTGGCAAATACCGTCACCTTGCGTTCTATACCTTATCACTTCTGAGATGGGTGCGCACACCCGTCTCAGAGCCACGCGCTGTGTTTTCTAAGAAAACTGTCAGATGACGCTCATTTCTCAAGTGTGACGGGATTTGATGCGCTCGTTCGCCTCCGCTTCACGCTCGAGGCACTTTAACGCAGTGCCTCCAGAGTACCACTCACCAATTTTATTGCACAGAACATCAAATAATTGTCTTGTTCACTTTCTTCACGCGCAAGACTATCGTCGTTCGACGACATTTGCAGAAACATGCAGATACGGGGCCAATTTTTTTCAATAGAGATATACCAACACGCTCTGATGGGACGACTACTCTGATAAAGCGCGAAATTCCTTTCACAGTTCTTCCTGAAGTAGTGGGTGTTGAAGCGAACTTTTCGCGATTACGGTATCCTGTTCACCCGATTATCATAGGTTGCATCAATCGTAGCCCTTCGTCAAATACTTATATCTTAACATCGTTGCACATCTACATACTTACCGATCTACTAGGGGCTAAATTGGTACGGCTCGCGGTTTTTAACCTGCCTGATATAGATTGGCGAACTATGAACTATCACTCAAGCTTGTCTGACGTGATTTTCGAGATAATAATGTCATTTAAGTTGACACAAATAGTAGACAAACGTACTCGCTTAATAGGTTCTAGGTCTGGTTTCCTATACTTAGTGTTTGTAATGACGTCATTTGTTGGTGGAATCGGAGATACCCAGCAACTCTGCACTAAAGCACTCTACTCTGGTGGAGGGCAACAGAAGTGTATCTACCAATGGAACAGACACAATCTATTTGGAGCAAATGCGTGGTCAAAATGAAACGCGATGTGCGTCTCTCTTCTTGCTTGAGTCGGCACGCGAGGCTCAGCGACGCTACGCTAGCAATACGTGAGCTTTCACGCGAGGCGCAACTGAAGGGACCGGCGTCCGTTGGCGCGCCCATAGTCGGCACCATTTCAAGGCACGGGGCGCTTGCAACTTCTGGTTGACTCCGCTGATTTTCGCGGAGCAAAAAAAGTTGCTCCGTGGAGTGGATCCCGCGACGAAGCTGCTCCAGATCTTCCCGTGGAACATACAGGAGGTACTCTCAACCCGCCAATAGAAAATACTTGCTCCGCAGGAGCAAAACAAAGTATTACCGGAAGTGCTTCGAATCTGTCTGCCAATAGAAGACACCGTAAGTGTTCCATTTGTTGTGGACTCAGCCAAAGCTCTCCTTCACGACGGATCGGCTGACCACAAAATAACGCTCTGCAGTATTTCAACAATGTCCAAAACTATTTTAACTAAATGTACAAAAACCTTCTTCCACTTCAATGCAGCTAATGACACCAGCGTACTAGATAACGTGACTTTGGAATTTGTTTTTTTAGAGACCTAGCTGACGACAAAAACACCGACATTGAAACAGTGTGGCAGAGATTTGTAGTGATTTCATCCTTTTGCGTCTGTAACTTTGTGCCCACTTATGAAAAGACAAACCGTGGATAAATCTAGATATAATTAATTCGTTAGAAACGAGAAGTGAAGCACCTCAGGAAATCCTACAGAAGACCTACAACTTGGTTACTAGTACTACTCCTGATAGAAAAATTAGTAACCAAAAATCCCAAATAAAGAAGGCTAAGGATACTTACTTTAAATATTCCCTTCCCAACTATCTGAGAAACTCTCTTCAAAAGTTCTGGAATTACCTAAGCCCAAATAAAGATGCTGCCAGCCCACAAACACCTCATGCAAGTAAACATGTAGCCAACTCATTTACCTTGTACTTCTAACCAGTCTTCACTGCAGATAACAGAAGCACCTCGCATGTTCACTGACATGCTTTGGCCGCAAATAAGACAAACACAAAGTAAAGAAACACTCAACGACAAGCACACGCCACTTGTGCTTGTCGGTGAGTGTTTCTTTACTTTGTGTTGTGTTATTTTTGGCCAAAGCATGTCAGTAAGCAAGTACCAACTAGGCCAACAATCACTATTGTTACACCTCGGACGTCTTGACTACCTACAGTAGTAAAATTGAGCCAATTGAAGTAGATGAGGTGGGAGTATATAACCTGCTAGTTAACCTAGATCTGAAAAAAGGGACTGGAGCACATAATATTCCAAATCAGTTTTTAACGCGTCATGCAGAATGAGTAGCGCAAAATTCCGGTGTCTCATCTTTAACAAAGCTTTAAAAACTTTTTGCCTCCCTATGGACTGGAAAAATGCTAGAATAATTCCTGTAAATAAAACCGGTAGTAAAGAAGTTCCCAGTAACTACAGGCCTGTCTATCTAACCAGCACTGTATGTTGAGTTCTTGAACATATCATTCTCGAACATACAATCGTACGCCTCGGACAAAGTTATGTATTATCACTTAGTCAACATGGATTCCGCCGAGGACTTTCTACACTTACACAATTATGAGTACTCGTACATGAACTATGCTCAAGCATAGACTACCAAAAGCAGATTGACTTAATACTGCTCCACTTCCCCAAGGCGTTTGACTGAGTGTCGCACGCGAAATTGATTAAAATACTTCACTTTACAATAAGCGATGGGCCAATCATCATATAGATTAAAAGCTCTCCTTTCAACCAAATGCAGTTTGTTGACGTAAACCACGAGTTTTCAGAAGTCACCAAGGTTACCTTCTGGGTTCTTCAAGGTAGTGTCCTCGCCCACATCTTAATCGTAATAATCACCAACAATTTTTCTGGTGGTGTCAGCACTAACGCAAGACTAATCGTTGATGATTGTATAATCCAGCACAAAATTAGTTCACCTGAAGATCACAAGATATTGAGTCGTGGGCTGAAATCAATCACAGACGGGTGTCATCAATGGCAAATGACTCTATATGTTAAGAAATCAGCAGTCTTGCGCCTAAATAGAAACTAAAATATCTCTCTGTGCTCATACGAAGCCGACAACACTCCGTAATAGATGCAAATATCTTGTTGTGGTAATATCAGAAAACCACAGGTTGAATTCTCATGTTAAGGTCGTATCATTAAAAGCATTAAAAAACGTTTCTTCCTTCGAAGGTGACTACGACATACAACTTCAGAACTTAAACTACTCCTCGATACAACATTTCTGACACGTGCTTCAGGGTATGCTAAAGTAGTCTGGTTTCCATATGCCAAAAAAACTAGTAAACACATTGCAGAGAGTGCAGAGAAAGGCAATCCGATTAATTTACACCATGCAGCAAACGACCTCATTTCAACTAATCAACAGAGCTCGACTACTAACCTTACAAAATTGTGCTAAACTAGCTCGTATGAAAGTAATATACCATTTGGTGCATAGCTTACTGTCAATTGATAGCAAACGCTACCTGTACAAATATTAAACAAGACAGACCAGTCATGAGCATACTGAAAGACTACTGAACTACCGCTTTAATTTTAAAGGCGAAGCATTTCTTAGTGAACTTCGGCCACTTTGAGCGTATCTATCTATCTATCTATCTATCTATCTATCTATCTATCTATCTATCTATCTATCTATCTATCTATCTATCTATCTATCTATCTATCTATCTATCTATCTATCTATCTATCTATCTATCTATCTATATAGTTGCTTACGTTTGGGTGCTCTCGTGGTCACCCCCTTAACTTGGCGTGAACCAAAATTAGCATGGAAGGGTGAGATGGTTTGATGAATATGACGCGCTGGTCAAGACATGAATATTGTCCCAATCCCGTCACGTACGTCGTCAAATACTTCCCGTCAGACAGTGGCACATACTCACGGGCGGGTATGTGCCGCTGGTAAGCGGGTATGTGCCACAAGTGATTGACAATCAGTATCTATCCAGTAGCGATGAGAACACTCACATGGGCAATTTCAACGCGTGAGTGTTAGACAATACCCGATATCGGTAGCGTCGACACAACGAAGACATAGAATAAATGTCAGTGTTAAGAAAAACCTGAATAGGCAGCGTTAGCCACCCGACGACGGCAAATAATAAATTTCATTATCCCAGCAGGAATCGAGCTCAAGCATTCTCTGTGCAAGTCAAGCATTCTACCACAGAGATATGCCAGGTCTCGGAACTACTGTTCAAATAGACGCTAATGTTCGTGAAACGTCAATAGTAGTTGCAGTGCTGCCTATCCAATTTTGTAAACATTACATATGTACTCCTTTCATACAGCCGTCACGTCCGGTTAACGTCGATTGTGGTGACGTTTCATGTGCTGAAATTGATTTGAGTAGCATTGTCAAGAGCCAGCAACTTCGTGACAATGAGCGCTTTATCTCGGCTTCTGGTGTTGCTAAAACACGTTTCTAGCTGACATTGTTGTGCAAGTAGAAAATTGGTTATATAAACGTCTGTAACTCTTCAACATATGTCTCTGCGTGCAACATTTTTACATTTATGTAGCGCCATTTCATGACGCGTCGCTCAAAAAAAGATGCAACACGGTCACCTTTCCTCTACGTGCTTCGCATAAAGTTGATTCCAAGATACGTGGGATCTGCCGAATCTTTTTCCACTTTCCACCTGACAACGAAACGATTTACCCTCTTATATTATCCATATATAGTCCTACTCTAGTGACGTTCCTACAACCTGTATATTTATTGGTTTTTATTGAACGTGTACTAAAATAGCATCATCAAATACAAAATGACATGGTTCGAAAGTGCTACAGAAGGAGGTATCAAGGTATACATGTCAGCGGAACCTCCTATAAAGATTGGATTGATGGAATACAGGGCAGACAAGTGACGACGAAAAGCATATTATGAAGCGAGAATTTCTCAGTAAAAACATAAAAGCAAGAGCGCAAAAAAGTTTAAAAGTTGCAAGGCATACAACATCAACAAATGAAAAGTGGTAAATAACTTAGACATCATGCAAAGAAAATGAAAGGAACAAAGCAAGTAAAAAACACTGAAAAAATTTTAACATGAAAGTTAAAAGAAGTGTTTCCAAATTTCATTTTAAATGTTGTTGTAAAATGGCAAACTTTATTGATCGAGGAAAGCGAGTTTTATAGGCAAATACCTGAAAACAGCCCTATCTGTTTGCCATAATTCCAGTATACTACCGGCAACAGTAAGCTAAGATCAGAGGAAATCTAGACGAATTGAGTCTCTTTATTCGCCTCACAAGTGCAAATCTCTGGCTATGTTGTATATACCTTTACTTTTAAATTTTTTATGTTAACAGTATACTTAGTCTTGTTTTCGTTGTTAGTGAAGTATATATATATATATATATATATATATATATATTTGTTATATATATATAAATAAATATATATATATATATATATATATATATTTGTTATATATATATATATATATATATATATATATATATATATATATATATATATATATATAGTATAAAAAGAGGTCGACAAACGTGCGAAAAAACACTAGTTTTACTAACGTTTCGGCAGGTGGGCCTGCCTTCGTCGGAGTGAATGGTTACACATGGCACACAGGGCACATATATAAGCCGCTTCTTTGCGTATCACACGGCTAAGTCATTATCAGTAGTATAGGAAACAAGATTATATATCACCAAAGGTACGTGGCTATAGTGTATATACAGCTGAAAACGCGTATCATTATACAATAGTGAATTGGCACGTATTAGATACCCTACAACTAGTGTGGAATGAAACAGGTCAGCAAAATAACAAACTGCGCACGCAGTAGCTCACTTGTTCATACGTTCTGCGGGATAAACACAGCCTAAAAACATTCAGTCAGCCTTTAAAAAAGAAAAAGAAGTTTAGAGAGATAAACAAAATCACAAAGCAGGCAGAGCAAAATGAATGCGAGTAAATGATGAAGTGACAAAGGCCACCTACATTATGTAGGTAATATTTGACAATAGGCCAACATCGTGCGAAGAATATACACTTGTCAGTAAAACAAAAAAAGCGATTTACTAAGGCAATATGCAAAATTGAGCACTAAACTGTACCGCAAGCCGACTGATAGACAGAGGTATTTACACTTTCAAAGCAGCCACAAAAGGCACTGCAAATCCAGCATACCTTACAGCCAGGCCTTACGCTTTAAGAGAATTTGCTCCGAGCAATCTGACTTTGATAATAACTGTAACCAGCTACGCACTGCACTTCTTAAACAGAAATATCCGCCCAAGTTAGTCGATGACGCAGTAAGGCGTGCCGACGCACAAGACCGTACAACACTCTGCATCCCCAAGAAAAATCCTAAAAGTCATTCACAGGTTAACCTGGTTTTAACCCATAACGCATCGGCACCTAACGTAGCATCAATTTTCCGTAAACACCACAACATACTTATGCAGAGCGAACGCCTTGCAAAAGCGTTTCCAGAACCACTACGTGTTGTGTACAGACGAGGCAGAAATTTGCGAGATTTATTAACTTCCTCTAAAACCAGACAGAGCAATAACGACCAGGCGCTTGGTTGCCGTCCTTGTAAAAAGCCCCGCTGTAAAGTGTGCGCACACATGACGACAACAACACTGGCAGCCAGTACTGCGACGAACTTCAAGTTCAAAATTAAGGGCAGTTTTACTTGTGATACTGCAAATGTCGTATATTTGCTAGAATGCTCAATCTGTCATGTACAATACATAGGTCATACTGAAACTGCTTTTCGATACCGTTTCAACAATCATAAGGCTCATGTGCATGCCCTTCCTAACTTACCGATTTCAAGGCATGTCACCGAGGCAGGTCATTCATTCAGTAACATGAAAGCTACAATACTGGAATCGGGTTTTAAATCACACCATGAACGCGAAGTAAAAGAGTCATTTTTAATTCATAAATTCAAAACACTATCTGCCGGCATGAACGAGAGCCCGGGTACGCTTACTTGCATATTGCCTTAGTAAATCGCTTTTTTTGTTTTACTGACAAGTGTATATTCTTCGCACGATGTTGGCCTATTGTCAAATATTACCTACATAATGTAGGTGGCCTTTGTCACTTCATCATTTACTCGCATTCATTTTGCTCTGCCTGCTTTGTGATTTTGTTTATCTCTCTAAACTTCTTTTTCTTTTTTAAAGGCTTACTGAATGTTTTTAGGCTGTGTTTATCCCGCAGAACGTATGAACAAGTGAGCTACTGCGTGCGCAGTTTGTTATTTTGCTGACCTGTTTCATTCCACACTAGTTGTAGGGTATCTAATACGTGCCAATTCACTATTGTATAATGATACGCGTTTTCAGCTGTATATACACTATAGCCACGTACCTTTGGTGATATATAATCTTGTTTCCTATACTACTGATAATGACTTAGCCGTGTGATACGCAAAGAAGCGGCTTATATATGTGCCCTGTGTGCCATGTGTAACCATTCACTCCGACGAAGGCAGGCCCACCTGCCGAAACGTTAGTAAAACTAGTGTTTTTTCGCACGTTTGTCGACCTCTTTTTATACTGCATTTTCCACCGGATCCATTGAATATCACCCCACCATATATATATATATATATATATATATATATATATATATATATATATATATATATATATATATATATAACGGTAACCTATCACAAATATTTTTTTTCAACGTATTTGTTTCTTGCTTTTACATTGTGTATCTTTGATAGTGTAGTGTTCACCTATTTTTTATAGAGTCACCTTTTATTGCTGTTTATAATATTTGATGTATTTACTTGCAGTCCCTGCTATACTTCCTTCTTGAAAATGGCAGTATAAATAAATAAATCAATAAATAACTAAATAAATAAATAAATGTTATGCGCTCTTCACGGTTGCGTTCATTCTCGCTTCGCTTTTCCAGCCCGCGCCATACCACTGCCACACCGGAACCACTCTGATGCCCTCGTGTTGACGAGGGCTCCTTTACCGGTTGCTCGGGTCCCTATTTGGAACTTTTGCTCAAGATCCATGACCAGTTAAAGCGTTGAAAAACTCTTTACTCAAGTCCCTCTTCTAACGGACGATGCTGCGGGACAGTGACTCTGCTTCGCCACCAGTCTCCTACACAATAATGTCCCCCAGCGAAGCGTGCTTAGTGTTCCAACAAGCTGAAACTACAATGACTGCCGACGTGAATATAAACCACGTTCTGGGCATCTGAAATACTTCGTGTTCTGTACCATGTCTGGAAATAAGGCAGCTGCTGGCCCCATGAGTGCTGGTTGTCTTCATCACACGGATGTGTTCAACCTTCAACGAGCTGAGATATGCATCGCGTCTTCATGTGACGTCGACGGAAAAACAAAACGATAAAACAGAGAGATGTAATGAAAACGAACACTTACTGGAACTTGTGAACGCAGTCTGCGGTGCTCAATACGTTTTTAGGGCCTATTATTACGCCAGAGCAAAGGAATTCTTCTGTGGTGGAAAACAGCAAAGCCTGTAGAAAAATGCCAAAGAGAAAAGGGGCGACAAGTTAAGCAATTGCGCCAAGCGAAATTTCTCTAACTTGGGCATCGAAATACTATCATGCACAGTACATTATAACGTGAATGAATCTAACCAACAATTTAGCCAAAGGAAATAAAAATGAAATTATTTGTTGTCTCTAACAGTAGTTGACGGTGAGCTAAATAGAAATTAATTGAAGTGGACGAAAAATTATTGTTTATGAGATGGTGCCTTTTGAAATCATAACCTTCATTTTTCATCTACTTTGATTCATTCAACTTTGGTTCACCAATAGTACGCTGTATTTAGAGAAAACAATTATTTTCCTGTATGCTTTCCCTGGCCTAATTATGTGTTCAAAACACTGGCTGGCTAGAGGGATGATTGCGGTAGGCCGAGTTAGGGCCAATTATGTACCTTGTACATATCTACTTAGTGCAAAAGAAAGCCTTGGGCGTAGAAAAAAAAAGCTGGACTCAGCGCGAAGGCTAAGAAAAGGCAGAGCAGTGATGCGCCAGCCCTTAGGCGATGAACGCAAGGATCAGGAGTTGATTGTTACGTTACTAGACTATATAAATAGAAACCTGCGCTTGGGTCGCTGCACCAGAGTGTAAGCGTACCGGACGAACACAGCATGCTGAAGAAAGTTCGTTCCTTCAGCCACGCTTGCGTGGGGGTGGTGGTGGGTGGGGGTAGTGCTTAGAAGATTAGAAAAGGCACCTAATTTCTGCAACCAGGTCGGGAGCACGGCGCGTTCACGAACAAGCGTGGACGCTCCATGGTTGAAAATTCGATGCATTGGTGCGCTCTCACTGTCTCCACTTCTTTCACGTCACTCCTCCTCAACCTTGCTTCACTCTTCTGTCCAATTGAGCACAGCTATGCACTGCTTTACCCCCTCCCCTCAGCACTTTTCTTTCTTACTGCCTCCTATATTTCGCTATGATATACATTGTTTTGCTTGCGTGTTGCCAGAAAACAACGTGAGATTACCGGATACAATCACCGCTCTTTCCTTATACATTAACCTCACTTTCCTTTCCCACTCTCTTGCTATACACAGTTATAATATACAGGTGGCTGATATATATAGACGTGCCTGCCTAACGTCACACATCACTCACTCCTCTTAATCCTCACCCTCATCCTCACTTCGTGTTTAGACCAACACGTACGACTATGCTGTACATGCTTTTTGCATCCGTGAACGATATGATTTCCTATCATTTCCCCTTGCGATCACCAGGAAGCTTCCTTGTAGCACACGTAAACAAAAGAAATAAATGAAGGTACATATAGACAGACAAACCACTCTGTCTTTCTAAATTCCTTCCTGTTGTTTACGTGTGCTATAAGTAAAATGAGCTAACAACAAGCCCGCATCGCATCTCTCGTGAATTTACCATACCCGTTCCCTCACTGTGGCTGGCTATGGTGTAAATGGTTGCACCTGCCTAATTACACACACGACTATTCTACTCTCTCCGTTTCTCGTTCCCTCAGCCTCGCTTTTCTTTCCCACTCTCTTGATATACATGGCCGTGCCTTAGATTTGTGCCTACTGCCATACAAGACCACGCTACGCTTTTTCGTCCTTTTAACATCACTCCTGCTCACCCTCACTTTGCTTTCACGGAAGCTGTGCCAGAGGAAGTGCACAGACTCTCTGGACAGCTTTATCTCTCCTTGCACTTTAAGGGCGCCAGTTCAAATGCAAAACTGTATTATCATTTTCAAACTTATTGTTCTCACAATATTGGTGCCACAGAAACTTGGCTTCACGTTCACATTCGATTCCCCGGGGTTCAATGTTGTTTGTGCTGGTAGACAACACGGCCGCGGTGGTGGCGTGGCCATCTTCTTCAGATCTGATTTGAGCTTTTTTGTATTGAACTTGCTTCCAGATATAAAAACTATTATGTGTAATGTTCATATCGCGAATTTTCCTTTAATTGTCGGCGTATTTCATAGTCCCCCCGGTTCATCACGAGATCAGTTGATAGTACTCAGTAGTTTCACGAACAAAAGAAGGTTTTGTTCAGGCAACCTAATTTGCATTGATGACTTTAATATGACCGGCAATTCATGCTACTCACTATCCATTCTAGATGCCGCTTTTCCACTTTGTGGAAACATGGTTATTTTTTATAACCTTAAGACTGTAGCATGTTGTGACTGATGCAACAAGCGACAATATTATCCTAGACTGCGTTTTTCTGAGTTCCTTACTTTACACCAGCGGCTTTACATTTCAATTGATTAATGATTTTTCTGGCCACACAGGCGTATTACTATCTTGTAACCATACAGTTTCAAAACGTCGGTATGAATGCACAAGTTACCTTGACCATAGCATGGCCGATGATGTGTCCATAAGTGGCTCTTTAAGTAGCGAGTTTGGCATGTTTAAAGAAATTAGCTATGCCTGTGACGTGTACATTTTGGCCTCTTATTTTGAAAACCTTCTCAAAAAAGTGTGTTGATACGTATCTTCCTGTAAATTCTAAAAATGAAAGCCTTGAACTTCCATGAATAACGGGAGAAATTCTGAAATGAAAACGTTGACGAAGACGAGGAAGTCGTATTCGCAATGTCCTTCGCCCCATCAGGGAATTCGGATGCATACTATTCTTGGGTGGCCCTGCTTATAAAACGAAACCGCTAGTTGTCTTGGAGCGAGAAGCGCTGCGAATGTGTCTGGGACTCCCTAGGTTGGTGCCTATCACCGTACTGTACCAGGAAGCGCGCCTGGTTACACTACTTAGTCGATCTCGAATTTTGACCGTACAAGCATTTTTAAAATTTTATAGCTTACCGGCAAGAAGATCTCAATATGCTTTTATCGCAAACCCAGACGCCTTCTTTTTTGCTCATTGGCCACGGTTTGAAACACCTCATATAATGTTTGTACAAAAAAATTTACAAAGTATAAATGTGAACATTAGAAATGTAATTGAGACTAATGTTCGAATTGTCATTTTATAATTGAGTATGATGATATATTCCCCCAGAACGCCGAGTTACAATATCTCAAATATTTAAATAACATAATATTAGATTACTTGGAGCATGCAGAAACTAAAAATATAATAGCCACAGATGCTTCAGTAAATAATCAAAGGGCAGGTGTAAGCATTGCCTCTGATTGGCTTGACTGGTCCTTTTCAGTGAGACTGCATGATTTTACTCCCGTTTTTGAAGCGGAGCTCGTGGCAATTATTTTATCTCTTCGAAAACTTCCGTCAAATCAAAACAACGCTGTCATAGTGACGGACTCTCCTTTAGTTTCTGCCGCTCTGACAGTTTCAGAGAACTCTCGAATGCTAAGCACATTCAAAACATCAGTACCCCCGCAGTTGAGAATTCTGAGGCTACTATGGGTTCCGGGACACTGTGAATTAAGAATAAATGAATTGGCCAATCCGTTAGCACGAGCTGCACTTTATGGGCCAGTTTTATCCACACTGCCAGATGATGTATATATTACGGCAATAAGATATCGAAAATCACCAATCTACACTGATACGATAGAAAAAGTTACTACATGGACAGAATATAACCACCTCAAGTTTCCATGGCGACCCCACCAGAGCCAGTCCAAAAGGCTCGAAGTTTTAAATACTAAATGTCGATGTCGTGCCCCCCCCCCCCCCTAAACCTGTATCTACACAAAGCTGGTCAGACAACATCACCCCTCTGCGCATTCTGCGGAGAAATAGAATCACCAAAAAATTATTTTTTTATAGTCGCCGCTACGCTATACTTCGAAAAAGGTTACTAGTTATTCCATTTCTGAAAATAGGCGTTAGATTGACGGCGGAAACTGCGCTAAGCTTTGTTGCCTGAGTTTTGGGACATTGCCACAGGAATGCTTTTAATGCCATTTCCGATTATATTCAGGCAACCAAGCGTATTCCTTTGTGATCTTCATTCAAAAATAATATTTATTACTCCTCAGGGCAAAGTAAAGTAAACACAGGTGAGTGGTAATTGCAACACCTGAAATCTCAAAATTGCTCAACCTAACTTTTCTATTTTTTTTTCGTTTGCTCTTTTTTATTTGGTTTTCCTTACATTAGTCATATTATAATACAAATTTATTACACATAGTTAAAATGATCACAAAAACACTGCACTACACTTTCCTGGCCAACTCCCCTGAGTGGGTATGACCCATCATCCCAGGGAAACAAATAAACAAACACTGTTCTTCGGAAATTAACATAGTGAAGCAAGAGCTACGGAGAAAAATAGGTGCTGCTAAGAACTTCTTCTACACAATCTCTTTACCAAATATAGTTAGGGATAACCCTAGAACATTTTGGAGCTCAACTTTGCCGCAAGAATCGACCGCTAATACATCCATCGTTAGTGAAACTCGCACTAGAGAGCCGCAGGTTATTTCCAACTGTTTCAATGAATATTTGACATCTGTACTTGGTCTAGATAATCGAGAAATTTCTACTTGCAGTACGTACAGTGTCTCGCCTATATCTATTGATGATGTGTTTGTGTCCAGAAAAGGTGTACATAGTTTAATTTTAATTGTTGATTTGAAAAAGTCGTCCAGCCCAGACAATGATCAAAATATTTTTGTTCATCGTTGTTTATTATGAACAAACTAACACATTTAAGTCATTTTAAAAAAAATTATTGTCAACACCACTTGTACCATCTGTATGGAAAAGTGCACAAGTGTTTCCTCTACACAAACCCGGTAGTAAGCGATCTCTTTTAAATTACACGCCAATATCACCAACCGCTCACTCATGCAAAATAATAGAACATATCATCTTTACTTACTTAATCTTCTTTGTTGAATCTAACACCGTCCTCTTCAGTGCACAACACAAACGTTGTAGTGGATTCATTACAATCAGTCAGCTGACAGGATTCAGACAAGACGTTTCTTTAGCCCTTGAATTAAGTTTTCAGGTGGACGCTTTATTCAGTCACTTCTCGAAAGCATTCGACCATCTCATTCATTCAGAGTTACTACTTAAGCTCAATATTCTGCTAAACAACACCCGCTTGTTTACTGCATTGGTATATATATTTTTTTTTTCAAACTGTCGCCATCCTTTCAAAACATTACATTTGTCGGAAACACACGTATCTTCAAAAGTGTCCCAGGCATCTCTGCAAAGTCATTACGTTTCCTATTGCAAATTAACAATCTACCAGGTGTAGTTTTCACTGAGAGTCGTTTGTGCCCTGATGACTTGTCCTGTATCACAAAATCAATACACCGGATCATCATTATACAGCCAGTGCTTCATTCCTAAGCTTTTGCAAATGATGTAAAATCTGGCAGATGACCATGAATTTTCACAAAACTGCTGCCATGTGTTTTACCAGGCGGAAATCCTCATCAACGTTCAAAAATTTTCTGCAGCTACTTAGTACAGCGGGTCCAACAATATAAATACCTTAGCCTTCTTTTTACCACAAACTTATCCTGGTCCCATCACGTCGACATAACTCCCAATAAACATCGAAAAGTTTCGCGTATATGATCTGTTCATTACGTTTAGCCCAGAAAGAAAAGAAATTGTTAAGATATAAAACCCACGTAAGATAAATACTTGAGTATGGCGCCACTAATGGTACCCTCACAAAACCGGTGAGACAAACGCATTGAATCAATCCTTAAAAAGGAATTTGTTTCATATGCGGACGGTATGACTAATTTCTGACCATCATTCTACCTGAAGAACCTTGGTTGAACTTCACTGTGTAAGAGAGACGACAATGAGTCTCTGAAACTTTTCCACTTTTTCCTTACTTTTCCTCAATATTAATCGCACAATAACTGCATAGCACCTGCCAAAATAAACAATAATCAGAAACAGCAATGCACTGAACGTTTCCGTGTTTCTTCATCACACAGACTTGTTCGAGTTCACTTTTCTTTCCGGCGTATTTTAATGTGGAATACCATACCAGGTCATATTCCTTCGTTAGAAAAAGATAACATTTGAAGGCATTAAACTACAATCCACACTAATCTTTACTTCTAGCTTTACAATACTTATTTATTTATGTTTATGGTGTTTTACGTAACTATTTGAGCGGTCGTTATGGGTGTTTCTTCTCACCTCAGATTTTTTCTTATAATATTCACCCACTCCTGCCGTTTAACCGGGCTGCAGTATTGAAAAATAAAGAAATAAATAAATAAGCTGCATTTCGCAAGTTGCCCCACCGCGGTGGTCTAGTGGCTAAGGTACTCGGCTGCTGACCCGAAGGTCGCGGGTTCGAATCCCGGCTGCGGCGGCTGCATTTGCGATGGAGGCGGAAATGTTGTAGGCCCGTGTGCTGAGATTTGGGTGCACGTTAAAGAACCCCAGGTGGGCAAATTTCCGGAGCCCTCCACTACGGCGTCTCTCATAATCATATGGTGGTTTTGGGACGTTAGACCCCACATATCAATCAATCATTTCGCACGTTAGAATTGAGTTCTGCTGCTAACAATGCTGTTCCATATTGCAGTCAACATTCAGCTTTCTGCAGTTTCAGTTAAGAGAACCACTTGCTTGTGTCCCTTGACGCTGCGATCGTATGCTAACGTCGCAGCCACTAGGCGTAACGTAAACAAAATTACACATGTCATATAGCCAGCATCTGCAGCAAGCGCTCGCACCAATGAGGTGTTTTCTTCCTCTTCGAGTGCTTTACCCCTGAATGCAGAGATGTTACTTGGGTCGCGCATTCCTCTTCACTTGAGTGAGTCGGCGTGAAGAAGGCAGCGGACTTTAAAATACCCAAGTCACCCTTCGCGTTTCATAGACGCTTAGGCTGTCTTGCTTGGTCAAGTCAAAAACGAGCATCAAAGCAGAAACACGTTGCCCATCTGGTACCGAAGTTAATAAGGAAGTTGTTCGCGTAAGGCACGTGTTACAGCAAAAAATATCATACATTTCAAAATAACTATCAGAACGAAGTGCCACAAGCATATTTTTGCCATTTTACGGCTGACGAGTGGCACGTCGTGCCTGCCACCGAAGCGATGTGCAGTGTTGCTTCTGTAAAGCGTCTGTTGCCCGCCTGTTTTAGTGGCCACCGAAATGCGGCGTTTTTTTCCATGCTTGCTTGTTTGGAGGCGAAAAAAGCATCACGAAGGGCTCTTTTGTGGTTGTTTTTTCAATCGAATGCCACGGTGTGTATTTGTGCTGACAAGGCTCGCGAGGTAACGCGATTTTCAATGTATTCGCCTTTATATGCACCTGTGTACGTGCTTGTAGCGGGCTTGGATGCCGTTATATATGAAAAAAAAAAACTGGTTTTCGGAACAAAAGTGATTTGTATGCTTTTGTCGAGCTTGGTAAACAAGAGTGGGGCCAAGACATCACCCTCAGCAGAATTTTTTCTCGCGGGTGCAGCAATGTCTTGCTGCATGATGGTGAAGGGGAGGCACATGATCAGCATGATCAGACAACCCGTGATAGGGACCCCCCTTTTTTTGGGGGGGGGGGGGGATTTTTTGTAGCGCTGTGCTGCAAACGATGCCTTTCTGAGCGATAAACAGCGCCCTAGATAGGACGCAAGGCTAGACAACGCAAAAGATACACAGTGCTGAGTCAATTTTGTACCGAAAGAGACGGAAACGACGGAAAATGTTGTCGTCTTTAAGAAAAACAGAAATAGCCTTTGCGATTACGGAACACTTCAGCGTCGTCACCACCGGGGCTATTAATACGCACTTGTTTTAGTCGACACATCCTGCAACACCAGGGAACTCAGCAACGTCATATTTATTTATTTATTCAGATACCTACAGCGCCCAACTGGCCATTATTGTAGGGGGGAAACAAACAGGAAAAGATACAGGCAGTATATGCAACATAAAAAGCAACAAACATTATATAGGAATAAAGATAACATCAGCACTCTAAACTTAAATGACATTACAAAAAGACTACACATCACGTTACAAAGAGGTCGATACAGGTTGTGCAACATGAAAAAGCAACGAAACAAAAGATTAAAGTAAACTTTTAAATAATAATTAACTTTATAGATACATTACATCATAAGAAAGACAGAGTAGAAAACACAACTTGACAGAAGCTTTATTTTTTAAATATTTATTTATTTATTTATTTATTTATTTATTCAGATACCTACAGTGCCCAACTGGGCATTATTGTAGGGGAAAAACAAACAGGAAAAGAAACAGGTAGTATATACAACATGAAAAGCAACAAACATTATGTAAGAATAAAGATAACATGAGCACTATAAACATAAATGAAATTATAAACCGACTAAACATCACGTTACTCAAAGGTTGACACAGGTTGTACAACACGAAAAAGCAACAAAACATAATGATAAAGTAAACATTTAAACATAAGTTAACTTTATAGATACATAAAACCATAAGAAAGACAGAAAAGAAAACACAACTTGACAGAAGCTGTAAACGGTGAGGTAAAGTTCAAAATATCACACTTATGTCATGCAAAACCTAGTTAAACAAACATTCTGCGAGGGCTTCATCAAAGCAAGCCGGCAACGACAGTACAACTTCATACGAGAGACAATTCCAGTCATGGGCTGTGTTCGCCAAAAAGAATACTTATATAGGTTGATCTGATACCTATATTTCCTAACCTTCAGGTAATCGTCTACGCGGCCAGTTCTAAAGATAGGATAAAGTATGTAGGTTTCTTTCCTTAAGCCTTTTGCACCTATAAAAGTTTGTGGAACAATTTCAGGCGCATGTATTTCTGCCTGTCCTGCAAAGACGGCCATCCAAGATTGTCCCGTATGTCGGAAGAGCTTTTTCTGAAATGATAGTTCGATGGCACAAATCGTGCTGCACGCTTTTGGATGCCCTCTAATTCGTCAATACATGTCTTTGTACCCGGCGCCTAAGCGGAACATCCATATTCTAATATAGTGCGAACATTTGAAAAGTCAAGAATTTCGTTAACTTAGAAGGAGCTTGCTTGAAGTTTCGCCTTAGGAAGTTGAGGACTTGACTATCCTTCACTGCTACGTAATCAATATGGTCATTCCAGGAAAAGTCATTTTTGTATAAAACCCCTAAATATTTGTAGCTGGGTACAATCGTGAGGCTTTCGCCATCAAGAGAATATTTCATATTTAAAGTATGACGCTTTGTAGAAAACTGGACAATGTTACATTTAGAAACATTTAGCGTCATATTCCACGTATTGCACCATAGTAGTATCTTTTCGAGGTCACTTTGCAGTTGTACACTGTCATTCAAAGTATTAATTTCACGGTAAAGACAACAGTCATTGGCACACATTCTGAGACGGCTTGATACTCCTTCGCCTATATCATTGATAAATATCAAATAAGAAGAGGCCCGAGGACAGATCCTTGAGGAACACCTGACAAGACTGTTTTATGTGATGAGGCCATTCTGTTGAGAACAACACACTGTTTTCGGTCAGTAAGGTAAGCCTCAGTCCACTGGAAAAGAGCCCTAGGAATATTAAGTGCAGACAGTTTTGCAAGTAATTGATTGTGTGCTACCGAGTCGAAGGCTTTTTGGAAGACTAAAAAAATACAGTCCACCTGTTTGCCATTACCAATCGACAGAGCTATATCATGAGAAAACTCAATCAATTGAGTGTTGCATGAGAGACCTCTCCTGAATCCATGCTGTGCTGGGGTGAAAAAATTGTTTTGTTGGACATGAGCCATTAGGTTAGAGTAAATTATACGCTCTAGTACCTTGCATGAAACACTAGTTAGTGAAACAGGTATTTAGTTTCGACTCTGTGTGCTATTGCCGCTTTTGAGTATAGGAATGACATTTGCAGTTTTCCTGTCAGGCGGTAAAGCACCGGAATCAAATAACTTTTGATAGAGAATCGTTAGAAAAGGGCAAACGATGCAGCATAATTCTTTAATACATAATTCGAAATGTGATCGGTTCCGGGGGCTGACTTCACATTCACTTTTTGTAGTTAAGGTTATTATTCCCTGCTCGCAAAAGGATATATCACTCATTTGTGGTAAGTTCAAAACAGTTTTCAGGCCACTGGCCTGGAGATCGACTGTACGAATACAGATTCGAAGTAGTTACTGAACTTTTCAGCTTTTCCTTTAAGGTTACCGGCATAGTTATTGCCATATATAATATCTAGATGGCAATATCTATAATATACTTAATTTATAATATCTATAATATCCTAAAATCTATAATTTCCTTCGTCGTTTGCTTGATTCTGACGTACTTCCAGACTTCTTTTGGGTTAGATTTTCGTTTTTTGCCCATTGCATCTAGATACGCGCTTTCTGCTTCGCACTTTTCTTTTGCTACATTTTTACTGAGTTCCTTCATCTAGCTGAAAAAGTCTGGATTCGGCGATTTGCAGTACGATACAGGCGATGTCGTTTATTTATCAATGCGCGAATATTTCTTCTAATTCATGGTTTATCTGCCTGACGGTTAGATGTGATTACTCGAGACGGAACGAATGACTATATGAGCGATAAAATTTTGGTTTTCAATAGGTTCCATGCAGATTCTATGTCAAGAGTAGAAATGTGCTGTTTGAAAAAAAGGCAGGAATTCGTCAAGCTCCTGTGATAGTGAGGCATAATTGGCTCTATCATATTGGAACACCTGCCTCGAAGCAGGAACGTGGCAACGCTTTAGAACACAAGATAGGTGTGTGTGCAAGAACAATTTCATGGTCGCTTATACCCGGTAATAAACTAACAGAACTAATGAGAGTGCGTTCAGAACAAAACAACAAGTCTAGCACATTTGCACTATTTGGGGCTATTTTCGAGGGAGTTTGTACAAATTGGATTATGGTATGTGCATTATTCATTTCACGAAATGCAGAGTAAATAGTTAACGAAGTGGTTTTTTCGGCTCGTGACAGAGCCAGTCAATATTTCGTAAGTTGAAATCTCCTCCAAAAAATGGTATACGTTGCATCTAAGGACAGTAGTATGTTATTTAAGTCGAAGATACATGGAGGAGTATTGGAAGCAGGTGGCCTGTAAAACGACGTACTTTCACATGACGTACTTTCAACCTCAATACGACTACAATTCAAACTACTGTGAACCATGAAAAAAACACCACCGCAAGGTGGTGTTTTTTTACGGTCCTTGCGGTACGGTCCTTGCGGTACGGTCCTTGCGGTACACTGGAATTTGATGGGAATATCTCGTTGTTAGTTACAGTGCTGTCCAACCAAGATTCTGTACCAATCACTACTTTAGGGGTAACCAGATCTAACAGCGAATCAAACTGCTCTTGTTTGTTTTTAAAACTGCGACATTTTATAACAATAACCTTCAAGTCGTTCGCTTAACTTGGCGCAGTCGCTTTTTGGGAGCATTTCGTGGTGGCTATTGGCCCGCCTGGATTACAGAATCACTCTTACTGGCGTAGAAAAACACTTCATGTCCCATTATTAGCTTATTAAAGTTCAACTTAAAAAAAAAACCCTTGGTCACGGGCAAACTAAGCCAATTTCTGTCAAGCAATCCCGACATTCTCGAATATTCTTGGCTAACACAAAAAATTGTTTCCCTCTGCTTTGAAGCAGCCGCAAGCACACGTTGTTTATCTTTCAATGGCAAGAATTTGACAATCAGCGGCCATGTTGATTCTACTTGGTACTTCTCCAATCGGTGCACTCTTTCAATGGATGTTGGACTGACTGAGATATATAGTTTATCAAAAAAAAAGGAAATAACTTTTCATAAGATTTTGCCCATGATTTGTTTACAGTGTCCAGATGGCCATAAATTATCAAGTTGTTACAGCGCGATCGATTATCTAAATCATCTTGGCCATCGTTCAATGCCGCCAGTGATTAAATAGTTGTTTCAAAACGTGTGCACAGATTTTCAATTGCCGCTTTTAAGGGCGGTACAGACGAGGCGCACGTTTGTGCGCGTTTCACCTTGGCAGCCAGTTCCGTTACTTTTGATTCAATCGCCTGCTGTTCGGAACGAAGCGAACGAATTTAGTTAAGAATGTCTGTCTGCGTTTGAATCCATGACGGTATCTGCATGATAGCCTCAAATATTTTCTGTTTGTCGGGGTCTAAGACGGGTCGACACATCCTCGAGTCACTTGGCATCCAGTACCACACTCAGCAGGGAAAAAAAGCGGATGTTCCTGCCTCGGTTCGCAACCGCCTAATTGTTCCGCCGCTTCCCAAGAATATGCACCCGACGCACCACGTCGGGCGCCGTAACCAGCGAGCTAGTGACCTTCAAAAGAAGTACGGCACTAGCGACGAAGTTGTGTACGTAGATGCCGCGAGATATGGGGACGGGAGACACGCACACGCCGCTGCGGTCGTTGACCGTGCGGGCAAATGCCTCGCGAGCGCCACGGTGACCACGGGACATACGGAGGCGGCCGAAGAAGCCGCGATAGCCCTAGCAATCGCCACGGTGCCGAACGCTACGATCGTAATCAGCGACTCGCAGGCAGCAATCCGCGGCTTCGCGCGCGGCCGCGTCTCGCGGGAAGCGGCCCGCATCCTTAAGACGTGCGGTGATGGTGACTCAGCGTCGCGATCGCCACAACAAAATTTAACAGTCTTCCTCCTTTGGACCCCGGCACACACCGATGTCCCGCTTCCGGGCAACGAGGCGGCCCACGCCGCGGCTCGAGGTCTCACTCGCCGAGCCGCGGCACATTCCGTGGCCGCCGCCTCCGCTCCCGAGAACGGGGCTTCTGATCTGCCGGATCGAGACACTTTGACAGACACGCAGCGACAACACAGACCACAATGGTCGTGGGGTGATCGTCTCATCACGTTCCGAGATATTACGCAACACTACAGACTAGAAAGGCGAAAGTTCCCGCCACCGCATGACAAATTAAACAGGCACGATGCCGTAAGCTATCGCTTACTACAAACCCACTCTTAACCAAGCCCGGTCGTCTTAGGCCACTGCTACCCGCACTTACACATTACCGATCTATGTAAAGCATGCGGGCACAGAGCAACGCTGCGCCACATGCTCTGGGAATGCGCCGATAACAATGGTCGAGAAACGGCCGCCGTTCGCGATGCGCCTATGGCGGCTGCCAATACCAGGCAACAGGAAGCCTCGAGCTCACTCGTTCCCGCCGCCGTCCCGTCTGCGGGAGCCGCGGGGGACCTTCTCCGTCGGCGACGCCACCGCTGGGAGGCGGCGCTCAGAAGCTCGGAGCTCAACGACCAGCTCTGGGCTGTCCGGCAGGCCGAAGATGCCGCTCGAGTTCAGGGACTCAGCGCCGCCATCTGAGGCCACCAAGACCAAGCTGCCGGCCAAGTTCTAATAAAGTTTCCTCTCTCTCTCTCTCTCCTGCTCAGCTGAGAGAGAGTTTCAGTGTTTTCCCCGATATCACCACAGCATAATAAACACATTTGGATAATGGCCGCAATGCATTCACAGTAACACCCGATACAACTTATTAGGTCAACAGCCATCGTACGCACACGGCGAGTGAGATCTGACGCCAGTTTTTGAACACTTTACCCCTTACAGTGATAAAAATCCCGCATAACTGTAAGAAGTGCTGACGGCTGCGGAAAGTGCACCAGCATCGCGTATAAGTGCTTCGCGATAACTAGCGTAACTTTTCGGACTGCACGGCACACTGTCGACTACGGAATGCGGACGAGGTTCCCGGTGACTGTTTGTAATGTGCCAGCGCCGTAAAACGTGAGTGCCATCAGTAGCTTTAACACTGTAGGCACAGGATGTCTTCGGTAATCCTCTCTTTCACACAGTGGCAACGTAGCCAGTAGCTGACGCACGGCGTTCTTCGTGAATCCGTACAGAGCGTGGAATCGTTGCTCGACGTACAGCTTCATCGGATTTCCTCGGTCACGTAAAGTGGATCGAGGAATCTTCGGCAGGCAGTGCGCCTCACAAAATGCTATGTATACGCTTATGGCGAGGCAAGCAAACTTAAAGCGCTCAACCTCCGTGCGACGTCCATTCGAGAGGTGACCATGTTGGAATAACGCATGAAATCGCTTTCTAGCTAGCCCCGCAGCATACTTGAAACTTGTCTTGACTTCAACCGAGCCAAGTCGCCTTGATGCCGTCCGCAAGTTCGCGAACAATTTATAGCGAGCTGCAAGACTGTCTTGAGTCAAGAACGAGTGAAGTACGAGTAAAGTAAGATCTCTGCATTTGGGGGTTAGTGACAATATCAAGTGCGGAGCACTTTACGGTGCCAAGACGCCGCGTGTTGCTCACGCTTCGCGTGACGCCAGCGAAACCATGCGTGTACATGAAAAAAAAATGGAAGTAAGCGAGAGACAGAAGCAGACGGGAAAAATATAGGGAGAAAAAAAGAAAACAGAAGACCCAGCTCCGTACTTCCGTCAGGCTTGGCAGCGAGGCGGGCTATTCCGCTACTCTACAATGGACCCATTTTTTCGTAGGGTATTTTGCAAATAAAACAAAACGGAATAAATAAATAACTTATGTGACAGCAACAGAGACGACACGGCAGAATAGCACAGAATGCTAAGCTAAAAAATCATCCGTACTGAGCAATGCATGGCGCAAAAGCGAATATTTACCTGCCACGGAAATTCGCCTTTCTCAGCGAGGGCAACCTGTGCTTCTCGCAGCGGGAACAGGAAGGAGTGGGTCTCCACCGTCTTCTCTGTGCGAACAATCAGGTGGAAGCAGCACACCTGTTCGGGGCCACACTCATTCAGTGCGCCCACCTGTGCACCGAAAACGAAAACAAATTTACGCTACTTTGAGAGACAGTACGGTTGGGCATATGGGTTCAACACGATAAAGAGTGCTTAGCAGTGCAGGCGACAGGTCTCTTCTATTTCCTCCTGTCGTATACGCTGCTGAGCATTTCTTGCTTACTTTACTACTGCAATATAGTTGAGCTCGTTAATGAGCACGCATTGTAAATCTCAAGCACTTAGATATTAAGCACGTGCACACACGTGGATGATATCACTATGTGCGCTGACCTAGAGGACGAAGAAGAGGCGGGTCTTGTCTGTTGTTTTCCCGATCACTTTAATTCTATGAATATTGTAAATACACCTTTATTCTGTGGTCTCCCCGTAAAAACTTGTGTGGAGGAGCTGGATGTATCCGACGCTCACCAGAAAAATTTACACTGACATTGTTCACATTGTGCGCCTGGAGCCATATGAACACCGGCCCTCAGCTATGCTTGCGTAAAATTGCCATTCTCACTACCGACTTTGTTCGGACGCACCAATTTGGTGCTTTCACCGCCAAACGATATCGTTATTTGCCACTGAAAAAAGAGAACGAAACGCTTTTTTGCGCGTCTCCCGCACTGCGAAAATGCGATACACTTGCTTGTTTGATTGGCTAAGTACCGGGTAGTCTTCCTGTATTATAGGATCTTTAGCGCCTTCTTAGTCATTTAAAGCTGGTTAAGCTTTTTTTTATTGTTTGACTGACTTGAAGGCGTACTGATGTCCAGAAATTCTCCTGGTCAAGAACAGAGACGTTGCCCGTGGACGGCCTCTCTGCGGCATAATGACCTTCCTCTTGACATTTTTTTTTCACAATGGTGTGAGCAGCAATCCCGTTGCACTAGCATTTTTGGGTGGTCACTTCATTAAGTTGAAACCCAGCCAGGCCATTCAAGAACACTTTAATGCAGTGTCCCCAAACTACCAGACCATAACAGACGTGCGGCAGTTTGGTCGCGGTGGGATATTATGCAGATTGCCAGACCAGGAATGTGTAAAAGACCTTCTCAAACGTTCATCCTTCTCATGAATTCCGGTGAGTGCGTTTTTTGCACCTCATATCGCTTGCACAAATAAAAAAATCGTACGAGGTGTAGACGCGCAGCTAAGCCCCCCTGAAACTCCAGAAAAGCGCTCTGTGGCAGGTGTAATGGCAGTTTATCGACACAATCGGGTTGTGGACAAACAAGCGCGTTCCAACAGAGTCAGTGACTGCCACTTTTGCTGGCACCTCATGTCCTTCGGAAATTAAAGCGTGGCCTCTGTTGTTTCAAGCAGATCAATTGACATTTCATCCGTTACAATGCCGGAACTGCTGGAGGTTTGTTCATAGTGCCGGTGGCTGTAAATTAGAGGGGCGATGCAGCAAATGTTGTGTATTCCACAAATATGAAAAATGTATGGCTCAAGAGGACATGCGTTGTTTGCGTGCTGGTCCACATGATGCTGACTACACAGATTGTCCAATTATACAATAAGAAATGGAAGTTTTGAGATCATTTATAAAAGGAGATGCTCTAGAACGGAGGCAATAGCAATTATCAATGAAAAAGAGTATGGTTATGCCGGCGTTACTGCACGACGTTCACGAAGACGAGCATTGCACAAGCAGTCGAGGTAGCTGTTGCAAAATCTATGGCTAGGGAGATGGATGAGCTAGTTGTCAGCATCTCCGAATGTGTTGCTCAAGTCGTAAGCTATCAAATCGCTAAGCTTCTAACCCCACAACCAAGAGGTCCCTTCGAGTTATACATACAGCCTACGGCCAATTAGGTAAATCCGATAACTGATAAAATCCATGCTTCTGATAGCTGCAATGACTGCGATGCATGTTCACCTTCTAATGGTGAGGAACCCGTGCGGGACTTGAACGTATCTACTGTTGTGGAAATTGATGCCTGTGTTCAGAGACGTAGTCGATCCCCGCTGAACCGTGCAAACTCTACGTTCCCACAAGCGAAATTAAAAAAGAACCAGGCCAGTTAATCTTGCAAGGCGAGTATTTGGGAGAAAATTGTCTCCGCAACGATTACTTCAACAAAATAGCATATTTAAACGTTTTACAGTGAAATGATCGTTCATTATTTCCTGCAATTACTGGTTTACACTGTCTAAATTGTCAGCTGAATCCAGATTTATTATTGTTACAAGAAACTTGGCTTAATCCAGACAACAGCTTTTATGTCAAGAATTACCGTTAGTTTAGGCTAAACCGCCCTTCTAGAGATGGTGGCATTACGACATTGATGTCAAACAGCCTTTGCCATAAAGCTAAGGTAACGTTAAAGCTGCTGTCAAAGTCCAAGCACAGAGAATATGCTTTGGTCTCCCGGGATGCACGTCTACAGCAGCGACAGTCATCATTGCACGTGATTATCCCATCAATGCATACATCCGCGTAGACGCTTTGAGAATGCACATAGGACATTTCACTCGGCTTCCATCTCATCAGCTCGTCTCACTTCGAACTCCTAGGCCCCGCTCAGCGTTCAGCGCAACTGTAGCTCAGCATTGCGCAGTGCTTCTATTGCACTTAACGCATGCAGCATGGCCGCCGATACTATTATGGTGCCTACACCCACTCAAAGCCCTTCTTAGGATTCCTGGAATCCAAAATAAGAAAAAGTCGTCGCATCTAGCTCTGAAGCAGGCCACATTACTCTTTAGGCAAGAGAAGCACAACGGACGCCTTCACATTTACACGGATGGCTCCGTGTCTTCAATAAGGTCTGCAGGGGCGGTGATCATTGCCGCGAGGCACATCACAATTGAATTTATGACATCGCATTTGACGACGTCAACAGCTGCAGAACTCGCCGGCATACGTGCAGCTCTGGAGTTCTTAGTTGAAGAACCTTCGGGAACTTGGTCTATCTTCTCGGACTCGAAGGCAGCTCTTCAATGTCTCAAGTAATCCTTTCGCCATAGACCTTATGAACAGCTAGTAGCTGAAATAAGGCTTTTTAATCCCCAAGCAATTGAAAAACAGCTCAGCATAGTGTATCAGTGGATACCAGGTCATTGCGTTGTTTATGACAAAAACCGTGCAGATGAGGCCACTAGATCTGCATACGATGGTACACAATACACAGCCATCCTGTTCTCAAGAACCAACGCAACTACAAGACTATGTTCGCTTGCGCGTGACCTCAAACTGGTACAGTAGAACTAAACAGACTTCAGAAACGCGCGCCTGGATAACTTGGATACCAATCTGCAGCTTCGTCTTCCCCAAAGGATATCTCGAGCTGAGGAGGTTCTTGTATGCCGCTTGTGGCTTGGAGTGGCCTTCACGAACGCATACTCTTATCTCATTGGAACGGCCAGCTCATCTACATGCACTTACTGCAGCTGCGAAGAAACCATCGCGCACTTTCTGTGTGAGTGCACCCATTTCAACGTGCAAAGACAAGACCTCACTGCATCTCTGGATAGCCCGGACGATCGGCCTTTGTCGGAACAAAGGATTCTGGGTCATTGGCCAAGCCCATCCTCAGCTCAGAAGGCCTTGAAAGCTTTGCTGCGCTTTTTGTGGACAACTGGCCTCAGAGACAGACTAGTGTCTTATACTCTTTGATGTTGCCTTTCATCTGTCGATTTTTTTTGTAGTTTCTCTATCTCTTCGCAACATTTCTTTTTTACGTATTTTATTCCCCTCACCCCTTTCCCCAGCACAGCGTAGCCAGCCGGTCTAAGAACTGGCTAACCTCCCTGTCTTTCCGCTTAAACTTTCTTCCTCTCCTCTCCTAAAGCTGTGGTCCTTGGAATTTTAAATTTTAGCTATAAAGACAACTCTGCCTTCTCGTGAGACATTTACAATAGCCACTGTTCATTTTCCGTCAGGCGTACATCATACAAGGCCCTTGGAGATCCTAATTGGCTCGTGTGGAAGAAATATTTTATTGACAGGAGGTTTTAACGCCCATCATGTCACGTGGGGTGTAGAAATTGATGCGTGAGGTAACCGTTTGTACCGGGTCCCGCGCATCGAATTGGGAGTCCTCCAGGCAGAAAAAGTTTCACCACTGGGGCGGCGCGTGACAGCCCCTTGAAGCCCGCCTGTTCTCTGTTTAGCTACCGATGGGTGGCCGGCCAGCACTGGGTATGGAACCCCGCACCTTCCGTAGCTGAAGCGGACAGGTACGTGCAATGCCACAGCTATGGTGGGGTAGCAGTTTGTGGGAGTGGCCCCAAGATAACAATCTCACCTGTTTAAATTAAGAAAGCCCGACGCAGGTCCTTAGTTAACTGCGCAACAAACAGGGATGATGTGCCGATTACGTGTGAAGTGAGAAGTCTGGTAGTATTCGTAGCTTCCAATGTACTTACGTTTATAAATTATAGTAAATTTAAAGAGTGTTTGCTTTCTTCACTTACTTCTCTATAAAATAGAAGCGCGATGTAAGAAACTATGAACATTTTGTACATTTTCTACAGAATTCCCGCGAATAATCCTAATTTACGGTCATAACTTTGAAGTAGAACGGTAATTCACCATGGTGGATTGCTGATTATTCCAGGAACTACAGGCACAGAAAGGCACGCTATCGCTGCGGCTATGTTGTTTAACGCTATCGCTGTGGCTATGTTGGTTAAAATTAACCACAAAGAAGGCGCGGAAAACTACTTTGCAACTGAGCATTTTAGTATTCGTACCGAATGCACAGTAATTACGATGAAATTGCGATGGGTTATTTGTTTATACTGAAAATTCTCTACAGTGAAGTCTGAGGCAGATCTACCCACCTTAGCTGGCTTTTCCTTTGCGGTCACGGTGTCATCTTTGCATTCACCCTTGGGCACACACATACACCCGTACACCTCCTCGGCGGTGCCGCTAGAGATTGCCACAGCCGAGGAGTTTCCACCTTGGACGGCACCCTCTGCGGAGCCAACACGTTTGAGTAGGATGCAGGAGGTCACAAGTAGCCACGTGTTCCTGCATGGTGTCAGAACGATATTAACTGACTTTATTAGTCTCCCAATGGTGCTGTATAGCACATCAAGCAAAATTTTTTGGTTGGCAAATAAAAAAATTTTTACATCTTGAAACTCTTTCTGCCCTCAAAATATCTTGCGGGAACATATTTTTGCTTTCTGTTCATGTTGCTTTACTACAACTCTAAGAGCACGAATTTAAAGTATGTTGAGCGCCCCATCACTATACAAGAAAAATGATGCCATGTCCTATATATGTGACACCAGGGCTTAGTGTTAGTAAAATCAGAGCAGGTAATTAGTTCTATCTATTTTTACCCCATTATCCTGCGTAATCCTTGTGAGACTAGCAGGCAGCAACCACAATGCCTAAATGACGCGAAAGCAGTTTTTTGCGCTCGTGACACACAGCTTCGCAATAAAATTCCATGGCCGTCGTGTATATATTGGAAGCTTTCAAGATCAAATATTATAAAAAATTGCCCTATTATTCTTGACAGTGCCAAAATTATTTCCCTCCGTGTTTGCATGGTTTCTTGCTATTTTGTAGTGGCTCTTACCCAGTAAAATAAATCGGCCAAGAAGCCAGTTTTCATAGTGAGTGAGAAATTAAGGACTATGCATGGTAAAAAGAAAACACGATTTATTTGTTGTTTATAACAGACTATAATCTCCCCAACTAGAGGCCTCACCCAAGGTCCGGTACTATGACCACTATTATGTATTATTTTATTGTGCACAATTCCAGTACAACATAATGTACAGGTGTATGTATACGCTGACGACTTCAATTTTTGCTACAGCTACGGATATACATACACTATATCAGATGCTCCAGTTTTATAAGAATGCTCTGGACACATAGTTAGACGACATTATTCTATCAATAAACATCAGGAAAAGTACAATCGTAGTTTTTCATATTAGGTTCAGTGCAGATTTCTCTACATTACAGATGGGATTTTATCCTGCTGGTGTATTCGATTAAATACTAAGGAGTCACTATACTGAAAACCGAAATTGGAGTCCGCATATAAAAAATATGGCAGCTTAAGGAGTACGGACGCCTTGGATGCTTCGTAGATTCAGCAATGAACGTTCTGCTCTCGTGGTGATGAGCTGATCATGATATACTGTATGCATATTTGCCTAATATTGCAGTTTGGCTATGTCTTTTTTTCTGGAGCATCCGCCTGCGAAGCTGGACCACTGGTACTCCTAGAACGCGAAGCGTTACGTTTATGCCTTGGGCTCCATAAATTTGTCGCAATTAATACTAAACGTAAGGAAGTGTGCCTGCCTTTTCTTCGTGCTAGTTGTTAAATACTAGCAGTTTGTACCTTTTTAAAATATATGCATCCACACAGAGGAGGTCGCAGTATATTTCCATCAATGATCCGACGTCCTTTTTTAACCAACAGTGATCTAGATTAAAGCGGCCACAAGTCATCGTTGCACGGAAGCTCTTGGAAACATTACAAGGTAATCTTCGTGAGGTACAAGTACTAAGAACACCTATTCAAACACTGAAAATAGAATTCGACAATATATTTTCCAATAATTGCAAAACATCTTCTCAGTAGATACCTAAATGCAATTTTTAAAGACCACCAGCTGGCAAGATTAGGTATAAAGATTGCAAGAGCAACTGATGCTTCAGTTTGCGAAGACAAAGCAGGAGTCGGAATTGCATCCTCAGTGTTGGATTGGTCTTCTTAAATTTTTTCACCCGTTTTACACGTATTTATCAAGCGGAATGATGAATGACGAATAAACTTTATTTTATTATCTGGCATGTTTGTGGTCCGGGCTAGACCGCAGAAGGAGGTACCGGGAGACCTTGACTCTGTACAGCCTCGCTGGCCTGATGGATAGCCTATTTTCGGTCTTGAACCTCCGAGCTGAGCAGCACAAGCCTCCACTGCTGCCGCAGGACCTCAGGAGAACTTGGTGATAAGTTGGGGCATTCTTATTATATAGGTTTGTAAGACGCGTTTTCTGTTGCGCATATCTTACATTTATTGTCCGGGTATAAGTGTGGCTAGCTCCTGTGGAGGAGCACAGGTTTCGGGTAGCAGTTCGTCTGTAGCTGTCGGTATTCTGATGCTTCTTGCCTGTTTAGACTAGGATGAGGTGCGGGAAAGACGCGCCTTGCTTCTCTGTAGTGTTGCATGTATTCCGTGTAGCTTGTAAATCGGTCTCTGTGTGGTACGTCGGCGGCGCCAGAGATGTTCACTGAGCGGCGTGGACGGGTTGCGCGGTGGTTTAATTCTTGCGACAACTCATAAGCCAGCTCGTTAGGATTGGGTGTATCAGTCTCTGTGTGCGCTGGGAACCATACGAGGTATTTGAGTTCATCTACTATGTGTAGTTCTTGGTTATTACCGAGGATTCTGAGGACTTGCTGTAAAATCCGTCCTTGCGTAAAATTTCAAATTGTTACTTGCGAATCACTCAGTATGAATGGGTGTTTGTTGGAGGGGATAGCCATGGCTATTGCTACCTCCTCAGCCTCCTTTATATTGTTTGTTATGACAGAGCATGAAATTATACAAATGCTTGACGTGTCAATCACGACAGCAGTGTGAGCTTTTCGTTCAGGGTATGGCCTAGCATCTAAAAAAAGAAATTTACTGTTCGTGCCGTGTGCTCTGAGCAGTGCTTTGGCTCGGTGTTTTCTGCGGTCCGTGTTGATAATGGGGTTTATGTTTTTCGGTATCGGGTTAGAGACGATCTTTGCTCTGATTGTATTTGGGATGTCAAGTTTGACACCATATTGTGCGTGGTACATGATTCCTAATCTACTAATTATATTTCCCGTTTTTGTTTTAGTGAGCCTTTCAAGCTGGGATATCCGCTGAGCTTGTATAATCTCTTCAAGCGTATTGTGTAGTCCTAGCTGAAGAAAAAGGTCTGTGCTAGCATACTCAGGTATTCCTATCGCTTCTTTGTAGACCTTCCGGATGAGTGCATTTATTTTGTTAGTTTCAGCTTTTTGCCAGTTGTGGTATGCTGCTACATACGTTATGTGACTTATGATGAAGGCCTGGATTAGACGAATTACGTTGGCTTCTTTTATACCTCTGTGTTTATTCATGACCCTGCGAATCAGTCTCATCGCATTCGTGATTTTGGCATTTATTCGGCGTATAGTCTCACCCTTGGCACCGTTAGCCTCGATGACTAATCCCAGTACCCGTATTTTTGAAACTGTTGTTATAGCTGTGCCCTCCTGTGTATGAATCCTAATTTCCTCATATTGCCGCTTGTTTTCCTCTGACTTGGCTGGTCTGCCTCCGATTGCTGGCCTATAGAGAAAAAGTTCTGATTTCTCCGGAGAGCAAGTGAGTCCTGTGCCTTCCAAGTATCGCTCAACTGTTCCTATTGATTCAAGCGGAATCACTTGCAATTTTCTTAACATTACGGAAATTGCCTCAATCAATAACGAATGTTATTATTCTTTCAGACTGCCTGTCTGTGAGTAGTTCATTAACTGCACCTAATATGTTCATTGCTTTAAAGTATTTTATGCCCTTGCCAATGACGTTTACGACTCATTCGCTTGGTGTGGATACCAGGGCATGAAGGGTCAACCCTAAATGAATATGCATATGCACTCGCATTGCCTCACATATTTATCCCATACTTTCTATAATGCCGCCTCTCGCATTTATCGCCTTCGCACGCTTTGAAAAACTTATTTTATGAGATTATTTTGAAAATTCTCGTTTGGCAACATCTGATTTTTCTCATCTTAAGTACCCCTGAAAAAATTGATGGTGAAGATATTAATTACGAGACGAATACGATGCCGAGTCCCCCCCCCTGAATTTTTATCCACACATGTCTGGTCTTGCACAGTCTCCCTTATGCCTCCATTAAATTGAGAGTGCACCCCTTCATCATTTCTTCTTAACATGCAGGTTATATACAAATCAAAGGAAGAAACTGTAAAAGAACCTCTCCGTAGGTTGGCTCTAAATTTATCCCTTCTGGTGGTCATTTCCTTCAAAGCAACGTAAAAGAGACTTAGTCAAAGTAACATTTGCGAGGCCGTATGCGATTTTCTAAAGAAAACAAAACAAATAGAATCTTAAGCTGAGGCTGAATTCACTTTATTTCAAACTATATTGGCTTGCTGGTTTTTATTACCTTTATTTTTTATCTAATCGATCGTTTACCATCATGTTCTTTGTTCAAACAGCCCTTTTTAAATATCCCAGTTGGTAAAACAATTTGGTCGCACAAATGAGGCACCATCCCTTTCATGGCCGATCCCCCATGGTGGTTTGCGCCAGGACTCTGAAGAACAACTAACCAACCAATTATGGTATTTTATCAAAACGAGAAAAACAAAAAAGAAAGTTTTTATTATATGTTTTCGTATGGTTAGAAGAAATCATGATGGTTGATTCTTTAGTATTGCCTCGTTCTTTTTCTCAAGCTTTGTTATCGCCCCACCACGGTGGTCTAGTGGCTAAGGAACTCGGCTGCTGACCCGCAGGTCACGGGATCGAATCCCGGCTGGGGGACTGCATCTCCGATAAAGGCGGAAATGTTGTAAGCCTGGGTGCTCAGATTTGGGTGCACGTCAAAGAACCCCAGGTGGTCAAAATTTCCGGAGCCCTCTACTACGGCATCTTTCATAATCATATAGTAGATTTGGGACCTCAAATCCCACATATCAATCAATCAAATCAATGACCAGTGCTTCTTATTCATTGAACTATCTTACCCTCGATGCCAATCTTTGTTCACACTATGTTCAGGGGGTGAACCAAACTACCACAAGAGCTCACAAACGTACACAGCTAAATAGATATACCGATATATACGCTCAAAGCCACGTAAGTTCACTAAAAAAATGCTCCGTTTTTTTATCAAAATCCCAACAGCAGGAAGAAAATCCAACATTCTGCATGGCAATGAAATACTCTGCTACAGAGCCACGTCAGGTCTCGGTGCTGCTTTTCTAGTAGACCGCAATATTCGTGAAACATCAATGCTGATGGCAGTGCTGGCTATCCAATCTTATAAACAATATCTATGTACTCCTACCATACAGCAGCTTAACGACAATTGTAGTGAATCACCATCCACTGAAGCTAGTTTATGTAACCTGTTTATCGGCCTGAATATGCCACCATCTGGGCCTTTACATTACAGATACCGCGAAAGTAGATCGGCAGCGCTATAGCGTCCAGGAACGCCATCCTCGCTGGCACAAGCGCTAGTGTGCTACATATCAGGTAATTCGTTCAGGGAACTAGACGTTCAGGCAAACACACGCAAGATGCAAAGAGATACAAAAAAGTCATTATGCATTCATACGAACTAGCTCATCTTGCAGTAGTACTCGTGGTACGCAGAACGAGCACTCACTTACAACTCGTTTATTTTTCACGTTCTAGAGACCCATATAAAGACAAGGATGCGCATGTGAACAAGACTATGATGACAGTACGAGCAGCGCCTGCATATAATTAAACCCACAGTCATGTAAGGATAATTACGAATGGTTGATACAATATTCCATATTCATGGACAAATGATAAGCTTCAGAAATTTGACACGTGGTTTGAAGTAGATGCCGAAAAAGAACACTTTTTTTCAGACTGTGATTAACATTTGAAGCAATCGCGATGCGAAGTTAAATCAAATACAGGGTACATTTCAAGGATCTTCGTTGTTCTCTGAGGCGTTCTTTCAAATATCGGCCAGTTTGAACGGTCTGAGGCTGACCACCAGACAGGGGTGTGTTATGAACCATTCCCGAATTACATGTTACAAACACTTTTGCGTGTTTCTGAAGGCATCCTCTGCCTTTAGGCACGCCATGGGGCCTCCTATGCACCGCGGCACATGTATACACACCTCAATGTTTTTACAGTGCAGAAGAAACAACGCACACACCAAACCGGTTCTCCATACTTTTTAGTCGGTGTGCCAATTTATGCATGCAAGAAATCATGGCCACAAGTTTGTTTCCTATAATGCATTCTCACCCCACCGCGGTGGTCTAATGGCTAAGGTAATCGGCTGCTGACCCGCAGGTCGTGGGGTCGTATCCCGTCTGCGGCAGCTGCATTTCCCATGGAGGCAGAAATGTAGGCCCGTGCTCAGATTTTGATGCACGTTAAAGAAGCCCAGGTGGTAGAAGTTTGCGGAGCCCTCCACTACGGTGTCCCTCATAATCATACCGTAGTTTTGGGACGTTAAACCTCACTTATCAATCATCATTCAATGCATTCTGCAGAAATACATGTTCCGTTGTCACTGTTTTTTTCCTTCGCAGGAACGCTTGACATACTGCTGGAATTAAATACAGAGTGTACCCAGTATCTTATAACAGTCCTAGCTGCACCACGAAACCATATTGCAGCATATGGATGCAGCTGTTATCAAGGACTGAACGAAGGGATGACTGTACCATTTCTTGTTTTTGGAGCTCAAAACGACTGAACAAGGGACCTAAAACAGGTTTCGCACACTGACGATTATACTGCCAGCCATGATCTGTGTTTCCTAAAAATGGAGAAATGTTCAGAAACTGCAATTTCTGATTAAGTGGAACCTCGTAGGTAAACTAGAGACTCATCACCACAGTCTCGAAGCATGCAAAGGTAGCGTAAAAGTTCAGTGCCTAATATATTTTGACAAACATTGAGTAGTCATTACGCATCTGAACAATTTTATGCCTAACTAATGTTGAGTACCTGAGACTTTTTCGACCTTTTCTATGACATTGTTGCCTAATGCAAGAGTCATACTGGAACCTATACGCACACCTGAGTTCTGCACGTTCAGGTTTCCAAATCATACGAAAAAGGTCGATTTTACGTAAAACGTCAAAAATTCTACAAAAACTCGGTTGAAACTCCTGTGCGACTCCTGAAAGATAGTTCAATAATTTTAACTTCTTCATACAACAAGCCGAGCTTCCAATCCAAAATAGGAGGGCTACATAAATAGGATCAATAACGTTAACAAGTGTATCTAAAATGTACACGCTTATAAGTAGTTTTAGTACACAAAATAATAATTATGCGTAAGCGGCACAAAATAACGCTATAACATGACAGCCAAGTTTTTTGAAAAATCAACACAGCAACCAACACACCGGAAAAGAAAACACAGGTGTAACAGTTTCACCGACAAATATTTATTCAGACAGTGATGGAAATCATGCACTTCAATGACAAACTCTCGAAACTTGTTCCATTCTGATATCGTTCACGGAAAAAATAATGGTTGCTGAAAGCAACTGTACGAGCAAATATAAGCTTTAGAGGTTGGGTCGTTGTATGGCGCGTTCTCGTTGACGTCAGCTGCGCTAGAAAGGACGGCCGCGTTAGATATATTCACTTCGTTGCTCAGAATGCTATGCAGTAAAGATAGACGAGCTATCTTTCTGTGTCGTTCCAGGGGCATAATCTTTTAGATGCGGAGCATGTTATACTAGAAGCTAGTCATGCGCCGTCACCGTCTGCAGCCTCCCCTCCTCCTCCGCCAGCTATCTGGGCATCCCTTCCTTCTCTCAACACAGCGCGCACGGCGCTCGCTTCTCCCCTCCGCCCACCGCACGACCTTTAGTTTTACGTGCGCCAGCCGTATGCAACGTGCGTATGTGCAGGCCGGGGCTGGCGCTCGCTATGAATAACTGAGTGTCGGACACGCCTTCCTTTGTAGGTTGGTTTGTGCGGTCGCTTCACGTCTAATGAGGCTGGTGAAAATGTATACTAACGAATCCGCAAACACACTTACTGACGTCCCTTCCAATAGCGTCCGCCAATGTGTTGGCGGAACTGCAAGCAATTCCGAAGACACTTCGTCCGTGGACAAGGCCGCGCTGAGAAGATCTCGCGATGCGGAACGCAAATGTAGTCGACCACTACAGAGAGTTCCGGCACTCGCTGAAACGAGCAACGCATGACGGCAAACGCCATCTGACCACAGTTCGCGGGACATGCATCTACCACGTCTTTGCAAATTTCGACCTTCGACCGCTGCAACCAGACCCACTCACCCTTCCCTTTACGGACCATAAAGCCAGCTTGTTCAAAATACCCAAAGCGTCTCATCAATAAACATCGTCTTTCGCAGCATACGTACGTGCGTGTTAACTCGTGTTCACCCGTGTTTACTCATAACACACATGCATATCGCAAATTACAAACTACATTTATCGCAGTTTAACATATATGCTCCGCATGCTAACCAGTGTTCCCCCTCAGCAAACTGCGGTCATTTTTTATTCCGCGTTAGCTCTGAGATTGCCTCATGTCTTCTATACTTTCTCTAAAGAAAATGAACCACTTTCCTTTGAATGCTCTCAAGCTGGTGCATGCCTTTTTTTGTATGTGGGTCCCAAAGCACACATGCATACTGTAGCTTTGGCCTTACTATTGCAGAATATGCCAAAAGCTTATTATTAGAAGACCTGTTTTATTTTGCGTCTAAGAACACATAGCTTTCGAAACGCCGATGAATTCATATGTGCTATACCGGGTGTTTCAGCTAAGAAGCACCACACAATTAAAAAAAACAAAAATTAGGGCTACGGATCTTCAGCTAGTGCAGGATTGTTCTTAGCTGTATGTAACACGTCAGAAAATGTTTTTGATTCGCTAAGCACGGTCCTAACAAAGGTTTCTTAATCCATTTTTTGAATACTAACTCCCGAAAATAGATTCAATACAAGAGTTGTAGGTCGTATGTACAAAAAACAAACTTTTGAAGTTACGGTAAGTTAAAAACATGCAAAATAACAAAAAAAGCGCGCTTTACGAGTCTACACTCGTAAAGCGCGCTTGGAGGATTTGTTTTAAGGAAGAAGACGCAGTAGAAGATGTTGAGTCCGTTCGACGAGAGCTGGCTACTTGCGGATACCCGCTTTCCTTCATGAACTCGGTGCAGCGACAACTGCAGCGTCCGGCTCAGTCACACACCAGTGCTACAAGAAAACGCGCATCGGTGCCTTACGTTCGAGACTTCAGCGAGACCCTCGCTCGGGTATTGTGCGGCTACGCCATCCAAGTGGCTCACGTTCCGACTCGAAAGCTCCGAGGCCGTCTTACAAATGTCAAAGATAAGTTGGACAGACATGATTTTCCCGGCGTTGTGTATAAAATTCCTTGCCAAGACTGTGAATAAAGATACATTGGCGAAACGGGCAATTACAAAAGAAGCCTCCGGGAACAATTTAGCGTCGTCAAGTACAAGAAAGCAGCTTCTAATGCCCTCGCAGAACATGTTGCGTCTACTGGGCACGCTATCGACTGGGATAAAGCCTTCATCATTGCCACGGAAAGAAAGTAGTTACCACAATTGCACAAGGAATCTCTAGCCATTCAAGCTACTGCACATACGTTGAACAGAAATATTGGAACACTCCCCCCTGGGTACGCGCGATGTCTGCAACTCATGATGAAATATGCATAAGAAGAGCGCACTACGCCATTTGCGGTCGCTGTGAACAAGGGTCCCGTGTGGGGAGCCGAAACGTCTCTTTAGGTTTTGTGTATTTCACCTTGGTCGGCGTTTTTGTTATTTTGCACTATGTTTGTCGTGGCTCCGAGACGGGCGCACACACCCGTCTCAGAGCCACGCGCTTCCTTTTCGAACACAAAACAGCCAGATGGCGCTCATGTCTCAAGTGTGACGTGACTTGACGTGCTTGTTCGCTTCCGCTGCACAGTCGAGGCACTCGAATGCAGCGCCTCCAGAATACCATTCACCAATTTTCTTGCGATAAATGTTTTGTTCACTGTCTCCACACGCAAGACTATCGTCTTTCGACGACATTTGCAGACTACATGCAGATTAACACGCTTCGACAGGGAAAAGTCCTAGTCTGGAACGATGCGTTTCACTAATCGACAACGTGCGATTATAATTCTGACCCTCTGTCGAGCGAACGGAAAAAGGAGAGAGGAAACAAGATTATTTCGCAGATTGCACCCAGGAATTCTGGTAAATAGTTCGGTACTGGCGTGAAATTACAAAACGCTCAAGAAGACAGGCACATTGAAAAAGCGGCGTCAGCGCTCAAAAGGTGTGACTGAGTCTCTTAAAACAGACATTCTTGCTTACATGGCAGCCCATCCCTACGCAAGCATGTGTGACGTGAGTGCTGTGACCAGCGTTTCCAGCAGTAGTGTTTGGCACGGAGTCAAGGGCGGAGGACTTCGCCCATACCATTCTCGCCTGCATCAACCGCTGGAGACAGAGATTTTTCTTCCTCTTCAGATATGTTGTTAATTACTAGATTTTTGTCAAGATGTGTTAAGCACTGAACTTTGACGCTACCCTGCTTCGATACTCGGGGCATGGGACCCCGGTTTACTTCCGAGGTTCTTAATGTTCAGGAATTGCAGTTTGTAGACCTTTCTTTATTCTTTGAAGACAATCATCTTTGCTGGCAGAATAAACCTCAATTTGCGAAGCATATTCCAGATTCTTCGTCCAGTCTTTCCAAGCTCATAAAACGAGGAAATATACTGCCAGGCTTTCGTTCAGTGCTTTATAACAGCTGCATGCTGCAGTATGATTTCGTAGCACAGCTATAGGATGGTTATAGGGGGCCGAGTATCTTCCGTATTTGTTGCATCGGTACGTGATGGGTTCTTGCGGAGGCTAAAAAACAGTCAGTAACGAACTTGTATTCCTGCAGAGTGAAATAAAGGAAAGAAACGCGTTGCCATGATTCCAAACATGCATGAAATGGCAAACAGAGTAGAAAATGTGGGGAACTGGTTTGGTTTGCGCGTTCTTTCTTTTGCCAAAAACATTGGACCGTATATGTGACATGGTGCATAGAAAGGCACAGGCCGCGTCTGAAGGTAGAGAGTTGTTATGTTGCTGCCATCAGCCTAAGCAGTTTCACATAGCGCCACAGGATGGCGCCTTTTAACGCTTTTATTATATTGCTTCTTTCTCTTTTTCGTAGGGCAGGACTCTAGTTTTGTAATTATTGAGTGAGACAAGTCACAGGGACAATTGGTGTCAGAAAGACATGGTTAAAAAGACTGTAAAGTGTTCAGGATGTGGGGTGCGTTTGAAAGTGGATCCAAGTGTAGAAGCGGATGGAGAAGAAGCTGAAGCAAAATGTAGGCCATGTGAGGTCGATGAAAAAATTGAGAAAATGATGGTTGTCCAGAGTGATCGGCTGATGAGAATCACCAAGCTCAAGACTGCGTTGGCTACAGAGCAAGAGAAAACGAGGGCAATGAGAGAAAGGCTGAAGTGCGCCGAGGAAGCACTATAGCTAAGCTGAACCTAGGAGCGGCCTACGGAGAGAACAGTAAGGAACCGGCAACCAGAATGGCGGAGAAAAAAGAGCAAGCAAGTTTGGAAAAAACAGGTTCAGCCAGTTCAATTGTCGCAAGGCCCAGCTTCAGCGAAGTAGTGGTGGGGCTGAAAGGGAACAAAGCAGCTGGCGCCACAGGTGCAAGTAACCCCCAGGTGCAGGACACTCCAGCTGAAAAATCACAGCATGTGATAATCGCCGGGGACTAGAATTTCAATCGATGCACAGAAGCCATCAAAGAAAGGTAAGAGGTGACAAGAGGGTTGCAGTAGGGGCGTTCTCAGGACGCAAACTGGAAGCGGTCGTGAGGCAAGCGAGCGCAAACCTCGAAACTACATCTGATAGACGAAATCTGGTGATAATTTCAGGCAGTTTAAAATATGTCCTAAATAAAGATACAGCAGGACTAGCAACCACACTGGCGAAAGGCGTCGATAACATGCGCGCCACTTCTCCTCAGGTACAGGTACTGATATGCACAATAGCGAAGTACTGGTGCGTGATACCAACCTACAAAGAGCGTGATACCAACCTACAAAAAACCGAGAGATATGGTGGATGAGTCGAGAGAACGGCTTTGAGGTGGTGGAAATAAACAGAGAGGTGCATAGGTGGGGTGGTTTTAGACGAGACAGAATTCACCTCGACGGGCGGCTAGGTACATGAGGTGGGCTGGCGACTTGCAGGACGCGCAGTAGCTTTTTTGGGAGGCACGCGGGCCCTTCGAAGTGGATGATAGATACGAACGAGAAAACAGCCAGAAGACTCTTTGACAGGTGATATGGAAAGATATGATTCCAAAGTGGCACCAGTATTTAAGATAGGTCCGGGGCAGAAATAGACGTACCCACGAGTGCTGAGCCAATTCAGACATAGGGTTTATTAACATGCAGAGTGGTAGGAACGGGATGAAGTGGGAAGAGATAGAAGAACAGCTAAAGGAGGAGAGGCTGATGGTCTACGGTTTTGTAGAAACACATCTTAGGGACAGGGAACAACCTCCTAACAATCCGGACTACGCGTGGGAATATTATAATAGAACCGAAGGCAGCAGAAAGGGGGGCGGTATTGGGGCATTCATTCATAAAAGTACAGACTGGCAAATGGTCAAGCAGGAGTGCAAGGAACATTTATAGCTAAAAGGGAAAGTGGCAGGGCGAATGACACTCCTTGGTTTTGTGTACTTGTGGACGGGAGCAAAGGCCAGAGAGGAAAACCAGTCAATGGTAGAGTGTATATCAAATGACATTCAGGAGTTTGAAGGAGATTGCGAGATAAATATTCTTGGAGGTATTAATGCGCACATAGAAGATATAGATGGGTTGACCAACCCGACAGGCAAAATGATCATGAATATGTGTGAAAGGCTTGATTTGATCATTTGCATCAGTACCGAGAAGTGTGAAAAGCATACAACATGGGAGGTAGGAACGCTGCAGTCAACGATAGATTACGCACTGATGTCACAAATGATGTATAATAAGCTCAGGGGAATGCACATAGATGAAGGTGGCTCCAGAAGTCTGCCTAGTAATCACTAACGTATCAAACTAAGTTTTGGAAGAGCAGTGAAAGTGGGAAGGAGACAAGATGAGCAACTACAGTAAAATTTTTATTCAGAAAGGCGAATCGAAATAGCCACTTAACAAATTGAGAAGGTAATCACTGAGGATAATAAAACAGTGTGGACACACACGAATCTAATTAGACTGTTTGAGCTAAAGCTTGCTAAGGCTCGTGACAAGTCACCCCGGAAAAGAAGACACAAACCCAAAAGTTGGTAGCATGAGGAAGTTAAGAGAGCCGTAGTAAAACGCCAGGAAGCCTTTAGGTTACACAGACATGCTAAGCAGCGGGGTGAACCGACAGATGACGTTGAAAGAAAATGAGAAACCTTTCTAAGCTGTAGAAGGTACGCATCTCTTCTGATCAATAAAAAGATTAGAAGAAAGGGAGCTCAGTGGCGGGCAGATGTACATAAAAAGATAGAAAAGAAGCTGCGAAATTTGGGAACCATGTACACTCCCTAAGAAATAAAACAGGCCTAGAGCAGAGGTTTACTACTACAGCTCAAGGTGCTAGGCTAGAAGGGGACGAAGCTATTGAATATATAGGAACAAGGGTGACAGAAAATTTTCGACAAAGAAGTGCTTAATTCGCCACATCAGACAAGGAAGAATCAAGTGGCGCAACGGCTCAATTTTCACATCAAGAATGGGAAAGGGCTGAGAAAAGGGTTCCTAGTAGTACATCAACAGGCCCAGGTGGCATTCCAATTATGCTGATAAAGACATTAGGACCGAAGTCTAAGCAGGCTTTTAGAGAGGCAGTGAGCAAAATAATAATCAATGGATAAGTTCCCGATGGATGGAAACTTAGCAGGATGAGCATGATCTATAAAGGAAAGAAAACAAAGCTGCCATAAACAACTACCGTCCTATAACAGTGACATCAGTGGCCAACAGGCTGGCGATGCAGGTTATAAAGGAAAGACTGCAGGCATGGATAGAGGATGAGAGGTTGCTGGGGTAACAGCAGAATGGGTCTCTGAAACACAGGTGGTTGGAAGACAATCTGTTTTCACTGACGCAGTGCATCGAAACAGCAGAAAAATACCACAGGCCCCTGTGAATAGCATTTTTGGATATCAAGGGAGCGTACGCTAGCGTGGTTTAAGAGAAATTGTGGGGAATACTGGTCACAATAGGCATGGAAGATGTAGTCACTAATCTTTTAAAGGATATCTATTATTGTAACAAGGTCTCCAAAAACAGGTATTCAAGCCTGCAGAGGTAAAACGGGGGCTTAGGCAGGAGTGTCCCCTGTCACCCTTACTATTCATGATGTACCTACAAAGATTAGAGGCCAAATTAGAGGGAAGTTGACTGGACTTCAGCCTCTCTTTCGTCCAACAAGGAAAAATGATAGAACAGGCACTACCAGCATTGATGTACGCAGATGATATAGTGCTAATAGCCGACAACAAGGAAGATTTGCAGAGATTGGCGGACATATGCGGTAATGAGAGATATAGGCTAGATTTCAGATTCAGTAAGGAAAAATCAGCAGTCATGATTTTTGATGACAATGAAGGTAGTCGGCTTAGAATACAGGAGGTCACGCTAGAGATAACAGATAAATGCAAATATCTGGGCGTATGGATAAGCAATGAAACCGAGTACTTTAAGGACCATGAAATATACGTGACGACTAAAGGTAATAAGAATGCAGCAGTGATGAAAAATAGGGCACTGTGAAATTACAATAGGTATGATGTTGTGAGAGGAATATGAAAAGGGGTCATGTTTCCTGGTCTGACATTCGGAAATGCAGTCTTGTGCATGAGATCAGAAGTTCAAGCCAGGTTAGAAATTAAGCAACGTGGAATAGGTAGGCTTGCCTTAGGAGCTCACGGGAATACACCAAATCAGGGAGTACAAGGTGATATGGGATGGAGATGATTTGAGGGCAGGGAAGCTAGTAGCAAGATAAAATTTGAGAAGCGATTGAGAGAAATAGGGGAGGAACGTTGAGCTAGGAAGGTATTCAGCTACTTGTACCTGAAAATGTCGACACAAAATGGGGGAAGCGAACCAGGAAATTGACATGTAAATACTTGGAAAACAGAAGGGGGCCAAACCAAAAAGAATTATCGGTTAAGAAGAAGGTGAAGGAAGCTGAGACCGATATGTGAAGAATAGGCATAATTAAGAAGTCAGCACTTAAGATCTATCGAACTTTTAAGCAGGAAATTGCCAAGGAAAGGATGTATGATAACACTCGGGGTATTTCTCTATTTGAGGCCAGGACAGGAGTATTGCGAACCAAGACATATCGGGCCAAATACGAAGGAGTAGACATGGTATGCAGTGCGTGTTGAGAGGAAGAGGAAACTGCCGAACACCTGATAATGTTCTGTAAAGGGCTTCACCCTATAGTTCAGGATGATGGCGCAGAGTATTTCAAAGCGTTGGGATTTATGGACAGGGAGGGCAAGATAGAATTTAAGCAGGTAGAATAAACTAGAAGGAGGTTATCTGATTGGTGGATAAAGTCGAGGCACGAGTGAAAATTAAACCCTTCACTGCAAAGTACGAATCCTCCACCTCACTATTTGGGGAAAAAATAAATCTAGTTGTTGGTTCTTTAATTATTACGGTTTGGGGCCGCTAGCCACCGCCCGTTCTAAGGGGTACAGCCATATCCATCGATATATGCATCCATCCATCCATAATCATTCAAATAAACGTGCTGCTGCCCGCATAGTTTAGTCAGCATTTGAAGTGTGCGTCGTCTTTGTGCTGCCTCGGGAGAACATGACAACTGGTGACGAGAGATGATACCTGCAAGCGGGGTGTGGCAGAAAACATCCGCTCCTGGGATGTTATGGCCGTAATCATTATTGAAGTCTTTCGGTTTTGTGAACAGGACGAAAATATTTCGACGCATTCCAAGCAAGGACGTGCCGTCAAGAGGGGTCGGTTTCCTGTCAGTAAAACGTGAAGAAGGGCTCCAGGACCTGTTTGTGCAAAGAAAACGCACGAGACAAGAAAGTTCATTGCGAGCTCTACTCTATGCAAGGCGTTCGAGGTAAACAAGAAAGAAGCTGGGCCATTTTCGTGGTCACCGAGGATCTGGAAAGATCTGAACCAGCTTGGTATATACAGCTTGGGCTGAAAGCTAAAACCAAACTGGTTGTTGCTGCACCTTGCAAGGAGAAGCAGAGCTCGGAAATCCGCAGCTAAGCCGCAGCTTCTAGCCAACAACGAGGAATGGAATGTGGGGTTGCAGTAAAGAAAAAGGCACTATTTGCTGCAGCCCTTGCGGGAGCCCGGCTTGATGATGAGGGATTAGTCGACCACACCTCCTTACCCCCTTCTCCATAGGATCGGCTGAATAGAGTGGCATGTTTTGACGATATGCTGGTGGACCACTACATTGTCCTGCCCGAACACAGTCAGGCAAGTATGACACGTGTACCGGGAGTCAGTTTTTCAAGCCTCACCCAACTGCCAGAAGAGTTTTTGGAATGCAAGGTCATTTAAGATCATCGGACTAGCGGAAAATCTTGGTGACGTGTGCGATACGTCGGTGCTGTGTGTTTCTGACCATATTTGGGCATCGTGTAGACTGTGCCCTCTCTCCGTGCATTGTGTGGTGTCTTTCCCCGCCTTCGTGGGTCGATCAGCTTGACAATGGAGCGCCATATTGGCTGAAGCCGCGGATAATGCGCTCAGGGTTGGCAAAGTGGCGCTATATGAGCGAAAGACTTTTGTATAATTAAGTTCTTCAGCTCAACAGCTCTCCTGTAGTTTCAATCACTTGAACTCTTTTCGAATTCTTATTTACTAACAATGTAAATAAATTGTTGTCGTTCTTACAAGTGCCTCATGTGACTTGTTCGACGATGGGTTCTAGGACGGAGGCCCGCTACCAAACTGAGTTCTGCGGGACCTAGAGTCGCAACAACTGGAAGCCAGTGGAGGTATGGCATCAACCCACGTATCAACGACTCGACGACAGCAGTCAGGTGCTACGATTCCAGCGACTTCTAGTGGCGATTGGACGACAACGGTAGGATGCTCCGAGCTCAACGATTTGAGAGGCAGCCGAAGGAAACTTCTTGAATGACAGGAGGTCATCGACTGCAAGAAGCAACCGTAAGGCAATGCAGAGATGCACGACGCTGGAGGCATGACTGCGAGCCGCGTGAGTGCCGACATTTTTTGTTGAACTTTACCAAGCATTTACTAATGTGAAGGTAAAGGCTGGTAGAGAGAGTGGCTTTTTGGTCATTGTGTAACTGACATCAGGAAGACTGTGAGATATGTTGTGTAGGCTATATTCTGTGGGTGACGGGAAGGTTAATGGTGACAGGGTTGTTTTAGTCATTGGGTTTACCAGGTAACTTGTGTCACGCAGATAGTTGAGACATAGCTTGCAGAAGCTATCATCTGTGGGTGACGGCAAGCTTAACATTGAGAGAACAGGATTCGGTATAAGAGCCTAAGGATGCTTCTGCAGAGTAAGCTAACAGGAAACTTGAGGCAAGGCAGGAAACTAGGGCTGTCTTTGTTATCAGAGCAAATTAGTTGCAAGACAGGAATCATTCGTGGAGCAGATAATGGTACCAGAAGCAGTCATGAATTTGAAAGCCCTGCGAAGACCCTTGTTGCTAGCGACCGCAAGGGAATTGAAACGGGATGTGTTGGAGTTCCCAACAAGAACAGAACTGATCGAATGGATCGTCGGAACAGGGTTAGACGATGAGGAGCTCTCAGGCTATGTCATGGACATACAGGAAATGGAAGCCCAGAGAAAAGATGAAGCCCAGGAAGAAGAAAAAAAGCGGAAAAGATACCTATACAAGAGGCTGATAAGTATACGTACGCATGTACACTTTTGTGTATTTAGGTTCTACAGCTCAAGAGTTCTGTACAGTTCTGATCACGTGATCAGCTCTTTTCGAATTCTCATTTACTAACCATGTAAAGAAATTGTTGTCAATCTTACGAGCGTCTCATCTGACTTGTTCGACGATGGGGCCTGGGACGGGGACCCATTACCAAACTGAGACCCACGGGACCTAGAGTCGCAACAGTGGGCAGACTGGAAGCGTTCGACGCAGGCACAAGTGAGTGGCCCGACTATCACGAGCGTGTTTTGCTTTCCTTCGCTGCGAACTATGTGGCTGAGGAAAAAAAGAAGGCGGTATTCTTAACAAGCTGCAGAGCAGCAACGTACTGGTTGCTACAGAATCTGCTGTCGCCTACAAAACTGAGTGATGCGATACTTGCAGCAATGTTCAGGGTCCTTGGCGCACACTTCAAGCCCAAATTGGTCACAAGTTTCAAGTTTTTTTTTCTAGAAAAAGGCACGAAGGCGAGGCCGTTAGTGACTACATACGTGCACTTAACAAGCTATCAGACGGTTGCAACTTTGGCGCAGTGCGCGAGCGAATGATGCGTGACCAGATTGTCTGCGGAATCAACGATGCCAGAATGCGGACTTGCCTTTTGGAAAGTGTAAATATAAACCTGGAAAGGACGAAAAATCTTGTCATGGCGATGAAATCCGCAAGAAGAGACTTGCACATGCTTGGCGCCCCGTCCACTTTAAAGATATGATAGAGTCAGCAGACTTCATAGAGCAGCCGACAAGGAACGTGTTTCTGATTGTGTGGACGTTTTAACACGCTGTAAACCACCTAGCAGTGCAGTACACACTAGAATCGTAGTATCTTTCTTAAAGGCCCAGTCTTTAGCTCTTTTGCCATCGGACAAAGAAGGTGGCTTTGCTGTTAAACCCAGTGACTCTGCTATAGCAAAAGCTCAATTGAAAGCGAAAAGGCTTTCCAACTCTCTTGGCCTAGATAAAGTTGCGAAATCAATCGACAAATCAAAGAAGCTAAGTCTTGACATCTTTTTCACCGCTAAGACGCACAAGATGGACTGCCTACTGCGGGTAATAGTTTCTGAAAGCGGGACCTGGCAAAAATAGGTCGCCTTGTTTTTACAAGAACAGCTTAACCTTTTAACTATTGACGATACTTTCCTGGTAAAAGACTATGAGGTGGTTATTAAATTTTTAAGGTCTAGTGACAAAGGACTGAAGGCTTTCTCGGTATACGTGAAAGATCGATATTATGCACTTCCACATAACGCACAGCTCCAATGCTCAGAAGAATGCATTGATTCGTTTGGATCGATAAACATCAAGAATGGGTCAGGTATGCCAGTTTATAGTTTTCTGGAATTGCTTTCATTTTATTTAAAGTCAACGGTTGCGTCTCGGAATAAGCATCATTTAATTTAAAAAAAGTGGTGCTTGCTTAAGTTCCTGTTTGGCAGCAGTCTTGAGTGACATCTTACTGGCGCATAAGGATCGCCACATTGAAAATGATCTCGACTTGTCTCTCGTTGTGAAAGTCTGTAGGTTTGTTGATTTCATTGTATTTATTGATTGCTTGGATACTGTTTTTGAAGTTGTTGTCCTTAGTCTTCTAGATTTCTTTAAGAAGCACTTGTATATTCTTGAACTTACACATGAACTACTGTCTGGAAGTTCGATTAGGTTCTTAGACCTAACACTCCGTCTCAGAAGTAATCATTTATGCTGGTGTGATGATTGAAGAAAACGACAACGACGGAAGTGCGGGGCAAGGCGCGTGTAATGTGCGCGTGAGTGTCAGCGAATCAGCTGATGACCTGTGGTGGCCCATATAGGTGGCGTGCCACGATTGGGCCACGGGCGACCATCACGTGGCAGTGGGCTTTGTGGCTGGGGACGAGCCGGAGCAGCGGTAGACGGAAGACAGCGGGCCGAAGCGTCGGACGCAGGCGATCCAGGTTCCGGCCAGGGAACGCGGCCGTCCACGCTGCTGCCGTCCAACCACCAGCTGGGGCGGCATTGCCGGCACGAGTACTGCATCTCGGGGCGCGGCCTGGCCTGCTGTTCTCTTCTTTGCCGAGGGCATCGCGGATCTCGGCGAGGCGTCTCCACGGTCAGCCGTTCAACACAGCGATGAACGTGGCCTGGCTAATGGTCACGGTTGCGTCGAGCATCGCGTCTCGGCGCACGCTCTTCGCTGGACGGGCTGGCCATTCCCCGCATGGAGCATCGCGTCTCCGATGCGGGTTAACTGCTCAGTAGTCGCACCCATGCCATCAAGCGCCGGTGTCACCAGAGCGTCGCACTTCGGCAAGAGACGAGCGAGACGTTCTGCCGGGCGAGACGCGGGAGTGCGCACAGAGGAGCACGGAACCGGGCGAGGTCCAGGGTGGCCGAGGATCCAGGTGCCAGGGAAGTTGCTGGCTGAATCTAGGATCGCCGAGCGGTGCCGAGCGACGCGCCAGACTCGAACGTGAGCTGCAGTGTGCACCCGAGGGTACCTGGCGGTGCCCTGGCCAAGGCGAGGAGAAGAAGGAACGTGCGAAAGCGAGCTCGAGCGTGGAGGCCACGAAGGCAGACGAAGCAGTGCGCCGCTCGAGAGGACGAGTTCCTGGGAGCGTTCCTGAGCCGGACGTGGGACCCGTACGTGTCGGCCAGGTCGAGCTCCGGTGTGTCCATTCGGGGTCGAGTCCGCCGGCCTGTACAAGGTGCAAGGATGGGGCCTGCTGAACGGCTCCTGCCTGGGTGCAGTGGCCGGGAGCAGGTTCGTGGGCGAGGCCTACCAGGCGTGGTCCTCGTGAGCCGGGGCCCGACCCTGAACCTCAGGAGTTGCGACCCTGACTGCTGGCCACGACGTCTGACTAAACGGTGCTGCACACGGTAGCGCATCCGTGTGCCGTCAGCCGTTCCAGCCGCTCCAGCCGTGCCACCTTTGCCCTCGCGCACGTCGACGATCGCATCATGTCGGGACGACGGGGACCCAAACTGTGAGGCAGCGTTTTCCTCTTGCGAACTGAGAACTCTACGCACTGGACTCGGAGTAAGCGTAGCCACGAGCTCTCCGCATAATAGAGGTCTGACTCTCGTACATGTTGCGTGACGCTTGGCGTGTAGGGTTGGACATATAGTTTTATTTTCACCTGCCACTTCGTTCTCTAGTGTACAATATAACGCTTCTTTTGTTCGCATCCATTGTTGATGTTAATCCTTTTTCGTCCGCTATCAACAAACATAGTGACGAACGTCATTAACCATAACCATCACAGCTGGCTTTTTTCACCGAGAAGTGGTACACCCTTTTTACCTTTCCACTCAGCTCATTCAAAATTGGTGAAAAGGGGTATCATTAAAGGTTGCCTGGTAAACGATCTTAAGAGGTCATGCCCGCACTCAATACAATGCAGTTTCAAAGCACAGGTAGAGCGCCTCTTAAGCGCTGGTCACTCGAGCGCCCTGATTTCCGCTGTTGCGGAAAAGCTTCTGAAGTAAATTTAAAATCAAGGAGGGCGATCTCAGCCTCTAAACGCGACTGTTCCCATGAAATGTGTTGCAGTTCGTTATCTGCGTAACGTGTCGAATCGGCTGAAAAAAATCGGTAAACGCACTGGATCCACTGTTGCGTTTTCCGCCCCAGAAAAACTTGCAAAGCTTTGTAAGCTGGTGAATAATCAAGCTGCTATCAGAGGAAGATGCAATGTGAAACACAGAACGCGCTTTGTACCTTGTGTTATTGGTGTCGTATATCTCATCCCGCTTTCGTGCGGAATGGTATACATAGGGCAAACCGGAAGGTGGCTTAATGACCGTTTCAGAGAGCACAATAATAATGTGCACAACGTAGTTCAAGGACACCTCGGGATCCACTGCCGAGACTGCAGCTGCATGCCAGTTTTTGAGCGTTGCGAGGTATTCAGCAAGCACAACTCGCAGGCCACGCGTGAGATGATCGAAGCTTATCAAATAAACAAGTTTGACGGTAAATGTGTAAGTTGCCCATTGGTTGCGTTATTGCAAAAAAAGATTGCGTATCTCGATCTTTTTTAAGCTAAATGCGTATTTCTTTTCAGCCCATTCAACAAAAGACAAGACTTTTGCTGACATTGTATCGCCGTGTTTGTTCCTGCGCCCTTCCACGCATGCCCAATTTTCTCATTTTTCGCCTATATACGTACACCCCACCGATATTAAATCTTTGTTGAAAGTCAGCGCTCGTTGCTGTCCTTGTTTTTTCTCGCTTCCGTAGTTACGAAGTGCCTACTTTTAGGTTGCGCTGTTCCTGCATTCAGTTATGTCCTACCAACTTGCCCAAGTTTACACGCCTCAAAAGAGCCATTGAAGCACACTGACGTGTGGCTCAAAAGCTCTTCTTGAGAGTTGTCAGCAGTATTGGGGAAAACATCAGCCACAGTAAATGTGGGCGCTTGCTAGGCAACTTTACCGTTATTAGTTGTGAGCGAAGCGTGCCCGACACTTTTCGGAAGGAACTGGATGGAAGCGTTCGGTTTTACCATCTTAAAGCTGTTAGACGTAAAAACAATCGGCACCGTTGAAGGCCTGGTCGGACAATGCAGCGACGTCTTTTCAGACAACCTTGGTACAATAAAGGAAGTTTTGACCACGATATTACTGCAAGAAGAAGCCAGACCAAAATTCTTCAAGGCGCGACCAATGCCCTTCGCGCTGGTTGAGAGTTATGTCGAAGAGTTGCAGCGGTTACAGCGTGAAGGCATCCTACGCCCTGTGAAGACGTCGAAGTGGGCTGTGCCAGTATTTTTAGTGGTGAAACAAGATGATAGACTACGCGTATGTGGTGCTTTTAAGGTCACGACTCTATAAACACCGTCACGGTGGCTGAATATATTATCCGATTTCCAGGATCGAAGAGCTATTTGCCAAATCGTGTGGCGGCATGAAGTTCACAAAATTAGATTTGAAGGACGCTTACCAGCAAATAAAGCTCGATGCGCAGTCGCAGGAGCTAGTTGCTATTAACACAGTGAAAGGCTTGTTTCAATTTACGAGGCTTCCGTTTGGTGTCGTTTAAGCGCCCACGTTGTTCCAGTGGGAAATGAACAACTTGCTCAGCGACCTTCCTCACGTCGTTGTCTACATTGACGATATCCTAGTGACAGGAAACACTGACCAGGACGACTGGAAAAATGTGAGCAAAGTTTTTAAGCGCCTCCAAGGTGCCAGATTGCGCCTGAAGCTAGCAAACTGCAAATTTAAGAAAGACCGCATTGGGTACTTACGACACATCACCGCTGAAGGCTTGCGTCCCAGCCCCAGAAACTTAGAAGCCATCCTCTCGGCACAAAGACCACGAGACGTGGAAACTCTGCAAAGCTTTATGGGGTTGATGAACTTCTACCGGAAGTTCATCCCTCGTTTGTCAGTGGTACTCAATATATTAAATGGTCCATTGGTACCAGGTACACCATGGACCTGGACCACACTTCAGGAGGAAGCCTTTGGAGAAGTAAGCAGCTCTTAGCACCTGCGAAAGCGTTGGCGCACTTTGACTCGAAGAAAACTTAAGTGCTTGTAACTGATGCGTCGTCATATGGCGTTTGTGTAGTGCTAGCCCAGCGGGAAGCATCGGGAGAAGAGCGGCCAATCGCTTTCGCGTCCAGAAGCTTGGCCACAGCTGAACGAAACTACAGCCAGCTCGATAAAGAAGCCTTAGCAGTTATGTTCGGGGTAACACGTTTCAAGCAGTACCTTTGGGGATTGCGATCCTAAATAGCAACCGATCACAAGCCAATTTTGGGGCATCTGGCGGCAAATATGCCGATCGCAGAGTCTTGCTTACCTCGATTACTCCACTGGGCACTCTTTCTGTCGGGCGGGCTATGAATATGTATTGAAGTACAGTCATGGTGGTCACATTCCACACGCCGATTCCCTGAGCCGACGTTCGCTTCCAACAGCTGATTTTGAAAATGTGAAGCCACCAGAGATTTTTATGCTCTAAGGATCTTACCCCAGATTGATGTCAGCGCAAGCTATTGCGGCCGCCACGAGCAAAAACCCGCTGCTGTCACGTCTTCGCGAAGCTCTTTGGGCTGGTAGGGGAGTTCCCTTAGGAGCTTCATGGAAAGAATACGCTACTCGCTTTTATGGAATGAATATGCAGAGTGATTGTATTCTGCTAGAAAGCAGGGTGGTTGTGCCCGCGTCTATGCAGGTGGGCGTGTTGCGACTGCTACATGAAGGGCATGCAGGAGTGGCAAAAATGAAATCGGTGGCCCGTAGCCAGGTTTCGTAGCCAGCCATAGATTTTGATGTCACGGCAGCGGTGCAAGCATGCCGCACTTGCCAAGAAAATCAGCAATTACCGAGACACGTGTCAATCAAGCCATGGCCATTCCCGCAGAGACCGTGGTCCCGGATTCATGTAGACTATGCTGAACCACTGAGGAATGCTGACTTGTTCATAGTGGTTGACGCATACTCGAAGTGAATAGAAGTGTTCCCCGTATCCAGCCCGTCGACTGCGTTTACTACTCGTTGCCTGCGAAAAATATTCGCTACTCATGGACTCCCTGATGTAGTCGTATCCGACAATGATCCAGCATTCGTGAGTGAAGAATACAAGACCTTCTTGTGTAGAAACGGCATTCGACAAATTCTTGTACTACCTTATCACCAGTCTCTAATAAGCAGCGGAGCGTGCAGTACAGACAATTGAACAGAAGCTGAAGAAAATGCAGTCAAAGGATGATTTGCACGTACAGATAGCAAGAATTTCGCTGACATAGCGGACCTCTCTGCGTGAAGTAACAGGTTGTAGTCCCGCTGAACTTCTCATAGGCCGGATGCTGAAAACGACATTGGATTTACTACGGCCTGACTTATGGACCATGGTGATGTCTCAACAGATCTCTTAGAGTCTCGGGGTCAACGTAGTGTCGGCAGGAGCCGTAGCCACACCACACGAAACGACTGTTTTCACTCGTATTTTTTTCCGGGTAGTGCCTGAGTACCAGCAACGGTAGAGGCGGACAAAAGGTATGTGGCAGTGCTAACACTACCAGATGGCCGCCAATGAACATGGTACCATGATCATGTGCGAGTGGTGCCATGGCAGCATGAGCTGTCAGAGTATTCTGGTCGCTCCCACCCAGACCCTCCAAATGCTTCAAGCGTGCAACCAGCTGTGGCACTGGATGCTGTGGGTGCTGCCACGTCCTACGCACCAACAGAGAACACTGGTGCCACTGCAACTACGGGGGTTTTATCTGGGGAATTTGAGGACACATGTGTCACCACTGCTCCGGGTGGCTGTGGCATTGCGCCGGTGGATGCTTCGAAGCCAGAAGCCCTTTTTCAGACTCCATTTCGCCGCAGCTCCTGTCTTTAGAAACACGCAAAAGAGTTCGTAAAATTTACTTCAGGAATAGTACCTGTATAACATACCCCAGTCTTGTGGTTTCATAGACATAGGCCAAACTGGCTGACGTTTGAATGTACGCCTCAAAGACCACATTACTTACTTGAAGTGCACCCCAGAATCTATTTTAGCTTCAAACTGGGATTTTTGAACGCACCAATCATTGTTAAAAAAACGACAGGCGTGCGCGAGAGGCACAGCACAGTCACAGCGAAAGCTACTAGAGCGGCCTTTCAGAGCCTTTCAAAGACACTCAATGGGTAACTACTGCAAGCACTCTTACTTGATACCCACTAGGCATTAATAATAATTTTTTGGGGTAGTAGGCCGGCGTTCGCTCTGCTATTTTTCGTCATTCTTCTGATAAGCGTGGTATCCGCTATACCCTTGCAGGAAATTTTGTGCCGATTGTTGATGCAGTGGCTGGCAACGATGAGGAATTATGGTTAAAGCGCGTATGCAGGAAAGTTTATAGGGAAAAAAGAAGAAGATTTTGTAAGGAGTTGGTGCATTTGAAGGCCTATTCGTTACGCTATTCTCATTGTGTGATGACTGGTTGTTCTTTCACTGTTGTAAAACTCTTTATAAGTCGTATTAACGCGATTGCTTTCCCGACATCAAACCTTCCTAAGGCAAGTTTGACAACAGCTCGCAGGCACCGGCGTAACTCAGAGGTAGAATATTGGGCTGGTACGCAGCGGACCCGGAGTCAAGCCGCACTCTGTCATTTGTTCAAGTTTTTTTTTAATATCGCGTGATGAGGTTACAGACACCGCCGCGGCGGCGAACAACATGCCACTGCGCGTGACCCGAAAAGTGATCTCATGACAACTTTCGCTGAAAAAAAAAACACCAGCATTGTTTTGCAGCTTGCTCTTGAAACTACGCATAAAATTTTTCAAGCCTATCAAATTTGCAGGAGTATGGCTCAGTCTATGAGCCATCTTTATTTATCACTATATGACTGTGAGTTTAACTATATAGATACTTCACAGACAAGTGCTTTGGCTGAATGCTTCACAGTCTGTTTGAACTTCCGTCATGTTGACATGCGCACTTTTGTCTATATATTGATCTTCCGAACGTGAAGAATAAACGAGTTGTAAATGAGCGCTCGTGCTGTTTGTCTCTTGCGCGTGTTCGTCCACGCTCCCACTTCGCTGAACGAATGCGATCTACCAATTTGCCCACCTTTAAATTTTGCTACATATCAGCCTACCACTTCTGGTGTCGGTAATATCCATGTTGGTGTTAGTATCATTACGCATCAGTAAACATATGACTGTTTAACAAATGCATATGCGTACAACATTTGTACATATCGTTACCGTTATTTCGAAACGCGTCTCTGAATAAAAACAATTACAACAGAGTTACCTCTTTAGCCAACGCCTATAATAACATCTATTCCCAAGGTACGTTTGATCTGCCAATTGTTTCAGTGGTTTATCAGGTATTTACCAAACCGTGAGTTTGCTTGAAGGCAGTCACTATGGTGACGAAGACTTATTTATTTTTATTTTATTTATTTCAACATTCGGGATGCTGAGGGCCGTGGTCAAAAAGCCTCTAAAGGGCTTGACTGGGACCACGACCCCTTACAAATGGGCAGCATAGGCAACACTTTTATTGCAGTGACAATGTACAAAAATTTGAGCAAGCATAAAGCATAAAGTATAATAAGCATAAGCATAATAAAGCATAAGCATAATAAAGCATGAAGATTGAAAAGTAATAAACTCAAAGAAATGACCGTAATTATTTCCTTACACATACGATATCAATAAGAGAGTGTAACGATGCAAGAAAAGAAGATCGCAAGATTAGCACCAAAGTAAAAAAAAAGTATGGGGCATGTGCCCATACGCTTACTACACTTACAATCAGAACAGTCACTCAAATGGAAGACGATATGGCATTCAAGTGAAACGGCAGGAGGAAGCGCAGCATTTCTTTGCCGTAGTTAGTGCGCGTGCGCGGGATGAGCCATGTGTGATTGAAACGCGTGTTATAAAGAATTTTGCGGTGGTTTAGGTTGGCGATGGTTCCTAAAAGGTTGTCGCCTTTTAATCCTGCCTGGTAGCGTTTCACAAGCATTGCGCGGTAGTATTCAGGTAGAGGTAGCAGCTTCATGTCGTGAAATATGGGAGTGGTGTGACTGCGATATGGAGCATTTGCAACGGCACGAACAGCGTTTTTCTGTATGACGTGCAGTTTGCGGATATTTGTTAGTGTTGTCGTACCCCAAACCAGATGACAGTAGTTGACGTGAGATAAAAACAGGGATTTATAGATGAGAAGTTTAACTGCCTTAGGTAGCGAGAAACGCCCCCGGGATAATATGCCCGAAATCCTTGATATAGTGCCACATAGTTTTTCAGTGTGTGCGTTCCAAGACATGTGTTGATCGAAAATTATTCTCAGACACTTAATACGCTGTACTATCTCAAGTTCTGAACTGCCAAGTTTTAATGGGACACGACAAGGGGTTTGTTTATTTTTCGGCCTGAAATATACAGCTTTTGTTTTTGATGTGTTAAGTTTTAAACACTTAACGCATGTCCACGTGGCCAACTTCGCCAGTACCTCATTTGCGTCATTAATTAAGTTTGTATAATTTTCAGCAGTAAGAAGCAAGGTTGTATCATCAGCGTATATAATACATTTTTAGACGTGTCAATTTTTACAATATCATTTATGTATATACAAAAAAGCAGAGGCCTTAATATACTACCTTGTGGTACACCCGCTGAAAGTTTTAGTAAATTGGAGGTACAATTGCCGACGACTACTTCCTGCTGCCGATACATTAGGTATGATTCAATGAGTTGTAAGAAAACACCTCGAAATTCATAGTGTGCACATTTTTTTAGCAGCATAATGTGATTTATTGTGTCGAACGCCTTTGAATGGTCTACGAAGATGCCTAAAGTGTGTAGTTCGCGTTCAAAAGCATTTAGTATAAATTCTTTCTGTTCTAAAAGAGCATGTTCAGTCGTACGGCCTTTGATAAAACCAAACTGCGAAGGAGTGATGATGTGGTGCTTATCTAGGAAAGAAACCATACGCTTTTGAATTAGTTTTTCCAGACCTTTTGAAATAACTGGAAGTAAAGATATCGGTCGGTAATTGTTCAGTGCATTTTTATCTCCTCCTTTGTACAGCACAACCACTTTTGCAACTTGTAACTTTTGTGGGAAAATTCCGGTGGAAAAAGCAAGATTAAAGATATGCTCTAATAATTCAGCAATGATATCTAATACGTGTTTGATGGGCTTAATCTGTATGTCATATGCGTCACAACACGTGCTGTTTTTCACAGACGAAAAAGCATGTGAAAGTTCACCAGCTGTTGTTGGCGCCACAAACGCGCTCTCAGAGATACTGTCAGACAAATATGTGGTACAAGCTGAATTGTACTGTTCCTTTGCTAGAGATACAAAATAGTCATTGAATAAGTTTGCTAAATCATCCTTACAAATAACGTCACCGTCTATCACAAGCTCAGTAGGCCTGAAGTCATCACCGTTACGGCCAAGAAATTTGTTAAGTCTAGACCAAGCCAAGTCTTGTTTATTCATTACATCTTTGTTGAAGATGCTGTTTAAGTACGTTCTCTTTTTGTAACGCAACAGGCTGTTTACTTTATTTCGCTGGGCTTTGAAACGTTTAAGCGTTTCTTCGTTCTTGTTTTTCAGGAAGTTTTCGAACAATTTATTTTTACGTTTTATTTTATTAAGGCAACTTTTAGTCAGCCACGGTTTTTTGGTTTTGCGCGTATGCTTGAGCTGTTTGTACGGAAAGCATTTCTTGTACACCCTTATCAGTTTGTCATGGAAAATATCATAGGCGGCTTCAGGTTTTTGCTCGCAATACACGCCTGACGAATCGGTTAACGATATCTCCTTGCGAAATGCAGCCAGTGTATATTCATTAATATCTTGAATAACTATCGGTTCTCTGAGTTGGGCTGGCGCATAGTTTATGGTTTCGTTTATCAGCATAAAGATAGGAAGGTGGTCAATGATGGGTGCGCTTAGTACGCCGGACAAACATTTCGAAGCTTTTATGTTAGTAATGAACATATCTATTAATGTCGCAGTGCTTTTGTCAATGCGGGTTGGGATGGTGATAACATTAGAAAACCCATTGGATTCAATAACTTGACAAAGTTCTAACTGACTTTCTGATGGCTTTGCAACGTCGATATTGAGATCACCTGAAAGAACTAGTGTACTACCAGTGTCTCCAACCCAACGCAAGTATGTATCTAAGAATACTAAGAAGTTCGACTTGTTACCACTAGGAGGGCGGTATAAAATACCATAAACAAAACCGTCACTTTGTACAGTCAATATTTCATAATCATTAGTGACATGCGAAAACTCGTAAACCAGCCTACATTTTACTGAGTTTTTAGCCATCATCAAAACACCACCTCCTATTTTTGTTGGGCGATTCAAAAAGAAGGTTTCATAGCCGGGTGATCTTAGAACCTCAGATTCATCCCTGTACCATGTTTCCGTCATCATAAGAACATGAGGTTCAGAGCGTATAGTTGAAACAAGGGTGGTTATTTGGTCTTCTTTATTTCGCGCAGATTGTGCGTTGAGATGAAGGAAGGACAAGTTATTCTTTTTCGTGGAAAGTAATGCGCCTAATTTTTCGAGTGTCACGTAATCTTTGTCTGCCATCTTTCTCTTTAGGTAACAGTCGCTTTGGTCATTAACAGTGGCTATTCTCTCATTACTGAGAGGTCCTGCACGCTGGCGATGACGTGAACTCGGCTGTCCTCAGTTTTTCGCACCTTGATGCGACCATTGTCCACCCACAGAAACTTCCATTGCTTTTCTCTCTTTAGTGAGAGCGCTTGTGCAAACAATCTTTTGTTGTTGGGTGTGAGGTGGTCATTAACGTACACATTGGCACCTTGTGACTGAGCAAAACCGAGTGACTCGGTTGTTAGACGTGCCCTGCGTGCTTTACGCAAAAATTCATCCTTCTTGACCCGAGAACAAAACCTCGCGATTATGTTCGTGTCCTTTTTTGCTGGCACGCGATGCACAGCGTCGATATCATCCTTTTTTATGGGACAGTCAATTACATCACCCATTTTCTGAAGAATAGTGGCACAATCCTCCCCCCTTTTTAATGGCACACCCTTTATCTCAACGTTGTTAAATCGCGAACGCTTTTCCATGTCAGCCAGTTTAGCAGCCAGTTCATCATTTGATTTTTGAAGAGACTTGTTTTCGGCTGAGGTAAGCTCATGCTTCTTTTTCATTTCTTCATAAAAAGTGCTGATGGCAGAGACACTTTCACGAAGCTGTTCAATTTCGGCTCGAAGCTGTTGCACTTCGCGTGACAGCTCAGCATTTGACGGCATAATATAAACGTAACAGTGACTACAGCACAATAACCACTGGCAGCAGCAGTCGCGACAGCAAAAGTAGAAGCAAAAATCAGCGGTGCAATTAATGCACAACCAACCTGCGCAAAGGAAGAACGTTGCTCAGTGAACTCGACTTCCTGCTACCACGACCGCCACTGCCAAAATGTGGCTACACGAGCACAGTGTTGAGCCTAAGTAGTGTCTCCGGTAGGTGTCCTCGCACTCCGTGCTTGCGCAGAAAGTTCGTTCTTTGTGGCTGTACCGCCAGGGTAGTGACGTTGCCTGACCAGATATTCCAAGTAGATGGGTCGAGAAATCCAGAGAATATCCCGATAGCCTGAAGAGCCGAACCAGACAACTGTCACGATATGCACAAGTCAGCACCTGCGCAAAGGAAGAACGTTGCTCAGTGGACTCGACTTCCTGCTACCACGACCGCCACTGCCAAAATGTGGCTACACGAGCACAGTGTTGAGCCTAAGTAGTGTCCGGTAGGTGTCCTCGCAGTCCGTGCTTGCGCAGAAAGTTCGTTCTTTGTGGCTGTAGCGACAGGGTAGTGACGTTGCCTTACCAGATATTCCAAGTAGATGGGTCGAGAAATCCAGAGAATATCCCGATAGCCTGAAGAGCCGAACCAGACAACTGTCACGATATGCACAAGTCAGCACCTGCGCAAAGGAAGAACGTTGCTCAGTGGACTCGACTTCCTGCTACCACGACCGCCACTGCCAAAATGTGGCTACACGAGCACAGTGTTGAGCCTAAGTAGTGTCTCCGGTAGGTGTCCTCGCACTCCGTGCTTGCGCAGAAAGTTCGTTCTTTGTGGCTGTACCGCCAGGGTAGTGACGTTGCCTGACCAGATATTCCAAGTAGATGGGTCGAGAAATCCAGAGAATATCCCGATAGCCTGAAGAGCCGAACCAGACAACTGTCACGATATGCACAAGTCAGCACCTGCGCAAAGGAAGAACGTTGCTCAGTGGACTCGACTTCCTGCTACCACGACCGCCACTGCCGAAATGTGGCTACACGAGCACAGTGTTGAGCCTAAGTAGTGTCCGGTAGGTGTCCTCGCTGTCCGTGCTTGCGCAGAAAGTTCGTTCTTTGTGGCTGTAGCGACAGGGTAGTGACGTTGCCTGACCAGATATTCCAAGTAGATGGGTCGAGAAATCCAGAGAATATCCCGATAGCCTGAAGAGCCGAACCAGACAACTGTCACGATATGCACAAGTCAGCACCTGCGCAAAGGAAGAACGTTGCTCAGTGGACTCGACTTCCTGCTACCACGACCGCCACTGCCAAAATGTGGCTACACGAGCACAGTGTTGAGCCTAAGTAGTGTCTCCGGTAGGTGTCCTCGCACTCCGTGCTTGCGCAGAAAGTTCGTTCTTTGTGGCTGTACCGCTAGGGTAGTGACGTTGCCTGACCAGATATTCCAAGTAGATGGGTCGAGAAATCCAGAGAATATCCCGATAGCCTGAAGAGCCGAACCAGACAACTGTCACGATATGCACAAGTCAGCACCTGCGCAAAGGAAGAACGTTGCTCAGTGGACTCGACTTCCTGCTACCACGACCGCCACTGCCAAAATGTGGCTATACGAGCACAGTGTTGAGCCTAAGTAGTGTCCGGTAGGTGTCCTCGGAGTCCGTGCTTGCGCAGAAAGTTCGTTCTTTGTGGCTGTAGCGACAGGGTAGTGACGTTGCCTGACAAGATATTCCAAGTAGATGGGTCGAGAAATCCAGAGAATATCCCGATAGCCTGAAGAGCCGAACCAGACAACTGTCACGATATGCACAAGTCAGCACCTGCGCAAAGGAAGAACGTTGCTCAGTGGACTCGACTTCCTGCTACCACGACCGCCACTGCCAAAATGTGGCTACACGAGCACAGTGTTGAGCCTAAGTAGTGTCTCCGGTAGGTGTCCTCGCACTCCGTGCTTGCGCAGAAAGTTCGTTCTTTGTGGCTGTACCGCCAGGGTAGTGACGTTGCCTGACCAGATATTCCAAGTAGATGGGTCGAGAAATCCAGAGAATATCCCGATAGCCTGAAGAGCCGAACCAGACAACTATCACGATATGCACAAGTCAGCACCTGCGCAAAGGAAGAACGTTGCTCAGTGGACTAGACTTCCTGCTACCACGACCGCCACTGCCAAAATGTGGCTATACGAGCACAGTGTTGAGCCTAAGTAGTGTCCGGTAGGTGTCCTCGCAGTCCGTGCTTGCGCAGAAAGTTCGTTCTTTGTGGCTGTAGCGACAGGGTAGTGACGTTGCCTGACCAGATATTCCAAGTAGACGGGTCGAGAAATACAGAGAATATCCCGATAGCCCGAAGAGCCGAATCAGACAACTGTCACGATATGCACAAGTCAGCACCTGCGCAAAGGAAGAACGTTGCTCAGTGGACTCGACTTCCTGCTGCCACGACCGCCACTGCCAAAATGTGGCGGTCGTCATCCGAGTACTACCGTTAAAGTTAGGGGGGCCGTCAGCGTAGTGTAATGGTGATTACGGTGACGCGGCCCATCATTGTAGTTAAATTGTAACAGTGATGGGGCCCATCATAATAACGATGCAGCTATACCGACAGGCCCCGTCACCGTGAAGCAATGACTACAGTGTGGGGGCCCGTTGCTGTAAATTTGTAGTCGTTTTAGACGCCATCTCTTTGCTTTTATTATGGCACAGTGGGTTGACGCGCAGCTGGGGATGCGATCTTGTCGCAGGTGGTCGGATCAAAATGCGTTTTGTTGTTTCTAAAATTTCTAAATGCGAAGGATTTCTTAGCAAACTTCGGCGACGTTGAGCGTATCTATCTATCTATCTGTCTATCTATCTATCTATCTATCTATCTATCTATCTATCTATCTATATCTATCTATCTATCTATCTATCTATCTATCTATCTATCTATGTATGTATCTTGCCGCCTACGACTTCTAGCTCTCCTGGCAATTTCATTATTGGTATCAGTAGCAAACGTGGTATAGCATAACATGACCATATGAAGAACATATTTGACTAGTCATGACATGAAAACCATGACATGTATGCAATGAATGTCATGATTTACATATCATGGTCCTGCAGCTCTGGCGGTGGTTTCGTTCACATAGCATGTTGCAAAACTGGTATGGTATGGCATGATTGCATGGCGAACACAAGCGAATGACTCTAACATAAAAATCATGGCATGCGTGTCATGTAACAAGACTACATGCCACGCTCATGATGCGCTCGTGGCCATTGCGTAGCGTCACATATATCAAATTTGGTATTAGAGTCCGTGAATGGATGACGAAGGTATGTGACTGGTCAAACATGATAGTCATAAGATGCGTGTCATGCAACAACGTGACTACACGCCACGCTCATGATGCGCTCGCGGCCATTGAGTAGCGTCACATATATCAAATTTGGTATTAGAGTCCGTGAATGGATGACGAAGGTATGTGACTGGTCAAACTTGATAGTCATAAGATGCGTGTCATGCAACAACGTGACTACATGCCACGCTCATGATGCGCTGGCGGCCGCTTCGCTAGCTTCACTTATACCCAATTCAGTATTACGGGGCGTGAATGGATGATGAAGGTATGGTACTGGTGCAAACATGATAAACATGAGATGCGTGTCATGTAACAACTTGACTACATGCTACGCTCATGATGCACTTATGGCCGTTACGCCAGCTTCACATGCACCAAACTCGGTATTACGCGACGCGAACGGACGACATAGGTATATGACACATTCAAACATGATAATCACAACATGCGTGTCATGTAACAGCATGACTACATGCCACGCTGATGATGCGCTCGCGGCCGTTTCGCCAGCTTCACATATGCGAAATTCGGTATCACGCACGTGACGCCAATAGATGACAAAAGTATGTGACTGGTGCAGTCATGATAATGATGAGATGCGAATCATATGAGGACATGTAGTATACATGCCACAGTCAAGGCGCCAATACTTTTTGACGTGACGCGGTGCGCGTACTCGCCGGCGTTCATTTAGTGGGGTCGCGGCGGCGTTGCCGCGCCAGTCGCCGGTCATGTCATTTACTCGCAGGTGCGCGCCACGCTGCGTTGCTTTGATGCATGCGCGTTTCGGCGCGTGCGGCGTCCCTGCGTCACGAAAAGAGGTAGACGCAGTGTTGTATGGGTGACGCATAGACGCGAAATGCAGCATGTCGCAATTCGCGCCGGTCGTACCTGGCGCTAGACTATAGACTTCTCATGTTTTGCTAACGTAGCGTCGTTGTGCCCAGCGTGTGCGGGCGTCAACGTTACGTTGGATTATAATGGGCCCTTCATATTGCGCTTGCGGCTGTTTCGCTGGCCCCACATATACCAAATTTAGTGTTACGTGACATCAATGAATAACGGAAGTATATGACTGGTGCAAACATGTTAATCCTGACGCACGTGTCATGTAAGAACATGACAACATACCACGCTCACAGCGTGATCGCGGCCGTTTCGGTAGCTCTACATATACTATAGTAAGACGGTAAGTCGGGCCAGTTGGTTAGATTCCATCGTGAACTTTCTTACAGCGCAACACCAGAAAAAATACAGGACAGGGAAGGAGTAGAACAGAAAGAAAAGACAGCGCCGTCTTTTCTTTCTGTTCTACTCCTTCCCTGTCCTGTATTTTTTCTGGTGTTGCGCTGTAAGAAAGTTCACTACATATACTAATTTGTTATCACGTTACGTGAATAGGTGACGAAGGTAAACGACACATCCAAACATGATAATCTTCACACAGAAGTCATGTACGGCATCATTTACCTCCACCTCGTAACGTTGTGTTGATTTTAAAGTGACATATCAAATTTCTCATTCGTGCTTCGCATGTCATTGATTCCCACTGTACGTGGGATCTGCCAGTTTTTTATAGCAAGGCCTCAAAATTGACGTTACTACTTTCAAGGAGTCGTAACTTTGCTTTTTTGCAAGAAAATCACATCACTCTTTGCGGTGGTTGTTAGCCCTACCGCGTTGATTTTTCGAGGCGCAGTGGGTACGTTGTTGGTGTGAAACGTAATGCGTTGTTTTTGGTGTGCGACTTCAGTTCGAGTCGCGCTCACCAAGTGAGCTTTCTCTTTTTTCTGCTTTCAATGTTGTTGTTTTTTTTTTCAATTAATGTCATCTATTTTAAAGGCATTATCCTACAGCCGAGCGATGAGAGGAGGCATTGGCCAGCAAAAATTAACCTAGACAATCAGCTGATTCGAGGTTGTCGCTGTTCAATCTAGCTCAATCAGTGAGTTGCAGCTGCCAATATCCCTGGTCTGTGCTCACCCCACTACGAAATCCACTGCATTACTGCAAGAGTAGCGAGTTTTCCCCGCCACCGTTGTAAGCACGTGCACAGAGACTACCGCATCGAGGTGGTAGATACAGAGCCGTAGTGGTGTAATTATGAGGTGGTCAGTTTTAACAACGCGTCCTATGTTGACAGGCCTCAACATGGTGCTGCGGTTTGAGTTCTTTCTAAAGTGATTGTAAACGTTTTATTTCTTTTTTTTTATCGCGCGATGTGACAGCATTCAAGCTCCCTACGGCTACCTTTCCTCATCATAGAATACATTGACGATACTAGATGCACGGTCGTTCTTGCGTTTTCGTTTCATCAACTCGGTAACACCTTGTGGTTTACCAAAGTCGGCAGCCGCACCAGCCAGATATTGCTAATTAAAGCATCCAGGCAACCGGTCACGCCAATGGCTTCGGCGCGCTTGCATTTTAATCACCGAGAACATAACGGAAAACGTTTCGCTCCCGCAACACAAGCGTTGTCTCATGATGGGAAAACAGCTTCAGAGAGCACACCACCATGCGAGTATCTACTGCATCGTAGAGCTGAAATGTCTCTACGTTTGCATAGCAATTACACATATTCATGAGACGAAAGGGACGGGCATGTCCCCTTGTTTGAAGAAGCCGATTGGATCACATGAATAATAAGGTCTGTGTGTATGATTTCAGGTGAAGTAGGCCCGAAGTCGAAGCTACATGTATTCTAGTCATATGAATTGTGGTTTTGGGACTTACTGAAAGATACTGTCCAACTATTTACTTATTTGTCAGAGTACCCTCAGCGCCAAAAAGTATTACAAGGGGTGGGGGGGGGGGCTACACAATACATATAATAATAACTACATATTTACAGAAGTTGTTGCAAACAATGTTAGGCTCCACACTCAAAAATAATTATAACAACAAAATTAAAGGGCACAAATCATTTTAACAAGGAGTAGAAGGCAGTGTAAGAGGTGACGATGGCAACATCTTTAGTAAGATGATTCCATTGGTCAAATATGCACTTATCATTGGTCAAATATGCACTTATCATATGCACTTAAATAAGTGCATATTTTGACCATTGGTCAAAATATGCACTTATCTCTATCTATACCTGTTGTAGACTGAACTCTGCTATGAAACATTTTTATACTTGACTTTTTCCTCCGCATTGTCAAAATGTTCCACCCTAAAGTCTCTTTTGCAAGGGGTAAGTTTAATTGCCACCTTCATTATTGAGAAAAACTTTACGGCTAATTTTCGTACCCTTTCTAGAGCTTAATGTCATGTTTCCATCATTGACCTTTATTTTATACAGTAGTTGTTTTGTTTCTATGTAAAAGTGGTTTGCGTTCGTACTCTGGAAGCCCGACACCTTACAGGCTTTATCTGTTATATAATAGACATGACACACCCAAGATAACGTTTCTGTTAAGAATACTCCAAAACACTTAAATTATTTTCCCGACAACAACACTGACTGACGACTACACAACTCAACAGCCCTCTGGGATTCTATGTTGGCCAGCTCAGCTTTTGGCATAAGCCCATATATCGCCTGTATAAAGTGACACAAAAAAGACGTGGAACGAATTGATTGAGGAACATCACATTACGTGTAAGAAATTGTTAGTTGGCGCTACGGTATTAATGTAAGAATGGAAAGGCCACAGAGTGTGGTTTTTCAATGCATTAAAGAGCTCAACTCGCACCCATACAACAAAATCTGCCCGCCTAGCGCATGCAAAATCGTTAGAAAATCATCGGGTAAGGTTTTTACTTCCAGTTGGACGTGAAAGAAAGTTCATAGTTGTATTCCCGATTAATGAACACGGTTATCATTTAAAAACAAGTAACAATACATCAAACAATACTGAGAGAAGAAATTAAACAAGAGCGCGATTCGAACAAAACTCGGACATCAACAACACTGCACCCCAAAATCTACATTTTAGGGCTGTCTAACAAGCGCCGCCGACACCAACATAATTTTCTTGCTGCATTACCTAAAAAAATGGAAAAAAAACGCAAAACATTCAAAAACGAGCATTCTAACTGACGACCTGCGTCACGACACGACCGCATCCCCAATCGCACGTTAAACCACTAAGGCCACAGAACAGCTAGACGGTGGTATCTAAAACGACTACAAATTTATGGCAACGATCTCCCTCATTTTTAGAATTACACTACGGTGACGGGCCCCCTCACCGTAGTCATTGCTTTACGATGACGGGGCCATCGCTATAGCTGCATCGCTCTCATGGCAGGCGCCGTCCCTGTTACGATTTCGCGACGTTGACGGGCCCTCTCAATTTAACATTAGTACTGCGCTGACGGGTTCATCACTGTAGTCACGAATACATTACGTAGATGGGCCCCTTCACTCTAACGATAGTACTAAACCGACGGGCCCCGTCATCATAGTTTCGGCCTTGCTAGAAGCAGTGCTCGGAGTGTCGCTGTATTTAAATGATGAGACTTTCACCTTCGTTTCATAGATCTCCATAACTTTTCGCCCTCCTTGATATGCTGAAGCTGACGTTAATGGACGTAGATCGGGCAGTCACACTGGAACCTCTACACACACCTAATGTATTCATGTACAGGTTTCTAAGTCGTACGACGAAGGTCGAATACAAATAAAACGCTAATATTTCCAAGAAAAACTCGCTCGAAACTCCTTTGCCATTCCTTAAGAATAGTTTGTAAATGCATTTTAATACGTATTTTGCATTGCTCGATGGTTGCATTGCCCAACGCAGTTTAGTTTCGGTTTGTGAGGCCTAACATATGCGTCAGCAAATGGTCATTTCCAAATCAATGACGACAAAGGCAGCGGAGCGTCAGAATCGAGGGCGAGGGTGCCACTCCGTTGTGGCTTCGGGCTAACTGGTTCAGGGAACTGATGAAAAAGTGGAGCCCAATAGGAGAATAATAGTAGGAGATTTCTTTCATGCATTTACCTACAACGTATTTCATGCTTGCTCCCCTTTCTTCGCACAACATGCTGTGCGGCTCGTTGCGGAAACTCGTGAATTGTTATGGCTCCGTCAGCAGCGTCTTCAAAGCATACTGGCACCGCAGCTGTTCCTCTTAGCAGTTGCTTGAAGCATTGCTTAGCCAATGCGAATGAAAATTCTCTCAAAGTAGATCCAACACCCTAGTAATTTCCTATCCCCCGGCTAGATTCTACACTCGCTAAGGAGAAGAGTTGTTAGGGACTGGACGCCCCTCGATGGCGCGAGTGCTCGGCGTCAGCGTGAAGTAAGAGCCGTAGTCCGGTGAAGAGACGCTTACTGCAGCGCTCAGCGTCTGCCCGGGCTCAATCCCGAACCGACGCTGTTTCATTTCTCATTCAAACACACTTTTTTTAACTATCAGTTGAGCAAAGTGTCTCCAGACAAGCCAATGACACGTGCGGGCTCGCATCGCCACAACCAATTACAGAAACACCTTAACAGGCACTGCATTGGTAAAAACCACGTTACCAAATGTGACATGCAACGGGATAGGTTCCCTGCGCAACGTATGTCGAACTCTCTCCCCTGCCAGGCCATGTGTCGGCTGGCCTCCATCGGTAGTCGTTCTTACGCTCAAGCTCCGACAGCTCTCTCAATAAACGTCGCTTCGTAGAAGCCTCCTAAGGAGCGTCGAGTATACCGTCATACCCTGTGCGAATAGTTTCTGACCAGGTGTGCATGCGACAGCGAGGTGCCTGAACACTCGGTAATGGCGCAAAGTGGGGGAGAACAAGCTCGTATGCACTCCACAACTATGTCTTGGTCAGCTTAGTGGTCGCGTCTGTGCGGCATTCTCAACGTCACACGCGTATGCCAACAATGACGTAGGACCAGACGACCACGCTCGGTCTGCTTCTTCGAAGACGCGCTTCCAGGTAAGATTTCTTATCTTTGTCCGAAACTGAGGGTGATCTTGACGGCTCTGCCCCGGGAACCGCGTGAACGATGGAGACTCCTTATTCCCATGCATGAGTCTTCTGCGTTTCACCTTCACAGAACCCATCAGCGTCGTTAGTTGTTAGGTCGGTAACTAGCTCCACGCTCTGCATCGGCCGCATTTGTTTCTGTTCACGCCACGCCACTAACGGGTGCCTCCTACTAACTCCTCCCCCCTGAAGAGTTTTACCAGACTCTCGATCTCCAGTAGCGTGATACTACAGCAACAAAAATAACTCAAAATAAGGGATCTGTTCTCGGTGCGCGCACAAGCGTGGAACAATTTTTACTTCAATCTTTAAGTAAGAACTTTTGCGTCATACCACAGAAAAACACTTATACATATTTCTCAAATGTTCATCCGAAAAGAAACATCCTCGCAAAGCATAGCAATAAAGAACGTGCTCTGAACGAAATTCAAAGCGCCAGTCAGTTCACATTGGCTTGAATCAGGGCACGCGCACCATGCATATTCCCCTAACATAACGCCTCTAAAATTCACCACACCACACGGACATTGTCCGAACACGTGAGACACACTTCATGCGCCGTCAAGGCCCCTCATAACGCACTCAAAGGGGGCGACGGACTCAGCACTGTGCATATATTAGTCTCAACGGATCGCACAAAGCATGAAATCATGAACTGATTTCACAAACGCAACCTCCTTTCATGTACAAAACTATTCCTACAGGCACATCGAGTACACCTAAAAACAGTTCTTTCACTTAGGGGCAACTTCGTATATAAACAACCACAATAATAAAAATGCGTAATACGACAAACAAACATTTTCAAATCATGCAGAAACTATTTGTCTCTTCGAACCACTTGACATCACGCATAACATTTATCTTAAACTTAAGATTCAGACTCTTGCACGGTTATTCAATTCACGGTAACTACCTGAATGGCTACTTAACAACTAACAAAAATCGGCCCCGCATCTGCATGATAATCTGCAAATGTCGTCGAAAGACGATAGCCTTGCGTCTGGAGAGATTGAACATAATGTTTATTTGATGATCTGTGCAAGAAAATTGGTGAATGGCATTCTGGAGGCGCTGCGTTACAGTGCTTCATGCGTGCAGCGGAGGCAAACGAGCGAACAAAGTCACGTTACACGTGAGACGTGAGCGCTATCTGGCAGTCATCTTAAAAAACAAAACGCGTGGCTCTGAGACGGGCCTGCGCGCCCGTCCCAGAGGTGAAAAGGTGTAGAACGCAAGGCGACGGGTAGGTGCCACCACTTTGTCGTCTTAGCAAATCGTTGGAAACACTTCCCTTTTCGTGCAAGCGTTGCTTGGTCAGTACCGCGTGATAAGCGCTACTGTCCTTAGAATAACTTATGTATGCATTTTTAGTAAAAGATGCACATACAGAATATATACGGGTTGTAATGGTGCCTCAGATATGCACGATAACTGTTTTTAATTGAGAATCGCACAAGTATGAACGCTGAATCTTTAGCAACATTGGTGGGCGCTATGGGTGGGTTTGGCCGTTTAGGGTATCCGCTGGTGCAGTTTGAAGGACCCGGTACTGTTGGGAGTGGAAAAACAGACAATTGTACATGCAGACAGACATAGAGACGAAAATTTTTGCGTCGATGGTCCCAAAGAAAGACTATCGTCTTTAAAAAAAACGCAACCATATGAGACAGACAAAACATCACCTTGCCACTAAACAGTCCCAATCACTGAATCTAATGATCATCTGAGACGCGAAAGGGCTTCAGCAGCCTTGGCAATGTGCCCTTAATACAAAGAATTCGTTTGTCATATTTGTCTCTCCTTTGAAAGTGAGTGCCTCCTGTTGCGAATGTTTCAGCCTCTTACTAAAAAATGATTGATTGATTTGTGGGATTTAACGTCCCAGAACCACCTAATGAATATGAGAGACGCTTACTGAAAAAAAATTGCTTTTCACTAAAAGCATCTCACAACGTCACCACCCATCAGTGGTGACGCCATACCTAAACACTTAAACAGAGCGAAAAACTTGGTAGCAAAATAACCTCTCGTCGTGTATGCAAACTTTTTGAAACCTAAAATTGAAAAACATCAACCCAGGTCAAAATTACCATCAACAAATCCAGTAGTTAGATTCTCCATATAACTCACGGCTTCATTTCACACTTGAGTCGCACACGCGATGGTACTCGCCTGAAGACTTTACATTTTAAACGGGGAATACGCAAGATGGTCAGCCCACTTTTTCTACCACTGAACCTCAGCCCTAGCCGCTTTTCAACGTGATTTCTCGTTTTATTTCCTGATAATTTACTGCCACAAGATTTGTCATGCGCTAACACTTTGTCTCAGCGTGAGTCTGACACAACTGACGGCCAGGCCTGATTCCGTGTAATTGCTTTCTACGATAGAGTCTATCAATTAAGTTGGCGGGCAACCCATCTTTCTTCTGACGCCGCACATTGGCAAAAGACTGATCGCGTTCATTCTCCGCGTCGATATAATTTCCATCAAATGGATGAAGCCGCTCGCTGTCCATATTAGTACATTCCGCAGGAGAATGCAAGTTTTAAACTACGACTTATCTACAAGTGATGCTGAATTAGTCGTTTGCGGCTTCATTGCTCGGGCGTGCTGTTTCTCCACTGTGCGCTGCACAGTGTTAGCGCTAAGGCTAGAACCTGTAGGAACATGCTCTGGCTCCCTCATTGGTGAATACTGCTTCTATTTATTGTCTTTCACAGTTGATCTCCCCCGCATTACCCTCCCTTAGATCATTCAGTGACTTTTGCCGCTTACGACAAAGACATTCGTAATCTGCGGGAATAAGAAATACGGGCACACACATATTCAACTGATCAGTTACAGCGCTTTGCAATTTCACTGGCTCAGCAACGCTTCCTGGCGAGGGTGGAAGACTGATAGGTACACACAGTAGACGCGCGGTAACACTTTCCCCAAAAGTATCTGTTAGCCTTATTGTGTGATGACTCTGACCCAAAACGTCAGTGGACACTTCATTATCTCGTACCACCATGACATCCGCATCTCAGTCAACGCGTGCCAACAGGGCTTCTTTTACACGAGTACCTCGATTCGCGAATTTCTCATCAGTGAGGTATTCCTAATTGCAGAGGGTCGCGCTGGTGTAGCTCGGCCCTCAAACGACACTTCATTCTGGGGAGCTACGCATAAAACATCGGCGTTAATAGCAGCTGTGTCACGTGAGAGCTTGCAATCTCTCTATAAGTGGCCCTGTATTCCGCAGCCCAAACACACTCCTGAATCAGGGCAGAAAATTGCACCAACCAAAGCTTGGCTTGCGCCCTTTAATTAGAATTTTATGGTGTCGCACTATGGTAACTCTAACACCTGCGACCATCAAGGCTTTCATCAAAGTTAGTTGCTAGGTACGCTATATGCTTGGGCTTTAACCAGCCCTTCACTTCCTGCCGAGTGACCAGTGAGTGGAAATCACATGACAATAACTGCTTTAGCCTGTCAGTTATAAGTAACTCATAAAGACTTTCAAACGACTCTACCTCTCTACTTCTTATGTAGTAGGTGAATCGCATACCTTTCGATAGTGGTATGCTAGTTACGATATTCCGGCTCCTCTGACAAGGCACGCGATGACCTCAATTTTCGCAGCTCAAGCTTGAGCTTTAGCGCTTCAATCTCAAGCTTCCACTCGCGTGTGCGATTTGATTCATTAAAACTATCACCATGCATCACACCTCTCTTTTGATACGCCATCTCCCAGAGTGTGCCTGAATGCAAATTCATTCAGTAAAAAAAAATTGAGGCCCCGACAGAGCACAAAACAGGCCTCACCTCGTGATACGTCAACCAGTGACATTTTCGATATGAGTTGAGGCTGTCTCTTTGCCAACGCTAGTTGCGACGACCTATTGAGATGCTCCAGGTCTCCACCAGATCATCCCTGTGATTGTCTCAGTTGTAAAGTCGACTGTCCCTGCTGATCTGCTCTCGTTCGATGACGCGCAGCGCTCTTGAACAGCCCAACACCTGGCTCAAATTTGCTGGCTCCTGAGGTGACCAGCAGGCTCGCACAGAGTGGCAAAGCTGCCTCTCGCAGCGTGCCAAGAGGTCCCAAAGCAGCAAGCGTCTTGATGCTACTTCTCGCTGCGCACCAGCAGGTCCCAAAAGCAGAGAACGTTTCACCCGACTTTAGCACCTTCTTCGCTGCGGGCTCTCCGCTCCATGTCGATAGCGCCAGTGAATTTGCTACTCCTCGGCTAGCTTCTACACTAGCTAAGGTTAGAGGTTCGAATCGGACGCCCCTCGATGACGCGAGTGTTCGGTGGCAGCGCGAAGGAAGAACCGCAGCTCGGTGAAGAGACGCTTTATTGCAGCACTCAGGCGTCTGCCTAGCTGGTTCAAACTCGAACCTCTGCTGTTTCATTTCAAATTCAAGCACCTCTTTTTAACTATCGGTTGAGTAGACAGTCTCCACATTAGTCAATCACACGTGAGGGCTCGCATCGCCTCAACCAATAGCAGAAACACCTTAACAGGCACTGCATTGGTAAAAACCACGTTACCAAATACGACACGCAAGGAAATCAAAGTGTGTCGCACTCTCTCCCCTGCCAGGCACACTCTAAGCCAAAAATGGCCAAAATGGGAGCAGCGGCTGTTTTTACTCCTTCAGACCGACTGTTACTCTCCGAAAAGACCAAGCGGAACAAGATGGCCGACTTGTTCGAGAATGGGGGAGCAACTGTATTCATCTTAAGTTTGTAAGGGAGCAACGGAAGGAGGAACCGCTGTAAATGCTCTCGTCACGCAACAGTTACTCCCCGGCAGAACACCGCACACAAATATGCATGCCGCCCACATTGATATTCATGGGCCAGATTATTGTTTGTTCTGTGTGCCAAACTTCACCAAACCAAAACAGTGATTTATTTTAGCATCCGTAGATAATAAGATAGCAGCGCTGGCTGAACACAGAAGGCCTGAGAATACAGTACGGCAAATACCTAACACACGCAGCAGCAGAATGGAGAGTTGGCACGTCAAAGCGGACCGAACGCCGAAACACGTGCAAAACAACGATAAAAAAAGCCTAGACACGCCGTTCGTCCGCGAAGTAAGGGCGTCAAAGTCGATCAAGCACCGAAACACGTGCATAAGGAGCCCCCCCCCCCCCCGCCCAAATATATCGGAGAAGAAAAAAAAAGCGGACCCAGACGCGCTTCTCATCAGCCATACACTTAGTAGCAAGCTTCACCGTGTAGGTTGAGGGCAGAATGACAAATCTGCGCCATCTGCGCCCGCACGACAGGTGTGGCGCTAGAGTAGCAAACGATGTAAGTTACAAAGTAATTTTTATTCAGTGGTTATGTTGACTAGCACTAAATAAAAGTTACACTCAACTTTTTATATTTATTTATGAGTTTTAGTGTACCTCAGTTTGTTTTTATAATTGTATTAGGAGAACACGCTGAAATTTTTGCGCTGACGCCTGTGCTGCCACTGCTCGACGTTTTTTTTTTCGGCGCAACTAGGTTCGCGTTCGCACTACTTACTCATTTTCATATGGTCTGTGGTTGGCGAGCACATGGACGTGCGAGCTGTGAGCTATGTTTTGATCGTGTGTGTGTGTCGCAGATTTGCGTTTCTACTTATTCGTGATGAAGGTTAGTGTATATTTATCTTTATAGAGCGCGAAGTAGTTGTGGATTTTGCTGCTGGGTGGAACAAACACATCGTAAACACGTCTTCAGCTATCTGCAAGCCTGTTCGCTCGTCGGACAAAGGACTGTGCATGCATCAGCGTGCAGGTGAGTGGCATTTCCAGCAACATTTAATGCTCTTAAAATACATTGTTGAGTGGTTGCGCTATTGAAAGTGAAATTATTTGCTCTTATTCACCGTATCCATTGCTAGCCGTATCGGACTAAATTACCTCTATTACCGCCTGCATACCCTCTTGCTTCCCCTGTCACCACTGCAGTGCCAGTGTACTTTTGCAGTTAAAAGTTCATTTCCGCAACACTACCTCGCTTGAAAAAACATTGGGGCGGGGTTGTAGCTGCATTCATACTGGCACTTTTCTACCGTTGGCTTTATGTAATGTTAACGCCGCATTTTTTAGAGATGTAAAGTGTATGTAAATCAGTAAGTAAACAAATAATTGTCGCCTCACTTCACTGGCATAGCCAGGCGGTTGCGCACAGAATTTTTTTAGGCCGGGCGTAGGGAGCCCAAATTGACGACCATATCCGCTTGCCGGGCCTATTCATATAAGCGGACCTCCCCCCCCCCCCTCCCCGCACGCCTAAAAAAAAAAAAAATCTGCCCACATCACTGCGTCACTTGCTTCACCTCTGCGCTGAACGTACTATTTTATAAGCGCACCATCAAGCGAGCAGTTTACATGTTCTGTTTACATATTGACAGAACAATTGGAGGAGGAATGACCCAAATCTTTCAGATTTCTTTAGTGATGCAAAACCTTAGCAAAACTGAATATTGTAAAAGACAATCATAAATGCTGTATGTTCTCGTTAGCGCTGTCATTATTCTGCATCATGAAATCTTTATGCGCTGTGAAAACTTGGCATGCCGTTGAAGTCACATATCGACGTTAATACCAATCGACGAAAATTTCGACAACCTCAATAACGCCGTTTGGGATTTGCCGCATGCACATAATTAGGCTTATTCCCACTTGGCTGTTCTTAACCTGACTTCACTGCTACCAAATGAAACAATATTTGATGCATGTCTTATACTTTTTTTTCAGGGATATGACACAAATTTGGTTATACTGCAGATGAAGATGCTCCCAACGATGCTAATGTACAGAAAGCAAGTGAATTTTGGTAAGTGCAGACTTTTTGTACTACGTATATGAAAGCATCGCTTTTTAGGGGCAAACTGTGCATGTGTTGGCCAGAGAATAGTTCATTATGCCACATGGTTACACTGGCACTGACAATTCGACATGGCTCCGCTGGCCCGTGTGTGTGCTCACATTGTTACCGTTAAGATAAAATGTTTATGTTTTCATTGCAGGGATTGCTGTTTGTACTAAAAAGCCAACTGCCAAGATTTGTTTACGCTGGTACTCCTAAAAGTATGCTTTCCCTATTTACATGGATTTTGGCTTGCACAAAGCATAACACTTGGGCCTAGATTCACAAAGCTGTCCATGTGCAGGCTTTCATAACAGCGTTTCTTGACTTGCCTTTACCCTGTTTTCTGCAGATGTTTCGTGGGTTTAAAAGTGCCACAGCATGTTGACCTCCCCCACTCTGAAATATTCGCGTTCAAAGTTTCACAAGAGTGGGCTTAACTTTCTTGTGCACCTCTTTGCTAGTCCAAGATACTGAAGTGTTATGCTCTTACTAGAGGTGGCAGTGTTTCTAATGTTTGTATTTCCATCACATTGACCAAGTATGCGATCTTGGCTTGACTGGTAGCACATCCTCAACAAATGTCTTTGTGGCACATGTAGAAGGCAGTACAAAATAAATAGGCAGACATTCACACCGGGAGCTAACTTCTAATAATGCTTTTTTTTTTGGAAACCATGGTGTGCTTATTCCAATTTGTCTAACAAGCAGTAACCTGTTTGGCTGTGAACCAACAAGACGTTGAGCTAATAAAAGCTTCACATCTTGTTGCTCTCAAATATATATGTATTGGCAAGCTATCTGTGACACTGTCAAACAAAGAATCGGAATATCTGTGCATGCCTTAAGATATATTGATATATTGCTTCGTTTACATATCTCGTGGCTGTGACTCGTCAACCGAGTGAACAAATGCACCCTAGTTTTCTAAATTTAAAGCATTTTTTGAAGGTAGCACGGTCTACATTTATTTGTCTATAGTTTTGTCCAGCCGTTTGCGTCAGGTACAAAAAAATATACTGAAGATTATCATGTAGCCTCTGCAAATGGTTGCTTTCAAGCAGGCTTTGCATGCTTGGCTTGTGCCTACAGGTATTGCGCAATTCAAGACGCAGCAGCGTATGATAGAACAGTAGAATCGAGAGCAACTATGTGCACGAGCTAAATAAGTATTTTAACATGAGCGGACAGTACGTGTTATTTGCCACACACATGACCTCATTTAGAATGCCCATTGGTGAATTGGCTCATAGAAATGTCACTCAGCTGTGTATAGGAAACAAGTTAACTGAACCTAAGGGTATCTTTAACTGCTACAAATATGCCTTGTTGAGGTGCTGCACATTTTCTTCCAGAATATTGCTGTCTGAGACATCATGTGAAGAGCGTCTACCACATCAGCATTTATATGGCTTGCCAAGTAACGTTTGGCCGAACCTTCCTTTTTTTCACATTTCATTTTGCAGTAGACATCCTAGAATGTAAGCGCTGCTGCAGTGTGTGTGACTCATTGTTATGAATTGATTCTGGCATGTTTAACCTCACACTTCTATTTTTTTTCTTGCAGGAATGAGATGCTTCAAATATGCCTGCGGTGACGTTCTGCTGCGCTAGCGTGATGGAAACACCAGCTGCGAAACTTGAGTTCTTCAGAATTGGAGAAGTTGCCCTTCTCTCACCAATGACGACACAGACTGCCCTATGCTAGAAATTCAAGATTGTTTTTCCACGGATGACGCAGAAAACCTTTGATGTATTATGGTGTTTGTTTAGTGCTGGCTGTGGTGTGGCGAAGTCTACTTTTACGTGTGGTCACACGTCGCCTCATAAAAAGAACAATAAAGCATTTATTTTCCTTTCAATATTGTCCACTTTTTGTGTTAGAAGCACCCAAGCAGTGCTCTTCCAAGGAGCTCTCGCCATGTGTTAAGCGTGTGACAAGCATACTCGAGATAAATACTCATTTCCCCAAGGAGTAACTGGAAGCATGTGCAGTTGGTTTTCAGAGAGTAACTGCGAACACGTGGGAGGAACGGTAAAGAGTAACTGTTGCTCTTAGAAGAGCAACTGATGGGAGTAATGGTTGGTCGGCAGGGAGCAACTGGTGGGAGTAACTGTTGGTCTGCAGGGAGGAACTGGAGGGAGTAACTGTTCATCCCCCGAAGGAGGAACTGAAAGGAGAGCAACGGTTCCTCCCTCTGCAGTTACTCCTTTTAGGAGAGTAATAGGAGTGGCAATGCAATTGCTCCCTGAAAGGAGCAACCCCTATACCCCTGTTGCTCCGTTTTGGCTTAGAGTGCAGTGTGTCGGCTGGGCTTCATTGGTAGCCATTCTCAAGCTCGAGCATCGACAGCTCTCTCAATAAACTTCGCTTCGTGGAATCCTTCTTAAGAGCATTCAGTATACCGTCAGACCCTGTGTGCTGAGTTTCTCACCAGGTGTGCATGCGACAGCGAGGCGCCCCGCCATCCTAATAACACTCGGTAAAGGCGCAAAGCGGGAGAGGACAAGCCCGTATGCGTCCCGCAACTATGTTTTTGTCAGCTTAGTGGTCGCGTATATGCGACATTCTCAACGACACCCGTGCATGCCAACAATGACTAAAGACCAGACGACCACGCTTGGCCTGCTTCTTCGAAGACGCGCTTCCGAGTAAGCTTTCTTCTTTTTGTCCAAAACTGGGGGTGACCTTGACGACTCTGCCCGTGAACCGTGTGAACGACGGAGACTACTTGTTACCAAGCATGGTTCTTCTGCGTTCATCTTCACGGAACCGATCAGCGCTTTATGCTTTTTCTGATTAGTGTTCCAGCTTCTTTGTTCCCGTACCAAGAAATCACAGCATCGAATATTACGCAATATGACTCACGAGGAATGCATGAAAGAGCCGTAGTGGATAGTCCTCCCCGAGTCCCCCCTCTCCTTCTGTTCGAAACCCTAATAATCAACCTGATCATGTTCTCTGTCTTGGCTGAAATCTCAGCAATGATTTGATTGTTGTACCCGTGCGACTCTAGAGCCATCCATGTCTGTCCCTTCACACGAAACGTCCATCCTCCGCACAACGTAGGCAGGCGACGGGCTAGTGCCCGCACGCTTCTGAAGAGCATCAGGTACAATCCTGATTCATGCGTTTTTCGATGAACTCAGTAAAGTTTCTCAGCTGGCTTTCAGGTATTTCCGGCTATCTGTGGGTTCTATTATCATTGATTTGACAGTTATGGACTATGCTTCCTGAAAAGCCGAAAAGTTTGCTTAGCCCTTGCCCTTTTTGACGGCAAGAGATCGCGACTCTTCACCCACTCAAGGTCAGTGGTCAGGGCTTTTGCCTCTGGTTCCGTGTACTCTAGAGTATCTTAAAGTCTTGAGAATGGGACATTTTTTCTCCGTACCATTACCTGGTACGAGATGCGCACAAAACCATTACCTGGTTTTGTGCGCATCTCGAAACCCTACAGGACTTTCTAGTAAATCATGATGACATTGTTCACTCTCAAGCGCGCTAACCCTCCGCGCTGGGGAGGTCGTATATCCACAGATTGGCATTGGAATGTTTAAGGCGGTTTAATTACTTTCAGTGAAGCGGCCAAGCACTACCAGTTGAGTAGGCAGTTATTTGCTCCTCCGCACAGCAAGTTGTCTAGACCTCAGGCTATCACTTTTAGAATGCTCCAGACCAAGCCATATTCAAGTCTGTCTTTCCTAAGCATGGTCTCCTTAGAGGCTTTTGATTCTGCTTGTACTGATCGTGGTGAGGTTAGTGAACTCAGACATATGCTCTGAATAAGTCTCTCGTTGCGGAGCCCAAGTTGGCTCACAGAAGAGTATTGGTACTTTTTCTTACGAAGTTTCGAGTTACTAGCACAAATACGGGCTGCCCAAAAAGCCCACGATGTGTCTTTGAGGCCTCTCCGTTCCTGCGTGGAAGTGGCCCGTGACGTTGCTCTTAAAGAGTCAATTTTATCAGGACCCAATAGAGTTCTGTGTCTGTCTGTCAATGTGTATCTATTGGCACTGCACAATCTGCGTCCCACGCGAGCGCGTGTGTTTGCCGGAATCACAGATCTAGAAGACACTTCACAACAAGGTTGACAGCTGTAACCACAAATTTTAATATTATACAAAGTAAGGCTAGCAGCTACCTATTTGGTAACTTATATCGCGTAACTCTATAAAACGCTGGTGTAAGAAAGGGCTCTAAGCAGACATGCTTTTTCAGCACAGCTGGCCTATTCGCGCAGAGAATGATGCACGCAGAAGGGTGACCACTGATGCCTGTTCAGATAGCGCGCCTGCCAGCAATCGTGTGAAGTCCTTCGAATGAAAATTGGTGCTCGAGTGAGACACCCCTCCACGCGTCTTTTCCTTTTCGTACGAAAAATACGGGTGCGCCCTTATTGCGCGAGCCCTACACGCGCGAGGAGACGTTATCACGTGCGCCCTCCGAGTGACGTAAATGGGCCAGCTCGATTGATCTCTGCTTCTGGCACGTTCATCTCCTCTGCAGGCGTGCGTTCACCTTTATGCTGCGAAGCGCTAGGGTGTATTACAAGAAACAGATGACCCTCTTTTCTTTCGCATATTTTTCCTCCGTGGTTTGTCGTCTATTTTTTTCTTGTAATATATATCAACTAGCCCAACAACAAGTTTTATTGGAGTGTGCTATCGATTTCGACTTTATATATAACATGTCGGCCACGATGACACCAGCGGCAAAACCCCGTCTAAAATCTTCATTTATTTGCTATGGCAATAAATTAAATATCGTGGCATCGTTCTAAACTTGATCCTTTCAACTTTCAAAGATTTAGAGAGTGTTAGCTTAGGAATGTTGGCTTGGCTTCATAGCAGGGAATGGTGCAGGTACATAAGACAAGAAAGGTACACAAATATATACGCTTCCTGGGAAATGCAAGTAACAAAAATACGGGGTGGGGGGGGGGGGCTAAATGCTTATGTTTAAACAATCATGTTGCTTACCTACGAAAAAATTAACAGTTTCACATCAAGGGCGATGGAATGAATGCGATAGCAACAACTTGAAACATAACACTGAGAGCAGCAAGCACATCCAAACGTTCAGCACACTGCTCACGCACAAATGACGCACGAAAACAACACACACAGGACGAGAGCGAACTAACAACTTAGAAGTGTGGCAGTTTCGGCGAGTTGGTATGACATGGCGATAGTTATAGTGCGAGAACAGAACAATGACAAAGAGACAAAAAGAACACGAGCACTTGTGTCCTTCTTGTCTCTTTGTCGTCGTTCTGTTCACCCCCCATGACTATCGAACTAACAACGTTTAGCACTCGGGGCGTCGTAAACGTTGTACTTAAACAAAACGACGCCCGAAAAGTAATCACAGGTAATGATAAGAGCAAACTAGCAAGTGTCCCTGAACGAGGTGATCTTCGTGGGCCCAGCAACTAACGAAAATGTTTTGCTGAAAGCCGAAGGCACATGAATTTTCTAACCAGAGAAAATTCGCGTGCGCACAAGCATATCTAGCCCACCCCCTCTTTTTGCAAGGCGAAGTAGGCGTGGGAGATAAGCGCTCTTCGACCCATCGTGACGAGCTGGGCGCCGAACTTAGGCGGCTTTTAAATTCGAAGCATTTCTTAGCGAACTTCGGCGACGTTGAGCGTATCTATCTATCTATCTATCTATCTATCTATCTATCTATCTATCTATCTATCTATCTATCTATCTATCTATCTATCTATCTATCTATCTATCTATCTATATCTATCTATCTAGCTACCAATCTATCTATCTATCTATCTATCTATCTATCTATATACCTATCTATCTATCTATCTATCTGTCTACGAGTTCTAGCTCTCCTGGCCGTTTCGATAGTTGTATCGACCCTAAAACTGATATGGCACCACATGACTGTATGGCACACGTAATTGTCTAGTGAAAAGATGAAAATCATGGCATGTATCCCATGGATGTCATAAACTTAATTTGATGGTCTTGCTGCTCTCCCGGTGTTTCGTTCATATGATATAATGAAAAACTGGTATTGTATATCATAACTGCATGGTGAACATAAGTGACAGACCCTAAGGTGGAAATCAAGACATGCTTTTTATGTAAGTCATGACTTCATGCCACGCTCATGGTGTGCTCGCAGTCGTTTCGCTGGCTACACAAATGTCGAATTAGGTATCAAGGGACGTGAATGAATGACGATCGAAGGTGTATAACTGATGCAAACATGAAAATCATGTGATGTGTATCATGTAAGAACATGACTACATGCCACGCTCATGATGCGCTCACGGCCCTCTTACTGGCTTCACATATAACAAAGTTGGTATTACGTGATGCGAACGGACAACGAAGGCAAATAACACGTTCAAACAAGACAATCATGGCATGTATGTTATGTAAAACATGACTACATGGAACACTTTTGGTGCACTTGCAGCCTTTTTGCTACCTTCACGTATACTAAATTTAGTGTTACGTGACGTGAATGAATGACGAAGGTATAGGACTGATGCAAACATATTAGTCATGACATGTGGCTCATGTAAAAACACGACTACATGCCACGTTCACGATGGGCTCACGACCGTTTCGCTGGCTTCACATATACCACATTTGCTACAACGTGACGCGAACGCACAATGTCCAAACATGATAATCAAGACATGCGTGTCATGTATTATATGACTACATGCTACACTCATAGCGTGCTCGTGGCCGTTACTCTAGCTCTACATATATCAAGTTTGGTATCACGTGACGTCAATAGACGACGAAAACAAATGACATGTCAAAACTTGATAATCATGATATGAGTGTTGTTGTGACCGAGGTTTGCAGCCACTGGAGGTATGGGATGAAGTTGTCGAGGCAGGGGAAGAGGGACTTGAAGAGGGTTTATTTACATTATATAGAAGGTGAGCTTTCGTACATGACGAGCTCTTTCTTACATGGCGAGCTTTCGAATCTCGTGTTCTACTACATGGCGCTCCTCCGAATGAGCCGGGTGGCTCATTATAAACGTTATGTTTTTCCCAGATCTCTAGATCAGGAAACACGTGCTGATAGTAAACTCCAATCACAGATCCCACACAGCCGGCAAGGGTGAAGAGCATTCACGGTCCACGTGAACGTCCAATATTGAAGCATGACTCTGCCCTCCAAGGTGGCGCCAGCTGGGCTATTCCTCGTCATGTGTGTGCCGCTGCTCGAGGGGTCCCAAACAAGTGAAAACATACATCAAAGGGTCCACCGATATGTTCGCTTAACTAGTGGGGCAATTTGCGGTGGCTGCCGCGGTCTCTTCCAAGGAAGATGCTGTATTTGTTGTCCCCTCCGAAACTGCTTACGGCGTCGTGGCGACACGACGTCTCACCCTCCGGCTAGGGGGACAATACGTGGCGAGTATTGCAGAGCCCGAATGGCAGGACGGTAAATTCGTATAAGCCATCAGGGGTAAAAAAGCTGTCTTGGGGCGATCAGCCTCAGCCATGGGAACCTGCCAATAACCTGAACGCAGATCAAGTGACGAGAACTCCGCGCTTTGTAAGCAGTCAAGGGCATCGTCTATGCGAGGTAGCGGGTAAACATCTTTGCGCGTGATCTCATTCAACCGGCGGCAGTCGACGCAGAATCGTATTGAGCCATCCTTTTTCTTGACTAGAACAACTGGGAGGCCCACGGGCTGTTAGAGGGCTCAATAACACCTCGCTTCAACATGTCATCAACTTGTTCCGCGATTATGCGACGCTCAGATGCCGATACCCGATACGGACGCTGACGTAAAGGAGCGTGAAGGCCAGTGTCGATTTCGTGAGATACTGTGGAAGCACGGCCCAAAGTCAGTTGCTGGTGGTCGAAGCTGGCGCGGAAGCGCTCGAGAAGGGTGATGATGTCCGTGCGCTGCTGGGCCGTAAGGTTGGTGTCGATGCAGCGCGAAATTGCGTCGGTGAATGATGGGGAAGAGGATGACGCGCAACAATCAACAGCGTCAATAGGTAGGGTAGTCGAGTGGTCAGAAACTACACGTGCAATCGAGGGATCAATGTCATCGGCAAAGCCCAGGCACTCTCCGCACAGTAACTTGGAAGGTGAGGGAAACGGATTTGAAACATAAATTGCAATTGATCCATCGTGAACATTCAGAATGGCGAAAGGAATCCGGAAGCACTTGTGGTGAACAGCGGTTTCAGAAGGCGTAAAAAGAACAGTTGAGCCACTAGAGACGTCACAGGAAAGCGGAACTAGGGCGGACGAGAACGGGGGTATCGAAGCGTCGGCGGCAACGAAAACTTTTGCAGGTGAAAGGGAGGAGTCGAGTGAAGCAGCGTCGCATAACGGCGCGAACTCCACTTCGGCGGGAGCACAGTCGATGACGGCTTGATGAGTGCACAGAAAGTCCCAGCCTAATATAATGTCATGGAAACACCGTGGGAGCACTACAAACTCAACGACATAAATATTGTCAGCAATAACGACACGTGCTGTGCATGCAGCAAATGGGCGATTTCGTTGCTCGCTCGTAGAGCTCAAAACGAAGTCGTGAAGAGGCATTGTGACTTTTTTTAGTCGACGGCAAAGTTTTTCAGTCATTACAGACACTGCGGCGCCAGTTTCAACCCATGCAAAAACATGTATACCTTCAACGGAGACAGCAACGACGTTAGACGGCGAAAAACAAGGTCTTTTGGAGTTCGAAAATTCCGCAGTTCTTGCACCTGGAACTGAAGCTCCTAGTTTTCCTCGGGGACAGGGTGATGTCGACGTAGCATAGGGGAAAAGGAACAGCGTTGAGGTGAAGGCGACCGGTGTCTGTTGAAGTTCCGGTGAGGTGAAAATGTGTCCATGGTGGCAGTCTCGCCATATACAGCAGGCTCCGGTCATGGGGGGGGGGGAGGGGAATCATAATTGTTGGCATGACGTCGTCACGCAGGAGAAACTTACGCCATCGACAAAATCGAGCCATGTGACCCGCAATTCCACAGGCGATGCATATGGGGCGGTTGTCTTGAGCACGCCAAGGGTTCTGAAAGCGTGGAGGTGGTGGTCGAGAGAAAGGACGGGCAGCCTGGTACATAGGCTCAGTCGGTAAGACAAAGGGACGCGTGAACGTAGGCGTTCGCGACAAAGAAACGTGGCCGTTCGCGACAGGCGGACGTCGGGTTCCGTTCAGTGCTTCGGCGTTGGTCAATGGAGCAGCAACAGGTGGTGCGTGAGCTGTTGGTAGTGTCTCGGACACTTGCTCTTGGACAACTCGCTGTATTGATGGCACTAAAGTATATGGGGCACCTTCGGAGGCATAAGGCACGAGGGACATCTGGCGTGCGACCTCCTCTCGTACAAATTGCTTGATCTCGTGAAGCAAAGTGGTGTGATCTATAGTAGAGCCAGCCGACGTTAAAGCGGAGATTGTTGCACATGGCGCGCTGGCACGACGAGTGGTGTCACGCTGTTTCCAGAGCTCATCATAGCTCTGACAAAGTTGGATCCCTTCCGCTACCGTTTTCAGGGTTTTGGCGACCAGCATCTGAAATGCGTCGTCAGTCACGCCTTTCAAGATGTGTTTGATCTTCTCGGCTTCTGTCACGGCCGAGTTGACACGCCGGCGAAGGTCGACCACATCTTCGATATAACTGGTGTTTTCTCACCATTCTGCTGAGCCCTGGTACGCAAGCGCTGTTCGGCCCGTAGTTTGCGAGGCGCTGGACGGCCAAACAATTCTGCAAACGCCGTTCGCAAGGCCGACCAGGTGGGGAGGTCTCTCTTGTGATTACGGTACCACAGACTGGTGACGTCGGTCAAATGAAATTGGACGACAGTAAGCTTGTGCGTATCGTCCCACTTGTGCTTGTTCACCCGGTCGTATTCATCGAGCCATACTTCCACGTCTTTGTCATCGGTTCCACTGAAGGAAGGCAGATCGCGTTGCCGAAAGGAGCCGAGGCAGACAAGAGCTGCAGTAGTTGGAGCCGAGGCGGCCACCTGCTGATCGTCGTCCGTGGACATCGTAGCAACTGAAGGCAACGTACGGTTTCGCAATTCCAGGATTAGGCGTCACCCAGCCCCTCCACAAATTAAAATGAGGCGTTTTAGAGTGGCACACTTTTATAAAACAGGAGAGCAGTCACGACACGTCAAGTGGTAATGGCGGATCTAGCGTGAGTACCCAGCCAACCGAACGTCGTCTTCTTCACCGACTGAGTCATACCCTCTGCCTTTCCGAGTTGCACTCATCTTCTTCACTATAGTATATATATATATATGTAACGTAAGAAGGTAGCGATGGTTAGGAGTTAGAAATAGATGAGCAAGAAGTGAGAGTATGAGAGTAGAATAAACATGGGGTATGAGCCAGGCCACGTCACCCAGTCATCGTAGCGTCACACAAGTCGACAGGATGAAGACCTCCCAGCCACTTCATCAGTGTCTCATCGCCGACACAGTTCTCCACAAGACACCCTGAGCATACATGGACTTCCGTGCAAGCGCCTAGCATTACGCATCGACCAGCATCATGTCAGAAGCATCTACTGACGTCCCCATACCAAGTACACCGGAGCAGCGGACGATGGATTCGTACAAGACTGGTTCGACCTGTTCGAGTTCCACGCTACCGCTGCATCTTGGTCGGAACGGGAGATGGTTACGGACTTCAGCGAATACGTCACTGGTGAGGCATTTAAGTTTTACCTCACTCACATATTCGACAACGACGAGCCTTGGCCAAAAATAAAAAAGGAAATGATCATCTGGTTTCAACACTATAATAAAGAGTCAGTTACAACCAGCCATATCGATGCATTCAAATTCAGTATTCACAATCATACGCAGCCTTCACGCGTTCGAGCACAGAGTAGTTTACAATGCCCGTCAGGCGAAGTCTGTCATCTGCTCATAGAAAGACATCCCAGCCGTTTTTCCACAAAGCCGAACCTTCCACCTGGTTTCCCATCTTCACAAATGTCACCAACGCTAACCTCTTCCACACACAAATCAAGACAATATTCATGCACTCAATGTACTTGACTCTTCGTCTTGCTTACGTAAGCCACCACCTGAATTTGTGCCAAGTAGCTCGTCTGGTGCTCGTCACTCTCATCGCACCCCTCAAGATATCGCCACATACGCAACTGACCACCTGAAATATCGGCCAAATAACTTGTCAAGTCACTGCTATACCGAAAGCGGTTGTACTTCAGGAACGCTGGGCTCAATTTTCTCGCAAAGAAACAAATCTACGGAATTGGAACCACGTCAAGCCATGTTTGCGGCAATGTCATTCTCAGGAACCGGACCAACCAAAAGACGAAGCGTTACGGAGTCACCATTCAATGCAAGTCTTGCCGATAAAAACGAAAATGTATCTACTGCTTTCCTTGACAGAAATAATGCTTGCATCCCACTCGTAAATAAGTCTGGAACTACCGGCAGCATCTCTTTATTCAACGACGATGACCACCCGCAATTTTCTCCGAGCCATTACCGAACCAAGAAAATACGACGACGAACGAAAATTTCAACGGAAGCACACTCGCAACTTGAACAAGTTAGTAAATTAAGGACATTGATACAAGGGCCCTTTCAAGAAGTAGGACGTTCCCGGATGAGGGAACATCGCCACAGACGCTCTTTGCGCCAGCGGTTACGCAGACGACAACACCACAGAAAACGCCCAGAAAGACGCGGAAGCACTTCTTGAACGGCGCCAGCACACAGGCATCTAGCCGTCATTACCTCTCAAGAAGCACGCATTCTAGACACAATGCGTCTGACGCAGCCACGACTCGAAATCCGACGCATGATACATCCAACCATCCAACGATACAAGGACTCACAAGCTTGTTCGTTTTTCGCTACTATCCAGGCTGTCATCTTCATTTTCCACGTCGAATGCATGGTTATGCCATCCAGGACGCAACAGCCAGCCTCGTCCACCCGAGTTCTCTTAGTGATGGCCGGGCTGGTTTCCTCTGCTGTAGTTTTGTGCGAGTCAAGGAACTCCCTTCTAAACTGGAACTATGGTGCATTATGACATTTTTCGCTCGCTTTAACACCTGTTTTTGTTGTTTTGTTAAGTGTCTGACGCGACTTCTTTCGGGGGGAGGGGGAATCCTGTAACGTAAGAAGGTAGCGATGGTTAGGAGTTAGAAATAGATGAGCAAGAAGTGAGAGTATGAGAGTAGAATAAACATGGGGTATGAGCCAGGCCACGTCACCCAGTCATCGTAGCGTCACATATATATATATATATATATATATATATATATATATATATGGTGGGGTGAAATTCAAAGGATCCGGTGGAAAATGCGACAGAAAAAGAGGCCGACATGTGCGAAAAAACACGTTTTACTAACGTTTCGGCAGGTGGGCCTGCCTTCGTCCTGCTTTCGGCCTGCTTTCGACAGGTGAGCCTGACTCCTGGATTTACTCAAACGCTTCAAGATGTCATTTGACCATAGCCAACCTTTTTTGGGTCGCACGTCTGCCGTCGTTCACCAAATTGACACCGGAAGCCATGCACCTTTGCACCATCGCCCATATCAAGTTTCTCACGCTGAACGCCGTGCCATTGATGATCAGGTGAACGATATGCTTCGACGTGGTGTAATAAAACCTTCAAACAGCCCTTGGGCCTCTGCGCTTGTACTGGTGAAAAAAAAAAAGGATGGCGGCATCAGATTTTGCGTTGATTACAGGCGTCTTAACAAGATCACCAGAAAAGATGTTTATCCGCTGCCCAGAATAAATGGCGCCTCGATTGCCTGCAAGGAGCAGAATCCTTTTCTTCTACAGATTTTTGATCTGGCTACTGGCAGGCCCCTATGAATGAAGACGACCGCTCCAAGACTGCGTTTGTAACGCCTGACGAATTGCACAAGTTTAACGTCATGCCGTTCGGCCTCTGTAATGCGCCTGCCACCTTCGAGCGTCTCATGGACAACATCCTTAGAGGCTTTAAATCGAAGACATGTCTGTGCTATTTGGATGACGTCATCGTTTTTTCGAAGGACTTCAACGCCCACCTCAGCCGCCTCGCAAGCGTCCTGACTTGTCTTCCGAACACTTGACTGCATCTGAATTTGAAGAAGTGCCACTTCGCTGCCCGTCAGCTTACCATCTTAGGGCATGTTGTTAGCAAGCATGGTGTCCGTCCTGATCAAGCTAAGCTTCGCGCTGTGGCCGACTTGCCTAGGCCGGCTACACTAAAAGAACTCCGCAGCTTCATCGGGCCCTGCTTACATTTTCGCCGTTTTGTGCGCAATTTTCTCACCATCTACACCTTATCACCTCCGAGACTACGTGCATCTTTCTCCGCGAGCACACACACATTTGTTTTTGAGGATAACTGCCAGATGGCGCTCACATCTAACGTGCCTCGATGCGCTAGTTCACCTTCGCTACACGCTCGAAGCACTCTAACGCAGCGCCTCCAGAATACCATTCACCAATTTTCTTGCGCTGAACATCAAGGGAACGTTTTGTTCACTCTCTCCTGACGCAAGACAATCGTCTTGTGACGACAATTTCAGTGTAACATGCAGATTCAGGCCATTTTTTGGCGTCAAATAGCCTCAGCTTAGGCTTCAATATCTGACTTGTGTTCATAATCACACAGGGAAGTGTATGCAGATGTATTGCGGCGCAAGGTTACCGGAGATCTTTGAGAGTCACATATTATCTGCAATGAAATTTTTTTCAACGCCTAATTCAGATCAAAAGTTCATATCACTAGAAGCCAGCCAGCTTCGCAAAGCGGGGCGCATCGCGAAGGAAATCAATCAAACGCTGTTTGTTCAAGAAAAAAAAACATGAACCTTCATAAAGTGTTTCGATTTATTCCAGAAAAAGAATGCACGGCCAAGCACAAACTGGATGATTGGAAAAACAACGTAAAGCCACAAAACTACCATACTAGCAGTAGCTGATGACCTATGATTGGAAACAGGTTTTATTCACATCAGCTTCCGTCATCATTGGCCAATGCCTGGACGGCGTGACAGAAAAGGGCACGGCCTACAAGCAAAATATGGGTGAGATGGTAGCGGAAATCTCAAATCTTTTTTTAAGAGTATGTTTCCTTTAGTTGTTTGTTCTTATCAATAGTTAGAACGAAACAAAAATATTTGAAAATTCCTGTCATATTGAACAAGGAGGTCAAAGGCTTTCCCGACACCTAGCGTGGTTGCTGGCCAATGCTCACAGAATTAGCCTGTTCATTGAGCTTACTGACTTTTGTGTATTATATACTATTCGACAGAAGTTCATGGCATGCGAGCACGTGCAAGCGGTAAAAAAGTAAAGTGGTTAGAGCGGATGTGTACGTTTCTTTGGTCACTTGTCGTGAAGTAAGACGAACAGCTACCGAATAGCCATGCGCGCTCATTTGTTCCGGTCATTATTTCTGTTCATGCTGGCTTCTCTACGAAATACCTCTTTTTTTCTTTTCACCCGAAGGACTGAAGTGTACCAGCAAGTGCACAGTGTGGCGTTTAAACTGCACAGTTTTTACCGCTCGTGCGCCGTTTGGCCCATGCACAGCCCTACTGCGCTAAGAAAAATAGTTCACCAAATCATCCAGACAGGCAATTTTCAGAAGCCTACAAACTGGAACGGCTCCAAAGCACTCACTTACTAGTACAAAAATCATCAAAAATATTGCAATTAATTTAGCTTTAAGCCAGTATACATACATGCACCATTTTCGCTCACTTCAATATTCCACCACGTGTTACCGGTATGACTGCGCGCCGTCTTCAACTCGTTCGCACTTTGCGTGGATGTCACGGCTGTCACAGCCTTGCAGCGATGAGCTGTTTATTCAAGTTGAAATAGGAGGTGAGTAAATGTGAGCAGTACTCGTATTTTCCCTTGTTCTCTAAGTGCCATATGCGAATTGGTGGTCAGGTTTACGAGGCGAAAAAAGCGCATGTGTTAAGAAGCGGGCGCTGCGTAGTCCTAGCTGTAGTCCTAGCTCGTCTCGGCGGAATTGCACATGGTGTTGTTACAGTCTCTTGTTACAAGTAAAAACCGGACATATTCTAAACGTTCTTCGGTACAGTGTTCGAGCACCGATTCAATGCGGCGTATTTTTTTTTAGTGATACACTGTTTTCGGAAAAAAAACTTGCAATTAACTGAAACGACCCGGTCCAAAGGACCGGCACCCCGCTGCCAGTTGTGTATGTTGACGTGTGGTGCGCGGCCATTTCTTGTTCGCATCTGGCGGGACTGCCTGTCGCTGACGGCAAGAGCATCTCGCTAATGCGCCATGTGATTTAGGGTTGACGCCAGTGCTTAATTATTAATTTGAAATTATAAACGTGTGCGTGCGGCCATACTTAAAAGGTAAAATAGATATGAACGTTTGTGCTGAATATGAGGAAGTCATGGGTCATCTACCATGCAAATTCACACGTGCCTGTATTATTTTCTTCTTTTGCGTAATGCTTTGACGCAATAAGGTTCCCCGGTATTGTTGGGTCTACTTTAGTGGAACTATACTTTTGAAAAAAATTATTATGATGCAAATTTAGCTTCAGCGACTTCGAGATTTCATTTATCGATATTGAGAAAGTGGTTATTTCAGAACCCCGCCGCGGTGGTCTAGTGGCTAAGGTACCCGGCTGCTGACCCGCAGGTCGCAGGATCGAATTCCGGCTGCGGCGGCTGCATTTCCGATGGAGGCGGAAATGTTGTAGGCCCGTGTACTCAGATTTGGGTGCGCGTTAAAGAAACCCAGGTGGTCGAAATTTCCGGAGCCCTCCACTACGTCGTCTCTCATAATGGAATAGTGGTTTTGGGAAAGTACATGGAAGAACATGCCCTCTACACGCATACAATGTTCGGATTATGCCCTAAACTTTCGACACAAGACGTTATGCTGCAACTGAACAGTCACATTATCGACGGTGAAGACGGCTCTCGGCGTGGGACACGTGCTATTTGGGGGCTAGACATTACCAAGGCATTTGACAATGTGCTACATTCATCCATCTTTGACGCCCTCGCCACGCTCAACGTAGGTGCCCGTACCTACCGCTACATCCGCAACTTTTTAACGGACAGGACAGCCACACTTTCGCTCAACGATTTGCCTGCACCTTCCTTCACTCTCGGTGGGAAAGGGACACCACAGGGGTCGGTCCTCTCTCCATTCCTTCTCAACCTGGCCATGCTTCACCTCCCGCCACTTCTAGAAGATTTCCCCCACCTTCAACACAGCATATACGCGGACGATATTACCTTGTGGATTGCCAGAGGTAGTGACGGAGAGATACAAGATGCACTTCAATTGGTGATTGATAGAATCACAACTTACGCTGAACAACGAGGATTGTCCTGCTCGCCCCAAAAGTCAGAGTTACCCGTCTATCAACCTATATCTCCCTACAACAGAGACCTTCCCAAGATAAATCTGCATGTGCAACATCACCCTATACAAACAGTCCCTACCATTCGCGTATTGGGCTTCCGCATTCAGCAGAACGGCGCCAAATCGGAAACAATGCAACTACTACACCATCATTTCTATCATACTACTAGGCTCATTTCCCGCATCGCCAATAAACAGCACGGCATGAAAGAGGCCAATCTCATACGACTGGTGACCGTCTTCTCCATAAGCAGAATCCTTTACGTTGCTCCATTTATGAAACTCACGTTCACCGACAAGAAAAAACTAAACATAATGATCAGGCGCTGCTACAAGTGCACGCTGCATCTCCCCATGTCTACGCCCCATGCGAAACTCAATGACCTAGGACTTCACAATACTATAGACGGATTCATTGAATCACAACGTATATTGCACTACGAACGATTAGGTAAAACTCCTACAGGACGTCATCTCTTGTGCGCACTCGGCATACCTTACGTCTCCCAGTTTGGCCAGAAACTCCCAATTCCTTCGGACAATTGTGAAACTTTCGTGATTCCCCCCATACCACGCAATATGCACACTTAATATAACGTGGAAGTACGAGTAGACCGCGCCAAGCAACTAGGCAAGCGTTACGCGAAAGCCACGTACGTGGCGTATGTAGACGCAGCGGAATATCCTATGCATCAGGCCGTGGCCCTCGCTGTCGCCACCGGGCCGCAGTACATATTTACCGCAACTGGCACCATTCGCGCAAACAAACCCGAAGAAGGCGAAGAAGCAGCCATCGCTCTCGCCTACGCTTTAACCTAAGCATCCTGCATCATCAGCGACTCCAAGACTGCCATTCGCAACTTCACCAAAGGTTTGATCTCCCAACCGGTGCTCCGAATCCTCACAAGTACACCTCTGTTACGTCGTCGCCACGTTGAGATCATCTGGACTCAGGGCCACTCGGGGCTCGTGGGGAACGAACACGCTCATGACGCCGCCCGAGCTCTCGCCCACCGGGCGCGTCATCCAACAGATCACCACCCCTCGTGACCTGACCCGGCTGAGCGAGAGATGATGGTCTCCTCGTTTCACGACAATGCAAGGGACAGAATGGTTACCTTTGGAAAAATCTTAATGTATTACCGCAAGGCCAGACTTGAATACCCACCACCAGACAAGTGCCTTGGTAAGCAGAAGTCCACTACCTGGCGCCTATTACAGACACGCACTTTCCCCTGTACAGCCGTATTTACCCCGCTATTCACACACCACAATGCAAAACGTGCGGTGCACCTAACGCTGGGCTCGACCATAGTATATGGGCCTGCCCCGAAGCTACTCACTCAGTTAAACACAGCACGAACCCTACATTCACAATCACCACGGCCGAGCATGGGAGGCTTTGCTGCTCAGCACGTGCCCGGAGGACCAGCTCTGGGCTGTCTGGCTGGCCGAAGACGCTGCCAGGATTCAAAACCTGGCCGCCGCCTGAGGAAGGGGGTTACAGAGGGGCCCGTCTCCCAGCCCCCCGCCACCTTTGACCCCAGCAGGGACACTTGAATAAAGTTTCTTCTCTCTCTCTCCACATATCAATCAAATCAATGAGATGTTGCCACCGTTAGAAAGTTGTGGTTACTCAATAACGCAACAATTGGCGAGCGATGCCATTTTGAATGTAGTGCATTTATTCAGAATTTTCATTTTTAACTCTGTCCTAAATAGTCTATCATCAGCTAATTCTAATATTAGTTACGTTTGTCTGTTCCACTTTCCTGCATGAAGTGAGTGCCACTTGTCAGACTATTTATAAACTACGCAAAAACACAAGATTCTTTCAGTTTTCCAACCGCGAACTTATTAAATTTACACCGAAATTGCCGTTTAGAAGAAATATTTGGGCCTAAATACTTATGGGGTTTCGTGAATCTTAATCACAATTTTTACAACGAAGGCATACTTTTCCCAGTCTCACAAGTACTTCGTAGAATGTGCAATGAATATTTTGATGATTTGATATTGTTTTGCTATGGCAAGATTATCCTTCTGGTGGCACAACAACCACTGTATATAGTAGAGTCTTTTTAAATCTTCTAAACATGTGTTGCATTAATCAACTTTCAAATTTATGTGTTGATTTTTTTACATGTCAGTTATTTGTTCCTAGAAAATGTCAGCAGTGCTGAATACGCTGTGCACAGAAAGCTGCATCACGTAGTACTAATGCGGTTACAAAGAATTTTTGCTGGGCCGCTGAGAGCAATTTTGCATTAAAAAGCCTGCAAATGTGCTTCTGCTTGGTGAGCATCAACAGAAAATAAATAAATTGGTTTTGCTTTGCCTTTATTGGGAACATTGATTGATATGTGGGGTTTAACGTCCCAAAACCACCACATGATTATGAGAGACGCCGTAGTGGAGGGCTCCGGAAATTTCGACCACCTGGGGTTCTTTAACGTGCACCCAAATCTGAGGACACGGGCCTACAACATTTCCGCCTCCATTGGAAATGCAGCCGCCGCAGCCGGGATTCGAACCCGCGACCTGCGGGTCTGTAGCCGAGTACCTTAGCCACTAGACCACCGCGGCGGGGCTTTTATTGGGAACATCCTTATGACTTTTTGTTATGTGGACTTCTCGATGCTGTGATATTTTGGTTGTTGTTCTTGAGAAAATGTTCGACTAGGACCAGAAAATTACACATACTGCATCACTAATGTTTGTGTGAAAACGTGACCTACTTATACAATGTTTTTTATCTGTTTATATATGCTGCCCTCCTGAAAAAAGCCAACTTCTGCCAACTGCAGCAAATTTGAGCATTGAAAGAGTTTCACTGCCTTCATATTCGCCATTTAAATGTTGTATAATCTTATTTACTGTTCTGTCAGCTTGCCGATTTGTGGGAGCTGGGAGCCAGAGCACATAACCGATTTCATCGCTTAAACAGTCAGTTGTACTACTAAGTGGCAGGACTGCTCAATAGTGAGCATTGAAATAAGATAAAGCATTGACAACAGAACCTACATGATAAAAATAATTTTTGTAAATAAAGGTACATTGACTACCTCTTTATTGGTTATAAATATGAATTTACATACACACACAAAAAAACAAGGACACTAAACACTGCTACTGCACCAATGCTACTTCCAGAACACTATGAGTGAAAAATTACATTTTTTTTAATTTAGAATTAATATGTTCTACAATTTGCGAGGATTAAGAAATTTTTCAAATATTGTTTGTCATGGCTGCACACTACTTTAGTAATAAAATTGCATCACGCAGTCAAACAAGTGTTTTTATATCGTCTGTGCAGGTGCTGTCATCCTCATATTCATGCATAACCAATTTGTTTCCCAAGAAATGTTCCTAATGTGTGTTTTGTTGAAAATTGGTGAAAACGGCTGCCTAAGAGATGGCTTATTAAACAGGAGGGCCTGATGGTGTTCTTTCTCTCATTTTTCATAGGATGCATACCCTGTTCATCGAAACTGACTCTGTTTCAGATGTAACAAAAGGATGGCTCGTGTTTGCTTCAGATCAAGAAAGTGCTCCTATGTGAGAAGGCATGCCGCTACGATAGATGAGTAAAAGAGAAGCCCAAGAATGACAAATTTTCTTCAGAATCAAAAGTTTAGGCGAAATGAAAAAAATGAAATATTGCCTTCTATATATTGCGTGTATATTAAGCCTGAAGCACTATATATATTCGCCTTGATACTTCTCGTGGGGGGGGGGAGGAGGGGCATGAAAAGTCTAGAAAAAGGTAGCCGGGGCTTTATATTATAGCTGAGTAAAAAAAACTAACATAAATGAGACAGAAGTTGCATTGACCAAAATGCTTGGCTCTCAAGCCAAGAACATGCTTGGCTATTGCGTGGTAATCCAACGCAGTGCCAACCATGGAAAAAGGCGCTCCCAATGTTTTTCCAAGCACGGCCTTTCTTTCATTGGCCCATCGTAGGCTTGTCACACTCCCCAAGCACATACTTCCCTTGACATCCAATAACTTTCCAAGCATGGACAGCTTGGTCACTGATGATTCACCGCGCTTGGCCCAAGCATGTTTTGCTGGTAGCGTAATTGTTAAACTTCAGTGCATACTTGGTCGGCGTCATTGCTTTCCTTCTTTTTGGGACACAAGAACTTTCTAGCAACGCCCACGTCTTTAGACGACGCAAAGGCAACCACAAAACGCAGAACTGTTGTTACTGAGCAGTCATGAACAGGCGCCTCACTTTCGGGAATTCAAGTCGCAGAACTGTTGTTACTGATCAGTCATGAACAGGCGCCTCACTTTCGGGAATTCAAGTGAGAGAAACGCTATCTTAACTCGGCCAAGAACGCTATTTTCGCACAATCAACACGGTAATAGATGTAAACGCTTCTGTTGCCCAGGCGAAGATTTGTAATAGTAGTTTTAGCCTCGTAAATCACTGTAAACGCAAAGCGCAAAAAGCAACCACTGTCTCCGTAGACACCGAGAAGAATGGTGTCACGGTATGCAATCTTCAGCGTTTTGATATACACAATATTACGCAGCCAAAATATGGTGTAGCGCAATTTACGAAAAGGGTCATTACTTTTACGTGCAGTTTCCAATCGCACTTTTCCTTCCAAGCAACTGGTGTTGCTGAAAACTGACAAGTTACCTGTGTGACTTGTAAGGCGGCTATAGCGAGCGATTAGAGTCCAACTTGCGCAATGGTACTACTCGTAAACAACTTCTCGCTGATTCCATGTGTGCGAAACAAAATATTTTACGACGCACCACTGTCTTCGTTTCTCTCTAGTCGATGGATGCAGTTCACCTAACAAACACGCCCTTTTGCTCGCTCACGAGCTTCGATTTTAACGTGCTGCAACCGAGGGACACCATCATTGTTCACTTGGGCATGAAAAAGGTTAAATAAAATCGTAAGGCTATAAAACTAAAAGCGGCAAAATACCTGAACGGGTCAAGCTTTTTAATATAAGGCCAACAACCTTTAACATACTATTTACACATTTTCTTTGTATATTTTGCATAATGACATGCAGTATACAAAAAAGTTTGCGTTCGGGGGCTACATGCAGAAGGGTAGAAAAAAGATCACAGCCTATCTACGGAGTGAATGATGATGAGTGGGGCGAAGCGTCCATCTGTCCGTCAGTCCGTTCGTCCTTGCGTACGTTCGTGCGTCCGTACACGTGACTGTCCTTGCGTCCGTGCATCCGTCATCCGTTCGTCCGTGCTTTCGTACGTATGTATGTATGTATGTATGTATGTATGTATGTATGTATGTATGTATGTATGTATGTATGTATGTATGTATGTATGTATGTATGTATGTATGTATGTATGTATGTATGTATGTATGTATGTATGTATGTATGTATGTATGTATGTATGTATGTATGTCCAGCCATCCATCCATCCTTCTGTCCATCTGTTTGTCCGTCCATCTGCCTGTCTGTCCATCCGTCCATCTTCCTTCCACCCGTCTGTTCATCCGTCCGTCCATCTATTGAACACTATAAGTACTGTCATCTTGCAATTTTTTATTATATATTCATTATATAGAAGCACCACCGTCCAGTGAGCATTCCAAGGACTAAACAAGAGGTGGCTACATACAAGTACTGCTACTACTACTACCACTACTACATACATCGGGGATGCACGACCCACCGCTTAAGGAGCTTCGCTCCTAAAAGGGCGTGCTTGGGCTTCGTAGCCTTGGCTGCGTTGATACAGAAAGTGTTCCGCGTGGATGCAGCGCAGTGGTTTATCCCGCGTCTGCAGGATCTTGTTCTTCTGAGCCATCACATGATTGCTCAGAGAGTGTAAGGGGGAGACGCCATAGCGTCTTACCCAGCCTCTTTCGCATTTATGTGCTCTGAGCTGGCGTGTGGACACTGAAAGCATGTTGGTAATTATTCTTTTGTGGCGCTTGACGAGACTGTTTCTCTGCAGGTGATGCGGGGCAGCATAGTGAATCTGACAAGCACATAGACGCAGGCGCTCTTTTTTACATCAGCCATGACTTGGCGTTCATGATCACTCACAATACACTAGTTTAAAAAAAAGTTTCTGCAGCGCCGTTTGTACATATGTACAAGTGACAGCCAATGTCCGCCATTGTTCATGATCAGTTTCGTGCAATCGGCCGGCATGCCTAGCACCTGCACCACACAAATTGCTCACATGGAAATGAAACGTGTATCGCCCGGTAATACTTCCTTTAATTTGCTGAAGCGGCGTGTTTTTGCGTGTTTTTAAGATTTGTCTTCATGCGCAATGGCGGCTTAGCCCAGCATCGCTTGAACACTTCGGGGATTTTTCCACTGTTGTTGGCATTTATGCGACTCTTCAATAACACACGGTGGTCTATGGTACAGTATAACAAAAGAAAGGCGCTACCTCAGTAAATATAATGCCATGGTCATTGGCAGCGCTACTGCTTCCGCACCACGTCTCATATGGTCGACGCAGACTAGAATCCAATGGCTGTTTGATGGGCGTGGGACGTGGCCAAAAATATCCCCTCCAATCATTTGGAAAAGTGTTGATAGTGACGACACAGGGGAAAGAGACCGACCATAGCGGTGCTTGGTCACTTGAATTGCAAGCGCTTATTAGAGGTGACCACATACGTTTCTGTATTGCGTCGGATACTTTGCCCATATCGATCTGGTAGGCGGCGTTACATTTTGGTGAAAAACGTCATTTTGCGTAGCTATGTAGTACGTGCGTTCTCAAACTCTTAGGGGGGACTTAAGAACCACAAAGTTATCGCTACCTGTCAGCTTAGCAACTGACTCACTCGAAGAGAGAACACAGATTGCGGTCATTGCGCTGTTTCTCCGAAAGGTGGCGAGGACAGGTAAAGAGTGGCAGTAGCAAGAAAATCGTAATAATTAGAGCCATCACATGCAGCTGTTGGAGCCTCGAGAGGCAGTCAGCGTCTGCATGAGGGCGGCCCTTTTTGTAACTCATTGCAAAGTTCAATTCGTGCAAACTTTGCGCAAGGTGGTCAGAGGGCTCACGGAGACCAACCAACCAACATAGTTCGTAATGGCAGTTCGTAACAGTAGTGAAGTGCCACCCGTAAGTTATGTACTAGAATTTACGGAAGAAAATTCTTTGCGTAAACTGTTCTGATGCTTAAAGCTGTTAGTGTGTTTGTAGTTGATGATTTTAGTGTAAAAGATATGTTTCTGTTGTTTGCTGATTGTATTAGTTAAAGAGATATGGTGATAGTTGAGCGGTACGGAGAAATCACCAGACTTAAAAATGGGAATGACTCTGGCAACCCGCCAGTCATAAAGAGATATACGAGATGATAAAGACTGGGAAAAAATTGCACACAGAATGGGCGAGAGGCTTGGTGAGATATTTTTTATTGATATGTCAGTGAGATTACTGAAGGGAGGGCTTGACGTTAAGTCATCTTGCGTAAAGACAGATAAGAAAGCATTATTTAGTAATTGAGCGCCTTTATAGTGAGATACGATGTCGCCATTTTGATTGGTAAGTGCACTTTCACGATGGCTGCGTGGGTTGACAAGACGCCGAATCAGTCGCGAGTTGTTAGCGAGAAGAGAGAAAAGGTCATCACCAAAAAAAGTGTTTTTTGCAGAGCGTAGTATGCTTTTTTGCCCATTCGGTAGCATTTCTATGACTCTGATATACTAGTGTTATCATCGCTTCTATACAGGCGTTTTTTTTCATATTATTGAGATGGTGGAGATGATCGTTAAACCACGGACTCTAGTTGAAACACCTGCTTTCAGCCAGAGGTATGTGCACGTCAATCAAATTGATGAATGTGCTCTTTACCCCCTTAAAGTTTTCTTCAGGTAATTTCGCGTAATAAGCGGAAAAGCATACATTAAAAAAAGCTGATAATTCAGAGTTGATTATGATGCAGTTATCTTTCTTGTAACATTGTACAATCTTGTTTGTGTTATTACGTTTCATAGGTAAAACTAAAACTTGCCTATTATAATGTCGTGATCTGATAAGCCATCCACGTGGGACAAGGCAACACATATTTCAAGACTATTAGAAAGGAAAAGGTCAACAATAGTTGCAGATGAAACTGCCTTACATTTGGGACTATAATGAACATCATTACAGAAAAGTCGAGGCAGGTTTGAAGAAGGTAGTGTTCCTCTGGAAGAAGTTGAAAAGCAGATAAAATTGGCTAGCTAATTCTATGAAAGTTAGTCACCAAAAATGAGGAGAACATAGTAAAGCAATCAACAAGAACATTGAGAATTCTTTGGAATTTTTTAGAGATAGCGTCACACACGTTAGTGGGTTGATAATATACACCAATCAACACATGACTAAAGTCTCATTTCACTGTCACCCATAAACATTACCGTAAATTCTCAATTGGAACATTTCATTATTTGAGCCCCTTTTCAACTGCCAGAAGGACGCCAATGCCTTTTTTCTGCTTACGATCACAGCGGATATTTTAAAACGAGGACCAACTGTTCAAAAGAAGCGTGCTGACACGGTGTCGTCAAGGCACGTCTCACTAAATAGGAATAAAGACGCTGAGCTTGAATCAGTAATGGATCGTAAGGCAATAGGTTTGGAGTGCTCACTTCTGATACTTTTATATAAAAAGGTGATACTGCCATAGCGCATATTTTTTATCATCGCTGATGCAGATTGAGTAGAACGGAAGACTTACGTTGGACTGCGTGTGGGTCAATTGCTAGCGGACCGTCATACATGTGTTGTACAATCAGTTTCAGAGTTTCACTCGTAAACGTCACTGTTGAATAAAAGCTTGTTGAATACAAGAAAAATCCTATCACGGTCTTTTCTTTTCTCTTTGGAAAATCGCAAGATCTTACGACGCTTCACTCTCACGGCCTCAAAAAAGCAACGTGAAAAAATGAAAGCAGTGTTTTTCAGTTTGCAACGAAGACCTAGCACAATCTCGATTTCCTTGACATTAAAGAATTAGTGCTTATAGGTCGCAGTTTTCCCCCCAAAAAAGCGCCCTAACCAATGAGCCCTGGCAACCAAAGAGACAGTTAAGGCTAGTTTGCTAGTAGAAAAATTCTACAAAACATTTTGCAAGTTTTCTTCTGCTCATTTATAACGGTAATCAAAATCTCGAAAAAAAAATACGTTGTATATACGTGAGCTATTCTCCAAGTCATCCACTTTGTCCTAAATTCTGGAGGTGTGATCCGATTGGTAAGTGGATGCGTCAGTCGTAACGTCATTCAATACCTCGGCCTCAACGTTATACATGCGGGCCATAATCTTATTAAGAGTATCGTTCTAGTTGAGCGAGGAAGTACTATCGAAACCTGTTGGTAATTTGGCTTCCAACTAAGACAGGCACCCAGAAACTGCCTCGAGGTTGTTTTTCAAGGTTGGGTGAAGCTGTATTGCCCTAATTATGCTCTATACAATATTAGCACAAATGGCCAAAAGTCTTAAGACAGTGCTAAAACTGAGCTCAAGGTTCCCTTTTTGAAATTTAGTCATTGGCCCAGGGTTCTGCTCTCGGTCGCCACAGAGAGAGGAGAGACACCACAGATGTATCACAATTATACAAAAACGCTAAGAAGAGCCAAGTGGGCATGACATCGCAATAAGGAATACATCATTATCACGATAGCTTGAAACATCGTACACACTGACGTGCAGGAGCATCATACGTGAGTGCGACAATCCGCATGAAGCAATGCCGTGGCCTGCGTAATCAGCGAAGTGCACACGCTTTCGTACGATAAGGTTGGCTGACATGGTTCCCTGTTTCCAGCCTGTGATTGCTGCGTGGCCCTCCAACAGAACGGTTCTGGGTGCACCGATAAATGTTTCCCCATTGGCGATCCAATGCAACAGAACAAAAGAGTCACAAGTGCGTCGGGAAGGTAAATGCTGCAGCTGTGATTCGTTAGCATATAATGTTAGTGAAAATTGAGATCATATCACTTACATAGGAATCTGTTGGCTTTCTTTTTTTAATTGAATCGAGTATATTTATGCCGCTCTCATGATGCAGTGCAGACATAACAGATGCATATTATACAATGGGCCTTATTATTGCTCTGTATTCTACTGCTCTACATTCTTTTCTTGCAACTCGAAGGTTTCATTTTTGACGCCTTCTTTGTTATATACTGAACGTGAGTATGCCCTTTCAAACAAGGGGTCAAAATGACGCCGTATTTAAAAGGGCTTACAGTTGCGAGCTTGTTGCTGTACCTTAAATATGTAAACTTGAATTGGTAGTTTTTATTTAGAAAAGTCGTTAAGACTGCTTTTTTTAAGTTCAGTGACATCGGCCATGTCTTACTACACTCACGAAAAACGGCCAAGAATTTTCATTATCTACAACTGATCTTCAGTACCAGCTGGCCAGAACCCAATATTGGACGCAGTCATCGGCAGAAAGTCTCAATTTAGCAGAAGCGCTACTAGTTACTTTAGTGACGCCATTTATATAAATGATGCATAGTAATGGACTAAGTACAGATTCTTGTGGTACATCTGATGTAACACTAACTTCAGATGAGTGGCGATGATTCAATACAACAAATTGTGTTCTTGAGCTCAGGTAGTTAGTTCTGTGTCCAGTCTGTAAGTTTAGAATCGTGAATTCGTTGAGTTTATTTGAAAGTTTGATTGATTGATATGTGGGGTTTAACGTCCAGCAATCACCATATGATTATGAGAGATGCCGTAGTGGAAAGCTTCAAATATTTTGCCCACCTGGGGTTTTTAATGTGCACTTATATCTGAGCACACGGACCTACAACATTTGCCTCTATCGGCAATACAGCCGCTGCAGCCGGGATTCGATCCCGCGACCTGGGCTCAGCAGCCGAGTACCTTAGCCACTAGCCCACCGTGGTGGGGCAGTATATTGGAAAGTTTATTATGTCACACTTCATCAAAGGCTTTATTCTAATCAAAGAAAATGACATCCCTATAAAAAACAGTGTTTTCAGTGTCCCCCAGTGTGTTTCAGCGCGCTGGGTGGCGCTGGAAACGCTGTACAGTGTGTTCCATTGTGCTACAGCGCACTGCGAGGCACTGGGACACACTGTACAGCGTAGCCCAATGTCTTAAAGCGCGCTGGGAGGCACTGGTTCCGCTGTACAGTCTCTACCGCACGTTGATATCTTTAGTGACACATTGGTAGAAACTAGGCGCGATCGGCGCACTTTCTGTAAGACTTCATATTGAATCGCGGCATGTCGAGCGTAAAATTTTTCGTATAAGATGGCATTGTCATCTATGTGCTAAACATATATAGCTTCAGTTTCCTTAGGCAATGGATGCGAGTACGCTGAAGCATTCATATGTTGATCGTGCGGGTAAGAGGCGCTGCCGGGATTCAGCTTGGGGGGACAAACGAGAATTTTGTGCCTGGGGGGGGGGGGGGCAGGGAGGACGGAACCTGTGCATAGTGTTTTACCTATGCTTGCTCCCGGAGGTGAGGGCAAAAGGGGGGCATGCAAGAATTTCAGGAAAAAAGATTAGAGCCCACCCATGGATGCCCTTCTTGGCGCGGGTGCGCTTTACTTGAAGTTTGATTGAGTTTCGTTGATGTATTTCATAAACGGCAATGATAGACCTGAGAATTCGCAACACAAAATTACAGTAATATCAGTCTGGTAATCAAGACCAACCTACTCTAGCAGTGAGTCGTTGCGACTAGTACCGCAGAAAGCCGCACGTCCCCGGCCACGGTTATCCACTGCATTGCTCAATATTGCCGTTTTTAGCTTCCTTTTTGTGTAATCGAAGGTGAAAATATGACCATTCATAGGTCAGTCATGATCAAAACTACATTGTAACAATTATAAGACTCTTTCCAACTGACTATCTATGATCTTCACAGCAACCGTGGCTCAAGAAGTACGGCCCTAAGCCTAGTGGTCGTTTCGGCTATAGTGAACTGCTGCGGCTGTCGTTCGCGGAACGTAAACAAGGAAGACAGAAAATACTTCCAAACTATCGAGGGGTGAAATATACAGTGTTGAGTGAGCAGTTCAGATGAACGCAGTTTTATACATAGGTATGACTAACCGCATAGCGAGCAACTACGATTGCCGTAACGCATCTGCAGCTACGCTAACAAGCTTTGCGGCAAAACGTGCCGGATTGACTCGAGATCGAAGGCAACCCGCAAAAAATGAGCTAACAATCGCAAGTTTGGCGCGAACACGAAGAGACTAAACACTGCGCATGTAAATGACAAATTCCAAATATAGGACACCTGAATTACTTTTAAGATAAAGAAAAAAATATACTCAGCCTCGTGTTCAGGTGTGGAGTAGTGAGCAACGTGTCTGGATCAAAATATATGTGATGTGTTAAGGTTATAGGTTCGACTCCCGCTCACTAAAGATTTTTTTTGTTCACTGCGTGCCTATTTCAGCCTTAATTATGATGTGCGTATGGCCACAAATTTTTAACACAATTTATAAGCCATATTACGGCTGATAATGGGTGTCCCAGAGTGCAGCGCCAGCGTGCCTTGTGCAGCGTGGCAATGTCCCAGTGTCAGCGCCACACTGCACACTGGTCCAGTAATCAGGTATGGCGCTAGGCCAGTGCTACTGGTTTTTGCGATAGGGATCAAGGTGTGCTCTGACATTTAGTGTGGATGCAATATTGTGGGAGAATTATAGTATTGTGTGTGGTGTACACGTATCCCGAAGGAGTACGGCCACCAGCGTGGGTTCGGTCTTAGCGAGCCGCAGGGCACGCGTTAACCGTCGCCGTGGCGAGAACACGATACTGCTCAAGTCGCAACACTTTATTGTGGCAACACCAAACGCAGTACAGCCCGTTGCAAATAGGCGCGGCGGGAAAGCAAGTAGGCTTATCCACGCCACGGGCACAAAGTACTACACAGGGGTGCCACGAGCACGTCTCCGCGGTAAAGCCGATCCACGGAGACACCGGAGCAAAGGCCCGGTTGCTCGAGCGAGGGCAAAGGCGCTCGCGTTGGCTTCGAAGGGAGACGGGTCGGCGTAGCGAGGCCACGCACTAGGACACCGTACCGCCCTTCGGCCGTGCGTACGCAGCGGGGCAAACAGCGGGTGAGCGTTCGCCTTGGGCGCGAGGCGCCGTCAGCGAAGTCCGACGAGCCCCCGACTGACGGGAGTCGACGGACGAAAAGATAGCGTGGCTCACCGTTTGCTGTCCCGGAGAGTATCTGACCGCTCCCGACGCAGCGCGCGAAAACCTCCCAGGGGTCCCCGCGTGCGGCGCCACAGTCAACATCCGCTACCGGGTGAGGGAGTTATACGTCACTCCGCCCTTCCCAGCGCGGCAGACAGCAAGGAGGGCAGACATGTCGGGACATGAGAACGGCAGAAAAGGCGGGAAAGCCCGCTTAAAGGCAGCGGGCCAGCCTCAATTCCCACATCCCCCTCTCCTAAATTTGCCCTTTACCGGTCTGCAAAAGGCAGCCGGGCGTCACCCATGCAGTTAAAATGACACTGCTATGAGCGACAGCTAACCTCAGTCCAGCCCTGTTACTGCCGCTAAAGAAAAAGATTACAAGTGAGGAACAAAAACATAAATAACAAAATAAACACATGACACTATAAAACAGTTGCGAAAGGGAGCACAGAAAAGTGGGATTAGTGTTCGTGGTGCTGAAGCGGGAATAGCGTCCACTGCGCGGAGGGGCGGAAAAGGGCGTGACAGTGTCCGCTCTGTGCGATGCCCGAGTGCGAGGTCAGAGGTAACGGAAGGGGGGGCTCACTGATGGCTCGTTGCTGGTCTTGTTAAGCAGCGAGTCCGACGAACGCTGCCTCGGCTGTGCTTCGGAGGCCCCGCATTTCTGGCTCGATGAAAAAGCTGGAACGTTGCGCGAAGCCGGGCCTCTCCAGTGCTCAGGGAGGCCGACCCAAATTGGCTGCGAATGGCGTTGGCCGGCAGCATATAGCTGCTTTCAGCTGGCCTCGCGCAGGAGCCATGGTGGTAAAGGCAGCGGGGCTTCTTCGACGACGGCCGAGAGCAGAGCACAGCCAGATGGTCTGACGTCAGTAGGTCAATGACCCCCCAGCACCTCCAGCGTCCGCATCGATGGGGGGAAGCCATGACGCACTCTTCGCGGGCTCGCACTGAAGCGTCACGCACTTACACACGCACACACACCGCCGACGGCTGCGCGAGCGTAGGCGCAAAGCGTCCTTCGTCTCTCTCCCCCGGCAAGCACCGACACTCAAGGTCACACACAGCTCCCTTCGCGGTAGACGAAACGACCGCGAGAAAAAAAAAGGTAAAAACAGAGCAAAATGACACTCAAGATCTGGCAAAAAAAAACACAAAACTCAGATAACACTCAATATTAGAAAAAGAAACCTAAAATACACATGAACACTTGAAAAAAAAAAAAGAAACACTGGCAGCAGACACGGCGGGGTCAACTTCTTTACGAGAAAAGGCCGTAAAGAAGCTAACCTATACTGAGGATAGACAGTAAACTGAGGGCCTTCGGTTGCGGAGAAGTCCGCCGTCCGGCGCGAAATCACAAAGGTGACCGCTTCCTCAGATTATACCGGCGCGGGGTCCGAATGCGGTCCGCCGCTCCGGGTGTGCCTCGTTGCTGGCGCGAAGTGCCACAGGGCTCTTGCGCGAGCTCGTCAGACCGTGATACAAAGGGTTTCAGGTCTGCGATATGGGCACGGCTGAGTTTTCCCGTCTGGGGATCTTTCAGCAAGTACGCGAGTGGAGTGCAAGCTTTCTCCACTCGGTACGGACCAAGCCACTTAGGAGCGAGCGAGGTTGAGAACCCCTTACTGGCATCGCTAAGGGCGTGGTTGCGCTTCAGGACAAGATCGCCCACCTCAAAAACTAGGTCGCGATGCTTGCGGTCATATTGGGCCTTCTGCTGAGCCCTGGCCGACGCCAAACTTTGCCTTGCTTTGCAGAAAGCTCGACAAAGCCTGTCCCGAAGTGCCGACGCGTAAGCAGAGCAGTCTGCCGGCGCCTCCTCGTCCTCGAGCTGGCATTGAGTGACGCTGGTCACCGGATTTGCCAACTCCCTTCCAAAATTTAAGAAGGCGGGCGAGAAACCAGTTGAGCGACTCTCGGATGTTCGAATAGCGAACGCGAGCTCACTCAAATGGTCTGCCCAGTCCCTTTGACTTTCGGCAAAGGCCGCCAACATCGGTTTGAGCGTACGATTGACGCGCTCCGTCAAATTGGACTGGGGATGGTAGGGTGAAGTGGTGCAGTGATCAATTCCGAGGGAACGGCACGTGACACCAAACACCCGAGCGGTGAAATACGAAGCATTGTCAGTGATGAGCCTTTCCGGGAAGCCGAACCGGCAAAACACTTCCTGCAGCTTCTCAAGCACCGCTCGCGCTGTCACCTTCCGAAGTGGGAAAAGTTCCACCCATTTCGAAAAGTGATCAGCGACTACCATCAGGTGAATGAACCCCTGCTTACTTCTGGGAAATGGTCCCATTAGATCGCAGGTGGCCACTTGCCACGGACGCTCACTGACAATCGGTTTCATCAGACCGGGCGGTTTGCCACCCCTTGATTTCACCGTTTGACAGACGCGGCAAGAACGGCAGTAGCGAAAAATGTCTCGCTTCATGCCGGGCCAGGTCACAACGCGGCTCAGTTTTGCAAAAACTTTCGAGCCACTCAGGTGACCGGCCATGGGTTCGTCGTGAGAGGATCGCAACAGTGCGGCTCTCAGACTTTTGGGCATAACCACCTTAAACGGGTCTATGGACTCGTCATCAGTGGCTATATACTTCAGCAGGAGCCCGTCATGGTCCAGCAAATATGAATCCGCCGGGGACTCAGCGACACACGCTGGTTCGAGCCCCCTATTCGCGCCCGCTGCAGGGCAAGCAGCGTCACGGCGCTCCGTCTCGTCGAGACAGTCGTTATCGGCGCCCGCTGCAGGACAAGCAGCGTCACGGCGCTCCATCTCTCCGAGACCGTCGCATAATTCGCGACAAAACGGGTCACTTTGCTGGGCCTTCAGAAGCTCTTCTCTGCTGAAAGCGATGCCCATTCTCCCAAAATGGGGGAGTCTGGTATCGCGCCCACTCAGGACCGCAGCAACAACCGCTTGAGTCGGCGTTACGGGTTCGCTCTCGGCCTCGTGGCCTTCGGAGAGCTCCCCCGCTCGGCCGCTTCGCGGTGCGCCGCTTACCTGGTTAGCAGCCAAGGTTTGTCCGCATGGGGACTCACCCTTCACGCCGAACGGCGGCGAAGCTGCTGTTTCGCCCCCGACGCTTGCAAGTGCTAAGGCACCGCTAGCGGTGGTCGCACCGGGATCAAGGTCCTCGGCCGACAGTGGGGCACGAGATAGCGCGTCAGCTACCACGTTGGTGCTCCCCTTTCGATACTGCACCGAAAAGTCATAGTGCTGTATCAGGAGAGCCCAGCGCGCCAGCCTGCCGGCAGGCTCACGGAGCCGCATCAGCCAGCTGAGCGCACTGTGATCCGTTTGCACTACGAATTTCGTCCCATCAAGATAGACGTCAAACTTCCGCAGTGCAAACACGATGGCGAGGCACTCCTTTTCGGTCACGGAATAATTTTTCTCCGCAGGGACCAAGGAGCGGCTGGCAAAGGCCAACGGCTGCAACACGCCATCGTATTCCTGTAGGAGAACAGCTCCTAAACCCAGATCGCTCGCATCAGTCTGTACAACGAACGGTCTGGTCAGGTCGGGGAGCTTGAGCTGCGCTGTCTCCGCTATGGCGTTAGACAGTCGGCAAAACGCCTCCTGCTGCTCAAGTCCCCATTGCCACTCGGCAGACTTACCCAAGAGTTTGCTCAAGGGCGCCTGCAGTCGGGCACAGGACGGAATGAAGGAACGGTAAAAGTTGACCATTCCTAGAAAGCGGCGAAGGCCACGTACGTCCTTGGGCACGGGAAATTCGAGAATAGCTCGAAGTTTCTCCCGATCCGGCTCTATGGAGCCTTCGCCCAGCGTAAACCCGAGCAACTGAACACGGGTCTGCGCTAATTGGACCTTAGCGGGGTTAAGTGTCATCCCGGCGGTCCTCACCCTCTCGAGTACATCGGCAACATGGGCCAAGTGCTCTTCGAAGGTTCGTGAATAAATCACGATGTCGTCGAGGTAGCACATGCAGTATGACCACTTTGCTTCCCCGAGGACGCGGTCCATGAGTCTTTGAAACGTCGCAGGAGCATTGCAAAGACCAAAGGGCATACGAGTAAACTCGAACAACCCTCTGTGGGACGTGAACGCAGTTTTACACTGGTCACGGGTACCCATCCGGACCTGTAGATAACCTTTAGAGGCGTCAAGCGTGGTAAAGTACCGTGCATCACCCAGGTTACCTACGATGGAGTTTATCGTGGGGAGCGGATAGGCATCCTTACGAGTCACTCCATTCAGACGGCGATAGTCGACGCACAGGCGATGACTGCCATCTTTCTTAGGCACCAGCACAATTGGAGACGCCCAGGAGCTAGACGAGCGGCGAATAATGCCAGCCGCGAGCATATCATCTAGCAACCCATCGATAATCTGCCTTTTGGCGAGACTGACGGGCCTGGGGTTACACTTCAAAGGAAGCGCGTCACCAGTTTCGATCACGTGGCTCACAAAATCGGTGCAGCCAGGTTGATCGGTGAAGAGCTCGTCGTACTGACGTAACAGTGTCGACAGGCGAGCCTTCTGTGCTTCATCCAACTGAGTCGCGCAGGCGACCAAAGGATGTAGTGCCTCTTCGTGTCGTGCCGGTCGATCCAAGCAGGGGTTTCGAGCCGACGAGCGCGGAACGCCAGGGTACGACCCCGGAGTTGGCGCACGACACGGTTCGTGCCGCGCCTCTCGTTCCCGAAGGGGACTGTGAGAGGGCAAATGCGGTGAGCGGGGGCTTGGCCCCGAACTCTGCGCAAGGCACGTTTCCGACGCTTCTGCCGCAAAGGCGACGGTAAGCGCCGGCGGGCTGATGAACGGCTTGAGTTGGCAAAATGGGCCATCACGATAGCCGCCATTCGCAATGTCCACAACGATACCGGTTTTAAGGAGAAAGTCCCGACCGAGAATCACTGGAACATTGAGCCCTGGAAGATGAATAAGACGGCAGCGTCTCATTCGATCTCCCCATCGGACAGTCAACCTTGCAGCGCCTGCCGAATGGGCCACGCCTTTCGCAAGGGTGAATGTCGTTCGGCTGTCCCGCAAGCGCACCGAGTGCTTCCGCAAGTGGGACAACACCTGTTCGCCAAACAACGAGGCGCTAGCGCCCGTGTCCAGCAAAGCCGAAAATTCACGGCCGGCAATGGTGACCGGAATGAACGGCGCGTGCGTATCAGCAAGAAAAGTGCTTGCCCTGCACGCAGAGGGAAGAAGCAAAGGTTGGGTCGGTCGTGCATTCACGAACGACCCGGAAGCCCGTTTCCCTGCCTCGCAGGAGGCCTGGATCCGGTGCATTCCCTCGCTATGTGCCCTCTTTCACGGCAGCGGTAACAGCGCACTCCATCACGGTCTGTATTCCCAGACGGAGCAGCTTCGAGCTGTCGTGATCGGCTCGCTACGTTATCGTAGGATACGTTTCTGCGAGCCGCACCTCCCACATTACGTTGGGTCGAAAAGCGTCCCTGTGTGGAGGTTTCAGGCGGAGCAGCGCAGGCTGCCCGCCTTTCATGCGTAAAGGGGTCAAGAGCGCGATCGCTCAACTCCCACGCACAGCCGGTTGCAGCCGCAAAGGCGGCGCCGAGAGGCTGTTGCCGTTGGGGAAGGGTCATGGCCCCTCTCCAAGCGCAGCGCGGCTCAAGGGCGTCGCTGGCTGGCGGCGGCGGGCGATAGGCACGCGCGGCGAGAATGTCGCCTTGGATGCGCTTCGCCTCGGCGGCCAACGCTTCCAAATCACTGAAGCGGCCGCCGCGCAGGTAAGCCGAAAAAGTCGGATGTGCCTGCCGTATCACCCGTTCGACGCGTTCCTCGTTCGAGGCTCGGGGCTCAGCGATAGAAATAAGTTCATCCATCGCCCGTACATACTCCTGTAAAGACTCGTCAGGAGCTTGTGTACGGAGCTCGAGCTCTCGCCGCATCCTACTTTCGTAGTCAGCGGGTAGGAATTCGCGCAAAAAGACCGCACGAAATTCCTCGAGGTTTGCTGCACGGTAACCGGAAAGCCGATACCATCTCGCCGCCGTGTCAGTCAGTGCAGCTGGAACAACACGTTCGAGCACCACCTTATCATCCAAACCCATCGCTCTCTGATAACGTGACAGAGAGTCGAGGTAATCTCGGGCGGTGAGCTGATCACCGTATCCGCTGTAGGTTGGCACAGGCAACATAACAGCGGGGTGACCGCTTTTCGGAACAGCCGAAAGCGTTTGCACAGCTCCCGAGAGTGCTTGGATCATCTGCACGGCGTTTTGCAGCAAAGTCTGCGTCGTCGCACCGGCTTCGTAGGAAACCGTTGGTGCGTTAGCGGCGCGGTCGAGCGAAGGCGAGCAGTCGCCCAGCTCGATCAGTGGGGCGGTTTCAAACAGACCACCGCCCTGCGCGCCATTCCCAGAGCAAAATAGGCTCCTTGTGGGATTTGCCTGTTGTCGAACTAAAGGCGCACTTGGTGCGGCTACCATCGACAATTCAGGCGCCTGCTCAGCGTGCGGTCGAAGTGTCGGTTGCACGGCTGATAGCGGGCAAAAGTCGGCGAGGGCCCCGTCAATTCCGCAGGGAACCGACTGCGAGCGCTGTGCCGACGAACTGCCATGCATGCCAAAGGGCGCATTAGCAGTCGGAGGCGCTTGTGCGTAACGTTCGGGTAGGGCAAGAGGCCCATTCCGAAGCGACGCGCCATCTCCAAAGGGAGCGGCTAGGCGCCCCGTGTCGTCACCGCAATAGGGGGTGCCGACACGGACGGGTGTCGGAGGCGCTTGTGCGTAACGTTCGGGTAGGGCAAGAGGCCCATTCCGAAGCGACGCGCCATCTCCAAAGGGAGCGGCTAGGCGCCTCGTGTCGTCACCGCAATAGGGGGTGCCGACACGGACGGGTGCAGAAGGGTTCCCGTTCATAGAAGCAATGGCCTCCGTGTGCAACGCGGCATCCGCTAAAAGGGACAGCGGACAAAAGTCCCGCGAAGCAGCCATGTTGCGACGAGCCCGAATCGCGCAGGCGAACTGACTCGCTAAGAGCAATCAAAAGCTAGAGCTTTTGATACCGCGTTGGGCGCCAGTGTGGTGTACACGTATCCCGAAGGAGTACGGCCACCAGCGTGGGTTCGGTCTTAGCGAGCCGCAGGGCACGCGTTAACCGTCGCCGTGGCGAGAACACGATACTGCTCAAGTCGCAACACTTTATTGTGGCAACACCAAACGCAGTACAGCCCGTTGCAAATAGGCGCGGCGGGAAAGCAAGTAGGCTTATCCACGCCACGGGCACAAAGTACTACACAGGGGTGCCACGAGCACGTCTCCGCGGTAAAGCCGATCCACGGAGACACCGGAGCAAAGGCCCGGTTGCTCGAGCGAGGGCAAAGGCGCTCGCGTTGGCTTCGAAGGGAGACGGGTCGGCGTAGCGAGGCCACGCACTAGGACACCGTACCGCCCTTCGGCCGTGCGTACGCAGCGGGGCAAACAGCGGGTGAGCGTTCGCCTTGGGCGCGAGGCGCCGTCAGCGAAGTCCGACGAGCCCCCGACTGACGGGAGTCGACGGACGAAAAGATAGCGTGGCTCACCGTTTGCTGTCCCGGAGAGTATCTGACCGCTCCCGACGCAGCGCGCGAAAACCTCCCAGGGGTCCCCGCGTGCGGCGCCACAGTCAACATCCGCTACCGGGTGAGGGAGTTATACGTCACTCCGCCCTTCCCAGCGCGGCAGACAGCAAGGAGGGCAGACATGTCGGGACATGAGAACGGCAGAAAAGGCGGGAAAGCCCGCTTAAAGGCAGCGGGCCAGCCTCAATTCCCACATGTGTCACGGTCAAAAAGCCAGGATGGAAGCTTTGTTCCTACTTCTGTTTGCACCTGATTTGCCCTCACGAGCAATGTCCAAGTGTATTGTAGCTTCATTTTGTTTATGTACCGCGAAGACATTCTCAGGTTACGCATTCAGAAAATCAATTTTTTCGCTCTCATTACACAGAGATATTAAAATTTGCATATTATTTTAAAGTTTAACCCATCCTTCAAAGTGATTGTGTGCTGTTCGCCCCATTGGCGATGCAGTAATCTATCATGACCGAACTGCCCTCCGTGAAAACAACGTATTTATTTTTTTAAAAGTAAACACGCATCATGTGTTTTTTTTTCAATAAATGCACCACTGATAGCCTCTAATCGTCCACTTGGCTGCTCTTATTCAAAGCGGATATAAGTCATATTTTTCGCCCTGTTACCACATGTTATCGCAGCACACAGATAAAGAGAGCATTTCCTCTGTCCTGAATAGATATGCGCTGCGCAAACGGGTCAAGAATAAATCCCGAATCAATCTATCTACGTATATACATCATGAATATATATCGACTCGCCCGATTCTCAGTGCCAATCAGTGCACTTATTTCTATTTCATGGATAATAGGTCGCCGCTAATTTTTCTCGCCTGATATGACCTTTGGGGACGAAAAGTCACAATTGCTTTTCAGAGTAAGTGAAGCTGTGTGTCGCGTAGTGCTTTAAACCTCGGCCGGTTCTCTTGCAAAAGTTTTGCGGAAATAGTACTTTTGCGGGAATGGTCTAAATTAGGTTGATCAGGCTATTTGTGTAAAAAGATGCCCGCCGTTAAATACGCTATGAAGAAATGCATCGAAAACAAGCACAAAAGGGACACATCAATATCGACGTGGACGTAGCGTGTGTCATGTTTCATTATTTTTGACGCTGTTGTAAAATATTGCAAAGACCACCAGAACGACTAAAGCATCAAACACCTTGTTCATGATCTGAAGACGTCAAAGTGACAGATGTTCTCACAGAACCACAACAGTACCAGACGCTAACAATGGGCTGCACTGCACGGTCTTGCTGTTTTTAATACATTGTTCATGAGTAACAGTTTTTAAGACATTGTTCACAGACTGTTTTTATGGTATGGCAGACACAGCCGAGAAACTAGGCGCTGTTAGCATGGGATCCTAAATGTGAAAGCCGAGATTGCGCTGACAGGCAAATAAATTTACGTGAACTGGCACCGATGACACAAGAACAAAACATTTAAAGGGGATTTCCAGATCAACCAAAACAATGTTCGCACTGTCCAAAATAATTAGACGTCATTAGAATTACGGAGCCAGGTGGAGATTAAATGCCCTCACAATTGGGAGGACAAATGCGTGCAGCAAGTATGTTATCGCTTTTTTGGTTGGTAAACACCCACCCGTAATGTTTATTTAGGTGTGATTTAGAGAATAGCCTTGGCAGTGTCTTTGTTGTTTTTCGACAGCTGCCTGTGATGATTTTTTTCTTCGAAATGCTCACTTTGTGTCCTCCTCACCCCGTTCCCCTCACCCCCACCCCAGCACTTCTGCCTACCTTTTGCATGTATCCCTCAACGCACATGCATAAGGATTGAGGTTGTTCGTATAATGCGATCTCGCCTTTGCACGCTACCTGCGCGACAAGTGCCACTGTCCATCGCGGTGGAGCAGCTGGTTCAGTGCTGACGCGAAGGTCGCAGGTTCGACCCCGACCGTGGCGGTCCACCTTCGATGGTGGCAAATTGGTGGAGGCCCGTGTACTGTGCGATGTCAGTGCACGTTAAACAAGACCACATGATCGAAATTCCCGGCGCGTTTCGCTGCGCCATCTCTCATAATCATATCGTGATTACGGGACATAAAACCAGAGATATATTACTGCAGTTTCATACAATAGAACATACTAGCACCAACTAATGTTGTAGTATATGTGTGCAAACAGTCTTCCATTATTCTACGCTGCCACATTGGTTCCCTCATGTAGCACAACAACCGTTCACTTGCTCTGCACCAACCTTCCTTCATGGACTCAATGAACATCACTCACATTTTTCGCTGCTCACTCCGTGGCCGCCAACAGCAGTCGAGTGACGATATTCGGACCACGCGCACCGGTTCTTTCGAGAACGGGGCCGCCATCCACAACGATGACGCGTGTGGCGGCGGACTGGTCCGGCCAGTTTCCCTCGTCGTCTGTGGCGAGAGCTACAGGCTAGCTTACTCAGTTGATCGAACAATTGGGTTGCACGCTTAGGCGGCAGTTGTTGAAGCGACAGTAAAAAGTACATTTACATATTCCCAAATGCTTTGCAAAAATTTTATTAATTCAGCATTTTTCGTACGAAAATTTAGAAATAAAATGCGGCCTTAAGAGCAAAACACTGCTATGTTACCAGCTCGACAAGGCACCGGCTCCTCTTTTCTTGGCACGGAATTCCGCAGAAGGCAGCTATGCGGGAACTGAAAATATTAATAATAATATACTATTAAAACAATATAATTATAATAATAACAATGATGCATGATGACTTGCGCAGTCGATGTAGCGTACAGCAAGAGACGCCCGAGCGTGCATCTTCTCCCTCCTCTTCGCTACATTGGCCCCCGAAAGGGAAGATGAGCCCAATTGGCTTACGCACTATGAAGGGGTCACAGTATACGGCTTAAGTTGACTGACATTAATCGCGTCTCGACCGCGATGTCTGAAGACGGCATCACAAGTGCGACTATGTAGTAGACGTGAGGCTGGATCGACAACCAAACCAGTCGGGAAATATGCTGTGGTTGCGTCATTTGCCCATCGCTGCTCTCCGTGACCTTATAAAGCTGCAGTAACTTAAGTGAGTGAGCAGCCTACAGTCATCTGCAAATCTCGCCGCTTCGGACACCGGCGTGCATTCGGAAAAGTGTAGTCGGTATGGAAGCCTTTCTGAAAGAAGGTTATCGTCCGTGCAACTAGAAAAAACGGTAAAAGTCTGTGGTGGCTTGTACAGCTGAATTATAGGCGTAGGTCAGAAATGGTAAAACAGCATCCCAGTCACTGTAATCTGGTGTCACGTACTACGTAGCTATCATGTCACCAAGTGTGTGATAAAACCTCTCCGTCTAGCCGTTCGTTTGCGGCTGGTATGCGTGTGACTGGCGGTGAACGATGCTGCACGTTGTGAGAAGGGCTTGTATTACGTTGGACTGGAAGACGTGCCCTCTGTCGCTACGTAGTTCACGTGGTGCCCTATGTAGAAGAACCAAGTGTCGCAGAATGAATAATGCAACTTCGTGAACGGTGGTGGTTCGCAGGGCTGCAGTCTCAATGTACCACGTTCCACGCCGAATATTATGCACCGCTTACCCCTGTAACTACATGGAAGTGGACCATGATAAAATGCATGAGCAGGGCAGCCAAGCGGCTGTAACTTGCCAAAAGGGTGAACTTTACACCACTGGCACACCATGCAAGCGCGAATATGCTGGCAGAGAAAGCCATACATTCCATGCAAGTAGAAATGCAGCCTTAGGCGAGTAAAATTTTAACCGGTGCTCGTGAGAATATGCATACAGCTACAAACACTCGCGCAAAAAAGCAGACACTTAGAAAAGCTCTGCAGCCCTCGCGTATTTAGGGAATCGATGTCATGTGAAGCATGCGATCTTGAATTTAAGCTAGACAAGAAGAGCTTTATCTTTGGATCTATTTATCACTCCCCATCCTAATGGGCCATTACCTTTTATGTAGCCCTCCATCAGGAATTGCACACACTACCTCTTAGTCGTACAAATGTGGTGATTATGGGTAATTTTGAACATTAGTTTGCTGGACCTATCTTTTTATAGTTCCCTGAAATACTCCACTGTTTATTAGATCATTGCTTACGAATGTCTAATCTCCCTTCCTAGTCATTTTATCAATGGTGGAAGCACCTTGATTGTTCATGCACCTTCTAATTTATCATAAGCAAAGGATACAGGGGTTCTTAACGTCGACCTCACGTCGAATAAGGTCTTTAGATTTAAGTGTTCAGTGCTCTGACAACCAGCTCTGCTGGTGCTTTGATCCGCATGCTCAGAAAGCTTTACCTCCATTTCATTCCGGTCATTCCGAACTAACCAGGAGAGCCATCGTGACGACTTGCCTCAAAAACGCATTGAACAAGTCATGTGCGCACCTTATGAAGCAGAACTTCCATAATCAGATCACACGTTTGCAAGGATCGGGCTATCCGGATCATGTTTTAGTTTCAGTTGCGGAAAAAGAGTAGAAAGGGATCCATGGAAGTTCAAGCCAATCTAATACTCATGTCAATTCACCGACACAACCAAGATGCACGGCTATAATTCCAAATGTTCACCAGCTGTCACAGAACCTAAAGAAAGTGGCACTTCGGGACAATATTAGGGCGCAATTTTCAGTACGTGATAAACTTGGGAAGTTTTGTGTGCTGGCGAATCCATCGCGTGGGGAAAGGGTGTTGAGCACAAAAAGGCATACACACCAATTTGTGGAGTGCATTTTGTTCGTTATTTATCTTATTCTGTTCACATGTGGGAAAAATATGTCGGCCAAACCAGCAGGTGTATGAATGAGCGACTGAGAGAACACAATTACAAGGCGGATAAACAGCCGCCAGAAGGTTTTCTCGCTGTTCACATTCACGCGTGGGGGGGCGGGCCTTTGTTCCAGAGTACAATCATTATTGGTCGGCCTAAGGATGAGATGACTCGGTTGATCATAGAAGCCGAACTTATTGATGCTCTTGGAGATGTACGTATCAGCAAGCCTTCAATCGCTTTGTCACCCAAAGAAGTGGGTTTCCTGCGTACGCAGTGATACGTGATTTTATCTGTGATGTTTGTTTTGTTGTCCTCCTATTTATCGTTTCTTTATTGTAGGTAGATGACATTCTCGTGCATTTCTCTGAATACACGGGCTTATTGTCTTGCTCACCTGACGATTATGGCTTAAAAGCGGCTTGGAGGTCGAAAACAAACATGTTGTTGCTAGTAGTGCTCTGACATCTCAGTCTATTCTTTCCTGTGTCCGTTATTCACCTCGCGCTACATAAATTTATTTCAAGTCATAATCACGGATTATTACGCGATTTTTCTGCGCTTCAACTCTAACGCTTCACCGACCAACATATCTTACACAAGATACTTTCACGCGCATCCAAGGCCACACTGGCATTTAGCTCATCACCACTACCTCGAGCCTTAGCACATTGGAACCGCCTTCTAGATCACATCGTATCCATCTCCAACCGTGAATCTTCTCGTGATAACCTCATTTCGTTATATATATATATATATATATATATATATATATATATATATATATATATATATATATATATATATATATATATATATATATATATATATATATATATATATATATAAAGTCACCAGCGATTGAGCAAACGAAAAACGATGCTTTATTGCCAACGTTACGGCCGGGGACCGGCCTTCGTCAGGGCATACGTGCATATTACACGTGCAATATGCACGTCTGCCCTGACGAAGGCCGGTCCCCGGCCGCAACGTTGGCAATAAAGCATCGTTTTTTGTTTGCTCGTTCGCTTTTTCTGGTGACCTATATATATATATATATATATATATATATATATTTGGCACACACAAATACGCGAGCGTGTATCTTAAAACTATGCGCTAACACAAACTTCTCTGTTCTCTTTGCCCTTTTCGGCTGGCTAGGGTGGGCCGGCTCACAACTCTATGTGGTGTTATTCCCCCTACCATCAGAGCATCGACTCGATGCTCATACACAAGGGGACACCAGGGTCCAAAAAAGGAAGAAACGATAAATATTGTGCGCAGGCCATATGCAGGTGCAAAAATAGTTTGTCGTTGGTCATAACAAAAGCATTAACACAGCTCACAGTTCGTTGGAGACCCAATGGACAACGTCGAAAAAAGAGAATATTCATTGCCGAGGTACAATAAGGCGAGTATCACCACGTAAAATAGGGCTTAAGCGAACGACATGCACAATCTCTGTTCGTGGCGAGTGACGCTGGGTCGTTGCCGAGCCTCCGTCGGGAATAACTTCATAGTTGATCTCTTTCAACCACCGTAATACTTTGTAGGGCCAGAAATACTTGCTCAAGAGTTTCTCGTTGAGTCCTCGCCATCTAACAGATCTCCAAAGCCACACTTGGTCGCCAGGTTGATAGGTGACTTGTCGATGGTGGATATTGTACCTTCGGGCGTCTTTACATTGCTGCAATTTTATATGCGCTCGAGCTAGTTGACGTTCTTCCTCTGCACACTGAATGTACTCCTCGGCATTAGGAGTTAACTGCTCGTGCTGGTCGATGTCACAAGGAATCATGGCGTCTAGCAATGCTTGCACGTCTCGACTGTAAACGAGGCGGAAGGGTGCAAACTTTGTCGTTTGCTGTGTTGCGGTGTTGTACGCAAACGTTACGTGCGGCAGGATCTCGTCCCACGTGTTATGCTGCACATCCACGCACTTGAAAATCACGTCCGCCAGGGTTTTGTTTAGCCTCTCTGTCAGACCATTACTCTGGGGGAGGGAGAGGGGGTATGCGGTTGTCTTACGGTGGTTCGTGTAACTAAGCTTGAAGATGTCATCCAAGAGTTTTGCCATAAACGCTGTTCTTCGGTCAATGAGGATGAAAGGCGGAGCACCACGACGAAGCACGCTGTAAGGCATGGAAAACAAGGCGACTTCAGCTGCTGTACCGCGTGGTAGTGACTTTGTCTCAGCGTAACACGTTAAGTAATCAGTTGCGACGATGATCCACTTGTTTCCGAAGTGAGACAAAGAAAACGGTACAAGGAGGTTCCTCCTAACCTGGTCAAAGGGCATACGCGGTGGGTTGATGGGTTGTAGGAGGCCTGCAGGCTTAACAGGTGGTGATTTGCGACACTGACATTCGTGGCATCTTTTCACGTAGCATTTGACACAAGCTAGGAGTTTAGGGGGAAAATGTAGCTGTCTTACCCGGTCGAGCATCCGTGAGTATCCCAGATGGCTGGATGTCGGCTAATCGTGGCAAACTAATAGCATGTCATCACATAAGTCTTCAGGAACGAATAGAAGATGAGATCTGCTGCCAACACCGGTGTTTTTGTTTGTATACTATGCCGTGTCGTAAGCAAAATGACGTCAGCGTACAGAAACGTGGACGACAAATAGACGTGGTGCTGCCTTCTAAGTGATCGATGATGGGCCTTAACTCGGGGTTCGCTCGTTGCTTCTGAGGAGGTCCGCTCCATGGAAAGTCCCCAAGAAGGCACTGTCGTCCTCTACAGCTTTATCGGATTCTGTAATGTCGGACAGCGCAAAAGCCCAACGAAAAGCCGCTAGTTCACCACACGCATGAAGTATCATACCTTCTTTTCTTCTAGCACGCCAGGGTCAGCTCTGTGGAAAAGACGCGTCACGTCCTCGACATACATGGCAACCTCTTCGTCCGGGATTTGTAAGCGGGACTGTAGATCACGCTCAGCTTTCTTCCGACGGTCACGGCTGGCATATGCCCCAAGAATCCGGCGTTCAAAGTTTTCCTATGATATAAGGATACATGCCCGGTTCTTATACCATACTCGTGTTCCGTCCAAAAGACTCAAATAGACTGCGTTCGTCTGAGTCGTCCCACTGGTTGTGCACAGCGACGAGCTCGTAATGAAGAAGCCAATCTTCGACGTCCTCAAGTGCAGTGCCACGAAAGGGATTTTTATTTTATTTATTTGTAGATACTGCAATCCCACATGAGGGATTATAGCAGGGTGGGAAGTACAATCATAAATATTCCTAGGTGAACAAGAACAAAAATACGGAAGCAAAGTACAGTTCTCGGAATTACAAAAAAAGGGAAAAACTGATATACAAAATTCACGAATACGTGATCAACCATGGCGACAAAATACAATTCAAAATGTACAGGATAATAAATATTCCAGAAACAGAGTCACATACGCAAGGATTGGAAAAAACACGGGTGGTAATTCTACACAATTTCAAATATATACACATATATACATACATATACATACACACATATGCACACATATATGTTATGCAGTTAAACACAAGGCAAACTTTTCAAGTGATGGCTGTAAAACACCGTCATTAGTTAGGTTGTTCCATTCCCCGACTGCTCTCGGGAAAAATGAATACGTGAAGCAGTTATTGCGTGTTTGAAAGGGCGTAATGGAGAGGTTATGGCGATGCCTTTTCGGATACCCAGAGGAGAAAGACAATAATTTGCTAGTGTCTATCTTATAGTGCTTCTTAATTAGTTGATATAAAAATTTGAGACGAGAAATTCGGTTTCTTTCAGTTATTGGTGGAAGATTAGCTCTCGCTAGCAGTGCACTAACAGATGTGCGACCATAACTGTTGTATATAAACGGCTGCGTTTCTTTGTATTTTTTCAATCTTCTTTTTATTAGTCAACGTAAAAGGATCCCATATAACGACTGCATAATCTAGAATGGGTAGAACTGTTGATTTGTACGCCAGCAAGCGCACAGTGGGAGTGGAGTGCTTGAGAACTCTCCTAAGAAATGAAAGTCTTGTGTTAGCACAAGCTGCAACATAATCGGTATGTTTATTCCACGTCAAGTTGTTTGTAATGTAAACCCCTAGATACTTGTAATACTGCACCTCAGCAAGGTATATATTGTTACAGCAATATTGGAACAAGAGGGGCTCTTTTTTGTGGGAAATGCGCATAAATACGGTTTTTTCAAAGTTTATGGGCATCTGCCAACTGTCGCACCAAGATTTAACTTTTTGAAATGCGGCATTTAACTTTATTTGGTCATTAGAATTTTTTACCTCGGAGTAAATAACGCAGTCGTCTGCATAGAGTTTTATGTTAACGGGTATGTCATTCACAATGTCATTGATATATAAAAGAAAAAGAAGCGGTCCAAGTACCGAACCCTGGGGGACGCCAGATTCCACAGAAACCCTCTCAGAGCATTTATCTTTAAATACAACATATTGCTGCCGGCTATGAAGGTTGGATAAAATCCATTTAGTTAACTGCTTGTTTTTGAGTATGTTGTCTAGTTTGAAAATTAATTTTTTGTGAGAAACCTTATCAAACGCCTTTGAAAAATCCATAAAAATTGCGTCAGTCTGCTCACCATTATTAATTGTCAATGCAAAATCGTAAACGGTCTGAACTAATTGGGTACAAGTAGAGTAGCCTCTTCTGAATCCATGTTGAGACTCGGATAGGGCATTATGAGCAGTTAGAAATTCCGAAATATGATTATGAACTATATGCTCGAGCAACTTACAAACTTTGGTGTTCGCTGTGTGAGTAAGGTGCGATGAAGCGGCGTTGTGCCGTTCGTACCGGTTGCATTGGGGTCGGTGGGGCTGGTCGGAACCACCATGTTGTTTGCGAGGACTCCAAACTCAGGAGATTGCCCTCGGACTCTTCTTGCGCGGTGCACAGGAGTGACCACCGGCACGGCACTTGAGTTCTTGCAATGCGGAGGGGTACTGTGCATAGATTACCCAGCACGTCCACCAGTTTGTCACGCACCGAGAGCCGTGAATACAAGATAGGAACAGCGGGGAAGGAAGACATGAGCGTGTATCCTAAATTGAAGCGCTAACACACACTTCTTTGTTCTCTTTGCCCTTTTCGGCTGGCTAGGGCTTGCCGGCTCACAATACTAGGTATATATATATATATATATATATATATATATATATATATATATATATATATATATATATATATATATATATATATATATATATATATATATATATATATTGTTAGAGAGAAAGATGACCACAGATAAAGAACAGCTGGCCCCAGGATCGGGTGATGTCTCTTGTCTGAATGCAAACAATGGCGCAGCCTGACTCCTTTCGGCTTTAGATGCACTCTTTGAGTTACCATCATGCCGGGCTCGTCACAGAATATACACCGGCTCAGCGCATCCAATCCAATCTTCGGCAGTCCTATTGACTGTCGTGCTCCGAGCGTGTTATTGCCGAATAAGTAAGCGACATGATGAATAAAGGTGTCGTGCAAGTGCTATCCAGCCCGTTGGCAAACCCGTTATTACTTGCCGGAGTAAAAATGATTCCTGTAGATTTCACAAGTAAAACTGGCGTCTGAACGCTGTGAAGATGAAAGAGTATATCTGTTACGGCGAATTAATTATGTGACTGATTGCTTGGACGGTGCCTCCTATTTTCCGACACTTTATTTGCAATATGGTTATTGACTATTATCTATGGAACCTCAAGACGAAAAAAAGACTGCTTTCGTAACTCCTGCTGGTATATTCGCATTTAATGCCATGCCTTTTGACCTTTGCCATGCTCTTGCCGTTTTCGGAAGATATATGGACGCAGCACTACGCAGTTTAAAGTGCGAGATATGCATGTGCTACCTTGACGATACTGTAATTTTTGGCCGTACGTTAGAATAACAAAACAGCCGTCTGATCCTTGTGCATCGAAAAATCTGGGATGATTTTGAACTAAAAGAAATGCCACTTTGGCGAACGCCAAACACTGCGGCTGGGGCACTTAGCTGATAAGAATGTCGTCAAAACTGATCCTTCTAACATGGAAATGTGAGCTCCTTCAAACCACCACAGTCCACACGAGAACTTAACGGATCAGACACATCCACTGAAAATGGCTATTTGGAAACCACTTTGAAGACACGGAGGCTTCTGTGGGAAAGTTTGAAAGCTTAGAAACTACAAGGTGAAAACGTGCACTTGCTTCATGACAAGCTAAACGTCAACAAAGAGCTATTGTTTTGGAATGAGACAGAAGAAAGTGCGCGTCAAGATAACGAATCAGTGATTGTAGCAGTGCGACGCATGTCCCGTTTTCTATGATTATGACAAGCGTTTACGTATATTCAACCCAAACGCTCGTACCAGAATAAATAAAATAGTACCTTTGAGAGTTTCTTTACTTGCGCAAGACACCATCCTTGCCGTCATAAGTGAAACGTGGTTGTGGACAGAAATAAGCGACGAGGAGGTTTCCCCACCATCAAGTTTTTTGTAAGGCTTCTAAGCAAGAAAGCGTGGCTGTCTTCATAGATTCTGTTATCTTAGAAGGCAACCCCGGCCTAAACAGTTTACCACGTGCTGGGACCATAACGTCTTGCTTTGTGGTAGTTAAAGGCCTCCTATATCCACCCCCGAGTATCCGGATAAACTGAAAAACACTTGTTTCCTTTGCACAGCCAGAAAGTGCTCTTCAGGGGGGACCTTAATTTACCAGTAGTTGAACGGGAGGGCTTTCAATCGCTTCCAAAAAACAGTGTTGATTTAAATCATATGCTGAACATAATGTGAACTAATGACTTAATTCAGATGGTGTGTAAATTACAACGCTTTCAAGGAACTTCAAATTATGCACTGGATTTGGTTATTTTACCCAGATGGTTATCAGAATGTGTAGTTTAACTTGAAGGAATTTTTGATCACCTTCTTGTCAGCGTTTACTTACGCGTGGTTGCTGCTATGAAATTTAATTATTCTGTGAAGCAATCCTACAAACTCTACTCACGCGCAAGTGATGCATCTATAACAGAACATTTGGAAGCGTTCCTAAATATTTTAGCGACACTGATGTCAACTCACTTTGGTGTTGTTTTGAAATACGCGTCGTTACTGTGTAGATACGTTCGCACCAGCCAAACAAAACCTAGTTCTCAAGCAGACTCCGTGCATGATGCGTGAAATAATACACCTTAAATGACAAATAAACAGATTCTGTGTGTCTATGCAGCCTATTTTTTGTACCTATATGTCACCTATTTTTGTTTTATGCTATTTCGGTGTGTCAGTTATTATGCTGCTCCGTGAATTGTGATAAATATTATTCAATGTAGCACTGTTTGCTGAACTTTTTTCGCGTAGCGAAGCCACGTCAGGCCAAATGGCCTTTAGCTTCGCTTCGTTTTTTTTTTTGTATTCTCCCCAGAAATAAGTCATTTCAATAAACGGTGCATGCCTACTGGCAATCTAAAGTAACCAAAAGACAGCCTTGTACGTACGTGTAGTACACTCTTCGAAAGGTCACTATTTCAATAAAATCTTACGGAACTTTCTCATAGAAGATCTTAAAATATTTTGGAATTATACAAGCAAAAAAAAAAGAAGCCAGAGTCTCAATTTCTATTAATAGTGCAATCATTACTGATCCTGGTTAAATTGCCTGTCATTTGAACGAGTAATATCACAGTGTCTTTTCTAAGCCTGGCATTTGTTCAGCCAGTGACAGTTTTCCCCTCTGATTTCAGTTTTATTTCTGAACTAGTTGTGCTGTCTGTGGCATTAAATTTGAAAAATACATCTTCATGTGGCCGTGACGGCCTTCCTAACATGTTTCTCAAGCGATATGCTGAGCTTGCTGCAAATATTTTTTGTTATTCTTTAGCGTAATTTTCTTACTTTTCGGTAAACTGCCGGATGACTAGAATGTATCCAGAGTCATGCCCATATACAAGAAAGGTAATCGGTTTTTATTAGAAAATTATCAACTGATATTACTTACATCCTCCTGTTGTGCACTTATCGAGCACATTCTCGCCAATCAAAATAGTGAGTTATACATGAACGTTCCGTCCTAACTAGTTACCAACAGAGGTTTAGAAAAGGCTAACAATTAAAAAATTAGCCTCAGTTACACAATAAGTCGCATCATGTACTGTTAAAAATGAAGAAATCAGTGCAATATTTCTAAAGTTTCGCAAAGCGTGGTGCGAGAGCAGGCTAGTTGGTATTTCAATTTTTTTACAGCCAAAGAGAAAAAATGTATACAACAGATTAAGAAGTGAAATGAGGACAAGCAAAGCCTTTGATAGGGTTCGGCATGACAAACTAAGCCTAACAGAATGGAATAACTTGCCTTCTGATTTCCTCCAAACCTTCGATCTTGATGAACCCAATGTTTAATTCTGTGAATCTTGACCCCCCCCCCCCCCCACTCCCAATATTGCTTGATTTTTTTTTTTTATGTTTCTCTTCTACTCGCTCTTCTCCTACACAGATGTATTTTAGTCAAGCTCTGTTACTCATATACTGATCGCGTGCTTTCTTTGTTATGATGTTTTTCTTCTACTCGCTCTCCTCTTACACAGATGTGTTTTAGTGAAGCTGTGTCACTCATGTACTGATATTGTGTTTGTGTTTTTGCCCCTCCTGCTTGGGCCTTTTTGGCCTGCAGTATTTCACAAATAAATAAATAAATAAATAACAAATTCGGAAGTTCAAATTTTTTTTTAGTTTTAATCTCATGAATTAGCAGCTTTACCTGACTAATCAATCAAAGCAGGTAGCATTTAACAATTCGCAGTCTGGTTATCTTCCGGTTGGCTCCAGGGTCCCTCAAGGAAGCCCATTAGGACCATTGTTGTTACTGCTGCACGTCAACAATAAAGCTGCTGTCATTGATCCTAGTATTTCAGTTAGATTGTTTGCAGACGGCTGCGTGTTGTTATATAAAAGCCCTTCAACTAACGATCAGCACCATCATAACTCTGCTCTTGCTAACATTTCCGAATGACGTAACACGTGAGATATGAACCCAATATTAACAGCAGCATCTTGCCGGCCCTTACCTACGAAGCAGAAACCCGGAGGCTTACAAATAGGATTCGGGACGACGTATCAGGTGGCAATGCAGCGCCTAATTGAAGACGTTGTAGTGAGCAATGAAAAGAAGAGAGCAGACTGAATCAGGAAACAAACTAAGGTCCAGGTTATCATAATTAAATTAAAGAAGAAGAAATAGACTTGGGCCAGTCACGTGGCACGAAGGCAGAATAACCGCTGGTCATTAACGGTAACTGACTGGACTCCCAGAGAAGGCAAGCGCAAGTTAGGTGGGCCGTTGAGAATGAAAAGTTTTCATGTATAATGTGACAGCAAAAAGCACAAGAGCGTGTTGATTGGCGGATCATGGTAAACCCTTTTGTCGTGCAGTGGATGTAGTCAGCGTGATAATAATGACTGATAAAATTGTCTATCTTTGTTTCTCCCGCCAAAAAACTCCCCTGTCCTTTTCATGCAATGTAGGCTCTTTACCACTGCATGAGCAAACGCTATACAAGTAATTAGGTGCTGCTCTTACTAACAACTTATCGTCTAATGCACACATACATAGTATTTGTTCTTTTGCGTACCGATAATTGTACTTTTTAAGAGATAAGCTCGAACAGCCTTCCCCAAATGTATTTGATATGTGGTATTTAACGTCCCGAAACCCCATATGATTATGAGACACGCCGCAGTAAAGGGCTCCGGAAATTTCGACCACCTGGGGTTCTTTAACGTGCAGCCAAATCTGAGCACACGGGCCTACAACATTTCCGCCTCCATCGGAAATGCAGCCGCCGAAGCCGGGGTTTAAGCCCGCGACCTGCGGGTCAGCAGCCGAGTACCTTCCCTAACTGTAAAATTACCTGCTTATAACACACTAGGTAGATCAAACTTGATTATGCATGAGTTATTTCGGACCCCTTTACTAAAAGCAACTTCACTGACTAGAGAATATACAAGGATAAAAACGGTCAAGTCTATTCATTCAAAGTTTACTCTGTGTTACTCACCCAAATAATTAATGCTTGCTAACAACATTTGATGTCTCCTACTACTAAACCGGAAAGCTGCACGTTTACAAATTGCTTGCCTGCTTTAAAATTGGAAACTAGCAATCAACCACTAACCTTATCTTCCATTTTCAACATTAGGACTTGCTAGCCATTATCATCCTATTTCTTTGACACAATATTTTACGATAGCATATTCATTTAAATTTTCTTTATTCGCACGCGCCGCGACAAAATGGAATGATTCTTTGTAGCCTTTATTTAGATTGGGGTCATTGCAAATTGCTATATCTCTCATGGTGTTTGCTTTGTTTTGTTGTTGTTTTTCGCCCTCACCCTGTTTGAACCCACATAAAGTCTATAGCTTTCAATAAAGAAAAAAAAGAACTTCGATTGTTTGTTGGCCTACAGTTGTATCTTTCTCGTTTTGTCCACCAGTTTGCCGAGATCATGTACCCGCTGACAAGTGTCCTGAGACAGGGTGCTACCATCAAATGGAGAACGGAGTCTGACAACTTATTTTCCCAGCTCAATTTTTCGCCAACATCAGCACCACTGTTGCGCCTTTTCGATCTATCTTGCCAGACTGAGGTACACATTGACGCGAGCGGTATTGGCATAGGAGCAGTGCATATACAACGTCACAGTGGCGCAAAGCTTGTCACATATGCCATCTGTTGCCTGAGCAGATGTGAACGCAATTACACGGATACAAAACAGCAATGTGTGGCCGCTGTTTGCGAGTACAGACGTCTCATTGATATAATTTTACAGGAGGCCATTTAAGGTATTTACCGATCATCAATCCTGATGCTGGCTGGTAGGTTTGCGTGATCCTTCTGGTAGCATCACACGTCGGGCGCTGCGCTTTCAGGATTACGATTTTACAGTGTGGTACAAGAAGTTCTGGCCTGTAATTGTTCAAGACTTCGTGGTCCCCTGTCGTAAGGATGAAGATGATGTCAGCGTTCTTTAAAGATTCTCGTACCCTCCCCGTCAGGAGACACTTCATAAACAGTGTGGCAGCTTTTTCAAACAGCAGATCTTTCAAACAGCAGATCTTTCAGCAGATCTGATGTTATCTGTTCCTCACTAGCAGCTCACCTCTTTGCAATCCCTTAAATAGTATCCTAACTTCTGTCATTATTGGTGGGATGTCATACAGGAGGTTGTAGGAAGCTTTCAGAGGCCTTAATTTGAGTAGAGTTAGGAATACGAGTTACGGGAGAGTACCTTAATAACCTGTGCTTCGCTGATGACTTGCATTGCTGTGTAGCTCAGGGGACGAATTTCAGTTCACCATTACTGATTAGACAGTGGGATCAGAAAAGAGGGTCTCTAAATAACAGCATGAAACGAAAGCAATCTACAACCACTTCGGAAGAACACGGGGCTTCGATATGCGTAGCAGTGCACTTGAAGTTATAAAAGAGTACGTCTAGTTATGAGATATGTCGTAATAGCGGAGCCGAACAACAGAATTGAGGCAACTAGAAGAATAACAATGAGGTAGCGCATTCGGCAAGCATTCTCAAACCACGTATGATAGATTGCCACTATTTCTTCAAAGTTATATACCTTCAAGAGCAAGGTATATAACAGCTGCATTTTGTCGGTATTTATCTACGAAGCAGAAACATGGAGGATTACAAAGAGGCTTCAACTTAAGCTGAGAATGGCACACCGAGCAAGGAAAAGGAAAACGGTATAGGAGTAACTGTAAGAGACAAAAAAAGAGCCGAGTGTATCAGGCAACAAATGGGTGTTAAGGTAATCATCATCATCATCATCAGCATCCTTATCATGAGCCTGACTACGTCTACTGCAGGCAAAAGGCCTCTCCTATAATCCGCCAGTCGACTAGGTCCTGTGCTTGCTGCTGGCACTGAATGCCTGCAAACGTCCTAATCGCTTCTGACAACCTGACGTTCTGTCTACCCCTAACCCGCTTCTTTCTCTGGTAAGGTAGTCAGTTATCCTTAATGGCCAGTGGTTACCCTGCCTATGCGCTACATGCCTGGCTCATGTCCATTTATTTATATCTCTTGAGATCAACTATGATATCCTTAACCCCGGTTTGTTCCATGATCCACTTTGCACTCGTCTTCTCTCTTAAGATTACTCCTATCATTTTCGTTTCCATCACTCAAAACATCATTTTCAATATAAGCTACACCCTCTTTGTAGCCTCCAGGCTTCTGCTTCGTAGATAAGTGCTGGGAAGATGCAGCTGTTATATAACGTCTACTTGGGTGACAATGGCAATCCGCCAATCAGAATTTGAAATTGCTTACCAAATGTGCTCTACTCCTTTGTTCTTTTGTTTTCGATTTGTTTTTTTATTTTTCGTTTTTGTACATAAAATGAAGGAAACGTTTAAAAGACTAGGGTTCCATAGTCCGAAGATTGCAAGAGGACCCATGATAAAAAATCGTGGAAAAAATTGAAAGGGTAAATGTCACGACCAAATAGTATAAACAGAACAATGTTATATAACAGGGTATATAGCAAAACAAACAAAACGAATAAACATTGTAATATCCCTATCGAAAAAAAAACAAATGGTGGGCATGGTGTAAACCACCACCCACCATTATAGTGGATTAATGTAGTGGGTGAATGGTGGAAAACGCCCACCATGTCGCATGGTGGAATATGGAGGGTGCTGCAGTGCCGGCAACGCTTGAGCGCGAAATGACGTCAGAATCACCGTGACGAGCTGCCACAAAAAATAAAAAAAGAATTCTATAAAAACGGTATAAAAAACACCCGTCCCATAAAAAAAAACAACGGCGCCATGGAGGATCGAACGTGCAACCTGCAGATTCCCATTCGAAGACACTAATCACTGCGCCATACTTTTTTTTTCTTTATTGCCTTCTTGACTACAGGTCAAGCTAATATGACAATCACTATCACACGTGTTTCATGCGTGCTAACACGTCAAACAAAGATATTACATCTTCAACACAGTCGGTAGTCTTATACACATCTCGCACTTTTATAACAGCTTCCACGAAACACTCATTAACGGATAGAACTCTCACATCACAGTATCTGTACGATAGCATACTACGCCAAACCAAATGAAGACCAAGTAAAAATATAACATCCAAATTTTGCACAGAACTATCACAAGGCAAAAAACGAAGTTCATATGAAGTAAGAGGTAAATCGTTTTTAAAGTCCTCTGTAAAATGTCCCAAAAGAAAATAGCGTTCTTACAATCAATAAACACATGTTCAATGGTTTCAGGTTTGTTACACAGGAGACAGCTGCTTCCCCGTGGTACATACATCCCTCTCTCTTCAAGCCATGTTTTTAGTGGCAAGGTTCCCGTGTGAAGTTTAAAAAAGAAGGTTTTCACATTGGGTGGTATACACATGTTTTTCACTCGCTTTAGTACGTCATGACCATATGATTTTTCATACCTTGAACGATACAGGGGCACAGGAAAAACATTCTGTATTAGGGCTTTCATAAGGCGCTTTCTTTTCACATTAGTTAGGTAATCTATCGAAAACCTCACCCTTAAGAAACGATATGAGAACACAACTTCGCGCAAGAACGGTGACAAGGTGTGTCGTTCTCGCCTGTCTGAAGATACAAAGAAGTCAGGCATGTGATGTAACAGCGTTGTTTGAAATAAAGAACGTAAAAAAGAGTCTCTCTGGTCTCTAATGAGTAGGAAACGTGATATTACTTGGTTAAGAAACAGATGGCACAGAGACAGCCCTCCGTGCTTAACTCGCCGAAACAAGTTCGTTCTAAATGTTCTCTCCCACGTAGAGCTCCAGATGAACGTGGCGAATATCCTGTGGACTTTGTGAATGCTTTTACGCTTACAACTAAGTACTTGCAAAAGGTACATAATTTTAGCAGCTAGAAACACGTTGCATGCAGCTGACTGAGAGAAAATTAATAAGCCACGACCACCTCATCCTTCGGCGGTTGCGCGCAGTTCTTCAGCCTTTTCAAGCCAAAATGCTTCACTGTCTGATACCTGTCCAATGGTACCCCAAGGTAACGACTAGGTGTCGTGAGCCACTGAATATTTCCAAAGGAACTGGGCGTAAGGTCCCAATTACTATGCCATAAACCAATGCTTTTCTCTTTGTTCATTAAACTTCCACTCGTGTCACACAACCTTTGAGTTATTTTTAATAACGAAGTGACACTCTCTCTATCAACTGCAAAAAAGGCAATATCGTCGGCGTGTGCCAAAACACGCACTTCACATGACTCCAACCTGAAACCATTAATTCCTGCATGGTGAATCACTATCTGACACAATGGTTCCAAAAATAGAGCGAAGAGCAAAGGACTTAAAGGACACCCCTGGCGCACGAAGGAAAGTACCTGTATGCGCTGTGAGAGTTCTCCATTTACAATTAAATTTGTGGTTGAACTTTTGTATGCCAATCTAATACCTTTACATATGATCGCACCAAGACCAACGTACTCAGCTAGCATGAAGAGTATATTGTGTGGAGCCATGTCGAAAGCCTTGGCTAGATCAATTTGCAACATAGGTACTTTTAAAAGCGCAGCGTCACAATACTCCAAAACCTCCTGGCAACATGAATATTCGTGAATATGCTCCTACGCTTGATGCCGTAAGTCTGGTGTGACCCGATTAACTTGTATATAACTCCTTGCAACCTCCTAGCCAGAACTTTCATAAACACCTTATAATCTACGTTTGTTAGCGTGATTGGCCTGTATCCTGTCACTTTGCGTAAAACATTTTGCTCTTTTCCTTTAGGAATCAGCACGGTGTGTGCCCGATTAAACGATGGAGGCAGAGTTTTGTGACCGAAAGACTCTGAAAAAACCTCATGCAATGCGGCGGCCATATCCTCCTTGAACGCCTTGTAAAAGGCGGCATTAATGTCATCTGGACCAGGTGATTTGCCTATGCCAAGATCATCGATAGCCTTCTCAATTTCCCCTATACTAATACCACTGCGCCATACCAACATGGCGTTGATTGTGTGTTAAATACTTAGTTGCGATACAAACTTACGGTTCAACTTGAGTTATGTTTGTCGTGTACACAACATAGACAAAATCTACACCTGCTACTAAAAATTGCACATTTATTAAACACAAGCAACTGCGGCCTGTAACGATTGCCACTATGTTAATGGCACTAGTGCTGTTTTTTTACAATTCACAACTTCAAGAAAAAAACGAAGTGGACTGGGGAGCAGCAACAGTTTACCGGTGGGGTCTGCCAATTTTATTATCCGTTTCGCGCTCGTTCTAAAGGGCGACATCTGCTCACGCTTTATGACGCCTCTAGGTTCATTCCATAGATACGCCCGCCTAATTTATTTGATTGAGTGTTGGGATGCTTTTCGCGCAATGTAAAGGGCGGTCGTGCCAGCGCAATGATGTAGCTCTTTCGCTGAAGCAACAACTACATAACGGCTTGGCCAAAACGAATGCAGTGTGCCGTAAACATTACGCTGTCATATTGGTTCACCAAGTATACGAATTGCCACGTCTGAGTTTTTGTACAAAAGCTAGAGAAATGCCGGCGAGTGCGACCGGCGGCTGTCGGTGAGAAGACACTTATGTTCTCTGGGAGTGCTTTAATCGAGTCGCACCGATGTTTGTTGCTTCATGAGCGGACACCATACACAATGAAAAATGCTTCATTTAGGTTAATTGATTCCATGGCTGCGCTGTATTGTCATACTTAATCGTCGAAATCGTGTATTCTGAAACGCGGAAGCACGGATAACACAATTGTACGGGCTCGGTCGGCAGGCCTAACCTTTGGTGGAAATCATGGTGGTAGAACATGTGTACAGATCCCCGCTTGGTACACTATATAAATTGCCTGCCATTATAAGCCCACCCATCATCTGCTCACTGCTTCCCAGCATTATCGCGATGGTGGGCAGAGCTTCTCAGCTTGGTACACCATGTGGTCCACCATAACAAGCAGCACCCATCATCTGCTTAGTGCTTCCCAGCATTATCGCAATGATGGGAAGAGTTTCTCAGCTTGGTACACCATGTAGCCCACCATAATAGGCACCACCCACCATATGCTTAGGACTTTTCAGCATTATCGCAATGGTGGGCAGAGTGCCCCATTATTGCCCACTATCTAGATTCTGCTTTCCACCATCATTTCCACTTTGCCCATCATCTGTACACCATACCACCCAGTATGTCCCGGCATATCCACCATATTTTTCAATACGTCCCACCATATCCATCATAATTTCCACCATGCCCACTATTATTTCCACTACGCCCACCATGTTTTCCAGTATCCACAATGGCAATTTTTCTGATAGGGATATACAACTACAGCAATACAAACACTGTAATATATATCAGAAAGAACTACATAGAATAATTTATTATGTCAGTAGATATATTTTCAAAGTTTTTTTGAGTAGGTGAGATTAAGAGCTTATATTGGGTGGTATAGAATTCCATGGCGAAATGGCCGTGCATGACAATGATTTTATGTCGTAATTAGTGTGAACTCGGGGTAGTAGTAAATTTCCTTCTACTGCGAAACGACTGCGTTTAGTGATCTTCATTTTACCGGTTTGACGCTGTGATTATTACCCGTCTTATGTAGTAGTCTTTTACAACTTCAAGTGCACTATTAACTATCTCAAAGTGCTGCTCTCTTCAGAGGTTGTTGTACATTACTTTTGTTTTCTGCAGATTAGTTTTAAGACGTACTTTTCTGCTCTCCTTATTCAATTCCGTAATCACGAGTTGAATTACGAGTTAAATTCGTCGCCTGAGTTTCTCAACAATACAATGTCATCGGCGAAGCCCATGTTACTAAGGTACTCTCTATTAAGCCTCAACCCTACCTCTTCTCATTCTAGGCCTCTGAAAACCTTTTGTAAGCACGCGGTAAATTGCCGTAGGGAGATTGCATCCCTTTGTCTTGGTATTGGTATTCTCTCGCTTTCCTGATGAAGTACTATGGTGGAGTTGAGCCTGTGTAGATTTTTTTCAGAATGGTTATATAATCTTTGTCGACCCCCTATCCCATAGTGTCTGCATGATAGCTGGTATTTCTACTGAATCAAAAGCCTTCGCAAATTTTCTAAGGATATGTCTAGTAGTTTGCTGCAATCTAAACATTTCTTTATTTATTTATTTTTATTTTTTATTTATATAATACTGCAGGCCCAGTGAAGGGCCCAAGCAGGAGGGACGTATATACAAAGCTCGTAATAGGGACAACAGAAGATCAAGAACATGAAAAGCGCGAAGAATAAGGACATAACTCAAACAATGAATATGAAAGACATTTAACACTTTAACAATACAGGTCAAGATACAATATGATCGATTGAGTCTATGCTAATTATGAATAATGCTGGTAATTGATTCCATTCGGTTACAGTGAGCGGGAAAAAGGAAAATTTGAAAATGTTAGTTCTAGCATTGAAAGGCGTTAGAGAGTCGGCATGCCAGTGTCTTGTTCTGTGAGTGGTGAGTGGTTGGATGTATTGTTCTGGTCTCATTGACAATTTGTTATTCTTGAGAAGATAAAGAAATTTTAATCTTTGGATTTTACTTCTTAGTTCTAAGGTTGGTATGTTATGGTCTCTCATGAGTTTGGTTGGGGAATTGCTCGAACGGTATTTAGAGAAAGCGAACCGAACCGCTTTATGCTGAATCATCTCAAGTGCATGAATGTTAGATTTTGTGTAAGGGTCCCAGATTATACATGCATACTCCAATTTCGGTCTTATAATAGATGTATAGGGTAGCATTCTAACACTTGCAGGAGCATGTTCGAGCTTATGTCTTAAAAGGCTCAGTTTACGAAAGGATGACGCACAATGTCTGAAATGTGCTTGTTCCAACTTAACGTGTTTGTTATGGTAAGACCCAGGTACTTATATTCTGGAACTTCGTTCAAAGGTTGTCCTGAAAGGTTGTAAGGGAAGGATAGAGAATTTTTTTATTGGTTATTTTCATAAAAACTGATTTGTCGGCATTTAGGTTCATATTCCACTTAGTACACCAGTCATATATATTACAAAGATTGGAATTCAATACTGATTGGTCTGCTCGGCATGTTATTTCATTAAATAATACACAATCATCTGCGAACAGCCTTATTTTACCAGGGCCAGTAATTACATCCACAATATCGTTAACATATACGAGAAACGACAAAGGACCTAAGACACTTCCTTGCGGGACACCAGTTGACACGGGGATGGATTGTGAACAGTCATTATCAATGCGAACGAATTGCTTGCGGTTACTCAGGTACGAAGATATCCAGTTAACTATAAATGCAGGAAGACCAGTAGATTGTAATTTATTGATAAGGTGAACATGGGAAACAACATCAAAAGCTTTGGAGAAATCTAGAAAAATAGCATCTACTTGGCCCGACTTGTCAAGAAGGGTGGCAAAACTGTGAACAACCGATGTTAATTGCGTTACTGTAGAGAAACCTTTTCTAAAACCGTGTTGAACAGAAGAGAGCAAATTACGGTCATGTAAAAATTTGTGAATGTAGTTAGCTATGATATGCTCAAGAAGTTTGCAACACAATGATGTCATTGAAATTGGCCTGTAATTACAAGGGCATGCAGGGTCACCTTTTTTGAAGACGGGTACCAAGTGGGCTATTTTCCAGTCAGGAGGTACAATTGCGGTTGAACGATATGCGCGAAAAATTATAACCAGAAATTGAGCCAACATCTCGGCATAACGACGAAGAAAAATATTGGGCAATTTGTCCGGGCCTGGGGAAGCTTTTGTTTTAAGGTTAATGATAGTCAGGATTACCTGACTGATAGTATCAATGTGTAAGATTGTTGAGTAGCCTGTTCGAAACCCTGCTTGTTCCTTTTATTGATTGAATTCTAATATTGTCTTAGTTCTGTAAGCAACAATCTTGGTAAATAGTTCTATACGAAGGAGGGCAAGCTGATCGGCCTGTAGTTCTTCAAGTTCTTGACATCTCCTTCCTTTTGTATTAGGATGACGTCAACATTCTAATGTTCCAGTACCCTCCCCGTCAAGAGACTCTTCGTAAACATAGTGGCTAGTTTTTCTAACACAATCTGTGTTAGAAAAACTAGCCAAAAACGTGTACAAAAAACACTGCACGTAGTGGCCTGCTTTGCAGGAAACGCCCATACATCTTTGTTGTTTCCTGGGATCGTTACCGATCTGGGCAAGGTGGACTTGAAGGTACAGTTTGGTTTAGTAACGATGATCAGTTCTCTGATAGTGGCGGACCTTCAACGGCCCCTGCTATGTGGAGGAGACACGAGAAAAAAATTTCGCCATGCTGGCGTCTTCTTTTTGGAGGGAGGCATGTCGTCCACGTTAATGTTGTGCAAGTTGATAGTAAGCTCACCGCACTTCTTGACAAATTTTCAGACTGCTTTGAGAACCTTGGATGCTGTATCGAACCACCGGTGAAACTATACCTCAAGGAAGGCGCCCACTCAATTTTTGAAGGCTCAGGCAGTTGGATAGCACTTGAGTGTGCAAGTACCCACCGAAATCGACTGACTGGTGGAAGTGGGAGTGCTGTCCCGAGAGAGCGAAATTGAATGAGGTACAGTAGTAGTTCCGGTGGTAAAAAAGAACGAATACATTTGGCTGTGTGGAAACTTTAAGCTTATGGTCAATTCAGTGACAAGAACGGGACAGTACCCGCTTCTGAAAGTCGAAGACATGTTTCCAACGCTAGCGGGGGGGCAGGTGTGAGGCACGCTTGACTTACAAAATGAATACAACCAACTTCCCCTGGATAGTGATGCCAAAAATTTAGTTGTGCTGAATGCGCACAGGGACCTCTTCTACTACAAACACTTGGCTTTTGGTATCGCCTCGGTGTCAGCGCTGTTTCAGCGGCGCATAGAAGTGGTACTAATAGGGTTACCAGGGGTGAAAGTTCACTTGGACGACAATATTATAGCGGAAAAAGCACACACACACAATATTTCGCTACTACGCCAAATGTTGAAACGACTGCGGGTGAATGACCTCACGCTGAACAAAGAGACTTGTGGTTTCGGAGAAAAAGTAGTACGTGATATTTTTTGACATGAAATCTACGCAACAGGCCTTAACCCCTTCAGGACAACTTAGAAGCCGTGCTGGCGGCACAACCACCGACCTCGGTAAGCCAGCTGAAAACATTCTTAAGTCTGCTGACGTATTACTTGAAGTTTCTATCAAATTCGTCAACCACTTTGACTCTGTTACACCTCTTGTTACCAATATCAGTAGTCTGGTGTTGCGAGAACGCACAAGTAACAGCATTTTAAAAAAGCAAGTGTGCCATGAGTAATGCTAACTTTCTTGTGCATTACGATCCTCAGAAACTCCTGCGGCTTGAGTGTGATGTGTCGGCGGAAGGAACAGGCGCAGTTCTGTCTCACCGCAATAAACAAGTGAATTCTTCTATCGCTTTTCGCTCTTGAACTCTGAAGTCGGCAGAACAGAACTATTCACAATTAGAAAAGGAGGTACCAGCGCTTGCTTTCAGCGTTGTCAAATTGATAGATTATTTATTGGGCAATTAGTTCACTATTGTGACCGATCAGAAGTATTTGACTAGCTTGTTAAGTCCAATCGAACCCCTCCCGCAAATGGCCCTTGTACGCTGCTTTTAGCAGCATATCAGTATGATCGGAGATACAGAAATGGGGAGATGAATGCGAATACTGGCGCTCTGAGGTGCTTGTCTTCGCCTGTCCACGTTGATGGCAGCGAAAAAGACTTTTTTAATTATGTCCTGCATGCGTGAGCACTGGATGTCTTTGTTTTGCCCGCGCAGAATATGTATGATTACACAAGTTAAGACTGCAGACATCAGCAAGTAAAGACTAGGATCCTGCAAGGCTGGCGCAAGCGCCTGGGGGCAAACGAACAACAGTATAAACTATAATTTATGCTGAGGCAAGAATTTACCATAAGTAAGGGGATACCGTATTTTACTTATTTATTTATTTATTTATTTATTTATTTATTTATTCAGATACCTACAGCGCACAACTGGGCATTATTGTAGGGGAAAAACAAAAAGGAAAAGAAACAGGTAGTATATACAACATGAAAAGCAACAAACATTATGTAAGAATAAAGATAACATCAGCACTATAAACATAAATAGAATTATAAAACGACTAAACATCACGTTACTCGAAGGTTGATACAGGTTGTACAACACGAAAAAGCAACAAAACATAATAATAAAGTAAACATTTAAACATAAGTTAACTTTATAGATACATAAAACCATAAAAAAGACAGAAAAGAAAACACAACTTGATAGAAGCTGTAAATGGTGAGGTAAAGTTCAAAATATCACACATATGTCATGTAAAACATAGTTAAACAAACATTCTTCGAGGGCTTCATCAAATGAAGTCGGCAACGACAGTACAACTTCATTCGGGAGACAATTCCAGTCGTGGGCTGTTTTCCAAAAAAGAATGTTTATATAGGTTGATCCGACACCTATATACCCTAACCTTTAGGGAATGGTCTACGTGGACAGATCTATAAGTAGAATCAAGTATGTAGGTTTCTTTGCTTAAGCCTGTTGCACCTATAGAAACTTTGTAGAACGGTTTCAGGTGCATGTATTTCCGTCTGTCCTGCAAAGATGGCCATCCAAGATTATCCCGTATGTCGGAAGAGCTTTTTCTGAAATCATAGTTCGATGACACAAATCGTGCTGCACGCTTTTGGATGCGCTCTAATTTGTGAATACATGTTTTTGTTCTGGGCTCCCAAGCGGAACATCCATATTCTAATATAGTGTGAACACATGAAAAGTAAAGAATTTCTTTTAACTTAGGAGGAGCTTGCGTGAAGTTTCGCCTTAGGAAGTTGAGGACCCAACAGGCCTTCGCTGCTACGTAATAATAATGGTCATTCAGGAAAAGTAATTTTTGTATAAAAGCCCTAAATATTTGTAGCTGTGTACATTCGTGAGGCGTTCGCCATCAAGAGAGTATTTCGTATTAAAGTATGACGTTTTGTAGAAAACTGGACAATGTTACATTTAGAAAAATTTAGCGTCAAATCCCACGTATTGCACCATAGTAGTATCTTGTCGAAGTCACTTTGTAGTTGTACACTGTCATTCAAAGTATTTTTCGCGGTAAAGACACCAGTCATCGGCATACAATCTGAGACGGCTTGATACTCCTTCGCCTATATCATTGATAAATATCGAAAAAAGAAGAGGCCCGTGTACACATCCCTGAGGAACACCTGACAAGACTGTTTTATGTGATGAGGTCGTACTGTCAAGAACAACACACTGTTTTCGGTCAGTAAGGTAAGCCTCAGTCCACTGGAAAAGAGCCGTAGGTATATTAAGTGCAGACAGTTTTACAAGTACTATATTGTGTGCTACCGAGTCGAAGGCTTTTTGGAAGTCTAAGAAAATACAGTCCACCTGTTTGCCATTATTAATCGACAGAGCTATATCATGAGAAAACTCAATCAATTGAGTGTTGCATGACAGACCTCCCCTAAAACCATGCTGTTTTGGGGTGAAAAAATTGCTTTTTTAGAGATGAGCCATTAGGTTAAAGTAAATCATATGCTCTAGGACCTTGCATGAAACACTAGTTAGTGAAATAGGTCTGTAGTTTCGACTCTGTGTGTTATTGCCGCTTTTGAATATAGGAATTATATTTGCAGTTTTCCAGTCAGGCGGTAAAGCACCGGAATAAAATCACTTTTGATAGAAAATCGTTACAAAAGGGGCAAACAATGCAGCACAATTCTTTAATACATAATTCGAAATGTGATCGGGTCCGGGGGCTGACTTCACATTCACTTTTTTTAGTATGGTTATTAATTCTTGCTCGCAAAAGGATATATCGCTCAATTGTGGTAAGTTCAAAACAGTTTTCAGGCCACTGGCCAGGGGGATCGACTGTACGAATACAGATTCGAAGTAGTTACTGAACTTTCTCAGCTTTTCTTTTAAGGTCACCGGCATAATTATTGCCATCTATATTATCAGGAATAGGATCCTTCGCCGTTCGCTTGGTTCTGACGTACTTCCAGACTTCTTTTGGGTGAACTTTTATTTTTCGCCCAATGCATCTAGATACGCATTTTTTGCCTCGCGCATTTGTTTTGCTATATTTTTACCGAGTTCCTTCATCTTGCTGAAAAGGTCTGGAATCGGTGATTTGCAGTACTTGCGGTACAGGCGATGTCGTTTATTTATAATTGCGTTTATTTATCAATTTGGGTCACCGTGTGGTAATTTCCTAAAATGCTCAAAATGTTGTCTTGAACGAGCTGCATGACACGCATGTTGGTATCACAGCAAAGAAGACCCTCGCGTGCTCAGGTTTCTGGTAGCCAGGGCTAGGCAGTGACATTGAGACGCTAGCGAAACGGCGTCCCCGGTGCGCACGTTGTTCGCCCATGCCCCCCCGCACAGGTTCCAGTAAACTGGCTGAATACCAACGCACGTTGGTACCGCCTGCACAAGAAATTTGCCGGTTCCGTGAAAGGACACTCGATCTTCGTTCGTGTCAACTCCGAGACTATGTGGATAGAAGCAGTGCCAATGAAGACGGCTACGGCGACAATGACAGTGGATGTACTCAAAAGCATTTTCGCACGCTTTGGCGTACCTCGGAATGTCGTGTCGGACAATGGTCCGCAGTTCGCCAGCGCAGTGGCAGCACGGTTCTTCCTAAAAAATGGCGTGCACCGCGTAACGCACGTAACGACTGCCGCATATTACCCGCAATCCAACGGGAATTTCGGCGTGCAGAGGTCTCGGCTGCTTTTCAGACCACAATTGTTTTCACGAGGTTTAGATTCTTCTCTCTCAGAAGCTTTTTATTCAGCTTTGTCAAGTGCATGCGAAATCCTATGTGGTCTCGAACCATTTTATCGGCTGCGGCGGCTGCATTTCCGATGGAGGCGGAAATGTTGTAGGCCCGTGTGCTCAGATTTGGGTGCACGTTAAAGAACCCCAGGTGGTCGAAATTTCCGGAGCCCTCCACTACGGCGTCTCTCATAATCGTAAGGTGGTTTTGGGACGTTAAACCCCACATATCTATCTATCGAACCATTTCATCTGCCAAGTTGACGTGTTTTGCTTGCTTTTGTAGATCATACAAAATTCTCAAATGGCTCTGCTTCGGCCTGTATAAGGTCCTGCTAGTCGACGCAGCAGAACCCGTATCGACAGTCGATGCAGGAGAACCCCGTCTACGCAGCAGAACATTGTTCTGCTAGTCGACGCAGTATTCTTGAAACATTGCGATGACAATGGTGTAATTTTGTTTGTTCGTGCTCCAGTGAAAACAGAGTTGTTGAAAATCTTGGTCACGTCCTCGCCAGTAACACTTAGGAACAGCGATGCTTTTGCCGTTTGACTCGTACCTTGCCGGTGCATTCTGTCCCTTTCAGCAACAGTTCAAATGGCTGTCTGAAAAGCTTCCAACTTCTCCCACTGTCTCCGGTTATGCGTGGTAACACAGGTGGCTTGACGCTTTCCATTGCGGTTCTGCAGTGGTCAGCGCCGATGCAATGGTTCAAGGCGACGCCCACTTCTGACGCCATGATCAGTCATGACAACTAACTGAGTGAAGGACGCAAGCTCGTGCCGACGTAAAAAACCCTGTATCGATTTATTGCATCATATTTCATGCTGAACTGGGCGAGAAGGTTTTTTTGGAAAGGAAGGAAAGTAAGATAGTGGAAAATGAAACATTGGCACGTTTATGCTGAAATAAATACACAAGGGTGCGCACAAGCAGCTATAATACAGTATTTTGAAGGATATGTTTTTGTGAATCATGGAGGTTACATTCAATGCATTTCCTATCAGGAACTTATTTTCACTCTATTAGACGCAGAATGTCGGCTAACGTTGCACAAAAAACCCATCCAGCCACAGATTCAACATGACGGCAAAGGCATTAGCGTAGGCTCGCTTCAGCTTAAATCGCTACCTACCTGTGCAGCACGACGAAGCTTGATGGTCTAAAGGAGGACGCGTTCATTGAGAGCCTGGCTTGGATTACGATCGCTGACAACACCTTAAATACACGGCGCAGCAGCATTGAGAGGGCATGCCGCAACATGTTTCACTATCGTATAAAGCCGGTTGAATCAGCCACCGCCCCTACCAGTGCACGTTCGCTTGTATTGTTTCAGCTGGTGTATCTCCCGGAACAACGTTCGAAAAGATGCACGCTGTCTCTCTTCAGTATTTTACGAAATTGACTAGGAATCTGCATAAAGTTTAGTTTTCAGAAAGTATGAGGAAAGTGAATTATATCTCAAGGCAGCGATGGCAGTGGCGGCAGGATAGGGAATAGCGATTGTGAACATCTTCGACGTGCGCGGTCATGGTTTTCGAGCCGCTCCGGTGTTTTTGCTTTTGCTTGATTTCTCAAGTGTGTGCGCACCATTATTGTCGCTCTAAACTGCAACGGTGCAGCTATGTACACTACAGTGTACCATTTTATACGCGTTCCGGTCATGCGAAAATGACAATTTCTTCCTCTTAAACAACGACGCCAATAACAGATTTTCTACGAAACGAGGTCTTTAATGAGTTCGCGTTAAAAATTCGTACGGCTGCCTCTTTATGGAGTTCTGCTCCTGGAGATGGTAAATTTTTGGTTTAGCGCTTGCTGTGCGACTTGCTCTTTACATTGCTGGAGAGATATACTTACTAATAAATTCCAAGCAAGCATTCTGTACCTTTCTGATAGAGCGCGAGCGCGGTTTCTCCAATGTGGCTCACCACATCCTACACAAGACCCCAAATATGGAAACATCAAGCCCACAACGTATTCGCTTACACTCGACTTCTAGTCATGCCGCTCTGCCGGGTAATGATCTCGCTCAAGTGGTCTCTCGAGAATATACCCACCGAGCTGCCGGCATGGCGAGGCTGAGTGTCTAGATAAAGTGTGCCCTCCACTCACAAATAGAAACATGCTAACATACTACACCTGAGTTAGAGGCACCATGCACCCGCCACCACCATCGTTCTCACAAACGGAAGAGATATGACACTTCACCAACCACAAACGCAGACTTTCTCCAACGTCTTGTCTCTGCATATCTTCTAAACTTAACACCACGCAGACTCTTTCCCGGGCTTGGGAAGCTCCACAACGGAATTCCTTCTCACGGTGGAGTTCACCGCAAAATTTTTTCCTCCTTTCACGTCATGCTGCACCCCTACCACACCAGAGATCTACGGGACGATGCCCTCGGGCAGAGCCTCCCGGGTTCCACCAGGCGTTAGTTTATTGGGCCCGGTTGGTCGCCGAGATCACTACAAAGATCCTGAACTTGAGTTCTCTCCAACATGTTTGGTTTATATGTGTCTTAAACGAAGCGTTTTCTCTCTTTTCCACTCAAGCACAAAGAAGGACGTTCGGAAAGAAGGCACACGACAAGTGTGAACTAGTACCGATAACAGTATTTACGCCGCTGTGTTTAAGAAACCCGCTGCAAATGAGAGATGACTAATCTGCGTCTGTGGCCATGCGGTGGCGTATGACGCAAAGTGTCACTAAGGATCATAGTTAGACAGTTTTTAAGGTAAGATGACATCTATCATCATCATCATCATCATCAGCCTGACTACGTCCACTGCAGGACAAAGGCCTCTCACATGTTCCGCCAGTTAACCCAGTCCTGTGCTTGCTGCTGCCAATTTATACCCGCAAACTTCTTAATCTCATATGCCCACCTAACCTTCTATCTCCCCCTAACCCGCTTGCCTTCTCTGGGATTCCAGTTAGTTACCCTTAATCACCAGCGGTTATCCTGTCTACGCGCAACATGCCCGGCCCATGTCCATTTCTTCTTCTTGATTTCAGCTATGATATCCTTAACCCCCGTCGGTTCCCTAATCCACTCTGCTCTCTCCTTGTCTCTTAAGGTTACACCTACCATTTTTCTTTCCATTGCTCACTGCGTTGTCCTCAATTTAGGCTGAACCCTCTTTTTAAGTCTCCAAGTTTCTGCTCCGTAGCTAAGTACCGGCAAGATACAGCTGTTATGTACCTTCCTCTTGAGGGATAGTGGCAATCTACCTGTCGTCATTTGAGAGTGCTTGCCAAATGTGCTCCACCCCATTCTTATTCTTCTAGTTACTTCAATCTCGTGGTTCGGCTCCGCGGTTATTGCTTGCCCTAAGTAGACATAGTGTTTTACAACTTGAAGTGCACTATTACCTATCTCGAAGCGCTACTCTTTTCCGAGGTTGTTGTACATTACCTTCGTTTTCTGCAGATTCATTTTAGGACCCACCTTTCTGCTCTCCTTGTCTAACTTCGTAATCATGAGTTGCAATTCGTCCCCTGAGTTACTCAGCAATGCAATATCATCGGCGAGGCGCAGGTTACTAAGGTACTCTCCATTAACTCTTATCCCTAACTGTTCCCATTCTAGGCATCTGAAAACCTCCTGTAAGCACGCGGTAAATAGCATTGGGGAGATTGTGTCCCCCTGCCTTACACCCTTCTTGATTGGTAGTCTGTTGCTTTCTTCATGAAGCACTATGGTAGCGGTTGATCCCCTGCAGATTTCTTCCAGGATGTTTATATAAACTTCATCGATGCCCTGATTCCGCATTGTCTGCATGACGGCTGATATTTCTACTGAATCGTACGCCTTCTCGTAATCTATGAAGGCTATGTATAGTGGTTGGTTATATTCTGAGCATTTCTCTATTACCTGATTGATAGTATGAATGTGGTCGATTGTTGAGTAGCCTGTTCGAAATCCTCCTTGTTCCTTTGGTTGATTGAATTCTAATGTTTTCTTTACTCTGTTAGCAATAACCTTTGTATACTACAGAGCTTGTATACTACAGAGAGCTTGTATACTACAGGGAGCAAGCTAATCTGCCTGTAATTCTTGAAGTCCTTGTCATCTCCTTTCTTATGTATTAGGATTATGTTAGCGTTCTTCCAAGACTCTGGTACTCTTCCCGTCAGGAGACACCTTGCAAACAGGGTGGCTATTTTTTCTAACACAATCTGTCCTCCATCTTTCAGCAGATCTGATGTTACTTGATCCTCACCAGCAGCTTTGCCTCTTTGCATGCTCTCCAAAGCTTTTCTGACTGCTTCAAATATTACTGGTGGAGTGTCATCTGCGTTAATGCTGGTTATTATAGTATTAAAGTCGTGGTTGTCCTGGCTACTGTTCAGATCTCTGTAAAACTCCTCTGCTATTTTACCTATCCTATCCATATTGGTAGTTATTTTGCCTTCTTTGTCCCTCAGTGCATTCATCCGATTTCTGCCTATACCATCACAGCTATACCTTGACCTAACCAGCACGTTCTTGCTGTGCAAATTTTTGCTTTCATATACTCACCATTACAGTGCTCTAGGAAACCTGCTGCCTCAGCCAGCACACACGCTATGACAGTCTTAATGAGAATTACTGTATTGCTTACGGCTTTCCGCTGCCCTGGGGTATCGACGATAAATGCTACACCGAGGCCCCCAGAACACAACAATTGATCTCAACTCTCAACACCCGAAAGACTCAATACAAACATCATATCATCTCGTTGTATAGGTGCCGAAAGTCAACACACAGCCGCAACGTGCCGGCCTTCTTCACCATTATGATGACCGCTCGGTACAATTATGGCTTGCCTAAGCATAACTTGTACTTCTGTCTCGACCGCATCCTGAATGGCAAAAGGTGTGGGGTACAGACGCACATTCACGGATGCTTCTGTTCTGTGCCTTAATTAAGTAAAAAACGTTTGTCGATCTTCAGTTTGTGCTGGCTGCTCAAATTTGTCACTACAGCAACATTTTTCCAAATTTTTCTCGGATGCAATGCCGCAAATGGTCTTTCGTATCAATCCGGATCGCCTATTTGGACAGCAACTATGGCGTACTGCTGGTGATCTACTTGAGTTGCTCTTTCCGCATATTGTTTGAGAAGTTTAACGTAGAATAGGTTCCTTCGCGAATCCAGGTCAATCAGGTAGTCGCAGTCACTGCGGTTCTCGACAACTGTGAAAGGCCCTTTCCACGTAAAACTAAGTTTCTTTTTGTCTGATGGAAAGAGCAGCAACAATGTGTCACCTACAGACATCTGTAGAGGTCTTATCTATCTGTCGTAATACTTCTTTTGCAACACCTTTACTTTCTGAAGCTGTTCGTAAGCTATCTTGCAGATTATTTCCATCCTTTCTTGTAACTTGATAAAGTATCCGTAGGTGGTCTTCGTTTCAGCATCAACGTCGTCGCTTGTTCACAATCCTTTGAGAATGGACATTGGGCTTGAAATAAATCATCTATAACGAAGAAATGGAGAAAAGCCAACGCTTGCTTGCGCTACCTCGCGGTAATAGAAAATAGCGGAGCCAGATACGTGCCCCATTGTTTAGAGCACTTGTGATACATTCGCTGAATAATCATCTTGAGTGCCGTATTGAAGGTTTTCGTTAGCTCGTTTGCCATGAGAATGTACTGCGTTGTCAAGACTTGTCGAAATGACAATAATAACCCCAGGTCTGCCATCAGATGAGACACGATCGAGGGACTTGGCACAGTCGCCCACTATTTCTCGTGGTACCCCAATGCAAGCGAACATTTTTAGTAGTTCTGCTATTCTCTTTTTTTCAAAGCTCGGTAAGGGTACCGAACCTGCGTAGTGTGAGACAAAGTCTAGCATAGTTTAGAAGTGTGTGTCCGCTTTGTTTGACGCAGGGGATAGTGGATCGATGATATTGATTGCAACTTGGTGAGATGGGCTTCCGATTAGAGGCATATTCCTTCGAAGGCACACGACCCACGAGCTGCTTGAGTACCGTTTGCCTACATATCTCATATGGTTTCACAAAGTGTGCGACATCGGCTTACACTCCAGGCTCATTAAACTCTTCAAGAACACAATCTAAAGTCCTCTTTTGCCCCTGATGTCCAGTGAGCAATGTTTCGTGCGTCTTTTATCGATGCCAGAAACTTGTAATAACAGGGGTGCTTTGTCACAATTGCGTGTGTTTGGTTAATGGAACGAACAAAAAAGAAGGTGAATTAGTAGGTATTAAACAACATTTATCAGAGCGAGGGACTCTACGGACTATCATAGAACAAGCACCAAAATAAGCACATTTAGTTTAGTCCGTGAAGCTGATTGTCCACATACGTGAAACCACTACAGCTCACGGATTTTATACCCAGTATCACGACGAGGCAGCAGTTCATGTTCAGCCATGCCCTTTGTCGACGGCGAGCCCAGGCACGCTGGTGGCACACGGCCTGCGTGCAGTCTCACCAGGAGACAATGCCTCCGAGAGACCTCTTTTGTGAACGCGGTCTTCAACCATCTCTTGTGGCAGCCGTAATCAAGAACTGGTCGTCCCTGTCGCGCATGCCGACACAGGAGTCACACCCGGTGTCGGAAGCCCCAGACAGGTTCGTCTAATTCCGGGCCCCGATCACCAGGAACAAACAGGAGGAGCTCTACAGACAGCGCCCTCGTCTGGCGCGTCTTTCGGCTACGTTTTGCCCAGCCTTCTGCGCATACCACACGCGCCTGTTCTCTTAATCTTTTTAGGGGCGAAGCTCCGTAGGGCGTGGGCTGTGCGTCCCCTGGAGCCTGTATGTAGCCACCTCTAGTTTAGTTCTTGCAGTGTTCACTAGATGGCGGTACCGTCCCCTGTATGTACCGTCCCCTGTAGGGCGGTACCGTCCCCTGTAGTCGGAGGTGCCTTGGTCGAGGTCGGACGTGTTTTTGGAGAGCTCCGGAATGACAGCTACAGATAAGTGTTTTTGCATGTTTCCAGCTTGCCTCTGTATGTAGCGTTATGAGAACGTAAGGCGCTAGCGTAAAGCTTGATTAGGTCTAGTACGGTGTACGTTTTTTTTTTAGTATTCTGTACTGTCTTTTTTTTCTCCAGCCACCACGTGGCTGAGGCCTGCGCGTAGACCGACCACGTGCATGCGCAGGTGCTGTGAAGTGTAGCGTATTTATTTATTATTGTGGTTCTTTTTGGCTTAGACCAGTGTATTTTAGTACAGTTTTCTAACACGTGGGCATCGGTAAACTGAGCTAGCCATGGTCAAAAAGACCGTAAAGTGTTCAGAGTGCGGGATAGGGTGGAAGGTGGAAATTAGTGCGGAAGAGAAAGCAGAAGATGACGCCAAGTGTAGACAGTGCGAGTTCGAGGAGGAAATGAAAAATATGATGGTGGTCCAGAGTGGGCTCATGGAGAAAATCGCAGAGCTGGAGAATGCATTGGCGAAGGAGCGAGAGAAAACGTCAGCCATGGAGGAAAGGCTCCGGGCAGCCGAGAAGGGCCTATCGAAGGTCGTGAAGGGGAACGAAGACGCAGGTGACGGCGGAAGCATTATGGCGACGACCCCCCGTGCGGGAGAGATGAGGGAAACAGGCATGACAAAGGCAGATACATTGGCCACAGGGCCCAGCTACCGGGAAGTAGTTTTGAGGGAGGGAGGGAGCAAACCAGCAGCCGTGACTCACGCTAGTCACCTAGTCAGCAGCCAGGTGCAGGTTTCAGAAGGAATATCTGAACAGGTCATCATCGCCGGTGACTCAAATTTAGTCCAATGCGCAGCGGCAATCAAAGAAAAGGTGAAAGGCGACAAGAGAGTTGCGATAGGGACGTTCCCAGGACAAACGCTGGGGACAGTAATGAGTCAAGCGGGTGAACAACTCGCAGCTAAAGCTAACAATCGTAACCTCGTTGTAATTGCGGGAGGGTAAATGACGTCCTGAAAAAAGAATCGTCAGGACTAGCGACGACCTTGGCGAAAGGGGTGGATGACATGCGCACTGTGTCCCCCCAGGTGCAAATTGTAGTATGCACAGTACCGGAAGTACCAGTACGCAACGTCAACCTGCAAATAGCGGTAGTCGACGCAAACAAAGAGATATGGCGAATTAGTCGAGAGAAGGGTTTCGAGGTAGTGGATTTAAACAGGGAAGTGCACAGGTGGGGTGGATTCCAAAGAGACAAGATTCATTTCGATAAGAGGCTTGGACACGAGGTGGGCTGGCGACTGGCAGGACGCGCAGTAGCTTTTTTGGGGGGCTCACGGGCCCTTCGGAGTCCGGGGTAGCTCGTAACAGGGAAAACAACCAGGAGGACGCTTTGACAGGTAGAATTGAAAAAAACCAGAAAAAAAGGTAAAAGAAAAAGGAAAAAGGCGCGTGTTGCAATTAGTTACATAAACATGCAGGGTGGCAGAAAGAAGGCAAAATGGTTAGAGATTGAGGAGCAGTTAAACAAAGAACAGATAGGCGTGTATGCGGTTACAGAAACACACCTTAGAGACTTGGAAGAGCCACCACATATTAAAAATTATGTTTGGGAAGGGTGCAACAGGACCGTATCGGAAAGGAAAGGTGGGGGCGTAGGAATGCTAATTCACCGCGGAGCCAAATGGGTTAGAGTGAAACCGACGTGTTCAGAGCACCTCTGGGTTCTGGGCACAGTAGGTGGAAAGGAAACGTGGCTAGGGGTAGCCTACTTGTGGACGGGGAATAACTGCAGAGAAAAGAATCAGGAGATAGTGGATTGCATGAGTGCGGATATTAAGGAATTTGGTAATGGGGCCGAAATCATCCTTCTAGGGGACATGAATGCCCACATACATGACCTTGACGGATATTCAGACACCAATGGGAAGTTATTACTAGATCTTTGCGAGCAACATAGTCTGGAGATAGTTAACACGGGGCCTAAATGTGACGGCCAGATCACATGGGAAGTCGGAAACAAGCAATCAAGTATTGATTATTGTCTCATGACTGAAGGAATTTACCACAAACTGACAGAAATGAGGATAGACGAGGAAGGCATTAACAGCTTGGGTAGTGATCATAAACGAATAACATTACAAATGGGATACGAAACTAAAAATATGAGCATGGAATCAAAGTCTGGCAGCTCGTATTTAAATGACAAACAAATAATAAATATAGCCGCAAGAGTCGAGGAAGAAGTAGGCGAAATACCAGGCAAGGACTGGGAGTATAGGGAGCTGTTACATCTAATGACGAAGGAGATAGGGAAAGAGAAGAAAACCGTTTGCTGGAAAGGAAAAAGGAAGCCAAAAAGTTGGTGGAACAAGGAAATCCGGGAGGCGATCGAGAAGCGACGCGAAGCATCACGGGAGCATAGAAAGGCAAAAAAGGAGAAGCGGCCGCAGGACGAAGTCAAAAAAATATGGGAAATATATTTAGAGAAAAAATCCCTTGTACAGAAATTGGTAGAGGCAAAAATTAAAGGTGAAAGTGAACGCTGGATGACAGAGATACACGAAAAAAAGGAGGCCGCGCCTAGGATTTTTTGGAGCCACATAATGGCGCTAGGTAGGAAGTCTGTCACAACGCAACAACATATTCTAGATGAAGGAGGAAATCAATTGGAAGGGTACGAAGCGCTAGGTTACATCCAAAAGGTAACAGCCGATTCGTTTCAAAAGAGCGTCCAGGGGATCTCCCCGGTGAGTAAAAGTGTGGCGGAGAAAGCAACAGAGGAAGAGCTAGTACTAGATAATTTCAACTGGAAAAAGGCCGAAGGAAAAATTCCAAAGCGCACTGCCGCGGGTTTAGATGGGATTCCCGTTAGCCTCATTAACGAACTAGGACATAACACTAAAGAAGCATTGTTAAAAGCAGTAGAAAAAGCTTAAAGGACGGACAAATACCGGACAGTTGGCGACAAAGTAGAATGAACTTAATCTATAAAGGCAAGGGAGAAAAGGACAAGATTCGCTCGTATAGACCACTAACCATTACATCGGTACTATACAGGTTGGCGATGCAAGCAGTAAAAAATGAAAATAGAAACATGGGCCGAACATAACGATATTTTGGGAGAACTTCAGAACGGATTTCGAGTCGACAGGCGGTTAGACGATAACCTGTTTGTTCTCACTCAGCGTATAGAAATATCTAAAATAGAGAATAGGCCCTTGTACGTGGCTTTTCTAGACATCACTGGGGCATACGACAACGTTAATCAGGAAATTTTGTGGGATATATTGAAAGGAATGCGCATGGGCGACGACTGTATACAGCTTTTGAGGGAGATATACCGAGAAAATACAGTTTGCATAGAGTGGGAAGGAATGCGTAGCAAAGAGAACGTTGAGGTTAGCAGGGGTCTGAGACAGGGATGTCCTTTGTGCCCGCTGTTATTCATGCTGTACATGGTGAGTATGGAAAAAGCGCTAGAAGGTAGCAACATTGGTTTTAATCTGTCACACAAACAGGGCGGCATGATGATTGAGCAGAAGCTTCCAGGTTTATTTTATGCGGACGATATCGTCTTATTTGCGGACAGTCGAGATGATATACAGCAGCTGGCGAATATATGCGGAAGGGAAGGTGAAGCTCTTAGACTAGGATTCAGTGTAACGAAGTGTGGTTTGATGGTATTCAATGATCCCTGTGATCAGACGGTGTCCATACAAGGCCAAGAAATACCGAGGGTAAGTGAATACAAGTACCTTGGAGTATGGGTAAATGAGAGTGATAGATACATGGAGGTACAGGAAAAAGCCTCGGCAGCAAAAGGAAAGAGGAATGCGGCAATAATGAAGCACAGAGCGTTGTGGGGATACAATAGGTATGAGGTGCTTCGAGGTCTGTGGAAGGGTGTAATGGTTCCAGGGCTTACTTTTGGGAACTCAGTGGTGTGCATGAGGGCAGAGGTGCAATCGGGAATGGATGTAAATCAAAGGACTGTGGGACGCCTCGCGTTGGGTGCTCACGGGAAGACGACAAACGAGGCTGTAAAGGGCGATATGGGGTGGGCAGGTTTTGAGGCGAGGGAAGCGCAGAGCAAAATAGGGTTCGAAGAAAGGCTAAGAAATATGAAGGAGAGTAGATGGGCAGAGAAGGTGTTCCGTTATTTGTATAGGAAGAGCGTGGACACACAGTGGAGAAAAAGAACTAGAAGACTCACTAGTAAATATACGGCTGGTATTGTGAGCCATATGTCAACAAAAAGCGTTAAGGGAAAAGTCAGGGAGGCGGAGAGGATTTACTGGATGGCAGCTATGGAGAAAAAACCGGCTTTGAGTAACTACCGAAAGGGCAAAAATGAAATAAGGAGGGAGGCGTTTTACGATAATTCAAGGGGAAGCGCTTTACTGTTTGAAGCGAGATCGGGTTGCCTTAGAACGCGTAGTTATAAAGCAAGATTCAGTAAAGAAGAAGAACAATGGACATGCTGCGGGAAAGATAAGGAAACGGCGGAGCATGTTCTGATTGAATGTGGAGATATCCACCCAGGTGTACGTTTGGGCACGAGCCTACAGGAAGCCTTGGGTTTTAGGGACAACAATGGAAAGCTGAACACACCCGCGATTGAAATAAGTAAGAGACGGTTAGAGTATTGGTGGCAGAAAATTAGAGAGAAAGGACAAAAATAAATATTGGAAAAATAAAATATGGACAGTGTGCCGTAAATGGCAGAGAACTTAAGCTGAAAATTTACCTTTTTTCCATTAAGATAGAATTTATCGAAGTAGAGGCATTAGGCCAACATAAAAAAAAAGAAAAAAGGTTTTTTTTTTTGTCGAGCCTGGTGGCATACTTGTCACCACCCCGTTATAAAGGGGACGCTCATAGCATCCATCCATCCATCCATCCATGTAGCCACCTCTAGTTTAGTTCTTGCAGTGTTCACTAGTTGGCGGTACCGTCTCCTGTATGTAGCCACCTCTCGTTTAGTTCTTGTAGTGTTTACTAGATGGTGGTACTTGTAGCTGATGATGAAAAGATGCAAGATGTTATAAACTAGAAAGCGGTACTTGTAGTTGATGAAAGACGCGAGATCTTATAAAATAGGAATGATGTCACATATGGCGCGTGTCATTGGTTGAAGGCAATCGTTCGATTTAGTGCGGCGACGTACGCTAGGGGGAGCGATGTAATAAAATCGAGTGGGCAAAATGTACAGAGGATTCATGGTTTACCAGGTTTACCTCCGGAGCTGCGCCCACTCATCATCATTCACTTCGCGGATATGGCGGAATTTTTTGTTTCCTTCTTGTGCCACCGCCCTCTGCCATCTTCTCGCCTTCCTGTCGGCCTCACTGCCTTCCCCGGACGTTTGCGCAAGCATTTCAAAATTCCTCGAACTTTCACATGCAAATACACACGAATATTTCCTACCAACTTCCGCCCATTCACTGAATTCTCTCTCCACCCAAGTTGTTCGGCGCAAGTTTTTTAGTCATGAAGTATCACACAATAATGTTATTTACAGAAAGTCGCACAGATATTTCTCTTCAGTACAACAATGTTAACCGGTGTTATTGTAAAAGACATGTGACGGTGATATCACACGCGGCTGATGTAATCAGCAGTGGTGTTGTCGGTACTGTATTGCATGTATTCGACTGAAAAACAGTATTCGGTCGTGCTGTGGACCAAAACAACAGTTCGGTGTCCCAACTTCACACAGTTGAAACAGGCTTCAAGTATCTCTCTCACAAAGGAAACACTTGTATAGTGAGAACAAGGTATTTGACATACTTCGTGAGTCTGCGAAAGTGTTCACAAAGTGATTAGTTTGGCCTACTTTTCTTGAGCTCACCACTGCCAGGTGAATGTTTTTGCCTGAAACTTACTCATACGTGGCCTGATCATCTTGATAGCTGTGTGCTTTACATATTATTCCTGTCACACAGTTTCCGGATGTGGCGGCACATGCAGCCACAGCTATGCTGAGCGAATTTTGTTCGTGCTGCAATTCCGTTATTTTGAAATAAGTGAAGGCGCATAAGCGGTGCGCTGTGCTGACTTTATTGTCATTTTGATCGGGCAACCTGGTCTTTCTTGAGTGCCAGTAGAAAGTTCATGCGAGTGAAAATACATATTACATCCACGATGACCCCCTGCCGTACGTCAGTCAAGTGAATGGCTTCATTCGGAGAAAGAACTACTTTGTATTCATACTCCAGAAGGCGCAAAACTTGGTGCCTCAGCGTCGGCACCAACTTACTCGTCAGTGTTGTCGCTCTTTTGTTCGGGCTTGAAGCCGTCCCGGTTTGAAGTCTGTATTTGTTCTGCATATTACGGACCATCAGTGTCCATGACCCTTCGTAGAGCACTGATGGCTGAAGTCGAGGGCCCTTTACGGGGAGACCCAACGACTTGAGGCGACGTTGGGTCTCGTTATGAAGCAGAGCTTCCATATGAAGCTCTGCTTATGAAGAAGAGCTTCATATGGAAGCTCTTCTTCGGGACAATATTAGGGTGCCATTTTCAAAACGTGATAAACTGGGGAAATTGTGTGTGCTCACTAATCCATCGCGTTGGGATAGCGTGTTGTGCACAAAAAGGCATAAACACAAATTTGTGGGTGCATTTCGTTCTTTATTTATCTTATTCTGTTCACATGTGGAAAAATTATGTCGGCCAAACCAGTAGGTGTGTGAATGAGCGACTGAGAGAACACAATTACAAGGCGGATAAACTGCCACCAGAAGGTTTTCTTGCTCTTCACAATCACGCGTGTGGGTGCCGGACTTTGCTCCAGAGTACAACCATTGTTGATCGGCATAGAGACGAGATGACTCGGTTGATCATAGAAGCCTAACCTCTTGATGCGCTTGGAGATGTATGTATCAGCAAGCCTTCAATTGCTTTGTCACCCAAGAAACTGGGGTTCTTTCGTACGCAGTGATAAGTGAGTTTATCTGTGATGTTTTTGTTGTCCTATTTATCGCTTTTTCTTGTTTGTAGATGACATTGTCGTGCATTTATCTGAATATACGTGCTAATCTGCTTGCTCGCGTGACAATTACGGCTTAAAAGCGGCTTGGAGGTCGAAGATAAACATGTTGTTGCTAGTAGCGCCCTGTCCTCTCAGTCTACTCCTTCCTCTGTCCGTGTTTTCGCCTCCCGCTACATAAATTTCTTTCTACGCCACCGCACTGCACATACGCGATTCGCACACGCATGACGCACAAATTCAAAAGGACACAAAGGCAATCACAAAACTCGTCACCACACTGCGCACTGTTTTGTTCTTGCATATTGGAACCCGCGCAGCCGCATATTATCACTGTATGTTCCTTGCTGGGGAGGCGAACGGGTGGACAGACAAAAACTCGCGGCACCGAAAACTTTGTTTGAGATTCGGCTTAAGGCAGGAAATGAAAAAGGGCAGAGTACATGCGATATGCGGGCGCACTTTTTGAGAACTCAACCAGTGTCCTTAAAACAGACAAGCATCAGACTAGAAGCGTCAATGTGAACAGCTCCATATTCTAGTGTCAGTGCTGTCCCGCTGGGTAGAACGATATTTTGATGATTTGTGACACTTAGGTGCGATTTAAAAACTTAAATATTACTCAGATCGCAAAAAGGCTTCTTTACACATTGGACGTAATTTTCAATCTCTCCATTTGAACCAGCATATTATCACGCGTTCTTGTCCAAGGCCTTTAAACAGCCTGGTTGTTGAAGGTCACCTGTGTGCTGCATGAGCCGTCACTTCCACGGTGCCGTGCAGACTCAAATGCAGCGAAAATACTCACTTTCGAATTGTGGCGTCCACAATGGCAGCTGCATACATGAATGGCTTCCAAGACTTGTTGACCGACTCAGTTAGCAGCTCTTTCGGGATGAAAGCTTGAATGCCTCCACCCAGAGACACCTAAGAATATTGAACGACCCAGTCAAACCGGTAACTACATTGATGACGCAATCTTCAGGGCACAAACAATTAGATAGCAAGCAATTCTCGTCTCAAGCTCGTGAGAGTTAGACTTAACGCCGTAATCATCATGCAGTGAGGTGATAACTCCTTCCAACTTGCTCTTTCATAAGCACGTTTTTGTGCGCTGTATTCTGAATGTATGCATGTAGTGCTCGTGAGCAGTTATTTATCATAAGATGTCATGAAATGAATTAGAATTTGTTGCACAGAATTGCCATCACCATCTGTTTCCACGAGCCTTCGCAGGTATCATATTCAAGCCACGAATCGTCTCATGGCTTCATTCCAGCATAGCTGTAATTGGTAAGAAAGAAGACAAGAAGTGGTAATTTTGAAGGCTCATTTTCTCTGTTAGACACAATGTATATAGAGAACAAAAAGGCAACGCTGCCAAAGGAGGTATGTGAGCAGCAGCATAGCCAAAATTTGGTTTGGCGGAGTGGGCAGCTAGAAAAGGAGCATGTGTAGAGCTCTCTCTTTCTCCATACATATATATTTATTGTAGAGAAGCCGCCGAACACTGAAGTGCGCCAAACTCTCAAGTGTTCTCTAGTGGGTCTACCCAAAAAGGACGCCGCTCGCGCTGAGAGTCCGTGCTTGGCCGTTACTGTCGCCATTGTGTATACTCGCTGTGTGCCTGCTAATAAACGTCATAACAAATTGGTGGAGAGTGCTACGATCCCCTTCGATGCCCTTGGAACTGCGCTCACGTACCCTGCAATCTACCATGTCCCACGACGCCTCTCAGCAAACGCCTCCTCCCATGCCAGCCTTTTGTCCCGGTGTCCCCAGGATCCGAGATCCACCCATCTTCACGGGCACCGATGGCACTGACGTGGAGGACTGGCTCGCCATTTACGAGCACGTGAGCGTACCCAACAAATGGGACGAGGACGGCAAGTTGACAAACTTGGTGTTCTACCTTGCGGACGTTGCAAGCTTGTGGTACAACAACCACGCGTCCGATTTCGCAACCTGGTCCGATTTCAAGACCACTATCACCAACGTTTTTGGCCGCCCTGCCGTTCGTAAGCTGCAAGCCGACAGCGCTTACGCGAACGCGCTCAGCAGGCCGGTGAATCATTTACCAGTTACATAAAAGATGTCCTGGACCTGTGCGAGAAATCCAACGACAGCATGTCCGAATCAGACAAGGTCCGGAACGTCATGAAGGGCATTGACGATGATGCCTTCACGATGCTACTTGCCAAAAACCCAGGCACAGTAGCTGAGGTCATCACGCTGTGAGAGAGCTACGAGGATCTCCGCCGGCAGCGTTCGATGACCCGTCGCTCCACACCACGAGATGCAGGGCTTACAGGCTTGGAGGCGAGCTGTGATCAGGTGGCACTGCTGGCAGACCTCAAGTCCTTCATACGTGAGGAAATCGCGCAGCAGTTCTCTCTCCTGCCCTTTACCCACCCACCGGCTGCTCAACAATCGGCCACTACCGTTCTTTCACCCATCCGCCGAGCAATTGAGTAGGAAATAGCGGAGGTCATGCCTGCGTACCAACCACAACAGTTTCCAGCCCCTGCGCCCCCAAGTTACGCCCAAGTGGTCGCCAAGCCGCCTCCAGTCGTTCAACCGCCCGCCCCACAGACTTACGCCGAAGCTGCCGCACGACCTCCATCCTTTGCAGCGTGTATGCCGGCTACGTATGCTGATGTGACCTCTCAGACTCAGCTCCAGGACCCCCTGCAGCCTTTCCAGCCACAAGAGTCCATCGGCTCTTGCGTCATGGACAAGACCTACCCCAGCGAACCGATGGCACACACCCGACAACCGGCCCATCTGCTTTGCCTGTGGTTACGCCGGTCACGTAGCCCGTTATTGCAACCGCGTACAGCCGTCTCCAATTTCTTCGCCTGTTGCTGGCCACCTCAGCCGTCCCTATCACGACGAACCACCGTCTATGCCACCGCCGTCTCGCCCAGGTCCATCTCCTCGAAGGTCGCCGTCTCAACGACGTCGTTCCCTGTCCCCCATGAGGCCAAGTTCGGCTACTCATGAGCGGGAAAACTAGTCATCGCAGTCCCCGAGGCAAGGACTGCGATGCTATTGCAATGGGAAAGCCCTCAGAGCCGCCCATCTAATGTCATAGACGTGCTTGTGGACGGTGTTCATGCAACTGCTCTTATTGACACTGGAGCTGCACTATCCGTTATGGACGAAAACTTTTGCCGCTTGCTTCTAAAAGTGACGTTGCCGATTTCTGGGTAGTCCCTTCATACTGCCGGTTCGCATTGTATCCATCCTTCAGCAGTGTGCACAGCTCGCGTTGTCGTTCAGGACGTTCTGTATGTCGGCCAATTCAGCATCATTCCTGCATGCTCTCATGACGTCATCCTGGGGTGGGATTTTTTCTCCCGCAACGACGCCGTCATCCATTGTGCCGCTGCCGAAATTGAACTGTCACCCTTCTCGCATCTGACGCTGGAAGACAGACCCTGGAAACTGAGCAACATTCTCGTGAAAGACGATACCATAGTGCCTCCAAGCTCGGCGATGGGTGTATCTGTCTACTGCGCTGGACTCTCCGACACAATTGCACTCGTTTCGCCATCCGACCGTGCTTGCCGAAAAAAAGGGTTGCTAGTACCTTTCGCCACCGTGCAAATCACCCAGAGCAACGCCGCTACTTTTGTGGCCAACCCATCCCCGTACACTGTTACCTTGGTTCGAGGGGAACGTCTCGGCAGAGTGGATAACGCACCAGTGGATAACGCACAAGTCCTGGACGTACCTGATGACTCGCGTTGTCCCAATTCGCGTACCGTCAGTGCTGTTTCCACTTATGATTCATCATTTCCTGATATATTTGGCCCCTACATTGATGACAATCTTACGTCGGTACAGCGTTCCCAGCTTCTGAACCTGCTGCGAGAATATCATTCTTCTTTCGATGTCAGGCGAAGTTCTCTCGGTCGCGCGTCCGCTGTTACTCATCGTATCGACACTGGTGCCCATCCACCATTACGGCAACATCCTGCCGCGTGTCACCTGCTGAACGTCGGGAAATTAACGAGCAGGTTGATGATATGCTCAGACGCGACGTTATTCGGCCCTCGGACAGCCCATGGGCGTCTCCTGTTGTTCTTGATGCGAAGAAAGATGGTTCTGTGCGGTTCTGTGTGGACTACAGACGGCTCAATAAGATCACTCACAAGGATGTTTACCCACTGCCGCGCATCGATGACGCAATCGACAGCCTTCATGGAGCCGAATTTTTTTCTTCTCTCGATCTGCGCTCGGGGTATTGGCAAGTACCCATGGCTGATGACGCTCGACCGAAAACAGCGTTCATCATATCCGACGGCTTGTACGAATTCAACGTCATGCCGTTTGGTCAATGTAATGCACCTGCGACCTTTGAGCGCATGATGGACACCGTTCTGCGCAACTTGAAATGGCACACGTGCTTGTGTTACCTCGATGACGTTGTTGTGTTCTCCCAGATTTCTCCACGCATCTCCAACGCCTGAAAGAAGTTTTCGCACGTGTGAGCAATGCCGACTTGCAACTAAATTTGAAGAAGTGCCGCTTTGCAGCACGGCAACTCACCATCCTAGGGTACGTCGTGTCTAAGGATGGCATTCTTCCTGACCCAGCCAAGCTTCGGGCCGTGGCTGAATTCCCCAAACTTGCGTCCGTCAAAGAACTGCGTAGTTTTGTGGCCTGTGCTCATACTTCCGACGCTTCATACGAAACATTGATATGATTATATCACCGCTGACGAAGCTCCTTGGAAGTAACGGGCCCCTCAATTCGTGGTCGTCTGAGTGTGACGACGCGTTCGCGAAGCTCCACCATTTGCTGACATCTCCTCCCAATCTACGCCACTACGGCCCTACGGCTCCGACGGAAGTGCACATAGACGCCAGCGGTGTAGGCCTCGGCGCTGTCCTGGGGCAGCTCAAACGCGGCTTCCCTGAATATGTCATAGCATATGCAAGCCGTATGCTCACGAGAGCCGCGACAAACTACACCGTCACGGAGAAAGAGTGCCTGGCGATCGTCTGGGTCCTTACGAAGTTTCGACCTTTTTGTATGGTCGCCCATTCGATGTCGTCACCGACCATCATGCACTATGCTGGCTTTCATCATTGAAGCATCCCTCAGGCCGTCTCGCCCGTTGGGCTCTTCGCTTACAAGACTACGACATCCGCGTGCTGTACCGCAACGGACGCCAGCATGCTGACGCCGACGCCCTCTCGCGCTCCCCTCTGCCTAAAGGTGATGTGCTCTGCTCAGTATCCTCGGCTGCTGTTTCTGCCATTGATGTTGACATCGTCGCTACCGAACAGCGAAAGGATAATTGGATCAACCCGCTCATCGACTTGCTCTCTGATCCATCCGCAACGCCATCCACGCGTGTCTTGCGTCATCGAGCTTGCCATTTCGCCATCCGTGACGGCCTTCTACACCGACGCAATTATGACGCCAATGGCCTGCAGTGGTTACTAGTGATACCCCACAGTCTGCGGTCAAAGATATGTGAATCCTTCCATTCTGATCCGCAATGCGCGCACTCTGGGGTATTCAAAACCTACCATCGCATTCGAGAACGCTACTTCTGGCGCGGGATGTACCGCTACATGCAGCAGTTCGTTCGCTCCTGCCTCGCTTGCCAACGCCGCAAACCGTCAGAACACATGTCGCCAGCCAGTCTGCAACCGTTAACTTGCCCTGAGCGTCCATTTGGGCGCATAGGTATCGATTTGTATGGACCACTTCCTCTGACGTCGGCTGGTAACCGCTGGGCCATCGTCGCCGTAGATCATTTAACGCGTTACGCCGAAACTGCCGCTATCCCTGCGGCTACTGCGCGTGATGTTGCGTCCTTCCTACTGCATCGATTCATACTGCGCCACGGTCCACCTCAGGAGCTTCTCAGCGATCGAGGCCGTGTCTTCTTATCAGAAGTCGTCGAAGCCATTCTCACGGAGTGCCATTCTGTCCACCACAAAACAACTGCTTACCACCCGCAGACGAATGGGCTGACCGAACGCTTTCACCGCACCCTCGGCGACATGCTTTCGATGTACGTCGCCGCCAACCACATGAATTGGGATACTATACTGCCCTTCGTCACCTACGCCTACAACACCACCCCTCAGAGCACGACTGGTTTTTCACCTTTCTTCTTGCTGTACGGAAGGCACCCGCCACACACCATCGACACGATAGTCCCGCACACGCCGGATCCATCTGAGTGTGCACCTATTTCCGAGACAGCCAGGCTTGCTGAATAGTGTCGCGAGCTGGCCAAGACATTTACGACGCATGAACAAGAGCAGCAGAAGAGTATTCATGATGGCTCCGCCACTTCTGAACCCACGTTCCTTCCTGGTTCCCTTGTATGGCTCTCAATCCCGACCCCTGTAGTTGGCCTTTCTTCCAAACTACTCCCGAAATATGAAGGTCCCTACCGTGTGATCGAGCGCACATCTCCAGTCAACTATCTTGTCGAGCCAATTGAACAATCTTCGGACATGCGCCGTCGCGGGCGCGACATAGTCAACGTGGAGCGCCTGAAGGCTTACTATGACCCGCTCGTAGTGACAAGCTGTTAGGTCGCCAGGCGGCTCCCTCTTCGACCCCGGGGTAATTGTAGAGAAGCCGCCGAACACTGAAGTGGGTCAAACTCTCAAGTGTTTTCTAGTTGGTCTACCCAGAAAAGGACGCCGCTCGCGCTGAGAGTCCGTGCTTGGCCGTTACTGTCGCCATTGTGTATACTCGCTGTGTGCCTGCTAATAAACGCCATAACAATATATATATATATTCAAGCGAAGATCGCAGGTTCGGATCCTGCCCACGGCAAGTTCTCTTTTCACCCACTTTTCTTCGTAGATACAATAAAATTTGGTCTGATATCTTCCCCTATAATTTCCTTGGCATTATTTTCTGTTGGCATTATTGACTCTCAGCCGGCCGTCTTGGCGCTCCAAGAATCTGGCCCTGCTCCATCCCTTTCTGGATACTGCTCCTATGTAGGCGGCACCACCACATGCCTCCTCGTGCATAAAGCTTACACGGCGATACAGATTGACCTCTATCTGGATCTTCCTTACGATTGCTGCAAGATATCAGTGCCGTCTCAGCGGAGGGGCCAACCATCAATTCATATCTTAAACGTGTACTGTCCCCCTCGCCTTGCGAGGGCTTCGTTTGCGCATCTCTTCCATCGGGCGCTGCGTATAGCGGCCCGACAACCACTGGTGATTGTCGGGGACTTTAATGCCTCCAGCCTTTACTGGCGCTACCACTACGAGAAGGCCCGGGGCAGAGAGCTCAAGGAGCTCATTTCCTCGCTGAGCCTGACGCTTCTTACCGATCCGGCACAACCCACACGTTCCGGCAACTCGGTCACGCGAGACACATGCCCCGACCTCTTCCTCACCCCTCACATCCGCGACGCTACATGGGAAAATTTAGGCGAAACCCTAGACAGCGATCACTTTTTACTCCGCATTTCGTTCACACCGCGGCAGAAAATGCGCCAACACTGGGGCCAAGCCCGTCTAACCGATTGGACTCAGTTCAGAATGCAATCATTCCCCGCCATCCTCTCCTCGACCGAACATGCAGCGTGGGCATCATACGCTCTCCATATGAAACAAGCGAACACCCGCACCCTTGCAACCTCTAATTTGACTCCTGCACTCGATCCACACCTCCTACATCTTTGGCACGCTCGCCGCGGGCCCATAAGACGCTGGAAACGCAACAAACTTAATCGGAAACTTCGCGCTCGCATTGAGCCGCTCACTGCAGAGGCGGCCGCATACTCCGCACAACTTTCCGATGCTAACTGCGCAGACACCTGTTCGAAGGCTGCAAACCAGATGAGCTCTAAGAGTGCGTGGCGACTCTTTAGAAGCCTTCTCGATCCCTCCACCACCAGGGGAGAAACGCAACGCCAGCTCCACCGTGTTCTGCATGCCTTTCAGGGCACTACGGATGAGCTCGCGTGAGAACTTTGTGACCGCTACATAGGCCGCACAATTGATCCCGCAGGCCCAGCATGTACGTATTCCGGCGCTGCTAACACCGACCTCGACGCCCCATACACGCTTTCTGATTTACGATTTGCACTCACGAAAATGCGACGGGGCACGGCCCCTGGATGTGACGGAGTCGCACTATCACTCCTGGCAAATCTTCTCGACCAAGCACACCTCTCGCTACTCCACCTTATAAATTCGATATGGGACGGCTCTCCGCTTCCAACGGAATGGACCACATCGGTCGTGACATTCATTCCCAAATCGGCAAAGTCCGTTAGTATTGAGGCACTGAGACCCATCTCATTTACGTCTTGCGCAGGCAAACTCATGGAAACCATGGTTCGCGAACGCCTTTCCGCCTACTTGGAGGCCAGGAGGACCTTTGCCGACACGATGTTTGGCTTTCGCCCGCATCTGCCGGCGCAGGACGTCCTGCTCCAGTTTCAACACGATATCATAGAGCCGACTCATATGCGCCATAACGATAAAGCCGTGCTCGCTCTCGATCTCCGCGGGGCGTTCGACAACGTCAAACACAGCACTATACTCACTAACCTTTCTACCACAAACTGCGGGCAGAAGACTTTCAACTACATTCGCGCCTTTCTATCACATCGCACCGCCTTCACTCGCCTTAATTCTACCAAACACGGCCCGTACTTATTAGACACGTGGGGTACACCTCAAGGGGCAGTCCTGTCTCCTTTGCTTTTTAACCTGGCGGTAATGAACCTCCCTTCTCTTCTAAGCGAGGTCGAGGGAATACAACACGCACTATATGCGGACGATATCCCAAGCTGGACTAACACCGCCTCCTTAGCACAAATCGACGAACGCCTGCAAAAGGCTGCCCTTATGGTGGACACCTACGCAGGTTCATGCGGCCTGGAGTGCTCTCCAGATAAATCGGCTCTTCTTTCAGTCTCTCCGCTACCGCCGCCTCAAATTTTTCTTCCGTCCGGGCCCGTCCCGTCAGTGCAAAATATTCGGGTTCTTGGCCTTCACTTCACATCGTCCTTGGATCCAAAGGGCACAATAGCAGGCCTCAGACGCACCAGCGAACAGGTGAGCCACATGATACGGCGAGTTTCTACCAAGCGCGGCGGCCTCCGCGGGTCTCAGTCCCTCCGATATCCCCACGCGTTTGTGACCAGTCGCGTCCTCAACGCCTTGCCTTACCTTCGCCTGCGTTGTCGACACGAGCACCAGCTGGACGTCCTTTTTCGTTCAGTATACAAACGAGCTCTGGACCTACCTATTGCAACTTTCAACAGCTGATTCGCGGCTCTGGGGGTACACAACACCTTTGTAGAGATGCGCGAAGCTCATCGCGTTAACCAAATCGATTGACTGCCGCAGACGCCTTCAGGGCGCCGTCTTCTACACAGACTTGGCCTTAACCCGACATCTGACCTAGACCCTCTGCAGCCGGTACCAGAGCTCTGGCGTCAAAAGCTATGGGTGGAACCTCTACCCCGTAATATGAACCCCGACCTCCATCCTGGCCGTAGACTAGCACGCGCCGCGGCCCTTCATACGCGACACTCCGATCGTCCTGGTGTTTTTTACGTGGATGTCTCGGGTCCCTCCCCCTCGGGTCACTTCACGGCTGCCGTGATTACATAGGGCGAACACGTAGATGGCCTCTCCTTTCGAGCAGACACAGTAACGCACGCTGAAGAGGTTGCCATAGCCTTGGCCGCCTCTCATCATCCTGACGGACTCGCGCTCGGCCTGTTCTCAGTGCCTTCAGGGTTCCATTGCCCCGCTGGCGGCTAGCCTACTACAGGCAGCCTCTTGGCGCTTTAACCCTCATCCCATTCGTATAGTCCGGACCCCAGGCCACTCGGGCGTGCCCGGCAACGAGGCGGCAAATGCCACTGCCCGCGCTTCTCTTGTCCGGGCCGTTGCCCTTCCATGTCCCGAGACGGAATCTGGCAATACCAACCTAACCCGCTTTCGCGAAATTTTGGCTTATTACCGGGCTTCGCGCCGCCTCGTCCCGGACCCCGCACGCGGTTTGGAGAAAGCGGACGAACGACTGCTACGCCGCCTGCAGACGAACACGTTTATCAGTCCGGCGGTCGCCAGGCGCTTTTTGCCGGAAATGAATGGCACCTGCTCGACCTGTCATGTCCTCGCCGATACATATCACGTCGTAGCATCGTGCCCAGTTAATCCCGTCCCTTTCTCATCCCCTTTTCGTATCCCAACTAGAGAGGCTTGGGAGGAGCACCTGCTCGGCTGCTCTACATTGGCTGCACAACGCTCCTTGGTGGAGCTCGCACGGGCCGCTTCCAGCTACACTGGCGTCCCGGAATAGGGTCTTGCCACTCTAGCCCGCCAATGGGTCACGTCGGCACTCTCTAGTAGACTTTTTCTGAAATAAATGTTTTTTACCACCACCTGTGCTTTGTAGCGCAACAGCTCCAACAGCTCACGTGGGTGTTGGTAGCTAAACTTAAGATATTGTCATGTTACACCGTAACTGTACCCTTTATATATTAGCACACAAGAACGTCAAACTGATTCAGGTCAAGTGAAGTCAAGTCAAGATCCTTGACGATGTGGCGCCTACCCTCGCAGGAGGATTGGCCAAGAACCAGATAGTTTTCATAAATTTATTCCGTAATAACAGTTAAAAATAATTTATTTACGAGAAATAAAAGAAAGATGCAACAAGACAACTTTGATGGTTGAATTTTAAATAATCTGTAGTGTAATGCAATAAAGCGTCGTATTCGATTTGTTATAAATTTGGAAATTTCAAAATATACCGAACAATATTTTCAACACATGAACCTCTTTGAACTTTTGACAAACTCCTGCAATGCGTCAACCATCTTCCCGTCGCTGGGGCCTAGAGACAAAACGCCGAAAGAAAGCACATTTTGAGCATATAAATCTATTCCGAGAAGGTGGCAAACGGCACATAATGTGCTTTTACGTAAGGCAGAGATGCGATTACAATAAATGAGGTAATGTTCAGTTGACTCATTTACTCCACAAATAAGACAATGATGGGAGGCTGCCAGACCAGCACTGCGTAAATATAAATTTAGGTATGGAGCTTGACAGCGCAGTCTAGTGATTGCGAATTCCGCTCCTCGCGTTCGACAAATTTTACTATTCCAATAGAATAACAAGTGCTTAAATTCTGGTGGGGCTGTTAGTAAAGGTGTAGAAAATTCATTTAACAGTAGTTTCTTTCTTAATCTAGTGCCTATCAAGAATTTCAATGCCGGTAATACATCAATAACAGGCCCATTTAAAGATGACTTGGCCAGCGCATCTGCCATTTTATTCATAAAAATTCACTTATGTCCTGGAACCCAGACCTATTTGATTATATTGAGATGCGAGGGAACTAATGCTTTGAAAGCACTCTGAGCATGCGAGTTCTCATCTTCAGTAAGGGAAGCACACTGCTTCACACTTACTCTACGGAAGCGATTCACGGCAACCGCCATGTGGCCCGATCAACAGTGTTTTCAGATGTCACCCATCCGCTGGCAAAAAAGATTGCCCGCAGCTTCCCTCGGGGGAACACTGAGGAGGATGCGGAGCACATAATTGGTTAATGGGGTGTTAAAGTGCGACTTACTTGGGTCGATGGCTAAATTGGTTAACGTGGTTGTAGGAGGGGGTGTTAAATGAGTGAACACGTACACACGTATGCGAAAGGGCGGCGCTGGTCGAAGGGACGTCGATCATTGTGTTTATGGATTCGTTGGAATTCATTTCACCGCGACCTTGGACGTCGACGCGCCGTACAAACCAACCGACGAGCGGCAACTGAGCGAGCGAGCGCCGACCTTGAGTATATATACAGCGCGACGGCGCATGCACTGTCAGCTGTTGAATGTTCTCGAAGCGCGACGGCGCATCCACTGCGCGTCCACTGGAGAATCATGCGCGTCCACTGGAGAATCAGGAGAATTGTAGAATGTTCTCGAAGGGGAGAAGCGCGTGCGGCACAGATGGTGGGTGATGGTGCATGCGCGCGTCAGCTGTCGAATGTTCGAGAAGGGGAAGAAGCGCAACGGCGCATGCGCGCGCGTCAGCTGCCGATGTTTTCGAAGCGCGACGGCGCATGCGCGCGCGTCAGCTGCCGATGTTCTCAAAGCGTGACGGCGCATGCGCGCTACATTATACAGCTAGCGAATGTTCGTGAAGAGGAGAAGCGCACGCGGTGTGTAGAGGAGGAAGGGTGCACAGATGGCGGAGGAGTGAAGCGCGCGCGGTGTGTAGAGGAGGAAGGGATGCACAGATGGTGGAAGAAGGAGGAGGAAGCTTGCGGACGGCGCCGCACTACAAGCCTCGAGTATTAGATGCTCCGCATCTAAAACAACGCATGGGGAAAAACAACCATACGCATCGAATGGGTTCCACGAGCGGCAATATCTGGTCAGCTAGAGGTGGATTCTGACACTCGCTCCCCAGCCATAACTTACCCACTGCCACTATTTTCGGAAGACAACTGCGGAAAGCTGCTGCGCCAAAAGGAATGTCTCCGACGTTTGGTTCCACCGAATACCACCGTGTGGTTCTGACCTCACTAGTGGGCTTATCCGCTTAGAGGATGTTGCACTTCGGAGACTTCCAGTGGGGGTTGCTCGTACGCCGGCAGTTACCGCTCACTGGCTGCAACACTACCGCCCAGCATATGGAACCACCTGCCCCTTTTGTGACGCTTCCATAACTGTCGTGGACGTTTCACACTTGCTCGGGTCGTGCCCGGGCCTAGAGGAAGCGCGCTTTCGTCATCTTCAAACAATGGGTCACTGTACCGGTCGCCTTCCGGATGAATAAGAGGACCGTTTCATCAATCTCTGTTAAACTTTATGCATGAATGCAACTTGTTTCTCTATGAGTGACAAACCTGTGTTTATCTATGCTTTCAGACCACCACGTGGCGCCGTTTCATTTAGCTGGCGGCAAACAGTGCTCTGCTTTCACGTGTTCTTGGCCCGTTACTGGGCCCCGCCCGTGAATGGACAAGCTCATTATTCCTTCTAGAAGACTTACGGGACACGCCGACATCATCCGGGCCCCGGTCCGACTCCAGGCTGGCCCTCCAGGCCCCTTCAGAAGTATGAAGTGGCGCAGCTCCGCGCTAACGCTAACGCGCCATGCCTGCACCTCCGCGATGCAACGTCCCGCCCAGCACTCGATACCAACGACAAATGACCCCCTGTCGGTAAGCCCAGCCTCCTCCAGTCGTACCGCTGATACAGCCGTGCCTCCACTATCAACATCTGGCAATGTCACCAGCCCCGCGCCGACAACAATACAGCAACAGGCAGCGTTCCTCCACAGCGCGCACGGTCCAGCAACGTGCAACGCTGGTGGCGTCTCTGCTACTCCCAGCTTGATAGCCACGCAAACGCCGGAACCCGAGAGCCGTAATCCAGCGTTGGCGTTGCAATCAACCACGCCTGCTACTCCCCTCACCGTATCTGCGTCTGGCCTACCCATTGGAAATTCCGAATCTGTCGACAAGCGCGTTTCAGCGAGCATTGTTCCTTCCATCGCCGAAGTTTTGCCTTCCATCACTTCAGCTGACGGCTTGTCGACAGAAATGGACTTCACGGCGTCGCAGGTTAACGAAGACAATACGCCATCCCCTGAAGGCAGCTGGAACACTGTTAGTGCCAATCAAAAACCTGGCTTGACCACCCGCCCCCCTCCTCCAAGCTCATCACCGTCGGAATCCAACTTCCATTCGGAACACTCACGCCGAAACTGCCTCTTTATGACCTGATTTCTACCATCACAGCCGCCGCAAATCTCTCTCCCAAGACCAGGGAGGAGGTCACCCTTCAGGCCAAACCTGCTCAGAGCCTTGTGTTTCTGAAAACGCACTCACCTCTCACTGCCCACCTCCTACTGTCCCTCACAAGTCTGGAACTTAATGGTAAGCCGATCACCATTACGCCCTATGCCCCCAATCCTCCATTATCATCTCTCGGCGTCATACACAACGTTGGTGGTCATTTCACATCATCTCAGCTCTTGCATGACCTCGAAGCCTTTACTCCAGACATACCCGCTGCACGTATGATGGCCTCCGCTGAATCCGCCCTCATAACATTTGCTGGAACCGTCATCCTTCGTTTTGTGTACTTTAAACGCGTCTCTTTCCGATACCGTTCATGTAAACCTAAGCCCCCTACTTGCACTCGGTGTCTTGCTATAGGGCACCGTGCTCATCAATGCCCCCAACACAGCGTTCCGGCCAAGTGCCGCCGCTGTGCGTCTCCTCTACCAGCAGAACCTGATGCTTAGGTTTACGCCCAACCCTGGTGCATCCAATGCCAAGCGACACCCACTCATCTGACGATGAGCGACACCCACTCAACCTGCCCCTACCTTCTAGCTAAGCAACGCGACTGCGCCTAAGCAGCTTTTCTGCGTCACAGTCATGCGCCGAGCCACTCAGCTTTCGCCGCCCTCCTCTTCTGCGCATGAGTTCCTATCACCTCCCGCAACACCCCCCTGGGCTCACATGCCGCAAAGGTTTAGGGCACACCTCCCATGTGCACTTCTTCATCAAACACACCTTCACCATCATTAAGTAACGAGAGCCGCTCCTTCGATCTGTGAGCGGCTATGTTGGAGCGCAACCAGTGCGAGCAAGAACGCGTCTTAGATGAGCTACAACAGAAAATACTCGCACTGACGCAGACACTCGCAACTACCACATCCTCTCTTACCTCTCAACTCACGGAGCTAAATAAGCAACTCGCCACACTCACCGCCACAACCTCCAGCTCCCATGTAATAAAATTGGCCGACTTGATCGAAACAACCACCACTGCGCATCACACTCATTTGGTCCAGCTGCAAAATTCAATTGTCTGGATTCTTACGACCCTCAAAGCCCAATCCAAGCAACTGGAATCTTTCACCTATATGCTTAACTCCCGCCAAGAGATGCTTCCTCCAGCCAAAAAAGAAGGAACGTGCACGTGCGGGCGCTTCCTCTATTTCAAAGACTTAGATGGCGCGTGAAAAGGACCTCGATATTTTGTAGTGAAACTGCCGCAACTTTCATCATAATAGGACCCCTCTCTACCAATATCTTCTCACCCGCCAAACATTACCCCATTTTCTCCTTATACAGGAGACTCGGGCGGCCCTTGCCATCCCGGGCTACCGTGCATATCACGCTACGACGGGAAAGCCACTTGCGTTCATCTATGTACGCAATGACGTTCTCGTTGAACCACCAGACTTACCCTCCCCCTCCTGAAACATTTAGTTAGTTTGGTCTATTACCAACCATCTACCCGTATTTCTCTCGCTCTTATGTCATTTTACAACCTCCCTGTCATGTCCTCTTTGTTTAGTGCTCTTGGCAAATTCCTGCACTCCCTTCCATCGACCACCCATATCCTCCTTGGGGGTGATTTTAATGCTCCTCATAGGCTCTAGGGTTACCCCCAAACACTCAAACCAGGTCGCCTTCTACACTGCCTCGCCTAGGAACGCCATCTCACCCTTCTTAATACCCCTGACACCCCTACTCAAGCGGGCACTGTTTTAAGGCGCTTCACTACACCCGATCTCACTTTCTCTCACAGTTTCCTTTCTTTTCACTTGCAGGTGTCCGCTGAAAACCTTTTCAGTGATCACTTTCCCATACAAATCACCACCCCTCTTTCCCACAATAGGCGGAAACAACGAGTCGCTCACACTGACTGGGAAGCATTCCGTAATAACCTTTTGTCTGACTCATTTAAATCTTACGATGACTCGACGCCGAGGATCTTCGCAGCAATGACATTCTGACGTCGCCGCGCTCGTTTTCAACTCCCCATTCTGTCCTGATCTTCACTTTCTTCGTTTATCGCGACGTCATCAATGTTTGAAACGCGCTCTCCACTCCGAGCCACACGACGTCCAACTTTCCTTCCGCATTGATGCTCTGCGGGCTGAAATTATCGCTTACGGCACTTCTCTCGAGCAATCTCGTTGGAACATGCTGTGTGTAGCCTTGACTCTGCACTGCACTCGCGCTCTACATGGTCTCTGTTAAGGTCTTTCTTAGGTACCAAGCCTGCCGTTGCTCCCACCCTTGCTAAAGCTCTCACTCAAGGGACTCCATCTGATGTTTTTGACAATTCAAAATCTTTGTATCTCCCACCCCTCCCCTCACACCTTCCTACCCAGCTTACTGTGGCGAAGCTAACCCAGACCTGGACCACCCATTCACGCTCAGGGAGCTGGAAGCTGCCTTAGCCACTCAATCTACCCGCTCGGCACCCCGTTAGGAAAAGATAACATATACTACACTACGTAATCTCCCCGACAACGCGAAGCAATTCCCCATACACACATTCAACGAAGCATGGAAGAGCGGCTGTCTTCCGAGCTCTTGGACATCCCCTCTAATTTGCATGATTCCGAAGCCGGGCAAACCTCCATCTCTCTCTAACCTTCGCCCTATCTCTTTGACGTCATGCATTGGCAAGACTCTTGAGCAAATGGCCTTGACTCGACTGTCTGATTTTATTGAGGCGAAAGAGTTTGTTCCTCCTTCTCTTATTGGCTTCCGATGCGACGTATGTGTGCAAGACATGTTCCTTGTTCTTAAGCATACTTTTCTTTCACCTTCTCGTAGTCAGATCCATGCGCTTGTAACCGTCGATATACGGACGGCATTCGATGGAGTGAGTCATCTCGCTCAGCTCTCCTCCTTGTGATGTAGCTCCCGCATGTATTCTTAAATCTGATCATTTCTTTCCAATCTAGTTGCTCGCTTTAGAGTCGATGCTCATTTGTCTAACCCACACTCCCTCACGCGTGGCACTCCTTAAGGTGCCGTACTGTCTCCTACTTTATTTATTATTGCTATGGCCCCCCTTGCCTCCCAACCGTCCCTAATACCTGACCTCCAACATATATTTAGGCAGACGATATCACTCTCTGGTGTATGATTTGATGTCCCGGCCACGTGCAGGATACTTTGTAACGTGGCCTGGACCTTATCGCTTCCTTTCTCGCTACTGCTGGCCTGTCCCCTGCACCGGTGAACTGTGAACTACTTTTGCTAAACCGGTCTGCGTACCAGGCCTCCCACAATACCCTCACCTCGATACATCTTTTTAGCTCTCTCATCTCCACTGTTCAGCAAAGCAAAGTTTTTGGCTTCCCTTTGCACGCGACAAAGAACGCGCAGGCCCTACATCACGCTGTGAGGACTTGCCACTCGGTGGCCCACCTCCTGCGATGCGTTGTCACTCAGCAGTCGGGGCTTCACGAGGCTCATGCATGCCGGGTTGCACATGCAATTGCCCTTAACAAGTTCTTGTACTTTGTACTCTACGTTCGTTTCACCCAAACGCAATTCAACACACACGAAAGAGCTCCATTAGGCCTCTACAAGGCAGCTCCAAACCACCCTGTCGCTACCTCTACCACTAAGCTCTTTGCCACAAGCCTCTTCCATCCACTACGTTCTCTTATTTCTCTGCACCACGACTCCCAGATTGCCCGTCTTTCTCTCACTGGTCAAAGCCAATGTCTATTAGCCAACGCCGGTATCCCTCACGTTTCCGTTTCCGTTCCCACCTTGCCTTCTGCCGCTAGCACCACTGCTTATAACCTTCGCATCCTTCCCCTCTCATCCAATATGTCTCCCGTTCTTCACGCCAGCTGGCGTCATGCGGCAGCACAGAATCATTCTCCTCCTCTCTCTACACAGGGAGTTGCCTACACGGACGCCTCATACATGGCTCCTCAGGGCTCGTGTGGCTACGTTATCTACCATCCACACCTTTCGGCACCAGACACGCACACCAGCCGGCCATACTTGCACCCGCCAAATGTACTTTCGCTCGAGGTTCTTCCATGGTCCACGCCATGCAGTCATTTTCCTCTCTCCCTTCTCTCCACGAGCGCACGATTTACTCCGACTCTCACGCCGCTTCCGTCACATACAGAACAACACGTTGCCCCTGCCCTTCAACAGGAGGTCGAGCGTGCGGCCTCTGCTCTTCAACCCTCCACTGTCTTCCTCCACTGGGTTCCTGGGCATTCAGGTATTAAAAGCAATGAGCTAGCTCATCAGTTTTCCCGCAATATATTGCACCGGGCACCGTTCATTCCCTGGCCCACATCTTCGGAAGACAGTGAAAGCTCCGCGAATAACAATGGGCAGATCTCCTTGAGTCACACTATCAAGGAGGTAAATCTCAAGCTCCGGCTCGACAAGCTTCTTTACCCCCCCCCCCCTCATCCATCCCTCACTGCGCTCGAGGCTCTAACTTTACGGCACATCCAAATGAACTGTTGAACTGTCTGATAACCCCCTCTCGCCTTTTCCTTTCTAAATATAGCTCTAACCCCTGCTGTCCTAATTGCCCCTCCTCATACGCCGAACTGTCACACTGCCTGTTTTACTGCCCAACTGCTCAGCAATCCAGTTATTACCCTTCGCATCCCTTTCCATCACCTCCTGGCTCGACTGGATAGCCGCCGAAGGGGAAGAAGAACAGCGTCGACTGGTCGCACAGGCGGTCGAAGTGCTCGGCCTGTAAATTGTGGCTGAATAAAAGTCTATTACTAATACTATTCTACGCTTGATATGCCAAAAGGCAGTGTTTCGAATAAAAAAGAACTGCAAGAGAAGCACATCACCTGTACGCTAATGTATATATAAGTGAGCGGAACCTTTAAGGTTCACAAATCCTAATCTGCCATTGCACTCTCATATACTTCGAATGGCTCTAACTATTCCATGCTGTTGATGTATAAACTACAGCTGTCAATGAATTCGGGATGATTTAGAACGAGCGCGTACTTTGCAAATCGAAGCGTATCAGGGGCATGCGTGATTCCATTATTTCTATTTCCACCTTCAATGTGTAAACCTTCAGGCTTCTCGACAACATAAACAAATCTTGGCTGAATTCATCTCTTAGACCGTTAGCAGCCGTTTCACTTCATTCAAAGAGGGTGACAGCCACTGCTATGTATTTTATACGAGGCACTGATTAGTTCACCTGCAAATAATTTTGTGGCGAAGGTGAAACCACCGTTGCGTTCTCCCGTCTAAGCAGATGATAAACGAGAGCAGACGATGGCTTGAATCACAGGCGCAGCTTGCGGTTGGTCGGGAAGCAGTATCCCTATTGCAAAAACCAGCGCCACTTGGTACCACTGTCCAGCGCCATGCCTGATTATGGCCACAGTATGGCGCAGATACCAGCGCGTCCCAGCGCTGGTACTGAGACGCTGGAGCGGCAGCGTCCCAGTACTTTGCGCGAAATGGCTTCATAGCGTTAAAATATGGGTGCCCTTTGGCCATAAATAATTAATATATGAGTAAAAAAAGCGCGCATTGACTATAAAAGTTTAAAAAAACGAAAAAAAATTAAATGCTTTCTGACCGGATTCGAAATCGCCACCTTCTGATTTTATATTGCGTACACTACTCACTACGCTACGCCAGGACGTGCCTGTTGTGTTGTGAAGTAACTGTTTATCCGAAAAACGCACCGTTCGACTACATGTTTACAAGTTGAACAGTCATGATTGACGCAAAATTCTTTTCCAATTAACAATTCCGTCTTAATTAGACTGCGCCGCACGGGTTCCGGAATCCGAATGACGTGCGAATATTGGCGAGATTGCAAAATGTTCGGAAGAATCAACATCTTAACTCTGAAAAATGTCAAATTGACTTGAAGAGCAGCCACAGATGGTTGGCTGTTGCTGCCGATATTTTTTCTCCTTTTATAGGGGCTTCTCACAGTTTCTACTGGTCAACATGTACAGATGCTTTAAAATGAATTGGTTGGTACGTATGCGCGCACATGATTGAATATTGAGTTTTTTTTTCGCGCAAGCGACAATATAGCAGTATACATCCGGCGTGCTTGCGTACAGATTCACAGTTATATTGATACCTGCAACTAAGAAACCACCGAAGAATTTACCAATGCAATCCACTGTAACGGTATGCATGCAAGTGTCTGTGTTCGCTAAGGCGTACCAAAATACGAACTCGAATTGGTTCGTTATTAGAAACGAGTCAGAGAAGTTCCGGCTACTGCGCTTGGACGGAAGCTTTCAGTGACAGCCTGCATTGCGGAAACTACAAAACATCGATCGTCGTCGATCCTTGTGAGAGCACCGCACACGCAGAAAATGGTTTATTTAGACTCAGTAATGTCTAAACTGTTCTTTACATTCATTCTTACACTTTAGAATTGTGCCTACCTAAAGTAAAAAAGCGCCGGCAGCATGCACACTGACGCGGCTGCCACAATAAGCCTCGGTGGAACCGGGCACTGGGTAAAGCCGCTCTCGAAGCAGCTGAGTTGCAATGCTTCAAGTTTCAAAGCATCTCCCTTTGGCCTGTTTGTTCCTCAGCGCATTATCAACCATCGGGCAAATGCGACCTACGCGCTGAGGAACAAACAGGCCAAAGGGAGATGCGCTGTGAATCATAAAAACAAGTACATCGCATGCGTAAAGAAAGCTGTGTATTTAACTCCATTATCGTGTGGCAGGGAGTACGTGGGACAAACGAAACGATGTGTGAATGTTCGTTTAAGGGAGCATGATTTATCTCTTCAAGGGATCGCGCGACTTCATCTGCCGGAACATTGCAGGTCATGCGGTTGTCGTCCCATTTTCGAGAGAACCACCATCATCTTCAAGCATCCTAACCAGCTAACTAGAGAAATCGCTGAGGCATATCATATAAACATTAGGGGTACCAAGTGCGTTAGTGAACCATCCGTCACACTGCATGAAAAAGAATTAAGTTTTTTAGGCCAAGCTTGTTTATTGCCATGAGTGTGATAACGATACCTCGGTGCACCTCGTATTCTGCGCATGTTGTGATGTAGGCTGCCGGGATCTATATATACTTTTGACCCCGTTTTTTTCCAATAAACAACAGTTGTGAGTCAGCGCCGTCTTTTCTTTCTGTTCTACTTCTTCCCTGTCCTGTATTTTTTTCTGGTGTTGCGCTGTAAGAAAGTTTACGATGGATCCTAACCAACTGGCCCAACTTACCGCCTTACTGCAGTATCTGGCCACTACCTCCCACATGCATACGTCTAATAACTCGCGGCCCGCAGTCCCCAGCTGCTGCGAAGCAACTGACCACGGCGGTGGTCAGATCTGCAACGCAGCAGAGGGTGCTAAGAATCTCTGGATCCGCACAGGCCGCCATTGGAACCTGAACTTGGCAACGTTTAACGCTAGAACCTTATCTAGCGAGGGAAGTCTAGCTATACTATTCGAGGAGTTAGAGGGTGTTAAATGGGATATAAGAGGGCTCAGTGAGGTTAGGAGGACAGATGAGGCCTATACAGTGCCACCGAATGGGCACGTCCATTGCTATCGGGGCTTGGCAGACAGAAGGGAACTGGGAGTGAGGTTCCTAATTCACAGAAACATAGCTGGCAACATAGAGGAATACTATAGCATTAATGAAAGGGTGGTAGGTATCGTAATTAAACTGAATAAAAGATACCAGATGAAGGTAGTACAGACTTACGCGCCTACATCCAACCATGAGGACGCTTCAGCTGAAAGCTTCTATGAAGACGTGGAATCGGCAATGAGTCAGGTAAAAGCACAGTATACAATAGTGATGGGCGACTTTAATGCAAAGGTAGGGAAGAAGCAGGCTGGAGACCAGGCAGTAGGAGATTATGGCATCGGCACTAGAAACGCCAGAGGAGAGCTACTAGTAGAATTCGCAGAACGCAATGTTTACGGATCTTGAATACCTTCTACCGAAAACGAGAAAACCGCAAGTGGACATGGAGAGCCCTAATGTCGACAATAAGAACGAAATAGCCCTTATAATGACTGCACACCCAGGAATCGTGCAGGATGGGAAAGTGGTTGGCAAGATACGATGCAGTGACCATAGAATGGTAGGGTCTCGAATTCGCCTAGACTTGAAGAAGGAACGAACGAAACTGAAACGCAAGAAGCCAATCAGTGAGCTAGCACTGAGAGGGAAAGTACAGGAATTCAGACTGTCGCTGCAGAAAGGGTACTCGGCTCTTAGTGAGGAAACCAACCTTAGCGTAGATACAATGAATGATAATCTGACGAGCATTATTACGGAGTGCGCAGGGGAAGTTGGAGGCAGGGTAGTTAGACAGGACACTGGCAAGCTTTCCCAGGAAACGAAGAACCTAATTAAGAAGCGTGAAATCTTGAAAGTGTCAAGTACAACAGACAAAATAGAACTGGCAGAGCTTTCGAAGTTGATTAATAGGCGTAAGGTAAGCGATGTAAGAAGGTATAACATAGAAAGAATAGAACACGCTCTGAAAAACGGGGGAAGCGTCAAAGCAGTAAAGAGGAAACTTGGGATATGCAAAAGTCGGATGTATGCACTGAGGGACAAAGAAGGCAAAATAACTACCAATATGAATAGGATAGTTAAAATAGTGGAGGAGTTTTACAGAGGTATGTACAGTAGCCGAGACAACCACGACCTTAATACTATAAGAACTAGCAGTAACCCAGATGACATCCCACCAGTAATGATATAAGAAGTCAGAAAAGCTTTGGAGAGCTTTCGAAGAGGCAAAGCTGTTGGTGATGATCAGGTAACATCAGATCTGCTGAAAGATGGAGGACAGATTGTGTTAGAAAAACTAGCGACCTTGTTTACGAGGTGTCTCCTGACGAGAAGAGTACCAGAGTCTTGGAAGAACGCTAACATCATCTTAATACATAAGGAAGGAGATGACAAGGACTTGAAGAATTACAGGCCGATGACCTTGCTCTCTGTAGTATAGAAGCTATATACAAAGGTAATTGCTAACAGAGTTAAGAAAACATTAGAATTTAATCAATCAAAGGAACAAGCAGGATTTCGAACAGGCTACTCAACAATCGACCACATTCATTTTTTTCAATCAGGTAATAGAGAAATGCTCAGAATATAACCAACCACTATACATAGCCTTCGTAGATTACGAGAAGGCGTTTGATTCAGTAGAAATATCAGCCGTCATGCAGGCACTGCGGAATCAGGGCGTAGATGAAGTATATAAAAACATTCTGGAAGAAATCTACAGGGGATCAACTGCTACCATAGAGCTTCATAAAGAAAGCAACAGAATACCAATCAAGAAGGGTGTAAGACAGGGGGACACAATCTCCCCAATGCTATTTACCGCGTGCTTACAGGAGGTTTTCAGAAGCCTAGAATGGGAAGAGTTAGGGATAAGATTTAATAGAGAATACCTTAGTAACCTGCGCTTCGCCGAAGACATTCCATTGCTGAGTAATTCATGGGACGAATTGCAACTCAAGATTACGCAGTTAGACAAGGAGAGCAGAAAGGTGGGTCTTAAAATTAGTCTGCAGAAAACGAAAGTAATGTACAACAACCTCGGAAAAAAGCAGCGCTTCGAGATAGATAATAGTGCACTTGAAGTTGTAAAAGACTGTGTCTACTTAGGGCAGATAATAACCGCAGAGCCGAACCACGAGATTGAAGTAACTAGAAGAATAAGAATGGGGTGGAGCACATTCGGCAAGCACTCTGAAATTATGACATGTAGATTGCCACTATCTCTCAAGAGGAAGGTATATAACAGCTGTATCTTGCCGGTACTTAGCTACTGTGATATGTGTCGTGCGCGAAGCTTCAAAGTGCGCGCCATTCAAAGTGCGCGCCATACAAAGTGCGCGCTTGAAGCAGACAACGACGAAGGTAGCACGAGCGCTGAGTAGCGGGGCGGCGAAGGTACGAGAAGGAACGAGGAAGACGGGGCTCTCGACTCGGCCGTTGGGTTCCGGACCCGAGCCTAGTAACAGTCGAGCCCGGCCTACCTGCCACGTTCTACCTGCCACGGCCGTGCGTCGCTGACGTGCTGCGGCTTCAAGGCATCCTGTGCCTGAGGACACGCGGAGCTGTCGGGCTACGGGCACGAGTTCCAGCAGAGGTGTCCGGCCGGGACGCGGCCGGTGGTAGTGCCTGGTCTACCGCGCCAACTGGTCCACCTGGTCTACCGTGCGAGCAACGCGGAGCTGTCGGGCTACGGGCACGAGTTCCAGCGGAGGTGTCCGGCCTGTACGTGGTCGGTGGTGGTGCGTATACCCTTCAAGTTGCCGCCTCGTCTACCGTGCGAGCAACGCGGAGCTGTCGGGCTACGGGCACGAGCTCCAGCAGATGTGTCCAGCCGCGACGTGGCTGCGGGGGCGGAGCCTACCCATCAACTAGTCGCCTGGTTGACCGTGCGGACAACGCAAGCCAGCTCAAGACGTAGCAACGAACCTCGGTGAGACCGACCTCATGTCTTGTGTCCATGCTAAAAAGGAGGGACGGTTAGTTTAGGACTTTGATAGTTCACAGAGACAGTGAAGGATTCTTTAAATAGCCTGTCCATGTTATGTGTGTTCGTTTTTCGTGTGTATAAAGTGTGGCGTACAAACGGCCTCGTCTTTTCGTGGGAGTCTGGGGCGACGGCTCGGACACCCATTAACTAAGAACCTGCACGTTGCTATAACACCCACTGCAATGTAACAGCTACGAAGCAGAAACCTGGAGACTTGCAAAGAGGGTTCAGCTTAAATTGAGGACGACGCAGCGAGCTATGGAAAGAAAAATGGTAGGTGTCCCCTTAAGAGACAAGAAGAGAGCAGAGTGGATTAGGGGACAAACGGGGGTTAAGGATATCATAGCTGAAATCAAGAAGAAGAAATGGATATGGGCCGGGCATGTAGCGTGTAGACAGGATAACCGCTGGTCGTTAAGGGTAACTAACTGGATTCCCACAGAAGGCAAGCGGGTTAAGGGGAGACAGAAGGTTAGGTGGGCATATGAGATTAAGAAATTTGCTGGTATAAATTGGCAGCAGCAAGCGCAGGACCGGGTTAACTGGCGGAACATGGGAGAGGCCTTTGTCCTCTAGTGGACGTAGTCAGGCTGATGATGATGATGATGATGATTGTGCTTCAAGCTGTTGCAAGGGTCCACGACTTTTTGGGGTTTCTGTCACCCTTTATAGCAAGGGCAACGATCTTCCTACAAGACCTCTGGAGGGAAAACCTCAGCTGTGATGACACCATGCCAATGAAGCTGTCAGCTGTCCAAAAAAAATGGAGCAAGGAGGTAGCCATGCTACATGAGATCAGTATTCCCAGGTTCCTGGCAGCGAGCAGGGAAGGAGCTTATTAAAAGGCAGACTTGCAAATCTTTTCCGACGCTAGTGATTCAGCATACGGGGCTGTAGCCTACCTTCTTACCGTCGACTCAAGTGGTATCCTCCGCACTATACTATTAATGGCAAAGACAAGAGTTGCACCGTTAAAGACGGTTACCTTGGCAAGGCTGGAATTATAGTCAGCTTTGCTTGCAGCCCGCTTATATGCCTACATCATCGAGAACTGCGACCTGGGCATTGGTGAAGTAACATTTTGGTCATATTCCCAGATTACCCTTTGCTGGATTTACAAGGACCCCGTTTCTTGGAAGGCATTCGTACGGAACAGGACGCAAGAGATCAGAAATTTGACAGAATATTCTCGATGGCGATTTTGTCCCAGAAAAGAAAACCCTGCAGATTTGCTCACTCGAGGCTTGACTGTACACAAACTGAGTAAATCACAGTTGTGATGTTATGGACCCAGATGGCTTGCCATGTCTCATACATTCTGGCCTGAATACAGGGGAAAGCTTGACCATGAAAACAGAAAACTCGAGGCAGCTGCGACAAGGCCAGAAATGAATATACTGGCTGTTAATACGAGAACATCGATGCCAACGCTGATCGATAACGAACAATTCAGCAACCTCACAAAACCTGTACGAGTAACGGCATGGGTTTTCGGTTATGTTAAAAAGTTGAAGAAGGAAAGCAATAGGTTCGAGGAGCTGTCTGTTGAAGAAATTCAACAGGCGGAGTGCTACTTGATTCGCGCAGAACAGAGAGTTCACTTCGGTAACGAAGCCAACTGCGTCGCAAACGAGAATCCGATTCCTTCCCAAAGTCCAGTTGGACAATTAAGATTGTTCCTCGACAACAACGGGCTGCTTCGGGTACAAGAAAAAGATCATATTAAGGACGACTCGTAAGGTTCTCGCCATGTAATGCTCCTACCAAAAGACTGTCACCTCGTTACTTTAATCATCAATCATGCTCATGAAAAAGTCTTCCACGGAGGAGTACGACTCACACTGACTCAAATATGGGAACAATACTGGATTCCACAATTACGACAGCTGGTGAAAAAAACAATATGACGGTGTGTCATCTGCGAACGCCTACAGTGTAAACCAGTTGAACAACTTTCACTTTGTATGCCCCAGGATCGTTGTAAACCAACGCCTTCGTTTCTTGTAAGTGGAGTAGATTTTGCGGGTCCACTTTACATGAAAGGGCATCTTCACGAGCGCTCTTACATCGCTTTTTTTACTTGTGCTGTCACAAGAGCTGTTCACTTGGAACTTGTTGAAGATTTGACGACGGTGGCTTTTATTTGTGCACTTCAGAGATTCGTGTCACGTCGAGGCCTCTGTCACACAATGTACAGCGACAATGCCCGAACATTCGTCAAAACGTCCAAAGATCTAGAGAAGCTCTGGCGAACAATAAGGCATCCCGATGTACTTGCATATTTTGCTTCCTCGAAGATTCAGTGGAAATTCATTTGCCCGAGTGCTCCTTGGTGGGGCAAAATGGATTTTACGAGAGACTCGTACGTTCTGTGAAGACCTGCTTGAAGAAAATGCTTGGTCGACGTTCGGTAAATCAGACAGATTTGGTCACATTACTAACGGAAGTGGAAGCAGTAATAATTTCTCGGCCTTTAACATATGTGTACAATGATGTGGATGAGCCGTGCCCCCTATCTCCAGCAGATTTTCTCGTTGGAAGAAGACTGACAATGCTACCACCTTACGACCTCAAAATAAAAACCGAGTCGACCAACGATCAACTGAAGAAACCTTGGAGCAAGAGAGAAGAGGATCTACAAACTTTCGGGTCTCGTTGGTTAAAGGAGTACTTCAATGAACTCGGAAATTACACATTCAACCAAGCAAAAAGAAATCGTATATTGAAGGAAGGCAATGTAGTTCTATTCGGAGAAAAACATTGTCCCAGGCAACTGTGCACCTTGGTTCACATAGAAGAACTGACCGGTGGACGTGACGGCATTGTGAGGACTTCCTTTCTACGCTTGCCCAACGGCACTGTAGTGAAGCGTCCTGTGCAGCTACTCTGCCCATTGGAAGCCACCTAGCATCATCTGTCGGCGTGGGACACTGTTGTGACTTCCTTTATTGATTCCTTGCAGCAGAATAGCAGTCATCATCATTATTGAGCCTCCTCACGAGCTGACGCTTGACCTCGTGGCAGCACCCGCTCACCCTTGCCTTTTTCTTTCTTTAGTTACACTAAAGCCTTTCATATGGCAACACGTGTCTTTGCTTAATGTGAGCCGCACCGCAGCAGAAAAGCACAGAGGTCCAACACATATATTTACAGTTAAAAATACCAACAGATAAAAACGACTATATAAATACTAATGCAATCCACTCAAAACGTATTCCAGAGAGTCAGTTCTCAAAGGCGTACGAAATTACCAACTGCAAATTGCGTGTTGTTGCATATCAGTCAGAGAAGTACCGGCTAAGTGCGGCCGGCAGCTTTCGATGACAGCCTGCGTAGCTGAAAGCGCGACGCATCAATCGTCAGTGCTCCTTGTGTGAACATCAACACAAGGAAAAATAGTTTATTTAGGTTCATGGATGTCTAAACCATACTTTACAGTTATTCTCACACTTTAAAGTTGTGTATACGTGAAGCAAGAAGCGCCTGTACCAATTATACCAACGCGGCCGGTACGAAGGATTTAATGCTCGATGGGCCGGGCACTGGGTAAGACCACTCTCGATGCGGTGATTTGGGATGGTTGAAGTTTCTGCATTTAAGCTTTGCAATACTTCTAACTGATACCTGAAGTAAGTAGAAAAATAAGCATGGCCAGACATCCATTTACGCGGCGTGCTGGAATCGAACGAGAACGACGCAGTTGGCTTCGTTACCGAAGTGAACTCTCTGTTCTGCGCGAATCAAGTAGCACTCCGCCTGTTGAATTTCTTCTACAGACAGCGAAGACGAGAAGTCTTTGCTGTGAAAACATGCGAAGCGAATGGGGGATCTCATTTAAGTTTCGACAACTTGGCGGCAAAAACAGTTTACTGTTTCTGTTAGGAATGGCGTCCAGCTCCAGGCTTATAAACACTGCAACTTGGAATCGTTAAAACGATACACGGCTGATGCGAATATGGTCAGTATACCCGTTGGCATGCGGAAAAGGTGCATTAAAATTGCTGCGCTACACACGTGCGTCACAAAAATTACGTTTCTTGGTATCTGTTAGGGTAACATGTCTCCGTGCCGTCAAATCAAGTGTTTTACATTCCACGACACCGAAACATACCACAGCACATGCTACATTATTGTGCACGCTGCGCAGGTAGAAACAGTGAGTGCTCCAGTATTGACCAGCACTTGCCAGTAAATATTCAAGCGCTTCGAGCGCGTCGCAGTGTACACCACAATCACAGTGATCAAGCCAGCGCCCCTACCAGTGCAACACAGCTATTTCCAAGTGTGCCCAGCGATGTGCCAGTAAATACCAGCGCGTACCGGTGCCACCAGCGTGTACCAGTGCCAAAACACGTACTGGCATAGCGCTGGGGATGCTGTTTTTTGCAATAGGATACACTCCAAATCACCTTATCTGATGACGTTGCAAAGCTTTTCCTTCCTAGGGCACCACTGTCGTACTTGTCATATCTTGCCCCTCGCGTATAAGAGGGATTTTAGTGTCGCCCTTAAAAAATTGGCAGATTACACGTACGGTGAGAATCGATGATATGCGAAGCAAAAAGAAACAAGGTTGATATGTCACTTTAAACTCAACACAACGTTACAAGGCTCAACTAAACTATGTCGAACGTGGCTTTCATGCCATGATTATCATTTATCAACGTGTAAACAATTCACCTTGGTCCTCTATTCACGTCACCTGATACCAAATGTGTTATTTGTTGAGTAGCCACGAGCGTGCTATTGCATAGCATGCAGTCAAGTTTTGCATGGCACGCCTGCCATGATTATAATGTTCAGACGAGCCATTTACCTTCGTATTCTATTCACGTCACGTAATATCAACTTTGGTATATGTTGAGCTAGCAAAACGGCCGCGAGTACACTATGAGCATAACATGTAGTCATGTTTTACATGACACGCATATTGTGATTATTATGTTTAGATCTTTGTTTTACATTCGTCGTCCATTTACGTCACGTATACGAAATTTGTGACATTCGTAACTAGTGAAACGGCCGCGAGCACACTATCAGCGTAGCTTGGATCAAGCTTTACATGACATGCACACAGTGATTATCATGTTTCGCCGTGTCATTGAACATCGTCTATTCACGTCACGTGATACCAAATTTAGTACATGTGGAACTAGCAAAACAGCCGTGAGCGCATTATGAGCGTGATATGTTTGCATGTTTTTACATGGCACGCATGCCATGCTTTTTATGTTTACACCAACCATATATATAGCTTGGTCATCTATTGACGTCACGTAACATAAAATTTTGTATACATTGAGCTAGCGAAACGTCCGCGAGCGCATTATGAAGGGCCCAATATACTTCGACATAACGTTTACGGGCACGTACGGTGGGTGCAGCGACGCTCCGCTAGCAAAACGAGAGCACTCCTATAGTCTCACGCCAGGCGAGACCGGTGCTACGAGCGTCCGTCGGCAACCGGCGCCAAATGCAATATGCTTCATTTTGCTCTATTGACGTTACCAAGCTCTACTCGGACAGAACTTCGTCTGCCTCTCTTCCTGGTGCAGGCACGCTGGATGCACTGAAACACGCATGCATCAAAGCAGCGCAACGTGGAGCGCGCGGCAGGCAGATCGGTGCCTGGCATGTCATCGCCGGTGTAACACGACGAAACGAACACCGGCGCGCACGTGCGCCGGGTCACGTCGAAGCGTATTGGCACCGTGAGTGTAGCATGTAGTCATGTTCTTATATGACACTCATCTCATGATTATCATGTTTTTTCCAATCCAATAACTTCGTTATTCATTCTCGTGGCGTAATATCAAATTTGGCATATGTGAAGCTAGCGAAAGCGCAACATGAGTGTGACATGTAGTCATCCTTTTACATGACACGCGTGTCATGACTACCATAATTGGACGTGTCATTTACTCATGTCGTCCTTTCGCATCACGTAATACCGAGATTGGTACAGGTGAAACTAGCGAAACGGCCGCGAGTGCATGATGAGCCTAGCCTGTACCCATGTTGCATGACACGCATCTCATGGTTACTATGCTTGCACCAGTCACATACCTTCGTCATTCATTGTCTTCTCGTACTACCAAATTTGGTATATGTGAAGCTAGCTACACGGCCGCGAGCGCATTATGAGGGCGGCATGTAGTCATGTTTTTACGTGATACGCATCTCATGATTATCATGCATGCATAAGTCACATACCTTCGTCATCTATTCACGTTTCATAATACCAATTCGTCAAATGGTTCATTGGGCGAGTTGGTGATACATGACTGTTTCGAAATGAGAGCGCAATACTTAGACACGGACAGGAATACAGGGACAACCGCTTACTACCAACTGAAAATTTTTTCGGAAAACTATGAAATATATACGGTCAAATGAAACAGTATCATGGCACATACGATAACACCAAATCACGGACGAAAATAACAAAACCAATAAAAGATCTCAGCATCTCACTAGGTGTGGCTGTGAAGTACAGTTTAATAACACAGTCGTACTAGACAAACACAAAGATGAGCGCACAGGGCACAAGGCTTATAATTGAAGCAGCATGCATAGCGCGTGAACGCCTGACTTGCGTCAGCATACTATCGTTAGCTCTGTCCGATAAGGAGCTAGCATTTTTAGACAGTAGCAGATGCCATAGGAGTTAAGTAATCGCTCGAAAGCACAGTAGGAGGGCGGGGCTGACACACATAGATCTTTTATAGCTTCTGTTATTTTGGTTCATGATTTGGTCTTATCGTATGTGCCATGATAATGTTTAATTTGTCCGTATATAATTTCATAGTTTTCCGAATAAATTTTAAGTTGGTAGTAGGTGCTTGTCCCTATCTTTCTGTCCGTGCCTATGTAGTGTACTCTCATTTCAAAACAGCACGTAATACCAAATTTGGTATATGCGAAACTAGCAAAACAGTCACGAGTGCATTGTAGGTGTCAAATGTAGTCATGCTGTTACATGGCACGCATGTCATGATTTTCATGTCCGGGTATGTAGCTCGAGTTCGCCATGCAGTCACGTCATACCATACCAGTTTTGCAACATGTCATGTGAATGAAACCACCGAGAGAGCAGCAAGGTCATTAAATGTAAATCATGACATGAATGACATTCTTGGCATAATTTTCATGTTATGACTTGTTATTCGCGCTCGTCATACAGTCATGTTTTGCCATACCATGTTTGGTATCGATACCATTATCGAAAAGGTCAAGAGAGCTAAAAGTCGTAAGCGGCTACCAGATAGATAGATAGATAGATAGATAGATAGATAGATAGATAGATAGATAGATAGATAGATAGATAGAAACGCTCAAACGCACTCGGGAAGCCTGTTATGCGGGTTTGTGTGCCAGTAACATTTTGTTCGCTTCGCTTTCTAGTGTAATTGTTGGGTGCTGTGCAAAATTTTGGATAGACAGCATTTTGGCACGTTTACTGAGGGACCTAAAGTACTATCGTGAGAATTGTGAACCTGAACACACGAGTGCGTGGCGAATAGCCTCGAACCCTACATCTACTGATTCGCTGTGGCCGCTCTCAGAACCAAAGTGGAATGTGCGGCGCTTCCTTGCTGTTGACGATCCCGCCTGGATGTTGTTGCGGCAAAATGCTGCTTGTAAATGCGTGTGACTGCTAGCGCTGACGTGACCTCACATCAACGCGGACAGCCACAACCAACCAGGCTGTGCAGCTACAAAAATATCGGCTGTTACGTAGCCTGTTGGGAAACACAGACCATGTTTTTATTGCATGTACACTCTAAACACAAACTAGCTGAATTGGGTGTTTTAAGGGTGCGATATTACCTTTATTCTCACTTCTAAACTCATAGGATGTAACAAAAAAGAGTAATATGGTTGTGCCGCCTCAATTTCACTTCCGTAGGAAATAACGTGGATGAATGAGGGGATAAAGGAGGCAAATTCGTGATCTGATATCGTTCGTCACAAAGGAGCCCACCGGCAAACTGCCATTTCACCTCCTTTCGCATGTTTTATTTTTATTTTTTCCTGGACCTCTCTGCAATTTGCCTTCAGTGGTGGCCGGCATGCATTGTGCTGTGCAGGCGGAAGAAATGCGTTGTCACACGAAAGCACAAATTTACCAGAAAGCTTATAAAATTCACAACGCCCTAACCAATTATTTATTTCTTCATATCGTTGAACGATATTCTTGTACAGAATGCTGCAGAGGACACACTTGAAAAAGTTGGGCTTGCGTTCAACCAGCACTGCGACCACAGAATAACTTTGCTTATGTTGTTTTACCACTAGATCAATATAATGCTACCGGAAGAGCCTCTGCAGACCTTCCACGTGGCCGATCAGCACTACCTGCATGTTTCTCGCTTTTTTTCTTATGTATGGACAAGAACCCACGCTACCTCTTGACACCCTCCTTCCTAGCGTTACCCACACGTCGAACTACGCTCGCGATGTTATCTCTATAGCCATACAGGCACGTGAATTTGCTAGTTTGTATGTTTGTGATTCGCAAGACCGCCAGCGACTGCTCTGCAATGCCTGCTTCCAGCGCGGTGACACCGTCCTCCTCACTTCCCTATCACGACGAGTTGGCCTGTGCGAAAAGCTGACTTTGCCTTACTCGGGTTTGTACCGTATCGTGCGCCAAGTTACTGACGTGACCTATAAAATTGAACAACTTCGCAGCACCAGCACCCGCTCATGTTCTGACATTGTCCACGTCAGTCAGCTGAAGCAAAACCACTCGTACCCATCGAACACCAAGACGGTGCCTTCGCCGCCGGGGGTGGTGCTTCGTGGTGCAACGGGTACCTCGAAACTCGATAGAGGAGAAGACGATGTCTGAGCTCTCGCGCAGACTTGGTTCCATCTTGTGTGCCTGCTTCTTTTATCGATAGTAAACATATTTCTCGGACGCCCTTTTCCCGTAACAATATCATTGATAAGATGAGAAACAAAGCAGGGCTTATGATGCTGCTTTGGAGAACTCCCGAGGTTACAGGTGAAATTTCAGAGCTGCACCCTTCGACCTGAAGAAACTGCTTCCGGTTGGTGAGATAGGAACGAATATAATGAATTATGTTGGTAGGTAGGCCAATGTTTAAAGTTTTGTGAGTAGTTTACCGTGACAGACACAGTCGAACGCTTTTCTAAAGTCTAAGAATATGGCGTCTATTTGGTCGCTCTTATCCAGTGCTATAGCGAAGTCATGAATAGTGGTGACGAGTAGAGTAGTAGTCCAGAGGCCATTCTTAAAACCATGCTGAAAATGCGTCAGATTATTGTTTTCTTCAAAGATGACATGTAGTGTGTGATGACGTGCTCAAGAAGTTTACATGGACTGTAAGTTATTTTTTATTTTATTTATTTATTACATGCTGCAGTCCGTAGAGCAAGCAGGAGGGGCACAAAAAGGGAGCATAGCGAAAAAAAACGAACAAGTTATACAGCAAGTCAGAATACACAAGGCTACTGAAAAACAAGTCATACTAAATAGAATGCTTAGTTATACATATAGAGAAAACAAGCGAAAAAACTTCTAGAAACAGTTTCAAGCACAAAAAAGTAAAGCTACACAGTTGAAATAATCAGATGAGGTAATCTAGCATTAAAATATCAACAGTGTTGATTACACAAAAGATGCATGTAGTTTTCAAAGTCGGGAATGCCACGTTCAGGAAAAACATTTGAAGGCAGTGCATTCCATTCGCTAATGGTTCTCGGAAAGAAAGAATGTTTGAAAAGGTTAGTACGTGCAAAGTAAGGTGTCAGATCATGATTGTGAGCATGCCTGGTTTTCCTGGAAGAAGAGGGAGAGATGTATTTACTGGGATCGATATTAAATTGATGATTACAAAGCAGGAAAAGAAACTTGAGTCTGGCGATAGTTCTACGCTGTTTCAAGATCGGAATATTGTTGATAGCCATAAGTGACGAAGGTGAATCAAGATTGTGATAGGCATTATAGATGAATCTTACCGCTCTCCTCTGGACCATTTCAAGTTTATAAACATCCTTTTTAAAATACGCGTCCCAGGCTCCGCATGCGTACTCTAGACGGGGTCGAATAAATGTATTATATGCAAGAAGTTTGATCTGAGTTGGCGCGTTTTTTAGTTTGTGTCTACGAAACCCTAGCTTTCTAGAGGCGGAGGAACAAGCGTCGTCAATGTGGTTACTCCACGACAGTCGATTGGTAATATTGACTCCCAAGTATTTAAAATTGCTCACTTCGATCAACGAATTATCATTTAAGGTGTAGCGTGATGCAAAAGGGGTAATTCTATTTGAGATACGCATATAGATCGATTTACTAATGTTTAACTCCATCGACCAGGTATGGCACCAATCGGACAGAGAATTTAGGTTGTTCTGCAAGCACTCTTGGTCCCTTTCACTTTTAATTGGCTTGTAAGGAATGCAGTCATCTGCAAAAAGCTTTAGGCTTATGGCGGAGGTGTCAACAGATGAAACTTTGTCATTCATAAAGGTGAGAAACAAGACAGGGCCAAGGACACTGCCTTGTGGAATTCCCGAGGTTACAGGTAGAACCCCAGAGCAGCAGCTTTCGACCTGAACAAACTGTTTGCGGCTGGTAAGGTAGGAGCGGATCCAATTAATTACAGTAATGTGTAGGCCATTGTTTGAAAGTTTGGTGAGTAGTTTGCTATGACAAACACAGTCGAAAGCTTTTCTGAAATCTAAGAAGATGGCGTCTATTTGGTCGCCCTTATCAAGTGCCATTGCGAAGTCGTGAATTGTGGTGACAAGTTGAGTGGTAGTCGAGAGGCCCTTCCTAAAACCATGCTGGAAAAAAGTCAGAATACTGTTTTCTTCAAGAAATGACATTATGTAATGCGTGATGATATGCTCAAGAAGTTTACAAGGACCGGAAGTTATTGATATTGGCCGGTAGTTTTCAACATTTAGGCGATCACCTTTTTTAAACACGGGAATAACACGTGCCGTACGCCAATCATCGGGAAGAATTGAATTATGAAACGAAAGACGAAAAATATGGGTGAAGACATGCGCGATAGGTTCGGCGTAACGTTGCAAAATTGCATTAGGTATGCCGTCGGGACCATCGGAAGATTTAGTCTTAACATTCAGTAACAGTGAAAGGACTCCTTCGACGGTTATGTAATAGGCAGATATAGTAGACAGAGAAAAAATGTTTGTGTCAGCATAATCCCCCTGAGTGAATACTGAGTGAAAATACTGATTGAATTGGTTTGCGATTTTGACTGGATCATTAACACTACAGCCATTTACTGATATCTCGGTCGGTGTTTTGTGCGCATCGCTATAGTACCGCCAGAATCTATCCGGGTTAGTTTTCAAAAAGTTAGGAAGCGAGTGGTTGAAGTATCTTGCCTTAGCTTCGCTTAGCCGAGTTGCAAGCTGGGCCTTCAACGAGATAAGTCTGCAGGGTATTTTTTTCTTTTTTCTAGCTCGTTTTAGCTTGCGGTGCAAATGTATGATATCTCTAGTAATCCATGGGTTATTTCGGTTTTTCCTAACTCGTTTGCTTGGCACAAACTTATCAGTGCAGTATTGTATCGCAGTTTTTATTTCGTACCAGGCGATCGACGCATCATCAGAAAGATTATCACATAAAAACCACAGATAATCCAAAATGGCCTGGTCATCCGCCTTCGAGTAATCCTTAATGACATGTCTGGTCTCTTGTCGGTGTGCTTTTAATGATATAGGGTGTGATATAGGGTTTTAATGATGATGATATAGGGTTTTAATGATATAGGGTGTGATATAGGGTATTAATGATATAGGGTGGTAGTTTCCAACATTCAGGTGATCACCTTTCTTAAAAACAGGAATGACACGCACCGTACGCCAGTCATTGGGAAGAATAGAATCACGGAAAGAAAGGCGAGAAATGCTTCCATCCGCCGAAATGCTTCCAGAAAGGCCGTGAAAAATGCTTCCATCCGGTTGGATTCGCCAGCTGCCGCAGCTCGAGAGGAAAACGACGCATTCACTGTTTCGACAATCTGCGATTTCATCGAGCCGATGCAGTATGAGCGTGTGGAAGCTTCTGACTACAGCGTTTCCTTCGGAGTGACGTCACGACTTGACAGCTACTTATACCGGCCGACGTCCCTCTGGCACTTCAGTGGGCAATGTGGCAGCACGTTGACAGCAATGCTGAACGAGCACGTCTTCTTTCTTGTGCAGGTTAGTTATCTGCCCAATGCCAATTGTGTTCGTAGTAATAATGTTTGCTTAGTGCTGCTACCTTGTCCCCATGTGCTAAATGATGTTTGTTCCATTTTGTGCGTTTTTGTTGACTTGATTGTACAATGTGGGGATGTCGAGCAAAATCCGGGGCCTGATTCTGATAGTGATGAAGGAATAACCGAGTTTAAAGCATCGCTCTCCGGTTTAAGTGATCACGACCTGATACTCAATGTTCTAACAGGACAGAAAGCAATTATCAAGCGCATGAATGACTTCAGTGCTGCGCAGAAAAACATTATCTGACACACTAACCGAATGTAAGGGTAGGCTTGATTCGTTGGAATCGGCTCTTGCCAATTTATCCTTGACGCAAGGCAAACTGGAAGCCGTTGAATCCAAAGTTAGCAATCTGCAAAAAATGGTTGTTGCTATAGCGGATAAAATTGAAGATCTAGAAAATCGCGGTCGTCGTAACAACATTATTATTCATGATCTTGAAGAACCCTCTAGCGAAACTCCTGCATCATTACGGGAGAGCGTAACTCAAACTTTTCTGCTCGACCAGCTCGGCCTTACTATATCAGGAATAGAAAGATGTCACAGACGTGGTAGTAAACGGCCTGATAAAACGCGACCTGTCATCGTGAAATTACTTGACTTCCGTGAAAAACTTGCAATTCTAAAAAACTGCACTAAGCTCAAGGGATCAAACTACTATGTCACAGAAGACTTTTCTGAGAAAGTGAGAAATATCAGATCAAAATTGGGGGACTGCACCGCAGAATATAGAAAAAACAAACAGCGAGTGAGGCTTATCTTCGACAAAGTGTCCATTAATGATGTTCTTTACATGTCGGACGAAACCAGTGGTTCTATTATTCGTGTTCCTAAACGCCATCATACATGACGAACAACCGGTTGCAATTCCTTAAAGCTGCTTAATGTGAACTGTCGAAGCATAGTGAATAAGGGTCTTGATCTTGAACACTTGGTGGCAATTCATGAGCCTGATGTTATCGCGCTTACTGAAACCTGGCTGCACAGTGGTGTTTATGATAACGAATTCACTCCCCCAAATTTTTATGTTTATCGTCGTGATCGCAACTCTCGTGGTGGTGGACTCACCCTTCTCTTCAAGAAAAATTTGAACGTGGCCAGAATGTCTGATGCTGTAGACGTTGAGGCACTCTTCTGTAAGCTGTTTCATGAGGGCCAAAATGTGATTGTTGGTGTTGTATACCGACCACCAGCGAGTGGTTTAGAAGTACTAGAGAATCTTAGAAAGTACACTGTTTGCAATACAACTGATAACAATAAACTTATTTTGTGTGGTGATTTTAACCTCCCCGGCATTAACTGGAACACTCTTTCGGCTGAAAAAAGCAACGCAAATAATAATGAAGCATTAATTGATATTGCATTTCAATTTGGTTTAACCCAACTAGTTAAAGACTTCACACGTGTTCTCGGAACTAATAAATCTGTGCTTGACCTTGTTTTTGTTAGTTCAAGTATTCGTGGTGATTCTAAATGTGAAATAGTTGAGGGAATTTCCGACCATAAATGTGTTTTAATAGAGTTCTCTTCGTTACTGCAGAAACCCATCTTTAACGTATCTCATTTTCCTGACTTCTCAGCTGCTGATGATACGTCGATATTAGACAGCCTGGAAATAGCCTACGATAAACTTTGCAGTAGTAGGATCACTGAAGAGTATGACGTCAATTCCTTATGGCTGAAATTCAAAAATACAATTCACGCCTGCATTCAGCTCTTTGTACCAGTCAAGTATCGAAAAATCAATTCTGCGAATCCTTGGATAACGCGTGATAGCATTCACAATAAAAGAAAACTAAACCGTGCCAGGAAACAAATTAAGAAGAACAGTAGTCAAAAACGTATTGCTGAAGTAGCAATGCTCTCTCATGAACTTAAGAAAAAGATGAAGCAGGAACGTTTCAACTTCTATAACATCCGTTTGGGCACGCTGGTAAAGAAGGCACCAGCTAAGTTTTGGAGGACCATTACACCGAAGACCTCAAGTACTAATACATTTAACATAGGCAATGATTTCACATCCGATGCTGCTAAGATTTCTGATGCGTTCAACACCCACTTTGAATCCGTTTTTTCCAAAGATAATGATAGCATACCCCTATTTGACAATTTCCAGACATTACCTCCGATTGAAGATTTGGAAATAACAGAAAGTGGAATATTTAATTTCTTGCTTAATTTAGATGTGAAAAAGTCATATGGACCCGATAATATACCTAATGCATTCCTTAAACGATACGCTGAGTGGTCATCCAAATTTTTGTTAATTATTTACCGTACATCCCTTTCGACGGGTACTTTGCCTGATGACTGGAGAATTTCCAAGATAAAACCACTGTTTAAAAATGGTGATAAGCAGCTTATTTCTAACTATCGACCTATAGCTTTTACATGCACGTGTTGTAAAATTCTCGAGCATCTTATTCATAAGCATATTACGCTTTTCCTGGAAAATTACTCAATATTAACGCCAATGCAACATGGGTTCTGTCACGGCTTTTCTACTGTAACTCAACTGGTTGAAATGACACATGACTTCACCGCAGCTATTAATGAGAGAAAACAGATAGACGTAATTTTTTTAGATTTTGCTAAAGCATTTGACAAGATTTCCTATTCTAAATTGCTCATGAAACTGAACACATTATTAAAAAACAGGAAACTGTGTAGCTGGATTAAATCGTATCTAACATCCCTGCAGCAATACGTTGTTTTTAAAGACACTCCCTCAAACATGTTACCTGTTGGCTCGGGGGTTCCCCAGGGCTCCGTGCTTGGCCCGTTGTTGTTTTTGGTGTTCATTAATGATATTGTTGATAATTGCAGGGTTAAAATACAATTATATGCAGATGATTGTGCGTTGTATTCACTTATTCACACAGTTGAAGACCAAGTTAAGTTTAACACAAAAATTGAGAAACTCATGAAGTGGTGTAATTCTTGGCAAATGTGTTTAAACTATCAAAAAAGTGTGGCCATGTCGATAACAAATAAGAAGTGTCCTCTTGTTTACAATTATACAGCTGATGGAAATATCCTAAATCGAGTAACAGAGTACAAGTATCTAGGCTTGCATATATGTAGCAACCTCCACTGGGATCGACATATCGACTACATATCTAATAATGCAATGATGAAATTACATTTTTTGAGACGTTCTCTTCGCTATTCATCATACGACACTAAAATTCTGGCGTACAAATCTCTTATCCAACCCATTTTGGATTATGGAAACATTATCTGGGATCCTTACACCAATGTCAATATCCATAAACTAGATAGAATCCAAAACAAGGCTGTCCGATTTATTTTCAATAAATACGGCCCAACGTCAGTCTCTGAATTAGTTGCCAAAGCGGTATTCAAACGGACTTCAGAAAGAAATAGAATTTCCCGTTTGTTGTTCTTCTTTAAGATAGTTATTGGTCGAATAAATAGTACCACAGGTGAATACTTAAAGTTCTCTTCCGGTTACTCTACCTGACAACGTCACAAACATATTGTCGTTCCTTTCCAGCCCAATAATAATACTTTCAAGTATTCCTTTTTTCCGCGCACTGCCAAAGAATGGAATGAGCTTGACAGCAAAATTATTGAAACAGACAGTATCGAGGCATTTGAAAAATTTATATCTGACTAGTATTTTTTTTCGTGAAACATTTTTTATGTTGTTTGAAGTGCTTTGTTCTGTGTTGACTGCAGTATTGTACTGTTGATTTTGTTGTACTATGTACACCCACTCTGCTATGGCCCCATGTTGGGGCTAGCAGTATTGCTAAATAAAATAAAAAAAAAAAAATATGGGGGAAAACATGCGCGATAGGTTGAGTGTGACGGTGCAGAAATACGTTTGGTATGCCATCTGGACCATCAAATGATCTAGTCCTAACAATAGGTGACAATAAAAGGATACCTTTGACAGCTATGAATCGGCAGACATGGTAGGAAAAAAACTATTGTTTGTGTCAACAGAATCTTCATCAGTGAATACAGAGAGAAAATAAGTATTGAATTGGCTTGCAATTTTGGTTGGATCGTTAACAATACACCCGCTTACAGACATCTCTGTTGTCAATCTGTCGTATCAGTCAAACACCGCCAGCATCTGTCTTGGTTAGTCTTCAAAAAGCTAGAAATTGAATGGTTAAAGTACCTCGTCCTAACTTCGATTAGCCGAGTTGAAAGCTGGGCTTTCAACGAGATAAGTATGCATTGCTTTTGTTATTTTTAGCTCGTTTTAACTTGCGGTGCAAGTGTATTATGTTTCTAGTGATCCATGGTTATTTTTGTTTTTCCTAACATGTTTACTTGGCACAAACTCATCAATGCACTAGTGTGTGGCGGTTTTTATTTGATCCCAAGTTGTCGACTCAATATCTGAAAGATTGCCGCATAAGAATCACAGATAATTCAAACTGGCCTGGTCGTCCTCCTTCGAGTAATCGTAATCCTCTTTAGACATCTGGCCTCTTGTCGCTGTACTGTTTTTCCGCCAATTCTAAAGAATGAAAACACTGCTTTATGGTCGGAGATGCCAACTTCAATAAAAATTGTGTATTTGCATACAAGGGAATTCATAAAGATTAGGTCTGGTATAGAACGGGCGTTTCCAGCCTCTCTGGTGCACTCATTAACAACCTGTACAAGATCGCACGTCAGGGCAATGTCAGCGTGAGGGTTCAAAGTATTTACATCAGCGCCATAGCCAGAACGCGCCAGTCAACAGTCGGCAAGTTTAAATTGCCTGCAAGAATCAAACAATCGTTTTTAAAAAGCACATGTGGTCATACAGCTTAGCCAGATAATCGGGTGTTGGAGAGGATGGCCTGTAGACTGCACAAACGGTTAAGTAATGACCCCAACAGCAGACTTTAAGGAATAAACTTTCGTGCTCATGAATTTGTTGAAGGGGCTGAGCACTAATGCCATCTTCGAGAACTATTGCTACACCACCACCTCTTGTCGGCCAGTCTCGTCTGAAACTTTGATATGTAGGAGGAATGAGTACAGAATTATTTATACCTTCGTGCAGCCAGGTTTCTGTACTTATTGTAATGTGAGGGTCGTAAGTGAGCAGAAGGTCCTCGAGCTCGTGTACTTAACTGGACAAGCTTTGAGTATTTACGTTCAGCACTATCAAATTTTTGGAAGCAGCCTTCCGAGAGGGTCAATCAGAGCCTGGAGCTTGTGGATGAAGAGCTACATGCTCAATATTTGCTTGATTGCAACCAAAAAGTTTGCGGTCAATTTTATTCTTGTCATGAATAACAATCACCCGTTTCCCATTGTCGCGTTCAGCTTTTGCGCTTTCCCAAAAGAGGCGGTGCTTGCACAGCGTGCACTGACTATAATCATTTTTTACATAAATACTAGAGCCCTTCAGTTTATTTGAATTCTTTAAGACTTGGTGTTTCTCTTGATAATTTTGAAAATAGGCAATGACAGGCCTATGACTACGTTGGCGGCCAAGACGGTGAATTCGGGCAATTGGCTTGCAGTTTACTCCCACTTTTCTCTCCAAAATATTGGTCAAAACAGTAGTTTGAAGGGAGCTCTCCTTGTCATTCGTGTTGTTGAGAACACAACGAATGATTAAGTCTGCCCGACGGCTTTGGTCTTCAAGATCAGTTATTTTGGAACTCTGCCATGACAGCATAGATTTAAACGAAGCTGCAGTAGATTCATGAGCGGTAACTTCCGGTGATTTATCTTTAAAGCGCTGTAGTATGTCTTCAATTGCTCGAAAGCGCAAGTTCATGTCACGCATGATTTGCTCATTCATCCATTTAAACAACAGCATTTCAGCCTTCATATCTGCTTGTCCCTGAAGAAGGCCGTGTAATAATCTAGCGTTTGTAGGACCTGGGTTTGTATCTACGTCACCACGAGCTAACAATTTGCATGCATAAAGCAATCATAAGAATAATTAAACAGGTGCTTGGGCATAGCAAAACTAATCACGTGACACACCTAATCACGAACCAGAGCCGGCGTTCACTGGAGCAATACAAAGGATCAAATCTAAATTGTCCTTGCATTCGTGGTGCAGTTCAGGGTGCTGATAGGTCGGCCCTTGGAATTAGCTTGGAGATCGCCTCCGTGATTATCGGGACCAGTGACACTTTCCTTTTTTTGCAAGAAATCACTGCGACGCATCGCTTCTTGAAACGGAGACAAAGCGCCTTTTCTCGGCGACTGGCTGCAACTTCTGATGTATCCCGAAAAAATACTGAGCAAGAGACAATCGACGTAAGGTGAGCTGCTCACCTTGTCATGCAAGGCACGCTTCTTCTATGTGCTTCAGACAGACCAGTAAAGCTGCTCGAATAGTGACGCCACCACAACACGCAACAAGTTGTAACTCCATATACGCTGTGTGAGATAGCGGTAGGAACCCTCATGCAATACCAATGCAAACCTTCCGAGCAATGATGAAAGGCGCGAAGGCTAGCTGCTTTATAACTGGCATCATGGATAATGTTAGCCAGTGCACTTTCATTAAAGAAGACGTTTCTATGATATTGAACCTGCAGGCGTTAGGACCAATTGACGTTACCGTCAACGTGTTTGGAAACAACCATGGTTGAAGTGCAAGTCGGAGTCTTGTTGAAGTATTTTTACAAAGCCAGTGCATTGTAATAATATGCATGTCAAGGAAGCAATAAAGATAGAGCACATCTGTGAAGTGTTCGAAGACCACAAATTCATCAAAGAGTTAAAAAATTGTTGTCAAACATTAGCTGATTGTCTCAAACGAGTGCTCAGAAAAGCGCGCGCCGCCTAATTCTGGCGATGGTGACAACACCAGGTGCCAGAGAGACGCGTCAAGGTCAACGCTAAAAAAGAAAAACAAGCATCCATAGGCTCCCTGGGCGCGCCGTCTTTGCCCCCTTGGAAGCGTAGTTTCGCTGGCCAACCTCCTCACATTGGCCGCCGAGGAAGCCCTGGAATCACGGAGGAAGGAAAAGGTAAGGAGAGGCCTTGACGTCACTCGTTGTGAAGCTGCGATGAAGCCGGAAGTCGGCCATATTGAGTAGGCAAATTCTCCTCTCTTGTTTGAATATGAATGCGAACCAGAAGGCGCGACTCCCTCTCCGGCTCGGAAAGCACGTGGGCTGCGCAGCGCGTGTGTCGTGACGATCCGAAACTAATGGAACTGGGCTCACCACTCTGAGCCAGCGGGACACCTCCAGCGAAATCGCTTCGTCCGAGTAATAACAAAGAGTAAGAGCTCGCCGACAACGAAGCAACTACGAGAGAACGCGCGCTAGATGCACTGACAACGGCGAGTGCTTTCACGTCATTAATTCAGCAACTGTACAGACAACACGATCGGTCGTGCGCCTTCTACGATTGCATTCCGCCAAGCAGCCGACGCAGCGTCCTGCCACTGTGTCCGTGTTCCGCGTGAAACTCACCTGCGTCAGCATTCTGCGACCGTGGTGACTTTGAGCACGGTGCTAGTGACAGTTGAACGTGGTTGCTGTTACGTTGAGATTACATGCAATGCTGGTGGAGAGTGTACCAAGCGGAACAGAAAAGGTGTTTTAATACGCACATGCTAGTTGTTACTGTACACACACAACACGAAACTACGTATGTGCACATGGTCGTCACGGCGTCTTGCTGGGCTCAACAGCGTCGTCCGTTGTCACAAGCAGGAGCACTGCTCAACCGTCACTGACCTACAAGGCGTTTGTCGTCATTCAGCTTCGTCATGGTGCCCAACGCCATTTCGCTGAACACTAACTGCTTCATCCGCGTCATCCGCCGCACGACACATGGATATGCACTTGTTCTACGCACTGTTGAAACCCCGTGATGGACAAAGAGATTTGTAAACGTCGCTAAGAGTAATGTAACAGCCAGACGAACACTGCGTAACTAATAACGCGGTGCAGAGCACAGATATTGTCCGCCATGGCTCAACACGAGACCTGGGGAGGCACACATTCCGCCGCCAGCCGCGGCCGCTCACTGCTAGACCAGCTTCACTGCGCAACACGTAACCATAGCAACGCCGTCATTATGCCTAGTGAATATGGCCGCCATGATGTCATTTCCGCCACATTTTTTACGCCCTGCGCCGGCTGGGCATGCCCTCTCCTTACCTTTTTCCTTCCTCCATGCCTGGAATGATCTCGAAGGAAAGGGGGCGTGTTGATGCAGAGTTGCGTCACGTGCCGCAGACGGCTCTCAAAACGTCTCGCCTTTTCCCCAGCCTTGGCTTTGCATCGCGCCGTCGAAACGATTAGAATTTTCTGGAATCTAGCGCGAGAGGTATTTAAGCGAGCAGCAGAAAAGGAAAGTTGGGAGATGAGAGTTTACGCCAGTTTGCGTAGGAAGAAGATGAAGACAGTTTAGGCCAGTGTGCGTAGGCAGGAGATGAAGGAAGTTCTGCGCGAGTGTGCGTAGGGATTTTCCACCTAGTTTGGGTAAAGGCTTTTGTCGTCAGTGACAAAGCAGGTAATAGAGAGGGTTTCCGCCTGAAGGGTGAAGGCTGGTGCTGCCATCAGAATAGTGTGAGTCTACCGCCAGAGAGCAAAAACGCGTCCCGCAATTGCAACGCGTAGGAAGCTGACACGTTTCCGGCGAATAAGTTTGGTGCTTGGAGTGCGGACACTTGAAGACGAGGTTTCCTGGAAGAGAAACTTCGGGGGCAGTGAATCAACAACTGCGCTGGACTATGAGTGAGTCTGTCCTATGAAAGAAACATTTAATGTTGATCCAAGAACTTTGGACTGAATAAGTGTCTTAGTTGTTTTATGGATGTGATTGCATTGTAGCCCGTATTGTTGTTTGCTTCCGTTGTTTCGAGTGTATCTGATTGTACCGTGTAGTCTGTGGTCAGGTTGGTGAAATATTGAACTGAACTATTGACGAGTGTGCATAATTATGTATCGTTTGATCTGCCATGTTTGAGAATATAATTTTGTTTTGTTTATCGTTTCTCGGCTCTGACTCGTTCTGTGAACCGTGGCCGACGTTTGCTGGTGCACCAAATAGACTGTTTTATAAGTTGTCGGTTCTTTCGAGGTGCAGTTTGGGGGAGGGGGGTCGGTACTTAAGCCCTTAGATTAGTCCGGCGATCACAACTGTGACACTGATGCACCTTGCTCTCCACATATCACCCACGAGAAAGAGATTGGCTTATCAATTGGCCCAGGCCTTGGGATTTTTGGGAGAGAAGTCAGTTGGCGCAAAGATCGCAAAAGTCTCTTTTAAACAGTACAAAAACCCGTGAATGATGCAACCATTATTCCACTCACAAAGGCAAACGTGTGTGTGCTTACGGACTAATTGCTGCATGAGCGACGTCCCGATGCAGGAACGCATAGAACGCACTGGCAGCTTGAGAGCTTTGGGATCACAGATGCTGATGAACCATTCTGCTGTGATACTAAGGTGCTGAAAGCTTTCAATGGAACCATTACTCTGCGAGATGAAAGGTACGAGGTCCATCTGTCTTGGAAGAACATGAAATCAGGCATGCACTATGATTGTGCGGTAGCAATCAAGCAACTTCGCTGCCTATTATACCGGTTATCTCAGAGCGAAGAAGTACTGCTTCGTTATGATGCAGCAGTCAGACAGTACCTTACTGATGGTCATGCTGAGCCAGTTCCCGTCATTGAGAATGCGACCACCACTAAATATTACATGCCCCATCGGGACGCAATTAGAGCATCATCCACCACATTCAAACACCTAGTTTTTTTCGATGCCTCGTCCCATGCCTCAGGAGTGCCTTCCTTGAATAACCCCTTGGAGAGGGGCCGTAAGCAGAGCAACAATATGCTGAACATCTTGCTGCGTGTTTGTCATTTTCAGTTTGGCGTCGCAGCTGACGTCCAGAATGCGTCCCTGCAGATTGAAATCAAGCCGAGTGGCGGGGACGCCCTGAAGTTTCCATGGTTTGAAAAAACGTCAACAGGCATGCATGACATGAATCCCGCTTGCGAATACCACATCACTCGCATCCCCTTTTTGTACTACGGCAAGCTTTTCTTGACTGAGTTGCGACATTGCAGTATCCTCTCCGGAGCGTATACGGAAAGTATCGCCGGGCAGCTCAGAAGTTAGTGAGTTGTTTCTACATGAGTGACATGATCCCCAGTGTTCTTACCGCATCGGACGCCTGTGAGCTATACGACCAAGCTGCAGAAATCTTCGCGAAGTTACAGAAGTAGGCAGCTAACATAGAAAAGTGCGTGAAACCGCCGGGCCACGTGAAGATACCTGGAACACTGTGGTACACCAGGTCACACAGGCTAAGCTTCAACGTCAATACTGTTCTTGAATGTATACACTTTGATGAGCCAATAAAACGGCTCATTTTACAGACTTCCGCTTGCTTCCTCGATTCTCTTGTACTGGCAGCACCATTATGAATCCGCGCCAAAATACTATTCCAGCGCATTTAGCAAATACAACCTAATTTGTATTGGGAAATTCTAAGTTATCTTGCCCAAGAATGGGATATGTGGTGCAGAGAAGCTCATGACATCAAGACTCTTTCAGTGCGCTAGTTTTGTTTGTCATTAAGTGACTTGGGATATGCGCTTCATGTATCCATGGGCGAAAACGAGGCTGCTTACGGGGCTGTTCCTTAGATGCGGGAAAACCGCGATGCAGCACCAGGTCAGATACTCATGGCAAAGAGCCATGTTGGTTAAAGAGTGACATGAGCAGCTTTGACAGCTCATCTGACAGGTTGCGCCTATGCCCGTAACATGCTTTCCTTTCGTTGTGCGTGCTATGGCCTCTAGCGCAAGCTACTATCAAACCAGCAGCACTGATCATCGAGGAAGCCTGACAACAACCAGCCAGTCATCTACTACACGCCCTCTTCTTGAATCTGCCTGCGGTTGTCCCAGCCACATCTGCGCATCGATGTCATCAAAAACGTCGGCTGCCGAGTTGGACTAAAGAGCCTGGCAGAGCGGTTACCGCTTCAGTGGGCATGGGAGCAGCTTCGACAGCTCATCTGACATGTCGGGCCTTTGCCCGTTACAGGTTCGTAACGAGTTCTCGCTCTTCAGTAGAAAAATTGACAATCGTTGCCTATTTTTGCTCCCATGCCCCGGAGTTTTTTGTGACATCGCGAGTGATTGTGTTTCAATGCTGTTTTTGCTTTTGCGCGCCGGGAATATTGAAAGTAATACAGGACATAACACTCGTTCCACCAGGTCGCTGGTTCCCGAGTCCTTGCCGGCAGATCCTTCAAATCAAATGCAAGCAGATTTTAACATCCTCAAAGATATTCAGGTGCGCTCTGTTGAGTCATCGAGAACCCAGGCTGATCTAGCCACCGACCTTAAGCAAACCAAAACGAGTCAGAAAAAAATTGAGGAAAAGATTGGCTCAATCGAAAAACGGTTAGACGCACTAGAACAAAAAACGAAAACAGTGGATCACCTTGAGCAAGACAAGATGACTATCCAAGCTTCAGTGGTAACACTGAGCATCCAACACGAAGCAATACAAGCTCGTCTCGACGAACTTGAGGATCGGTCCCGACGCAACAACTTAATTTTTGACGGTCTACCAGACGCAATAGAAACGAGGGAACAATTGGAACACCGTATTACACAACTTCTGTCTAATGCAACAATTAACCTAGCAGATCACGACATCGAGCGTGCCCTTCGCTTAAGTGCTTACAAAGAAAGCAAATCCCGACCAATTATAGTTAAGTTTTCAAACTACCAAACAAAAGACAAAATTCTTTCGGCTAAACTAAACGTCACCGTCACCGAAGATTTTTCTCCAGCTACGCGTCAGGCTCGGGGAAAGCTCGTGGTCTTTGCCAAAAGCCAACCCGGCTCACCGCAATTCAAGCTGCACCATACCAAGCTAATAATAGACAAAAAGCACTACACTTACGACCCTTTCACTGATAGCATAAACGAACTGAGGCTGCCGCAAAAGGATAACCAAGTACTTTTCCATCCCACGCCAACACATGCTTTAACGTAAGAACGTGCGAGGGTTAGTGGAACTAAGTCGTGTAATGTATCTGTGCTTTTCACGAATGTTCGGGGTATTATTACCAGACGGGATGCTTTAACATCTGTTATTGACACTTGTAACGCTGACATCATCGTACTAACTGAAACGTGGTTTCACTCATATATTCAAGATCACGAAATTCCACCGCATGGTTGTTTTTTGTTCTACCGATGTGATCGAACAATACGGCGAGGCAGTGGCCTTTTGTGAGGTATCTCGAAAGATTTGTCATCCCAGCGCATTCATGTTAGCACTAACCTCTAAGTTGTGTGCGCCCTTGTTGAAATAGGGTCCCGAAAATTGTCGTTTTGCGCCTGTTATTGCCCACCTACTGTTTCGTCTAGTTTTGTGTGTGAGCTACACGATGTGTTAAACATACTTGCTTCTCGTTACCCAACGTTCCCCCTGTTTTTGTTGTGTGATTTTAATATGCTGAATATAGAATGGGCTGACGAACATCCTACTATTTTTCCCTTCTCTACGTTTGCTAAAGAATTCCTAGACCTATGCTGTCTTTTTTCGCTAACTCAGTTAGTCAAAGAAGCGACAAGAATAATAAACGGTACAGCTAACACTCTTGATCTAGTACTTACAACCTTGTCTGATTTCGTTTCTAACCTCGTACATCTACCAGGTCTGAGCGATCATTCTTTGCTCACATTTAATCTAATTTTATTGCGTCCCAAAACAAGAAAACGAACTAAACCTGCCCGCAACTATATCCGTGCTAATTTTTAAGCAACTAACAACGAGCTAGGCGAATGTCTTGACCATTTTAACGATTTTGATAGGCGAACAGTGAAAAATGACTGGAACAAGTTTACTAAAGACGTTAGCGATCACACGGTGAAATACATTCTTGTTCACTCTATCTCTCCCAGCTGTTGTGCTTCATGGAATACAAGTAACCTTAAACTCTTATCTAACAAGAAAAAACGCTTGATCAGCTAAACTTTCTAATAATGATACGCGATAGGCGGCTTACAAACTGGCTAATGATAACTATGTTGCGGCACTAAGGTCAGCCGAAGAAAACCTTTTTCGTACCTTATTACCCACTATGCTAGTTACTGACACTAAAAGTTGTGGCGCACCATCAATCCTCGTGATAACAATATCGTTCTTCTAACCGCCACCGACGGTGCTGCAATTCCTTCGAGAGAGTGCGGCAAGACTCATAATGAAACCTTTGTGCGAAATTTTTCTTTTTCAGAAAACGTCTGCATGCCACCTCTCTAAACATTGAACTACAATGATATGTTTCGAATAATTACTGAACCAAGCAGAATGGCTAATGTAATTAAAAAACTCAAAGATTCTTCCGCTTCCGTCTGTGACAACATCAGCCCTAAATTTTTGCAGAGCACTTGCGCCTATTCATCCATCATTTTAACGTTGATTTTTCAGCAGTCACTAGACGATGGTTGTTTGCCTGCCGACTGGACGATGGGGAAGGTGATTCCAATTCATAAATCAGGAAACAAAAACTCGCCGCTTAATTACCGACCCATCTCACTACTAGCCTCCCTTGTAAAATCCTCGAACATGTTCTTTTTTTACACCTTGGTAATTTCTTAAAATCAAATTCATTTTTTACGCGATCACAGCGTGGTTCTCGCAAAAGTTACTCATGTGAAACACAGTTAGTATCTTTCACACATAAGCTTCATGCCATACTTAATCGATCATCATCTGCTGACTGCATTTATTTAGACTTTTCAAAACCATTAGACAAAGTGTGCCATAACTATTACTACACAAGTTATGCCAGCCTAATATTAAACTGAAACTTCTTGCATGGCTTGAGATTTTTCTAACTACTCGCTCGCGGTTCATTTCGATTAACAAATAAAATTCTAATAACACCTTCGTTCAGTCCGGTGCGCCACAAGGTTCTGATCTCGGCCGTCTGCTTTTTCTAATATGTAATAATGATTTAACGTTGTGCGTTTTATCTAATATAAATTTATTTGCTGACGATTGCGTACTGTTCCGAGAAATAATCTGTGACGATGACCTAATCACCCTCCAAACTGACCTGAATTTCATAACGGCTTGGTCCTTAAAGTGGCGCATGAAATTCAGTGTTAGCAGGTGTAAATTTATGCGTGTATCCAGAAAAAATAACCCATTACCTGTTTACTACCTTGATAGCCATCACCATACACTCTGTTTCTTCCTATAAATATCTCAGTGTTAACATTACTAGCAACCTCACCTGAAACGTTCACATTGAATATATTATTAACAATGCAAACCGCATGCTGGGTTACCTGAGGCGTAATTTTGCTAAGGCACCATCTTCTCCTAAACTACTGTTCTGCAAGACACTTATTCGTTGTATATAATAATACGCCCCGTATATTTGGGATCCTTATTGTAACAATCTCATAAACTCACTTGAAATGGTACAAAACAATTCTGCCCGTTTCATCTTGTCTAATTATAACCGAACCACCAGCGTAACAACAATGGAATCTACCCTTAACCTTCGATTCGTAGCTGCTCGACGTAAAATTTTTCGACTTTCGTTGTTCCACAAAATATTTTATCACCAGCATCTGCGTGAAGAACTCATTTTGCCTCCATTGTAGGTTTCTTCTCGCCTTGAACATGCTCACAAAGTCTGTATTACATCAACACGAACGGCCCCTTTTTCTCAATCATTTATTCCCCGTACTTCATTAGAATGGAATCGCCTTCTGTCTCCTACAGCAACCATTGTGAATCACACGCTTTTAAAAAATGCCATAGTCAAAATTTTGTCATTCTTGTTTGTTGTGTACAGTTATGCTTGCTTGCTGCGTTTCTTTTTGTGTTGTATAAGATGTTTGTTTGATATGTTTTTTCTCGCTGCTTTATTTTGTTATTCTTATGAATGTACCCACTCCCCTCTACAATGCAATTGTTCCTGAGGGTGTTGCTAATAAATAAATAAATAAATAAATAAATAAACAAATAAATAAATAAATAAATAAAATAAATAAATAAATAAATAAATAAATAAATAAATAAATAAATAAAAATAGAGCCACAATCACTTCCGCCACTTCAGCTTCTTGGATCCTGCTTGAGTGCCCGACAAGCAAAGTTCATAACTGACACATCGTAAATCACTTCTTATAACTGCTATTTTCGGACCAATTCATCAGTGGCGCTAGGTTAGATATGACGCGTCCCTTCGAGGTGGCAGCAGTTAAAAAAAACAAAGCTACAGAAATTCAAGATCTCAGCAACTCTTCTAACCGGAACTTTTTTTTTTGAATAGAGAAACTGCTGCAACTAGTTTCCCGAGGCACAGCAATTAAATCTCTAATTGACAAGGAGATTTGATGGTTGGAAACAAGTGGATAATGATCTAAGCACATGACTATTAATCATAATGATCTTCAAGATGACCTAAAAGATGATTCCGAAGTAGACACCGTTACGCTCTATTCGTCCTCGACGTTGGTGCACCCTGTTTTGGACCTATAAAAGTATAGTTCCTGGTTGCGGGTGCTACGTGTCATGGCTTGGATACTGGGGTTCATTGTAAGCTGCCGTGACCGGTCAACCCCTCAAAGACACCTAGCGACGGAGGAGCTTTTCGCCCTTGAATGGTATTGACTGTCCGTCATCCAAAAGCGACGATTCGGCCGTGAATTACAGCCCTCCAGACTGGGCGAGATCTACCCAAGGCGTCGATAATTGGGTATTTGGATTCCAGGAGAATGAATTGCTGGAAATTAAAACAAGGCATCAAAATGTCGTGTATTTCACGAGGGCATAAAACACCCTGTTCTGCTTCCCGGTGAACAAATCGCCACTGAATTCATCGCAACTAAATTTCGCCAAAAGATTCTTCCCGTACGAGTCTCAACAGCCATCTCAAAACTCCGGGAGCGCTTCTGGTCGACGAAGGCGAATCAGAGTGTTAAAAGAGTGATCGGGCGGTGTACCTTTTGCGCGCTATTAAGGGTGAAGCTAGCGACAGCTCTTATAATTGCGCCACTTGCTGACCGAGTGAATGTGTCCAAACCATTGGACATTACTGGTATAGGTTTTATTAGACCTGTGCACTCGAAAAGTGAGCCACCACGGAAATCATACATCGCGCTTTTTATTGCGCGGCAGTATGCACTATTTATCTAGTGCTTGTTTTACGATCAACACCAGAGAGTTTCTTATAAGCCTTTCAGCGTTTGACTGCACGTCTATAATTCACTTCAGTGACTTACTGTGACAATGCTCTATGCTTAAAACGTGGTTTTCACGAACTTCGTTTTGTTTATGACACAATTAGGGAAAGTGAGGTTGGCGATTATTGGTCTGCTTATAGAATCACGTGGAATGTTTCTGCAGACTGTGCTCCTTGGTGGGACGTATTTCAAAAGCGTATATTGAGGCCAGTGAAAGACAGCTTGAGAAAAGCGCAAGAAAGGTGTCTTCTAGGTTATGATCAAACAAGGATGGTCCCAGCAGAAATTGAAGCGATCATAAATCGTAAACTACTGACGAACTCGTATACTGCACCGGGGAAACCAGAAGTCTTAACACCTGCCATTGCTTACACTGCGAGAGATTAACTTCACTTCCCGACTTGCAAACTGGAGCCAGTGGTGGCTAGTTGCCATACGGGGCTGCTTAAGACTTAGATATAGCGACAAAAGCTACAAAAGGACTACTGGAATTGCTTGTATAAAGCATAATTATTACTTCTTAGAAGCGCTCATACTGGGTCAGAGGTGGACATGACTAACATTACGGAAGGCATTATAGTCTTAGTGCATGATGATGCTGTGCTGAAGTTGGGTTAAAAAATGCACGTGTTCTGAAGAAAATTACGGTAAACTATGACATAGTGCGTGCATGTCGCCTAAGGCTAACAGACAGCAAAGTTGTGAAGAGGCCTATTCAACATTTGTGTTTCCTAGAATTGCGCCCGCAGGAATTGGGGAGCCCAGAATATTAAAAAGGATGCACATGACACGCGCCAGAGGAAGAGAAGAACAATGGACGGCGCGTCGCATCTTAGGTTTTTTTTGTCGAAATAAACTGCAGCTTCAGGACGGGCTGCTCTTCATCTCCAGGCATATTCATTCTTTTGAACCCGGTTATCTACGACAAAAGTTTCCAGATTTTACAAGTTCCTCATCACTAGTGGGGTGAAAGTAGGTGGCCTGGCCGCCGCCGAATGAAAACTTCAATATGCCTATAGTTGGATATGTTGACACCGTAGTTCCGCACTATGAATGGCAAAGGCATAGAACCACGGTCACGCGAATAAAGACAAACATCGGAGCAACGCTGTCTATATTAGGATGGAATTGCAGTAGGCGTGTTTCTTATAATTTTACCGCGCTTTTAATGAGACAAGCCATTTTAGAAATACGGCTATATTGCTAAATTCGAGGCTCTGCCGTACTAATGTGCGAAGATTGAAAAACAGCGCATAGATAAAAACGTGCTCTCTTTGAGAAAACATGTAATTCTATTCCCACCCCATTCTTCCAAGCGTTGACCCTATTCCATTTCAGGGTGAAGATAATGTTGAATATTTCGTTATAATTCTGATTCCTAAGTGGCTATTCCGAGACCCTGATAACTGTTATTAAAATGTTGCCATACACCAGCGGAATGCGAAAGGTCTTCGCTCTCAGATTGCGTATTTTGGAAAATTTGTAGCTCAATTTTCATTCCAAGTGTTGTGCATCACATAGGCTAAAGTAGACAACACATTTAAACTGGCTAACTATACGTTCTGTATAGGTCAACTAGATCTACAGGGCTGAGCAGACGGACGATTTATGCGCGAGAATATATACTGTTAGTTTTATCAAGTGTCAGATCATGAGACCATGAAGAATAGGTCGCATGTGAAGTTCGCTTCAGTAGAATACATACACCTGCAGTTTGTGTTATTTACAACGTGCCACAAGCATTTCTCTTTTTACACTAGCGGAACGTTTTCAAAAGTACAGCAAATGTTTGAAGGAAACACATACAGTAACAGTCGAGGTAACAAGCTAGAAAAGGCAGTTATGAATATATGTGTACTGAATCGGTGACGTTCTTGTTGGGTTTCAATTACATCGGCTGCCTCGACCTTACGCTTTGCTCAAACGACATTGGGTGTGGAATAGCTTGGAGAATGGAAATCAAAAGAATGGGTTTAGTCATCATTTCGCTGTTCTTATGCAGCATCTTAGAGTATAAAAGGGTCGATAGGCAGGCTAGTTGTTATATATTCATAATGAAATAATGCGAGCGCAAACTAACGAGACACAAAAGAGGAGACAAACGAACGACACCTTGACGTTGTATTTTCCGCCAGAAGAAAAAACAGCAAATGTGTGTAATAGTATTGACTTAAAAAGCATAATGAAGGTAGGTTGTGGTGCTAAGCACACTGATTGCTTTACCAATTGTCAGTGAAGCATCGTTCGTTGTATACTGCAGTGTTGTGGCAGGTTATAAATTGAGCAGACTGGGTGCCTCGCGAACCTTCGACTGCGAGAACAGTATAACGAGCTGAAGTCTGCATCGGGTTTACACTTGTCTGCCCATTGAACAATGTGTGGCTGCGTAGCTCAATTTTTGCGCACATTTGTACAATACAGCCATCGTGATACAAAAACTACAGATTGCAGAAGCTTTTTTTTATAAATAGAATATTGATAGTTGTGTCAGTTCACCGTTTATATCACGGTTAGATCGTACAATCTTGTTTCTGGACACTTGGTCAAGGTGAAAACTTCTCCCTTGTATTTCTCTTTCTCTTCTTGTCTTTTTGTTATATAATAACTTTGTTGACTAAAGCGAGTTTTAGTCTGCGCCCGCTTGTCTCCCCTCTTGTGTCCCGTTCGTTGGCACTCTCAATATTTATTTATGAATCTGAGACTAGGTTTTTGTACTTATCGGCGTTTGGCAAAGATTGATAAGCATTTCGAGAGAGAGGAATAGACAGATTCATTCACAAGAAAGCAGACAGGTCGGCCTGAGCGCTAGCATCTTCTAGCCTGCTACTCCACGTCGAAGGTGAGTTAAGGAGAGGCAAAACAGTATTGTATGATAATCGTGCGAAATAGAAGTGAGTATATACAGTGCTCCGAAACTGAGAAATTGTTATAGACATGCATAGAGTCCAGTTGCTCTTAAGAAGGCTCTTATGACCACAATTGCACTGTTGGTCTCAGGCCAAGGGTCTAACACGGTCTCAATAGCCAATGAGCGGCATCGTTCGGCAAAAGAAATCAGTGCTGATAATGCGCATGCGTGTGCTGTGCATTCGCTATATATGTGCTGAAGTGTTTCTGGTATATCACAGTGTTCGCAATTAGGACTGGGATCACTGCGGCGGATGGTATGTGCGTAGCGTCTTGTGTACGCCACATCAAAACGATTGCGATGGATGCTTCAGTTTAGGGAGCACGCGGAACCTCATTTCCGGGTCCCGTTTCTGTAGTAGCCGGTGTCACCGTTCACGTTTTGTCCAGCGCTCAAGTGTGTAGCTGCGAATTATGCAGTGAAGCAGGGCGCTCGTGCCGGCTACGCAATGTGTAATTCGCTGACAAATATTATATGTTCAAAGCGGACAAAAATATAACTTCCCACTGGAAGGTTCCCAACCTACGACATTCGAATAATGCGCCCGATGCTCTACTGTTGAGCTGTGGTGACAGCCATCCCCCCATCCATTTTATAATGTATATATGCGCCAATAAACATGAGCGTCAGTCAGCGGCGCCAGTAGGCACTACGGCGACTGTACACACTCTTCTTCTTTGATGTTTTTTGTGTATATGTATGTCTTTGACCTTGTTGTAGCCCAAATGACTGACCTATTTGTTAATATAAGGAGTTTAACGTCGCGAAATCACCATATTGTTACTACAAATGCAATTTAGGTATGTGCACCTTTGTAGCGGGGAAACGGGTGGTGGCAGAAAAAGGGGACGTTCCGTTGATGGCAAGAGCTCGCTGGTGCGCATTCACTGCTGTATACCGTCCAGTCGACCATTACGTCGGCTCTGAATAAACCCCTCTCGTAGACGTAACAGAGTGGTGGAGGTGCTGGGTACAGAACGTCGACGTACCACGGAGCCACAGCTGTTCGGAGTTCGCCGGAGCCGCCGTCTTGCTGGTCTGCCACCGAAAACAACCGTCATGGTCGAGAGCGAAGGTCGGGAATCAACTCCCTCGACTTCGCACAGGTCTACGCTGGCTACACCTAGGCATCACTACATGGAACCCCGCCCGTTCGCGGGAATGGCGGAAGAAGATGTAGACGCGTGGCTAACGCACTACGAAAGGGTGAGCCAATGCAACCACTGGAACTCTATCGATCAGCTGGATAACGTAGCACTGTTTCTCGCGGGCACTGCCTTGATGTGGTATGAAAACCACGAAGAGTCCTTGACAACGTGGGCTCTTTTTTCTCAAGAACTAAAAAAGTGTCTTGGTGACTCCGACTCAAAGAAGAAAAGCGCGGAACGTACTTTGGCTGGAAGAGCTCAGACTCCTGGAGAAACGTGCACTGCTTATATAGAGGACGTTCTTAAGCATTGCAAGATTATAAACCCGCAGATGTCTGAAGAAGACAGGGTCGGACACCTCTTGAAAGGCATAGCGAAAGACGTTTACAATTTTTTGATAGGCAGGGATGACCTCACCTCTGTCTCCGACGTCCAACAGCACTGCCGCACGTTGGAAAAACTGAAGACTCGTCACATTGCCCCGAAATTCGGTAGGCTGGCAAATGTGAGAACGGTCGCCAGCGTTGACGTGAGCCCGCTCACCGACCTTGCCGCTACTATTCGGGCAATAGTGCGTGAAGAGCTGCAGCGGGGTTGACAAAACCATTCCTCATCCACCTACCAATCCACCCAACTACATGGGGGCGCCATTAGCTCCTTTGCCACCATCGGTATGTGTGACAGACGTCAGCGAAACTCCATGGCCACGTCGTGACTCATTCGTAGCCGACCAGCGCTATGGCCAACGCCATCGTCACGGCCCCGCCACACAGAAGTGGGCAGCCCCCACTCAGCAAGGTCGTCACCGACCCTTCACAGCTGAGCGGTCTCAGCATTGGTTCGGCGGGCATCCTCTACCAGTCTGATACAACTGTGGCTTCGAAGGCCACATTTCCAGGTATTGCAACTACCGGCAGCCGCCAAGGTACGACCGATTACCGAGGTAAAACTGTTCCGGCGTTACCCGAGCACCGACATTTCCGGGAAGTGCATTTTACGAAATCTCAGGACCACTACGAAACCAATCTCTGGCCTCTGAGCACAGTGTGACACTACCGCCTGCCTCTCGCGCCAACCGAACACCGTCTCCTCGGTGCCGCCACTCCACGGCTATTACGCAAAACTAGCCGGCGCGGCCGTTGGAGGTGAGGTCGCCGAACAGTCTTCGATTTCAACAGATATACCTCAGTTATATTCCATGTTCAGAAATAAGGTTCGAATGCTAATCGATGGTGTACTAATAATGGCGTTGGTGGACACAGGTGCAACCGTGTCTCTGATGAGTTTAGTTTTCACCCGCCTCCTAGGAAGAAAAGTCATGTTTTGTTGGGACCATCCTGATATGTTTCGTGGAGTGAACGGAGAAGTGTTACAGCCTATTGGTGTCTTCACTGTGACTGTTAGTTTGGCGGGCCAGAAATTTGTTGCAGAGTTTGCTGTGCTCACTCATACTACGCATGACGTTATTCTGGGACTCGATTTCTTGAAGCTATGTGGTGCCAAAGTCAATTGTCGCACAGGACAAATTACAGTAGATTCCGATATCCCGGTTGCGTTTATAGAAAAGTCGCCCTGTCACGAAAGTGCTCTTTGCGTGTCCGTGGACACAACTGTGCCGCCATTGTTTGCGAAATGTGCCCTTGTTATCTGTTCACCTGCAAGCGACAAAACATTTGACGCAACTGTGGAGCCCGTGCATCTCAGTTGCATAAAGAAGACAGTTTTAGTACCTTACGGCACGCTATCGGTTGCGCAAGGGCTCACTGGTTTGTGGGTGATTGACTGCTCTGACGAACCAACAGTGCCGCCGGAGGGTCTGAAACTTGCAGAGATTCGTGAACACCAAGAATTCAAACTTACCATCCTTGAAGAAAGCAGCGAGTGCCCGGATAAGACCCAATGCGATAATCGACATGTCAGGGACACCACTATTATGGCTATGATTGACAAGTCACTCAGCACCAAGAAACGTAATGAACTGGCGAAAACTATGCGCAAACTTGCCGGTATTATTGATTTCGCTCAGCACGATCCACCGTAATTTCCTGCTTCTCGTATAAAGCACCAAATCGACACGACATCCCACAGACCTCTCCGACAGAAACCATACCGTGTATCGCCTTTGGAACGTGCAGTGATCAATGAACAGGTTTGCGAGATGCTCAAGAAAAATGTAATTAAAAAATCATGCTGTCCGTGGGCGGCTCCAGTAATTCTAGTGAAGAAGAAGAATAAGACATGGCGAATTTGTCTTGACTACCGCCGTCTTAACGCCATCCCTAAAAAAGACGTATACGCACTCGCGCGGATTGATGATGTTATCAACTGTCTATCACGGGCCTCTTACATTTCGCCTGTGGATTTGAGGTCAGGCTACTGGCAGATTCCAATGCACGAAGAAGACAAGAAAAAACGGCATTTCTTACAACAGATGGACTATTTGAACTTAATGTGATGCCATATGGACTCTGCAACATACATACAACTTTTGAGCGCTTTATGGACAACATTCTGCGTGGATTGAAATGGGAAGTGTGTATGTGTTACTTGGACGACGTTGTAATTCTTGGGCGCACCTTTTGTGAGCACAACACGCACGTCGGCCTCATGCTGGACTGCGTAAGCAAAGCTCGCTTTGTACTCAACTCAAAGAAATGTCGCTTTGGAGAGCGCCAAACACTCGTCCTTGGACACAGTAGACAAAGAAGGCCTACGACCAGATCCTGCCAAGACGGCCGCAGTAGAAGCATTTAAGCAACCTCACTCGATGAAAGAACTGCGTAGCTTTTTGGGGCTTTGTTCATACATTCGCCGATTCATTCCTGGCTTTGCTAATATCGCATACCTGTTCACGTGTCTGCTCCAGAAAGGTGCGCAGTTTGACTGACACCTGAATGTGACGTCTCATTCGATTCTTCGGCACTTCAATTCTCTGGCTCCCACTGAGCTTAACACAGACGCCAGCGGTCCTGGTGTAGGTGCTGTCCTGGTTCAACGCTAGGATAACCAAAAACACGTCGTAGCGTATGCACGTCGCTCACTTAGCAAGTCCGAGCGTAACTACACCCACAGTCACAGAGCAAGAATGCCTTGCAGTAGTCTTCGCAATGTAGCGCTTCCGGTCATACCTGTACGGACGCCCTTTTACCATCGTGACAGACCATTAGTCTCTGTACTGGTTGGTCAATCTGCGTGACCCATCTTGTCGGCTGGCGCGCTGGGCACTTCGTCTACAAGAATACGACTTCACGGTTTTCTATAAAAGCGGCCGACGTCACGCTGACGCAGATTGTCTTTCGCGACTACCGCTTCCAACGACGGAATGTGACGCGGACAACTTCGACACCTACATCGCATCACTGAGCCAACCATTTCCAGATGCGAATGCCTTTAAGGATGAGTAACAAAAGGGACAGCACCATACAGCCACTTCTTGCTACCAAACCAAAATCATCGCCTACACGCTTCTGCATCCGAGACGGGCTAATTTACAAAAAGAACTACGCCAGCACCGGCTCACGATATCTTCTGGTGGTTCCGAAAGTCTTCGCGTTTATGTCCTACAGGCTATGCAAGATGACCCAACATCCGGTCATCTAGGCACAGCGAAAACTCTTTGCCATCTCCAAGAAAGATTCTACTGGCCCAAAATGCGCCAGACGATGGAACACTACGTGTCTAGCTGTAACGAGTGTCAGCGTCTTAAGCGCCCAACAAGTGCTCCTCTAGGGTGATTACATCTGGTGCTGTCCCCTAGAACTCCATTCCAGCAAGTGGGGATTTACCTCCTTGGGCCCTTTCCCGGTCTTCTGATGAAAATTGCTGGATAGTCGTCTGCAACGACCATTTAACACGATACTGCAAGACAGCTGCTATACCAACGGCAACTGCAGACGATGTGTCTCTCTTCATGCTACGTTTTGTAATTCTTCGGCATGGATCTCCAAAAATTCTAATCAGTGACCGTGGCCGACAATTCACAACAGACGTAGTGGAAAAGATGCTTCGTGTCTGTGCCTCAAGGTTCCGGCACTCTACATCATATCATTCCCAGACCAACGGTCCAACTGAACAAATGAACAGAACTCTCTCGAACATGCTGTCTATGTATGTCGCATCAAATCACAAGGACTGGGACAATATTCTGCCTTCAATCACATATGCACTCAACACCGTACAGCATGAAACCACCGGCTACAGTCCTTTCTTTCTTCTATATGCTCGACCACCTCGTCATACCCTGATTACTATCTTCCCGTTTTTGGACCACCATGATTCTTGCATCTCTGAGATCATCTGTCGGGCAGAAGAAGCTAGACGCCTTGCTTATTTGCGCACTTTTGCTTGGCAAGAACGCTCGAAGGCACATTCTGACCACCAACGCCGACACGTGACGTACAATTGCGGCGACCTAGTGTTGCTGTGGACACCAACTAGAAAACGCCTTAGGAGCGAGAAACTGCAAGCGCACTATGCGGGGCCTCATCTTGTTCTAGACCGTATCAGTGATTTAGTTTACCGCATAGCGCGTCTCCATTTGAACGGCCGACGGTCTGCAAAAACTGAACTTGCTCTTGTTGCACGTTGGAAGCGCTTTATTCATCGAAAAATTGTTAGACTCTCCCACTGGGCTTCGTCTGCGCGGAGGGAAATGTTACTACATATGTAATTTAGGTATGTGCACCTGTGTAGCGGGGAACAGGGTGGTGGCAGAAGAAGAGGACGTTCGGTTGATGCCAAGAGCTCGCTGTGGCGCGTTCACTGCTGTATACAGTCCAGTCGACCGTTACGTCGTCTCTGAATAAACCCCTCTCGTAGACGTACCAATATTATTATGAGACATGCCATATTAGAGGTTTCCGGAAGTTACGATCCCCTAGGGTTCCTTAACGTGCAAGCAAATCTGAGCACCTGGGCCCACAGCATTTTCGCCTTCATTGACAATCCTGCCACTGCAACCGAGATTCGATCCCACAAGCTGCGTGTCAGCAGCTGAGTTCCCTAGTCACTTGACCATGGCGGCGGGGTGATAGACCAAATAAGGCTGACAGATAATAGAATGAAATAAAAAGTTGTCGTCACGTAGAACGGGATTGATTTACGAGCTGTAAGCTGACCAATAATACCACGCTTACAAATTCAATAACAATATCCGTACGTATAAGTCATCAATGACAGAACGAGACCCTCACTGAATGCCGAAATCGACGGGGGAGCGAGCGTTGGCTTGCAGACTCTGCCTGCTTCAGTGTCACGAGGCGAAAGAGTGAGAGCGTAGAAGAGTACAGGTAAAAGCAAAGTAAGTCACGCAAAGAAAGTCACGCCACACCTTGAATTTAGCTCTACCACAAGAATCTTCGCATCTAAATTAAAACCGAAGAAATAATTTCCAAAGCCAACAACCGAGAATTCAATCCAGCGACCCCTCGCTCTGCAGCGCGTTGAGTTAGACCACTCATCAATGCACCATGCATGCACCACAAAATTATTAGCAAATAAATTATAGACGCCATGTACTGCTAGTGATATGCAGACGCCTGAAAAGCTTCAGCGTGTTTTTGGCACGTAACCCTCCTACTTTTTCCTTCAATTTCAATATTGCCCAGGATACGCGAACAAGAAGGTGCTCCTTTTTGAACCAACTTGTGAAGGGAAACGAAAAAAAAAGGGGGGGGGGGCGCCACGCACAGTTTGTGTAAGGAGATGCCACCACGTGGCAGAAGACGCAGATGGGTCAATCCGTGCGGCAGATTAAAGGAAGAAATATTTATAGAAACGTGGGAAGAAATATTTATAGGAACGTGATGAATGGACGGACGGAAAGCTATACAGACAGAAGGACATGCGGATGGAGAGAAGAACAGACAGACAGACAGACAGACAGACAGACAGGTAGGCAGGCAGGCAGGCAGGCAGGCAGGCAAGCAGGCAGGCAGGCAGACGAACAGACAGACAGACAGACGGACGGACGGTTAAGCGTGGCCAGTGGATGATTGAAGGTTTGCCAATAAAAAACCTTTGAAGCTTTGCCCCCCATCATTATCATCATTCACTCCATGGATAAACTGGAATTTTTTTGCTAGCCGGAGGTTTCACTTCAAGCATATAAAATACCGCCTTGCATGGTTCTTATTGAAGCAGCCATGCTCTATATTACCTTCTCTGGAAGTACGGGGACAGAGCCACTGCAGCTTGAAAATGCTGCAGTACAGGCATTGCGTACAAGATCGACCTGGTGTGCTGCAAGCTCTACATTATGCGGAAGGGCCCGTGCCTGAATGATCCAGCTAAAAAACACGGGTGACAGTTAAAGAAAGGCGATTTGGTGCACCTGCCTGTGCACTGTAAACATTGCACCTTAGAAGAACAATTCTAGAGGATCAAGATTCTGGGCAGAAGCCATGATGAGATAGCTCGAGCGTTTTCTGAGACCTATTTTAATAGATTAAAAAGTGTGACTGGGTTAGCGATAAATCAGTCAAGTCGTTTAAATTCAACTTATGTTTTTTCTGGATAAGTGGCTGCCCCACTAGGCTGATGAGCAGAGCTAATGGTTCGTGAGCATGTGATAAGTCCCCGTATATTTCTACATCTTTTGATGCACAAAGGAGCTCAATGCTTAACCGTCTGTGTCGCCGTACTTCCTGTACATCTTCGTGACGTCGTTTGCGCTGCTTTGCCACGATGGTAGTACCTATCCTTGCCCTCATCTCTGTTTACGGTCAAGACTTCAAATAGTAATAACCAACAAGCCAGACACAACATCTAGTGTTTTTTGTTCGAGAAGCTATGCTTGGCATTTCAAACTGTAGGATTATATTTCAAACTGTAGGATTTGCTCAGCGGTGGCGGCTACGGAACAGTGGCTCGTCACTAACTGCTCCTGTCTGACTTTGCAGGCCCGGCGAAAGCGTGTTTGCGGATCGGCGCCTGCTGCCACCTTACCTTCTTCGACGCCATATCGAGAATCCCGGGTCCATATCAAGAATCGACAACGCCCCCTTTGTGAACTACGTCATCGAGACGCACCTTCAAAAGGCACAACCCAGACACCGGAGGACCATTTGCTCAGCGGTGGCGGCTACGGAACAGTGGCTCGTCACTAACTGCTCCTGTCTGGCTTTGCAGGTTGGTGTAAACTGTATTTACATGTCCCTAATTTAACGCTGTTTGCCACCGCCGCCACCGCTGTTACAAGAATTTCCTGATCATTGTAGCTTCCTTTTTGTGACCACTGATACTGTTGAATCTGTGATTTTGCTGAGTTCGAAATGTCCGAGTCTGATACCTGCTTAGTCTGCAATGAGCCTCTCTTAGAGAGCGGCTCATATCCAACCTGCTCTGAATGCAAATATGGCTATCACATGGGAGCATGCTCGGGAATGAGCAAAACGACCTTCAAAAAAGATGATGCCGCAAAGAATAAAAGGAAGTGCCAGACATGCCTGTTTTGGCAGCCCGAAGTGCTCGTTGCGATAAGAGCCACACCGGCGAGCATAATTCGTCGTTCGAGAAAGTACTGATTGAAATTAATAGGAAGCTGGCCCAACTACCAGACATACAGAGAAAAGTGGATGCACTAATGAAAGTAAAAGATACAGTCGACAAATTGGAGCTGTCAGTTCAGCATTTGTCTGATCAATATGATGCGATGCTCGTTGAAATGCAAAAGCAATCAGCTGAAATAGCAGTCCTCAAAAAAGAGGTGCGTTCTGCCCAGTTGTCCGACACCACTAAGAACGTCCATGAGCTGCAAAAGCAGGTTAATGCTTTAGAGCAACACAGTAGACGCCAAAATATTGAAATTCACGGCATGCCTGTTACCCAGAATGAAAATTTGCTCGGTAAGCTTAATAACTTAGCAATTAGGCTTACCCTTCCTAAACTGACGAGCTCTGAAGTCGAAGGCATACACAGACTTTCGCGCCACCACGCTGGTCTAGTGGCTAAGGTACTCGGCTGCTGACCCGCAGTTCGCGGGATCATATCCGGGCTGTGGCGGCTGCATTTCCGATGGAGGCGGAAATGTTGTAGGCCCGTGTACTCAGATTTGGGTGCACGTTAAAGAACCCCAGGTGGTCGAAATTTCCGGAGCCCTCCACTACGGCGTCTCTCATAATCATATAGCGGTTTTGGGACGTTAAACCCTACAAATCAAATCAATACACAGACTTCCACCAAAAACCGGCAAAGTTCCTGTTGTGCTTGTTCGTTTCGTGTCACGAGCTACACGTGACCAGTGCGTGGCTAAGAAGGTCGATTTAAAAACTGCTGACTCTAACGTGTATTTCCTTGACAATCTGACGCGACAGAACAAGAAACTTTTCTGGCTAATGAGGGCAAAGGCAGAGGAATACCATTATCTGTTCGCGTGGCAAAAATCCAGCAAATTGTTTGTGCGCAAGGTGCCTGGTGATCGAGCTTTGCTCATAGACAGCGAAAGCGACCTAGATAAGATTCGTTGAACTGTGTCTTCTATCACTTACGTTACTTCAATTTTCAGTTATCCCCCTTAATGGCTATCTTCCATGAAGCCGTATATCATGACGCTCAAACTTTTAAATCGATTGTGCAGGGCCCTTTTAAGGAGCCGGACAGAATGTCGATCTTTCATTTAAACATACGTAGTATGATAAACAAGCAAACTGATGTGCTGTTTGATTCTTTAGATCATACGTTCAATTTTTTTGGCCTTCACTGAGACTTGGTACTCTTGCACGTCCGATGTAGTGTTCATCGAAGGATACAAGCATGAAAGCGTGCATAGACCGAATCGTAGGGGTGGTGGTGTGTCGCTGTATATACAAAAAGATGTTTCATATGCCATGCTTCCCGAATTTCGTTGTGTCAGTGCACATTATGAATACATTGCTTTTCAATGTGTAATGTTCCTGATTGTCACAGTTTATCGGCCCCCATCAGGGGATATTCAAGAATTTCTGTGTTTTATAACTTCGATGCTTGAATATGCGTCCTTGAGAAATTTGCATATTGCGCTTGTCCGTGATATCAATATTGATTTGTTACTTCTTACTCCACAAAGTAGACAGTTTTTAGATGTAATCGAATCATTTTCGTGTAGGAACTTTATAAGTTTGCCTACTAGAAGAACAGCAGAAAGTGAAACTATGCTAGGCCTATATATAACTAATTATGATAGAAACGACGTCAGTGCTGGTGTGCTAACAACTGATCTGAGCGATCACTTGTTCATATTCTGTTTTTTTTTTTCTGCAGCTAAGAAAGAAAAAAATTGTGTTCACGATGCTCCTGTTCCATATCGCTATTTTAATACCAATGCCTTGTCAGCATTTCATGCTAGTATTGAGAGTATCGACTGGGAGATTGTCTACAATGAGCAAAACCCTAATATATCGTATGATCTGTTCCTGCAACATGTAAAGCGCTGTTATGATGCTGCCTTCCCACTACAATACTATAAAAAGCACGGAAAGTCCAGGAAACCATGGAATAACAGAGGTCTTTACAACATAATCAGAGAACGAGATAAACTATACCATAACTTCATTAGGATAAGAGAAATATCTATATTACATGAATATAAAAAATTCGCAACAAATTAAACTCTGATTTGAAGAGAGCCCGTATTCAGTATTATCAGGCTCGATTTGCAGAGGTCTCTTTCAATCCAAGAAAAGCATGGAACTCGGTACGTGCACTCATAGGAACAACAAAAGGTTCTCTTCCTTCAGCATTAACAATTGACGGTGTTGAGTTTAGAGAAGCTCGCCTGGTGGATAAATTTAATAATCATTTCTTAACGTCAGGTGCAGCAGCTCAGACAAGGGACGCAGCGAACGACTGCTTGTTTGTTTGTATCCTCAAATCCATGGGTCGTACCCACTCTTGGGGATTGGCCAAGAGAACATATAGTCTATGGACGATAACTACATTGTTGCTTACAACGAAAAAAAAGTGGGGGGGGGGGCTGTATAGTGAAGACAGTATGTTAAAAAAAAGAAAGAAACCAAAGATCAAAAATACATTTCTTCTTTCTCTGCGAACTCTATTTTCTTGACTCCTTGTAGTCAATTATAAATACTTGCGTACCTGAAGGCTTTAAAAGAAATACTGCCGCTGGTTACGATAACATTAAGGTAAAACCAATTAAACATGTCGCCGAATTACTGTGTGGCCCACTGCAGCATATCTGCAATCAAGCTTTTGCCACTGGTATTTTTTCTGATGGCATGAAGATAGCTAAGGTGGTAGTCATCCACAAAGGTGGCTCTCACGATGACTTGAATAACTACCGGCCTATTTCCGTGCTACTTTTATTTTCCAAAGTTTTAGAATATACATTAAAGTTACGACTACTGAAGTTTCTTGGTGACCATCAAATGCTTGCAGGGCAACAGTTCGGGTTCCGTGAAAATAAATCAACTGAAATGGCACTCTTGGATAGTAAAGAAAAATACTTATTAACACGGATCATAAGCAATATACTCTTGCAATATTTTTAGACTTCAAAAAGGCGTTTGATTTCATAAAGCATTTCATTTTGTTTCACAAACTCCCTTACTACGGTGTTAGAAGTATCGTATGAACTTTGATCCGCAGTTACTTATCGGACAGGGTACAATTTACCAGTCTAAATGGCTACTCTTCTCAATCTCAGCAAATAAAATATGGCGTTCTGCAAGGTTCCATTCTGGGACCTTTATTCTTTCTCCTTTACATAAATGATATTGTGAACATACCGCGAACTCCTGACATAATTCTCTATGCAGACGACACGAGTACGTTTTCTTCAGGTAAACATTTACTTGAACTTCAAAAGGTAGCTAATAGATGGCTAACTGAACGTTCAAACTGGTTGCATCTAAGCCAACTTCAACTTAATGTAAAAAAAACTAAATATATTATTTTCAAGAGCCGTAATAAGCCTGACGATCATAATGCCTGTATAATATTTCAAAACTGCGCTATCGAATAGATTGCTAGTTATAAATTTCTAGGTGTTGGTTTTGAAGATAATATGAGCTGGACACCTCACGTAAACAAGATTCATGCAAATATGTGCAGGTCAATTTCAATACTGTATAAAGTTAGCTCCTTGGTACCTAAATCGTTCAAACTGCAGTTATATTATGCCCTTGTTCACTCTCATTTGTCTCCTAATCTGGGGTACCACTACTCAAACAAGTTTTGACAGATTATTAATTTTACAAAAAAAAAGCTGTCCGTTGCATTGAAAATCTTAAGCGAAATGACCACACAGCGTCATCCTTTTCAAAGCTTAATATACTCAGAATAGATCAACTATTCCAACTAAGACATGCTATGCATACACATAGGCAAATTTTGCATGACCCACAAATCCTGTCCTCATCATCGTTATCTGTACATTCACAATATCACCTAAGGTAAAATAGACTCAGAACACCTATGTTCCGAACTAAATATGGTACTCAGACACTAGCCTATTTAATGCCACATTTTCTGAATAATAATCGAGAAATCGCCAATATGATCCAGTAAAACTGTTCGACATACAGCCTACAGAAAAAAGTTAAAGATTACCTCTTGTTTAGCTCCTAATCTTCTCTTTAAATTGTGCACTTGCTGTCTTTTGAATTTTTCTATTTTGTTCTATACTGTTTTGTAACATTGATCATCATCAGGGCTTGTATAAACATTTTCATGTCACGCATCATTAGGGTGTACCTAAGGTAATTATTCTACCTATTGTGTTTTGATCGCCTGTGCGCCTGTTCTTTTTTGTTTTGTTTTTTGCCTTTTTTGTTACCTGTATTTGCGCATGTACCGCGGCTTTCCACCCCTGAGCAATGTATGGGTAGGGGGGCCTTTGTCAGGCAGTTGCATCTGCCTTTAGCCCCTTCATGCCAGACCATGACTGTCTGAACAAACTTCAAAAAAAAAAAAATTGTACACCCTGATTGCATGTGTAATGCCCTGATTGCGTTAGAAATAGGGCTGTATTTCAACAAGGCATGCATTGAAAAAGTGATGAAATTATAACAACTTGGCAAACGTCCACAGCGACCCTCATGAAGAGGTACAACGAGACGCCGCGGCTGTAGAGCCTCGCGTATTGGGCCAGTCGTCCGAGCGGCACGTTCGATTCTGGAGTGTTGTCCAGGCTCCAGAGAAGGTGGCAGATTCTGGATCGCTAACTGGCGACTCGGTTGAAAACGTACGTTGCCCCAATTGTGTGCAGAAACTCCACACTGGTCTCGCCTACTTTACCTATGTCAAAAACCACCATTAGGAGTTTGAGGAGAAGACGGGCCACCACAGGTGAAAAAATACTGAGAAGACTCGCGACTTTCCGTTGGATTTGAGACGGGAAGTGGTCTTGCGGCCGCGATCGATGCCACTAACGGTCTGCACCGAGTAGAACGGTCCAATGCCGAAGATCCTGAGAGCCGAGGGGGCATCTCCGACGATGGTGATGGTGTTGTGCGCATCATGCTCTGTTTTTTTTTTTCGCCCAAACAACATCCATGGCCAACAGGTCCTGCAGGACAATGTGCGCACCTGTGTGAAAGTACAAGAAAAAATGAATTAACCCATGACTGGTGTTGCGCATTGGTCGGAACGAACAAAATAGCACTCAGAGCACGAACTATCAACAAATTATTGGCGATATTAATGACACCCTTTGGTACATTGCCCACACAACATTGCGCGTTCCAACAGTGCAATATAGTAAAATGTGTGTGACAGCTGTGGAAGTTTAGATCACGATAGCAGCACGGTACACGACATCACTTTCGAACAATGATAAGAGGCCCTCCTCAGCAAACTGTTTTTTTTTTCTTTTGTCCAGTCCTATAATGAATAGCCAAGCTCTCTTGAATTTCAATATTTCACCAAAGTGTAGCATTGTCAGAGATAGCATAGCGAAAGAGTCGCTAGTGTGCCTTTTTTTGTTTATTCCTATCATTCTCAGCTTGCGGCACCGATGTCTCGTCACCATTGAGGCACAAGTACAACGAAGCGTGGGCCTATTTCTGAAATCGTATGAAAGCTCTAGCTCGTACTTACAATTAGTATTCCCCTGCCAGCCTAAAATTACATATCTTAATCTTAAAACAAGGTACCGGAAGGAAAACAAATAACTTTATTGGGTACTGTGGAACGCGACTGGGTCGCACACGGGGCTCAGAGCCACGCAGAAACCGGCAAAACGAGCCTGCCTTGCGCGGAGCCCCATTAACAGCCGCGAGCTGAGTGGGGCTTCTAGAACGTATAAATGGCCAGTGGCGTTCGACGCAGATTTTCCTCAGAAGCAACACCAAAATTCTTGAGACGAAAACAATTTGTTTAGCAACCACACTCAAGTTGAACTTGAACATTTTGCGATGAAATACCTTGATAGGAAACAATATACCAGTGAAAAGTTTCCAGCACCAGAGGTTTTTGCGGGGTAATAACACTCAAACACAAGAGCGAACAAACGTGTTTCTCTTTTTCAGATAACGCAGCGACTTCAACGAAAGCTTTAAACAACCTAATGCTCCCAGCTTCAAGACAGCGCCTTCAACATTTGTGCATGGCTTGAAGCCTCACTCAGTGAAGGCACGTTGAATTTAAATGTTATTTATGTACTTCCACCTTTTTGGCATGTAATACCTATGGAACTTCCAGAATCAATCATTGTTCGGCATGGTGCATGTCTGCGCAATACCAATGAGCTGTATAACAAATGAAGCTGCCAAACAAACACACTTGAAATTGCGCCAGGTCAAGGAAGTTGCGGGGATGCCAGCCGCAAATGTTTCCTCGTCTATCTAGCCATGGAGTTCCGTTTGCAATGCTTGTTTTGGTCATCAATTATTTGTGCTCGTAATATATGATTGATTGCGATGCAGGGCAACAAGGTTCCAGAAATTTTTCATATGCGTCAATGGAGCAACAACACAAATTATAACTTCCAAAGATCTATGCATAAAAAAAAAGAAACAACGCTACCCTGTGTGGTCGGTTGAGTAGGCGCAGATATGGAGATCATTTATTTACAGAAAGGTCGATCTGACGTATACAGTTTTCACTAGACGGCTCTACACTGCAGGGGTGGGGAGCGAAAGAGCGACGATGGTAAATGGAAGAATACAGTAAATACATCTCCAAGGGGAGTGGTTCGAAAGAAGCAAAGTTCAAGGCAATAAATATACGTCGTGTCATACTGCACGAGCGAATCCCAAATAAGCCACTTTTGGGCTTGCTGTCACAAATCAACCGATGCTACATATTTATTACAAGACACAGCGTAAGTGAAGTTCTTGTAGCTCTGGCAGCAAACCGAATTATGTAGCTGGTCAGTGATAGGCCAAAGAAAGGCACCTACATGAGCGTAGTAAGCCTTAATGCCCAATATAGGGCGCTCCATAACATGTTTGCCTACATGGCAGACTTGAAGAAACAAAGATGAAAAGTAATCTGTAATTTGCATTTTCTCGTCCGAATTCCCGTCTGCAGTTTTGCTCGCTTGCACCGCGTTCGCTCTGCGACGCATCATGATCTCTCGCGGCAAAGATCTTTTGCGTTGAGCATCGAAAAGCAGGTGCTCCATATTCAAATTTACCTTTGTGGATAGCGAAGTGTTCAAATTATCAAGAGTCTCCCCCCAAGGTAAATGCGCAGTGCTGTGGTACCTGGCCCAGGGCATTAGTTTGAAACAACTAACAAGATGGTGATACAAGAATATCCCTCTGTGCCAGCGAGCAGGAAAACTATAATTGGTATGCATTATTGGTGGGTCAAGCCTACTTTAAAACTACACAAAACAATTGAAAACTATAGCTGCCGTCAACCGGTGCTACACTAGAATGAGTCTTCCCCCTTCAAATCACAACAGTTGCCCTCTGACAAACCGCTAGCAGCACGTAGCTGGCTTAGGTTTGCAGAATAAGAATAAAACTGATTACTACCATCAAATATAACAGGTGTCTCAAGATCTGGCAACGTTCGTTTTGATCCGTCATCGCGGAACCAATGCGGGGTATAAGCTTTAATGCATGGGGCCTACGGGAAGGAGCTCTTCATCTCAGTTGCGTAACGGCTCGTCCGTTATGTAACTGAGATGAAAGGGGGAAGGTTCCAAGTAAATTTGTGCTATGGTACCGAAATTGCTGGTGGCGGTGCGCCGGTGTCTCCGCCTCCGGCGGCGGCGCGGGGTTCATCGGAATGGCGGGGGCGCGGGGTTCATCGGAATGGCGGGGGCGCGGCGCAGGGAGGTGGGTTTAGAATCGAGAGTCAAGAGTTGGAGATATAGAAACTTGTACCATGAATTAAAAAAAAAACAATTGTTTCGCTGAAAGGGCGAGTGAGTTAACGTGACACCAACGTAACTGTGTGTTACTTATTTATAACTGCTGCTGTGTGATGGCGAATTCCACTGGTAGATTCGGTTTGGCCGCCGAAATTTTGCAGTGAGCACTCGGACGTCACCGAGGCAGAATAGCGAGTGGAACACGTGAACGCCCCGCGTGAGGTCACTCCGGACGTTGTTCACGCATACGTCACTAAACTGGTGCTGGAGTCTTCCTCAACGAAGCCAATTTGACTGTGCACACGGTGAGCCAAGAAACTTTTTTACACATCTTTACGTATCGAACGTACGCCCCGCCGTCCTCGAAGCAGCATGCTGTTGTTCAAAGCGAGAAGCAAACCTGCAGCAGCATGTTCAGCGGTGTCAGTTGTTTTCTTTATTCTTGAACAGAGTCAAACGACGCCATTTTAGTTATATAAACACAGGGTGGCTCGACACCACTTCAAAAAACGCTGAAGACAACCTAGCTGCCGTTGAGCTGCCCGACAATAAGAGAAATTGCGGTGCGCATCTTTGGAGTTTCGGCGAAATGCGTCTCTGCAAGACGGAACATGTGGAACGCTCCATCGCAGAGTGGGTTGCTCCGAATCTGCCAGTGGAAAACACGAACTTGCCCCGAATCTGCCAGTGAAGTGCAGATGCTCGGACGCGGAGCAAGAAAACTGGCTCCCGCTCGACGAGTGGAATTCGCCATCACTTTTTGAGACATAGCAAGTGTAAAACCAAAGTTCAGCACCATGGAAAAATACAACTTAATGAAATGCATTTTAGCGCAATTCTTTTGTTCAACTTTTCGGCGCTGAATCAGCGGAGATACCCATCAAGCTATTTACGAAAATGCACGTTCTGCGGAAAAGAAAAATTAAAGCAAAGAAAACGAAAACAGTTCTGAGATGATCTAAGAGGCGCACAATATTTAAAGGATTAATTCACTGGGTACGGAAGATAATATGGGTGCACATGAATCAATATGAACCATCATGCAGGGGGATGACACAAGTGAACTGATGTTCGAGAGGGGCTGCTGCAATAAAACATGCAGATGCGAAGCAGGAGAAAAACGCTGGCTACAGCGAGTAAATACTAAGATCATTTAACCATATGGTGTAGTAGCGCAATTTTCATCATGCATCCTTCTTTTCTTTTTTTTTTAATGTGGAAGGCTTCGACAATTTCTCTGGTTAGTTGGTTTCCATGACGGAAGACTACGGTCGTGTCACTGAACAGTGGTGAGCAGCCACACTGGGAACAGTGTCTCTTTATGTGAGAATGAATGTTAGTTCTTAATGATCGCTTGTGTTCTAAAAGTCGGGTGTTCAAACATCGACCCGTCTGGCCGATGTATACCTTTCCACACGTTAGCGGCAAGCAATACACGACTGATAGGCTACACTTAACAAACTTTGTTGTGTGATTTACCGTACAACTACCAGCATTAGTGTTTACTGCTATGGAAACTTTACGGTCCAGTTTGGAACATATTTTACTAAGCTTGTTGGGTGCCGAAAAAACTAGTTCTAGGCCATAGCGATTACCTACGTTTTTTAAGTTATGGGCAATCTTGTGCGCATATGGAACTGACACTATGTTCTTCCTATTTTCATTACTTGTCATTTTTTTATGAAAGTTGTTGCGTACGTGACTAATCAGCTTGTTAGCCGATCTACACAACACGTGTTTTTCGTACCCAGCATTTTTTAGCCTGATAATTGGTTGGTTGAAGATTTCGCTAATCTTTTCTGGACATGACTTTGTTAAGGCTGCTCTCAAACATGAAAAGGCTATGCCACTCTTTACAACTTTAGAATGTGCCGATCGGTAGCTAAGCAAGGGTTTTTCCGTTCGCGGATTGTATGACTAGCATACATGTTCTGCTGTGGCATCTAACTCAATATCGAAAAACTGCAGTTTGTGATTGACTGGTAATTCATGAGTAAATTCAAGCCCTCTACAATTTTTCTTGAAGACTTTCAAAATTTCTGCGACCTTTTTATCCCGACCATCCGATTCAATAAAAACCAAAAAGTCATCTACAAACCGAAACACTTTGAGTGCAAGCCCTTTAAGGTTTAAATCTATTGCCTTGTCCATATTTGCTAAATAAATTGTGCTTAAAACCGGGGCTACTTTCGAGCCTATTGTGATACCGGATTTTTGTCGGTACATAGCCTTGTTCCACATAACAAATGTTGACCTAAGGTAGAAAGTTAACAATTCAAGAAAGGCATCCGCCGATACACCACACTTATTCACAAACTAACTCATCGTTTTCTTCTGTTATACATTGCTTTACACTTGACAATAGCGGACCATGCGGGATGTTGTAATACATATCTTGTATGTCTACGCTGAAGAAATAGCATTTTCCTGGGTTATGTGTGCTTAAATACGAAACTAACGCCTCAGAGTTTGGCAGACTGAAAGGATCCGATACATTCAATGTCTTAAGGTGACACTGAAGATACGAAGACAAGCATAGTTGCCACGAGTCCCTTTCGGATACAATGGCTCTGAATGGAACATCAATTTTATGAGTCTTTGCCGCAAAAAACAACTCAAGATGTAAGCTACCTGCGCTTTTTACTGCTGATGCAAGCCGTTCCAAATTACTGTTCTCTAGTAAAGTGAGAGCCATTTGCTTAACCTTGTTTGCCTTTACGTCTACACGGACAAAATTTTTTTCTACGGCTGCCAACGCCTTATCTTGAAAGAGACCTTCCGGTATGACAACCAAACAACCTTCCTTATCTGACGTAAGAAAACGCAAGCTGTTTTCTACACCAAAGTTCACTATATTCCTTACGTGATGTTGTTTTCTGTCGCTGGTTATTGTCCTCGAAAGCACATCGACGCACTCGGTGATGAATCTTGGACGATCCTCCTCCGACACACGACGCGCCATGGTCTTGACCAGTGTCACTTTTTCCGGTGGAGAGAGCGATGGTTCGAAACAGAGCTTCGGACCCAGTCCAATAATCTTTTTGTACTCTTCGGGAACTGAAACGTCCCCCAGAACGATCACTTTTCCTTCTGAAGGTTGTGTCTTTTTTGGTTTTGGCAAGTGCGGTCTCGTGTTGTCCCATAATCATTCCGCCAAATTGTTGGACGTCCTGCACCATTCCTTGAAGAGTCTGTTAGGCTCCCTGTCGTAACGTACGGCACAAGCTATCCTCAGAGTTTCCTTGAAATGTCTTGCCTGTCTCCATAATTCGGATTTTACAATCCGGCATATTCTTCTTGAGTGTGTCGAGGAAGGTTGAAGAAAACCACACATAATTACGAGTTACTTGGGGCACACGTTGTACCTGGCATTCCAGGACGCCACCCTTGCCTTGCAAACACAAATAGCCAAGACTGTGGCCAGGGAGCTGGGTTCATATAGGATGAAGTTGTTAGAACAAATAAAAGGGCCCGTTGTAATAGAAATGAAGTTCAGTAGGGTTGAGAGCTGGGCTAGTTGGTGAGACATCATTTAACCATATGGTGTAGTAGCGCAATTTTCACGGAGACGAAGAGGACAAGAACACACGACACTCGCTACACTCGCAACTAATTTTATTTCAGAAGCAGCACATCATATATAACCCATAACCCTAGCGACACAGAAAAGAACTACGAACATTGAATCATTGCCAACAGAAGCTTTTGCGCAGACTCAAGCGATAGTACACGGCAGTTACGCTTACACTTTAAGATGACATAACTAAAAACAGCCCTGGGTAACATCAAATAAAAAAAAACAAAAAATGTTTGCGGGAATTCACACGTGTTTGAAACAAAATTTTGAAACGACAAAAAGGAGAGTATGACACATGCAAACACTGATCTCAATTAAGTCCTTCGAGGTAGCTGGCTTCTCGGTCACTTAACGAAACCGATGACTGACTAATGCATCCTTCTTTTCTTTTTTTTTTTTAATGTGGAAGGCTTCGACAATTTCTCTGGTTAGTTGGTTTCCATGACGGAAGACTACGGTCGTGTCAATGAACAGTGGTGAGAAGCCACACTGGGAACAGTGTCTCTTTATGTGAGAATGAATGTTAGTTCTTAATGATCGCTTGTGTTCTAAAAGTCGGGTGTTCAAACATCGACCCGTCTGGCCGATGTATACCTTTCCACACGTTAGCGGCAAGCAACACACGACTGATAGGCTACACTTAACAAACTTTGTTGTGTGATTTACCGTACAACTACCAGCATTAGTGTTTACTGCTATGGAAACTTTACGGTCCAGTTCGGAACATATTTTACTAAGCTTGTTGGGTGCCGAAAAAACTAGTTCTAGGCCATAGCGATTACCTACGTTTTTTAAGTTATGGGCAATCTTGTGCGCATATGGAACTGACACTATGTTCTTCCTATTTTCATTACTTGTCATTTTTTTATGAAAGTTGTTGCGTACGTGACTAATCAGCTTGTTAGCCGATCTACACAACACGTGTTTTTCGTACCCAGCATTTTTTAGCCTGATAATTTGTTGGTTGAAGCTTTCGCTAATCTTTTCTGGACATGACTTTGTTAAGGCTGCTCTCAAACATGAAAAGGCTATGCCACTCTTTACAACTTTAGAATGTGCCGATCGGTAGCTAAGCAAGGGTTTTTCCGTTCGCGGATTGTATGACCAGCATACATGTTGTGCGGTGGCATCTAACTCAATATCCAAAAACTGCAGTTTGTGATTGACTAGTAATTCATGAGTAAATTCAAGCCCTCTACAATTTTTCTTGAAGACTTTCAAAACTTCTGCGACCTTTTTATCCCGACCATCCGATTCAATAAAAACCAAAAAGTCCTCTACAAACCGAAACACTTTGAGTGCAAGCCCTTTAAGGTTTAAATCTATTGCCTTGTCCATTTTTGCTAAATAAATTGTGCTTAAAACCGGGGCTACTTTCGAGCCTATTGTGATACCGGATTTTTGTCGGTACATAGCCTTGTTCCACATAACAAATGTCGACCTAAGGTAGAAGGTTAACAATTCAAGAAAGGCATCCACCGATACACCACACTTATTCACAAACTCTAACTCATCGTTTTCTTCTGTTATACATTGCTTTACACTTGACATTAGCGGACCATGCGGGATGTTGTAATACATATCTTGTATGTCTACGCTGAAGAAATAGCATTTTCCTGGGTTATGTGTGCTTAAATACGAAACTAACGCCTCAGAGTTTGGCAGACTGAAAGGATCCGATACATTCAATGTCTTAAGGTGACACTGAAGATATGAAGACAAGCATAGTTGCCACGAGTCCCTTTCGGATACAATGGCTCTGAATGAAACATCAATTTTATGAGTCTTTGCCGCAAAAAACAACTCAAGATGTAAGCTACCTGCGCTTTTTACTGCTGATGCAAGCCGTTCCAATTTACTGTTCTCTAGTAAAGTGACAGCCATTTGCTTAACCTTGTTTGCCTTTACGTCTACACGGACAAAATTTTTTTCTACAACTGCCAACGCCTTATCTCATAAAATGAGATAAGGCGTTATGAGATTGAGACATCATTTATTCAACATAATGGTTCAGCAGCGAACGGGCAGTATGCGACAGAGCGCTCACACACACGATAATTAGAAACGCTCAAGCGGCAGCACTCATCGAGCCAGACTTCCATATCTTCTCCGCGAAGACCGGTGAAGAGAGGGGGATCACGCTGATCGCTGCGTACTAAACAGGAGGCGCGGTTGAAGACGGTGGGAGGAGGGGGGAAGATGGCAACAGTGCAGGCTGGCTCGTTCTGCTTCATCCTGCCAGACAGTGGGCGCAAACGGCGTCCTGAACGAAGCTCCAGGGAGTCGAGTGAAGTGGGAGAGGACCGAGGACCGAAAATCCACCTCCACCACGTATGAAATTTGGGTTGAGACAGCGTTTATTCAGGTTGAGGGCTCAACAGCGAACGGGCAGTCTGAGACAGAGCACGTAAACACACGAGGATGGTGGGTGGTGATACCCAGTGACAATGAGGAGAGTGACACGGATTAGTGATAATGATTATAAATATGCATTTATGAGAAGAACCCCAAAACGATTGCCCATAATATAAGCAGTATTGCTTTTTTAAACAGACTTTAACTACTTATGTCGTTTTTGTGATTACGTAACCACACAACGAAGGCAAAATGGAATCTAACGAAAGTCTTATGCGCTGTCAGTGAGCATTTTTCGTCAAGCTTAACGCGCTTCGGAGACACCAAGTTTTTCAAAGAGCGTGTTGCAAATGAGTTTGATATTCGTGAACAATTTGAAATTTTCTGTGAGAGTTACACCAATGTATTTAATTTGCCTAACTCATACAGGACCTACACCGCCGTTTGTGTATGTAAAATGAAGAGGCTGTTTCTTATTTGAAATGGTCATGATTGCAGTATTTTTGAAGTTTGTCAGGTTTAATTTTTATTTAGTGCATCCTGATATTAAGTATTAGAAATGGTTCTATAGGAATGATCACAAAGACTCTTCTTCAGTTATTCTTTTAAGCTCGCTAAAGACCACACTAAAAGCTAAAAGGTATGAGGCGAAACATTTTTATTATGGTGTCCACCTACCATCGGTTCTAAGACTTAAGGCCTCGTGGTTCTGGTAAACAATCAATTATTGAGTCTCTAGTACTTCATCAATCCTTATTGATGGAATCACCTCTTCTGAGCCTTTCTGCATTTCCGAGGCGTTAAATAACATCTTTCACTATGTTTTCCTCGATAACGATGGCTCCACTCCACCTTTTAACCCTCTTCACCTTCCCACCAGTCTCTGACATTGTTAATACTTATTAACGTGTACATACCATTTCGTTGAATGTAAATACAACCAAAAGTTGTGGTCTTCAGAGACATGCCTAACTTGTTTCTTAAACGTTACTCCGACTGGAATGCTCGCTATTTAACCATCATATTTCAGAAGCCACTGGAACGTCTGCCGTTTCTGCATATGGAAGACCGGTAATATCACTGCAGTGTTTAGGTCCTGCAACAAGCAATGTATTTCTAACCAGAGGCCTATTCATTGTTAGCTACTACAAAAAATTACTAGAAAGCGTTGTACAAAAACACTATTTCAAATATTAGCTGAAAATAATGTGATATCGTCCTGTCAGCGTGGTTTTCGACCGCCCTACTCGACTATTACATAACTCGTCGAGTATTCAGATTACATTGCTTCTTTACACAATAATCCAGGCCAGCTGGATGCTGTATTCATAGATTACGCCAAAGCTTTTGACTCCGTTTGTCACAGAAAACTTCTTCTGATGCTTCGTGAGATAATAAAAATGACTCACTGATTTCTTGAATTGCTGATTACCTTCTTCGTTGACGTTTCTTCGTAGTATGTTTCTTTACACAAGGCTTAGCACAGCACTGTCGATGTCAAATCTGACCTCCCGGAAGGCTCTGTATGGCGACCACTTTTATTTGTCATCTATATTAATGACGTATGACATCTTGACGGTCATTCAAAATACGCAAGTTAAACTTCGCGCCTATGCAGATGACTGCGTTCTATATTCTTTAATTTCCACGAAGTGAAGTTTTTTCAAAGTTCTGTGCCTTGACAGGTTGCTGGTAACATTTTACTAACCTAACGAAGACAGTCTCTGTGACCTTCTTCAATAACGTTAAGCCATCACGCTTTCAATATGGTTACAGCGATACTAACATTACCAACGCCGGACAATTTAAATATCTTGGATTGACTTTTACTCAAAATTTGAAAATGCATAAAGATATAGACCACATTCACTTGAAAGCAATTCGGAAAATATTATACTTGAATTTAACATTGAGGGATGCTACTAAGGGCTGCAAATGAGCTGCACTTTGTCAAGTCTTGTTAAATAGGGAGGCGATTGCCGGGCTAAGTTCAAGGGCCGAAATATCGGCCTCCCGAACTGCACCACGATAGCACGGACAATTTAGAAGTGGTCTTATTAGGCACGTCAGCGAACGCTGGCTGTGGTCCAAAGGACGAGTTAGAGCCGAGAGCTGATAAACAAAACAAAATTATAGTATTAAATATGGCAGATGAAACGATACACAAATATGCACACTTGACAATAGTTGAATACAATATTTCTCAAATCAAACAACGTACTACACAGTGCAATCAGCTACACTGAACCAAGCTACTTAAAGAAAAAAGACTTCGAAAACGTATTTAGTCTAAAATCTTTGGAACAAAGTCTGAATGATACTGTTCGAAAAATCACTCAATCAAAGTCTAGCGCTGTTGTCGTTCCACTGCCCCCGAAGTTTCCCTTCCGAGAAATCTCGAGTCTTCAATAGGGCACTCTCCAAGCACCAAACTTCACCGGTAACACGTCAGCTTCCCACGCGTTGCGATTGCAGGACCCGTCTTCGCTCTCTGGCGGTAGTCAGGCTCTACTGCTTGTAGCACGAGTCTTCACCCCTCAGGTAGAAATATTCTTCATCTCCTCTTTTGTCAATGTAGACAAAACGCTTCGCCGACACGGCTGAAAGACCATATGCACACTGGCACGAAATTCTTTCTTCTTCTGATCTCCCTTTTCCGCTGCTCGCTTAAACGCCTTCCGCGCCAGATTCTAGAACCTTCTCATAATTTCGTCGGTGCGATGCACAGCCTAGGCTGGGGAAAGAGCGAGACGTTTCGAGGGCCGTCCGCGACTAGTGACGCAACTCTGCATCACCCTGCCCCTTTCCTTCGAGAACCTTCCAGGGCTTGCTCGGCCGCCGATGTTAGGGGGTTGGTCGGTGAAACTACGCATACGAGGGGGGAGAAACGGCGCGCCCAGGGAGCTTTTGGATGCTTGTTTTCTTCTTTATCGTTGACCTTGAGGCGCCTTGGTAGCCAGGAATCGGCAGCGTGCCTTTTTTTTCTGAGCGCTCACTTCTGACACGCATAAAACCCCAATCAGACCAATCTTGGGGTACGCATTGGTTGTCTGGTCCCCTTACTTTTCTTGTGACGTAGCCACGTTGTAAACTTTGCAAATGAAAGCCATTATGCTCATATACAGCAGATACGATCGCCACTTCATCTCATGTGCATTATCTATTGCTTGAAACACTAGCACACTGACACACGTCTGAACGACCTGTCACTCTACATAAGACTGCACATGAATCAAAGGTAGTCACGGCGCTGGTCTCATTTGGGAAGCGTCCTACTCGTGCTACTTGCAGCTATCACCCTCTTAATCTTGTTTTATTCCGCCCACGTTTAAATAGCTTTAGGTACTCATTTTTCCCATCCACAGTAGAAATTCGGTTTCGTCTAGACGGCGCACCTCACCAGTTACCTCCTGCACAATTCGCAGTAAGCATTCATGAGCATGTGTTTCTAGAGGTTTAAATGAGTACGGCAGTTGTTCAATATTTTAGCCTTTTTCTCCTATCTAGCAAGTATTATTTGATGCAATGTTGATTCGTTATACGCACATTGAAATACGTCAGCCTTGAATGCAATTTCTCTAATCTTGAACCTATCGGAAATGTTGTAGGCCCGTGTGCTCAGATTTGGGTGCACGTCAAAGAACCCTAGGTGGACTAAATTTCCAGAGGCCTCCACTACGGCGTCTCTCATAATCATATGGTGGTTTTGGGACGTTAAAATTTACATATGAATCAATCTTGAACTTATGGTCATCGCAGTCTGAGAAGTGGTACGGTTTAAATAAACATTTTGCCTTATCGATTCCGACCTCACTAGAATGAAAGAACTTCAATCGCAATTTGCATCTACGGCTCCGTAATAGCAATTTGCATCGAAGGTTCTGTAAGCATTCCCAATTAATTCTTTTTTCAGTCCTGCCACGCCAATATCGGCCGAAGTATAATTATTCATTACCCTAAATCCTCGATGCAGACCAAGGAGCAAAATTCTGGATCCTTTCCAATTTATTAGCGTTTCTCTTAGCTGGAGGGTCCCACATGGTGCAAGCCTAATAAAGAATGGGTCGAACAGTATTCTTCAACAATAATTCTTTAGTAGGAACAGAAAACTACTTCAGAATTTGTCGCGAAAGTTTGTGCACTTTCCCAGCATTTGCTGCAACGTAATCAACCTGCATCTGATAAAACGTCTTCAGCTGAGACGTAAAATAAACACCGAGATATTTGTATTCTGATACTTCTTTTAAGCAGTCATGGGCACGTTACCAGCAAAAAGTAACAGTGCCACAGTTACAATTACCGATTTTCTATTAGTAACTTGTTACTGTAAGAGTGAAAATAACGTCGTTACTTTTCCGCTACTGTAAAAAAATTCACTAGCAAACAAATGATATATTTTGATTAGGAAAGACCTAGGGAGGCATGCAGGTAGTGAAGGTTCCATGAGGTGAAACCCTAGAACTTCTGTACAGGGTCATAGTTTTGACCTAAAAATGTGTAGGGGGGGAGGGGGTGGAGGCTTTTGGAAACGAGGTTTATTCGCAACGGCGCATCAGCTTGCAACAGCAACCTGCGGCCCCCTACCTTGCGCTTGCAAGGACATTTGTGACTAACGAATGAATCGACCTCCACCTATTTTTTGTTCGCCAGCGTCTACTGAGGATACTATCTGCAAAGGAGACGAAACGTTAATCACTTTGTTAAAAATTGTTGTGTTAATGCGAAGTAGAGCTTTAACAATCAGTTACAAACCCGTTGTAAATGCTTCAAGCTTTCAGCAGTTTTGTGCTGCTGTTTTCTAGGCACCTGTCAATTGCGACTAGCTGGAAGCCTCAGGCGGAGGAATGCTCCACCGGCATACCAAGAAAAGAGATAGAAGCTCAAGTGACAGAAAGCATATATATTTACGTTTCCACCCCCACCCTCCGCCCCCAAAAAAAGAAAAGCCGAGAGGGGGTGGGGGGGGGTAGGCACGTGAACTCGGCAAGGTGGTCAGTGGCCACATGATTGATTTACGACATGTCGTTTTACGAATAAACATACCCTCCAGACAAACTTCGCTTCGAACAAGCCAGACAGGTCTTTGTCAAACATGTTTACATTTAGACACGTAGTATACACGTAAACTCCAAACTCGGTCTTCTGCAGGGAAGATATTTCTCTTAGCGACTTGTTATTTCTTAAACTGCGATGGGAGCCGTGGAAAGTCGAAAGGTGGAGAGGATATTGTAAAGAAAAAAGTTCAAAAAAATGGAAAGCGTGTAACGCCAACTTTTAACGAGTGTGGCTGTTGCTTGATTCTTTTACAAAAAAGTAAATGTCACTGCATTTTTCATTACAGTTACTCAGTAAAAAACAACAGTGTTACAGTTAAAAGGTACTCTAAATTCTAAGTAACTAGTTACAGTTACAAGTTACTGAAAAAGGTAACTAGTTACCGGTAGCACGATACTAAAACTAGTTACTGTTCAAGACCAGTTTTGAGCTTACAGCATTTTTAAGATAACCTCTCAAACGCGGATTTTTTTCCTGTAAGTATTGTTACATAAAAATGACACGAGGCGTGTCTATTGAAAATCTATATGCAAAATGATGCGTATGGCGTCGACTAAGATGGAAGACAGCACGCACAACCGACAGACCACTTCCTCGTATTCGTCTTCTGACCGCTGATACGTCAGCTACGTAGCTTTACCTCCCCGCCCCCCCCCCCGGAGGTGAAAGCGCCGTCTTGGTGCACATTAACTACGGTCTTCAGTAGGCAGGTGACAAGGTTTTAGCCTGCTGACGTGCACAACGTCACTGGGTGTGGTTGCAGTCAGGCTTGAGATCTGTGCACATTGGCATCGCTTACTAAATCTATGCCTGTTTCAGGTGAGAATTTGTCTGTTGTATTCCACAGCATTCATTTTTTTTGCGATTTGCGCACTGCTGCCGGACGTGCTGTTCCTGTGTCATCGTTTGCAAGTGAACGCATTTGTGTTGACTAACCATGTCGAAGAATGCGCGCGATACTGCTAAAGCAATCGAAGACTTACGACGAGAACTAAGAAAGGAACTTCGAGATATAAAAGATGCTTTGAACGAAGTGAAAGAACTCATAGCAGATATTCAATCTGTAATAAAAGAAAACCAAGAGCTCAAAGCTGAAAATGACAGACTACATCGTAGAATAGAGGAGGTCGGAATTTACCAGCGCTCAAATAATCTGGAAATTAAGGGTGTCCCATTTGATGTTGAACCCCTTGATGCGGTTAAGAAAATCTGTGGTGCCATTCAAGAGGAAATAACTTCAGATGACGTCGATATCTGTCACAGAGTACCGACTGCTCGTCATGACCAAACTAATATAGTAGTCCGATTTGTGCGCAGGACAAAGAAGCTTGCCATTCTGAGCAAGTCAAAGAAAGTTGGAATTGACAGCAAGGACCTGGGCAGCCAGACGTCTTCTGCAGTATATGTCAATGAGCACTTGACGAAACACGAAAAACAGCTTCTTGGATCAGCTATTCAGAGAAAGAAGGAAATGCGTTGGAAATTTGTCTGGACATCGGGGGGCAAGATATTTGCTCGTAGAAATGAAACCTCGCCTATACTAAAGATAAGAAACGCAGATGATCTTGCCAAGATGACCGTGGAAGGAGCGGAACTGCCACAGAGTGAACATTTTTTTTTGAACATGCACAAACTGATATACGTTCGTTTAAGATGAGCACCGATACAGCAATACCTAGTGATGACTATCATGATAGCAGTTCTGCGAATGGTCTTCTTGGGGCTGCGCGCAGGTGCATAAAGGTTTTTCATTTAAGCACACGCAGCATACGCCACAAGACAGATAAGATCCTCAGTATATTTAGCTCCCTTACATTTAGCTTTGACTTGTTGCTGTTCTCGATTGATTGATTGATTGATTTGTGGGGTTTAACGTCCCAAAACCACCATATGATTATGATTGTTGCTGTTCTCTGAAACCTGGCTAACTGTAGGCGAAGATCCACCATATTTTGAGAACTACACTTACAATGGCATAGTGCGTCCCGTTGGCAGAGGCGGTGGAGTGGCTATTTACGTCAAACAATCCTTAAAGCATGAAGTTGTCCCCCAATTTTCCCTGGTTAACGAAGTTGTAGAGTGCCTCATGGTTCGCTTGGAAAAAGCATTCGCTGTGATCGTTTACAGACCACCCTCGGGGTGTAAAACAAAGTTCATTTCATTCATTGAAGACGTTTTTGAGTACTTGTGTCCTACTGGCTTTCCATTTGTGATAATGGGCGATGTAAACATCGATATGCTCTCTCAGGATGCAACTTCACGGCAGTTAATAGCGCTGGCAAATTTCTTTGCCTGTAATAACGTAATATCTAAGGCAACCCGCCTAACTGCAGAGACTGCGACACTACTTGATATATGTTTGACGAACACACTCCCAACGTCTTGCGTTGCTGGATCGCTGGCAGTAGATATAAGCGATCATCTACCGATCTTTTGCACCATTCCTTCTTCCAATGGTACTTGCAAAAGCAATAAAAAGTACGGTCTCGTCAGATCAACGCTGATACGCTTGGAATCTTTCGGTATCGTGTTATTGCAACAGACTGGATCCACGTGTTACAAGAAAGGGATGCTAACTTGGTATACAAGCTATTCATTAATAAACTCATAAAATATTATGATGAAGCTTTCCCGGTGTCTGTGAAGAACGCAAAACGCCAGAAAATGAGAAAACCTTGGATAAGTAATGCGCTATTTAAAAAAATTACAAAGAAGAACAACATGTACCATGCGTTTATAAAGACACGAGATATCAAATTACTCAGTGAGTTCAAAAAATACAGAAACCATCTAAATGGTGAAATAAGGCGCGCTAAATTCAGGTATTATGAGAATTTATTTAGTAGAATAAGTGATAATCCGAGCAAAATTTTGAGCGAGGTTAGAAATCTTTCTGGTCAAATAAAACAAAGCCACATTCCTAGGGTTTTGGAAAACTCTAGTGGCCTTGGTAACCGAGAGGTGGCAACGGCAATGAATAACTACTTCATAAAAAGTTGTGATTTCGATGGTGCGGGGTATGACGAGGATACACAACTGCCTGTAAATGACCATCGCTTATCTAACTTTATAATTCTGCTCACTATCTCATGTCATGAAACCGAAGAATTAATAACAAAGACAAAAAACAATTGTGCAGCAGGTTAGGATGATATTAAAGCTATACCAATAAAATACGTCGCTGATGTTATATCACCTGCGTTGTCACATATTAATAATTTAACTCTTGTTACCGGCGTATTTCCCGATGAATTAAAAATAGCTCGCGTATGTCCGGTTTTCAAGGTTGGTAATGACCAAGAGATTGGAAACTGCCGACCGATATCGGTACTTCCGATTCTGTCAAATTTTTTGAAAGCGCTATAATATTAGAATACAAAAATTTTTTGCGAAGTACAATGTAATAAGTGATGCCCAATTTGGCTTTCAAAAATGTAAATCCACCGAGCTTGCATTACTCAATATTAAAAACTAGATACTAACCAATTTTGAGAAAAAGCTATATACTCTTGGTCTTTTTGTTGACTTCCGCAAAGCATTCGACACCGTGCACCACAGTGTTCTTTTAGAAAAACCTAATAACTACGATGTCCGTGGCGTTGCCAATAGGTTAATTCAAAATTACTTAACAGACCGCTATCAGTATGTCGCTATTAATCAAGAGACATCTCCCCGTGTGAGGGTCAACAAAGGTGTCCCACAAGGATCGATACTTGGTCCTCTGTTGTTAATAGTTTATGTAAATAACTTGTGTAGCATTCCGGATTCTCCTAAGTTAATCATGTATGCTGACGACATCAATATATTTTTTGCTGGTTCATGGATCTCTCAACTTGAAAAGTCTGTAAACACATATCTAAATAAGTTGTCTTCCTGGATTAAACTAAACAAGTTGCGGCTAAACGCGAGTAAAACTAAATACATATTGTTTGCACCCATTAATAAGCCACGGAATATAGGTTTAAGTGTCTCCTTTGAGGGTCAGACTTTAGAACAAGTCAAGGTACAGAAATTCTTGTGTGTATGGTTCCTGGAAGACCTTTCCTGGAATGAACATATAAATAAATTGGCAGCAGATCTAAGTAGAAGCGTTGGATGTATGTACAAACTATGTCCGTTATTACCACTTTGGCTAAAGAAAGCGTTATATTATACACTGATATATTCCAGGCTAAGTTATTGTGTCTTATGTTGGGGAACAACGACGGCTCAAAACTATAAAACATTACTTACACTACAAAAGAAGGTACTAAGACTATTCGAGGGATATTACGGTGTGCCACAAGGTCTTAGCGCACGTCCGTTATTCCCTAAATATCTCATATTACAAGCAAACCAAATAAATTATTATAAGTTATTATTGTATATCCAAAATAATAAACTATACCCCATGTACGATTCTTCTCGATGTGCTGAGTACTATTTCCGTACACATAGTATAAGAACACCGAAAACTATAACAACCTATGGTCAACAACATATTGATTATCAAATACCGAGCCTCCTCAACAAACTGGGTGACGTACTTGACCTAAATGAGAACACTTCCAAAAATAAGTTCAAGGAATTTCTCCTTTATAATTGTATTGAATACACTTAATACAGAAATTTGGATTATTTATTACTTTCAGTGTCCCAATTGCTTAGAGTACACTATTTGTGTCTTTTTTTTGTTATTTTTTGTTGCTTATTGTTTGTTCAAGGTGCTTAGGAATGTATGTGTCTCCAGATGCTTTCTTTACCTCACATATTGTATATATTACGATGTTTTTTAGGTATTTCATTACTATTTACTGTCCTGTTTTTTCTTTATATTTGTGATGGTTACATGTGTGATCAGAATTTGCAAATTGTATCTGTATATAATGATGTTCTCTAATTGCGGCTAAGTTGTGTATGACATGTTAATTTTAGTTTTTATTTTATTTTATTTTGCCAGACTGTATTTCGGAGCAAAAGCCTTCGTCAGGCTATGTAGCCTTTTGCTTTTGCTTCGTTTTTTCTGTTGCGCGTACAGAAAAATAAATCTCAAATTGAAATTGAAATTGAAAAATTGAAATTGAGATGCAGGAAGGATCTCATAGGTGACGTCGGTTACCTGGCGGATGATACGGTAAAGACCCGGGTAGCGAGACAACAACTTCTCTGATAGGCCAACTCGACGAACTGGGCACCACAGGAGAACAAGAGGAGCGGGTGAGAAGTGAACGTCAGCATGCCAGCTGTCGTAGATGGCTTTCTGGGTGGCTTGCGAAGCCGAACGTCTAGAGCGGGCGATCTGACGTGCGTGGTCGGCACGAGCAATAGCGTCGCGTGCATATTCGGTTGACGGCGTTGTAGTGGTTGGAAGTCGGGTGTCGAGTGGTAACTTCGGATCACGGCCATAAAGCAAATAAAAGGGTGAATAACCAGTAGTGTCGTGGCGCGAAGAATTGTACGCGAAGGTCACGTGAGGTAGCGCCAGGTCCCAGTCATGGTGGTCGGAGGACACATACATTGCGAGCATGTCCGTTAGGGTTCGATTTAGCCGTTCGGTAAGGCTGTTTGTTTGGGGATGGTAGGAATTGGTCAGCTTGTGGTGCGTCAAGGAAGAGCGCAGAAGATCGTCGATCACACGGGACAAAAATGCGCGGCCATGATCCGTGAGTAATTGGCGAGGAGCGCCATGGTGTAGGATGACGTCGTGGAGCAAAAAGTATGCAACGTCAGTAGCGGTGCTGGTGGGCAGCGCTCGAGTGATGGCATACCTGGTCGCGTAGTTTATAGCAACGGCGACCCACTTGTTGCCCGATTTTGACTCGGGAAAAGGACCGAGAAGATCTATAACAAAACGGAAGAAAGGTTCGCTTGGGATGGAGATCGGTTTACGAAGTCCAGTCGGGGGCGCAGTAGGTCGCTTCGTACGTTGGCATTTATTGCAGGAGGACACGTAACGGCGAACGGACCGGGCGAGACCGCGCCAAAAAAAGCGGCGACGCACGTGGTCGTATGTCCGAAATACACCCAGATGACCAGCAATTGGTTCACCGTGAAGCTCGTGCAGCACGGTTGAACGCAAATTTTTCGGCACGACAAGAGGGAGCTCCGGGCCATCTGACTGGAGGCTACGACGGTACAGCGTGCTATTCATGAGGACGTACATGCGAAGTGACGTGTCGTTCGGAGCAGACTCGAGACGGTCAATACGTTGTCGCAGAGAAGCATCACGACGTTGTTCATCACCAATCTGAAGAAACTGGGACATTGACATGACGCTGAGGCTAGGCTCGATGTCTGGTTCGTCGGGCTGATCAACAGGGTAGCGGGATAAGCAATCGGCGTCCAGATGGAGACGTCCAGACTTATAGGCAACCGAGTAGGAATGCTCCTGTAGGCGTAATGCCCAACGACCAAGTCGTCCAGTGGGGTCCTTGAGAGAAGAAAGCCAACACAGCGCGTGATGATCTGTGATGACACGGAAAGGGTAGCCATACAAGTAAGGACGGAATTTAGAAACCGCCCATACAAAAGCGAGACATTCCCGTTCTGTTATAGAATAATTGCGTTCAGACTTAGAAAGCAGACGGCTTGCGTACGCGATTACACGGTCGTTGCCCCACTGAATTTGCGCCAAAAGTGCACCAATTCCGTGACCACTCGCGTCTGTTCGCACTTCTGTAGGAGCATCGGGGTCGAAACGTGCGAAAATAGGAGGTGTCTTTAGAGCGGTGATTAGATGAGAGAAGGCGTCAGATTGAGGAGGGCCCCAAGAAAATGGGACGTCTTGATTGAGAAGGTCGGTGAGTGGCCTTGCGAGTGCCGCAAAGTTTTTCACGAACCGGCGAAAGTAGGAGCAGAGGCCCACAACACTGCGAACATCATGGACAGAGCGTCGGAATGAGATGTTTGTTACAGCGCGTACTTTCGCCGGTTCTGGCGGTACGCCGGCAGCGTCAACAAGGTGACCCAATACGGTAATCTGACGAAGACCGAAGTGGCACTTGGAGGAATTGAGCTGCAGGTCGGCCCGTTGAATTATGGATAGAATGGTAGAAAGGCGTTCAAGGTGGGTTGCAAAGGTGGGTGAGAAAATGATCACGTCGTCCAGGTAACACAAACATGTCGACCATTTAAATCCTTGTAGGAGCATGTCCATCATTCTCTCGAACGTCGCTGGAGCGTTGCAGAGCCCGAATGGCATGAACTTGAATTGGTAAAGACCCTCAGGGGTAACGAAGGCGGTCTTTTCTTGGTCCATGTCATCTACAGCAATTTGCCAGTAGCCAGATCGGAGGTCGAGAGATGAAAAGAAGGTGGCGCCATGAAGGCAATCAAGGGCATCGTCAATGCGTGGTAGAGGGTACACGTCTTTTTTGGTAGTTTTGTTGAAGTGGCGATAATCAACGCAGAAACGCCATGAGCCGTTTTTCTTTTTACTAACACCACGGGAGATGCCCAAAGGCTCGTTGATGGTTCGATTACGATTTTCGTAAGCATTTTGGCCACTTCTTTCTGAATCGCTTCTCGCTCGGACGCTGACACGCGGTACGGCCGACGGTGAATGGGTGAAGAGTCACCAGTGTGGATTTCGTGAGTGACAATTTTAGTCTGGCCCAAGGGACGATCGTCGGTGTCGAAAATGTCACTGTGTGAGGCCAAAACTTGGCAGAGAGCGTCGGCTTGGTGAGGCGACAGCTCCGATCCAATCATGTTTCGAAAAATACCATCGTCTGAGCTGGGTGACCGTGAGACTCCCCTTTGATCAAGAGCAGATACAGCGACAACACCGACATCGTCCTCTGTTGTGGCAGTTAGCTGGGCTTGAGACATCTGGCAAGGCAACACTTGAGGGGTGAAACCAAAGTTAAGGAGCAAAAGTAACACACAGTTATCCGCTATGGTCGCGATGGTATAGGGCACAGTAACACTGCGCGTCAGCCGAGCGTCAGTAATTGGCGTAACGATATAATCACCGTCAGGAACGGGAGGGGTTGATGACAAAGACACGTACGTGACGGCTCGAGGTGGCAGGCGAACGAAAGTGGTTGGGCTCAAGCAGCTGGTGGGCTTTTCAGAGTAGTCGGCAAAGATTGATAGATCAAGGCTGAGGGTACCAGACGAACAATCTATTAAGGCCGAGTGTGCCGAAAGGAAATCAAGGCCAAGTATGAGGTCATGAGGGCAGCAGGCTAGCACGGCAAAAAGGACCACGGCGTGACGACCGGCAATGCTGACACGAGCAGTGCACATTCCGATTACTGGTACAGTACCGCCATCGGCAACACGTATTGCCTATGTCGTAGATGGCGTCATAATCTTTTGTAAGCGGCAGCGCAGAGAAGCACTCATAATAGACCGATGCGCACCTGTGTCAATGAGGGCGGTTACAGGAACATGGTCGACTTGTACTTCAAGTAGGCTATGGTGCGTGGGAAGTGTCAGTAGAGGATTTTCGGCCGTCATTGTTATTGCAGCTTTACCTCTATAAGCTGCAATATCTAGTTTTCCTGCTGCGGTCGTCCAGAGAAGCTCGGCGAGGAAAAGCGCCGAGGTGGCGGAGAGCGGGATTGGCGACGTAGCGGCGATGGAGAGCGAGAGCTGCGGCGACCGGACAAAGGGGCGTATGGGTAGCGGCCACCGGGCAAAGGGGCGTCAGTGGAAGGCACGTAAGATGACGACGAATAGAAATTGAAGGGTGTGGCGACTGAACGTCGAGGGGTCGTCGGATGCATGTGCGTTGAGGTAGAGAAGGTCTGACGTGGTTTGTTTGACCAACGGCGGTGGCAATAGCGAGAAACGTGCCCGGGCTGGTGGCAGGAAAAACAAATAGGCCGGTCGTCGGGTGTTCGCCATTCCAAAGGGTTACGGAAGGGCATTGTTGAAGGTGAACGGCGAGCGTGTCCTCGGGAGTAGGACGGGTCTTCAGGGCGAGTCAAGGGACATGCTGATGGAAGTCCAAGGCTTTCAATCTCCTGCCTCATCACAGCTTGTATTAACGCCACTGACGGCTGTTGTTGGTCAGAGGTGAGCGTTGCGAAAACGGGTAGCTGAAGAAGACCCGGACAGGCGGCTTTGATTTCCCGACGAACAGTGCGTGTGACGTTGTCATACGTGGGGGACTGGCGGGCGGCTTCACACGATGAGGTCGCGGCCGTGTTGGGCAGCCGGGTGAATCGCTGAGTAATACGGCGGCTCTTGCCTTCTTCGAACCGCCGGCACTCTTTAATGATGGCGTCAACGGTGGCAACGTTGTTGTAAACTAGGAGATTAAATGCGTCGTCTGCTATGCCTTCCAGCACATGGGCCACTTTCTCCGACTCACTCATGTGCTCGTAAATCTGGCGGCATAGGGCGATGACGTCGTAAATGTACGCTACGTACGACTCCGTCGACGTCTGGGCACGAGCCGCCCGTTGATTCCGCGCTGCGATCTGCCGCCCAACGGTGTCGCCAAAAAGGTCGCGGATCTTCTCTTTAAAAGAGTCCCAGCTCGTAATTTCCGCTTCATGTGTCTCGAACCACACTCGCGGTGGGCCATCGAGGTAAAAAAGCACATTGGCAAGCATAAGAGTCGGGTCCCACCTATAGCTTGCGCTGACCCGTTCGTACCAGTTGATCCATTTGTCGACGTCAACGCCATTCTGACCGGAAAATACACCGGGATCACGAGCAGGAGGTAGAACGACGTATGTAGAAGTCACGGTAGGGGCAGGTGGCGAAGACGATGCTTGTTCAACCTGTGACATGGTTGGACCTATGATGATGCGGCCGTTGCGGAGCTTCGTGATGAAGACGGGGAAGTACCCAGCACGTTCACCACAAAGATGTTACAAAAAATGACACGAGGCGTGTCTATTTAAAATCTATATGCAAACTGATGCGTATGGCGTCGACTAAGATGGAAGACAGCACGCACAACCGACAGACCGCTTCCTCGTTGTCGTCTTCTGACCGCTGATACGTCAGCTACGTAGCAATATCATGGAAACTCTTTTATTGCGAGAGAAATTATATGAACACTTTCGGCTGGATTTCGCCGCTGGCGTTGACGTTGGCATTGATGTCATGAACCGTATATGTATACGTATCCATATATAAGAGAACGCAAGAAATAAAACGTCCAGAAAAAGCACTCCGGCGCACGCAATCGAACGTGGGACCTCTGCATTGGGAAAGCAAGGCGTTATCCATCAAGCCCCCCCCTCAAGCCCCCCTCCCCGGTAGAAATTTCTCTACTACTGAAACGTCAAGCTATATATACATCTAGCACTTACTGCTGCTGTGTTTCCGGCATTACCTGAAAGGTAGCGCATTGAGCGCACGTCGCCACATCGCGCAGCAGCGCCCGCTCGAATCTGCTACGCGTACTTTGCCCGGCTTAGAGAAGGGGAGCTACGCTCCCTCGTGCGCTTTTATCTCGCGGTGGAGAGGAGGGTAGGGTCGTACGCCTTGGCTGGCCTCGGGCTTTACGTGGAACAATTCTGCTGTAGTTACCGGGCGCACAAAGTTCACTGCAATTGTTGCAGTGTCCATTCGCGAAAGGTGCGTGCTTTTGAGACTCAGCGAAGTAACAAATGAGACGCTTATTCAGGTGCGTCCGTACCTGTCAGTACCATTTGTGCGTAATATGTGCGCGAGAAACGCGGGGCACCTTTCGATCTGCTTTGCATTGTGCGTGTAACGTTTCCAATTGTTGCTATGGCGTTCATTGCTTCGTCTTTGCGGCAAGGCTGTGATTTTCTATTTATATCTAACTTTATATGCCATTGTGCACACCATTAGCCAATTCTGTTGAGGACTTGTCTGAGCAAAATTTCACCAAGAATGCCTTTCATTTCTCTTTATAACACACAATCATTGTCGACGAAAAACATTTGGGTTTGAATACCGTCAGATATAATATTTATGTATGAAAGAAATCACAGTGGTCCCAACACAAATCTTTGAGACACACTGAATCTGACAATCACAATTTCACATTGGGCTCTGTTTCCTATGATGGCCTTCTTTCGTGTTGTTAGGGACAATCTTATCCAAGAAATAATCTATGGGTGTATATTATAAACTGCATGTTTTTTTTTACTAAGAAAGCAGGCGGCACAGTGTCAAACGCATTCTGAAAATTTAGAAATGCGCAAAATACGGAAAGCTGTGGATATTGCCACACAAAAGACAACCACGAATTGACGTCTTGCCCGCCGCAAGACCAGGAACCAATGTTCTCTTCTTTCTTCACTTCCAAGCGATTTCACGCTACAGTTGATGGCTCATACCCATTTACCTCTGACGATATCCCCTCTCATATTCCCTCTCCTCGAAAAGCATCGTCTCAACGCTGGTGATGAGCGTTGCAAAAAGTGAGAAACAAAAGATGCTACTATAGAATCTAACAACTGCTTCGTAAGGCAAAACTGGGTTTTTTCACTAAAGTACTCAATAAAGAAAGGATTTCGCACATAAGACACATCAAAAAGAAACAAAAGTGGCAAAAAATAGTCATTGCATGGTAAACCAGTCCAAGTTCCATTGACGACGCGAGAAATATAGCTTAAGCCTTGACACATGCATCACATCACTGTGTGGAAACTGACGGGAACGATTTGAGGTGCCCTCAAGGAGAACTTCGTATGTAAAGTCGCTGAGTCGGCTTAGAACTTAGTACGGGCCGAAGTAGCGCCGCAGAAACTTTACAGAGTGACCACGATGTCAGATGGGGGTCCACACCCAAACTTCACCGTCTGCTTGGAACGTAACCTCTTGGTGTGTAAGGTTGTAGCGGCGTGCTTAGGTAGTTTGCCGAGCCTGAATGCGGTGAATACGGCATCGGGTCAGTTGATGGGCCTTCTCGGCGCATTGAGCAAAGAAGGCAGCGTCCGCGTTGAACATGCTCCGGTTGTTGGGAAGGAGCATTGCGTCGAGAATTGTAGTGACCTCTCGACCATGAACTAAGCGAAATGGGCCGAAACCAATACTCTCTTGGACTGCTGTATTGTAAGCAAAAGTTACGTAAGGGAGTATATCATCCCAGTTCTTGTGATCAACAGCCACATACATTGACAGCATATTTGCAATGGTCTTGTTGAACGGTTCAGTGAGTCCATTTGTTTGGGGGTGATAACCCGTGGTTTTCCGATGTTCTGTATCACTTAGTCTCAGTACTTCTTGAAGCATCTCTGCGGTGAAAGCTGTCCAACGATCAGTATTTATCACAGCTGACGCTCCATGACGAAGTAAAATGCTCTTGACAAACGACTGGGTGATTTCGGCTGCGGTAGCTTTAAGCAGGGCCTGTGTTTCGCTGTAACACGGTAAATATACCGTGGCAACCAGAATCTACTGGTTTCCACAAGAATACGTGGGATAAAATTCAAACAAGTCAATGCCAATTTGATGGAATTGTGTTTTGGGCGTGGCAATAGGCTGTAATAGTCTTGCTGGTCGGACAGATGGAGTTTTACGGCGTTTGCAGTCGTGGTATGTGCGTACGTACGGCTTGACTGTATTTGTGAGGCGTGGCCAGTAGTAGGAGTGGTGAAATCTTTCCAAGGTGCGCGTGTAGCGAAGCTGTCCGGATGACGGTTCGTCGTGACGAGCATGTAAAATATCGTCACGAAGCGAGGTTGGCGCAACCAGTAGGTAAGTAGCCTGATAATGTTAGAAATTTTTCTTATAGGGGACTCCATCCCTGATGCAAAACGAGGGCAGTGAACGTGCGAAGTTTCTAGGAAGACTGCTTTTTCAGCTTTCGAGGTAGTCAATAAACGGGCTTAGCTCCATGTCGTCACGTTTTCGTTGAGCCAAGTCGGTTGCTGATGCAGAGGCAAGGAATGTATCACCCTCTTCTACAGCCGCGTTCGTACTTCCGATTGCCGCATGTGAAAGACAGTCAGCATCGATGTGTTAACTTCCAGACTTGTGAATGGCTTTAACGTCAAATTTTCGCAGCCGAAGGCTCCACCGTGTTAGAAGACAGAAAGGATCTTTGAGGTTGGTGAGCCAGCATAAAGAATGGTGGTCGCCAACTACCCTGAATGGTCAACCGTATAAATAAGGCCGAAACTTTTTTATAGCCCTAACAATGACTAAGCATGCTTTTTCTGTTGCAGAGTAGTTTTTCTCTGCCGAGGATAGTGTTAGACTTTCATAGGCAATCACGCGCTCTATGCAATTTTGTCATTGAACCATTAGAGCTCCAAGTCCAACGTTGCTGGCATCCGTGTGTAGCTCCGTGGCAGCGTTGCGTCAAAGTGACCGAATACAGGTGGGGCTTGGAAATGGTTTCGTAGCGTGTCAATGGCGTAATGCTGATCCTGACGCTAAACAAATGGTACGCCTTCTTTTGTAGGTTGATTTAGTGGTTCAGTGATTTTAGAAAAGCCTTTGGCAAAGTGTCTGTAATATGCGCGCAGTCCCAGAAATCAGCGGAGATAGCGCTTGTTCGCTGGTACAGGAAATACGGCAACAGCTCTCGTTTTCTCAGGGTCTGAGTGCATACCGGCGTGGCTGACTACCTGATCAAGAACCTTCAGTTCCTCGAAAGCAAAGTGGCGTTTTTGCAGGCTTGAGAGAAAGCCTAGCTGTTCGAGTTGCCTGAAGAACTGTCTGTAAGCTCTGGACGTGCTGCTCAAAGGTGTCCAAGAAGAAGACCAGATCGTCAAGGTAGACAAGACACGATTGCCATTTGTGTCCAGAAAGAACCGTGTCCATCATTCTTTAAAAAGTACCTGGCGCCGAACATAAGCCGAGGGGAAGGACCTTGAACTCGTATAGTCCATCGGGAGTATTGAAGGCGGTGTTTTCTCGGTAGCGCTCATCAACAGAAATTTGCCAATAGCCGCTGCGTAGATCAATTGAAGAAAAGTAAGGACCGTTGCGATTGCAGTCCAGCGAGTCATCTATTCGTGGTAAATGATACACGTCCTTCTTCGTGATCATATTCAACTTTCGGTATTCGAAGCAAAATCGCAGGGTACCATCTTTTTTCTTTACTAACTTAACAGGGGACGCCCAAGGACTGGTCACTGGCTGGATGACATCGTCCTCTAGCATCTGCTGGAACTGTTGGCGTATAGCGTCTTCTTTTTTTTTGCGAGACCCTGTAGGCATGCTGTCGAATGGGTCTCTCGGTAGGCTCAGTGATAAATAGATGCTTGGCAAGCGGTGTTTGGTTCACTTTTGAAGTTAGCGAAGCAGTCGGGAAATGAGTCGACTAGCCTCAAAAGACGTTCCTGTTTTGCGGACGGTAGACCCTGGTTTACGTCGGGAGTGCTTGCGATTGTCATGGCGGAGTCGCACGACGAAAGGGCAGATATTGTTGAGTACCAGGGATGTCGGCAATATCCTCTAGGTATGCAATCGCATTGTGATGGATTTGGCAGCAGCGACGACGAAGTGCAGGCAGCACCTTACGCTCCTCTGCTCGTTTCTGCAGGTCGACATGCGCGCAGCCGTACAAACTACCTGATACGCTCCGAAGCAGCGCGCTTCCTCGGACGTGCAGAGATGACAGATATCCGGCACCAGGCGGCGGTTTCTGTCCGCGGCATTCCGGCACCATTCGGAAATGCGGTCTTTTGCATGAGATCAGAAGTTCAAGCAAGATTAGAAATTAAGCAACGTGGAATAGGTAGGCTTGCTTTAGGAGCTCACGGGAATACACCAAATCAGGAAGTACAAGGTGATATGGGATGGACATCATTTGAGGGCAGGGAAGCTAGCAGCAAGATAAAATTTGAGAAGCGATTGAGAGAAATGAAGGAGGAGCGTTGGGCTAGGAAGATTTTCAGCTACTTGTACATAAAGAATGTCAATACAAAATGGAGGTAGCGAACCAGGAAGTTGACTGGTAAATACTTAGAAAACAGCAGGTGGCCAAACCAAAAATAACTATCGGTTAAAAAGAAAGTGAAGGAAACGGAGATTGACATGTGGAAAATGGACATGATTAAGAAGTCCGCACTAGAGGTCTATCGAACTTTTAAGCAGGAAATTGCCAAGGAAAGGATCTATGATAATACTCGGGGTAGTTCTCTACTGTTTGAGGCAAGGACGGGAGTTCTGCGAACCAAGACATATTGGGCCAAATACGAAGGGGTAGACACAGTATGCAGTGCGTGTGGAGAGGAAGAAACTGCCGAACACTTGATAATGTTCTGTCAAGGACTTCACCCTATAGTTCAGGATGAAGCGCAGAGTTTTTCAAAGCACTGCGGTTTAGGGACCGGGAGGGCAAAATAGACTTTAAGCAAGTAGACTTAACTAGAAGGAGGTTATCTGAGTGGTGGCTAAAGTCAAGGCACGAGTGAAAATTAAACTCTTCACTGCAAAGTACGAATCCTCAAACTCACTTTTTAAGGAAAAAATAAATAATTATAGTTTTGAGTTCATTAAGCATTTGGCTCGGTGGCGCCAGCTACCACCCGATCTAAAGGGTACAGCCATATCCATCCATCCATCCATCCATTCCTAGTCTGCAGCCCCTGCAGCAGTGACGCGCCACCACCAAGCCATAAACGACCTACTGCTGGCTGTCACCGGCATTAGGCAGCAGCGATGACGAAGTGAAAGCAGCACCTCACGCTCCTCTGCTCGTTTCTGCACGTTGGTAATGTGTGCATGCACACGTTCTTGATTGCTCTTTCTGTCGTCGCTGCTGCGAAGCTTTGAGTTAAAGTGTATTTCTACCCCTTGTGCAAATGGCTAAGGACGTAAAGAAGATAAAGGAGAAGATGCGAGCTTAACTCTCTAAATTAAAAGATGAACTGAAACTAGAATTGAAGTCATTGCAAGAATCAATTGAAAGGGACATTCGAAGTGACATCACAGAAGTATAAAACGAGCATGAAGAAATGGCTCGCAGCATTGAGCACGCACATGTGGTTCTTGTTGACCTAGAAAAACGACTGAAAGATGAGAAAGAGAAAAATTTCAAACTGGCTCAGGAAAACGAAGGCCTTCGAGCAAAATGCGCCACTTTAGATGAAAGCAACTAGAGAAGTGCTTTAATCTAGCCGAGCAGTACTCGCGCTGTTCTAGCTTAGGGATTTAAGGCCTCACAAAGCAAGAGGGCGAAAGTGTGGCTGGTATTCTTGCTGAGCTCGGGGATACCATTCAATAATCTATCACCGAATCAGATATTGAGAGCTGCCACCGTGTACCAACCAGGCACCCCGATAAATCGAACATTGTAGCTCAGTTCAGGTCACGTGCGAAGCGAGCTGTAGCCTTGCGGAAGGCACAAAGATGCGGTTAGCCAACGAGGAGCTTGGATTTAATTACTCGACTGCGATATATGTAAATGAGCACCTAACACCGCAAAACAAAAGGCTTCTCGGCGCTGCAGTATCTAGGAAAAAGGAAGTGGCATGTAAGTTCGTGTTGAGCAAAAACGGTGCGATGCTTGCTCGTCTAAATTAAAACTCTAAAGCTGTTCGCATTCATTCCGTGGCCGACGTTTTGAAAATGGTGCCAGTAACGCAGTTTCCCAACCCACAAAAAGCAGCCTAAGCCGCCCTTGTTTCTATTGAAGTTACACCACTTTTCACTCCCACCAAGTTTAATGAATTTCTATCTCAAAAGCACAGTCCATGCTTGCAGTTTACACATATCAACATGCAATCAGCTGTAAACAAGACAGACCAGCTACAATTCCTTTTCGGTGGCTCTACCTGTTCCTTCGATCTTTTTCTCTTATCATAAACGTGGTATCATTTGGATATCGACGTCACCCACCTTCTTGACTATGAATCATTTTTTTCTTAATCGCCCTACAAAGCGCAATGGAGGTGTTGCGTTGCTAGTCCGAAATACGTACTCCTGTCATGTGTTTATCTAAGCACTATTTCAGTGCTACAAACACTGAAATGTTGACAGTTAGTTCAGCAACCTAGCTTTTTGTGTCGTTTACCGTCCTCGTCAAGGCAACCTTGGCACGGTTTTTCACCGTTTTGAGCGTGAATCGGTCGTTCTTTCTGAACATTTTTCGACATATATATACAACATTTTTTGCCATTAATATAGACATGAGCGCAAGCAGTCCCGCGCAAGAAGAATGGCTAAATACTCTACAGTCGGCAAGTTTTCGTAATATTATCTGAGGCCCCACACGTGTCCCCCTTAGTACTTCTCCTAACTTGGACTCAATTCTAACAAACGATAAAAACATGTTTCACGCCGGTTGTGTTGCAGTAGATATCAGCAACCATCTACCTATCGTTGCTCTTATTGAAAAGGAATCTAGCCCCGAACACAAATAAAAAGCACGGCGACAGCTCAATTCGGTGAAACGTCTTCAGTAATTTAAAAATCACGTTGCACAAGTCAACTGGTCATCTGTTTTCAGGAAGCCACAGCTGACGATGCTTATGACGAATTTGTCCGACTTTTTCTCCCTATCTACTATGAATGTTTTCCGATTGTCGATATCTTGCCCGCTATAACTGCTCGTAAACCATGGATGACTGCTCGCCTTATTCGGAAAGTAAAAAAGAAAAACAAACCGTTAGCCAAATTCCTGAAGAGTAAAGAACCGCAGGATTTCGCTCAATACAAGTCTGTGCGAAACTGGCTAAACAAAGAAATTCAGGTATCGAAGGTTGCCTACTATCAGCACCTGTTTGATAAAAACCTCGCTTGCAACCCAAAAGAAAAATGGAAGAGGCTAGCAGCACTTCTAAACAGAAACACACTCTCCCAGCAGATCAAAAGCCTGAACATTGACGGCAGGGAACTGACAGGTTCCTGTCTCGCTAATGTTTTCAATAAGTTTTTCTGTGAAGTTGGTGACAGTAATTACAACCCTTGTTTTTACCGATTTCTGGGCGACAGCGTGAGACCATGCCTGTTTCTTGAACCTACCGATGAAGTCGAGGTTTTTTCAGTGTGCAGTAGTCTGAAAGATACCCAAAGGCTTGAATCCTGTAGTGTTGAAAACCGGCCGGGAAAGTACGTGCTGCCTTTAATTGTGCCTTGTCTTCTGCTCATCTATAACTTAGCACTCAAGTTGGAACAATTTCCGGTTTGATTGCAACGTGCCAGAGTAGTGGTAATTTAGAAAAAAGGCGACAAAAATGTACCTGGAAAATATAGGTTAGTATCTGTGCTCCAATTTTTGTCGAAAGTGCTCAAATGCTTAATTCATCGAAGGTTATATAGCTTCCTTTTAAAATACTCTGTTTTGTTGATTGCAAGTATGGCTTCACCAAAAACAGGTCTACTGAGCATGCATTGCTTGACCAAAAGGAGTACATATTAAAATTTTTGAATCGCGGTTGCTAAACTTAGGCAATTTCATCGATTTTGTTAAAGCGATTGTTTGTTCGACTCATGAGATCCTTTTAAAAAACTGGGGCACTACGGTGATTGTAGGCACGCCCTAAAACTTATTACAACCTACCTCAGTTCCCGCTCCCAATACGTTGTATTAAACCAATGCCCCTCTGAAAACCTGAAGATTAGAATTGGTGTGCGCCAAGGGAAATCTTTAAGACCCCTGTTTTTTAACGTGCATATAAATCATATTTGCAATATTAGTAAGGCCGTAGAGTATATAATTCATGAGGACGACACCAACATATTCCTCTCTTCCCGTGATATTGTTGAACTAACAGGTGAGGCCAATGTGGTATTGACATCATTACTAGAATGGTCTTTCCTTGATTCCTTAAAAATAAATAGGGGAAAAACTAAGGCTATACTTTTCATCCAAAAGGAAAACATATCCTGAACCAGCCTCGCCTTTTTCTAGAGAATATTGACACGTGCGGTTCTTTTGGTTTACGAAGGAAGACGCTATCACTTTCTGTTAAGCGCAACGCAGGCCGCGTTTATCTTGTATGCCACTCTGGAACGCGTTACGACGCGTGTATAAAAAAACTGACACGTGCGGTTCTTTTCGTTTGCGAAGGAAGACGCTATCACTTTCTGTTAAGCGCAACGCAGGCCGCGTTTATCTTGTATGCCACTTTGGAACGCGTTACGACGCGTGTATAAAAAGCCGGCGCAGTGCGCCACTGGGGGTCTTTTTTTTTTTTCCGTCGGCCGACGACTGTTCACGCCGCTGTTGCTGTGAGTTGTGTTTGGCCCTGTTTTGCTGGGCACAAGTTCGCCCAATAAACAGTTCGCCTGACACCGCCCTGACTCCTGCGTGCTTCCTCTCAAGTGCTGCGTGTATCACAACCTCGTGACATCTGGTGGAGGTGCGGGTGCCGTGCAGGAAACGACGCAGTTTGCTCCATACAAGCTCGTCTACGGACGGAGCCCAACAACGACGCTTGACGCCATGCTGAGACGCGGGAGCTTCGCGAAGTGATCGGACGCGACGCTCATCGGCTCCGTCGATTTTCGGCTGGAACCGTGCTCTCTTCAATGTGGCTGCTCTAAAACTTGTGTGACTGCATCTGCCAAGTCAGCAAGATTCTGGGGACACCGATCTCACCCAGGTACGCCCAATTTTCGGCCACTTCGAGCAACTTTGCATCACAACGTAGCGAACGAGCTAAGCCTCACGGCGGCGGCTCCGCCGCTGCTGGATGCGGAGACGCCGCTCGGTCAACTCCTCAACATGGCGCTGCCTGAACAACGTGGCTACGACCCTACGACTCTGTCGTGGTCGTATATCCCGACAAATCCATCAGACGACGGCCCATCCACCATTTCGGCGGAGCAAGCCGACATTTTTCAACTCGTCGAGGGTCGGCGTCGCCGCCGAAGAAACGCGGAAGGAGCGTCTGCACTGAAAACTCCTCTCAACAATTCAGCCACTGGAGACGCTCGTGCTCCATCTCCTAAAGCTCCACAAAAGACTTCACCAGTCTCCAAGTGGACGCCGAAACCAACGGTCAGGATGAATCCTGGCGACTACGTGATCGTGCTCAAGCCACGCATCACAGTAGCCCTCAAGGCAGCGTTTCAACAAGGTGAGCTCGGCGCTGCCATTTCCCAACTCATCGGAAGGCAGCACATGAATGACATCAGCATTTCTCCCAATTGGGAGCAAAACATCATCATCTGTGGCACGCAGAATAACGAGGTGGCTCAGAAACTGCTGTCGGACTTTCAAATCAACACCAGCAAAGGACCGCTGCCGCTTCGCGGTCACCTCAAGCTCACCGGTGATGTGTGTCGCGGCGTGATTTCTGTGCACAACCTCGAAACCAGTGCGTCTCTGAAACATAGTGTGCAGTGGCGTGGCGGTGAACTAGTCTATGCGCGCAAGCTGGGGAACTCCAACGTAGCTGTGTTGACTTTCGCGGGAAGGAAGGTTCCGCGTTTCGTCCACTATAACGCAGAACTGACTCCCGTCAGGGAGTACAAGAAGACAGTGCCAGCGTGCTACCGCTGTGGTGCACTGGGGCACCGGGCGGATATCTGTCCCAACCCGGTCACCGGATGATGCAGCCTTTGTGGCCAAAACGTGGGCGCTGGTCCTGAGGGGATGGCCCCCCACGAATGCAATCCAACGTGCATAGTTTGCGGGGGTCCGCACCTCACCAGCTCCCGCGAATGCACTGAAAAATTCATCAGGCTTCAGCAACCAGGGTCCAGGACATCGGGGACCCCAACAAAACCAAAGCACCGGTCAACTGGCAAAGTGCCAATTCCTGGCAAAGCAGCAACGGCAACGCTACCACCTGGCGCGGCGGAATCTCCAGCTCTCGGCGCTCCATCTGGCAACGCTGCACGCAACCAACCCAAAGTGGGCAGTTGGGTGGAGGTCGCCTCCTCTCCCTCCTCTCTCTCCTCTCCACCTCCTTCTGCCACAAGCACTACCGAAACACAAAAACTCAGGCATGAGCTCGCCCTTTTGCGATCTCAGAATGAAAAACTAGCCAGCGAACTTGACTCGCTCAAAACCAATCTCACTACTAAACCCTCGTTGAGCGACGAAGAGGAAAATATAACAGACAGGGAGATTCCTACTACTGTAGAGAGTCGCGTCGCGGCCCTGGAGACCCAGGTGAATGCCATAGAAACACAATTGGCCGACCTCCCCAAAATTATCCACGACACCATCGCGCGTCATATGGAGACTGTCATCGCACAGGTGACACAAACAGTAACTCACATTATCCAAAAGTGGATACAAGACAATCCACGCGTCCTCAAGCGCGTAGGGCCAATTAGGGACGTTAATCGCCCCTCAAAATTTAACAGAGTGACTCCAGATGAGTCGGACTTTTCTGAAGACTCCAGTACGTCAGCACAGGGTGCTGGTGAACTGAGTAATCTTAACAACACAACCCCACCCTCTATCTCCGAACATGGCCTCCAACCCTAGGTCGCGAGCCAGAGCAACTCAGCCGTTGTTACTAACACAGTGGAACTGCAGAGGTCTCAAGAACCACAAGAAGCGGGCTCATTTCCGCCTCTATCTTGAGACCTTTGAGTTCCTTGTTGCCGTGGTTGCCCTTCAGGAACCCGGCTCGGACGTCAAACTCACAAATTACACTACATTTCAACACAACCCGGAGACATGTATACTTGTTCACAAGCAATATACCGCCCAGGAAGTCACACTCCCCACAACACCGCCTTCCCCATACACAATGGTGTCGGTGCTGCCTATAAGGCGATCTGACCCACCTGTTCATATTTTAAACATTTACTGTCCCCCAAAGCATAAGAACGTCACGTTCAGCGAACCTTTCACACAAGCTATGCAGGTGGCAGGACGAGACCCCCTCGTGATCGTCGGCGACTTCAATGCCCCAAGCAGGTTATGGGGTTACCCACGAGAGGACACGCGTGGAAGGAAGCTTGCGGAACTTCTTTCTACACTTGGACTCACCCTCCACACTGATCCCGCCAGCCCAACACGTGTAGGCAACTCTGTTCAACGAGATACTTGCCCGGACCTCACAATTACACGCAACATACGCCATGCCGACTGGCTGAACACACAGGACACTCTCGGTAGTGATGATTGTGTATTAAACACAACTGTGTACATGCGTCCCTTAAAACGCCCACTTACACAAGCTCGTATCCCAGACTGGACAACTTTCCGCACCACTCTACCTATTGTAGACCCTCTCCAGTCGGGATACGACACCTGGTCTAAATCACTGACGTCTACACTGAAACAACACGAACAGCTGATACAGCTCACGGAAACTCAAACGGACGTAGACAACCACCTCCTCCATCTTTGGCAGGCCCGCCGCAGCCTCACCAAACGATGGAAAAAACAGAAACATAACAGACGCCTCAAGAAACGCATCCTAGAACTCACGGAGCAAGCAGCGGAATATGCTGCTCAGCTAGCCGACACTAACTGGGTGGACAGGTGCAACACGGCTGCACGCCAGATGTCTGGTCGCAACACGTGGCGCCTGTTTCGCGCTCTCATCGATCCAACACAAACACGCACGGAAACTCAACGTCACTTACATAAGGTCATGCACAACTTTACAGGAACGACAACACAGCTGGCAAACACGCTCAGGGACCGATACCTGTGCACCACCAAGGACCCCCGGACGGCCGCATACTCCTACGCAGGCAAAAAGAACACGCAGTTGGACACCCCGTTCCAGCTCCACGACCTCCAGGCGGCCTAACGCAAGATGAAGCGTGGCACTGCACCAGGGCGTGACCAGGTTACGGTCAAACTGTTGGCCAATCTTCCCGACGCAGCCTACGCCACGCTCCTCAAATACATCAATAGCATTTGGGACGGAGAAACTCCTCTCCCTCTTGAATGGAAATCAGCTCTCGTGACCTTCATCCCGAAGGCAGGTAAACCTATTGACGTGGAGAACCTTCGCCCCATCTCCCTCACGTCTTGTGTCGGCAAGCTGATGGAAACGATGGTGCGCGACAGACTCTCCGAGTTTCTAGAAACACAGCACACTTTTGCGGACACCATGTTTGGATTCCGTCCTCAGAAGTCAGCCCAGGATATACTTCTACAGCTCCACCATGACATATTAGATCCTGTTGAATGCCCCCACAATGACAAGGTAGTCCTGGCCTTGGATCTTAAAGGAGCATTCGACAACGTGAAGCATGAGGTAATCCTTGACCACCTCAGTCAGACCAACTGTGGTTATAAAACATTCAATTATGTTAGACAGTTTCTTACAGACCGTCGAGCCTACATACGCATACAAGATGAGGAACATGGGCCTTACGTCATCGGCTCGAGGGGAACTCCTCAAGGCGCGGTCCTCTCTCCTCTCCTATTTAATATAGCCATGCTTCATCTTCCCCCCAAATTGGCTTCTTTACTAGGGATACATCACGCTCTTTACGCGGATGATATCACGATCTGGGCCACGCAAGGTAACCTGGGTCACATGGAGTCATGCCTGCAAGCAGCAGCGACTGTAGTCGACGACTACGCAACCTACTGCGGACTCCAGTGTGCCCCGGCTAAGTCAGATTTTGTGCACGTACGTCCCTCCCCTCAGGACACAACTCAGCTCCATATCAGTCTTCCCTCGGGACCGATCCGTGAGGCCAAGAAGATCCGCGTCCTTGGCCTCTTCATACACCACCAACGCAAGGCCGACACCACAATAGCCAAACTTCGCACGGTGGGAGACCAGGTGGGCCGTATGGTCCGCCGGGTCTCCAACAAGCGGGGCGGATTACGAAGCAGGGATGCAATGCGGCTTGCCCATGCTTTCGTAACGAGTAGAATACTCTACTCGACTCCCTACTTGCACCTACGCAAACACGAGGATGATCAACTCGAGGTCATCCACCGTAAAGTTATCAAGCGGGCTCTCGACCTCCCTATCACCACGTCCAACCAGAGACTTCTGGCCCTAGGCGTGGTGAATACCTACCGGGAACTTCGAGAAGCCCACCTCGTTAACCAATACACGCGCCTTGCACAGACCCATTCCGGTCGCCGCCTCTTGGACCGAATACACATCAAACACGATTACTATATTGAGGAAAGGGTGAGAGTGCCAGAACCTTGGAGACGCGCCCTCCGGGTCCGACCCCTTCCCCGCAACATGTCCAAAGAAAACCACAGTGGTCGCCGCCAGGCGCGCGCGGAAGCGTTGCAGCGACACTTTGGTCAAGAGGAACACGTGTGCTACGTGGACGTTGCCGGCCCGCACCATGGGGGGTGGTATACTGCCGCAGTTATACACAACGCAAACACCGTAAACGGGCTCACTTTCAAAGCCTACAGCGCAACACACGCGGAGGAGGTTGCCATCGCTCTGGCTCTCACCTATCCCTCTTCTAAACATATCATCACCGACTCACGAGGGGCCTGTCGGAACTATCAGCTAGGGTGGGCTTCACCGCTTGCTCAGCGCATACTGGAACCTAGCTGCCGATACGTTAATCCAACTCCGCGAAATCTGGTTTGGGCACCCGGTCACCAAGGACTCAGGGGTAACGAACAGGCCGATCAGGCCGCCCGCGCACTCTCTTCCCGGGCTATCTCCCTGTCTTTGGAAGCCTACTCGCAATCAGACAATTCGGCCCTTTCATTCAAAGATATTACCAATTACTACAAGGAGGAGCACCGGCGCTATCCAGACCCTTGTAAGGGACTGCATCGCGCTGACGAGCGCCTCCTTTTAAAACTGTTTACCAATACTGTACTGTGCCCGGCGGTGCTAAAACATTTCAATTCATCCTTTGATGGCACGTGCCAGTTCTGTGGTGAGGTGGCTGACACCTTTCACATCGTCTGGGCGTGCCAGTCTAATCCATCTATCCCCCCCAACCCCAATCCCACGAGAGAGGACTGGGAGGCGGCCCTGCTCGGCTGTCAAGACCTGAAGGCCCAAGAGGCTCTGGTTCAACGTGCGCGGGCGGCGTTGCTTGCCAATGGAGCCCCGGAATAGGGGTTCCACCTAGTGCTGTGAGGGTAGGAGGCCAATAAGGCCCCAACCCAATCACCTCTTTGTAACCATTTAATGGTTATTAAATGTTTTCACCACCACCTGACGCCATGCTACCGGTCGGCACCGACGAAGAAGACCTCGACGTCGCCAGCTACCTGGATCGCGCTGAAGAAGCTCGACAGCTAGCCCGCCTGCGTATCAAGAGCCAACAGACGGTCGACAGGCGCCACTACAACCTTCGACGACACCACACCGAATACCAACCAGGTGACCTTGTCTGGGTCTGGACGCCGATACGACGACGGGGATTGTCTGAGAAGCTCCTGCGACGCTACTTTGGACCCTACAAGGTAGTCCGACGTCGTGGTGAACTGGACTATGAGGTCGTGCCCGATGGCTTAACGTCATCCCAACGACGCCGTGCACGACCCGAAGTCGTACACGTGGTGCGACTTAAACCTTATTACGCGCGCTGATTAGCTGTGACGCATTGTTAATGTAATTTATTGCATGTACTCTCTCTTATGTTCTGTCTTTAGCATCGGGACGATGCTTTTTCAGAGGGGGGTAGTGACACGTGCGGTTCTTTTGGTTTACGAAGGAAGACGCTATCACTTTCTGTTAAGCGCAACGCAGGCCGCGTTTATCTTGTATGCCACTCTGGAACGCGTTACGACGCGTGTATAAAAAAACTGACACGTGCGGTTCTTTTCGTTTGCGAAGGAAGACGCTATCACTTTCTGTTAAGCGCAACGCAGGCCGCGTTTATCTTGTATGCCACTTTGGAACGCGTTACGACGCGTGTATAAAAAGCCGGCGCAGTGCGCCACTGGGGGTCTTCTTTTTTCCGTCGGCCGACGACTGTTCACGCCGCTGTTGCTGTGAGTTGTGTTTGGCCCTGTTTTGCTGGGCACAAGTTCGCCCAATAAACAGTTCGCCTGACACCGCCCTGACTCCTGCGTGCTTCCTCTCAAGTGCTGCGTGTATCACAACCTCGTGACAATATTGCCATTGAATGTGTTGACAATTTTACGTCACTTGGCGTAGTGTTTACTGCCACGATGTCGTGGAACGCCAACGTAAGCAAAATCTGTGTCGCACTTTTGATGTCTAATGGGATAATTTGGTGTACCAAAGGTCTTTGATCTGCAAAAACAAAATGGGATCTCTATTAAGCATTCTTTTATTCCCATGTGACTGTTTCTTAGTATGGCGGGACACCACGATAACAAATATGCAAAAACTTGTAAGTCTACAGAAGAAACCACTTTGTGCGGTTGCAAACGTGTCGTATGATTCACTAACTTTTCCTTTGTACAAGCAGTATAAAAATGTTTAAAATATACCGCATGTTCGACTACAAATTTGCTGCCATCTATAAAAAACAGTCAGCCGAAATGACCCCTTCTTTTCAAGTTTCGTAACGCTAACACATCATCACAATCCATACCCGACTCGCAAAACAAATAAATTTCTCCTACAAAGGTGTAGAACAAATTATGGCTACAGTATGCTAGCGCACATTCTTCCAACCTATCTCAACAGGCCATTGTATGAAGCCGTGACCCGCATGTCATTTACTGCACTTAACAATACCTTTGCAATTTAGGCTGTGAATACATTTTGTATAAAATTGACTGTCATTCCTTTCTAAGCAAAGTGCCTTACTTTGTGTGAAGCCGGAAGACTGTCTGTAAACAAAGTTTCGGTAGTGAAGCCGAAGCGTCTGGTTTTTTTGCTTTTAATGTTTTTAAATCTGTTTAACTGCGACTTTAGCTAGTGTATCCGTTTTTACTTCGCCTTGTATTTCGTGATATACTTGTATGAACAACTGTTTCTGAACAAATGTTTTGATTGCCTGCACTTATTCGTGCTGTTTATATTTCCTCTAAATAATGACAATTGTTTTTCTTAAATTTGCACAGTGTTCCTGCGTATGTTGACGTATAGGGTTGGTGAGGCTTGTCAAGCAGTCGTTAATAACTGTTTTTTTCCTCAGTTTTTTCTGCCTGTAAAAACTGGCATAAACTAATTGAAACATTAAAACTGGAGATGGCGATACTTCTCGCTGAAATTCGTGACTAATAGGCGAGCCTGCTTCCTCCTGGGTAGAACAATACCTCGGGCAACGCTGATTCGTTGTGCAAAAAGTAGGAACCAATTTCCCTCCGCAAAACAGCATCGGGCATGTCTTATTCACATTCAACGCTGACAAAGAGGCTGCTGCGGGGAGATAGAGTAACAGATTAGGAAGGTACATGAAGGCCAGCCTTCGATACGTGGGTGTTTTTAGGTTCAAGATGAAACTGGTCCTCGAACGACACCTGCAAGTCTCGTGGTTCAATATTTGCTCCGTGTTCGCGAAGAAGTTTGTCCCAGAATAAGTCGACGGGAGCACACAGGTAATACGGGAAAAGACCCTGTGAACGTCGAAGCACGCCCTCGAACACGGGCTGTGCACATTCCAGTCGGCGTGACGAGGTGGCCTCCTGCTGTGCGCAAAGGGGGTCCTTGCCAAGGGGTAGTTATCTTCCTCAAATTGGATGCAAGGGCACTGCTTATAACCGAATAATTGGCGCCAGTGTTGACGAGGGCAGTGACGATGTGGTTATCGACGTGCACGGTGATGTCGGCAGAAACAGCCTTATGACTTTCGGAAATGACTGAAAAATCAGGAACAGTCTTCGTCGGGTCTTTGCGTCGAGGAAGGCTCTTCGACAGTTCATTGGAACGCGACTTCACCCCCAGTGGCCGTGGTTTCTAGTTTCCCCTGTGGGGACTCGGTGACCGGCCTCTGAAAGGAGCATAAGATGACGAGGGAATGCTAGGGGACGTGGGGCGTCGAGGTGATGGTGATCGTCATTGGTGGCGTTGACCAAGGCGAGGAGCTTTCGCTACGTCAGGTGTTAGTTCTGTTTGCTGCATAGCCCAAGGAAGACCTTCCCGAAACTCATGCTGTGCTGCGTTAAACAAACAATGCTCGTTACTGTGTGCCACAACAGAGGTATACGAAGTACGCTCCAAATTTTACAAGAGCATAGCTGCCATGCTTGCTTTCCATAGCAGATGAATCTCAAGGCGTGAGCAATAAAACCAGCGAATGACGCCCCTCTGTCCTCTGTACCCCTAACCCTCGTCCAAGCTGATCATCAGCGCTAAATATAATTTTTGCCTTCACTAATATACGAAGTGTGCTGCCTAAACTCGACAAAGTTCACAGCTTTATCGACGATGTAGAAGCCGACATTGTATGATGATGTTTGATGTTTTATGGCGCAAGGGCCATTTCACGGCCAAAGAGCGCCAGTTCATCTAACTAAAAACATGGACAACGATTGTGATAAGCGGCTGTATAAGGGCCATGAAATTCCTCGCGGTAAGGCGGGTAAAAACATACAAGTAATAAAATCATGACCATGTCGTGAAAGGTGTGTGCGGTGTAAATAGATGACAAAATTTGGTGATAATAAAAGACGATGGTGGATATGTATGGCATTAGCACTAGTGCCTCACTCGTTCATACCCTTGCGTCCAAGGGCCGTGAGGCAAGTGCTTTCTTGTGTAACCACCGAAGCAAAAACCTCTCTGGAGAGGTCATGCTACGGGATGCCCGGGTATATGATGTGAAAACTATGAATTTCTTTAAAAAACGCTAACAATGATTTGTGACTAAAAAGCGGTTCCCTACCGACGAACATTGCAGGGTGTAAAGGTATATGTTGTCGGTAGGGTAATGGAAAGTGTTGTTTTCTTACAGTGTCCAATTGTTTGCACTCAATTAAAATGTGAAGGACTGTCAATACTTCACCACATCTGTCACACAATGGTGGATCGCCACTGGACAAAAGGTGTGTGTGTGTCGTGTATGTGTGTCCTATCCTGAGTCTCGTTAGTATTACCTCTGTATGACGCGATTTCGATACGGGCAGCCAATGACCAAGGTGTGGCTTAATAACGTGTAGTTTGTTTTGTGTGTGTGTATCCCACTTGCTCTGCCAGTATACTCTGAGGTTTCGTTTCAGAGACGGCTTAAGATCAACGGCCGGGATCGATATGGGTGTAGGGGCAGTGCTTTTGTGGACGGATGCAGCGAGCTGATCCGCCCTCACGTTGCCTTGAATCTCACGGTGCCCTGGCACCCAGCACACTACAACATGTTGTTTGAGTGTGTATAGTGTGCATAAAATAGAGTAAAGTGAGACAAGGACTGGGTTTTTGTGTTTTTTAAGAGTGTGCAGAGCCGTTACTACACTGAGGGAGTCTGTATAAATTACTGCTTTTTGTATTTGTAATTGCTTGATGTGTTTAGCCGCCACAAGTATCGCGTAGGCTTCCGCTGTGAAGATACTTGTGCCTGGATGTAGAGGGCCAGCATCCGAAAAGGATGGGCCGACAGCAGCGTAGGACACAGAGGAGTTAGTCTTCGAGGCATCTGTGAAGAACTCAGGACGTGTGTATTTGTGTTGAAGTTCCAAAAAGTATGTTCGGATATGGGCAATAGGTGCATGTTTTGTAACTTCAAGAAAGGACACATCACAGTCTATAGTCTGCCATTGCCACGGTGGCAGATATGCTACAGGAGCCATTAAACTATGTTCAAGTGACACTGCAGTTTCCTCAGCTAGACTTTTCGGGCGAACTGAGAAGGGCTGCCTCATCGAAGGCCTGTTTTGAAAGAGAGTTGAGCTCGACAAATCATTAATTGTAGAGTATGAGGGGTGCTTCTTATCTGCTTTTACCTTAAGGAAGTAAACAAGGGACATGTAGGTTCTTTGCAGATGAAGCGACCACTCATTTGACTCAACGTAAAGGCTTTCTACGGGGCTGGTGCGAAAAGCACCCGTAGAAAGACGGATGCCCAAATGGTGCACGGGGTCCAGCATCTTCAAGGCACTTTGAGTAGCAGACTGATAGACAATGGCCCCATAATCTAAGCGGGTGCGAATGAGGCTTCTATAGAGGTTCATGAGGCATTGCCTATCACTGCCCCAAGTAGTACGTGACAACACTTTTAAAACATTCATGGCTTTTAAACATTTTGTTTTTAGATACTTGATGTACGGCACGAAGGACAACTTGTTGTCCAAAATTAGGCCTAAGAATTTATGCTCGGCTTTGACGGACAGACGTTGCCCGTTCAGTCGAATGTCAGGTTCCGAGTGCATGCCTCTCTTTCGAGAGAACAAAACACACGTGCTTTTTTGTGGGTTCAGTCGGAATCCGTTTTCCTCTGCCCATTTGGAGAGCTTATTTAAACCTAACTGAACCTGCCGCTCACACAATGCCAGATTGCAAGACCTAAAGCCAAGCTGGACGTCATCGACATATGTGCAATAAAACATATTGCGAGGGATGGTCAAGCGCAAGGAATTCATTTTTATGAGAAAATGTGTGCAGCTAAGTACACCACCTTGTGGCACGCCTGTTTCCTGAACAAATGTTTGGGAAAGAACCGTGCCCAATCGGACACGGAATGTCCGATTTGACAGGTAACTTTTGATTATGTGAAACATTCTTCCGCGCACGCCAAGGTGGGAAAGGTCTCTTAGAATTCCGAAACGCCATGTTGTATCATAAGCCTTTTCGATATCGAGAAACACAGAGAGAAAATATTGTTTATGGACGAAGGCGTCTCTGATCTGTGCCTCGATACGAACAAGGTGGTCTGTGGTGGATCTACGTTCTCGAAACCCGCACTGAAGTGGGTCGAGCAAATTATTTGTTTCAAGGAAATGTACAAGTCGGCAGTTTATCATTTTTTCGAAGACTTTGCACAAGCAGCTTGTAAGTGCTATAGGCCTATAACTCGCGGGTAAAGAAGGGTCTTTGCCTTCTTTCAAAATGGGAATAATAATAGCCTCTTTTCAGGAGGTAGGGATAGCGCCAGAAAACCAGATAGCATTGTACAAACAAAGTAAGGTTTTTCGTGTTTCGATTGGTAGGTTTTTTAACATTTCATACATCACACGGTCAGAACCTGGGGCAGAAATACTGCAGGAGTTTAAAGACATTTGCAGCTCAGCTAGACTTAAAGCTTGGTTATATGCCTCGGATCTAGTGCATTTGTGTTCAAGTTTCTGCTTTTCTACTCTTGTTCTGTATTTTTGGAAAGTGTCAGTATAGTGGGATGAGCTGGACACGTGTTCGAAGTGTGCACCGAGGAAGTTTGCCTGATCTTCCAAGGTATCACCTTGAGTGTTTACGAGTGGAAGTGTGTGTACTTGTTTCCCTGCTATCCTACTGACCATGTTCCAGACTTTTGCTTCCTGTGTGTATGAATTGATCCCCGACAAAAACTTCTGCCAGCTTTCTCTTCTGGCCTGCCGACGCGTTCTCCTTCCTTGAGACTTTATTTTCTTGAACGTGTCAAGATTTTCCGCCGTTGGCGAGTTGCGCAGCAATCTCCATGCCCTGTTCTGTTCCTTTCGCGCATTACGACACTCCGTGTTCCACCATGGGACGTGTCGTTTGCCGGGCATTCCAGATGTTTGCGGTATGCACCTGGCTGCTGCGTCAGTTAGAAAAGCTGTGAAGTACTTCACAGCTTCATCTATGTCTAACCTACATATGTCTGTCCAACTCAAACGTGTAGTGTTGTGGAACTGTTCCCAGTCTGCTTTGTTCATCAGCCATTTGGGAACATGTAGAGGACATTCATATGTTGTTTGTGAACTCAACACTACAGGAAAATGGTCACTTCCATATAGATTATTTATGATTTTCCATTTCAGTAGGGGTAGGAGTGAAGGCGATACGATGCTGAGGTCTATAGACGAGTAAGTTTTGTTGGCAACGTTATAGTATGTTGGCTCTTTCCTATTCAACAAACAGGCACCGGAAGAGAAGAGAAATTGTTCAATGAGACGACCTCGCGCATCACAGCGAGAATCGCCCCAGAGTCCACTATGTGCATTTAGGTCGCCAAGAAGCAAATAGGGTTCAGGCAGTTCGTCTATTAAAGACTGAAATTCACGTCTTTCAAGACGGTGGTGGGGAGGTACATACAAAGAGCAAATGGTGACGAGTTTGTTTAAAAGTACCGCTCGAACAGCCACCGCCTCAAGGGATGTCTGGAGTGATAAATGTGTACACGCTACTCCTTGGTTAACAATAATGGCTACGCCACCGGATGACGCCACAGCATCATCTCGGTCCTTTCGGTATATGACGTAAGCACGTAAAAAATTTGTATTGGAGGATTTTAGGTGTGTTTCCTGTACACACAGCACTTGAGGTGAGTGTTTGTATAAAAGCTCTTGGACGTCGTCGAGGTTTTTAAGCAGGCCTCTGACGTTCCAATGAATAATTTGTGTTTCCATATTGGAAGTAAAGTAGTGCTGTGTGTACGTTAAGGGAGTGACTTGTTTAAGGTGAAAGGTCAAGCTCAAGTAACAGGGCTATTATCAGGCCCTGTTATAAGCTTCTTAGTTCTCTTGGCGCGCTCCAGAGAGCCGCGCCGCTCTTTTGGCACCAAGGGTGCCGCCGTATCCATTGCCTCCTCAGAGGCACTGGATGCCCGCTCATACGAGCTGGTTTTTCGAAGCTTGGGCCTCGCCTGGCGAGGTGAGGCCTTGAGACCCGAAGACCCTGGAGTCTCTGGTCTCTGTTCAATAGTAGGCGGAGTAGACTCAGCTACTGCCGCCTTGGGGGCAGGCGCCACAGCCAATGGCTCGCTCTGCGCAGGCCGAAGGAGTGGCGAGGGCTGATGCGACACTGCCCCCTGGCGCGCCGCATCAGCATATGTGGGGCCATAAAATGGCGAGACTCTTTTTCTTGCTTCTTTAAATGTAATGTTTTCTTTTATCTTTAAAGTGATGATTTCTTTTTCTTTTTTCCAGAAAGAACAGGAACGTGAGTACGCAGCGTGATTACCGCCACAGTTCACACAGTGTGCAGGTGCTTCGCAGTTGCCGGACGCATGGCCCACGACTCCACACAGAGCACAAGTTTTCCGGCCACGACAGCTTTGCGAGCCGTGGCCATATCTCTGACATTGGAAGCAACGGCGGGGGTTGGGAATATATGGTCTCACGGATGTCTTTGTGTACCCAGTCTGAATAGTTTCCGGCAAATCGCTCGAAGCAAAGGTCAGTACTAAGTGTTTGGTTGGGATTTCCTTTTGATCTCTTCTGATCTTAATACGCTGTACGTTTGTCACGTTCTGGCTTTTCCATCCTTCCAGAAGTTCAGCTTCCGTCAGCTCAAGCAAATCTACGTCCGATACGACCCCGCGAGATGAGTTCCTGGACCTGTGTGGCGTAATACTGATGGGTGTGTCTCCAAACGTTGTGATGGTGTTCAGTTTATCGAATTGGTCTTTGTCACGTATTTCAAGGAGTAGATCTCCACTGGCCATTTTGGTAACCTTGTACCCGGCACCGAGAGTTTCGGTTAAGCATCTAGAAACTACGAAGGGGGATACAGTTCTGGCTTGCTTGTTAGTTTTTTCGCAGTGTATAACGTGAAAATGAGGAAACATTTGTCTTGGCCGGATGAAAAAATTGATGTCTTCGGTGCGTACCCGCTTTGAGGAGGCACGATCACTGAGTAAAGGGAATGCTTTATGCATGCTAATTGTATGTTGTTCAGCAGCGTTGGCGGCCACCCACCACGGAGCCCAACGAGGGGACGCTACAAGTTTGCGGATGCTGAAACCTGCAGACGCCAGCCGTACAACGCCACTATAACCCAATGCGCCTAGACCAAGGTAGGCTATTTGCACAGGGTTAACCCTTGCCGCCAGGAAAATTGGAAGTAAACAGAAGAGAGAAGTAGACAGGAAAGCTAAAAAAGTAAGAAAGACGAAGATGTAGGGAGAGAGAGATAGGAAAAGGCGACTGCCGATTTCCCCTGGGTGGGTCAGCCCAGGGGTGCCGTCTACGTGAAGCCGGGGCCAAAGGGGTGTGTTGCCTCTGCCGGGGGGCCTTAAAGGTCCAATCACCCAGCGTCAGCTCAACCCCCAGGATTCCCTTTTCCCCGGACACGGCAAAGCCACGCACGGCTAGGCGTGAGAGGGAGTAGAAACTCCCCCGTTAGCTCGGGTCCGTGGTGTCGCTACACACCAAACGCCTGCTTTATCAGGCGCCCCTGCAGGGAGCCGACATTGTACTTCTACCGCAAACGTGGTTACACGAAGGCGTGCTCAACCACGAAATCTTCCCGTCCAATATGGACTTCGCTTTATATTGACATGATCGCGCTAATCGTAGGGGCAGAGGTGTGCTCATGGCTATTAGAAACAATCTATCATCTCCTCTTATCACTCTAGATGACACATTAGAATTAACTTTGGTGTGAGTCTCAAACGTTGCCTTAAATGCGATTTTTGGCATATGTTACCGGCCAGCTGACTCAGAACCAGGTTTTTCCATCCTGTTTTCAAATTCACTCACCCGGATTGAATAAATGTTTTCAGAAGCCGCTATTTTTTGTTACGGTGATTTTATTTTCCCTCAAGTAAACTGCCCTTTACTCTAAACCCCTAGAGCAACCCTACCGAACGAATCCAAGCAATTCCTCGATCTAACCCTAGATTTCAACCTACACGAAGCTATACCATGCTCCACAAGAAGCGATAACACTTTAGATTATCTTCTGACGTCAAGCGCGGATTACATAAAACGAACAACAGTACTCCCTGGATTCAGTGACCGTAACCTTATTCACAACCACATATCAGTTGGCAACCTTCTAATCGGAAGCATATCACTGCTTCCGATTAGAACTGATTACAAACGAGGAATTATTGACGCTATGAATGACAAACTTGGTTCCTTTCTTCACAGTTTTTGTGGATCGTATCAAACACCTTCAGTAAACGCCAACTGATATCTAAAACACAATACTAAACTTAGAAAAAGAGTATTATCCAACCACCCACGTAAAATCAGATTCCAATAATTCTTGCTTCAAGAAACAACTGAAAAGCCTCCTAAATGAAAAAAAACGTATATGCAGGACATCCAGTCAATACAATAACCCTTTAGCGTGAGAAAAATACCACCACAGCGCCAAAAAGTATATTGAAGAACTACAAGAAGATGAAGACAAATATTTTTCTTGTGATCTACTATCTATCCTCCGCTCAAATCCTACTAAATTCTGGCGCAGTCTCTCTCACAAAAATCTAAATGCTAACAAAGATCTTCTAGACACAGACGGTGAACCGAGATATACAAAAAACGTTGCCACCGCCCCAAATGACTACTTTTCGTCTGTATTTTCTACCTCTAACACTGTCCAGCCCACACGACTACCTACCCGTTCCCCCGGCGCTGTGTCACCCGAAATAGCATTTAACCCTGAAGAAATCGCTAAACCAATCACTCGTCTTAAGATATATTCAGCCGCAGGATGTCACAAAATAACCCGCAAACTTTTAGTTAGCACCGTCACAGTGGTTAGTCAGATTCTACGCCTCATCTTCATGCAATTCATTGAAACAAGTGAAATTCCAGTTGATTGGAAGATAGGCCGAATAGTCGCGATCTTCAAAACCGGAGAACGAACTAATCCAGCAAACTACCGCCCGATTTCCCTGACTAGCATTCCCTCTAAATTACTGGAACACATTATAACACCTCCCATCGCGACTCACTTTGATTCAACAAATTTCTTCTATAACCACCAGCACGGTTTTCGGAAGCATTTCTCATGCGAGACCCAATTGGCCTAGTTTACCCACGACCTACTAAAAAGCATGGATGATAACCTTCAGATCGATGCAATATTCCTTGAAAAAGCTTTTGATCACGTAATTTATAATATATTACTTAGCGAAATTCATTCACTTGGCATTGCCCCGAATATTGTATCCTGGATTGAACACTTCCTCTCGAACCGTAAACACTTCACCTCTGCTAATAATCATAACTCCTCTTTAACTAGCGTATCATCAGGCGTACCTCAGGGCGCGGGCTTATCACCCTTTCTATATTTAATAATCATAAATGACCTACCCACAACATTCAAACAAAACTACCACCGTTTGTGAACGACTGTGTCAAATACTGCTCATTCATAACATTTAAACCAGCACTAAACTACAACAAGACGTCAACACAGTTGCGCTATGGTTGCAAGACTCATCAGTGCCGTTAAACCTAACCAAATGGAAATCGATGTCATTTTCCCGTAAGCGTGACACTGTTCATCATACCTACTTTATCAATTTACTTCCTCTCGATTCGGCTTCATTGTACAGGTATCTTGGTGTGCACATGTACCCAACTCTTTCATTTGCACCACACGTGCATTCCATCTGCTCAGACGCTCTGCGCACGCTTGGATTTCTTCGCTGTAATCTAAAATCAGCATCTCCTGACATTAAAAAACTAGCATACTTAACATACGTACGCCCAAAGCTCGAATACGCATCGTCCATTTGGAATCCATCCCAGGCATACCTCGTTAGCGAACTAGAATCAGTCCAAAACCGTGCTGCCCGCTTTATAGCCTCACAGTTCTCCAGAGAAATTAGCGTCACCGCCATAAAACAATCAATACAAATACCATCTCTTGTGTCACGCCGCCTGATCTCACGCCTATGCCTCCTGCACAGTTTTTTTTCGCCCGAAATTAAGACACGAACTTTCACAGCCTCCTAACAGAACTTCTTCTCGCATCAACCATTCTATCCCCATTGCACCAATCAATGGCCGTACATCTGCAATGAAAGACTCCTTTTTCCCCCCATGCAATTACACTTTGGGAAAGCCTCCCCGATTCCGTAGTTGTCCCACCTGACCGCACATATTCAGTGCAAAATTGGAATCCCACTTCGATTTCACCCAATAACCCATGGCTGTACATATATCCCACCAGCGTACTGTATGTACAACTTTTTTGTCATATTGTTTGTGTTCATTTTCCTAGTCAAAATTTTCTTTTGTTCATTGTTGGATTAGTTTTTGTTGTCATTCCGGACCAAACTTCCATATGCGTATTTAGAACTGTTGTGTTTACGATAAGTTGATTACATTTATTTGTACACCCTCACAGCGTATTTGTTGCCCCCCCCCCTTATGTATTGCCCTCGGGCCTTTAAGGGTGCAATAAATGAAAGGAAAATTAAATGAAACACACGTCAGGAATATCCGCTTATAGATGGCTACTACACTACGGGCGCCTGTTACAATACGACGGCCTAACTTTCCACTCATCCGGAAGAAAACGCTCTTCAAGCAATTTATCATAAATTTTCTTTAAATATGAAGCCACTGATGTTGCACAAAGTTATAACAGTTTGGAAGGCCATCAGGAACATAAGCCTTTGATGCATATAACCCTTGCAGCAACGCTTGGATTTCACGTGTGGAAAGATCGATGCTATCTATCTCGCCTATGTCTCTTTTGCTGATTTCTCTGTTTTTATTGTTTCTTATCACTGGGATGAAGACGGAGCAGAAATACTGATTAAAGCTTTTGGCCTTAGCTTTGTCGTCACTTACAGTGTTATTGCTTTTTACCAACAAGGGTACAGCTACTATGTCCTTCCCATTTCGTTTGATATGCATCCATAATTGTTTGGGATTTTGTTGTAATAGAGTACAATGCACCAAAGTAAGAATCTTTTGCCATGCGAATAGCGTTCTTAAGCTCGGATATTACATCCGATATTACATTCTGAAATTTTATTTTGTTCTCATCTGGGGTTACCATTCTTAAGATCTGACAGCTTCTCTTCCTATTTTGTGTTGGTCTGTACAGCAATTTGGTAAACCAGGATATGCTTTTGGCACGCCTTGGGGTCATATCAAGAATAAAACAAATTGACGTGTTATTTTCACTATTTATTGCCTAAATAATGTCCATATCTTGGCTACGCTTTCAGACTAAGATAGCGCCTCATAAAGCGTCAGGTACAGAATCAGGGCCTCGTTATTTTGAGCAACATCGCCGATCTTAAAATTGAATGTTCTTCTTTTAGGCCCAATTACGGTTTTTACATAGCTAACACTCAGCTAGCATACCATAGCATCATCATTACTTATACCAAGCACAAAATTAGATAATGAAAGAAGTACCAATTGGTTTGTAAGTACCAAACTTAAAACATTTTCTCCCCGTGTCGGTTGTAACGTAGTTTGTTCAAATGCTAAATAATCGATTACATTATTCATTTGTTGACTGCCGCTATCTGTTGCGGTAACAATATTAGCTGTTGGCGCCAGTCCAGAGAAGGCAAAAGGAAGTCGCCACCGGTTACTAACGTATCAGCGTGCATTGCTTTGAGAACTGCTGTGCGCTGTAATAATGCACGGATGGAGGAGCCTGGTGGGTGGTGAAAACTACATGCTGCCTACACTTTGCTATGTTGCAGCCTAAGCATAAGCTTGCAGAATACTGCATGGCAGTCGCCTACATTCCCGTTTACCAAGCATGACTAAATGTTACCATCTATTGAATTGAACACACCTTAACTGTGAAAATTCTTATCTTCTCTATAGGCAGTGAAACTATCTGGAAATGTTTTATTGTCAGTAATACTCTCATCTGACTACGACTCATTTTCTAGGATTACAGTTGGCCTTACTGTTTCAATCAAGGTATTGAAATTATCTTTTTTATTTTCAATGCTTTTACAATTGACCAGAAGAAAAGAAAGCTCTAGAGCTTCTACTCGTTACGGTCAAGTGAGGGCTACAACTTAGGTGATATACGTGGCGCAAGGTTGACCAAGAGAAAAAAAAAAGAAGAGACAGAAAGAGCGCCAATTAGTTAGTTTGGCGCTGTTTCTGTCTCGTCTTTTTTTTTCTCTTGGTCAACCTTGCGCCACGTATTTCAGCCTAATATGTACCAACTAGCCCAATATACCGTACTATTAGGCTACAACTTGTTTCACGCCATCGTCTTACGTCTACTTCTGCTCATTCATGATAAAATTGTAAAATTTAAGTCTCACTTTACCACCTTCTTATTTCGAGATTCAGCAGATTCTATAAATACTGTTGTTTTGTGCTGACCGTTTTAGAAAAGTGCTCCGAAGTGCCGATTTCACTTCCTATAAGCAATTTAGCGCTGTGCAGATTTTGTTGATTTTCTTTGGACAAGGTGAAATTAGAAATCAAACGACAATCTTTCCCCTACTTAAGCTATCTAAGTATGTGGGCCCATTCGATAGAAACAGACTGCATTCCAAGTTTACCCTCACGAATTAAACGAACATAACTTTTTGATATTTTAATAGAGTCTTTCTTGTCATCCACTTCGAAAAACAGAAGGCTGCAACGTGGGCTACAAACCTCTAGGTCATCAAATTTCAACGAGAGTGTCCTTATTACCTGTTTCTGTCTTCATTTTCCATTCTACATTCCCTAAGACCGTTAAGTCATCAAGGCAATGCAACTTTGACTCTAAAGTCTGAATTGGGGAGCCGAGATCCTTTATGACACGCGTCCACCCCGCCGCGATGGTCTAGTGGGTAAGGTACTCGGCTAATGGCCCACAGGTCGCGGGATAGAATCCAGGAGGCGGCGGCTACATTTCCAATGCAGGCGGAAATCTTGTTGGCCCGTGTGCTCAGATTTGGTTGTACGTTAAAGAATCCCAGGTGGTCAATATATTAGGAGCTATCCACTACGGCGTCTCTCGTAAACAAATGTTTTTTTTTTGGACTTTAAACGCACACATCAATCAATTATGACATGTGTCTGCTCTGTCTGTGCTTCCTTGATAGCTGTCAGTTTCGCTGTAAATAGGTTTTGGGCTTCCAAAAGCTGAGCAAGGTTTGCCTAGAATGAGGGTCTCGCATTCATTTTAAGGTCACCACACATGAATATCAACAATAGAATGAAAAACGTCGCAGTAAACGAAACGCGAGGAATGACGTGACACTTGCTCAGGACTTTAATTCGACAACGTACCATGCGAACAGTATTTTGGGCGTGAAATCAACGAAACAAAAACAAAACAAAAGACCGAGATGAAAAAGTCAAAATACCAGCCTGCAAAAGCAGTAATAGCGAAAGTTGGGCTAGTTGGTGGTTCATACTTGAGAACTAAAAACAGCACAAAAATATAGACAAGAACACAGGAAGAAACCACACCACGCGAACTCGCAGCTAAACATTATTGAAACGCACACGCACATCTATGAAGCATTTGACCCGGTAACGTGGACAACTAAAGGTATCTGCGCATCAAAGCAAGCAAAGTATGAAACAAGCCTAAACATCTTGATCATAAACACGCGTGTAACAACCACGAAAAAACGCAAAAGAACATGCCTTCCTACTAGCCAAAAACTTGGAGAACTGTCCCCAAAAAACTAACAATCACTTTAACACGACAGCGCTGAACCCAGGAAACGAACTTCTTTTTCACCAAGGGCCACAGACGGCTTGCTTGCGCACCTTTCCTCCTCATTCTCTATAAAAAAAAGCCTCCATCACTTCCCTGTTGCACTTATCTCGATGCCCAAACAAACAACTGGCTTAACTGCAAATCTTGGCAGCCACACTCCCTACAATAAGCTGGCAGGTTCAACCCGCCGGCGGCCGCTAAAAAAGTAAAGTGTTCTTTTTGTCTCACGTTAATGCACCACCCAGTTTGTCTTATGTAAACTTCCACGTATGTCGGTTGTGGTTCCCTATGTGCACAAGTTTTCACATTGCTTGAAAAATGTGACCAGTAGATATAGGGTACGCGTGGTGATGTCCGCTCCCAAAAAGTTGTCCTCTATTTGCTCCCGCGTGCATAAAAGAAGTTCGGGTCTACGAAAGACCTGCTCGTACTGTCCGAGGAAGAGAACAAATAGATATGTTCAGTGTACATCGTGTGTTGTATATATGTTGCCACTGACATGCGGGGAGTTTTAAATAGGACAAACCGGGCGGTGCATTAACGTGAGACTAAAAGAACACTTAACCTCTTCAACGGCCACCGGCGGGTTGCACCTGCTAGCTCATGGTAGGGAGTGTGGCTGCCAACCTTTGGCAGATAAAGTCACTTGTTTGTTTGGACATCGAGATAAGTGCACCAGGGAAGTAATGGAGGCTTTTTAGGGGCGAAGCTCCTTAGGGCGTGGGCTGTGCGTCCCCTGTAGCCTGTAGGTAGCCACCTCTAGTTTAGTTCTTGCAGTGTTCACTAGATGGCGGTACCGTCCTCTGCATGGATAAGCAATGGGACCGAGTATCTGAGGGAACACGAAATATATGTGACGACTAAAGGTAACAGGAATGCAGCAGTCATGAAAAATAGGGCACTGTGGAATTACAATAGGTATGATGTTGTGAGAGGAATATGGAAAGGGGTCATGGTTCCTGGGCTGACGTTCGGCAATGCGGTCTTGTGCATGAGATCAGTAGTTCAAGCAAGATTAGAAATTAAGCAACGTGGAATAGGTAGGCTTGCTTTAGGAGCTCACGGAAATACACCAAATCAGGGAGTACAAGGTGATATGGGATGGACATCATTTGAGGGCAGGGAAGCTAGCAGCAAGATAAAATTTGAGAAACGATTGAGAGAAATGGGGGAAGAGCGTTGGGCTAGGAAGGTTTTCAGCTACTTGTACATGAAGAATGTCGATACAAAATGGAGGAAGCGAACCAGGAAGTTGACTGGTAAATACTTAGAAAACAGCAGGTGGCCAAACCAAAAAGAAATATCGGTTAAGAAGAAAGTGAAGGAAACGGAGACTGACATGTGGAGAATGGGCATGATTAAGAAGTCCGCACTAGAGATCTATCGAACTTTTAAGCAGGAAATTGCCAAGGAAAGGATCTATGATAATACTCGGGGTAGTTCTCTACTGTTTGAGGCCAGGACGGGAGTACTGCGAACCAAGACATATCGGGCCAAATACGAAGGGGTAGACACAGTATGCAGTGCGTGTGGAGAGGAAGAAGAAACTGCCGAACACTTGATAATGTTCTGTAAAGGGCTTCACCCTATAGTTCAGGATGATGGCGCAGAGTTTTTCAAAGCACTGGGGTTTAGGGACCGGGAGGGCAAAATAAACTTTAAGCGGGTAGACTTAACAAGAAGGAGGTTATCTGATTGGTGGCTAAAGTCAAGACACGAGTGAAAATTAAACTCTTCACTGCAGGTTACGAATCCTCAAACTCACTTTTTAAGGGAAAAAAAATATAGTTTTTGGTTCATTAGGTTTTACGGCTTGGTGGCGCTAGCCACCGCCCGATCTAAAGGGTACAGCCATATCCATCCATCCATCCATCCATGTAGCCACCTCTAGTTTAGTTCTTGCAGTGTTCACTAGATGGCGGTACCGTCTCCTGTATGTAGCCACCTCTCGTTTAGTTCTTGTAGTGTTTACTAGATGGTGGTACTTGTAGCTGATGATGAAAAGATGCAAGATGTTATAAACTAGAAAGCGGTACTTGTAGTTGATGAAAGACGCGAGATCTAATAAAATAGGAATGATGTCACATATCGTGTCATTGGTTGAAGGCAATCGTTCGATTTAGTGCAGCGACGTACGCTAGGGGGAGCGATGTAATAAAATCGAGTGGGCAAAATGTACAGAGGATTCATGGTTTACCAGGTTTACCTCCGGAGCTTCGCCCACTCATCATCATTCACTTCGTGGATATGGCGGAATTTTTTCATTTAAAAGGAGGGGCAAATGTGTGTAGGCAAGCCGTCTGTGGCCCTTGGTGAAAAAGAAGTTCCGTTTCAGAGTTCAGTGCTGCCATGTTAAAGGGATTGTTGGTTTGTTGGGCACCGTTCTGTAAGTTTTTCGCAAGTAGGAAGGCATGTTCTTTTGCGTTTTTTATTGTTGTCACACACGTGTTTATGATCAATATGATTAGGCTTGTTTCATACTTTGTTTGCTTTGATGCGCAGACGCCTTTGGTTGTCCACATGACCGGGTCAAATGCTTGATATATGTGCGTGTTTCTTTCAATAATGTTTAGTTACGAGTTCAGCGCGGTGTCGTCTATTCCTCTATCCTTGTCTATATGTTCGCGCTGTTTTTACTTCCCAAGACTGCAAAAGCAGTCATAAAAACATGAAGGGCATCGCTTCCGTGGTGCCGTTTCCACGCCCCACTGTGTCCGTGAAGGTCGCTGGATTTTGTAGTCTGGTGTGAGAATGCTGTGAACCAGTGTTCGTAAACCGGCTCCACTCTTTCGCTGTATTGCACGGCAGGTCGCTCCAGGTAATCAGCGCTTGGGAAATTGTGGAAGTGGTGTTTTTCAGTTTGTCGTCTCGACCAAGCGTACTCGAATTCCAGCTCCCATCAGAACTTTTCGCAGTGTTGCTTACCTGGAAAGCAGTGTCAGCCACGTGAAGGGCGTCGCTTCTGCGGTGCCGATACCCCCCCCCCCCCCTGCATCTGCGATGGTCACTGGGTTTTATAGTCCAGCGATAAGGGTGCCTTTCAACCAGTGTTCGTAAACAAGTTCCGCTCTTTCGCTGTAATCCACGCAGGTTGTTTCAGATAATGAGCGCTTGCAAAATCGTGGAAGTTGTCTTTTCTGGTCTGTTGTCTCGGCCAAGCATACTCGAATTCCAGCAGCCATGAGAACTCTTCACAGTGGATATTCTGCTCATCTGCAAAAGCAGTGTTAACCACGTGAAGGGCATCGCTTCCGCGGTGCCGATTGGGCACCCCACGTTATATGCGGCGGTCGGCAAGAAATAACACAAAGGACAAGAATTGAACATAAGCGAAAAGTATTGCTTCCCGGTGTATGCCTCTTATAAAGAAGTTAAACTGCACACACAAAGTTATATGAACAGTATAAGATTTTGGCATCTGACTATAGTACGCCTCATCAGCCATTAGGCAACAGTGCATACATATGATTCTACAAAGCCTTTTTAAACTATTACTAAGTGAAACAATCAATGTAATAGCTTTTTATTGCAATAAATCTGAAACAACTTAAATTGGTGTGACATCGTTTCTTCAAGTGTTAGAAGATTCTTAGCTCTCTTCAGTTGACATGAATCTGTCTTTATGTGAAAGTTTTTTCCTTGCAGGTACAAAGCAGGGCCTGGGAACTGCATCACATCCTTGCGATGTGATGGTGCAACTACTGAAACTGCTACAACTGCTGCAGCTGCTACAGCTGTGCAGTGGTGCAACTGACACAGCTGTTTCAACAGTGGAGGTTCCAAGAGCACTTCTTTAGCTTTCCCATTGCATGAAGAATGTACCAGACTTGTGAGCACAACACAAGGGCATCCAGGTCGATGTGGACTCCATAAGAGGGATGGAGTTCTGGCTAGTGGATATGTTGACATCAGATTACACTGTGCTTGCTTATAATGGTGTGTCATCAATGAGTGCGCTAGTAGCTATTAGTAATAAAGGGGGCAAGATTACCAACGCAGTAGCGGGAATGTCTACTCTTAAACGAGCCATTTTTGCTGTTGTGCACTTGAAAACTTGTTTACCCTTTGTGTGTATGGCGCCAACTAATATCTGTAAGCCGAACAACCTTCTCGCGTAACATTGCACTTCGTAACCTTGCAGCAGTACTGCAATCTGCAATTCAAAGGCCAATGAAACAGGAAGGTTCAAGCAATCCATCTCAAGTCTTCGAAGAATATAGAGAAGTACCTGTTGTTTTAGACTGTACAGAGGTCACAATGAAAAAATCTCACAATCCTTCTTGTTGAATTTTTACCATACTCCCATTACAAAGGTACACACATAGCAAGGCTTCTCGTTGGCATGACGATAGTTATAGAGCGAGAACAGAACGACGACACAGAGACACGAAGTACACGAAAGACACGAGCGTTATGTGTCCTTTAAGTTCTTCTTGTCTCTGTGTCGTCGTTCTGTTCTCGCTCTATAACTACCTTCATGTCATACCAACTAGCCCAAGCTTCCGCACTTCTCGTTGTGGTCTCAGTTGCTTGCTTAATTACTTTTGTGAGCTGAGGTTTTGTAGGCTGAGCATCGGACAGCGCTTGTGTTGGAAAATTGGGAGGTCTAAGAGTACTCAACAGTTTTAGAAAAAGGTTTCAACTGGTCCCACTATGTGAAAACCTTGTGCAGGGAGTTGTGCGGCCTGTATTTCTTCGTGAACAGCTGCAGTTCTAGGCAAAAAACTTTGAAAAAAATGTTAAAGATAGCCAGGATATTTGTCAAGCGTGAAATCATGAGAGTGAGAATTCTTAAAATTTCGATGAAACCTGTGCCTTGGGAAAATGTTGGTGCCCTTGATGAAATATTTATTGTGAATGCCTGATTTGTAAATCTCTCCTCCACTATTCCCTCTGGGAAAAGGTTTGAGTGAAATAATGGAACTCATGCATGCAATGAAGTAGAGTAGAACCTAATTATCATTCAAGTCGTCGAAAACAGTGTACGGAGCCTATGGTACAGAACTTAGAGGTCAATAAAGAAGCTGAGGGCCGCAACATGAGGATCATCATAACATTGTGCAACGGAAAGATAAGTATTTTACTGGAGCAAAACACACAGGGTCCCTTATGCATTCGCCTAAAACTACTTGAACACTAAAGTAAACTTTTTTTTTCTCCTCTATCAAAGTACGAATGCACACCCACCCCCAAAGACACGTGTGTTTACGAACAGAGTTATTTTCACTGTATTTCCAAGCAGAGGAAGTAATTTTTGATGTACTCCTAAGCATACGCGTGGGTGTGTGGTAGTACACCTGCTAGCCACGTTAACGACCTGGGCTCAATTCACACTCGAACCCCGCAGGCCGCGGAATTGAATCCCGGCTGCGGTGGCTTCATTTTTGGTGGAGGCGAAAATGCTGTAGGCCCGTGTGCTCATATTTGTGTGCATGTCAAAGAACTCAAGGTGGTGGCGATTTCCGGAGTCCTCCACTACGGCGTCTTTTATAATCATGTGGCGGATTCTGGACGTTAAACCCCACATATCAATCAATCAACACTTGAACCCGGATATTTCCTACCAACTTTATTCGCAGCTGTCTAGATTTTCGATCACGGGAAAGATAATATTTCGCTACCAACAGACGACGCTGACGACGGAATTTCTACGGAACAAGCTTTCTAACGCATTCGCGTGAATATTCACCAACACGTCGACGCTTCTAACTGCTCAGACCACGGCTGTTTATAGAGCACATGACGAGCGACAATTTACATATCTTATGGGCAGAGGGTAGACCCTATGCCTCCCATTTACTTTAAGGCTTCTGTAACATGCATTCTTTCTTTAGTGCTTGTAAATTGTTTGAGTTTGTTCGATCTTGTACGTCCCCCTCTTCTTGCAGTAGAACTAAACTAATGTCTCTGATTCAAATGTCGACACTTTTCTCAATTTTTCAGCAAGGCATGCACGTTTTGTCGATAATTTCTATACAAAACTTCCTAAACAAGGGAAATATTTCCCCTGCATACCTCATTAGAGTGGTAGCTTCGTAATAATGTTTGGTTAATTTAGGGGAAAATATACCTTTCGTTTACATTAGAAATATTTCTTTCTGAACAGCAGGCTATCTGTGTATCTGCCTACGTCTGTATGCTCTCATCACTGCCTCCTTGACTTGCGGTAAACTGAAGTTACTACGGAAGGATAAGAGGGTTTAACAAATTAACACATGTGGCTGATCATGATGTGAATAACGGGACATCACGTACGTCGTCAAAACTTTTCTTCGAGACACGTGTGGTCCACACTTTTAATCATTGGTCGTGGTAGGCAGGTAATAAGAGACAGGTCATTGACAGTTTTTATTTACCTAGGAATGCGAGAACAAATATTGGTTATTCTGCAGGCCTTTCGAGCATTCCATCATAGAATCACACCAGGTGTCTAAACAGCTTTGAAAAAAAAGAAAACCTGCGCAGTCGTAAAGTGAGTGCAGCGTCAATAGTGTTGGTGGCTACTCAATTGTATAACCTTAAACATTACCCTTGTGCTCCAATTATGAAGTCGTCATGTCGATTTGACATCATTTGAAGTTGAGCACCATTCGTTGAGGTTAGTCTGCGTTGCACTGTCCAGAACTACTGTTTTCGAAAGCTCAAGTTATACATATCAGCTAAACGCTTCGGGTATTGGTAATACTCATGTTGTGGTCGGAGTCGTTACGCCACTACAAACAACTGGTTCTATAAAATACATGCAACTGTGTCTGCGTACAACACTTGTACACATCATTTTTAATGCTTTGCAGCATAAAAAAAAACTACAGCACAGTCACTTTCCTTCGAAATGTTTTGTATAACACATGATTATCGTGGTATAAGGTATCTACCAAATTTTTTACGTTGCTCTCTTAACTGGCCAAAATTAACAAAAAATTACTTCAAAACATGAAGTTTGAAGGGAAAAAAGTTTATTTTTTATGTTTTGTTCAAAAAGATCAAGTTTTTAGGAACTCAATAGCAACCCGCCACGTAATCATGACAAGAATCATGTTCCCACTTTCTTTGTTCCTAGCTGCTTTGCAGAAACTTCTGTTTTTTTTATTGGCCTTATACTGGTGATGGCGGTCAATGGCTCCAAATATTACCACAGTGTTGCGCCTAAATGGTCTTCATATTGCTGCGGCCATGCAGGTCTTTTCGAAAGTCAGAACAGTTTAAAAGGTGGCATTTATTGGGGGGGGGGGACGACCATTATATACTATGTGTTCTCTAAGTGTTCCACGGTATCAGTAACGTATGCTGTCGGGCTAGTTGGTGTGTAACTGTGCAGAACATTGTTGGCACAAACTTAGAAGAAGAAAGAAGAGACTCCGAAAAGCGCACACTCGCAACTGACATTTATTGAATCGAAGCTCGTCTTATAAAACCATCACGCATGCGTACAACCACAAGAAGAGACCAACCAACTATAATCACAATCTATCAGATCGAAAATCAAATTAATTATCATACAATGACAGAGAGGGAACACTGATACATACCCTATTGAAAATCCTGGGTTGGTGGATGCTGGAACAGTTGGTGGATATGGTGGAAAGAATAGTGGATATAGTGGGAATATTAGTGGATATTGTGGAAACTGTAGTGGGCATAATGGCTGATGGCGGCGAGAGTGGAGAAAATGGTGGCAGATGGTGGTGGTGGAGGCGAGCCAATGGTGTTGACGGTGGAAAATGCCGGCTCATGGTGGCGAGGCAAAACGTGTTTGGTGGAAGGCTTGTCGAGCAAGGTAGATGACGGTGGGATAATAGAGGCTTGGTGAATGACGGTGGCATGATGAAAAGCACAGCAGAGTATAAATGTGAAATGGCTTATTTGTAGTGTTTCATTTTTGAATGTGCACAGATATATGTTTACAGTCAAAAGAAACCAACGCTGCTCATTATGCTTTCTAGTACATTTTTTTATTCCTGTGGTGTCAACAACGCTTCAATTTTTGTGGAGCATAGAATATGCGACCGGGAATATGTTTACATTTCGCGCACGTACTTACATCAGTTTGACATCCACGATGTGTTTCTTTGTTGTGATGTTTTGAAGACTAGAATTCTCACTGTGAACATAACAATAAATGTAATACATCAGCGAGCAGTTGTCGATTATTAAATGGGCACCAGTTCACAATTGCCCTTTTCAGTGTTAGAGCAGCACACAGCGGTCACTTCATGTCGCCATGCTAGAAACGCAACTTTGGTAATTCTTTCGCACTCTATTGTTTGAGCCGTACCTTTGAGTTAACAAAGAGCGTGCGAATATGCATAAACTTCCACTTTCGACATGAGTCGAGATGAGCCCCAGCGGATTTGACTTTCACCCTTCTCTTCTACCATGATTTTCACCAAACAATATTCATACCCACCGAGCCCGTACAAGTTTAATCAGCGCTTCTTGGTTTCAGAATACACAATTTTGACGAGTAAAAATGTCAATACAGCACAGCTGTGGCATCATTTACCCTAATTGAAGCCTTTTTTATTGTGTACGGTGTCCGCGCAAGAAGCAACAAACATCAATGCGACGCGCTCGCAGCACTTCCACCAAAGGTACTCCTCGCCTCACCGACAGCAGCCGGTCGCACTCGCCGGCGCTTCGCTTGCTCTTATGCGAGAACATAGACACGTCAATTCGTATGCTTACTGAACCAATATGATAGCATAATGTTTCTGGCGCACTGCATTCGTTTCAGTCAAGCAGTTATGTAGCTGTTCCTAACGACAGAGCAACAGCGGTGCGCTGGCACGACTGCGGAGTGCGTTGCGCGAAAAAGACTAAAATCAATTGTGTGGGCTTATCTACCGAATGAGCATAGAAGCGTTATAAAGCTTGAACTGATACCGCCCTTTGGAAGAAGCGAGAAACGAATAATAAACTTGTCAGTACAGAGAGAGAGAGAGAAGGAATGTAGGAAAGGTAGGGAGGTTAACTAGACTATGCATCCAGTTTACGACCCTATACGTGGCGAGCGGGAGAGAGGAGTAAAAAAGAGAGAGAATGTAGACACATGTCACATCACACACACAATGCCGAGTTTCACAGGTGGTCCGTCAATGAAGTTGCTGTCAAGTATCTCAGGAGGGCTCGTGTGGCTTTCTGTGCTGATGTGCTGCGTGAACAGGCTTCTAAGATCTTTGCTTCATTAAATGGCCAGTCATCGAGTCTATTCAAGGCACACTGGAGAGTCCGGCGATCTTCATCAAATTGGGCACAGTGGCACAAGAGATGTTCAATAGTCTCTATACAGTTGCAGCTTTCACACATGGATGAATCTGCCATGCCAGTGCGATGGCTGAATCACTTTGTAAACGCTACCCCTGTTTACAGCCGGCACAGCATTAGCGTCACGTCGAGAATTGTTGGATGGCAGTTGTTTCTGGAGTAATGACTTAAGATTCTTAGGGCAATATTGCATTTAAGTGGAGAATTCTAGTGCGCGAGCGTGGCATTATGCGCGATGTGACGAAGTTCTCTAGCTGCGTCTACTCTTGACAAGGGTATAAACTGTGTGGGAACTCCATCGTGGGCACATCAGGCAGCGTCGTCAGCGAGGTGGTTACCACTGATGCCACAATGGCCCGGCAACCATTGTAAAACAAAGTCGTGTCCTTGATCAGCCGTGCGATGACAAATTTTATTAATACGATACACCATCTGGTGGTAGTTTCTACGTCGTAGACTTCACACGCATTGAAGGGCTGCCTTGGAGTCGCAGAAAATGGCCCATCTACTAGGGGACTCTTGCGTAACAAACTCCACAGCGGCTCAAAGAGCGGCGACCTCGGATCCCTATGTCGTGACGTGTAATGTCTTGAATTTGATGGTGATTGATCGAGATTGTATGACAAAGGCAGCTGTCGAACTTCCCAAGACCGAACCATCCGTGTAAATATGAATTCGGTTAGCACACGACAAATGCAAATGGTCCAGTGAGATCTGCTTGAGGGCTGCAGATCACAGGCTTGCCTTTTTAGATATCCCCGGCACTTCAATGTGCACAGTCGGTCTTTTCATGCACCACTCTAAAAATAGTGGTATGATTGCGGGCGAGAATCTCCACGAGAGGGAATTCCGGTTAGCCGCAACAACTTTGGAAAACGCTGCCTTTGGTCTTTCTAGTGACAAGCTAGCAAGGTGGTGGTTAGGCACTCTGGATATGTAACGAATATGTGTCCGGAGTGTGTTGACAGTTATATATGTCGTGATCGGATGGTCTTTAACAATACCAATTTTTGCTAACGTATTAGCGCGCCAAGGTAGCTCAAGCATGTGCGGAAGACTTGACCTTGAATGCTTTGCAGGACACTAATGTTAATTTCTCTGGCGTTAGAAAGCACGGGCGTGCTATACCGCAAATATCCCAAGAAGAGCGCTCTGTACAGCTGAAGCATAGATGACACTGATCTGCCCCACGTTTTACCAGCGAGAAATCTCATCACGTGTGTGATAGAGCTGAGCCTCTTCTTCAAGTGCGAGAACTGAGCACTCCACGAGAGATCTCTGTCGATAATGACGCCCAGGAATCGGTGAAGTCTCGTATATGAAATTTTCAAGCTCTTGATAGAAACAGGATAATAGATCATGGGCTTGCGGGTAAAATGGACTAAGGCGCACTTCTCGGTAGAAATTGTGAAGCCTTGAGCATGGAGGAACGTCGACGTTATTCTGGCTGCTTTTTGGAGCCGTGCGCGTACCTGGGGTAGTGTCACTGCTTAAGCCCAGATACATATATCATCAGCGTATGCAGAGAGATTGACTGATCGAGGTCGACTTTATACAAGCCCAATGATCGTGAGGTTAAACAGCCTAGGGCTGAGAACCCCGCCTTGTGGAACACAACGAGCAGTGTAATGATCAACGGTGCGGCCTTCCGCAGTAAGCACGAAATAGGATCTCCTCTGTAGGTAGCTCCGAATACATCGAAACATTTCTCCACCGATTCTAATGTCCGCCAAGGCCTCTAGGATGGCATCATGCGTTACGTTGTCGTATGCACCTTTCACATCGAGGAACACTGCAACCGACATGCGCTTGAGGTATTTCTGTTGTTGCACAGAGGTTACGAGATCGATGACATGGCGCGAGTTCCAGCGTCGCCTCCTGGAGACCTACAGGAGTCCCGACCGCCGCGAACGGGTGGAGCGTGCACTTCAATCACGCATCCAGATGCCCAACGAGACCGTCTCGATGTACGTCGCGGACATGACACGGCTTTTCAAGCGAGCGAATCCTGCTATGGCAGAAGAAAAAAAGTTGCACCACCTCATGCGTGGTGTGAAGGAACAACTTTTTGCTGGTTTGGTGCGTAGTCCCCCCAAAAGTGTTGCTGAGTTGCTTACTGAAGCGGCAACAATGGAGCGAGTACTGCACCAACGGTCTGCCCAGTTTGACCGTCAAGTGAATGCTGCCTAGACTCCCAAAATTTTTGCCACCCCTGGGAGCAAGAGTCCCGAATGAATTCGCGAGATCATTTGATCTGTCGTCCGGGAAGAAATGGAAAAGGTGTACGGGACAAGGCAAATCGATGTTGGTTCTATCACCAGTGTCATCCGCGACGAGGTCCAGCAGATGCTGCCGCCCACGTCGGTTGATCTGGAAACGGCTCCTGTGTCTACTGACTGTCGCCGTCGTATGTACGCGGAAGCCTTGCGATCTGCCACTCCTCTTTCGGGTCAAGGAGTCCCGATCCAGCCAGTTCCGCACGTCCCGATCCAGACAGTGCCGCACGTCCTGATCCAGACAATGCCATACGTCCCGATCCAGACAATGATGCCGTCAGTCGCGATTAAGTCAGCGCACGCTGATTTGGACATCGATAGTCGCCGTACACTGACGCGCAAGTCTGATCTCTGGCGTACGCCAGACAGACGACCCCTCTGCTATCATTGCGGTGAAGCTGGTCACATTTACCGCGAATGCCCATACCGGCAACTTGGACTGCGCGGATTTTCCGTCAATTCCCCTCGTCCCCGAACTGGTCAAAGGCCAAGGGATATCGAAGAATATCTCGCGCAACAGCGTGCACCCTTTACACGAGGGCAATCGCGGTCACCATCTCCGAGGAGACCCGCAGCCACTGGGCCACGTTTTGGGGTGACGGCACGGGAACGCTCCCCGAGCCCTCGTCGGAAAAACTGAAGGCAGCGGCCTTCGGGGGCAAGGTCGCTGGGACTCAAAGTGCGGAACACCTCCCATCGATGCTTGCACGCAACACCGAAGGCATTTCGTCAGAGAATAATCGCAGTGCCGAAGAAACGCCGACATCCGCATCTGAACTTAGTGACCGCGTGTCGCTCGACATACCTGTGCTGGTTGACGGTCTTCAGGTCAGGGCATTGGTAGACACTGGTGCAGACTATTCGATCATCAGCGGGAGGCTAGCGAAAGATCTCAGGAAAGTGATCACGCCGTGGAATGGAACGCGAATTCGAACAGCTGGAGGACACGTTGTAACACCGCTGGGTCGCTGTACCGCCAGAGTGAAAATTCGTGCGTCAACGTTTGTGCTCAGCTGCCTCGTTCTTCCCGAGTGTTCGCGTCAGCTGATTATCGGCATGGACTTCCTTCGGGAATACGGTGCCATCATAAATCTCCGTGAGCGCATCGTGACCTTCTCGACTCAAGGCGCAACAGATCGAGACGCTGATAACTGCCGTAGACTTGCGCTGCGTGTTGCTGACGACAGTGTGACGCTGCCACCTCGAGCAGCTGTTCCCATCGAAGTCACTTGTGAAGACTTCCAAGACGGTGATGTGGTGGCTGAAAGCAACTTATCACTTCTGCTGCTCCAAGGTGTATGCGCCGCCCGAAGTGTTGTGCGCGTCCGTGACGGACAGTCAACGATACTAGCTACAAACTTCAATTACGAGCACCGGCATCTTTTCCGTGGACCACCCTAGCTTATGGAGAACCTGTTGCCGATGTCACGGAGTGCTTCGCGTCCGAGGAAACGCATGAGGATAAGGAATTTCTAGACCACATCGACATTAATTCGACGCTGTCAGACGAGAGAAAGGCTGCACTTCACGACATTTTAAGGGAGTTTAGATCTTGCTTCGCCTCTTCTTCTAAAGTCCGTCAAACACACCTCACGAAGCATCGAATTATTACCGATGATGACGTCCGCCCCATCCGGCAGAAGCCTTATCGCGTTTCTGCCAAAGAACCCGAGGCTATTCAGACACAAGTAAGAGAGATGCTCGATGACGGGATTATTCAACCATCCAGCAGCGTTTGGTCCTCGCCAGTCGTTCTAGTAAAGAAAACAGACGGAACGCTGCGATTATGTATTGACTACAGGAAGCTTAATAGCGTCACGAAAAAGGACGTCTACCCGCTTCCACGAGTAGACGACTCCCTCGACAGGTTACGACGTGCGAAGTATTTTTCGTCCATCGATCTAAAGAGTGGCTATTGGCAAATTTAAGTGGATGAACAAGACCGAGAAAAAACCGCGTTTGTGACTCCAGACGGACTTTACGCATTCCGAGTTCTTCCCTTCGGCCTCTGTTCTGCACGAGCCACTTTTCAGAGTATGATGGACACAGTTCTCGCTGGCTTGAAGTGGCAAAGCTGCCTTGTCTACCTCGATGATGTGGTCATCTTTTCCGAGAGCTTTGAAGAACATCTGAAGCGTCTGAGAAAGGTTCTGGAAGCCATTCGCACAGCTGAACTTACGCTGAAACCCCAAAAATGCCATTTCGGCTATGAAGAGCTGAAAGTTCTGGGACATGTCATTAGTGCAGATGGAGTGCGACCTGATCCAGACAAAACTGCTGCTGTCGCCGCCTTCCCTGTCCCATCAGATAAAAGAGCAGTACGCCGTTTCCTCGGCTTGTGCGCGTATTATCGCCGATTTATCGCCAACTTCTTTAGGAAAGGTGAACCTCTTACGCGACTCACCCGAGATGACGTACCCTTTACTTGGGGCGCAGAACAAGATACAGCGTTCACAGAGTTACGACAGAGAATGCAAACAGCCCCTGTTCTTGCCCATTTTGATGAGGACGCTGCTACAGAAATTCATACAGATGCCAGCAACGTCGGACTTGGCGCTGTCCTTGTACAACGACACGGCGGCGTTGAGCATGTGAAAGCTTACGCCAGTCGTACTCTTTCTCGAGCTGAAACCAACTATTTTACGTCAGAAAAAGAATGCCTCGCAGTCGTGTGGGCGACGACCAAACTTCGGCCTTACCTCTACGGTCGTCCCTTCAAAGTGGTGACTGACCACCACTCGCTCTGCTGGCTGGCAAATCTCAGAGATCTATCCGGCCGTCTCGCACGGTGGAGTTTGCGTTTGCAGGAGTTTGATATTACGATTGTGTACAGTTCAGGGCGCAAACACGAAGACGCCGACGCGCTTTCTCGAGCACCTGTGGGGAACGCTGTCAGGGGCTCCGAAGATGAAGATGCCTTTCTCGGAGCAGTTAGTGACTCCGAATTTATGTCAAAGCAGCGGCTCAGAGAGATCGTCTTTGTCTTCTTTCACTCTTCGATCTCACCCAAGCAAACCATGTGGCAATATCAATAGAAGAGCGGACTCTTCAAAAAACAGCCATGGCCTCTGGGTATATATTATAGCGTTCAAGGTACCACTTGAGGTGTGTCAGAACCATTCTTTTCATAATTTTTCCTCATGCAGCTGGATAGCGCAAAGGGTCGATATGTTGCCAGATCAAGCGGCGACTTTCCTGGTTTGAGGATTGGTACCAATCAGCTGTATTTCCACCTTTCTGGAACGACGCCATCGTTCCATATGACTGGTTGTTGCATTTTAGTAGCTGGTCTCGGCCGCGTCTTCCAAGATGGCATAAAGCAGCGTATGTAATACCGTCCGGCACAGGTGACGATGAGTGTCTGCAGGGGGCTAGAGCTGCTTCCAGTTCCTCGAGTGAGAAAAGCATATTCAGTTCAGAACCTCGTGCAACAGGGACATCCCCGAGAACTTTGTCAATCATGGTAACCACATTGCCCGCAATCCTCACGCAGAAATCTTCAGGGACGTCAACCTGCAGGCGGCCTTGATGAAGAGCCAATGTGCTGAATGGACGTTGTTGTGGAGTCGAGCTAAGGCCACGCACCGTCCTCCCTATATGGGACATAGGCTTGCGAGGATCGAGTGATTCACAAAATTTCATCCACCGTTGGTCCTCCAGCTTGTCCATTCGACGTTGGATTTTCGTTTGTAGACGTCGAGCGTCTCTAAGGTCATGAATCGAATTAGTGCGCCTGTACCCCTCTCCGCCCGCCTACGAATAGTTTGTAGTCATTCAAGTTCTATATCAAACTTTGTACGCTTTGATGTGTATTTAAAGACGCTTACCTCCTCGAGGCCACACGCGATATCATCGCATGCCACTTCCACCGTTGTCTTGTACATTGTCCAATTAGCTCTTCTGTTAGTTGATGAGGAGGAAGTTGCAAAACCTGTGACCTTTAGATACGTTGGAATATGATCACTGCCGTGAGTCTCAATATCAGTGAACCATCGCCCTTGTTGGGTGAATTGCCGTGACACCAATGCAAGATCCTAGCAACTTCTACATCTCGAACCATGCAAATACGTTGGACTGCCGTCATTCATAACGTTAAGTTCGTGGCGTGAGGTGAATTCAGCAAGTTTCCGGCCTCTGGAATCAATCTTTGCGCTGGAATATTTGTGCTGGAATCAAACTTGGCAGTAACGGCCAATTAACTTTACCTGCTCCTCAGTCCACTGAGTAGTTTTTTTCCTTGCGGCTGTAAATGGTAACAAAAACATAGTGTTGTTGCCATTATCGCAGTGGCAATCGTTACAAGCAGCAGTTGTTTGTGTTTACCAAATGCGCAAATTTTAGTAGCAGGTGCCGATCTCGTCCCACCCAAATAAACGACAAACAGAACTGAAGTTAAATTATAAGTTTATGGGTTGACTATTTCTTTAACAGCCGCACTGCCATCTGTCAGCTTGGCGCAGAGTTTAGTGTATTCAGTACGAAATTCAGAGGTCCCAGGTTCGATTCCACGCTGGCGCGCGTTTTTTTACGGGTCCTTGCTACAATCTTTTTATACAATTTTATTATTTCTTTAGCGGCAGCTCATCACGGTGGTTCTGAGGATGCTTCGCGCTCCAACATATCCGGCTCGAGCGCGCCATCCACCATCCGCTCCACCATACCCACCATACACCATGTGCCACCATTTCCATCGCCATAATCCACCAAATTGGTGGATGGTGGCATACACCATTCCTATGGTGGACGTTTTTTCAATAGGGTTGTTCGCCAAATTGTCTAATAAACATCGGCTCTGCCAATTCACATGCCTCTTTGTCTTTGCTTCTTAACAATGTTCTCGTACGTTGCAGTTGCGGTTCACATGAGCATTTCTTACAATAATGCGGCAAATGCGAAACCGTGCCGTTTCTCATTGACAGTGCATGTTCCTTTAAGCGATCGTTTATACAACGGCCTGACTGGCTAATGTACACATTGCCACAACTGAGCAGGATTAAGTAGACAATGCCTACCAAACAATTCAAAAACATCCTTTCGTGCTTCTTTAAACAATGAGCACTTGGTACGCCACACGAACGAGCACAAATGCGCAAAAGCCTCCGAGGTGCCGAGAACACGACGGGGACCTCAAAACGAGAGGCGACGTGCTTCAATGAATGAGCCACTCTGTGCACATACGAAATGACAACAGGTTGCTTCGTCTGTGTTTTTTCCTTTGTGCCGAAATAGCCAGTGGCGTCATGTCGACATTTTCTCAATAGCTTCGCACACTGTCCTTAACACCAACAAAGGAAAACCCACAAACACGAGCCTGGTTATTTGGTTCCTGAAACTTTCATCAAGAACGTGGTGGCTAGACCTATTAAGAGATAACTGTAAGCTACGCCTACCCTCAGCTTTCGACGTGGTATACACGGAAATCTGCAATATGTCGAGCAGGCTCTGATAAAGATTCACTATTGGGGCTCTGCGCCTGCGCGAGGACTCGGCAGAGACGTCATCTGGAAAAACTACAAAAGCGGGCTTTCATGTGTCTCCCCCCTCTGTTTGGCAGCGTCCTTCTTGGCCTTCGCAGCACTTATACTTGTTCATTTTCACAGAGCAAGTGGGCAATGCAGTCCACTGAAACCAGCGTCAGACATTGCCCTGACCGAAACAATACGCCTACCCTAAGCTGTCCACGTGGTATACCCGGGAATCTTTATTATCTCGGCTGGACTTGGATCAAGATACACTGTTCAAGCTCGGTGCCTGCACGATCCCTCGGCAGCAACGTTATCCAGAAAAACTACAAAAGAGGGCTTACCTGTGTCGCCCCCCTCATTTGTCAGCCTTTCTCTCGCTGTTCGCAGTACTTATATTGATTTATTTACACAGAGCGAGTGGGTAACGCTGCCCTTCGAAATCGACATCAGACCTCACCCTGACCGAATAGATACGCCTACCCTCTGCTTTGTATGTGGTATACACGGAAATCTGCAACAATTCAGCCGGGCTTGAACCAAGAACCGCTGCTGGGGCTCTGCGCCTGCGCGAGAACTCGGCAGAGACGTCATCTGGAAAAACAACAAAAGCAGGCTCTCTCGTGTCGACCCCCTTAGTTTGGCAGCAGTGCTCTTGGTCTTCGCAGCACTTATATTTGTTCATTTACGCAGTTGAGAAGATCTTTTTTATTTTACTCTCGGTGTACCCTGCACTGCTACCAGGCTGTAGCACTGAGTTGATATGTGCGAAGATGGCTATTTTTATTATGGCAAGGGAGAATAAACCTTTCTATGATTTCTGCCGTGAGATGCGACTGAACGCTGAAACATGCGAGAAAGTATAAAATTTTGTACCGACGTATATGACAATGTGCGACAACTGTTTTATGAAATTAAGTTGCTCTGTAAAGAGCTACAACGAACAGAAAACAAGAGAACAAGAAACAGAAAACCAGAAATTGCAGCGTAACAGCGCAAGGCTGATGAGCTCGAGCAGTCACTCATAGAATAACTTTGAAATTCAAGGTGCGCCTAGTGATGAAGACCCTATGAAAATTGTAAAAAAGCTTCGTGGTGCTATTTGGGAAGAAATCTTGCCATGAGACATGAACACGTGTCATCGAATACCTTCTGGCATATCTGGAGACAAGAATTCAATTGTTCGTTTTTTTCCGTCTTGACAAAAGAAACACTGTCTTATTCAAAGCGCGAAAGCAAAGAACGTCTGCCAAAGATATAGGTTTCAAATCAAATCAACCCTTATAAATGGTTGGGAAGTTAACCAAATACGCAAGGCTGCTGCTCGGCTCAGAAGTTGCTAATTATCGAGAAACAAACAGGAAGTTTGTGTGGACAAACAGGGGCAAAGTTTTTGTGGCAAGACAGTCGTTTGAGAATCTAAGGATTGTTGAGCCGACAGATGTCGCAAGAATTGTAATGCAGACTATACAATAAAGCCTTATACTGACAATAGTTCGCAATGCATTCTGTCAATAGCCAGTACTATGTCACAATTCGAAGCTGGTTAATCGAAGCACGCACAACTTCAGAGTCTTGCATCTAAACGTTCGAAGTATCAAGAACAAAAAAGAGAATCTTGGAGTGTTTTTCAATTTTCTAAAATTTTTGAAACCTTGTTAACACCAAATATTGTGCGGTCAAGGTTTGCGGGTTACGCTTACAGTGGCTAGGTACATTCTTCCAGTCGCGGGCGGTGTCAAGTCTGTATACACCAAATCACAACTAAATAACGAATATCTAACGCATTTCACCGTGCTTTCATTGCCTTGTTTATGGACAAGGTTATTACCGCACTCTTCGTCGTCAATCGGCCACCAGCCTGAATAAAACAAGATTTCCTTGACTATATTGATACTCTCTTACAAAAGCTACCCCCAAAGTACCCGCCTTTTTTTTAGTTATCGGTGACATCAACATCAACATGATAGGCGATTCTCCCAGCTCTAAGCAACTTCCGCCGGCTTTGAATTCTTACGCATGCTCAAGGACGATCACAAGTATTAGCCATATATTGGAAAAGCCTTTCAGGCTGCCTGATGTACGTGTCACAAATCTTTCAAGCAGACAAAGACTGGTGCGAGCTAATGTAGATGTAAGTGTAGATCCCAAACATGTGGCTTACCAACCCTGGGGGATCAGCCAAGAATCGGGTGCCTTAACGAAAAAGGGAATGTATATACTCAAATACTGGCGAAAATAAAACCAACAGAAATTTGTATTTTTGTAAATATATTTTCAGGCACACTTACATGAATTAGTTCCTACTGAGTGAGAAATCAATAATTGATACAAAGAATATATATATATATATATATATATATAAATATATATATATAAATATATATATATATATATATATATATATATATATATATATATATATATATATATATATATATATATACGGAAGCGAAGAAGCACGCCTAACGAGGAAACACTTTTATTATTCACATACGTTTCGGCTGGTGGGCATGTAATGCAGTGTGACATGTAATGCAGCCTTCGTAGCCATTATGTACATTTCTAAAACAGTTTTGGGACATGCGCAATAGCAATCGGAAGTGATTCGACATGACTATGCAAAAAGGCAAAATACATTTAGTGTGAAGATGCAATGCGTAAAGAACCATGGACATAGTGGTCACCTCTTATCGTTATAGCGACATCAGTACGAGTGAAAGAGATTTTAAATATAAATATGGCGCATGGTGTGGAAAGCATTAGTATAACCATGTGTGCAGATTGAAGCACATGAACGAGCGGTATACATACTAAAGATAAACAGGTAAACTGAGTTTGTTAAGCTGGGAACAAGGATGGTTCTGCTGAAAACAAAAATAAGAGTAAAATAACAGAAAATGAACTAGAAATATCGGAAGGGTATGAGACACCTTAAGTGGTGCAAGGTAGATTAGCGAGTGTGCCTGCGTGTTCGTTTATTCCAGAGTTTAGTGTACCGAACTTGTAGATTAGAAACGACTCGCGCAATTCCCGCTCATGATGTGAGCGGAAACCGGATTCCAGTACCGTTGCTTTAATATTGTCGAAAGAGTGACCAGGCATTGCTAGATGTTTCGATAGAGGCAGATTTGGAAGGGTTTTGACATGCGACTTATGATTATTAAACCGAGTTCTAAACGGTGTTTCTGTATGGCCAATATATTGTAGATTACAGATATCGCATTCGAGCATGTATACTACGTTGGAACTGTCACAATTTAGATTGCCCCTGATTGTTAACTGGAAGCCAGTGGATGAACTGATCCGATGGAGGCGGAAATGTTGTAGGCCCGTGTGCTCAGATTTGGGCGCACGTTAAAGAACCCCAGGTGGTCAAAATTTCCGGAGCCCTCCACTACGGCGTCTCTCATAATCATATAGTGGTTTTGGGACGTTAAACCCCACAAATCAATCAGTGGATGAACTGATGACAGTTTGCGTAGTTACCATGTGCGCACACACCGTGCACCGCGACTTCCCACAAGGAGCGCAGCCATTTTGTTTATGGGCAGCGAGCTTAGACGATGAAAGAATATCACGGAGGTTACGTGCACGTCTGTACACCACTCTCGGTGGCTCTGCGAATACATTTTTAAGGCGCTTGCTTTGCGTTATTTTTTTTTTGGTGTCACTTCAAAATCGCGGTGACGTTTGGAGCTGACGTTGAATGGGTGAGCACAAGGTTAACCTGGGATGTACACAACGCCTTGGAGTCAGCGTTGAGCAGGTCATTTCGGTTTAGTTTGTCAGCGCGCTTTACGGCGTCATCAATTATTCCCCGTGGATATTTACGTTGAATGAGCGAACGTTTCAGATCCTGGCAATTCGAAAGGAAATCTTCGTGGCTGGAACATATTCTTTTAAAACTATGAGCTTGGCTGTACGGTATCCCTGTTTTGCAATGTCGGACGTGACTGCTATGGAAATGGAGGAGTTGATGCCTATCAGTCGGTTTGCGAAACAGATTTGTGGAGAGCCGTCTTTCGCTAGCTGTGACGGTAACGTCAAGAAAGTTTATTGTTGTTGATGAGTAATTATGGGTGAAAGTAATGGCGGGGTGGGCATTGTTGAAATTCTTAATGAAGCTTAAGAGACTTGCTTCGTCATGTGGCCAAATCATGAAGATGTTATCGATGAAGCGTCTGTTGAAGCATGGCTTCAAAGGTGAACTCTCCATGAAGATAGCTTCCAACAGGCCCATAAAGATATTTGCGTAGTTAGGACCTACTCTAGTGCCCATAGATGTCCCGTTTGTTTGAACGTAGTGCAAGTTATTGAATTCGAAGTTGTTTAGTTTTAAGATGAGCTTCATGAGAGTACCAATGGTTTCACCATCAACTGGCTTGTCAAAGCAACAATCATCGTAAGCCTTGATGAGAGCGCAAATGCCATCGTTGTGTAGAATGTTTGTGTACAAGGACGACACGTCAAGTGTTACCAGAAAGCTATCATCGGGAATACCTATGTCTAAAATGTCTTTTAAGAAGTGATTTGTGTCCTTTATAAATGACGAGAAAGTAGGTGGAATCCTGTTTATGAGGCTATCGACAAACTTGGATAAGTATTCAGTTACTGTTCCTACGCCAGAGATGATAGGGCGTCCGGGATTATTTACTTTATGTATCTTGGGCAGAAGATAAAATCTACCTGCAACAGGGCTGAGTGGGACGAGTGACCGGGCTATCGTTTTATCTATCTTTTCATTTTTTACAAGTTGTGCGAGTGCATCCTGCAATTGAACCTTGTAGTCGTTTGTAGGATCGGTAGGGAGTGGTCTGTAGAAGTTTCGATCTGAGAGCTGCCTCTCAGCTTCACCTATATAGTCACATTGATTAAGAATGACAATAGCGCCACCTTTGTCTGCCGGCTTGATTACGATGTCGGGGTTATTTGCTAGCTCTTCGAGTGCCTTTTTTTCTTTTCTTGATAGGTTATGTCGATTGGGAGCACGAGTTTTGTAAGCATCTATGACATCTTGTTGTACAGCCTTAATATATAGGTCTAAGCACCTATCACGTTGCGGTGGTGGGGTCCAGTGTCTCTGCTGAGGCAGTAGCAGCCCGCTTCTGTGGTCACTAGAGTGATCGTAAAAATATTCTTTAAGGCGCATATTTCGGGCGAAGTTGTGAAGGTCCTTAATGAGCTGAAACTCATTGAACCCACCGTTTGCTGGACAAAAACTAAGGCCCTTCGATAAACAACCTATCTGCGTGACTGAAAGCTTTGCTGAAGAAAGATTGATTACATTGTCTGGCAATGCTCTTTTATCGGCTGGATTTGCTCGAATATCATGGCTTGAGGAGGGGTTCATGTTATCACGCATGCACTTCTTTTGTTTCATTGAACTTAGTTTCGCAACCCTATTTTGCTGGTAAGCTACTAATTGATCAGACTCCGGTGCAGATATCTACGAAAGCAGAATCCTTTTTTTCTGAAACAGTTGTTTAGCACGTGATTTGTTATGGTCTATAACAATACGCGTCAAATTTAGCGAAGCACTTTGTAAAACTTCTTGCCATCTCGCCTTGTGGTGAGAAGACATCTCGGAAGTAGCTGCGTTTAGTCGCAGTTGTAACCCTTTGGGCACTTTGGACAAAGTTAGGTATGTTGATAACGTTGACGCATGGAGCTCAGCGCGAATCCTTTTGTCTACTAGTTTTCTAGCTTGCAAAAATGTCTCAGAATGTGTACAAAAGGTAGCTTTACCAGTCAAAGGTGCAGGAAGTCACTTGGACACTGTGTCCCGGTGAGCATTTCTCCTCGATGGGTAGCGGCGGCCAAGGTTCGGAGAAGTCTGCGTCGCACATTCGTTGACGACATAAGAAGTGTTCCGAGGGGAGCACATCGCGTCGGCATCACGTGAAGCGTTTATCACTGTGGACTGGCTTGTAGAAATGTCCAATGTCCGTGTCGGGTACTGCGAAGTCTCACTGGACGTGAAGTCTCGCCATGGTGAGGATGCGATTCTGGTGTGCTTGAAGCAAAGTTGGCGAAGATGGGCGGCAATAAGGGCAACGCCTTCAAAACTGGGATGCAATCCATGAGCTGCCAACACACGAAAAGGAGGCAGCCATTCAAAGCCGTGGTCGACGTAGAAGACTTTTCGTGGCCGACGGCAGTAGTCTCGAAGTCGGTGGTTGAAGAAGCAGGCTTCGCTATTGCAGCGACGGATAAAATCGTGGTTGCGGCTACCACGGCAGCGGTTGATGCTTCGAGGACGTATAAGTGTGGCGTAGACTCTAGTTATCTGAGGCAAGACATTTGCGACTTGATCCAGCAATAGCCGATACTGAGTAAAAGCGATACTCGCCTTCCCGAGCGCCATGTCGTTTGTCCCGACGTGGAGCACAAGGGTTTTGGTAGTTGTGGGCACAAGGTCGAGAATTCCTTGTACATCGCTGATTCGTGCTCCGGGCTGTGAAATGAAGGCCGGGGTTCCTTCGCAGGATGGATTGAAGTGTTCATGGACGTACTTCATCTGCGAGTCGCCGATGACGACTATTGACGTTTCTGTTTCGGGGAATTTCCAGAAGATTGGTTTCGACGTAGTCGTTGCAGGAGCCATAGTGGTTTGGATAGACATTGCGAGGAAGGAAGCGCACTGGCTCCGTAGTATAAACGGAAGCGAAAAAGCACGACTAACGAGGAAACACTTGTATTATTCATATACGTTTCGGCTGGTGGGCCAGCCTTCGTCAGTGTGACATGTAATGCAGCTTTCGTAGCCATTGTGTACATTTCTAAAACAGTTTTGGGACATGCGCAATAGCAATCAGAAGTGATTCGACATGACTATGCAAAAAGGCAAAATACATTTAGTGTGAAGATGCAATGCGTAAAGTAACATGGATATAGTGGTCACCTCTTATCGTTATAGCGACATCAGTACGAGTGAAAGAGATTTTAAATATAAATATGGCGCATTGTGTGGAAAGCATTAGTATAACCATGTGTGCAGATTGAAGCACATGAACGAGCGGTATACATACTAAAGATAAACAGGTAAACTGAGTTTGTTAAGCTGGGAACAAGGATGGTGCTGCTGAAAACAAAAATAAGGAGTAAAATAACAGAAAATGAACTAGAAACCTCGGAAGGGTATGAGACACCTTAAGTGGTGCAAGGTAGATTAGCGAGTGTGCCTGCGTGTTCGTTTATTCCAGAGTTTAGTGTACGGAACTTGTAGATTAGAAACGACTCGCGCATTTCCCGCTCATGATGTGAGCGGAAACCGGATTCCAGTACCGTTGCTTTGATATTGTCGAAAGAGTGACCAGGCATTGCTAGATGTTTCGATAGAGGCAGATTTGGAAGGGTTTTGACATGCGACTTATGATTATTAAACCGAGTTCTAAACGGTGTTTCTGTATGGCCAATATATTGTAGATTACAGATATTGCATTTGAGCATGTATACTACGTTGGAACTGTCACAATTTAGATTGCCCCTGATTGTTAACTGAAAGCCAGTGGATGAACTGATCGCTAGCTTCGCTAGCTGATTCGGAGAGCATAGCTAGGTCAATTTTTAAGAGTTGTAATTCAGGGAGCGTAGCTAGGTCTGGTGTTAGGAGTTGTAGTTCGGTGAGCCTGGCTAGGTCAGTATTTAGGAGTTGTAGTTTAGGGAGCTTGGCTAGGTCAGTTTTTCAGAGTTCCAGTTTGGGGAGCTAGGCTTGGTCAGTTTTTAAGAAATGCAGATCTGGGATTGTGGCTAGTTCAGTTTGGGGTTTTTGGCTAGGTCAGTTTTAAGAGTTGTAGTTCGTGGAGCATGGCTAGGTAAGTTTTACAGGTTGTAGTGGCTTGGTCAGTTTTTCAGAGTTGTAGTTTGGGGAGCGTGGCTAGGTCAGTTTTTAGGAGTTGTAGTTCAGGTAGCTTGGTTAGGTCACTTTTTGAGTTGTAGTTCGGGAAGCGTGTCCAGGTCCATCTTCAGGAGTTGCATTTCGGGTTGTGTGGCTGGTCAGTTTTTACAAGTTGTAGTTCGGGGAGTGTGGCTAAGTCAGTTCCCAGGAGTTGTATTTTAAGCAGCATGGCTAGGTCAGGTTTTGGAGTTGCAGTTGAGGGAGGGTGACTGGGTCAGTTTGTTAGAGTTGTAGTTCGGGAACTGTGGGTGGTGCAGCTTTTAAGAGTTGCAGTTGGGGAGTGTCGCTAGGTCAGTTTCAAGAGTTGTAAGTCGGGGAGCGTGAGGAGCGAGGCTAGGTCAGCTTTCAAGAGTTGTAGTTCGGGAAGCATAGCTAGGTACCTATTTAGGAGCTTTAGTTTAGGGAGCGTGGCTATGTCAGTTTTTTGGAGTGTTAGTTTGGGGGGCGTTGCTAGGTTAGTTTTAAAGGCTGTAGTTGCTAGGTCAGTTTTTGAGTTGTAGTTTGGTGAGCATGGCTAGGTCAATTTTTAAGAGTTTCAGTTCGGTGAGTCTGTCCAGGTTAATATTTAGAAGTTGTAGTTTGGAGCTCGACTAGGTCAGCTTTTTCAGGAGTTGTAGTTTGGGGAGCGTGGCTAGGTCAGGTTTTAGTTGTAGTCCGGGGAGTGTGGCTAGGTCATTTTTTCATAGTTGTAGTTTGGAGAGCGTGGCTAGGTCAGTTTTTCGGAGTTGTAGTTGATCGGTCAGTTTTGAAGAGTTGTAGTTCAGAGAGCATGGCTAGGTCATTGTAGTTCAAAGAGCAGGGCTAGGTCAGTTTTTAGGAGTTGTATTTTGGGGAGCATGGCTAGGTCAATATTTAGGAGTTGTAGTTCAGGGAGTGTGGCTAAGTCAGTTTTCACGAGTTGTAGCTCGGGGAGCATGGCTAGGTCAATATTTAGGAGTTGCAGTTCGATGAGCGTGGCTGGGTTGGTTTTTAGGAGTTGTAGTTTGGGGAGTGTGGTTAGTGCAGTTTTTAAGAATTCTAGTTTGTGGAGCCTGGCTGGGTCATTTTTTAGGAGCTGTAGTTCAGGCAGCGTGGTTAGGTCACTTTTTGACTTTTAGTTAAGGAGGTGTTGCCACGTCCATCTTTAGGAGTTGCAGTTCGGGTAGTGTGGCTGGTCAGTTTTTTGGAGTTGTAGTTCGGGGAGTGTGGCTAGGTCAGTTCTCAGGAGTTGTATTTCGGGCAGCGTGGCTAGTCAGTTTTCGGAGTTGCAGTTCAGAGAGCGTGGCTGGGTCAGTTTTTAGGAGTTGTAGTTTGGGGAGTGTGGCTAGGTCAGTTTTTGGAGTTGCAGTTCAGGAAATGTGGCTGGGCAGTTTTTAAGTGTTGTAGTTTGGGGAGTGTGGGTGGTACAGTTTTTAAGAGTCGCTGTTGGGAAGTGTCGCTAGGTGAGTTTTAAGAGTTGTAGTTTGGGGAGCGTGTCTAGGTTGGTTTTAGAGTTTTTCAGAGTTCTAGTTTGAGGAGCGTGGCTAGGTCAGTTTTCAAGAGTTGTAGTTCAGAGAGCGTGGCTAGGATATTGTATTTCGAAGGGCAGGGCTAGGTCTGCTTATAGGAGTTGAAGTTTGGGGAGCATGGCTAGGTCAATATTTAGGAGTTGTAGTTCAGGGAGTGTGGCTAGATCAGTTTTCAGGAGTTGTGATTTGGGCAGCGTAGCTAGGTCAGTTTTTGGAGTTGCAGTTCGGGGAGTGTTGCTGGGTCAGTTTTTAGGAGTTGTAGGTTGGGGAGCGTGGCCATGTTAGTAAAATTTTAAAGGCTGTAGTGGCTAGGTCAGTTTTTAAGAGTTGTAGTTGGGGAGCATGGCTAGGTCAGTATTTAGGAAGTGTAGTTCGGGCAGCGTGGCTAAGGCAGTGTTTATGTAGTGCAAGGAGTGTGGCTAGGTCAGTTACAGTTGTAGTTCGGGTAGCGTGGCTAGGTAAGTTTTCAGGAGTTGTAGTTCGCGCAGCGTGGCTAGGTTAGTTTTTGGTGTTTCAGTTTGGGGAGCTAGGCTTGGTCAGTTTTTAAGAGTTTAAGGGTAGGGGAGTGTGGCTTAAGTTAGGTTAGGTTAGGTTAGGTTAGTTTTTTGGTTAGGTTAGGTTTTAGGTTAGGTTAGGTGTTAGGTTAGGTTAGGTTAGGTTTTAGGTTAGATTAGGTTTTAGCAGGGAGCAGCAATTGCAAGACCCTTCCTCCGTGGATAAGACGACAGTTATAGTAGGTGTTCTGTGGTTATAGTGCGAGATTAGAACGACTACAAAGAGACTATCGTCATATGTCATACCAACTAGCCCAAGCTGCCACATATCTAGTAACGTCACAGAACACCTACCACGTTGAGTTTCGCATCATTCCTCCCCCCTCTCTATCTTCTCGCAGGCATGGAGGAAAACGAGCAGTTGTTCGAAAGATAACACCGCTCGTTGAAAGCATTACCATGTGGTCCTTGAGGTTGTTTATTGCCTGAGAGTGTTGATTTCTTGTGCATACAGTCAACAAGACAGCCTTCGATTGGTTTTGCCGTCTGGCCGGCCAAGCTTTACGATGGTTGAAAGGAGTGATAAGAACTGCGTGCAAACTACGCTACGCGTTCGCGTGTTCTGCTCTCTTTTGAGGATAGTTATAGTGCGAGAATGGAGCGACAACGCAGGGACGGGAGGGACACGAAGGACTCATTTTTGTCAAGAAGGAGTCATTCGTGTCCTTCTCGTCCCTGTGTCGTCATTTTCTTCTCGCGCAATAACTATCGTTATGTCATACCAACTAGCCCAAGCTGCCACACTTCTCTTTCGAGGTTTCAAGAAGACCACGAAAACAACACCCCGGATGGTTGATGGCATGTTGAGTGAGCTTGTATTTACTGGCCACAGCTTCGAAGTTGTCCTGTGTATTGCGTTCTAATAGGGTGTTTGTATTTTGTGTGGTCGTTGCCCCTTGCTTGCTAATTCCCGTTTAGTGCACGCTTAGGTGCGCTGCGTATGCCTTTCTCGTGGCTGCTGTGTTTCACAAATTTATATGTGGTCCCGTTTAGTGAAGTAACTCGAATGCTCTCGTTGGGCATGTGTTTGCCGGTGTCAGAAGAGCGATTGGCATCGCGATTAGGCTACCAGAGCGTGATGTGGATTAGGTGCCGATCATTTGTGATTGCGGTGATATATGCTGATAAATTGCGACCAGGAGTGGTGCCAAGATATCTTTAAAAAATGGTGTAGGGAGCAGGGGGGGTTTGTCGAAAGAGCCACGTGTTTGAGAACTTGCATGCGCTGTGTTTTGACAGTGTCCGCACGCAAGGGGGCAAAAAGTATTGGGGGGGCAGAAGAAAGATTTAAAGAGCAGAAGACCCCCCCCCTCCCCCACCGTGTACACTTCGGCATCGCGCCTGGATGGGCCCGAAAAAAAATTTATCAGAGGGAGCTGCCCATTACTTAGTACGCTTGCACTGAGCGGCTTCTCGAAGACTAAAGTTTGTAACCTAAATACACAGGGTATAAAAGAAATTCAGTGACACTGTATTACCTTTTATATCTTCTCGCTTGTGTTGGTGTGAATATCTGAGATATTCTTAATGCAAAGAATCTACCAATCAGCATCTTCTGTCATATAGAGCAGTATTTGCCTTGTATGGTGCTTCAGATTGTGCAGCACGTTAAATGAGTTTGGTATACACACCACAGAGATGCAAGTGAAATTGCCAATTTAGGAATTGCTTCTCCGTCTCTAAAGGCTGTTGCAAAATCTGAATGCCCATATTGTTTTTGCGTTTTTTATGCTTTGTGGAAAGATAACGCTAGTAGTATTTCCATGATGTTAATATTCTCAGCTTGCGAAAGCTTATGAACTTTCACAATCTTCTAATATGCGAGTTTATGGGTTTGACACCTATACATTAAAAATATAAGGACTTCTAATATCAGAGTCCATGGGCATAGCCATGGACTCTCAGATTAGATGTCCTCATATCTTTGATGTATATGTATCAACAAAGTTAAAGATATTGACCAAAATGTTTTGGATTGTTCTGCTCTTCTTACTTTGCGAGAATGTTGCAGAACTGAAGACGAAGAAGTAAGGCAGGACCTGAACTCACTGCTGAATTTTCGGTAAAAGATATCACAGTGTAAAGCTGGAAATTTCATCTAGACTGTGCTCATCTAGTTTTGGCTGCTGCAATTTATTTAGGCTGCAAAGTCATCCTGTTTCATTGTTCTTGATTTACATTTATTTCTTGTCAGGTGTTTGGGTACCTGTGATTTGCGTGTGTGTAAAGAACGAAGCAGCGATCGCGTAGTGGTTAGAGCATCCGCCTCGCATGCAAAAGATCCGTGGTTCAAATCTCGGTGCCGCGCAGTTCCCAACCGGATAAAAAAAATCCGCGTGGTGATGGAACTTCATTACGAAGCCCGGAGTGCGGCCTCACCGGTAACCACCGCCGGGAACGCACTCCCTCACCAGAGAAGGATTGGCCACCCTGGTGCAGTATCTGGCCACTACCTGCCACATGCATACGTCAAAGAACTCACGGCCCTCAGTCCCCAGAAGCTGTGAAGCAACTGACCACGGCGGCGGTCAGGTCTGCAACGCAGCAGAGGGCGCTAAGAATGTCTGGATCCTGCAGGCCGGCATTGGAACCTGAACTTGGCAACGTTTAAAGCTAGAACCTTATCTAGTGAGGGTAGTCTAGCTGTACTATTCGAGGAGCTAGAGGGTGCTAAATGGGATATTATAGGGCTCAGTGAGGTCAGGAGGACAGATGAGGCCAAATGATGATACAAAATAGGCACGTCTTTTGCTATCGGGGCTCGGCTGACAGAAGAGAACTGGGAGTGGGGTTCCTAATTCACAGAGACATAGCTGGCAACATAGAGGAACACGATAGCAATAATGAAAGGGTGGTAGGTATCGTAATTAAACTGAATAAAAGATACAAGATGAAGGTAGTACAGCCTTACGCGCCTACATCCAGGCATGATGACGCTTCAGTTGAAAGCTTCCATGAAGAGGTGGAATCGGCAATGAGTAAGGTAAAGACACAGTATACTATAGTGATGGGCGACTTTAATGCAAAGGTAGGGAAGAAGCAGGCTGGAGACCAGGTAATGGGAGATTATGGCATCGGTAGTAGAAACGCCACAGGAGAGCTACTAGTAGAATTCGCAGAACGCAATAATTTACGGGTTTTGAATACCTTCTACTGAAAACGAGAAAACCGCAAGTGGACATAAAGGAACCCTAATGGCGAAAATAAGAACGAAATAGACTTTAAAATGAGTGCACACCCAGGAATCGTGCAGGATGTGGAAGTGGTTTGCAAGGTACGATGCAGTGACCATAGAATGGTATGGTCTCGAATTCGCCTAGACTTGAGCAAGCTTTCAACTGCAGCGTCATCATGGCTGGATGTAGGCGCGTAAGCCTGTACTACCTTCATTTTGTATCTTTTATTCAGTTTATTTACAATACTTACCACCCTTTCATTATTGCTATAGTATTCTTTATGTTACCAGCTATGTTTCTGTGAATTAAGAACCCCACTTCTAGTTCTTTTCTGTCTGCCAAGCCCCGATAGCAAAGGACGTGCCCATTATATAACACAGTATAGGCCCTATCTGTCCTCCTAGCCTCACTGAGCCCTATTATACCCCATTTAACACCCTTAAGCTCCTCGAATAGTACAGGTAGACTTCCCTCACTAGATAAGGTTCTACCGTTAAACGTTGCCAAGTTCAGGTTCCAATGGCTGCCTGTAGTCCAGAGATTTTTAGCACCCTCTGCTGCGTTGCAGATCTGACCGCCGCGATGGTCAGTTGCTTCGCAGCTGCTGGGGACTGAGGGCCGTGAGTTATTTGACGTATGAATGTGGGAGGTAGTGGCCAGATACTGCACCAGGGTGGCCAATCCTTCTCTGGTGTGGGAGTGCGTTCCCGGCGGTGGTTACCGGTGAGGCCGCACCCCTGGCCTCCTAATGCAGTTCCATCGTCAGATCAAAGACTTGAACCACGTGTTTTTTTCTTACGATTGTTTTTACCTTTGCTAATAACCTACCGGGAAACTTCTAACTCATACAGTGCAAAGCCCTAGTTGTAGACCTGACGCCGCTCAGGTTTCATCAGGAAAGGAGTAATAGTACCGGAACTATGTCGTGACCAAAATTAAGCCTAACCACTAAAAGATTAATTTGGTAACATCACCTCACAAACGAATTTAAATTTTGTCCGCTTAATATACTAATCAACAGCACCCCATTGCTAATCGGAGGCCCAACTCCGTATTCTCTAGACCCTTAATTAATGAGGTAATCAGCAGAAATCTCATTTCATTAAACATTTTTATAAAAATAACCTCAAACTTGACTGATACACCACTAAATCCTACATTTAGAACATAACAAGCCGGGTGCGGCGATGGTGTAGTGGTTAGAGCATCCGCCTCGCATGCAAGAGGTCCGTGGTTCAAATCCCGGTGCCATGCAGTTCCCAACCGGAAGAACGCTAGCATCACCTTAATACATAAGAAAGGAGATGACAAGGACTTGAAGAATTACAGGCTGATTACCTTGCTCTCTGTAGTATAGAATTTATATACAAAGGTAATTGCTAACAGAGTTAAGAGAACATTAGAATTCAATCATTCAAATGAACAAGCAGGATTTCGAACAGGCTGCTCAACAATCGACCACATTCATTTTATCAATCAGGTAATAGAGAAATGCTCACAATATAACCAACCACTATACATAGCCTTCATAGATTACGAGAAGGCGTTTGATTCAGTAGAAATATCAGCCGTCATGCAGACACTGCGGAATCAGGGCGTTAAAGAAGTATATATAAACATCCTGGAAGAAATCTACAGGGAATCAACTGCTACCATAGTGCTTCATAAAGAAAGCAACAGAATACCAATCAAGAAGGTTGTAAGGCAGGGGGACACAATCTCCCCAATGCTATTTACCGCGTGCTTACAGGAGGTTTTTAGAAGCCTAGAATGGGAACAGTTAGGAATAAGAGTTAATGGAGAGTACCTTAGTAACCTGCGCTTCGCTGACGACATTGCATTGCTGAGTAACTCAGGGGACGAATTGCAACTCATTGTTACAGAGTTAGACAAGGAGAGCAAAGAAGTTGGGTCTTAAAATGAATCTGCAGAAAACGAATATAATGTACAACAACCTCGAAAAAGAGCAGCGTTTCGAGATAGGTAATAGTGCACTTCAAGTTGTAAAGGACTATGTCTACTTAGGGCAGGTCATAACCGTGGAGCCGTACCACAAGATTGAAGTAACTAGAAGAATAAGAATGGGGTGGAGCACACTTGGCAAGCACTCTCAAATTATGACAGGTAGATTGCCACTATCCCTCAAGAGGAAGGTATATAACAGCTGTATCTTGCCGGTACTTAGCTACGGAGCAGAAACCTAGAGACTTACAAAGAGGGTTCAGCTTAAATTGAGGACGACGCAACGAGCTATAGAAAGAAAAATGGTGGGTGTAACCTTAAAAGACAAGAAGAGAGCAGAGTGGATTGGGGAACAAACGAGGATTAAGGATATCGTAGCTGAAATCAAGAAGAAGAAATGGACATGGGCCGGGCATGTAGCGCGTAGACAGGATAACCGCTGGTCATTAATGGTAACCAACTGAATTGCCAGAGAAGGCAAACGGGTTAGGGGAAGACAGAAGGTTAGGTGGGCAGAAGAGATTAAAAAGTTTGCGGGTATTAATTGGCAGCAGCAAGCACAGGACCGAGTTAACTGGCGGAACATGGGAGAGACCTTTGTCCTGCAGTGGACGTAGTCAGGCTGATGCTGATGATGATGATGATGATGAAGTATACACTTGTTTTGCTTATTCATTAACGAGGGTCTCGTACTGGCAGACTTGGTGCTTCTAGGTTGTATACGGCAGACTATTGGTCAGCTGCCAGTTAGTAAAAGTTCACGTGCTACGTGACGCCAAACAGGCTCATAAAGAGTGTACCACACTCGCGGCTATGGCTACTAGTGGCGCTGACTGACATTATCACGTTTAAATTGACATAGATACCCAATAAAGTGGCTCGGGGGATAGCTGCCAAGGTAGCTCAGTGGTAGAGCATCGAACGCGTTATTCGAAGGTCGCAGGTACGGATCCTGCCCACGGCAAGTTATCTTTTCACCCACTTTTCTTTCTTCTCATTTACATTACAATAGGCCTAATAACTTCACGCATACCTTCCTTGGCATCATTGTCTGTTACATCTCATTATTGTTGTGTAAAACACGAAAAACGAGCCCTTAAATATACACTTGTTTCCCTTATTCAATAATGAGAGTATCGTACTGGCAGACTTGGTGCCTCTAGGTTGTATACGGGGGACTTTTGGTCAGCTGCCAGTTAGTAATAAGTTAACATGCTACGTGACACCAAACAGGCACATAAAGAGTGTACCACACTCGCCGCCGTGGCTACTAGTGGCGCTGACTGACACTCCCACGTTTAATTGACATAGATACCCAATAAAGTGGCTAGGCGGATAGCTGTCGTGGTAGCTCAGTGGTAGAGCATAGAACGCGTTATTCGCAGGTCGCACGTTCGGATCCTGCCCACGGCAAGTTATCTTTTCACCCACTTTTCTTTCTTCTCATTTACATTACAATTGGCGTAATAACTTCCCCTATGCGTCTTCAGCCTATTGTGAAAATACTGTACGGTTTCAGTTCACTTCAACTGAAACCATGGCAGTATACAGCTTGGACTAAGTGGAAGCCAACAGGTTAGCAACATGTTCCAGTTGCTCCCAGCATGAACCACTTGAGACTGAAAATAAAACCAGCTGGCCTGGAAATGGAATAAGCTGGAATCATTTATTATAATGAAACCTGTTCGTGTGAATAATAGTATAATTAATTATATTATTATTATTAGTATTATTATTATTATTTTCCTTATGGCCATTCTCTTCGTCCCAGAGTACCTGTAGTGCAAGGCAAATAATTGATAACGGCTCACTGCCATCATGATGGTTTTTTTTATATCTAATGCTGACAACATTTACAGTTAATTGTATGCCAGTACAAGTTTCATTTCAAAAAGACACAGGGTATTTCAAGCATTGCAAACAACTAAAAAACAGTTTGTGTAAAGCACAGGACATATGCACAACCAAATATTGCTGTGTGCTGCATATAAGTTTAAAGGGGCTGGCACTCCCTTACTTCCTATTGCCTTGCACCTCTCTGCCAGAGGAGGACATGGCACTGCATTTTATAGAAAGGCATAAAGCTACTCTGAAAAGATCTAACTGTTTTTGCTCATACTGCCATCACCTGATCTTTTGGAGATAAGGTAAGGTTGCATGAAAAACAGGTAGCCGTGCATCAGTCATTCCATAATACGAACGCCCCGCCGTGGTGGTCTAGTGGCTAAGGTACTCGGCTGCTGACCCGCAGGTCACGGGTGCGTATCCCAGCTGCGGCGGCTGCATTTCCGATGGAAGCGAACATGTTGTAGGCCCGTGTGCTCAGATTTGGATGGCCGTTTAAGAACCAAAAAGGTCAAAATTTCCAGAGCCCTCCACTACGGCGTCTCTCTTAATCATATAGTGGTTTTGGGACGTTAAACCCCACATATCATACCAATCAATACATAATACATACCTCGTTCAAAAATCCAAAACATCCTCAGGATGTCCTGAAATGACGAAAATATTCTTGTCCTGTAGGGTGTGCCACAAGACTGGCTGATATATTTGAGTCTATTAAAATGCAGTTAAAATATGTATGTCTCTGTAAGGACATTATAATTACTGCCTTCAACAGTGGAGCAAAGATTTATTGAATAAACTGCAAATCAAGTGCAATGTTATCAATGCAACAATAATAATAATAACAACAACAATAATAAAAAATAATATTAATAATAATAAGTGAATTACTAACATGATTATAATAGTATTGTTTTGTTTCTGCATACAAAGTAACTGATTGCGAGGATTAAAAGAGGGTGCACAGGAAGGCAGTGAGGTATATTTATAACAAATGCAATCCAACGAATTCTCCTACTGAGTTGTAAACGAAAGCTGGTCTATTAACACTACAAGGTAGGGCAAATATAGCAAGAGTAAAGAATTTGTTTCAAATAATTCATAGTTACATAAACATCGACACGTCAAAAGTAATTTTTTAGTCATTCTAAGTTAACACATTACAGGCACTCACAAACACTTGATAAATACACTTCCAAATTGAATTGCTATAAATATTCATACTTTCTCTAAATCATAAAAGAATGCAAACTGAATAAGTCCTTTTGGTACTGATGCCTCATCTTTCACTGTGTCCTTAGATATGGTACAAGCTTCACGCGTAACCGAGATAAGAGACGAGAAAGAAAAGAAGGCAGTATTTTCCAAACAGTATAATAGATAGCGCTTTCTTAAGAATTGCATAGAAACTGCAGTTGGGTAAAGATAACTAGATGGCGCTGTACCCCTACTCTCTGATTGGCTGCATGGGGGACCTGTGCATAGAACGAGTGGATCTCTCAGTCTCCTGGACAGTCACCATACGTAGTGGATCGTTGGTGGGACATGAACGAAGCAGAGTGGTGGGCACGTTAAAGATCCTTGCGCTCGGCTTCCTTGGCACGCGTGTCATCGGTGTTTCCCGTGCGCCATCTGCATTCTCGAACACAATCGGACGCATAGACGCATGCACGGACGGACGCATCATCCCACTCATCATCAATCATTCCATGAATATGCTTTGATTCTGTTTAATTTTCTGTTTTTTCTTCTGGGATTTAAAAAAATTATTATTTTTCCTCATTTTAACTTGCACAAATGTTGTATTACCACTACTATGATTATATTCTAACAAAGCTTATTCAGCAGTTCAGTACATCTACATCGCCCTACATCTTATACTACACTACGCAGTATAGATTTGAAAATACACTTCAAATTTAGACTCCACTTATTTACTTATAAATTGTGCCATTCTCTTGATGCAGTGATTCATAGACTGAATTATTTTAAAATTTTCTAACACATTTCACAAGGTCAGTCATAAATATTTACTCTAAAGTAAGTCATCTGGACCTTAGCACTAAGAAAGTTTAGTACTTTGGATGCTTCGCATGAAATTGAACTCACTTTGTGCTCAGATAAGCGCAGCTTATTTCTCATTTTAACTGCCAATGCCCCTTCCTTGCTATCATCTAAATTTCGTCGTGATTTGTAGATAATGGTGTTGTCATTTGTTAAATTACTAACAGAGACTGTTTGTACCACAAGTTAGAGATATATTGCTAAATAAAAGTAGGGTGAAATTAATCTGAAACTCCAGTAATAACTATAAAGTTAGCAATGCTAACCACATGCTTGGCTTGTGCCAGAAATGTCGCACCACTCCTTCCTTTCTTAATGTTAACATACAACCAAACCGAAACATGTGCACGCATGTGCCTTTAACACGTCGTGTGAAATGATTTGTTCAATGCCCATGAACAAGCCTTACAAACGCCTTTTGGCCTGTTTAACACTTCAGGGCCTTTGATACACTGTAAGGGCACAAGAAAACTTATGCCTTAAAGTGACTTGTTTCAAGACTCTGCATTATGATGGTTGATTCAAAGTGATAAAATACTGAAGTTGATAAATGAGTTAGTTGTGGTGTCTTGTATAACAATATGCATACTCTGTGAAAAAGAAGCAAGCATGCAAATTAGTAAATTCATAATGAAAAGATAATGACATCAGTGCAAGATTGGTTGTTGTGGTAACTCACCTGCAGTTTGATGGTAATTATGGAAGATGAATGTTTCATTATCTTGAGTTTTAATAAATTGGCATTTACTTCGTGAATAACAGTATGCTAAAGAGCATGCACATAATTTTGATTGGTCGTACAACGACAGCGTAAGGAAGTATTTTCAAAGAAAGAGTGGCAAAAAAATTTGTGGCCCAAGCCAAGAACATTATTAGCATTGCTCACTTTGTAGTCAGCCTGGACATTGGAGAATAACCTAACAGACATATGCCCAGATAAGTATTTAAGATTACCAAAGAGTTTTCAAGGGACGACTACATAATAATTGCACCTGCATGCAAGAGCTCGTGTCTCTGAGGTTTCATGCATGTGCTTCGTTATGGCAGAGCGTGGTGCAAATACACCCAATGGTTGTCGGCCACTGTTTGGTACGCATGTTGTGCACCAAAATAAATTTGAAATCATTTTTAATCCAAAATCTGTCATTGCTATTTCCCAGTTGATGTAATATTTCCATTGCAAAATAAAAACAAGTACATTAAATACTGGCTGTATCTTCTTTTGCAGTTATGATAAGGACTCCTAGCAATTTTAAAAAAGGAATCGAGTATCTGGCGAAAACATCAAGCCCGTAAAATCTACAGAAGTGTTAAGAAAAATCTACAGAAGTGAACAAGCATAACACTTGCTCCTAGAGCAAAGCAGCCAGCTTCGCTCTAGGAGCAAGTGTTATACTTGTACATCATTTGTTTTTTGCAAAGCAGTTGTAGGGTTCACATATCTCTATTTTCAAGAAATATGAAGTGAATGATTGAAAGTATAGTTGGGCAGCTAACTGAATTATATAATGACCCGTATGGACTATGACCACTGGAAGGGTGGAGCGGGTGATGTTACACGTGGACGTACAGGCTGTTAAGGGTAGATAGACAAATCTGGCTGATTTGTTGCACAAGTATTATTTATTTATTTATATATTTATTTATTTATTTACAAGTACTGCAATCCCCTGGAGGGATTTTAGCAGGTGGGTACGAAAGACGTAAACATCAGCATATAACACCAGGAAAACAGATAGAACAGCCTATCACATTTCACATAGTAAGCAGCCATATAACACATAGCAAACAAATAACTATCACTTGCGTTTTACAACGTAAACAAACGTAACAAAATTTTACTGATAACACATCACTCTCATTTTAAGAAAAGAAAACAGAACTAGCAAACAAGTAAAATTATTTTCTCAGTTGTTTCAGACCAGCGGCAAAGGATGCTAAAGACTGTGTTGTGACGATGGTTATTTAAACTATCCCAATCAAGCACTGTTCTGGGGAAAAAAGAATATTTGAAGCAGTTATTGCGGGTACGAAAGGGAGTTATTGAACGGTCATGGCATTGTCTGGTGACGTAACCTGAAGAAAATCAAATAATTTTTCCAATATCTTTCTTGTAATTCCCAATAATTATTTGATATAAATATTTTAATCGCGATATGTGGTTTCTTTTTGAAAGTGAAAGTAAGTTAGCTCTTACTAACAGTTCATTTACCGAGGTTCGTCCATAACTGTTATATATAAAGCGAACGGCTGTTCTTTGTACTTCTTCGACTTTATGAATGTTAGTTTGAGTAAATGGATCCCAGATCACTGCAGCATAATCAAGTATGGGGAAGACTACCGATTTGTAAGCAAGAACACGGACAGATGGAGGGGAGAGTTTCAAAGTCCTTCGTAGAAAGAACAGTTTCTGATTAGCCTTGGAAGTTACTATGTCAATGTGTTTTGTCCAGTTAGGATCATATGTTATCCATAACCCAAGATACTTGTAGGATTGAACCTCGGAAAGAATGACATTGTTTGTAAAGTATTGAAAATTTAATTTGTTTTTCTTATGAGAAATGGACATGTACACTGTTTTTTTAAAATTGATGAACATTTGCCAAGCCTCGCACCAGGAAACAACCCTGTTAAACGACTCGTTTAACAAAACTTGGTCCTTTGAGGATTCTATTTCAGAATAAATAACGCAATCGTCCACGTAGAGCCTTATATTTACAGGTATACTGTTTACTATGTCATTAATATATAAAATAAATAGAAGGGGACCCAGAACCGACCCTTGGGGGACGCCACAATCAACGGAAACCCTGTGAAAGGAATGATTGTTAAAATCTACAAACTGTTCTCTGTTTTTCAAGTAGGCCGATATCCATTTAATAAGTTGATCCTCCCCGAGAATTTTTTCTAATTTGTATACTAATTTATTGTATGAAAGCTTGTCAAAAGCTTTTGAAAAATCCATAAAAATTGCATCTGTTTGTTTTCCATTAATAATTGAAGTAGCGAAGTCGTGTATTGTTGATACCAATTGTGTCGTTGTTGAAAATACCTTCCTGAATCTACGCTGATGTTGGTTTAAGATACTATGTTCGTCCAGAAAACATGATATACTATTGTGTATATTGTGTTCCAAAAGTTTACAAGCGGTTGAAGTTAGCGAGATGGGGCGATAATTTTTGACACTCTGCTTGTTGCCCGATTTATGGATAGGCTTAGCTGTCTTCCAGTCATCTGGAACCTGGCCTTCACGCAGCGATTTTGTAAAAATAACATGGAGGTATTTCGACATCCATTCAGCGTATCTCTTTAAGAACGCGTTAGGGATATTGTCCGGTCCAGAGGACTTTCTGATATTAAGGTTCACAAGCATGTTCAATATGCCCCGTTCACTAACAACAATATCGGGCATTCACGGCGAAACAGTTTCAAAGATCGGTAATACAGAGTGGTCACAAGAAAAAACCGATATGAAGTGATCGTTGAAAGTTTTTGCAATACGAGCAATATCGTGCGTAAGAATACTATCGACATTAAAAACGTCACACTCTTTCGGAGTGGGCAAAATGCTCCTCCAAGATTTCTCGGGACACGAGGTCAAGTAATGCGGCAAGGATTCCCCAAAATAACGCTGCTTATCTGTTTGAATTTGATTTTTCAGTTTTACTGAAAGCTTAGCTATTTGTTCTGAATACGCTACGTTCAGACTTCGTTTTTTCTTTCGACGCTTTATTCGCCTTCTTAACCTCAGTGTTATCCGAGAAATCCACGGATTTTTTCGCTTCTATTTTTTCATTAACAGTGGCACAAATGATTCAATGCATTCTTTGACAATGTCCTTAAACCAGTTCCATAAATTATGTATATGAGTTTCATTATTCGCAAAATTATCAAAGTTGAATGAAAGGAGATCTATAAGAGCAGTATTATTTGCACGATTGAAATTAGGGAAAGATAAACAGGGCAATCTCTTATCGAACACTGTGTCACTTAGAGTAAATAGCACTGCATGATGATCAGAAATTCCCGAATATATCTCAGTCGTTGCTTTAGATGTAATTGCCTGGTTAATGAAGAAAAGGTCTAGGGTTGACTGAGTGGTCTCTTGAATTCTTGTGTAGCCTTCAACTAGCTGAAGGAGGTCAAAAATGTAGCAAATATCAAGCATAGCTTCACCCGAAGGGTCGCACTGCTTCAGGACAAATTTTTTCCAATCTACATTAGGTAAATTATAATCACCTATCATTATAATCCGGTGATCATGCTTAATATTCAGTTTCAAATAGTTTTTCAATTCATTCAGTACGTCAACAGGAGCGTTTGGGGGCTTATAAACACCTCCTATAATGTAACGGACATCGTTGTGATAAGGCTTACAAAAAATACCTTCTACTCCTGGCACATCAGCCATTCTACATATTTTAAGGTTATCCATGAAAAGTACACAAACGCCGCCACCTTTACTAGCCCGGTCATTTCTGTATGCACTGTAGCCAGACGGAACAAACTCACTATCAAAAACCGAGTCGCTTAGCCACGTTTCCGTCAAGACAGCAATAGCAGGATCATGAGAAAGTATTAATGCCTCTAATTCAGTGGCCCTATTAAGAACGCTCCTACAATTTACATTTAGTATTTTTAGTGCGCCATAGTGCTTGTTTTTGTGTCAATTATATTTTTTCTTCAGCCGATACCGTGACCCCTTTCCTTCGTTCCATGCAAACAAGACATCATCGATCTTAAGCTTATCATAAACTAGCTTTGTCTTACAGCCACGCTGCCTTTCTTTCTCTGAACTTTTCCACAATTGCTTCCGTATTTCTCGAACTAGTTTCGAAAAAGTCTTCAGGCAGGGACAATGTGCTTCCCTTTAATTTAAATGCACTCGACAAAACGTTAGTTTTTTCCCGGTAATTAAAAAATTTTATGATCACAGGTCGTGGCCCGGCCTTTGTTTTTTGCGAAACCTGTGACATCTTTCAATGCCTGTTACCATTATTTCCAACTTCTGCTGAAAACTATCTTCCTCTATTTTAGCTATCAGGTCCTCATACTTCTCGTCAGGGGGCTCGTCTAACCCGTAAATGATTAAGTTATTTCTGCGGCTTCTATTCTCAAGGTCATCTACTTTGTCAATCAGTGTTGATACCTGCTCTTCAAGCTTTGATGTTGACACCTTCATATTCTTAACGTCGGTAGACAAACTGCTAAGTTCATTCAATTTCTGTTCGAGGCTGTCTATACGATCTGCTAAACCTGAAATTCTTTTTTCAATCTTGACTTGCGATTCTTGAAAGCGTTCAACGACACAAGTAAGCTTCTTTTGTACTTCCAACAGTTCCTTACAATTTCTTCGTTATGAGGCCCTGGGTTTGATTCAATATCCCCACATGCCAAAAGATCCCTTGATAACAGAACAACACTGTTAAGAAAGCAATGAACACACAGTGGGCAGGGCAGCAGCACTAAAAATCGGTCATCACTACGTATACAAAAAGCAAGATGGTGATGACTAACCTGAAGCACAAAGCAAAAAGGATTGCTCAGCATGTTGCTCTTTGTGCTGCAGTCATGCCCACTGGCGAACGACTGAACCGGGGGAGCTTTTATAGCCCTTGAATACGGCACGCGATGTGACGTCACGGTCGTAAATAGCCACGCTGGCACGATGAAGCCAAGTTCAGCCGTGTCACATGTGTTGTTCTTGACATCCGCCGTCCATTGCAGAGCAGGCCCCGGTCCGTGTTGTGCGCATGTCCTTTGGAGATAGTCTGGTGCCAGATGGATACCCAGAAAAACCTGAAGCACAAAGCAAAAAGGATTGCTCAGCATGTTGCCCGTTGTGCTGCAGCCATGTCCACATTAGCCATGCCATTAGGGCATGTCTGATCATATTAAATACCAGACAAAGACTACAGGCAGCAGTCCTGATAGATGTGAACTGTTGAAAGCAGTTGAAGCTGGAAAAGAAGTAGCGTATTTATTAGTGACACATTTGTTGAAACTTTGAAAACGAGGAAAGTTTCTCGAGCAGGCAATGTTATGTGATGTTTTTGATAAATGTGACATTGCACACTGTCACTCTGCACATAAGTCTCTTTCCTTATATATTTTCTACCAAAGCCACAAACAAAGATAGATGGCAGTTAACTTGCGTCCTGTGTTTCCGGTCCTATGCAAGTGTCATTCTGCACTTTATTACCTTAGAAGTACTTGTTCCTGGGCAGGTTGGTATAACATTATTAGGAGAAATTCTAGACGATGCGAATGTGTGGTGCAGTGTGAATATTTTCTGTAGTTCAGCTTTGAGTGACGCTCTTTCCTTGTGCTTTTTCATTTTTCCAGTGGTGCTTAGGCATCTAGAATTTTCCCCCTGAGCCTAACTACCTCCCTGAAGCTATGCACCCTCTCGCCCATTAACAAACATTGTTAAACTATTGCCCCGCCGCGGTGGTCTAGTGGCTAAGGTACTTGGCTGCTGACCCGCAGGGCGCGGGTTCGAATCCCGGCTGCGGCGGCTGCATTTCCGATGGAGGCGGAAATGTTGTAGGCCCGTGTGCTCAGATTTGGGTGCACGTTAAAGAACCCCAGGTGGTCAAAACTTCCGGAGCCCTCCACTACGGCGTCTCTCATAATCATATCGTGGTTTTGAGACGTTAAACCCCACAAATCAACCAATCAATTGTTAAACTATTGTATGCGGCATTGTTGATGCAAGATGACCTTAGAGTATATGCTAGAGCTCCTGCAGGATCACCGGCTGAATGTGACAACCAGTTCACCATTTATAGGACACGAAGTATTGACGTATTCAATATATCTGTTTGCATAGTGCTTCATTGGAGTCATGCAAGCTTCAAACATGATGCTCCTACAAAGAAATTGTTCTTCCTGTGCTGTGACCAACGGGAAAACTATGAAGACAATAACGAAAAGAGACCACAATTAGGCTTAGCCGTGCATAGTCTGCCTCAATAAATTAATGTAATGAATAATGCAAGTGTGCTTATGTCAAAATGGTGTTGCCTGTTTATTACTACATTTGATATGAACCTCTGCTCGCTCCACCATGGTGTTCCTGGGGGTGTACACAGTCTTACCTCTGAGAGAGCATTGCCAGAACTAATTTCACTGTGACAATCTTGAACAGGTGTGCGACAAGCATGCGCCAGTGCAGAGAACACAAGAAAAGTGGTCACTGTTTATATGTTGAAGGTCCTATGCACGCACACCAGACTATGATTTTGCAGTGTCTTACATTTTGAGTGGAGTATACATCGTGATGGCTAGAGCCATCTCTGTGTTCACAACTAAACTGTCACAATGTGCATATTGCCACGTTCCATTTCCCAAGTTTTTGTTATCGTCCCAAAACACCACACGATTCTCGGCGCAAACCGCGCCTGCAGTTTTCGAGAAGGTTCCGGACTGTAGTAGATCATTTCGATAAGATCACGCCCACTGCGCGAACAGTACAGATTGTTCTGGAACCTACGCCACCGCCAGCGATAACGCTAGAACCTTCGACGGCAAAAGTATAAATGCCGACGCGCTTCGCCGCTTGTCAGTTGTTGAACGAAGGCCGACGCTCCGTTCGCCACTATCAGTCCGAGACTGCTATCTGTGCACGACTGCTGCTGTAATCGGACTTTCCGTTTACTGGGCACAGGTTCGCCCAAATAAACAGTTAAATCCCAGCACGAAGTCTTCTGTCTTTGGCCACGTCACGACCGCGTGACATCTGGTGGAGGTGCTGCTTCGTTCATGTACCGGACGCCCCCGTCAAGCCGTTAACCCAGTCACGTCGCGGAGAAGACACCGACGCCAACCAAGAGCAGCGAACAAGCCGCCGACAGCAAGGTCTCCCACCGGAGTACGGGCTTCTACAAGACAAGCCGCGGAAAGCCAAATCCATGACCTCTACTGCAGCGACTATGACAACCGGAGCGTCCCAGCCCGCGATCGTCATTCATCAACCCAGGGAACCACCAACGTTTCATGGGTCATCGTTTGAAGACCCGGAAACCTGGCTAGAAACATACGACCGTGTGGCCGCCCTCAACCACTGGGACAACGAAGAAAAGCTCCGTCGTGTGTACTTCTACCTGAAAGACACCGCAAGGACCTGGCTAGAGAATCGGGAGTCCACTGTGCGAACGTGGGATGTCTTCTGCGGCGAATTTCTGCAAACGTTCGCGAGCGTCGCTCGCAAAGAGAGGGCCGCTGCTCTACTAGAGACCCGGGTTCAGCTACCTAATGAAAAGGTTGGAATTTTTACAGAGGAGATGACCCACGTATTTCGTCACGCTGACCCAGACAGTCCTGAGGAGAAGAAAGTTCGTCTCCTCATGCGAGGGGTCAAACAGGAGCTCTTCGCGGGACTAATGAGGAATCCACCGAGCACCGTCCAAGAATTTGTATCCGAGGCGACCACCATCGAAAAAACCCTGGACATGCGCACCAGACAGTACAATTGTCGCCTGACTGCAGAATGCGCTGCTGCCCAAGCCAGTGACTCCGACAACCTGCGTGAAACGATCCGAGCGATCGTGCGGGAAGAGCTGCGCAAACTGTTGCCTTCGGCACAACCTCAAGTCGATTCGATCGCCGACATTATGCGAGAAGAAGTTCGGCAATCGCTTCAAACTCCCCAAACACCGCTGCCCGAGCCAGAAACTATGAGCTACGCCGCTGCAGTGCACCACAACGCTCCTCCCCATCCACGCCGAAACGCCGTCCCGTCGCACTTCCGTCGCCAGACACCACCGCCGCCACCACCCCCACCGACGACCTACCGTTCGCCAGCGAGCCAGCGCAGCCAGCGCAGCCACCCACCGAGGAAAACCGACGTTTGGCGCACCCCTGACCACCGCCCACTGTGCTACCACTGCGGCGAGGCCGGGCACACTTACCGCCGTTGCCAGTACCGACAGATGGGACTGCGTGGCTTCGCCGTCGATGCACCACGTACGCAGCCAGTGGAACGGCCAAGTGACATCACCGACTACCTGACAGGAACTCAATTGACACCACGAAGTCCTTCCCGTTCGCCGTCGCCAAGCCGCCGCATGTCACCGCACCCCCGGCAGTACTCCGGCCCACCGCGGGGCCGGTCTCTTAGCCCGTATCCGGGAAACTAAGGGCAGCAACCGGTGGAGGGGTGGTTGCTGTGCGACGAACTACCGAAGATCCTCCGACGAGGACGACGCCACGACGGAGCTTTCCGAACACAACGCCAACCAGGCAAAGCCCTGACGGCGAAAGCTCACTTACCGAAGGTGGCCTGACGACGCAACATGGAAGCAGCGGAACAAGCCGACGCAGCCGTGACCCGACGCCACGCCCTAACTGTAATGCGAGACGGCGAACTAGCAAACTCGACGTTCTTATCGACGGCCACAGTGTGACCGCTCTCGTCGATACTGGAGCCGACTATTCTGTCATCAGTGGGTCGTTCGCCGCGAAGCTAAAGAAAGTTGGGACAGCTTGGAAAGGCTCTGAAATCCGCACAGCCGGAGGTCATCTCGTAACGCCTGCAGGAACCTGCACAGCGAGAGTCACCATTAACGGCCGTATTTATCCTACAGACTTCGTAGTCCTACAGCGTTGCTCGAGAGATGTCATCCTTGGCATGGACTTCTTATGCCTCCATGGTGCTGTCATCAACCTAAAAACAAAGTCGATAACGTTATCCACAGAAGAAGCACTACCGCCGCGCCCGCCGTCAGGACACCATGCCTTGAATGTGCTGGAAGAACAAGTGACCATTCCGCCTCGCTCAAGCGTCATTATTTCAGTCGGCGCTCCTAAATCACCTGACTTGGAAGGCGTCATTGAAGACAGTCAGCACCTGTTGGTCACCCGAAATATTTGCGTCGCAAGAGGAATTGCAGAGCTGCGGGGAGGCAAAGCAACGGTTATGCTCACGAATTTCAGCAATGAGTACAAACATGTGAACAAAGGAACAATGGTCGCATACATCGAAGAAATTGTCAAAGCCACCAGTGCTTTCGCCCTCACCGATTCTGCGGAACCTGCTCAGAGGAACCAAGCCCCTCCCATAGCTTTCGACGTCAATCCCAGACTTCCGAACGATAAACAAGAACAGCTCAAGGCCCTGCTCCTGCAATACGAAGATTGCTTTTCGTCGTCATCAAAAATTCGGCAGACCCCAATCACGAAACATCGCATCATAACCTAAGAAAATGCCAGACCACTCCGTCAGAGTCCGTACAGGGTTTCGACGCGAAAACGTGAGGCCATGAAGAGACAAGTTGATGAAATGCGGCGGGATGACATTATCCAGCCGTCCAAGAGCTCATGGGCATCCCCCCTTGGTGTCAGTGAAGAAAGAGGACGGGACCCTACGTTTCTGCGTCGATTATCGCCGCCTGAACAAAATCACAAGAAAGAACGTGTATCCTCTCCCACGAATAGACGACGCACTTGATCGGCTCCATAACGCCAAGTAGTTTTCGTCAATGGACCTCAAGACTGGCTATTGGAAAATCGAAGTCGACGAAAGAGACCGAGAGAAGACCGCGTGTATAACACCGGACGGCCTCTTCGAGTTTAAGGTGATGCCCTTCGGCCTTTGCTCAGCGCCTGCAACTTTTCAACGCGTTATGGATACAGTACTGGCATGATTGAAGTGGCAGACTTGCCTTGTGTACTTGGACGACGTCGTAGTGTTTTCCTCGAGTTTCGACGAGCATCTTCGGCGCCTTGAAGCTGTACTTCAAGCCATCAAGACGTCCGGACTCACACTGAAGCCAGAAAAGTGCAGATTTGCGTATGAGGAGCTCTTGTTTCTGGGACACGTTATCAGCAAGTCTGGAGTTCGTCCCAATCCACGGAAAACAGCCGCCATCGCCGACTTCCCGCCACCCACTGACAAGAAGGCCGTGCGCCGATTTCTGGGCCTGTGTGCCTATTATAGGTGGTTCGTGAAAAACTTCGCCCGCATCGCCGATCCTCTCACTAACCTTACCAAAGCCGACGTGGAGTTCAAGTGGGAAACGCCACAGGAACACGCTTTCCAGGAGCTTAAACATCGCCTCCAGATGCCTCCGTTACCTGCCCATTTCGACGAATTCGCCGAGACAGAAATACATACTGACGCAAGCAGCGTAGGTCTTGGCGCCGTTCTTGTGCAGAGGGCTGACGGACTTGAAAGGGTTATTAGTTATGCCAGCCGATCGCTATCCAAAGCAGAAGCAAATTATTCCACAACACAAAAAGGAGTGCCTCGCCATCATCTGGGCTACGTCGAAATTTCGCCCCTACCTCTACGGCAGGCCCTTGAAAGTTGTGAGCGACCACCACGCCTTGTGTTGGCTAGCCATCTTGAAGGACCCTTCAGGTTGCCTCGCACGATGGAGCCTGAGACTTCAAGAATATGACATTACTGTCATTTACAAGTCCGGCAAAAAACACTCCGACGCCGACTGTCTCTCTCGTGCGCCTGTCTACCAACCGCTACCCGACGACCCGGATGACGACTTTTTCTTAGGAACGATAACTACCGACGACTTCGCTGAACGACAGAGGGCTGACCCGGAACTTAAGGCCCTAATAGAATACCTCGAAGGCAGGACCGCCGAAGTCCCGAAGGTATTCAAGCGCGCACTTGCGTCGTTCTTTCTACGAAACGGTCTTCTAAAAAAGAAAAACTTTTCACCGCTTCGAGCTAAGTACCTCCTTGTGGTGCCTTCAGCTCTGCGACCAGAACTCCGGCAGGCCCTGCACGACGATCCGACGGCAGGGCACCTCGGTGTGTCTCGCACGCTCGCGAGAATACAAGAAAGGCACTACTGGCCACGTCTTACCACCGACGTCACTCGTTATTTGAGAACATGCCGGGACTGTCAGCGACGCAAGACACCGCCGACAAGGCCAGCGGGACTTCTGCAGCCAATTGATCCACCTTGCCGACCTTTCCAGCAGATTGGTATGGACCTACTAGGGCCGTTCCCGACGTCGGCTTTCGGAAACAAGTGGATCGTGGTAGCTACCGACTACCTCACCCGCTACGCCGAGACAAAAGCCCTGCCAAAAGGCAGTGCATTCAAGGTAGCTAAGTTCTACGTCGAAAATATCGTCCTACGTCACGGAGCCCCGGAGGTCCTTATCACCGACAGAGGAACGGCATTCACTGCCGACTTAACTCAAGCGATCTTGGCATACAGCCAAACAAACCACCGCCGGACGACAGCGTACCACCCACAGACCAACGGCCTCACCGAGCGGCTTAACAAGACGTTCGCCGACATGCTATCAATGTACGTCGATGTCGAACACAAGACGTGGGACGCCATTCTTCCCTATGTGACCTTCGCATACAACATGGCGGTGCAGGAGACGACGCCGATATCTCCTTACGAATTGGTCTACGGAAGAAGCCCGGCAACGACGCTCGATGCCATGTTACCCAACGTCACCGACGAAGAAAACCTCAATGTGAGCGAGTACCTTCAACGTGCCGAAGAAGCCCGACAACTTGCGCGTCTCCGTATCAAGAATCAACAGACGACCGACAGCCACCGTTACAACCTTCGACGACGCTTCGTGGAATACCAGCCCGGTGAACGTGTTTGGGTGTGGACGCCGATACGCCGACGTGGACTAAGTGAGAAGCTTCTGCGACGGTACTTCGGACCGTACAGGGTGGTTCGACGTCTCGGCCCACTTGATTACGAGGTTGTCCCCGACGGCATCACGAAGTCTCAACGACGCCGATCGCGACCTGAAATCGTCCATGTCGCGCGCCTCAAGCCATTTCATGCGCGTTAACAAACTGAACCATTGTTTTTTGTATTATTGTTGTATCGTAATTTATTCATTGTACCTTCTTACATTATTATTGTACTTTCATCTTTAGTTAAAGCATCGGGACGATGCCTTTTTTCAGAGGGGGGAAATGCCACGTTCCATTTCCCAAGTTTTTGTTATCGTCCCAAAACACCACACGATTCTCGGCGCAAACCGCGCCCGCAGTTTTCGAGAAGGTTCCGGACTGTAGTAGATCATTTCGATAAGATCACGCCCACTGCGCGAACGGTACAGATTGTTCTGGAACCTACGCCACCGCCAGCGATAACGCTAGAACATTTGACGGCAAAAGTATAAATGCCGACGCGCTTCGCCGCTTGTCAGTTGTTGAACGAAGGCCGACGCTCCGTTCGCCGCTATCAGTCCGAGACTGCTATCTGTGCAAGACTGCTGCTGTAATCGGACTTTCCCTTTACTGGGCACAGGTTCGCCCAAATAAACAGTTAAATCCCAGCATGAAGCCTCCTGTCTTCAGCCACGTCACGACTGCGTGACAATATTGTTGCTTGAGACAACTGTTTTGGACAAAAAAGGGCACAGTAGAAAAAATATTTTTAGGCTAATGTAAGGGCTTGTGGTGAGGATACTCTCAAAAGGTATATGGTGTGTCATCTTGCAATAGAGAAATAACATTTATACCTAGTTTATGTTAGTAGGAGTCTGCTAAACATTGGTCATACAAGCTTGTGGCTAGAGAAGAATGATGTCCAGAAGATACCTTCCTGAAATGTTAACCTGCACCATCCTCCATTGTCCTTTTTGGTGCACTGGAATTTTCGCCCTATAGGTACTAGTTCCTTCAGTGGGTACTCTTGAAGGGCTTGTGAATAAACTCACTCTTTCTACCTGCTTCACCCAAGGGCCAATCCTGCTGTTGAAACTTGTTTGCTTGGCAGAACTTTTTCGCAGGAAAAGAAGCTTCACTCGTTACACAAACAAAGCTACAGCATTACAAGATTACTATGATGTTATGTACACAGACCTCCCACATAAACTCACCAAAATGTCACTACTTACCTCTATGATGAGCTTGAATAAGCCTTAAGAAAGCATGTAAGTTTCTTGATCCTATACTTTTTAATCAGTACATGAACCTTGAAAAAACAAGATCGTCACGTGCAGTGCATAAAACCAGTGCTTATGAAGTGCAATGATGCCATCAGAAGCAGCAGCAAAGTAAATTTACCCTGCTAGAAAGCAAATTCTGCATGAAACCTGTAAATGTACCGTTAACAAAGTTTTCTCGAACACTACATTACTTTTACTTCTGCAATTCGCATATTCCTGTTTCATGCATACCTTGCTGTCAGCCCAACATTATTGACCTCTGAGGTGTTACTCATGTGACCATGCTCATTTAACATACCTGCAAACCTCAGTGCTAACCTAATAAAATTGGAGACATTAATAAAGTAATGCTCTCTAATGCTCACCCATTCAAAAAACTTTTTAGCATCCCCTTAAAACCCATTCTTTAAAAGCTTAATGATCAGAGATGCGATGTATCTCCACACCTGATGACAGGCATTTGTCCAATTACAGCCACATTATAACAACAAGCAGCTTTTGTAAGATGCTTGAACACATGCCATCATCTCAGGTCAACATGTTTCCTGAAACCACCTTGCTCTTGGTTCTGGGACAGAATGGTCTTCATAAATCAATTCCTTGCTAAGCTCAACTTGCCCCTTGACAAATTGTGCGTTTAGTTTTAGACCATTCTTGGGGAGCTATTTTTCTTGATAACTCAAAAAAAGGCCGAGAAATTGAACCAAGAGCTTTTAAAAGGAAATTCGCAAAATATGCACAATCATCTCCAATACACAGCCTGAGTATATCTTTCAATATAAATGAGCATTTTCATTTTAGAGCACATATCTGATGGCACAAAAGCTGGTGTACCAAGGAGTCTCTCACAGGTATTTTTCACTTCTTTATTGGGGGCCATGCGACAATTTTAAATTATTCATGCGATATACTAGAAGTTTACGGCAGTGGGAATCACTTGCCACAATTAAAAAAAAATTATGGGGGGAACATATGGACTCTTTACAAAGGTTGAAGTTGGTGCCGATGCCATCTACCGCGTGACCAGTAATGAGACAAAGCACGGCGCATCACATTCGGCCTAATAGCAATGCTGCGCTTTCATTTTACACACACACGCGCGCGTTGTGTATACTTTACTGCAAACAACTGCAAGCATTTCACCCCAAGACACTGCTGTATTGCGGCAATGTTAACTTTTAAAAAGCCCTTTTGAGGTTAGCAATTTAAGCTCGACATTGCTACCAGCAATGAAACTTCTATTTTATTCTATTTTTTTCATTTATATACACTTGCCTAAAATAGTGTTACCAAACGTCTCGAATTTCGCTGAACTGTCCCGAATTTCGCTGATAAGAACGAAATAGAATTTATGATGAGTGCACACCCTGGAATCGTGCAGGATGTGGAAGTGATTGGCAAGGTACGATGCAGTGACCATAGAATGGTACGCTCTCGAATTCACCTAGACTTGAAGAAGGAACAACAGAAACTGATACGCAAGAAGCCAATCAATCAGCTAGCACTGAGAGGGGAAGTACAAAAATTCAGAGTGTCGCTGCAGAACAGGTACTCGGCTCTTAGTCAGGAAACCAACCTTAGCGTAGATACAATGAATGATAATCTGACGAGTATCATTACGGAGTGTGCAGTGGGAGTTGGAGGCAGGGTAGTAAAACAGGACACTGGCAAGCTTTCTCAGGAAACGAAGCACCTAATTAAGAAGCATCAAATCATGAAAGTGTCAAGTACAACAGACAAAATAGAACTGGCAGAGCTTTCAAAGTTGATTAATAGACGTAAGGTATGCGATGTAAGAAGGTATAACATGGATAGAATTGAACACGTTCTGAAAAACGGAGGAAGTGTCAAAGCATTGAAGAGAAAACTTGGGATAGGCGAAAGTCGGATGTACGCACTAAGGGACAAAGAAGGCAAAATAGCTACCAATATGGATAGGATAGTTAAAATAGCGGAGGAGTTTTACAGAGATCTGTACAGTAGCCGAGACAACCACGACATTAATACTATAAGAACTAGCAGTAACCCAGATTACACCCCACCAGTAATGATAGAAGAAGTCAGAAAAGCTTTGGAGAGCATGCAAAGAGGCAAAGCTGCTGGTGAGGACCAGGTAACATCAGATCTGCTGAAAGATGGAGGACAGATTGTGTTAGAAAAACTAGCCACCCTGTTTACGAGGTGTCTCCTGACGGGAAGAGTACCAGAGTCTTGGAAGAACGCTAACATCATCTCAATACATAACAAAAGAGATGACAAGGACTTGAAGAATTACAGGCCGATCAGCTTGATCTCTGTAGTATACAAGCTATTTGCAAAGGTAATTGCTAACAGGGTAAAGAAAACATTAGAATTCAATGAACCAAAGGAAAAAGCAGGATTTCGAACAGGCTACTCAACAATTGACCACATTTGTACTATCAATCAGGTAATAGAGAAATGCTCAGAGTATAACCAACCACTATACATAGCCTTCATAGAATACGAGAAGGCGTTTGATTCAGTAGAAATATCAGCTGTCATGCAAACACTGCGGAATCAGGGCGTAGATGAAGTATATATAAACATTCTGGAAGAAATCTACAGGGGATCAACTGCTACCATAGTGCTTCCTAAAGAAAGCAACAGAATACCAATCAAAAAGGGTGTAAGGCAGGGGGACACAATTTCTCCAATGCTAATTACCGCATGCTCACAGGAGGTCTTCAGAAGCCTAGAATAAAAACAGTTAGGGATAAGAGTCAATGGAGAATACCTTAGTAACCTACGCTTCGCCGATGACATTGCATTGCTGAGTATCTCAGGGGACGAATTGCAACTCATGATTACCGAGTTAGACAAGGAGAGCAGAAAGGTGGGTCTTAAAATTAATCTGCAGAAAACGAAAGTAATGTACAACAACCTCGGCAAGGAGCAGCGCTTCGAGATAGGTAATAGTGCACTTGAAGTTGTAAAGGACTATGTCTACATAGGGCAGGTAATAACCGCAGAGCCGAACCACGAGATTGAAGTAACTAGAAGAATAAGAATGGGGTGGAGCACATTCGGCAAGCACTCTCAAATTATGACAGGTAGATTGCCACTATCCCTCAAGAGGAAGGTATATACCAGCTGTATCTTGCCGGTACTTAGCTACGGAGCAGAAACCTGGAGACTTACAAAGAGGGTTCAGCTTAAATTGAGGACGACGCAGCGAGCAATGGAAAGAAAAATGGTAGGTGTAACCTTAAGAGACAAGAAGAGAGCAGAATGAATTAGGGAACAAACCGGGGTTAAAGATATCATAGCTGAAATCAAGAAGAAGAAATGGACATGGGCAGGGCATGTAGCGCGTAGACAGGATAACCGCTGGTCATTAAGGTTAACTGACTGGATTCCCAGAGAAGGGAAGCGGGTTAGGGGGAGACAGAAGATTAGGTGGGCAGATGAGATTAAGAAGTTTGCGGGTATAAATTGGCAGCAGCAAGCACAGGACCGGGTTTACTGGCGGAAAATTGGAGCGGCCTTTGTCCTACAGTGGACGTAGTCAGGCTGATGATGATGATGATGATGATCCCAGTCGGGACAGCTGTTCCCGATTTTTTCCGGATCGTTCAGTGAACAAAAAAAACGTTTTGTGTTATCAAAGGCACGCCAAATAACGTGCGTCCAACTGATCACACAGACAAAGAAATGTTGCTGTGGATAGTTGCAAGAAACTTGAAACACTTCAGCTGAACTTTCGCGTCAACTTTTACTACAGCATTCTACAGCGAGAGGAAGTGTCACAAAGAGCACATAGCAAAATTTAGTGCCACATCAAGAGACCGAAAAAAGAAGAAACAACGAATTTGTTTGGAAGGCACCGCAACAAAGAAAACTAATTTCCCCACCCACACACAACTACGTTCACTGTTGGTTACCACAATCTAAACACACACTGCTAAGCAAACAAATGCATCTGCGACCGTTCAATAAAGCCACTCGGACAGGAACGTTCTCTAATTCCAACTTGTGCTTTCCGTATCTATCTCGCGCACTTACGCAAGAACAAGCTTGAAAACAAAGCTTTGACACAAGTTTATACTTCCTCCCAAGTGACACCAGCTGTTTGATCGGTCCTCAAGCAACACGCATACACCTACAATACATCCGCGTAGTAGTGAATGTTGGTCTGACATGCGTCAGACCGACATTCACAAATCGCAATCCACACGGCTTTTATTTCATGCTCGTTATCATTGCTTGTAGATTTGGTGGCAAACATTTCGGGCGAATGCCGTTAACTACTCGATAAGCACGGATGAGAAGCTCCTGAACACGGCAACATAACAGGAATTAACAAAAGCGGCAGCGACTTGCGTATGAATCACTTTCTAACAACAGAAAGCATCCCCGTCCCTACGGGCAGAGGCGGTTCTCGCCATTTCAAACAGATTGCAGTCCAATCCAACACCAACATCGGAGAAAAAAAAACATCACGACTACAATACGATCAACGCCTTTTGGATTTCCTGTGCATGCCGGATTATCGGCGGTCACTTGGAAAGTGGCGGTCGTCGGAACTACGGTGGTGGCGTCACTCGAGTAGGGGTGTCTTCAAATAAGTTTTTACGATTTTGAAGCTTATATGCAACAAAAAAAACATAAAAATTTTTTTAAAAGGCGTAAATAATATGTTAATTAACCATACGTAAGTGACGCTGTCATTTAACAAGCAATTTTCTCAATACGAAGCATCCTCTTAAATGAGTAACAAACGCTAAATAGCCAATCTTAAAGGTCAGGTACAAAACCCTTACTCTTACGTAGGCAGCGCCGCCAGAAATGACCGGCGTTTCGTGCTCATCCGGCAGGCACGGAAAATCTAGGAGGCGTTGATACGATGAACCCGCCAGAGACTGAGTGTCACAAGTTAGTCAGAAACTCTACCTGAACCACAGAATGAAGAACGCCTAAATCGCCTAAAAAAGTTTTCCAACACAGCGATTCTAACATCGTCTATTCATACACTTTAAGCCAAACAAGCCGATTTTAGGCAACTATTGGGTGAACCGAGCGTTTTCGCCCTCAAAAGATTTGTGCCACTAGAGTGTACTAAAACAAGGAGAGTGCCCGGAACGGCCGCAGCACCAATGCGTTAAAAGTGAAGCCCAAAGAGGGTCAATCCGCTTGTGGCGCTGCAATCGGTAGTGTGCAATGTGTCATTGTTTTAAGAGCCGCGCGCAGTTCTCCCGAATTGGTCGAGGGGTAGAATTCTCGCTTTTCACTCAAAAGACCCAGGTTCAAATCCCACTTGTGGACGATAAGTTTTTTTATTTTTATTTGCAAAGGTGTTTTGGTTGGCATTTATTTTTCTAAATCTAGCGTCAGTTGCTACATATTGCTACAAAAACCCCACGAAATTTGAAGTAAAAAAAACTTGACAGCGAGCGCATTTATATTTAGAGCTTCCACACGAGATTCAACAAAAATTTAAAAGCATGGCTTCAGAGATTTTAGCGTATAAGAGAAAATGTGTGCTGTCACTCACCGGCAGTCGTCGCCCACTGGCTCGCTTAAAAAAACAACTTAAAGTAAACGATCTTCGGTCAGCGGGAAATTGCGAAGGTTTAAATACTGGTTAAGCAGCGATGGTCTGTCTGAGTTTTCAGTGTTCCTTCTGACACAAAAGACGAAAGCTACTGGCTTGTAACATTAATTACAGTGATCGCGAGTTGTGCGGGAGCTGACAGGTGAACGTGTCCATCTGGAGGTTGACGGCATCGTCAGAGAACGAAGGTCTCGTCTTCCTTCATTTGTGTTGCCGCCTTGTGTCTCCAAATTGCAGTCCATCACGGGATGCGCTGCCGAATTCACACACTTTGCATGCGCCTCTGTCAAGCTCGCAGCGCTAGAGGACCTTTTTTTCTCTTCGCACTTGGCCGTTGAAGGCCCGGGGGCATCTTGTCTGCCATGCTGAGGATTTGTCGTATTATTGGTCTCTTGTTCACCCCCCGTCGGGACGTTGTTGTCCGCTGAGTATAGCAGGCACTGCTCCGACTGCAAGCTTTGGCCGCTCACGGGGCAACCTGACCTCTCTACCGCCTATAATGTGCGCGAAGTCTCGAAGTACATGATGCGGCTCGAAATGTGCATCGCAGACCACACTTAAAATTTTCATATGCCCTCAAGGCAAGCGTAAGCTGTATTCCCATTTCTCCCTCTAGGTCGGACATGTTGGAACCGCGAATAGCGAACACTTAGTGCTTTCAGTCGATCCTCTGTAGGTAACCCTGCAGCCGGGCACACAGCAGTGGTCCTCCCGCGTCGGTTTCATGTGCGAAAAAGTGTAACAGGGCGTGAGACTCTCACTTGTACAGAGGGGTCCACATTTGAAGGGGAACACGCGTGTCGTCTGCTCGGTTCCACCGTCGGCCCGCTGCGGCAACTATGAAGTTTCGCGCATGAGTTCTGTGGACGGCGCTTTTTTATCGTCTGCTACAAATGTATCAACACGTTCACCTGTCTGTTCCCGCACACCTCGTGATCAATTTAATTAATTTTACGCGCCAATATAAAATTTAAGAAAAGTACAAGAAAGATAGTTGAGCACGAAGATCAGGTCAGTTGGCAGGGATTCAGCCAGCACTATTATCTCGAGTTACCATGGTGTGAAAGACTTGCGTCTGGTCATACACTCAGGGTTGGAACAGGGTATATGGGTTTGGGAACAGCCCTGGGAGCAGGCAAAAGGGCTTTTTGTAGCAAGCTTGGAGCAGCCAGAAAAATGTTTTGGAGGGGCTTGCAGCAGTCAGAAAGACGCCTTGGAGCAAGCTTGGACTAGCCAGAAGGGCCTGTTCGAACAAGTTTAGAGCAGTAAGAACGTTCAGAGCAGATTTATCCTTGTTCAAAGCGCTTGTGAAGCAACATTTGAGCTTGCTACATTTTTTCGAACACTCAACTAAATTGTGCAATAACCTCATTATGCAATAGAAATTATACGGACACTGTCGACAAGTTTTTGCCTGTTGCGTAACACTCCAAATAAATTCCTAATTGATAACGTCGCTCCACGCATACTATGTTCTATGCACAGGTAAAAGAACGAGAGCGGAACGACGAACGTGGTTGAAGCCGAGATAAAATGATCTGGCTCATTTCCGCCACTCGTAGGGCACATGCGATACCATCCGATATCCCCAACCGGGGGGCCTGTAGTCGAAGCAGACAGGAAGCACTCCGCCCGTCTCCGCCCGACAGGAAGCACTCCGCCCGATTGTGTTGCCACAGCAACACAATTGTATAAACGGTGTGGCACTCAGGTCAGGTGGCATAAGACGACTCCGGATGGGATGGCTTACACTTTTCGTGACAATACGCCGGTATCTGCAAAGAGTGCAGACAGTAGGTTAGCGTGCGTCCTTTCGCCGTCACCGCTGCTGCCTGATTGAAAACAGTTGCAAAGAGACAACGCCCCCAGCACAAACTTGATAACAGCTTGAAACTGCAGCAGGCTGAGGCAGATGGCTGTTTCGGTAGCGCTGTCCAGGTCACTTTTCTTGACGATATGCTGGTATCTGCAAAGAGTGCAGACAGTAGGTTAGCGTGCGTCCTTTCGCCGTCGCCGCTGCTGCCTGAGTGATAGCGTCTTCTTCTCTCCAACATGTCGAAATTGTTGATGTGCGTTCTTAAGAATGATTGGTCGTAGTTCATGGGCACTGTTCTGCCAGCGAGTCCTCGTCAAACGACCGTGCCTCTGAAAAAGGCAATCTGGGTCAAGGCCAGCCCGCAGTCGGCCTGACGCGAACATCTCAACGGCGTGAACACGCGCGGCGCCTCTCTCGCCCACGTGCATTGAGTCAGCGGCGCACGTGACAGCGAGCCGGCGTTCTCGTGTCTGGTGGTCTGACGCATGGCGCGGCAACCCCATTGGAAGAATCTGCGCTGACGACCAGCGGCGCTTCTGATTGGACATTTTGGTTGGACCCGGTGTAAATAAAAGAAGCCCTGCGGCGCGTCGCGATCGGCGGTCCTATGTGAGAGGCGTCCCCGTGTCGGAGAGCCGACATGTGTGTGAGTCAGTGGTCTTAGGCGAAAGGCTGACCTATGTGTTAGAGAAGAGCTCGGCTCTTCGAGTCTCTGTCGGCCCCAGTGCCGAAATTGTAACGCCTCTGTAAATATGCTGTACATAAACCTTGTTTAACTCACCATCGTCTCGTCCGCTCGTCTTATCAGCTCTGCGCAGAAGCAGTCGCGAGCTGATAAACATACGCTACCAAACGGCTGGTGACCTTCCCGGCGGAGTTGAAAGCAGTGGCGCCTTCGAGGCCGTGTTGGCGGCCCGTCGTTCGCAACAGTGGTGGCTTCGGCGGGATCGGTCCGTCGTTCGCAACAGTGGTTGGCAGCTGCGGGATCGGCCGGCGTCAGCGACATCGATGCGGTGAGTGCCTGATGTTTTCCCCTCAGTTCACCAGACTACTCTAGCTCAGGTTGTAGTAGTTTAGAGAAGGGCTGTGTGAAGCATTAGAGTGAGCTTTGATCGTTTCAAGCAAAGTCGAAGTGCTTTGAAACCAAAGTTAATGCGGAGGGGGTAAACACGGGAGAGTGAAAAAATTGCTTGCGCGTCTTGCTAGTTGACTTATAGTGGGTACGGCAAGTAAATTGTTAACAGGGGCAAACAGCAAGAGGCTAGTGTGAACGATGGAGAACCTTAAAGTGAAGGAACTCATCGAAATTTGTGAGGAACTCGGCATTACTTTGGGCCGTGCGAAACGAAAGCAAGCGATCCTTGAGATCATGAAGGATGAGGGAGTGTCGGCTGAGGAAGTCGATGAGGCCTGGGTGGATATTAAAGCACGCCGTGAGGAGGCTGAAAGGCGAGAAGTAGAAGCTCGCGAAGAAGCTGAAAGGCGCGAACGTCGCGAGGAGGCCGAGAGACAGGAGCGCCTTGAGATGAAACGACTAGAATTGGCAATCCTACAGTGTTCGCAGGCGCCTAGCGTAGCTTCTCCGACGATTCAGGTCAGCGGTTTTAGAATTCGGGACCAACTGCCACCGTTCGTAGTAGGCGAGGACATGGCGAAGTATCTCGTCAAGTTTGAACACGTCTGTGAGCGAAACGCTTTGGAGCGGCCTCTTTGGGCGCGGAACCTGCTAGCTCTTCTTCCCGGCGAAGTGTCCGACGCGATAACTTGCTTGTCTAGGGAAGCGTTTGAGAGCTATGACGAGGTTAAGGAAGTGCTCTTGAGACGTTATAAGTTGTCACCTGAGGCTTTCAGGCAAAGGTTCCGGTATGCTGAAAAGGGGAATGAGTCACACGTTGACTTCGCGTTTCGTCTTAAAGCCGATTTAATTGAATGGCTCAAGGGCGAAGGTGTTTATGATGATCGCGATAAAGAGGTGGAATGCGTTGCACTGGAGCAGTTCTACCGCTGGATCGAGGATAATGTCAGACTTTGGCTGCAGGACAGACTTAGTGAAGTACAGCTAAACAAGGCAGCAGAGTTAGCTGAGGAGTATTATACTCGCCGAAAGTTGCACAGCAGGGCAGTGCGCGTTGAAAAAGATGAGAGAAAAGAGGGCTTTTCAAGGAAACCTGATAAACGGAAACCCGTTCCGCACCGTAATTTCAAAAAGGACCCGTCTCTTACTAAGGACAGTGTAGGGGAAGGGCAAGCAGAAGCGGAGAAATCGAGTGAGGTTTCTACCACACAGGCATTTGAATCGGAAAACAAACGGAAGCCGCTAATCTGCTACAACTGCAAAAAGGAAGGGCACATCGCGAGAAACTGTCAGGAAAAGTTTGCTTTTGCAACGATCCGAGAATCAGAAAAAAACATTCGGTTGTTGGAGCCGTATCTCCAAGAAATTAGGGTGAATGAGAAAACGTGCCGAGCACTTAGAGACTCAGCGGCAACCATGGACGTTGTCCATCCTTCATTGGTGTCTCCGGATGACTTCACAGGAGAATGCGCGTGGATCAGGCAGGTCGCCGAGGAGCAGAGTGTTCGCTTACCAATCGCCACGGTTGTCATTAAAGGCCCGTTCGGTGAGCTTCGCACCGAAGCGGCTGTGTCTGCCGCGCTGAACGATCGTTTTCCTTATCTTTTCTCCAACAACTCGGAGCAGCTCCTCAAAGAGCAGGGCAAATCGTTCTTCCCCAACTTTGCGTGCATGGCCCTCACGCGATCGCAAGCGCGAAAGCTTTCGCGGAAGCTGGACCTGGTTCCATTCGGTGAGCTCTCAAGTGACCTTGTCGGCGGGTCGACGGAACCCCAGAAAGGAAAGTTTCCGCATGAGTCATGTGAGCAGTCACGCGAGCGGCCCGTCGCCGACACGACCGGCGCGGTTTCCGGAGAAAGGGGAGACGACATGGCGCCATTGAGTCAGAGCGAGAGGGCTGCAACGCTCTCGCCTGTAGCGGAAAGTTGGAGCGAGCTGCCGAGAGTTGATCGAGAGACGCTCATTCGAGAGCAGAGTGAAGATCTCTCGATTGAAGCGCTAGTGGAAAGCCAAATTGAAGCGCTAGTGGAAAGCCAGAAAAACGCGGCAAAAGTGCTGTCGAAGGAGCACTACGAGAAATCGGGGAAGAAGCGCGCTTTTGAAGTTGATAATCAGGTAATGCGGCTGCAGCCATCCAAAAGGAACAAGCTTGAGGTTGATTGGGAAGGGCCCGCCAAAGTATTATCGAAGCCTTGCGATACAAATTATGAGGTGCAAGTAGGAAGGCGGCAGAACAAAATTTACAACTTGATGAAGCCCAATGTCCAACATCAAGCGGTCGTAAATCAGCTGTTGAAGGCTTCAGAGGAAGAGGAAGCAGAAAATTTGAGTTCTAGTGAGGTGATCGAAGGGGGATCGAAAGTAATCCGGGAGCAGATAAACCTAGAGCCTAGCTTAAGTGAAGGAGGACCTGAGAAAGAGGACCTGAGAAAGATTGTTTCCGAGTTTGGGTATGGGTTGTCGGACCGTCCCGGAGACACGACGGTGATCGAACACGATATCGAGCTAAGCGTTGAGGAGTCAATCAGTAGCAAGCCGTATCATTGTTCCCCTGTGCAACGACGAAAGTGTGAGCCACTCTTGGTGCCGCATAGGTATCGTCGCCTAAAAGTGGCCGGTTACTGAAGTGGAGCATGTTGCTCCACAGCGCAACTTTGACGTTCGCTATCAAAAAGAAATAAAGGAAAGGTAAACGCTAATGCAGGTGCATTGAGCAGTGCGTTCCAGCTAGTAACTTCTCAACCTTTCGGTTTCTGGCTGGCGATTCGGGGCAAAATTTTGACCTCATCACGACCTGGGCCGAGCGCTCTCGTTCAGAGTGCTCTCAAGGGGCCAACTTTATGTGGTATTCTAATTCGTTGCGTTGTTGTAATTGTGAAAAATTCAAGTTCTTACTTTAAGAGTCTTGTGTCCCACATGTGCCTCTTGATGTAGAGGAAACAAAATTCCGATAAACACGTAGATAGGTATATGTTGTACTATACTTTGTCTGGTGTTCTGTCGGGTGACCGAGGGCACTTGCTTGTGTCGTGTGTTGTCTGTTGTCGAACCGTTCTTAGCAAGTTGCAGAACCATCGACAAGTGCTGAAACCGAAGATGGTCAGAAGAGACGAGTGAAGCTGGTCAGCAAGTTGTGGCGACAAGCCAGTGGAGCTGGGATCCGTCGTCAAAAGTGGAATGTGTTCCCGGACCAGTCTGGAGCTGTATTCTCCCCATGGCCCTGGAGGCGAACCTGGAGGGACCTGGCGAACGAGCGCACCTGACATCCGAGCCCCGTGGAAGCAGCTCGTCTTTCCGGTGCATTGTCTGGCGGCGGGGGTGCTGTTATGCCAGCGAGTCCTCGTCAAACGACCGTGCCTCTGAAAAAGGCAATCTGGGTCAAGGCCAGCCCGCAGTCGGCCTGACGCGAACATCTCAACGGCGTGAACACGCGCGGCGCCTCTCTCGCCCACGTGCATTGAGTCAGCGGCGCACGTGACAGCGAGCCGGCGTTCTCGTGTCTGGTGGTCTGACGCATGGCGCGGCAACCCCATTGGAAGAATCTGCGCTGACGACCAGCGGCGCTTCTGATTGGACATTTTGGTTGGACCCGGTGTAAATAAAAGAAGCCCTGCGGCGCGTCGCGATCGGCGGTCCTATGTTAGAGGCGTCCCCGTGTCGGAGAGCCGACATGTGTGTGAGTCAGCGGTCTTAGGCGAAAGGCTGACCTATGTGTTAGAGAAGAGCTCGGCTCTTCGAGTCTCTGTCAGCCCCAGTGCCGAAATTGTAACGCCTCTGTAAATATGCTGTACATAAACCTTGTTTAACTCACCGTCGTCTCGTCCGCTCGTCTTATCAGCTCTGCGCAGAAGCAGTCGCGAGCTGATAAACATACGCTACCAAACGGCTGGTGACCTTCCCGGCGGAGTTGAAAGCAGTGGCGCCTTCGAGGCCGTGTTGGCGGCCCGTCGTTCGCAACAGTGGTGGCTTCGGCGGGATCGGTCCGTCGTTCGCAACAGCACATAGATGTTCCTAAGTTCGCTTCTTTTGGCGATGGCTGCGTTGTTTTTCAATAAATACGCTCCTTTTGAGCACTCACTGTTGCATTGTTGAAGTTCATTGAAGTTCATTGTGTTGAATTTTGGGGCTCTGGAAAGGGCATCTGCTTCGACGTTGCTTATGTACTTTTGATGTTTCTTGATGTTTACTTCGTACATCGATAGTTTCAACAATCAGCAGAAGAGAGGATCTTGAGGATTGTTATTATTCTTCAGTTATTTTAGTGCAGATAGATCCGTTACAACAGTGAATAGCTTCCCATGAAGGTAGCAATGTGATTCATCAATGGCATCTATAATGGCAAGGCATTCTCTCTTTTGTACTGCCATAATTGACCTTGTGCTTTAGCAGTTTGTGAGAATAATAGGCAAGAGATGTTTTTTGCCTTTGTCGTCAGGTTGCTTCAGCACTGCGCCAATGCCTTGGCCAGGTTAAAGCTGTGCGCCGCCACGCCGTGTGCGCCACCGTCGAAATTTTAAGAGCTGGCACGCTTTCACCACCGCCAACCCATAAAGGCAATGTGGTACCTGCGCGCCACAATTCATTGTTTTTTTTGGTGATGCTCTTTGAGCCGTCGGCTGTGCGTCCGCGGTGTATGTAGTGGCAGTAGTCGTCATCGTAGTAGTAGGTAGCCACCTCTGTGGTTGGACTAGAGGACCGGCACGCGTGCACTTTTTTGAATCGACGAAAAAATCTGCGCATGTTAATCATAAATAAAAAGATCATTGTTTCTGATGAAATAACCTACAGAGAAAAATATCAGTGACTTAATATCCAACAAAATTTGCCTTGCATTTGATGCTTACTCAACAAAACCAGTATCAGAAGGACGCATTTTGAGCACTATCTAACCAGAAAGGTTTGCCACGTTAAACTCGCTGGGCGTTACCTTTTTGGTTTTAACAAGGTTTAGCTAGGGTTGGGCTGCAGTGTCATGAACTAGAGGCGGTGAAAGGTGGAAACTAGACGCAAAGCGCAGGCTGTAAGAAAGTGCGCGCGTCCCGCTTCCCTAGTCTAGTCCAGTCCGGCAGTGCCACCTCTCATTTAGTCTTTCAAATGTCCGCTGGATGGCGGCACTTCTATATGATGAATGTTTATTTTTAAATGACGACGCTGCGGCGAATGCGCTAACCCCATGCGGTAAACTCTCACAACGCTGTACAATCTTGAAGCCTCTTGCCACATGGGTCGTCCCCGCTTTTACCAAAAGGACAAAAGTCAGCTGTTTTGTAGTGTTAGCTACACTGGCCTCGCTAAGCCAATTTCGCGTGGCACTGGTCTGCGCATGCGCAATGATACTCCGCCGTCGCGCGCGTCTCGCCGCCGGTGTGCGCGCAATTCGGTGCGCTGCACAGACAATCAGTGGTGCCATGCACCAGAGCCGGCACCTCCCTCACACTCGGCCGCGGCCGCGCATGACTCGCCGCCGCCGGTGCGCACTTTCGAGAGGAGTGCCGTCATAGCCTTGGTAAACATATAGACGCCAACGCGCGCGCCTTCCCTGTGCAGTCGCCATCTGGCACGGCGCTGGAGCCGCTTGATAGCGCCTCTGACTGGCGTTTTCCACTGTGGTATAGCCATGAAGAAGGAGAGTGAAAATGCTGCTCAACGGTGCAGTAGAGCGGAGAAGCTTAACTCATCGGATCCCGAAGTAGTTGCCCACCAAAATAAATATACATGTGCCACATAATACGTATACCGTGTGTGTGTCATTCTAACAGCTGTAAGCATGATATCTGGAAAACTAAGAATAATCAGCTGAACCTTTGCTAACGCTACGTATATATTCTGGCATAGCTGAGCTAAGCCACTGCCATTTTTCTACACCACATTGTCCTCGGTGATTTGCAAGAGCACTGCTGATGTCGATTAAGAAGGCCACAGTTTCAGTGTAAAATTTCATACCACAAGACCTATAGTGGAATCTGGCGTGAGTGTCTACGCAAGTAGAAAAACTTGTTGTTGGGCTAGTTGGTAAATCATTGTAAAAAACTAATTTGAGCGCAGACATACGACAGATTCACGTACACTCGCACACACACACACAGTGCCGTGCGTGTTTGAAGCCTGGGTGTGTGTCTGCGTGAATGTGTCATGTGTTTGCGATGAAATTAATTTTTTGAAATGTCTAGGTGAAGTATGTGAGGCTCATAGACCGGTGCTTCAACCACCATGGCTTTGAATCAAGAAACCCAGTCTCAAAAAAACACATGACAACCACAAGCCTCAGGGTGTGTGGTTGTTGTATTTGTCTTATTTGTCTCCTAGATTCCAAGCTATGTACCAACGGGCCACCAGACTCTCGAACCACAATGGGATTGATGTAAACTTAAGTTGAAGCTTCGTATCTGATTCCAGTGGATTTTTTTCTTGCCATTCGCGGCGCTCTTACACCGGGAATAAACCAAAGTGACATAAACTTATTCTGAAAAAATACTTGCATCATTCTTCTAAATAAAAAGCTGATTGCAGGAACTCTGCTTGACCTCGATATTGACGCAGAACTAGGACAATTCGACCGAACAGGGGTATCATACTCTGCTAGGAACTCTTCTCAAGATTTGGCGCTAGCAAATATGAAGAAATTTTTTGAAATGCTGAAAATAAACAAGTTGTTTGAACTAGGAATATGCATAACCAATTCGTAGAAATAAAAATACGGTGTAGAACAACAAACAGTAAACACATTTTTTTATACCAACGGCAGGCACGTGTGCTCATGTACACAAAGATCGTGAAAGCAGTGGTTCGTATACAACGGATCTCCGACTCCCCTGTAAAAACCATTCAGTGCAGAGAAGAAGAGATATTTTTATTGGCAAGGGGTTCAGCGAAACATGGAAGAGCGTTTATGTAACTTCGTCGTCGTTTTGAGCCACGTTGAGGGAAGACGTAATTATACAGACTATAAGTGAAATTTATGCAGTTTCCTTGGTAAATACAGATTTTATAATAATGGGGATCGGTACATGAACGAAATTTTGAAAGAACTATCAAATACTAACCGTAAATATGCAACATCGCCTAAACCAGGAAAGCTAGTGTGCTCCCACCACTTTTAACAAGATATCGTTCATTGTGCCGCTCCCTACACACACATATACGCACGCCTGTGAACACTGTAGGCCGGGGGAAGCTGCTGCGCACAGAACCAAATTGAAACTGGGAACACTCGTAGGCAGTTAGTTAATTGCCACAATTCCATCCTAACTGTGTAGTTCCCATCATTCCCACAATAGCTGAACCATCGCACCTCCTGAATTTCTTCAAGGTTATAGTGCGAATTTGTATGAGCTTCAGCAAGCGACAGGAGCAAGAAAAAATGCCGCCATATCCACGAAGTGAATGATGATGAGTGGGCGAAGCTGCGGAGGTAAACCTGGTAAACCATGAATCCTGCGTACATTTTGCCCACTCGATTTTATTGCAACGCTCCCCCTAGCGTACGTCGCCGCACTATATCGAACGATGACACGCGCCTTATGTGGCATCATTCCTTTTTTATAACACCTCGCATCTTTCATAATCAACTACACGTACCGCCGTCTAGTTTATAACAACTTGCATCTTTTGGACGGACTGACGGACGGACGGACGGACGGATGGACGGATGAACGGATGGACGGACGGACGGATGGATGGACGGACGGATGGACGGACGGATGGACGGACGGACGGACGGACGGACGGACGGATGGATGGACGGACGGATGGACGGACGGACGGACGGATGGACGGATGGACGGATGAATATGGCTGTACCCTTTAGATCGGGCGGTGGCTAGCGTAATACTTAGAACTGAACGAGAGGTGGCTACATACAGGGGACGCACAGCCCACGCCTTAAGGAGCTTCGCTCCTAAAAATCACCGCCCAAGCATTGCGTACAAATGATTAACTAGCGAAAGCTGAAATGTGCCGTCGCAGTGTTCGGCAGTGGGTTGAACCTGATCCTGCACAGAAGCATTTTGCAATTATTGGTTACATGTTTGTGCTTCTTAATGAGGTTAGACACACGTGTCGCTCGGTTCACAACAATCTTTATTTCACATACTTCACGTTGTGCCTCAAACCATCACGGTCATGAAAGAGTGAAATAACCAGTCAATGCTTTCAGATTGCGTTATTCGCACTTGTTCTCGGAGCACAAGTGGTGTAGAGTTGTAAATAGAATTTAATTTATTTAAGCGCTATTTTTCGCATATCATGATATTTCTTAAACGACAATATTTTCTCTACTGCTCATATATGAGTCTTTCATCACTTGCTTAGGCAGATAAATATATGTGTGAGTGTGTATGCTTTATTCGCTTGGCGTTTACTCATGCAAATAAATAGGTGCATAACTCAAACAAACCAAGAGCCATTTTATATGATTCCTTGAGCAAACGAAATCGTCATGTAGGTGTTGCAATGCAGCTCTCTGTCGCTCCCCCTGCCCCTGCGAAAAAAAACTGATGCCGTGATGCCTTCCTGAAGTCAAGTGAGTAACGTATGCAGATGAGATCGTGCAATACTAAATATGTATATAATGTATATAAATATATATATATATATTTATATATATATATATATATATAGGTGGTGCGGCGATGGCGTAGTGGTTAGAGCATCCGGCTCACATGCAAGAGGTCCGTGGTGTGTGAAAATGCATTGGGAGGCCTGGAGTGCGGCCTCACCAGTAACCACCGCCGGGAACGCACTCCCTCACCAGAGAAGAATTGGCCACCCTGGTGCAGTATCTGGCCACTACCTCCAACATGCATACGTAAAATAACTCACGGCCCTCAGTCCCCAGAAGCTGCGAAGCAACTGACCACGGCGGTGGTCAGATCTGCAACGCAGCAGAGGGTGCTAAGAATCTCTGGATCCACACAGGCCGCCATTGGAACCTGAACTTGGCAACGTATAACGCTAGAACCTTATCTAGTGAGGGAAGTCTAGCTGTACTATTCGAGGAGCTAGAGGGTGTTAAATGGGATATAATAGGGCTCAGTGAGGTTAGGAGGACAGATGAGGCCTATACGGTGCTACAGAGTGGGCAAGTCCTTTGCTATTGGGGCTTGGCAGACAGAAGGGAACTGGGAGTGGGGTTCCTAATTCACAGAGACATAGCTGGCAACATAGAGGAACGCTATAGCAATAATGAAAGGGTGGTAGGTATCGTAATTAAACTGAATATAAGATACAAGATGAAGGTAGTACAGCCTTACGCGCCTACACCCAGCCATGATGACGCTTCAGTTGAAAGCTTCTATGAAGACGTGGAATCGGCAATGAGTAAGATAAAGACACAGTATACTATAGTGATGGGCGACTTTAATGCAAAAGTAGGGAAGAAGCAGGCTGGAGACCAGGCAATGGGAGATTATGGCATCGGTAATAGAAAAGCCAGAGGAGAGCTACCAGTAGAATTCGCAGAACGCAATAATTTACGGATTTTGAATACCTTCTACAGAAAACAAGAAAACCGCAAGTGGACATAAAGGAGCCCTAATGGCGAAAATAAGAACGAAATAAACTTTAAAATGACTGCACACCCAGGAATCGTGCAGGATGTGTAAGTGGTTTGCAAGGTACGATGCAGTGACCATAGAATGGTACGGTCTCGAATTCGCCTAGACTTAAAGAACGAATGACAGAAACTGATACGCAAGAAGCCAATCAATGAGCTAGCACTGAGAGAGAAAGTACAGGAATTCAGAGTGTCGCTGCAGAACAGGTACTCGGCTCTTAGTGAGGAAACCAACATTACCGTAGGTACAATGAAAGATAATTTGACGAGTATAATTACGGAGTGTGCAGTGGAAGTTGGAGGCAGGGTAGTTAGACAGGACACTGGCGAGCTTTCCCAGGAAACGAAGAACCAAATTAAGAAGCGTAAAATCATGAAAGTGCCAAGTACAACAGACAAAATAGAACTGGCAGAGCTTTCGAAGTTGTATAATAGACGTAAGGTATGCGATGTAAGAAGGTATAACATGGAGAGAATTGAACACGCTCTGAAAAACGGAGGAAGCGTCAAAGCAGTGAAGAGGAAACTTGGGATAGGCAAAAGTCGGATGTATGCACTAAGGGACAAACAAGGCAAAATAACAACCAATATGGATAGGATAGTTAAAATAGCGGAGGAGTTTTACAGAGATCTGTACAGTAGCCGAGACAACCACGACCTCAATACTATAAGAACTAGCAGTAACCCAGATGACAGCCCACTAGTAATAATAGAAGAAGTCAGAAAAGCTTTGGAGAACATGCAAAGAGGCAAAGCTGCTGGTGAGGATCAGATAACATCAGATCTGCTGAAAGATGGAGGACAGAGTGTGTTAGAAAAACTAGCCACCCTGATTACGAGGTGTCTCCTGACAGGAAGAGTACCAGAGTCTTGGAAGAACGTTAACATCATCTTAATACATAAGAAAGGAAATGATAAGGACTTGAAGAATTTTCAGCCGATCAGCTTGCTCTTTGTAGTATACAAGCTATTTACAAAGGTAATTGCCAACAGAGTAAAGAAAACATTAGAATTCAATGAACCAAAGGAACAAGCAGGATTTCGAACAGGCCACTCTACAATTGACCGCATTGATACTATCAATCAGCCAATAGAAAAATCCTAAGAGTATAACCAACCACTATACATAGCCTTCATAGATTACGAGAAGGCGTTTGATTCACTAGAAATATCAGCCGTCTTGCAGACACTGCGAAATCAGGGCGTAGATGAAGTATATATAAACATTCTCTAAGAAATCTACAGGGGATCAACTGCTACCATAGTGCTTCATAAAAAAGCAACAAAATACCAATCAAGAAGGGTGTAAGGCAAGGGGACACAATCTCCCCAATGCTATTTACCGCATGCTTACAGGAGGTTTTCAGAAGCCTAGAATGGGAACAGTAAGGGTTAAGAGTTAATGGAGAATACCTTAGTAACCTACGCTTCGCCGATGACATTGCATAGCTGAGTAACTCAGGGGACGAATTGCAACTCATGATTACGGAGTTAGACAAGGAGAGCAGAAAGGTGGGTCTTAAAATTAATCTGCAGAAAACGAAAGTAATGTACAACAACCTCGGCAAGGAGCAGCGCTTCGAGATAGGTAATAGTGCACTTGAAGTTGTAAAAGACTATGTCTACTTAGGGCAGGTAATAACCACAGAGCCGAACCACGAGATTGAAGTAACTAGAAGAATAAGAATAGGGTGGAGCACATTCGGCAAGCACTCTCAAATTATGACAGGTAGATTGCCACTATCCCTCAAGAGGAAGGTATATAACAGCTGTATCTTACCGGTACTTAGCTACGGAGCAGAAACCTGGAAACTTACAAAAAGGGTTCAGCTTAAATTGAGGACGACGCAGCGAGCAATGGAAAGAAAAAGGGTAGGTGTAACCTTAAGAAACAAGAACAGAGCAGAGTGGATTAGGGGACAAACGGGAGTTAAGGATATCGTAGTTGAAATAAAGAAGACGAAATGGACATGGGCCGGGCATGTAGCGCGTAGACAGGATAACCACTGGTCATCAAGGGTAACTAACTGGATTCCCAGAGAAGGGAAGCGGGTTAGGGGGAGACAGAAGGTTAGGTGGGCAGATGAGATTAAGAAGTTTGCGGGTACAAATTGGCAGCAGCAAGCACAGGACCGGGTTAACTGGCGGAAATTTAATTAACGCGTTAGAATCTGTTCAGAACCGCTCAGTTCGGTTCATTTGTTCTAATTATTCCCGTACTGCTAGCATATCAGAAATGAAATCTAACCTTGACCTACCCAATTTAACTGTCCGGAGGAAACTGGCGCGATTGCATTTTTTTCATAAGATATTTTTTCACAATCCATCAATGAAGCGAGACCTCATTTCACAACCGTCATACCACTCATCGCGCATTGATCATCAGCATAAGGTTGCCATTCCGTTTTGCCGCACCAAATTCTTTTCAGCAGCCTTCTTACCAAAAACAGCCGCCGATTGGAACCACCTTCCCTCTTCCGTTGTATCAATAACAGACCCTTTGTTATTCAAGACTGCAATTTCTCAGCAATGCTTGTAACTATACGCAGTTTCCATTATCTATCTTTGTCTTGTATGTGCTTGAATTCTTATACATTTTTAGTTGACTTATGTTGCCTTCCTGATTTGCGCATCTGATACTTGTTTCTTTATTTTGTCTTTTTTTCTTGTGTGTTATATATGTTGTACCCACCCCCTCTGTAATGCCATACGGGCCCTGAGGGTATTCTAATAAATAAATAAATAAATAAATAAATAAATAAACAAACATGGGAGAGGCCTTTGTCCTGCAGTGGACGTAGTCAGGGTGATGATGACGATGATGATGATACATTCCTTGGCATTATTGTCTGTTAGATCTCATTATATTGTGCAAAACACAAAAAACGAGGTTTTTAATATACTTTTGTTTCCCTTATTCATTAACGAGGATCTCGTACTTGCAGACTTGGTGCCTCTAGGATGTATACGGGGGACTATTGGTGTTCTGCCAGTTAGTAATAAGTTCACGTTCTACGGGACGCCAAACAGGCTCATAAAGAGTGTAACACGCTCGCCGCCACGGCTACTAGGGGCGCTGACTGACACTTTCACGTTTATGTTCACATAGATACCCAATAAAGTGGCTGGGGGATAGATGTCGTGGTAGCTCAGTGGTAGAGCATCGAACGCATTAATCGAAGGTCACTGGTGCATATTCTGTCCACGGCAAGTTACTTTTTCACCCACTTCTCTTTCTCCTCATTTACATTACAATTGGCCTAATTAATTCCCCTATACCTTGCTTTTCATTTTTGTCTGTTAGATCTCATTATCATAGTGTAAAACACGAAAAACGAGCCCTTAAGTATACACTTGTTTCCCTTATTCATAAACGAGGGTCTCGTACTGGCAGACTTGGCGCCTTTGGTTTGTATACGGGGGACTATTGGTCAGCTGCCAGTTAGTATTAAGTTCACGTGCTACGTGACGCCAAGCAGGCTCATAAACAGTGTACCACATTCGCTGCCATAACTACTAGGGGCGCTGACTGACACGTTCACGTTTATATTCACATAGATACCCAATAAAGTGGCTGGGAGGATAGCTGTCGTGGTAACTCAGGGGTAGAGCATCGAACGCATTATTCGAAGGACGCAGGTTTGGATCCTGCCCACGGCAATTTATCTTCTCATCCACATTTCTTTCTTCTCTTTTACATTAAAATTGGCCTAATAACTTCCCCTATACCTTCCTTGCCATTATTGTCTGTTAGATTTTATTGTTATTTGTAAAACACGAAAAACGAGCCCTTAAGTATACACTTGTTTCCCGTATTCATTAACGAGGGTCACGTACTGGCAGACGTGGTGCCTCAAGGTTGTATAGTGGGACTATCGGTCGGCTGCCAGTTCGTAATAAGTTCACGTGCTACGTGACGCCAAACAGGCTCATAAGGAGAGTACGACTCTCGCCGCCATGGGTACTAGTGGCGCTTACTGACACTCCCACGTTTAAATTGACAAAGATACCCAATAAAGTGGCTGGGGGGATAGCTATCGTAGTAGCTCAAAGGTAGAGCATCAAAGGCGTTATTCGAATGTCGCCGGTTTGATTCCTGCCCACGGCAACTTATCTTTTCAGCCACTTTTCTTTTGTCTCATATACATTAAAACTGGCCTAATAAGTTCCTCTGTACTTTCCTTGGCATTATTGACTGTTAGATCTTATTATTATTGTGTAAAACACAAAAAACAAGCTCTTAAGTATACACTTGTTTCCCTTATTCATTAACGAAGGTCTCGTACTGGCAGACTTGGCGCCTCTGGGTTGTATACGGGGGACTATTGGTAAGTTGCCAGTTAGTAATAAGTTCACGTGATGCCAAACAGGCTCATAAAGAGTGTCGCCATGGCTCGCCGCCATGGCTACTAGGGGCGCTGACTGACACTTTCACGTTTTTATTCACCTAGATACCCAATAAAGTGGCTGGGGGGGATAGCTGTCGTGGTAGCTCAGTGGTAGAGCATCGAACGCGTTTTTCGAAGGTCGCAGGTTCGGATCCTGTCCACGGCAAGTTACCTTTTCACCCACTTCTCTTTTTTCTCATTTACAATACAATTGGCCTACTTACTTCCCCTATACCTTCTTTGCCATTTTTGTCTGTTAGATCTCATTGTTATTGTGTAAAACACGAAAAACGAGCCCTTAAGCATACACTTGTTTTCCTTATTCATTAACGAAGGTCTCGTACTGGCAGACTTGGCGCCTCTGGGTTGTATACGAGGGACTATTGGTAAGCTGCCAGTTAGTAATAAGTTCACGTGACGACAAACAGGCTCATAAAGAGTGTACCACACTCGCCGCCATGGCTACTCGAGGCGCTGACAGACACTCCCACGTTTAAATTGACATAGATACCGAATAAATTGGCTGGGGGGGGGGGGATAGCTGTCATGGTAGCTCAGTGCTAGAGCATCGAACACGTTATTCGAAGGTCGCAGGTTTGGATCCTGACCACGGCAAGTTATCTTTTTACCCACTTTTCTTTCTTCTCATTTACATTACCATTGCCCTAATAACTTCCTCTATAACTTCCTTGGCATTATTGTCTGTTAGATCTCATTATTATTGTGTAAAACACGAAAAATGACCCCTTAAGTATACACTAGTTTCCCGTATTCATTAACGAGGGTCTCGTACTGGCAGACTTTGTGCCTCTAGGTTGTATACGGGCGACTATTGGTCAGCTTCCAGTTAGTAATATGTTCACGTGCTACGTGACGCCGAACAGGCTCATAAGGAGTGTACTACTCTCGCCGCCATGGGTACTAGTGGCGCTTACTGACACTCCTACGTTTAAATTGACAAAGATACCCAATAAAGTGGCTGGGGGTATAGCTATCGTAGTAGCTCAAAGGTAGAGCATCAAACGCGTTATTCGAATGTCGCCGGTTTGATTCCTGCCCACGGCAACTTATCTTTTCACCCACTTTGCTTTCGTCTCATATACATTCCAACTGGCCTAATAACTTCCTCTGCACTTTCCTTGGCATTATTAACTGTTAGATGTCAATATCATTGTGTAAAACACAAAAACAAGCTCTTAAGTATACACTTGTTTCCCTTATTAATTAACGAATGACTCGTACAGGCAGACTTGGTGCCTCTAGGTTTGAATACGGGAGACTATTGGTCAGCTGCCAGTTAGTATTAAGTTCACGTGCTATGCGACACCAAACAGGCTCATAAAGAGTGTACCACACTCGCCGCCATGGCTACTCGTGGCGCTGACAGACACTCCCACGTTTAAATTGGCATAGATACCAAATAAAGTGGCTGGGGGGATAGCTGTCGTGGTAGCTCAGTGCTAGAGCGTCGAACGCGTTACTCGAAGGTCGCAGGTTCGGATCCTGCCCACGGCAACTTATCTTTTCACCCACTTTTCTTTCGTCTCATATACATTACAATTGGCCTAATAACTTTCCCTGTACCTTCCTTGGCATTATTGACTGTTAGATCTCAATATTATTGTATAAAACACGAAAAACGACCCCTTAAGTATACACTTGTTTCACTTATTCATTAACGATGGTCTCGTACTGGTAGACTTTGTGCCTCTAGGTTGTATACGGGCGACTATTGGTCAGCTTCAAGTTAGTAATAAGTTCACGTGCTACGTTAGGTCAAACAGGCTCATAAGGAGTGTAGTACACTCGCCGCCATGGGCACTAGTGGCGCTTATTGACACTCCCACGTTTAAATTGACATACATACCCAATGAAGTGGCTGGGGGGATAGCTCTCGTAGTAGCTCAAAGGTAGAGCATCAAATGCGTTATTCGAAGGTTGTCGGTTCGATTCCTGCCTACGACAAATTATTTTTTCACCAACTTCTCTTTCTTCTCATTTACATTACAATCGGCCTAATTATTTGCCCTATACCTTCCTTGGTATTATTGTCTGGAAGATCTCATTATTATTGTGTAAAACACGCAAAATCTAGCCCTTAAGTATACACTTGTTTTCCTTATTCATTAACGAAAGTCTCGTACTGGCAGACTTTGTGCCTCTAGGTTGTATAGGGGGACTATCGGTCAGCTGCCAGTTTGTAATAAGTTCACGTGCTACGTGACGCCAAACAGGCTCATAAAAAGTGTACCACGCTCGCCGCCACGGCTACTAGGGGCGCTGACTGACACTTTCACGTTTATATTCACATAGATACCCAATAAAGTGCCTGGGGGGATAGCTGTCGTGGTAACTGAGTGGTAGAGCATCGAACGCGTTATTCGAAGGTCGCAGATTCACATCTCGTCCACAGCAAGTTACCTTTTCACCCACTTCTCTTTCTTCTCATTTACATTACAATTGGCCTAATTACTTCCCCTATACCTTCCTTGCCGATTTTGTGTGCTAGATCTCATTATTATTGTGTAAAACACGAAAAACGAGCCCTTAAGTATACACTTGTTTTCCTTATTCATTAACGAGGGTCTCGTACTGGCAGACTTGGCACCTCTGGGTTGTATACTGGGGAGTATTGGTAAGTTGCCAGTTAGTAATAAGTTCACGTGCTAAGTGACGCCAAACAGGCTCATAAAGAGTGTACCACACTCGCCGCCATTGCTACTAGTGGCGCTGACTGACACTCCAACGTTTAAATTGACATAGATACCCAATAGAGGGGCCGGGGGAATAGCTGTCGTGGTAGCTCAGTGGTAGAGCATCGAACGCGTTATATTGAAGGTCGCTGGTTTGGATCCTGCCCACGGCAAGTTATCTTTTCACCCACTGTTCTTTCTTGTTATTTAAATTACAATTGGCCTGATAACTTTCCCTGTACCTTCCTTGGCATTATTGACTGTTAGATCTCATTATTATTGCGTAGAACACGAAAAAGAAGCCCTTAAGTATACAGTTGTTTCCCTTATTCATTACCGAAAGACTCGTACTGGCAGACTTGGTGCCTCTAGTTTGTATACGGGGGACTATTGGTCAGCTGCCAGTTAGTAATGTGTTAACGTGCTACGTGACGCCAAACAGGCTCTTAAAGAGTGTACCACACTCGCCGCCGTGACTACTAGTGGCGCTGACTGACACTCCCACGTTTAAATTGACATAGATACCCAATAAAGTGGCCAGGGGGATAGCTGTCGTAGTAGCTCAGTGGTAGAGCATCGAACGCGTTATTCGAAGGTCGCAGGTTTGTATCCTGCCCACGGCAAGCTATCTTTTCACCCACTTTTCTTTCTTCTCAATTACATTACAGTTGGCCTAATAACTTCCCCTATACCTTCTTTCGCTATATTGTCTGTTAGATCTCATTATTATTGTGTAAAACACGAAAAACGAGCCCTTAAGTATACACTTGTTTACCTTATTCATTATAGAGGGTCTCATACCGGCAGACTTGCTGCCTCTAGGTTGTATATGGGGGACTATCGGTCAGCTGCCAGTTAGTAATATGTTCACGTGCTACGTGACGCCAAACAAGCTCATAAAGAGTGTACCACACTTGCCGCCATGGCTACTCGTGGCGCTGACAGACACTCCCACGTTGAAATTGACATAGATACCGAATAAAGTGGCTGGGGGGATAGCTATCGTAGTAGCTCAAAGGTAGAGCATCAAACGCGTTATTGGAATGTCGCCGGTTTGAATCCTGCCCACGGCAACTTATCTTTTCACCCACTTTTCATTCGTCTTCTATATATTACAACTGACCTAATAACTTCCTCTGTACTTTCCTTGGCATTATTGACTGTTAGATCTCATTATTAATGTGTAGAACACAAAAAAACAAGCTCTTAAGTATACACTTGTTTCCCTTATTCATTAACGAAAGACTCGTTCTGGCAGACTTGGTGCCTCTAGGTTGTATACGGGGGCCTATTGGTAAGCTGCCAGTTAGTAATAAGTTTACGTGACGAGAAACAGGCTCATAAAGAGTGTACCACACTCGCCGCCATGGCTAATCGTGGCGCTGACAGACACTCCCACGTTTAAATTGACATAGATACCGAATAAAGTGGCTGGGGGGATAGCTGTCGTGGTAGCTCAGTGGTAGAGCATCGAACGCGTTATTCGAAGGTCGCAGGTTTGGATCCTGTCCACAGCAAGTTATATTTTCACCCACTTCTCTTTTGTCTCATTTACATTACAATTGGCTTACTTACTTCCCCTATACCTTCCTTGCCATTTTTGTCTGTTAGATCTCATTACTATTGTGTAAAACACGAAAAACGAGCCCTTAAGCATACACTTGTTTTCCTTATTAATTAACGAAGGTCTCGTACTGGCAGGCTTGGCGCCTCTGAGTTGTATACGGGGGACTATTGGTAAGCTGCCGGTTAGTAATAATTTCACATGACGCCAAACAGGCTCATAAAGAGTGTACCACACTCGCCGCCATGGCTACTCGTGGCGCTGACAGACACTCCCACAATTAAATTGGCATAGATACCAAATAAAGTGGCTGGGGGGATAGCTGTCGTGGTAGCTCAGTGCTAGATCATCGAACGCGTTATTCGAAGGTCGAGGGTTCAAATCCTGACCAAAGCAAGTTATCTTTTTACCCACTTTTCTTTCTTCTCATTTACATTACAATTGGCCTAATAACTTTCCCTGTACCTTCCTTGGCATTATTGACTGTTAGATCTCATTATTATTGTATAAAACACGAAAAACGACCCCTTAAGTATACACTTGTTTCCCTTATTCATTAACGATGGTCTCCTACTGGTAGACTTTGTGCCTCTAGGTTGTATACGGGCGACTATTGGTCAGCTTCAAGTTAGTAATAAGTTCACATGCTACGTGAGACCAAACAGGCTCATAAGGAGTGTAGTACACTCGCCGCCATGGGCACTAGTGGCGCTTATTGACACTCCCACGTTTAAATTGACATACATACCCAATGAAGTGGCTGGGGGGATAGCTCTCGTAGTAGCTCAAAGGTAGAGCATCAAATGCGTTATTCGAAGGTTGTCGGTTCGATTCCTGCCTACGACAAATTATTTTTTCACCAACTTCTCTTTCTTCTCATTTACATTACAATCGGCCTAATTATTTGCCCTATACCTTCCTTGGTATTATTGTCTGGAAGATCTCATTGTTATTGTGTAAAACACGCAAAATCTAGCCCTTAAGTATACACTTGTTTTCCTTATTCATTAACGAAAGTCTCGTACTGGCAGACTTGGTGCCTCTATGTTGTATAGGGGGACTATCGGTCAGCTGCCAGTTTCTAATAAGTTCACGTGCTATGTGACGCCAAACAGGCTCATAAAAAGTGTACCACGCTCGCCGCCACGGCTACTACGGGCGCTGACTGACACTTTCACGTTTATATTCACATAGATACCCAATAAAGTGGCTGGGGGGATAGCTGTCGTGGTAGCTGAGTGGTAGAGCATCGAACGCGTTATTCGAAGGTCGCAGATTCACATCCTGTCCACAGCAAGTTACCTTTTCACCCACTTCTCTTTCTTCTCATTTACATTACAATTGGCCTAATTACTTCCCCTATACCTTCCTTGCCGTATTTGTGTGCTAGATCTCATTATTATTGTGTAAAACATGAAAAACGAGCCCTTAAGTATACACTTGTTCTCCTTATTCATTAACGAGGGTCTCGTACTGGCAGACTTGGCGCCTCTGGGTTGTATACGGGGGACTATAGGAAATCTGCCAGTTAGTAATAAGTTCACGTGCTACGTGACGCCAAACAGGCTCACAAGAGTGTACCACACTCGCCGCCATTGCTACTAGTGGCGCTGACTGACACTCCCACGTTTAAATTGACATAGATACCCAATAAAGTGGCTGGGGGGTAGCTGTCGTAGTAGCTCAGTGGTAGAGCATCGAATGCGTTATTCGAAGGTCGAGGGTTCGGATCCCGCCCAGGCAACTTATCTTTTCACCCACTTTTCTTTCTTCTCATTTACATTATGATTGGCCTAATAACATCCCCTATACCTTCTTTGGCATTACTGTCTGTTAGATCTCAATATTATTGTGTAAAACACGAAAAACGAGCCCTTAAGTATACACTTGTTTTCCTTATTCATTAACGAGGGTCTCGTACTGGCAGACTTGGCACCTCTGGGTTGTATACTGGGGAGTATTGGTAAGCTGCCAGTTAGTAATAAGTTCACGTGCTAAGTGACGCCAAACAGGCTCATAAAGAGTGTACCACACTCGCCGCTATTGCTACTAGTGGCGCTGACTGACACTCCAACGTTTAAATTGACATAGATACCCAATAGAGTGGCCGGGGGAATAGCTGTCGTGGTAGCTCAGTGGTAGAGCATCGAACGCGTTATATTGAAGGTCGCTGGTTTGGATCCTGGCCACGGCAAGTTATCTTTTCACCCACTGTTCTTTCTTGTTATTTAAATTACAATTGGCCCGATAACTTTCCCTGTACCTTCCTTGGCATTATTGACTGTTAGATCTCATTATTATTGCGTAGAACACGAAAAACAAGCCTTTAAGTATACACTTGTTTCCCTTATTCATTACCGAAAGACTCGTACTGGCAGACTTGGGGCCTCTAGTTTGTATACGGGGGACTATTGGTCAGCTGCCAGTTAGTAATGTGTTAATGTGCTACGTGACGCCAAACAGGCTCTTAAAGAGTGTACCACACTCGCCGCCGTGACTACTAGTGGCGCTGACTGACACTCCCACGTTTAAATTGACATAGATACCCAATAAAGTGGCCAGGGGGATAGCTGTCGTAGTAGCTCAGTGGTAGAGCATCGAACGCGTTATTCGAAGGTCGCAGGTTTGTATCCTGCCCATGGCAAGCTATCTTTTCACCCACTTTTCTTTCTTTTCAATTACATTACAGTTGGCCTAATAACTTTCCCTATACCTTCTTTCGCTATATTGTCTGTTAGATCTCATTATTATTGTGTAAAACACGAAAAACGAGCCCTTAAGTATACACTTGTTTCCCTTATTCATTATAGAGGGTCTCATACTGGCAGACTTGCTGCCTCTAGGTTGTATATGGGGGACTATCGGTCAGCTGCCAGTTAGTAATTTGTTCACGTGCTACGTGACGCCAAACAGGCTCATAAAGAGTGTACCACACTTGCCGCCATGGCTACTCGTGGCGCTGACAGACACTCCCACGTTGAAATTGACATAGATACCGAATAAAGTGGCTGGGGGGATAGCTATCGTAGTAGCTCAAAGGTAGAGCATCAAACGCGTTATTCGAATGTCGCCGGTTTGAATCCTGCCCACGGCAACTTATCTTTTCACCCACTTTTCATTCGTCTTCTATATATTACAACTGACCTAATAACTTCCTCTGTACTTTCCTTGGCATTATTGACTGTTAGATCTCATTATTATTGTGTAGAACACAAAAAACAAGCTCTTAAGTATACACTTGTTTCCCTTATTCATTAACGAAAGACTCGTTCTGGCAGACTTGGTGCCTCTAGGTTGTATACGGGGAACTATTGGTCAGCTGCCAGTTAGTAATAAGTCCACGTGCTACGTGACGCCAAACAGGCTTGTAAACAGTGAACCACACTCGCCGCCATGGCTACTAGTGGCTCTGACTGACACTCCCATGTTTCTATTGACATAGATACCTAATAAAGTGGCTGGGGGCAGCTCAGTGCTAGTAAGTGGGTGGGGGTAAAGTGGCTGGGAGAAAGTGGCTGGGGAAAGTGGCTGTGAAAAAGGGGAAAGTGGCTGGGGGTAGCTCAGTGCTGGTAAGCTGTCGGGTAGCTCAGTGGTAGAGCATCGAACGCGTTATTCGAAGGTCGCAGGTTTGTATCCTGCCCACGGCAAGTTATTTTTTCACCCACTTTTCTTTCTTCTCATTTACACAACAATTGGCCCAATAACTTCCCCTATACATTATTTCGCTACATTGTCTGTTAGATCTCATTATTATTGTGTAAAACACGAAAGAACTAGCCCTTAAGTATACACTTCTTTCCCCTATTTATTAACGAGGGTCTCGTACTGGCAGACTTGGTGCCTCTAAGTTTTATATGGGGGACTATTGGTCAGCTGCCTGTTAGTAATAAGTTCACGTGCTACGCGACGCCAAACAGGCTCATAAAGAGTGTACCACACTCGCCGTCATGCCTACTAGTGGCGCTGGCGGACACTCCCACGTCTAAATTGACATAGATACCCAATTGAGTGGCTGGGGGGATAGCTGTCGTGGTAGTTCAGTGGTAGAGCATCGAACGCGTTATTCGAAGATCGCAGATTTGGATCCTGCCCACGGCAAGTTATCTTTTAAGCCACTTTTCTTTCTTCTCACTTACATTACGATTGGCCTAATAACTTTCTCTATACCTTCTTGGCAATATTTTCTGTTAGATCTCATTAATATTGTGTAAAACACGAAAAACAAGCCCTTAAGTATACACTTGTTTCCCTTATTCATTATTGAGGGTTTCATACTGGCAGACTTGCTGCCTCTAGTTTGTATACGGGGCACTATTGATCAGCTTCCAGTTAGTAATAAGTTCACGTGGTACGTGACGCCAAACAGGCTCATAAAGAGTGTACCAACCTCGCCGCCATGGCTACTCGTGGCGCTAACAGACACTCTTACGTTTAAATTGACATAGATACCGAATAAAGTGGCTGGGGGGATAGCTGTGTGGTAGCTCAGTGTTAGAGCATCGAACGCGTTATTCGAAGGTCGCAGGTTTGGATCCTGCCCAGGGCAAGTTGTCTTTTCACCCACTTTTCTTTCTTCTCATTTACATTACAATTGGCCTAATAACTTCCCCTGTACCTTCCTTCGCTATATTGTCTGTTAGATCTCATTATTATTGTGTAAAACACGAAAAAACGAGCCCTTAAGTATTCACTTGTTTCCCTTATTAATTAACGAATGACTCGTACAGGCAGACTTGGTGCCTCTAGGTTTGAATACGGGAGACTATTGGTCAGCTGCCAGTTAGTATTAAGTTCACGTGCTATGCGACACCAAACAGGCTCATAAAGAGTGTACCACTTTCGCCGCCATGGCTACTTGTGGCGCTAACTGACAATCCCACGTTTAAATTGACATACATACGCAATAAAGTGGCTGGGGTGATAGCTGTCATGGTAGCTCAGTGGTAGAGCATCGAACGCGTTATTCGAAGCTCGCAGGTTTGGTTCCTGCCCACGGTAAGTTATCTTTTCACCCACTTTTCTTTCTTCTCATTTACATTACAATTGGCCTAATAACTTCCCTATACCTTTCTTCGCTATATTGTCTGTAAGATGTCTTTATTATTGTGTAAAATACAAAAAACGAGCCCTTAAGTATACACTTGTTTCCCCTAATTATTAACGAGGGTCCCGTACTGGCAGACTTGGTGCCTCTAGATTGTATACGGGGGACTACTGGTCAGCTGCCAGCTAGTAATAAGTTCACGTGCTACGTGACGCCAAACAGGCCTATAAAGAGCTTACCACACTCGCCGCCAAGGCTACTAGTGGCGCCGACTGACACTCCCACGTTTAAATTGACATAGATACCCAAAAAAGTGGCTTGGGGGATAGCTATCGTAATAGCTCAAAGGTAGAGCATCAAATGCGTTATTCGAAGGTCGCCGGTTGGATTCCTGCCCACGGCAACTTATCTTTTCACCCACTTTTCTTTTTTCTCATTTACATTACAATTGGCCTAATAACTTCCCCTGTACCTTCCTTCGCTATATTGTCTGTTAGATCTCATTATTATTGTGTAAAACACGAAAAAACGAGCCCTTAAGTATACACTTGTTTCCCTTATTTCTTAACAAGGGTCTCGTTCAGGCAGACTTGGTGCCTCTAGGTTTCATGCGGGGGACTATTGGTCAGCTGCCTGTTAGTAATAAGTTCACGTGCTACGCGACGCCAAACAGGCTCATAAAGAGTGTACCACACTCACCGTCATGGCTAATAGTGGCGCTGGCGGACACTCCCACGACTAAATTGACATAGATACCCAATTGAGTGGCTGGGGGGATAGCTGTCATGGTAGCTCAGTGGTAGAGTATCGAACGCGTTATTCGAAGATCGCAGATTTGGATCCTGCCCACGGCAAGTTATGTTTTAAGCCACTTTTCTTTCTTCTCACTTACATTACAATTGGCCTAATAACTTTCTCTATACCTTCTTGGCAATATTTTCTGTTAGATCTCTATAATATTGTGTAAAACACAAAAAACAAGCCCTTAAGTATACACTTGTTTCCCTTATTCATTATTGAGGGTTTCATACTGGCAGACTTGCTGCCTCTAGTTTGTATACGGGGGACTATTGATCAGCTGCCAGTTAGTAATAAGTTCACGTGGTACGTGACGCCAAACAGGCTCATAAAGAGTGTACCACCCTCGCCGTCATGGCTACTCGTGGCGCTAACAGACACTCCCACGTTTAAATTGACATAGATAACGAATAAAGTGGCTGGGGGGATAGCTGTGTGGTAGCTCAGTGGTAGAGCATCGAACGCGTTATTCGAAGGTCGCAGGTTTGGATCCTGCCCACAGCAAGTTATCTTTAAACCCACTTTTCTTTCTTCTCATTTACAATAAAATTGGCCTAATAACTTCCCCTGTACCTTTTTTCGCTATATTGTCTGTTAGATCTCATTATTATTGTGTAAAACACGAAAAGACGAGCCCTTAAGTATACACTTGTTTCCCTTATTCATTAACGAATGACTCGTACATGCAGACTTGGTGCCTCTAGGTTGTATACGGGAGACTATTGGTCAGCTGCCAGTTAGTATTAAGTTCACGTGCTACGCGACGCCAAACAGGCTCAGAAAGAGTGTGCCACACTCGCCGCCATGGCTGCTAAAGGCGCTGACTGCCACTTCTACGTTTGAATTGACATAGATACCCAATTGAGTGGCTGGGGGGATAGCTGTCGTGGTAGCTCGGTGGTAGAGCATCGAACGCGGTATTCGAAGGTCGCAGGTTTCGATCCTGCCCACGGCAAGTTATCTTTTAAGCCAGTTTTTTTTTGTTCTCATTTACGTTACAATTGGCCTAATAACTTTCTCTATACCTTCTTGGCAATATTTTCTGTTAGATCTCATTATTTTTGTGTAAAACACGAAAAACAAGCCCTTAAGTATACACTTGTTTCCCTTATTCATTAATGAGGTTCTCCTACTGGCAGACTTGCTGCCTCTAGGTTGTATACGGGGGACTATTGATGAGCTGCCAGTTAGTAATAAGTTCACGTGCTACGTGACCCCAAACAGGCTCATAAAGAGTGTACCAGCCTCGCAACCATGGCTACTCGTGGCGCTGACAGACACTTCCACGTTTAAATTGACATAGATACCAAATAAAGTGGCTAGAGGGATAGCTGTCGTGGTAGCTCAGTGGTAGCGCATCGAACGCGTTATTCGAATGTCGCAGGTTTCGATCCTGCCCACAGCAAGTTATCTTTTCACCCACTTTTCTTTCTTCTCATTTACACTACAATTGGCCTAATCACTTCCCCTGTACCTTCCTTCGCTATAGTGTCTGTTAGATCACATTATTATTGTGTAAAACACAAAAAAAGCGAGAACTTAAGTATACACTCGTTTCCCTTATTCTTTAAGGAATGACTCATACTGGCAGACTTGGTGCCTCTAGGTTGTATACGGGAGTCTATTGGTCAGCTGCCAGTTAGTATTAAGTTCACGTGCTACGCGACGCCAAACAGGCTCAGAAAGAGTGTGCCACACTCGCCGCCATGGCTGCTAAAGGCGCTGACTGCCACTTCCACGTTTGAATTGACATAGATACCCAATTGAGTGGCTGGGGGGATAGCTGTCGTGGTAGCTCAGTGGTAGAGCATCGAAGGCGTTATTCGAAGGTCGCAGATTTCGATCCTGCCCACGGCAAGTTATCTTTTAAGCCACTTTTCTTTCTTCTCATTTACAATGCAATTGGCCTAATAACTTTCCCTATACCTTCTTGGCAATATTTTCTGTTAGATCTCATTATTTTTGTGTAAAACACGAAAAGACGAGCCCTTAAGTATACACTTGTTTCCCTTATACATTAACGAATGACTCGTACATGCAGACTTGGTGCCTCTAGGTTGTATACGGGAGACTATTGGTCAGCTTCCAGTTAGTATTAAGTTCACGTGCAACGCGACGCCAAACAGGCTCAGAAAGAGTGTGCCACACTCGCCGCCATGGCTGCTAAAGGCGCTGACTGCCACTTCCACGTTTGAATTGACATACATACCCAATTGAGTGGCTGGGGGGATAGCTGTCGTGGTAGCTCAGTGGTAGAGCATCGAACGCGTTATTCGAAGGTCGCAGATTTGGATCCTGCCCACGGCAAGTTATCTTTTAAGCCAGTTTTTTTTTCTTCTCACTTACGTTACAATTGGCCTAATAACTTTCTCTATACCTTCTTGGCAATATTTTCTGTTAGATCTGATTATTTTTGTGTAAAACACGAAAAACAAGCCCTTAAATATGCCCTTGTTTCCCTTATTCATTAATGAGGTTCTCCTACTGGCAGACTTGCTGCCTCTAGGTTGTATACGGGGGACTATTGATGAGCTGCAAGTTAGTAATAAGTTCACGTGCTACGTGACCCCAAACAGGCTCATAAAGAGTGTACCAGCCTCGCCACCATGGCTACTCGTGGCGCTGACAGACACTTCCACGTTTAAATTGACATAGATACCAAATAAAGTGGCTAGAGGGATAGCTGTCGTGGTAGCTCAATGGTAGCGCATCGAACGCGTTATTCGAATGTCGCAGGTTTCGATCCTGCCCACAGCAAGTTATCTTTTCACCCACTTTTCTTTCTTCTCATTTACCATACAATTGGCCTAATCACTTCCCCTGTACCTTCCTTCGCTATAGTGTCTGTTAGATCACATTATTATTGTGTAAAACACAAAAAAGTGAGCACTTAAGTATACACTCGTTTCCCTTATTCTTTAACGAATGACTCGTACTGGCAGACTTGGTGCCTCTAGGTTGTATAAGGGGGACTATTGGTCAGCTGCCAGTTAGTAATAAGTTCACGTGCTACGTGACGCCAAACAGGCTCATAAAGAGTGTACCACCCTCGCCGCCATGGCTACTCGTGGCGCTGACAAGCACTCCCTCGATTAAATTGACATAGATACCGAATAAAGTGGCTGGGGGGATAGCTGTCATGGTAGCTCAGTGGTAGAGCATCGAACGCGTTACTCGAAGGTCGCAGGTTTCGATCCTGCCCACGGCAATTTATCTTTTCATCCACTTTTCTTTCTTCTCATTTACAATACAATTGGCCCAATAACTTTCCCTGTACCTTCCTTCGCTATATTGTCTGTTAGATTTCTTTATTATTGTGTAAAACACGAAAAAACAAGCCCTTAAGTATACACTTGTTTCTCCTAATCATTAACGAGGGTCCCTTACTGGCAGACTTGGTGTCTATAAATTGTATACGGAGGACTAATGGTCTGCTTCCAGCTAGTAATAAGTTCACGTGCTACGTGACGCCAAACAGGCTCATAAAGAGTGCGCCACACTCGCCACCATAGCTGCTAAAGGCGCTGACTGCCAATTCCACGTTTGAACGTATATAGATACCCAATTGAGTGGCTGGGGGGATAGCTGTCGTGGTAGCTCAGTGGTAGAGCATCGAACGCGTTATTCGAAGGTCGCAGAGTTGGATCCTGCCCACGGCAAGTTATCTTTTAAGCCACTTTTCTTTCTTTTCATTTACATTACAATTGGCCTAATAACTTTCTCTATACCTTCTTGGCAATATTTTCTGTTAGATCTCATTATTATTGTGTAAAACACGAAAAACAAGCCCTTAAGTATACACTTGTTTTTCTTATTCAATAATGAGGGTCTCATACTGGCAGACTTGCTGCCTCTAGGTTGTATACGGGGGACTATTGATCAGCTGCCAGTTAGTAATAAGTTCACGTGCTACGTGACCCCAAACTGGCTCATAAAGAGTGTACTACCCTCGCCACCATGGCTACTCGTGGCTCTGACAGACACTTCAACGTTTAAATTGACATAGATACCGAATAAAGTGGCTGGGGGGATAGCTGTCGTGGTAGCTCAGTGGTAGCGCATCGAACGCGTTATTCGAATGTCGCAGGTTTCGATCCTGCCCACGGCAAGTTATCTTTTCACCCACTTTTCATTCTTTTCATTTACATTACAATTGGCCTAATCACTTCCCCTGTACCTTGCTTCGCTATAGTGTTTGTTAGATCTCATTATTATTGTTTAAAACACAAAAAAGCGAGCACTTAAGTATACACTTGTTTCCCTTATTCTTTAACGAATGACTCGTACTGGCAGACTTGTTGCCTCTACGTTGTATACGGGGGACTATTGGTCAGCTGCCAGTTAGTATTTAGTTCACGTGCTACGCGACGCCAAACAGGCTCATACACAGTGTACCACACACGCCGCCATGGCTACTAGGGGCGCTGACTGACACTTTCACGTTTATATTCACATAGATACCTTATAGTGTGGCTGAGGGGATAGCTGTCATGGTAGCTCAGTGGTAGAGCATCGAACGCGTTGTTCGAAGGTCGCAGGTTCGGATCCTAACCAAGGCAAAATATCTTTTCACCCACTTCTCTTTCTCCTCATTTACAATAGAATCGGCCTAATTATTTGCCCTATACCTTCCTTTGCATCATTGTCTGCTAGATCTCATTATTATTGTGTAAAACAGCCAAAATCGAGCCCTTAAGTATACACTTGTTTTCCTTATTGATTAACGAAAGTCTCGTACTGGCAGACTTGGTGCCTCTAGGTTGTATACGGGGAAGTATTGGTCAGCTGCCAGTTAGTAATAGGTACACGTGCTACGTGACGCCAAACAGGCTCGTAAACAGTGTACGACACTCGCTGCCATGGCTACTAGTGGCTCTGACTGACACTCCCACGTTTAGATTGACATAGATACCTAATAAAGTGGCTGGGGGTATCTCAGTGCTGGTAAGTGGCTGGGGGTAAAGTGGCTGGGGAAAGTGGCTGGCGGAAAGAAGCTGGAGGAAAGTGGCTGAAAAAAGGGGAAAGTGGCTGGGGGTTACTCAGTGTTGGTAAGCTGTCGTGGTAGCTCAGTGGTGGAGCACCGAACGCGGTATTCGAAGGTCGCAGGTTTGGATCCTGCCCACGGCAAGTTATCTTTTCATCCACTTTTATTTCTTCTCTTTTACAATACAATTGGCCTAATAACTTTCCCTATACCTTCCTTGCCATTTTTGTCTGTTAGATCTCATTATTATTGTGTAAAACATGAAAAAAGAGCCTTTAAGTATACACTTGTTTCCCTTATTCATTAACGAGGGTCTCGTACTGGCAGACTTGGTGCCTCTAGGTTGTATACGGGAGACTATTGGTCAGCTGCCAGTTAGTAATAAGTTCACGTGCTACGCGACGCCAAACCGGCTCATAAAGAGTGTACCAGCGTCGCAACCATGGCTACTCGTGGCGCTGACAAGCACTCCCTCGATTAAATTGACATAGATACCGAATAAAGTGGCTGGGGGGATAGCTGTCATGGTAGCTCAGTGGTAGAGCATCGAACGCGTTACTCGAAGGTCGCAGGTTTCGATCCTGCCCACGGCAATTTATCTTTTCATCCACTTTTCTTTCTTCTAATTTACAATACAATTGGCCCAATAACTTTCCCTCTACCTTCCTTCGCTATATTGTCTGTTAGATTTCTTTATTATTGTGTAAAACACGAAAAAACAAGCCCTTAAGTATACACTTGTTTCTCCTAATCATTAACGAGGGTCCCTTACTGGCAGACTTGGTGCCTATAAATTGTATACGGAGGACTAATGGTCTGCTTCCAGCTAGTAATAAGTTCACGTGCTACGTGACACCAAACAGGCTCATAAAGAGTGTGCCACAATCGCCACCATGGCTGCTAAAGGCGCTGACTGCCAATTCCACGTTTGAATGTATATAGATACCCAATTGAGTGGCTGGGGGGATAGCTGTCGTGGTAGCTCAGTGGTAGAGCATCGAACGCGTTATTCGAAGGTCGCAGAGTTGGATCCTGCCCACGGCAAGTTATCTTTTAAGCCACTTTTCTTTCTTTTCATTTACATTACAATTGGCCTAATAACTTTCTCTATACCTTCTTGGCAATATTTTCTGTTAGATCTCATTATTATTGTGTAAAACACGAAAAACAAGCCCTTAAGTATACACTTGTTTTTCTTATTCATTAATGAGGGTCTCATACTGGCAGACTTGCTACCTCTAGGTTGTATACGGGGGACTATTGATCAGCTGCCAGTTAGTAATAAGTTCACGTGCTACGTGACCCCAAACAGGCTCATAAAGAGTGTACTACCCTCGCCACCATGGCTACTCGTGGCTCTGACAGACACTTCAACGTTTAAATTGACATAGATACCGAATAAAGTGGCTGGGGGGATAGCTGTCGTGGTAGCTCAGTGGTAGCGCATCGAACGCGTTATTCGAATGTCGCAGGTTTCGATCCTGCCCACGGCAAGTTATCTTTTCACCCACTTTTTTTTCTTTTCATTTACATTACAATTGGCCTAATCACTTCCCCTGTACCTTGCTTCGCTATAGTGTTTGTTAGATCTCATTATTATTGTTTAAAACACAAAAAAGCGAGCACTTAAGTATACACTTGTTTCCCTTATTCTTTAACGAATGACTCGTACTGGCAGACTTGTTGCCTCTAGGTTGTATACGGGGGACTATTGGTCAGCTGCCAGTTAGTATTAAGTTCACGTGCTACGCGACGCCAAACAGGCTCATAAACAGTGTACCACACACGCCGCCATGGCTACTAGGGGCGCTGACTGACACTTTCACGTTTATATTCACATAGATACCCAATAGAGTGGCTGAGGGGATAGCTGTCATGGTAGCTCAGTGGTAGAGCATCGAACGCGTTGTTCGAAGGCCGCAGGTTTCGATCCTGCCCACGGCAAGTTATCTTTTAAGCCAGTTTTTTTTGTTCTCATTTACGTTACAATTGGCCTAATAACTTTCTCTATACCTTCTTGGCATTATTTTCTGTTAGATCTCATTATTTTTGTGTAAAACACGAAAAAAAAGCCCTTAAGTATGCACTTGTTTCCCTTATTCATTAATGAGGTTCTCCTACTGGCAGACTTGCTGCCTCTAGGTTGTATACGGGGGACTATTGATGAGCTGCCAGTTAGTAATAAGTTCACGTGCTACGTGACCCCAAACAGGCTCATAAAAAGTGTACCAGCCTCGCAACCATGGCTACTCGTGGCGCTGACAGACACTTCCACGTTTAAATTGACATAGATACCAAATAAAGTGGCTAGAGGGATAGCTGTCGTGGTAGCTCAGTGGTAGCGCATCGAACGCGTTATTCGAATGTCGCAAGTTTCGATCCTGCCCACAGCAAGTTATCTTTTCACCCACTTTTCTTTCTTCTCATTTACATTACAATTGGCCTAATCACTTCCCCTGTACCTTCCTTCGCTATAGTGTCTGTTAGATCACATTATTATTGTGTAAAACACAAAAAAGCGAGCACTTAAGTATACACTCGTTTCCCTTATTCTTTAAGGAATGACTCGTACTGGCAGACTTGGTGCCTCTAGGTTGTATACGGGAGACTATTGGTCAGCTGCCAGTTAGTATTAAGTTCACGTGCTACACGACGCCAAACAGGCTCAGAAAGAGTGTGCCACACTCGCCGCCATGGCTGCTACAGGCGCTGACTGCCACTTCCACGTTTGAATTGACATAGATACCCAATTGAGTGGCTGGGGGGATAGCTGTCGTGGTAGCTCAGTGGTAGAGCATCGAAGGCGTTATTCGAAGGTCGCAGATTTCGATCCTGCCCACGGCAAGTTATCTTTTAAGCCACTTTTCTTTCTTCTCATTTACAATGCAATTGGCCTAATAACTTTCCCTATACCTTCTTGTCAATATTTTCTGTTAGATCTCATTATTTTTGTGTAAAACACGAAAAGACGAGCCCTTAAGTATACACTTGTTTCCCTTATTCATTAACGAATGACTCGTACATGCAGACTTGGTGCCTCTAGGTTGTATACGGGAGACTATTGGTCAGCTCCCAGTTAGTATTAAGTTCACGTGCTACGCGACGCCAGACAGGCTCAGAAAGAGTGTGCCACACTCGCCGCTATGGCTGCTAAAGGCGCTGACTGCCACTTCCACGTTTGAATTGACATAGATACCCAATTGAGTGGCTGGGAGGATATCTGTCGTGGTAGCTCAGTGGTAGAGCATCGAACGCGTTATTCGAAGGTCGCAGATTTGAATCCTGCCCACGGCAAGTTATCTTTTAAGCCAGTTTTTTTTCTTCTCATTTACGTTACAATTGGCCTAATAACTTTCTCTATACCTTCTTGGCAATATTTTCTGTTAGATCTCAATATTTTTGTGTAAAACACGAAAAACAAGCCCTTAAATATACACTTGTTTCCCTTATTCATTAATGAGGTTCTCCTACTGGCAGACTTGCTGCCTCTAGGTTGTATACGGGGGACTATTGATGAGCTGCAAGTTAGTAATAAGTTCACGTGCTACGTGACCCCAAACAGGCTCATAAAGAGTGTACCAGCCTCGCCACCATGGCTACTCGTGGCGCTGACAGACACTTCCACGTTTAAATTGAGATAGATACCAAATAAAGTGGCTAGAGGGATAGCTGTCGTGGTAGCTCAGTGGTAGCGCATCGAACGCGTTATTCGAATGTCGCAGGTTTCAATCCTGCCCACAGCAAGTTATCTTTTCACCCACTTTTCTTTCTTCTCATTTACATTACAATTGGCCTAATCACTTCCCCTGTACCTTCCTTCGGTATAGTGTCTGTTAGATCACATTATTATTGTGTAAAACACAAAAAAGCGAGCACTTAAGTATACACTCGTTTCCCTTATTCTTTAACGAATGACTCGTACTGGCAGACTTGGTGCCTATAAATTGTATACGGAGGACTAATGGTCTGCTTCCAGCTAGTAATAAGTTCACGTGCTACGTGACGCCAAACAGGCTCATAAAGAGTGTGCCACACTCGCCACCATGGCTGCTAAAGGCGCTGACTGCCAATTCCACGTTTGAATGTATATAGATACCCAATTGAGTGGCTGGGGGGATAGCTGTCGTGGTATCTCAGTGGTAGAGCATCGAACGCGTTATTCGAAGGTCGCAGAGTTGGATCCTGCCCACGGCAAGTTATCTTTTAAGCCACTTTTCTTTCTTCTCTTTTACAATACAATTGGCCTAATAACTTTCCCTATACCTTCCTTGCCATTTTTGTCTGTTAGATCTCATTATTATTGTGTAGAACATGAAAAACAAGCCCTTATGTATACACTTGTTTCCCTTATTCATTAACGAAAGACTCGTACTGGCAGACTTCGTGCCTCTAGGTTGTATACGGGGGACTATTGGTCAGCTGCCAGTTAGTAATAAGTTCGCGTGCTACGTGACGCCAAACAGGCTCATAAACAGTGTACCACACTCGCCGCCATGGCTACTAGGGCCGCTGACTGAAAATTTCACGTTTATATTCACATAGATACCCAATAGAGTAGCTGGGGGGATAGCTGTCGTGGTAGCTCAGTGGTAGAGCATCGAACGCGTTATTCGAAGGACGATGGTTTGGATCCTGTTCACGGCAAGTTACCTTTTAACCCACATCTCTTTCTTCTCATTTGCATTACGATGGCCTAAATATTTCCCCTACACCTTTCTTGCGATTTTTGTCTGTTAGATCTCATTATTATTGTGTAAAACACGAAAAACGAGCCCTTAAGTATACACGTGTATTCCTTATTCATTAGCGAGGGTCTCGTACTGGCAGACTTTGTGCCTCTAGGTTGTATACGAGCGACTATTGGTCAGCTTCCAGTTAGTAATAAGTTCACATGCTAATTGACGTCAAACAGGCTCATAATGAGTGTACCACACTCGCCGCCATGGCTACAAGTGGCGCCGACTGACACTCCAACGTTTAAATTGACATATATACCCAATTAAGTGGCTGGGGGGATAGCCATTCTTGTAGCGTAGAGGTAGAGCATCAAACGCGTTATTCGAAGGTCGCAGGTTCAATCCCTGCCCACGGCAAGTTATCTTTTCACCCCACTTTTCTTTCTTGTTATTTACAATACAATTGGCCTGGTAACTTTCCCTGTACCTTCCTTGGCATTATTGACTGTTAGATCTCATTAATATTGTGTAGAACACGAAAAACAAGCCCTTAAGTATACACTTGTTTCCCTTATTCAATAACGAAAGACTCGTACTGGCAGACTTGGTGCCTCCAGGTTGCATACGGGGGACTATTGGTCAGCTGCCAGTTAGTAATAAGTTAACGTGCTACGTGACCGCAAACAGGCTCTTAGTGAGTGTACCACACTCGCCGCCGTGACTACTAGTCGCGCTGACTGACACTTTCACGTTTAAATCGACATAGATATCCAATATAGTGACTAGGGGGATAGCTGTCGTGGGAGCTCAGTGGTAGAGCATCGACCGCGTTATTCGAAGGTCGCAGGTTCAGATCCTGCCCACGGCAAGGTATCTTTTCACCCACTTTCCTTTTTTCTCATTTACATTACAATTGGCCTAATACCTTCCCCTATACCTTCTTTCGCTATATTGTCTGTTAGATCTCATTATTATTGTGTAAAACATGAAAAAAGAGCCTTCAAGTATACACTTGTTTCCCCTATTCATTAACGAGGGTCTCGTACTGGCAGACTTGGTGCCTCAAGGTTGTATACGAGGGACTATTGGTCAGCTGTGAGTTAGTAATAAGTTATTGTGCTACATGACGCCAAACAGGCTCACAAAGAGTGTACCACACCCGCCGCCATGGCTACTTGTCGCGCTGACTGACACTTTCACGTTTAAATTGACATAGATACCTAATGAAGTGGCTGGGGGGTAGCTGTCATAGTAGCTCTGTGGTAGAGCATCGAATGCGTTATTCGAAGGTCGCAGGTTCGGATCCCACCCAGGCAACTTATCTTTTCACCCACTTTTCTTTCTTCACATTTACAATATGATTGGCCTAATAACTTCCCCTATACCGTCCTTGGCATTACTGTCTGTTAGATCTCATTATTATTGTGTAAAACACGAAAAACGAGCCCTTAAGTATACACTAGTTTTCCTTATTCATTAACGAGGGTCTCCTACTGGCAGACTTGGTGCCTATAGGTTGTATACGGGCGACTATTGGTCAGCTTCCAGTTAGTAATAAGTTCACGTGCTGCGTGACGCCAAACAGGCTCATAAAGATTGTACCACACTCGCCGCTATGGCTACTAGTGGCGCCGACTCACACTTCCACGTTTAAATTGACATAGATAGCCAATAAATTGGCTGGAGGGATAGCTGTCGCGGTAGCTCAGTGGTAGAGCATCGAACGCGTTATTCGAATGTCGCAGGTTTCTATGCTGCCCACGGCAAGTTATCTTTTCCCCCACTTTTCTTTCTTCTCATTTACATTACAATTGGCCTAATACCTTCCCCTGTACCTTCCTTCGCTATATTGTCTGTTAGATCTCATTATTATTGTGTAAAACACAAAAAACGAGCCCTTAAGTATACACTTGATTCCCTTATTCATTAACGAATGACTCGTACTGGCAGACTTGGTGCCTCTAGGTTGTATACGAAGGACGATTGGTCAGCTGCCAGTTAGTATTAGGTAAACGTGCTACGCGACGCCAAACAGGCTCATAAGGAGTGTACCACACTTGCCGCCATGGGTACTTGTGGCGCTAACTGACACTCCCACGTTTAAATTGACATACATACCCAATTAGGTGGCTGGGAGGATAGCTGTCGTGGTAGCTCAGTGGTAGAGCATCGAACACGTTATTCCAAGCTCGCAGGTTTGGATCCTGCCCACGGTAAGTTATCTTTTCACCCACTTTTTTTCTTCTCATTTGCATTACAATTGGCCTAATAACTTCCCTATTCCTTCCTTCGCTATATTGTCTGTTAGATGTCTTTATTATTGTGTAAAACACGAAAAAACGAGCCCTTAAGTATACACTTGTTTCTCCTAATCATTAACGAGGGTCCCGTACTGGCAGACTTGGTGCCTCTAGATTATATACGGGGGACTACTGGTCAGCTTCCAGCTAGTATTAGGTTCACGTGCTACGTGACGCCAAAGAGGCTTATAAAGAGCTTACCACACTCGCCGCCATGGCTACTAGTGGCGCCGACTGACACTCCCACGTTTAAATTGACATAGATACCCAATAAAGTGGCTGGGGGGATAGCTATCGTAGTAGCTCAAAGGTAGAGCATCAAACGGGTTATTCGAAGGTCGCTGGTTTGATTCCTGCCCACGGCAACTTATCTTTTCACCCACTTTTCTTTCTTCTCATATATATTACAACTGGCCTAATAACTTCCCCTGTACTTTCCTTGGCATTATTGACTGTTAGATCTCATTACTATTGTGTAGAACACAAAAAACAAGCCCTTAAGTATACAATTGTTTCTCTTATTCATTAACGAAAGGCTCGTACTGGCAGACTTGGTGCCTCTAGGTTGTATACGGGGGACTATTGGTCAGCTGCCAGTTAGTATTAAGTTCACGTGCTACGTGACGCCAAACAGGCTCATAAACAGTGTACCACACTCGCCGTCATGGCTACTAGGGGCGTTGACTGACACTTTCACGTTTATATTCACATAGATACCCAATAGAGTGGCTGGGGGGATAGCTGTCATGGTAGCTCAGTGGTAGAGCATCGAACGCGTTGTTCGAATGTCGCAGATTCGGATCCTGTCCACGGCAAATTATCTTTTCACCCAATTCTCTTTCTTCTCATTTACAATAAAATCGGCCTAATTAATTGCCCTATACCTTTCTTGGCATCATTGTCTGTTAGATCTCATAATTATTGTGTAAAACACAAAAACGAGCCCTTAAGTATACACTTGTTTCCCCTATTCATTAACGAGGGTCTCGTACTGGCAGACTTGGTGCCTCGAGGTATTATACAGGGGACTATTGGTCAGCTGCCAGCTTGTAATAAGTTCACGTGCTACGCGACGCCAAACAGGCTCATAAAGAGTGTACCACATTCGCCGCCATGGCTACTAGTGGCGCCGACTGACACTCCCACGTTTAAATTGACATAGATACCCAATAAATTGGCTGGGCGGATAGCGGTCGTGGTAGCTCAGTGGTAGAGCATCGAACGCGTTATTCGAAGGTCGCACGTTTGTATCCTGCCCACGGCAATTTATCTTTTCACCCACTTTCCTTTCTTATCATTTACTTTACAATTAGCCTAATATCTTCCCCTGTACCTTCCTTTGCTATATTGTCTGTTAGATCTCATTATTATTGTGTAAAACATGAAAAAGGAGCCTTTAAGTATACACTTGTTTCCCTTATTCATTAACGAGGGTCTCGTACTGGCAGACTTGGTGCCTCAAAGTTGTATACGGGGGACTATTGGTCAGCTGTGAGTTAGTAATAAGTTATCGTGCTACATGACGCCAAACAGGCTCATAAAGAGTGTACCACACCCGCCGCTATGGCTACTTGTCGCGCTGACTGACACTTTCACGTTTAAATTGACATAGATACCTAATGAAGTGGCTGGGGGGTAGCTGTCATAGTAGCTCTGTGGTAGAGCATCGAATGCGTTATTCGAAGGTCGCAGGTTCGGATCCCGCCCAGGCAACTTATCTTTTCACCCACATTTCTTTCTTCACATTTACAATATGATTGGCCTAATAACTTCCCCTATACCGTCCTTTGCATTACTGTCTGTTAGATCTCATTATTATTGTGTAAAACACGAAAAACGAGCCCTTAAGTATACACTAGTTTTCCTTATTCATTAACGAGGGTCTCGTACTGGCAGACTTGGTGCCTATAGGTTGTATACGGGCGACTATTGGTCAGCTTCCAGTTAGTAATAAGTTCACGTGCTGCGTGACGCCAAACAGGCTCATAAAGAGTGTACCACACTCGCCGCCATGGCTACTAGTGGCGCCGACTCACACTTCCACGTTTAAATTGACATAGATACCCAATAAATTGGCTGGAGGGATAGCAGTCGCGGTAGCTCAGTGGTAGAGCATCGAACGCGTTATTCGAAGCTCGCAGGTTTGGATCCTGCCTACGGCAAGTTATCTTTTCACCAACTTCTCTTTCTTCTCATTTACAATAAAATCGGCCTAATTATTTGCCCTATACCTTCCTTGGCATTATTGTCTGTTAGATCTCAATAATGATTGTAAAACTAAAAAAACGAGCCCTTAAGTATACACTTGTTTCCCCTAATCATCACCGAGGGTCCCGTACTGGCAGACTTTGTGCCTCTAGGTTGTATACAGGGGACTATCGGTCAGCTGCCAGCTAGTAATAAGTTCACGTGCTACGTGACGCCAAACAGGCTCATAAAGAGTGTACCGCATTCGCCGTCATGGCGACTAGTGGCGCTGACTGACACTCCCACGTTTATAATCACATAGATCCCCAGTAAAGTGCCTGGGGGGATAGCTGTCGTGGTAGCTCAGTGGTAGAGCATCGAACGCGTTATTCGAAGGACGATGGTTTGGATCCTGTCCACGGCAAGTTACCTTTTAACCCACATCTCTTTCTTCTCATTTGCATTACGATGGCCTAATTATTTCCCCTATACCTTTCTTGCGATTTTTGTCTGTTAGATCTCATTATTATTGTGTAAAACACGAAAAACGAGCCCTTAAGTACACACGTGTTTTCCTTATTCATTAACGAGGGTCTCGTACTGGCAGACTTGGTGCCTCTAGGTTGTGTACGGGCGACTATTGGTCAGCTTCCAGTTAGTAATAAGTTCACGTGCTACTTGAAGTCAAACAGGCTCATAATGAGTGTACCACACTCGCCGCCATGGCTACAAGTGGCGCCGACTGACACTCCCACGTTTAAATTGACATATATACCCAATTAAGTGGCCGGGGAATAGCCATTCTTGTAGCTTAGATGTAGAGCATCGAACGCGTTATTCGAAGGTGGCAGGTTCGATCCCTGCCCACGGCAAGTTATCTTTTCACCCACTTTTCTTTCTTGTTATTTACAATACGATTGGCCTGATAACTTTCCCTGTACCTTTATTGGCATTATTGACTGTTAGATCTCATTATTATTGTGTAGAACACGAAAAACAAGCCCTTAAGTATACACTTGTTTCCCTTATTCATTACCAAAAGACTCGTACTGGCAGACTTGGTGCCTCTAGGTTGTATACGGGGGCCAGCTGCCAGTTAGTAATAGGTTAACCTGATACGTGACACCAAACAGGCTCTTAAAGAGTGTACCACACTCGCCGCCGTGACTACTAGTGGCACTGACTGACACTCCCACGTTTAAATTGACATAGATACCCAATATATTGGCTGGGCGGATAGCTGTCGTGGCAGCTCAGTGGTAGAGCATCGAACGCGTTATTCGAAGGTCGCAGGTTTGAATCCTGCCCACGGAAAGTTATTTTTTCACCCACTTTTCTTTCTTCTCATTTACATTACAATTGGCCTAATAACTTCCCCTGTACCTTTGTTCGCTATATTGTCTGTTAGATCTCGTTATTATTGTGTAAAACACGAAAAAAGATGCCCTTAAGTATACACTTGTTTCCGTTATTCATAAACAAAGGTCTCACTCTGGCAGACTTGGTGCCTCTAGGTTTTATTTATTTATTTATTTATTTATACTGTCAACCCTCACTTGAGGATCATTACAGGGAGGGAAGCATAGGATATGGAAAGTAAATACAGACATTGATATCTTCAGCAACTTTGAACAATAACACAATAGCAAATTTTTTGCTCGGCAAAGTAAACATCAAGAGCACATTCAAATTTTTTAACGTCAGAATTTTCAACAATATGTCGCGGCAATTTGTTCCACGCTTCCATAACATCAGGGAAAAAAGATTTGCGAAAAACGTTCGTGCGAGCACCGAAGGGGCGAACTGCCGCGCCATGATTGATCCGGTTGCTGAGCTTATGCGGGGGGTGTACGTAAATTGTTCTATCTATTTTTATTTGACCATGCAATATCTGAAAAAATACTTTTAGGAGCTGCTTTTGTCGTCTAATTTCTAGAGATTCCAAACCAGTTAGTTTTAACATTTCGGTAACCGAATCGGAGGACTATATGTCAGCTGCCTGTTAGTAATAAGTTCACGTGCTACGCGACGCCAAAGAGGCTCATAAAGAGTGTACCACACTCGCCGTCATGGCTACTAGTGGCGCTGACTGACACTCCCACGTTTAAATTGACATAGGTACCCAATAGAGTAGCTGGGGGGATAGCTGTCGTGGTATCTCAGTGGTTGAGCATCGAACGCATTATTCGAAGGTCGCAGGTTTGGATTCCGCCCGCGGCAAGTTATCTTTTCACCCAACTTTCTTTCTTCTCGTTTACTTTACAATTGGCCTAATAACTTTTTCTAAACCTTCCTTCGCTATATTCTCTGTTATATCTCATTATTATTGTGTAAAACATGAAAAACGAGCCCTTAAGTATACACTTGTTTCCCTTATTCATTAACGAGGGTCTCGTACTGGCAGACTTGGTGCCTCTAGGTTGTATACGGGAGACTATTGGTCAGCTGCCAGTTAGTAATAAGTTCACGTGCTACGCGACGCCAAACCGGCTCATAAAGAGTGTACCAGCGTCGCAACCATGGCTACTCGTGGCGCTGACAAGCACTCCCTCGATTAAATTGACATAGATACCGAATAAAGTGGCTGGGGGGATAGCTGTCATGGTAGCTCAGTGGTAGAGCATCGAACGCGTTACTCGAAGGTCGCAGGTTTCGATCCTGCCCACGGCAATTTATCTTTTCATCCACTTTTCTTTCTTCTAATTTACAATACAATTGGCCCAATAACTTTCCCTCTACCTTCCTTCGCTATATTGTCTGTTAGATTTCTTTATTATTGTGTAAAACACGAAAAAACAAGCCCTTAAGTATACACTTGTTTCTCCTAATCATTAACGAGGGTCCCTTACTGGCAGACTTGGTGCCTATAAATTGTATACGGAGGACTAATGGTCTGCTTCCAGCTAGTAATAAGTTCACGTGCTACGTGACACCAAACAGGCTCATAAAGAGTGTGCCACAATCGCCACCATGGCTGCTAAAGGCGCTGACTGCCAATTCCACGTTTGAATGTATATAGATACCCAATTGAGTGGCTGGGGGGATAGCTGTCGTGGTAGCTCAGTGGTAGAGCATCGAACGCGTTATTCGAAGGTCGCAGAGTTGGATCCTGCCCACGGCAAGTTATCTTTTAAGCCACTTTTCTTTCTTTTCATTTACATTACAATTGGCCTAATAACTTTCTCTATACCTTCTTGGCAATATTTTCTGTTAGATCTCATTATTATTGTGTAAAACACGAAAAACAAGCCCTTAAGTATACACTTGTTTTTCTTATTCATTAATGAGGGTCTCATACTGGCAGACTTGCTACCTCTAGGTTGTATACGGGGGACTATTGATCAGCTGCCAGTTAGTAATAAGTTCACGTGCTACGTGACCCCAAACAGGCTCATAAAGAGTGTACTACCCTCGCCACCATGGCTACTCGTGGCTCTGACAGACACTTCAACGTTTAAATTGACATAGATACCGAATAAAGTGGCTGGGGGGATAGCTGTCGTGGTAGCTCAGTGGTAGCGCATCGAACGCGTTATTCGAATGTCGCAGGTTTCGATCCTGCCCACGGCAAGTTATCTTTTCACCCACTTTTTTTTCTTTTCATTTACATTACAATTGGCCTAATCACTTCCCCTGTACCTTGCTTCGCTATAGTGTTTGTTAGATCTCATTATTATTGTTTAAAACACAAAAAAGCGAGCACTTAAGTATACACTTGTTTCCCTTATTCTTTAACGAATGACTCGTACTGGCAGACTTGTTGCCTCTAGGTTGTATACGGGGGACTATTGGTCAGCTGCCAGTTAGTATTAAGTTCACGTGCTACGCGACGCCAAACAGGCTCATAAACAGTGTACCACACACGCCGCCATGGCTACTAGGGGCGCTGACTGACACTTTCACGTTTATATTCACATAGATACCCAATAGAGTGGCTGAGGGGATAGCTGTCATGGTAGCTCAGTGGTAGAGCATCGAACGCGTTGTTCGAAGGCCGCAGGTTTCGATCCTGCCCACGGCAAGTTATCTTTTAAGCCAGTTTTTTTTGTTCTCATTTACGTTACAATTGGCCTAATAACTTTCTCTATACCTTCTTGGCATTATTTTCTGTTAGATCTCATTATTTTTGTGTAAAACACGAAAAAAAAGCCCTTAAGTATGCACTTGTTTCCCTTATTCATTAATGAGGTTCTCCTACTGGCAGACTTGCTGCCTCTAGGTTGTATACGGGGGACTATTGATGAGCTGCCAGTTAGTAATAAGTTCACGTGCTACGTGACCCCAAACAGGCTCATAAAAAGTGTACCAGCCTCGCAACCATGGCTACTCGTGGCGCTGACAGACACTTCCACGTTTAAATTGACATAGATACCAAATAAAGTGGCTAGAGGGATAGCTGTCGTGGTAGCTCAGTGGTAGCGCATCGAACGCGTTATTCGAATGTCGCAAGTTTCGATCCTGCCCACAGCAAGTTATCTTTTCACCCACTTTTCTTTCTTCTCATTTACATTACAATTGGCCTAATCACTTCCCCTGTACCTTCCTTCGCTATAGTGTCTGTTAGATCACATTATTATTGTGTAAAACACAAAAAAGCGAGCACTTAAGTATACACTCGTTTCCCTTATTCTTTAAGGAATGACTCGTACTGGCAGACTTGGTGCCTCTAGGTTGTATACGGGAGACTATTGGTCAGCTGCCAGTTAGTATTAAGTTCACGTGCTACACGACGCCAAACAGGCTCAGAAAGAGTGTGCCACGCTCGCCGCCATGGCTGCTACAGGCGCTGACTGCCACTTCCACGTTTGAATTGACATAGATACCCAATTGAGTGGCTGGGGGGATAGCTGTCGTGGTAGCTCAGTGGTAGAGCATCGAAGGCGTTATTCGAAGGTCGCAGATTTCGATCCTGCCCACGGCAAGTTATCTTTTAAGCCACTTTTCTTTCTTCTCATTTACAATGCAATTGGCCTAATAACTTTCCCTATACCTTCTTGTCAATATTTTCTGTTAGATCTCATTATTTTTGTGTAAAACACGAAAAGACGAGCCCTTAAGTATACACTTGTTTCCCTTATTCATTAACGAATGACTCGTACATGCAGACTTGGTGCCTCTAGGTTGTATACGGGAGACTATTGGTCAGCTCCCAGTTAGTATTAAGTTCACGTGCTACGCGACGCCAGACAGGCTCAGAAAGAGTGTGCCACACTCGCCGCTATGGCTGCTAAAGGCGCTGACTGCCACTTCCACGTTTGAATTGACATAGATACCCAATTGAGTGGCTGGGAGGATATCTGTCGTGGTAGCTCAGTGGTAGAGCATCGAACGCGTTATTCGAAGGTCGCAGATTTGAATCCTGCCCACGGCAAGTTATCTTTTAAGCCAGTTTTTTTTCTTCTCATTTACGTTACAATTGGCCTAATAACTTTCTCTATACCTTCTTGGCAATATTTTCTGTTAGATCTCAATATTTTTGTGTAAAACACGAAAAACAAGCCCTTAAATATACACTTGTTTCCCTTATTCATTAATGAGGTTCTCCTACTGGCAGACTTGCTGCCTCTAGGTTGTATACGGGGGACTATTGATGAGCTGCAAGTTAGTAATAAGTTCACGTGCTACGTGACCCCAAACAGGCTCATAAAGAGTGTACCAGCCTCGCCACCATGGCTACTCGTGGCGCTGACAGACACTTCCACGTTTAAATTGAGATAGATACCAAATAAAGTGGCTAGAGGGATAGCTGTCGTGGTAGCTCAGTGGTAGCGCATCGAACGCGTTATTCGAATGTCGCAGGTTTCAATCCTGCCCACAGCAAGTTATCTTTTCACCCACTTTTCTTTCTTCTCATTTACATTACAATTGGCCTAATCACTTCCCCTGTACCTTCCTTCGGTATAGTGTCTGTTAGATCACATTATTATTGTGTAAAACACAAAAAAGCGAGCACTTAAGTATACACTCGTTTCCCTTATTCTTTAACGCATGACTCGTACTGGCAGACTTGGTGCCTATAAATTGTATACGGAGGACTAATGGTCTGCTTCCAGCTAGTAATAAGTTCACGTGCTACGTGACGCCAAACAGGCTCATAAAGAGTGTGCCACACTCGCCACCATGGCTGCTAAAGGCGCTGACTGCCAATTCCACGTTTGAATGTATATAGATACCCAATTGAGTGGCTGGGGGGATAGCTGTCGTGGTATCTCAGTGGTAGAGCATCGAACGCGTTATTCGAAGGTCGCAGAGTTGGATCCTGCCCACGGCAAGTTATCTTTTAAGCCACTTTTCTTTCTTCTCTTTTACAATACAATTGGCCTAATAACTTTCCCTATACCTTCCTTGCCATTTTTGTCTGTTAGATCTCATTATTATTGTGTAGAACATGAAAAACAAGCCCTTATGTATACACTTGTTTCCCTTATTCATTAACGAAAGACTCGTACTGGCAGACTTCGTGCCTCTAGGTTGTATACGGGGGACTATTGGTCAGCTGCCAGTTAGTAATAAGTTCGCGTGCTACGTGACGCCAAACAGGCTCATAAACAGTGTACCACACTCGCCGCCATGGCTACTAGGGCCGCTGACTGAAAATTTCACGTTTATATTCACATAGATACCCAATAGAGTAGCTGGGGGGATAGCTGTCGTGGTAGCTCAGTGGTAGAGCATCGAACGCGTTATTCGAAGGACGATGGTTTGGATCCTGTTCACGGCAAGTTACCTTTTAACCCACATCTCTTTCTTCTCATTTGCATTACGATGGCCTAAATATTTCCCCTACACCTTTCTTGCGATTTTTGTCTGTTAGATCTCATTATTATTGTGTAAAACACGAAAAACGAGCCCTTAAGTATACACGTGTATTCCTTATTCATTAGCGAGGGTCTCGTACTGGCAGACTTTGTGCCTCTAGGTTGTATACGAGCGACTATTGGTCAGCTTCCAGTTAGTAATAAGTTCACATGCTAATTGACGTCAAACAGGCTCATAATGAGTGTACCACACTCGCCGCCATGGCTACAAGTGGCGCCGACTGACACTCCAACGTTTAAATTGACATATATACCCAATTAAGTGGCTGGGGGGATAGCCATTCTTGTAGCGTAGAGGTAGAGCATCAAACGCGTTATTCGAAGGTCGCAGGTTCAATCCCTGCCCACGGCAAGTTATCTTTTCACCCCACTTTTCTTTCTTGTTATTTACAATACAATTGGCCTGGTAACTTTCCCTGTACCTTCCTTGGCATTATTGACTGTTAGATCTCATTAATATTGTGTAGAACACGAAAAACAAGCCCTTAAGTATACACTTGTTTCCCTTATTCAATAACGAAAGACTCGTACTGGCAGACTTGGTGCCTCCAGGTTGCATACGGGGGACTATTGGTCAGCTGCCAGTTAGTAATAAGTTAACGTGCTACGTGACCGCAAACAGGCTCTTAGTGAGTGTACCACACTCGCCGCCGTGACTACTAGTCGCGCTGACTGACACTTTCACGTTTAAATCGACATAGATATCCAATATAGTGACTAGGGGGATAGCTGTCGTGGGAGCTCAGTGGTAGAGCATCGACCGCGTTATTCGAAGGTCGCAGGTTCAGATCCTGCCCACGGCAAGGTATCTTTTCACCCACTTTCCTTTCTTCTCATTTACATTACAATTGGCCTAATACCTTCCCCTATACCTTCTTTCGCTATATTGTCTGTTAGATCTCATTATTATTGTGTAAAACATGAAAAAAGAGCCTTCAAGTATACACTTGTTTCCCCTATTCATTAACGAGGGTCTCGTACTGGCAGACTTGGTGCCTCAAGGTTGTATACGAGGGACTATTGGTCAGCTGTGAGTTAGTAATAAGTTATTGTGCTACATGACGCCAAACAGGCTCACAAAGAGTGTACCACACCCGCCGCCATGGCTACTTGTCGCGCTGACTGACACTTTCACGTTTAAATTGACATAGATACCTAATGAAGTGGCTGGGGGGTAGCTGTCATAGTAGCTCTGTGGTAGAGCATCGAATGCGTTATTCGAAGGTCGCAGGTTCGGATCCCACCCAGGCAACTTATCTTTTCACCCACTTTTCTTTCTTCACATTTACAATATGATTGGCCTAATAACTTCCCCTATACCGTCCTTGGCATTACTGTCTGTTAGATCTCATTATTATTGTGTAAAACACGAAAAACGAGCCCTTAAGTATACACTAGTTTTCCTTATTCATTAACGAGGGTCTCCTACTGGCAGACTTGGTGCCTATAGGTTGTATACGGGCGACTATTGGTCAGCTTCCAGTTAGTAATAAGTTCACGTGCTGCGTGACGCCAAACAGGCTCATAAAGATTGTACCACACTCGCCGCTATGGCTACTAGTGGCGCCGACTCACACTTCCACGTTTAAATTGACATAGATAGCCAATAAATTGGCTGGAGGGATAGCTGTCGCGGTAGCTCAGTGGTAGAGCATCGAACGCGTTATTCGAATGTCGCAGGTTTCTATGCTGCCCACGGCAAGTTATCTTTTCCCCCACTTTTCTTTCTTCTCATTTACATTACAATTGGCCTAATACCTTCCCCTGTACCTTCCTTCGCTATATTGTCTGTTAGATCTCATTATTATTGTGTAAAACACAAAAAACGAGCCCTTAAGTATACACTTGATTCCCTTATTCATTAACGAATGACTCGTACTGGCAGACTTGGTGCCTCTAGGTTGTATACGAAGGACGATTGGTCAGCTGCCAGTTAGTATTAGGTAAACGTGCTACGCGACGCCAAACAGGCTCATAAGGAGTGTACCACACTTGCCGCCATGGGTACTTGTGGCGCTAACTGACACTCCCACGTTTAAATTGACATACATACCCAATTAGGTGGCTGGGAGGATAGCTGTCGTGGTAGCTCAGTGGTAGAGCATCGAACACGTTATTCCAAGCTCGCAGGTTTGGATCCTGCCCACGGTAAGTTATCTTTTCACCCACTTTTTTTCTTCTCATTTGCATTACAATTGGCCTAATAACTTCCCTATTCCTTCCTTCGCTATATTGTCTGTTAGATGTCTTTATTATTGTGTAAAACACGAAAAAACGAGCCCTTAAGTATACACTTGTTTCTCCTAATCATTAACGAGGGTCCCGTACTGGCAGACTTGGTGCCTCTAGATTATATACGGGGGACTACTGGTCAGCTTCCAGCTAGTATTAGGTTCACGTGCTACGTGACGCCAAAGAGGCTTATAAAGAGCTTACCACACTCGCCGCCATGGCTACTAGTGGCGCCGACTGACACTCCCACGTTTAAATTGACATAGATACCCAATAAAGTGGCTGGGGGGATAGCTATCGTAGTAGCTCAAAGGTAGAGCATCAAACGGGTTATTCGAAGGTCGCTGGTTTGATTCCTGCCCACGGCAACTTATCTTTTCACCCACTTTTCTTTCTTCTCATATATATTACAACTGGCCTAATAACTTCCCCTGTACTTTCCTTGGCATTATTGACTGTTAGATCTCATTACTATTGTGTAGAACACAAAAAACAAGCCCTTAAGTATACAATTGTTTCTCTTATTCATTAACGAAAGGCTCGTACTGGCAGACTTGGTGCCTCTAGGTTGTATACGGGGGACTATTGGTCAGCTGCCAGTTAGTATTAAGTTCACGTGCTACGTGACGCCAAACAGGCTCATAAACAGTGTACCACACTCGCCGTCATGGCTACTAGGGGCGTTGACTGACACTTTCACGTTTATATTCACATAGATACCCAATAGAGTGGCTGGGGGGATAGCTGTCATGGTAGCTCAGTGGTAGAGCATCGAACGCGTTGTTCGAATGTCGCAGATTCGGATCCTGTCCACGGCAAATTATCTTTTCACCCAATTCTCTTTCTTCTCATTTACAATAAAATCGGCCTAATTAATTGCCCTATACCTTTCTTGGCATCATTGTCTGTTAGATCTCATAATTATTGTGTAAAACACAAAAACGAGCCCTTAAGTATACACTTGTTTCCCCTATTCATTAACGAGGGTCTCGTACTGGCAGACTTGGTGCCTCGAGGTATTATACAGGGGACTATTGGTCAGCTGCCAGCTTGTAATAAGTTCACGTGCTACGCGACGCCAAACAGGCTCATAAAGAGTGTACCACATTCGCCGCCATGGCTACTAGTGGCGCCGACTGACACTCCCACGTTTAAATTGACATAGATACCCAATAAATTGGCTGGGCGGATAGCGGTCGTGGTAGCTCAGTGGTAGAGCATCGAACGCGTTATTCGAAGGTCGCACGTTTGTATCCTGCCCACGGCAATTTATCTTTTCACCCACTTTCCTTTCTTATCATTTACTTTACAATTAGCCTAATATCTTCCCCTGTACCTTCCTTTGCTATATTGTCTGTTAGATCTCATTATTATTGTGTAAAACATGAAAAAGGAGCCTTTAAGTATACACTTGTTTCCCTTATTCATTAACGAGGGTCTCGTACTGGCAGACTTGGTGCCTCAAAGTTGTATACGGGGGACTATTGGTCAGCTGTGAGTTAGTAATAAGTTATCGTGCTACATGACGCCAAACAGGCTCATAAAGAGTGTACCACACCCGCCGCTATGGCTACTTGTCGCGCTGACTGACACTTTCACGTTTAAATTGACATAGATACCTAATGAAGTGGCTGGGGGGTAGCTGTCATAGTAGCTCTGTGGTAGAGCATCGAATGCGTTATTCGAAGGTCGCAGGTTCGGATCCCGCCCAGGCAACTTATCTTTTCACCCACATTTCTTTCTTCACATTTACAATATGATTGGCCTAATAACTTCCCCTATACCGTCCTTTGCATTACTGTCTGTTAGATCTCATTATTATTGTGTAAAACACGAAAAACGAGCCCTTAAGTATACACTAGTTTTCCTTATTCATTAACGAGGGTCTCGTACTGGCAGACTTGGTGCCTATAGGTTGTATACGGGCGACTATTGGTCAGCTTCCAGTTAGTAATAAGTTCACGTGCTGCGTGACGCCAAACAGGCTCATAAAGAGTGTACCACACTCGCCGCCATGGCTACTAGTGGCGCCGACTCACACTTCCACGTTTAAATTGACATAGATACCCAATAAATTGGCTGGAGGGATAGCAGTCGCGGTAGCTCAGTGGTAGAGCATCGAACGCGTTATTCGAAGCTCGCAGGTTTGGATCCTGCCTACGGCAAGTTATCTTTTCACCAACTTCTCTTTCTTCTCATTTACAATAAAATCGGCCTAATTATTTGCCCTATACCTTCCTTGGCATTATTGTCTGTTAGATCTCAATAATGATTGTAAAACTAAAAAAACGAGCCCTTAAGTATACACTTGTTTCCCCTAATCATCACCGAGGGTCCCGTACTGGCAGACTTTGTGCCTCTAGGTTGTATACAGGGGACTATCGGTCAGCTGCCAGCTAGTAATAAGTTCACGTGCTACGTGACGCCAAACAGGCTCATAAAGAGTGTACCGCATTCGCCGTCATGGCGACTAGTGGCGCTGACTGACACTCCCACGTTTATAATCACATAGATCCCCAGTAAAGTGCCTGGGGGGATAGCTGTCGTGGTAGCTCAGTGGTAGAGCATCGAACGCGTTATTCGAAGGACGATGGTTTGGATCCTGTCCACGGCAAGTTACCTTTTAACCCACATCTCTTTCTTCTCATTTGCATTACGATGGCCTAATTATTTCCCCTATACCTTTCTTGCGATTTTTGTCTGTTAGATCTCATTATTATTGTGTAAAACACGAAAAACGAGCCCTTAAGTACACACGTGTTTTCCTTATTCATTAACGAGGGTCTCGTACTGGCAGACTTGGTGCCTCTAGGTTGTGTACGGGCGACTATTGGTCAGCTTCCAGTTAGTAATAAGTTCACGTGCTACTTGAAGTCAAACAGGCTCATAATGAGTGTACCACACTCGCCGCCATGGCTACAAGTGGCGCCGACTGACACTCCCACGTTTAAATTGACATATATACCCAATTAAGTGGCCGGGGAATAGCCATTCTTGTAGCTTAGATGTAGAGCATCGAACGCGTTATTCGAAGGTGGCAGGTTCGATCCCTGCCCACGGCAAGTTATCTTTTCACCCACTTTTCTTTCTTGTTATTTACAATACGATTGGCCTGATAACTTTCCCTGTACCTTTATTGGCATTATTGACTGTTAGATCTCATTATTATTGTGTAGAACACGAAAAACAAGCCCTTAAGTATACACTTGTTTCCCTTATTCATTACCAAAAGACTCGTACTGGCAGACTTGGTGCCTCTAGGTTGTATACGGGGGCCAGCTGCCAGTTAGTAATAGGTTAACCTGATACGTGACACCAAACAGGCTCTTAAAGAGTGTACCACACTCGCCGCCGTGACTACTAGTGGCACTGACTGACACTCCCACGTTTAAATTGACATAGATACCCAATATATTGGCTGGGCGGATAGCTGTCGTGGCAGCTCAGTGGTAGAGCATCGAACGCGTTATTCGAAGGTCGCAGGTTTGAATCCTGCCCACGGAAAGTTATTTTTTCACCCACTTTTCTTTCTTCTCATTTACATTACAATTGGCCTAATAACTTCCCCTGTACCTTTGTTCGCTATATTGTCTGTTAGATCTCGTTATTATTGTGTAAAACACGAAAAAAGATGCCCTTAAGTATACACTTGTTTCCGTTATTCATAAACAAGGGTCTCACTCTGGCAGACTTGGTGCCTCTAGGTTTTATTTATTTATTTATTTATTTATACTGTCAACCCTCACTTGAGGATCATTACAGGGAGGGAAGCATAGGATATGGAAAGTAAATACAGACATTGATATCTTCAGCAACTTTGAACAATAACACAATAGCAAATTTTTTGCTCGGCAAAGTAAACATCAAGAGCACATTCAAATTTTTTAACGTCAGAATTTTCAACAATATGTCGCGGCAATTTGTTCCACGCTTCCATAACATCAGGGAAAAAAGATTTGCGAAAAACGTTCGTGCGAGCACCGAAGGGGCGAACTGCCGCGCCATGATTGATCCGGTTGCTGAGCTTATGCGGGGGGTGTACGTAAATTGTTCTATCTATTTTTATTTGACCATGCAATATCTGAAAAAATACTTTTAGGAGCTGCTTTTGTCGTCTAATTTCTAGAGATTCCAAACCAGTTAGTTTTAACATTTCGGTAACCGAATCGGAGGACTATATGTCAGCTGCCTGTTAGTAATAAGTTCACGTGCTACGCGACGCCAAAGAGGCTCATAAAGAGTGTACCACACTCGCCGTCATGGCTACTAGTGGCGCTGACTGACACTCCCACGTTTAAATTGACATAGGTACCCAATAGAGTAGCTGGGGGGATAGCTGTCGTGGTATCTCAGTGGTTGAGCATCGAACGCATTATTCGAAGGTCGCAGGTTTGGATTCCGCCCGCGGCAAGTTATCTTTTCACCCAACTTTCTTTCTTCTCGTTTACTTTACAATTGGCCTAATAACTTTTTCTAAACCTTCCTTCGCTATATTCTCTGTTATATCTCATTATTATTGTGTAAAACATGAAAAACGAGCCCTTAAGTATACACTTGTTTCCCTTATTCATTAACGAGGGTCTCGTACTGGCAGACTTGGTGCCGCAAGGTTGTACACTGGGGACTATTGGTCAACTGCCAGCTAGTAATAAGTTCACGTGCTACCTGACGCCAAACAGGCTCATAAAGAGTGTACCACACTCGCCGCCATGGCTACTCGGGGCGCTGACAGACACTCCCACGTTTAAATTGACAAAGATACCGAATAAAGTGGCTGGGGGGATAACTGTCGTGGTAGCTCATTGGTAGAGTATCGAACGCGTTATTCGAAGATCGCAGGTTTGAATCCTGCCCAAGGCAACGTATCTTTACACCCACTTTTCTTTCTTCTCATTTACAATACAGTTGGCCTAATAACTTCCCCTGTACCTTCCCTCGCTATATTGTCTGTTAGATCACGCTATTATTGTGTAAAACACAAAAAACGAGCACTTAAGTATACACTTGTTTCCCTTATTCATTAACAAGGGTCTCGTTCTGGCAGACTTGGTGCCTCTAGGTTTTGTACAGGGCACTATTGGTCAGCAGCTTGTTAGTAATAAGTTCACGTGCTACGCGACGCCAAACAGGCTCTTAAAGAGTGTACCACACTCGCCGTCATGGCGACTTGTGGCGCTGACTGACACTCCCACGTTTAAATTGACATATATACACAATAAAGTGGCTGGGAAGATAGCTATCGTGGTAGCTCAGTGGTAGAGCATCGAACGCGTTATTCGAAGGTCGCAGGTTTGTATTCTGCCCACGGCAATTTATCTTTTCACCCACTTTCCTTTCTTATCATTTACTTTACAATTAGCCTAATAACTTCCCCTGTACCTTCCTTCGCTATATTGTCTGTTAGATCTCATTATTTTTGTGTAAAACTTGAAAAACGAGCCCTTAAGTATACACTTGTTTTCCTTATTCATTAACGAGGGTCTCGTACTGGCAGACTTGGTGCCTCAAGGTTGTATACGGGCGACAATTGGTCAGCTTCCAGTTATTAATAAGTTCACGTGCTACTTGACGCAAAACAGGCTCATAAAGAGTGTACCACACTCGCCGACATGGCTACTTGTGGCGCCGACTGACACTCCCACGTTTAAATTGACATATATACCCAATTAAGTGGCTGGGGGGATAGCCATTCTAGTAGCTTAGAGGTAGAACATCAAACGCGTTATTCGAAGGTCGCAGGTTCGATCCCTGCCCACGGCAAGATATCTTTTCACCCCACTTTTTTTCTTGTTATTTACAATACAATTGGCGTGATAACTTTCCCTGTACCTTCCTTGGCATTATTGACTGTTAGATCTCATTATTATTGTGTAGAACACGAAAAACAAGCCCTTAAGTATACACTTGTTTCCCTTATTCATTAACGAAAAACTCGTACTGGCAGACTTGGTGCCTCCATGTTGTATACGGGGGACTATTGGTCAGCTCCAGTTAGTAATAAGTTAACGTGCTACGTGACGCCAAACAGGCTCTTAGTGCAAAACTGCGATTCGGCCTAGTTGGAATCTATCCATCCTGAAAATGTATGCGCAGGCGAACAAGGACAAAGAAAGGAATACAAACTGGCGCAATACAAACTGGCTTTGCGCCAGTTTGTATTCCTTTCTTTGTCCTTGTTCGCCTGCGCATACATTTTCAGGAGGCTCTTAGTGAGTGTACCACACTCGCCGCCATGACTACTAGTGGTGCTGACTGACACTCCCACGTTTAAACTGACATACATACCCAATATTGTGGCTAGGGGGATAGCTGTCCTGGTAGCTCAGTGGTAGAGCATCGAACGCGTTATTCGAAGGTCGCAGGTTCAGATCCTGCCCACGGCAAGGTATCTTGCCCACTGCACCCACTTTCCTTTCGTCTCATTTACATTACAATTTCCCTAATACCTTCCCCTATACCTTTTTCGCTACATTGTCTGTTAGATCTCATTATTATTGTGCAAAACAGGAAAGAACTAGCCCTTAAGTATACACTTGTTTCCCCTATTCATTAACGAGGGTCTCGTACTAGCAGACTTGGTGCCTCTAGGTATTATACAGGGGACTATTGGTCAGCTGCCAGCTTGTAATAAGTTCACGTGCTACGCGACGCCAAACAGGCTCATAAAGAGTGTACCACATTCGCCGCCATGGCTACTAGTGGCGCCGACTGACACTCCCACGTTTAAATTGACATAGATACCCAATAAATTGGCTGGGCGGATAGCGGTCGTGGTAGCTCAGTGGTAGAGCATCGAACGCGTTATTCGAAGGTCGCAGGTTGGTATCCTGCCCACGGCAATTTATCTTTTCACCCACTTTCCTTTCTTAACATTTACTTTACAATTAGCCTAATAACTTCCCCTGTACCTTTCCTTCGCTATTTTGTCTGTTAGATCTCATTATTTTTGTGTAAAACATGAAAAACGAGCCCTTAAGTATACACTTGTTTCCCTCATTCATTAGCGAGGGTCTCGTACTGGCAGACTTGGTGCCTCAAGGTCGTATACAGGGGACTATTGGTCAGCTGCAAGTTAGTAATAAGCTATCGTGCTACATTACGCCAAACTGGCTCATAAAGAGTGTACCACACCCGCCGCCATGGCTACTTGTCGCGCTGACTGACACTTTCACGTTTAAATTGACATAGATACCTAATGAAGTGGCTGGGGGGTAGCTGTCATAGTAGCTCTGTGGTAGAGCATCGAATGCGTTATTCGAAGGTCGCAGGTTCGGATCCCACCCAGGCAACTTATCTTTTCACCCACTTTTCTTTCTTCACATTTACAATATGATTGGCCTAATAACTTCCCCTATACCGTCCTTGGCATTACTGTCTGTTAGATCTCATTATTATTGTGTAAAACACGAAAAACGAGCCCTTAAGTATACACTAGTTTTCCTTATTCATTAACGAGGGTCTCCTACTGGCAGACTTGGTGCCTATAGGTTGTATACGGGCGACTATTGGTCAGCTTCCAGTTAGTAATAAGTTCACGTGCTGCGTGACGCCAAACAGGCTCATAAAGATTGTACCACACTCGCCGCTATGGCTACTAGTGGCGCCGACTCACACTTCCACGTTTAAATTGACATAGATAGCCAATAAATTGGCTGGAGGGATAGCTGTCGCGGTAGCTCAGTGGTAGAGCATCGAACGCGTTATTCGAAGGTCGCAGGTTTCTATGCTGCCCACGGCAAGTTATCTTTTCCCCCACTTTTCTTTCTTCTCATTTACATTACAATTGGCCTAATACCTTCCCCTGTACCTTCCTTCGCTATATTGTCTGTTAGATCTCATTATTATTGTGTAAAACACAAAAAACGAGCCCTTAAGTATACACTTGATTCCCTTATTCATTAACGAATGACTCGTACTGGCAGACTTGGTGCCTCTAGGTTGTATACGAAGGACGATTGGTCAGCTGCCAGTTAGTATTAGGTAAACGTGCTACGCGACGCCAAACAGGCTCATAAGGAGTGTACCACACTTGCCGCCATGGGTACTTGTGGCGCTAACTGACACTCCCACGTTTAAATTGACATACATACCCAATTAGGTGGCTGGGAGGATAGCTGTCGTGGTAGCTCAGTGGTAGAGCATCGAACACGTTATTCCAAGCTCGCAGGTTTGGATCCTGCCCACGGTAAGTTATCTTTTCACCCACTTTTTTTCTTCTCATTTGCATTACAATTGGCCTAATAACTTCCCTATTCCTTCCTTCGCTATATTGTCTGTTAGATGTCTTTATTATTGTGTAAAACACGAAAAAACGAGCCCTTAAGTATACACTTGTTTCTCCTAATCATTAACGAGGGTCCCGTACTGGCAGACTTGGTGCCTCTAGATTATATACGGGGGACTACTGGTCAGCTTCCAGCTAGTATTAGGTTCACGTGCTACGTGACGCCAAAGAGGCTTATAAAGAGCTTACCACACTCGCCGCCATGGCTACTAGTGGCGCCGACTGACACTCCCACGTTTAAATTGACATAGATACCCAATAAAGTGGCTGGGGGGATAGCTATCGTAGTAGCTCAAAGGTAGAGCATCAAACGGGTTATTCGAAGGTCGCTGGTTTGATTCCTGCCCACGGCAACTTATCTTTTCACCCACTTTTCTTTCTTCTCATATATATTACAACTGGCCTAATAACTTCCCCTGTACTTTCCTTGGCATTATTGACTGTTAGATCTCATTACTATTGTGTAGAACACAAAAAACAAGCCCTTAAGTATACAATTGTTTCTCTTATTCATTAACGAAAGGCTCGTACTGGCAGACTTGGTGCCTCTAGGTTGTATACGGGGGACTATTGGTCAGCTGCCAGTTAGTATTAAGTTCACGTGCTACGTGACGCCAAACAGGCTCATAAACAGTGTACCACACTCGCCGTCATGGCTACTAGGGGCGTTGACTGACACTTTCACGTTTATATTCACATAGATACCCAATAGAGTGGCTGGGGGGATAGCTGTCATGGTAGCTCAGTGGTAGAGCATCGAACGCGTTGTTCGAATGTCGCAGATTCGGATCCTGTCCACGGCAAATTATCTTTTCACCCAATTCTCTTTCTTCTCATTTACAATAAAATCGGCCTAATTAATTGCCCTATACCTTTCTTGGCATCATTGTCTGTTAGATCTCATAATTATTGTGTAAAACACAAAAACGAGCCCTTAAGTATACACTTGTTTCCCCTATTCATTAACGAGGGTCTCGTACTGGCAGACTTGGTGCCTCGAGGTATTATACAGGGGACTATTGGTCAGCTGCCAGCTTGTAATAAGTTCACGTGCTACGCGACGCCAAATAGGCTCATAAAGAGTGTACCACATTCGCCGCCATGGCTACTAGTGGCGCCGACTGACACTCCCACGTTTAAATTGACATAGATACCCAATAAATTGGCTGGGCGGATAGCGGTCGTGGTAGCTCAGTGGTAGAGCATCGAACGCGTTATTCGAAGGTCGCACGTTTGTATCCTGCCCACGGCAATTTATCTTTTCACCCACTTTCCTTTCTTATCATTTACTTTACAATTAGCCTAATATCTTCCCCTGTACCTTCCTTTGCTATATTGTCTGTTAGATCTCATTATTATTGTGTAAAACATGAAAAAGGAGCCTTTAAGTATACACTTGTTTCCCTTATTCATTAACGAGGGTCTCGTACTGGCAGACTTGGTGCCTCAAAGTTGTATACGGGGGACTATTGGTCAGCTGTGAGTTAGTAATAAGTTATCGTGCTACATGACGCCAAACAGGCTCATAAAGAGTGTACCACACCCGCCGCTATGGCTACTTGTCGCGCTGACTGACACTTTCACGTTTAAATTGACATAGATACCTAATGAAGTGGCTGGGGGGTAGCTGTCATAGTAGCTCTGTGGTAGAGCATCGAATGCGTTATTCGAAGGTCGCAGGTTCGGATCCCGCCCAGGCAACTTATCTTTTCACCCACATTTCTTTCTTCACATTTACAATATGATTGGCCTAATAACTTCCCCTATACCGTCCTTTGCATTACTGTCTGTTAGATCTCATTATTATTGTGTAAAACACGAAAAACGAGCCCTTATGTATACACTAGTTTTCCTTATTCATTAACGAGGGTCTCGTACTGGCAGACTTGGTGCCTATAGGTTGTATACGGGCGACTATTGGTCAGCTTCCAGTTAGTAATAAGTTCACGTGCTGCGTGACGCCAAACAGGCTCATAAAGAGTGTACCACACTCGCCGCCATGGCTACTAGTGGCGCCGACTCACACTTCCACGTTTAAATTGACATAGATACCCAATAAATTGGCTGGAGGGATAGCTGTCGCGGTAGCTCAGTGGTAGAGCATCGAACGCGTTATTCGAAGCTCGCAGGTTTGGATCCTGCCTACGGCAAGTTATCTTTTCACCAACTTCTCTTTCTTCTCATTTACAATAAAATCGGCCTAATTATTTGCCCTATACCTTCCTTGGCATTATTGTCTGTTAGATCTCAATAATGATTGTAAAACTCAAAAAACGAGCCCTTAAGTATACACTTGTTTCCCCTAATCATCACCGAGGGTCCCGTACTGGCAGACTTTGTGCCTCTAGGTTGTATACAGGGGACTATCGGTCAGCTGCCAGCTAGTAATAAGTTCACGTGCTACGTGACGCCAAACAGGCTCATAAAGAGTGTACCGCATTCGCCGTCATGGCGACTAGTGGCGCTGACTGACACTCCCACGTTTATAATCACATAGATCCCCAGTAAAGTGCCTGGGGGGATAGCTGTCGTGGTAGCTCAGTGGTAGAGCATCGAACGCGTTATTCGAAGGACGATGGTTTGGATCCTGTCCACGGCAAGTTACCTTTTAACCCACATCTCTTTCTTCTCATTTGCATTACGATGGCCTAATTATTTCCCCTATACCTTTCTTGCGATTTTTGTCTGTTAGATCTCATTATTATTGTGTAAAACACGAAAAACGAGCCCTTAAGTACACACGTGTTTTCCTTATTCATTAACGAGGGTCTCGTACTGGCAGACTTGGTGCCTCTAGGTTGTGTACGGGCGACTATTGGTCAGCTTCCAGTTAGTAATAAGTTCACGTGCTACTTGAAGTCAAACAGGCTCATAATGAGTGTACCACACTCGCCGCCATGGCTACAAGTGGCGCCGACTGACACTCCCACGTTTAAATTGACATATATACCCAATTAAGTGGCCGGGGAATAGCCATTCTTGTAGCTTAGATGTAGAGCATCGAACGCGTTATTCGAAGGTGGCAGGTTCGATCCCTGCCCACGGCAAGTTATCTTTTCACCCACTTTTCTTTCTTGTTATTTACAATACGATTGGCCTGATAACTTTCCCTGTACCTTTATTGGCATTATTGACTGTTAGATCTCATTATTATTGTGTAGAACACGAAAAACAAGCCCTTAAGTATACACTTGTTTCCCTTATTCATTACCAAAAGACTCGTACTGGCAGACTTGGTGCCTCTAGGTTGTATACGGGGGCCAGCTGCCAGTTAGTAATAGGTTAACCTGATACGTGACACCAAACAGGCTCTTAAAGAGTGTACCACACTCGCCGCCGTGACTACTAGTGGCACTGACTGACACTCCCACGTTTAAATTGACATAGATACCCAATATATTGGCTGGGCGGATAGCTGTCGTGGCAGCTCAGTGGTAGAGCATCGAACGCGTTATTCGAAGGTCGCAGGTTTGAATCCTGCCCACGGAAAGTTATTTTTTCACCCACTTTTCTTTCTTCTCATTTACATTACAATTGGCCTAATAACTTCCCCTGTACCTTTGTTCGCTATATTGTCTGTTAGATCTCGTTATTATTGTGTAAAACACGAAAAAAGATGCCCTTAAGTATACACTTGTTTCCGTTATTCATAAACAAGGGTCTCACTCTGGCAGACTTGGTGCCTCTAGGTTTTATTTATTTATTTATTTATTTATACTGTCAACCCTCACTTGAGGATCATTACAGGGAGGGAAGCATAGGATATGGAAAGTAAATACAGACATTGATATCTTCAGCAACTTTGAACAATAACACAATAGCAAATTTTTTGCTCGGCAAAGTAAACATCAAGAGCACATTCAAATTTTTTAACGTCAGAATTTTCAACAATATGTCGCGGCAATTTGTTCCACGCTTCCATAACATCAGGGAAAAAAGATTTGCGAAAAACGTTCGTGCGAGCACCGAAGGGGCGAACTGCCGCGCCATGATTGATCCGGTTGCTGAGCTTATGCGGGGGGTGTACGTAAATTGTTCTATCTATTTTTATTTGACCATGCAATATCTGAAAAAATACTTTTAGGAGCTGCTTTTGTCGTCTAATTTCTAGAGATTCCAAACCAGTTAGTTTTAACATTTCGGTAACCGAATCGGAGGACTATATGTCAGCTGCCTGTTAGTAATAAGTTCACGTGCTACGCGACGCCAAAGAGGCTCATAAAGAGTGTACCACACTCGCCGTCATGGCTACTAGTGGCGCTGACTGACACTCCCACGTTTAAATTGACATAGGTACCCAATAGAGTAGCTGGGGGGATAGCTGTCGTGGTATCTCAGTGGTTGAGCATCGAACGCATTATTCGAAGGTCGCAGGTTTGGATTCCGCCCGCGGCAAGTTATCTTTTCACCCAACTTTCTTTCTTCTCGTTTACTTTACAATTGGCCTAATAACTTTTTCTAAACCTTCCTTCGCTATATTCTCTGTTATATCTCATTATTATTGTGTAAAACATGAAAAACGAGCCCTTAAGTATACACTTGTTTCCCTTATTCATTAACGAGGGTCTCGTACTGGCAGACTTGGTGCCGCAAGGTTGTACACTGGGGACTATTGGTCAACTGCCAGCTAGTAATAAGTTCACGTGCTACCTGACGCCAAACAGGCTCATAAAGAGTGTACCACACTCGCCGCCATGGCTACTCGGGGCGCTGACAGACACTCCCACGTTTAAATTGACAAAGATACCGAATAAAGTGGCTGGGGGGATAACTGTCGTGGTAGCTCATTGGTAGAGTATCGAACGCGTTATTCGAAGATCGCAGGTTTGAATCCTGCCCAAGGCAACGTATCTTTACACCCACTTTTCTTTCTTCTCATTTACAATACAGTTGGCCTAATAACTTCCCCTGTACCTTCCCTCGCTATATTGTCTGTTAGATCACGCTATTATTGTGTAAAACACAAAAAACGAGCACTTAAGTATACACTTGTTTCCCTTATTCATTAACAAGGGTCTCGTTCTGGCAGACTTGGTGCCTCTAGGTTTTGTACAGGGCACTATTGGTCAGCAGCTTGTTAGTAATAAGTTCACGTGCTACGCGACGCCAAACAGGCTCTTAAAGAGTGTACCACACTCGCCGTCATGGCGACTTGTGGCGCTGACTGACACTCCCACGTTTAAATTGACATATATACACAATAAAGTGGCTGGGAAGATAGCTATCGTGGTAGCTCAGTGGTAGAGCATCGAACGCGTTATTCGAAGGTCGCAGGTTTGTATTCTGCCCACGGCAATTTATCTTTTCACCCACTTTCCTTTCTTATCATTTACTTTACAATTAGCCTAATAACTTCCCCTGTACCTTCCTTCGCTATATTGTCTGTTAGATCTCATTATTTTTGTGTAAAACTTGAAAAACGAGCCCTTAAGTATACACTTGTTTTCCTTATTCATTAACGAGGGTCTCGTACTGGCAGACTTGGTGCCTCAAGGTTGTATACGGGCGACAATTGGTCAGCTTCCAGTTATTAATAAGTTCACGTGCTACTTGACGCAAAACAGGCTCATAAAGAGTGTACCACACTCGCCGACATGGCTACTTGTGGCGCCGACTGACACTCCCACGTTTAAATTGACATATATACCCAATTAAGTGGCTGGGGGGATAGCCATTCTAGTAGCTTAGAGGTAGAACATCAAACGCGTTATTCGAAGGTCGCAGGTTCGATCCCTGCCCACGGCAAGATATCTTTTCACCCCACTTTTTTTCTTGTTATTTACAATACAATTGGCGTGATAACTTTCCCTGTACCTTCCTTGGCATTATTGACTGTTAGATCTCATTATTATTGTGTAGAACACGAAAAACAAGCCCTTAAGTATACACTTGTTTCCCTTATTCATTAACGAAAAACTCGTACTGGCAGACTTGGTGCCTCCATGTTGTATACGGGGGACTATTGGTCAGCTCCAGTTAGTAATAAGTTAACGTGCTACGTGACGCCAAACAGGCTCTTAGTGAGTGTACCACACTCGCCGCCATGACTACTAGTGGTGCTGACTGACACTCCCACGTTTAAACTGACATACATACCCAATATTGTGGCTAGGGGGATAGCTGTCCTGGTAGCTCAGTGGTAGAGCATCGAACGCGTTATTCGAAGGTCGCAGGTTCAGATCCTGCCCACGGCAAGGTATCTTGCCCACTGCACCCACTTTCCTTTCGTCTCATTTACATTACAATTTCCCTAATACCTTCCCCTATACCTTTTTCGCTACATTGTCTGTTAGATCTCATTATTATTGTGCAAAACAGGAAAGAACTAGCCCTTAAGTATACACTTGTTTCCCCTATTCATTAACGAGGGTCTCGTACTAGCAGACTTGGTGCCTCTAGGTATTATACAGGGGACTATTGGTCAGCTGCCAGCTTGTAATAAGTTCACGTGCTACGCGACGCCAAACAGGCTCATAAAGAGTGTACCACATTCGCCGCCATGGCTACTAGTGGCGCCGACTGACACTCCCACGTTTAAATTGACATAGATACCCAATAAATTGGCTGGGCGGATAGCGGTCGTGGTAGCTCAGTGGTAGAGCATCGAACGCGTTATTCGAAGGTCGCAGGTTGGTATCCTGCCCACGGCAATTTATCTTTTCACCCACTTTCCTTTCTTAACATTTACTTTACAATTAGCCTAATAACTTCCCCTGTACCTTTCCTTCGCTATTTTGTCTGTTAGATCTCATTATTTTTGTGTAAAACATGAAAAACGAGCCCTTAAGTATACACTTGTTTCCCTCATTCATTAGCGAGGGTCTCGTACTGGCAGACTTGGTGCCTCAAGGTCGTATACAGGGGACTATTGGTCAGCTGCAAGTTAGTAATAAGCTATCGTGCTACATTACGCCAAACTGGCTCATAAAGAGTGTACCACACTCGCCGCCATAGCTACTTGTCGCGCTGACTGACACTTTCACGTTTAAATTGACATAGATACCTAATGAAGTGGCTGGGGGGTAGCTGTCATAGTAGCTCAGTGGTAGAGCATCGAATGCGTTAATAGAAGGTCGCAGGTTCGGATCCCGCCCAGGCAACTTATCTTTTCACCCACATTTCTTTCTTCACATTTACAATATGATTGGCCTAATAACTTCCCTTATACCGTCCTTGGCATTACTGTCTGTTAGATCTCATTATTATTGTGTAAAACACGAAAAACTAGCCCTTAAGTATACACTTCTTTTCCTTATTCATTAACGAGGGTATCGTACTGGCACACTTGGTGCCTCTAGGTTGTATACGGGCGACTATTGGTCAGCTTCCAGTTAGTAATAAGTTCACGTGCTGCGTGACGCCAAACAGGCTCATAAAGAGTGTACCACACTCGCTGTCATGGCTACTAGTGGCGCTGACTAACACTACCACGTTTAGAATGACATAGGTACCCAATAGAGTGGCTGGGGAGATAGCTGTCGTGGTAGCTCAGTGGTAGAGCATCGAACGCGTTATTCGAAGGTCGCAGATTTCTATGCTGCCCACGGCAAGTTATCTTTTCACCCACTTTTCTTTCTTCTCATTTACATTACAATTGGCCTAATAACTTCCCCTGTACCTTCCTTCGCTACATTGTCTGTCAGATCTCATTAATTTAGTGTAAAACACGCAAAATCGAGCCCTTAAGTATACACTTGTTTTCCTTATTCATTAACGAAAGTCTTGTACTGGCAGACTTGGTGCCTCTAGGTTGTATACGGGGAACTATTGGTCAGCTGCCAGTTAGTAATAAGTCCACGTGCTACGTGACGCCAAACAGGCTCGTAAACCGTGTACGACACTCACCGCCATGGCTACTAGTGGCTCTGACTGACACTCCTACGTTTAGACTGACATAGATACCTAATAAAGTGGCTGGGGGTATCTCAGTGCTGGTAAGTGGCTGGGGGTAAAGTGGCTGGGGGAAGTGGCTAGGGGAAAGTGGCTGGGGGAAAATGGCTGGGAAAAAAGGGGAAAGTGGCTGGGGGTTGCTCAGTGCTGGTAAGCTCTCGTGGTAGCTCAGTGTTAAAGCATCGAATGCGTTATTCGAAGGTCGCAGGTTTGGATCCTGCCCACGGCAAGTTATCTTTTCACCCACTTTTCTTTCTTCTCTTTTACATCACAATTGGCCTAATAACTTCCCCTATACCTTCCTTGGCATCATTGTCTGTTAGATCTCATTATTATTTTGTCAAACACAAAAACGAGCCCTTAAGTATAGACTTGTTTCCCGTATTCATTAACGAGGGTCACGTACTGGCAGACTTGGTGCCTCTAGGTTGTATAAGGGGGACTATTGGTCAGCTGCAAGTTAGTAATAAGTTAACGTGCTACGTGACGCCAAACAGGCTCATAAAGAGTGTACCACACTCGCCGCCATGGCTACTTGTCGCGCTGACTGACACTTTCACGTTTATATTCACATAGATCCCCAGTAAAGTGGCTGGGGGGATAGCTGTCGTAGTAGCTCAGCGGTAGAGCATCAAACGCGTTATTCGAAGGACGATGGTTTCGATCCTGTCCACGGCAAGTTACCTTTTGACCCACATCTCTTTCTTCTCATATGCATTACGATGGCCTAATTATTTCCCCTATACTTTCCTTCGCTATATTGTCTATTAGATCTCTATAATTTTTGTGTGAAACATGAAAAACGAGCACTTAAGTATACACTTGTTTCCCTTATTCATTAACGAGGGTCTCGTACTGGCAGACTTGGTTCCTCTAGATTGTATACGGGGGACTATTGGTCAACTGCCAGCTAGTAATAAGTTCACATGCTACGTGACGCCAAAGAGGCTCATAAAGAGTGTACCACACTCGCCGCCATGGCTACTAGTGGCGCCGACTCACACTCCCACGTTTAAATTGACATAGATACCCAATGAGTTGGCTGGAGGGATAGCTGTCGCGGTAGCTCAGTGGTAGAGCATCGAACGCGTTATTCGAAGGTCGCAGGTTTGGATCCTGCCCACGCCAAGTTATCTTTTCACCCACTTTTCTTTCTTCTCATTTACATTACAATTGGCCTAATAACTTCCCCTGTACCTTCCTTCGCTATACTGTCTGTTAGATCTCGTTATTATTGGGTAAAACACGAAATAACGAGCCCTTAAGTATACCTTTGTTTCCCTTATTCATTAACGAGGGTCTCGTACTGGCAGACTTGGTGCCTCAAGGTTGTATACTGGGGACTATTGGTCCGCTGCCAGTTAGTAATAAGTCCACGTGCTACGTGACGCCAAACAGGCTCGTAAACAGTGTACGACACTCGCCGCCATGGCTGCTTCTGGCTCTGACTGACACTCCCACGTTTAGATTGACATAGATACCTAATAAAGTGGCTGGGGGTATCTCAGTGCTGGTAAGTGGCTGGGGGTAAAGTGGCTGGGGAAAGTGGCTGGGGGAAAGTGGTTGGGAAAAAAGAGGAAAGTGGCTGGGGGTTGCTTGGTGCTGGTAGGCTGTCGTGGTAGCTATGTGGTAGAGCAACGAACGCGTTATTCGAAGGTCGCAGGTTTGGATTCTGCCCAAGGCAAGTTATCTTTTCACCCACTTTTATTTCTTCTCTTTTACATTACAATTGGCCTAATAACTTCCCTATACCTTCCTTCGCTATATTGTGTGTTAGATTTCTTTATTATTGTGTAAAACACGAAAAAAGGAGCCCCTGAGTATACACTTGTTTCTCCTAATCATTAACGAGGGTCCCGTACTGGCAGACTTGGTGCCTCTAGATTATATACGGGGGACTACTGGTCAGCTTCAAGCTAGTAATAGGTTCACGTGCTACGTGACGTCAAACAGGCTTATAAAGAGCTTACCACACTCGCCGCCATGGCTACTAGTGGCGCCGACTGACACTCCCACGTTTAAATTGACATAGATACCCAATAAAGTGGCTGGGGGGGATGGCTATCGTAGTAGCTCAAAGGTAGGGCATCAAACGCGTTATTCGAAGGTCGCCGGTTTGATTCCTGCCCACGGCAACTTATCTTTTCACCTAATTTTCTTTCTTCTCATATATATTACAACTGGCCTAATAACTTCCCCTGTACTTTCCTTGCCATCATTGTCTGTTAAATCTCATTAATTTTGTGTAAAACACGCAAAATCGAGCCCTTAAGTATACACTTGTTTGCCTTATTCATTAACGAAAGTCTCGTACTGGCAGACTTGGTGCCTCTAGGTTGTATACGGTGAACTATAGGTCAGCTGCCAGTTAGTAATAAGTCCACGTGCTACGTAACGCCAAACAGGCTCGTAAACCGTGTACGACACTCACCGCCATGGCTACTAGTGGCTCTGACTGACACTCCCACGTTTAGATTGACATAGATACCTAATAAAGTGGCTGGAAGTATCTCAGTGCTGGTAAGTGGCTGGGGGTAAAGTGGCTGGGGAACGTGGCTGGGGGAAAGTGGCTGGGGGAAAATGGCTGGGAAAAAAGGGGAAAGTGGCTGGGGGTTGCTCAGTGCTGGTAAGCTGTCGTGGTAGCTCAGTGTTAAAGCATCGAACGCGTTATTTGAAGGTCGCAGGTTTGGATCCTGCCCACGGCAAGTTATCTTTTCACCCACTTTTCTTTCTTCTCTTTTACATCACAATTCTCCTAATAACTTCCCCTATACCTTCCTTGGCATCATTGTCTGTTAGATCTCATTATTATTGTGTAAAACACAAAAACGAGCCCTTAAGTATAGACTTGTTTCCCGTATTGATTACCGAGGGTCACGTACTGGCAGACTTGGTGCCTCTTGGTCGTATAAAGGGGACAATTGGTCAGCTGCAAGTTAGTAATAAGTTCACGTGCTACTTGACGCCAAACAGGCTCATAAAGAGTGTACGACACTCCCCGCCATGGCTACTAGTGGCGCCGAGTGACACTCCCACGTTTAAATTGACATATATACCCAATTAGGTGGCTGGGGGGATAGCCATTCTTGTAGCTCAGTGCTTGAGCATCGAACGCATTATTCGAAGGTCGCAGGTTTGGATCCTGCCCACGGCAAGTTATCTTTTCACCCACTTTTCTTTCTTCTCATTTACAATACAATTGGCCTAATAACTTCCCCTATACCTTCCTTGGCATTAGTGTTTGTTAGATCTCATTATTATTTGTAAAACACAAAAAAGGAGCCCTTAAGTATACACTTGTTTCCCGTATTCATTAACAAGGGTCTCGTTCTGGCAGACTTGGTGCCTCTAGGTTTTATACGGAGGACTATTGGTCAGCTGCCTGTTAGTAATAAGTTCACGTGCTACGCGACGCCAAAGAGGCTCATAAAGACTGTACCACACTCGCCGTCATTAGGTACTATTGGCGCTGACTGACACTCCCACGTTTAAATTGACATAGATACCCAATAGAGTAGCTGGGGGGATAGCTTTCGTGGTAGCTCAGTGCTTGAGCATCGAACGCGCTATTCGAAGGTCGCAGGTTTGGATCCCGCCCACGGCAAGTTATCTTTTCAGCCACTTTTCTTTCTTCTCATTTACTTTACAATTGGCCTAATAACTTCCTCTAAACCTTCCTTCGCTAAATTGTCTGTTAGATCTCATTATTATTGTGTAAAACATGAAAAACGAGCCCTTAAGTATACACTTGTTTCCCGTATTCATTAACGAGTGTCACGTACTGGCAGACTTGGTGCCTCAAGGTTGTATACTGAGGACTATTGGTCAACTGCCAGCTAGTAATAAGTTCACGTGCTACCTGACGCCAAGCAGGCTCATAAAGAGTGTACCACACTCGCCGCCATGGCTACTCGTGGCGCTGACAGACACTCCCACGTTTAAATTGACAAAGATAACGAGTAAAGTGGCTGGGGGGATAACTGTCGTGGTAGGTCAATGGTAGAGCATCAAACGCGTTATTCGAAGGTCGCAGGTTTGGATCCTGCGCAAGGCAAGGTATCTTTACACCCACTTTTCTTTCTTATCATTTACATTACAATGCCTAATAACTTCCACTGTACCTTCCTTCGCTATATTGTCTGTTAGATTACGCTATTATTGTGTAAAACACGAAAAAACGAGCACTTAAGTATACACTTGTTTCCCTTAATCATTAACAAGGGTCTCGTTCTGGCAGACTTGGTGCCTCTAGGTTTTGTACGGGCCACTATTGGTCAGGAGCCTGTTAGTAATAAGTTAACGTGCTACGCGACGCAAAACAGGCTCTTAAAGAGTGTACCACACTCGCCGCGATGGCTACTAGTGGCGCTGACTGACACTCCCACGTTTAAATTGACATAGATACCCAATGGAGTAGCTGGGGGGATAGCTGTCGTGGTAGCTCAATGGTTGAGCATAGAACGCGCTATTCGAAGGTCGCAGGTTTGGATCTCTCCCACGGCAAGTTATCTTTTCACCCACTTTTCTTTCTTTCATTTACTTTACAATTGGCCTGTAAACTTCCCCTATACATTCCTTCGCTATATTGTCTGTTAGATTTCATAATTTTTGTGTAAAACATGAAAAACGAGCCCTTAAGTATACATTTGTTTCCCTTATTCATTAACAAGGGTCTCGTTCTGGCAGACTTGGTGCCTCTAGGTTCTATACGGAGGACTATTGGTCAGCTGCCTGTTAGTAATAAGTTCACGTGCTACGCGACGCCAAAGAGGCTCATAAAGAGTGTACCACACTCGCCGTCACGGCGACTAGTGGCGCTGACTGACTATCCCACGTTTAAATTGACATATATACCCAATAAAGTGGCTGGGAAGATAGCTTTCGTGGTAGCTCAGTGGTAGAGCATTGAACGCGGTATTCGAAGGTCGCATGTTTGATCCCTGCCCACGGCAAGTTATCTTTTCAGCCACTTTTCTTTCTTGTTATTTACTTTACAATTGGCCTAATAACTTCCTCTAAACCTTCCTTCGCTATATTGTCTGCTATATCTCATTATTGTTGTGTAAAACATGAAAAACGAGCCCTTAAGTATACACTTGTTTACCTTATTCATTAACGAGGGTCTCGTACTGGCCGACTTGGTGCCTCAAGGTTGTATACTGGGGACTATTGGTCAACTGCCAGCTAGTAATAAGTTCACGTGCTACCTGACGCCAAACAGGCTCATAAAGAGTGTACCACACTCGCCGCCAAGGCTACTTGTCGCGCTGACTGACACTTTCACGTTTATATTCACATAGATCCCCAGTAAAGTGGCTGGGGGGATAGCTGTCGTGGTAGCTCAGTGGTAGAGCATCGAACGCGTTATTCGAAGGACGAAGGTTTGGATCCTGTCCACGGCAAGTTACCTTTTCACCAACATCTCTTTCTTCTCATTTGCATTAGGATGGCCTAATTGTTTCCCCTATACCTTCCTTGCGATTTTTGTCTGTTAGATCTCATTATTATTGTGTAAAACACGAAAAACGAGCCCCTAAGTATAGACTTGTTTCCCGTATTCATTAACGAGGGTCACGTACTGGCAGACTTGGTGCCTCTAGGTTGTATGCGGGCGACTATTGGTCAGCTTCCAGTTAGTAATAAGTTCACGTGCTACTTGACGCCAAACAGGCTCATAAAGAGTGTACCACACTCGCCGCCATGGTTACTAGTGGCGCCGACTGACACTCCCACGTTTAAATTGACATATATACCCAATTAGGTGGCTGGGGGGATAGCCATTCTTGTAGCTTAGAGGTAGAGCATCAAACGCGTTATTCGAAGGTCGCAGGTTCAATCCCTGCCCACGGCAAGTTATCTTTTCACCCCACTTTTCTCTCTTTTTATTTACAATACAATTGCCCTGATAACTTTTCTGTACCTTCCTCGGCATTATTGACTGTTCGATCTCATTAATATTGTGTAGAACACGAAAAACAAGCCCTCAAGTATACACTTGTTTCCCTTATTCATTAACGAAAGACTCGTACTGGCAGACTTGGTGCCTCCAGGTTGTATGCGGGACTCTATTGGTCAGCTGCTAGTTAGTAATAAGTTAACGTGCTACGTGACGCCAAACAGGCTCTTAGTGAGTGTACCACACTCGCCGCCGTGACTACTAGTGGCGCTGACTGACACTCCCACGTTTAAATTGACGTAGATACCCAATATAGTGGCTAGAGGATAGCTGTCGTGGTAGCTCAGTGGTAGAGCATCGAACACGTTATTCGAAGGTCGCAGGTTCAGAACCTGCCCACGGCAAGGTATCTTTTCACCCACTTTTCTTCTTCTCATTTACATTACAATTGGCCTAATACCTTCCCCTATACCTTTTTCGCTATATTGTCTGTTAGATCTCATTATTATTGTGTAAAACAGGAAAAAACTAGCCCTTAAGTATACACTTGTTTCCCCTATTCATTAACGAGGGTCTCGTACTGGCAGACTTGGTGCCTCTAGGTTGTATACGGGCGACTATTGGTCAGCTTCCAGTTAGTAATAAGTTCACGTGCTGCGTGACGCCAAACAGGCTAATAAAGAGTGTACCACACTCGCTGTCATGGCTACTAGAAGCGCTGACTAACACTACCACGTTTAGATTGACATAGGTACCCAATAGAGTAGCTGGGGGATAGCTGTCGTGGTAGCTCATTGGTTGATCATCCAACGCGTTATTCGAAGGTCGCAGGTTTGGATCCTGCCCACGGTAAGTTATCTTTTCACCCACTTTTCTTTCTTCTCATTTACAATACAATTGGCCTAATAACTTCCCCTATACCTTCCTTGGCATTATTGTTTGTTAGACCTCATTATTATTTGTAAAACACAAAAAACGAGCTTTTTAGTATACACTTGTTTCCCCTAATCACTACCGAGGGTCCCGTACTGGCAGACTTTGTGCCTCTAGGTTGTATACAGGGGACTATCAGTCAGCTGCCAGCTAGTAATAAGTTCACGTGCTACGTGACGCCGAACAGGCTCATAAAGAGTGTACCACACTCGCCGTCAAGGCTACTAGTGGCGCCGACTGACACTCTCACGATCAAATTGACAAATATACCCAATAAAGTGGCTGGGAGGATAGCTATCGTTGTAGCTCAGAGGTAGAGCATTGAACGCGTTATTCGAAGGTCGCAGGTTCAATTCCTGCCCACGGCAAGTTATCTTTTCACCCACTTTTCTTTCTTGTTATTTACAATACGATTGGCCTGATAACTTTCTCTGTACCTTTATTGGCATTATTGACTGTTAGATCTCATTATTATTGTGTAGAACACGAAAAACAAGCCCTTAAGTATACACTTGTTTCCCTTATTCATTAACGAAAGACTCGTACAGGCAGACTTGGTGCCTCTAGGTTGTATACGGGGGACTATTGGTCAGCTGCCAGTTAGTAGTAAGTTAACGTGATACGTGACGCCAAACAGGCTATTAAAGAGTGTACCACACTCGCCGCCGTGACTACTAGTGGCGCTTACTGACACTCCCACGTTTAACTTGACATAGATAACCAATAAAGTGGCTGGGCGGATAGCTGTCATGGTAGCTCAGTGGTAGAGCATCGAACGCGCTATTCGAAGGTCGCAGGTTTGGATCCTGCCCACGGAAAGTTATCTTTTCACCCACTTTTCTTCCTTCTCATTTACATTACAATTGGCCTAATAACTTCCTCTGTACCTTCTTCGCTATATTGTCTGTTAGATCTCATTATTAATGTGTAAAACATGAAAAACGAGCCCTTAAGTATACACTTGTTTCCCTTATTCATTAACGAGGGTCTCGTACTGGCCGACTTGGTGCCTCAAGGTTGTATACTGGGGACTAATGGTCAACTGCCAGCTAGTAATAAGTTCACGTGCTACCTGACGCCAAACAGGCTCATAAAAAGTGTACCACACTCGCCGGCATGGCTACTCGTGGCGCTGACAGACACTCCCACGTTTAAATTGACAAAGATACCGAATAAAGTGGCGGGGGGGATAACTGTCGTTGTAGGTCAGTGATAGAACATCGAACGCGTTATTCGAAGGTCGCAAGTTTGGATCCTGCCCAAGGCAAGTTATCTTTTCACCCACTTTTCTTTCTTATCTTTTACATCACAATTGGCCTAATTACTTCCCCTATACCTTCCTTGGCATCATTGTCTGTTAGATCTCATTATTATTGTGTAAAACACGCAAAATCGAGCCCTTAAATATACACTTGTTTCCCTTATTCATTAACGAAAGACTTGTACAGGCAGACCTGGTGCCTCTAGGTTGTATACGGGAGACTATTGGTCAGCTGCCAGTTAGTAATAAGTTCACGTGCTACGTGACGCCAAACAGGCTTATAAACAGTGTACCACACTCGCTGTCATGGCTACTAGTGGCTCTGACTGACATTCCCACGTTTAGATTGACATAGATACCTAATAAAGTGGCTGGGGGTATCTCAGTGCTGGTAAGTGGCTGGGGGTAAAGAAGTGGCTGGGGAAAGTGGCTGGGGGAAAGTGGCTGAGGGAAAGTGGCTGGGGGAAAGTGGCTGGGAAAAAAGGGGCAAGTGGCTGGGTGTTGCTCAGTGCTGGTAAGCTGTCGTGGTAGCTAAGTGGCAGAGCATCGAACGCGTTATTCGAAGGTCGCAGGTTTGGATCCTGCCGACGGCAAGTTATCTTTTCACCAACTTTTCTTTCTTCTCTTTTACATTACAATTGGCCTAATAACTTCCCCTATACCTTCCTTGCCGTTTTTGTCTGTTAGACCTCATTATTATTGTGTAAAACATGAAAAACGAGCCCTTAAGTATACACTTGTTTCCCTTATTCATTAACGAAAGACTTGTACTGGCAGACCTGGTGCCTCTAGGTTGTATACGAAGGACGATTGGTCAGCTGCCAGTTAGTATTAGGTAAACGGGCTACGTGACGCCAAACAGGCTCATAAGGAGTGTACCAAACTTGCCGCCATGGCTACTAGTGGCGCTAACTGACACTCCCACGTTTAAATTGACATACATACCCAATGAAGTGGCTGGGAGCATAGCTGTCGTGGTAGCTCAGTGGTAGAGCATCGAACGTGTTATTCGAAGCTCGCAGGTTTGGATCCTGCCAACGGTAAGTTATCTTTTCACCCACTTTTCTTTCTTCTCATTTACATTACAATTGGCCTAATAAGTTCCCTATACCTTCCGTCGCTATATTGTCTGTTAGATTTCTTTATCATTGTGTAAAACACGAAAAAACGAGCCCTAAAGTATACACTTGTTTCTCCTAATCATTAACGAGGGTCCCATACTGGCAGACTTGGTGCCTCTAGATTGTATACGGGGGACTACTGGTCAGCTTCCAGCTAGTAATAGATTCACGTGCTACGTGACGCCAAACAGGCTTATAAAGAGCTTACCACACTCACCGCCATGGCTACTAGTGGCGCCGACTGACACTCCCACGTTTAAATTGACATAGATACCCAATAAAGTGGCTGGGGGGGATAGCTGTCGTGGTAGCTCAGCGGTAGAGCATCGAACACGTTATTCGAAGGTCGCAGATTCGGATCCTGCCCACGGCAAGTTATCTTTTCAGCCACTTTTCTTTGTTCTCAATTACATTACATTGGCCTAATAACTTCCCCTTTACCTTCCTTGACAATATTGTCTGTTAGATTTCTTTACTATTGTGTAAAACACGAAAAAACGAGCCCTTAAGTATACACTTGTTTCTCCTAATCATTAACGTGGGTCCCGTACTGGCAGACTTGGTGCCTCTAGATTGTATACGGGGGACTACTGGTCAGCTTCCAGCTAGTAATAGATTCACGTGCTACGTGACGCCAAACAGGCTTATAAAGAGCTTACCACACTCGCCGCCATGGCTGTTAGTGGTGCCGCCTGACACTCCCACGTTTAAATTGACATAGATACCCAATAAAGTGGCTGGGGGGATAGCTATCGTAGTAGCTCAAAGGTAGAGCATCAAACGCGTTATCCGAAGGTCGCCGGTTCGATTCCTGCCCACGGCAACTTATCTTTTCACCCACTTTTCTTTCTTCTCATATATATTACAACTGGCCTAATAACTTCCCCTGTACTTTCCTTGGCATTATTGACTGTTAGATCTCATTATTATTGTGTAGAACACGAAAAACAAGCCCTTAAGTATACACTTGTTTCCCTTATTCATTAACGAAAGACTCGTACTGGCAGGCTTGGTGCCTCTAGGTTGTATACGGGGGACTATTGGTCAGCTGCCAGTTAGTAATAAGTTCACGTGCTACGTGACGCCAAACAGCCTCATAAACAGTGTACAACACTCGCCGCCAAGGCTCCTAGGGGCGCTGACTGACACTTTCACGTTTATATTCACATAGATACCGAATAGAGTGGCTGGGGGGATAGCTGTCATGGTAGCTCAGTGGTAGAGCATAGAACGCGTTGTTCGAAGGTCGAGGTTCGGATCCTGTCCACGGCAAATTATATTTTCACCCACTTCTCTTTTTTCTCATTTACTATAAAATCGGCCTAATTAATTGCCCTATACCTTTCTTGGCATCATTGTCTGTTAGATCTCATTATTATTGTGTAAAACACGCAAAATCGAGCCCTTAAGTATACACTTGTTTTCCTTATTCATGAACGAAAGTCTCGTACTGGCAGACTTGGTGCCTCTAGGTTGTATACGGGGGAATATTGGTAAGCTGCCAGATAGTAATACGTTCACGTGCTACGTGACGCCAAACAGGCTCATAAAGAGTGTACCACACTAGCTGCCATGGCTACTAGGGGCGCTGACTGACACTTTCACGTTTATATTCACATAGATACCCAATAGAGTGGCTGGGGGGATAGCTGTCATGGTAGCTCAGTGGTAGAGCAAACCACGCGTTGTTCGAAGGTCGCAGGTTCGGATCTTGTCCCCGGCAAAGTATCTTTTCACCCACTTCTCTTTCTTCTCATTTACAATAAAATCGGCCTAATAACTTCCCCTGTACCTTCCTTCGCTATATTGTCTGTTAGATCTCATTATTATTGTGTGAAACACAAAAAAACGAGCCCTTAAGTATACACTTGTTTCCCTTATTCATTAACGAATGACTCGTACTGGCAGACTTGGTGCCTCTAGGTTGCATACGAAGGACGATTGGTCAGCTGCCAGTTAGTATTAGGTAAACGGGCTACGTGACGCCAAACAGGCTCATAAGGAGTGTACCACACTTGCCGCCATGGCTACTAGTGGCGATAACTGACACTCCCACGTTTAAATTGACATACATACCCAATGAAGTGGCTGGGAGCATAGCTGTCGTGGTAGCTCAGTGGTAGAGCATCGAACGCGTTATTCGAAGCTCGCAGGTTTGGATCCTGCCAACGGTAAGTTATCTTTTCACCCACTTTTCTTTCTTCTCATTTACATTACAATTGGCCTAATAAGTTCCCTATACCTTCCGTCGCTATATTGTCTGTTACATTTTTTTATAATTGTGTAAAAGACGAAAAAACGAGCCCTTAAGTATACACTTGTTTCTCCTAATCATTAACGAGGGTCCCATACTGGCAGACTTGGTGCCTCTAGATTGTATACGGGGGACTACTGGTCAGCTTCCAGCTAGTAAAAGAGTCACGTGCTACGTGACGCCAAACAGGCTTATAAAGAGCTTACCACACTCACCGCCATGGCTACTAGTGGCGCCAACTGACACTCCCACGTTTAAATTGACATAGATACCCAATAAAGTGGCTGGGGGGGATAGCTGTCGTGGTAGCTCAGCGGTAGAGCATCGAACACGTTATTCGAAGGTCGCAGATTCGGATCCTGCCCACGGCAAGTTACCTTTTCAGCCACTTTTGTTTGTTCTCAATTACATTACAATTGGCCTAATAACTTCCCCTTTTCCTTCCTTGACAATATTGTCTGTTAGATTTCTTTACTATTGTGTAAAACACGAAAAAACGAGCCCTTAAGTATACACTTGTTTCCCCTAATCATTAAAGAGGGTCCCGTACTGGCAGACTTGGTGCCTCTAGAATGTATACGGGGTACTACTGGTCAGCTGCCAGCTAGTAAAAAGTTCTTGTGCTACGTGACGCCAAACAGGCTTATAAAGAGCTTACCACACTCGCCGCCATGGCTACTAGTGGCGCCGACTGACACTCCCACGTTTAAATTGACATAGATACCCATTATAGTGGCTGGGGGGATAGCTATCGTAGTAGCTCAAAGGTAGAGCATCAAACGCGTTACTCGAAGGTCGCCGGTTTGATTCCTGCCCACGGCAACCTATCTTTTCACCCATTTTTCTTTCTTCTCAATTACATTAAAACTGGCCTAATAACTTCCCCTGTACCTTCCTTGGCAATACTGACTGTTAGATCTCATTATTATTGTGTAAAACACGAAAAACGAGCCCAAAAGTATACACTTGTTTCCCCTTTTCATTAACGAGGGTCTCGTACTGGCAGACTTGGTGTCTCTAGGTGGTATACGGGGGACGATTGGTTAGCTGCCAGTTAGTAATAAGTTCACGTGCTACGTGACGCCAAACAGGCTGATAAACAGTGTACCACACTCGCCGCCATGGCTACTAGGGGCGCTGACTGACACTTTCACGTTTATATTCACATAGATACCCCATAAAGTGGCGGGGGGGATAGCTGTCGTGGTAGCTCAGTGGTAAAGCATCGAACGCGTTATTCGAAGGTCGAAGGTTCGGATCCTGTCCACGGCAAATTATCTTTTCACCCACTTCTCTTTCTTCTCACTTACAATAAAATCGGCCTAATTAATTGCCCTATACCTTTCTTGGCATCATTGTCTGTTAGATCTCATTATTATTGTGTAAAACACGCAAAATCGAGCCCTTAAGTATACACTTGTTTTTCTTATTCATGAACGAAAGTCTCGTACTGGCAGACTTGGTGCCTCTAGGTTGTATACGGGGGAATATTGGTAAGCTGCCAGATAGTAATACGTTCACGTGCTACGTGACGCCAAACAGGCTCATAAAGAGTGTACCACACTCACCGCCATGGCTACTAGGGGCGCTGACTGACACTCCCACGTTTAAATTGACATAGATACCCAAAAAAATTGGCTGGAGGGATAGCTGTGGTGGTAGCTGAGTGGTTGAGCTTCAAACGCGCTATTCGAAGGTCGCAGGTTTGGATCCTGCCCACGGCAAGTTACCTTTTCACCCACTTTTCTTTCTTGTCATTTACAATACAATTGGCCTAATAACTTCCCCGGTACCTTCCTTCGCTATATTGTCTGTTAGATCTCGTTATTATTGTGTAAAACACGAAAAAACAAGCCTTTAAGTATACACTTGTTTCCCTTATTTATTAACAAGGGTCTCGTTCTGGCAGACTTGGTGCCTCTAGGTTTTATACGGGGGACTATTGGTCAGCTGCCAGTTAGTAATACGTTCACGTGCTACGTGACGCCATACAGGCTCATAAAGAGTGTACCACTCTCGCCGTCATGGCTACTAGTGGCGCTGAGAGACACTCCCACATTTATATTGACATAGATACCCAATAGAGTAGCTGGGGGGATAGCTGTCGTGGTAGCGCAGTGGTTGAGCATCAAACGCGCTATTCGAAGGTCGCAGGTTTAGATCCTGCCCACGGCAAGTTATTATTCACGCACTTTTCTTTCTTGTCATTTACAATACAATTGGCCTAATAACTTCCCCTATACCTTCCTTGACATTATTGTCTGTTACATCTCATCATTATTTGTAAAACACGAAAAACGAGACCTTAAGTATACACTTGTTTCCCCTAATCATTAACGAGGGTCCCGTACTGGCAGACTTGGTGCCTCTAGTTTGTATACAGGGGACAATTGGTCAGCTGCCAGTTAGTATTAAGTTCACGTGCTACGCGACGCCAAACACGCTCTTAAGGAGTGTACCACACTCACCGCCATGGCTCCTAGTGGCGCTAACTGACACTCCCACGTTTAAAGTGACATACATACCCAATGAAGTGGCTGGGGGGATAGCTGTCGTGGTAGCTCAGTGGTAGAGCATCGAACGCGTTATTTGAAGCTCGCAGGTTTGGATCCTGCCCAGGGTAAGTTATCTTCTCACCCACTTTTCTTTCTTCTCATTTACATTACACTTGGTTTAATAACTTCCCCTATACCTTCCTTCGCTATATTGTCTGTCAGATTTCATTATAATTGTGTAAAACAAGAAAAAACAAGCCCTTAAGTATACACTTGTTTCCCCTAATCATTAACGAGGGTCCCGTACTGGCAGACTTGGTGCCTCTAGAATGTATACGGGGTACTACTGGTCAGCTGCCAGTTAGTAATAAGTTCTCGTGCTACGTGACACCAAACAGGCTGATAAACAGTGTACCACACTCGCCGCCATGGCAACTAGGGGCGCTGACTGACACTTTCACGTTTATATTCACATAGATACCCCATAAAGTGGCGGGGGGGATAGCTGTCGTGGTAGCTCAGTGGTAAAGCATCGAACGCGTTATTCGAAGGTCGCAGGTTCGGATCCTGTCCATGGCAAATTATCTTTTCACCCACTTCTCTTTCTTCTCACTTACATTACAATCGGCCTAATTATTGCCCTATACCTTCCTTGGCATTATTGTCTGTTCGATCTCATTATTATTGTGTAAAACACGCAAAAACGAGCCTAAAAGTATACACTTGTTTTCCTTATTCATTAACGAAAGTCTCGTACTGACAGACTTGGTGCCTCTAGGTGGTATACGGGGGACGATTGGACAGCTGCCAGTTAGTAATAAGTTCACGTGCTACGTGACGCCAAACAGGCTCATAAACAGTGTACCACACTCGCCGCCTTGGCTACTAGTGGCGCTGACTGACACTCCCACGTTTAAATTGACATACATACCGAATGAAGTGGCTGGGGGAATAGCTGTCGTGGTAGCTCAGTGGTAGAGCATCGAACGCGATATTCGAAGCTCGCAGGTTCGGATACTCTCCACGGCAAATTATCTTTTCACCCACTTCTCTTTCTTCTCATCTACATTACAATCGGCCTAATTGATTGCCCTATACCTTCCTTGGCAGTATTGTCTGTTAGATCTCATTATTATTGTGTAAAACGCGCAAAAACGAGCTCAAAAGTATACACTTGTTTTCCTTATTCATTAACGAAAGTCTCGTACTGGCAGACTTGGTGTCTCTAGGTAGTATACGGGGGACGATTGGTCAGCTGCCAGTTAGTAATACGTTTTCGTGCTACGTGACGCCAAACAGGCTCATAAAAAGTGTACCACTCTCGCCGTCATGGCTACTAGTGGCGCTGAGAGACACTCCCACATTTATATTGACATAGATACCCAATAGAGTAGCTGGGGGGATAGCTGTCGTGGTAGCTCAGTGGTTGAGCATCAAACGCGCTATTCGAAGGTCGCAGGTTTAGATCCTGCCCACGGCAAGTTATCATTCACCCACTTTTCTTTCTTGTCATTTACAATACAATTGGCCTAATAACTTCCCCTATACCTTCCTTGACATTATTGTCTGTTACATCTCATTATTATTTGTAAAACACGAAAAACGAGACCTTAAGTATACACCTGTTTCCCCTAATCATTAACGAGGGTCCCGAACTGGCAGACTTGGTGCCTCTAGGTTGTATACAGGGGACAATTGGTCAGCCTCCAGTTAGTATTAAGTTCACGTGCTATGCGACGCCAAACAGGCTCATAAGGAGTGTACCACACTCACCGCCATGGCTCCTAGTGGCGTTAACTGACACTCCCATGTTTAAAGTGACATACATACCCAATGAAGTGGCTGGGGGGATAGCTGTCGTGGTAGCTCAGTGGTAGAGCATCGAACGCGTTATTCGAAGCTCGCAGGTTTGGAGCCTGCCCAGGGTAAGTTATCTTTTCACCCACTTTTCTTTCTTCTCATATACATTACAATTGGTTTAATAACTTCCCCTATACCTTCTTTCGCTATATTGTCTGTCAGATTTCATTATAATTGTGTAAAACACGAAAAAACAAGCCCTTAAGTATACACTTGTTTCCCCTAATCATTAACGAGGGTCCCGTACTGGCAGACTTGGTGCCTCTAGATTGTATACGGGGTACTACTGGTCAGCTGCCAGCTAGTAATAGGTTCTTGTGCTACGTGACGCCAAACAGACTTATAAAGAGCTTACCACACTCGCCGCCATGGCTACTAGTGGTGCCGACTGACACTCCCACGTTTAAATTGACATAGATACCCAATAATGCGGCTGGGGGGATAGCTATCGTAGTAGCTCAAAGGTAGAGCATCAAACGCGTTACTCGAAGGTCGCCGGTTTGATTCCTGCCCACGGCAACTTATCTTTTCACCCACTTTTCTTTTTCTATATTTCATTAAAACTGGCCTAATAACTTCCCCTGTACCTTCCTTGGCATTACTGACTGTTAGATCTCAATATTACTGTGTAGAACACGAAAAACAAGCCCTTAAGTATACACTTGTTTCCCTTATTGATTAGCGAAAGACTCCTACTGGCAGACTTGGTGCCTCTAGGTGGTATACGGGAACGATTGGACAGCTGCCAGTTAGTAATAAGTTCACGTGCTACGTGACGCCAAACAGGCTGATAAACAGTGTACTAAACTCGCCGCCATGGCTACTAGGGGCGCTGACTGACACTTTCACGTTTATATTCACATAAATACCCAATAAAGTGGCGGGGGGGATAGCTGTCGTGGTAGCTCAATGGTAAAGCAACGAACGCGTTATTTGAAGGTCGCAGGTTCGGATCCTGTCCACGGCAAATTATCTTTTCACCCACTTCTCTTTCTTCTCATTTACAATACAATCGGCCTAATTATTGCCCTTTACCTTCCTTTTCAATATTGTCTGTTAGATCTCATTATTATTGTGTAAAACACGCAAAAACGAGCCCTTAAGTATACATTTGTTTTCCTTATTCATTAACGAAATCTCGTACTGGCACACGTGGTGCCTCTAGGTTGTATACGGGGGACTTTTGGTCAGCTGCCAGTTAGTATTAAGTTCACGTGCTACGTGACGCAAAACAGGCTCGTAAACAGTGTACCACACTCGCCGCCATGGCTACTAGTGGCGCTGACTGACACTCCCACGTTTAAATTGACATACATACCGAATGAAGTGGCTTGGGGGATAGCTGTCGTGGTAGTTCAGTGGTAGAGGATCGAACGCGTTATTCCAAGGTCGAAGGTTTGGATCCTACCCACGGCAAGTTATCTTTTCACCCACTTTTCTTTCTTCTCATTTACATTACAATTGGCCTAATAACTTCCCCTATACCTTCCTTCGCTGTATTGTCTGTTGGATCTCATTATGATTGTGTAAAACACGAAAAAACGAGCCCTTAAGCATACACCTGTTTCACTTATTCATTAACAAGGGTCTCGTACTGGCAGACTTGGCGCCTCTGGGTTGTATACGGGGGACTATTGGTCAGTTGCCAGTTAGTAATAAGTTCACGTGCTACGTGACGCCAAACAGGCTCATAAAGAGTGTACCACACTCGCCGCCATTGCTGCTAGTGGCGCTGACTGACACTCCCGCGTTTAAATTGACATAGATACCCAATGAAGTGGCTGGGGGGTAGCTGTCATAGTAGTTCAGTGGTAGAGCATTGAACGCGTTATTCGAAGGTCGCAGGTTTGGATCCCGCCCAGGCAACTTATCTTTTCACCCACTTTTCTTTCTTCTCATTTACAATATGATTGGCCTAATAACTTCCCCTACACCGTCCTTGGCATTACTGTCTGTTAGATCTCGTTATTATTGTGTGAAACACGAAAAACGAGCCCTTAAGTAGACACTTGTTTTGCTTATTCATTAACGAGGGTCTCGTACTGGCAGACTTGGTGCCTCTAGGTTGTATACGGGCGACTATTGGTCAACTTCCTGTTAGTAATAAGTTCACGTGCTGCGTGACGCCAAACAGGCTCATAAAGAGTGTACCACACTCGCTGTCATGGCTACTAGTGGCGCTGACTAACACTACCACGTTTAGATTGACATAAATACCCATTAGAGTAGCTTGGGGATAGCGGTCGTGGTAGCTCAGTGGTTAAGCATCGAACGCGCTATTCGAAGGTCGCCGGTTTGGATCCTGCCCACGGCAACTTATCTTTTCACCCACTTTTCTTTCTTCTCATTTACAATACAATTGGCGTAATAACTTCACCTATACATTCCTTGGCATTATTGTTTGTTAGATCTCATTATTAATTGTAAAACACAAAAAACGAGCCCTTAAGTATACACTTGTTTCCCCTAATCATTACCGAGGGTCCCGTACTGGCAGACTTTGCGCCTCTAGGTTGTATACAGCGGACTATTGGTCAGCTGCCAGCTAGTAATAAGTTCACGTGCTACGTGACGCCAAACAGGCTCATAAAAAGTGCACCACACTCGCTGCCATGGCGAGTGTAGGGCCGCCGACTGACACTCCCACGTTTAAAATGACATATATACCCAGTAAAGTGGCTGGGAGGATAGCTATCGTTGTAGCTCAGAGGTAGAGCATCGAATGCGTTATTCGAAGGTCACAGGTTCGATCCCTGCCCACGGCAAGTTATCTTTTCACCCACTTTTCTTTCTTGTTATTCACAATATATATGGCCTCATAACTTTCCCTGTATTTTCTTTGGCATTACTGACTCTTACATCTCAATATTATTGTGTAGAACACGAAAAACAAGCCCTTAAGTATACACTTGTTTCCCTTATTCATTAGCGAAAGACTCCTACTGGCAGACTTGGTGCCTCTAGATGGTATACGGGGGACGATTGGACAGCTGCCAGTTAGTAATAGGTTCACGTGCTACGTGACGCCAAACAGGCTGATAAACAGTTTACCACACTCGCCGCCCTGGCTACTAGGGGCGCTGATTGACACTTTCACGTTTATATTCCCATAGATACCCAATAAAGTGACGGGGGGGGGGATAGCTATCGTAGTAGCTCAGTGGTAGAGCATCGAACACGTTATTCGAAGGTCGCAGGTTCGGATCCTGTACACGGCAAATTATCTTTTCACCCACTTCTTTTTCTTCTCATTTACATTACAATCGGCCTAATTAATTGCTCTATACCTTCCTTGGCATTATTGTCTGTTATATCTCATCATTATTGTGTAAAACACGCAAAAACGAGCCCAAAAGTATACACTTGTTTCCCTTATTGATTAACGAAAGTCTCGTACTGACAGACTTGGTGCCTCTAGGTTGTATACGGGGGACTATTGGTCAGCTGCCAGTTAGTAATAAGTTCACGTGCTACGTGACGCCAAACAGGCTCGTAAACAGTGTACCAGACTCGCCGCCATGTCTACTAGTTGCGCTAACTGATACTCCCACGTTTAATTTGACATACATAACCAATGATGTGGCTGGGGGGATAGCTGTCGTGGTAGCTCAGTGGTAGAGTATCGAACGCGTTATTGGAAGCTCGCTGGCTTGAATCCTGCCAACGGTAAGTTATCTTTTCGCCAACTTTTCTTTCTTCTCATTTACATTAAAATTGGCCTAATAACTTCCCCTATACCTTCCTTCGCTATTTTGTCTCTTAGATTTCATTATTAGTGTGTAAAACACGAAAAAACTAGCCCTTAAGTATACACTTGTTTCCCCTAATCATTAACGAGGTTCCCGTACTGGCAGACTTGGTGCCTCTGGATTGTATACGGGGGACTATTGGACAGCTGCCAGTTAGTAATAAGTTCACGTGCTACGTGACGCCAAACAGGCTCATAAACAGTGTACCACACTCGCCGCCATGGCTACTAGGGGCGCTGACTCAAACTTTTACGTTTATATTTACATAGATACTCAATAAAGTGGCGGGGGGGATAGGTGTCGTGGTAGCTCAGGGGTAGAGCATCGAACGCGTTATTCGAAGGTCGCAGGTTCGGATCCTGTCCACGGCAAATTATCTTTACACCCACTTCTCTTTCTTCTCATTTACATTACAATCGGCCTAATTAATTGCCCTATACCTTATTTGGCATTATTGTCTTTTATATCTCAATATTATTGTGTAAAACACGCAAAAACGAGCCCAAAAGTATACACTTGTTTTCCTTATTCATTAACGAAAGTCTCGTACTGGCAGATTTGGTGCCTCTAGGTTGTATACGGGGGACTATTGGTCAGCTGCCAGTTAGTAATACGTTCACGTGCTACGTGACGCCAAACAGGCTCATAAAGGGTGTACCACTCTCGCCATCATGGCTACTTGTGGCGCTCACTGACACTCCCATATTTATATTGACATAGATACACAATAGGGGTATAGCTGTCGTGGTAGCTCAGTGGTTGAGCATCAAACGCCCTATTCGAAGGTCGCAGGTTTGGATCCTGCCCACGGCAAGTTATCTTTTCACCCACTTTTCTTTCTTGACATTTACAATACCATTGGCCTGATAACTTCCCCTATACCTTCCTTGACATTATTGTCTGTTACATCTCATTATTATTTGTAAAACACAAAAAACGAGACCTTAAGAATACACTTGTTTCCCCTAATCATTAACGAGGGTCCCGTACTGGCAGACTTGGTGCCTCTAGGTTGTATAAAGGGGACAATATGTCAGCTGCCAGTTAGTGTTAAATTCACGTGCTACGCGATGCCAAACAGGCTCATAAGGAGTGTACCACACTCGCCACCATGGCTCCTAGTGGCGCTAACTGACACTCCCACGTTTAAATTGACATACATACCCAATGAAGTGGCTGGGGGGATAGCTGTCGTGGTAGCTCAGTGGTAGAGCATCGAACGCGTTATTCGAAGCTCGCAGGTTTGGATCCTGCCCAAGGTAAGTTATCTTTTCACTCATTTTTCTTTCTTCTCATTTACATTACAATCGGTTTAATAACTTCCCCTATACCTTCCTTCGCTATATTGTCCGTCAGATTTCATTATTATTGTGTAAAGCACGAAAAAACGAGCCCTTAGGTATACACTTCTTTCCCCTAATCATTAACGAGGGTCTCGTACTGGCAGACTTGGTGCCTCTAGTTTGTATACGGGGTACTACTGGTTAGCTGCCAGCTAGTAATAAGTTCACGTGCTACGTGACGCCACACAGGCCTATAAAGAGCTTACCACACTCGCCGCCATGGCTACTAGTGGCGCCGACTGACACTCCCACGTTTAATTGACATAGATACCCAATAATGTGGCTGGGGGGATAGCTATCGTAGTAGCTCAAAGGTAGAGCATCAAACGCGTTACTCGAAGGTCGACGGTTTGATTCCTGCCCACGGCAACTTATCTTTTCCCCCATTTTTCTTTCTTCTCAATTACAACAAAACTGGCTTAATAACTTCCCCTTTACCTTCCTTGGCAATACTGACTGTTAGATCTCAATATTATTGTGTAAAACACGAAAACAAGCCCTTAAGTATACACTTGTTTCCCTTATTGATTAGCGAAAGACTCCTATTGGCAGACTTGGTGCCTCTAGGTGGTATACGGGGGACGATTGGACAGCTGCCAGTTAGTAATAAGTTCACGTGCTACGTGAGACCAAACAGGCTGATAAACAGTGTACCACACTCGCTGCCATGGCTACTAGGGACGCTGACTGACACTTTCACGTTTATATTCACATAGATACCCAATAAAGTGGCGGGGGGGATAGCTGTCGTGGTAGCTCAGTGGTAAAGCATCGAACGCGTTATTCGAAGGTCGCAGGTTAGGATCCTGTCCACGGCAAATCATCTTTTCACCCACTTCTCTTTCTTCTCATTTACATTACAATCGGCCTAATTATAGCCCTATATCTTCCTTGGCATGTTTGTCTGTTAGATCTCATTGTTATTGTGTAAAACACGAGAAAACGAGCCAAAAAGTATACACTTGTTTTCCTTATTCATTAACGAAAGTCTCGTACTGACAGACTAGGTGCCTCTAGGTGGTATACGGGGGACGATTGGACAGCTGCCAGTTTGTAATAAGTTCACGTGCTACGTGACGCCAAAGAGGCTCATTAAGAGTGTCCCACACTCGCCGTCATGGCTGCTAGTGGCGCTGACTGACACTCCCACGTTTAAATTGACATAGATACCCAATAGAGTAGCTGGGGGGATAGCTGTCGTGGTAGCGCAGTGGTTGAGCATCGAACGCACTATTCGAAGGTCGCAGGTTTGGATCCCGTCCACGGCAAGTTATCTCTTCACCCACTTTTCTATCTTCTCATTCACTTTACTATTGGCCTAATAACTTCCTCTAAACCTTCCTTCGCTATATTGTCTGCTAGATCTCATTATTATTGTGTAAAACACGAAAAACGAGCCCTTAAGTATACACGTGTTTTCCTTATTCATTAACGAGGGTCTTGTACTGGCAGACTTGGTGCCTCTAGGTTGTATACGGGCGACTATATGTCAGCTTCCAGTTAGTAATAAGTTCACGTGCTACTTGACGCCAAACAGGTTCATAAAGATTGTACCACACTCGCCGCCATGGCTACTAGTGGCGCTGACTGACACCCCCACGTTTAAATTGACATATATACCCAATTAGGTGGTTGGGTGGATAGCCATTCTTGTAGCTTAGAGGTAGAGCATCAAACGCGTTATTCGAAGGTCGGAGGTTCAATCCCTGCCCACTTCAAGTTATCTTTTCACCCACTTTCCTTTCTTCTCATTTACATTACAATTGGCCTAATACCTTCCCCTATACCTTTTTCGCTATATTGTCTGTTAGATCTCATTATTATTGTGTAAAACAGGAAAAAACTAGCCCTTAAGTATACACTTGTTTCCCCTATTCATTAACGAGGGTCTCGTACTGGCAGACTTGGTGCCTCTAGGTTGTATACAGGCGACTATTGGTCAGCTTCCAGTTAGTAATAGGTTCACGTGCTGCGTGACGCCAAACAGGCTAATAAAGAGTGTACCACACTCGCTGTCATGGCTACTAGTGGCGCTGACTAACACTACCACGTTTAGATTGACATAGGTACCCAATAGAGTAGCTTGGGGATAGCTGACGTGGAAGCTAAGTGGTTGATCATCCAACGCGTTATTCGTAGGTCACAGGTTTGGATCCTGCCCACGGCAAGTTATCTTTTCACCCACTTTTCTTTCTTCTCATTTACATCACAATTGGCCTAATAACTTACTCTATACCTTCCTTGGCATTATTGTTTGTTAGATCTCATTATTATTTGTAAAACACAAAAGACGAGCCCTTTAATATGCACTTGTTTCCCCTAATCACTACCGAGGGTCCCGTACTGGCAGACTTTGTGCCTCTAGGTTGTATACAGGGGACTATCAGTCAGCTGCCAGCTAGTAATAAGTTCACGTGCTACGTGACGCCGAACAGGCTCATAAAGAGTGTACCACACTCGCCCCCAAGGCTACTAGTTGCGCTGACTGACACTCTCACGTTCAAATTGACATATATACCCAATAAAGTGGCTGGGAGGATAGCTATCGTTGTAGCTCAGAGGTAGAGCATTGAACGCGTTATTCTAAGGTCCCAGGTTTGGATCCTGCCCACGGCAAGTTATCTTTTCACTCACTTTTCTTTCTTATCATTTACATTACAATTGGCCTAATAACTTCCCCTATACCTTCCTTCGCTATATTGTCTGTCAGATTTCATTATAATTGTGTAAAACACGAAAAAACAAGCCCTTAAGTATACACTTGTTTCCCCTAATCATTAACGAGGGTCCCGTACTGGCAGACTTGGTGCCTCTAGATTGTATACGGGGTACTACTGGTCAGCTGCCAGCTAGTAATAAGTTCTTGTGCTACGTGACGCCAAACAGGCTTATAAAGAGCTTACCACACTCGCCGCTATGGCTACTACTGGCGCCGACTTACACTCCTACGTTTAAATTGACATAGATACCCAATAATGTGGCTGGGGGGATAGCTATCGTAGTAGCTCAAAGGTAGAGCATCAAACGCGTTACTCGAAGGTCGCCGTTTTGATTCCTGCCCACGGCAACTTATCTTTTCACCCATTTTTCTTTCTTCTCAATTACATTAAAACTGGCCTAAGAACTTCCCCTTTACCTTCCTTGGCAATACTGACTGTTAGATCTCAATATTATTGTGTAGAACACGAAAAACCAGCCCTTAAGTATACTCTTGTTTCCCTTATTGATTAGCGAAAGACTCCTACTGGAAGACTTGGTGCCTCTAGGTGGTATACGGGGGACGATTGGACAGCTGCCAGTTAGTAATAAGTTCACGTGCTACGTGACACCAAACAGGCTGATAAACAGTGTACCACACTCGCCGCCATGGCTACTAGGGGCGCTGACTGACACTTTCACGTTTATATTCACATAGATACCCAATAAAGTGGCGGGGGGGATAGCTGTCGTGGTAGCTCAGTGGTAGAGCATCGAACGCGTTATTCGAAGGACGATGGTTTGGATCCTGTCCACGGCAAGTTACCTTTTCACCCACATCTCTTTCTTCTCATTTGCATTAGGATGGCCTAATTGTTTCCCCTATACCTTCCTTGCGATTTTTGTCTGTTAGATCTCATTATTATTGTGTAAAACACGAAAAACGAGCCCTTAAGTATACACGTGTTTTCCTTATTCATTAACGAGGGTCTCGTACTGGCAGACTTGGTGCCTCTAGGTTGCATACGGGCGACTATTTGTCAGCTTCCAGTTAGTAACAAGTTCATGTGCTACTTGACGCCTAACAGGCTCATAAAGAGTGTACCACACTCGCCGCCATGGCTACTAGTGGCGCCGACTGACATTCCCACGTTTGAATTGACATATATACCCAATTAGGTGGCTGGGGGGATAGCCATTCTTGTAGCTTAGAGGTAGAGCATCAAACGCGTTATTCGAAGGTCGCAGGTTCAATCCCTGCCCACGGCAAGTTATCTTTTCACCCCACTTTTCTCTCTTGTTATTTACAATACAATTGCCCTGATAACTTTCCCTGTACCTTCCTCGGCATTATTGACTGTTCGATCTCATTAATATTGTGCAGAACACGAAAAACAAGCCCTCAAGTATACACTTGTTTCCCTTATTCATTAACGAAAGACTCGTACTGGCAGACTTGGTGCCTCCAGGTTGTGTGCGGGGGACTATAGGTCAGCTGCAAGTTAGTAATAAGTTAACGTGCTACTTGACGCCAAACAGGCTCTTAGTGAGTGTACCACACTCGCCGCCGTGACTACTAGTGGCGCTGACTGACACTCCCACGTTTAAATTGACGTAGATACCCAATATAGTGGCTAGAGGATAGCTGTTGTGCTAGCTCAGTGGTAGAGCATCGAACGCGTTGTTCGAAGGTCGCAGGTTAAGATCCTGCCCACGGCAAGGTACCTTTCACCCACTTTCCTTTCTTCTCATTTACATTACAATTGGCCTAATACCTTCCCCTATACCTTTTTCGCTATATTGTCTGTTTGACCTCATTATTATTGTGTAAAACAGGAAAAAACTAGCCCTTAAGTATACACTTGTTGCCCCTATTCATTAACGAGGGTCTCGTACTGGCAGACTTGGTGCCTCTAGGTTGTATACGGGCGACTATTGGTCAGCTTCCAGTTAGTAATAAGTTCACGTGCTGCGTGACGCCAAACAGGCTAATAAAGAGTGTACCACACTCACTGTCATGGCTACTAGTGGCGCTGACTAACACTACCACGTTTAGATTGACATAGGTACCCAATAGAGTAGCTGGGGGATAGCTGTCGTGGTAGCTCAGTGGTTTATCATCCAACGCGTTATTCGAAGGTCGCAGGTTTGGATCCTGCCCACGGCAAGTTATCTTTTCACCCACATTTCTTTCTTCTCATTTACAATACAATTGGCCTAATAACTTCCCCCTATACCTTCCTTGGCATTATTGTTTGTTAGATCTCATTATTATTTGTGAAACACAAAAAACGAGCCCTTTAGTATAAACTTGTTTCCCCTAATCACTACCGAGGGTCCCGTACTGGCAGACTTTGTGCCTCTAGGTTGTATACAGGGGACTATCAGTCAGCTGCCAGCTAGTAATAAGTTCACGTGCTACGTGACGCCGAACAGGCTCATAAAGAGTGTACCACACTCGCCGCCAAGGCTACTAGTGGCGCCGACTGACACTCTCACGTTCAAATTGACATATATACCCAATAAAGTGGCTTGGAGGATAGCTATCGTTGTAGCTCACAGGTAGAGCATTGAATGCGTTATTCGAAGGTTGCAGGTTCGATCCCTGCCCACAGCAAGTTATCTTTTCACCCACTTTCCTTTCTTGTTATTTACAATATGATTGGCCTGATAACTTTCCCTGTACCTTCATTGGCATTATTGACTGTTAGATCTCATTATTATTGTGTAGAACACGAAAAACAAGCCCTTAAGTATACACTTGTTTCCCTTATTCATTAACGAAAGACTCGTACTGGCAGACTTGGTGCCTCTAGGTTGTATACGGGGGACTATTGGTCAGCTGCCAGTTAGTAGTAAGTTAACGTGATACGTGACGCCAAACAGGCTATTAAAGAGTGTACCACACTCGCCGCCGTGACTACTAGTGGCGCTTACTGACACTCCCACGTTTAAATTGACGTAGATACCCAATAAAGTGGCTGGGCGGATAGCCGTCATGGTAGCTCAGTGGTAGAGCATCGAACGCGTTATTCGAAGGTCGCAGGTTTGGATCCCGCCCACGGAAAGTTATCTTTTCACCCACTTTTCTTCCTTCTCATTTACATTACAATTGGCCTAATAACTTCCTCTGTACCTTCCTTCGCTATATTGTCTGTTAGATCTCGTTATTATTGTGTAAAACGTAAAAACGAGCCCTTAAGTATAGACTTGTTTCCCGTATTCATTAACGAGGGTCACGTACTGGCAGACTTGGTGCCTCTAGGTTGTATACGGGGGACTATTGGTCAGCTGCCTGTTAGTAATAAGTTCACGTGCTACGCGACGCCAAAGAGGCTCATAAAGAGTGTCCCACACTCGCCGTCATGGCTACTAGTGGCGCTGAGAGACACTCCCACGTTTAAATTGACATAGATACCCAATAGAGTAGCTGGGGGGATAGCCGTCGTGGTAGCTCAGTGGTTGAGCATCGAACGCACTATTCGAAGGTCGCCGGTTTGGATCCCGCCCAAGGCAAGTTATCTTTTCACTCACTTTTCTTTCTTCTCATTTACTTTAAATTGGCCTAATAACTTCCTCTAAACCTTCCTTCGCTATATTGTCTGTTAGATCTCATTATTATTGTGTAAAACATAAAAAACGAGCCCTTAAGTATACACTTGTTTGCCTTATTCATTAACGAGGGTCTCGTACTGGCCGACTTGGTGCCTCAAGGTTGTATACTGGGGACTATTGGTCAACTGCCAGCTAGTAATAAGTTCACGTGCTACCTGACGCCAAACAGGCTCATAAAGAGGGTACCACACTCGCCGCCATGGCTACTCGTGGCGCTGACAGACACTCCCACGTTTAAATTGACAAAGATACCGAATAAAGTGGCTGGGGGGATAACTGTCGTGGTCGGTCAGTGGTAGAGCATCGAACGCGTTATTCGAAGGTCGCAGGTTTGGATCCTGCCCAAGGCAAGTTATCTTCTCACCCACTTTCCTTTCTTATCTTTTACTTTACAATAAGCCTAATAACTTTCCCTGTACCTTCCTTCGCTATATTGTCTGTTAGATCTCAATATTATTGTGTAAAATATGAAAAACGAGCCCTTAAGTATATACTTGTTTCTCTTATTTATTAATGAGGGTCTCGTACTGGCAGACTTGGTGCCTCTAGGTTGTATACGGGCGACTATTGGTCAGCTTCCAGTTAGTAATAAGTTCACGTGCTGCGTGACGCCAAACAGGCTCATAAAGAGTGTACCACACTCGCTGTCATGGCTACTAGTTGCGCTGACTAACACTACCACGTTTAGATTGACATAGGTACCCAATGGAGTAGCTGGGGGATAGCTGTCGTGGTAGCTCAGTGGTTGAGCATCCAACGCGTTATTCGAACGTCGCAGGTTTGGATCCTGCCCACGGCAAGTTATCTTTTCACCCACTTTTCTTTCTTCTCATTTACAATACAATTGGCCTAATAACTTCCCCTATACCTTTTTTGGCATTATTGTTTGTTAGATCTCATTATTATTTGTGAAACACAAAAAACGAGCCCTTAGGTATACACTTGTTTCCCCTAATCACTACCGAGGGTCCCGTACTGGCAGACTTTGTGCCTCTAGGTTGTATACAGGGGACTATCAGTCAGCTGCCAGCTAGTAATAAGTTCACGTGCTACGTGACGCCGAACAGGCTCATAAAGAGTGTACCACACTCGCCACCAAGGCTACTAGTGGCGCCGACTGACACTCTCACGTTCAAATTGACATATATACCCAATAAAGTGGCTGGGATGATAGCTATCGTTGTAGCTCAGAGGTAGAGCATTGAACGCGTTATTTGAAGGTCGCAGGTTCGATCCCTGCCCACGGCAAGTTATTTTTTCACCCATTTTTTTTCTTGTTATTTACTATACGATTGGCCTGATAACTTTCCCTGTACTTTTATTGGCATTATTGGCTGTTAGATCTCATTATTATTGTGTAGAACACGAAAAACAAGCCCTTAAGTATACACTTGTTTCCTTTATTCATTAACGAAAGACTCGTACTGGCAGACTTGGTGCCTCAAGGTTGTATACGGGAGACTATTGGTCAGCTGCCAGTTAGTAGTAAGTTAACGTGATACATGACGCAAACAGGCTCTTAAAGTGTGTAGCACACTCGCCACCGTGACTACTAGTGGCACTTACTGACACTCCCAAGTTTATATTGACAAAGATACCGAATAAAGTGGCTGGGGGGATAACTGTCATAGTAGCTCAATGGTTGAGCATCCAACGTGTTATTCTAAGGTCGCAGGTTTGGATCCTGCCCACGGCAAGTTATCTTTTCACCCAGTTTTCTTTTTTCTCATTTACAATACAATTGACCTAATAACTTCCCCTATACCTTTCTTGGCATTATTGTTTGTTAGCTCTCATTATTATTTGTAAAACACAAAAAACGAGCCCTTAAGTATGCACTTGTTTCCCCTTTTCATTAACGAGGGTCTCGTACTGGCAGACTTGGTGTTTCTAGGTTTTATACAGGGGACTATTGGTCAGCTGCCAGTTAGTAATAAGTTCACGTGCTACGTGACGCCAAACAGGCTCATAAACAGTGTACCACACTCGCCGCCATGGCTACTAGAGGCGCTGACTGACACTTTCACGTTTATATTCACATAGATACCCCATAAAGTGGCGGGGGGGATAGCTGTCGTGGTAGCTCAGTGGTAAAGCATCGAACGCGTTATTCGAAGGTCGCAGGTTCGGATCCTGTCCACGGCAAATTATTTTTTCACCCACTTCTCTTTCTTCTCACTTACAATAAAATCGGCCTAATTATATGCCCTATACCTTTCTTGGCATCATTGTCTGTTAGATCTCATTATTATTGTGTAAAACACGCAAAATCGAGCCCTTAAGTATACACTTGTTTTCCTTATTCATGAACGAAAGTCTCGTACTGGCAGACTTGGTGCCTCTAGGTTGTATACGGGGGAATATTGGTAAGCTGCCAGATAGTAATACGTTCACGTGCTACGTGACGCCAAACAGGCTCATAAAGAGTGTACCACACTCACCGCCATGGCTACTAGGGGCGCTGACTGACACTCCCACGTTTTAATTGACATAGATACCCAAAAAATTGGCTGGAGGGATAGCTGTGGTGGTAGCTGAAAGGTTGAGCTTCAAACGCGCTATTCGAATGTCGCAGGTTTGGATCCTGCCCACGGCAAGTTACCTTTTCACCCACTTTTCTTTCTTGTCATTTACAATACAATTGGCCTAATAACTTCCCCTGTACCTTCCTTCGCTATATTGTCTGTTAGATCTCGTTATTATTGTGTAAAACACGAAAAACAAGCCTTCAAGTATACACTTGTTTCCCTTATTTATTAACAAGGGTCTCGTTCTGGCAGACTTGGTGCCTCTAGGTTTTATACGGGGGACTATTGGTCAGCTGCCAGTTAGTAATACGTTCACGTGCTACGTGACGCCATACAGGCTCATAAAGAGTGTACCACACTCGCTGTCATGGCTACTAGTAGCGCTGACTAACACTACCACGTTTAGATTGACATAAATACCCATTAGAGAAGCTTGGGGATAGCGGTCGTGGTAGCTCAGTGGTTAAGCATCGAACGCGCTATTCGAAGGTCGCCGGTTTGGATCCTGCCTACGGCAACTTACCTTTTCACCCACTTTTCTTTCTTCTCATTTACAATACAATTGGCGTAATAACTTCCCCTATACAATCCTTGGCATTATTGTTTGTTAGATCTCATTATTAAATGTAAAACACAAAAAACGAGCCCTTAAGTATACACTTGTTTCCCCTAATCAATACCGAGGGTCCCGTACTGGCAGACTTTGCGCCTCTAGGTTGTATAAAGCGGACTATTGGTCAGCTGCCAGCTAGTAATAAGTTCACGTGCTACGTGACGCCAAACAGGCTCATAAAAAGTGCACCACACTCGCTGCCATGGCGAGTGTAGGGCCGCCGACTGACACTCCAACGTTTAAAATGACATATATACCCAGTAAAGTGGCTGGGAGGATAGCTATCGTTGTAGCTCAGAGGTAGAGCATCGAACGCGTTATTCGAAGGTCACAGGTTCGATCCCTGCCCACTGCAAGTTATCTTTTCACCCACTTTTCTTTCTTGTTATTTACAATATATATGGCCTGATAACTTTCCCTGTATTTTCTTTGGCATTACTGACTCTTACATCTCAATATTATTGTGTAGAACACGAAAAACAAGCCCTTAAGTATACACTTGTTTCCCTTATTCATTAGCGAAAGACTCCTACTGGCAGACTTGGTGCCTCTAGATGGTATACGGGGGACGATTGGACAGCTGCCAGTTAGTAATAAGTTCACGTGCTACGTGACGCCAAACAGGCTGATAAACAGTTTACCACACTCGCCGCCCTGGCTACTAGGGGCGCTGATTAACACTTTCACGTTTATATTCCCATAGATACCCAATAAAGTGACGGGGGGGGATAGCTGTCGTAGTAGCTCAGTGGTAGAGCATCGAACACGTTATTCGAAGGTCGCAGGTTCGGATCCTGTCTACGGCAAGTTACCTTTTCACCCACATCTCTTTCTTCTCATTTGCATTAGGATAGCCTAATTGTTTCTCCTATACCTTCCTTGCCGTTTTTGTCTGTTAGATCTCATTATTATTGTGTAAAACATGAAAAACGAGCCCTTAAGTATACACTTGTTTCCCTTATTCATTAACGAGGGTCTCGTACTGGCAGACTTGGTGCCTCTAGGTTGTATACGGGCGACTATTGGTCAGCTTCCAGTTAGTAACAAGTTCACGTGCTACTTGACGCCTAACAGGCTCATAAAGAGTGTACCACACTCGCCGCCATGGCTACTAGTGGCGCCGACTGACATTCCCACGTTTGAATTGACATATATACCCAATTAGGTGGCTGGGGGGATAGCCATTCTTGTAGCTTAGAGGTAGAGCATCAAACGCGTTATTCGAAGGTCGCAGGTTCAATCCCTGCCCACGGCAAGTTATCTTTTCACCCCACTTTTCTCTCTTGTTATTTACAATACAATTGCCCTGATAACTTTCCCTGTACCTTCCTCGGCATTATTGACTGTTCGATCTCATTAATATTGTGCAGAACACGAAAAACAAGCCCTCAAGTATACACTTGTTTCCCTTATTCAATAACGAAAGACTCGTACTGGCAGACTTGGTGCCTCCAGGTTGTGTGCGGGGGACTATAGGTCAGCTGCAAGTTAGTAATAAGTTAACGTGCTACTTGACGCCAAACAGGCTCTTAGTGAGTGTACCACACTCGCCACCGTGACTACTAGTGGCGCTGACTGACACTCCCACGTTTAAATTGACGTAGATACCCAATATAGTGGCTAGAGGATAGCTGTTGTGCTAGCTCAGTGGTAGAGCATCGAACGCGTTGTTCGAAGGTCGCAGGTTAAGATCCTGCCCACGGCAAGGTACCTTTCACCCACTTTCCTTTCTTCTCATTTACATTACAATTGGCCTAATACCTTCTCCTATACCTTTTTCGCTATATTGTCTGTTTGATCTCATTATTATTGTGTAAAACAGGAAACAGGAAAAAACTAGCCCTTAAGTATACACTTGTTGCCCCTATTCATTAACGAGGGTCTCGTACTGGCAGACTTGGTGCCTCTAGGTTGTATACGGGCGACTATTGGTCAGCTTCCAGTTAGTAATAAGTTCACGTGCTGCGTGACGCCAAACAGGCTAATAAAGAGTGTACCACACTCACTGTCATGGCTACTAGTGGCGCTGACTAACACTACCACGTTTAGATTGACATAGGTACCCAATAGAGTAGCTGGGGGATAGCTGTCGTGGTAGCTCAGTGGTTTATCATCCAACGCGTTATTCGAAGGTCGCAGGTTTGGATCCTGCCCACGGCAAGTTATCTTTTCACCCACTTTTCTTTCTTCTCATTTACAATACAATTGGCCTAATAACTTCCCCTATACCTTCCTTGGCATTATTGTTTGTTAGATCTCATTATTATTTGTGAAACACAAAAAACGAGCCCTTTAGTATAAACTTGTTTCCCCTAATCACTACCGAGGGTCCCGTACTGGCAGACTTTGTGCCTCTAGGTTGTATACAGGGGACTATCAGTCAGCTGCCAGCTAGTAATAAGTTCACGTGCTACGTGACGCCGAACAGGCTCATAAAGAGTGTACCACACTCGCCGCCAAGGCTACTAGTGGCGCCGACTGACACTCTCACGTTCAAATTGACATATATACCCAATAAAGTGGCTGGGAGGATAGCTATCGTTGTAGCTCAGAGGTAGAGCATTGAATGCGTTATTCGAAGGTTGCAGGTTCGATCCCTGCCCACAGCAAGTTATCTTTTCACCCACTTTCCTTTCTTGTTATTTACAATACGATTGGCCTGATAACTTTCCCTGTACCTTCATTGGCATTATTGACTGTTAGATCTCATTATTATTGTGTAGAACACAAAAAACAAGCCCTTAAGTATACACTTGTTTCCCTTATTCATTAACGAAAGACTCGTACTGGCAGACTTGGTGCCTCTAGGTTGTATACGGGGGACTATTGGTCAGCTGCCAGTTAGTAGTAAGTTAACGTGATACGTGACGCCAAACAGGCTATTAAAGAGTGTACCACACTCGCCGCCGTGACTACTAGTGGCGCTTACTGACACTCCCACGTTTAAATTGACATAGATACCCTATAAAGTGGCTGGGCGGATAGCCGTCATGGTAGCTCAGTGGTAGAGCATCGAACGCGTTATTCGAAGGTCGCAGGTGTGGATCCCGCCCACGGAAAGTTATCTTTTCACCCACTTTTCTTCCTTCTCATTTACATTACAATTGGCCTAATAACTTCCTCTGTACCTTCCTTCGCTATATTGTCTGTTAGATCTCATTATTATTGTGTAAAACATAAAAAACGAGCCCTTAAGTATACACTTGTTTGCCTTATTCATTAACGAGGGTCTCGTACTGGCCGACTTGGTGCCTCAAGGTTGTATACTGGGGACTATTGGTCAACTGCCAGCTAGTAATAAGTTCACGTGCTACCTGACGCCAAACAGGCTCATAAAGAGGGTACCACACTCGCCGCCATGGCTACTCGTGGCGCTGACAGACACTCCCACGTTTAAATTGACAAAGATACCGAATAAAGTGGCTGGGGGGATAACTGTCGTGGTCGGTCAGTGGTAGAGCATCGAACGCGTTATTCGAAGGTCGCAGGTTTGGATCCTGCCCAAGGCAAGTTATCTTCTCACCCACTTTCCTTTCTTATCTTTTACTTTACAATAAGCCTAATAACTTTCCCTGTACCTTCCTTCGCTATATTGTCTGTTAGATCTCAATATTATTGTGTAAAATATGAAAAACGAGCCCTTAAGTATATACTTGTTTCTCTTATTTATTAATGAGGGTCTCGTACTGGCAGACTTGGTGCCTCTAGGTTGTATACGGGCGACTATTGGTCAGCTTCCAGTTAGTAATAAGTTCACGTGCTGCGTGACGCCAAACAGGCTCATAAAGAGTGTACCACACTCGCTGTCATGGCTACTAGTTGCGCTGACTAACACTACCACGTTTAGATTGACATAGGTACCCAATGGAGTAGCTGGGGGATAGCTGTCGTGGTAGCTCAGTGGTTGAGCATCCAACGCGTTATTCGAACGTCGCAGGTTTGGATCCTGCCCACGGCAAGTTATCTTTTCACCCACTTTTCTTTCTTCTCATTTACAATACAATTGGCCTAATAACTTCCCCTATACCTTTTTTGGCATTATTGTTTGTTAGATCTCATTATTATTTGTGAAACACAAAAAACGAGCCCTTAGGTATACACTTGTTTCCCCTAATCACTACCGAGGGTCCCGTACTGGCAGACTTTGTGCCTCTAGGTTGTATACAGGGGACTATCAGTCAGCTGCCAGCTAGTAATAAGTTCACGTGCTACGTGACGCCGAACAGGCTCATAAAGAGTGTACCACACTCGCCACCAAGGCTACTAGTGGCGCCGACTGACACTCTCACGTTCAAATTGACATATATACCCAATAAAGTGGCTGGGATGATAGCTATCGTTGTAGCTCAGAGGTAGAGCATTGAACGCGTTATTTGAAGGTCGCAGGTTCGATCCCTGCCCACGGCAAGTTATTTTTTCACCCATTTTTTTTCTTGTTATTTACTATACGATTGGCCTGATAACTTTCCCTGTACTTTTATTGGCATTATTGACTGTTAGATCTCATTATTATTGTGTAGAACACGAAAAACAAGCCCTTAAGTATACACTTGTTTCCTTTATTCATTAACGAAAGACTCGTACTGGCAGACTTGGTTACTCAAGGTTGTATACGGGAGACTATTGGTCAGCTGCCAGTTAGTAGTAAGTTAACGTGATACATGACGCAAACAGGCTCTTAAAGTGTGTAGCACACTCGCCACCGTGACTACTAGTGGCACTTACTGACACTCCCAAGTTTATATTGACAAAGATACCGAATAAAGTGGCTGGGGGGATAACTGTCATAGTAGCTCAATGGTTGAGCATCCAACGCGTTATTCTAAGGTCGCAGGTTTGGATCCTGCCCACGGCAAGTTATCTTTTCACCCAGTTTTCTTTTTTCTCATTTACAATACAATTGACCTAATAACTTCCCCTATACCTTTCTTGGCATTATTGTTTGTTAGCTCTCATTATTATTTGTAAAACACAAAAAACGAGCCCTTAAGTATGCACTTGTTTCCCCTTTTCATTAACGAGGGTCTCGTACTGGCAGACTTGGTGTTTCTAGGTTTTATACAGGGGACTATTGGTCAGCTGCCAGTTAGTAATAAGTTCACGTGCTACGTGACGCCAAACAGGCTCATAAACAGTGTACCACACTCGCCGCCATGGCTACTAGAGGCGCTGACTGACACTTTCACGTTTATATTCACATAGATACCCCATAAAGTGGCGGGGGGGATAGCTGTCGTGGTAGCTCAGTGGTAAAGCATCGAACGCGTTATTCGAAGGTCGCAGGTTCGGATCCTGTCCACGGCAAATTATCTTTTCACCCACTTCTCTTTCTTCTCACTTACAATAAAATCGGCCTAATTATATGCCCTATACCTTTCTTGGCATCATTGTCTGTTAGATCTCATTATTATTGTGTAAAACACGCAAAATCGAGCCCTTAAGTATACACTTGTTTTCCTTATTCATGAACGAAAGTCTCGTACTGGCAGACTTGGTGCCTCTAGGTTGTATACGGGGGAATATTGGTAAGCTGCCAGATAGTAATACGTTCACGTGCTACGTGACGCCAAACAGGCTCATAAAGAGTGTACCACACTCACCGCCATGGCTACTAGGGGCGCTGACTGACACTCCCACGTTTTAATTGACATAGATACCCAAAAAATTGGCTAGAGGGATAGCTGTGGTGGTAGCTGAAAGGTTGAGCTTCAAACGCGCTATTCGAATGTCGCAGGTTTGGATCCTGCCCACGGCAAGTTACCTTTTCACCCACTTTTCTTTCTTGTCATTTACAATACAATTGGCCTAATAACTTCCCCTGTACCTTCCTTCGCTATATTGTCTGTTAGATCTCGTTATTATTGTGTAAAACACGAAAAACAAGCCTGCAAGTATACACTTGTTTCCCTTATTTATTAACAAGGGTCTCGTTCTGGCAGACTTGGTGCCTCTAGGTTTTATACGGGGGACTATTGGTCAGCTGCCAGTTAGTAATACGTTCACGTGCTACGTGACGCCATACAGGCTCATAAAGAGTGTACCACACTCGCTGTCATGGCTACTAGTAGCGCTGACTAACACTACCACGTTTAGATTGACATAAATACCCATTAGAGTAGCTTGGGGATAGCGGTCGTGGTAGCTCAGTGGTTAAGCATCGAACGCGCTATTCGAAGGTCGCCGGTTTGGATCCTGCCTACGGCAACTTATCTTTTCACCCACTTTTCTTTCTTCTCATTTACAATACAATTGGCGTAATAACTTCCCCTATACATTCCTTGGCATTATTGTTTGTTAGATCTCATTATTAAATGTTAACACAAAAAACGAGCCCTTAAGTATACACTTGTTTCCCCTAATCAATACCGAGGGTCCCGTACTGGCAGACTTTGCGCCTCTAGGTTGTATAAAGCGGACTATTGGTCAGCTGCCAGGTAGTAATAAGTTCACGTGCTACGTGACGCCAAACAGGCTCATAAAAAGTGCACCACACTCGCTGCCATGGCGAGTGTAGGGCCGCCGACTGACACTCCAACGTTTAAAATGACATATATACCCAGTAAAGTGGCTGGGAGGATAGCTATCGTTGTAGCTCAGAGGTAGAGCATCGAACGCGTTATTCGAAGGTCACAGGTTCGATCCCTGCCCACTGCAAGTTATCTTTTCACCCACTTTTCTTTCTTGTTATTTACAATATATATGGCCTGATAACTTTCCCTGTATTTTCTTTGGCATTACTGACTCTTACATCTCAATATTATTGTGTAGAACACGAAAAACAAGCCCTTAAGTATACACTTGTTTCCCTTATTCATTAGCGAAAGACTCCTACTGGCAGACTTGGTGCCTCTAGATGGTATACGGGGGACGATTGGACAGCTGCCAGTTAGTAATAAGTTCACGTGCTACGTGACGCCAAACAGGCTGATAAACAGTTTACCACACTCGCCGCCCTGGCTACTAGGGGCGCTGATTAACACTTTCACGTTTATATTCCCATAGATACCCAATAAAGTGACGGGGGGGGATAGCTGTCGTAGTAGCTCAGTGGTAGAGCATCGAACACGTTATTCGAAGGTCGCAGGTTCGGATCCTGTCTACGGCAAGTTACCTTTTCACCCACATCTCTTTCTTCTCATTTGCATTAGGATAGCCTAATTGTTTCCCCTATACCTTCCTTGCCGTTTTTGTCTGTTAGATCTCATTATTATTGTGTAAAACATGAAAAACGAGCCCTTAAGTATACACTTGTTTCCCTTATTCATTAACGAGGGTCTCGTACTGGCAGACTTGGTGCCTCTAGGTTGTATACGGGCGACTATTGGTCAGCTTCCAGTTAGTAACAAGTTCACGTGCTACTTGACGCCTAACAGGCTCATAAAGAGTGTACCACACTCGCCGCCATGGCTACTAGTGGCGCCGACTGACATTCCCACGTTTGAATTGACATATATACCCAATTAGGTGGCTGGGGGGATAGCCATTCTTGTAGCTTAGAGGTAGAGCATCAAACGCGTTATTCGAAGGTCGCAGGTTCAATCCCTGCCCACGGCAAGTTATCTTTTCACCCCACTTTTCTCTCTTGTTATTTACAATACAATTGCCCTGATAACTTTCCCTGTACCTTCCTCGGCATTATTGACTGTTCGATCTCATTAATATTGTGCAGAACACGAAAAACAAGCCCTCAAGTATACACTTGTTTCCCTTATTCAATAACGAAAGACTCGTACTGGCAGACTTGGTGCCTCCAGGTTGTGTGCGGGGGACTATAGGTCAGCTGCAAGTTAGTAATAAGTTAACGTGCTACTTGACGCCAAACAGGCTCTTAGTGAGTGTACCACACTCGCCACCGTGACTACTAGTGGCGCTGACTGACACTCCCACGTTTAAATTGACGTAGATACCCAATATAGTGGCTAGAGGATAGCTGTTGTGCTAGCTCAGTGGTAGAGCATCGAACGCGTTGTTCGAAGGTCGCAGGTTAAGATCCTGCCCACGGCAAGGTACCTTTCACCCACTTTCCTTTCTTCTCATTTACATTACAATTGGCCTAATACCTTCTCCTATACCTTTTTCGCTATATTGTCTGTTTGATCTCATTATTATTGTGTAAAACAGGAAACAGGAAAAAACTAGCCCTTAAGTATACACTTGTTGCCCCTATTCATTAACGAGGGTCTCGTACTGGCAGACTTGGTGCCTCTAGGTTGTATACGGGCGACTATTGGTCAGCTTCCAGTTAGTAATAAGTTCACGTGCTGCGTGACGCCAAACAGGCTAATAAAGAGTGTACCACACTCACTGTCATGGCTACTAGTGGCGCTGACTAACACTACCACGTTTAGATTGACATAGGTACCCAATAGAGTAGCTGGGGGATAGCTGTCGTGGTAGCTCAGTGGTTTATCATCCAACGCGTTATTCGAAGGTCGCAGGTTTGGATCCTGCCCACGGCAAGTTATCTTTTCACCCACTTTTCTTTCTTCTCATTTACAATACAATTGGCCTAATAACTTCCCCTATACCTTCCTTGGCATTATTGTTTGTTAGATCTCATTATTATTTGTGAAACACAAAAAACGAGCCCTTTAGTATAAACTTGTTTCCCCTAATCACTACCGAGGGTCCCGTACTGGCAGACTTTGTGCCTCTAGGTTGTATACAGGGGACTATCAGTCAGCTGCCAGCTAGTAATAAGTTCACGTGCTACGTGACGCCGAACAGGCTCATAAAGAGTGTACCACACTCGCCGCCAAGGCTACTAGTGGCGCCGACTGACACTCTCACGTTCAAATTGACATATATACCCAATAAAGTGGCTGGGAGGATAGATATCGTTGTAGCTCAGAGGTAGAGCATTGAATGCGTTATTCGAAGGTTGCAGGTTCGATCCCTGCCCACAGCAAGTTATCTTTTCACCCACTTTCCTTTCTTGTTATTTACAATACGATTGGCCTGATAACTTTCCCTGTACCTTCATTGGCATTATTGACTGTTAGATCTCATTATTATTGTGTAGAACACGAAAAACAAGCCCTTAAGTATACACTTGTTTCCCTTATTCATTAACGAAAGACTCGTACTGGCAGACTTGGTGCCTCTAGGTTGTATACGGGGGACTATTGGTCAGCTGCCAGTTAGTAGTAAGTTAACGTGATACGTGACGCCAAACAGGCTATTAAAGAGTGTACCACACTCGCCGCCGTGACTACTAGTGGCGCTTACTGACACTCCCACGTTTAAATTGACATAGATACCCTATAAAGTGGCTGGCCGGATAGCTGTCGTGGTAGCTCAGTGGTAAAGCATCGAACGCGTTATTCGAAGGTCGCAGGTTCGGATCCTGTCCACGGCAAATTATCTTTTCACCCACTTCTCTTTCTTCTCACTTACAATAAAATCGGCCTAATTATATGCCCTATACCTTTCTTGGCATCATTGTCTGTTAGATCTCATTATTATTGTGTAAAACACGCAAAATCGAGCCCTTAAGTATACACTTGTTTTCCTTATTCATGAACGAAAGTCTCGTACTGGCAGACTTGGTGCCTCTAGGTTGTATACGGGGGAATATTGGTAAGCTGCCAGATAGTAATACGTTCACGTGCTACGTGACGCCAAACAGGCTCATAAAGAGTGTACCACACTCACCGCCATGGCTACTAGGGGCGCTGACTGACACTCCCACGTTTTAATTGACATAGATACCCAAAAAATTGGCTGGAGGGATAGCTGTGGTGGTAGCTGAAAGGTTGAGCTTCAAACGCGCTATTCGAATGTCGCAGGTTTGGATCCTGCCCACGGCAAGTTACCTTTTCACCCACTTTTCTTTCTTGTCATTTACAATACAATTGGCCTAATAACTTCCCCTGTACCTTCCTTCGCTATATTGTCTGTTAGATCTCGTTATTATTGTGTAAAACACGAAAAACAAGCCTTCAAGTATACACTTGTTTCCCTTATTTATTAACAAGGGTCTCGTTCTGGCAGACTTGGTGCCTCTAGGTTTTATACGGGGGACTATTGGTCAGCTGCCAGTTAGTAATACGTTCACGTGCTACGTGACGCCATACAGGCTCATAAAGAGTGTACCACACTCGCTGTCATGGCTACTAGTAGCGCTGACTAACACTACCACGTTTAGATTGACATAAATACCCATTAGAGTAGCTTGGGGATAGCGGTCGTGGTAGCTCAGTGGTTAAGCATCGAACGCGCTATTCGAAGGTCGCCGGTTTGGATCCTGCCCACGGCAACTTATCTTTTCACCCACTTTTCTTTCTTCTCATTTACAATACAATTGGCGTAATAACTTCCCCTATACATTCCTTGGCATTATTGTTTGTTAGATCTCATTATTAAATGTAAAACACAAAAAACGAGCCCTTAAGTATACACTTGTTTCCCCTAATCAATACCGAGGGTCCCGTACTGGCAGACTTTGCGCCTCTAGGTTGTATAAAGCGGACTATTGGTCAGCTGCCAGGTAGTAATAAGTTCACGTGCTACGTGACGCCAAACAGGCTCATAAAAAGTGCACCACACTCGCTGCCATGGCGAGTGTAGGGCCGCCGACTGACACTCCAACGTTTAAAATGACATATATACCCAGTAAAGTGGCTGGGAGGATAGCTATCGTTGTAGCTCAGAGGTAGAGCATCGAACGCGTTATTCGAAGGTCACAGGTTCGATCCCTGCCCACTGCAAGTTATCTTTTCACCCACTTTTCTTTCTTGTTATTTACAATATATATGGCCTGATAACTTTCCCTGTATTTTCTTTGGCATTACTGACTCTTACATCTCAATATTATTGTGTAGAACACGAAAAACAAGCCCTTAAGTATACACTTGTTTCCCTTATTCATTAGCGAAAGACTCCTACTGGCAGACTTGGTGCCTCTAGATGGTATACGGGGGACGATTGGACAGCTGCCAGTTAGTAATAAGTTCACGTGCTACGTGACGCCAAACAGGCTGATAAACAGTTTACCACACTCGCCGCCCTGGCTACTAGGGGCGCTGATTAACACTTTCACGTTTATATTCCCATAGATACCCAATAAAGTGACGGGGGGGGATAGCTGTCGTAATAGCTCAGTGGTAGAGCATCGAACACGTTATTCGAAGGTCGCAGGTTCGGATCCTGTCTACGGCAAGTTACCTTTTCACCCACATCTCTTTCTTCTCATTTGCATTAGGATAGCCTAATTGTTTCCCCTATACCTTCCTTGCCGTTTTTGTCTGTTAGATCTCATTATTATTGTGTAAAACATGAAAAACGAGCCCTTAAGTATACACTTGTTTCCCTTATTCATTAACGAGGGTCTCGTACTGGCAGACTTGGTGCCTCTAGGTTGTATACGGGCGACTATTGGTCAGCTTCCAGTTAGTAACAAGTTCACGTGCTACTTGACGCCTAACAGGCTCATAAAGAGTGTACCACACTCGCCGCCATGGCTACTAGTGGCGCCGACTGACATTCCCACGTTTGAATTGACATATATACCCAATTAGGTGGCTGGGGGGATAGCCATTCTTGTAGCTTAGAGGTAGAGCATCAAACGCGTTATTCGAAGGTCGCAGGTTCAATCCCTGCCCACGGCAAGTTATCTTTTCACCCCACTTTTCTCTCTTGTTATTTACAATACAATTGCCCTGATAACTTTCCCTGTACCTTCCTCGGCATTATTGACTGTTCGATCTCATTAATATTGTGCAGAACACGAAAAACAAGCCCTCAAGTATACACTTGTTTCCCTTATTCAATAACGAAAGACTCGTACTGGCAGACTTGGTGCCTCCAGGTTGTGTGCGGGGGACTATAGGTCAGCTGCAAGTTAGTAATAAGTTAACGTGCTACTTGACGCCAAACAGGCTCTTAGTGAGTGTACCACACTCGCCACCGTGACTACTAGTGGCGCTGACTGACACTCCCACGTTTAAATTGACGTAGATACCCAATATAGTGGCTAGAGGATAGCTGTTGTGCTAGCTCAGTGGTAGAGCATCGAACGCGTTGTTCGAAGGTCGCAGGTTAAGATCCTGCCCACGGCAAGGTACCTTTCACCCACTTTCCTTTCTTCTCATTTACATTACAATTGGCCTAATACCTTCTCCTATACCTTTTTCGCTATATTGTCTGTTTGATCTCATTATTATTGTGTAAAACAGGAAACAGGAAAAAACTAGCCCTTAAGTATACACTTGTTGCCCCTATTCATTAACGAGGGTCTCGTACTGGCAGACTTGGTGCCTCTAGGTTGTATACGGGCGACTATTGGTCAGCTTCCAGTTAGTAATAAGTTCACGTGCTGCGTGACGCCAAACAGGCTAATAAAGAGTGTACCACACTCACTGTCATGGCTACTAGTGGCGCTGACTAACACTACCACGTTTAGATTGACATAGGTACCCAATAGAGTAGCTGGGGGATAGCTGTCGTGGTAGCTCAGTGGTTTATCATCCAACGCGTTATTCGAAGGTCGCAGGTTTGGATCCTGCCCACGGCAAGTTATCTTTTCACCCACTTTTCTTTCTTCTCATTTACAATACAATTGGCCTAATAACTTCCCCTATACCTTCCTTGGCATTATTGTTTGTTAGATCTCATTATTATTTGTGAAACACAAAAAACGAGCCCTTTAGTATAAACTTGTTTCCCCTAATCACTACCGAGGGTCCCGTACTGGCAGACTTTGTGCCTCTAGGTTGTATACAGGGGACTATCAGTCAGCTGCCAGCTAGTAATAAGTTCACGTGCTACGTGACGCCGAACAGGCTCATAAAGAGTGTACCACACTCGCCGCCAAGGCTACTAGTGGCGCCGACTGACACTCTCACGTTCAAATTGACATATATACCCAATAAAGTGGCTGGGAGGATAGATATCGTTGTAGCTCAGAGGTAGAGCATTGAATGCGTTATTCGAAGGTTGCAGGTTCGATCCCTGCCCACAGCAAGTTATCTTTTCACCCACTTTCCTTTCTTGTTATTTACAATACGATTGGCCTGATAACTTTCCCTGTACCTTCATTGGCATTATTGACTGTTAGATCTCATTATTATTGTGTAGAACACGAAAAACAAGCCCTCAAGTATACACTTGTTTCCCTTATTCATTAACGAAAGACTCGTACTGGCAGACTTGGTGCCTCTAGGTTGTATACGGGGGACTATTGGTCAGCTGCCAGTTAGTAGTAAGTTAACGTGATACGTGACGCCAAACAGGCTATTAAAGAGTGTACCACACTCGCCGCCGTGACTACTAGTGGCGCTTACTGACACTCCCACGTTTAAATTGACATAGATACCCTATAAAGTGGCTGGGCGGATAGCCGTCATGGTAGCTCAGTGGTAGAGCATCGAACGCGTTATTCGAAGGTCGCAGGTGTGGATCCCGCCCACGGAAAGTTATCTTTTCACCCACTTTTCTTCCTTCTCATTTACATTACAATTGGCCTAATAACTTCCTCTGTACCTTCCTTCGCTATATTGTCTGTTAGATCTCGTTATTATTGTGTAAAACGTAAAAACGAGCCCTTAAGTATAGACTTGTTTCCCGTATTCATTAACGAGGGTCACGTACTGGCAGACTTGGTGCCTCTAGGTTGTATACGGGGGACTATTGGTCAGCTGCCTGTTAGTAATAAGTTCACGTGCTACGCGACGCCAAAGAGGCTCATAAAGAGTGTCCCACACTCGCCGTCATGGCTACTAGTGGCGCTGAGAGACACTCCCACGTTTAAATTGACATAGATACCCAATAGAGTAGCTGGGGGGATAGCTGTCGTGGTAGCTCAGTGGTTGAGCATCGAACGCACTATTCGAAGGTCGCCGGTTTGGATCCCGCCCACGGCAAGTTATCTTTTCACTCACTTTTCTTTCTTCTCATTTACTTTAAATTGGCCTAATAACTTCCTCTAAACCTTCCTTCGCTATATTGTCTGTTAGATCTCATTATTATTGTGTAAAACATAAAAAACGAGCCCTTAAGTATACACTTGTTTGCCTTATTCATTAACGAGGGTCTCGTACTGGCCGACTTGGTGCCTCAAGGTTGTATACTGGGGACTATTGGTCAACTGTCAGCTAGTAATAAGTTCACGTGCTACCTGACGCCAAACAGGCTCATAAAGAGGGTACCACACTCGCCGCCATGGCTACTCGTGGCGCTGACAGACACTCCCACGTTTAAATTGACAAAGATACCGAATAAAGTGGCTGGGGGGATAACTGTCGTGGTCGGTCAGTGGTAGAGCATCGAACGCGTTATTCGAAGGTCGCAGGTTTGGATCCTGCCCAAGGCAAGTTATCTTCTCACCCACTTTCCTTTCTTATCTTTTACTTTACAATAAGCCTAATAACTTTCCCTGTACCTTCCTTCGCTATATTGTCTGTTAGATCTCAATATTATTGTGTAAAATATGAAAAACGAGCCCTTAAGTATATACTTGTTTCTCTTATTTATTAACGAGGGTCTCGTACTGGCGGACTTGGTGCCTCAAGGTTGTATACGGGGGACTATTGGTCAGCTGCAAGTTAGTAATAAGTTATCGTGCTACATGACGCCAAACAGGCTCGTAAAGAGTGTACCACACTCGCCGCCATGGCTACTCGTCGCGCTGACTGACACTTTCACGTTTAAATTGACAAAGACTCCTAATGAAGTGGCTGGGGGGTAGCTGTCATAGTAGCTCAGTGGTAGAGCATCGAATGCGTTATTAGAAGGTCCCAGGTTCGGATCCCGCCCAGGCAACTTATCTTTTCACCCACTTTTCTTTCTTCACATTTACAATATGATTGGCCTAATAACTTCCCCTATTCCGTCCTTGGCATTACTGTCTGTTAGATCTCATTATTATTGTGTAAAACACAAAAAACGTGCCCTTAAATATACACTTGTTTTCCTTATTCATTAATGAGGGTCTCGTACTGGCAGACTTGGTGCCTCTAGGTTGTATACGGGCGACTATTGGTCAGCTTCCAGTTAGTAATAAGTTCACGTGCTGCGTGACGCCAAACAGGCTCATAAAGAGTGTACCACACTCGCTGTCATGGCTACTAGTTGCGCTGACTAACACTACCACGTTTATATTAGATTGACATAGGTACCCAATGGAGTAGCTGGGGGATAGCTGTCGTGGTAGCTCAGTGGTTGAGCATCCAACGCGTTATTCGAACGTCGCAGGTTTGGATCCTGCCCACGGCAAGTTATCTTTTCACCCACTTTTCTTTCTTCTCATTTACAATACAATTGGCCTAATAACTTCCCCTATACCTTTTTTGGCATTATTGTTTGTTAGATCTCATTATTATTTGTGAAACACAAAAAACGAGCCCTTAGGTATACACTTGTTTCCCCTAATCACTACCGAGGGTCCCGTACTGGCAGACTTTGTGCCTCTAGGTTGTATACAGGGGACTATCAGTCAGCTGCCAGCTAGTAATAAGTTCACGTGCTACGTGACGCCGAACAGGCTCATAAAGAGTGTACCACACTCGCCACCAAGGCTACTAGTGGCGCCGACTGACACTCTCACGTTCAAATTGACATATATACCCAATAAAGTGGCTGGGATGATAGCTATCGTTGTAGCTCAGAGGTAGAGCATTGAACGCGTTATTCGAAGGTCGCAGGTTCGATCCCTGCCCACGGCAAGTTATTTTTTCACCCATTTTTTTTCTTGTTATTTACTATACGATTGGCCTGATAACTTTCCCTGTACTTTTATTGGCATTATTGACTGTTAGATCTCATTATTATTGTGTAGAACACGAAAAACAAGCCCTTAAGTATACACTTGTTTCCTTTATTCATTAACGAAAGACTCGTACTGGCAGACTTGGTGCCTCAAGGTTGTATACGGGAGACTATTGGTCAGCTGCCAGTTAGTAGTAAGTTAACGTGATACATGACGCAAACAGGCTCTTAAAGTGTGTACCACACTCGCCACCGTGACTACTAGTGGCACTTACTGACACTCCCAAGTTTATATTGACAAAGATACCGAATAAAGTGGCTGGGGGGATAACTGTCATAGTAGCTCAATGGTTGAGCATCCAACGCGTTATTCTAAGGTCGCAGGTTTGGATCCTGCCCACGGCAAGTTATCTTTTCACCCAGTTTTCTTTTTTCTCATTTACAATACAATTGACCTAATAACTTCCCCTATACCTTTCTTGGCATTATTGTTTGTTAGCTCTCATTATTATTTGTAAAACACAAAAAACGAGCCCTTAAGTATGCACTTGTTTCCCCTTTTCATTAACGAGGGTCTCGTACTGGCAGACTTGGTGTTTCTAGGTTTTATACAGGGGACTATTGGTCAGCTGCCAGTTAGTAATAAGTTCACGTGCTACGTGACGCCAAACAGGCTCATAAACAGTGTACCACACTCGCCGCCATGGCTACTAGAGGCGCTGACTGACACTTTCACGTTTATATTCACATAGATACCCCATAAAGTGGCGGGGGGGATAGCTGTCGTGGTAGCTCAGTGGTAAAGCATCGAACGCGTTATTCGAAGGTCGCAGGTTCGGATCCTGTCCACGGCAAATTATCTTTTCACCCACTTCTCTTTCTTCTCACTTACAATAAAATCGGCCTAATTATATGCCCTATACCTTTCTTGGCATCATTGTCTGTTAGATCTCATTATTATTGTGTAAAACACGCAAAATCGAGCCCTTAAGTATACACTTGTTTTCCTTATTCATGAACGAAAGTCTCGTACTGGCAGACTTGGTGCCTCTAGGTTGTATACGGGGGAATATTGGTAAGCTGCCAGATAGTAATACGTTCACGTGCTACGTGACGCCAAACAGGCTCATAAAGAGTGTACCACACTCACCGCCATGGCTACTAGGGGCGCTGACTGACACTCCCACGTTTTAATTGACATAGATACCCAAAAAATTGGCTGGAGGGATAGCTGTGGTGGTAGCTGAAAGGTTGAGCTTCAAACGCGCTATTCGAAGGTCGCAGGTTTGGATCCTGCCCACAGCAAGTTACCTTTTCACCCACTTTTCTTTCTTGTCATTTACAATACAATTGGCCTAATAACTTCCCCTGTACCTTCCTTCGCTATATTGTCTGTTAGATCTCGTTATTATTGTGTAAAACACGAAAAACAAGCCTTCAAGTATACACTTGTTTCCCTTATTTATTAACAAGGGTCTCGTTCTGGCAGACTTGGTGCCTCTAGGTTTTATACGGGGGACTATTGGTCAGCTGCCAGTTAGTAATACGTTCACGTGCTACGTGACGCCATACAGGCTCATAAAGAGTGTACCACCCTCGCCGTCATGGCTACTAGTGGCGCTGAGAGACACTCCCACATTTATATTGACATAGATACCCAATAGAGTAGCTGGGGGGATAGCTGTCGTGGTAGCGCAGTGGTTGAGCATCGAACGCGTTATTCTAAGGTCCCAGGTTTGGATCCTGCCCACGGCAAGTTATCTTTTCACTCACTTTTCTTTCTTATCATTTACATTACAATTGGCCTAATAACTTTCCCTATACCTTCCTTCCCTATATTGTCTGTTAGATCTCAATATTATAGTGTAAAACACGAAAAAACGAGCACTTAAGTATACACTTGTTTCCCTTATTCATTAACAAGGGTCTCGTTCTGGCAGAGTTCGTGCCTCTAGGTTTTGTACGGGGCACTATTGGTCAGCAGCCTGTTAGTAATAAGTTCACGTGCTACGTGACGCCAAACAGGCTCATAAACAGTGTACCACACTCGCCGCCATGGCTACTAGTGGCGCTGACTGACAATCCCACGTTTAAATTGACATACATACCGAATGAAGTGGCTAGGGGGATAGCTGTCGTGGTAGCTCAGTGGTAGAGCATCGAACGCGTTATTCGAAGGTCGCAGGTTCGGATACTCTCCACGGCAAATTATCTTTTCACCCACTTCTGTTTCTTCTCATTTACATTACAATCGGCCTAATTAATTGACCTATACCTTCCTTGGCATCATTGTCTGTTAGATCTCAATATTATTGTGTAAAACGCGCAAAAACGAGCCCAAAAGTATACACTTGTTTTCCTTATTCATTAACGAAAGTCTCGTACTGGCAGACTTGGTGTCTCTAGGTAGTATACGGGGGAGTATTGGTCAGCTGCCAGTTATTAATACGTTCACGTGCTACGTGACGCCAAACAGGCTCATAAAGAGTGTACCACTCTCGCCGTCATGGCTACTAGTGGCGCTGAGAGACACTCCCACATTTATATTGACATAGATACCCAATAGAGTAGCTGGGGGGATGGCTGTCATGATAGCTCAGTGGTAGAGCATCGAACGCGTTATTCGAAGCTCGCAGGTTTGGATCCTGCCCAGGGTAAGTTATCTTTTCACCCACTTTTCTTTCTTCTCATTTACAATGCAATTGGCCTAAAAACTTCCCCTATACCTTCCCTGGAATTATTGTTTGTTAGATCTCATTATTATTTGTAAAACACAAAAAACGAGCCCTTAAGTATACACTTGTTTCCCTTTATTATTAACAAGGGTCTCGTTCTGGCAGACTTGGTGCCTCTAGGTTTTATACGGGGGGCTATTGGTCAGCTGCCTGTTAGTAATAGGTTCACGTGCTACGCGACGCCAAAGAGGCTCATAAAGAGTGTAGCACACTAGCCGTCATGGCTACTAGTGGCGCTGACTGACACTCCCACGTTTAAATTGACATAGATACCCAATGGAGTAGCTGGGGGGATAGCTATCGTAGTAGCTCAAAGGTAGAGCATCAAACGCGTTATTCGAAGGTCGCCGGTTTGATTCCTGCACACGGCAACTTATCTGTTCACCAACTTTTCTTTTTTCTCATATATATTACAACTGGCCTAATAACTTCCCCTGTACTTTCCTTGGCAATATTGTCTGTTAGATCTCATTTTTATTGTGTAGAACACGAAAAACAAGCCCTTAAGTATACACTTGTTTCCCTTGTTCATTAACGAAAGACTCGTACTGGCAGACTTGGTGCCTCTAGGTTGTATACGGGGGACTATGGTCAGCTGCCAGTTAGTAATGAGTTCACGTGCTACGTGACGCCAAACAGCCTCATAAACAGTGCACAACACTCGCCGCCAAGGCTCCAAGGGGCGCTGACTAACACTTTCACGTTTATATTCACATAGATACCGAATAGAGTGGCTGGGGGGATAGCTGTCATGGTAGCTCAGTGGTAGAGCATAGAACACGTTGTTCGAAGGTCGAGGTTCGGATCCTGTCCACGGCAAATTATATTTTCACCCACTTCTCTTTCTTCTCATTTACAATAAAATCGGCCTAATTAATTGCCCTATACCTTTCTTGGCATCATTGTCTCTTAGATCTCATTAGGTCTGTGTAAAACACGCAAAATCGAGCCCTTAAGTATACACTTGTTTTCCTTATACATGAACGAAAGTCTCGTACTGGCAGACTTGGTGCCTCTAGGTTTTATACGGGGAACTATTGGTCAGCTGCCAGTTAGTAATAGGTCCACGTGCTACGTGACGCCAAACAGGCTCGTAAACAGTGTACGACACTCACCGCCATGGCTACTAGTGGCTCTGACATACGCTCCTACGTTTAGATTGACATAGATACCTAATAAAGTGGCTGGGGGTATCTTAGTGCTGGTAAGTGGCTGGGGGTAAAGTGGCTAAGGAAAGTAGCTGGAGGAAAGTGGCTGGCGGAAAGTGGCTTGGAAAAAAGGGCAAAGTGGCTGGGGGTTGCTAAGTGCTGGTAAGCTGTCATGGTAGCTCAGTGGTAGAGCATCGAACGCGTTATTCGAAGGTCGCAGGTTTGGATCCTGCCCACGGCAAGTTATCTTTTCACCAACTTTTCTTTCTTCTCTTTTACATCACAATTGGCCTAATAACTTCCCCTATACCTTCCTTGGCATCATTGTCTGTTAGATCTCATTATTATAGTGTAAAACACAAAAACGAGCTCTTAAGTATACAATTGTTTCCTGTATTCATTAACAAGGGTCACGTACTGGCAGACTTGGTGCCTCTAGGTTGTATAAGGAGGACTATTGGTCAGCTGCAAGTTAGTATTAAGTTAACGTGCTACGTGACACCAAACAGGCTCATAAAGAGTGTACCACACTCGCCGCCATGGCTACTTGTCGCGCTGACTGACACTTTCACGTTTATATTCACATAGATTCCCAGTAATGTGGCTGGGGGGATAGCTGTCGTGGTAGCTCAGTGGTAGACCATCGAACGCGTTATTCGAAGGACGATGGTTTGGATCCTGTCCACGGCAAGTTACCTTTTCACCCACATATCTTTCTTCTCATTTGCATTATGATGGCCTAATTATTTCCCTATACCTTAATTGCGATTTTTGTCTGTTAGATCTCATAATTATTGTGTAAAACACGCAAAAACGAGCCCAAAAGTATACCCTTGTTTCCCCTTTTCATTAACAAGGGTCTCGTACTGGCAGACTTGGTGTCTCTAGGTTTTATACAGGGGACTATTGGTCAGCTGCCAGTTAGTAATAAGTTCACGTGCTACGTGACGCCAAACAGGCTCATAAACAGTGTACCACACTCGCCGCCATGGCTACTAGGGGCGCTGACTGACACTTTCACGCTTATACTCATGTAGATACCCAATAAAGTGGCGGGGGGATAGCTGTCGTGGTAGCTCAGTGGTAGAGCATCGAACGCGTTATTCGAAGCTCGCAGGTTCGGATCCTGTCCATGGCAAATTATCTTTTTACCCACTTCTCTTTCTTGTCATTTACAATACAATTGGCCTAATAACTTCCCATATACCTTCCATGACATCATTGTCTGTTACATTAATTATTATTTGTAAAACACGAAAAACGAGACCTTATGTATACACTTCTTTCCCCTAATCATTAACGAGGGTCTCGTACAGGCAGACTTGGTGCCTCAAGGTTGTATACGGGGGACTATTGGTCAGCTGCAAGTTAGTAATAAGTTATCGTGCTACATGACGCCAAACAGGCTCATAAAGAGTGTACCAAACTCGCCGCCATGGCTACTTGTCGCGCTGACTGACACTTTCACGTTTAAATTGACATAGATACCTAATGAAGTGGCTGGGGGATAGCTGTAGCAGTAGCTCAGTGGTAGAGCATCGAATGCGTTATTCGAGGGTCGTAGGTTCGGATCCCGCCCAGGCAACTTATTTTTTCACCCACTTTTCTTTCTTTACATTTACAATATGATTGGTCTAATAACTTCCCCTATACCTTCCTTGGCATTACTGTCTGTTAGATCTCATTATTATTGTTTAAAACACGAAAAACGAACCCTTAAGTATACACTTGTTTTCCTTATTCATTAACGAGGGTCTCGTACTGGTAGACTGGGTGCCTCTAGGTTGTATACAGGCGACTATTGGTCAGCTTCCAGTTAGTGATAAGTTCACGTGCTGCGTGACGCCAAACAGGCTCATAAAGAGTGTACCACACTCGCTGTCATGGCTACTAGTGACGCTGACTAACACTACCACGTTTAGATTGACATAGGTATCCAATAGAGTAGCTGGGGGATAGCTGTCGTGGTAGCTCAGTGGTAGAGCATCGAACGCATTATTCGAAGCTCGCAGGCTTGGATCCTGCGCACGGTAAGTTACCTTTTCACCAACTTTGCTTTCTTCCCTTTTACATTACAATTGGCCTAATAACTTCCCCTATACCTTTCTTCCCTATATTGTCTGTTAGATTTCATTATTAGTGTGTAAAACACGAAAAAATCTAGCCCTTAAGTATACACTTGTTTCCCCTAATCATTAACGAGGTTCCCGTACTGGCAGACTTGGTGCCTCAAGATTGTATACGGGGGACTACTGGTCAGCTGCCAGCTAGTAATAAGTTCACGTGCTACGTGACGCCAAACACGCTTATAAAGAGCTTACCACACTCGCCGCCATGGCTAATAGTGGCGCCGACTGACACTCCCACGTTTAAATTGATATAAATACCCAATAAAGTGGCTGAAGGGATAGCTAACGTAGTAGCTCAAAGGTAGAGCATCAAACGCATCGTTCGAAAGTCGCCGGTTCGATTCGTGCCCACGGCAACTTATCTTTTCACCCACTTCTCTTTCTTCTCATTTACATTACAACTGGCCTAATAACTTCCCCTGTACCTTCCTTGGCATTATTAACTGTTAGATCTCATTATTATTGTGTAGAACACGAAAAACAAGCCCTTAGGTTTACACTTGTTTCCCTTATTCATTAACGAAAGACTCGTACTGGCAGACTTGGTGCATCTAGGTTGTATACGGGGGACTATTGGTCAGCTTCCAGTTAGTAATACGTTCACGTGCTATGCGACGCCAAACAGGCTCATAAGGAGTGTACCACTCTTGCCGTCATGGCTACTAGTGGTGCTGACTGACACTTCCAAATTTATACTGACATAGATACCCTATCGAGTCGCTGGGGGGATAGCTGTCGTGGTAGCTCAGTGGTTGAGCATCAAACGCCCTATTCGAAGGTCGCAGGTTGGGATCCTGCCCACGGCAAGTTATCTTTTCACCCACTCTTCTTTCTTGTCATTTACAATACAAATGGCCTAATAACTTCCCCTATACCTTCCTTGACATCATTGTCTGTTACATCTCATTATTATTTGTAAAACACGAAAAACGAGACCTTAAGTATACAGTTGTTTTCCCTAATCATTAACGAGGGTCCCGTACTGGCAGAATAGGTGCCTCTAGGTTGTATACAGGGGACTATTGGTCAGCTGCCAGGTAGTATTAGGTTAACGTGCTATGCGACGCCAAACAGGCTCATAAGGAGTGTACCATACTCGCCACCATGGCTACTAGATGCGCTAACTGACACTCCCACGTTTAAATTAACATACATACCCAATGATGTGGCTGGGGGGATAGCTGTCGTGGTAGCTCAGTGGTAGAGCATCGAACGCGTTATTAGAAGCTCGCAGGCTTGGATCCTGCCCACGGTAAGTTATCTTTTCACCCACTCTTCTTTCTTCTCATTTACATTACAACTGGCCTAATACCTTCCCCTGTACCTTCCTTGGCATTATTGACAGTCAGATCTCATTATTATTGTGTAGAACACGATAAACGAGCCCTTAAGTTTACACTTGTTTCCCTTATTCATTAACGAAAGACTCGTACTGGCAGACTTGGTGCCTCTAGGTTGTATACGGGGGACTATTGGTCAGCTTCCAGTTAGTAATACGTTCACGTGCTACGTGACGCCAAACAGGCTCATAAAGAGTGTGCCACTCTCGCCGTCATGGCTACTAGTGGCGCTGACTAACACTCCCATGTTTATATTGACATAGATACCCAATAGAGTAGCTGGGGGGATAGCTGTCGTGGTAGCTCAGTGGTAGAGCATCGAACGCGTTATTCGAAGGTCGCAGGTTTGGATGCTGCCCAAGGCAAGTTATCTTTTCACCCACTTTTCTTTCTTCTCATTTACATTACAATTGGCCTAATAACTTCCCCTGTACCTTCCTTGGCTATATTGTCTGTTAGATCTCATTATTATTGTGTAAAACACAAAAAACGAGCCCATAAGTATACACTCGTTTCTCTTATTCATTAACGAATAACTCGTACTGCCAGACTTGGTGCCTCTAGGTTGTATACGAGGGACTATTGGTCAGCTGCCAGTTAGTATTAAGTTCACGTGCTATGCGACGCCAAACAGACTCATAAGGAGTGTACCATACTCACCGCCATGGCTACTAGATGCGCTAACTGACACTCCCACGTTTAAATTGACATACATACCCAATGATGTGGCTGGGGGGATAGCTGTCGTGGTAGCTCAGTGGTAGAGCATCGAACGCATTATTCGAAGCTCGCAGGCTTGGATCCTGCGCACGGTAAGTTATATTTTCACCAACTTTTCTTTCTTCTCATTTACAATACATATGGCCTAATAACTTCCCCTATACCTTTCTTATCTATATTGTCTGTTAGATTTCATTATTAGTGCGTAAAACACATAAAAAACTAGCCCTTAAGTATACACTTGTTTCCCCTAATCATTAACGAGGTTTCCGTACTGGCAGACTTGGTGCCTCTAGATTGTATACGGGGGACAACTGGTCAGCTGCCAGCTAGTACTAAGTTCACGTGCTACATGACGCCAAACACGCTTATAAAGAGCTTACCACACTCGCCACCATGGCTACTAGTGGCGCCGACTGACACTCCCACGTTTAAATTGACATAGATACCCAATAAAGTGGCTGGCGGGATAGCTATCGTAGTAGCTCAAAGGTAGAGCATCAAACGCATTATTCGAAAGTCGCCGGTTCGATTCCTGCCCACGGCAACTTATCTTTTCACCCACTTCTCTTTCTTCTCATTTACACTACAACTGGCCTAATAACTTCCCCTGTACGTTCCTTGGCATTATTGACTGTTAGATCTCATTATTATTGTGTAGAACACGAAAAACAAGCCCTTAGGTTTACACTTGTTTCCCTTATTCATTAACGAAAGACTCGTACTGGCAGACTTGGTGCATCTAGGTTGTATACGGGGGACTATTGGTCAGCTTCCAGTTAGTAATACGTTCACGTTCTATGCGACGCCAAACAGGCTCATGAGGAGTGTACCACACTCGCCGCCATGGCTACTAGTGGCGCTAATTTAATTGACACTCCCACGTTTAAATTAACATACATACCCAATGATGTGGCTTGGGGGATAACTGTCGTGGTAGCTCACTTGTAGAGCATCGAACGCGTTATTAAAAGCTCGCAGGCTTGGATCCTGCCCACGGTAAGTTATCTTTTCACCAGCTTTTCTTTCTTCTCATTTACATTACAATTGGCCTAATAACTTCCCCTATACCTTCCTTCGCTATATTGTCTGTTAGATTTCATTACTAGTGTGTAAACCACGAAAAAACTAGCCCTTAAGTATACACTTGTTTCCCTTAATCATTAACGAAAGTCTCGTACTGGCAGACTTGGTGCCTCTAGGTTGTATACGGGGGAATATTCGTAAGCTGCCAGTTAGTAATAAGTTCACGTGCTACGTGACGCCAAACAGGCTCATAAACAGTGTACCACACTCGCCGCCATGGCTACTAGGGGCGCTGACTCAAACTTTCACGTTTATATTTACGTAGATACTCAATAAAGTGGCGGGGGGGATAGGTGTCGTGGTAGCTCAGGGGTAGAGCATCGAACGCGTTATTCGAAGGTCGCAGGTTCGGATCCTGTCCACGGCAAATTATCTTTTCACCCTGTCCTCTTTCTTCTCATTTACATTACAATCGGCCTAATTAATTGCCCTATACCTTCCTTGGCATTATTGTCTGTTATGTCTCATTATTATTGTGTAAAACACGCAAAAACGAGCCCAAAAGTATACACTTGTTTTCCTTATTCATTATCGAAAGTCTCGTACTGGCAGATTTGGTGCCTCTAGGTTGTATACGGGGAACTATTGGTCAGCAGCCAGTTAGAAATACGTTCACGTGCTACGTGACGCCAAACAGGCTCATAAAGAGTGTACCACTCTCGCCGTCATGGCTACTTGTGGCGCTCACTGACACTCCCATACATACATGCCCAATGAAGTGGCTGGGGGGATGGCTGTCGTGGTAGCTCAGTGGTAGAGCATCGAACGCGTTATTCGAAGCTCGCAGATTTGGATCCTGCCCAAGGTAAGCTATCTTTTCACGCACTTTTCTTTCTTCTCATTTACATTACAATCGGTTTAATAACTTCCCCTATACCTTCCTTCGCTATATTGTCTGTCAGATTTCATTATTATTGTGTAAAACACGAAAAAACGAGCCCTTAAGTATACACTTGTTTCCCCTAATCATTAACGAGGGTCCCGTACTGGCAGACGTGGTGTCTCTAGATTGTATACGGGGTACTACTGGTTAGCTGCCAGCTAGTAATAAGTTCACGTGCTACGTGACGCCACACAGGCTTATAAAGAGCTAACCACACTCGCCGCCATGGCTACTAGTGGCGCCGACTGACACTCCCACGTTTAAATTGACATATATACCCAATAAAGTGGCTGGGGGGATAGCTATCGTAGAAGCTCAAAGGTAGAGCATCAAACGCGTTACTCGAAGGTCGCCGGTTCGATTCCTGCCCATAGCAACTTATCGTTTCACCCACTTTTCTTTCTTCTAATTTACATTAAAACTGGCCTAATAACTTCCCCTGTACCTTCCTTGGCATTACTGACTGTTAGATCTCAATATTGTTGTGTAGAACACGAAAAACAAGCCCGTAAGTATAAACTTGTTTCCCTTATTTATTAGTGAAAGACTCCTACTGGCAGACGTGGTGCCTCTAGGTGGTATACGGGGGACGATTGGACAGCTGCCAGTTAGGAATAAGTTCACGTGCTACGTGACGCCAAACAGGCTGATAAACGGTGTACCACACTCGCCGCCATGGCTACTAGGGGCGCTGATTGACACTTTCACGTTTATATTCACATATAAACCCAATAAAGTGGCGGGGGGGGATAGCTGCCGTGGTAGCTCAGTGGTTGAGCATCAAACGCCCTATTCGAACGTCGCAGGTTTGGATCCTGCCCACGGCAAGTTATCTTTTCACCCACTTTTCTTTCTGGTCATTTACAATACAATTGGCCTAATACCTTCCCCTATACCTTCCTTGACATCATTGTCTGTTACATCTCATTATTATTTGTAAAACACGAAAAACGAGACCTTAAGTATACACTTGTTTTTCCTACTCATTAACGAAAGTCTCGTACTGACAGACTTGGTGCCTCAAGGTTGTATACGGGGGACTATTGGTCAGCTGCCAGTTAGTAATAAGTTCACGTGCTACGTGACGCCAAACAGGCTCGTAAACAGTGTACCATACTCGCCGCCATGGCTACTAGTGGCTCTGACACTCCCACGTTTATATTGACATAGATACCTAATAAAGTGGCTGGGGGTAGCTGTCGTGGTAGCTCAGTGGTAGAGCATCGAACGCGTTATTCTAAGGTCCCAGGTTTGGATCCTGCCCACGGCAAGTTATCTTTTCACCCACTTTTCTTTCTTCTCAATTACATTACAATTGGCATAATAATTTCCCCTGTACCTTCCTTCGCTATATTGTCTGTTAGATCTCATTATTATTGTGTAAAACACAAAAAACGAGCCCTTAAGTATGCACCAGTTTCCCTTATTCACTAACAAGTGTGTCGTACTGGCAGACTTGGTACCTGAAGGTTGTATACTGGGGACTATTGGTCAACTGCCAGCTAGTAATAAGTTCACGTGCTACGTGACGCCATACAGGCTCATAAAGAGTGTACCACACTCGCCGCCATGTCTACTAGTGGCGCTAACTGACACTCCCACGTTCAAATTGACATACATACCCAATGATGCGGCTGGGGGGATAGCTGTCGTGGTAGCTCAGTGGTAGAGCATCGAACGCATTATTCGAAGCTCGCAGGCTTGGATCCTGCGCACGGTAAGTTACCTTTTCACCAACTTTGCTTTCTTCCCTTTTACATTACAATTGGCCTAATAACTTCCCCTATACCTTTCTTCCCTTTATTGTCTGTTAGATTTCATTATTAGTGTGTAAAACACGAAAAAATCTAGCCCTTAAGTATACACTTGTTTCCCCTAATCATTAACGAGGTTCCCGTACTGGCAGACTTGGTGCCTCAAGATTGTATACGGGGGACTACTGGTCAGCTGCCAGCTAGTAATAAGTTCACGTGCTACGTGACGCCAAACACGCTTATAAAGAGCTTACCACACTCGCCGCCATGGCTAATAGTGGCGCCGACTGACACTCCCACGTTTAAATTGATATAAATACCCAATAAAGTGGCTGAAGGGATAGCTAACGTAGTAGCTCAAAGGTAGAGCATCAAACGCATCGTTCGAAAGTCGCCGGTTCGATTCGTGCCCACGGCAACTTATCTTTTCACCCACTTCTCTTTCTTCTCATTTACATTACAACTGGCCTAATAACTTCCCCTGTACCTTCCTTGGCATTATTAACTGTTAGATCTCATTATTATTGTGTAGAACACGAAAAACAAGCCCTTAGGTTTACACTTGTTTCCCTTATTCATTAACGAAAGACTCGTACTGGCAGACTTGGTGCATCTAGGTTGTATACGGGGGACTATTGGTCAGCTTCCAGTTAGTAATACGTTCACGTGCTATGCGACGCCAAACAGGCTCATAAGGAGTGTACCACTCTTGCCGTCATGGCTACTAGTGGTGCTGACTGACACTTCCAAATTTATACTGACATAGATACCCTATCGAGTCGCTGGGGGGATAGCTGTCGTGGTAGCTCAGTGGTTGAGCATCAAACGCCCTATTCGAAGGTCGCAGGTTGGGATCCTGCCCACGGCAAGTTATCTTTTCACCCACTCTTCTTTCTTGTCATTTACAATACAAATGGCCTAATAACTTCCCCTATACCTTCCTGGACATCATTGTCTGTTACATCTCATTATTATTTGTAAAACACGAAAAACGAGACCTTAAGTATACACTTGTTTTCCCTAATCATTAACGAGGGTCCCGTACTGGCAGAATTGGTGCCTCTAGGTTGTATACAGGGGACTATTGGTCAGCTGCCAGGTAGTATTAGGTTAACGTGCTATGCGACGCCAAACAGGCTCATAAGGAGTGTACCATACTCGCCACCATGGCTACTAGATGCGCTAACTGACACTCCCACGTTTAAATTGACATACATACCCAATGATGTGGCTGAGGGGATAGCTGTCGTGGTAGCTCAGTGGTAGAGCATCGAACGCATTATTCGAAGCTCGCAGGCTTGGATCCTGCGCACGGTAAGTTATATTTTCACCAACTTTTCTTTCTTCTCATTTACAATACATATGGCCTAATAACTTCCCCTATACCTTCCTTCGCTATATTGTCTGTTTGATTTCATTAGTAGTGTGTAAAGCACGAAAAAAGTAGCCCTTAAGTATACACTTGTTTCCCCTAATCATTAACGAAAGTCTCGTACTGGCAGACTTGGTGCCTCTAGGTTGTATACTGGGGAATATTCGTCAGCTGCCAGTTAGTAATACGTTCACGTGCTACGTGACGCCAAACAGGCTCATAAAGAGTGTACCACACTCGCCGCCATGGCTACTAGTGGCGCCGAGTGACACTCGCACGTTTAAATTGACATAAATACCCAATAAAGTGGCTGAAGGGATAGCTATCGTAGTAGCTCAAAGGTAGAGCATCAAACGCATTATTCGAAAGTCACCGGTTCGATTCTTGCCCACGGCAACTTATCTTTTCACTCACTTCTCTTTCTTCTCATTTACATTACACTGGCCTAATAACTTCCCCTGTACGTTCCCTGGCATTATTGACTGTTAGATCTCAATATTAATGTGTAGAACACGAAAAACAAGCCCTTACGTTTACACTTGTTTCCCTTATTCATTAACGAAAGACTCGTACTGGCAGACTTGGTGCATTTAGGTTGTATACGGCGCACTATTGGTCAGCTTCCAGTTAGTAATACGTTCACGTGCTATGCGACGCCAAACAGGCTCATAAGGAGTGTACCACACTCGCCGCCATGGCTACTAGTGGCGCTAACTGACACTCCCACGTTTAAATTAACATACATACCCAATGATGTGGCTGGGGGGATAACTGTCGTGGTAGCTCAGTGGTAGAGCATCGAACGCGTTATTAGAAGCTCGCAGGCTTGGATCCTGCCCACGGTAAGTTATCTTTTCACCAACTTTTCTTTCTTCTCATTTACATTACAACTGGCCTAATAACTTCCCCTGTACCTTCCTTGGCATTATTGACAGTCAGATCTCATTATTATTGTGTAGAACACGATAAACGAGCCCTTAAGTTTACACTTGTTTCCCTTATTCATTAACGAAAGACTCGTACTGGCAGACTTGGTGCCTCTAGGTTGTATACGGGGGACTATTGGTCAGCTTCCAGTTAGTAATACGTTCACGTGCTACGTGACGCCAAACAGGCTCATAAAGAGTGTGCCACTCTCGCCGTCATGGCTACTAGTGGCGCTGACTAACACTCCCATGTTTATATTGACATAGATACCCAATAGAGTAGCTGGGGGGATAGCTGTCGTGGTAGCTCAGTGGTAGAGCATCGAACGCGTTATTCGAAGGTCGCAGGTTTGGATGCTGCCCAAGGCAAGTTATCTTTTCACCCACTTTTCTTTCTTCTCATTTACATTACAATTGGCCTAATAACTTCCCCTGTACCTTCCTTGGCTATATTGTCTGTTAGATCTCATTATTATTGTGTAAAACACAAAAAACGAGCCCATAAGTATACACTCGTTTCTCTTATTCATTAACGAATAACTCGTACTGCCAGACTTGGTGCCTCTAGGTTGTATACGAGGGACTATTGGTCAGCTGCCAGTTAGTATTAAGTTCACGTGCTATGCGACGCCAAACAGACTCATAAGGAGTGTACCATACTCACCGCCATGGCTACTAGATGCGCTAACTGACACTCCCACGTTTAAATTGACATACATACCCAATGATGTGGCTGGGGGGATAGCTGTCGTGGTAGCTCAGTGGTAGAGCATCGAACGCATTATTCGAAGCTCGCAGGCTTGGATCCTGCGCACGGTAAGTTATATTTTCACCAACTTTTCTTTCTTCTCATTTACAATACATATGGCCTAATAACTTCCCCTATACCTTTCTTATCTATATTGTCTGTTAGATTTCATTATTAGTGCGTAAAACACATAAAAAACTAGCCCTTAAGTATACACTTGTTTCCCCTAATCATTAACGAGGTTTCCGTACTGGCAGACTTGGTGCCTCTAGATTGTATACGGGGGACAACTGGTCAGCTGCCAGCTAGTACTAAGTTCACGTGCTACGTGACGCCAAACACGCTTATAAAGAGCTTACCACACTCGCCACCATGGCTACTAGTGGCGCCGACTGACACTCCCACGTTTAAATTGACATAGATACCCAATAAAGTGGCTGGCGGGATAGCTATCGTAGTAGCTCAAAGGTAGAGCATCAAACGCATTATTCGAAAGTCGCCGGTTCGATTCCTGCCCACGGCAACTTATCTTTTCACCCACTTCTATTTCTTCTCATTTACACTACAACTGGCCTAATAACTTCCCCTGTACGTTCCTTGGCATTATTGACTGTTAGATCTCATTATTATTGTGTAGAACACGAAAAACAAGCCCTTAGGTTTACACTTGTTTCCCTTATTCATTAACGAAAGACTCGTACTGGCAGACTTGGTGCATCTAGGTTGTATACGGGGGACTATTGGTGAGCTTCCAGTTAGTAATACGTTCACGTTCTATGCGACGCCAAACAGGCTCATGAGGAGTGTACCACACTCGCCGCCATGGCTACTAGTGGCGCTAACTGACACTCCCACGTTTAAATTAACATACATACCCAATGATGTGGCTGGGGGGATAACTGTCGTGGTAGCTCAGTGGTAGAGCATCGAACGCGTTATTAGAAGCTCGCAGGCTTGGATCCTGCCCACGGTAAGTTATCTTTTCACCAACTTTTCTTTCTTCTCATTTACATTACAACTGGCCTAATAACTTCCCCTGTACCTTCCTTGGCATTATTGACTGTTAGATCTCAATATTATTGTGTAGAACACAATAAACAAGCCCTTAAGTTTACACTTGTTTCCCTTATTCATTAACGAAAGACTCCTACTGGCAGACTTGGTGCCTCTAGGTTGTATACGGGGGACTATTGGTCAGCTTCCAGTTAGTAATACGTTCACGTGCTACGTGACGCCAAACAGGCTCATAAAGAGTGTGCCACTCTCGCCGTCATGGCTACTAGTGGCGCTGACTAACACTCCCACGTTTATATTGACATAGATACCCAATAGAGTGGCTGGGGGGATAGCTGTCGTGGTAGCTCAGTGGTAGAGCATCGAACGCGTTATTCGAAGGTCGCAGGTTTGGATGCTGCCGAAGGCAAGTTATCTTTTCACCCACTTTTCTTTCATCTCATTTACATTACAATTGGCCTAATAACTTCCCCTGTACCTTCCTTCGCCATATTGTCTGTTAGATCTCATTATTATTGTGTAAAACACAAAAAACAAGCCCATAAGTATACACTCGTTTCTCTTATTCATTAACGAATAACTCGTACTGCCAGACTTGGTGCCTCTAGGTTGTATACGGGGGAGTATTGGTCAGATGCCAGTTAGTATAGGTTCACGTGCTATGCGACGCCAAACAGGCTCATAAGGAGTGTACCACACTCGCCGCCATGGCTACTAGTGGCGCTAACTGACACTCCCACGTTTAAATTAACATACATACCCAATGATGTGGCTGGGGGGATAGCTGTCGTGGTAGCTCAGTGGTAGAGCATCGAACGCGTTATTAGAAGCTCACAGGCATGGATCCTGCCTAGGGTAAGTTATCTTTTCACCAACTTTACTTTCTTCTCATTTACATTACAATTGGCCTAATAACTTCCCCTATACCTTCCTTCGCTATATTGTCTGTTAGATTTCATTATTAGTGTGTAAAACACGAAAAAACTAGCCCTTAAGTATACACTTGTTTCCCCTAATCATTAACGAGGTTCCCGTACTGGCAGACTTGGTGCCTCTAGATTGTATACGGGGGACTATTGGACAGCTGCCAGTTAGTAATAAGTTCACGTGCTACGTGACGCCAAACAGGCTCATAAACAGTGTACCACACTCGCCGCCATGGCTACTAGGGGCACTGACTGACACTTTCACGTTTATATTCACATAGATACCCAATAAAGTGGCGGGGGGGATAGCTGTCGTGGTAGCTCAGTGATAGAGCATCAAACGCGTTATTCGAAGGTCCCAGGTTCGGATCCTGTTCACGGCAAATTATCTTTTCACCCACTTATCTTCTTCTCATTTACATTACAATCGGCCTAATTATTTGCCCCATACCTTCCTTGGCTATATTGTCTGTTAGATCTCATTATTATTGTGTAAAACATGCAAAAACGAGCCCAAAAGTATACACTTGTTTTCCTTATTCATTACCGAAAGTCTCGTACTGGCAGACTTGGTGCCTCTAGGTTGTATACGAGGGACTATTGGTCAGCTGCCAGTTAGTAATACGTTCACGTGCTACGTGACGCCAAACAGGCTCATAAAGAGTGTACCACTCTCGCCGTCATGGCTACTAGTGGCGCTGACTGACACTCCCACATTTATATTGACATAGATACCCAATACAGTGGCTGGGGGGGAGAGCTGTCGTGGTAGCTCATTGGCTGAGCATCAAACGCCCTATTCGAAGGTCGCAGGTTTGGATCCTGCCCACGGCAACTTATCTTTTCACCCACTTTTCTTTCTTGTCATTTAGAACACAATTGGCCTAATAACTTCCCTATACCTTCCTTGACATCATTGTCTGTTACACCTCATTATTATTTGTAAAACACGAAAAACGAGACCTTAGGTATACACTTGTTTCCCCCAATCAATAACGAGGGTCCCGTACTGGCAGACTCGGCGCCTCTCGGTTGTATACAGGGGACTATTAGTCAGCTGCCAGTTAGTATTAAGTTCACGTGCTACGCGACGCCAAACAGGCTCATAAGGAGTGTACCACACTCGCCGCCATGGCTACTAGTGGCGCTAACTGACACTCCTACGTTTAAATTGACATACATACCCAATGAAGTGGCTGGGGGGATAGCTGTCGTGGTAGCTCAGTGGTAGAGCATCGAACGCGTTATACGAAGCTCGCAGGTTTCGATCCTGCCCACGGCAAGTTATCTTTAAGCCAGTTTTTTTTTTGTTCTCATTTACGTTACAATTGGCCTAATAACTTTCTCTATACCTTCTTGGCAATATTTTCTGTTAAATCTCATTATTTTTGTGTAAAACACGAAAAACAAGCCCTTAAGTATACACTTGTTTCCCTTATTCATTAATGAGGTTCTCCTACTGGCAGACTTGGTACCTCATGGTTGTATACTGGGGACTATTGGTCAACTGCCAGCTAGTAATAAGTTCACGTGCTACGTGACGCCAAACAGGCTCATAAAGAGTGTACCACACTCGCCGCCATGGCTACTCGTGGCGCTGACAGACACTCCCACGTTTAAATTGACATAGATACCCAATAAACTGGCTGGAGGGATAGCTGTCGTGGTAGCTCAGTGGTAGAGCATTGAACGCGTTATTCGAAGATAGCAGGTTTGGATCCTGCCCACGGCAAGTTATCTTTTCACCCACTTTTCTTTCTTCTCATTTACATTACAATTGGCCTAATAACTTCCCCTGTACCTTCTTCACTATATTGTCTGTTAGATCTCATTAATATTATGTAAAGCACAAAAAACGAGTCCATAAGTATACACTTGTTTCCCTTGTTCATTAACGAATGACTCGTACTGACAGACTTGGTGCTTCTAGGTTGTATACGGGGGACTGTTGGTCAGCTGCCAGTTAGTATTAAGTTCACGTGATATGCGACGCCAAACAGGCTCATAAGGAGTGTACCATACTCGCCGCCATGGCTACTAGATGCGCTAACTGACACTCCCACGTTTCAATTGACATACATACCCAATGATGTGGCTGGAGGGATAGCTGTCGTGGTAGCTCAGTCGTAGAGCATCGAACGCATTATTCGAAGCTCGCAGGCTGGGATCCTGCGCACGGTAAGTTATCTTTTCACCAACTTTTCTTTCTTCTCATTTACATTACAATTGGCCTAATATCTTCCCCTATACCCTTCTTTCCTATATTGTCTGTTAGATTTCATTATTAGTGTGTAAAACACGAAAAAACTACCCCTTAAGTTTACACTTCTTTCCCCTAATCATTAACGAGGTTCCCGTAATGGCAGACTTGGTGCCTCTAGATTGTATACAGGGGACTATTGGACAGCTGCCAGTTAGTAATAAGTTCACGTGCTACGTGACGCCAAACAGGCTCATAAACAGTGTACCACACTCGCCGCCATGGCTACTAGGGGCACTGACTGAAACTTTCACGTTTATATTCACATAGATACCCAATAAAGTGGCGGGGGGATAGCTTTCGTGGTAGCTCAGTGGTAGAGCATCGAACGCGTTATACGAAGCTCGCAGGTTTGGATCCTGCCCAGGGTAAGTTATTTTTTAACCCACTTTTCTTTTTTGTCATTTACTTTACGATTGGCCTAAAAACTTCCCCTATACCTTTCTTCGCTATATTGTCTGTTAGATCTCATTATTATTGTGTAAAACATGAAAAACGAGCCCTTAAGTATATACTTGTTTCCCTTATTCATTAACAAGGGTCTCGTACTGGCAGTCTTGGTACCTAAAGGTTGTATACTGGGGACTATTGGTCAACGGCCAGCTAGTAATAAGTTCACGTGCTACGTGACGCCAAACAGGCTCATAAAGAGTGTACCACACTCGCCGCCATGGCTACTCGTGGCGCTGACAGACACTCCCACGTTTAAATTGACATAGATACCCAATAAACTGGCTGGAGGGATAGCTATCGTAGTAGCTAAAAGGTAGAGCATCAAACGCATTATTCGAAAGTCGCGGGTTCGATTCCTGCCCACGGCAACTTATCTTTTCACCCACTTCTCTTTCTTCTCATTTACATTACAACTGGCCTAATAACTTCCCCTGTACCTTCCTTCGCTATATTGTCTGTTAGATCGCATTATTATTGTGTAAAACACGAAAAACGAGACCATAAGTATACACTTGTTTCCCTTGTTCATTAACGAATGACTCGTACTGACAGACTTGGTGCCTCTAGGTTGTATACGGGGGACTGTTGGTCAGCTGCCAGTTAGTATTAAGTTCACGTGCTCTTCGACGCCAAACAGGCTCATAAGGAGTGTACCATACTCGCCGCCATGGCTACTAGATGCGCTAACTGACACTCCCACGTTTAAATTGACATACATACCCAATGATGTGGCTGGGGGATAGCTGTCGTGGTAGCTCAGTGGTAGAGCATCGAACGCATTATTCGAAGCTCGCAGGCTTGGATGCTGCCCAAGGCAAGTTATCTTTTCACCCACTTTTCTTTCTTCTCATTTACATTACAATTGGCCTAATAACTTCCCCTGTACCTTCCTTCGCTATATTGTCTGTTAGATCTCATTATTATTGTGTAAAACACAAAAAAACGAGCCCATAAGTATACACTCGTTTCTCTTATTCATTAACGAATGACTCGTACTGGCAGACTTGGTGCCTCTAGGTTGTATACGGGGGACTATTGGTCAGCGGCCAGTTAGTATTAGGTTCACGTGCTATGCTACGCCAAACAGGCTCATAAGGAGTGTACAACACTCGCCGCCATGGCTACTAGTGGCGCTAACTGACACTCCCACGTTTAAATTAACATACATACCCAATGATGTGGCTGGGGGGATAGCTGTCGTGGTAGCTCAGCGGTAGAGCATCGAACGCGTTATTAGAAGCTCGCAGGCATGGATCCTGCCTACGGTAAGTTATCTTTTCACCAACTTTTCTTTCTTCTCATTTACATTACAATTGGCCTAATAACTTCCCCTATACCTTCTTTCGCTATATTTTCTGTTAGATTTCATTATTAGTGTGTAAAACACGAAAAAACTAGCCCTTAAGTATACTCTTGTTTCCCCTAATCATTAACGAGGTTCCCGTACTGACAGACTTGGTGCCTCTAGGTTGTATACGGGGGACTGTTGGTCAGCTGCCAGTTAGTATTAAGTTCACGTGCTCTTCGACGCCAAACAGGCTCATAAGGAGTGTACCATACTCGCCGCCATGGCTACTAGATGCGCTAACTGACACTCCCACGTTTAAATTGACATACATACCCAATGATGTGGCTGGGGGATAGCTGTCGTGGTAGCTCAGTGGTAGAGCATCGAACGCATTATTTGAAGCTCGCAGGCTTGGATGCTGCCCAAGGCAAGTTATCTTTTCACCCACTTTTCTTTCTTCTCATTTACATTACAATTGGCCTAATAACTTCCCCTGTACCTTCCTTCGCTATATTGTCTGTTAGATCTCATTATTATTGTGTAAAACACAAAAAACGAGCCCATAAGTATACACTCGTTTCTCTTATTCATTAACGAATGACTCGTACTGGCAGACTTGGTGCCTCTAGGTTGTATACGGGGGACTATTGGTCAGCTGCCAGTTAGTATTAAGTTCACGTGCTATGCTACGCCAAACAGGCTCATAAGGAGTGTACAACACTCGCCGCCATGGCTACTAGTGGCGCTAACTGACACTCCCACGTTTAATTTAACATACATACCCAATGATGTGGCTGGGGGGATAGCTGTCGTGGTAGCTCAGTGGTAGAGCTTCAAACGCGTTATTCGAAGGTCGCAGGTTCGGATCCTGTCCACGGCAAATTATCTTTTTACCCACTTCTCTTTCTTCTCGTTTACATTACAATCGGCCTAATTATTCCCTATACCTTTCTTGGCTATATTGTCTGTTAGATCTCATTATTATTGTGTAAAACACGCAAAAACGAGCCCAAAAGTATACACTTGTTTTCCTTATTCATTAACGAAAGTCTCGTACTGGCAGACTTGGTGCCTCTAGGTTGTATACGGGGGACTATTGGTCAGCTGCCATTTAGTAATACGTTCACGTGCTACGTGACGCCAAACAGGCTCATAAAGAGTGCACCACTCTCGCCGTCATGGCTACTAGTGGCGCTGACTGACACTCCCACATTTATATTGACGTAGATACCCAATAGACCAATAGAGTCACTTGGGGGATAGCTGTCGTGGTAGCTCAGTGGTTGAGCATCAAACGCCCTATTCGAAGGTCGCAGGTTTGGATCCTGCCCACTGCAACTTATCTTTTCACCCACTTTTCTTTCTTGTCATTTACAGTACAATTGGCCTAATAACTTCCCCTATACCTTCCTTGACATCATTGTCTGTTACATCTCATTATTATTTGTAAAACACGAAAAACGAGACCTTAGGTATACACTTGTTTCCCCTAATCATTAACGAGGGTCCCGTACTGGCAGACTTGGTGCCTCTCGGTTGTATACAGGGGACTATTAGTCAGCTGCCAGTTAGTATTGCGTTCACGTGCTACGCGACGCCAAACAGGCTCATAAGGAGTGTACCACACTCACCGCCATGGCTACTAGTGGCGCTAACTGACACTCCCACGTTTAAATTGACATACATACCCAATGAAGTGGCTGGGGGGATAGCTGTCGTGGTAGCTCAGTGGTAGAGCATCGAACGCGTTATACGAAGCTCAAGGTTTGGATCCTGCCCAGGGTAAGTTATTTTTTCACCCACTTTTCTTTCTTCTCATTTACTTTACGATCGGCCTAAAAACTTCCCCTATACCTTTCTTCGCTATATTGTCTGTTAGATCTCATTATTATTGTGTAAAACATGAAAAACGAGCCCTTAAGTATACACTTGTTTCCCTTATTCATTAACAAGGGTCTCGTACTGGCAGACTTGGTACCTCAAGGTTGTATACTGGGGACTATTGGTCAACTGCCAGTTAGTATTAAGTTACCGTGCTATGCGACGCCAAACAGGCTCATAAGGAGTGTACCACACTCGCCGCCATGGCTACTAGTGGCGCCGACTGACACTCCCACGTTAAAATTGACATGGATACCCAATACATTGGCTGGAGGGATAGCTGTCATGGTAGCTCAGTGGTAGAGCATTGAACGCGTTATTCGAAGGTCGCAGGTTTGGATCCTGCCCACGGCAAGTTATCTTTTCACCTACTTTTCTTTCTTATCATTTACATTAGAATTGGCCTATTACCTTCCCTTGTACCTTCCTTCGCTATATTGTCTGTTAGATCTCACTATTATTGTGTAAAACACAAAAAGGAGCCCACAAGTATACACTTGTTTCCCTTACTCATTAACGAATGGCTCACACTGGCAGTATTGGTGCCTCTAGGTTGTATACGGGGGACTATTGGTCAGCTGCCAGTTAGTATTAAGTTACCGTGCTATGCGACGCCAAACAGGCTCATAAGGAGTGTACCACACTCGCCGCCATGGCTACTAGTGGCGCTAACTGACACTCCCACGTTTAAATTGACATACATACCAATGATGTGGCTGGTGGGATAGCAATCGTAGAAGCTCAAAGGTAGATCATCAAACGCATTATTTGAAAGTCGCTGGTTCGATTCCTGCCCACGGCAACTTATCTTTTCACCCACTTCTCTTTCTTCTCATTTACATTACAACTGGCCTAATAACTTCCCCTGTACCTTCCTTGGCATTATTGACTGTTAGATCTCATTATTATTGTGTAGAACATGAAAAACAAGCCCTTAAGTTTATACTTGTTTCCCTTATTAACGAAAGACTCGTACTGGCAGACTTGGTGCCTCTAGGTTGTATACGGGGGACTATTGGTCAGCTTCCAGTTAGTAATACGTTCATGTGCTACGTGACGCCAAACAGGCTCATAAAGAGTGTGCCACTCTCGCCGTCATGGCTACTAGTGGCGCTGACTGACACTCCCATGGTTATATTGACATAGATACCCAATAGAGTAGCTGGGGGGATAGCTGTCGTGGTAGCTCAGTGGTAGAGCATCGAACGCGTTATTCGAAGGTCGCAGGTTTGGATGCTGCCCAAGGCAAGTTATCTTTTCACCCACTTTTCTTTCTTCTCATTTACAATACAATTGGCCTAATAACTTCCCCTGTACCTTCTTTCGCTATATTGACTGTTAGATCTCATTATTATTGTGTAAAACACAAAAAAACGAGCCCATAAGTATACACTCGTTTCTCTTATTCATTAACGATGGTCCCGTACTGGCAGACTTGGTGCCTCTCAGTTGTATACAGGGGACTATTAGTCAGCTGCCAGTTAGTATTAAGTTCACGTGCTACGCGACGCCAAACAGGCTCATAAGGAGTGTACCACACTCGCCGCCATGGCTACTAGGGGCGCCAACTGACACTCCCACGTTTAAATTGACATAGATACCCAATAAACTGGCTGGAGGGATAGCTGTCGTGGTATCTCAGTGGTAGAGCATTGAACGCGTTATTCGAAGGTCGCAGGTTTGGATCCTGCCCACGGCAAGTTATCTGTTCACCCTCTTTTCTTTCTTCTCATTTACATTAAAATTGGCCTATTAACTTCCCCTGTACCTTCCTTCGCTATATTGTCTGTTAGAACTCATTATTATTGTGTAAAACACAAAAAACGAGCCCATAAGTAAACACTTGTTTCCCTTACTCATTAACGAATGACTCGTACTGGCAGACTTGGTGCCTCTAGGTTGTATACGGGGGGCTATTGGTCAGCTGCCAGTTAGTATTAAGTTCACGTGCTATGCGACGCCAAACAGGCTCATAAAGAGTGTACCACACTCGCCGCCATGGCTACTAGTGGTGCTAACTGACACTCCCACGTTTAAATTGATGATGTTTGAAGTTTTGTGGCGCAAGGGCCGTTTCACGGCCAAAGAGCGCCAGTTCATGTTACTAAGAATATGGAAAATGATTGTGATAAGCGGCTGTATAAAGGCCATAAAATTTCTCGCGGTAAGGCGGGTAAAAACATACAAGTAATAAAATCATGACCATGCCGTGAAAGGTGTGTGTGGTGAGGATAGATGACAAGAGTTGGTGATTATAAAAAACGATGGTGGTAATGAATGGCATTAGCACAAGTGCCTCACTCGTTCATACCCTTGCGTCCAAGGGCCGTGAGGCAAGTGCTTTCTTTTGTAACCGCCGCAGCAAGAACCTCTCTAGAGAGGTCGTGCTACGGAATGCCCGGGTGTATGATATGAAAATTGTTAATTTCTTTTAAAAACGCTAACAATGATTTATGACTAAAAAGCGGTTCCCTGCCGACGAACATTGCAGGGTGTAAAGGTATATGCTGTCGGTAGGGTAATGGAAAATGTCGTTTTCTTAGAGTTTTTAAGTGTTTGCACTGGATTAATATGTGAAGGACTGTCAATGCCTCTCCACATCTGTCACACAATGGTGGATCACCACCGGACAAAAGATGGTGTGTGTCGTGTATATGTGTCCTATCCTGAGTCTTGTTAGTGTTACCTCTGTTAGACGTGATTTTGATACTGGTGGCCAATGGCCAAGGTGTGGCTTGATAACGTGTAGTTTGTTTTGTGTGTGTGTATCCCACTTGCTCTGCCAGTAGTCAATGAGTTTTCGTTTGAGAGACGGCTTAAGATCAAGGGCCGGGATTGATGTCGGTGTAATGGCGGTGCTTTCGTGGGCGGATGCAGCAAGCTGATCCGCCATCACGTTACCTTGAATCTCACGGTGCCCTGGCACCCAGCACACAACAACATGTCTGTTGAGTGTGTGGAGGGTGCATAAAATGGAGTAAAGTGAAACTAGGACAGGGTTTTTTATGTTTTTTAAGACTTTGCAGAGCCGTTACCACACTGAGGGAGTCTGTATAAATTACTGCTTTTTGTATTTGTGATTGTTTGATGTGTTTAGCTGCCACAAGTATCGCGTAAGCTTCCGCTGTGAAGATACTTGTGCCTGGATGTAGAGGGCCAGCATCCGAAAAGGAAGGGCCAACAGCAGCGTAGGACACAGAGGAGTTAGACTTAGAGGCATCTGTAAAAAACTCAGGACGTGTGTATTTGTGTTGAAGTTCAAAGAAGTATGTTCGAATATGGGCAATAGGCGCTTGTTTAGTAACTTCTAAAAAAGACACATCGCAATCTATAGTCTGCCACTGCCACGGTGGCGGGTATGCTACAGGAGCCATTAAACTGTGTTCGAGTGACACTCCAGTGTCCTCAGCTAGACCCTTCGGGCGAACTGAGAAGGGCTGCCTCATTGAAGGCCTGTTTTGAAAAACAAAGGAGCTCGACAAGTCAATAATAGTAGAGTATGAGGGGTGCCTCTTGTCTGCTTTCACCTTAAGGAAATATACAAAGGACATGTAGGTTCTATGCAGATGAAGCGACCACTCATTTGACTCAACGTAAAGGCTTTCTACGGGGCTGGTGCGAAAAGCACCCGTAGAAAGGCGGATGCCCAAATGGTGCACGGGGTCCAGCATCTTCAAAGCACTTTGTGTTGCAGACTGATAAACAATGGCCCCATAATCTAAGCGGGTGCGAATGAGGCTTCTATACAGGTTCATGAGGCATTTCCTGTCACTACCCCACGTAGTACGTGACAACACTTTTATAACATTCATGGCTTTTAAACATTTTGTTTTTAAATACTTTATGTGGGGTACGAAGGTCAACTTGTTGTCCAAGATTAAGCCTAAGAATTTATGCTCAGCTTTGACGGACAGTTGTTGCCCGTTAAGTTGAATGTCGGGCTCCGAGTGCATGTCTCTCTTTCGAGAGAACAAGACACACGTGCTTTTTTGTGGGTTAAGTCGAAATCCGTTTTCATCTGCCCATTTGGAGACCTTATTTAAACCCAGCTGCACCTGCCGCTCACACATGGCCAAGTTGCATGACTTGAAGCCAAGCTGGACGTCGTCGACATATGTACAATAGAACATATTGCAGGGAATGGACAAGTGCAAAGAATTCATTTTAATAATAAAAAGTGTGCAACTAAGCACACCACCTTGTGGCACGCCTGTTTGCTGGACAAATGTTTGGGAGAGCACACTGCCCAGACGGACACGGAGTGTCCGGTTTGACAGGTAACTTTCGATTATATGTAACATTCTTCCGCGCACACCAAGGTGGGACAGGTCTCTTAGAATTCCGAAACGCCATGTTGTATCATAAGCCTTTTCGATATCGAGGAACACAGAGAGAAAATATTGTTTATGGACGAACGCGTCTCTGATCTGTGCCTCGATACGAACAAGGTGGTCTGTGGTGGATCTACTTTCTCGAAACCCGCACTGAAATGGGTCGAGCAAATTATTTGTTTCAAGAAAATGTACAAGTCGGCAGTTTATCATTTTTTCGAAGACTTTGCACAAGCAGCTTGTAAGTGCTATAGGCCTATAACTTGAAGCTAAAGAAGGGTCCTTGCCCTCTTACAAAATGGGAATAACAATAGCCTCTTTCCAGGAGGTAGGAATAGTGCCAGAAGACCAAATAGCATTGTACAAACAAAGTAAGGTTTTTCGGGTTTCGTTTGGTAGGTTTTTTAACATTTCATACATCACGCGGTCAGAACCTGGGGCAGAAGTACTGCAGGAGTTTAGAGATGTTCGGAGCTCAGCAAGACTGAAAGCTTGGTTATATGCCTCGTATCTGGTGGATTTGTGTTCGAGTTTCTGCTTTTCAATTCTTGTTCTGTATTTTTGGAAGGTGTCAGTATAGTGGGATGAGCTGGATACCTGTTCGAAGTGTGCACCGAGGAAGTTTGCCTGATCTTCCAAGGTATCACCCTGAGTGTTTACGAGTGGAAGTGTGTGTACTTGTTTCCCTGCTATCCTACCGACCATGCTCCAGACTTTAGCCTCCTGTGTGTATGAATTAACCCCTTATAAAAACTTCTGCCAGCTTTCTCTTCTGGCTTGCCGACGCGTTCTCCTGCCTTGAGACTTTATTTTCTTGAAGGTTTCAAGATTTTCGGCTGTCGGTGAGTTCCGAAGCAGCCTCCAAGCTCTGTTTTGGTGTTTGCGCGTTACGGCATTAAGAGTTCCACCATGGCACACTTCGTTTTCCAGGGTGTCCATTTGTTTGTGAGATGCATTTTGTTGCAGCATCAATCAAAAACGCTGTGAAGTAGTTCACAGCGCCATCAATGTTCAGAGTACAGATGTCATTCCAACCTAGACAAGCGATAGTATGAAACTGTTCCCAGTCGGCTCTATTTATGAGCCACTTGGGAACACGTTGTGGACACTCAGTTACTGTCGTTGTGCTCAAAACTACGGGGAAGTGGTCACTTCCATACAGATTACTGACGACTTTCCACTGGAGTAGAGGCACAAGAGATGGAGATACTATGCTCAGGTCTATGCAGGAGTAGGTGTTATTAGCGAGGTTATAATAGGTTGGTTCTTTTCGATTTAGGAGACACGCGCTCGACGAGATAAGGAACTGTTCGATCAGTCGACCTCACGCGTCATACCGAGAGTCACCCCATAGCCTGCTATGCGCATTAAAATCTCCAAGGAGAACATAGGGCTCCGGAAGTTTATCAATTAAAGAGTATAAATCACGTTTTTGCAGCTGATAGCTAGGAGGAATGTAAATACTGCAGATTGTGATCAGTTTATCAAAAAGAACCGCTCGAACAGCCACTGCCTCAAGGGATGTTTGGAGTTGTAAGTGTGCGCATGCAATTCCTTGATTTACTATGATGGCAACACCTCCGGATGATGTCATGGCATCATCTCGGTCCTTTCGAAAAATAACGTATTTACGAAGAAAATTCGTGTGTTTTGAATTAAGGTGTGTTTCTTGTACACACAGCACTTTTGGCGAGTGTTCATGTAAGAGTTCTTGGATGTCGTCAAGGTTCCTGAGGAGGCCCCTGACGTTCCATTGTATAATTTGAGTGTTCATGGTGAATGTAAAATAGTGCTGTGTGTACGAAAAGCGAGTGGCTGTTTAGACGGGGAATTTGAGTTCACTTAACAGGGCCGTCACCGGGCCCTGTTATTTGCTTTTTCGTTTTCTTGGCGCGCTCCAAGGAGCCACGCCACTCTTTCGGCACCAAGGGTGCCGACGTATCCATTGCCTCCTCGGAGGCACTGGATGCCCGCACATGCGGGCTGTTAGTTCGGATTACGGGCCTCGCCTGGTGAGGGGAGGCCTTGAGACCCGAGGACTCTGGAGTCTCCGGTCTCTGTTTGGGAGTAGGTGGTGTAGCCTGGGCTACAGCCGCCTTGGGGGCAGGTGCCACAACCGTCGGCTCGGTATGCGCGGGCCGAAGGAGTGGCGAAGGCTGGTGCGGCGGTTCCCCCTGACGCGCCGCATCAGCGTATGTAGGTCCATAGAATGGAGCGACTCTTCGCCGTGCTTCCTTAAATGTTATGTTCTCCTTTACCTTTAATGTAATTATTTCTTTTTCTTTTTTCCAATATGTGCAGGAGCGTGAATATGCGGCATGGTTTCCTTCGCAGTTTGCACAGTGTGGCGGTTGTTTGCAGTTCTCAGACACGTGGCCTAGGACTCCACATTGTGCACAGGTCTGGCGACCACGACAGGTTTTAGAGCCATGGCCATACCTCTGGCATTGGAAGCAACGACGAGGGTTTGGTATATACGGCCTGATAGATGTCTTGGTGTACCCTGTTTGAATGGAATCTGGTAGTTTACTGGATGCAAACATGAGTATTAAGTGTTTCGTCGGTATTTCCTTATTATCGCTTCTGATGATAATTCTCTGTACATTAGTGACGTTTTGGCTCTTCCACCCTTCCAAAAGTTCAGTTTCGGTGAGTTCAAGTAAGTCTGCATCAGATACCACTCCGCGAGTGGTGTTCATGGATCTGTGTGGTGTTACAGTGATCGGTACGTCACCAAACTTTGAGAGGCTGTCTAGCTTTACAAATTGTGCTTTGTCCCGAATTTCTAGGAGAAGATCTCTGCTAGCCATCTTCGTTACTTTGTATCCAGCCCCGAGAGTTTCAGTAAGACAGCTGGCAACTACGAAAGGAGATACGGTCCTGGCTTGCTTTCCGGTTTTCTCACAGTGAATGACGTGGTAGTGGGGAAAAGTTTCTATTGGCTGGTTGAAGAAATTTATGTCGTCGGTGCGTACCCGCTTTAGGCCGGTACGATCAGACAGTTGAGGGAATGCTCCATGCATGCCGGTCTTATTTTTGTTCAGCAGCGTTGGCGGCCACCCACCACGGAGCCCAACAAGGGGACGCTGCAAGTTTGCAGGTGCTGAAAGCTTGCAGACGTCAGCCGTACAACACTGCCATAACCCAATGCGCCTAGACCAAGGTAGGCTATTTGCACAGGGTTAACCCTTGCCACCAGGAAAATTGGAAGTAAACAGAAGAGAGAAGTAGACAGGAAAGCTAAAAAAGTAAGAAAGACGAAGATGTAGGGAGAGTGATATAGGAAAAGGCGACTGCCGATTTCCCCTGGGTGGGTCAGCCCAGGGGTGCCATCTACGTGAAGCCGGGGCCAAAGAGGTGTGTTGCCTCTGCTGGGGGGCCTTAAAGGTCCAATCACCCAGCGTCAGCTCAACCCCCAGGATCCCCTTTTCCCCGGGCACGGCAAAGCCACGCACGGCTAGGCGTGGGAGGGAGCCGAAACTCCCCCGTTAGCTCGGGTCCGTGGTGTCGCTACACACCAAACGCCTACTTGCGCAGGCGCCCCTGCGGGGCACGTGTAAATTAACATAGATACCCAATAAAGAGGCGGGGGGGTAGCTGTCGTGGTAGCTCAGTGGTAAAGCATCGAACGAGTTATTCGAAGGTCGCAGGTTCAGATCCTGTCCACGGCAAATTATCTTTTCACCCACTTCTCTTTCTTCTCATTTACATTACAATCAGCCTGGTTATTTGCCCTATACCTTCCTTGGCATTATTGTCTGTTAGATCTCATTATTATTGTGTAAACACGCAAAAACGAGCCCAAAAGTATACACTTGTTTTCCTTATTCATTACCGAAAGTCTCGTACTGGCCGACTTGGTGCCTCTAGGTTGTATACGGGGGACTATTGGTCAGCTGCCAGTTAGTAATGGGTTCACGTGCTACGTGACGCCAAACAGGCTCATAAAGAGTGTACCACTCTCGCCGTTATGGCTACTAGTGGCGCTGACTGACACTCCCACAATTATATTGACATAGGTACACAATAGAGTCGCTGGGGGGATAGCTGTCGTGGTAGCTCAGTGGTTGAGCTTCAAACGCCCTATTCGAAGGTCGCAGGATTGGATCCTGCCCACGGCAAGTTATCTTTTCACCCACTTTTCTTTCTTGTCATTTACAATACAATTGGCCTAATAACTTCCCCTATACCTTCCTTGACATCATTGTCTGTTACATCTCAATATTATTTATAAAACACAAAAAAGAGACCTTACGTATACACTTGTTTCCCCTAATCATTAACGAGGGTTCCGTACTGACAGACTTGGTGCCTCTCGGTTGTATACAGGGGACTATTAGTCAGCTGCCAGTTAGTATTAAGTTCACGTGCTACGCGACGCCAAGCAGGCTCATAAGGAGTGTACCACACTCGCCGCCATGGGTACTAGTGGCGCTAACTGACACTCCCACGTTTAAATTGACATACATACCCAATGATGTGGCTGGGGGGATAGCTGTCGTGGTAGCTCAGTGGTAGAGCATCCAACGCGTTATACGAAGCTCGCAGGTTTGGATCCTGCCCAGGGTAAGTTATCTTTTCACCCACTTTTCTTTCTTCTCATTTACTTTACGATTGGCATAATAACTTCCCCTATACCTTCCTTCGCTATATTGTCTGTTAGATCTCATTATTATTGTGTAAGACATGAAAAACGAGCCCTTAAGTATACACTTGTTTCCCTTATTCATTAACGAGGGTCTCGTACTGGCAGACTTGGTACCTCAAGGTTGTATACTGGGGACTATTCGTCAACTGCCTGCTAGTAATACGTTCACGTGCTACGTGACGCCAAACAGGATCATAAGAAGTGTACCAAACTCGCCGCCATGGCTACTAGTGGCGCTAACTGACACTCCAATGTTTAAATTGACATACATACCTAATGATGTGGCTTGGGGGATAGCTGTCGTGGTAGCTCAGTGGTAGAGCATCGAACGCGTTATTCGAAGCTCGCAGGCTTGGATCCTGCCCACGGCAAGTTATCTTTTCACCCACTTTTCTTTCTTGTCATTTACAATACAATTGGCCTAATAACTTCCCCTATACCTTTCTTCCCTATATTGTCTGTTATAGTTCATTATTAGTGTGTAAAACACGAAAAATACTAGCCCTTAGGTATACACTCGTTTCCCTTACTCAATAAGGAATGACTCGTACTGGCATACTTGGTGCCTCTAGGTTGTATACAGGGGACTATTGGTCAGCTGCCAGTTAGTATTAAGTTCACGTGCTATGTGACGCCAAACAGGCTCATAAGGAGTGTACCACACTCGCCGCCATGGCTACTAGTGGCGCTGACTGACACTCCCACATTTATACTGACATAGATACCCAGTAGAGTCGCTGGGGGGATAGCTGTCGTGGTAGCTCAGCGGTTGAGCAACAAACGCCCTATTCGAAGGTCGCCGGTTTAGATCCTGCCCACGGCAAAATATCTTTTCACCCACTTTTCTTTCTTGTCATTTACAATACAATTGGCGTAATAACTTCCCCTATACCTTTCTTGACATCATTGTCTGTTACATCTCATTATTATTTGTAAAACACGAAAAACGAGACCTTGAGTATACACTTGTTTCCCCTAATCATTAACGAGGGTCCCGTACTGACAGACTTGGTGCCTCTCGGTTGTATACAGGGGACTATTAGTCAGCTGCCAGTTAGTATTAAGTTCACGTGCTACGCGACGCCAAGCAGGCTCATAAGGAGTGTACCACACTCGTCGCCATGGCTACTAGTGGCGCTAACTGACACTCCCACGTTTAAATTGACATACATACCCATTGAAGTGGCTGGGGGGATAGCTGTCGTGGTAGCTCAGTGGTAGAGCATCGAACGCGTTATACGCAGCTCGCAGGTTTGGATCCTGCCCAGGGTAACTTATCTTTTCACCCACTTTTCTTTCTTCTCATTTACTTTACGATTGGCATAATAACTTCCCCTATACCTTCCTTCGCTATATTGTCTGTTAGATTTCATTATTAGTGTGTAAAACACGAAAAAAACTAGCCCTTAAGTATACACTTGTTTCCCCTAACCATTAACGAGGTTCCCGTAATGGCAGACTTGGTGCCTCTAGATTGTATACGGGGGACTACTGGTCAGCTGCCAGCTAGTAATAAGTGCACGTGCTACGTGACGCCAAACAGGCTCATAAAGAGTGTACCACACTCGCCGCCATGGCTACTAGGGGCACTGACTGACACTCCCACGTTTATATTGACATAGATACCCAATAGAGTAGCTGGGGGGATAGCTGTCGTGGTTGCTCCATGGTAGAGCATCGAACGCGTTATTCGAAGGTCGCAGGTTTGGATGCTGCCCAAGGCAAGTTATCTTTTCACCCACTTCTCTTTCTTCTCATTTACATTACAATCGGCCTAATTATTTGCCCTATACCTTCCTTGGCATTATTGTCTGTTAGATCTCATTATTATTGTGTAAACACGCAAAAACGAGCCCAAAAGTATACACTTGTTTTCCTTATTCATTAACGAAAGTCTCGTACTGGCAGACTTGGTGCCTCTAGGTTGTATACGGGGGACTATTGGTCAGCTGCCAGTTAGTAATACGTTCACGTGTTACGTGACGCCAAACAGGCTCATAAAGAGTGTACCACTCTCGCCGTCATGGCTACTAGTGGCGCTGACTGACACTCCCACATTTATATTGACATAGGTACCCAATAGAGTCGCTGGGGGGATAGCTGTCGTGGTAGCTCAGTGGTTGAGCATCAAACGCCCTATTCGAAGGTCGCAGGTTTGGATCCTGCCCACGGCAAGTTATCTTTTCACCCACTTTTTTTCTTGTTATTTACAATACAATTGGCCTAATAACTTCCCCTATACCTTCCTTGACATCATTGTCTGTTACATCTCATTATTATTTGTAAAACACGAAAAACGAGACCTTAGGTATACACTTGTTTCCCCTAATCATTAACGAGGGTCCCGTGCTGGCACACTTGGTGCCTCTCGGTTGTATACAGGGGACTATTAGTCAGCTGCCAGTTAGTATTAGGTTCACATGCTACGCGACGCCAAACAGGCTCATAAGGAGTGTACCACACTCGCCGCCATGGCTACTAGTGGCGCTAACTGACACTCCCACGTTTAAATTAACATAGATACCCAATAGAGTAGCTGGGGGGATAGCTGTCGTGGTTGCTCCATGGTAGAGCATCGAACGCGTTATTAGAAGCTCGCAGGCATGGATCCTGCCCAGGGAAAGTTATCTTTTCACCCACTTTTCTTTCTTCTCATTTACTTTACGATTGGCCTAATAACTTCTCCTATACCTTCCTTCGCTATATTGTCTGTTAGATCTCATTATTATTGTGTAAAACACAAAAAATACTAGCCCTTAAGTATACACTCGTTTCCCTTACTCAATAAGGAATGACTCGTACTGGCAGACTTGGTGCCTCTATGTTGTATACAGGGGACTATTGGTCAGCTGCCAGTTAGTATTAAGTTCACGTGCTATGTGACGCCAAACAGGCTCATAAGGAGTGTACCACACTCGCCGCCATGGCTACTAGTGGCGCTAACTGACACTTCCACGTTTAAATTGACATACATACCCAATGAAGTGGCTGGGGGTATAGCTGTCGTGGTAGCTCAGTGGTAGAGCATCGAACGCGTTATACGAAGGTCGCAGGTTTGGATCCTGCCCAGGGTAAGTTATCTTTTCACCCACCTTTTTTTCTTCTCATTTACTTTACGATTGGCCTAATAACTTCCCCTATACCTTCCTTCGCTATATTGTCTGTTAGATCTCATTATTATTGTGTAAATCATGAAAAACGAGCCCTTAGGTATACACTTGTTTCCCCTAATCATTAACGATGGTCCCGTAGTGGCAGACTTGGTGCCTCTCAGTTGTATACAGGGGACTATTAGTCAGCTGCCAGTTAGTATTAAGTTCACGTGCTACGCGACGCCAAACAGGCTCATAAGGAGTGTACCACACTCGCCGCCATGGGTACTAGTGGCGCTAACTGACACTCCCACGTTTAAATTGACATACATACCCAATGATGTGGCTGGGGGGATAGCCCTCGTGGTAGCTCAGTGGTAGAGCATCGAACGCGTTATTCGAAGCTCGCAGGCTTGGATCCTGCCCACGGTATGTTATCTTTTCACCAACTTTTCTTTCTTCTCATTTACATTACAATTGGCCTAATAACTTCCTCTATACCTTTCTTCTCTATATTGTCTTTTATATTTCATTATTAGTGTGTAAAACACGAAAAAAATTAGCCCTTAAGTTTACACTCGTTTCCCTTACTCAATAACGAATGACTCGTACTGGCAGACTTGGTGCCTCTAGGTTGTATACGGGGGACTATTGGTCAGCTGCCAGTTAGTATTAGGTTCACGTGCTATGCGACGCCAAACAGGCTCATAAAGAGTGTATCAAACTCGCCGCCATGGCTACTAGAGGCGCTAACTGACACTCCCGAGTTTAAATTGACATACATACCCAATGATGTGGCTGGGGGGATAGCTGTCGTGGTAGCTCAGTGGTAGAGCACCGAACGCGTTATTCGAAGGTCGCAGGTTTGGATGCTGCCCAAGTCAAGTTATCTTTTCACCCACTTTTCTTTCTTCTCATTTACATTACGATTCGCCTAATAACTTCCCCTGTACCTTCCTTCGCTATATTGTCTGTTGGATCTCATTATTATTGTGTAAAACACAAAAAAACGAGCCCATAAGTATACACTCGTTTCCCTTACTTATTAACGAATGACTCGTACTGGCAGACTTGGTGCCTCTATGTTGTATACGGGGGACTATTGGTAAGCTGCCAGTTAGTATTAAGTTCACGTGCTATGCGACGCCAAAAGGGCTCATAAGGAGTGTACCACACTCGCCGCCATGGCTACTAGTGGCACTAACTGACACTCCCACGTTTAAATTAACATACATACATAATGATGTGGCTGGGGGGATAGCTGTCGTGGTAGCTCAGTGGTAGAGCATCGAACGCGTTCTTAGAAGCTCGCAGGCTTGGATGCTGCCCAAGGCAAGTTATCTTTTCACCCACTTCTCTTTCTTCTCATTTACATTACAATCGGCCTAATTATTTGCCCTATACCTTCCTTGGCATTATTGTCTGTTAGATCTCATTATTATTGTGTAAACACGCAAAAACGAGCCCAAAAGTATACACTTGTTTTCCTTATTCATTAACGAAAGTCTCGTACTGGCAGACTTGGTGCCTCTAGGTTGTATACGGGGGACTATTGGTCAGCTGCCAGTTAGTAATACGTTCACGTGTTACGTGACGCCAAACAGGCTCATAAAGAGTGTACCACTCTCGCCGTCATGGCTACTAGTGGCGCTGACTGACACTCCCACATTTATATTGACATAGGTACCCAATAGAGTCGCTGGGGGGATAGCTGTCGTGGTAGCTCAGTGGTTGAGCATCAAACGCCCTATTCGAAGGTCGCAGGTTTGGATCCTGCCCACGGCAAGTTATCTTTTCACCCACTTTTTTTTCTTGTTATTTACAATACAATTGGCCTAATAACTTCCCCTATACCTTCCTTGACATCATTGTCTGTTACATCTCATTATTATTTGTAAAACACGAAAAACGAGACCTTAGGTATACACGTGTTTCCCCTAATCATTAACGAGGGTCCCGTGCTGGCACACTTGGTGCCTCTCGGTTGTATACAGGGGACTATTAGTCAGCTGCCAGTTAGTATTAGGTTCACATGCTACGCGACGCCAAACAGGCTCATAAGGAGTGTACCACACTCGCCGCCATGGCTACTAGTGGCGCTAACTGACACTCCCACGTTTAAATTAACATACATACCCAATGATGTGGCTGGGGGATAGCTGTCGTGGTAGCTCAGTGGTAGAGCATCGAACGCGTTATTAGAAGCTCGCAGGGATGGATCCTGCCCAGGGAAAGTTATCTTTTCACCCACTTTTCTTTCTTCTCATTTACTTTACGATTGGCCTAATAACTTCTCCTATACCTTCCTTCGCTATATTGTCTGTTAGATCTCATTATTATTGTGTAAAACACAAAAAATACTAGCCCTTAAGTATACACTCGTTTCCCTTACTCAATAAGGAATGACTCGTACTGGCAGACTTGGTGCCTCTATGTTGTATACAGGGGACTATTGGTCAGCTGCCAGTTAGTATTAAGTTCATGTGCTATGTGACGCCAAACAGGCTCATAAGGAGTGTACCACACTCGCCGCCATGGCTACTAGTGGCGCTAACTGACACTTCCACGTTTAAATTGACATACATACACAATGAAGTGGCTGGGGGTATAGCTGTCGTGGTAGCTCAGTGGTAGAGCATCGAACGCGTTATACGAAGGTCGCAGGTTTGGATCCTGCCCAGGGTAAGTTATCTTTTCACCCACCTTTTTTTCTTCTCATTTACTTTACGATTGGCCTAATAACTTCCCCTATACCTTCCTTCGCTATATTGTCTGTTAGATCTCATTATTATTGTGTAAATCATGAAAAACGAGCCCTTAGGTATACACTTGTTTCCCCTAATCATTAACGATGGTCCCGTAGTGGCAGACTTGGTGCCTCTCAGTTGTATACAGGGGACTATTAGTCAGCTGCCAGTTAGTATTAAGTTCACGTGCTACGCGACGCCAAACAGGCTCATAAGGAGTGTACCACACTCGCCGCCATGGGTACTAGTGGCGCTAACTGACACTCCCACGTTTAAATTGACATACATACCCAATGATGTGGCTGGGGGGATAGCTCTCGTGGTAGCTCAGTGGTAGAGCATCGAACGCGTTATTCGAAGCTCGCAGGCTTGGATCCTGCCCACGGTATGTTATCTTTTCACCAACTTTTCTTTCTTCTCATTTACATTACAATTGGCCTAATAACTTCCTCTATACCTTTCTTCTCTATATTGTCTTTTATATTTCATTATTAGTGTGTAAAACACGAAAAAAATTAGCCCTTAAGTTTACACTCGTTTCCCTTACTCAATAACGAATGACTCGTACTGGCAGACTTGGTGCCTCTAGGTTGTATACGGGGGACTATTGGTCAGCTGCCAGTTAGTATTAGGTTCACGTGCTATGCGACGCCAAACAGGCTCATAAAGAGTGTATCAAACTCGCCGCCATGGCTACTAGAGGCGCTAACTGACACTCCCGAGTTTAAATTGACATACATACCCAATGATGTGGCTGGGGGGATAGCTGTCGTGGTAGCTCAGTGGTAGAGCACCGAACGCGTTATTCGAAGGTCGCAGGTTTGGATGCTGCCCAAGTCAAGTTATCTTTTCACCCACTTTTCTTTCTTCTCATTTACATTACGATTCGCCTAATAACTTCCCCTGTACCTTCCTTCGCATTATTGTGTGTTGGATCTCATTATTATTGTGTAAAACACAAAAAAACGAGCCCATAAGTATACACTCGTTTCCCTTACTTATTAACGAATGACTCGTACTGGCAGACTTGGTGCCTCTATGTTGTATACGGGGGACTATTGGTAAGCTGCCAGTTAGTATTAAGTTCACGTGCTATGCGACGCCAAAAGGGCTCATAAGGAGTGTACCACACTCGCCGCCATGGCTACTAGTGGCACTAACTGACACTCCCACGTTTAAATTAACATACATACCCAATGATGTGGCTGGGGGGATAGCTGTCGTGGTAGCTCAGTGGTAGAGCATCGAACGCGTTATTAGAAGCTCGCAGGCTTGGATCCTGCCCACGGTAAGTTATCTTTTCACCAACTTTTCTTTCTTCTCATTTACATTGCAATTGGCCTAATAACTTCCCCTATACCTTCCTTCGCTATATTGTCTGTTAGATCTCATTATTAATGTGTAAAACACAAAAAAACGAGCCCATAAGTATACACTTGTTTCCCTTACTCATTAACGAATGACTCGTACTGGCAGACTTAGTGCCTCTAGGTTGTATACGGGGGACTATTGGTCAGCTGCCAGTTAGTATTAAGTTCTCGTGCTATGCGACGCCAAACAGGCTCATAAGGAGTGTACCACACTCGCCGCAATAGCTAATAAAGGCGCTAACTGACACTCCCACGTTTATATTGACATAGATACCCAATAGAGTAGCTGGGGGGGATAGCTGTCGTGGTAGCTCAGTGGTAGAGCATCGAACGCGTTCTTCGAAGGTCGCAGGTTTGGATGCTGCCCAAGGCAAGTTATCTTTTCACCCACTTTTCTTTCTTCTAATTTACATTACAATTGGCCGAATAACTTCCCCTCTAGCTTCCTTCGCTATATTGTCTGTTAGATCTCATTATTATTGTGTAAAACACAAAACAACGAGCCCATAAGTATACACTCGTTTCTCTTATTCATTAACGAATGACTCGTACTGGCAGACTTGGTGCCTCTAGGTTGTATACGGGGGACTATTGGTCAGCTGCCACTTAGTATTAAGTTCACGTGCTATGCGACGCCAAACAGGCTCATAAGGAGTGTACCACGCTCGCCGCCATGGCTACTAGTGGCGCCAACTGACACTCCCAGGTTTAAATTAACATAGATACCCAATAAAGTGGCGGGGGGATAGCTGTCGCGGTAGCTCAGTGGTAGAGCATCGAACGCGTTATTCGAAGGTCGCAGGTTCGGATCCCGTCCACGGCAAATTATCTTTTCACCCACTTCTGTTTCTTCTCATTTACATTACAATCAGCCTAATTATTTGCCCTATACCTTCCTTGGCATTATTGTCTGTTAGATCTCATTATTATTGTGTAAACACGCAAAAACGAGCCCAAAAGTATACACTTGTTTTCCTTATTCATTAACGAAAGTCTCGTACTGGCAGACTTGGTGCCTCTAGGTTGTATACGGGGGACTATTCGTCACTGCCAGCTAGTATTAAGTTCACGTGCTATGTGACGCCAAACAGGCTCATAAGGAGTGTACCACACTCGCCGCCATGGCTACTAGTGGCGCTGACTGACACTCCCACATTTATACTGACATAGATACCCAGTAGAGTCGCTGGGGGGATAGCTGTCGTGGTAGCTCAGTGGTTGAGCATCAAACGCCCTATTCGAAGGTCGCAGGTTTGGATCCTGCTCACGGCAAGTTATCTTTTCACCCACTTTTCTTTCTTGTCATTTACAATACAATTGGCCTAATAACTTCCCCTATACCTTCCTTGACATCATTGTCTGTTACATCTCTTTATTATTTGTAAAACACGAAAAACGAGACCTTGAGTATACACTTGTTTCCCCCAATCATTAACGAGGGTCCCGTACTGGCAGAATTGGTGCCTCTAGGTTGTATACAGGGGACTATTGGTCAGCTGCCAGTTAGTATTAGGTTCACGTGCTACGCGACGCCAAACAGGCTCATATGGAGTGTACCACACTCGCCGCCATGGCTACTATTGGCGCTAACTGACACTCCCAAGTTTAAATTAACATACATACCCAATGATGTGGATGGGGGGATAGCTGTCGTGGTAGCTCAGTGGTAGAGCATCGAACGCGTTATTAGAAGCTCGCAGGCATGGATCCTGCCTACGGTAAGTTATCTTTTCACCAACTTTTCTTTCTTCTCATTTACATTACAATTGGCCTAATATCTTCCCCTATACCTTCCTTCGCTATATTGTCTGTTAGATTTCATTATTAGTGTGTAAAACACGAAAAAACTACCCCTTAAGTATACACTTGTTTCCCCTAATCATTAACGAGGTTCCCGTACTGGCAGACTTGGTGCCTCTAGATTGTATACGGGGGACTATTGGTCAGCTGCCAGTTAGTATTAAGTTCACGTGCTATGCGACGCCAAACAGGCTCATAAGGAGTGTACCACACTCGCCGCCATGGCTACTAGTGGCGCTAACTGACACTCCCACGTTTAAATTAACTTAGATACCCAATAAAGTGGCGGGGGGATAGCTGTCGTGGTAGCTCAGTGGTAGAGCTTCGAACGCGTTATTCGAAGGTCGCAGGTTCGGATCCTGTCCACGGCAATTTACCTTTTCACCCACTTCTCTTTCTTCTCATTCACATTACAATCGGCCTAATTATTTGCCCTATACCTTCCTTGGCATTATTGTCTGTTAGATCTCATTATTATTGTGTAAACACGCAAAAACGAGCCCAAAAGTATACACTTGTTTTCCTTATTCATTAACGAAAGTGTCGTACTGGCAGACTTGGTGCCTCTAGCTTGTATACGGGGGACTATTGGTCAGCTGCAAGTTAGTAATACGTTCACGTGTTACGTGACGCCAAACAGGCTCATAAAGAGTGTACCACTCTCGCCGTCATGGCTACTAGTGGCGCTGACTGACACTCCCACATTTATATTGACATAGGTACCCAATAGAGTCGCTGGGGGGATAGCTGTCGTGGTAGCTCAGTGGTTGAGCATCAAACGCCCTATTCGAAGGTCGCAGGTTTGGATCCTGCCCACGGCAAGTTATCTTTTCACCCACTTTTCTTTCTTGTTATTTACAATACAATTGGCCTAATAACTTCCCCTATACCTTCCTTGACATCATTGTCTGTTACATCTCATTATTATTTGAAAAACACGAAAAACGAGACCTTAGGTATACACTTGTTTCCCCTAATCATTAACGAGGGTCCCGTGCTGGCAGACTTGGTGCCTCTCGGTTGTATACAGGGGACTATTAGTCAGCTGCCAGTTAGTATTAGGTTCACATGCTACGCGACGCCAAACAGGCTCATAAGGAGTGTACCACACTCGCCGCCATGGCTACTAGTGGCGCTAACTGACACTCCCACGTTTAAATTAACATACATACCCAATGATGTGGCTGGGGGATAGCTGTCGTGGTAGCTCAGTGGTAGAGCATCGAACGCATTATTAGAAGCTCGCAGGCATGGATCCTGCCTACGGTAAGTTATCTTTTCACCAACTTTTCTTTCTTCTCATTTACATTACAATTGGCCTAATAACTTCCCCTATACCTTGCTTCGCTATATTGTGTGTTAGATTTCATTATTAGTGTGTAAAACACGAAAAAACTAGCCCTTAAGTATACACTTGTTTCGCCTAATCATTAACGAGGTTCCCCTACTGGCAGACTTGGTGCCTCTAGATTGTATACGGGGGACTATTGGACAGCTGCCAGTTAGTGATAAGTTCACGTGCTACGTGACGCCAAGCAGGCTTATAAACAGTGTACCACACTCGCCGCCATGGCTACTAGGGGCACTGACTGACACTTTCACGTTTATATTCACATAGATACCCAATAAAGTGGCGGGGGGGATAGCTGTCGTGGTAGCTCAGTGGTAGAGCATCGAACGCGTTATTCGAAGGTCGCAGGTTCGGATCCTGTCCACGGCAAATTATCTTTTCACCCACTTCTCTTTCTTCTCATTTACATTAGAATCGGCCTAATTATTTGCCCTATACCTTCCTTGGCATTATTGTTTGTTAAATCTAATTAATATTGTGTAAATTACGCAAAAACGAGCCCAAAAGTATACACTTGTTTCCCCTAATCATTAACGATGGTCCCGTACTGGCAGACTTGGTGCCTCTCAGTTGTATACAGGGGACTATTAGTCAGCTGCCAGTTAGTATTAAGTTCACGTGCTACGCGACGCCAAACAGGCTCATAAGGAGTGTACCACACTCGCTGCCATAGCTACTAGTGGCGCTAACTGACACTTCCACGTTTAAATTGACATACATACCCAATGAAGTGGCTGGGGGTATAGCTGTCGTGGTAGCTCAGGGGTAGAGCATTGAACGCGTTATACGAAGGTCGCAGGTTTGGATCCTGCCCAGGGTAAGTTATCTTTTCACCCACCTTTTTTTCTTCTCATTTACTTTACGATTGGCCTAATAACTTCCCCTATACCTTCCTTCGCTATATTGTCTGTTAGATCTCATTATTATTGTGTAAATCATGAAAAACGAGCCCTTAGGTATACACTTGTTTCCCCTAATCATTAACGATGGTCCCGTAGTGGCAGACTTGGTGCCTCTCAGTTGTATACAGGGGACTATTAGTCAGCTGCCAGTTAGTATTAAGTTCACGTGCTACGCGACGCCAAACAGGCTCATAAGGAGTGTACCACACTCGCCGCCATGGCTACTAGTGGCGCTATCTGACACTCCCACGTTTAAATTGACATACATACCCAATGATGTGGCTGGGGGGATAGCTCTCGTGGTAGCTCAGTGGTAGAGCATCGAACGCGTTATTCGAAGCTCGCAGGCTTGGATCCTGCCCACGGTATGTTATCTTTTCACCAACTTTTCTTTCTTCTCATTTACATTACAATTGGCCTAATAACTTCCTCTATACCTTTCTTCTCTATATTGTCTTTTATATTTCATTATTAGTGTGTAAAACACGAAAAAAACTAGCCCTTAAGTTTACACTCGTTTCCCTTACTCAATAACGAATGACTCGTACTGGCAGACTTGGTGCCTCTAGGTTGTATACGGGGGACTATTGGTCAGCTGCCAGTTAGTATTAGGTTCACGTGCTATGCGACGCCAAACAGGCTCATGAAGAGTGTATCAAACTCGCCGCCATGGCTACTAGAGGCGCTAACTGACACTCCCATGTTTAAATTGACATACATACCCAATGATGTGGCTGGGGGGATAGCTGTCGTGGTAGCTCAGTGGTAGAGCACCGAACGCGTTATTCGAAGGTCGCAGGTTTGGATGCTGCCCAAGTCAAGTTATCTTTTCACCCACTTTTCTTTCTTCTCATTTACATTACAATTCGCCTAATAACTTCCCCTGTACCTTCCTTCGCTATATTGTCTGTTAGATCTCATTATTATTGTGTAAAACACAAAAAAACGAGCCCATAAGTATACACTCGTTTCCCTTACTCATTAACGAATGACTCGTACTGGCAGACTTGGTGCCTCTATGTTGTATACGGGGGACTATTGGTCAGCTGCCAGTTAGTATTAAGTTCACGTGCTATGCGGCGCCAAAAGGGCTCATAAGGAGTGTACCACACTCGCCGCCATGGCTACTAGTGGCACTAACTGACACTCCCACGTTTCAATTAACATACATACCCAATGATGTGGCTGGGGGGATAGCTGTCGTGGTAGCTCAGTGGTAGAGCACCGAACGCGTTATTAGAAGCTCGCAGGCTTGGATCCTGCCCACGGTAAGTTATCTTTTCACCAACTTTTCTTTCTTCTCATTTACATTGCAATTGGCCTAATAACTTCCCCCATACCTTCCTTCGCTATATTGTCTGTTAGATCTCATTATTAATGTGTAAAACACAAAAAAACGAGCAAATAAGTATACACTTGTTTCCCTTACTCATTAACGAATGACTCGTACTGGCAGACTTAGTGCCTCTAGGTTGTATACGGGGGACTATTGGTCAGCTGCCAGTTAGTATTAAGTTCACGTGCTATGCGACGCCAAACAGGCTCATAAGGAGTGTACCACACTCGCCGCAATAGCTACTAAAGGCACTAACTGACACTCCCACGTTTATATTGACATAGATACCCAATAAAGTAGCTGGGGGGGGATAGCTGTCGTGGTAGCTCAGTGGTAGAGCATCGAACGCGTTCTTCGAAGGTCGCAGGTTTGGATGCTGCCCAAGGCAAGTTATCTTTTCACCCACTTTTCTTTCTTCTAATTTACATTACAATTGGCCGAATAACTTCCCCTCTAGCTTCCTTCGCTATATTGTCTGTTAGATCTCATTATTATTGTGTAAAACACAAAACAACGAGCCCATAAGTATACACTCGTTTCTCTTATTCATTAACGAATGACTCGTACTGGCAGACTTGGTGCCTCTAGGTTGTATACGGGGGACTATTGGTCAGCTGCCACTTAGTATTAAGTTCACGTGCTATGCGACGCCAAACAGGCTCATAAGGAGTGTACCACGCTCGCCGCCATGGCTACTAGTGGCGCCAACTGACACTCCCACGTTTAAATTACCATAGATACCCAATAAAGTGGCGGGGGGATAGCTGTCGCGGTAGCTCAGTGGTAGAGCATCGAACGCGTTATTCGAAGGTCGCAGGTTCGGATCCTGTCCACGGCAAATTATCTTTTCACCCACTTCTCTTTCTTCTCATTCACATTACAATCGGCCTAATTATTTGCCCTATACCTTCCTTGGCATTATTGTCTGTTAGATCTCATTATTATTGTGTAAACACGCAAAAACGAGCCCAAAAGTATACACTTGTTTTCCTTATTCATTAACGAAAGTGTCGTACTGGCAGACTTGGTGCCTCTAGCTTGTATACGGGGGACTATTCGTCAACTGCCAGCTAGTATTAAGTTCACGTGTTACGTGACGCCAAACAGGCTCATAAAGAGTGTACCACTCTCGCCGTCATGGCTACTAGTGGCGCTGACTGACACTCCCACATTTATACTGACATAGATACCCAGTAGAGTCGCTGGGGGGATAGCTGTCGTGGTAGTTCAGTGGTTGAGCATCAAACGCCCTATTCGAAGGTCGCAGGTTTGGATCCTGCTCACGGCAAGTTATCTTTTCACCCACTTTTCTTTCTTGTCATTTACAATACAATTGGCCTAATAACTTCCCCTATACCTTCCTTCACATCATTGTCTGTTACATCTCATTATTATTTGTAAAACACGAAAAACGAGACCTTGAGTATACACTTGTTTCCCCCAATCATTAACGAGGGTCCCGTACTGGCAGAATTGGTGCCTCTAGGTTGTATACAGGGGACTATTGGTCAGCTGCCAGTTAGTATTTTGTTCACGTGCTACGCGACGCCAAAGAGGCTCATAAGGAGTGTACCACACTCGCCGCCATGGCTACTATTGGCGCTAACTGACACTCCCAAGTTTAAATTAACATACATACCCAATGATGTGGATGGGGGGATAGCTGTCGTGGTAGCTCAGTGGTAGAGCATCGAACGCGTTATTAGAAGCTCGCAGGCATGGATCCTGCCTACGGTAAGTTATCTTTTCACCAACTTTTCTTTCTTCTCATTTACATTACAATTGGCCTAATAACTTCCCCTATACCTTCCTTCGCTATATTGTGTGTTAGATTTCATTATTAGTGTGTAAAACACGAAAAAACTAGCCCTTAAGTATACACTTCTTTCCCCTAATCATCAACGAGGTTCCCGTACTGGCAGACTTGTTGCCTCTAGATTGTATACCGGGGACTATTAGTCAGCTGCCAGTTAGTATTAAGTTCACGTGCTACGCGACGCCAAACAGGCTCATAAGGAGTGTACCACACTCGCCGCCATGGCTACTAGTGGCGCTAACTGACACTCCCACGTTTAAATTGACATACATACCCAATGATGTGGCTGGGGGGATAGCTCTCGTGGTAGCTCAGTGGTAGAGCATCGAACGCGTTATTCGAAGCTCGCAGGCTTGGATCCTGCCCACGGTATGTTATCTTTTCACCAACTTTTCTTTCTTCTCATTTACATTACAATTGGCCTAATAACTTCCTCTATACCTTTCTTCCCTATATTGTCTGTTATATTTCATTATTAGTGTGTAAAACACGAAAAAAACTAGCCCTTAAGTATACACTCGTTTCCCTTACTCAATAACGAATCACTCGTACTGGCAGACTTGGTGCCTCTAGGTTGTATACGGGGGACTATTGGTCAGCTGCCAGTTAGTATTAGGTTCACGTGCTATGCGAAGCCAAACAGGCTCATAAGGAGTGTATCAAACTCGCCGCCATGGCTACTAGTGGCGCTAAATGACACTCCCATGTTTAAATTGACCTACATACCCAATGATGTGGCTGGGGGGATAGCTGTCGGGGTAGCTCAGTGGTAGATCATCGAACGTGTTATTCGAAGCTCGCAGGCTTGGATCCTGCCCACGGTAAGTTATCTTTTCACCAACTTTTCTTTCTTCTCATTTACATTACAATTGGCCTAATATCTTCCCCTATACCTTCCTTCGCTATATTGTCTGTTAGATTTCATTATTAGTGTGTAAAACACGAAAAAACTACCCCTTAAGTATACACTTGTTTCCCCTAATCATTAACGAGGTTCCCGTACTGGCAGACTTGGTGCCTCTAGATTGTATACGGGGGACTATTGGACAGCTGCCAGTTAGTAATAAGCTCACGTGCTACGTGACGCCAAAGAGGCTCATAAAGAGCGTACCACAGTCGCCACCATGGCTACTAGTGGCGCCGACTGACACTCCCACGTTTAAATTGACATACATACACAATAAACTGGCTGGAGGGATAGCTGTCGTGGTAGCTCAGTGGTAGAGCATCGAATGCGTTATTCGAAGGTCGCAGGTTTGGATTCTGCCCAAGGCAAGTTATCTTTTCACCCACTTTTCTTTCTTCTCATTTACATTACAATTGGCCTAATATCTTCCCCTATACCTTCCTTCGCTATATTGTCTGATAGATTTCATTATTAGTGTGTAAAACACGAAAAAACTACCCCTTAAGTATACACTTGTTTCCCGTAATCATTAACGAGGTTCCCGTACTGGCAGACTTGGTGCCTCTAGATTGTATACGGGGGACTATTGGACAGCTGCCAGTTAGTAATAAGCTCACGTGCTACGTGACGCCAAAGAGGCTCATAAAGAGCGTACCACAGTCGCCACCATGGCTACTAGTGGCGCCGACTGACACTCCCACGTTTAAATTGACATACATACACAATAAACTGGCTGGAGGGATAGCTGTCGTGGTAGCTTAGTGGTAGAGCATTGAACGCGTTATTCGAAGGTCGCAGGTTTGGATCCTGCCCACGGCAAGTTATCTTTTCACCCACTTTTCTTTCTTCTTATTCACATTAGAATTGGCCTTTAAACTTCCCCTGCACCTTCCTTCGCTATATTGTCTGTTAGATCTCATTATTATTGTGTAAAACACAAAAAACGAGCCCATAAGTATACACTTGTTTCCCTTACTCATTAACGAATGACTCGTACTGGCAGACTTAGTGCCTCTAGGTTGTATACGGGGGACTATTTGTCAGCTGCCACTTAGTATTAGGTTCACGTGCTATGCGACGCCAAACAGGCTCATAAGGAGTGTATCACACTCGCCGCCATGGCTACTAGTGGCGCTAACTGACACTCCCATGTTTAAATTGACATACATACCCAATGATGTGGCTGGGGGGATAGCTGTCGTGGTAGCTCAGTGGTAGAGCATCGAACGCGTTATTCGAAGGTCGCAGGTTTGGATGCTGCCCAAGTCAAATTATCTTTTCACCCACTTTTCTTTCTTCTCATTTACTATACAATTCGCCTAATAACTTCCCCTATACCTTCCTTCGCTATATTGTCTGTTAGATTTCATTATTAGTGTGTAAAACACGAAAAAACTACCCCTTAAGTATACACTCGTTTCCCCTTATCATTAACGAGGTTCCCGTACTGGCAGACTTGGTGCCTCTAGATTGTATACGGGGGACTATTGGACAGCTGCCAGTTAGTAATAAGTTCACGTGCTACGTGACGCCAAACAGGCTCATAAACAGTGTACCACACTCGCCGCCATGGCTACTAGGGGCACTGACTGACACTTTCACGTTTATATTCACATAGATACCCAATAAAGTGGCGGGGGGGATAGCTGTCGTGGTAGCTCAGTGGTAGAGCATCGAATGCGTTATTCGAAGGTCGCAGGTTCGGATCCTGTCCACGGCAAATTATCTTTTCGCCCACTTCTCTTTCTTCTCATTTACATTACAATCGGCCTAATTATTCGCCCTATACCTTCCTTGGCATTATTGTCTGTTACATCTCATTATTTTTGTGTAAAACACGCAAAAACGAGCCCAAAAGTATGCACTTGTTTTCCTTATTCATTAACGAAAGTCTCGTACTGGCAGACTTGGTGCCTCTAGGTTTTATACGGGGGAATATTGGTAAGCTGCCAGATAGTAATACGTTCACGTGCTACGTGACGCCAAACAGGCTCATAAAGAGTGTACCACTCTCGCCGTCATGGCTACTAGTGGCGCTGACTGACACTCCCACATTTATACTGACATAGATACCCAATAGAGTCGCTGGGGGGATAGCTGTCGTGGTAGCTCAGTGGTTGAGCATCAAACGCCCTATTCGAAGGTCGCAGGTTTGGATCCTGCCCACGGCAAGTTATCTTTTCACCCACTTTTCTTTCTTGTCATTTACAATACAATTGGCCTAATAACTTCCCCTATACCTTCCTTGACATCATTGTCTGTTACATCTCATTATTATTTGTAAAACACGACAAACGAGACCTTGAGTATACACTTGTTTCCCCCAATCATTAACGAGGGTCGCGTACTGGCAGAATAGGTGCCTCTAGGTTGTATACAGGGGACTATTGGTCAACTGCCAGCTAGTAATAAGTTCACGTGCTACGTGACGCCAAACACGCTTTTAAAGAGCTTACCACACTCGCCACCATGGCTACTAGTGGCGCCGACTGACACTCCCACGTTTAAATTGACATAGATACCCAATAAAGTGGCTGGCGGGATAGCTATCGTAGTAGCTCAAAGGTAGAGCATCAAACGCATTATTCGAGAGTCGCCGGTTCGATTCCCTCCCACGGCAACTTATCTTTTCACCTACTTCTCTTTCTTCTCATTTACATTACAACTGGCCTAATAACGTCCCCTGTACCTTCCTTGGCATTATTGACTGTTAGATCTCATCATTATTGTGTAGAACACGAAAAACAAGCCCTTAAGTTTACACTTGTTTCCCTTATTCATTAACGAAAGACTCGTACTGGCAGACATGGTGCCTCTAGGTTGTATACGGGGGACTATTGGTCAGCTTCCAGTTAGTAATACGTTCACGTGCTACGTGACGCCAAACAGGCTCATAAAGAGTGTGCCACTCTCGCCGTCATGGCTACTAGTGGCGCTGACTGACACCTCACGTTTATATTGACATAGATACCCAGTAGAGTAGCTGGGGGGATAGCTGTAGTGGTAGCTCAGTGGTAGTGCATCGAACGCGTTATTCGAAGGTCGCAGGTTTGGATGCTGCCCAAGGCAAGTTATCTTTTCACCCACTTTTTTTTCTTCTCATTTACATTACAATTGGCCTAATAACTCCCCCTGTACCTTCCTTCGCTATATTGTCTGTTAGATCTCATTATTATTTTGTAAAACACAAAAAACGAGCCCATAAGTATACACTCGTTTCTCTTATTCATTAACCTTTTAAACCCCGCACTATGAAGCAGTAGGAAAAAACTAAAATTTATGTTGATAATTTGCATTGGCCTTCTAAATTAACTATGATAAAAAATACAGCCATATTCACAATGACTAAGCATATGTTTTCGCATGTTCCATTTTTGGAACATTGCGTTTCCCATATGCAAAACAAACATTTTCTCTGGAACAACTTTTATTGACTTTTCACTCGGGTTGTTTATTTAAGATAACTGATGAGTAAAATTTAGCTTCATACGATGTCTCTGAAAAGTATAAATATTTATAACAATATTTTACGAAAATTTCTTCTTTCATACTACTGGCTGTACTACAGTGAGCAAATCACAAACCGTGGTAAGCGGCAAAGCATTTCTTGTGCAGCCGCTTTTTGCACTGCTGGCACTGATTCGTTGTATTCTTCTTGCATTCCGCGCATCTTCCCTGAGTCGTTGAGATGATGTAGTGGCCATCAGTTTTTCTGTCCTCATGTCTCAGATGAACGCGGGGTCTAGGTCTTACAGTAAGTTTCTGCTTGAGCTGGAGCAAGGACATGGTGACGTCCCGCCGAAAGGCAATATGCGTCATGGCGGCATCACTACCCTTGTGAAGCTCGCAGTGGAGGAGCCATGCTGCGACGACAGCCATGTTCAAACCATTGCTGAAAAGGTTCCACCACCATTTCTTGCTCCTCAGTCTCGGTCGATAGCTTCCGAGGGGGCGGTCTATCACATCTTCTCCGCCCATGCCCTCATTGTATTGTTTGATCAAATATGGTTGAGGGATGTCCAACTTTTAATTTGAGCGTCGTGAGAAGCGTTTCGCACTTCCAACAGGCTCGTGGCTTAGGTGGTTAGAAGAAACTGTGACGACTGCATTGTCATTCCACCTGGATGCGTAGACTGCCCCGTCACACTTGTAGTGGAAACTTCCTTTTCGATGTTTTTCAAGCTCTTCAGTGGACAACCCCCGGTTCTTGTATGTCGCACAGTCCCTGTTGCTCGAATCCCCTGGTCAGCCAGTTTCGTCAAGAGACCGTGCGAAGTGAAGAAGTTGTCAAAGTAGACTTCGTGCTGTTCAGGCGCTTCCAGGACCGATACCACATTGCTAACAACCCTGATCCCGAGAGGTGTCTTGTCTTCCTTCTCTTTCCTCCCACAATATAATTCCATCGCATAGGGGTACCCATTCGAAGAGCACATCATCCATATTTTGTACCCAAATCGAATGGGTTTACCACGAATGAACATTTTGCACGAGTGGTGGCCATAATAGGGCACCATTGACTCGTCGATGCTGAGGCTTTCATTGAGCACTCCAAACTGGCGAAAAGATTTGGAGATTTCGTCGTAAAACGGCTGAATTTCGCCCATTTTGTCACCTGCCGTCAACTGAGTGTTGTCAACAACATGAAAGAACCTTTTCAGCTGCCGGAACCTATTGCGGGCAATCACTCTCGCGACTATAGGCACACAAAGATCTTCTGCAGTGCTCCAATACGAGTCCTCAGACGGAACGGAGTGGTACCCGCTGAAAAGTAAGAGGCCGAAAAACTGACCTATGTCCGCTCCTGTGACGTCCACCTCCTCCCCCTTTTGGAGTGCGTATCTTGCAGTTAGTTCATCCAGTGAACCAAGATACTCCGGAGAAATAAATTTGCTGAACAGCATAAATGGGTTCATGTTTGCAAGCTCAGGAAATGCCTCTAGCAACAACGGAGGACTCTCGCTGGGAAGTGTTTTGTCAAACGTGGCATGGTCACCCCATACTGGTGTATGGGAGCGCTTTGGAGTATCTGTTTTCCGAGCGTTTGTTGAAGCTTTGCGTTCTTTTCCAGCAGTGAATTGCCGCCCCGCTGGTTTCTTTAGTCGTGGCTCAGGCCTCGAACATGCAGAAGGCGAATCAACGTCTTCATCGCTGCACTGCATAACTTCAACGTGCCCACAAACATCATCGGGAACAACTTCAGAGAAGTCGTTTTCGTTCACGTGCTCCTCGTCAGTAATATTGCCATCTTCAACAGGCGGCAATAGGCATACAGATGCACCTTCGCGTTCGCCATTGAGAAGCCTGAACAAAAGGTCAATTGCTGCCTCCAAAGTGAGGAAGCGTTGTGCCATGACCTACAACGAAAGTTATTGCGGTGTAAAGCACAGTACTACAAAAATAATACCAGCCGCAAGGCAGTTTTCTACTTACACTCGCAGGGATTGATGTGGCTAGGCACTGTAGTTCAATGCTGCTCTTTCCACGTGTCTGGCAAACTCAAAATGACGCCCAGGAATGCTTATGCTCAAGTTTCTGTCAAGCGCCGCCCAGAGGGCGCCATCGACAAGCCAAAAATCGGGAAAAAACGAGGCGAAACGCTCGCGCGCGTCTACGCTGTGTTTGACACTGTGACACGCTAATGTTCCAAAAAATGAAGATGCGCACGAGACTCTCAAGCTGAAAACTGGAATTTCTTTGTTATTTTTTATTGTTTTGCCGCGTAATCTCGAACTATTTGCCGATATTTTAGTTCTGCTTTGCTTCCTGCAACACTATTTTTTCCTGCAGAATATTGCAACAAACATCTGGTGGTCAAGGAGCGCAAAATATGCCTGTTTTTCAAAATTTATCTAATGATTCTCCGTAGGTTCATACTAAAAATTTAAATTGCTACGTTTTTCACAAGCATTATTGAGTATGCGTGAACAAAAAACTTTATTATGTGTTATATTGGAGAGGAAATAAAAAATTAGGTTCCGCATGTTCTAATTTTGGAACATTGGCAAGTAAAAGGTTAACGAATGACTCGTACTGGCAGACTTGGTGTCTCTAGGTTGTATACGGTGGACTATTGGTCAGCTGCCAGTTAGTATTAAGTTCACGTGCTATGCGACGCCAAACGGACTCATAAGGAGTGTACCACACTCGCCGCCATGGCTACTAGGGGCACTGACTGACACTTTCACGTTTATATTCACATAGATACCCAATAAACTGGCGGGGGGGATAGCTGTCGTGGTAGCTCAGTGGTAGAGCATCGAACGCGTTATACGAAGGTCGCAGGTTTGGATCCTGCCCAGGGTAAGTTATCTTTTCACCCACTTCTCTTTCTTCTCATTTACATTACAATCGGCCTTATTATTTGCCCTATACCTTTCTTGGCATTATTGTCTGTTAGATCTCATTATTATTGTGTAAAACACGCAAAAACGAGCTCAAAAGTATACACTTGTTTCACCTATTCATTAACGAGGGTCCCGTGCTGGCAGACTTGGTGCCTCTAGGTTGTATACTGGGGACTATCGGTCAACTGCCAGCTAGTAATACGTTCACGTGCTACGTGACGCCAAACAGGCTCATAACGAGTGTACCACTCCCGCTGTCATGGCTACTAGTGGCGCTGACTGACACTCCCACGTTTAAATTGACATACATACCCAATGATGTGGCTGGGGAGATAGCTGTCGTGGTAGCTAAGTGGTAGAGCATCGAACGCGTTATTAGAAGCTCGCTGGCTTGGATCCTGCCCACGGTAAGTTATCTTTTCACCAACTTTTCTTTCTTCTTATTTACATTACAATTGGCCTAATAACTTCCCCTATACCTTCCTTCGCTATATTGTCTGTTAGATTTCATTATTAGTGTGTAAAACACAAAAAACTAGCCCTTAAGTATACACTTGTTTCCCCTAATCATTAACGAGGTTCCCGTACTGGCAGACTTGGTGCCTCTAGATTGATACGGGGGACTACTGGACAGCTGCCAGTTAGTAATAAGTTCACGTGCTACGTGACGCCAAACAGGCTCATAAACAGTGTACCACACTCGCCGCCATGGCTACTAGGGGCGCTGACTGACACTTTCACGTTTATATTCATTAAGATACCCAATAAAGTGGCGGGGGGATAGCTGTCGTGGTAGCTCAGTGGTAGAGCATCGAACGCGTTATTCGAAGCTCGCACGTTCGGATCCTGTCCACGGCAAATTATCTTTTCACCCACTTCTCTTTCTTCTCATTTACATTACAATCGGCCTAATACCTTCTCCTGTACCTTCCTTGGCACTATTGACTGTTAGATCTCATTATTATTTTGTAAAACACGAAAAACAAGCCCTTAAGTATACACTTGTTTCCCCTATTCATTAACGAGGGTCCCGTACTGGTAGACTTGGTGCCTCTAGGTTGTATACTGGGGACTATTGGTCAACTGCCAGCTAGTAATACGTTCACGTGCTACGTGACGCCAAACAGGCTCATAAAGAGTGTACCACACTCGCCGCCATGGCTACTCGTGGCGCTGACAGACACTCCCACGTTTAAATTGACAAAGATACCGAATAAAGTGGCTGGGGGGATAACTGTCGTGGTAGCTCAGTGGTAGAGCATCGAATGCGTTATTCCAAGGTCGCAGGTTTGGATCCTGCCCACGGCAAGTTATCTTTTCACCCACTTTTCTTTCTTCTCATTTACATTACAATTGGCCTAATAACTTCCCCCGTACCTTCCTTCGCTATATTGTCTGTTAGATGTCATTATTATTGTGTAAAACACAAAAAACGAGCCCATAAGTATCCACTTGTTTCCTTTATTCATTAACGAATGACTCGTACTGGCAGACTTGGTGCCTCTAGGTTGTATATGGGGGACTATTGGTCAGCTGCCAGTTAGTATTAAGTTCACGTGCTATGCGACGCCAAACAGGCTATTAAGGAGTGTACCACACTCGCCGCCATGGCTACTAGTGGCGCCGACTGACACTCCCACGTGTAAATTGACATAGATACCCAATTAAGTGGCTGGCGGGATAGCTATCGTAGTAGCTCAAAGGTAGAGCATCAAACGCATTATTCGAAAGTCACCGGTTCGATTCCTGCCCACGGCAACTTAACTTTTCACCCACTTCTCTTTCTTCTCAATTACATTACAACTGGCCTAATACCTTCCCCTGTACCTTCCTTGGCATTATTGACTGTTAGATCTCACTATTATTGTGCAGAACACAAAAAACGACCTATAAGTATACACTTGTTTCCCTTATTCATTACCGAATGACTCGCACTGGCAGACTTGGTGCCTCTAGGTTTTATACGGGGGATTATTGGTCAGCTGCCAGTTAGTATTAAGTTCACGTGCTATGTGACGCCAAACAGGCTCATAAGGAGTGTACCACACTCGCCGCCATGGCTACTAGTGGCGCTAACTGACACTCCCACGTTTAAATTGGCATACATACCCAATGATGTGGCTTGGGGGATAGCTGTCGTGGTAGCTCAGTGGTAGAGCATCGAACGCGTTATTAGAAGCTCGCAGGCTTAGATCCTGCCCACGATAAGTTATCTTTTCACCAAATTTTCTTTCTTCTCATTTACATTACAATTGGCCTAATAACTTCCCCTATACCTTCCTTCGCTATATTGACTGTTACAGTTCATTATTAGTGTGTAAAACACGAAAAAAATAGCCCTTAACTATACACTTGTTTCCCCTAATCATTAACGAGGTTCCCGTACTGGCAGACTTGGTGCCTCTAGGTTGTATACGGGGGACTATTGGTCAGCTGCCAGTTTGTATTAAGTTCACGTGCTATCCGACGCTAAACAGGCTCATAAGGAGTGTACCACACTCGCCGCCATGGCTCCTAGTGGCGCTAACTGACACTCCCACGTTTAATTTGACATACATACCCAATGAAGTGGCTGGGGGGATAGCTGTCGTGGTAGCTCAGTGGTAGAGCATCGAACGCGTTATTCGAAGCTCGCAGGTTGGGATCCTGCCCAGGGTAAGTTATCGTTTCACCAACTTTTCTTTCTTCTCATTTACATTACAATTGGTTTAATAACTTCCCCTAAACCTTCCTTCGCTATATTGTCTGTCAGATTTCATTATTATTTTGTAAAACACGAAAAAACCAGCCCTTAAGTATACACTCGTTTCCCCTAATCATTAACGAGGGTCCCGTACTGGCAGACTTGGTGCCTCTAGATTGTATACGGGGTACTACTGGTCAGCTGCCAGCTAGTAATAAGTTCACGTGCTACGTGACGCCAAACAGGCTTATAAGGAGTGTACCACACTCGCTGCCATGGCTTCTAGTGGCGCTAACTGACCACGTTTAAATTGACATACATACCCAATGATGTGGCTGGGGGAATAGCTGTCGTGGTAGCTCAGTGGTAGAGCATCGAACGCGTTATTAGAAGCTTGCAGGCTTGGATATTGCCCACGGTAAGTTATCTTTTCAACAACTTTTCTTTCTTCTGATTTACATTACAATTGGCCTAATATCTTCCCCTATACCTTCCTTCGCTATATTGTCTGTTAAATCTCATTATTATTGTGTAAAACATGAAAAACAAGCCCTTAAGTTTACAGTTGTTTCCCTTATTCATTAATGAATGACTCGTACTGGCAGACTTGGTGCCTCTAGGTTGTATACGGGGGACTATTGGTCAGCTGCCAGTTTGTATTAAGTTCACGTGCTATGCGACGCTAAACAGGCTCATAAGGAGTGTACCACACTCGCTGCCATGGCTACTAGTGGCCCTAACTGACCACGTTTAAATTGACATACATACCCAATGATGTGGCTGGGGGAATAGCTGTCGTGGTAGCTCAGTGGTAGAGCATCGAACGCGTTATTAGAAGCTCGCAGGCTTGGATATTGCCCACGGTAAGTTATCTTTTCAACAACTTTTCTTTCTTCTGATTTACATTACAATTGGCCTAATATCTTCCCCTATACCTTCCTTCGCAATATTGACTGTTAGATCTCATTATTATTGTGTAAAACATGAAAAACAAGCCCTTAAGTTTACAGTTGTTTCCCTTATTCATTAACGAATGACTCGTACTGGCAGACTTGGTGCCTCTAGGTTGTATACGGGGGACTATTGGTCAGCTGCCAGTTTGTATTAAGTTCACGTGCTATGCGACGCTAAACAGGCTCATAAGGAGTGTACCACACTCGCTGCCGTGGCTACTAGTGGCGCTAACTGACCACGTTTAAATTGACATACATACCCAATGATGTGGCTGGGGGAATAGCTGTCGTGGTAGCTCAGTGGTAGAGCATCGAACGCGTTATTAGAAGCTCGCAGGCTTGGATATTGCCCACGGTAAGTTATCTTTTCAACAACTTTTCTTTCTTCTGATTTACATTACAATTGGCCTTATAACTTCCCCTATACCTTCCTTCGCTATATTGTCTGTTAAATTTCATTATTAGTTTTTAAAACATGAAAAAACTAGCCCTTAAGTATACACTTGTTTCCCCTAATCATTAACGAGGTTCCCGTACTGGCAGACTTGGTGCCTCTAGGTTGTATACAGGGGACTATTGGTCAGCTGCCAGTTAGTATTAAGTTCACGTGCTACGCGATGCCAAACAGGCTCATAAGGAGTGTACCACACTCGCCACCATGGCTACTGATGGACCATTAATTAAACTGCTGGACCTTATGACGAATCCATTCCCGACAATGAGTGTCTGGTTGTCCTGAACAGGTTTTTTTGTAGTAATTTTGTGGTTTCTTCCAGTACATCTATTCCTTCCCCAAAGCTGCACGATTATCCACTCATGAATTCAATCATAATTGACACTCAGGGAATTTCTAAAATAATACAGTCACTTAAGCCCTCTTCAAGCCCAGGTGTCGATCTTATAACTTCTAAATTTCTTCAAGGTACGTCCTCGTATTCTTCAATTCTTCTTACCAAACTTTTTCAACAATCCATTGACAGCGGGTCCCTACCCATGCAGTGGAAAATCGGTAAGGTGGTCGCCGTTCACAAATCAGGTAGCAAAGAATCTCCATTAAATTACCGCCCTATATCCCTTACGAGCATTCCTTGTAAAGTCTTGGAGCATGTCTTGTACACAAGCATCGTGACGTTTCTCGAGTCCAATTCATTTTTCACGGATGCCAACATGGTTTTCGAAAGAAATTTTCATGTGAAACCCAATTACTGTCTTTTACACACCAGCTTCACCGCATTCTTGACCGTCGCTCCAAAGCGGACTGTATTTTTTTTTAGATTTTGCAAAAGCCTTTGAGAAAGTGTCCCATAATCTCCTGCTCCTGAAACTTAGCAAACTTAACCTTGATCGTGATGTGTTCAAATGGCTTGAACACTTTTTGTGTGGCCGTACACAGTTTGTTGCAGCCAACTCATATAATTCCCCAGAATGTTCTGTTAATTCGGGCGTACCCCAAGGCTCAGTCCTGGGCCCTCTCTTATTTTTAATTTACATCCATGACCTCACTGATTGCGTTTCATCAAACATACACTTGTTCGCTGACGATTGTGTGATATTTCGTGAAATTAACGACACAAGCGATGTTAGTATTATACAAAAAGACCTTAACGCTATTTAAAACTGGTGCAGTCCTTGGCTAATGAACCTCAATATTAAAAAGTGTAAAGTTTTACGCGTATGTCGAACTTCAACCACTCCCGCCTCGTACCATCTTAATAATGTTCTACTCGATTGTGTTTCATCCTACCGGTACTTAGGTGTGCACATTACTTCTTGCCTGACCTGGTCCGTTCACATAAGCAACATTATTAACAATGCAAACCGTATGTTAGGCTATCTTCGTCGCAACTTTTCTTCTTCACCTGCCTCTCTAAAACTACTGATGTATAAGAACTTGCTTAGAAGTAAATTAGAATATGCTGCTTCAGTTTGGGATCCCAGCATGGTTTATCTGATCAAAGCCCTCGAACTGGTCCAAAATAACTCTGCCCGGTTTATCCTACACGATTACGATCGAACAGCAAGCGTTACAGCTATGAAAAACTCGTTGCAGCTGACTTCCCTTTCTTCTCGTCGTAAGTTTTTTCGCCTGTGCCTTTTTCATAAAATCTTCCATAATAGCCCCCACCTTCGTGCTAATCTTTTTCTTTCACCGTCCTACGTGTCCTCTCGCATCGATCATGCGCACAAAGTTGGTATACCTATATGCCAAACAATTACGTGTTCAGAATCTTTTGTCCCACGCACCAGCAAAGACTGGAACCAGCTTCCTGGAGCGACTGCTGCGATTACTGATTATCAGCTGTTTGCACTGCACTAACAAACATTGTAAACTGAGGTTACTTATTACGTGTGCCTTTTTCGTTTTTTATGTTCTTGCGTGTTCTGATGTGTTTTGTAGCAAGAATTGTATACTAGGATTATTTAAAATATGTACACCAGATCTCTTTTGTTCTACGTTTGTGTCCTAACTTTGCTATCAGCTAAAATTGATTATTCAGTAAACGTTGAATCCTGTACTCCCCTTTACTCACCTTCTGAATCCATTTTTTGTAAACCCACTCCCCTCTTCAATGCCTCTGGCCCTGAGGGTACAATAAATAAATAAACAATAAATACTAGTGGCGCTAACTGACACTCCCACGTTTAAATTGACATACGTACCCAATGAAGTGGCTGGGGGGATAGCTGTCGTGGTAGCTCAGTGGTAGAGCATCGAACGTGTTATTCGAAGGTCGCAGAATTGGATCCTGCCCACGGCAAGTTACCTTTTCACCCACTTTTCTTTCTTCTCATTTACATTAGAATTCTCCTATTAACTTTCCCTGTACCTTCCTTCGCTATATTATCTGTTATATCTCATTATTATTGTGTAAAACACAAAAAAACGAGCCCATAAGTATACACTTATTTCCCTTACTCATTAACGAATGACTCGTACTGGGAGACTTGGTGCCTCTAGGTTGTATACGGGGGACTATTGGTCAGCTGCCAGTTAGTATTAGGTTCACGTGCTATGCGACGCCAAACAGGCTCATAAGGAGTGTACCAATCTCGCCGCTATGGCTACTAGTGGCGCTAACTGACACTCCCACGTTTAATTTGACATACATACCCAATGATGTGGCTGGCGGGATAGCTGTCGTGGTAGCTCAGTGGTAGAGCATCGAACGCGTTATTCGAAGCTCGCAGGCTTGGATCTTGCCCACGGTAAGTTATCTTTTCTCCAACTTTTCTTTCTTCTCATTTACATTACAATTGGCCTAATAACTTCCCCTATACCTTTCTTCGCTATATTGTCTGTTAGATTTCATTATTAGTGTGTAAAACACGAAAAAAACTAGCCCTTAAGTATACACTTGTTTCCCCTAATCATTAACGAGGTTCCCGTACTGGCAGACTTGGTGCCTCTAGATTGTATACGGGGGACTACTGGTCAGCTGCCTGCTAGTAATAAGTTCACGTGCTACGTGACGCCAAACACGCTTATAAAGAGCTTACCACACTCCCCGCCATGGCTACTAGTGGCGCCGACTGACACTCCCACGTTTAAATTGACATAGATACCCAATAATGTGGCTTGGGGGTTAGCTGTCGTGGTAGCTAAGTGGTAGAACATCGAACGCGTTATTCGAAGGTCGGAGGTTTGGTTCCTGCCCACGGCAAGTTAACTTTTCACCCACTTTTCTTTTTTCTAATTTATATTACAATCGGCCTTATAACTTTCCCTATACCTTCCTTGTCATTATTGTCAGTTAGATCTCAACAATATTGTGTAAAACACGAAAAACGACCCCTTAAGTATACACTTGTTCCCCTTATTCATTAACGAGGGTCTCGTACTGGCAGACTTGGTGCCTCTAGGTTGTAAACGGGGCACTATTGGTTAGCTGCCAGTTAGTAATAGGTTCACGGACTACGCGACGCCCAACAGGCTCATAAAGGGTGTACTGCACTCGCCGCTATTGGTACTCGTGGCGCTAACTTACACTCCCACGTTTGAATTGACATAGATACCCAATAATGTGGCTTGGGGGTTAGCTGTCGTGGTAGCTCAGTGGTAGAACATCGAACGCGTTATTCGAAGGTCGCAGGTTTGGTTCCTGCCCACGGCAAGTTAACTTTTCACCCACTTTTCTTTTTTCTAATTTATATTACAATCGGCCTAATAACTTTCCCTATACCTTCCTTGTCATTATTGTCAGTTAGATCTCAATAATATTGTGTAAAACACGAAAAACGACCCCTCAAGTATACACTTGTTTCCCTTATTCATTAACGAGAATCTCGTACTGGCAGACTTGGTGCGTCTAGGTTGTATACGGGGAACTATTGGTCAGCTGCCAGTTAGTAATGAGTTAATGTGCTACGCGACGCCCAACAGGCTCATAAAGAGTGTACTGCACTCGCCGCTATGGCTACAAGTGGCGCTGACTGACACTCTTACGTTTTATTTGACATAGATACCCAATAATGTGGCTGGGGGGATAGCTGTCGTGGTAGCTTAGTGGTAGATCATCGAACGCGTTATTCGAATGTCGCAGGTTCGGATCCTGTCCACGGCAACTTATATTTTCACTCACTTTTCTTTCTTTTCAATTATATTACAATTCGCCTAATAACTTCCCCTATACCTTGCTTGTCATTATTGTCTGTTCGATCTCATTATTGTTGGGTAAAACACGAAAAACGAGCCCTTAAGTATACACTTGTTTCCCTTATTCATTAACGAGGGTCTCGTACTGGCAGACAGGGTGCGTCTAGGTTGTATACGGGGGACGATTGGTCAGCTGCCAGTTAGTAATGAGTTAACGTGCTACGCGACCCCCAACAGGCTCATGAAAAGTGTAGCACATTCGCCGCCATGCCTACTAGTGGCGGTGACTGACACTCCCACATTCAAATTGACATAGCTGCCCAATAATGTGGCTGGGGGGATAGCTGTCGTGGTAGCCCAGTGGTAAAGCATCGAACGCGTTATTCGAAAGTCGCAGGTTCTGTTCCTGCCCACGGAAAGTTATCATTTCACTCACTTTTCTTTGTTCTCATTTACAACACAATTCGCCTAATAACTTCCCCTATACCTTGCTTGTCATTATTGTCTGTTCGATCTCATTATTGTTGGGTAAAACACGAAAAACGAGCCCTTAAGTATACACTTGTTTCCCTTATTCATTAACGAGGGTCTGGTACTGGCAGACTTGGTGCGTCTAGGTTGTATACGGGGAACTATTGGTTAGCTGCCAGTAAGTAATAGGTTCACGTGCTACGTACGCCAAACAGGCGCATAAAGAGTGTACCACACTCGCCGCCATGGCTACTAGTGGCGCTGACTCACACTCCCACGTTTAAATTGACATTGCTGCCCAATAATTTGGCTGGGGGGATAGCTGTCGTGGTAGCTCAGTGGTAGAGCATCGAACACGTTATTCGAAGGTCGCAGATTTGGATTCTGCCCACGGCAAGTTATCTTTTCACACACTTTTCTTTTTTCTCATTTACATTACAATTGGCCTATTAACTTCCCCTTTACCTTCTTTGAAAATATTGTCTGTTTGATCTCAATATTATTGTGTAAAACACGAAAAACGACCCCTTAAGTATACACTTGTTTCCCTTAGTCATTAACGAGGGTCTCGTACTGGCAGAATTGGTGCCTCTAGGTTGTAAACGGGGGACTATTGGTTAGCTGCCAGTTAGTAATAGGTTCACGTGCTACGCGATGCCAAACTGGCTCATAAAGAGTTTACCGCACTCGCCGCCATGGCTACTCGTGGCGCTAACTGACACTCCAACGTTTGAATTGACATAGATACCCAATAATGTGGCTTGGGCAATAGCTGTCGTGGTATCTCAGTGGTAGAACATCGAACGCGTTATTCGAAGGTCGCAGGTTCGGATCCTGCCCACGGCAAGTAAACTTTTCAGCCACTTTTCTTTGTTTAATTTACATTACAATTGGCCTAATAACTTCTCTCTACGTTCCTTGGCATTATTGTCTGTTAGATCTCAATCTGATTGTGTAAAACACGAAAAACGAGTCTTTAAGTATAGACTTGTTTCCCTTATTCATTAACAAGAATTTCGCACTGGCAGACTTGATGCCTCTAGGTTGTACACGGGGCACTATTGGTTAGCTGCCAGTTAGTAATGGGTTCACGTGCTACGCGTCGCCAAACAGGCTCATAAAGAGTGTAGCGCACTCTCCAGCATGGCTACGAGTGGCGCTGACTGACACTTCCACGTGTAAATTGGCATAGACACCCAATACTGTGGCTTGGGGGATAGCTGTCATGGTAGCTCAGTGGTAGAGCAGCGAACACGTTATTCGAAGGTCGCAGATTCGGATCCTGCCCACGGCAAGTTATCTTTTCAGCCACTTTTCTTTCTTTTATTTACATTACAATTGGCCTAATAACTTCCCCTATACGTTCCTTGGCATTATTGTCTTTTAGATCTCAATATTATTGTGTAAAACACGAAAAACGACCCCTCAAGTACACACTTGTTTCCCTTATTCATCAACGAGGGTCTCGTACTGGCAGACTTGGTGCCTCTTGGTTGTAAACGGGGGACTATTGGTTAGCTGCCAGTTAGTAATAGGTTCACATGCTTCGCGACGCCAAACAGGCTCATAAAGAGTGTAGCGCACTCGCCAGTATGGCTACTAGTGGCGCTGACTGACACTTCGACGTGTAAATTGGCATAGATACCCAATAAAGTGGCAGAGGGGATAGCTGTCGTGGTAGCTCTGTGGCAGAGCATAGAACGCGTTATTCGAAGGTCGCAGGTTTGATGCCTGTCCACGGCAAGTTATCTTTTCAGCCACTTTTCTTTTTTCTCATTTACATTACAATTGGCCTAATAACTTCCCCTTTACCTTCTTTGTAAATATTGTCTGTTAGATCTCAATATTATTGTGTAAAACACGAAAAACGACCCCTTAAGTATACACTTGTTTCCCTTAGTCATTAACGAGGGTCTCGTACTGGCAGAATTGGTGCCTCTAGGTCGTAAACGGGGGACTATTGGTTAGCTGCCAGTTAGTAATAGGTTCACGTGCTACGCGCCGCCAAACAGGCTCATAAAGAGTTTACCGCACTCGCCGCCATGACTACTAGTGGCGCTGACTGACACTCTAACGTTTAATTTGACATAGATACCCAATAATGTGGCTTGGGGGATAGCTGTCGTGGTAGCTCAGTGGTAGAACATCTAACGCGTTATTCGATGGTCGCAGGTTCGGATCCTGCCCACGGCAAGTTATATTTTGAACCACTTTTCTTTTTTCTAATTTACATTACAATTGGCCTAATAACTTCCCCTATACCTTCTTTGTCATTATTGTCAGTTAGATCTCATCATTATTGTTTAAAACACGAAAAACGACCCCTTAAGTATACACTTGTTTCCCTTAATAAATAACGAGGGTCTCGCACTGGCAGACTTGGTGCCTCTAGGTTGTAAACTGGGGACTATTGGTTAGCTGCCAGTTAGTAATAGGTTCACGTGCTACGTACGCCAAACAGGCTCATAAAGAGTGTACCGCACTCGCCGTCATGGCTACTAGTGACGCTGACTGACACTCCCAAATTTAAATTGAAATAGATATCCAATAAAGTGGCAGGGGGGGATAGCTGTCGTGGTAGCTCTGTGGTAGAGCATCGAACGCGTTATTCGAAGGTCGCAGGTTTGATGCATGTCCAGGGTAAGTTAACTTTTCAGCCACTTTTCTTTGTTTTATTTCACATTACAATTGGCCTAATAACTTCCCCTATACCTTCTTTGTCATTATTGTCATTTAGATCTCATCATTATTGTTTAAAACACGAAAAACAACCCCTTAAGTGTACACTTGTTTCCCTTATTCATTAACGAGAATCTCGTACTGGCAGACTTGGTGCGTCTAGGTTGTATACGGGGAACTCTTGGTCAGCTGCCAGTTAGTAATGAGTTAATGTGCTACGCGACGCCCAACAGGCTCATAAAGAGTGTACTGCACTCGCCGCTATGGCTACAAGTGGCGCTGACTGACACTCTTACGTTTTATTTGACATAGATACCCAATAATGTGGCTGGGGGGATAGCTGTCGTGGTAGCTTAGTGGTAGATCATCGAACGCGTTATTCGAATGTCGCAGGTTGGGATCCTGTCCACGGCAACTTATATTTTCACTCACTTTTCTTTCTTTTCAATTATATTACAATTCGCCTAATAACTTCCCCTATACCTTGCTTGTCATTATTGTCTGTTCGATCTCATTATTGTTGGGTAAAACACGAAAAACGAGCCCTTAAGTATACACTTGTTTCCCTTATTCATTAACGAGGGTCTCGTACTGGCAGACTTGGTGCGTCTATGTTGTATACGGGGGACTATTGGTCAGCTGCCAGTTAGTATTGAGTTAACGTGCTACGCGACGCCCAACAGGCTCATAAAGAGTGTACCACACTCGCCGCCATGGCTACTCGTGGCGCTAACTGACACTCCAACATTTGAATTGACATAGATACCCAATAATGTGGCTTGGGCGATAGCTGTCGTGGTAGCTCAGTGGTAGAACATCGAACGCGTTATTCGGAGGTCGCAGGTTCGGATCCTGCCCACGGCAAGTTAACTTTTCAGCCACTTTTCTTTGTTTTAATTTACATTACAATTGGCCTAATAACTTCTCTCTACGTTCCTTGGCATTATTGTCTGTTAGATCTCAATATGATTGTGTAAAACACGAAAAACGAGTCTTTAAGTATAGACTTGTTTCCCTTATTCATTAACAAGAATTTCGCACTGGCAGACTTGATGCCTCTAGGTTGTACACGGGGCACTATTGGTTAGCTGCCAGTTAGTAATAGGTTCACGTGCTACGCGCCGCCAAACAGGCTCATAAAGAGTGTAGCGCACTCTCCAGCATGGCTACGAGTGGCGCTGACTGACACTTCCACGTGTAAATTGGCATAGATACCCAATACTGTGGCTGGGGGGATAGCTGTCATGGTAGCTCAGTGGTAGAGCAGCGAACACGTTATTCGAAGGTCGCCGATTCGGATCCTGCCCACGGCAAGTTATCTTTTCAGCCACTTTTCTTTCTTTTATTTACATTACAATTGGCCTAATAACTTCCCCTATACGTTGCTTGGCATTATTGTCTTTTAGATCTCAATATTATTGTGTAAAACACGAAAAACGACCACTCAAGTACACACTTGTTTCCCTTATTCATCAACGAGGGTCTCGTACTGGCAGACTTGGTGCCTCTTGGTTGTAAACGGGGGACTATTGGTTAGCTGCCAGTTAGTAATGGGTTCACGTGCTTCGCGACGCCAAACAGGCTCATAAAGAGTGTAGCGCACTCGCCAGTATGGCTACTAGTGGCGCTGACTGACACTTCGACGTGTAAATTGGCATAGATACCCAATAAAGTGGCAGAGCGGATAGCTGTCGTGGTAGCTCTGTGGTAGAGCATCGAACGCGTTATTCGAAGGTCGCAGGTTTGATGCCTGTCCACAGCAAGTTATCTTTTCAGCCACTTTTCTTTCTTTTAATTTACATTACAATTGGCCTAATAACTTCCCCTATACGTTCCTTGGCATTATTGTCAGTTAGATCTCATCACTATTGTTTAAAACACGAAAAACGACCCCTTAAGTATACACTTGTTTCCCTTATTCATTAACAAGGTTCTCGTATTGCCAGACTTGATGCCTCGAGGTTGTACACGGGGGACTATTGGTAAGCTGCCAGTTAGTAATAAGTTCACGTGCTACGCGACGCCAAACAGGCTCATAAAGTGTGTACCACACTCGCCACCATGGCTACTAGTGGCGCTGACTGACACTCCCACATTTAAATTTACATAGATACCCAATAATGTGGCTGGGGGATAGCTGTCGTGGTAGCTCAGTGGTAGAGCATCTTACACGTTATTCGAAGGTCGCAGATTTGTATCCTGCCCACGGCAAGTTATCTTTTCAACCACTTTTCTTTTTTCTCATTTACAATAAAATTGGCCTAATAACTTCCCCTTTACCTTGCTTGACAATATTGTCTGTTAGATCTCAATATTATTGTGTAAAACACGAAAAACGACCCCTTAAGTATACACTTGTTTCCCTTATTGAATAACGAGGGTCTCGCACTGGCAGACTTGATGCCTCTAGGTTGTAAACTGGGGACTATTGGTTAGCTGCCAGTTAGTAATAGGTTCACGTGCTACGTACGCCAAACAGGCTCATAAAGAGTGTACCGGACTCGCCGCCATGGCTACTAGTGGCGCTGACTGACACTCCCAAATTTAAATTGACATAGATACCCAATAAAGTGGCAGGGGGGATAGCTGTCGTGGTAGCTCTGTGGTATAACATCGAACGCGTTATTCGAAGGTCGCAGGTTTGATGCCTGTCCATGGTAAGTTAACTTTTCAGCCACTTTTCTTTGTTTTAATTTACATTACAATTGGCCTAATAACTTCTCTCTACGTTCCTTGGCATTATTGTCTGTTAGATCTCAATATGATTGTGTAAAACAGGAAAAACGAGTCCTTAAGTATAGACTTCTTTCCCTTATTCATTAACAAGAATCTCTTACTGGCAGGCTTGATGCCTCTAGGTTGTACACGGGGGAATATTGGTAAGCCGCCAGTTAGTAATAGGTTCACGTGCTACGTACGCCAAACAGGCTCATAAAGAGTGTACCACACTCGCCGCCATGGCTACTAGTGGCGCTGACTCACACTCCCACGTTTAAATTGACATAGCTGCCCAATAATGTGGCTGGGGGGATAGCTGTCGTGGTAGCTCAGTGGTAGAGCATCGAACGCGTTATTCGAAGGTCGCAGGTTTGATGCCTGTCCACGGTAAGTTATCTTTTCAGGCGCTTTTCTTTCTTTTAATTTACATTACAATTGGCCTAATAACTTCCCTTATACGTTCCTGTGCATAATTGTCTGTTAGATCTCATTATTATTGTGTAAAACACGAAAACGAGTCTTTAAGTATAGACTTCTTTCCCTTATTCATTAACAAGGCTCTCGTACTGGCAGACTTGATGCCTCTAGGTTGTACACGGGGGACTATTAGTAAGCTGCCAGTTAGTAATAAGTTCACGTGCTACGCGACGCCAAAAAGTCTCATAAAGAGTGTACCACACTCGCCACCATGGCTACCAGTGGCGCTGACGGACACTCCCACGTTTAAATTTACATAGATACCCAATAATGTGGCTGGGGGATAGCTGTCGTGGTAGCTCAGTGGTAGAGCATCTTACACGTTATTCGAAGGACGCAGATTCGGATCCTGCCCACGGCAAGTTATCTTTTCACCCACTTTTCTTTTTTCTCATTTACAATACAATTGGCCTAATAACTTCCCCTTTACCTTCCTTGACAATATTGTCTGTTAGATCTCAATATTATTGTGTAAAACACGAAAAATGACCCCTTAAGTATACACTTGTTTCCCTTATTTATTAACGAGGGTCTCGAACTGGCAGACTTGGTGCCTCTAGGTTGTATACAGGGGACTATTGGCCAGCTGCCAGTTAGTAATAAGTTCACGTGCTACGCGACGCCCAACAGGCTCATAAAGAGTGTACCACACTCGCCGACATGGCTACTAGTGGCGCTGACTGACACACCCAAGTTTAAATTGACATAGATACCCAATAAACTGGCTGGGGGGATAGCTGTCGTGGTAGCTCTGTGGTAGAGCGTCGAACGCGTTACTCGAAGGTCGCAGGTTCCAATCCTTTCCGCGGCAAGTTATCTTTTCAGCCACTTTTCTTTCTTCTCAATTATATTACAATTCGCCTAAAAACTTCCCCTATACCTTGCTTGTCATTATTGTCTGTTCCATCTCATTATTATTGTGTAAAACACGAAAAACGAGCCCTTAAGTATACACTTGTTTCCCTTATTCATTAACGAGGCTCTCGTACTGGCAGACTTGGTGCGTCTAGGTTGTATACGGGGGACTATTGGTCAGCTGCCAGTTAGTAATAAGTTCACGTGCTACGCGACGCCCAACAGGCTCATAAAGATTGTAGCACACTCGCCGCCATGCCTACTAGTGACGCTGACTGACACTCCCACGTTTAAATTGACATAGCTTCCCAATAATGTGGCTGGGGGAATAGCTTTCGTGGTAGCTCAGTGGTAGAGCTTCGAACGCGTTATTCGAACGTCGCAGGTTCTGTTCCTGCCCACTGCCAGTTATCTTTTCACTGACTTTCCTTTCTTCTCATTTACAATTCCATAGGCCTAATAACTTCCTCTATATCTTCCTTGTCATTATTGTCTCTTAGATCTCAATATTATTGTGTAAAACACCAAAAACGACCCCTTAAGTATACACTTGTTTCCCTTATTCAATAACGAGGGTCTCGTACTGGCAGACTTGATGCCTCTAGGTTGTAAACGGGGGACTATTGGTTAGCTGCCAGTTAGTAATAGGTTCACGTGCTACGTACGCCAAACAGGCTCATAAAGAGTGTACCGCACTCGCCGTCATGGCTACTAGTGGCGCTGACTGACACTCCCAAATATAAATTGACATAGATATCCAATAAAGTGGCAGGGGGGGATAGCTGTCGTGGTAGCTCTGTGGTAGAGCATCGAACGCGTTATTCGAAGGTCGCAGGTTTGATGCCTGTCCACGGTAAGTTAACTTTTCAGCCACTTTTCTTTGTTTTAATTCACATTACAATTGGCCTAATAACTTCCCTCTACGTTCCTTGGCATTATTGTCTGTTAGATCTCAATATTATTGTGTAAAACACTAAAACGAGTCTTTAAGTATAGACTTGTTTCCCTTATTCATTAACAAGGTTCTCGTATTGCCAGACTTGATGCCTCGAGGTTGTACACGGGGAACTATTGGTAAGCTGCCAGTTAGTAATAAGTTCACGTGCTACGCGATGCCAAACAGGCTCATAAAGTGTGTACCACCCTCGCCACCATGGCTACTAGTGGCGCTGACTGACACTCCCACATTTAAATTTACATAGATACCCAATAATGTGGCTGGGGGATAGCTGTCGTGTTAGCTCAGTGGTAGAGCATCTTACACGTTATTCGAAGGTCGCAGATTTGAATCCTGCCCACGGCAAGTTATCTTTTCACCCACTTTTCTTTTTTCTCATTTACAATACAATTGGCCTAATAACTTCCCCTTTACCTTGCTTGACAATATTGTCTGTTAGATCTCAATATTATTGTGTAAAACACGAAAAACGACCCCTTAAGTATACACTTGTTTCCCTTATTAAATAACGAGGGTCTCGCACTGGCAGACTTGGTGCCTCTAGGTTGTAAACGGGGGACTATTGGTTAGCTGCCAGTTAGTAATAGGTTCACGTGCTACGTACGCCAAACAGGCTCATAAAGAGTGTACCGCACTCGCCGCCATGGCTATTAGTGGCGCTGACTGACACTCCCAAATTTAAATTGACATAGATACCCAATAAAGTGGCAGGGGGGATAGCTGTCGTGGTAGCTCTGTGGTAGAACATCGAACGCGTTAATCGAAGGTCGCAGGTTTGATGCCTGTCCACGGTAAGTTAACTTTTCAGCCACTTTTCTTTGTTTTAATTTACATTACAATTGGCCTAATAACTTCTCTCTACGTTCCTTGGCATTATTGTCTGTTAGATCTCAATATGATTGTGTAAAACACGAAAAACGAGTCTTTAAGTATAGACTCGTTTCCCTTATTCATTAACAAGAATCTCGCATTGGCAGACTTGATGCCTCTAGGTTGTACACGGGGGACTATTGGAAGCCGCCAGTTAGTAATAAGTTGACGTGCTACGCGACGCCAAACAGGCTCATAAAGAGTGTAGCGCACTCGCCACCATGGCTACTAGTGGTGCTGACTGACACTTCCATGTGTAAATTGGCATAGATACCCAATAATGTGGCTGAGGGGTAGCTGTCGTGGTAGCTCAGTGGTAGAGCATTGAACGCGTTATTCGAAGGTCGCAAGTTCGGATCATGCCCACGGCAAGTTATCTTTTCACCCACTTTTCTCTCTTCTCATTTATATTACAGTTGGCCTAATAACTACCCTCTACGTTAATTGGCATTATTGTCTGTTAGATCTCAATATTATTGTGTAAAACAGGAAAAACGAGTCCTTAAGTATATTCTTGTTTCCCTTATTCATTAACAAGAATCTCTCACTGGCAGGCTTGATGCCTCTAGGTTGTACACGGGGGACTATTGGTAAGCCGCCAGTTAGTAATAAGTTGACGTGCTACGCGACGCCAAACAGGCTCATAATGAGTGTACCGCACTCACCGCCATGGCTACTTGTGGCGCTGACTGACACTCCCAAATTTAAATTGACATAGATACCCAATAAAGTGGCAGTGGGGATCGCTGTCGTGGTAGCTCTGTGGTAGAGCATCGAACGCGTTATTCGAAGGTCGCAGGTTTGATGCCTGTCCACAGTAAGTTATCTTTTCAGGCGCTTTTCTTTCTTTTAATTTACATTACAATTCGCCTAATAACTTCCCTTATACGTTCCTGGGCATAATTGTCTGTTAGATCTCATTATTATTGTGTAAAACACGAAAACGAGTCTTTAAGTATAGACTTCTTTCCCTTATTCATTAACAAGGCTCTCGTACTGGCAGACTTGATGCCTCTAGGTTGTACACGGGGGACTATTGGTAAGCTGCCAGTTAGTAATATGTTCACGTGCTACGCGACGCCAAACAGGCTCATAAAGAGTGTACCACACTCGCCACCATGGCTACCAGTGGCGCTGACTGACACTCCCACGTTTAAATTTACATAGATACCCAAAAATGTGGCTGGGGGATAGCTGTCGTGGTAGCTCAGTGGTAGAGCATCTTACACGTTATTCGAAGGACGCAGATTCGGATCCTGCCCACGGCAAGTTATCTTTTCACCCACTTTTCTTTTTTTTCATTTACAATACAATTGGCCTAAAAACTTCCCCTATACCTTGCTTGTCATTATTGTCTGTTCCATCTCAATATTATTGTGTAAAACACGAAAAACGAGCCCTTAAGTATACACTTGTTTCCCTTATTCATTAACGAGGCTCTCGTACTGGCAGACTTGGTGTGTCTAGGTTGTATACGGGGGACTATTGGTCAGCTGCCAGTTAGTAATAGGTTCACGTGCTACGCGACGCCCAACAGGCTCATAAAGATTGTAGCACACTCGCCGCCATGCCTACTAGTGACGCTGACTGACACTCCCACGTTTAAATTGACATAGCTTCCCAATAATGTGGCTGGGGGAATAGCTGTCGTGGTAGCTCAGTGGTAGAGCATCGAACGCGTTATTCGAACGTCGCAGGTTCTGTTCCTGCCCACTGCCAGTTATCTTTTCACTGACTTTTCTTTCTTCTCATTTAGAATTCCATAGGCCTAATAACTTCCTCTATATCTTCCTTGACATTATTGTCTCTTAGATCTCAATATTATTGTGTAAAACACCAAAAACGACCCCTTAAGTATACACTTGTTTACCTTATTCAATAACGAGGGTCTCGTACTGGCAGACTTGATGCCTCTAGGTTGTAAACGGGGGACTATTGGTTAGCTGCCAGTTAGTAATAGGTTCACGTGCTACGTACGCCAAACAGGCTCATAAAGAGTGTACCGCACTCGCCGTCATGGCTACTAGTGGCGCTGACTGACACTCCCAAATATAAATTGACATAGATATCCAATAATGTGGCAGGGGGGGATAGCTGTCGTGGTAGCTCTGTGTAAGAGCATCGAACGCGTTATTCGAAGGTCGCAGGTTTGATGCCTGTCCACGGTAAGTTTACTTTTCAGCCACTTTTCTTTGTTTTAATTCACATTACAATTGGCCTAATAACTTCCCTCTACGTTCCTTGGCATTATTGTCTGTTAGATCTCAATATTATTGTGTAAAACACTAAAAACGAGTCTTTAAGTATAGACTTGCTTCCCTTATTCATTAACAAGGTTCTCGTATTGCCAGACTTGATGCCTCGAGGTTGTACACGGGGGACTATTGGTAAGCTGCCAGTTAGTAATAAGTTCACGTGCTACGCGACGCCAAACAGGCTCCTAAAGTGTGTACCACACTCGCAACCATGGCTACTAGTGGCGCTGACTGACACTCCCACATTTAAATTTACATAGATAACCAATAATGTGGCTGGGGGACAGCTGTCGTGGTAGCTCAGTGGTAGAGCATCTTACACGTTATTCGAAGGTCGCAGATTTGGATCCTGCCCAAGGCAAGTTATCTTTTCACCCACTTTTCTTTTTTCTCATTTACAATACAATTGGCCTAATAACTTCCCCTTTACCTTGCTTGACAATATTGTCTGTTAGATCTCAATATTATTGTGTAAAACACGAAAAACGACCCCTTAAGTATACACTTGTTTCCCTTATTAAATAACGAGGGTCTCGCACTGGCAGACTTGGTGCCTCTAGGTTGTAGACGGGGGACTATTGGTTAGCTGCCAGTTAGTAATAGGTTCACGTGCTACGTACGCCAAACAGGCTCATAAAGAGTGTACCGCACTCGCTGCCATGGCTACTAGTGGCGCTGACTGACACTCCCCAATTTAAATTGACATAGATACCCAATAAAGTGGCAGGGGGGATAGCTGTCGTGGTAGCTCTGTGGTAGAACATCGAACGCGTTATTCGAAGGTCGCAGGTTTGATGCCTGTCCACGGTAAGTTAACTTTTCAGCCACTTTTCCTTGTTTTAATTTACATTACAATTGGCCTAATAACTTCTCTCTACGTTCCTTGGCATTATTGTCTGTTAGATCTCAATATGATTGTGTAAAGCACGAGAAACGAGTCTTTAAGTATAGACTCGTTTCCCTTATTCATTAACAAGAATCTCGCACTGGCAGACTTGATGCCTCTAGGTTGTACACGGGGGACTATTGGAAGCCGCCAGTTAGTAATAAGTTGACGTGCTACGCGACGCCAAATAGGCTCATAAAGAGTGTAGCGCACTCGCCACCATGGTTACTAGTGGTGCTGACTGACACTTCCATGTGTAAATTGGCATAGATACCCAATAATGTGGCTGAGGGGTAGCTGTCGTGGTAGCTCAGTGGTAGAGCATTGAACGCGTTATTCGAAGGTCGCAAGTTCGGATCATGCCCACGGCAAGTTATCTTTTCACCCACTTTTCTCTCTTCTCATTTATATTACAGTTGGCCTAATAACTACCCTCTACGTTAATTGGCATTATTGTCTGTTAGATCTCAATATTATTGTGTAAAACAGGAAAAACGAGTCCTTAAGTATATTCTTGTTTCCCTTATTCATTAACAAGAATCTCTCACTGGCAGGCTTGATGCCTCTAGGTTGTACACGGGGGACTATTGGTAAGCCGCCAGTTAGTAATAAGTTGACGTGCTACGCGACGCCAAACAGGCTCATCATGAGTGTGCCGCACTCACCGCCATGGCTACTAGTGGCGCTGACTGACACTCCCAAATTTAAATTGACATAGATACCCAATAAAGTGACAGTGGGGATCGCTGTCGTGGTAGCTCTGTGGTAGAGCATCGAACGCGTTATTCGAAGGTCGCAGGTTTGATGCCTGTCCACAGTAAGTTATCTTTTCAGGCGCTTTTCTTTCTTTTAATTTACATTACAATTCGCCTAATAACTTCCCTTATACGTTCCTGGGCATAATTGTCTGTTAGATCTCATTATTATTGTGTAAAACACGAAAACGAGTCTTTAAGTATAGACTTCTTTCCCTTATTCATTAACAAGGCTCTCGTACTGGCAGACTTGATGCCTCTAGGTTGTACACGGGGGACTATTGGTAAGCTGCCAGTTAGTAATAAGTTCACGTGCTACGCGACGCCAAACAGGCTCATAAAGAGTGTACCACACTCGCCACCATGGCTACCAGTGGCGCTGACTGACACTCCCACGTTTAAATTTACATAGATACCCAATAATGTGGCTGGGGGATAGCTGTCGTGGTAGCTCAGTGGTAGAGCATCTTACACGTTATTCGAAGGACGCAGATTCGGATCCTGCCCACGGCAAGTTATCTTTTCACCCACTTTTCTTTTTTTTCATTTACAATACAATTGGCCTAATAACTTCCCCTTTACCTTCCTTCACAATATTGTCTGTTAGATCTCAATAATATTGTGTAAAACACGAAAAATGACCCCTTAAGTATACACTTGTTTCCCTTATTTATTAACGAGGGTCTCAAACTGGCAGACTTGGTGCCTCTAGGTTGTATACAGGGGACTATTGGCCAGCTGCCAGTTAGTAATAAGTTCACGTGCTACGCGACGCCCAACAGGCTCATAAAGAGTGTACCACACTCGCCGCTATGGCTACTAATGGCGCTGACTGACACTCCCAAGTTTAAATTGACATAGATACCCAATAAAGTGGCTGAAGGGATAGCTGTCGTGGTAGCTCTGTGGTAGAGCGTCGAACGCGTTACTCGAAGGTCGCAGGTTCGAATCCTTTCCGCGGCAAGTTATCTTTTCAGCCACTTTTCTTTCTTCTCAATTATATTACAATTCGCCTAAAAACTTCCCCTATACCTTGCTTGTCATTATTGTCTGTTCGATCTCAATATTATTGTGTAAAACACGAAAAACGAGCCCTTAAGTATACACTTGTTTCCCTTATTCATTAACGAGGCTCTCGTACTGGCAGACTTGGTGCGTCAAGGTTGTATACGGGGGACTATTGGTCAGTTGCCAGTTAGTAATAAGTTCACGTGCTACGCGACGCCCAACAGGCTCCTAAAGTGTGTACCACACTCGCAACCATGGCTACTAGTGGCGCTGACTGACACTCCTACATTTAAATTTACATAGATAACCAATAATGTGGCTGGGGGACAGCTGTCGTGGTAGCTCAGTGGTAGAGCATCTTACACGTGATTCGAAGGTCGCAGATTTGGATCCTGCCCACGGCAAGTTATCTTTTCACCCACTTTTCTTTTTTCTCATTTACAATACAATTGGCCTAATAACTTCCCCTTTACCTTGCTTGACAATATTGTCTGTTAGATCTCAATATTATTGTGTAAAACACGAAAAACGACCCCTTAAGTATACACTTGTTTCCCTTATTAAATAACGAGGGTCTCGCACTGGCAGACTTGGTGTCTCTAGGTTGTAAACGGGGGACTATTGGTTAGCTGCCAGTTAGTAATAGGTTCACGTGCTACGTACGCCAAACAGGCTCATAAAGAGTGTACCGCACTCGCTGCCATGGCTACTAGTGGCGCTGACTGACACTCCCAAATTTAAATTGACATAGATACCCAATAAAGTGGCAGGGGGGATAGCTGTCGTGGTAGCTCTGTGGTAGAACATCGAACGCGTTATTCTAAGGTCGCAGGTTTGATGCCTGTCCACGGTAAGTTAACTTTTCAGCCACTTTTCTTTGTTTTCTTTTACATTACAATTGGCCTAATAACTTCTCTCTACGTTCCTTGGCATTATTGTCTGTTAGATCTCAATATGATTGTGTAAAACACGAAAAACGAGTCTTTAAGTATAGACTTGTTTCCCTTATTCATTAACAAGAATCTCGCACTGGCAGACTTGATGCCTCTAGGTTGTACACGGGGGACTATTGGAAGCCGCCAGTTAGTAATAAGTTCACGTGCTACGCGACGCCAAACAGGCTCATAAAGAGTGTAACGCACTCGCCACCATGGCTACTAGTGGTGCTGACTGACACTTCCATGTGTAAATTGGCATAGATACCCAATAATGTGGCTGAGGGGTAGCTGTCGTGGTAGCTCAGTGGTAGAGCATTGAACCCGTTATTCGAAGGTCGCAGGTTCGGATCATGCCCACGGCAAGTTATCTTTTCGCCCACTTTTGTCTCTTCTCATTTATATTACAGTTGGCCTAATAACTACCTTCTACGTTAATTGGCATTATTGTCTGGTAAATCTCAATATTATTGTGTAAAACAGGAAAAACGAGTCCTTAAGTATAGACTTGTTTCCCTTATTCATTAACAAGAATCTCTCACTGGCAGGCTTGATGCCTCTAGGTTGTACACGGGGGACTATTGGTAAGCCGCCAGTTAGTAATAAGTTGACGTGCTACGCGACGCCAAACAGGCTCATAATGAGTTTACCGCACTCACCGCCATGACTACTAGTGGCGCTGACTGACACACCCAAATTTAAATTGACATAGATACCCAATAAAGTGGCAGTGGGGATCGCTGTCGTGGTAGCTCTGTGGTAGAGCATCGAACGCGTTATTCGAAGGTCGCAGGTTTGATGCCTGTCCACAGTAAGTTATCTTTTCAGGCGCTTTTCTTTCTTTTAATTTACATTACAATTGGCCTAATAACTTCCCTTTTACGTTCCTGGGCATAATTGTCGGTTAGATCTCATTATTATTGTGTAAAACACGAAAACGAGTCTTTAAGTATAGACTTCTTGCTCTTATTCATTAACAAGGCTCTCGTACTGGCAGACTTGATGCCTCTAGGTTGTACACGGGGGACTATTGGTAAGCTGCCAGTTAGTAATAAGTTCACGTGCTACGCGACGCCAAACAGGCTCATAAAGAGTGTACCACACTCGCCACCATGGCTACCAGTGGCGCTGACTGACACTCCCACGTTTAAATTTACATAGATACCCAATAATGTGGCTGGGGGATAGCTGTCGTGGTAGCTCAGTGGTAGAGTATCTTACACGTTATTCGAAGGACGCAGATTCGGATCCTGCCCACGGCAAGTTATCTTTTCACCCACTTTTCTTTTTTCTCATTTACAATACAATTGGCCTAATAACTTCCCCTTTACCTTCCTTGACAATATTGTCTGTAAGATCTCAATATATTGTGTAAAACACGAAAAATGACCCAATAAGTATACACTTGTTTCCCTTATTTATTAACGAGGGTCTCGAACTGGCAGACTTGGTGCCTCTAGGTTGTATACAGGGGACTATTGGCCAGCTGCCAGTTAGTAATAAGTTCACGTGCTACGCGAATCCCAAGAGGCTCATGAAGAGTGTACCACACTCGCCGCCATGGCTACTAGTGGCGCTGCCTGACACTCCCAAGTTTAAATTGACATAGATACCCAATAAAGTGGCTGGGGGGATAGCTGTCGTGGTAGCTCTGTGGTAGAGCGTCGAACGCGTTACTCGAAGGTCGCAGGTTTGAATCCTTTCCGCGGCAAGTTATCTTTTCAGCCACTTTTCTTTCTTCTCAATTATATTACAATTCGCCTAAAAACTTCCCCTATACCTTGCTTGTCATTATTGTCTGTTCCATCTCATTATTATTGTGTAAAACGCGAAAAACGAGCCCTTAAGTATACACTTGTTTCCCTTATTCATTAACGAGGCTCTCGTACTGGCAGACTTGGTGCGTCTAGGTTGTATACGGGGGACTATTGGTCAGCTGCCAGTTAATAATAAGTTCACGTGCTACGCGACGCCCAACAGGCTCATAAAGATTGTAGCACACTCGCCGCCATGCCTACGAGTGACGCTGACTGACACTCCCACGTTTAAATTGACATAGCTTCCCAATATTGTGGCTGGGGGAATAGCTGTCGTGGTAGCTCAGTGGTAGAGCATCGAACGCGTTATTCGAACGTCGCTGGTTCTGTTCCTGCCCACTGCCAGTTATCTTTTCACTGACTTTTCTTTCTTCTCATTTAGAATTCCATAGGCCTAATAACTTCCCCTATATCTTCCTTGTCATTATTGTCTCTTAGATCTCAATATTATTGTGTAAAACACCAAAAACAACCCCTTAAGTATACACTTGTTTCCTTTATTCAATAACGAGGGTCTCGTACTGGCAGACTTGATGCCTCTAGGTTGTAAACGGGGGACTATTGGTTAGCTGCCAGTTAGTAATAGGTTCACGTGCTACGTACGCCAAACAGGCTCATAAAGAGTGTACCACACTCGCCGCCATGGCTACTCGTGGCGGTAACTGACACTCCCAAGTTTGAATTGACATAGACACCCAATAATGTGGCTTGGGGGATAGCTGTCGTGGTAGCTCAGTGGTAGAACATCTAACGCGTTATTCGAAGGTCGCAGGTTCTGTTCCTGCCCACGGCAAGTTATCTTTTCACCCACTTTTATTTCTTCTCATTTACATTACAATAAGCCTAATAACTTCCCCTATACCTTGCTTGTCATTATTGTCTGTTCGATCTCATATTTATTGTGTAAAACACGAAAAACGAACCCTTAAGTATACACTTGTTTCCCTTATTCATTAACGACGGTCTCGTACTGGCAGACGTGGAACGTCTAGGTTGTATACGAGGGACTATTGGCCAGCTGTCAGTTAGTAATATGTTAACGTGCTACGCGACGCCCAACAGGCTCATAAAGAGTGTACCACACTCGCCACCATGGCTACTAGTGGCGCTGACTGACACTCCCATGTTTAAATTGACATAGATACCCAATAAAGTGGCACGGGGGGATAGCTGTCGTGGTAGCTCTGTGGTAGAGCATCGAACGCGTTCTTCGAAGGTCGCAGGTTCGAATCCTGCCCACGGCAACTTATCTTTTCAGCCACTTTTCTTTCTTCTCAATTATATTACAATTCGCCTAAAAACTTCCCGCTATACCTTGCTTGTCATTATTGTCTGTTAGATCTCAATATTATTGTGTAAAACACGAAAAACGAGTCTTTAAGTATAGACTTGTTTCCCTTATTCATTAACAAGAATCTCGCACTGGCAGACTTGATGCCTCTAGGTTGTACACGGGGGACTATTGGTAAGCCGCCAGTTAGTAATAGGTTGACGTGCTACGCGACGCCAAACAGGCTCATAAAAAGTGTACCGCACTCGCCGCCATGGCTACTAGTGGCGCTGACTGACACCCTCAAATTTAAATTGACATAGATACCCAATAAAGTGGCAGGGGGGATAGCTGTCGTGGTAGCTCTGTGGTAGAGTATCGAACGCGTTATTCGAAGGTCGCAGGTTTGATGCCTGTCCACGGTAAGTTATCTTTTCAGGCGCTTTTCTTTTTTTTAATTTACATTACAATTGGCCTAATAACTTCCCTTATACGTTCCTGGGCATAATTGTCTGTTATATCTCAATATTATTGTGTAAAACACGAAAAACGAGTCTTTAAGTATAGACTTGTTTCCCTTATTCATTAACAAGAATCTCGCACTGGCAGACTTGATGCCTCTAGGTTGTACGCGAGGGACTATTGGAAGCCGCCAGTTAGTAATAAGTTGACGTGCTACGCGACGCCAAACAGGCTCATAAAGAGTGTAGCGCACTCGCCACCATGGCTACTAGTGGTGCTGACTGACACTTCCATGTGTAAATTGGCATAGATACCCAATAATGTGGCTGAGGGGTAGCTGTCGTGGTAGCTCAGTGGTAGAGCATTGAACGCGTTATTCGAAGGTCGCAGGTTCGGATCATGCCCACGGCAAGTTATCTTTTCACCCACTTTTCTCTCTTCTCATTTATATTACAGTTGGCCTAATAACTACCCTCTACGTTCATTGGCATTATTGTCTGTTAGATCTCAATATTATTGTGTAAAACAGAAAAAACGAGTCCTTAAGTATAGACTTGTTTCCCTTATTCATTAACAAGAATCTCTCACTGGCAGGCTTGATGCCTATAGGTTGTACACGGGGAACTATTGGTAAGCCGCCAGTTAGTAATAAGTTGACGTGCTATGCGACGCCAAACAGGCTCATAATGAGTGTACCGCACTCACCGCCATGGCTACTAGTGGCGCTGACTGACACTCCCAAGTTTAAATTGACATAAATACCCAATAAAGTGGCTGGGGGGATAGCTGTCGTGGTAGCTCTGTGGTAGAGCGTCGAACGCGTTACTCGAAGGTCGCAGGTTCGAATCCTTTCCGCGGCAAGTTATCTTTTCAGTCACTTTTCTTTCTTCTCAATTATATTACAATTCGCCTAAAAATTTCCCCTATACCTTGCTTGTCATTATTGTCTGTTCCATCTCATTATTATTGTGTAAAACACGAAAAACGAGCCCTTAAGTATACACTTGTTTCCCTTATTCATTAACGAGGCTCTCGTACTGGCAGACTTGGTGCGTATAGGTTGTATACGGGGGACTATTGGTCAGCTGCCAGTTAGTAATAAGTTCACGTGCTACGCGACGCCCAACAGGCTCATAAAGATTGTAGCACACTCGCCGCCATGCCTACTAGTGACGCTGACTGACACTCCCACGTTTAAATTGACATAGCTTCCCAATAATGTGGCTGGGGGAATAGCTGTCGTGGTAGCTCAGTGGTAGAGCATCGAACGCGTTATTCGAACGTCGCAGGTTCTGTTCCTGCCCACTGCCAGTTATCTTTTCACTGACTTTTCTTTCTTCTCATTTAGAATTCCATAGGCCTAATAACTTCCCCTATATCTTTCTTGTCATTATTGTCTCTTAGATCTCAATATTATTGTGTAAAACACCAAAAACGACCCCTCAAGTATACACTTGTTTCCCTTATTCAATAACGAGGGTCTCGTACTGGCAGACTTGATGCCTCTAGGTTGTAAACGGGGGACTATTGGTTAGCTGCCAGTTAGTAATAGGTTCACGTGCTACGTACGCCAAACAGGCTCATAAAGAGTGTACCACACTGGCCGCCATGTCTACTCGTGGCGGTAACTGACACTCCCAAGTTTGATTTGACATAGACACTCAATAATGTGGCTTGGGGGATAGCTGTCGTGGTGGCTCAGTGGTAGAACATCGAACGCGTTATTCGAAGGTCGCAGGTTCTGTTCCTGCCCACGGCAAGTTATCTTTTCACCCACTTTTATTTCTTCTTATTTACATTACAATAAGCCTAATAACTTCCCCTATACCTTCCTTGTCATTATTGTCTGTTAGATCTCATTATTATTGTGTAAAACATGAAAAACGACCCCTTAGGTATACACTTGTTTCCCTTATTCAATAACGAGGGTATCGTACTCGCAGACTTGATGCCTGTAGGTTGTAAACGGGGGACTATTGGTTATCTGCCAGTTAGTAATAGGTTCACGTGCTACGTACGCCAAACAGGCTCATAAAGAGTGTACCACACTCGCCGCCATGGCTACTCGTGGCGGTAACTGACACTCCCAAGTTTGAATTGACATAGACACCCAATAATGTGGCTTGGGGGATAGCTGTCGTGGTAGCTCAGTGGTAGAACATCGAACGCGTTATTCGAAGGTCGCAGGTTCTGTTCCTGCCCACGGCAAGTTATCTTTTCACCCACTTTTATTTCTTCTCATTTACATTACAATAAGCCTAATAACTTCCCCTATACCTTGCTTGTCATTATTGTCTGTTCGATCTCATATTTATTGTGTAAAACACGAAAAACGAACCCTTAAGTATACACTTGTTTCCCTTATTCATTAACGACGGTCTCGTACTGGCGGACGTGGAACGTCTAGGTTGTATACGAGGGACCATTGGCCAGCTGTCAGTTAGTAATAAGTTCACGTGCTACGCGACGCCCAACAGGCTCATAAAGAGTGTACCACACTCGCCACCATGGCTACTAGTGGCGCTGACTGACGCTCCCACGTTTAAATTGACATAGATACCCAATAAAGTGGCACGGGGGGATAGCTGGCGTGGTAGCTCTGTGGTAGAGCATCGAACGCGTTCTTCGAAGGTCGCAGGTTCGAATCCTGCCCACGGCAACTTATCTTTTCAGCCACTTTTCTTTTTTCTCATTTACAATACAATTGGCCTAATAACTTCCCCTTTACCTTCCTTGACAATATTGTCTGTAAGATCTCAATATTATTGTGTAAAACACGAAAAATGACCCCATAAGTATACACTTGTTTCCCTTATTTATTAACGAGGGTCTCGAACTGGCAGACTTGGTGCCTCTAGGTTGTATACAGGGGACTATTGGCCAGCTGCCAGTTAGTAATAAGTTCACGTGCTACGCGAATCCCAAGAGGCTCATAAAGAGTGTACCACACTCGCCGCCATGGCTACTAGTGGCGCTGCCTGACACTCCCAAGTTTAAATTGACATAGATACCCAATAAAGTGGCTGGGGGGATAGCTGTCGTGGTAGTTCTGTGGTAGAGCGTCGAACGCGTTACTCGAAGGTCGCAGGTTTGAATCCTTTCCGCGGCAAGTTATCTTTTCAGCCACTTTTCTTTCTTCTCAATTATATTACAATTCGCCTAAAAACTTCCCCTATACCTTGCTTGTCATTATTGTCTGTTCCATCTCATTATTATTGTGTAAAACGCGAAAAACGAGCCCTTAAGTATACACTTGTTTCCCTTATTCATTAACGAGGCTCTCGTACTGGCAGACTTGGTGCGTCTAGGTTGTATACGGGGGACTATTGGTCAGCTGCCAGTTAATAATAAGTTCACGTGCTACGCGACGCCCAACAGGCTCATAAAGATTGTAGCACACTCGCCGCCATGCCTACGAGTGACGCTGACTGACACTCCCACGTTTAAATTGACATAGCTTCCCAATATTGTGGCTGGGGGAATAGCTGTCGTGGTAGCTCAGTGGTAGAGCATCGAACGCGTTATTCGAACGTCGCTGGTTCTGTTCCTGCCCACTGCCAGTTATCTTTTCACTGACTTTTCTTTCTTCTCATTTAGAATTCCATAGGCCTAATAACTTCCCCTATATCTTCCTTGTCATTATTGTCTCTTAGATCTCAATATTATTGTGTAAAACACCAAAAACAACCCCTTAAGTATACACTTGTTTCCTTTATTCAATAACGAGGGTCTCGTACTGGCAGACTTGATGCCTCTAGGTTGTAAACGGGGGACTATTGGTTAGCTGCCAGTTAGTAATAGGTTCACGTGCTACGTACGCCAAACAGGCTCATAAAGAGTGTACCACACTCGCCGCCATGGCTACTCGTGGCGGTAACTGACACTCCCAAGTTTGAATTGACATAGACACCCAATAATGTGGCTTGGGGGATAGCTGTCGTGGTAGCTCAGTGGTAGAACATCGAACGCGTTATTCGAAGGTCGCAGGTTCTGTTCCTGCCCACGGCAAGTTATCTTTTCACCCACTTTTATTTCTTCTCATTTACATTACAATAAGCCTAATAACTTCCCCTATACCTTGCTTGTCATTATTGTCTGTTCGATCTCATATTTATTGTGTAAAACACGAAAAGCGAACCCTTAAGTATACACTTGTTTCCCTTATTCATTAACGACGGTCTCGTACTGGCAGACGTGGAACGTCTAGGTTGTATACGAGGGACTATTGGCCAGCTGTCAGTTAGTAATATGTTAACGTGCTACGCGACGCCCAACAGGCTCATAAAGAGTGTACCACACTCGCCACCATGGCTACTAGTGGCGCTGACTGACACTCCCATGTTTAAATTGACATAGATACCCAATAAAGTGGCACGGGGGGATAGCTGTCGTGGTAGCTCTGTGGTAGAGCATCGAACGCGTTCTTCGAAGGTCGCAGGTTCGAATCCTGCCCACGGCAACTTATCTTTTCAGCCACTTTTCTTTCTTCTCAATTATATTACAATTCGCCTAAAAACTTCCCGCTATACCTTGCTTGTCATTATTGTCTGTTAGATCTCAATATTATTGTGTAAAACACGAAAAACGAGTCTTTAAGTATAGACTTGTTTCCCTTATTCATTAACAAGAATCTCGCACTGGCAGACTTGATGCCTCTAGGTTGTACACGGGGGACTATTGGTAAGCCGCCATTTAGTAATAGGTTGACGTGCTACGCGACGCCAAACAGGCTCATAAAGAGTGTACCGCACTCGCCGCCATGGCTACTAGTGGCGCTGACTGACACCCTCAAATTTAAATTGACATAGATACCCAATAAAGTGGCAGGGGGGATAGCTGTCGTGGTAGCTCTGTGGTAGAGTATCGAACGCGTTATTCGAAGGTCGCAGGTTTGATGCCTGTCCACGGTAAGTTATCTTTTCAGGCGCTTTTCTTTTTTTCAATTTACATTACAATTGGCCTAATAACTTCCCTTATACGTTCCTGGGCATAATTGTCTGTTATATCTCAATATTATTGTGTAAAACACGAAAAACGAGTCTTTAAGTATAGACTTGTTTCCCTTATTCATTAACAAGAATCTCGCACTGGCAGACTTGATGCCTCTAGGTTGTACACGAGGGACTATTGGAAGCCGCCAGTTAGTAATAAGTTGACGTGCTACGCGACGCCAAACAGGCTCATAAAGAGTGTAGCGCACTCGCCACCATGGCTACTAGTGGTGCTGACTGACACTTCCATGTGTAAATTGGCATAGATACCCAATAATGTGGCTGAGGGGTAGCTGTCGTGGTAGCTCAGTGGTAGAGCATTGAACGCGTTATTCGAAGGTCGCAGGTTCGGATCATGCCCACGGCAAGTTATCTTTTCACCCACTTTTCTCTCTTCTCATTTATATTACAGTTGGCCTAATAACTACCCTCTACGTTCATTGGCATTATTGTCTGTTAGATCTCAATATTATTGTGTAAAACAGAAAAAACGAGTCCTTAAGTATAGACTTGTTTCCCTTATTCATTAACAAGAATCTCTCACTGGCAGGCTTGATGCCTATAGGTTGTACACGGGGAACTATTGGTAAGCCGCCAGTTAGTAATAAGTTGACGTGCTATGCGACGCCAAACAGGCTCATAATGAGTGTACCGCACTCACCGCCATGGCTACTAGTGGCGCTGACTGTCACTCCCAAGTTTAAATTGACATAAATACCCAATAAAGTGGCTGGGGGGATAGCTGTCGTGGTAGCTCTGTGGTAGAGCGTCGAACGCGTTACTCGAAGGTCGCAGGTTCGAATCCTTTCCGCGGCAAGTTATCTTTTCAGTCACTTTTCTTTCTTCTCAATTATATTACAATTCGCCTAAAAATTTCCCCTATACCTTGCTTGTCATTATTGTCTGTTTTATCTCATTATTATTGTGTAAAACACGAAAAACGAGCCCTTAAGTATACACTTGTTTCCCTTATTCATTAACGAGGCTCTCGTACTGGCAGACTTGGTGCGTATAGGTTGTATACGGGGGACTATTGGTCAGCTGCCAGTTAGTAATAAGTTCACGTGCTACGCGACGCCCAACAGGCTCATAAAGATTGTAGCACACTCGCCGCCATGCCTACTAGTGACGCTGACTGACACTCCCACGTTTAAATTGACATAGCTTCCCAATAATGTGGCTGGGGGAATAGCTGTCGTGGTAGCTCAGTGGTAGGGCATCGAACGCGTTATTCGAACGTCGCAGGTTCTGTTCCTGCCCACTGCCAGTTATCTTTTCACTGACTTTTCTTTCTTCTCATTTAGAATTCCATAGGCCTAATAACTTCCCCTATATCTTTCTTGTCATTATTGTCTCTTAGATCTCAATATTATTGTGTAAAACACCAAAAACGACCCCTCAAGTATGCACTTGTTTCCCTTATTCAATAACGAGGGTCTCGTACTGGCAGACTTGATGCCTCTAGGTTGTAAACGGGGGACTATTGGTTAGCTGCCAGTTAGTAATAGGTTCACGTGCTACGTACGCCAAACAGGCTCATAAAGAGTGTACCACACTGGCCGCCATGTCTACTCGTGGCGGTAACTGACACTCCCAAGTTTGATTTGACATAGACACTCAATAATGTGGCTTGGGGGATAGCTGTCGTGGTGGCTCAGTGGTAGAACATCGAACGCGTTATTCGAAGGTCGCAGGTTCTGTTCCTGCCCACGGCAAGTTATCTTTTCACCCACTTTTATTTCTTCTTATTTACATTACAATAAGCCTAATAACTTCCCCTATACCTTCCTTGTCATTATTGTCTGTTAGATCTCATTATTATTGTGTAAAACATGAAAAACGACCCCTTAGGTATACACTTGTTTCCCTTATTCAATAACGAGGGTCTCGTACTCGCAGACTTGATGCCTGTAGGTTGTAAACGGGGGACTATTGGTTATCTGCCAGTTAGTAATAGGTTCACGTGCTACGTACGCCAAACAGGCTCATAAAGAGTGTACCACACTCGCCGCCATGGCTACTCGTGGCGGTAACTGACACTCCCAAGTTTGAATTGACATAGACACCCAATAATGTGGCTTGGGGGATAGCTGTCGTGGTAGCTCAGTGGTAGAACATCGAACGCGTTATTCGAAGGTCGCAGGTTCTGTTCCTGCCCACGGCAAGTTATCTTTTCACCCACTTTTATTTCTTCTCATTTACATTACAATAAGCCTAATAACTTCCCCTATACCTTGCTTGTCATTATTGTCTGTTCGATCTCATATTTATTGTGTAAAACACGAAAAACGAACCCTTAAGTATACACTTGTTTCCCTTATTCATTAACGACGGTCTCGTACTGGCGGACGTGGAACGTCTAGGTTGTATACGAGGGACCATTGGCCAGCTGTCAGTTAGTAATAAGTTCACGTGCTACGCGACGCCCAACAGGCTCATAAAGAGTGTACCACACTCGCCACCATGGCTACTAGTGGCGCTGACTGACACTCCCATGTTTAAATTGACATAGATACCCAATAAAGTGGCACGGGGGGATAGCTGGCGTGGTAGCTCTGTGGTAGAGCATCGAACGCGTTCTTCGAAGGTCGCAGGTTCGAATCCTGCCCACGGCAACTTATCTTTTCAGCCACTTTTCTTTCTTCTCAATTATATTACAATTCGCCTAAAAACTTCCCGCTATACCTTGCTTGTCATTATTGTCTGTTAGATCTCAATATTATTGTGTAAAACACGAAAAACGAGTCTTTAAGTATAGACTTGTTTCCCTTATTCATTAACAAGAATCTCGCACTGGCAGACTTGATGCCTCTAGGTTGTACACGGGGGACTATTGGTAAGCCGCCAGTTAGTAATAAGTTGACGTGCTACGCGACGCCAAACAGGCTCATAAAGAGTGTACCGCACTCGCCGCCATGGCTACTAGTGGCGCGGACTGACACTCCCAAATTTAAATTGACATAGATACCCAATAAAGTGGCAGGGGGGATAGCTGTCGTGGTAGCTCTGTGGTAGAGTATCGAACGCGTTATTCGAAGGTCGCAGGTTTGATGCCTGTCCACGGTAAGTTATCTTTTCAGGCGCTTTTCTTTCTTTTAATTTACATTACAATTGGCCTAATAACTTCCCTTATACGTTCCTGGGCATAATTGTCTGTTATATCTCAATATTATTGTGTAAAACACGAAAAACGAGTCTTAAAGTATAGACTTGTTTCCCTTATTCATTAACAAGAATCTCGCACTGGCAGACTTGATGCCTCTAGGTTGTACACGGGGGACTATTGGAAGCCGCCAGTTAGTAATAAGTTGACGTGCTACGCGACGCCAAACAGGCTCATAAAGAGTGTAGCGCACTCGCCACCATGGCTACTAGTGGTGCTGACTGACACTTCCATGTGTAAATTGGCATAGATACCCAATAATGTGGCTGAGGGGTAGAAGTCGTGGTAGCTCAGTGGTAGAGCATTGAACGCGTTATTCCAAGGTCGCAGGTTCGGATCATGCCCACGGCAAGTTATCTTTTCACCCACTTTTCTCTCTTCTCATTTATATTACAGTTGGCCTAATAACTACCCTCTACGTTAATCGGCATTATTGTCTGTTAGATCTCAATATTATTATGTAAAACAGGAAAAACGAGTCCTTAGGTATAGACTTGTTTCCTTTATTCATTAACAAGAATCTCTCACTGGCAGGCTTGATGCCTCTAGGTTGTACACGGGGGACTATTGGTAAGCCGCCAGTTAGTAATAAGTTGACGTGCTACGCGACGCCAATCAGGCTCATAATGAGTGTACCGCACTCACCGCCATGGCTACTAGTGGCGCTGACTGACACTCCCAAATTTAAATTGACATAGATACCCAATAAAGTGGCAGTGAGGATCGCTGTCGTGGTAGCTCTGTGGTAGAGCATCGAACGCGTTATTCGAAGGTCGCAGGTTTGATGCCTGTCCACAGTAAGTTATCTTTTCAGGCGCTTTTATTTTCTTTTAATTTACATTACAATTGGCCTAATAACTTCCTTTATACGTTCCTGGGCATAATTGTCTGTTAGATCTCATTATTATTGTGTAAAACACGAAAACGAGTCTTTAAGTATATACTTCTTTCTCTTATTCATTAACAAGGCTCTCGTACTGGCAGACTTGATGCCTCTAGGTTGTACACGGGGGACTATTGGTAAGCTGCCAGTTAGCAATAAGTTCACGTGCTACGCGACGACAAACAGGCTCATAAAGAGTGTACCACACTCGCCACCATGGCTACCAGTGGCGCTGACTGACACTCCCACGTTTAAATTTACATAGATACCCAATAATGTGGCTGGGGGATAGCTGTCGTGGTAGCTCAGTGGTAGAGCATCTTACACGTTATTCGAAGGACGCAGATTCGGATCCTGCCCACGGCAAGTTATCTTTTCACCCACTTTTCTTTTCTCTCAAAACAATACAATTGGCCTAATAACTTACCCTTTACCTTCCTTGACAATATTGTCTTTTAGATCTCAATAGTATTGTGTAAAACACGAAAAATGACCCCATAAGTATACACTTGTTTCCCTTATTTATTAACGAGGGTCTCGAACTGGCAGACTTGGTGCCTCTAGGTTGTATACAGGGGACTATTGGCCAGCTGCCAGTTAGTAGTAAGTTCACGTGCTACGCGACGCCCAACAGGCTCATAAAGAGTGTACCACACTCGCCGCCATGGCTACTAGTGGCGCTGACTGACACTCCCATGTTTAAATTGACATAGATACCCAATAAAATGGCACGGGGGGAAAGCTGTCGTGGTAGCTCTGTGGTAGAGCATCGAACGCGTTCTTCGAAGGTCGCAGGTTCGAATCCTTTCCGCGGCAAGTTATCTTTTCAGCCACTTTTCTTTCTTCTCAATTATATTACAATTCGCCTAAAATCTTCCCCTATACCTTGCTTGTCATTATTGTCTGTTCCATCTCATTATTATTGTGTAAAACACGAAAAACGAGCCCTTAAGTATACACTTGTTTCCCTTCTTCATTAACGAGGCTCTCGTACTGGCAGACTTCGTGCGTCTAGGTTGTATACGGGGGACTATTGGTCAGCTGCCAGTTAGTAATAAGTTCACGTGCTACGCGACGCCCAACAGGCTCATAAAGATTGTAGCACACTCGCCGCCATGCCTACTAGTGACGCTGACTGACAATCCCACGTTTAAATTGACATAGCTTCCCAATAATGTTGCTGGGGGAATAGCTGTCGTGGTATCTCAGTGGTAGAGCATCGAACGCGTTATTCGAACGTCGCAGGTTCTGTTCCTGCCCACTGCCAGTTATCTTTTCACTGACTTTTCTTTCTTCTCATTTAGAATTCCATAGGCCTAATAACTTCCCCTATATCTTCCTTGTCATTATTGTCTCTTAGATCTCAATATTATTGTGTAAAACACCAAAAACGACCCCTTAAGTATACACTTGTTTCCCTTATTCAATAACGAGGGTCTCGTACTGGCAGACTTGATGCCTCTAGGTTGTAAACGGGGGACTATTGGTTAGCTGCCAGTTAGTAATGGGTTCACGTGCTACGTACGCCAAACCGGCTCATAAAGAGTGTACCACACTGGCCGCCATGGCTACTCGTGGCGGTAACTGACACTCCCAAGTTTGAATTGACATAGACACCCAATAATGTGGCTTGGGGGATAGCTGTCGTGGTGGCTCAGTGGTAGAACATCGAACGCGTTATTCGAAGGTCGCAGGTTTTGTTCCTGCCCACGGCAAGTTATCTTTTCACCCAATTTATTTCTTCTCATTTACATTACAATAAGCCTAATAACTTCCCCTATACCTTGCTTGTCATTATTGTCTGTTCGATCTCATATTTATTGTGTAAAACCCGAAAAACGAACCCTTAAGTATACACTTGTTTCCCTTATTCATTAACGACGGTCTCGTACTGGCTGACGTGGAACGTCTAGGTTGTATACGAGGGACTATTGGCCAGCTGTCAGTTAGTAATAAGTTCACGTGCTACGCGACGCCCAACAGGCTCATAAAGAGTGTACCACACTCGCCACCATGGCTACTAGTGGCGCTGACTGACACTCCCATGTTTAAATTGACATAGATACCCAATAAAGTGGCACGGGGGGATAGCTGTCGTGGTAGCTCTGTGGTAGAGCATCGAACGCGTTCTTCGAAGGTCGCAGGTTTGAATCCTGCCCACGGCAACTTATCTTTTCAGCCACTATTCTTTCTTCTCAATTATATTACAATTCGCCTAAAAACTTTCCGCTATACCTTGCTTGTCAATATTGTCTGTTAGATCTCAATATTATTGTGTAAAACACAAAAAACGAGTCTTTAAGTATAGACTTGTTTCCCTTATTCATTAACAAGAATCTTGCACTGGCAGACTTGATGCCTCTAGGTTGTACACGGGGGACTATTGGTAAGCCGCCAGTTAGTAATAAGTTGACGTGCTACGCGACGCCAAACAGGCTCATAAAGAGTGTACCGCACTCGCCGCCATGGCAACTAGTGGCGCTGACTGACACTCCCAAATTTAAATTGACATAGATACCCAATAAAGTGGCAGGGGGGATAGCTGTCGTGGTAGCTCTGTGGTAGAGTATCGAACGCGTTATTCGAAGGTCGCAGGTTTGATGCCTGTCCACGGTAAGTTATCTTTTCAGACGCTTTTCTTTCTTTTAATTTACATTACAATTGGCCTAATAACTTCCCTTATACGTTCCTGGGCATAATTGTCTGTTATATCTCAATATTATTGTGTAAAACACGAAAACGAGTCTTTAAGTATAGACTTGTTTCCCTTATTCATTAACAAGGTTCTCGTATTGGCAGACTTGATGCCTCTAGGTTGTACACGGGGGACTATTGGTAAGCTGCCAGTTAGTAATAAGTTCACGTGCTACGCGACGCCAAACAGGCTCATAAAGTGTGTACCACGTTCCCCACCATGGCTACTAGTGGCGCTGACTGACACTCCCATATTTAAATTTACATAGATACCCAATAATGTGGCTGGGGGATAGCTGTCGTGGTAGCTCAGTGGTAGAGCATCTTACACGTTATTCGAAGGTCGCAGGTTCAAATCCTGCCGACGGCAAGTTATCTTTTGAGCCACTTTTCTTTCTTCTCAATTATATTACAATTCGCCTAAAAACTTCCCCTATGCCTTGCTTGTCATTATTGTCTGTTCGATCTCATTATTATTGTGTAAAACACGAAAAACGAGCCCTTAAGTATGCACTTGTTTCCCTTATTCATTAACGAGGGTCTCGTACTGGCAGACTTGGTGCTTCTACGTTGTATACGGGGGACTATTGGTCAGCTTCCAGATAGTAATAAGTTCACGTGCTACGCGACGCCCAACAGGCTCATAAAGAGTGTAGCACACTCGCCGCCATGGCAACTAGTGGCGCTGACTGACACTCCCAAATTTAAATTGACATAGATACCTAATTAAGTGGCAAGGGGGGATAGCTGTCGTGGTAGCTCTGTGGTAGAGCATCGAACGCGTTATTCGAAGGTCGCAGGTTTGATGCCTGTCCACGGTAAGTTATCTTTTCAGCCACTTTTCTTTCTTTTATTATACATTACAAATGGCCTAATAACTTCCCTTTACGTTCCTTGGCATTATTGTCTGTTAGATCTCAATATTATTCTGTAAAACACGAAAAACGAGTGTTTAAGTATAGACTTGTTTCCCTTATTCATTAACAAGGGTCTCGTACTGGCAGACTTGATGCCTCTAGGTTGTATACGAGGGACTATTGGCCAGCTGTCAGTTAGTAATAAGTTCACGTGCTACGCGACGCCTAACAGGCTCATAAAGAGTGTACCACACTCGCCACCATGGCTACTAGTGGCGCTGACTGACACTCCCATGTTTAAAGTGACATAGATACCCAGTAAAGTGGCACGCGGGGATAGCTGTCGTGGTAGCTCTGTGGTAGAGCATCGAACGCGTTATTCGAAGGTCGCAGGTTTGATGCCTGTCCAGGGTAAGTTATCTTTTCTGCCACTTTTCTTTCTTTTAATATACATTACAAATGGCCTAATAACTTCGCTTTACAATCCTTGGCATTATTGTCTGTTAGATCTCAATAATATTGTGTAAAACACGAAAAACGAGTGTTTAAGTATACACTTGTTTCCCTTATTCATTAACGACGGTCTCGTACTGGCAGACGTGGAACGTCTAGGTTGTATACGGGGGACTATTGGTCAGCTGCCAGGTAGTAATGGGTTCACGTGCTACGCGACGCCCAACAGGCTCATAAAGTGTGTACCGCACTCGCCGCCATGACTACTAGAGGCGCTGACTGACACTCCCATGTTTAAATTGACATAGATACCCAATACTGTGGCTTGGGGGATAGCTGTCGTGGTAGCTCCGCGGTAGAGCATCGAACACGTTATTCGAAGGTCGCAGATTCGGATCCTGCCCACGGCAAGTTTTCTTTTCACCCACTTTTCTTTTTTCTCATTTACATTACAATTGGCCTAATAACTTCCCTTTTACCTTCCTTGACAATATTGTCTGCTAGATGTCAATATTATTGTGTAAAACTCGAAAAACGACCCCTTAAGTATACACTTCTTTCCCTTAGTCATTAACGAGGGTCTCGTACTGGCAGACTTGGTGCCTCTAGGTTGTATACGGGGGACTATTGGCCAGCTGCCAGTTAGTAATAAGTTCACGTGCTACGCGACGCCCAACAGGCTCATAAAGAGTGTACCACACTCGCTGCCATGGCTACTAGTTGCGCTGACTGACACTCCCAAGTTTAAATTGACATAGATACCCAATAAAGTGGCTGGGGGGATAGCTGTCGTGGTAGCTCTGTGGTAGAGCGTCGAACGCGTTACTCGAAGGTCGCAGGTTCGAATCCTGTCCGCGGCAAGTTATCTTTTCAGCCACTTTTCTTTCTTCTCAATTATATTACAATTCGCCTAAAAACTTCCCCTATACCTTGCTTGTCATTATTGTCTGTTCCATCTTATTATTATTGTGTAAAACACGAAAAACGAGCCCTTAAGTATACACTTGTTTCCCTTATTCATTAACGAGGCTCTCGTACTGGCAGACTTGGTGCGTCTAGGTTGTACACGGGGGACTATTGGTCAGCTGCCAGTTAGTAACAAGTTCACGTGCTACGCGACGCCCAACAGGCTCATAAAGATTGTAGCACACTCGCTGCCATGCCTACTAGTGACGCTGACTGACACTCCCACGTTTAAATTGACATAGCTTCCCAATAATGTGGCTGGGGGAATAGCTGTCGTGGTAGCTCAGTGGTAGAGCATCGAACGCGTTATTCGAACATCGCAGGTTCTGTTCCTGCCCACTGCCAGTTATCTTTTCACTGACTTTTCATTCTTCTCATTTAGAATTCCATAGGCCTAATAACTTCCCCTATATCTTCCTTGTCATTAATGTCTCCTAGATCTCAATATAATTGTGTAAAACACCAAAAACGACCCCTTAAGTATACACTTGTTTCCCTTATTCAATAACGAGGGTCTCGTACTGGCAGACTTGATGCATCTAGGTTGTAAACGGGGGACTATTGGTTAGCTGCCAGTTAGTAATAGCTTCACGTGCTACGTACGCCAAACAGGCTCATAAAGAGTGTACCACACTAGCCGCCATGGCTACTCGTGGCGGTAACTGACACTCCCAAGTTTGAATTGACATAGACACCCAATAATGTGGCTTGGGGGATAGCTGTCGTGGTGGCTCAGTGGTAGAACATCGAACGCGTTATTCGAAGGTCGCAGGTTTTGTTCCTGCCCACGGCAAGTTATCTTTTCACCCAATTTATTTCTTCTCATTTACATTACAATAAGCCTAATAACTTCCCCTATACCTTGCTTGTCATTATTGTCTGTTCGATCTCATATTTATTGTGTAAAACCCGAAAAACGAACCCTTAAGTATACACTTGTTTCCCTTATTCATTAACGGCGGTCTCGTACTGGCAGACGTGGAACGTCTAGGTTGTATACGAGGGACTATTGGCCAGCTGTCAGTTAGTAATAAGTTCACGTGCTACGCGACGCCCAACAGGCTCATATAGAGTGTACCACACTCGCTGCCATGGCTACTAGTGGCGCTGACTGACACTCCCAAGTTTAAATTGACATAGATACCCAATAAAGTGGCTGGGGGGATAGCTGTCGTGGTAGCTCTGTGGTAGAGCGTCGAACGCGTTACTCGAAGGTCGCAGGTTCGAATCCTGTCCGCGGCAAGTTATCTTTTCAGCCACTTTTCTTTCTTCTCAATTATATTACAATTCGCCTAAAAACTTCCCCTATACCTTGCTTGTCATTATTGTCTGTTCCATCTTATTATTATTGTGTAAAACACGAAAAACGAGCCCTTAAGTATACACTTGTTTCCCTTATTCATTAACGAGGCTCTCGTACTGGCAGACTTGGTGCGTCTAGGTTGTACACGGGGGACTATTGGTCAGCTGCCAGTTAGTAACAAGTTCACGTGCTACGCGACGCCCAACAGGCTCATAAAGATTGTAGCACACTCGCCGCCATGCCTACTAGTGACGCTGACTGACACTCCCACGTTTAAATTGACATAGCTTCCCAATAATGTTGCTGGGGGAATAGTTGTCGTGGTATCTCAGTGGTAGAGCATCGAACGCGTTATTCGAACGTCGCAGGTTCTGTTCCTGCCCACTGCCAGTTATCTTTTCACTGACTTTTCTTTCTTCTCATTTAGAATTCCATAGGCCTAATAACTTCCCCTATATCTTCCTTGTCATTATTGTCTCTTAGATCTCAATATTATTGTGTAAAACACCAAAAACGACCCCTTAAGTATACACTTGTTTCCCTTATTCAATAACGAGGGTCTCGTACTGGCAGACTTGATGCCTCTAGGTTGTAAACGGGGGACTATTGGTTAGCTGCCAGTTAGTAATGGGTTCACGTGCTACGTACGCCAAACAGGCTCATAAAGAGTGTACCACACTGGCCGCCATGGCTACTCGTGGCGGTAACTGACACTCCCAAGTTTGAATTGACATAGACACCCAATAATGTGGCTTGGGGGATAGCTGTCGTGGTGGCTCAGTGGTAGAACATCGAACGCGTTATTCGAAGGTCGCAGGTTTTGTTCCTGCCCACGGCAAGTTATCTTTTCACCCAATTTATTTCTTCTCATTTACATTACAATAAGCCTAATAACTTCCCCTATACCTTGCTTGTCATTATTGTCTGTTCGATCTCATATTTATTGTGTAAAACCCGAAAAACGAACCCTTAAGTATACACTTGTTTCCCTTATTCATTAACGACGGTCTCGTACTGGCAGAATTGGAACGTCTAGGTTGTATACGAGGGACTATTGGCCAGCTGTCAGTTAGTAATAAGTTCACGTGCTACGCGACGCCCAACAGGCTCATAAAGAGTGTACCACACTCGCCACCATGGCTACTAGTGGCGCTGACTGACACTCCCATGTTTAAATTGACATAGATACCCAATAAAGTGGCACGGGGGGATAGCTGTCGTGGTAGCTCTGTGGTAGAGCATCGAACGCGTTCTTCGAAGGTCGCAGGTTTGAATCCTGCCCACGGCAACTTATCTTTTCAGCCACTATTCTTTCTTCTCAATTATATTACAATTCGCCTAAAAACTTTCCGCTATACCTTGCTTGTCAATATTGTCTGTTAGATCTCAATATTATTGTGTAAAACACAAAAAACGAGTCTTTAAGTATAGACTTGTTTCCCTTATTCATTAACAAGAATCTTGCACTGGCAGACTTGATGCCTCTAGGTTGTACACGGGGGACTATTGGTAAGCCGCCAGTTAGTAATAAGTTGACGTGCTACGCGACGCCAAACAGGCTCATAAAGAGTGTACCGCACTCGCCGCCATGGCAACTAGTGGCGCTGACTGACACTCCCAAATTTAAATTGACATAGATACCCAATAAAGTGGCAGGGGGGATAGCTGTCGTGGTAGCTCTGTGGTAGAGTATCGAACGCGTTATTCGAAGGTCGCAGGTTTGATGCCTGTCCACGGTAAGTTATCTTTTCAGGCGCTTTTCTTTCTTTTAATTTACATTACAATTGGCCTAATAACTTCCCTTATACGTTCCTGGGCATAATTGTCTGTTATATCTCAATATTATTGTGTAAAACACGAAAACGAGTCTTTAAGTATAGACTTGTTTCCCTTATTCATTAACAAGGTTCTCGTATTGGCAGACTTGATGCCTCTAGGTTGTACACGGGGGACTATTGGTCAGCTGCCAGTTAGTAACAAGTTCACGTGCTACGCGACGCCCAACAGGCTCATAAAGATTGTAGCACACTCGCTGCCATGCCTACTAGTGACGCTGACTGACACTCCCACGTTTAAATTGACATAGCTTCCCAATAATGTGGCTGGGGGAATAGCTGTCGTGGTAGCTCAGTGGTAGAGCATCGAACGCGTTATTCGAACATCGCAGGTTCTGTTCCTGCCCACTGCCAGTTATCTTTTCACTGACTTTTCTTTCTTCTCATTTAGAATTCCATAGGCCTAATAACTTCCCCTATATCTTCCTTGTCATTAATGTCTCCTAGATCTCAATATAATTGTGTAAAACACCAAAAACGACCCCTTAAGTATACACTTGTTTCCCTTATTCAATAACGAGGGTCTCGTACTGGCAGACTTGATGCATCTAGGTTGTAAACGGGGGACTATTGGTTAGCTGCCAGTTAGTAATAGCTTCACGTGCTACGTACGCCATACAGGCTCATAAAGAGTGTACCACACTCGCCGCCATGGCTACTCGTGGCGGTAACTGACACTCCCAAGTTTGAATTGACATAGACACCCAATAATGTGGCTTGGGGGATAGTTGTCGTGGTAGCTCAGTGGTAGAACATCGAACGCGTTATTCGAAGGTCGCAGGTTCTGTTCCTGCCCATGGCAAGTTATCTTTTCACCCACTTTTATTTCTTCTCATTTACATTACAATAAGCCTAATAACTTCCCCTATACCTTCCTTGTCATTATTGTCTGTTAGATCTCATTATTATTGTGTCAAACATGAAAAACGACCCCTTAGGTATACACTCGTTTCCCTTATTCAGTAACGAGGGCCTTGTACTGGCAGACTTGGTGCCTCTAGGTTGTATACGAGGGACTATTGGCCAGCTGTCAGTTAGTAATAAGTTCACGTGCTGCGCGACGCCCAACAGGCTCATAAAGAGTGTACCACACTCGCCACCATGGCTACTAGTGGCGCTGACTGACACTCCCATGTTTAAAGTGACATAGATACCCAATAAACTGGCACGGGGGGATAGCTGTCGTGGTAGCTCTGTGGTAGAGCATCGAACGCGTTCTTCGAAGGTCGCAGATTTGGATCCTGCCCACGGCAAGTTATCTTTTCACCCACTTTTCTTTCTGTTATTATACATTACAAATCGCCTAATAACTTCGCTTTACGTTCCTTGGCATTATTGTCTGTTAGATCTCAATATTATTGTGTAAAACACGAAAAACGAGTGTTTAAGTATAGACTTGTTTCCCTTATTCATTAACAAGGGGCTCGTACTGGCAGACTTGATGCCTCTAGGTTGTAGACAGGAGACTATTGGTAAGCTGCCAGCTAGTAATAGGTTCACGTGCTACGCGACGCCAAACAGGCTCATAAAGAGTGTACCACACTCGCCACCATAGCTACTAGAGGCGCTGACTGACACTCCCATGTTTAAATTGACATAGATACCCAATAATGTGGCTGGGGGGATAGCTGTCGTGGTAGCTCAGCGGTAGAGTATCGAACACGTTATTCGAAGTCGCAGATTCGAATCCTGCCCACGGCAAGTTATCTTTTCACCCACTTTTCTTTTTTCTCATTTACATTACAATTGGCCTAATAACTTCCCTTTTACATTCCTTGATAATATTGTCTGCTAGATCTCAATATTATTGTGTAAAACTCGAAAAACGACCCCTTAAGTATACACTTCTTTCCCTTAGTCATTAACGAGGGTATCGTACTGGCAGAATTGGTGCCTCTAGGTTGTATACGGGGGACTATTGGTCAGCTGCCAGTTAGTAATAGGTTCATGGGCTACGCAACGCCAAACTGGCTCATATAGTGTGTACCGCACTTGCCGCCATGACTACTAGTGGCGCTGACTGACACTCCCACGTTTAAATTGGCATAGACACCCAATAATGTGGTTGGGGGATAGCTTTCGTGGTAGCTCAGTGGTAGAGCATCGAACGCGTTACTCGAAGGTCGCAGGTTCGGATCCTGCCCACGGCAAGTTATCTTTTCACTCACTTTTCTTTCTTCTCAATTATAATACAATTCGCCTAAAACTCTCCCTATACCTTGCTTGTCATTATTGTCAGTTCGATCTCATTATTATTGTGTAAAACACGAAAAACGAGCCCTTAAGTAAGCACTTGTTTCCCTTATTCATTAACGAGGGTCTCGTACTGGCAGACTTGGTGCTTCTACGTTGTATACGGGGGACTATTGGTCAGCTTCCAGATAGTAATAAGTTCACGTGCTACACGACGCCCAACAGGCTCATAAACAGGGAAGCAACTCGCCGCCATGGCAACTAGTGGCGCTGACTGACACTCCCAAATTTAAATTGACATAGATACCTAATAAAGTGGCAAGGGGGGATAGCTGTCGTGGTAGCTCTGTGGTAGAGCATCGAACGCGTTATTCGAAGGTCGCAGGTTTGATGCCTGTCCACGGTAAGTTATCTTTTCAGCCACTTTTCTTTCTTTTATTATACATTAGAAATGGCCTAATAACTTCCCTTTACAATCCTTGGCATTATTGTCTGTTAGATCTCATTATTATTGTGTAAAACACGAAAAACGACCCCTTAGGTACAGACTGTTTCTCTTATTCATTAACGAGGGTCTCGTACTGGCAGACTTGGTGCCTCTAGGTTGTATACAAGGGACTATTGGCCAGCTGCCAGTTAGTAATAAGTGCACGTCTACGCGACGCAAAACAGGCTCATAAAGAGTGTACCACACTCGCCACCATGGCTACAAGTGGCGCCGACTGACACTCCCATGTTTAAATTGACATAGATACCCAATAATGTGGCTGGGGGGATAGCTGTCATGGTATCTCATTGGTAGAGCATCGAACACGTTATTCGAAGGTCGCAGATTTGGATTCTGCCCACGGCAAGTTATCTTTTCACCCACTTTTCTTTTTTTCTCATTTACATTACAATTGGCCTAATAACTTCCCCTTTACCTTCTTTGAAAATATTGTCTGTTAGATCTCAATATTATTGTGTAAAACACGAAAAACGACCCCTTAAGTATACACTTGTTTCCCTTAGTCATTAACGAGGGTCTCGTACTGGCAGAATTGGTGCCTCTAGGTTGTAAACGGGGGACTATTGGTTAGCTGCCAGTTAGTAATAGGTTCACGTGCTACCCGATGCCAAACTGGCTCATAAAGAGTTTACCGCACTCGCCGCCATGACTACTAGTGGCGCTGACTGACACTCTAACGTTTAATTTGACATAGATACCCAATAATGTGGCTTGGGGGATAGCTGTCGTGGTAGCTCAGTGGTAAAACATCTAACGCGTTATTCGAAGGTCGCAGGTTCGGATCCTGCCCACGGCAAGTTATATTTTCAACCACTTTTCTTTTTTCTAATTTACATTACAATTGACCTAATAACTTCCCATATACCTTCTTTGTCATTATTGTCAGTTAGATCTCATCATTATTGTTTAAAACACGAAAAACAACCCCTTAAGTGTACACTTGTTTCCCTTATTCATTAACGAGAATCTCGTACTGGCAGACTTGGTGCGTCTAGGTTGTATACGGGGAACTATTGGTCAGCTGCCAGTTAGTAATGAGTTAATGTGCTACGCGACGCCCAACAGGCTCATAAAGAGTGTACTGCACTCGCCGCTATGTCTACAAGTGGCGCTGACTGACACTCTTACGTTTTATTTGACATGGATACCCAATAATGCGGCTGGGGGGATAGCTGTCGTGGTAGCTTAGTGGTAGATCATCGAACGCGTTATTCGAATGTCGCAGGTTCGGATCCTGTCCACGGCAACTTATATTTTCACTCACTTTTCTTTCTTTTCAATTATATTACAATTCGCCTAATAACTTCCCCTATACCTTGCTTGTCATTATTGTCTGTTCGATCTCATTATTGTTGGGTAAAACACGAAAAACGAGCCCTTAAGTATACACTTGTTTCCCTTATTCATTAACGAGGGTCTCGTACTGGCAGACTTGGTGCGTCTAGGTTGTATACGGGGGACTATTGGTCAGCTGCCAGTTAGTAATGAATTAACGTGCTACGCGACGCCAAACAGGCTCATAAAGTGTGTACCACACTCGCCACCATGGCTACTAGTGGCGCTGACTGACACTCCCACATTTAAATTTACATAGATACCCAATAATGTGGCTGGGGGATAGCTGTCGTGGTAGCTCAGTGGTAGAGCATCTTACACGTTATCCGAAGGTCGCAGATTTGGATCCTGCCCACGGCAAGTTATCTTTTCACCCACTTTTCTTTCTTTTAATTTACATTACAATTGGCCTAATAACTTCCCCTATAAGTTCCTTGGCATTATTGTCTCTTAGATCTCAAAATTATTGTGTAAAACACGAAAAACTAGTCTTTAAGTATAGACTTGTTTCCCTTATTCATTAACAAGGGTCTCGTACAGGCAGACTTGATACCTCTAGGTTGTAGACAGGGGACTATTGGTAAGCTGCCAGCTAGTAATAGGTTCACGTGCTACGCGACGCAAACAGGCTCATAAAGAGTGTACCACACTCGCCACCATGGCTACTAGTGGCGCTGATTGACACTCCCATGTGTAAATTGACATAGATACCCAATGTTGTGGCTGGGGGGATAGCTGTCATGGTATCTCATTGGTAGAGCATCGAACACGTTATTCGAAGGTCGCAGATTTGGATTCTGCCCACGGCAAGTTATCTTTTCACCCACTTTTCTTTTTTCTCATTTACATTTCAATTGGCCTAATAACTTCCCCTTTACCTTCTTTGAAAATATTGTCTGTTAGATCTCAATATTATTGTGTAAAACACGAAAAACGACCCCTTAAGTATACACTTGTTTCCCTTAGTCATTAACGAGGGTCTCGTACTGGCAGAATTGGTGCCTCTAGGTTGTAAACGGGGGACTATTGGTTAGCTGCCAGTTAGTAATAGGTTCACGTGCTACGCGATGCCAAACTGGCTCATAAAGAGTTTACCGCACTCGCCGCCATGACTACTAGTGGCGCTGACTGACAATCTAACGTTTAATTTGACATATATACCCAATAATGTGGCTTGGGGGATAGCTGTCGTGGTAGCTCAGTGGTAGAACATCTAACGCGTTATTCGAAGGTCGCAGGTTCGGATCCTGCCCACGGCAAGTTATAATTTCAACCACTTTTCTTTTTCTAATTTACATTACAATTGGCCTAATAACTTCCCCTATACCTTCTTTGTCATTATTGTCAGTTAGATCTCATCATTATTGTTTAAAACACGAAAAACGACCCCTTAAGTATACACTTGTTTCCCTTAATAAATAACGAGGGTCTCGCACTGGCAGACTTGGTGCCTCTAGGTAGTATACGGGGGACTATTGGTCAGCTGCCAGTTAGTAATAGGTTCATGTGCTACGCGACGACCAACAGGCTCATAAAGAGTGTAACGCACTCGCCGCCATGGCTACTAGTGGCGCTGACTGACACTCCCACGTTTAAATTGGCATAGATACCCAATAATGTGGCTGAGGGGATAGCTGTCGTGGTAGCTCAGTGGTAGAGCATTGAACGCGTTATTCGAAGGTCGCAGGTTTGATGCCTGTCAACGGTAAGTTAACTTTTCAGCCACTTTTCTTTGTTTTAATTCACATTACAATTGGCCTAATAACTTCCCTCTACGTTTCTTGGCATTATTGTCTGTTAGATCTCAATATTATTGTGTAAAACACGAAAAACGAGTCTTTAAGTATAGACTTGTTTCCCTTATTCATTAACAAGGTTCTCGTATTGCCAGACTTGATGCCTCGAGGTTGTACACGGGGGACTATTGGTAAGCTGCCAGTTAGTAATAAGTTCACGTGCTACGCGACGCCAAACAGGCTCATAAAGTGTGTACCACACTCGCCACCATGGCTACTAGTGGCGCTGACTGACACTCCCACATTTAAATTTACATAGATACCCAATAATGTGGCTGGGGGATAGCAGTCGTGGTAGCTCAGTGGTAGAGCATCTTACACGTTATTCGAAGGTCGCAGATTTGGATCCTGCCCACGGCAAGTTATCTTTTCACCCACTTTTCTTTTTTCTCATTTACAATACAATTGGCCTAATAACTTCCCCTTTACCTTGCTTGACAATATTGTCTGTTAGATCTCAATATTATTGTGTAAAACACGAAAAACGACCCCTTAAGTATACACTTGTTTCCCTTAATAAATAACGAGGGTCTCGCACTGGCAGACTTGGTGCCTCTAGGTTGTAAACGGGGGACTATTGGTTAGCTGCCAGTTAGTAATAGGTTCACGTGCTACGTACGCCAAACAGGCTCATAAAGAGTGTACCGGACTCGCCGCCATGGCTACTAGTGGCCCTGACTGACACTCCCAAATTTAAATTGACATAGATACCCAATAAAGTGGCAGGGGGGATAGCTGTCGTGGTAGCTCTGTGGTAGAACATCGAACGCGTTATTCGAAGGTTGCAGGTTTGATGCCTGTCCAAGGTAAGTTAACTTTTCAGCCACTTTTCTTTGTTTTAATTTACATTACAATTGGCCTATTAACTTCTCTCTACGTTCCTTGGGATTATTGTCTGTTAGATCTCAATATGATTGTGTAAAACACGAAAAACGAGTCTTTAGGTATAGACTTGTTTCCCTTATTCATTAACAAGAATCTCGCACTGGCAGACTTGGTGCCTCTAGGTTGTACACGGGGGACTATTGGAAGCCGCCAGTTAGTAATAGGTTGACGTGCTACGCGACGCCAAACAGGCTCATAAAGAGTGTAGCGCACTCGCCACCATGGCTACTAGTGGTGCTGACTGACACTTTCATGTGTAAATTGGCATAGATACCCAATAATGTGGCTGAGGGGTAGCTGTCGTGGTAGCTCAGTGGTAGAGCATTGAACGCGTTATTCGAAGGTCGCAGGTTCGGATCATGCCCACGGCAAGTTATCTTTTCACCCACTTTTCTCTCTTCTCATTTATATTACAGTTGGCCTAATAACTACCCTCTACGTTAATTGGCATTATTGTCTGTTAGATCTCAATATTATTGTGTAAAACAGCAAAAACGAGTCCTTAAGTATAGACTTGTTTCCCTTATTCATTAACAAGAATCTCGAACTGGCAGACTTGGTGCCTCTAGGTTGTATACAGGGGACTATTGGCCAGCTGCCAGTTAGTAATAAGTTCACGTGCTACGCGACGCCCAACAGGCTCATAAAGAGTGTACCACACTCGCCGCCATGGCTACTAGTGGCGCTGACTGACACTCCCAAGTTTAAATTGACATAGATACCCAATAAACTGGCTGGGGGGATATCTGTCGTGGTAGCTCTGTGGTAGAGCGTCGAACGCGTTACTCTAAGGTCGCAGGTTCGAATCCTTTCCGCGGCAAGTTATCTTTTCAGCCACTTTTCTTTCTTCTCAATTATATTACAATTCGCCTAAAAACTTCCCCTATACCTTGCTTGTCATTATTGTCTGTTCCATCTCATTATTATTGTGTAAAATACGAAAAACGAGCCCTTAAGTATACACTTGTTTCCCTTATTCATTAACAAGAATCTCGAACTGGCAGACTTGGTGCCTCTAGGTTGTATACAGGGGACTATTGGCCAGCTGCCAGTTAGTAATAAGTTCACGTGCTACGCGACGCCCAATAGGCTCATGAAGATTGTAGCACACTCGCCGCCATGCCTACTAGTGACGCTGACTGACACTCCCACGTTTAAATTGACATAGCTTCCCGATAATGTGGCTGGGGGAATAACTGTCGTGGTAGCTCAGTGGTAGAGCATCGAACGCTTTATTCGAACGTCGCAGGTTCTGTTCCTGCCCACTGCTAGTTATCTTTTCACTGACTTTTCTTTCTTCTCATTTAGAATTCCATAGGCCTAATAACTTCCTCTATATCTTCCTTGTCATTATTGTCTCTTAGATCTCAATATTATTGTGTAAAACACCAAAAACGACCCCTTAAGTATACACTTGTTTCCCTTATTCAATAACGAGGGTCTCGTACTGGCAGACTTGATGCTTCTAGGTTGTACACGAGGGACGATTGGTAAGCTGCCAGTTAGTAATAAGTTCACGTGCTACGCGACGCCAAACAGGCTCATAAAGAGTGTACCACACTCGCCGCCATGCCTACTAGTGACGCTGACTGACACTCCCAAGTTTAAATTGACATAGATACCCAATAAAGTGGCTGGGGGGATAGCTGTCGTGGTAGCTCTGTGGTAGAGCGTCGAACGCGTTACTCGAAGGTCGCAGGTTCGAATCCTTTCCGCGGCAAGTTATCTTTTCAGCCACTTTTCTTTCTTCTCAATTATATTACAATTCGCCTAAAAACTTCCCCTATACCTTGCTTGTCATTATTGCCTGTTCCATCTCATTATTATTGTGTAAAACACGAAAAACGAGCCCTTAAGTATACACTTGTTTCCCTTATTCATTAACGAGGCTCTCGTACTGGCAGACTTGGTGCGTCTAGGTTGTATACGGGGGACTATTGGTCAGCTGCCAGTTAGTAATAAGTTCACGTGCTACGCGACGCCCAACAGGCTCATAAAGATTGTAGCACAATCGCCGCCATGCCTACTAGTGACGCTGACTGACACTCCCACGTTTAAATTGACATAGCTTCCCAATAATGTGGCTGGGGGAATAGCTGTCGTGGTAGCTCAGTGGTAGAGCATCGAACGCGTTATTCGAACGTCGCAGGTTCTGTTCCTGCCCACTGCCAGTTATCTTTTCGCTGACTTTTCTTTCTTCTCATTTAGAATTCCATAGGCCTAATAACTTCCTCTATATCTTCCTTGTCATTATTGTCTCTTAGATCTCAATATTATTGTGTAAAACACCAAAAACGACCCCTTAAGTATACACTTGTTTCCCTTATTCAATAACGAGGGTCTCGTACTGGCAGACTTGATGCCTCTAGGTTGTAAACGGGGGACTATTGGTTAGCTGCCAGTTAGTAATAGGTTCACGTGCTACGTACGCCAAACAGGCTCATAAAGAGTGTACCGCACTCGCTGTCATGGCTACTAGTGGCGCTGACTGACACTCCCAAATATAAATTGACATAGATATCCATTAAAGTGGCAGGGGGGGGGGGATAGCTGTCGTGGTAGCTCTGTGGTAGAGCATCGAACGCGTTATTCGAAGGTCGCAGGTTTGATGCCTGTCCACGGTAAGTTAACTTTACAGCCACTTTTCTTTGTTTTAATTCACATTACAATTGGCCTAATAACTTCCCTCTACGTTCCTTGGCATTATTGTCTGTTAGATCTCAATATTATTGTGTAAAACACTAAAACGAGTCTTTAAGTATAGACTTGTTTCCCTTATTCATTAACAAGGTTCTCGTATTGCCAGACTTGATGCCTTGAGGTTGTACACGGGGGACTATTGGTAAGCTGCCAGTTAGGAATAAGTTCACGTGCTACGCGACGCCAAACAGGCTCATAAAGTGTGTACCACACTCGCCACCATGGCTACTAGTGGCGCTGACTGACACTCCCACATTTAATTTTACATAGATACCCAATAATGTGGCTGGGGGATAGCTGTCGTGTTAGCTCAGTGGTAGAGCATCTTACACGTTATTCGAAGGTCGCAGATTTGGATCCTGCCCACTGCAAGTTATATTTTCACCCACTTTTCTTTTTTCTCATTTACAATACAATTGGCCTAATAACTTCCCCTTTACCTTGCTTGACAATATTGTCTGTTAGATCTCAATATTATTGTGTAAAACACGAAAAACGGCCCCTTAAGTATACACTTGTTTCCCTTATTAAATAACGAGGGTCTCGCACTGGCAGACTTGGTGCCTCTAGGTTGTAAACTGGGGACTATTGGTTAGCTGCCAGTTAGTAATAGGTTCACGTGCTACGTACGCCAAACAGGCTCACAAAGAGTGTACCGCACTCGCCGCCATGGCTACTAGTGGCGCTGACTGACACTCCCAAATTTAAATTGACATAGATACCCAATAAAGTGGCAGGGGGGATAGCTGTCGTGGTAGCTCTGTGGTAGAACATCGAACGCGTTATTCGAAGGTCGCAGGTTTGATGCCTGTCCACGGTAAGTTAACTTTTCAGCCACTTTTCTTTGTTTTAATGTACATTACAATTGGCCTAATAACTTCTCTCTACGTTCCTTGGCATTATTGTCTGTTAGATCTCAATATGATTGTGTAAAACACGAAAAACGAGTCTTTAAGTATAGACTTGTTTCCCTTATTTATTAACAAGAATCTCGCACTGGCGGACTTGATGCCTCTAGGTTGTACACGGGGGACTATTGGAAGCCGCCAGTTAGTAATAAGTTGACGTGCTACGCGACGCCAAACAGGCTCATAAAGAGTGTAGCGCACTCGCCACCATGGCTACTGGTGGTGCTGACTGACACTTCCAAGTGTAAATTGGCATAGATACCCAATACTGTGGCTGAGGGGTAGCTGTCGTGGTAGCTCAGTGGTAGAGCATTGAACGCGTTATTCGAAGGTCGCAGGTTCGGATCATGCCCACGGCAAGTTATCTTTTCACCCACTTTTCTCTCTTCTCATTTGTATTACAGTTGGCCTAATAACTACCCTCTACGTTAATTGGCATTATTGTCTGTTAAATCTCAATATTATTGTGTAAAACAGGAAAAACGAGTCCTTAAGTATAGACTTGTTTCCCTCATTCATTAACAAGAATCTCTCACTGGCAGGCTTGATGCCTCTAGGTTGTACACGGGGGACTATTGGTAAGCCGCCAGTTAGTAATAAGTTGACGTGCTACGCGACGCCAAACAGGCTCATAATGAGTGTACCACACTCACCGCCATGGCTACTAGTGGCGCTGACTGACACTCGCAAATTTAAATTGACATAGATACCCAATAAAGTGGCAGTGGGGATCGCTGTCGTGGTAGCTCTGTGGTAGAGCATCGAACGCGTTATTCGAAGGTCGCAGGTTTGATGCCTGTCCACAGTAAGTTATCTTTTCAGGCGCTTTTCTTTCTTTTAATTTACATTACAATTGGCCTAATAACTTCCCTTATACGTTCCTGGGCATAATTGTCTGTTAGATCTCATTATTTTTGTGTAAAACACGAAAACGAGTCTTTAAGTATAGACTTCTTTCCCTTATTCATTAACAAGGCTCTCGTACTGGCAGACTTGATGCCTCTAGGTTGTACACGGGGGACTATTGGTAAGCTGCCAGTTAGTAATAAGTTCACGTGCTACGCGACGCCAAACAGGCTCATAAAGAGTGTACCACACTCGCCAGTATGGCTACCAGTGGCGCTGACTGACACTCCCACGTTCAAATTTACATAGATACCCAATAATGTGGCTGGGGGATAGCTGTCGTGGTAGCTCAGTGGTAGAGCATCTTACACGTTATTCGAAGGACGCAGATTCGGATCCTGCCTACGGCAAGTTATCTTTTCACCCACTTTTCTTTTTTCTCATTTTCAATACAATTGGCCTAATAACTTCCCCTTTACCTTCCTTGAAAATATTGTCTGTTAGATCTCAATATTATGGTGTAAAACACGAAAAAAGACACCTTAAGTATACACTTGTTTCCCTTATTCATTAACGAGGGTCTCGAACTGGCAGACTTGGTGCCTCTAGGTTGTATACAGGGGACTATTGGCCAGCTGCCAGTTAGTAATAAGTTCACGTGCTACGCGACGCCCAACAGGCTCATAAAGAGTGTACCACACTCGCCGCCATGGCTACTAGTGGCGCTGACTGACACTCCCAAGTTTAAATTGACATAGATACCCAATAAAGTGGCTGGGGGGATAGCTGTCCTGGTAGCTCTGTGGTAGAGCGTCGAACCCGTTACTCGAAGGTTGCAGGTTCGAATCCTTTCCGCGGCAAGTTATCTTTTCAGCCACTTTTCTTTCTTCTCAATTATATTACAATTCGCCTAAAAACTTCCCCTTTACCTTCCTTGACAATATTGTCTGTTAGATCTCAATATTATTGTGTAAAACACGAAAAATGACCCCTTAAGTATACACTTGTTTCCCTTATTTCTTAACGAGGGTCTCGAACTGGCAGACTTGGTGCCTCTAGGTTGTATACAGGGCACTATTGGCCAGCTGCCAGTTAGTAATAAGTTCACGTGCTACGCGACGCCCAACAGGCTCATAAAGAGTGTACCACACTCGCCGCCATGGCTACTAGTGGTGCTGACTGACACTCCCAAGTTTAAATTGACATAGATACCCAATAAAGTGGCTGGGGGGATAGCTGTCGTGGTAGCTCTGTGGTAGAGCGTCGAACGCGTTACTCGAAGTTCGCAGGTTCGAATCCTTTCCGCGGCAAGTTATCTTTTCAGCCACTTTTCTTTCTTCTCAATTATATTACAATTCGCCTAAAAACTTCCCCTTTACCTTCCTTGACAATATTGTCTGTTAGATCTCAATATTATTGTGTAAAACACGAAAAATGACCCCTTAAGTATATACTTGTTTCCCTTATTTCTTAACGAGGGTCTCGAACTGGCAGACTTGGTGCCTCTAGGTTGTATACAGGGGACTATTGGCCAGCTGCCAGTTAGTAATAAGTTCACGTGCTACGCGACGCCCAACAGGCTCATAAAGAGTGTACCACACTCGCCGCCATGGCTACTAGTGGCGCGGACTGACACTCCCATGTTTAAATTGACATAGACACCCAATAATGTGGCTTGGGGGATAGCTGTCGTGGTAGCTCAGTGGTAGAACATCGAACGCGTTATTCGAACGTCGCAGGTTCTGTTCCTGCCCACGGCAAGTTATCTTTTCACCCACTTTTCTTTCTTCTCATTTAAAATTCATTAGGCCTAATAACTTCTCCTATACCTTCCTTGTCATTATTGTCTGTTAGATCTCGTTATTATTGTGGTAGAGCATCGAACGCGTTCTTCGAAGGTCACAGGTTCGAATCCTGCCCACGGCAACTTATCTTTTCAGCCACTTTTCTTTCTTCTCAATTATATTACAATTTGCCTAAAAACTTCCCGCTATACCTTGCTTGTCATTATTGTCTCTTAGATCTCAATATTATTGTGTAAAACACGAAAAACGAGTCTTTAAGTATAGATTTGTTTCCCTTATTCATTAACAAGAATCTCGCACTGGCAGACTTGATGCCTCTAGGTTGTACACGGGGGACTATTGGTAAGCCGCAAGTTAGTAATACGTTCACGTGCTACGCGACGCCAAACAGGCTCAAAAAGAGTGTACCGCACTCGCCGCCATGGCTACTAGTGGCGCTGACTGACACTCCCAAATTTAAATTGACATAGATACCCAATAAAGTGGAAGGGGGGATAGCTATCGTGGTAGCTCTGTGGTAGAGTATCGAACGCGTTATTCGAAGGTCGCAGGTTTGATGCCTGTGCACGGTAAGTTATCTTTTCAGGTGCTTTTCTTTCTTTTAATTTACATTACAATTGGCCTAATAACTTCCCTTATACGTTCCTGGGCTTAATTGTCTGTTATATCTCAATATTATTGTGTAAAACACGAAAACGAGTCTTTAAGTATAGACTTGTTTCCCTTATTCAATAACGAGGGTCTCGTACTGGCAGACTTGATGCCTCTAGGTTCTAAACGGGGGACTATTGGTTAGCTGCCAGTTATTAATAGGTTCACGTGCTACGTACGCCAAACAGGCTCATAAAGAGTGTACCACACTCGCCGCCATGGCTACTCGTGGCGGTAACCGACACTCCCAAGTCTGAATTGACATAGACACCCAATAATGTGGCTTGCGGGATAGCTGTCGTGGTAGCTCAGTGGTAGAACATCGAACGCGTTATTCGAAGGTCGCAGGTTCTGTTCCTGCCCACGGCAAGTTATCTTTTCACCCACTTTTATTTCTTCTCATTTACATTACAATAAGCCTAATAACTTCCCCTATACCTTCCTTGTCATTATTGTCTGTTAGATCTCATTATTATTGTGTAAAACATGAAAAACGACCCCTTAGGTATACACTTGTTTCCCTTATTCATTAACAAGAATCTCGAACTGGCAGACTTGGTGCCTCTAGGTTGTATACAGGGGACTATTGGCCAGCTGCCAGTTAGTAATAAGTTCACGTGCTACGCGACGCCCAACAGGCTCATAAAGAGTGTACCACACTCGCCGCCATGGCTACTAGTGGCGCTGACTGACACTCCCAAGTTTAAATTGACATAGATACCCAATAAACTGGCTGGGGGGATATCTGTCGTGGTAGCTCTGTGGTAGAGCGTCGAACGCGTTACTCTAAGGTCGCAGGTTCGAATCCTTTCCGCGGCAAGTTATCTTTTCAGCCACTTTTCTTTCTTCTCAATTATATTACAATTCGCCTAAAAACTTCCCCTATACCTTGCTTGTCATTATTGTCTGTTCCATCTCATTATTATTGTGTAAAATACGAAAAACGAGCCCTTAAGTATACACTTGTTTCCCTTATTCATTAACAAGAATCTCGAACTGGCAGACTTGGTGCCTCTAGGTTGTATACAGGGGACTATTGGCCAGCTGCCAGTTAGTAATAAGTTCACGTGCTACGCGACGCCCAACAGGCTCATAAAGAGTGTACCACACTCGCCGCCATGGCTACTAGTGGCGCTGACTGACACTCCCAAGTTTAAATTGACATAGATACCCAATAAACTGGCTGGGGGGATATCTGTCGTGGTAGCTCTGTGGTAGAGCGTCGAACGCGTTACTCTAAGGTCGCAGGTTCGAATCCTTTCCGCGGCAAGTTATCTTTTCAGCCACTTTTCTTTCTTCTCAATTATATTACAATTCGCCTAAAAACTTCCCCTATACCTTGCTTGTCATTATTGTCTGTTCCATCTCATTATTATTGTGTAAAATACGAAAAACGAGCCCTTAAGTATACACTTGTTTCCCTTATTCATTAACAAGAATCTCGAACTGGCAGACTTGGTGCCTCTAGGTTGTATACAGGGGACTATTGGCCAGCTGCCAGTTAGTAATAAGTTCACGTGCTACGCGACGCCCAATAGGCTCATGAAGATTGTAGCACACTCGCCGCCATGCCTACTAGTGACGCTGACTGACACTCCCACGTTTAAATTGACATAGCTTCCCGATAATGTGGCTGGGGGAATAACTGTCGTGGTAGCTCAGTGGTAGAGCATCGAACGCTTTATTCGAACGTCGCAGGTTCTGTTCCTGCCCACTGCTAGTTATCTTTTCACTGACTTTTCTTTCTTCTCATTTAGAATTCCATAGGCCTAATAACTTCCTCTATATCTTCCTTGTCATTATTGTCTCTTAGATCTCAATATTATTGTGTAAAACACCAAAAACGACCCCTTAAGTATACACTTGTTTCCCTTATTCAATAACGAGGGTCTCGTACTGGCAGACTTGATGCTTCTAGGTTGTACACGAGGGACGATTGGTAAGCTGCCAGTTAGTAATAAGTTCACGTGCTACGCGACGCCAAACAGGCTCATAAAGAGTGTACCACACTCGCCGCCATGCCTACTAGTGACGCTGACTGACACTCCCAAGTTTAAATTGACATAGATACCCAATAAAGTGGCTGGGGGGATAGCTGTCGTGGTAGCTCTGTGGTAGAGCGTCGAACGCGTTACTCGAAGGTCGCAGGTTCGAATCCTTTCCGCGGCAAGTTATCTTTTCAGCCACTTTTCTTTCTTCTCAATTATATTACAATTCGCCTAAAAACTTCCCCTATACCTTGCTTGTCATTATTGCCTGTTCCATCTCATTATTATTGTGTAAAACACGAAAAACGAGCCCTTAAGTATACACTTGTTTCCCTTATTCATTAACGAGGCTCTCGTACTGGCAGACTTGGTGCGTCTAGGTTGTATACGGGGGACTATTGGTCAGCTGCCAGTTAGTAATAAGTTCACGTGCTACGCGACGCCCAACAGGCTCATAAAGATTGTAGCACAATCGCCGCCATGCCTACTAGTGACGCTGACTGACACTCCCAAGTTTAAATTGACATAGATACCCAATAAAGTGGCTGGGGGGATAGCTGTCGTGGTAGCTCTGTGGTAGAGCGTCGAACGCGTTACTCGAAGTTCGCAGGTTCGAATCCTTTCCGCGGCAAGTTATCTTTTCAGCCACTTTTCTTTCTTCTCAATTATATTACAATTCGCCTAAAAACTTCCCCTTTACCTTCCTTGACAATATTGTCTGTTAGATCTCAATATTATTGTGTAAAACACGAAAAATGACCCCTTAAGTATACACTTGTTTCCCTTATTTCTTAACGAGGGTCTCGAACTGGCAGACTTGGTGCCTCTAGGTTGTATACAGGGGACTATTGGCCAGCTGCCAGTTAGTAATAAGTTCACGTGCTACGCGACGCCCAACAGGCTCATAAAGAGTGTACCACACTCGCCGCCATGGCTACTAGTGGCGCGGACTGACACTCCCATGTTTAAATTGACATAGACACCCAATAATGTGGCTTGGGGGATAGCTGTCGTGGTAGCTCAGTGGTAGAACATCGAACGCGTTATTCGAACGTCGCAGGTTCTGTTCCTGCCCACGGCAAGTTATCTTTTCACCCACTTTTCTTTCTTCTCATTTAAAATTCATTAGGCCTAATAACTTCTCCTATACCTTCCTTGTCATTATTGTCTGTTAGATCTCGTTATTATTGTGGTAGAGCATCGAACGCGTTCTTCGAAGGTCACAGGTTCGAATCCTGCCCACGGCAACTTATCTTTTCAGCCACTTTTCTTTCTTCTCAATTATATTACAATTTGCCTAAAAACTTCCCGCTATACCTTGCTTGTCATTATTGTCTCTTAGATCTCAATATTATTGTGTAAAACACGAAAAACGAGTCTTTAAGTATAGATTTGTTTCCCTTATTCATTAACAAGAATCTCGCACTGGCAGACTTGATGCCTCTAGGTTGTACACGGGGGACTATTGGTAAGCCGCAAGTTAGTAATACGTTCACGTGCTACGCGACGCCAAACAGGCTCAAAAAGAGTGTACCGCACTCGCCGCCATGGCTACTAGTGGCGCTGACTGACACTCCCAAATTTAAATTGACATAGATACCCAATAAAGTGGAAGGGGGGATAGCTATCGTGGTAGCTCTGTGGTAGAGTATCGAACGCGTTATTCGAAGGTCGCAGGTTTGATGCCTGTGCACGGTAAGTTATCTTTTCAGGTGCTTTTCTTTCTTTTAATTTACATTACAATTGGCCTAATAACTTCCCTTATACGTTCCTGGGCTTAATTGTCTGTTATATCTCAATATTATTGTGTAAAACACGAAAACGAGTCTTTAAGTATAGACTTGTTTCCCTTATTCAATAACGAGGGTCTCGTACTGGCAGACTTGATGCCTCTAGGTTCTAAACGGGGGACTATTGGTTAGCTGCCAGTTATTAATAGGTTCACGTGCTACGTACGCCAAACAGGCTCATAAAGAGTGTACCACACTCGCCGCCATGGCTACTCGTGGCGGTAACCGACACTCCCAAGTCTGAATTGACATAGACACCCAATAATGTGGCTTGCGGGATAGCTGTCGTGGTAGCTCAGTGGTAGAACATCGAACGCGTTATTCGAAGGTCGCAGGTTCTGTTCCTGCCCACGGCAAGTTATCTTTTCACCCACTTTTATTTCTTCTCATTTACATTACAATAAGCCTAATAACTTCCCCTATACCTTCCTTGTCATTATTGTCTGTTAGATCTCATTATTATTGTGTAAAACATGAAAAACGACCCCTTAGGTATACACTTGTTTCCCTTATTCATTAACAAGAATCTCGAACTGGCAGACTTGGTGCCTCTAGGTTGTATACAGGGGACTATTGGCCAGCTGCCAGTTAGTAATAAGTTCACGTGCTACGCGACGCCCAACAGGCTCATAAAGAGTGTACCACACTCGCCGCCATGGCTACTAGTGGCGCTGACTGACACTCCCAAGTTTAAATTGACATAGATACCCAATAAACTGGCTGGGGGGATATCTGTCGTGGTAGCTCTGTGGTAGAGCGTCGAACGCGTTACTCTAAGGTCGCAGGTTCGAATCCTTTCCGCGGCAAGTTATCTTTTCAGCCACTTTTCTTTCTTCTCAATTATATTACAATTCGCCTAAAAACTTCCCCTATACCTTGCTTGTCATTATTGTCTGTTCCATCTCATTATTATTGTGTAAAATACGAAAAACGAGCCCTTAAGTATACACTTGTTTCCCTTATTCATTAACAAGAATCTCGAACTGGCAGACTTGGTGCCTCTAGGTTGTATACAGGGGACTATTGGCCAGCTGCCAGTTAGTAATAAGTTCACGTGCTACGCGACGCCCAACAGGCTCATAAAGAGTGTACCACACTCGCCGCCATGGCTACTAGTGGCGCTGACTGACACTCCCAAGTTTAAATTGACATAGATACCCAATAAACTGGCTGGGGGGATATCTGTCGTGGTAGCTCTGTGGTAGAGCGTCGAACGCGTTACTCTAAGGTCGCAGGTTCGAATCCTTTCCGCGGCAAGTTATCTTTTCAGCCACTTTTCTTTCTTCTCAATTATATTACAATTCGCCTAAAAACTTCCCCTATACCTTGCTTGTCATTATTGTCTGTTCCATCTCATTATTATTGTGTAAAATACGAAAAACGAGCCCTTAAGTATACACTTGTTTCCCTTATTCATTAACAAGAATCTCGAACTGGCAGACTTGGTGCCTCTAGGTTGTATACAGGGGACTATTGGCCAGCTGCCAGTTAGTAATAAGTTCACGTGCTACGCGACGCCCAATAGGCTCATGAAGATTGTAGCACACTCGCCGCCATGCCTACTAGTGACGCTGACTGACACTCCCACGTTTAAATTGACATAGCTTCCCGATAATGTGGCTGGGGGAATAACTGTCGTGGTAGCTCAGTGGTAGAGCATCGAACGCTTTATTCGAACGTCGCAGGTTCTGTTCCTGCCCACTGCTAGTTATCTTTTCACTGACTTTTCTTTCTTCTCATTTAGAATTCCATAGGCCTAATAACTTCCTCTATATCTTCCTTGTCATTATTGTCTCTTAGATCTCAATATTATTGTGTAAAACACCAAAAACGACCCCTTAAGTATACACTTGTTTCCCTTATTCAATAACGAGGGTCTCGTACTGGCAGACTTGATGCTTCTAGGTTGTACACGAGGGACGATTGGTAAGCTGCCAGTTAGTAATAAGTTCACGTGCTACGCGACGCCAAACAGGCTCATAAAGAGTGTACCACACTCGCCGCCATGCCTACTAGTGACGCTGACTGACACTCCCAAGTTTAAATTGACATAGATACCCAATAAAGTGGCTGGGGGGATAGCTGTCGTGGTAGCTCTGTGGTAGAGCGTCGAACGCGTTACTCGAAGGTCGCAGGTTCGAATCCTTTCCGCGGCAAGTTATCTTTTCAGCCACTTTTCTTTCTTCTCAATTATATTACAATTCGCCTAAAAACTTCCCCTATACCTTGCTTGTCATTATTGCCTGTTCCATCTCATTATTATTGTGTAAAACACGAAAAACGAGCCCTTAAGTATACACTTGTTTCCCTTATTCATTAACGAGGCTCTCGTACTGGCAGACTTGGTGCGTCTAGGTTGTATACGGGGGACTATTGGTCAGCTGCCAGTTAGTAATAAGTTCACGTGCTACGCGACGCCCAACAGGCTCATAAAGATTGTAGCACAATCGCCGCCATGCCTACTAGTGACGCTGACTGACACTCCCACGTTTAAATTGACATAGCTTCCCAATAATGTGGCTGGGGGAATAGCTGTCGTGGTAGCTCAGTGGTAGAGCATCGAACGCGTTATTCGAACGTCGCAGGTTCTGTTCCTGCCCACTGCCAGTTATCTTTTCGCTGACTTTTCTTTCTTCTCATTTAGAATTCCATAGGCCTAATAACTTCCTCTATATCTTCCTTGTCATTATTGTCTCTTAGATCTCAATATTATTGTGTAAAACACCAAAAACGACCCCTTAAGTATACACTTGTTTCCCTTATTCAATAACGAGGGTCTCGTACTGGCAGACTTGATGCCTCTAGGTTGTAAACGGGGGACTATTGGTTAGCTGCCAGTTAGTAATAGGTTCACGTGCTACGTACGCCAAACAGGCTCATAAAGAGTGTACCGCACTCGCTGTCATGGCTACTAGTGGCGCTGACTGACACTCCCAAATATAAATTGACATAGATATCCATTAAAGTGGCAGGGGGGGGGGGGATAGCTGTCGTGGTAGCTCTGTGGTAGAGCATCGAACGCGTTATTCGAAGGTCGCAGGTTTGATGCCTGTCCACGGTAAGTTAACTTTACAGCCACTTTTCTTTGTTTTAATTCACATTACAATTGGCCTAATAACTTCCCTCTACGTTCCTTGGCATTATTGTCTGTTAGATCTCAATATTATTGTGTAAAACACTAAAACGAGTCTTTAATTATAGACTTGTTTCCCTTATTCATTAACAAGGTTCTCGTATTGCCAGACTTGATGCCTTGAGGTTGTACACGGGGGACTATTGGTAAGCTGCCAGTTAGGAATAAGTTCACGTGCTACGCGACGCCAAACAGGCTCATAAAGTGTGTACCACACTCGCCACCATGGCTACTAGTGGCGCTGACTGACACTCCCACATTTAATTTTACATAGATACCCAATAATGTGGCTGGGGGATAGCTGTCGTGTTAGCTCAGTGGTAGAGCATCTTACACGTTATTCGAAGGTCGCAGATTTGGATCCTGCCCACTGCAAGTTATATTTTCACCCACTTTTCTTTTTTCTCATTTACAATACAATTGGCCTAATAACTTCCCCTTTACCTTGCTTGACAATATTGTCTGTTAGATCTCAATATTATTGTGTAAAACACGAAAAACGGCCCCTTAAGTATACACTTGTTTCCCTTATTAAATAACGAGGGTCTCGCACTGGCAGACTTGGTGCCTCTAGGTTGTAAACTGGGGACTATTGGTTAGCTGCCAGTTAGTAATAGGTTCACGTGCTACGTACGCCAAACAGGCTCACAAAGAGTGTACCGCACTCGCCGCCATGGCTACTAGTGGCGCTGACTGACACTCCCAAATTTAAATTGACATAGATACCCAATAAAGTGGCAGGGGGGATAGCTGTCGTGGTAGCTCTGTGGTAGAACATCGAACGCGTTATTCGAAGGTCGCAGGTTTGATGCCTGTCCACGGTAAGTTAACTTTTCAGCCACTTTTCTTTGTTTTAATGTACATTACAATTGGCCTAATAACTTCTCTCTACGTTCCTTGGCATTATTGTCTGTTAGATCTCAATATGATTGTGTAAAACACGAAAAACGAGTCTTTAAGTATAGACTTGTTTCCCTTATTTATTAACAAGAATCTCGCACTGGCGGACTTGATGCCTCTAGGTTGTACACGGGGGACTATTGGAAGCCGCCAGTTAGTAATAAGTTGACGTGCTACGCGACGCCAAACAGGCTCATAAAGAGTGTAGCGCACTCGCCACCATGGCTACTGGTGGTGCTGACTGACACTTCCAAGTGTAAATTGGCATAGATACCCAATACTGTGGCTGAGGGGTAGCTGTCGTGGTAGCTCAGTGGTAGAGCATTGAACGCGTTATTCGAAGGTCGCAGGTTCGGATCATGCCCACGGCAAGTTATCTTTTCACCCACTTTTCTCTCTTCTCATTTGTATTACAGTTGGCCTAATAACTACCCTCTACGTTAATTGGCATTATTGTCTGTTAAATCTCAATATTATTGTGTAAAACAGGAAAAACGAGTCCTTAAGTATAGACTTGTTTCCCTCATTCATTAACAAGAATCTCTCACTGGCAGGCTTGATGCCTCTAGGTTGTACACGGGGGACTATTGGTAAGCCGCCAGTTAGTAATAAGTTGACGTGCTACGCGACGCCAAACAGGCTCATAATGAGTGTACCACACTCACCGCCATGGCTACTAGTGGCGCTGACTGACACTCGCAAATTTAAATTGACATAGATACCCAATAAAGTGGCAGTGGGGATCGCTGTCGTGGTAGCTCTGTGGTAGAGCATCGAACGCGTTATTCGAAGGTCGCAGGTTTGATGCCTGTCCACAGTAAGTTATCTTTTCAGGCGCTTTTCTTTCTTTTAATTTACATTACAATTGGCCTAATAACTTCCCTTATACGTTCCTGGGCATAATTGTCTGTTAGATCTCATTATTATTGTGTAAAACACGAAAACGAGTCTTTAAGTATAGACTTCTTTCCCTTATTCATTAACAAGGCTCTCGTACTGGCAGACTTGATGCCTCTAGGTTGTACACGGGGGACTATTGGTAAGCTGCCAGTTAGTAATAAGTTCACGTGCTACGCGACGCCAAACAGGCTCATAAAGAGTGTACCACACTCGCCAGTATGGCTACCAGTGGCGCTGACTGACACTCCCACGTTCAAATTTACATAGATACCCAATAATGTGGCTGGGGGATAGCTGTCGTGGTAGCTCAGTGGTAGAGCATCTTACACGTTATTCGAAGGACGCAGATTCGGATCCTGCCTACGGCAAGTTATCTTTTCACCCACTTTTCTTTTTTCTCATTTTCAATACAATTGGCCTAATAACTTCCCCTTTACCTTCCTTGAAAATATTGTCTGTTAGATCTCAATATTATGGTGTAAAACACGAAAAAAGACACCTTAAGTATACACTTGTTTCCCTTATTCATTAACGAGGGTCTCGAACTGGCAGACTTGGTGCCTCTAGGTTGTATACAGGGGACTATTGGCCAGCTGCCAGTTAGTAATAAGTTCACGTGCTACGCGACGCCCAACAGGCTCATAAAGAGTGTACCACACTCGCCGCCATGGCTACTAGTGGCGCTGACTGACACTCCCAAGTTTAAATTGACATAGATACCCAATAAAGTGGCTGGGGGGATAGCTGTCCTGGTAGCTCTGTGGTAGAGCGTCGAACCCGTTACTCGAAGGTTGCAGGTTCGAATCCTTTCCGCGGCAAGTTATCTTTTCAGCCACTTTCTTTCTTCTCAATTATATTACAATTCGCCTAAAAACTTCCCCTTTACCTTCCTTGACAATATTGTCTGTTAGATCTCAATATTATTGTGTAAAACACGAAAAATGACCCCTTAAGTATACACTTGTTTCCCTTATTTCTTAACGAGGGTCTCGAACTGGCAGACTTGGTGCCTCTAGGTTGTATACAGGGCACTATTGGCCAGCTGCCAGTTAGTAATAAGTTCACGTGCTACGCGACGCCCAACAGGCTCATAAAGAGTGTACCACACTCGCCGCCATGGCTACTAGTGGTGCTGACTGACACTCCCAAGTTTAAATTGACATAGATACCCAATAAAGTGGCTGGGGGGATAGCTGTCGTGGTAGCTCTGTGGTAGAGCGTCGAACGCGTTACTCGAAGTTCGCAGGTTCGAATCCTTTCCGCGGCAAGTTATCTTTTCAGCCACTTTTCTTTCTTCTCAATTATATTACAATTCGCCTAAAAACTTCCCCTTTACCTTCCTTGACAATATTGTCTGTTAGATCTCAATATTATTGTGTAAAACACGAAAAATGACCCCTTAAGTATACACTTGTTTCCCTTATTTCTTAACGAGGGTCTCGAACTGGCAGACTTGGTGCCTCTAGGTTGTATACAGGGGACTATTGGCCAGCTGCCAGTTAGTAATAAGTTCACGTGCTACGCGACGCCCAACAGGCTCATAAAGAGTGTACCACACTCGCCGCCATGGCTACTAGTGGCGCGGACTGACACTCCCATGTTTAAATTGACATAGACACCCAATAATGTGGCTTGGGGGATAGCTGTCGTGGTAGCTCAGTGGTAGAACATCGAACGCGTTATTCGAACGTCGCAGGTTCTGTTCCTGCCCACGGCAAGTTATCTTTTCACCCACTTTTCTTTCTTCTCATTTAAAATTCATTAGGCCTAATAACTTCTCCTATACCTTCCTTGTCATTATTGTCTGTTAGATCTCGTTATTATTGTGGTAGAGCATCGAACGCGTTCTTCGAAGGTCACAGGTTCGAATCCTGCCCACGGCAACTTATCTTTTCAGCCACTTTTCTTTCTTCTCAATTATATTACAATTTGCCTAAAAACTTCCCGCTATACCTTGCTTGTCATTATTGTCTCTTAGATCTCAATATTATTGTGTAAAACACGAAAAACGAGTCTTTAAGTATAGATTTGTTTCCCTTATTCATTAACAAGAATCTCGCACTGGCAGACTTGATGCCTCTAGGTTGTACACGGGGGACTATTGGTAAGCCGCAAGTTAGTAATACGTTCACGTGCTACGCGACGCCAAACAGGCTCAAAAAGAGTGTACCGCACTCGCCGCCATGGCTACTAGTGGCGCTGACTGACACTCCCAAATTTAAATTGACATAGATACCCAATAAAGTGGAAGGGGGGATAGCTATCGTGGTAGCTCTGTGGTAGAGTATCGAACGCGTTATTCGAAGGTCGCAGGTTTGATGCCTGTCCACGGTAAGTTATCTTTTCAGGTGCTTTTCTTTCTTTTAATTTACATTACAATTGGCCTAATAACTTCCCTTATACGTTCCTGGGCTTAATTGTCTGTTATATCTCAATATTATTGTGTAAAACACGAAAACGAGTCTTTAAGTATAGACTTGTTTCCCTTATTCAATAACGAGGGTCTCGTACTGGCAGACTTGATGCCTCTAGGTTCTAAACGGGGGACTATTGGTTAGCTGCCAGTTATTAATAGGTTCACGTGCTACGTACGCCAAACAGGCTCATAAAGAGTGTACCACACTCGCCGCCATGGCTACTCGTGGCGGTAACCGACACTCCCAAGTCTGAATTGACATAGACACCCAATAATGTGGCTTGCGGGATAGCTGTCGTGGTAGCTCAGTGGTAGAACATCGAACGCGTTATTCGAAGGTCGCAGGTTCTGTTCCTGCCCACGGCAAGTTATCTTTTCACCCACTTTTATTTCTTCTCATTTACATTACAATAAGCCTAATAACTTCCCCTATACCTTCCTTGTCATTATTGTCTGTTAGATCTCATTATTATTGTGTAAAACATGAAAAACGACCCCTTAGGTATACACTTGTTTCCCTTATTCAGTAACGAGGGTCTCGTACTGGCAGACTTGGTGCCTCTAGGTTGTATACGAGGGACTCTTGGCCAGCTGTCAGTCAGTAATAAGTTCACGTGCTACGCGACGCCCAACAGGCTCATAAAGAGTGTACCACACTCGCCACCATGGCGACTAGTGGCGCTGACTGACACTCCCATGTTTAAATTGACATAGATACCCAAAAAGTGCCACGGGGGTTTGCTGTCGTTGTAGCTCTGTGGTAGAGCATCGAACGCGTTCTTCGAAGGTCGCAGGTTCGAATCCTGCCCACGGCAACTTATCTTTTCAGCCACTTTTCTTTCTTCTCAATTATATTACAATTCGCCTAAAAACTTCCCGCTATACCTTGCTTGTCATTATTGTCTGTTCGATCTCATATTTATTGTGTAAAACACGAAAAACGAGCCCTTAAGTATACACTTGTTTCCCTTATTCATTAACGAGGGTCTCGTACTGGCAGACGTGGTACGTCTAGGTTGTATACGGGGGACTATTGGTCAGCTGCCAGGTAGTAATAGGTTCACGTGCTACGCGACGCCCAACAGGCTCATAAAGTGTGTACTGCTCTCGCCGCCATGGCTACTAGTGGCGCTGACTGACACCCCCAAATTTAAATTGACATAGATACCCAAAAACGTGGCACGCGGGGATAGCTGTCGTGGTAGCTCTGTGGTAGAGCATCGAACGCGTTATTCGAAGGTCGCAGGTTTGATGCCTGTCCACGATAAGTTATCTTTTCAGCCACTTTTCTTTCTTTTATTATACATTACAAATGGCCTAATAACTTCGCTTTACGTTCCTTGGCATTATTGTCTGTTAGATCTCAATATTATTGTGTAAAACACGAAAAACGAGTGTTTAAGTATAGACTTGTTTCCCTTATTCATTAACAAGGGGCTCGTACTGGCAGACTTGATGCCTCTAGGTTGTACACAGGGGACTATTGGTAAGCTGCCAGCTAGTAATAGGTTCACGTGCTACGCGACGCCAAACAGGCTCATAAAGAGTGTACCACACTCGCCACCATAGCTACTAGAGGCGCTGACTGAGACTCCCATGTTTAAATTGACATAGATACCCAATAATGTGGCTGGGGAGATAGCTGTCGTGGTAGCTCAGCGGTAGAGCTTCGAACACGTTATTCGAAGGTCGCAGATTCGGATCCTGCCCACGGCAAGTTATCTTTTCACCCACTTTTCTTTTTTCTCGTTTACATTACCATTGGCCTAATAACTTCCCTTTTACCTTCCTTGACAATATTGTCTGCTAGATCTCAATATTATTGTGCAAAACTCGAAAAACGACCCCTTAAGTATACACTTCTTTCCCTTAGTCATTAACGAGGGTATCGTACTGGCAGAATTGGTGCCTCTAGGTTGTATACGGAGGACTATTGGCCAGCTGCCAGTTAGTAATAAGTTCACGTGCTACGCGACGCCAAACAGGCTCATAAAGAGTGTACCACACTCGCCACCATGGCTACTAGTGGCGGTAACTGAAACTCCCAAGTTTAAATTTACATAGATACCCAATAATGCGGCTGGGGGATAGCTGTCGTGGTAGCTCAGTGGTAGAGCATCTTACACGTTATTCGAAGGTCGCAGATTCGGATCCTGCCCACGGCAAGTTATCTTTTCACCCACTTTTCTTGTTTCTCATTTACGATACAATTGGCCTAATAACTTCCCCTTTTCCTTCCTTGACAATATTGTCTGTTAGATCTCAATATTATGGTGTAAAACACGAAAAAAGACACCTTAAGTATACACTTGTTTCCCTTATTCATTAACGAGGGTCTCGAACTGGCAGACTTGGTGCCTCTAGGTTTTATACGGGGGACTATTGGCCAGCTGCCAGTTAGTAATAAGTTCACGTGCTACGCGACGCCCAACAGGCTCATAAAAAGTGTACCGCACTCAACGCCATGGCTACTAGTGGCGCTGACTGACACTCCCAAGTTTAAATTGACATAGATACCCAATAATGTGGCTGGGGGGATAGCTGTCGTGGTAGCTCTGTGGTAGAGCGTCGAACGCGTTATTCGAAGGTCGCAAGTTCGAATCCTGCCCACGGCAAGTTATCTTTTCAGTCACTTATCTTTCTTCTCAATTATACTACAATTCGCCTAAAAACTTCCCCCTATACCTTGCTTGTCATTATTGTCTGTTTGATCTCATAATTATTGTGTAAAACACGAAAAACGAGCCCTTAAGTATACACTTGTTTCCCTTATTCATTAACGAGGGTCTCGTACTGGCAGACTTGGTGCGTCTACGTTGTATACGGGGGACTATTGGTCAGCTGCCAGATAGTAATTAGTTCACCTGCTACGCGACGCCCAACAGGCTCATAAAGAGTGTAGCACACTCGCCGCCATGCCTGCTAGTGGCGCTGACTGACACTCCCACGTTTAAATTGACATAGCTGCCCAATAATGTGGCTGGGGCGATAGCTATCGTGGTAGCTGAGTGGTAGAGCATCGAACGCGTTATTCGAACGTCGCAGGTTCTGTTCATGCCCACGGCAAGTTATCTTTTCACTCACTTTTCTTTCTTCTCATTTACAATAAAATAGGCCTAATAACTTCCCCTATACCTTCCTTGTCATTATTGTCTGTTAGATCTCAATATTATTGTTTAAAACTCGAACAACGACCCCTTAAGTATACAATTCTTTCCCTTAGTCATTAACGAGGGTCTCGTACTGGCAGAATGGGTGCCTCTAGGTTGTATACGGGGGACTATTGGCCAGCTGCCAGTTAGTAATAAGTTCACGTGCTACGCGACGCCCAGCAGGCTCATAAAGAGTGTACCGCACTCGCCGCCATGGCTACTAGTGGCGCTGACTGACACTCCCAAATTTAAATTGACATAGATACCCAATAAAGTGGCTGGGAGGATAGCTGTCGTAGTAGCTCTGTGGTAGAGCGTCGAACGCGTTATTCGAAGGTCGCAGGTTCGAATCCTGCCGACGGCAAGTTATCTTTTGAGCCACTTTTCTTTCTTCTCAATTATATTACAATTCGCCTAAAAACTTCCCCTATGCCTTGCTTGTCATTATTATCTGTTCGATCTCATTAATATTGTGTAAAACACGAAAAACGAGCCCTTAATTATACACTTGTTTCCCTTATTCATTAACGATTGTCTCGTACTGGCAGACTTGGTGCGTCTAGGTTGTATACGGGGTACTATTGGTCAGCTGCCAGTTAGTAATAAGTTCACGTGCTACGCGACGCCCAACAGGCTCATAAAGAATGTAGCACACTCGCCGCCATGCCTACTAGTGACGCTGACTGACACTCCCATGTTTGAATTGACATAGGCAGCCAATAATGTGGCTTGGGGGATCGCTGTCGTGGTAGCTCAGTGGTAGAACATCGAACGCGTTATTCGAAGGTCGCAGGTTCTGTTCCTGCCCACGGCAAGTTATCTTTTTACCCACTTTTCTTTCTTATCATTTACAATACAATAGGCCTAATAACTTACCCTATACCTTCCTTGTCAATATTGTCTGTTAGATCTCATATTTATTGTGTAAAACACGAAAAACGAGCCCTTAAGTATACACTTGTTTCCCTTATTCATTAACGACGGTCTCGTACTGGCAGACGTGGAACGTCTAGGTTGTATACGGGGGACTATTGGTCAGCTGCCATGTAGTAATAGGTTCACGTGCTACGCGACTCCCAACAGGCTCATAAAGTGTGTACCGCTCTCGCCGCCATGGCTACTAGTGGCGCTGACTGACACTCCCAAATTTAAATTGACATAGATACCCAATAAACTGGCACGCGGGGAAAGCTGTCGTGGTAGCTCTGTGGTAGAGCATCGAACGCGTTATTCGAAGGCCGCAGGATTGATGCCTGTTCACGGTAAGTTATCTTTTCTGCCACTTTTCTTTCTTTTAATATACATTACAAATGGCCTAATACCTTCTCTTTACAATCCTTGGCATTATTGTCTGTTAGATCTCAATATTATTGTGTAAAACACGAAAAACGAGTGTTTAAGTATACACTTGTTTCCCCTATTCATTAACGACGGTCTCGTACTGGCAGACGTGGAACGTCTAGGTTGTATACGGGGGACTATTGGTCAGCTGCCAGGTAGTAATAGGTTCACGTGCTACGCGACGCCCAACAGGCTCATAAAGTGTGTACCGCACTCGCCGCCATGACTACTAGAGGCGCTGACTGACACTCCCATGTTTAAATTGACATAGATACCCAATAATGTGGCTGGGGGGATAGCTGTCGTGGTAGCTCCGCGGTAGAGCATCGAACACGTTATTCGAAGGTCGCAGATTCGGATCCTGCCCACGGCAAGTTTTCTTTTCACCCACTTTTCTTTTTTCTCATTTACATTACAATTGGCCTAATAACTTCCCTTTTACCTTCCTTGACAATATTGTCTGCTAGATCTCAATATTATTGTGTAAAACTCGAAAAACGACCCCTTAAGTATACACTTCTTTCCCTTAGTCATTAACGAGGGTCTCGTACTGGCAGAATCGGTGCCTCTAGGTTGTATACGGGGGACTATTGGCCAGCTGCCAGTTAGTAATAAGTTCACGTGCTACGCGACGCCCAACAGGCTCATAAAGAGTGTACCGCACTCGCCGCCATGGCTACTAGTGGCACTGACTGACACTCCCAAATTTAAATTGACATAGATACCCTATAAAGTGGCTGGGAGGATAGCTGTCGTAGTAGCTCTGTGGTAGAGCGTCGAACGCGTTATTCGAAGGTCGCAGGTTCTGTTCCTGCCCACGGCAAGTTATGTTTTCACTCACTTTTCTTTCTTCTCATTTACATTACAATAAGCCTAATAACTTCCCCTATACCTTCCTTGTCATTATTGTCTGTAAGATCTCATTATTATTGTGTAAAACATGAAAAACGACCCCTTAGGTATACACTTGTTTCCCTTATTCAGTAACGAGGGTCTCGTACTGGCAGACTTGGTGCCTCTATGTTGTATACGAGGGACTATTGGCCAGCTGTCAGTCAGTAATAAGTTCACGTGCTACGCGACGCCCAACAGGCTTATAAAGAGTGTACCACACTCGCCACAATGGCTACTAGTGGCGCTGACTGACACTCCCATGTTTAAATTGACATAGATACCCAATAAAGTGCCACGGGGGGATAGCTGTCGTTGTAGCTCTGTGGTAGAGCATCGAGCGCGTTCTTCGAAGGTCGCAGGTTCGAATCCTGCCCAAGGCAACTTATCTTTTCAGCCACTTTTCTTTCTTCTCAATTATATTACAATTCGCCTAAAAACTTCCGGCTATACCTTGCTTGTCATTATTGTCTCTTCGATCTCATATTTATTGTGTAAAACACGAAAAACGAGCCCTTAAGTATACACTTGTTTCCCTTATTCATTAACGACGGTCTCGTACTGGCAGACGTGGAACGTCTAGGTTGTATACGGGGGACTATTGGTCAGCTGCCATGTAGTAATAGGTTCACGTGCTACGCGACTCCCAACAGGCTCATAAAGTGTGTACCGCTCTCGCCGCCATGGCTACTAGTGGCGCTGACTGACACTCCCAAATTTAAATTGACATAGATACCCAATAAACTGGCACGCGGGGAAAGCTGTCGTGGTAGCTCTGTGGTAGAGCATCGAACGCGTTATTTAAGGTCGCAGGTTTGATGCCTGTTCACGGTAAGTTATCTTTTCTGCCACTTTTCTTTCTTTTAATATACATTACAAATGGCCTAATACCTTCGCTTTACAATCCTTGGCATTATTGTCTGTTAGATCTCAATATTATTGTGTAAAACACGAAAAACGAGTGTTTAAGTATACACTTGTTTCCCCTATTCATTAACGACGGTCTCGTACTGGCAGACGTGGAACGTCTAGGTTGTATACGGGGGACTATTGGTCAGCTGCCAGGTATTAATAGGTTCACGTGCTACGCGACGCCCAACAGGCTCATAAAGTGTGTACCGCACTCGCCGCCATGACTACTAGAGGCGCTGACTGACACTCCCATGTTTAAATTGACATAGATACCCAATAATGTGGCTGGGGGGATAGCTGTCGTGGTAGCTCCGCGGTAGAGCATAGAACACGTTATTCGAAGGTCGCAGATTCGGATCCTGCCCACGGCAAGTTTTCTTTTCACCCACTTTTCTTTTTTCTCATTTACATTACAATTGGCCTAATAACTTCCCTTTTACCTTCCTTGACAATATTGTCTGCTAGATCTCAATATTATTGTGTAAAACTCGAAAAACGACCCCTTAAGTATACACTTCTTTCCCTTAGTCATTAACGAGGGTCTCGTACTGGCAGAATCGGTGCATCTAGGTTGTATACGGGGGACTATTGGCCAGCTGCCAGTTAGTAATAAGTTGACGTGCTACGCGACGCCCAACAGGCTCATAATGAGTGTACCACACTCGCTGCCATGGCTACTAGTGGCGCTGACTGACACTCCCAAGTTTACATTGACATAGATACCCAATAAAGTGGCGGGGGGGATAGCTGTGGTAGCTCTGTGGTAGAGCGTCGAACGCGTTACTCGAAGGTCGCAGGTTCGAATCCTGTCCGCGGCAAGTTATCTTTTCAGCCACTTTTATTTCTTCTCAAATATATTACAATTCGCCTAAAAACTTCCCCTATACCTTGCTTGTCATTATTGTCTGTTCCATCTTATTATTATTGTGTAAAACATGAAAAACGAGCCCTTAAGTATGCACTTGTTTCCCTTATTCATTAACGAGGCTCTCGTACTGGCAGACTTGGTGCGTCTAGGTTGTACACGGGGGACTATTGGTCAGCTGCCAGTTAGTAACAAGTTCACGTGCTACGCGACGCCCAACAGGCTCATAAAGATTGTAGCACACTCGCTGCCATGCCTACTAGTGACGCTGACTGACACTCCCACGTTTAAATTGACATAGCTTCCCAATAATGTGGCTGGGGGAAAAGCTGTCGTGGTAGCTCAGTGGTAGAGCATCGAACGCGTTATTCGAACATCGCAAGTTCTGTTCCTGCCCACTGCCAGTTATCTTTTCACTGACTTTTCTTTCTTCTCATTTAGAATTCCATAGGCCTAATAACTTCCCCTATATCTTCCTTGTCATTATTGTCTCTTAGATCTCAATATTATTGTGTAAAACACCAAAAACGACCGCTTAAGTATACACTTGTTTCCCTTATTCAATAACGAAGGTCTCGTACTGGCAGACTTGATGCCTCTAGGTTGTAAACGGGGGACTATTGGTTAGCTGCCAGTTAGTAATAGGTTCACGTGCTACGTACGCCAAACAGGCTCATAAAGAGTGTACCACACTCGCCGCCATAGCTACTCGTGGCGGTAACTGACACTCCCAAGTTTGAATTGACATAGACACCCAATAATGTGGCTTCGGGGATAGCTGTCGTGGTAGCTCAGTGGTAGAACATCGAACGCGTTATTCGAAGGTCGCAGGTTCTGTTCCTGCCCATGGCAAGTTATCTTTTCACCCACTTTTACTTCTTCTCATTTACATTACAATAAGCCTAATAACTTCCCCTATACCTTCCTTGTCATTATTGTCTGTTAGATCTCATTATTATTGTGTAAAACATGAAAAACGACCCCTTAGGTATACACTCGTTTCCCTTATTCAGTAACGAGGGTCTCGTACTGGCAGACTTGGTTCCTCTAGGTTGTATACGAGGGACTATTGTCCAGCTGTCAGTTAGTAATAAGTTCACGTGCTACGCGACGCCCAACAGGCTCATAAAGAGTGTACCACACTCGCCACCATGACTACTAGTGGCGCTGACTGACACTCCCATGTTTAAATTGACATAGATACCCAATAAACTGGCACGGGGGGATAGCTGTCGTGGTAGCTCTGTGGTAGAGCATTGAACGCGTTCTTCGAAGGTCGCAGGTTCGAATCCTGCCCACGGCAACTTATCTTTTCAGCCACTTTTCTTTCTTCTCAATTATATTACAATTCGCCTAAAAACTTCCCCCTATACCTTGCTTGTCATTATTGTCTGTTCGATCTCATATTTATTGTGTAAAACACGAAAAACGAGCCCTTAAGTATACACTTGTTTCCCTTATTCATTAACGAGGGTCTCGTACTGGCAGACGTGGTACGTCTAGGTTGTATACGGGGGACTATTGGTCAGCTGCCAGGTAGTAATAGGTTCACGTGCTACGCGACGCCCAACAGGCTCATAAAGTGTGTACTGCTCTAGCCGCCATGGCTACTAGTGGCGCTGACTGACACTCCCAAATTTAAATTGACATAGATACCCAAAAACGTGTCACGCGGGGATAGCTGTCATGGTAGCTCTGTGGTAGAGCATCGAATGCGTTATTCGAAGGTCGCAGGTTTGATGCCTGTCCACGGTAAGTTATCTTTTCAGCCACTTTTCTTTCTTTTATTATACATTACAAATGGCCTAATAACTTCGCTTTACGTTCCTTGGCATTATTGTCTGTTAGATCTCAATATTATTGTGTAAAACACGAAAAACGAGTGTTTAAGTATAGGCTTGTTTCCCTTATTCATTAACGAGGGGCTCGTACTGGCAGACTTGATGCCTCTAGGTTGTACACAGGGGACTATTGGTAAGCTGCCAGCTAGTAATAGGTTCACGTGCTACGCGACGCCAAACAGGCTCATAAAGAGTGTACCAAACTCGCCACCATAGCTACTAGAGGCGCTGACTGACACTCCCATGTTTAAAATGACATAAATACCCAATAATGCGGCTGGGGGATAGCTGTCGTGGTAGCTCAGTGGTAAAGCATCTTACACGTTATTCGAAGGTCGCAGATTCGGATCCTGCCCACGGCAAGTTATCTTTTCACCCATTTTTCTTGTTTCTCATTTACGATACAATTGGCCTAATAACTTCCCCTTTACCTTCCTTGACAATATTGTCTGTTAGATCTCAATATTATGGTGTAAAACACGAAAAAAGACACCTTAAGTATACACTTGTTTCCCTTATTCATTACCGAGGGTCTCGAACTGGCAGATTTGGTGCCCCTAGGTTTTATACGGGGGACTATTGGCCAGCTGCCAGTTAGTAATAAGTTCACGTGCTACGCGACGCCCAACAGGCTCATAAAAAGTGTACCGCACTCACCGCCATGGCTACTAGTGGCGCTGACTGACACTCCAAAGTTTAAATTGACATAGATACCCAATAAAGTGGCTGGGGGGATAGCTGTCGTGGTAGCTCTGTGGTAGAGCGTCGAACGCGTTATTCGAAGGTCGCAAGTTCGAATCCTGCCCGCGGCAAGTTATCTTTTCAGTCACTTTTCTTTCTTCTCAATTATACTACAATTCGCCTAAAAACTTCCCCCTATACCTTGCTTGTCATTATTGTCTAATTGATCTCATAATTATTGTGTAAAACACGAAAAACGAGCCCTTAAGTATACACTTGTTTCCCTTATTCATTAACGAGGGTCTCGTACTGGCAGACTTGGTGCGTCTACGTTGTATATGGGGGACTATTGGTCAGCTGCCAGATAGTAATAAGTTCACCTGCTACGCGACGCCCAACAAACTCATAAAGAGTGTAGCACACTCACCGCCATGCCTACTAGTAGGCGCTGACTGACACTCCCACGTTTAAATTGATATAGCTGCCCAATAATGTGGCTGGGGCGATAGCTATCGTGGTAGCTGAGTGGTAGAGCATCGAACGCGTTATTCGAACGTCGCAGGTTCTGTTCATGCCCACAGCAAGTTATCTTTTCACTCACTTTTCTTTCTTCTCATTTACAATAAAATAGGCCTAATAACTTCCCCTATACCTTCCTTGTCATTATTGTCTGTTAGATCTCAATATTATTTTGTAAAACTCGAACAACGACCCCTTAAGTATACACTTCTTTCCCTTAGTCATTAACGAGGGTCTCGTACTGGCAGAATGGGTGCCTCTAGGTTGTATACGGGGGACTATTGGCCAGCTGCCAGTTCGTAATAGGTTCACGTGCTACGCGACGCCCAACAGGCTCATAAAGAATGTACCGCACTCGCCGCCATGGCTACTAGTGGCGCTGACTGACACTCCCAAGTTTAAATTGACATAGATACCCAATAAAGTGGCTGGGAGGATAGCTGTCGTAGTAGCTCTGTGGTAGAGCTTCGAACGCGTTATTCGAAGGTCGCAGGTTCGAATCCTGCCGACGGCAAGTTATCTTTTGAGCCACTTTTCTTTCTTCTCAATTATATTACAATTCGCCTAAAAACTTCCCCTATGCCTTGCTTGTCATTATTGTCTGTTCGACCTCATTATTATTGTGTAAAACACGAAAAACGAGCCCTTAATTATACACTTGTTTCCCTTATTCATTAACGATGGTATCGTACTGGCAGACTTGGTGCGTCTAGGTTGTATACGGGGGTACTATTGGTCAGCTGCCAGTTAGTAATAAGTTCACGTGCTACGCGACGCCCAACAGGCTCATAAAGAATGTAGCACACTCGCCGCCATGCCTACTAGTGACGCTGACTGACACTCCCATGTTTAAATTGACATAGCTGCCCAATAATGTGGCTGGGGGGATAGCTGTCGTGGTAGATAAGTGGTAGAGCATCAAACGCTTTATTCGAACGTCGCAGGTTCGGTTCCTGCGTACGGCAAGTTATCTTTTCACTCAATTTTCTTTCTTCTCATTTACAATACAATAGGCCTAATAACTTCCCCTATACCTTCCTTGACAATATTGTCTCTTAGATCAAAATATTATTGTGTAAAACACCAAAAACGACCCCTTAAGTATACACTTGTTTCCCTTATTCAATAACGAGGGTCTCGTACTGGCACACTTGGTGCCTCTAGGTTGTAAACGGGGGACTATTGGTTAGCTGCCAGTTAGTAATAGGTTCACGTGCTGCATACGCCAAACAGGCTCATAAAGAGTGTACCACACTCGCCACCATGGCTACTCGTGGCGCTAACTGACACTCTCACGTTTGAATTGACATAGGCAGCCAATAATGTGGCTTGGGGGATCGCTGTCGTGGTAGCTCAGTGGTAGAACATCGAACGCGTTATTCGAAGGTCGCAGGTTCTGTTCCTGCCCACGGCAAGTTAGCTTTTTACCCACATTTCTTTCTTCTCATTTACAATACATTAGGCCTAATAACTTACCATATACCTTCCTTATCAATATTGTCTGTTAGATCTCATTATTATTGTGTAAAACACGAAAAACGACCCCTTAGGTATAGACTGTTTCTCTTATTCATTAACGAGGGTCTCGTACTGGCAGACTTGGTGCCTCTAGGTTGTATACAGGGGACTATTGGCCAGCTGCCAGTTAGTAATAAGTGCACGTGCTAAGCGACGCCCAACAGGCTCATAAAGAGTGTACCACACTCGCCACCCTGGCTACTAGTGGCGCTGACTGAAACTCCCTTGTTTAAATTGACATAGATACCCAATAAAGTGGCACGGCGGGATAGCTGTCGTGGTAGCTCTGTGGTAGAGCATCGAACGCGTTATTCGAAGGTCGCAGGTTCGAATCCTGCCCACGGCAAGTTATCTTTTCAGTCACTTTTCTTTCTTCTCAATTATATTACAATTCGCCTAAAAACTTCCCCCTATACCTTGCTTGTCATTATTGTCTGTTCGATCTCATTATTATTGTGTAAAACACGAAAAACGAACCCTTAAGTATGCACTTGTTTCTCTTATTCATTAACGAGGGTCTCGTACTGGCAGACTTGGTGCGTCTACGTTGTATACGGGGGACTATTGGTCAGCTGCCAGTTAGTAATAGGTTCATGGGCTACGCGACGCCAAACTGGCTCATAAAGTGTGTACCGCACTTGCCGCCATGACTACTAGTGGCGCTGACTGACACTCCCACGTTTAAATTGGCATAGACACCCAATAATGTGGTTGCGGGGATAGCTGTCGTGGTAGCTCAGTGGTAGAGCATCGAACGCGTTACTCGAAGGTCGCAGGTTCGGATCCTGCCCACGGCAAGTTATCTTTTCACTCACTTTTCTTTTTTCTCAATTATAATACAATTCGCCTAAAACTCTCCCTATACCTTGCTTGTCATTATTGTCTGTTCGATCTCATTATTATTGTGTAAAACACGAAAAACAAGCCCTTAAGTATGCACTTGTTTCCCTTATTCATTAACGAGGGTCTCGTACTGGCAGACTTGGTGCTTCTACGTTGTATACGGGGGACTATTGGTCAGCTTCCAGATAGTAATAAGTTCAAGTGCTACGCGACGCCCAACAGGCTCATAAAGAGTGTAGCACACTCGCCGCCATGGCAACTAGTGGCGCTGACTGACACTCCCACGTTTATATTGGCATAGACACCCAATAATGTGGCTGGGGGGATAGCTGCCGTGGTAGCTCAGTGGTAGAGCATCGAACGCGTTATTCGAAGGTCGCAGGTTCGGATCCTGCCCGCGGGAAGTTATTTTTCCACCCACTTTTCTTTCTTCTTATTTACATTACAATTGGGCTAATAACTTCCCCTATCCCTTCCTTGTCATTATTGTCTGTTAGATCTCATTCTTATTGTGTAAAACACGAAAAACGACCCCTTAAGTATACACTTGTTTCCCTTATTCATTAACGAGGGTCTCGTACTGGCAGACTTGGTGCCTCTAGGTTGTATACGGGGGACTATTGGTCAGCTTCCAGATAGTAATAAGTTCACGTGCTACGCGACGCCCAACAGGCTCATAAAGAGTGTAGCACACTCACCGCCATGGCGACTAGTGGCGCTGACTGACACACCAAATTTAAATTGACATAGATACCTAATAAAGTGGCAAGGGGGGATAGCTGTCGTGGTAGCTCTGTGGTAGAGCGTCGAACGCGTTATTCGAAGGTCGCAGGTTTGATGCCTGTCCACGTTAAGTTATCTTTTCAGCCACTTTTCTTTCTTTTATTATACATTACAAATGGCCTAATAACTTCCCTTTACGTTCCTTGGCATTATTGTCTGTTACATCTCAATATTATTCTGTAAAACACGAAAAACGAGTGTTTAGGTATTGACTTGTTTCCCTTATTCATTAACAAGGGTCTCGTACTGGCAGACTTGATGCCTCTAGGTTGTACACGGGGGACTATTGGTAAGCTGCCAGCTAGTAATAGGTTCACGTGCTACGCGACGCCAAACAGGCTCATAAAGAGTGTACCACACTCGCCACTATGGCTACTAGTGGCCCTGACTGACAGTCCCATGTTTAAATTGACATAGATACCCAATAATGTGGCTGGGGGGATAGCTGTCGTGGTAGCTCAGCGGTAGAGCATCGAACACGTTATTCGAAGGTCGCAGATTCGGATCCTGCCCACGGCAAGTTATCTTTCCAACCACTTTTCTTTTTTCTCATTTACATTACAATTGGCCTAATAACTTCCCCTTTACCTTCCTTGACAATATTGTCTGCTAGATCTCAATATTATTGTGTAAAACTCAAAAAACGACCCCTTAAGTATACACTTCTTTCCCTTAGTCATTAACGAGGGTCTCGTACTGGCAGAATAGTGCCTCTAGGTTGTATACGGGGGACTATTGGCCAGCTGCCAGTTAGTAATAAGTTCACGTGCTACGAGACGTCCAACAGGCTCATAAAGAGTGTACCGCACTCGCCACCATGGCGACTAGTGGCGCTGACTGACACTCCCAAGTTTAAATTGACATAGATACCCAATAAAGTGCCTGGGGGGATAGCTGTCGTGGTAGCTCTGTGGTAGAGCGTCGAACGTGTTATTCGAAGGCCGCAGGTTTGAATCCTGCCCGCGGCAAGTTATCTTTTCAGCCACTTTTCTTTCTTCTCAATTATATTACAATTCGCCTAAAAATTTCCCCTATAACTTGCTTGTCATTATTGTCTGTTCAATCTCATTATTATTGTGTAAAACACGAAAAACGAGCCCTTAAGTATACACTTGTTTCCCTTATTCATTAACGAGGGTCTCGTACTGGCAGACTTGGTACGTCTAGGTTGTATACGGGGGACTATTGGTCAGCTGCCAGCTAGTAATAGGTTCACGTGCTACGCGACGCCCAACAGGCTCATAAAGTGTGTACCGCACTCGCCGCCATGGCTACTAGTGGCGCTGACTGACACTCCCAAATTTAAATTGACATAGATACCCAATAAAGTGGCACGGGAGGATAGCTGTCGTGGTAGCTCTGTGGTAGAGCATTGAACGCGTGATTCGAAGGTCGCAGGTTTGATGCCTGTCCACGGTACGTTATCTTTTCAGCCACTTTTCTTTCTTTTATTATACATTACAAATGGCCTAATAACTTCCCTTTACGTTCCTTGTCATTATTGTCTGTTCCATTTTATTATTATTGTGTAAAACACGAAAAACGAGCCCTTAAGTATGCACTTGTTTCCCTTATTCATTAACGAGGCTCTCGTACTGGCAGACTTGGTGCGTCTAGGTTGTACACGGGGGACTATTGGTCAGCTGCCAGTTAGTAACAAGTTCACGTTCTACGCGACGCCCAACAGGCTCATAAAGATTGTAGCACACTCGCTGCCATGCCTACTAGTGACGCTGACTGACACTCCCACGTTTAAATTGACATAGCTTCCCAATAATGTGGCTGGGGGAATAGCTGTCGTGGTAGCTCAGTGGTAGAGCATCGAACGCGTTATTCGAACATCGCAAGTTCTGTTCCTGCCCACTGCCAGTTATCTTTTCACTGACTTTTCTTTCTTCTCATTTAGAATTCCATAGGCCTAATAACTTCCCCTATATCTTCCTTGTCATTATTGTCTCTTAGATCTCAATATTATTGTGTAAAACACCAAAAACGACCGCTTAAGTATACACTTGTTTCCCTTATTCAATAACGAAGGTCTCGTACTGGCAGACTTGATGCCTCTAGGTTGTAAACGGGGGACTATTGGTTAGCTGCCAGTTAGTAATAGGTTCACGTGCTACGTACGCCAAACAGGCTCATAAAGAGTGTACCACACTCGCCGCCATAGCTACTCGTGGCGGTAACTGACACTCCCAAGTTTGAATTGACATAGACACCCAATAATCTGGCTTCGGGGATAGCTGTCGTGGTAGCTCAGTGGTAGAACATCGAACGCGTTATTCGAAGGTCGCAGGTTCTGTTCCTGCCCATGGCAAGTTATCTTTTCACCCACTTTTACTTCTTCTCATTTACATTACAATAAGCCTAATAACTTCCCCTATACCTTCCTTGTCATTATTGTCTGTTAGATCTCATTATTATTGTGTAAAACATGAAAAACGACCCCTTAGGTATACACTCGTTTCCCTTATTCAGTAACGAGGGTCTCGTACTGGCAGACTTGGTTCCTCTAGGTTGTATACGAGGGACTATTGTCCAGCTGTCAGTTAGTAATAAGTTCACGTTCTACGCGACGCCCAACAGGCTCATAAAGAGTGTACCACACTCGCCACCATGACTACTAGTGGCGCTGACTGACACTCCCATGTTTAAATTGACATAGATACCCAATAAACTGGCACGGGGGGATAGCTGTCGTGGTAGCTCTGTGGTAGAGCATTGAACGCGTTCTTCGAAGGTCGCAGGTTCGAATCCTGCCCACGGCAACTTATCTTTTCAGCCACTTTTCTTTCTTCTCAATTATATTACAATTCGCCTAAAAACTTCCCCCTATACCTTGCTTGTCATTATTGTCTGTTCGATCTCATATTTATTGTGTAAAACACGAAAAACGAGCCCTTAAGTATACACTTGTTTCCCTTATTCATTAACGAGGGTCTCGTACTGGCAGACGTGGTACGTCTAGGTTGTATACGGGGGACTATTGGTCAGCTGCCAGGTAGTAATAGGTTCACGTGCTACGCGACGCCCAACAGGCTCATAAAGTGTGTACTGCTCTCGCCGCCATGGCTACTAGTGGCGCTGACTGACACTCCCAAATTTAAATTGACATAGATACCCAAAAACGTGTCACGCGGGGATAGCTGTCATGGTAGCTCTGTGGTAGAGCATCGAATGCGTTATTCGAAGGTCGCAGGTTTGATGCCTGTCCACGGTAAGTTATCTTTTCAGCCACTTTTCTTTCTTTTATTATACATTACAAATGGCCTAATAACTTCGCTTTACGTTCCTTGGCATTATTGTCTGTTAGATCTCAATATTATTGTGTAAAACACGAAAAACGAGTGTTTAAGTATAGGCTTGTTTCCCTTATTCATTAACGAGGGGCTCGTACTGGCAGACTTGATGCCTCTAGGTTGTACACAGGGGACTATTGGTAAGCTGCCAGCTAGTAATAGGTTCACGTGCTACGCGACGCCAAACAGGCTCATAAAGAGTGTACCACACTCGCCACCATAGCTACTAGAGGCGCTGACTGACACTCCCATGTTTAAAATGACATAAATACCCAATAATGCGGCTGGGGGATAGCTGTCGTGGTAGCTCAGTGGTAAAGCATCTTACACGTTATTCGAAGGTCGCAGATTCGGATCCTGCCCCCGGCAAGTTATCTTTTCACCCATTTTTCTTGTTTCTCATTTACGATACAATTGGCCTAATAACTTCCCCTTTACCTTCCTTGACAATATTGTCTGTTAGATCTCAATATTATGGTGTAAAACACGAAAAAAGACACCTTAAGTATACACTTGTTTCCCTTATTCATTAACGAGGGTCTCGAACTGGCAGATTTGGTGCCCCTAGGTTTTATACGGGGGACTATTGGCCAGCTGCCAGTTAGTAATAAGTTCACGTGCTACGCGACGCCCAACAGGCTCATAAAAAGTGTACCGCACTCACCGCCATGGCTACTAGTGGCGCTGACTGACACTCCAAAGTTTAAATTGACATAGATACCCAATAAAGTGGCTGGGGGGATAGCTGTCGTGGTAGCTCTGTGGTAGAGCGTCGAACGCGTTATTCGAAGGTCGCAAGTTCGAATCCTGCCCGCGGCAAGTTATCTTTTCAGTCACTTTTCTTTCTTCTCAATTATACTACAATTCGCCTAAAAACTTCCCCCTATACCTTGCTTGTCATTATTGTCTAATTGATCTCATAATTATTGTGTAAAACACGAAAAACGAGCCCTTAAGTATACACTTGTTTCCCTTATTCATTAACGAGGGTCTCGTACTGGCAGACTTGGTGCGTCTACGTTGTATATGGGGGACTATTGGTCAGCTGCCAGATAGTAATAAGTTCACCTGCTACGCGACGCCCAACAAACTCATAAAGAGTGTAGCACACTCACCGCCATGCCTACTAGTGGCGCTGACTGACACTCCCACGTTTAAATTGATATAGCTGCCCAATAATGTGGCTGGGGCGATAGCTATCGTGGTAGCTGAGTGGTAGAGCATCGAACGCGTTATTCGAACGTCGCAGGTTCTGTTCATGCCCACAGCAAGTTATCTTTTCACTCACTTTTCTTTCTTCTCATTTACAATAAAATAGGCCTAATAACTTCCCCTATACCTTCCTTGTCATTATTGTCTGTTAGATCTCAATATTATTTTGTAAAACTCGAACAACGACCCCTTAAGTATACACTTCTTTCCCTTAGTCATTAACGAGGGTCTCGTACTGGCAGAATGGGTGCCTCTAGGTTGTATACGGGGGACTATTGGCCAGCTGCCAGTTCGTAATAGGTTCACGTGCTACGCGACGCCCAACAGGCTCATAAAGAATGTACCGCACTCGCCGCCATGGCTACTAGTGGCGCTGACTGACACTCCCAAGTTTAAATTGACATAGATACCCAATAAAGTGGCTGGGAGGATAGCTGTCGTAGTAGCTCTGTGGTAGAGCGTCGAACGCGTTATTCGAAGGTCGCAGGTTCGAATCCTGCCGACGGCAAGTTATCTTTTGAGCCACTTTTCTTTCTTCTCAATTATATTACAATTCGCCTAAAAACTTCCCCTATGCCTTGCTTGTCATTATTGTCTGTTCGATCTCATTATTATTGTGTAAAACACGAAAAACGAGCCCTTAATTATACACTTGTTTCCCTTATTCATTAACGATGGTATCGTACTGGCAGACTTGGTGCGTCTAGGTTGTATACGGGGGTACTATTGGTCAGCTGCCAGTTAGTAATAAGTTCACGTGCTACGCGACGCCCAACAGGCTCATAAAGAATGTAGCACACTCGCCGCCATGCCTACTAGTGACGCTGACTGACACTCCCATGTTTAAATTGACATAGCTGCCCAATAATGTGGCTGGGGGGATAGCTGTCGTGGTAGATAAGTGGTAGAGCATCAAACGCTTTATTCGAACGTCGCAGGTTCGGTTCCTGCGTACGGCAAGTTATCTTTTCACTCAATTTTCTTTCTTCTCATTTACAATACAATAGGCCTAATAACTTCCCCTATACCTTCCTTGACATTATTGTCTCTTAGATCAAAATATTATTGTGTAAAACACCAAAAACGACCCCTTAAGTATACACTTGTTTCCCTTATTCAATAACGAGGGTCTCGTACTGGCACACTTGGTGCCTCTAGGTTGTAAACGGGGGACTATTGGTTAGCTGCCAGTTAGTAATAGGTTCACGTGCTGCATACGCCAAACAGGCTCATAAAGAGTGTACCACACTCGCCACCATGGCTACTCGTGGCGCTAACTGACACTCTCACGTTTGAATTGACATAGGCAGCCAATAATGTGGCTTGGGGGATCGCTGTCGTGGTAGCTCAGTGGTAGAACATCGAACGCGTTATTCGAAGGTCGCAGGTTCTGTTCCTGCCCACGGCAAGTTAGCTTTTTACCCACATTTCTTTCTTCTCATTTACAATACATTAGGCCTAATAACTTACCCTATACCTTCCTTATCAATATTGTCTGTTAGATCTCATTATTATTGTGTAAAACACGAAAAACGACCCCTTAGGTATAGACTGTTTCTCTTATTCATTAACGAGGGTCTCGTACTGGCAGACTTGGTGCCTCTAGGTTGTATACAGGGGACTATTGGCCAGCTGCCAGTTAGTAATAAATGCACGTGCTAAGCGACGCCCAACAGGCTCATAAAGAGTGTACCACACTCGCCACCCTGGCTACTAGTGGCGCTGACTGAAACTCCCTTGTTTAAATTGACATAGATACCCAATAAAGTGGCACGGCGGGATAGCTGTCGTGGTAGCTCTGTGGTAGAGCATCGAACGCGTTATTCGAAGGTCGCAGGTTCGAATCCTGCCCACGGCAAGTTATCTTTTCAGTCACTTTTCTTTCTTCTCAATTATATTACAATTCGCCTAAAAACTTCCCCCTATACCTTGCTTGTCATTATTGTCTGTTCGATCTCATTATTATTGTGTAAAACACGAAAAACGAACCCTTAAGTATGCACTTGTTTCCCTTATTCATTAACGAGGGTCTCGTACTGGCAGACTTGGTGCGTCTACGTTGTATACGGGGGACTATTGGTCAGCTGCCAGTTAGTAATAGGTTCATGGGCTACGCGACGCCAAACTGGCTCATAAAGTGTGTACCGCACTTCCCGCCATGACTACTAGTGGCGCTGACTGACACTCCCACGTTTAAATTGGCATAGACACCCAATAATGTGGTTGCGGGGATAGCTGTCGTGGTAGCTCAGTGGTAGAGCATCGAACGCGTTACTCGAAGGTCGCAGGTTCGGATCCTGCCCACGGCAAGTTATCTTTTCACTCACTTTTCTTTTTTCTCAATTATAATACAATTCGCCTAAAACTCTCCCTATACCTTGCTTGTCATTATTGTCTGTTCGATCTCATTATTATTGTGTAAAACACGAAAAACGAGCCCTTAAGTATGCACTTGTTTCCCTTATTCATTAACGAGGGTCTCGTACTGGCAGACTTGGTGCTTCTACGTTGTATACGGGGGACTATTGGTCAGCTTCCAGATAGTAATAAGTTCACGTGCTACGCGACGCCCAACAGGCTCATAAAGAGTGTAGCACACTCGCCGCCATGGCAACTAGTGGCGCTGACTGACACTCCCACGTTTATATTGGCATAGACACCCAATAATGTGGCTGGGGGGATAGCTGCCGTGGTAGCTCAGTGGTAGAGCATCGAACGCGTTATTCGAAGGTCGCAGGTTCGGATCCTGCCCGCGGGAAGTTATTTTTCCACCCACTTTTCTTTCTTCTTATTTACATTACAATTGGGCTAATAACTTCCCCTATCCCTTCCTTGTCATTATTGTCTGTTAGATCTCATTCTTATTGTGTAAAACACGAAAAACGACCCCTTAAGTATACACTTGTTTCCCTTATTCATTAACGAGGGTCTCGTACTGGCAGACTTGGTGCCTCTAGGTTGTATACGGGGGACTATTGGTCAGCTTCCAGATAGTAATAAGTTCACGTGCTACGCGACGCCCAACAGGCTCATAAAGAGTGTAGCACACTCGCCGCCATGGCGACTAGTGGCGCTGACTGACACACCAAAATTTAAATTGACATAGATACCTAATAAAGTGGCAAGGGGGGATAGCTGTCGTGGTAGCTCTGTGGTAGAGCGTCGAACGCGTTATTCGAAGGTCGCAGGTTTGATGCCTGTCCACGTTAAGTTATCTTTTCAGCCACTTTTCTTTCTTTTATTATACATTACAAATGGCCTAATAACTTCCCTTTACGTTCCTTGGCATTATTGTCTGTTACATCTCAATATTATTCTGTAAAACACGAAAAACGAGTGTTTAGGTATTGACTTGTTTCCCTTATTCATTAACAAGGGTCTCGTACTGGCAGACTGGATGCCTCTAGGTTGTACACGGGGGACTATTGGTAAGCTGCCAGCTAGTAATAGGTTCACGTGATACGCGACGCCAAACAGGCTCATAAAGAGTGTACCACACTCGCCACTATGGCTACTAGTGGCCCTGACTGACAGTCCCATGTTTAAATTGACATAGATACCCAATAATGTGGCTGGGGGGATAGCTGTCGTGGTAGCTCAGCGGTAGAGCATCGAACACGTTATTCGAAGGTCGCAGATTCGGATCCTGCCCACGGCAAGTTATCTTTCCAATCACTTTTCTTTTTTCTCATTTACATTACAATTGGCCTAATAACTTCCCCTTTACCTTCCTTGACAATATTGTCTGCTAGATCTCAATATTATTGTGTAAAACTCGAAAAACGACCCCTTAAGTATACACTTCTTTCCCTTAGTCATTAACGAGGGTCTCGTACTGGCAGAATAGTGCCTCTAGGTTGTATACGGGGGACTATTGGCCAGCTGCCAGTTAGTAATAAGTTCACGTGCTACGAGACGTCCAACAGGCTCATAAAGAGTGTACCGCACTCGCCACCATGGCGACTAGTGGCGCTGAGTGACACTCCCAAGTTTAAATTGACATAGATACCCAATAAAGTGCCTGGGGGGATAGCTGTCGTGATAGCTCTGTGGTAGAGCGTCGAACGTGTTATTCGAAGGCCGCAGGTTTGAATCCTGCCCGCGGCAAGTTATCTTTTCAGCCACTTTTCTTTCTTCTCAATTATATTACAATTCGCCTAAAAATTCCCCCTATAACTTGCTTGTCATTATTGTCTGTTCAATCTCATTATTATTGTGTAAAACACGAAAAACGAGCCCTTAAGTATACACTTGTTTCCCTTATTCATTAACGAGGGTCTCGTACTGGCAGACTTGGTACGTCTAGGTTGTATACGGGGGACTATTGGTCAGCTGCCAGCTAGTAATAGGTTCACGTGCTACGTGACGCCCAACAGGCTCATAAAGTGTGTACCGCACTCGCCGCCATGGCTACTAGTGGCGCTGACTGACACTCCCAAATTTAAATTGACATAGATACCCAATAAAGTGGCACGGGAGGATAGCTGTCGTGGTAGCTCTGTGGTAGAGCATTGAACGCGTGATTCGAAGGTCGCAGGTTTGATGCCTGTCCACGGTACGTTATCTTTTCAGCCACTTTTCTTTCTTTTATTATACATTACAAATGGCCTAATAACTTCCCTTTACGTTCCTTGGCATTATTGTCTATTAGATCTCAATATTATTGTGTAAAACACGAAAAACGAGTGTATAAGTATAGACTTGTTTCCCTTATTCATTAACAAGGGTCTCGTACTGGCAGACTTGATGCCTCTAGGTTGTACACAAGGGACTATTGGTAAGCTGTGAGCGAGTAATAGGTTCACGTGCTACGCGACGCCAAACAGGCTCATAAAGAGTGTACCACACTCGCCACAATGGCTACAAGTGGAGCTTACTGACACTCCTACGTTTTATTTGACATAGATACCCAATAATGTGGCTGGGGGGATAGCTGTCGTGGTAGCTCAGTGGTAGAGCATCGAACGCGTTATTCGAATGTCGCAGGTTCGGATCCTGCCCACGGCAAGTTATCTTTTCACTCACTTTTCTTTCTTCTCAATTATAATACAATTCGCCTAAAACTCCCCCTATACCTTGTTTGTCCTTATTGTCTGTTCGGTCTCATTATTATTGTGTAAAACACGAAAAACGAGCCCTTAAGTATACACTTATTTCCCTTATTCATTAACGAGGGTCTGGTACTGGCAGACTTGGTGCGTCTAGGTTGTATACGGGGGACTATTGGTCAGCTGCCAGTTAGTAATAAGTTCACGTGCTACGCGACGCCCAACAGGCTCATAAAGAGTGTAGCACACTCGCAGCCATGCCTACTAGTGGCGCTGACTGACACTCCCACGTTTAAATTGACATAGCTGCCCAATAAGGTGGCTGGGGGGAAAGCTGTCGTGGTAGCTCAGTGGTAGAGCATCGAACGCGATATTCGAACGTCGCAGGTTCTGCTCATGCCCACGGCAAGTTATCTTTTCACTCACTTTTCTTTCTTCTCATTTACAATACAATAGGCCTAATAACTTCCCCTTTACCTTCCTTGACAATATTGTCTGTTAGATCTCAATATTATTGTGTAAAACTCGAAAAACGACCCCTTTAGTATACACTTGTTTCCCTTAGTCATTAACGAAGGTCTCGTACCGGCAGAATTGGTGCCTCTAGGTTGTAAATGGGGGACTATTGGTTAGCTGCCAGTTAGTAATAGATTCACGTGCTACGCCACGCCAAACTGGCTCATAAAGTGTGTACTGCACTCGCCGCCATGACTACTAGTGGCGCTGACTGACACTCCCACGTTGAAAATGGCATAGACACCCAATAATGTGGCAGGGGGGATAGCTGTCGTGGTAGCTCAGTGGTAGAGCATCGAACACGTTATTCGAAGGTCGCAGATTCGGATCCTGCCCATGGCAAGTTATCTTTTCACCCACTTTTATTTCTTCTCAATTATATTACGGTTCGCCTAATAACTTCCCCTATACCTTGCTTGTCATTATTGTCTGTTTGATCTCATTATTGTTGGGTAAAACACGAAAAACGAGCCCTTAAGTATACACTTGTTCCCCTTATTAATCAAAGAGAGTCTCGTACTGGCAGACTTGGTGCCTCTACGTTGTAAACGGGGGACTATTGGTTAGCTGCCAGTTAGTAATAGGTTCACGTGCTTCATACGCGAAACGGGCTCATAAAGGTTGTACCACACTCGCCGCCATGGCTACTCGTGGCGCTGACTGACACTCCCGCGTTTGAACTGACATAGACACCCAATAATGTGGCTTGGGGGATAGCTGTCGTGGTAGCTCAGTGGTAGAACATCGAACGCGTTATTCGAACGTCGCATGTTCTGTTCCTGCCCACGGCAAGTTATCTTTTCACCCACTTTTCTTTCTTCTCATTTAAAAATCATTAGGCCTAATAACTTCTCCTATACCTTCCTTGTCATTATTGTCTGTTAGATCTCGTTATTATTGTGTAAAACACAAAAAACGACCCCTTAAGTATACACTTTTTTCCTTATTCATTAACGAGGGTCTCGTACTGGCAGACTTGTTGCGCCTACGTTGTATACGGGGGACTATTGGTCAGCTGCCAGTTAGTAATAAGTTCACAAGCTACGCGACGCCCAACAGGCTCATAAAGATTGTAGCACAATCGCCGCCATGCCTACTAGTGACGCTGACTGACACTCCCACGTTTAAATTGACATAGCTTCCCAATAATGTGGCTTGGGGGATAGCTGTCGTGGTAGCTCAGTGGTAGAACATTGAACGCGTTATTCGAAGGTCGCAGGTTCTGTTCCTGCCCATGGCAAGTTATCTTTTCACCCACTTTTATTTCTTCTCATTTACATTACAATAAGCCTAATAACTTCCCCTATACCTTCCTTGTCATTATTGTCTGTTAGATCTCATTATTATTGTGTAAAACATGAAAAACGACCCCTTAGGTATACACTCGTTTCCCTTAATCAGTAACGAGGGTCTCGTACTGGCAGACTTGGTGCCTCTAGGTTGTATACGAGGGACTATTGGCCAGCTGTCAGTTAGTAATAGGTTCACGTGCTACGCGACGCCCTACAGGCTCATAAAGAGTGTACCACACTCGCCACCATGGCTACTAGTGGCGCTGACTGACACTCCCATGTTTAAACTGACATAGATACCCAATAAACTGGCACGGGGGGATAGCTGTCGTGGTAGCTCTGTGGTAGAGCATCGAACGCGTTCTTCGAAGGTCGCAGGTTCGAATCCTGCCCACGGCAACTTAGCTTTTCAGCCACTTTTCTTTCTTCTCAATTATATTACAATTCGCCTAAAAACTTCCCCCCATACCTTGCTTGTCATTATTGTCTGTTCGATCTCATATTTATTGTGTAAAACACGAAAAACGAGCCCTTAAGTATACACTTGTTGCCCTTATTCATTAACGAGGGTCTCGTACTGGCAGACGTGGTACGTCTAGGTTGTATACGGGGGACTATTGGTCAGCTGCCAGGTAGTAATAGGTTCACGTGCTACGCGACGCCCAACAGGCTCATAAAGTGTGTACTGCTCTCGCCGCCATGGCTACTAGTGGCGCTGACTGACACTCCCAAATTTAAATTGACATAGATACCCAAAAACGTGGCACGCGGGGATAGCTGTCATGGTAGCTCTGTGGTAGAGCATCGAACGCGTTATTCGAAGGTCGCAGGTTTGATGCCTGTCCACGGTAAGTTATCTTTTCAGCCACTTTTCTTTCTTTTATTATACATTACAAATGGCCTAATAACTTCGCTTTACGTTCCTTGGCATTATTGTCTGTTAGATCTCAATAATATTGTGTAAAACACGAAAAACGAGTGTTTAAGTATAGACTTGTTTCCCTTATTCATTAACAAGGGGCTCGTACTGGCAGACTTGATGCCTCCAGTTTGTACACAGGGGACTATTGGTAAGCTGCCAGCTAGTAATAGGTTCACGTGCTACGCGACGCCAAACAGGCTCATAAAGAGTGTACCACACTCGCCACCATAGCTACTAGAGGCGCTGACTGACACTCCCATGTTTAAATTGACATAGATACCCAATAATGCGGCTGGGGGATAGCTGTCGTGGTAGCTCAGTGGTAGAGCATCTTACACGTTATTCGAAGGTCGCAGATTCGGATCCTGCCCACGGCAAGTTACCTTTTCACCCACTTTTCTTGTTTCTCATTTACGATACAATTGGCCTAATAACTTCCCCTTTACCTTCCTTGACAATATTGTCTGTTAGATCTCAATATTATGGTATAAAACACAAAAAAAGACACCTTAAGTATACACTTGTTTCCCTTAGTCATTAACGAGGGTCTCGTACTGGCAGACTTGGTGCCTCTAGGTTTTATACGGGGGACTATTGGCCAGCTGCCGGTTAGTAATAAGTTCACGTGCTACGCGACGCCCTACAGGCTCATAAAAAGTGTACCGCACTCACCGCCATGGCTACTAGTGGCGCTGACTGACACTCCCAAGTTTAAATTGACATAGATACCCAATAAAGTGGCTGGGGGGATAGCTGTCGTGGTAGCTCTGTGGTAGAGCGTCAAACGCGTTATTCGAAGGTCGCAAGTTCGAATCCTGCCCGCAGCAAGTTATCTTTTCAGTCACTTTTCTTTCTTCTCAATTATACTACAATTCGCCTAAAAACTTCCCCCTATACCTTGCTTGTCATTATTGTCTGTTTGATCTCATAATTATTGTGTAAAACACGAAAAACGAGCCCTTAAGTATACACTTGTTTCCCTTATTCATTAACGAGGGTCTCGTACTGGCAGACTTGGTGCGTCTACGTTGTATACGGGGGACTATTGGTCAGCTGCCAGATAGTAATAAGTTCACGTGCTATGCGACGCCCAACAGGCTCATAAAGAGTGTAGCACACTCGCCGCCATGCCTACTAGTGGCGCTGACTGACACTCTCACGTTTAAATTGACATAGCTGCCCAATAATGTGGCTGGGGCGATAGCTATCGTGGTAGCTGAGTGGTAGAGCATCGAACGCGTTATTCGAACGTCGCAGGTTCTGTTCCTGCGTACGGCAAGTTATCTTTTCACTCAATTTTCTTTCTTCTCATTTACAATACAATAGGCCTAATAACTTCCCCTATACCTTCCTTGTCATTATTTTCTCTTAGATCTCAATATTATTGTGTAAAACACCAAAAACGACCCCTTAAGTATACACTTGTTTCCCTTATTCAATAACGAGGGTCTCGTACTGGCAGACTTGATGCCTCTAGGTTGTAAACGGGGGACTATCGGTTAGCTGCCAGTTAGTAATAGGTTCACGTGCTACGTACGCCAAACAGTCTCATAAAGAGTGTACCACACTCGCCGCCATGGCTACTCGTGGCGGTAACTGACACTCCCAAGTTTGAATTGACATAGACACCCAATAATGTGGCTTGGGGGATAGCTGTCGTGGTAGCTCAGTGGTAGAACATTGAACGCGTTATTCGAAGGTCGCAGGTTCTGTTCCTGCCCATGGCAAGTTATCTTTTCACCCACTTTTATTTCTTCTCATTTACATTACAATAAGCCTAATAACTTCCCCTATACCTTCCTTGTCATTATTGTCTGTTAGATCTCATTATTATTGTGTAAAACATGAAAAACGACCCCTTAGGTATACACTCGTTTCCCTTAATCAGTAACGAGGGTCTCGTACTGGCAGACTTGGTGCCTCTAGGTTGTATACGAGGGACTATTGGCCAGCTGTCAGTTAGTAATAAGTTCACGTGCTACGCGACGCCCTACAGGCTCATAAAGAGTGTACCACACTCGCCACCATGGCTACTAGTGGCGCTGACTGACACTCCCATGTTTAAACTGACATAGATACCCAATAAACTGGCACGGGGGGATAGCTGTCGTGGTAGCTCTGTGGTAGAGCATCGAACGCGTTCTTCGAAGGTCGCAGGTTCGAATCCTGCCCACGGCAACTTAGCTTTTCAGCCACTTTTATTTCTTCTCAATTATATTACAATTCGCCTACAAACTTCCCCCTATACCTTGCTTGTCATTATTGTCTGTTCGATCTCATATTTATTGTGTAAAACACGAAAAACGAGCCCTTAAGTATACACTTGTTGCCCTTATTCATTAACGAGGGTCTCGTACTGGCAGACGTGGTACGTCTAGGTTGTATACGGGGGACTATTGGTCAGCTGCCAGGTAGTAATAGGTTCACGTGCTACGCGACGCCCAACAGGCTCATAAAGTGTGTACTGCTCTCGCCGCCATGGCTACTAGTGGCGCTGACTGACACTCCCAAATTTAAATTGACATAGATACCCAAAAACGTGGCACGCGGGGATAGCTGTCATGGTAGCTCTGTGGTAGAGCATCGAACGCGTTATTCGAAGGTCGCAGGTTTGATGCCTGTCCACGGTAAGTTATCTTTTCAGCCACTTTTCTTTCTTTTATTATACATTACAAATGGCCTAATAACTTCGCTTTACGTTCCTTGGCATTATTGTCTGTTAGATCTCAATAATATTGTGTAAAACACGAAAAACGAGTGTTTAAGTATAGACTTGTTTCCCTTATTCATTAACAAGGGGCTCGTACTGGCAGACTTGATGCCTCCAGTTTGTACACAGGGGACTATTGGTAAGCTGCCAGCTAGTAATAGGTTCACGTGCTACGCGACGCCAAACAGGCTCATAAAGAGTGTACCACACTCGCCACCATAGCTACTAGAGGCGCTGACTGACACTCCCATGTTTAAATTGACATAGATACCCAATAATGCGGCTGGGGGATAGCTGTCGTGGTAGCTCAGTGGTAGAGCATCTTACACGTTATTCGAAGGTCGCAGATTCGGATCCTGCCCACGGCAAGTTACCTTTTCACCCACTTTTCTTGTTTCTCATTTACGATACAATTGGCCTAATAACTTCCCCTTTACCTTCCTTGACAATATTGTCTGTTAGATCTCAATATTATGGTATAAAACACAAAAAAAGACACCTTAAGTATACACTTGTTTCCCTTAGTCATTAACGAGGGTCTCGTACTGGCAGACTTGGTGCCTCTAGGTTTTATACGGGGGACTATTGGCCAGCTGCCGGTTAGTAATAAGTTCACGTGCTACGCGACGCCCTACAGGCTCATAAAAAGTGTACCGCACTCACCGCCATGGCTACTAGTGGCGCTGACTGACACTCCCAAGTTTAAATTGACATAGATACCCAATAAAGTGGCTGGGGGGATAGCTGTCGTGGTAGCTCTGTGGTAGAGCGTCGAACGCGTTATTCGAAGGTCGCAAGTTCGAATCCTGCCCGCAGCAAGTTATCTTTTCAGTCACTTTTCTTTCTTCTCAATTATACTACAATTCGCCTAAAAACTTCCCCCTATACCTTGCTTGTCATTATTGTCTGTTTGATCTCATAATTATTGTGTAAAACACGAAAAACGAGCCCTTAAGTATACACTTGTTTCCCTTATTCATTAACGAGGGTCTCGTACTGGCAGACTTGGTGCGTCTACGTTGTATACGGGGGACTATTGGTCAGCTGCCAGATAGTAATAAGTTCACGTGCTATGCGACGCCCAACAGGCTCATAAAGAGTGTAGCACACTCGCCGCCATGCCTACTAGTGGCGCTGACTGACACTCTCACGTTTAAATTGACATAGCTGCCCAATAATGTGGCTGGGGCGATAGCTATCGTGGTAGCTGAGTGGTAGAGCATCGAACGCGTTATTTGAACGTCGCAGGTTCTGTTCCTGCGTACGGCAAGTTATCTTTTCACTCAATTTTCTTTCTTCTCATTTACAATACAATAGGCCTAATAACTTCCCCTATACCTTCCTTGTCATTATTTTCTCTTAGATCTCAATATTATTGTGTAAAACACCAAAAACGACCCCTTAAGTATACACTTGTTTCCCTTATTCAATAACGAGGGTCTCGTACTGGCACACTTGGTGTCTCTAGGTTGTAAACGGGGGACTATTGGTTAGCTGCCAGTTAGTAATAGGTTCACGTGCTGCATACGCCAAACAGGCTCATAACGAGTGTACCACACTCGCCACCATGGCTACTCGTGGCGCTAACTGACACTCCCACGTTTGAATTGACATAGGCAGCCAATAATGTGGCTTGGGGCATCGCTGTCGTGGTAGCTCAGTGGTAGAACATCGAACGCGTTATTCGAAGGTCGCAGGTTCTGTTCCTGCCCACGGCAAGTTTGCTTTTTACCCACTTTTCTTTCTTCTCATTTACAATACAATAGGCCTAATAACTTACCCTATACCTGCCTTGTCAATATTGTCTGTTAGATCTCATTATTTGTGTGTAAAACACGAAAAACGACCCCTTAGGTATAGACTGTTTCTCTTATTCATTAACGAGGGTCTCGTACTGGCAGACTTGGTGCCTCTAGGTTGTATACAGGGGACTATTGGCCAGCTGCCAGTTAGTAATAAGTGCACGTGCTACGCGACGCCCAACAGGCTCATAAAGAGTGTACCACACTCGCCACCCTGGCTACTAGTGGCGCTGACTGAAACTCCCTTGTTTAAATTGACATAGATACCCAATAAAGTGGCACGGCGGGATAGCTGTCGTGGTAGCTCTGTGGTAGAGCATCGAACGCGTTATTCGAAGGTCGCAGGTTCGAATCCTGCCCACGGCAAGTTATCTTTTCAGCCACTTTTCTTTCTTCTCAATTATATTACAATTCGCCTAAAAACTTCCCCCTATACCTTGCTTGTCATTATTGTCTGTTCGATCTCATTATTATTGTATAACACGAAAAACGAACCCTTAAGTATGCACTTGTTTCCCTTATTCATTAACGAGCGTCTCGTACTGGCAGACTTGGTGCGTCTACGTTGTATACGGGGGACTATTGGTCAGCTGCCAGTTAGTAATAGGTTCATGGGCTACGCGACGCCAAACTGGCTCATAAAGTGTGTACTGCTCTCGCCGCCATGGCTACTAGTGGCGCTGACTGACACTCCCAAATTTAAATTGACATAGATACCCAAAAACGTGGCACGCGGGGATAGCTGTCATGGTAGCTCTGTGGTAGAGCATCGAACGCGTTATTCGAAGGTCGCAGGTTTGATGCCTGTCCACGGTAAGTTATCTTTTCAGCCACTTTTCTTTCTTTTATTATACATTACAAATGGCCTAATAACTTCGCTTTACGTTCCTTGGCATTATTGTCTGTTAGATCTCAATAATATTGTGTAAAACACGAAAAACGAGTGTTTAAGTATAGACTTGTTTCCCTTATTCATTAACAAGGGGCTCGTACTGGCAGACTTGATGCCTCCAGTTTGTACACAGGGGACTATTGGTAAGCTGCCAGCTAGTAATAGGTTCACGTGCTACGCGACGCCAAACAGGCTCATAAAGAGTGTACCACACTCGCCACCATAGCTACTAGAGGCGCTGACTGACACTCCCATGTTTAAATTGACATAGATACCCAATAATGCGGCTGGGGGATAGCTGTCGTGGTAGCTCAGTGGTAGAGCATCTTACACGTTATTCGAAGGTCGCAGATTCGGATCCTGCCCACGGCAAGTTACCTTTTCACCCACTTTTCTTGTTTCTCATTTACGATACAATTGGCCTAATAACTTCCCCTTTACCTTCCTTGACAATATTGTCTGTTAGATCTCAATATTATGGTATAAAACACAAAAAAAGACACCTTAAGTATACACTTGTTTCCCTTAGTCATTAACGAGGGTCTCGTACTGGCAGACTTGGTGCCTCTAGGTTTTATACGGGGGACTATTGGCCAGCTGCCGGTTAGTAATAAGTTCACGTGCTACGCGACGCCCTACAGGCTCATAAAAAGTGTACCGCACTCACCGCCATGGCTACTAGTGGCGCTGACTGACACTCCCAAGTTTAAATTGACATAGATACCCAATAAAGTGGCTGGGGGGATAGCTGTCGTGGTAGCTCTGTGGTAGAGCGTCAAACGCGTTATTCGAAGGTCGCAAGTTCGAATCCTGCCCGCAGCAAGTTATCTTTTCAGTCACTTTTCTTTCTTCTCAATTATACTACAATTCGCCTAAAAACTTCCCCCTATACCTTGCTTGTCATTATTGTCTGTTTGATCTCATAATTATTGTGTAAAACACGAAAAACGAGCCCTTAAGTATACACTTGTTTCCCTTATTCATTAACGAGGGTCTCGTACTGGCAGACTTGGTGCGTCTACGTTGTATACGGGGGACTATTGGTCAGCTGCCAGATAGTAATAAGTTCACGTGCTATGCGACGCCCAACAGGCTCATAAAGAGTGTAGCACACTCGCCGCCATGCCTACTAGTGGCGCTGACTGACACTCTCACGTTTAAATTGACATAGCTGCCCAATAATGTGGCTGGGGCGATAGCTATCGTGGTAGCTGAGTGGTAGAGCATCGAACGCGTTATTCGAACGTCGCAGGTTCTGTTCCTGCGTACGGCAAGTTATCTTTTCACTCAATTTTCTTTCTTCTCATTTACAATACAATAGGCCTAATAACTTCCCCTATACCTTCCTTGTCATTATTTTCTCTTAGATCTCAATATTATTGTGTAAAACACCAAAAACGACCCCTTAAGTATACACTTGTTTCCCTTATTCAATAACGAGGGTCTCGTACTGGCAGACTTGATGCCTCTAGGTTGTAAACGGGGGACTATCGGTTAGCTGCCAGTTAGTAATAGGTTCACGTGCTACGTACGCCAAACAGTCTCATAAAGAGTGTACCACACTCGCCGCCATGGCTACTCGTGGCGGTAACTGACACTCCCAAGTTTGAATTGACATAGACACCCAATAATGTGGCTTGGGGGATAGCTGTCGTGGTAGCTCAGTGGTAGAACATTGAACGCGTTATTCGAAGGTCGCAGGTTCTGTTCCTGCCCATGGCAAGTTATCTTTTCACCCACTTTTATTTCTTCTCATTTACATTACAATAAGCCTAATAACTTCCCCTATACCTTCCTTGTCATTATTGTCTGTTAGATCTCATTATTATTGTGTAAAACATGAAAAACGACCCCTTAGGTATACACTCGTTTCCCTTAATCAGTAACGAGGGTCTCGTACTGGCAGACTTGGTGCCTCTAGGTTGTATACGAGGGACTATTGGCCAGCTGTCAGTTAGTAATAAGTTCACGTGCTACGCGACGCCCTACAGGCTCATAAAGAGTGTACCACACTCGCCACCATGGCTACTAGTGGCGCTGACTGACACTCCCATGTTTAAACTGACATAGATACCCAATAAACTGGCACGGGGGGATAGCTGTCGTGGTAGCTCTGTGGTAGAGCATCGAACGCGTTCTTCGAAGGTCGCAGGTTCGAATCCTGCCCACGGCAACTTAGCTTTTCAGCCACTTTTATTTCTTCTCAATTATATTACAATTCGCCTACAAACTTCCCCCTATACCTTGCTTGTCATTATTGTCTGTTCGATCTCATATTTATTGTGTAAAACACGAAAAACGAGCCCTTAAGTATACACTTGTTGCCCTTATTCATTAACGAGGGTCTCGTACTGGCAGACGTGGTACGTCTAGGTTGTATACGGGGGACTATTGGTCAGCTGCCAGGTAGTAATAGGTTCACGTGCTACGCGACGCCCAACAGGCTCATAAAGTGTGTACTGCTCTCGCCGCCATGGCTACTAGTGGCGCTGACTGACACTCCCAAATTTAAATTGACATAGATACCCAAAAACGTGGCACGCGGGGATAGCTGTCATGGTAGCTCTGTGGTAGAGCATCGAACGCGTTATTCGAAGGTCGCAGGTTTGATGCCTGTCCACGGTAAGTTATCTTTTCAGCCACTTTTCTTTCTTTTATTATACATTACAAATGGCCTAATAACTTCGCTTTACGTTCCTTGGCATTATTGTCTGTTAGATCTCAATAATATTGTGTAAAACACGAAAAACGAGTGTTTAAGTATAGACTTGTTTCCCTTATTCATTAACAAGGGGCTCGTACTGGCAGACTTGATGCCTCCAGTTTGTACACAGGGGACTATTGGTAAGCTGCCAGCTAGTAATAGGTTCACGTGCTACGCGACGCCAAACAGGCTCATAAAGAGTGTACCACACTCGCCACCATAGCTACTAGAGGCGCTGACTGACACTCCCATGTTTAAATTGACATAGATACCCACTAATGCGGCTGGGGGATAGCTGTCGTGGTAGCTCAGTGGTAGAGCATCTTACACGTTATTCGAAGGTCGCAGATTCGGATCCTGCCCACGGCAAGTTACCTTTTCACCCACTTTTCTTGTTTCTCATTTACGATACAATTGGCCTAATAACTTCCCCTTTACCTTCCTTGAAAATATTGTCTGTTAGATCTCAATATTATGGTATAAAACACAAAAAAAGACACCTTAAGTATACACTTGTTTCCCTTAGTCATTAACGAGGGTCTCGTACTGGCAGACTTGGTGCCTCTAGGTTTTATACGGGGGACTATTGGCCAGCTGCCGGTTAGTAATAAGTTCACGTGCTACGCGACGCCCTACAGGCTCATAAAAAGTGTACCGCACTCACCGCCATGGCTACTAGTGGCGCTGACTGACACTCCCAAGTTTAAATTGACATAGATACCCAATAAAGTGGCTGGGGGGATAGCTGTCGTGGTAGCTCTGTGGTAGAGCGTCGAACGCGTTATTCGAAGGTCGCAAGTTCGAATCCTGCCCGCAGCAAGTTATCTTTTCAGTCACTTTTCTTTCTTCTCAATTATACTACAATTCGCCTAAAAACTTCCCCCTATACCTTGCTTGTCATTATTGTCTGTTTGATCTCATAATTATTGTGTAAAACACGAAAAACGAGCCCTTAAGTATACACTTGTTTCCCTTATTCATTAACGAGGGTCTCGTACTGGCAGACTTGGTGCGTCTACGTTGTATACGGGGGACTATTGGTCAGCTGCCAGATAGTAATAAGTTCACGTGCTATGCGACGCCCAACAGGCTCATAAAGAGTGTAGCACACTCGCCGCCATGCCTACTAGTGGCGCTGACTGACACTCTCACGTTTAAATTGACATAGCTGCCCAATAATGTGGCTGGGGCGATAGCTATCGTGGTAGCTGAGTGGTAGAGCATCGAACGCGTTATTTGAACGTCGCAGGTTCTGTTCCTGCGTACGGCAAGTTATCTTTTCACTCAATTTTCTTTCTTCTCATTTACAATACAATAGGCCTAATAACTTCCCCTATACCTTCCTTGTCATTATTTTCTCTTAGATCTCAATATTATTGTGTAAAACACCAAAAACGACCCCTTAAGTATACACTTGTTTCCCTTATTCAATAACGAGGGTCTCGTACTGGCACACTTGGTGTCTCTAGGTTGTAAACGGGGGACTATTGGTTAGCTGCCAGTTAGTAATAGGTTCACGTGCTGCATACGCCAAACAGGCTCATAAAGAGTGTACCACACTCGCCACCATGGCTACTCGTGGCGCTAACTGACACTCCCACGTTTGAATTGACATAGGCAGCCAATAATGTGGCTTGGGGCATCGCTGTCGTGGTAGCTCAGTGGTAGAACATCGAACGCGTTATTCGAAGGTCGCAGGTTCTGTTCCTGCCCACGGCAAGTTTGCTTTTTACCCACTTTTCTTTCTTCTCATTTACAATACAATAGGCCTAATAACTTACCCTATACCTGCCTTGTCAATATTGTCTGTTAGATCTCATTATTTGTGTGTAAAACACGAAAAACGACCCCTTAGGTATAGACTGTTTCTCTTATTCATTAACGAGGGTCTCGTACTGGCAGACTTGGTGCCTCTAGGTTGTATACAGGGGACTATTGGCCAGCTGCCAGTTAGTAATAAGTGCACGTGCTACGCGACGCCCAACAGGCTCATAAAGAGTGTACCACACTCGCCACCCTGGCTACTAGTGGCGCTGACTGAAACTCCCTTGTTTAAATTGACATAGATACCCAATAAAGTGGCACGGCGGGATAGCTGTCGTGGTAGCTCTGTGGTAGAGCATCGAACGCGTTATTCGAAGGTCGCAGGTTCGAATCCTGCCCACGGCAAGTTATCTTTTCAGCCACTTTTCTTTCTTCTCAATTATATTACAATTCGCCTAAAAACTTCCCCCTATACCTTGCTTGTCATTATTGTCTGTTCGATCTCATTATTATTGTATAACACGAAAAACGAACCCTTAAGTATGCACTTGTTTCCCTTATTCATTAACGAGCGTCTCGTACTGGCAGACTTGGTGCGTCTACGTTGTATACGGGGGACTATTGGTCAGCTGCCAGTTAGTAATAGGTTCATGGGCTACGCGACGCCAAACTGGCTCATAAAGTGTGTACCGCACTTGCCGCCATGACTACTAGTGGCGCTGACTGACACTCCCACGTTTAAATTGGCATAGACACCCAATAATGTGGTTGGGGGGATAGCTGTCGTGGTAGCTCAGTGGTAGAGCATCGAACGCGTGATTCGAAGGTCGCAGGTTTGATGCCTGTCCACGGTACGTTATCTTTTCAGCCACTTTTCTTTCTTTTATTATACATTACAAATGGCCTAATAACTTCCCTTTACGTTCCTTGGCATTATTGTCTGTTAGATCTCAATATTATTGTGTAAAACACGAAAAACGAGTGTTTAAGTATAGACTTGTTTCCCTTATTCATTAACAAGGGTCTCGTACTGGCAGACTTGATGCCTCTAGGTTGTACACAAGGGACTATTGGTAAGCTGCCAGCGAGTAATAGGTTCACGTGCTACGCGACGCCAAACAGGCTCATAAAGAGTGTACCACACTCGCCACCATGGCTTCAAGTGACGCTGACTGACACTCCCATGTTTAAATTGACATAGATACCCAATAATGTGGCTGGGGGATAGCTGTCGTGGTAGCTCAGCGGTAGAGCAACGAACACGTTATTCGAAGGTCGCAGAATCGCATCCTGCCCACGGCAAGTTATCTTTTCACCCACTTTTCTTTTTTCTCATTTACATTACAATTGGCCTAATAACTTCCCCTTTACCTTCCTTGACAATATTGTCTCCTAGATCTCAATATTATTTTGTAAAACTCGAAAAACAACCCCTTAAGTATACACTTGTTTCCCTTGGTCATTAACGAGGGTCTCGTACTGGCAGAATTGGTGCCCCAAAATTGCAAACGGGGGACTATTGGCCAGCTGCCAGTTAGTAATAAGTTTATGTGCTACGAGACGCCCAACAGGCTCATAAAGAGGGCACTGCACTCGCCGCCATGGCTACAAGTGGAGCTTACTGACACTCCTACGTTTTATTTGACATAGATACCCAATAATGTGGCTGGGGGGATAGCTGTCATGGTAGCTCAGTGGTAGAGCATCGAACGCGTTATTCGAATGTCGCAGGTTTGGATCCTGCCCACGGCAAGTTATCTTTTCACTCACTCTTCTTTCTTCTCAATTATAATACAATTCGCCTAAAACTCACCCTATACCTTGTTTGTCATTATTGTCTGTTCGGTCTCATTATTATTGTGTAAAACACGAAAAACGAGCCCTTAAGTATACACTTATTTCCCTTATTCATTAACGAGGGTCTCGTACTGGCAGACTTGGTGCGTCTACGTTGTATACGGGGGAGTATTGGTCAGCTGCCAGTTAGTAATAAGTTCACGTGCTACGCGACGCCCAACAGGCTCATAAAGAGTGTAGCACACTCGCAGCCATGCCTACTAGTGGCGCTGACTGACACTCCCACGTTTAAATTGACATAGCTGCCCAAAAAGGTGGCTGGGGGGATAGCTGTCGTGGTAGCTCAGTGGTAGAGCATCGAACGCGTTATTCGAAGGTCGCAGGTTCGGATCCTGCCCGCGGGAAGTTATCTTTTCACTCACTTTTCTTTCTTCTCATTTACAATACAATAGGCCTAATAACTACCCCTTTACCTTCCTTGACAATGTTGTCTGTTAGATCTCAATATTATTGTGTAAAACTCGAAAAACGACCCCTTTAGTATACACTTGTTCCCTTATTCACTAACGAGGGTCTCGTACTGGCAGACTTGGTGCCTCTAGGTTGTATACGGGGGACTATTGGTCAGCTTCCAGATAGTAATAAGTTCACGTGCTACGCGACGCCGAACAGGCTCATAAAGAGTGTAGCACACTCGCCGCCATGGCGACTAGTGGCGCTGACTGACACTCCAAAATTTAAATTGACATAGATACCTAATAAAGTGGCAAGGGGGGATAGCTGTCGTGGTAGCTCTGTGGTAGAGCGTCGAACGCGTTATTCGAAGGTCGCAGGTTTGATGCCTGTCCACGTTAAGTTATCTTTTCAGCCACTTTTCTTTCTTTTATTATACATTACAAATGGCCTAATAACTTCCCTTTACGTTCCTTGGCATCATTGTCTGTTAGATCTCAATATTATTCTTTAAAACACGAAAAACGAATGTTTAAGTATTGACTTGTTTCCCTTATTCATTAACAAGGGTCTCGTACTGGAACTTTATGCCTCTAGGTTGTACACGGGGGACTATTGGTAAGCTGCCAGCTAGTAATAGGTTCACGTGCTACGCGACGCCAAACAGGCTCATAAAGAGTGTACCACACTCGCCACTATGGCTGCTAGTGGCCCTGACTGACAGTCCCATGTTTAAATTGACATAGATACCCAATAATGTGGCTGGGGGGATAGCTGTCGTGGTAGCTCAGCGGTAGAACATCGAACACGTTATTCGAAGGTCACAGATTCGGATCCTGCCCACGGCAAGTTATCTTTCCACCCACTTTTCTTTTTTCTCATTTACATTACAATTGGCCTAATAACTTCCCCTTTACCTTCCTTGACAATATTGTCTGCTAGATCTCAATATTATTGTGCAAAACTCGAAAAACGAGCCCTTAAGTATACACTTGTTTCCCTTATTCATTAACGAGGGTCTCGTACTGGCAGACTTGGTACGTCTAGGTTGTATACGGGGGACTATTGGTCAGCTGCCAGCTAGTAATAGGTTCACGTGCTACGCGACGCCCAACAGGCTCATAAAGTGTGTACCGCACTCGCCGCCATGGCTACTAGTGGCGCTGACTGACACTCCCAAATTTAAATTGACATAGATACCCAATAAAGTGGCACGGGAGGATAGCTGTCGTGGTAGCTGTGTGGTAGAGCATTGAGCGCGTGATTCGAAGGTCGCAGGTTTGATGCCTGTCCACGGTACGTTATCTTTTCAGCCACTTTTCTTTCTTTTATTATACATTACAAATGGCCTAATAACTTCCCTTTACGTTCCTTGGCATTATTGTCTGTTAGATCTCAATATTATTGTGTAAAACACGAAAAACGACCCCTTAAGTATACACTTGTTTCCCTTATTCATTAACGAGGGTCTCGTACTGGCAGACTTGGTGCCTCTAGGTTGTAAACAGGGGACTATTTGTTAGCTGCCAGTTAGTAATAGGTTCACGTGCTACGTACGCCAAACAGGCTCATAAAGAGTGTACCACACTCGCCACCATGGCTACAAGTGGCGCTGACTGACACTCCCATGTTCAAATTGACATAGATACCCAATAATGTGGCTGGGGGATAGCTGCCGTGGTAGCTCAGCGGTAGAGCATCGAACACGTTATTCGAAGGTCGCAGATTCGGATCCTGCCCACGGCAAGTTATCTTTTCACCCACTTTTGTTTTTTTTTTCATTTGCGTTACAATTGGCCTAATAACTTCTCCTTTACCTTCCTAGACAATATTGTCTGTTAGATCTCAATATTATTGTGTAAAACTCGAAAAACGACCCCTTAAGTATACACTTGTTTCCCTTAGTCATTAACGAGGGTCTCGTACTGGCAGAATTGGTGCCTCAAGGTTGTAAACGGGGGACTATTGGCCAGCTGCCAGTTAGTAATAAGTTTATGTGCTACGAGACGCCCAACAGGCTCATAAAGAGGGCACTGCACTCGCCGCCATGGCTACAAGTGGAGCTTACTGACACTCCTACGTTTTATTTGACATAGATACCCAATAATGTGGCTGGGGGGATAGCTGTCATGGTAGCTCTGTGGTAGAGCATCGAACGCGTTATTCGAATGTCGCAGGTTTGGATCCTGCCCACGGCAAGTTATCTTTTCACTCACTCTTCTTTCTTCTCAATTATAATACAATTCGCCTAAAACTCCCCCTATACCTTGTTTGTCATTATTGTCTGTTCGGTCTCATTATTATTGTGTAAAACACGAAAAACGAGCCCTTAAGTATACACTTATTTCCCTTATTCATTAACGAGGGTCTCGTACTGGCAGACTTGGTGCGTCTACGTTGTATACGGGGGACTATTGGTCAGCTGCCAGTTAGTAATAAGTTCACGTGCTACGCGACGCCCAACAGGCTCATAAAGAGTGTAGCACACTCGCAGCCATGCCTACTAGTGGCGCTGACTGACACTCCCACGTTTAAATTGACATAGCTGCCCAATAAGGTGGCTGGGGGGATAGCTGTCGTGGTAGCTCAGTGGTAGAGCATCGAACGCGTTATTCGAAGGTCGCAGGTTCGGATCCTGCCCGCGGGAAGTTATCTTTTCACTCACTTTTCTTTCTTCTCATTTACAATACAATAGGCCTAATAACTACCCCTTTACCTTCCTTGACAATATTGTCTGTTAGATCTCAATATTATTGTGTAAAACTCAAAAAACGACCCCTTTAGTATACACTTGTTCCCTTATTCACTAACGAGGGTCTCGTACTGGCAGACTTGGTGCCTCTAGGTTGTATACGGGGGACTATTGGTCAGCTTCCAGATAGTAATAAGTTCACGTGCTACGCGACGCCGAACAGGCTCATAAAGAGTGTAGCACACTCGCCGCCATGGCGACTAGTGGCGCTGACTGACACTCCAAAATTTAAATTGACATAGATACCTAATAAAGTGGCAAGGGGGGATAGCTGTCGTGGTAGCTCTGTGGTAGAGCGTCGAACGCGTTATTCGAAGGTCGCAGGTTTGATGCCTGTCCACGTTAAGTTATCTTTTCAGCCACTTTTCTTTCTTTTATTACACATTACAAATGGCCTAATAACTTCCCTTTACGTTCCTTGGCATCATTGTCTGTTAGATCTCAATATTATTCTTTAAAACACGAAAAACGAATGTTTAAGTATTGACTTGTTTCCCTTATTCATTAACAAGGGTCTCGTACTGGAACTTTATGCCTCTAGGTTGTACACGGGGGACTATTGGTAAGCTGCCAGCTAGTAATAGGTTCACGTGCTACGCGACGCCAAACAGGCTCATAAAGAGTGTACCACACTCGCCACTATGGCTACTAGTGGCCCTGACTGACAGTCCCATGTTTAAATTGACATAGATACCCAATAATGTGGCTGGGGGGATTGCTGTCGTGGTAGCTCAGCGGTAGAGCATCGAACACGTTATTCGAAGGTCACAGATTCGGATCCTGCCCACGGCAAGTTATCTTTCCACCCACTTTTCTTTTTTCTCATTTACATTACAATTGGCCTAATAACTTCCCCTTTACCTTCCTTGACAATATTGTCTGCTAGATCTCAATATTATTGTGTAAAACTCGAAAAACGAGCCCTTAAGTATACACTTGTTTCCCTTATTCATTAACGAGGGTCTCGTACTGGCAGACTTGGTACGTCTAGGTTGTATACGGGGGACTATTGGTCAGCTGCCAGCTAGTAATAGGTTCACGTGCTACGCGACGCCCAACAGGCTCATAAAGTGTGTACCGCACTCGCCGCCATGGCTACTAGTGGCGCTGACTGACACTCCCAAATTTAAATTGACATAGATACCCAATAAAGTGGCACGGGAGGATAGCTGTCGTGGTAGCTCTGTGGTAGAGCATTGAGCGCGTGATTCGAAGGTCGCAGGTTTGATGCCTGTCCACGGTACGTTATCTTTTCAGCCACTTTTCTTTCTTTTATTATACATTACAAATGGCCTAATAACTTCCCTTTAGTTCCTTGGCATTATTGTCTGTTAGATCTCAATATTATTGTGTAAAACACGAAAAACGACCCCTTAAGTATACACTTGTTTCCCTTATTCATTAACGAGGGTCTCGTACTGGCAGACTTGGTGCCTCTAGGTTGTAAACGGGGGACTATTTGTTAGCTGCCAGTTAGTAATAGGTTCACGTGCTACGTACGCCAAACAGGCTCATAAAGAGTGTACCACACTCGCCACCATGGCTACAATTGGCGCTGACTGACACTCCCATGTTCAAATTGACATAGATACCCAATAATGTGGCTGGGGGATAGCTGCCGTGGTAGCTCAGCGGTAGAGCATCGAACACGTTATTCGAAGGTCGCAGATTCGGATCCTGCCCACGGCAAGTTATCTTTTCACCCACTTCTGTTTTTTTTTCATTTGCGTTACAATTGGCCTAATAACTTCTCCTTTACCTTCCTAGACAATATTGTCTGTTAGATCTCAATATTATTGTGTAAAACTCGAAAAACGACCCCTTAAGTATACACTTGTTTCCCTTAGTCATTAACGAAGGTCTCGTACTGGCAGAATTGGTGCCTCTAGGTTGTAAATGGGGGACTATTGGTTAGCTGCCAGTTAGTAATAGGTTCACGTGCTACGCCACGCCCAACAGGCTCATAAAGAGTGTACCGCACTCACCGCCAAGGCTACTAGTGGCGCTGACTGACACTCCCAAGTTCAAATTGACATAGATACCCAATAAAGTGGCTGGGGTATAGCTGTCGTGGTAGCTATGTTGTAGAGCGTCAAACGCGTTATTCGAAGGTGGCAGGTTCGAATCCTGCCCACGGCAAGTTATCTTTTCAGCCACTTTTCTTTCTTCTCAATTATATTACAATTCGCCTAAAAACCTCTCCTATACCTTGCTTGTCATTATTGTCTGTTCGATCTGATTATTATTGTGTAAAATACGAAAAACAGTCCTTAAATATACACTTGTTTCCCTTATTCATTAACGAGGGTCTCGTACTGGCAGACTTGGTGCGTCTAGGTTGTATACGGGAGACTATTGGTCAGCTGCCAGTTAGTAATAAGTTCACGTGCTACGCGACGCCCAACAGGCTCATAAAGAGTGTAGCACACCGCCGCCATGCCTACTAGTGGCGCTGACTGACACTCCCACGTTTGAATTGACATAGACACCCAATAATGTGGCTTGGGGGATAGCTGTCGTGGTAGCTCAGTGGTAGAACATCGAACGCGTTATTCGAAGGTCGCAGGTTCTATTCCTGCCCACGGGAAGTTATCTTTTCACCCACTTTTCTTTCTTATCATTTACAATACAATAGGCCTAATAACTTCCCCTATACCTTTCTTGTCAATATTGTCTGTTAGATCTCATTATTATTGTGTAAAACACGAAAACCGACCCCTTAAGTATACACTTATTTCCCTTATTCATTAACGATGGTCTCGTACTGGCAGACTTGGTGCCTCTAGGTTGTATACGGGGGACTATTGGCCAGCTGCCAGTTAGTAATAGGTTCACGTGCTACGCCACGCCCAACAGGCTCATATTGAGTGTACTGCACTCGCTGCTATGGCTACAAGTGGCGCTGACTGACACTCCAACGTTTAATTTGACATAGATACCCAATAATGTGGCTGGGGGGATAGCTGTCGTGGTAGCTCAATGGTAGAGCATCGAACGCGTTATTCGAAGGTCGCAGGTTTGGATCCTGCCTACGGCAACCTATATTTTCACTGACTTTTCTTTCTTCTCATTTACATTAAAGTCGGCCTAATAACATCCCATATACCTTCCTTTTCATCATTGTCTGTTAGATCTCATCATTATTGTTTAAAACACGAAATGCGACCCCTTAATTATACACTTGTTTCCCTTATTCATTAACAAGGGTCTCGTACTGGCAGACTTGGTGCGTCTAGATTGTATACGGGGGACTATGGGTCAGCTGCCAGTTTGTAGTAGGTTCACGTGCTTCGCGACGCCCAACAGGCTCATAAAGTGTGTACCGCACTCGCCGCCATGGCTACTAGTGGCGCTGACTGACACTCCCAAATTTAAATTGACATAGATACCCAATAAAGTGGCAGGGGGATAGCTGTCGTGGTAGCTCTTTGGTAGAGCATCGAATGCGTTATTCGAAGGTCGCAGGTTTGATGCCTGTCCAAGGTAAGTTATCTTTTAAGCCACTTTTCTTTCTTCTCAATTATAATACAATTCGCCTAAAACTCCCCCTATACCTTGCTTGTCATTATTGTCTGTTCGGTCTCATTATTATTGTGTAAAACACGAAAAACGAGCCCTTAAGTATACACTTATTTCCCTTATTCATTAACGAGGGTCTCGTACTGGCAGACTTGGTGCGTCTACGTTGTACACGGGGGACTATTGGTCAGCTGCCAGTTAGTAATAAGTTCACGTGCTACAAGACGCCCAACAGGATCATAAAGAGTGCACTGCACTCGCCACCATGGCTACAAGTGGACCTTACTGACACTCCTACGTCTTATTTGACATAGATACCCAATAATGTGGCTGGGGGGATAGCTGTCGTGGTAGCTCAGTGGTAAAGCATCGAACGCGTTATTCGAATGTCGCAGGTTCGGATCCTGCCCACGGCAAGTTATCTTTTCACTCACTTTTCTTTCTTCTCAATTATAATACAATTCGCCTAAAACAACCCCTATACCTTGCTTGTCATTATTGTCTGTTCGGTCTCATTATTATTGTGTAAAACACGAAAAACGACCCCTTAAGTATACACTTGTTTCCCTTATTCATTAACGAGAGTCTCGTACTGGCAGACTTGGTGCCTCTAGGTTGTATACGGGGGACTTTTGGCCAGCTGCCAGTTAGTAATAAGTTCACGTGCTACAAGACGCCCAACAGTCTCATAAAGAGTGCACTGCACTCGCCGCCATGGCTACAAGTGGAGCTTACTGACACTCCTACGTTTTATTTGACATAGATACCCAATAATGTGGCTGGGGGGATAGCTGTCGTGGTAGCTCAGTGGTAGAGCATCGAACGCGTTATTCGAATGTCGCAGGTTCGGATCCTGCCCACGGCAAGTTATCTTTTCACTCACTTTTCTTTCTTCTCAATTATAATACAATTCGCCTAAAACTCCCCCTATACCTTGCTTGTCATTATTGTCTGTTCGGTCTCATTATTATTGTGTAAAACACGAAAAACGAGCCCTTAAGTATACACTTATTTCCCTTATTCATTAACGAGGGTCTCGTACTGGCAGACTTGGTGCGTCTACGTTGTATACGGGGGACTATTGGTCAGCTGCCAGTTAGTAATAAGTTCACGTGCTACGCGATGCCCAACAGGCTCATAAAGAGTGTAGCACACTCGAAGCCATGCGTACTAGTGGCGCTGACTGACACTCCCACGTTTAAATTGACATAGCTGCCCAATAATGTGGCTGGGGGGATAGCTGTCATGGTTGCTCAGTGGTAGAGCATCGAACGCGTTATTCGAACGTCGCAGGTTCTGTTCATGCCCACGGCAAGTTATCTTTTCACTCACTTTTCTTTCTTCTCATTTACAATACAATCGGCCTAATAACTTCCCATAGACCTTCCTTGTCATTATTGTCTGTTAGATCTCATCATTATTGTTTCAAACACGAAAAACGACCCCTTAAGTATACACTTCTTTTTCTTAATCATTAACGAGGGTCTCGTACTGGCAGACTTGGTGCCTCTAGGTTGTAAACGGGGGACTATTGGTGAGCTGCCAGTTAGTAATAGGTTCACGGGCTACGCGACCCCAAACTGGCTCATAAAGTGTGTACCGCACTCGCTGCCATGACTACTAGTGGCGCTGACTGACACTCCCACGTTTATATTGGCATAGACACCCAATAATGTGGCTGGGGGGATAGCTGTCGTGGTAGCTCAGTGGTAGAGCATCGAACGCGTTATTCGAAGGTTGCAGGTTCGGATCCTGCCCGCGGCAAGTTATCTTTTCACCCACTTTTCTTTCTTCTTATTTACATTACAATTGGCCTAATAACTTCCCCTATCCCTTCCTTGTCATTATTGTCTGTTAGATCTCATTATTATTGTGTAAAACACGAAAAACGACCCCTTAAGTATACACTTGTTTCTCTTATTCATTAACGAGGGTCTCGTACTGGCAGACTTGGTGCCTCTAGGTTGTATACGGAGGACTTTTGGCCAGCTGCCAGTTACTAATAAGTTCACGTGCTACAAGACGCCCAACAGGCTCATAAAGAGTGCACTGCACTCGCCGCCATAGCTACAAGTGGAGCTTACTGACACTCCTACGTTTCATTTGACATAGATACCCAATAATGTGGCTGGGGGATAGCTGTCGTGGTAGCTCAGTGGTAGAGCATCGAACGCGTTATTCGAATGTCGCAGGTTCGGATCCTGCCCACGGTAAGTTATCTTTTCACTCACTTTTCTTTCTTCTCAATTATAATACCATTCGCCTAAAACTTCCCCTATACCTTGCTTGTCATTATTGTCTGTTCGGTCTCATTATTATTGTGTAAAACACAAAAAACGAGCCCTTAAGTATACACTTATTTCCCTTATTCATTAACGAGGGTCTCGTACTGGCAGACTTGGTGCGTCTACGTTGTATACGGGGGACTATTGGTCAGCTGCCAGTTAGTAATAAGTTGACGTGCTACGCGACGCCCAACAGGCTCATAAAGAGTGTAGCACACTTGCAGCCATGCCTACTAGTGGCGCTGACTGACACTCCCACGTTTAAATTGACATAGCTGCCCAATAATGTGGCTGGGGGGATAGCTGTCGTGGTAGCTCAGTGGTAGAGGCTCGAACGCGTTATTCGAACGTCGCAGGTTCTGTTCATGCCCACGGCAAGTTATCTTTTCACTCACTTTTCTTTCTTCTCATTTACAATACAATAGGCCTAATAACTTCCCCTTTACCTTCCTTCAAATATTGTCTGTTAGATCTCAATATTATTGTGTAAAACTCGAAAAACGACCCCTTAAGTATACACTTGTTTTCCTTAGTCATTAACGAAGGTCTCGTACTGGCAGAATTGGTGCCTCTAGGTTGTAAATGGGGGACTATTGGTTAGCTGCCAGTTAGTAATAGGTTCACGTGCTACGCCACGCCAAACTGGCTCATAAAGTGTGTACTGCACTCGCCGCCATGACTACTAGTGGCGCTGACTGACACTCCCACATTGAAAATGGCATAGACACCCAATAATGTGGCAGGGGGGATTGCTGTCGTGGTAGCTCAGTGGTAGAGCATCGAACACGTTATTCGAAGGTCGCAGATTCGGATCCTGCCCACGGCAAGTTATCTTTTCACCCACTTTTGTTTTTTTTTTCATTTGCGTTACAATTGGCCTATTAACTTCCCCTTTACCTTCCTTGACAATATTGTCTGTTAGATCTCAATATTATTGTGTAAAACTCGAAAAACGACCCCTTAAGTATACACTTGTTTCCCTTAGTCATTAACGAAGGTCTCGTACTGGCAGAATTGGTGCCTCTAAGTTGTAAATGGAAACTATTGGTTAGCTGCCAGTTAGTAATAGGTTCACGTGCTACGCCACGCCCAACAGGCTCATAAAGAGTGTACCGCACTCACCGCCAAGGCTACTAGTGGCGCTGACTGACACTCCCACGTTGAAAATGGCATAGACACCCAATAATGTGGCAGGGGGGATAGCTGTCGTGGTAGCTCAGTGGTAGAGCATCGAACACGTTATTCGAAGGTCGCAGATTCGGATCCTGCCCATGGCAAGTTATCTTTTTACCCACTTTTATTTCTTCTCAATTATATTACGGTTCGCCTAATAACTTCCCCTATACCTTGCTTGTCATTATTGTCTGTTCGATCTCATTATTGTTGGGTAAAACACGAAAAACGAGCCCTTAAGTATACACTTGTCTCCTTATTCATCAAAGAGAGTCTCGTACTGGCAGACTTGGTGCCTCTAGGTTGTAAACGGGGGACTATTGGTTAGCTGCAAGTTAGTAATAGGTTCACGTGCTTCTTACGCGAAACGGGCTCATAAAGGTTGTACCACACTCGCCGCCATGGCTACTCGTGGCGCTGACTGACACTCCCGCGTTTGAACTGACATAGACACCCAATAATGTGGCTTGGGGGATAGCTGTCGTGGTAGCTCAGTGGTAGAAAATCGAACGCGTTATTCGAACGTCGCAGGTTCTGTTCCTGCCCGCGGCAAGTTATCTTTTCACCCACTTTTCTTTCTTCTCATTTAAAATTTATTAGGCCTAATAACTTCTCCTATACCTTCCTTGTCATTATTGTCTGTTAGATCTCGTTATTATTGTGTAAAACACAAAAAACGACCCCTTAAGTATACACTTTTTTCCCTTATTCATTAACGAGGGTCTCGTACTGGCAGACTTGTTGCGCCTACGTTGTATACGGGGGACTATTGGTCAGCTGCCAGATAGTAATAGGTTCACGTGCTACGCGACGCCCACCAGGCTCATAAAAAGTGCAGCACACTCGCCGCCATGCCTACTAGTGGCGCTGACTGACACTCCCACGTTTAAATTGACATAGCTGCCCAATATTGTGGCTTGGGGGATAGCTGTCGTGGTAGCTCAGTGATAGAGCATCGAACGCGTTATTCGAACGTCACAGGTTCTGTTCATGCCCACGGCAAGTTATCTTTTCACTCACTTTTCTTTCTTCTCATTTACAATACAGTAGGCCTAATAACTTCCCCTATACCTTTCTTGTCATTATTGTCTGTTCGATCTCAATATTATTGTGTAAAACACGAAAAACGACCCCTTAAGTATACACTTGTTTCCCTTATTCATTAACGAGGGTCTCGTACTGGCAGACTTGGTGCCTCTAGGTTGTAAACGGGGGACTATTTGTTAGCTGCCAGTTAGCAATAGGTTCACGTGCTACGTACGCCAAACAGGCTCATAAAGAGTGTACCACACTCGCCACCATGGCTACAAGTGGCGCTGACTGACACTCCCATGTTCAAATTGACATAGATACCCAATAATGTGGCTGGGGGATAGCTGTAGTGGTAGCTCAGCGGTAGAGCATCGAACACGTTATTCGAAGGTCGCAGATTCGGATCCTGCCCACGGCAAGTTATCTTTTCACCCACTTTTGTTTTTTTACATTTGCGTTACAATTGGCCTAATAACTTCCCCTTTACCTTCCTTGACAATATTGTCTGTTAGATCTCAATATTATTGTGTAAAACTCGAAAAACGACCCCTTAAGTATACACTTGTTTCCCTTAGTCATTAACGAAGGTCTCGTACTGGCAGAATTGGTGCCTCTAGGTTGTAAATGGGGGACTATTGGTTAGCTGCCAGTTAGTAATAATTCACGTGCTGCTCCGCGCCCAACCGGCTCATAAAGAGTGTACCGCACTCACCGCCAAGGCTACTAGTGGCGCTGACTGACACTCCCAAGTTCAAATTGACATAGATACCCAATAAAGTGGCTGGGGTATAGCTGTCGTGGTAGCTATGTTGTAGAGCGTCAAACGCGTTATTCGAAGGTGGCAGGTTCGAATCCCGCCCACGGCAAGTTATCTTTTCAGCCACTTTTCTTTCTTCTCAATTATATTACAATTCGCCTAAAAACCTCCCCTATACCTTGCTTGTCATTATTGTCTGTTCGATCTGATTATTATTGTGTAAAACACGAAAAACAGCCCTTAAATATACACTTGTTTCCCTTATTCATTAACGAGGGTCTCGTACTGGCAGACTTGGTGCGTCTAGGTTGTATACGGGAGACTATTGGTCAGCTGCCAGTAAGTAATATGTTCACGTGCTACACGACGCCCAACAGGCTCATAAAGTGTGTAGCACACCGCCGCCATGCCTACTAGTGGCGCTGACTGACACTCCCACGTTTAATTTGACATAGATACCCAATAATGTGGCTGGGGGGATAGCTGTCGTGGTAGCTCAATGGTAGAGCATCGAACGCGTTATTCGAAGGTCGCAGGTTTGGATCCTGCCCACGGCAACCTATATTTTCACTGACTTTTCTTTCTTCTCATTTACATTAAAGTTGGCCTAATAACATCCCATATACCTTCCTTGTCATCATTGTCTGTTAGATCTCATCATTATTGTTTAAAACACGAAAAGCGACCCCTTAAATATACACTTGTTTCCCTTATTCATTAACAAGGGTCTCGTACTGGCAGACTTGGTGCGTCTAGATTGTATACGGGGGACTATGGGTCAGCTGCCAGTTTGTAGTAGGTTCACGTGCTTCGCGACGCCCAACAGGCTCATAAAGTGTGTACCGCACTCGCCGCCATTGGTACTAGTGGCGCTGACTGACACTCCCAAATTTAAATTGACATAGATACCCAATAAAGTGGCAGGGGGATAGCTGTCGTGGTAGCTCTGTGGTAGACCATCGATTGCGTTATTCGAAGGTCGCAGGTTTGATGCCTGTCCAAGGTAAGTTATCTTTTCAGCCACTTTTCTTTTTTTTTATTTACATTACAAATGGCCTAATAACTTCCCTTTACGTTTCTTGGCATTATTGTCTGTTAGATCTCAATACTATTGTGTAAAACACAAAAAACGAGTGTTTAAGTATATACTTGTTTCCCTTATTCATTAACAGGGGTCTCGTACTGGCAGACTTGATGCATCTAGGTTGTGCACGGGGGACTATTGGTAAGCTGCCAGCTAGTAATAGGTTCACGTGCTACGCGACACCAAACAGGCTCATAAAGAGTGTACCACACTCGCCACCATGGCTACTAGTGGCGCTGACTGACACTCCCACGTTGAAAATGGCATAGACACCCAATAATGTGGCTGGAGGGATAGCTATCGTGGTAGCTCCGTGGTAGAGCATCAAACGCGTTATTCGAAGGTCACAGGTTTGGATCCTGCCCAAGGCAAGTTATCTTTTCACCCACTTTTCTTTCTTCTCATTTACATTACAATTGGCCTAATAACTTTCTATCCCTTCCTTGTCATTATTGTCTGTCAGATCTCATTATTATTGTGTAAAACACGAAAAACGACCCCTTAAGTATACACATGTTTCCCTTATTCATTAACGAGGGTCTCGTACTGGCAGACTTGGTGCCTCTAGGTTGTATACGGGGGACTTTTGGCCAGCTGCCAGTTAGTAATAAGTTCACGTGCTACAAGACGCCCAACAGGCTCATAAAGAGTCCACTGCACTCGCCGCCATGGCTACAAGTGGACCTTACTGACACTCCTACGTCTTATTTGACATAGATACCCAATAATGTGCCTGGGGGGATAGCTGTCGTGGTAGCTCAGTGGTAAAGCATCGAACGCGTTATTCGAATGTCGCAGGTTCGGATCCTGCCCACGGCAAGTTATCTTTTCACTCACTTTTCTTTCTTCTCAATTATAATACAATTCGCCTAAAACAACCCCTATACCTTGCTTGTCATTATTGTCGGTTCGGTCTCATTATTATTGTGTAAAACACGAAAAACGACCCCTTAGGTATACACTTGTTTCCCTTATTCATTAACGAGGGTCTCGTACTGGCAGACTTGGTGCCTCTAGGCTGTATACGGGGGACTTTTGGCCAGCTGCCAGTTAGTAATAAGTTCACGTGCTACGAGACGCCCAACAGGCTCATAAAGAGTGCACTGCACTCGCCGCCATGGCTACAAGTGGAGCTTACTGACACTCCTACGTTTATTTGACATAGATACCCAATAATGTGGCTGGGGGGATAGCTGTCGTGGTAGCTCACTGGTAGAGCATCGAACGCGTTATTCGAATGTCGCAGGTTCGGATCCTGCCCACGGCAAGTTATCTTTTCACTCACTTTTTTTCTTCTCAATTATAATACAATTCGCCTAAAACTCCCCCTATACCTTGCTTGTCATTATTGTCTGATCGGTCTCATTATTATTGTGTAAAACACGAAAAACGAGCCCTTAAGTATACACTTATTTCTCTTATTCATTAACGAGGGTCTCGTACTGGCAGACTTGGTGCGTCTACGTTGTATACGGGGGACTATTGGTCAGCTGCCAGTTAGTAATAAGTTCACGTGCTACGCGACGCCCAACAGGCTCATAAAGAGTGTAGCACACTCGAAGCCATGCCTGCTAGTGGCGCTGACTGACACTTTCACGTTTAAATTGACATAGCTGCCCAATAATGTGGCTGGGGGGATAGCTGTCGTGGTAGCTCAGTGGTAGAGCATCGAACGCGTTATTCGAACGTTGCAGGTTCTGTTCATGCCCACGGCAAGTTATCTTTTCACTCACTTTTCTTTCTTCTCATTTACAATACAATAGGCCTAATAACTTCCCCTTTACCTTCCTTGACAATATTGTCTGTTAGATCTCAATATTATTGTGTAAAACTCGAAAAACGACCCCTTAAGTATACACTTGTTTCCCTTATTCATTAACGAGGGTCTCGTACTGGCAGACTTGGTGCCTCTAGGTTGTATACGGGGGACTTTTGGCCAGCTGCCAGTTAGTAATAAGTTCACGTGCTACAAGACGCCCAACAGGCTCATAAAGAGTGTACCGCACTCACCGCCAAGGCTAGTAGTGGCGCTGACTGACACTCCCAAGTTCAAATTGACATAGATACCCAATAAAGTGGCTGGGGTATAGCTGTCGTGGTAGCTATGTTGTAGAGCGTCAAACGCGTTATTCGAAGGTCGCAGGTTCGAATCCTGCCCACGGCAAGTTATCTTTTCAGCCACTTTTGTTTTTTTTAATTTGCGTTACAATTGGCCTAATAACTTCCCCTTTACCTTCCTTGACAATATTGTCTGCTAGATCTCAATATTATTGTGTAAAACTCAAAAAACGACCCCTTAAGTATACACTTGTTTCCCTTAGTCATTAACGAAGGTCTCATACTGGCAGAATTGGTGCCTCTAAGTTGTAAATGGGAACTATTGGTTAGCTGCCAGTTAATAATAGGTTCACGTGCTACGCCACGCCCAACAGGCTCATAAAGAGTGTACCGCACTCACCGCCAAGGCTACTAGTGGCGCTGACTGACACTCCCAAGTTCAAATTGACATAGATACCCAATAAAGTGGCTGGGGTATAGCTGTCGTGGTAGCTATGTTGTAGAGCGTCAAACGCGTTATTCGAAGGTCGCAGGTTCGAATCCTGCCCAAGGCAAGTTATCTTTTCACCCCCTTTTCTTTCTTCTCATTTACATTACAATTGGCCTAATAACTTCCCCTATCCCTTCCTTGTCATTATTGTCTGTTAGATCTCATTATTATTGTGTAAAACACGAAAAACGACCCCTAAGTATGCACTTGTTTCCCTTATTCATTAACGAGGGTCTCGTACTGGCAGACTTGGTGCCTCTAGGTTGTATACGGGGGACTATTGGCCAGCTGCCAGTTAGTAATAAGTTCACGTGCTACGCGACGCCCAACAGGCTCCTAAAGAGTGTACTGCACTCGCCGCCATGGCTACAAGTGGCGCTGACTGACACTCCTACGTTTTATTTGACATAGATACCCAATAATGTGGCTGGGGGGATAGCTGTAGTGGTAGCTCAGTGGTAGAGCATCGAACGCGTTATTCGAATGTCGCAGGTTCGGATCCTGTCCACGGCAACTTATATTTTCACTCAGTTTTCTTTTTTCTCATTTACATTACAATTGGCCTAATAACTTCCCATATACCGTCCTTGTCATTATTGTCTGTTAGATCTCATCGTTATTGTTTCAAACATGAAAAACGACCCCTTAAGTATACACTTGTTTCCCTCATTCATTAACGAGAATCTCGTACTGGCAGAATTGGTGCCTCTAAGTTGTAAATGGGAACTATTGGTTAGCTGCCAGTTAGTAATAGGTTCACGTGCTACGCCACGCCCAACAGGCTCATAAAGAGTGTACCGCACTCACCGCCAAGGCTACTAGTGGCGCTGACTGACACTCCCAAGTTCAAATTGACATAGATACCCAATAAAGTGGCTGGGGTATAGCTGTCGTAGTAGCTATGTTGTAGAGCGTCAAACGCGTTATTCGAAGGTCGCAGGTTCGAACCCTGCCCACGGCAAGTTATCTTTTCAGCCACTTTTCTTTCTTCTCAATTATATTACAATCCGCCTAAAAACCTCGCCTATACCTTGCTTGTCAATATTGTCTGTTCGATCTGATTATTATTGTGTAAAACACGAAAACGAGCCCTTAAGTATACACTTGTTTCCCTTATTCATTAACGAGGGTCTCGTACTGGCAGACTTGGTGCGTCTAGGTTGTATACGGGAAACTATTGGTCAGCTGCCAGTTAGTAATAAGTTCACGTGCTACGCGACGCCCAACAGGCTCATAAAGAGTGTAGCACACTCGCCGCCATGCCTACTAGTGGCGCTGACTGACACTCCCACGTTTGAATTGACATAGACACCCAATAATGTTGCTTGGGGGATAGCTGTCGTGGTAGCTCAGTGGTAGATCATCGAACGCGTTATTCGAAGGTCGCAGGTTCTGTTCCTGTACACGGGAAGTTATCTTTTCACCCACTTTTCTTTCTTATCATTTACAATACAATAGGCCTAATAACTTCCCCTATACCTTTCTTGTCAATATTGTCTGTTAGATCTCATTATTATTGTGTAAAACACGAAAACCGACCCCTTAAGTATACACTTATTTCCCTTATTCATTAACGATGGTCTCGTACTGGCAGACTTGGTGCCTCTAGGTTGTATACGGGGGACTATTGGCCAGCTGCCAGTTAGTAATAGGTTCACGTGCTACGCCATGCCCAACAGGTTCATAATGAGTGTACTGCACTCGCCGCTATGGCTAAAAGTGGCGCTGACTGACACTCCAACGTTTAATTTGACATAGATACCCAATAATGTGGCTGGGGGGATAGCTGTCGTGGTAGCTCAATGGTAGAGCATCGAACGCGTTATTCGAAGGTCGCAGGTTTGGATCAGGCCCACGGCAACCTATATTTTCACTGACTTTTCTTTCTTCTCATTTACATTAAAGTTGGCCTAATAACATCCCATATACCTTCCTTGTCATCATTGTCTGTTAGATCTCATCATTGTTTAAAACACGAAAAGCGACCCCTTAAGTATACACTTGTTTCCCTTATTCATTAACAAGGGTCTCGTACTGGCAGACTTGGTGCGTCTAGGTTGTATACGGGGGACTATGGGTCAGCTGCCAGTTTGTAGTAGGTTCACGTGCTTCGCGACGCCCAACAGGCTCATAAAGTGTGTACCGCACTCGCCGCCATGGCTACTAGTGGCGCTGACTGACACTCCCAAATTTAAATTGACATAGATACCCAATAAAGTGGCAGGGGGATAGCTGTCGTGGTAGCTCTGTAGTAGAGCATCGAATGCGTTATTCGAAGGTCGCAGGTTTGATGCCTGTCCAAGGTAAGTTATCTTTTCAGCCACTTTTCTTTCTTTTTATTTACATTACAAATGGCCTAATAACTTCCCCTATCCCTTCCTTGTCATTATTGTCTGTTAGATCTCATTATTATTGTGTAAAACACGAAAAACGACCCCTTAAATATACACTTGTTTCCCTTATTCATTACCGAGGGTCTCGTACTGGCAGACTTGGTGCCTCTAGGTTGTATACGGGGGACTTTTGGCCAGCTGCCAGTTAGTAATAAGTTCACGTGCTACAAGACGCCCAACAGGCTCATAAAGAGTGCACTGCACTCGCCGCCATGCCTACTAGTGGCGCTGACTGACACTCCCAAGTTTAAATTGACATAGCTGCCCAATAATGTGGCTGGGGGGATAGCTGTCGTGGTAGCTCAGTGGTAGAGCATCGAACGCGTTATTCGAACGTCGCAGGTTCTGTTCATACCCACGGCAAGTTATCTTTTCACTCACTTTTCTTTCTTCTCATTTACAATACAATAGGCCTAATAACTTCCCCTTTACCTTCCTTGACAATATTGTCTGTTAGATCTCAATATTATTGTGTAAAACTCGAAAAACGACCCCTTTAGTATACACTTGTTTCCCTTAGTCATTAACGAAGGTCTCGTACTGGCAGAATTGGTGCCTCTAGGTTGTAAATGGGGGACTATTGGTTAGCTGCCAGTTAGTAATAGGTTCAAGTGCTACGCCACGCCAAACTGGCTCATAAAGTGTGTACCGCACTCGCCGCCATGACTACTAGTGGCGCTGACTGACACTCCCACGTTGAAAATGGCATAGACACCCAATAATGTGGCTGGGGGGATAGCTATCGTGGTAGCTCCGTGGTAGAGCACCAAACGCGTTATTCGAAGGTCGCAAGTTTGGATCCTGCCCAAGGCAAGTTATCTTTTCACCCCCTTTTCTTTCTTCTCATTTACATTACAATTGGCCTAATAACTTCCCCTATCCCTTCCTCGTCATTATTGTCTGTTAGATCTCATTATTATTGTGTAAAACACGAAAAACGACCCCTAAGTATACACTTGTTTCCCTTATTCATTAACGAGGGTCTCGTACTGGCAGACTTGGTGCCTCTAGGTTGTATACGGGGGACTATTGGCCAGCTGCCAGTTAGTAATAAGTTCACGTGCTACGCGACGCCCAACAGGCTCCTAAAGAGTGTACTGCACTCGCCGCCATGGCTACAAGTGGCGCTGACTGACACTCCTACGTTTTATTTGACATAGATATGCAATAATGTGGCTGGGGGCATAGCTGTCGGGGTAGCTCTGTGGTAGAGCATCGAACGCGTTATTCGAAGGTCGCAGGTTTGATGCCTGTCCAAGGCAAGTTATCTTTTCACACACTTTTCTTTCTTCTCAATTTTATTACAATTGGCCTAATAACTTCCCCTATACCTTTCTTGTCATTATTGTCTGCTAGATCTCATTATTATTGTGTAAAACACGAAAAACGACCCCTTAAGTATACACTTGTTTCCCTTATTCATTAACGAGGGTCTCGTACTGGCAGACTTGGTGCGTCTAGGTTGTATACGGGGGACTGTTGGTCAGCTGCCAGTTAGTAATAGGTTCATGTGCTACGCGACGCCCAACAGGCTCATAAAGAATGTACCGCAATCGCCGCCATGGGTACAAGTGGCGCTGACTGACACTCCCTAATTTAAATTGACATAGATAACCAATAAAGTGGCAGGGGAGATAGCTGTCGTGGTAGCTCTGTGGTAGAGCATCGAACGCGTTATTCGAAGGTCGCAGGTTTGATGCCTGTCCACGGCAAGTTATCTTTTCAGCCACTTTTCTTTGTTTTATATTTGCATTAAAATTGGCCTAATAACTTCCCCTATACGTTCACTTGGCATTACTGTCTGTTAGATCTGAATATTTTTGTGTAAAACAAGAAACACGAGTCTTTAAGTATAGAATTGTTTCCCTTATTCATTAACAAGGGTCTCGTACTGGCAGACTTGATGCCTCTAGGTTGTACACGGGAAACTATTGGTAAGCTGCCAGTTAGTAATAAGTTCACGTGCTACGCGACGCCAAACAGGCTCATAAAGAGTGTACCACACTCGCCACCATGGCTACTAGTTGCGCTGACTGACACTCCCATGTTTAAATTAACATAGATACCCAATAATGTGGCAGGGGGGATAGCTGTGGTGGTAGCTCAGTGGTAGAGCATCGAAAACGTTATTCAAAGGTCGCAGGTTTGAATCCTGCCCACGGCAAGTTATGTTTTCACCCACTTTTCTTTCTTCTCATTTACATTACAATTGGCCTAATAACTTCCCCTATACCTTTTTTGTCATTGTTGTCAGTTAGATCTCAATAATATTGTGTAAAACACGAAACACGACCCCTCAAGTATGCACTTGTTTCTCTTATTCATTCGACGAAGGTCTTGTACTGGCAGACTTGGTGCCTCTAGGTTGTAAACGGGGGACTATTGGTTAGCTGCCAGTTAGTAATAGGTTCGCGTGCTACGCGACGCTAAACAGGCTCATAAAGAGTGTACTGCACTCGCCGCCATGGCTACAAGTGGCACTGACTGACACTCCTACGTTTTATTTGACATAGATACCCAATAATGTGGCTGGGGGGATAGCTGTAGTGGTAGCTCAGTGGTAGAGCATCGAACGCGTTATTCGAATGTCGCAGGTTCGGATCGTGTCCACGGCAACTTATATTTTCACTCACTTTTCTTTCTTCTTATTTACATTACAATTGGCCTAATAACTTCCCATATACCGTCCTTGTCATTATTGTCTGTTAGATCTCATCGTTATTGTTTAAAACACGAAAAACGACCCCTTAAGTATACACTTGTTTCCCTCATTCATTAACGAGAATCTCGTACTGGCAGACTTGGTGCGTCTAGATTGTATACGGGGAACTATTTGTCAGCTGCCAGTTAGTAATAAGTTCACGTGCTACGCGACGCCAAACAGGCTCATAAAGAGTGTACCACACTCGCCACCATGGCTACTAGTGGCGCTGACTGACACTCCCATGTTCAAAATGACATAGATACCCAATAATGTGGCAGGGGGGGAGAGCTGTTGTGGTAGCTCAGCGGTAGAGCATCGAACACGTTATTCGAAGGTCGTAGATTCAGATCCTGCCCACGGCAAGTTATCTTTTCAGCCACTTTTCTTTGTTCTCAATTACATTACAATTGGCCTAATAACTTCCCCTTTACCTTCCTTGACAGTATTGTCTGTTAGATCTCAATATTATTTTGTAAAACTCGACAAACGACCCCTTAAATGTACACTTGTTGCCCTTAGTCATTAACGAGGGTCTCGTACTGGCAGAATTGGTGCCTCTAGGTTGTAAACGGGGGACGATTGGTTAGCTGCCAGTTAGTAATAGGTTCACGGGCAACGACACGCATAACTGGCTCATAAAGTGTGTACCGCACTCGCCACCTTGACTACTAGGGGCGCTGACTGACACTCCCAAGTTTAAATTGACTTAGATACCCCATAGAGTGGCTGGGGGGATATCTGTCGTGGTAGCTCTGTGGTAGAGCGTCGAACGCGTTATTCGAAGGTCGCAGGTTTGAATCCTGCCCGCGGCAAGTTATCTTTACAGCCACTTTTCTTTGTTCTCAATTATATTACGGTTCGCCTAATAACTTCCCCTATACCTTTCTTGTCATTGTTGTCTGTTCGATCTCATTATTGGTGGGTAAAACACGAAAAACGAGCCCTTAGGTATACACTTGTTCCCCTTATTCAATAAAGAGGGTCTCGTACTGGCAGACTTGGTGCCTCTAGGTTGTAAACGGGGGACTATTGGTTAGCTGCCAGTTAGTAATAGGTTCACGTGCTTCATACGCGAAACGGGCTCATAAAGAGTGTACCACACTCGCTGCCATGGCTACTCGGGGCGCTAACTGACACTCCCACGTTTGAATTGACATAGATACCCAATAATGTGGCTTGGGGGATAGCTGTCGTGGTAGCTCAGTGGTAGAACATCGAACGCGTTATTCGAAGGTCGCAAGTTCGGATCCTGCCCACGGCAAGTTATCTTTTCACCCACTTTTTTTTCCAATTTGCATTAAAATTGGCCTAATAACTTCCCCTATACCTTCCTTGTCATTATTGTCTGTTAGATCTCATTATTATTGTGTAAAACACGAAAAACGACCCCTTAAGTATACACTTTTTTCCGTTATTCATTAATGAGGGTCTATTACTGGCAGACTTGGTGCATCTAGGTTGTAAACGGGGGACTATTGGTTAGCTGCCAGTTAGTAATAGTTTCACGCGCTACGTTACGCCAAACAGGCTCATAAAGAGCGTAGCGCACTCGCCACCATAGCTACTAGTGGCGCTGACTGACACTTCCACGTGTAAATTGGCATAGATACCCAATAATGTGGCTGGGGGCATAGCTGTCGTGGTAGCTCTGTGGTAGAGCATCGAACGCGTTATTCAAAGGTCGCAGGTTTGATGCCTGTTCACGGCAAGTTATCTTTTCACTCACTTTTCATTCTTCTCATTTACATTACAATTGGCCTAATAACATCCCATATACCTTCCTTGTCATTATTGTCTGTTAGATCTCATCATTATTGTTCGAAACACGAAAAACGACCCTTTAAGTATACACTTGTTTCCCTTATTCATTAACGAGGGTCTCGTACTGGCAGACTTGGTGCGTCTAGGTGTTATACGGGGTACTACTGGTCAGCTGCCAGTTAGTAATAGGTTCACGTGCTACGCGACGCCCAACAGGCTCATAAAGAGTGTACCGCACTCGCCGCCATGGCTACTAGGGGCGCTGACTGACACTCCCAAATTTAAATTGACCAGATACCCAATAAAGTGGCAGGGGGGATAGCGGTCGTGGTAGCTCCGTGGTAGAGCATCGAACACGTTATTCGAAGGTCGCAGATTCGGAGCCTGCCCACGGCAAGTTATCTTTTCACCCACTTTTATTTCTTCTCATTTACAATTCATTAGGCTTAATAACTTCCCCTATACCTTCCTTGTCATTATTGTCTGTTATATCTCATTATTATTGTGTAAAACACAAAAAACAACCCCTCAAGTATACACTTTTTTCCCTTATTCATTAACGAGGGTCTCGTAGTGGACGACTTGGTGCGTCTAGGTTGTATACGTGGGACTATTGGTTAGGTGGCATTTAGTAATGAGTTCACGTGCTACGCGACGCCCAACAGGCTCATAAAGAGTGTAGTACTCTCGCCGCCATGCCTACTAGTGGCGCTGACTGACACTCCCACGTTTAAATTGACATAGCTGCCCAATAATGTGGCTGTTGGGATAGCTGTCGTGGTAGCTCAGTGGTAGAGCATCGAACGCGTTATTCGAAGGTCATAGGTTCGGATCCTGCCCACGGCAAGTTATCTTTTCACACACTTTTCTTTCTTCTCAATTTTATTACAATTGGCCTAATAACTTCCCCTATACCTTGCTTGTCATTATTGTCTGTTCGATCTCATTATTGTTGGGTAAAACACGAAAAACGAGCCCTTAAGTATACACTTGTTCCCCTTATTCATTAAAGAGGGTCTCGTACTGGCAGACTTGGTGCCTCTAGGTTGTAAACGGGGGACTATTGGTTAGCTGCCAGTTAGTAATAGGTTCACGTGCTTCATACGCGAAACGGGCTCATAAAGAGTGTACCACACTCGCCGCCATGGCTACTCGTGGCGCTGACTGACACTCCCGCGTTTGAATTGACATAGACACCCAATAATGTGGCTTGGGGGATAGCTGTCGTGGTAGCTCAGTGGTAGAACATCGAACGCGTTATTCGAACGTCGCAGGTTCGGTTCCTGCCCGCGGCAAGTTGTCTTTTCACCCACTTTTCTTTCTTCTCATTTACAATTCATTAGGCTTAATAACTTCCCCTATACCTTCCTTGTCATTATTGTCTGTTATATCTCATTATTATTGTGTAAAACACAAAAAACAACCCCTCAAGTATACACTTTTTTCCCTTATTCATTAACGAGGGTCTCTTACTGGACGACTTGGTGCGTCTAGGTTGTATACGTGGGACTATTGGTTAGGTGCCATTTAGTAATGAGTTCACGTGCTACGCGACGCCCAACAGGCTCATAAAGAGTGTAGTACTCTCGCCGCCATGCCTACTAGTGGCGCTGACTGACACTCCCACGTTTAAATTGACATAGCTGCCCAATAATGTGGCTGTTGGGATAGCTGTCGTGGTAGCTCAGTGGTAGAGCATCGAACGCGTTATTCGAAGGTCATAGGTTCGGATCCTGCCCACGGCAAGTTATCTTTTCACACACTTTTCTTTCTTCTCAATTTTATTACAATTGGCCTAATAACTTCCCCTATACCTTTCTTGACATTATTGTCTGCTAGATCTCATTATTATTGTGTAAAACACAAAAAACGACCCCTTAAGTATACACTTGTTTCCCTTATTCATTAAAGAGGGTCTCGTACTGGCAGACTTGGTGCGTCTAGGTTGTATACCGGGGACTGTTCGTCAGCTGCCAGTTAGTAATAGATTCATGTGCTACGCGACGCCCAACAGGCTCATAAAGATTGTACCGCAATCGCCGCCATGGGTACTAGTGGCGCTGACTGACACTCCCTAATTTAAATTGACATAGATAACCAATAAAGTGGCAGGGGAGATAGCTGTCGTGGTAGCTCTGGGGTAGAGCATCGAACGCGTTATTCGAAGGTCGCAGGTTTGATGCCTGTCCACGGCAAGTTATCTTTTCAGCCACTTTTCTTTGTTTTATATTTGCATTACAATTGGCCTAATAACTTCCCCTATACGTTCACTTGGCATTACTGTCTGTTAGATCTGAATATTTTTGTGTAAAACACGAAAAACGAGTCTTTAAGTATAGACTTGTTTCCCTTAATCTTTAACAAGGGTCTAGTACTGGCAGACTTGATGCCTCTAGGTTGTACACAGCAAACTATTGGTAAGCTGCCAGTTAGTAATAAGTTCACGTGCTACGCGACGCCAAACAGGCTCATAAAGAGTGTACCACACTCGCCACCATGGCTACTAGTGGCGCTGACTGACACTCCCATGTTTAAATCAACATAGATACCCAATAATGTGGCAGGGGGGATAGCTGTGGTGGTAGCTCAGTGGTAGAGCATCGAAAACGTTATTCAAAGGTCGCAGGTTTGAATCCTGCCCACGGCAAGTTATGTTTTCACCCACTTTTCTTTCTCCTCATTTACAATCCAATTGGCCTACTAACTTCCCCTTTATCTCTCTTGACAACATTGTCTGTTAGATCTCAATATTATTGTTTAAAACACGAAAAACGACCCATTAAGTATACACTTGTTTCCCTTATTCATTAACGACCACGTTTAAATTGACATAGATACCCAATAATGTGGCTGGGGGGATAGCTGTCGTGGTAGCTCAGTGATAGAGCATCGAAAGCGTTATTCGAAGGTCGCAGGTTTGGGTCCTGCCCACGGCAAGCTATCTTTTCACCCAATTTCTTTTTTCTCATATACATTACAATTGGCCTAATAACTTGCCCTTTACCTCCCTTGACAACATTGTCTGCTAGATCTCAATATTGCCGCGTGCATAGCTGCATTTAGCGGCGAGATAGCAACGACAATGAAGAAGGCGGTTTTGCTCGAGAGGCGCAGCGCAGGCAAGTGAAAAAGACGACAATCCTAGCGGCCTTCTCGGAGAGCGTCTCTATAAGTTCCACTGTCCGTGTTTTTAAATAAACCCCCTGTAATTTACAACCCGCGACACTGGTGGAGGAGCTGGGTACTACCACCTCATGGTCAGCACCCCTGTGAGAAGCCCCGAGTCCAGCCCTACGAGACAGCCACGCGTGGAGACGCTGGTGCACCGCTCAAGCCGTCGCCTTCAAGGTCTTCAACCGGAATTTGGCCTTTTAAAGGGAGCAACACTTTCGACAGCCACCCCTACTTAAGAAATGGCAAGGAGTCCTGCACAGGTGACGGTTCAGAATATGCGCATTCCTGAACCATTTCACGGCCGGCGAACGAAGATGCGCAAGACTGGCTTGAGCAGTTTGAACGGGTAGCTAAATCGAACTACTGGAGCCTCGAGGAGAAGCTCTTCCACGTATACTTCGCCCTTGAAGACGGCGCGAAGACGTGGTTTATCAACCGGGAGGCAACATTGACGACATGGGAGGAGTTTTGTCGTCGGTTTCTTGACACCTTCGGTAACGCGCACCGACGCGAAAACGCACAACGCCTTCTTCAAGGACGCACCCAACAGCTGAATGAAAGCGTCGCCATGTTTGCTGAGGATATGGTGCGTCTGTGCCACCGCGCGGACCCCAACATGCCCGAGGCTCGAAAGCTAAGCCATCTCATGAGGGGCGTCAAAGAGCAGCTATTTGTTGGTCTTGTGCGCAATCCACCGACAACAGTGGACGAGTTCACCAGGGAGGCCACCGCAATAGAGCGTGCGCTGCAGCAACGGTACCGACAGTATGATCGCCCGGCCACCGGCGCAGCTGCAGGCGCCGCCGCACTTACCGCAAACGACGAGTTTTCTCTACGCCACCTGATTAGACAGATCATGCGTGAGGAGATCGTGAAGGAGAACGCAAAATACACATTGCAGTCACAGGCACCCCCGCAGCAGGAGTCCACGGTAGTCTCCGTCGCTGAAGTCGTTCGCCATGAACTTCGACAAGCGTTTGCCTCTCCTCAGCAGTATTCCGCTCCACCGCACCATCCAAACTTGTGCACCTATGCAGACGCTGTGCGTCGTCCATTGGCTCCAGAAGTATCCTACCAGCCGAACGGATACAGCTATGCAGACGCTGTTCGTCGACCAACGCCCATGCCAGCACCGCAGTACCTCGAGCCGTATCCTGTGGCAGCCTGGGCTCAGCAGGATTCTGTCAGGCGACCCTATATGCGGAAGACCGACATATGGCGCACTGCGGATCGCCGACCACTCTGCTACAACTGTGGAGAGCCAGGGCACATTTACCGTTTTTGCCCACATCGCCGAGCTGAATACCGCGGTAGTGCACCTGCAGCTACGCGCCGACAGTTTGACGAAAGCCATGCCCACATCGACGACGACCAGGCTGGCAGGCGGAAAGGCTCTTCTACCTTCCGGACGCGCTCACCATCCCCGGCTCGCTTTGGTTCACCAAGCCGCCGTAGTTTTGCCGATGCCGTCAGAGGTTGGTCTCCCAGCCCACGGCGGGGAAACTGAATGCAGCGACCTCTGGGGGGAAGGTTGCAAGCCGTCGAATTGCCGAAAATCCCCCACTGCTGCCGAAACACGTGAGAGATGACGATAAAGACTCCGCCGAGAAAACTGTGACTGCCGACCTCGCTGTGATGATTGACGGCGTTGAAGTGACAGCCTTAGTCGATACGGGTGCCGACTTCTTCATAATGAGTGAACGATTGGCAGACGAACTTAAGAAAGTCAGGATGGAATGGACAGGCCCATATATCTGAAATGCTGGAGGCCAGATAATGACTCCCACCGGAAAATGTACAGCAAGACTCACAATTGAGAATACCGCTTTTGTAGCCACATTTCTGATCCTACCGGAGTGCTGCAAACCTATGATACTGGGAATGGACTTCTTAAGAGAGTACGGGGCTGTGGTTAACATACGCGATGGTGTGATCACATTCGCTGCTGACAAGTCTGTGACCCAAGATCCAGACCAAGAACCCTGGGTGTTACGTGTGTGAAGAATAAAGAGCGTCGTTGGCAAGCAACATCGCCACCGCTTGGGTACTGGGTGCTGGGCTTCGCTCGCTCGGCTCGTGCTGATCATCGCCGCCATCTGCTTGACCGTTGCTCTTGCACGATCGTGTTTCTTCGTAGGACCACCGTCGCAACAGTCGTCAATAAACCCTTTTTCAATTGGTGGAAGGTGCTGACATTCCCCGTCGCCTGAACCTGAGTGCTGCCATTCGCCGTCGCCTGAACCTGGAGCTGCGCAACCGAACGCTACCTCCCATCATGGCTACCAACAACGCGCAACCTGGCTCTTCCACTCCATCCCCCAGCAACCCCGGCGTTCTTCGTTTGCGAGAGCCCAAGGTCTTTAGCGGAGCTGATGAGACCGACGTGGAAGACTGGTTCGCTAACTATGAACTGGTGAGCGCTAACAAGTGGGATGACGCGGACAAATTTACTTACGTCATCTTTTACCTCACTGACGTGGCCGAAATGTGGTATAACAACCACAAAAACGACATCACGACGTGGTCCATCTTTAAAACCTTGTTTGCTGACGTTTTTGGCCGACCCGCAGTCCGCAAGTCCAGAGTCGAACAACGCTTGCGGACTCGCGCACAAAAGCCAACGGAATCTTTCACCAGCTACATCGAAGACATTATTGGTCTTTGCAACCGTGTGAACACCACCATGCCCGACTCGGAGAAGATTCAACACATCCTCAAAGGGATAAATGACGGTGCATATCAGCTGCTCCTGGCCCGTATTCCTGCCACCGTTGCGGAACTTGTCACTTTGTGTCAAAGTTTCGACGAGTTGAGCAAGCAGCGCGCCCTGACTCGTCCAGTTTCCTCACACGCCGACTCGCTCTCCAGTCTCACTTCTGTTCCCGACCACTCACCAACCCTGCCAGAGATGAAAGACTTTGTGCGTGAAGAAGTAGCTCGGCAACTGTCGTTGATTCCCTTCACGCAGCAGCCGCCATCCTCTCGTCTGCCCTCACCACTCCGCGACGTTATTGCAGAAGAGGTAGCTCAGGCTGTTCCCGTCGCTGCCCACCAGAAGCCTGTGGCCATGCCTGTTGCCCATGCGCCGGCTATGCAGCCCGTGGCCGCGCCCCTTACGTATGCCCAGGTGGTACGTAGCAGACCCCGCCAGCAGCATTTGCCACCCATGTCTTCAGTCGCTCCCCACTCCACCCCATTTTCGACACCTTGGGCCGCACCACGAGTCAGCAATTCCTGGCGCACTCCTGACAATCGCCCGATCTGCTACGCCTGCGGTACTCCAGGACACGAGGCACGATATTGTCGCCGTCGCTTCCAACCACTCCGCGACGCTACTCGGCCGTTACCGTATGACCCACAGCCCTCTCAAATACCTGCTCCCTATCCCTCACCGCAGTATGGATGCACTAACTTTCCTGAGTCTCGGTCACACCAGCCTCAAACTCACTCTCCCCGCTCCCCATCTCCTCGCAGGCGATCACTGTCCCCAATGCGTCCTAGACCCGCTTCCTCCAACCGGGAAAACTGAACGCCGCAGTTCCAGAGGCAAGAACTGCGCCGTCGTCGAAATGCTCAAGTCCTCGCACTTCACCAGCTAACGTCGTCGCTATATCTGTCGATGGTGTTTCTACCTTTGCCCTCGTCGACACAGGTGCTGCCGTTTCTGTTATAGCCGCCCAGCTCTGCCGCTCCCTACGCAAAGTGACCACGCCGCTCTCTGGACTATCGCTTCGTACAGCTAGCGCACAACAAGTTCGACCTCTTGGCACCTGTACGGCCCGCATATTCATCCAAGGCCCTATTTACGTTGTCGAGTTCATCGTCCTTTCGGTGTGCTCGCATGACGTTATCCTCGGGTGGGACTTTCTGTCAAATCATCGTGCCTTCATCGACTGCGCACGCGCTGAAGTTCAATTTTCGCACCTGTGTGACGAACCTTTGCACGAAACCCTTGAGCGGTCGCCAAAACTTGTCGTGCGTGAGGACACTGAAATTCCGCCAGCCTCTCTTGCCGTTGTCCCGGTTTGCTGCGATGACTATAACGATGCTACAGTAATGTTTACACCTTCCGACATTTTCATGAGCCGCAGAGCCGTTTCCTTGCCTTTCGCTACACTCGACGTCACTGCGGGCCGAAGCAATATTTTCGTCCACAACCCCCTTTCTGCACCGCTTACGCTACTTGCCGGCGAATGTCTCGGTCGAGTGGAGTACCTCAATTCCTCTTTATTCCTTAACATGCCAGACGAATCGTGCAGTAGCGCCTCGACCGAACTTCATGCCCTTTCTCCACTGGAGTGCTCATCGAGCGACATCTTCTCGAGTTCCATCGCCGACACCTTAACTGCCCATGAACGCGCCGAGCTTCTTAATCTCCTCCAGCACTTCGCGAATTCATTCGACGTTTCTCAGCCGCAATTGGGTCGGACTTCCGCAGTGCACCACTACATTGACACCGGTTCGCACCACCCATTGCGTCAAAGACCGTACCGTGTCTCTGCTGCAGAACGTCACGTCATCAACGACCAGGTCGAAGAGATGCTACGCCGTCGCGTTATTCGACCATCGCACAGTCCTTGGGCATCTCCTGTCGTTCTAGTTCGAAAAAAAGATGGAACGATTCGATTTTGCGTCGACTACCGGCGATTAAACAAGGTGACGCGGAAAGACGTCTATCCATTACCGCGCATAGACGACGCCCTTGACAGCCTACAAGGAGCCGAATTCTTCTCCTTCCTAGACTTACGATCTGGATACTGGCAGTTTCCTATGGCAGAAGCTGATCGCCAGAAAACTGCGTTCCTTACACCAGATGGCCTGTACGAATTTAACGTAATGCCATTTGGTCTTTGTAATGCTCCTGCCACGTTTGAACGGCTCATGGACAACACACTGCGTGGACTGAAGTGGTCTGTGTGTCTATGCTACCTCGACGACATTGTCGTTTTCGCTCCCGATTTTCCTACGCATCTGCTTCGGCTCCAACTGGTTCTGACGTGTTTAACCAACGCTGGGCTCCAACTGAACCTTAAAAAGTGCCGCTTCGCCGCGCGAGAGCTGTCCATCTTAGGGCACATCGTCTCCAAGCATGGTGTTCGACCCGACCCTGCAAAACTGCGAGCAGTCGTTGAGTTCCCGAAACCTACTACACTGAAAGAATTACGCAGTTTTGTCGGACTATGTTCGTACTTCCGGCGCTTCGTGCGAAATTTTGCATCGATCATGTCACCACTGACCAACCTCCTACGCGGTGATGCAGACCTTTCATCCTGGTCTTCTGACTGCGACGTCGCGTTTGCCACGCTCCGTAGTCTGCTAACATCTCCTCCAATTCTTCGGCATTTCGACCCAACAGCTGCAACGGAAGTTCACACAGACGCTAGTGGGGTTGGTCTAGGCGCCGTCCTCGCCCAACGCAAGCCGGGCTACTCCGAATACGTCGTCGCTTATGCGAGCCGCACACTTACTAAAGCTGAGGCCAAAACAGCGTCACTGAAAAAGTGTGCTTGGCGCTAGTGTGGGCGCTTCGCAAGTTCCGCCCTTATTTGTACGGTCGCCCATTCGACCTGGTAACGGACCACCATGCACTTTGTTGGCTCGCCACATTGAAAGACCCTTCTGGCCGCCTAGCTCGGTGGGCACTGCAAATCCAGGAGTACGACATTCGTGTCATCTATCGCAGCGGACGCAAGCATTCTGACGCCGACGCCCTGTCGCGTTCGCCTTTACCTCCCGACTCGGCCTGCGGAACCACTAGTATCTCCATCGCATCTCTCGACCTCGACTCCTTTACCAGTGAACAACACAAGGACCCGTAAATCGCTTCTCTTTTTAACTGTCTTTCTGGATCGTCAACCACTGCGGTACCACGATCTCTCCAACGTCAAGCTGCTCATTTCGCCATTCGTGATCGGCTACTACACCGACGCAACTACGCCCCCGAAGGTCGTAAGTGGCTCTTGGTTGTCCCGCGCAGCTTGCGATCACAAATCTGCGCCTCCTTTCACGACGATCCCCAATGTGGTCATGCCGGAGTTTTCAAAACTTACGAACGCATTCGCCATCGCTTCTACTGGTGCGGAATGTATAATTTCGTTAGAAAATTCGTTATGGGCTGTCCTGACTGTCAACGTCGCAAATCACCGCCTTTCCACTCGTCCGGTGCGCTTCAACCGCTTCCGTGCCCTGCCAAACCTTTCGATCGGATCGGAATTGATCTCTATGGCCCTCTACCGACAACATCAGATGAAAATCGGTGGATTATAGTCGCTGTGGACCATTTAACACGCTACGCTGAGACCGCCGCCCTTCCAAGTGCCACTGCGCGGGACGTAGCATCCTTCATCCTTCATCGCTTCATATTACGACATGGTGCACCTCGAGAACTACTAAGCGATCGAGGTCGAGCCTTCCTATCAGAAGTCGTCACGTCTCTGCTTTCTGAATGCCATGTTGTTCATCGCAAGACCACGGCATACCACCCGCAGACTAATGGGCTCACGGAAAGATTTAACCGCACCCTTGGCGATATGCTAGCCATGTATGTGACATCCGATCATACTAACTGGGATCGCATTCTTCCATTCATTACGTTCGCATATAACACAGCGGCACAGTCTACCACTGGATTTTCACCTTTCTTTCTTCTTTATGGACGCGAACCATCCCACACCATCGATACTCTCCTTCCATACCGTCCTGACGCATCCGAATGCCCATCTGTGTCCGAAGCTGCCCGAAATGCGGAAGAGTGCCGTGAACTCGCACGCACCTTTACGTCTCGAGAACAACAGCGCCAGAAAGAAAACAACGTCGACTCTTCACAAAGCCCCAGCTATTCCCCGGGATCTTTTGTATGGCTGGCTGTTCCTTACCAAACCCCCGGCATTTCCTCAAAACTCGTTCCAAAGTACGAGGGCCCATACCGCGTTTTGGAGCAAACCTCGCCGGTGAATTTTCTCATCGAGCCACTTTCCCCACCTGACGACATGCGCCGGCGTGGACGTGACATCGTCCACGTCGCCCGCCTTAAGCCATATTATAGCCCTCTGCCTCCAGACTCTTAGGTCGCCAGGATGGCTCTTTTTCGGCGGGGGCAAATTGTGAAGAAGAAAGAGCGTCGTTGGCAAGCAACATCGCCACCGCTTGGGTACTGGGTGCTGGGCTTCGCTCGCTCGGCTCGTGCTGATCATCGCCGCCATCTGCTTGACCGTTGCTCTTGCACGATCGTGTTTCTTCGTAGGACCACCGTCGCAACAGTCGTCAATAAACCCTTTTTCACGTGTGGTTGACGACTACGTCTGCGTGCCACCACTGTCTTGTAGTCTTGTTTCTGTGTGTTGTGACGTGGACTGTAAAGAAGACGCCATAGCCGAACGCATCACTGCCCTTCTTTTTCGCCAAGGCATCGCCATCGCTCGCGGCATCGTCAGCTTAGTGGATGGGCGCGCAGAGGTGCTTCTGACCAACTTCACGAATGAGCGCCGGCACATCGGTAAAGGCACGGCTGTGGCATACCTCGAAGAGCTCGACTACTCTCATGACTGTCTTCTAATGCAAGGGGAAGCCACAGCTCAATCACCTCCACATACACCACCAGTTGATATCGGTCCGAGTCTAACACCGACTGAAAGATGCCGTCTTATGGAGCTGCTCGACCAGTTCAAGAACTGCTTCTCATCGACATCACGAGTGGGTCGAACGCCTCTGACTAAGCATCGCATCATTACGGCAGACACAGCAAGACCGATCCGACAGAACCCATATCGCGTTGCTCAGAAAGAATGTGAGGTAATCCAGCAGCAAGTCATGAAGATGCTAGAGGATGATGTAATCCAACCATCGAAGAGTCCTTGGGCATCGCCAGTGGTTCTCGTGAAAAAGAAAGATGGCAGCTTGCGTTTCTGCATCGATTATCGTAAGCTGAACCATGTTACAAAAAGAGACGTTTATCCATTACCACGGATTGATGACTCTTTGGACAGGCTACGGCATGCGCGCTACTTCTCGTCAATGGACCTTAAAAGTGGATACTGGCAAATAGAAGTAGATGAGCGCGACCGAGAAAAGACCGCATTCGTGACGCCAGACGGGCTTTATGAATTGAAAGTCCTCCCTTTCGGTCTATGCTAAGCCCCAGCCACGTTTCAGAGACTAATGGATACGATTCTGTCCGGCCTGAAATGGAGTACATGCCTTCTGTACCTCGACGACGTGATCGTTTTTTCGGCCACGTTTGAAGAGCATCTAAAGCGACTACTGTCAGTTCTTCAAGCCATACGGTCCGCTGGACTCATACTCAAACCGGAAAAGTGCCACTTCGGCTTCGAAGAACTCCAGTTCCTGGGACACGTGATCAGTCGCGAAGGTGTGAAGCCTGACCCAGATAAAACGGCAGCCGTCGCAAAGTTCGCAAGGCCTGTTGATAAGAAAGCGGTCAGGCGTTTTCTGGGTCTCTGCGCCTACTACCGGCGATTTATAGCAGGCTTTGCACACATCGCCTCTCCACTCACCCGCCTTACAAGGGAAGACATTGCATTTGTATGGGGTGAAGAGCAAGAAGCTTCGTTCAACGAGCTGCGACAGCGTCTACAAACTCCACCTGTCCTCGCTCACTTCGACGAGAATTCACCAACAGCCATCCATACAGACGCCAGCAATGTGGGCCTAGGTGCTGTTCTTGTCCAATGCCAAGATGGTATAGAGAGAGTGGTCGCCTACGCTAGCAGAACGTTGACACGCGCCGAGTCTAACTACTCAACAACGGAGAAGGAGTGTCTGGCCGTCGTCTGGGCAGTTGCGAAGTTCCGCCCGTACTTATATGGCCGCGCCTTCCAAGTCGTAAGCGACCATCATTCTCTTTGTTGGTTGACCAACATGAAAGACCCATCTGGACGTTTAGCACGATGGAGCTTACGGCTCCAAGAGTACGACATGGCCGTAGTTTATAAGTCCGGAAGGCAACACTTAGACGCCGACTGTTTGTCAAGGTCTCCGATTGAATCACCGGCTGTAGAGGATGATAATTTCCCAGGTTTTTTAGGAGTTGTCGATGCAGCTATCATTTCTCGGCAACAACAAGATGATCGGGAGCTCAACTCGCTTATAGAATTCTTTAACGAACGGGCCGCCAATGCACCAAGAGTGTTTTTGAAGAACTTATCGTCATTCTGCTTACGGGACGGAATTCTGTACAAAAAGAACTTTTCATGAACAGGTAGAAGCTATCTGCTGGAAGTTCCTGGAGCTCTCCGCAGCGAAATATTACAAGCCTGCCATGACGAAGCCACTGCGGGCCACATCGGTTTCACAAGAACACTGACACGCATCAAAGAAAAATATTACTGGCCAAGAATCGCAGCAGAGGTTAAAAATTACGTACGAACATGCATTGTCAGCGGCGCAAGGTACCACCTGTCAAACCCGCTGGGCTATTACATCCTGTTCCCGTGCCAGAAACGCCGTTTTCTCAAATCGGAATGGATCTGCTGGGCCCATTCCCAACATCGGACAGCGGCAACAAATGGGTTATAGTAGCGACGGACTACCTCACCCGATACGCGGAGACCAAGGCAATCACGAGTGGCACTGCAGCTGAAGCGGCCCAGTTCTTCAATGAGAACATTGTCCGGAGACATGGTGCTCCAGCTGTCGTCACAACAGACAAAGGCACCGCGTTTACAGCCGAGCTTTTGCGCACCGTGCTTACGCTCAGTGGCACAGCGCATAGGAAGACGATTGCTTACCACCCAAAAACAAATGGGCTTACAGAACGACTTAACAGGACAATCGCTGACATGCTTTGCATGTACGTCGACGTGGAACACAAGAATTGGGACCGAATATTGCCGTACATCACATTCGCGTATAATACGGCGCGCCAGGAAACAACAAAACAGACGCCGTTCGCGCTAATTCATGGCAGAGAAGTTACGACAATGCTTGACGCCATGCTGCCTTACGATTGCAATGATTCAGAGACAGACGCCGCAGACTTCACTGAGCGCGCCGAGGAAGCAAGGCAGCTTGCCCGCGTCAGAATATTGAACCAGCAGCAACTTGACGCCGAACGGTACAACCTTCGCCATCGATTCATCATATATCAACCAGGAGATAGGGTCTGGGTTTGGTTTCCTGTACGACGAAGAGGCCTCTCAGAGAAACTCCTACGTCGATACTTCGGACCCTACAAGGTTTTGCGCCGTCTTAGCGACGTGACTTACGAAGTCGTGCTCGACGCCTCCTCCTGTTCGAAACGTCGCCAGCATCTGCCTGAGACAGTGCACGTGGTCCGCATGAAACTTTACCACTCTCAGTGATGTAAACACCCGCTGGCTGCATCTCTACCTGTTGAGCATCGGGACGACGCTCACTCTGGCGGGAGGGTAATGCCGCGTGCATAGCTGCATTTAGCGGCGAGATAGCAACGACAATGAAGAAGGCGGTTTTTCTCGAGAGGCGCAGCGCAGGCAAGTGAAGAAGACGACAATCCTAGCGGCCTTCTCTGAGAGCGTCTCTATAAGTTCCACTGTACGTGTTTTTAAATAAATCCCCTGTAATTTACAACCCGCGACAATATTATTGTGTAAAACACGAAAAACGACCCCTTAAGTTTACACTTGTTTCCCTTATTCATTAACGAGGGTCTCGTACTGGCAGACTTGGTGCCTTTAGGTTGTATACGGGGGACTATTGGCCAGCTGCCAGTTAGTAATAGGTTCACGTGCTACGCGACGCCCAACAGGCTCATAAAGAGTGTACCACACTCGCCACCACTGCTACTAGTGGCGCTGACTGACACTCCCTAGTTTAAATTAACATAGATACCCAATAATGTGGCTGGGGGGATAGCTGTCGTGGTAGCTCAGTGTTAGAGCATCGAACGCGTTATTCGAATGTCGCAGGTTTGGATCCTGCCCACGGCAAGCTATCTTTTCACCCACTTTCTTTTTTCTCATTTACATTACAATTGGCCTAATAACTTCCCCTTTACCTCCCTTGACAACATTGTCTGTTAGATCTCAATAGTATTGTGTAAAACACGAAAAACGACCCCTTAAGTTTACGCTTGTTTCCCTTATTCATTAACGAGGGTCTCGTACTGGCAGACTTGGTGCCTTTAGGTTGTAAACGGGGGACTATTGGTTAGCTGCCAGTTAGTAATAGGTTCACGTGCTACGTATGCCAAACAGGCTCATGTAGAGTGTACAACACTCGCCGCCATGGCTACTCGTGGCGCTAGCTGACACTCCCACTTTTGAATTGACATATATACCCAATAATGTGGCTTGGGGGATGGCTGTCGTGGTAGCTCAGTGGTAGAACATCGAACGCGTTATTCGAAGGTCGCAGGTTTGGATCCTGCCCACGGCAAGTTTTATTTTCACCCACTTTTCTTTCTTCTCATTTACATAACAATTGGCCTAATAACTTCCCCTATACCTTCCTTGTCATTATTGTCTGTTAAATCTCATTATTATTGTGTAAACACGAAAAACGACCCCTTAAGTATACACTTGTTTCCCTTATTCATTAACGACCACGTTTAACTTGACATAGATACCCAATAATGTGGCTGGGGGGATAGCTGTCGTGATAGCTCAGTGGTAGAGCATCGAACGCGTTATTCGAAGGTCGCAGGTTTGGATCCTGCCCACGGCAAGCTATCTTTTCACCCACTTTTCTTTTTCCTCATTTACATTACAATTGGTCTAATAACTTCCCCTTTACCTCCCTTGACAACATTGTCTCTTAGATCTCATTATTATTGTGTAAAACACGCAAAACGACTCCTTAAGTGTACACTTGTTTCCCTTATTCATTAACGAGGGTCTCGTACTGGCAGACCTCGTGCGTCTAGGTTGTATAGGGCGGACTATTGGTCAGCTGCTAGTTAGTAATAGGTTCACGTGCTACGCGACGCCCAACAGGCTCATAAAAATTGTACCGCACTCGCCGCCTTGGCTACTAGTGGCGCTGACTGACACTCCCAAATTTAAATTGACATAGATAATAATTAAAGTGGCAGGGGGAATAGCTGTCGTGGTAGCTCAGTGGTAGAGCATCGAACGCGTTATTCGAAGGTCGCAGGTTTGATGCCTGTCCACGGCAAGTTATCTTTTCAGCCACTTTTCTTTCTTTTAATTTACATTACAATTGGCCTAATAACTTCCCCTATACGTTCCTTGGCATTATTGTCTGTTAGATCTCAATATTATTGTGTAAAACACGAAAAACTAGTCTTTAAGTATAGACTTGTTTCCCTTATTCATTAACAAGGGTCTCGTACTGGCAGACTTGATGCCTCTAGGTTGTACACGGGGGACTATTGGTAAGCTGCCAGTTAGTAATAAGTTCACGTGCTACGCGACGCCAAACAGGCTCATAAAGAGTGTACCACGCTCGCCACCATGGCTACTAGTGGCGCTGACTGACACTCCCACGTTTAAATTGACATAGATACCCAATAATGTGGCTGGGGGGATAGCTGTCGTGGTAGCTCAGTGGTAGAGCATCGAACGCGTTATTCGAAGGTCGCAGGTTTGGATCCTGCCCACGGCAAGCTATCTTTTCACCCACTTTTCTTTTTTCTCATTTACAATCCAATTGGCCTAATAACTTCCCCTTTATCTCTCTTGACAACATTGTCTGTTAGATCTCAATATTATTGTTTAAAACACGAAAAACGACCCATTAAGTATACACTTGTTTCCCTTATTCATTAACGACCACGTTTAAATTGACATAGATACCCAATAATGTGGCTGGGGGGATAGCTATCGTGGTAGCTCAGTGATAGAGCATCGAAAGCGTTATTCGAAGGTCGCAGGTTTGGGTCCTGCCCACGGCAAGCTATCTTTTCACCCAATTTCTTTTTTCTCATTTACATTACAATTGGCCTAATAACTTCCCCTTTACCTCCCTTGACAACATTGTCTGCTAGATCTCAATATTGCAGCGTGCATAGCTGCATTTAGCGGCGAGATAGCAACGACAATGAAGAAGGCGGTTTTGCTCGAGAGGCGCAGCGCAGGCAAGTGAAAAAGACGACAATCCTAGCGGCCTTCTCTGAGAGCGTCTCTATAAGTTCCACTGTCCGTGTTTTTAAATAAACCCCCTGTAATTTACAACCCGCGACACTGGTGGAGGAGCTGGGTACTACCACCTCATGGTCAGCACCCCTGTGAGAAGCCCCGAGTCCAGCCCTACGAGACAGCCACGCGTGGAGACGCTGGTGCACCGCTCAAGCCGTCGCCTTCAAGGTCTTCAACCGGAATTTGGCCTTTTAAAGGGAGCAACACTTTCGACAGCCACCCCTACTTAAGAAATGGCAAGGAGTCCTGCACAGGTGACGGTTCAGAATATGCGCATTCCTGAACCATTTCACGGCCGGCGAACGAAGATGCGCAAGACTGGCTTGAGCAGTTTGAACGGGTAGCTAAATCGAACTACTGGAGCCTCGAGGGGAAGCTCTTCCACGTATACTTCGCCCTTGAAGACGGCGCGAAGACGTGGTTTATCAACCGGGAGGCAACATTGACGACATGGGAGGAGTTTTGTCGTCGGTTTCTTGACACCTTCGGTAACGCGCACCGACGCGAAAACGCACAACGCCTTCTTGAAGGACGCACCCAACAGCTGAATGAAAGCGTCGCCATGTTTGCTGAGGATATGGTGCGTCTGTGCCACCGCGCGGACCCCAACATGCCCGAGGCTCGAAAGCTAAGCCATCTCATGAGGGGCGTCAAAGAGCAGCTATTTGTTGGTCTTGTGCGCAATCCACCGACAACAGTGGACGAGTTCACCAGGGAGGCCACCGCAATAGAGCGTGCGCTGCAGCAACGGTACCGACAGTATGATCGCCCGGCCACCGGCGCAGCTGCAGGCGCCGCCGCACTTACCGCAAACGACGAGTTTTCTCTACGCCACCTGATTAGACAGATCGTGCGTGAGGAGATCGCGAAGGAGAACGCAAAATACACATTGCAGTCACAGGCACCCCCGCAGCAGGAGTCCACGGTAGTCTCCGTCGCTGAAGTCGTTCGCCATGAACTTCGACAAGCGTTTGCCTCTCCTCAGCAGTATTCCGCTCCACCGCACCATCCAAACTTGTGCACCTATGCAGACGCTGTGCGTCGTCCATTGGCTCCAGAAGTATCCTACCAGCCGAACGGATACAGCTATGCAGACGCTGTTCGTCGACCAACGCCCATGCCAGCACCGCAGTACCTCGAGCCGTATCCTGTGGCAGCCTGGGCTCAGCAGGATTCTGTCAGGCGACCCTATATGCGGAAGACCGACATATGGCGCACTGCGGATCGCCGACCACTCTGCTACAACTGTGGAGAGCCAGGGCACATTTACCGTTTTTGCCCACATCGCCGAGCTGAATACCGCGGTAGTGCACCTGCAGCTACGCGCCGACAGTTTGACGAAAGCCATGCCCACATCGACGACGACCAGGCTGGCAGGCGGAAAGGCTCTTCTACCTTCCGGACGCGCTCACCATCCCCGGCTCGCTTTGGTTCACCAAGCCGCCGTAGTTTTGCCGATGCCGTCAGAGGTTGGTCTCCCAGCCCACGGCGGGGAAACTGAAAGCAGCGACCTCTGGGGGGAAGGTTGCAAGCCGTCGAATTGCCGAAAATCCCCCACTGCTGCCGAAACACGTGAGAGATGACGATAAAGACTCCGCCGAGAAAACTGTGACTGCCGACCTCGCTGTGATGATTGACGGCGTTGAAGTGACAGCCTTAGTCGATACGGGTGCAGACTTCTCCATAATGAGTGAACGATTGGCAGACGAACTTAAGAAAGTCAGGATGGAATGGACAGGCCCATATATCCGAAATGCTGGAGGCCAGATAATGACTCCCACCGGAAAATGTACAGCAAGACTCACAATTGAGAATACCGCTTTTGTAGCCACATTTCTGATCCTACCGGAGTGCTGCAAACCTATGATACTGGGAATGGACTTCTTAAGAGAGTACGGGGCTGTGGTTAACATACGCGATGGTGTGATCACATTCGCCGCTGACAAGTCTGTGACCCAAGATCCAGACCAAGAACCCAGGGTGTTACGTGTGTGAAGAATAAAGAGCGTCGTTGGCAAGCAACATCGCCACCGCTTGGGTACTGGGTGCTGGGCTTCGCTCGCTCGGCTCGTGCTGATCATCGCCGCCATCTGCTTGACCGTTGCTCTTGCACGATCGTGTTTCTTCGTAGGACCACCGTCGCAACAGTCGTCAATAAACCCTTTTTCAATTGGTGGAAGGTGCTGACATTCCCCGTCGCCTGAACCTGGGTGCTGCCATTCGCCGTCGCCTGAACCTGGAGCTGCGCAACCGAACGCTACCTCCCATCATGGCTACCAACAACGCGCAACCTGGCTCTTCCACTCCATCCCCCAGCAACCCCGGCGTTCTTCGTTTGCGAGAGCCCAAGGTCTTTAGCGGAGCTGATGAGACCGACGTGGAAGACTGGTTCGCTAACTATGAACTGGTGAGCGCTAACAAGTGGGATGACGCGGACAAATTGACTTACGTCATCTTTTACCTCACTGACGTGGCCGAAATGTGGTATAACAACCACAAAAACGACATCACGACGTGGTCCATCTTTAAAACCTTGTTTGCTGACGTTTTTGGCCGACCCGCAGTCCGCAAGTCCAGAGCCGAACAACGCTTGCGGACTCGCGCACAAAAGCCAACGGAATCTTTCACCAGCTACATCGAAGACATTATTGGTCTTTGCAACCGTGTGAACACCACCATGCCCGACTCGGAGAAGATTCAACACATCCTCAAAGGGATAAATGACGGTGCATATCAGCTGCTCCTGGCCCGTAATCCTGCCACCGTTGCGGAACTTGTCACTTTGTGTCAAAGTTTCGACGAGTTGAGCAAGCAGCGCGCCCTGACTCGTCCATTTTCCTCACACGCCGACTCGCTCTCCAGTCTCACTTCTGTTCCCGACCACTCACCAACCCTGCCAGAGATGAAAGACTTTGTGCGTGAAGAAGTAGCTCGGCAACTGTCGTTGATTCCCTTCACGCAGCAGCCGCCATCCTCTCGTCTCCCTCACCACTCCGCGACGTTATTGCAGAAGAGGTAGCTCAGGCTGTTCCCGTCGCTGCCCACCAGCAGCCTGTGGCCATGCCTGTTGCCCATGCGCCGGCTATGCAGCCCGTGGCCGCGCCCCTTACGTATGCCCAGGTGGTACGTAGCAGACCCCGCCAGCAGCATTTGCCACCCATGTCTTCAGTCGCTCCCCACTCCACCCCATTTTCGACACCTTGGGCCGCACCACGAGTCAGCAATTCCTGGCGCACTCCTGACAATCGCCCGATCCTCTACGCCTGCGGTACTCCAGGACACGTGGCACGATATTGTCGCCGTCGCTTCCAACCACTCCGCGACGCTACTCGGCCGTTACCGTATGACCCACAGCCCATGCAAATACCTGCTCCCTATCCCTCACCGCAGTATGGGTGCACTAACTTTCCTGAGTCTCGGTCACACCAGCCTCAAACTCACTCTCCCCGCTCCCCATCTCCTCGCAGGCGATCACTGTCCCCAATGCGTCCTAGACCCGCTTCCTCCAACCGGGAAAACTGAACGCCGCAGTTCCAGAGGCAAGAACTGCGCCGTCGTCGAAATGCTCAAGTCCTCGCACTTCACCAGCTAACGTCGTCGCTATATCTGTCGATGGTGTTTCTACCTTTGCCCTCGTCGACACAGGTGCTGCCGTTTCTGTTATAGCCGCCCAGCTCTGCCGCTCCCTACGCAAAGTGACCACGCCGCTCTCTGGACTATCGCTTCGTACAGCTAGCGCACAACAAGTTCGACCTCTTGGCACCTGTACGGCCCGCATATTCATCCAAGGCTCTATGTACGTTGTCGAGTTCATCGTCCTTTCGGTGTGCTCGCATGACGTTATCCTCGGGTGGGACTTTCTGTCAAATCATCGTGCCATCATCGACTGCGCACGCGCTGAAGTTCAATTTTCGCACCTGTGTGACGAACCTTTGCACGAAACCCTTGAGCGGTCGCCAAAACTTGTCGTGCGTGAGGACACTGAAATTCCGCCAGCCTCTCTTGCCGTTGTCCCGGTTTGCTGCGATGACTATAACGATGCTACAGTAATGTTTACACCTTCCGACATTTTCATGAGCCGCAGAGCCGTTTCCTTGCCTTTCGCTACACTCGACGTCACTGCGGGCCGAAGCAATATTTTCGTCCACAACCCCCTTTCTGCACCGCTTACGCTACTTGCCGGCGAATGTCTCGGTCGAGTGGAGTACCTCGATTCCTCTTTATTCCTTAACATGCCAGACGAATCGTGCAGTAGCGCCTCGACCGAACTTCATGCCCTTTCTCCACTGGAGTGCTCATCGAGCGACATCTTCTCGAGTTCCATCGCCGACACCTTAACTGCCCATGAACGCGCCGAGCTTCTTAATCTCCTCCAGCACTTCGCGAATTCATTCGACGTTTCTCAGCCGCAATTGGGTCGGACTTCCGCAGTGCACCACTACATTGACACCGGTTCGCACCACCCATTGCGTCAAAGACCGTACCGTGTCTCTGCTGCAGAACGTCACGTCATCAACGACCAGGTCGAAGAGATGCTACGCCGTCGCGTTATTCGACCATCGCACAGTCCTTGGGCATCTCCTGTCGTTCTAGTTCGAAAAAAAGATGGATCGATTCGATTTTGCGTCGACTACCGGCGATTAAACAAGGTGACGCGGAAAGACGTCTATCCATTACCGCGCATAGACGACGCCCTTGACAGCCTACAAGGAGCCGAATTCTTCTCCTCCCTAGACTTACGATCTGGATACTGGCAGTTTCCTATGGCAGAAGCTGATCGCCAGAAAACTGCGTTCCTTACACCAGATGGCCTGTACGAATTTAACGTAATGCCATTTGGTCTTTGTAATGCTCCTGCCACGTTTGAACGGCTCATGGACAACACACTGCGTGGACTGAAGTGGTCTGTGTGTCTATGCTACCTCGACGACATTGTCGTTTTCGCTCCCGATTTTCCTACGCATCTGCTTCGGCTCCAACTGGTTCTGACGTGTTTAACCAACGCTGGGCTCCAACTGAACCTTAAAAAGTGCCGCTTCGCCGCGCGAGAGCTGTCCATCTTAGGGCACATCGTCTCCAAGCATGGTGTTCGACCCGACCCTGCAAAACTGCGAGCAGTCGTTGAGTTCCCGAAACCTACTACACTGAAAGAATTACGCAGTTTTGTCGGACTATGTTCGTACTTCCGGCGCTTCGTGCGAAATTTTGCATCGATCATGTCACCACTGACCAACCTCCTACGCGGTGATGCAGACCTTTCATCCTGGTCTTCTGACTGCGACGTCGCGTTTGCCACGCTCCGTAGTCTGCTAACATCTCCTCCAATTCTTCGGCATTTCGACCCAACAGCTGCAACGGAAGTTCACACAGACGCTAGTGGGGTTGGTCTAGGCGCCGTCCTCGCCCAACGCAAGCCGGGCTACTCCGAATACGTCGTCGCTTATGCGAGCAGCACACTTACTAAAGCTGAGGCCAAAACAGCGTCACTGAAAAAGAGTGCTTGGCGCTAGTGTGGGCGCTTCGCAAGTTCCGCCCTTATTTGTACGGTCGCCCATTCGACCTGGTAACGGACCACCATGCACTTTGTTGGCTCGCCACATTGAAAGACCCTTCTGGCCGCCTAGCTCGGTGGGCACTGCAAATCCAGGAGTACGACATTCGTGTCATCTATCGCAGCCGACGCAAGCATTCTGACGCCGACGCCCTGTCGCGTTCGCCTTTACCTCCCGACTCGGCCTGCGGAACCACTGGTATCTCCATCGCATCTCTCGACCTCGACTCCTTTACCAGTGAACAACACAAGGACCCGTAAATCGCTTCTCTTTTTAACTGTCTTTCTGGATCGTCAACCACTGCGGTACCACGATCTCTCCAACGTCAAGCTGCTCATTTCGCCATTCGTGATCGGCTACTACACCGACGCAACTACGCCCCCGAAGGTCGTAAGTGGCTCTTGGTTGTCCCGCGCAGCTTGCGATCACAAATCTGCGCCTCCTTTCACGACGATCCCCAATGTGGTCATGCCGGAGTTTTCAAAACTTACGAACGCATTCGCCATCGCTTCTACTGGTGCGGAATGTATAATTTCGTTAGAAAATTCGTTATGGGCTGTCCTGACTGTCAACGTCGCAAATCACCGCCTTTCCACTCGTCCGGTGCGCTTCAACCGCTTCCGTGCCCTGCCAAACCTTTCGATCGGATCGGAATTGATCTCTATGGCCCTCTACCGACAACATCAGATGAAAATCGGTGGATTATAGTCGCTGTGGACCATTTAACACGCTACGCTGAGACCGCCGCCCTTCCAAGTGCCACTGCGCGGGACGTAGCATCCTTCATCCTTCATCGCTTCATATTACGACATGGTGCACCTCGAGAACTACTAAGCGATCGAGGTCGAGCCTTCCTATCAGAAGTCGTCACGTCTCTGCTTTCTGAATGCCATGTTGTTCATCGCAAGACCACGGCATACCACCCGCAGACTAACGGGCTCACGGAAAGATTTAACCGCACCCTTGGCGATATGCTAGCCATGTATGTGACATCCGATCATACTAACTGGGATCGCATTCTTCCATTCATTACGTTCGCATATAACACAGCGGCACAGTCTACCACTGGATTTTCACCTTTCTTTCTTCTTTATGGACGCGAACCATCCCACACCATCGATACTCTCCTTCCATACCGTCCTGACGCATCCGAATGCCCATCTGTGTCCGAAGCTGCCCGAAATGCGGAAGAGTGCCGTGAACTCGCACGCACCTTTACGTCTCGAGAACAACAGCGCCAGAAAGAAAACAACGTCGACTCTTCACAAAGCCCCAGCTATTCCCCGGGATCTTTTGTATGGCTGGCTGTTCCTTACCAAACCCCCGGCATTTCCTCAAAACTCGTTCCAAAGTACGAGGGCCCATACCGCGTTTTGGAGCAAACCTCGCCGGTGAATTTTCTCATCGAGCCACTTTCCCCACCTGACGACATGCGCCGGCGTGGACGTGACATCGTCCACGTCGCCCGCCTTAAGCCATATTATAGCCCTCTGCCTCCAGACTCTTAGGTCGCCAGGATGGCTCTTTTTCGGCGGGGGCAAATTGTGAAGAAGAAAGAGCGTCGTTGGCAAGCAACATCGCCACCGCTTGGGTACTGGGTGCTGGGCTTCGCTCGCTCGGCTCGTGCTGATCATCGCCGCCATCTGCTTGACCGTTGCTCTTGCACGATCGTGTTTCTTCGTAGGACCACCGTCGCAACAGTCGTCAATAAACCCTTTTTCACGTGTGGTTGACGACTACGTCTGCGTGCCACCACTGTCTTGTAGTCTTGTTTCTGTGTGTTGTGACGTGGACTGTAAAGAAGACGCCATAGCCGAACGCATCACTGCCCTTCTTTTTCGCCAAGGCATCGCCATCGCTCGCGGCATCGTCAGCTTAGTGGATGGGCGCGCAGAGGTGCTTCTGACCAACTTCACGAATTAGCGCCGGCACATCGGTAAAGGCACGGCTGTGGCATACCTCGAAGAGCTCGACTACTCTCATGACTGTCTTCTAATGCAAGGGGAAGCCACAGCTCAATCACCTCCACATACACCACCAGTTGATATCGGTCCGAGTCTAACACCGACTGAAAGATGCCGTCTTATGGAGCTGCTCGACCAGTTCAAGAACTGCTTCTCATCGACATCACGAGTGGGTCGAACGCCTCTGACTAAGCATCGCATCATTACGGCAGACACAGCAAGACCGATCCGACAGAACCCATATCGCGTTGCTCAGAAAGAATGTGAGGTAATCCAGCAGCAAGTCATGAAGATGCTAGAGGATGATGTAATCCAACCATCGAAGAGTCCTTGGGCATCGCCAGTGGTTCTCGTGAAAAAGAAAGATGGCAGCTTGCGTTTCTGCATCGATTATCGTAAGCTGAACCATGTTACAAAAAGAGACGTTTATCCATTACCACGGATTGATGACTCTTTGGACAGGCTACGGCATGCGCGCTACTTCTCGTCAATGGACCTTAAAAGTGGATACTGGCAAATAGAAGTAGATGAGCGCGACCGAGAAAAGACCGCATTCGTGACGCCAGACGGGCTTTATGAATTGAAAGTCCTCCCTTTCGGTCTATGCTAAGCCCCAGCCACGTTTCAGAGACTAATGGATACGATTCTGTCCGGCCTGAAATGGAGTACATGCCTTCTGTACCTCGACGACGTGATCGTTTTTTCGGCCACGTTTGAAGAGCATCTAAAGCGACTACTGTCAGTTCTTCAAGCCATACGGTCCGCTGAACTCATACTCAAACCGGAAAAGTGCCACTTCGGCTTCGAAGAACTCCAGTTCCTGGGACACGTGATCAGTCGCGAAGGTGTGAAGCCTGACCCAGATAAAACGGCAGCCGTCGCAAAGTTCGCAAGGCCTGTTGATAAGAAAGCGGTCAGGCGTTTTCTGGGTCTCTGCGCCTACTACCGGCGATTTATAGCAGGCTTTGCACACATCGCCTCTCCACTCACCCGCCTTACAAGGGAAGACATTGCATTTGTATGGGGTGAAGAGCAAGAAGCTTCGTTCAACGAGCTGCGACAGCGTCTACAAACTCCACCTGTCCTCGCTCACTTCGACGAGAATGCACCAACAGCCATCCATACAGACGCCAGCAATGTGGGCCTAGGTGCTGTTCTTGTCCAATGCCAAGATGGTATGGAGAGAGTGGTCGCCTACGCTAGCAGAACGTTGACACGCGCCGAGTCTAACTACTCAACAACGGAGAAGGAGTGTCTGGCCGTCGTCTGGGCAGTTGCGAAGTTCCGCCCGTACTTATATGGCCGCGCCTTCCAAGTCGTAAGCGACCATCATTCTCTTTGTTGGTTGACCAACATGAAAGACCCATCTGGACGTTTAGCACGATGGAGCTTACGGCTCCAAGAGTACGACATGGCCGTAGTTTATAAGTCCGGAAGGCAACACTTAGACGCCGACTGTTTGTCAAGGTCTCCGATTGAATCACCGGCTGTAGAGGATGATAATTTCCCAGGTTTTTTAGGAGTTGTCGATGCAGCTATCATTTCTCGGCAACAACAAGATGATCGGGAGCTCAACTCGCTTATAGAATTCTTTAACGAACGGGCCGCCAATGCACCAAGAGTGTTTTTGAAGAACTTATCGTCATTCTGCTTACGGGACGGAATTCTGTACAAAAAGAACTTTTCATGAACAGGTAGAAGCTATCTGCTGGAAGTTCCTGGAGCTCTCCGCAGCGAAATATTACAAGCCTGCCATGACGAAGCCACTGCGGGCCACATCGGTTTCACAAGAACACTGACACGCATCAAAGAAAAATATTACTGGCCAAGAATCGCAGCAGAGGTTAAAAATTACGTACGAACATGCATTGTCAGCGGCGCAAGGTACCACCTGTCAAACCCGCTGGGCTATTACATCCTGTTCCCGTGCCAGAAACGCCGTTTTCTCAAATCGGAATGGATCTGCTGGGCCCATTCCCAACATCGGACAGCGGCAACAAATGGGTTATAGTAGCGACGGACTACCTCACCCGATACGCGGAGACCAAGGCAATCACGAGTGGCACTGCAGCTGAAGCGGCCCAGTTCTTCAATGAGAACATTGTCCGGAGACATGGTGCTCCAGCTGTCGTCACAACAGACAAAGGCACCGCGTTTACAGCCGAACTTTTGCGCACTGTGCTTACGCTCAGTGGCACAGCGCATAGGAAGACGATTGCTTACCACCCAAAAACAAATGGGCTTACAGAACGACTTAACAGGACAATCGCTGACATGCTTTGCATGTACGTCGACGTGGAACACAAGAATTGGGACCGAATATTGCCGTACATCACATTCGCGTATAATACGGCGCGCCAGGAAACAACAAAACAGACGCCGTTCGCGCTAATTCATGGCAGAGAAGTTACGACAATGCTTGACGCCATGCTGCCTTACGATTGCAATGATTCAGAGACAGACGCCGCAGACTTCACTGAGCGCGCCGAGGAAGCAAGGCAGCTTGCCCGCGTCAGAATATTGAACCAGCAGCAACTTGACGCCGAACGGTACAACCTTCGCCATCGATTCATCATATATCAACCAGGAGATAGGGTCTGGGTTTGGTTTCCTGTACGACGAAGAGGCCTCTCAGAGAAACTCCTACGTCGATACTTCGGACCCTACAAGGTTTTGCGCCGTCTTAGCGACGTGACTTACGAAGTCGTGCCCGACGCCTCCTCCTGTTCGAAACGTCGCCAGCATCTGCCTGAGACAGTGCACGTGGTCCGCATGAAACTTTACCACTCTCAGTGATGTAAACACCCGCTGGCTGCATCTCTACCTGTTGAGCATCGGGACGACGCTCACTCTGGCGGGAGGGTAATGCCGCGTGCATAGCTGCATTTAGCGGCGAGATAGCAACGACAATGAAGAAGGCGGTTTTGCTCGAGAGGCGCAGCGCAGGCAAGTGAAGAAGACGACAATCCTAGCGGCCTTCTCTGAGAGCGTCTCTATAAGTTCCACTGTACGTGTTTTTAAATAAATCCCCTGTAATTTACAACCCGCGACAATATTATTGTGTAAAACACGAAAAACGACCCCTTAAGTTTACACTTGTTTCCCTTATTCATTAACGAGGGTCTCGTACTGGCAGACTTGGTGCCTTTAGGTTGTATACGGGGGACTATTGGCCAGCTGCCAGTTAGTAATAGGTTCACGTGCTACGCGACGCCCAACAGGCTCATAAAGAGTGTACCACACTCGCCACCACTGCTACTAGTGGCGCTGACTGACACTCCCTAGTTTAAATTAACATAGATACCCAATAATGTGGCAGGGGGGATAGCTGTGGTGGTTGCTCAGTGGTAGAGCATCGAAAACGTTATTCAAAGGTCGCAGGTTTGAATCCTGCCCACGGCAAGTTATGTTTTCACCCACTTTTCTTTCTTCTCAATTACATTACAATTGGCCTAATAACTTCCCATATACCTTCCTTGTCATTATTGTCTGTTAGATCTCATCATTATTGTTTAAAACAAGAAAAACGACCCCTTAAGTATACACTTCTTTTTCTTATTCATTAACGAGGGTCTCGTACTGGCAGACTTGGTGCCTCTAGGTTGTATACGGGGGACTATGGGTCAGCTGCCAGTTAGTAATAGGTTCATGTGCTGCGCGAAGCCAAACTGGCTCATAAAGAGTGTACCGCACTCGCCGCCATGACTACTAGTGGCGCTGACTGACACTCCCAAATTTAAATTGACATAGATACCCAATATTGTGACAGGGGGAATAGCTGTCGTGGTAGCTCAGTGGTAGAGCATCGAACGCATTATTCTAAAGTCGCAGGTTCGGATCCTGCCCACGGCAAGTTTTATTTTCACCCACTTTTCTTTCTTCTCATTTACATAACAATTGGCCTAATATCTTCACCTATACCTTCCTTGTCATTATTGTCTGTTAGATCTCATTATTATTGTGTAAAACACGAAAAACGACCCCTTAAGTATACACTTGTTTCCCTTATTCATTAACGACCACGTTTAAGTTGACATAGATACCCAATACTGTGGCTGGGGGGATAGCTGTAAAGTAGCTCAGTGTTAGAGCATCGAACGCGTTATTCGAATGTCGCAGGTTTGGATCCTGCCCACGGCAAGCTATCTTTTCACCCACTTTCTTTTTTCTCATTTACATTACAATTGGCCTAATAACTTCCCCTTTACCTCCCTTGACAACATTGTCTGTTAGATCTCAATAGTATTGTGTAAAACACGAAAAACGACCCCTTAAGTTTACGCTTGTTTCCCTTATTCATTAACGAGGGTCTCGTACTGGCAGACTTGGTGCCTTTAGGTTGTAAACGGGGGACTATTGGTTAGCTGCCAGTTAGTAATAGGTTCACGTGCTACGTATGCCAAACAGGCTCATGTAGAGTGTACAACACTCGCCGCCATGGCTACTCGTGGCGCTAGCTGACCCTCCCACTTTTGAATTGACATAGATACCCAATAATGTGGCTTGGGGGATAGCTGTCGTGGTAGCTCAGTGGTAGAACATCGAACGCGTTATTCGAAGGTCGCAGGTTTGGATCCTGCCCACGGCAAGTTTTATTTTCACCCACTTTTCTTTCTTCTCATTTACATAACAATTGGCCTAATAACTTCCCCTATACCTTCCTTGTCATTATTGTCTGTTAAATCTCATTATTATTGTGTAAACACGAAAAACGACCCCTTAAGTATACACTTGTTTCCCTTATTCATTAACGACCACGTTTAACTTGACATAGATACCCAATAATGTGGCTGGGGGGATAGCTGTCGTGATAGCTCAGTGGTAGAGCATCGAACGCGTTATTCGAAGGTCGCAGGTTTGGATCCTGCCCACGGCAAGCTATCTTTTCACCCACTTTTCTTTTTCCTCATTTACATTACAATTGGTCTAATAACTTCCCCTTTACCTCCCTTGACAACATTGTCTCTTAGATCTCATTATTATTGTGTAAAACACGCAAAACGACTCCTTAAGTGTACACTTGTTTCCCTTATTCATTAACGAGGGTCTCGTACTGGCAGACCTCGTACGTCTAGGTTGTATAGGGCGGACTATTGGTCAGCTGCTAGTTAGTAATAGGATCACGTGCTACGCGACGCCCAACAGGCTCATAAAAAGTGTACCGCACTCGCCGCCTTGGCTACTAGTGGCGCTGACTGACACTCCCAAATTTAAATTGACATAGATACTAATTAAAGTGGCAGGGGGAATAGCTGTCGTGGTAGCTCAGTGGTAGAGCATCGAACGCGTTATTCGAAGGTCGCAGGTTACGATCCTGTCCACGGCAAGTTATCTTTTCACCCACTTTTCTTTCTTCTCAATTATATTACAATTGGCCTAATAACTTCCCTTATACCTTCCTTGTCACTATTGTCTGCTAGATATCATTATTTTTGTGTAAAACACGAAAACGACCCCTCAAGTATACACTTGTTTCCCTTATTCATTTACGAGGGTCTCGTACTGGCAGACTTGGTGCCTCTAGGTTGTAAACGGGGGACTATTGGTTAGCTGTTAGTTAGTAATAGGTTCACGCGCTACGCGACGCCAAACAGGCTCATAAAGAGTGTAGCGCACTCGCCACCATGGCTACTAGTGGCGCTGACTGACACTTCCACGTGTAAATTGGCATAGATACCCAATAATGTCACTGGGGGGATAGCTGTCGTGGTAACTCAGTGGTAGAGCATCAAACGCATTATTCTAAAGTCGCAGGTTCGGAGCCTGTCCACAGCAAGTTATATTTTCACCCACTTTTCTTTCTTCTCATTTACATACCAATTGGCCTAATAACTTCCCCTATACCTTCCTTGTCATTATTGTCTGTTAGATCTCATTATTATTGTGTAAAACACGAAAAACGACCCCTTAAATATACACTTGTTTCCCTTATTCATTAACGACCACGTTTAAATTGACATAGATACCCAATAATGTGACTGGGGGGATAGCTGTCATGGTAGCTCAATGGTAGAGCATCGAACGCGTTATTCGAAGGTCGCAGGTTTGGATCCTGCCCACGGCAAGCTATCTTTTCACCCACTTTTCTTTTTCCTCATTTACATTACAATTGGTCTAATAACTTCCCCTTTACCTCCCTTGACAACATTGTCTCTTAGAACTCAATATTATTGTGTAAAACACGAAAAACGACCCCTTAAGTGTACACTTGTTTCCCTTATTCATTAACGAGGGTCTCGTACTGGCAGACCTCGTGCGTCTAGGTTGTATACTGGGGACTATTGGTCAGCTGCCAGTTAGTAATAGGTTCACGTGCTACGCGACGCCCAACAGGCTCATAAAGAGTGTACCGCACTCGCCGCCATGGCTACTAGTGGCGCTGACTGACACTCCCAAATTTAAATTGACATAGATACCCATTAATGTGGCAGGGGGAATAGCTTTCGTGGTAGCTCAGTGGTAGAGCATCGAACGCATTATTCTAAAGTCGCAGGTTTGGATCCTGCCCACGGCAAGTTTTATTTTCACCACTTTTCTTTCTTCTCATTTACATAACAATTGGCCTAATATCTTCCCCTATACCTTCCTTGTCATTATTGTCTGTTAGATCTCAATATTATTGTGTAAAACACGAAAAACGACCCCTTAAGTATACACTTGTTTCCCTTATTCATTAACGACCACGTTTAAATTGACATAGATACCCAATAATGTGGCTGGGGGGATAGCTCTCGTGGTAGCTCAGTGGTAGAGCATCGAACGCGTTATTCGAAGGTCGCAGGTTTGGATCCTGCCCACGGCAAGCTATCTTTTCACCCACTTTCTTTTTTCTCATTTACATTACCATTGGCCTAATAACTTCCCCTTTACCTCCCTTGACAACATTGTCTGTTAGATCTCAATATTATTGTGTAAAACACGAAAAACGACCCCTCAAGTTTACACTTGTTTCCCTTATTCATTAACGAGGGTCTCGTACTGGCAGACTTGGTGCCTTTAGGTTGTAAACGGGGGACTATTAGTTAGCTGCCAGTTAGTAATAGGTTCACGTGCTACGTATGCCAAACAGGCTCATATAGAGTGTACAACACTCGCCGCCATGGCTACTCGTGGCGCTTGCTGACACTCCCTCTTTTGAATTGACATAGATACCCAATAATGTGGCTTGGGGGATAGCTGTCGTGGTAGCTCAGTGGTAGAACATCGAACGCGTTATTCGAAGGTCGCAGGTTCGGATCCTGCTCACGGCAAGTTATCTTTTCACCCACTTTTCCTTTTTCTTATTTACATTACAATTGGTCTAATAACTTCCCCTATACCTTCCTTGTCATTATTGTCAATTAGATCTCAATATTATTGTGTAAAACACGAAAAACTAGTCTTTAAGTATAGACTTGTTTCCCTTATTCATTAAGAAGGGTCTCGTACTGGCAAACTTGATGCCTCTAGGTTGTAGACGGGGGACTATTGGTAAGCTGCCAGTTAGCAATAAGTTCACGTGCTACGCGACGCCAAACAGGCTCATAAAGAGTGTACCACACTCGCCACCATGGCTACTAGTGGCGCTGACTGACACTCCCATGTTTAAATCAACATAGATACCCAATAATGTGGCAGGGGGGATAGCTGTGGTGGTAGCTCAGTGGTAGAGCATCGAAAACGTTATTCAAAGGTCGCAGGTTTGAATCCTGCCCACGGCAAGTTATGTTTTCACCCACTTTTCTTTCTTCTCATTTACATTACAATTGGCCTAATAACTTCCCCTATACCTTTTTTGTCATTGTTGTCAGTTAGATCTCAATAATATTGTGTAAAACACGAAACACGACCCCTCAAGTATGCACTTGTTTCTCTTATTCATTCGACGAAGGTCTTGTACTGGCAGACTTGGTGCCTCTAGGTTGTAAACGGGGGACTATTGGTTAGCTGCCAGTTAGTAATAGGTTCACGTGCTACGCGACGCCAAACAGGCTCATAAAGAGTGTAGCGCACTCGCCGCCATGGCTACTAGTGGCGCTAACTGACACTCCCGAATTTAAATTGACATAGATAACAAATAAAGTGGCAGGGGGGATAGCTGTCTTGGTAGCTCTGTGGTAGAGCATCGAACGCGTTATTCGAAGGTCGCCGGTTTGATGCCTGTCCACGGCAACTCATCTTTTCAGCCACTTTTCTTTCTTTTATTTACATTACAATTGGCCTAATAACTTCCCCTATACCTTCCTTGTCATTATTGTCTGCTAGATATCATTGTTATTGTGTAAAACACGAAAAACGACCCCTTAAGTGTACACTTGTTTCCCTTATTCATTAACGAGGGTCTCGTACTGGCAGACCTCATGCGTCTAGGTTGTATACGGGGGACTATTGGTCAGCTGCCAGTTAGTATTAGGTTCACGTGCTACGTGACGCCCAACAGGCTCATAAAGAGTGTACCACACTCGCCACCACTGCTACTAGTGGCGCTGACTGACACTCCCTAGTTTAAATTAACATAGATACCCAATAATGTGGCAGGGGGGATAGCTGTGGTGGTTGCTCAGTGGTAGAGCATCGAAAACGTTATTCAAAGGTCGCAGGTTTGAATCCTGCCCACGGCAAGTTATGTTTTCACCCACTTTTCTTTCTTCTCAATTACATTACAATTGGCCTAATAACTTCCCATATACCTTCCTTGTCATTATTGTCTGTTAGATCTCATCATTATTGTTTAAAACAAGAAAAACGACCCCTTAAGTATACACTTCTTTTTCTTATTCATTAACGAGGGTCTCGTACTGGCAGACTTGGTGCCTCTAGGTTGTATACGGGGGACAATGGGTCAGCTGCCAGTTAGTAATAGGTTCATGTGCTGCGCGAAGCCAAACTGGCTCATAAAGAGTGTACCGCACTCGCCGCCATGACTACTAGTGGCGCTGACTGACACTCCCAAATTTAAATTGACATAGATACCCAATAATGTGACAGGGGGAATAGCTGTCGTGGTAGCTCAGTGGTAGAGCATCGAACGCATTATTCTAAAGTCGCAGGTTCGGATCCTGCCCACGGCAAGTTTTATTTTCACCCACTTTTCTTTCTTCTCATTTACATAACAATTGGCCTAATATCTTCCCCTATACCTTCCTTGTCATTATTGTCTGTTAGATCTCATTATTATTGTGTAAAACACGAAAAACGACCCCTTAAGTATACACTTGTTTCCCTTATTCATTAACGACCACGTTTAAATTGACATAGATACCCAATACTGTGGCTGGGGGGATAGCTGTCGTGGTAGCTCAGTGTTAGAGCATCGAACGCGTTATTCGAATGTCGCAGGTTTGGATCCTGCCCACGGCAAGCTATCTTTTCACCCACTTTCTTTTTTCTCATTTACATTACAATTGGCCTAATAACTTCCCCTTTACCTCCCTTGACAACATTGTCTGTTAGATCTCAATAGTATTGTGTAAAACACGAAAAACGACCCCTGAAGTTTACGCTTGTTTCCCTTATTCATTAACGAGGGTCTCGTACTGGCAGACTTGGTGCCTTTAGGTTGTAAACGGGGGACTATTGGTTAGCTGCCAGTTAGTAATAGGTTCACGTGCTACGTATGCCAAACAGGCTCATGTAGAGTGTACAACACTCGCCGCCATGGCTACTCGTGGCGCTAGCTGACACTCCCACTTTTGAATTGACATAGATACCCAATAATGTGGCTTGGGGGATAGCTGTCGTGGTAGCTCAGTGGTAGAACATCGAACGCGTTATTCGAAGGTCGCAGGTTTGGATCCTGCCCACGGCAAGTTTTATTTTCACCCACTTTTCTTTCTTCTCATTTACATAACAATTGGCCTAATAACTTCCCCTATACCTTCCTTGTCATTATTGTCTGTTAAATCTCATTATTATTGTGTAAACACGAAAAACGACCCCTTAAGTATACACTTGTTTCCCTTATTCATTAACGACCACGTTTAACTTGACATAGATACCCAATAATGTGGCTGGGGGGATAGCTGTCGTGATAGCTCAGTGGTAGAGCATCGAACGCGTTATTCGAAGGTCGCAGGTTTGGATCCTGCCCACGGCAAGCTATCTTTTCACCCACTTTTCTTTTTCCTCATTTACATTACAATTGGTCTAATAACTTCCCCTTTACCTCCCTTGACAACATTGTCTCTTAGATCTAAATATTATTGTGTAAAACACGCAAAACGACTCCTTAAGTGTACACTTGTTTCCCTTATTCATTAACGAGGGTCTCGTACTGGCAGACCTCGTGCGTCTAGGTTGTATAGGGCGGACTATTGGTCAGCTGCTAGTTAGTTATACGTTCACGTGCTACGCGACGCCCAACAGGCTCATAAAAAGTGTACCGCACTCGCCGCCTTGGCTACTAGTGGCGCTGACTGACACTCCCAAATTTAAATTGACATAGATACCCATTAATGTGGCAGGGGGAATAGCTTTCGTGGTAGCTCAGTGGTAGAGCATCGAACGCATTATTCTAAAGTCGCAGGTTTGGATCCTGCCCACGGCAAGTTTTATTTTCACAACTTTTCTTTCTTCTCATTTACATAACAATTGGCCTAATATCTTCCCCTATACCTTCCTTGTCATTATTGTCTGTTAGATCTCAATATTATTGTGTAAAACACGAAAAACGACCCCTTAAGTATACACTTGTTTCCCTTATTCATTAACGACCACGTTTAAATTGACATAGATACCCAATAATGTGGCTGGGGGGATAGCTCTCGTGGTAGCTCAGTGGTAGAGCATCGAACGCGTTATTCGAAGGTCGCAGGTTTGGATCCTGCCCACGGCAAGCTATCTTTTCACCCACTTTCTTTTTTCTCATTTACATTACCATTGGCCTAATAACTTCCCCTTTACCTCCCTTGACAACATTGTCTGTTAGATCTCAATATTATTGTGTAAAACACGAAAAACGACCCCTCAAGTTTACACTTGTTTCCCTTATTCATTAACGAGGGTCTCGTACTGGCAGACTTGGTGCCTTTAGGTTGTAAACGGGGGACTATTAGTTAGCTGCCAGTTAGTAATAGGTTCACGTGCTACGTATGCCAAACAGGCTCATATAGAGTGTACAACACTCGCCGCCATGGCTACTCGTGGCGCTTGCTGACACTCCCTCTTTTGAATTGACATAGATACCCAATAATGTGGCTTGGGGGATAGCTGTCGTGGTAGCTCAGTGGTAGAACATCGAACGCGTTATTCGAAGGTCGCAGGTTCGGATCCTGCTCACGGCAAGTTATCTTTTCACCCACTTTTCCTTTTTCTTATTTACATTACAATTGGTCTAATAACTTCCCCTATACCTTCCTTGTCATTATTGTCAATTAGATCTCAATATTATTGTGTAAAACACGAAAAACTAGTCTTTAAGTATAGACTTGTTTCCCTTATTCATTAAGAAGGGTCTCGTACTGGCAAACTTGATGCCTCTAGGTTGTAGACGGGGGACTATTGGTAAGCTGCCAGTTAGCAATAAGTTCACGTGCTACGCGACGCCAAACAGGCTCATAAAGAGTGTACCACACTCGCCACCATGGCTACTAGTGGCGCTGACTGACACTCCCATGTTTAAATCAACATAGATACCCAATAATGTGGCAGGGGGGATAGCTGTGGTGGTAGCTCAGTGGTAGAGCATCGAAAACGTTATTCAAAGGTCGCAGGTTTGAATCCTGCCCACGGCAAGTTATGTTTTCACCCACTTTTCTTTCTTCTCATTTACATTACAATTGGCCTAATAACTTCCCCTATACCTTTTTTGTCATTGTTGTCAGTTAGATCTCAATAATATTGTGTAAAACACGAAACACGACCCCTCAAGTATGCACTTGTTTCTCTTATTCATTCGACGAAGGTCTTGTACTGGCAGACTTGGTGCCTCTAGGTTGTAAACGGGGGACTATTGGTTAGCTGCCAGTTAGTAATAGGTTCATGTGCTGCGCGAAGCCAAACTGGCTCATAAAGAGTGTACCGCAATCGCCGCCATGACTACTAGTGGCGCTGACTGACACTCCCAAATTTAAATTGACATAGATACCCAATAATGTGACAGGGGGAATAGCTGTCGTGGTAGCTCAGTGGTAGAGCATCGAACGCATTATTCTAAAGTCGCAGGTTCGGATCCTGCCCACGGCAAGTTTTATTTTCACCCACTTTTCTTTCTTCTCATTTACATAACAATTGGCCTAATATCTTCCCCTATACCTTCCTTGTCATTATTGTCTGTTAGATCTCATTATTATTGTGTAAAACACGAAAAACGACCCCTTAAGTATACACTTGTTTCCCTTATTCATTAACGACCACGTTTAAATTGACATAGATACCCAATACTGTGGCTGGGGGGATAGCTGTCGTGGTAGCTCAGTGTTAGAGCATCGAACGCGTTATTCGAATGTCGCAGGTTTGGATCCTGCCCACGGCAAGCTATCTTTTCACCCACTTTCTTTTTTCTCATTTACATTACAATTGGCCTAATAACTTCCCCTTTACCTCCCTTGACAACATTGTCTGTTAGATCTCAATAGTATTGTGTAAAACACGAAAAACGACCCCTTAAGTTTACGCTTGTTTCCCTTATTCATTAACGACGGTCTCGTACTGGCAGACTTGGTGCCTTTAGGTTGTAAACGGGGGACTATTGGTTAGCTGCCAGTTAGTAATAGGTTCACGTGCTACGTATGCCAAACAGGCTCATGTAGAGTGTACAACACTCGCCGCCATGGCTACTCGTGGCGCTAGCTGACACTCCCACTTTTGAATTGACATAGATACCCAATAATGTGGCTTGGGGGATAGCTGTCGTGGTAGCTCAGTGGTAGAACATCGAACGCGTTTTTCGAAGGTCGCAGGTTTGGATCCTGCCCACGGCAAGTTTTATTTTCACCCACTTTTCTTTCTTCTCATTTACATAACAATTGGCCTAATAACTTCCCCTATACCTTCCTTGTCATTATTGTCTGTTAAATCTCATTATTATTGTGTAAACACGAAAAACGACCCCTTAAGTATACACTTGTTTCCCTTATTCATTAACGACCACGTTTAACTTGACATAGATACCCAATAATGTGGCTGGGGGGATAGCTGTCGTGATAGCTCAGTGGTAGAGCATCGAACGCGTTATTCGAAGGTCGCAGGTTTGGATCCTGCCCACGGCAAGCTATCTTTTCACCCACTTTTCTTTTTCCTCATTTACATTACAATTGGTCTAATAACTTCCCCTTTACCTCCCTTGACAACATTGTCTCTTAGATCTCATTATTATTGTGTAAAACACGCAAAACGACTCCTTAAGTGTACACTTGTTTCCCTTATTCATTAACGAGGGTCTCGTACTGGCAGACCTCGTGCGTCTAGGTTGTATAGGGCGGACTATTGGTCAGCTGCTAGTTAGTAATAGGTTCACGTGCTACGCGACGCCCAACAGGCTCATAAAAAGTGTACCGCACTCGCCGCCTTGGCTACTAGTGGCGCTGACTGACACTCCCAAATTTAAATTGACATAGATACTAATTAAAGTGGCAGGGGGAATAGCTGTGGTGGTAGCTCAGTGGTAGAGCATCGAACGCGTTATTCGAAGGTCGCAGGTTAGGATCCTGTCCACGGCAAGTTATCTTTTCACCCACTTTTCTTTCTTCTCAATTATATTACAATTGGCCTAATAACTTCCCCTATACCTTCCTTGTCACTATTGTCTGCTAGATATCATTATTTTTGTGTAAAACACGAAAACGACCCCTCAAGTATACACTTGTTTCCCTTATTCATTTACGAGGGTCTCGTACTGGCAGACTTGGTGCCTCTAGGTTGTAAACGGGGGACTATTGGTTAGCTGTTAGTTAGTAATAGGTTCACGCGCTACGCGACGCCAAACAGGCTCATAAAGAGTGTAGCGCACTCGCCACCATGGCTACTAGTGGCGCTGACTGACACTTCCACGTGTAAATTGGCATAGATACCCAATAATGTCACTGGGGGGATAGCTGTCGTGGTAACTCAGTGGTAGAGCATCAAACGCATTATTCTAAAGTCGCAGGTTCGGAGCCTGTCCACAGCAAGTTATATTTTCACACACTTTTCTTTCTTCTCATTTACATACCAATTGGCCTAATAACTTCCCCTATACCTTCCTTGTCATTATTGTCTGTTAGATCTCATTATTATTGTGTAAAACACGAAAAACGACCCCTTAAATATACACTTGTTTCCCTTATTCATTAACGACCACGTTTAAATTGACATAGATACCCAATAATGTGACTGGGGGGATAGCTGTCATGGTAGCTCAATGGTAGAGCATCGAACGCGTTATTCGAAGGTCGCAGGTTTGGATCCTGCCCACGGCAAGCTATCTTTTCACCCACTTTTCTTTTTCCTCATTTACATTACAATTGGTCTAATAACTTCCCCTTTACGTCCCTTGACAACATTGTCTCTTAGAACTCAATATTATTGTGTAAAACACGAAAAACGACCCCTTAAGTGTACACTTGTTTCCCTTATTCATTAACGAGGGTCTCGTACTGGCAGACCTCGTGCGTCTAGGTTGTATACTGGGGACTATTGGTCAGCTTCCAGTTAGTAATAGGTTCACGTGCTACGCGACGCCCAACAGGCTCATAAAGAGTGTACCGCACTCGCCGCCATGGCTACTAGTGGCGCTGACTGACACTCCCAAATTTAAATTGACATAGATACCCATTAAGGTGGCAGGGGGAATAGCTTTCGTGGTAGCTCAGTGGTAGAGCATCGAACGCATTATTCTAAAGTCGCAGGTTTGGATCCTGCCCACGGCAAGTTTTATTTTCACCACTTTTCTTTCTTCTCATTTACATAACAATTGGCCTAATATCTTCCCCTATACCTTCCTTGTCATTATTGTCTGTTAGATCTCAATATTATTGTGTAAAACACGAAAAACGACCCCTTAAGTATACACTTGTTTCCCTTATTCATTAACGACCACGTTTAAATTGACATAGATACCCAATAATGTGGCTGGGGGGATAGCTGTCGTGGTAGCTCAGTGGTAGAGCATCGAACGCGTTATTCGAAGGTCGCAGGTTTGGATCCTGCCCACGGCAAGCTATCTTTTCACCAACTTTCTTTTTTCTCATTTACATTACCATTGGCCTAATAACTTCCCCTTTACCTCCCTTGACAACATTGTCTGTTAGATCTCAATATTATTGTGTAAAACACGAAAAACGACCCCTCAAGTTTACACTTGTTTCCCTTATTCATTAACGAGGGTCTCGTACTGGCAGACTTGGTGCCTTTAGGCTGTAAACGGGGGACTATTAGTTAGCTGCCAGTTAGTAATAGGTTCACGTGCTACGTATGCCAAACAGGCTCATATAGAGTGTACAACACTCGCCGCCATGGCTACTCGTGGCGCTTGCTGACACTCCCTCTTTTGAATTGACATAGATACCCAATAATGTGGCTTGGGGGATAGCTGTCGTGGTAGCTCAGTGGTAGAACATCGAACGCGTTATTCGAAGGTCGCAGGTTCGGATCCTGCTCACGGCAAGTTATCTTTTCACCCACTTTTCCTTTTTCTTATTTACATTACAATTGGTCTAATAACTTCCCCTATACCTTCCTTGTCATTATTGTCAATTAGATCTCAATATTATTGTGTAAAACACGAAAAACTAGTCTTTAAGTATAGACTTGTTTCCCTTATTCATTAAGAAGGGTCTCGTACTGGCAAACTTGATGCCTCTAGGTTGTAGACGGGGGACTATTGGTAAGCTGCCAGTTAGCAATAAGTTCACGTGCTACGCGACGCCAAACAGGCTCATAAAGAGTGTACCACACTCGCCACCATGGCTACTAGTGGCGCTGACTGACACTCCCATGTTTAAATCAACATAGATACCCAATAATGTGGCAGGGGGGATAGCTGTGGTGGTAGCTCAGTGGTAGAGCATCGAAAACGTTATTCAAAGGTCGCAGGTTTGAATCCTGCCCACGGCAAGTTATGTTTTCACCCACTTTTCTTTCTTCTCATTTACATTACAATTGGCCTAATAACTTCCCCTATACCTTTTTTGTCATTGTTGTCAGTTAGATCTCAATAATATTGTGTAAAACACGAAACACGACCCCTCAAGTATGCACTTGTTTCTCTTATTCATTCGACGAAGGTCTTGTACTGGCAGACTTGGTGCCTCTAGGTTGTAAACGGGGGACTATTGGTTAGCTGCCAGTTAGTAATAGGTTCACGTGCTACGCGACGCCAAACAGGCTCATAAAGAGTGTAGCGCACTCGCCGCCATGGCTACTAGTGGCGCTGACTGACACTCCCGAATTTAAATTGACATAGATAACCAATAAAGTGGCAGGGGGGATAGCTGTCTTGGTAGCTCTGTGGTAGAGCATCGAACGCGTTATTCGAAGGTCGCCGGTTTGATGCCTGTCCACGGCAACTCATCTTTTCAGCCACTTTTCTTTCTTTTATTTACATTACAATTGGCCTAATAACTTCCCCTATACCTTCCTTGTCATTATTGTCTGCTAGATATCATTGTTATTGTGTAAAACACGAAAAACGACCCCTTAAGTGTACACTTGTTTCCCTTATTCATTAACGAGGGTCTCGTACTGGCAGACCTCATGCGTCTAGGTTGTATACGGGGGACTATTGGTCAGCTGCCAGTTAGTATTAGGTTCACGTGCTACGTGACGCCCAACAGGCTCTTAAAGAGTGTACCGCACTCGCCGCCATGGCTACTAGTGGCGCTGACTGACAATTCCAAATTTAAATTGTCATAGATACCCAATAAAATGGCAGGGGGGACTAGCTGTCGTGGTAGCTCTGTGGTAGAGCATCGAACGCGTTATTCGAAGGTCGCAGGTTTGATGCCTGTCCACGGCAAGTTATCTTTTCAGCCACTTTTCTTTCTTTTAATTTACATTACAATTGGCCTAATAACTTCCCCTATACGTTCCTTGGCATTATTGTCTGTTAGATCTCAATATTATTGTGTAAAACACGAAAAACTAGTCTTTAAGTATAGACTTGTTTCCCTTATTCATTAACAAGGGTCTCGTACTGGCAGACTTGATGCCTCTAGGTTGTACACGGGGGACTATTGGTAAGCTGCCAGTTAGTAATAAGTTCACGTGCTACGCGACGCCAAACAGGCTCATAAAGAGTGTACCACACTCGCCACCATGGCTACTAGTGGCGCTGACTGACACTCCCACGTTTAAATTGACATAGATACCCAATAATGTGGCTGGTGGGATAGCTGTCGTGGTAGCTCAGTGGCAGAGCATCGAACGCGTTATTCGAAGGTCGCAGGTTTGGATCCTGCCCACGGCAAGCTATCTTTTCACCCACTTTTCTTTTTTCTCATTTACAATCCAATTGGCCTAATAACTTCCCCTTTATCTCTCTTGACAACATTGTCTGTTAGATCTCAATATTATTGTTTAAAACACGAAAAACGACCCATTAAGTATACACTTGTTTCCCTTATTCATTAACGACCACGTTTAAATTGACATAGATACCCAATAATGTGGCTGGGGGGATAGCTATCGTGGTAGCTCAGTGATAGAGCATCGAAAGCGTTATTCGAAGGTCGCAGGTTTGGGTCCTGCCCACGGCAAGCTATCTTTTCACCCAATTTCTTTTTTCTCATTTACATTACAATTGGCCTAATAACTTCCCCTTTACCTCCCTTGACAACATTGTCTGCTAGATCTCAATATTGCAGCGTGCATAGCTGCATTTAGTGGCGAGATAGCAACGACAATGAAGAAGGCGGTTTTGCTCGAGAGGCGCAGCGCAGGCAAGTGAAAAAGACGACATTCCTAGCGGCCTTCTCTGAGAGCGTCTCTATAAGTTCCACTGTCCGTGTTTTTAAATAAACCCCCTGTAATTTACAACCCGCGACACTGGTGGAGGAGTTGGGTACTACCACCTCATGGTCAGCACCCCTGTGAGAAGCCCCGAGTCCAGCCCTACGAGACAGCCACGCGTGGAGACGCTGGTGCACCGCTCAAGCCGTCGCCTTCAAGGTCTTCAACCGGAATTAGGCCTTTTAAAGGGAGCAACACTTCCGACAACCACCCCTACTCAAGAAATGGCAAGGAGTCCTGCACAGGTGACGGTCCAGAACATGCGCATTCCTGAACCATTTCATGGCCGGCCGAACGAAGATGCACAAGACTGGCTTGAACAGTTCGAATGGGTAGCTAAATCGAACTACTGGAGTCTCGATGGAAAGCTCTTCCACGTATACTTCGCCCTTGAAGACGGCGCGAAGACGTGGTTTATCAACCGGGAGGCAACATTGACGACATGGGAGGAGTTTTGTCGTCGGTTTCTTGACACCTTCGGTAACGCGCACCGACGCGAAAACGCACAACGCCTTCTTGAAGGACGCACCCAACAGCTGAATGAAAGCGTCGCCATGTTTGCTGAGGATATGGTGCGTCTGTGCCACCGCGCGGACCCCAACATGCCCGAGGCTCGAAAGCTAAGCCATCTCATGAGGGGCGTCAAAGAGCAGCTATTTGTTGGTCTTGTGCGCAATCCACCGACAACAGTGGACGAGTTCACCAGGGAGGCCACCGCAATAGAGCGTGCGCTGCAGCAACGGTACCGACAGTATGATCGCCCGGCCACCGGCGCAGCTGCAGGCGCCGCCGCACTTACCGCAAACGACGAGTTTTCTCTACGCCACCTGATTAGACAGATCGTGCGTGAGGAGATCGCGAAGGAGAACGCAAAATACACATTGCAGTCACAGGCACCCCCGCAGCAGGAGTCCACGGTAGTCTCCGTCGCTGAAGTCGTTCGCCATGAACTTCGACAAGCGTTTGCCTCTCCTCAGCAGTATTCCGCTCCACCGCACCATCCAAACTTGTGCACTTATGCAGACGCTGTGCGTCGTCCATTGGCTCCAGAAGTATCCTACCAGCCGAACGGATACAGCTATGCAGACGCTGTTCGTTGACCAACGCCCATGCCAGCACCGCAGTACCTCGAGCCGTATCCTGTGGCAGCCTGGGCTCAGCAGGATTCTGTCAGGCGACCCTATATGCGGAAGACCGACATATGGCGCACTGCGGATCGCCGACCACTCTGCTACAACTGTGGAGAGCCAGGGCACATTTACCGTTTTTGCCCACATCGCCGAGCTGAATACCGCGGTAGTGCACCTGCAGCTACGCGCCGACAGTTTGACGAAAGCCATGCCCACATCGACGACGACCAGGCTGGCAGGCGGAAAGGCTCTTCTACCTTCCGGACGCGCTCGCCATCCCCGGCTCGCTTTGGTTCACCAAGCCGCCGTAGTTTTGCCGATGCCGTCAGAGGTTGGTCTCCCAGCCCACGGTGGGGAAACTGAAAGCAGCGACCTCTGGGGGGAAGGTTGCAAGCCGTCGAATTGCCGAAAATCCCCCACTGCTGCCGAAACACGTGAGAGATGACGATAAAGACTCCGCCGAGAAAACTGTGACTGCCGACCTCGCTGTGATGATTGACGGCGTTGAAGTGACAGCCTTAGTCGATACGGGTGCAGACTTCTCCATAATGAGTGAACGATTGGCAGACGAACTTAAGAAAGTCAGGATGGAATGGACAGGCCCATATATCCGAAATGCTGGAGGCCAGATAATGACTCCCACCGGAAAATGTACAGCAAGACTCACAATTGAGAATACCGCTTTTGTAGCCACATTTCTGATCCTACCGGAGTGCTGCAAACCTATGATACTGGGAATGGACTTCTTAAGAGAGTACGGGGCTGTGGTTAACATACGCGATGGTGTGATCACATTCGCCGCTGACAAGTCTGTGACCCAAGATCCAGACCAAGAACCCAGGGTGTTACGTGTGTGAAGAATAAAGAGCGTCGTTGGCAAGCAACATCGCCACCGCTTGGGTACTGGGTGCTGGGCTTCGCTCGCTCGGCTCGTGCTGATCATCGCCGCCATCTGCTTGACCGTTGCTCTTGCACGATCGTGTTTCTTCGTAGGACCACCGTCGCAACAGTCGTCAATAAACCCTTTTTCAATTGGTGGAAGGTGCTGACATTCCCCGTCGCCTGAACCTGGGTGCTGCCATTCGCCGTCGCCTGAACCTGGAGCTGCGCAACCGAACGCTACCTCCCATCATGGCTACCAACAACGCGCAACCTGGCTCTTCCACTCCATCCCCCAGCAACCCCGGCGTTCTTCGTTTGCGAGAGCCCAAGGTCTTTAGCGGAGCTGATGAGACCGACGTGGAAGACTGGTTCGCTAACTATGAACTGGTGAGCGCTAACAAGTGGGATGACGCGGACAAATTGACTTACGTCATCTTTTACCTCACTGACGTGGCCGAAATGTGGTATAACAACCACAAAAACGACATCACGACGTGGTCCATCTTTAAAACCTTGTTTGCTGACGTTTTTGGCCGACCCGCAGTCCGCAAGTCCAGAGCCGAACAACGCTTGCGGACTCGCGCACAAAAGCCAACGGAATCTTTCACCAGCTACATCGAAGACATTATTGGTCTTTGCAACCGTGTGAACACCACCATGCCCGACTCGGAGAAGATTCAACACATCCTCAAAGGGATAAATGACGGTGCATATCAGCTGCTCCTGGCCCGTAATCCTGCCACCGTTGCGGAACTTGTCACTTTGTGTCAAAGTTTCGACGAGTTGAGCAAGCAGCGCGCCCTGACTCGTCCATTTTCCTCACACGCCGACTCGCTCTCCAGTCTCACTTCTGTTCCCGACCACTCACCAACCCTGCCAGAGATGAAAGACTTTGTGCGTGAAGAAGTAGCTCGGCAACTGTCGTTGATTCCCTTCACGCAGCAGCCGCCATCCTCTCGTCTGCCCTCACCACTCCGCGACGTTATTGCAGAAGGGGTAGCTCAGGCTGTTCCCGTCGCTGCCCACCAGCAGCCTGTGGCCATGCCTGCTGCCCATGCGCCGGCTATGCAGCCCGTGGCCGCGCCCCTTACGTATGCCCAGGTGTTACGTAGCAGACCCCGCCAGCAGCATTTGCCACCCATGTCTTCAGTCGCTCCCCACTCCACCCCATTTTCGACACCTTGGGCCGCACCACGAGTCAGCAATTCCTGGCGCACTCCTGACAATCGCCCGATCTGCTACGCCTGCGGTACTCCAGGACACGTGGCACGATATTGTCGCCGTCGCTTCCAACCACTCCGCGACGCTACTCGGCCGTTACCGTATGACCCACAGCCCATGCAAATACCTGCTCCCTATCCCTCACCGCAGTATGGGTGCACTAACTTTCCTGAGTCTCGGTCACACCAGCCTCAAACTCACTTTCCCCGCTCCCCATCTCCTCGCAGGCGATCACTGTCCCCAATGCGTCCTAGACCCGCTTCCTCCAACCGGGAAAACTGAACGCCGCAGTTCCAGAGGCAAGAACTGCGCCGTCGTCGAAATGCTCAAGTCCTCGCACTTCACCAGCTAACGTCGTCGCTATATCTGTCGATGGTGTTTCTACCTTTGCCCTCGTCGACACAGGTGCTGCCGTTTCTGTTATAGCCGCCCAGCTCTGCCGCTCCCTACGCAAAGTGACCACGCCGCTCTCTGGACTATCGCTTCGTACAGCTAGCGCACAACAAGTTCGACCTCTTGGCACCTGTACGGCCCGCATATTCATCCAAGGCTCTATGTACGTTGTCGAGTTCATCGTCCTTTCGGTGTGCTCGCATGACGTTATCCTCGGGTGGGACTTTCTGTCAAATCATCGTGCCATCATCGACTGCGCACGCGCTGAAGTTCAATTTTCGCACCTGTGTGACGAACCTTTGCACGAAACCCTTGAGCGGTCGCCAAAACTTGTCGTGCGTGAGGACACTGAAATTCCGCCAGCCTCTCTTGCCGTTGTCCCGGTTTGCTGCGATGACTATAACGATGCTACAGTAATGTTTACACCTTCCGACATTTTCATGAGCCGCAGAGCCGTTTCCTTGCCTTTCGCTACACTCGACGTCACTGCGGGCCGAAGCAATATTTTCGTCCACAACCCCCTTTCTGCACCGCTTACGCTACTTGCCGGCGAATGTCTCGGTCGAGTGGAGTACCTCGATTCCTCTTTATTCCTTAACATGCCAGACGAATCGTGCAGTAGCGCCTCGACCGAACTTCATGCCCTTTCTCCACTGGAGTGCTCATCGAGCGACATCTTCTCGAGTTCCATCGCCGACACCTTAACTGCCCATGAACGCGCCGAGCTTCTTAATCTCCTCCAGCACTTCGCGAATTCATTCGAAGTTTCTCAGCCGCAATTGGGTCGGACTTCCGCAGTGCACCACTACATTGACACCGGTTCGCACCACCCATTGCGTCAAAGACCGTACCGTGTCTCTGCTGCAGAACGTCACGTCATCAACGACCAGGTCGAAGAGATGCTACGCCGTCGCGTTATTCGACCATCGCACAGTCCTTGGGCATCTCCTGTCGTTCTAGTTCGAAAAAAAGATGGATCGATTCGATTTTGCGTCGACTACCGGCGATTAAACAAGGTGACGCGGAAAGACGTCTATCCATTACCGCGCATAGACGACGCCCTTGACAGCCTACAAGGAGCCGAATTCTTCTCCTCCCTAGACTTACGATCTGGATACTGGCAGTTTCCTATGGCAGAAGCTGATCGCCAGAAAACTGCGTTCCTTACACCAGATGGCCTGTACGAATTTAACGTAATGCCATTTGGTCTTTGTAATGCTCCTGCCACGTTTGAACGGCTCATGGACAACACACTGCGTGGACTGAAGTGGTCTGTGTGTCTATGCTACCTCGACGACATTGTCGTTTTCGCTCCCGATTTTCCTACGCATCTGCTTCGGCTCCAACTGGTTCTGACGTGTTTAACCAACGCTGGGCTCCAACTGAACCTTAAAAAGTGCCGCTTCGCCGCGCGAGAGCTGTCCATCTTAGGGCACATCGTCTCCAAGCATGGTGTTCGACCCGACCCTGCAAAACTGCGAGCAGTCGTTGAGTTCCCGAAACCTACTACACTGAAAGAATTACGCAGTTTTGTCGGACTATGTTCGTACTTCCGGCGCTTCGTGCGAAATTTTGCATCGATCATGTCACCACTGACCAACCTCCTACGCGGTGATGCAGACCTTTCATCCTGGTCTTCTGACTGCGACGTCGCGTTTGCCACGCTCCGTAGTCTGCTAACATCTCCTCCAATTCTTCGGCATTTCGACCCAACAGCTGCAACGGAAGTTCACACATACGCTAGTGGGGTTGGTCTAGGCGCCGTCCTCGCCCAACGCAAGCCGGGCTACTCCGAATACGTCGTCGCTTATGCGAGTCGCACACTTACTAAAGCTGAGGCCAATTACAGCGTCACTGAAAAAGAGTGCTTGGCGCTAGTGTGGGCGCTTCGCAAGTTCCGCCCTTATTTGTACGGTCGCCCATTTGACCTGGTAACGGACCACCATGCACTTTGTTGGCTCGCCACATTGAAAGACCCTTCTGGCCGCCTAGCTCGGTGGGCACTGCAAATCCAGGAGTACGACATTCGTGTCATCTATCGCAGCGGACGCAAGCATTCTGACGCCGACGCCCTGTCGCGTTCGCCTTTACCTCCCGACTCGGCCTGCGGAACCACTGGTATCTCCATCGCATCTCTCGACCTCGACTCCTTTACCAGTGAACAACACAAGGACCCGTGGATCGCTTCTCTTTTTAACTGTCTTTCTGGATCGTCAACCACTGCGGTACCACGATCTCTCCAACGTCAAGCTGCTCATTTCGCCATTCGTGATCGGCTACTACACCGACGCAACTACGCCCCCGAAGGTCGTAAGTGGCTCTTGGTTGTCCCGCGCAGCTTGCGATCACAAATCTGCGCCTCCTTTCACGACGATCCCCAATGTGGTCATGCCGGAGTTTTCAAAACTTACGAACGCATTCGCCATCGCTTCTACTGGTGCGGAATGTATAATTTCGTTAGAAAATTCGTTATGGGCTGTCCTGACTGTCAACGTCGCAAATCACCGCCTTTCCACTCGTCCGGTGCGCTTCAACCGCTTCCGTGCCCTGCCAAACCTTTCGATCGGATCGGAATTGATCTCTATGGCCCTCTACCGACAACATCAGATGAAAATCGGTGGATTATAGTCGCTGTGGACCATTTAACACGCTACGCTGAGACCGCCGCCCTTCCAAGTGCCACTGCGCGGGACGTAGCATCCTTCATCCTTCATCGCTTCATATTACGACATGGTGCACCTCGAGAACTACTAAGCGATCCAGGTCGAGCCTTCCTATCAGAAGTCGTCACGTCTCTGCTTTCTGAATGCCATGTTTTTCATCGCAAGACCACGGCATACCACCCGCAGACTAACGGGCTCACGGAAAGATTTAACCGCACCCTTGGCGATATGCTAGCCATGTATGTGACATCCGATCATACTAACTGGGATCGCATTCTTCCATTCATTACGTTCGCATATAACACCGAGGCACAGTCTACCACTGGATTTTCACCTTTCTTTCTTCTTTATGGACGCGAACCATCCCACACCATCGATACTCTCCTTCCATACCGTCCTGACGCATCCGAATGCCCATCTGTGTCCGAAGCTGCCCGAAATGCGGAAGAGTGCCGTGAACTCGCACGCACCTTTACGTCTCGAGAACAACAGCGCCAGAAAGAAAACAACGTCGACTCTTCACAAAGCCCCAGCTATTCCCCGGGATCTTTTGTATGGCTGGCTGTTCCTTACCAAACCCCCGGCATTTCCTCAAAACTCGTTCCAAAGTACGAGGGCCCATACCGCGTTTTGGAGCAAACCTCGCCGGTGAATTTTCTCATCGAGCCACTTTCCCCATCTGACGACATGCGCCGGCGTGGACGTGACATCGTCCACGTCGCCCGCCTTAAGCCATATTATAGCCCTCTGCCTCCAGACTCTTAGGTCGCCAGGATGGCTCTTTTTCGGCGGGGGCAAATTGTGAAGAAGAAAGAGCGTCGTTGGCAAGCAACATCGCCACCGCTTGGGTACTGGGTGCTGGGCTTCGCTCGCTCGGCTCGTGCTGATCATCGCCGCCATCTGCTTGACCGTTGCTCTTGCACGATCGTGTTTCTTCGTAGGACCACCGTCGCAACAGTCGTCAATAAACCCTTTTTCACGTGTGGTTGATGACTACGTCTGCGTGCCACCACTGTCTTGTAGTCTTGTTTCTGTGTGTTGTGACGTGGACTGTAAAGAAGACGCCATAGCCGAACGCATCACTGCCCTTCTTTTTCGCCAAGGCATCGCCATCGCTCGCGGCATCGTCAGCTTAGTGGATGGGCGCGCAGAGGTGCTTCTGACCAACTTCACGAATTAGCGCCGGCACATCGGTAAAGGCACGGCTGTGGCATACCTCGAAGAGCTCGACTACTCTCATGACTGTCTTCTAATGCAAGGGGAAGCCACAGCTCAATCACCTCCACATACACCACCAGTTGATATCGGTCCGAGTCTAACACCGACTGAAAGATGCCGTCTTATGGAGCTGCTCGACCAGTTCAAGAACTGCTTCTCATCGACATCACGAGTGGGTCGAACGCCTCTGACTAAGCATTGCATCATTACGGCAGACACAACAAGACCGATCCGACAGAACCCATATCGCGTTGCTCAGAAAGAATGTGAGGTAATCCAGCAGCAAGTCATGAAGATGCTAGAGGATGATGTAATCCAACCATCGAAGAGTCCTTGGGTATCGCCAGTGGTTCTCGTGAAAAAGAAAGATGGCAGCTTGCGTTTCTGCATCGATTATCGTAAGCTGAACCATGTTACAAAAAGAGACGTTTATCCATTACCACGGATTGATGACTCTTTGGACAGGCTACGGCATGCGCGCTACTTCTCGTCAATGGACCTTAAAAGTGGATACTGGCAAATAGAAGTAGATGAGCGCGACCGAGAAAAGACCGCATTCGTGACGCCAGACGGGCTTTATGAATTGAAAGTCCTCCCTTTCGGTCTATGCTCAGCCCCAGCCACGTTTCAGAGACTAATGGATACGATTCTGTCCGGCCTGAAATGGAATACATGCCTTCTGTACCTCGACGACGTGATCGTTTTTTCGGCCACGTTTGAAGAGCATCTAAAGCGACTACTGTCACTTCTTTAAGCCATACGGTCCGCTGGACTCATACTCAAACCGGAAAAGTGCCACTTCGGCTTCGAAGAACTCCAGTTCCTGGGACACGTGATCAGTCGCGAAGGTGTGAAGCCTGACCCAGATAAAACGGCAGCCGTCGCAAAGTTCGCAAGGCCTGTTGATAAGAAAGCGGTCAGGCGTTTTCTGGGTCTCTGCGCCTACTACCGGCGATTTATAGCAGGCTTTGCACACATCGCCTCTCCACTCACCCGCCTTACAAGGGAAGACATTGCATTTGTATGGGGTGAAGAGCAAGAAGCTTCGTTCAACGAGCTGCGACAGCGTCTACAAACTCCACCTGTCCTCGCTCACTTCGACGAGAATGCACCAACAGCCATCCATACAGACGCCAGCAATGTGGGCCTAGGTGCTGTTCTTGTCCAATGCCAAGATGGTATGGAGAGAGTGGTCGCCTGCGCTAGCAGAACGTTGACACGCGCCGAGTCTAACTACTCAACAACGGAGAAGGAGTGTCTGGCCGTCGTCTAGGCAGTTGCGAAGTTCCGCCCGTACTTATATGGCCGCGCCTTCCAAGTCGTAAGCGACCATCATTCTCTTTGTTGGTTGACCAACATGAAAGACCCATCTGGACGTTTAGCACGATGGAGCTTACGGCTCCAAGAGTACGACATGGCCGTAGTTTATAAGTCCGGAAGGCAACACTTAGACGCCGACTGTTTGTCAAGGTCTCCGATTGAATCACCGGCTGTAGAGGATGATAATTTCCCAGGTTTTTTAGGAGTTGTCGATGCAGCTTTCATTTCTCGGCAACAACAAGATGATCGGGAGCTCAACTCGCTTATAGAATTCTTTAACGAACGGGCCGCCAATGCACCAAGAGTGTTTTTGAAGAACTTATCGTCATTCTGCTTACGGGACGGAATTCTGTACAAAAAGAACTTTTCATGAACAGGTAGAAGCTATCTGCTGGAAGTTCCTGGAGCTCTCCGCAGCGAAATATTACAAGCCTGCCATGACGAAGCCACTGCGGGCCACATCGGTTTCACAAGAACACTGACACGCATCAAAGAAAAATATTACTGGCCAAGAATCGCAGCAGAGGTTAAAAATTACGTACGAACATGCATTGTCAGCGGCGCAAGGTACCACCTGTCAAACCCGCTGGGCTATTACATCCTGTTCCCGTGCCAGAAACGCCGTTTTCTCAAATCGGAATGGATCTGCTGGGCCCATTCCCAACATCGGACAGCGGCAACAAATGGGTTATAGTAGCGACGGACTACCTCACCCGATACGCAGAGACCAAGGCAATCACGAGTGGCACTGCAGCTGAAGCGGCCCAGTTCTTCAATGAGAACATTGTCCTGAGACATGGTGCTCCAGCTGTCGTCACAACAGACAAAGGCACCGCGTTTACAGCCGAGCTTTTGCGCACTGTGCTTACGCTCAGTGGCACAGCGCATAGGAAGAGGATTGCTTACCACCCAAAAACAAATGGGCTTACAGAACGACTTAACAGGACAATCGCTGACATGCTTTGCATGTACGTCGACGTGGAACACAAGAATTGGGACCGAATATTGCCGTACATCACATTCGCGTATAATACGGCGCGCCAGGAAACAACAAAACAGACGCCGTTCGCGCTAATTCATGGCAGAGAAGTTACGACAATGCTTGACGCCATGCTGCCTTACGATTGCAATGATTCAGAGACAGACGCCGCAGACTTCACTGAGCGCGCCGAGGAAGCAAGGCAGCTTGCCCGCGTCAGAATATTGAACCAGCAGCAACTTGACGCCGAACGGTACAACCTTCGCCATCGATTCATCATATATCAACCAGGAGATAGGGTCTGGGTTTGGTTTCCTGTACGACGAAGAGGCCTCTCAGAGAAACTCCTACGTCGATACTTCGGACCCTACAAGGTTTTGCGCCGTCTTAGCGACGTGACTTACGAAGTCGTGCCCGACGCCTCCTCCTGTTCGAAACGTCGCCAGCATCTGCCTGAGACAGTGCACGTGGTCCGCGTGAAACTTTACCACTCTCAGTGATGTAAACACCCGCTGGCTGCATCTCTACCTGTTGAGCATCGGGACGACGCTCACTCTGGCGGGAGGGTAATGCCGCGTGCATAGCTGCATTTAGCGGCGAGATAGCAACGACAATGAAGAAGGCGGTTTTGCTCGAGAGGCGCAGCGCAGGCAAGTGAAGAAGACGACAATCCTAGCGGCCTTCTCTGAGAGTGTCTCTATAAGTTCCACTGTACGTGTTTTTAAATAAACCCCCTGTAATTTACAACCCGCGACAATATTATTGTGTAAAACACGAAAAACGACCCCTTAAGTTTACACTTGTTTCCCTTATTCATTAACGAGGGTCTCGTACTGGCAGACTTGGTGCCTTTAGGTTGTATACGGGGGACTATTGGCCAGCTGCCAGTTAGTAATAGGTTCACGTGCTACGCGACGCCCAACAGGCTCATAAAGAGTGTACCACACTCGCCACCACTGCTACTAGTGGCGCTGACTGACACTCCCTAGTTTAAATTAACATAGATACCCAATAATGTGGCAGGGGGGATAGCTGTGGTGGTTGCTCAGTGGTAGAGCATCGAAAACGTTATTCAAAGGTCGCAGGTTTGAATCCTGCCCACGGCAAGTTATGTTTTCACCCACTTTTCTTTCTTCTCATTTACATTACAATTGGCCTAATAACTTCCCATATACCTTCCTTGTCATTATTGTCTGTTAGATCTCATCATTATTGTTTCAAACAAGAAAAACGACCCCTTAAGTATACACTTCTTTTTCTTATTCATTAACGAGGGTCTCGTACTGGCAGACTTGGTGCCTCTAGGTTGTATACGGGGGACTATGGGTCAGCTGCCAGTTAGTAATAGGTTCATGTGCTGCGCGAAGCCAAACTGGCTCATAAAGAGTGTACCGCACTCGCTGCCATGACTACTAGTGGCGCTGACTGACACTCCCAAATTTAAATTGACATAGATACCCAATAATGTGACAGGGGGAATAGCTGTCGTGGTAGCTCAGTGGTAGAGCATCGAACGCATTATTCTAAAGTCGCAGGTTCGGATCCTGCCCACGGCAAGTTTTATTTTCACCCACTTTTCTTTCTTCTCATTTACATAACAATTGGCCTAATATCTTCCCCTATACCTTCCTTGTCATTATTGTCTGTTAGATCTCATTATTATTGTGTAAAACACGAAAAACGACCCCTTAAGTATACACTTGTTTCCCTTATTCATTAACGACCACGTTTAAATTGACATAGATACCCAATACTGTGGCTGGGGGGATAGCTGTCGTGGTAGCTCAGTGTTAGAGCATCGAACGCGTTATTCGAATGTCGCAGGTTTGTATCCTGCCCACGGCAAGCTATCTTTTCACCCACTTTCTTTTTTCTCATTTACATTACAATTGGCCTAATAACTTCCCCTTTACCTCCCTTGACAACATTGTCTGTTAGATCTCAATAGTATTGTGTAAAACACGAAAAACGACCCCTTAAGTTTACGCTTGTTTCCCTTATTCATTAACGAGGGTCTCGTACTGGCAGACTTGGTGTCTTTAGGTTGTAAACGGGGGACTATTGGTTAGCTGCCAGTTAGTAATAGGTTCACGTGCTACGTATGCCAAACAGGCTCAAGTAAAGTGTACAACACTCGCCGCCATGGCTACTCGTGGCGCTAGCTGACACTCCCACTTTTGAATTGACATAGATACCCAATAATGTGGCTTGGGGGATAGCTGTCGTGGTAGCTCAGTGGTAGAACATCGAACGCGTTATTCGAAGGTCGCAGGTTTGGATCCTGCCCACGGCAAGTTATCTTTTCACCCACTTTTCCTTTTTCTTATTTACATTACAATTGGCCTAATAACTTCCAATATAACTTCCTTGTCATTATTGTCAATTAGCTCTCAATATTATTGTGTAAAACACGAAAAACTAGTCTTTAAGTGTAGATTTGTTTCCCTCATTCATTAAGAAGGGTCTCATACTGGCAAACTTGATGCCTCTAGATTGTAGACGGGGGACTATTGGTAAGCTGCCAGTTAGTAATAAGTTCACGTGCTACGCGACGCCAAACAGGCTCATAAAGAGTGTACCACACTCGCCACCATGGCTACTAGTGGCGCTGACTGACACTCCTATGTTTAAATTGACATAGATACCAAATAATGTGGCTGGGGGGATAGCTGTTGTGGTAGCACAGTGGTAGAGCATCGAACGCGTTATTTGAAGGTCGCAGGTTTGGATCCTGCCCACGGCAAGTTATCTTTTCACCCACTTTTCTTTCTTCTCAATTTTATTACAATTGGCCTAATAACTTCCCCTATACCTTGCTTGTTATTATTGCCTGCTAGATCTCATTATTATTGTGTAAAACACAAAAAACGATCCCTAAGTATACACTTGTTTCCCTTATTCATTAACGAGTGTCTCGTACTGGCAGAATTGGTGCCTGTAGGTTGTAAACGGGGGACTACTGGTTAGCTGCCAGTTAGTAATAGGTTCACGTGCTGCGCGAAGCCAAACTGGGTCATAAAGAGTGTACCGCACTCGCCGCCATGACTACTAGTGGCGCTGGCGGACACTCCCACGTTTAAACTGGCATAGACACCCAATAATGTGGCTGGGGGGATAGCTGTCGTGGTAGCTCAGTGGTAGAGCATCGAACGCATTATTCTAAAGTCGCAGGTTCGGATCCTGCCCACGGCAAGTTTTCGTTTCACCCACTTTTCTTTCTTCTCATTTACATAACAATTGGCCTAATAACTTCCCCTATACCTTCCTTGTCATTATTGTCTGTTAAATCTCATTATTATTGTGTAAAACACGAAAAACGACCCCTTAAGTATGTACTTGTTTCCCTTATTCATTAACGACCACGTTTAACTTGACATAGATACCCAATAATGTGGCTGGGGGGATAGCTGTCGTGATAGCTCAGTGGTAGAGCATCGAACGCGTTATTCGAAGGTCGCAGGTTTGGATCCTGCCCACGGCAAGCTATCTTTTCACCCACTTTTCTTTTTCCTCATTTACATTACAATTGGTCTAATAACTTCCCCTTTACCTCCCTTGACAACATTGTCTCTTAGATCTCATTATTATTGTGTAAAACGCGAAAAACGACTCCTTCAGTGTACACTTGTTTCCCTTATTCATTAACGAGGGTCTCGTACTGCCAGACCTCGTGCTTCTAGGTTGTATAGGGCGGACTATTGGTCAGCTGCTAGTTAGTAATAGGTTCACGTGCTACGCGACGCCCAACAGGCTCATAAAGAGTGTACCGCACTCGCCGCCTTGGCTACTAGTGGCGCTGACTGACACTCCCAAATTTAAATTGACATAGATACTAATTAAAGTGGCAGGGGGAATAGCTGTCGTGGTAGCTCAGTGGTAGAGCATCGAACGCGTTATTCGAAGGTCGCAGGTTCGCATCCTGTCCACGGCAAGTTATCTTTTCACCCACTTTTCTTTCTTCTCAATTATATTACAATTGGCCTAATAACTTCCCCTATACCCTCCTTGTCACTATTGTCTGCTAGATATCATTATTTTTGTGTAAAACACGAAAACGACCCCTCAAGTATACACTTGTTTCCCTTATTCATTTACGAGGGTCTCGTACTGGCAGACTTGGTGCCTCTAGGTTGTAAACGGGGGACTATTGGTTAGCTGTTAGTTAGTAATAGGTTCACGCGCTACGCGACGCCAAACAGGCTCATAAAGAGTGTAGCGCACTCGCCACCATGGCTACTAGTGGCGCTGACTGACACTTCCACGTGTAAATTGGCATAGATACCCAATAATGTCACTGGGGGGATAGCTGTCGTGGTAACTCAGTGGTAGAGCATCAAACGCATTATTCTAAAGTCGCAGGTTCGGACCCTGTCCACAGCAAGTTATATTTTCACCCACTTTTCTTTCTTCTCATTTACATACCAATTGGCCTAATAACTTCCCCTATACCTTCCTTGTCATTATTGTCTGTTAGATCTCATTATTATTGTGTAAAACACGAAAAACGACCCCTTAAATATACACTTGTTTCCCTTATTCATTAACGACCACGTTTAAATTGACATAGATACCCAATAATGTGACTGGGGGGATAGCTGTCATGGTAGCTCAATGGTAGAGCATCGAACGCGTTATTCGAAGGTCGCAGGTTTGGATCCTGCCCACGGCAAGCTATCTTTTCACCCACTTTTCTTTTTCCTCATTTACATTACAATTGGTCTAATAACTTCCCCTTTACCTCCCTTGACAACATTGTCTCTTAGAACTCAATATTATTGTGTAAAACACGAAAAACGACCCCTTAAGTGTACACTTGTTTCCCTTATTCATTAACGAGGGTCTCGTACTGGCAGACCTCGTGCGTCTAGGTTGTATACGGGGGACTATTGGTCAGCTGCCAGTTAGTAATAGGTTCACGTGCTACGCGACGCCCAACAGGCTCATAAAGAGTGTACCGCACTCGCCGCCATGGCTACTCGTGGCGCTTGCTGACACTCCCTCTTTTGAATTGACATAGATACCCAATAATGTGGCTTGGGGGATAGCTGTCGTGGTAGCTCAGTGGTAGAGCATCGAACGCGTTATTCGAAGGTCGCAGGTTCGGATCCTGTCCACGGCAAGTTATCTTTTCACCCACTTTTCTTTCTTCTCAATTATATTACAATTGGCCTAATAACTTCCCTTATACCTTCCTTGTCACTATTGTCTGCTAGATATCATTATTTTTGTGTAAAACACGAAAACGACCCCTCAAGTATACACTTGTTTCCCTTATTCATTTACGAGGGTCTCGTACTGGCAGACTTGGTGCCTCTAGGTTGTAAACGGGGGACTATTGGTTAGCTGTTAGTTAGTAATAGTTTCACGCGCTACGCGACGCCAAACAGGCTCATAAAGAGTGTAGCGCACTCGCCACCATGGCTACTAGTGGCGCTGACTGACACTTCCACGTGTAAATTGGCATAGATACCCAATAATGTCACTGGGGGGATAGCTGTCGTGGTAACTCAGTGGTAGAGCATCGAACGCATTATTCTAAAGTCGCAGGTTTGGATCCTGCCCACGGCAAGTTTTATTTTCACCACTTTTCTTTCTTCTCATTTACATAACAATTGGCCTAATATCTTCCCTATACCTTCCTTGTCATTATTGTCTGTTAGATCTCATTATTGTTGTGTAAAACACGAAAAACGAACCCCTAAGTATACACTTGTTTCCCTTATTCATTAACGACCACGTTTAAATTGACATAGATACCCAATAATGTGGCTGGGGTGATAGCTGTCGTGGTAGCTCAGTGGTGGAGCATCGAACGCGTTATTCGAAGGTCGCAGGTTTGGATCCTGCCCACGGCAAGCTATCTTTTCACCCACTTTCTTTTTTCTCATTTACATTACCATTGGCCTAATAACTTCCCCTTTACCTCCCTTGACAACATTGTCTGTTAGATCTCAATATTATTGTGTAAAACACGAAAAACGACCCCTCAAGTTTACACTTGTTTCCCTTATTCATTAACGAGGGTCTCGTACTGGCAGACTTGGTGCCTTTAGGTTGTAAACGGGGGACTATTGATTAGCTGCCAGTTAGTAATAGGTTCACGTGCTACGTATGCCAAACAGGCTCATATAGAGTGTACAACACTCGCCGCCATGGCTACTCGTGGCGCTTGCTGACACTCCCTCTTTTGAATTGACATAGATACCCAATAATGTGGCTTGGGGGATAGCTGTCGTGGTAGCTCAGTGGTAGAACATCGAACGCGTTATTCGAAGGTCGCAGGTTCGGATCCTGCTCACGGCAAGTTATCTTTTCACCCACTTTTCCTTTTTCCTATTTACATTACAATTGGTGTAATAACTTCCCCTATACCTTCCTTGTCATTATTGTCAATTAGATCTCAATATTATTGTGTAAAACACGAAAAACTAGTCTTTAAGTATAGACTTGTTTCCCTTATTCATTAAGAAGGGTCTCGTACTGGCAAACTTGATGCCTCTAGGTTGTAGACGGGGGACTATTGGTAAGCTGTCAGTTAGTAATAAGTTCACGTGCTACGCGACGCCAAACAGGCTCATAAAGAGTGTACCACACTCGCCACCATGGCTACTAGTGGCTCTGACTGACACTCCTATGTTTTAATTGACATAGATACCAAATAATGTGGCTGGGGGGATAGCTGTCGTGGTAGCACAGTGGTAGAGCATCGAACGCGTTATTCGAAGGTCGCAGATTTGGATCCTGCCCACGGCAAGTTATCTTTTCACCCACTTTTCTTTCTTCTCAATTTTATTACAAATGGCCTAATAACTTCCCCTATACCTTGCTTGTCATTATTGCCTGCTAGATCTCATTAGTATTGTGTAAAACACAAAAAACAACCCCTAAGTATACACTTGTTTCCCTTATTTATTAACGAGTGTCTCGTACTGGCAGAATTGGTGCCTGTAGGTTGTAAACGGGGGACTACTGGTTAGCTGCCAGTTAGTAATAGGTTCACGTGCTGTGCGAAGCCAAACTGGCTCATAAAGAGTGTACCGCACTCGCCGCCATGACTACTAGTGGCACTGGCGGACACTCCCACGTTTAAACTGGCATAGACACCCAATAATTTGGCTTGGGGGATAGCTGTCGTGGTAGCTCAGTGGTAGAGCATCGAACGCCTTATCACCTGACGAATTCTGAATTCTGACGAAGGCCGTGCCACGGCCGAAACGTAGAGTACACAACTATCAAATTTTCGTAAGTGTGCTTCTTTATTTCCTAGTCATAGTTGCACCGGGCCCACAGAATTTTTTTACTGAATCATATATATATATGTCACCAGATGAAGAGAACGAGCAAACGAAAAACGATGCTTTATTGCCAACGTTACGGCAGGGTACCGGCCTTCGTCAGGGCATACGTGCATATTACACTAACACGCAGTTCTCAAGGACATAGCATGGAGGCCCCCAATTGTGAATAATCACTCTTAGCAATATTGACATAGATGTTAACAAAAAGATATTCCGAAATACGCAGCATTTTGTTGATAGCGGAGCAGCAGTGCGCTATACAGAATATGGTAGGGCAAGGTGACTTGAAAACATAGATACAGATAATATGACGGACACTTGTGATATCGCAACAATTGTGAATGAATAGAAACAATAAAAAAAGGCACTGCCATGTTAAGTTACGTTCGTTGTCAATGAAATATACATGAGCATAATATCAACATTGATGTCACAATGTGGTAACAGAGTGTGCATGCGTTCTGGTCAACTAAATAATATGTCACCAATGACACCGCAACATAATCACGGCAGTGAACAAAGGTGTATGTAGGCTACGGCGGTGGACTTATCTCCCTGGGTTCTCGTTTATTCCAGACGCTGTGGCGTTAAATTTATGAATAAGAAAAGATTCATGAACTTCCCTTTCGTAGTGCGATTTAAAACCAGATTCGAGTATTGTGGCAGATATGTTGTCGAAAGAGGGGCCTGGGGTAGCGAGGTGTTTGGACAGGGGAAGGCTAGGCAGGCACAAGACGTGTGACCTGTGATAATTGAGCGCAACTGGAAAGCTGTCTCCGTTTGACCAATTGGAGGTCACACAATGAGAATTGAAGCAAGTAGATTGCATTGTTAGTATCGCGGTCAAAATTGCCTTTCATCCAGAAAGTGAAGCTTGAGCAGAGCTCTTAACAATACGCGACGTGGTCTTGTGGGGGCACACGTTGCAACGTGCCTTGTTACATGGGTGACACCCCACATGGGCGGGCGTTGATATTTTGGATGACGTAAGTATGTCTGATAGGTTTCTCGATCGGCGGTAAACTGCTCTTGGAGGCTCCGGGAAGACGTCTTTGAGACGATTGCTCTGCATTAGTATGTTTTAGTGCTTTTTGAGGATCGCGTTAGCATTTGGAATTGACGGAGAATGTGTCAGAATTAAATTGATGTGCTTCCGGTGCGCAGGTTGTTCATTTGATTTTAGAAGCGCTCTTTGGCCCATTGCATCGGCGCGCATAATCGCGTTGTCGACAACCTGAGGCGAGTACTGTTGTGAAGTTAGGGCATCACGAAGCCTACACAGTTTTCAACAAAGTCTGATTTTTCAGAGCCCAGCCTTTTGAAACGAAGTTCTTGACTGTAGGGTATACTCGTATTAAAATGTTTTACATGGCTGCTTTTGAAATGAAGGTATCGGTGAGCGTCGGTGGGTTTTCTGTATACTTTAGTAAATAATTTTTCGCCACAAAGGGATACTGTTACATCCAGGAAACAGATGGATGCCTTCCAGTACGATTGTGACAATGAAATGAATGGACGAACCTTGTTAATGTCTGCAATGAAAGTCATGAGTTCCGCTTCGCCATGATGCCACATAAAAAAAAAATGTCGTCTATAAAACATTTGTAGTAGTATAGTTGTAGTCAGCACGTTGAAAGAAAATGATTTTCTTATTGGCCCATAAATATATTCGCGTTCTTTGGACCAATTTTGGTGCCCATTGAAGTGCCACTAACTTGTACGTAGTGAACACCGCCGAACTGAAAATTGTTAAGCTCCAGGATGAGTTTTAATAATGTGGCTAATGTGCAGCTACCAACCAATTTGTCACATGATGAGTCGTAATAAGCATCCAATACTGCACGAATGCCGTCTTTGTGGGGAATATTAGTTTAAAGTGACGCAACATCTAATGTTACCAGAAATGAGTCAGCAGGTATATTGAGGTCGATGATGTCAGCGAGGAAATGAGAAGCGTCCTTCAGATAGGATGGAAAAGTTGGAGGTAGTATACTAATCAGGCCATCGACATAGCTTGAAAGTAGTTCGGTGACAGTGCCAATGCCTGACACTATAGGACGACCGGGGTTATTTGGCCTATGTATTTTAGGCAATAGGTAAAACCTTCCTGGAACAGGGCTCAGTGGGACTAATGAGTGCTTTGCTTTATCGGGAAGTTTGTCATCCAGTAATAAATGCTTGATTGTATCAGTAGCGATGTCCTTAAATTTTTCGGTGGAGTTTTCACCAAGTCGCTTGTAAAACGTGTCATTATATAGCTGTCTCTAAGCTTCACAAACGTAGTCTGTTGTGTTCATTATCACGATTGCGCCTCCTTTATCAGCGGGTTTTATTACAATATCTGTGCGTTCTTGTGAACATTTACTGCATTCCGTTCTTTGAATGTGAGGTTTCCTTTGAATGAAATGCGGTTCCCATAAGCCTGCAGGATGTCACGCTGAACTGCAGAAATGTACATATCGAGGAATTTATCGCGTTGTGTTGGCGGCGTCCAATGTTGATGGGAAGACATGTTACTCTTGGATGATGAACATTTATGGAAGAATTCGCTTAGCCTTATACTGCGCGCGAATTCATCTAAGTCTTTTATCAAGCTAAATTCATTGTAGCGGGCAGTAGCTGGACAGAAAGTCGAGCCCCGAGCAAGCACACTCACTTCTGAGTCAGATAAAACCACGTTTGAAACGTTTACTACGTTAGGTCTAGCTGATAGTTTGTCTCGTCTGAACAGGATGATTCGACGGGAAGGGAATCTTCATTGGTCAGTGGTTTTGGAATGGTAATGTTGACACGCAAAAACTTTTCTGCTTTCTTCTGTTCAATTTCTAATTGTTTTCTCTGTTAGTATTTAACCAGCGAAGCCGATTCAGAGGGATCCAACATACGAGCCTTGCGCGACTGTCGTTCACTGTTTAGCGACGCTTTGAAAGCAGAATTATAATGGTTGATGATGATGCGCATGAGAGCTAGGGACGCGTTCTTTAACGTTTCGTTCCATTTCTCGACGTTGCGTTGTGACATTTGGGAAGTTGCTGGTTTGAGCGAAATCATAAGTCCTTTCGGTACAGTCAAGGCGTTTAAATAGGTGTTTCGCGTAGATGTTTGAAGTTTGTATTTCACACGTTTTTCCACAATTTTTTTTAATTCTGAGTAAGTTACGACTCTGAATAGGGTTGTCGAATGAGGTCGGTATTAGTCAATTCTTTGAAGATACAGTGCATTTCTCACGTTTGCATTTTCCTAAAGGGTACCGGTGAGACAAAGAATTGTTTCCAGACCTTTCACAAGTAGAGAGTCCTTGGTTCTTTGCTTTCGCAGCAACTGTGGTGTAGGTAGATTTTTCTTGGGCAAGTGGCTCGGTGTAGATTTTGAGCACTTGGAGGCGTTGGGGTGAAGATGAGCGGGACAAGGACGCAAGTTCCACAAAACCAGGTTGGTAGGCGTTGAAGGATTGCTTCATGGGACCACTAGGCATGTGGTCTATCCAACAGGAAGACGAGGCGTCCATTGCGTTCCGGAAACACAGCTGCTTGATGTGGCCAGGCTTCAGTGCAACGCCCTCGAAGTTTGGGTGAAGGCCGTCTGCCGCGAGGACGCGCACCGACAGAAATCATTCCAAGGCATGGTCCAGAAAGAACACCCGGTCAGAGCGACAGCAGAAGCTCCGTAGGCGGTCGTTGAAATCACAAGCTTCGCGATTACAGTGGCGGACAATTGCTTCAATGTGCTTGTCACGATGGCGGTTTAAAGCACTGGGAAGTACTAAAGTCGCATAAATGCGGCTTGTCAAGGGGTGTTTCGACAGAATTAGTTGTAGCAGGGCTTACGTTTTTACCGGCAAAACAGATAAATCAGCCGACGTAGCCCACATACACGTTTGTTCACTGCTGTGATTACGTTACGGTGTCATTGGTGACACATTAGTTAGTTGACCAGAACGCATGCACACTCTGTTACCACAATGTGACATCAATGGTGATATTAGGCGCGTGTATAATTCATTGACAACGAACGTAACTTAACATGGCATCGCCTTCTTTTATTCATTCTATTCATTCACAATTGTTGCGATATCACAAGTGTCCGTCATATTATTTGTATCTATGTTTTCAAGTCACCTTGCCCTACCATATTCTGTATAGCGCACTGCTGCTCCGCTATCAACAAAATGCTCCGTATGTCTGAATATCTTTTTGTTAACATGTATGTCAATATTGCTAAGAGTGATTATTCAAAATTGGGGGCCCCCATGCTATGTCCTTAAGAAGTGCGTGTTAGTGTAATATGCACGTATGCCCTGACGAAGACCGGTCGCTGGCTGTAACGTTGGCAATAAAGCATCGTTTTTCGTTTGCTCGCTCGCTTCTTCTGGTGACTTATAACTCCACCCGAATCCAGGAAGACTTTCAAGAAATACGATATATATATATATATATATATATATATATATATATATATATATATATATATATATATATATATATATATATATATATATATTATTGTTGAGACGTATATTGGCGGACACTTGTCGATGATGGCTTGATTGCGACAGTCAATGCGGGTACCGACTCGCTGCACGAGCTGCTCTTCTTTTTTGCTAAAAAGGGCGACCCACTAGAAGGCGCTGGAGAGGACGAGCCACTGTTCGAAGGCTTCGCCACAACTACCCCAGGTACGAAGAGGGAGCCGCCTGGCGACCTAACAGCTGGTCACTATCAGCGCGTCGTGGTAGGCTTTGAGGCGCTCCCCGTTGACAATGTCGCGCCCTCGATGGCGCATGTCCGAAGATGGTTCGATGGGTTAGATCAAGTAATTTACAGGGGAAGTGCGTTCGACGACACGGTAGGGGCCTTCGTATTTGGGCAACAGTTTTGAAGATAGGCCAGTTGCTGTGGTAGGGATCGAGAGCCAGACGAGCGCTCCAGGGAGGAATGTGGGCGCAGTAGTGCTGGTGTCAGCGCGAATGCCTTTTTGCCGCTCTTGATCGTGCGCTGGAAAGGTCCTTGCAAGCTCTCGACACTCTTCGGCAAGCTTCGCTGTAGCAGAAATAGGCTCCCACTCGGTCGGATCTGGCTTGTACGGAAGTATATTGTCGATGGTGTGCGACGGGTGCCTTCCATATAATAAAGAGAAAGGTAAAACGCCAGTAGTGCTCTGTGGGGCGGTGTTATATGCGTAGGTGACGAAGAATGGAATGGCATTCCAATTTGTGTGATCGGCGGCGACGTACTTGGAGAGCATGTCGCCGATCGTACGGTTGAAGCGTTCAGTGAGGCCATTCGTCTGCGGGTGGTAAGCAGCAGTTTTGCGGTGAACAACGTTGCACTCTTTAAGAATGGCTTCGACGACTTCAGAGAAGAAGACGCGGCCTCGGTCACTGAGCAGTTCCTGGGGTGGACCGTGTCGCAAAATGAATCGTTTGAGCAGAAAGGAGGCCACATCACTCGCTGTAGCCGCGGGGAGACCGGCCGTTTTGGCGTATCGCGTGAGGTGGTCCACAGCGACAATGGCCCAGCGGTTACCAGCCGACGTCAGTGGAAGTGGCCCATGCAAATCGATGCCAACGAGCCCAAACTGCCTGGCAGGGAAAGGTAGAGGTTGCAGACCTACCGGCGACAGGTGCGTTGAATTTTTGCGGCGCTGACATTCTATGCAGGAGCGAACGAATTTCTGCACTTAGCGGTACATGCCGCGCCAAAAGTACCGTTGGCGAATGCGGTAATAAGTCTTCGACACCCCGGAGTGCGCACTTTGCGGATTAGAATGAAATAATTCGCATATGTCTGAGCGCAGACTGCGGGGTATGACTAGTAGCCACTGGCGGCCGTCACCGTTGTAATTGCGTTGGTGGAGGAGGTCATCGCGAACGGCGAAATGGTGGGCTTGACGACGCAACTCGCGAGTGAATGGAGTGAATGGATCAGTCAGCAAGTCCATCAGTGATGCTATTCATTGATCCTTGCACTGTTCAGTAGCAACGGCATGAATGCTAATGAAAGAAACGGCAAGGTGAGACGCTGAGTCGTGGGCATTGTCTTCAGGCAAGGGAGAGCGCGACAGGGCGTCGGCGTCAGCATGTTGCCTTCCATTGCGGTACAGCACGCGGATGTCCTAGTCTTGCAGGCGAAGTGCCCAACGGGCGAGACGGCCTGAGAGATCTTTCAATGACGACAACCAGCATAGTGCGTGATGGTCGGTGACTACATCAAATGGGCGACAATACAAATAAGGTCGGAACTTGGTGAGGGCCCAGACGATTGCCAGACATTCTTTCTCAGTGACGCTGTATTTAGTTTCGACTTTTCTAAGCGTACGGCTTGCATGCGCCACGACATATTCCGGGAACCCTGGTTTGCGCTGCGCAAGGACAGCGCCGAGACCGACACCACTGGCGTCCGTGTGTACCTCTGTAGGGACTGTTACGACCGGCCCCAGCGTTGGGATTCTCCGAAGGTTTGCGAACCCCTCTGGGAGATCGTCGACGCATTCCCGGGATAGCCTGCACCTGAGACGGCCTTGCAGCCAAGCGAAAACAAAGGTCAACGCACCGGTTTTGCGCTAGGAAACCAAGCAAGAGGAGTTGCGGGGAGAACCGGTTCTTGACCGACTGTGTCGTCGACCCCCACCTCCCCATTCAGGCTCCTCCCTCTCGCTGGGAGAATTCCGCAATCTACTGTGCGTTCATGACCATGTTTGGGCATTTTTAGGGCGTCGTGACCATATTTCGGCATCGTGTTAGGTTGTGCCCCTCCATGTGTTGTGAGGTGTATTTCCCCTTCCTCGTGGCCGAGGTGCGGGGGCCACCGTATTGGCTGACGATGCGGACAATGCGCCCAGTGTTGGCAACGCCGTGCTATAAAATGCCGAAGACGTTTTGTATCTCTCTCTCTCTTCTCTCTTTGAATCAGTTGATCACTTCTCAACTTGTAAATAAATCTCTGTCGTTCGTTCGGGCGCTTCTTCTCACTGAATTGTCGGACAATGGATCCTACTATGGGGCCAGCTACCGAAAACGAGACCGGCAGGACCCGGAGTCCCAACAACTGGATAGCAGTGGCGGGATGCCGATAACCCCGAAAGCGACCACTGGACGGAGTTAGCCCGAAGTCCAACAATGGAACTACAGAAGAAGGATGACACGAGCTCATCGACTTCCAGAGGGAATCAAACGGCACTTCTGAGAGGCACGACGCCGGAGACATGACTGCGAACTGCGTGAGTGCCGGCTTTTTCTGTAAAATTTTACCAGGCATTTACTCTATGTGTTAAGTAAAAGCTGGTAGAGAGGGGCTGTCTTGGTCATTGGGTTTACAGGTAACTTGCGTCAGGCAGAAATTGTGTAGTAGCTTGGTTAAGCTCTTTCTGTCAGTGGCGTCAAGGCTAACAGTGACAGGGCAGGATTCCGTGTAAGAGATTTTTGAAGCTTTAATTTTAGACTAAGTTAACGGAAAACTTGAGGCGCGGCAAGAATCTAGAGCTGTCGTTGCCGTCAAGGTTAATTAGTTGCAGGACAGGAATCTATGTGAAACAGAGAAAGCGGTACTGGAGGCAGCCATGAATCTGAAATCCCCGCGAAAGTCAATGTTGTTGCTACTTGCAAGGGAGTTGAATCTGGAGGTGTCGGACTCTCAAAGAAAGCCAGAGCTGATAGAGGCGATTCTCGCATTGGGGGCGGAGGATGACGAGCTGTCAGAATGTGTCGAAGAGATTCAGGAGAGGCAAGCAGCAGAGGCCGGAAGGAAAGCGGCAGAAGCCGAGGCAGATAAGATACGAAAGCACGAGCTTGAAATGAAGCGCCTCGAGCTATAGATTAGCCATAATAGTAGAGCAGGAGGCAGCGAGGCATCCGGTACCGCAGAGCGGGTCAGGTTCAAAATGACGGACCTAATGAGATCGTACAAGCTAGGGGAGGACATTGAGCTGTTCCTCGTCAACTTTGAGAGAACTTGTGAAAGGCAAGGTTTCAGCCAGAATACTTGGCCTCAACGCTTGTTGTCCCTACTTCCAGGCGAGGCCTCAGAAATAATCGCGCGCCTCACGAAAGAGGAGGCTGACGAGAACAGTGAGGTAAAGTCGAGCCTTCTCAAGAAATACAGGTTGTCAGCAAAAGGTTTCAGACCAAAATTTCGCAACGCCGTAAAAGAGAACAATGATTCATACCCGGAGTTTGCTTACAAGTTAATGGCCAACATGGGGGAGTGGCTCAAAGAGGCAAAGGCGTATGGGAATCGTGACAAGGTGCTCGAGTGTATCGGTCTGAAACAATTCTATCAAAGGTTACCAGAAAAGGTGATGTTCTGGGTGCAGGATAGACCAGACGTGAACACCGTAACGAAAGCCGCAGAGCTCCCTGAAGAATTCGTTACGCGCCGCCCCCTCGGGGCAAGCAGTGAGCCAAAAAGCGCAAATTTCCTATTACCAAATAAGGCGTCGTTTAGAAAACAACCGACAAGTCTCGCACACAAGGGTGTGGAAAACAAGGCATCTAACCATGGGGCGTTGGCAGAGGCAAGCAAAAGAAAATTTGAGGCTAAAAAAACCGGCGGCTTGTTTCAATTGCCATGAAACAGGGCACTTTGCGATACATCGCCCGAAAGAAAAGGTGGCCTTTTTATGTATAAATGAAGGCGACGAGAACATGAACTTGTTAGAGCCCTATATGTACGACCTTACCGTGAACGGCAAGCAGTGTCGGGTTCTTAGAGACTCCGCAGCCACTATGGACGTAGTTCATCCGTCCTTCGTTCCGTCCGGAAAGTATTCAGGAGACTGTGCCTGGATTAGACAAGCCGTAGAAGCAAACAGTCAGTGCCTTCCCGTAGCTAAAGTTGTCCTTAAAGGCGCATGTGGTACGTTGGAAACAGAAGCCGCGGTATCGCCATATCTACCCCTTCAGTATCCTTACTTATTTTCAAATAAGTAAGATCAAATGCTGAAGGAGAAAGGTCTAACGTTAGGAGAAGGCATAGTGCAGCACTGACTAGATCGAAGGCACGTGCGCTGGCTGCGAGAGCAACATTCACTGAGGAAAACAAGCCTCAAATCGACAACGGGCCTGGTTGCGAGTTGGACACCACGGTAACAAATCGACTTGTGCGAGAACAGGCTGCAGAAGCCGTAGTCGCGGAGGCAACCATTCCTAAAGGCGACGATGAACCTCCTTCCGAATTGGAAGGGGTCAATTACGCCTCGTTGACCGAGCAAATAGAAAATGCCGTTGCTCCCAAGCCGATTCCTGGTAGTACAGAGGATAGCACAGAGGGTGACACATTCCAGGTACTAGGAACTACAAAAGAGTTGTGTGTAATGCCAACTTCGGATAATTTCAGTCGGCTGCTGCAGGTGAGCCCCGCTTCATTATTAACCGAACAAAAAGGTGACCCGACGCTTGAGCAATTCCAGGACAGTTCGAAAAAGGGAATAGCCAAACGAAACGTGAGATTCCAAGAGAGGAGTGGCATACTCTATCAGAAATATCTAGATAGGCGAGGGGTAGAGTTTGACCAGGTAGTCGTACCTCAGGCGTATCGTCAGGATTTGCTTAGTTTGGTGCATGGAGGATCATGGTCAGGCCACTTAGACGTTCAGTATGGTTGAGAGCTGGGCTAGTTGGTGAGACATCATTTAACCATATGGTGTAGTAGCGCAAACTCGACGGGGACGAAGAGGACAAGAAAACACGGCACTCGCTACCACTTAGACATAAAAAAGACAAGAAATCGTCTTTTACAGGAATACTACTGGCCTGGATGCTTTAAAGATGTAGAGAGGTTTGTAAAATCTTGCGACGTGTGTCAGCGAGTGGGTAAGCCGGGAGATAAGGCGAAATTTCCAATGAAGCTGGTACCCGTAATCACGGAGCCCTTTCGTCGGTTGGTAATTGACACAGTAGATCCTTTGCCCAAGACAACTTCAGGCTACCGTCACATCCTGACCTTAATCTGCCCAGCTACTAAACTTCCAGAGGCGGTCCCGCTAAAAGAGCTAAGTTCCTTGGAAGTAGTGAACGCACTTCTGTCCGTGTTTGCCCGGGTAGGCTTTCCTGCCGAGATACAATCAGACCAGGGAACCATTTTCACGAGTGCCTTAACGACAGCCTTTCTAGAGCGGTGTGGCGTGAAATTATTGCATAGTTCAGTCTACCATCCGCAGTCGAACTCGATAGAGAAGCTTCACTCCGTGATGAAGCGAGTGTTAAGAGCCTTATGTTTTGAACGAAAAACTGACTGGGAAATGTGCTTACCTGCAACGATGTTTGCACTAAGAACTGCACCACATGAGACAACAGGGTTTACGCCAGCGGAACTCGTTTATGGCCGCAGACTGCGATCTCCTCTTCGTATGCTGAGAGAGTCGTGCGAAGGTCTTGGTGATGATCCTGTAGTAGTGGAATATGTTTTCACCTTGTTGGATCGTCTAACAAAAGCCCAAGAACTGACCGAGAGTGTGATGACCAAAGCACAGCAGAAAGCTAAGCTTTACTACGATCGAACACCTAAAGCGCGACACTTTGCTGTAGGAGACAGGGTCATGTTGTTGAGGCCCTCCCAAAAGAATAAGCCTGAAGTGGAATGAGTCGGCCCGGCCAAAATTACTCGAAAATGGTCGGACACCAACTATGTGGTAAAATTACCAGGAAGTCGTAAGGTACACCAGGTGTATCATAGCAACTTACTCAAGCCCTATAAAGAGAGGGAAGCCAAAGTCAACAAGACTTTAAATGTTCCGGAAGAGGTTCCACCAGAATTTCCTGAATTGGCTTCAGAATCTGGTGAAGTCAAAGTCGAGCAAAAAATCGAGGACTTAGCTCTGAAGGCGCAGCTGACGACGGAGCAAAAACAGGAATTGCATGCTCTCTTGTCCGAGTTTCAGGACAGATTTGTAAGCGAGCCAGGCCGGACGTCCGTCCTCACTCATGACATAGAGTTTACCTAGTCGGAAGCGGTAAGATCTAAGACGTATCGAGTGTCACCTCGCCGGCTTGAGCTAATAAAAGCAGAGGTTAACAGGATGCTGGAATTGGGCGTGATTGAGCCGTGTGAAAGTGATTACACTTCCCCATTAATTCTTGTGGAGGTACCCGGCAAAGATCCGCGTCGTTGCGTAGACTATCGTAAGTTAAACCTCATCATCAAGGATCAGACATACCCAGTTACCCACATTGAGGAACGCGTCGAGAGGGTAAGCAGCGCGGAATTTATCTCAACGCTAGACCTAGGGAGAGGTTACTGGCAGGTGCCGCTCACCGAGAGGGCGAGCCGGTATGCTGCATTTATTTCACCATTGGGGACATTCCGCCCTATGGTGTTGAGTTTCGGCCTAAAGAACGCGCCTTACTGTTTTTCACACTTAATGGATAAAGTTTTGCGGGGTCAAGAGGACTTTGCATTGCCTTACTTGGACGACGTCGCCGTGTTTTCCTCGTTCTGGCCAGAACACTTGGCACATTTGAGAGCAGTGCTGACACGCCTACGCGAAGCAGGTTTAACAGTAAAGGCGCCCAAGTGTCAGGTAGCACAAGCAGAGGTACTCTATCTCGGGCATGTTATCGGTCGAGGGCGTCGCCGTCCCTCTGAAATAAAAGTGGCAGCTATCCGAGACTTTCCCCAGCCCCGAGCGAAAACCGATATTCGGGCTTTTCTTGGAATAGCTGGGTACTATCGTAAGTACATCCCTAGATAATTCGACATTGCCAGCACTCTTACTGACGCGTTGCGCAAGACCGAGCCCCAAATGGTCGACTGGGATGAGGAGAAAGAAAAGGCTTTCCGCATTTTGAAAGCGGCCTTGTCGAGCCAACCTTTGCTTAGTTCACCGGACTACTGGAGGCCTTTCATAGTCCAATGCGATGCTAGTGATAGAGGCACGGGGGCAGTTCTTAGTCAAAGGGATAAGGGGGATCAAGAGCATCCCGTCCTCTATGTTAGCCGGAAACTCACCCTTCGCCAGCAGGTTTACAGCGCTAGCGAAAAGGAATGTGCGTGCTTGGTTTGGGCAATCCAGAAACTGGCTTGTTATATTGCTGGAAGCAAGTTCATTGTGGAAGTGGATCATTGTCTCCTCACGTGGCTACAGACCATGTCCTCTAAGAACGGTCGCCTGCTGCGTTGGAGCCTCGTTTTGCAACAATATACGTTTGAAATACGCTACAAAAAGGGCGTACTCCATGGCAACGCTGATGGCTTAAGTCGATGCCCCTGATGCGAGAGGATGTCTCGAGAACTCTGGCATTTTTTTTTCCTGACCTAGACAAGGGCTAGTGATTGTGTTTTTTTACTCTTTTAGGCGTACTTGTTTGAAAACGTTGAAGACACGGCTATCCAGGGTTTCGAGTTCGGTGTGCTTCCAGTGTTGTTGTTTTGTGTCACCTTAACGTATGAGTAACATTTTGAATAAGTTGTGTATTTCCTTTATTATCAGTTAAAGGGGAAAATTGCCTGTGGTGTTTGGCGGAATTGTCCGGCGCTCACCGGCTGAGTAGATGTTTTTTCATGTGCGTATGTGATGTCTGTTGAGCCCACAATGAAGCAGGTGGTGTTCTCTACTTCATCAAAGACGGTCGTCACCAAACCGACTGCCGGCGCTGATCTCTCCGGACAGTGGCTGCAAACCTCAGCCCATCGAGATTTTTACTCCCCCCCGCGCGAGAGACTGTTACAACCGGCCCCAGCGTTGGGATTCTCCGAAGGTTTGCGAACCCCTCTGGGAGATCGTCGACGCATTCCCGGGATAGCCTGCACCTGAGATGGCGTTGCAGCCAAGCGAAAACAAAGGTCAACGCACTGGTTTTGCGCTAGGAAACCAAGCAAGAGGAGTTGCGGGGAGAACCGGTTCTTGACCGACTGTGTCGTCGACCCCCACCTCCCCATTCAGGCACCTCCCTCTCGCCGAGAAAATTCCGGAATCTGCTGTGCGTTTATGACCATGTTTGGGCATTTTTAGGGCGTCGTGACCATATTTGGGCATTGTGTTAGGTTGTGCCCCTCCATGTGTTTTGAGGTGTATTTCCCCTCTCTCGTGGCCGAGGTGCCAGGGCCACCGTACTGGCTGACGATGCGGACAATGCGCCCAGTGTTGGCAACGCGGCGCTATAAAATGCCGAAGACGTCTTGTATCTCTCTTATTCTTCTCTCTTTGGATCAGTTGATATCTTCTCAACATGTAAATAAATCTCTGTCGTTCGTTCGGGCACTTCTTCTCACTGAATTGTCGGACGATGGATCCTGCTACGGGGCCAGCTACCGAAAACGGGACCGGCAGGACCCGGATTCCCAACAGGGCCAAAGGGTCGTAGTGGCGGAGTATGGGAGGCGACGTCAACAAACGACGGAGCGTTGTGAATGCGTCGTCACACTGCGATGACCACGAATGGAGAGGCCCGTTATTTCTGAGGAGCTTCGTCAGCGGCGATACGATAGACGCGAAGTTTTGGATGAAGCACCGAAAGTAGGAACACAGTCCTACAAAACTGCGCAGTTCCTTGACAGATGTCGACATGGGGAACTCGGTCACGGCCCGAAGCTTGGCTGGATCGGGGAGAATTCCGTCCTTGGACACGACGTAGCCGAGTATTTTCAACTGCCGAGCTGCAAATCGGCACTTCTTTAGATTCAGTTGCAGACTGGCATCACTCAGACGCGTTAAAACATGCCGCAGGCGTTGAAGACGCGTGGAGAAGTCCGGAGTGAAAACGACGACGTCATCGTGGTAGCACAGGCACGTGTGCCATTTCAGGTCACACGGAACGGTATCCATCATGCGCTCAAAGGTGGCGGGCGCATTGCACAGCCCAAACGGCATGGCGTTGAATTTGTACAAGCCGTCGGGAGTGACAAAAGCGGTCTTCTGTCGAGCGTCCTCAGCCATATGTACTTGCCAGTACCCTGAGCGCCAATCGAGAGATGAAAAGAATTCGGCTCCTTGCAGGCTGTCAATCGCGTCATCTACACGCGGTAGTTGGTAGACGTCCTTACGAGTGATCTTATTGAGGCGTCGGTAGTCCACCCAGAACCGCACAGAACCGTCCTTCTTCGCGACGAGAACGACAGGAGACGCCCAGGGGCTGTTAGAGGGTCGAATAACATCGCTGCGAAGCATATCGTCCACTTGCTCGTTGATTACACGGCGTCTGTGGGAGATACGCGATATGGACGTTGCCGTAGTGTGGTTGTGCGCCTGCGTCGATGCGATGCGTAACAGTTGATGTGTGGCCAAGAGAAGGTTGAGCGACATCGAATGAAGAGCGTAATTCTTCCAACAGGGCCAGAAGCTGGGAGCGCTGGACCGGCGTAAGGTTGTCGGCAATGGAAGGACCGAATACATCAGCGGATGTTGAAACAGATGTAGAAACAGCACTAAGCGTACTGGAACTTCGGCAGTGCGTGTCATCAGGTTGATCCATGACTTGTGCGTTTTCGATGAGTTCCACGCTGCCGAGACATTCCCCTCGCACCTACGTAACACTGTACGGGGATGAGTTCGGAACAAAAATAGTGGTGCTGCCATGAGTGACTTGCATGATCGCGAAAGGAAACTGCAAATCTTTTCTGGTGAAAACGCGATGAGATGGCGAGAGGAGTGCAGTGGTGTCTGAAAGACATGCGCAGTAGACCGACACTGCCGCGGACGAGTTTGCAGGCACTTGCGTGTCGTTCCTGACGAGTAACTTGCCTGCAGCAGATGGACTGTCGGCCGGCGTCAAAGAAGAGAATTGGGTCAGCTCTATTTCTGCTGGTGCGCAATGAATGACGGCGTCGTGGCGGGAGAGAAAATCCCATCCTAGGATGACATTGTGAGAGCATGAAAAATTATGATGGATTCGACGGCATGCATCCCGTCCTGAATCATGAGGCGGGTTGTACACATCGCTGTAGGGTAAATGCTTTGGGCGCTGGCTGTATGGAAGGAGAGCCCGGAAAGTTGTGTGGTCACTTTGCGCAGTAATCGGCTAGGTTTCGCGTCCATGACGGATACGGCGGCTCCAGTATTTACAAGGGCAGATGCAGGAACGCCATCGACAAGTACGCCTACCACGTTCGATGGGCTTTCCTGAGGGCTTCCGCAGTTCGACAGCGTCGCCACCCTTGCCTCGTTTACTGCGACGACTAGTTTTCCTGGTCACCCTCTAGTGGACGTGGCCGCATTGGTGACAGTGAGCGACGTCGCAAAGAATGTGAACGGCGGGTAGATGGAGCGGGGCGGCACGACGGTGACGTAGGCAGTGGTTTGTCATAAAAGCGGCTCAATTGGCTGGGAAATTTGGAGGCGACCTGCGGTTGCTTCAGACGATAGCAGTATCGTGCTAAGTGACCGACGCAACCACAAGCAAAGCAGATGGGGCGATTGTCAGCAGTGCGCCATCGGTTCGCGGGTCCCATCCATGTCACAGAACGCGATGGGCGAGCTGGCTGCTGATATAACTGCATAGTGGGCGGCACACGGGGCACGTGGATGGCGTCGGGATATGCAGGCGGCACAGTTTCTCCGAAAGCCTGGGGCCTGGCAATGGTTTCGGTGTTACCAAGGGGTCCAGTCACAGGAATCGGTGGGGGTGGCCTGGCGATAACTTGGGCGTAACTGAGTGGTGTATATACTGTAGGCGGCTGGTGGTATTCAGGAACGACCTCCGCGATTTCCTGCTGAATGGCTCGGCGGAGGGGAGGCAGAAGTGTGCTTGACGGCTGTTGAGCACGTTGCGGGGTAGCAAAAACCAGTAAAGAGACCTGGCGGGCAACTTTCTCACGCACGAATGACTTGATTTAAGCGAGCAAGGTGGTGTGGTCAGGAAGTGTTGACAAGGCCGAGAGATCAGCGTCACGTGAGGGTGGTCGACGGGTCATCGAGCGCTGCCGGCGCATCTCCTCGTAACTTTGGCATAGTGTAATGATCTCTGCCACAGTGCGAGGGTTCTTGGCCAGGAGCATGGTGAAGGCATCGTCGTCGATGCCTTTCAGAACATGGGTAATTCTGTCAGCCTCTGCCATGCTCGCGTCCACTTTCTTGCACAAGTCAAGGATGTCCTCTATGTAACTTGTGAAGGACTCACCGGTCTGCTGGGCTCGTTCACGTAATCACTGTTCGGCTTGCAGCTTACGAACGGCAGGACGGCCGAACACGTCAACGACGGCGGTTTTAAAAGGAGACCAAGTGGGGAAATTGGATGCGTGGTTGTACCACATGCCGGCCACACCCGCGAGGTAGAAAGCCAGGTTGCCGAGTTTACATGCCTCGTCCCAATGATTGGGGACGCTGACGCGTTCGTACATAGCGAGCAAGTCATCGACATTGGTGCCATCCGCGCCGGTGAAAACAGGAGGGTCACGGAGGCGGGGGACACCGGAACATGGTGTCGGCGCAGGAGGAAGCGTTTGCTGTGCGGCGTCTTGGTGCATGGTAGAAGGCTCGGTGTGGGATTGAAGCTCGAAGGGCATCGAATGCTCACCAAAGGTGTTAGAAGGGCACAGCACTCACCACAAAATTGTTGAGACGTTTATTGGCGGACACGTGTCGATGATGCTTGACAGCGACAGTGAATGCGGGTACCGACTCGCTGCACGAGCTGCTTTTCTTTCTTGCTAAAAAGGGTGACCCACTAGAAGGCGCTGGGGAGGACGACCCACTGTTCGAAGGCTTCGCCGCAATATATATATAAATATATATATATATATATATATATATATATATATATATATATATATATATATATATATATATATATATATATATACACATATATGTATATATATATATATATATATATATATATATATATGTGTGACGCTATGATGAATGGGAGACGTGGCCTGGCTCACACCTCATGTTTATTCTACTGTCACTTCTTCCTTCTCGGCTTCTACCAATCATCGCTTCATACGTCACACGATTCCCCCTCCCCCCGAAAGATGGAACTGGTTACAAACTATAACAAATTAAAGAAGTGAATAAAGAAAACAATGTCCAAATTCACAGTTTCACGTCCAGACGGAGTTCCACAATCTCACGAAATCTTCAAGGCCGATCAAGCAGTCCGATGAATTTTATGACAACTCTGATGGGCGAGGTTAACTGTTGCGTTCTGGCCAACTGAAGCACGCCTTGAACGTAGAAATTACTGAAGACACAGCGATTCTCGTCATGAATGAACAAGGGTCGAAGTACTTGTAGCATTTGAGAGTCGGATGTCGTAGGCACGAAGTTCTCCGTCGTAGACACTGCTTTCTGTGTCGTGGCTGAGACAGAACGAGTGCTTGCAGCCTGCATGTGCGAGAACTGAAGCTGATGGTATGATGCCTTTGTTCCTTCATTTTACACGTGGTAGCTGCATGTCTCTTTCGTAGCTTTCTGTGGTCTTCTCTCAGTTTGTTGAATCGTAAACACGGCGTTGACAACTGGTGCAGAAAACTTTGTCAACGTTGCTTTCTACGAAGATGGCTTAGGCATCGACTTCGTCTTTGATTCTTTAATTGATGTTGTCTCTGATGATCTTTCAGCCATAAGTGTACTTGTGAGGAGGTTTCACTTGATTGTTGTTCTTGTTCGAGCAGCCATTGCAGTTCTTGGAGCTCGTGGAGTTGCCTTTGTTGAAATTGCTCGTCTTCTTGTAAAAGTTCGTCAGATGGGCCTCTTTCAGGCTGATGAGAACGCTCCCAAGATGGTTGTGAGTCATCCTTGATTGTAAAGGCTTCTGTCAGTTGACAATGCGCCGGCGTTGGTGGATTCGAAATTCCTGCAGTGCTTTGACTCACATGTGTGTTGTCACTTGACGATGAGAGCACAACAGACATGGCTTCAGGTGGTTCTGATGGCGTATGTTTTTCTTTTTGCAGCGTAGTTAGGCTGACAATGTCTGTCGAACGACCCTGGTCCGGAACGTCAGGGTAGGGGCTGGTATTGTGAGGATTCACTAGCTCGTCACGCGTGAATTCCGTCGCACACTCGAAACCGTCTAGGTCTTGTGTGTGACACGAAGCATCAAGGAATTCGGGTGGTTCAGTAGAATGTGAAGTGTTGTGGTGCAGTGAACACGTTGAAAATACCGATTTCATTGTTCTTGGGAAAGCCGGCTTTAGGTTTATTCTTTTGCCGAAATGGTCTAAATTTCTTTCGGTATACGGAGGCTTCACCTTGTCTGTTGCGACGTGCAAGTTACCAGTCGGTGTTCGAATGCGTGACGTTTTTTGGGAAGAGTCATATGATGGTACAATGGTGGTATATTTTCTCTGAGGTCTCGTTTGGAAAATAGGCTTACTGCGGGAAGACTTCGCGTAACTGTGATAGGTCAGTTGAAAAGCCTTCCGCTGATGAGGTATGTACAGGTCGAACCAGTCTTGTACGGGTCCATCGTCCGCGGCTCTGGTGTACTTGGGGATGGGAAGGTCAGTAGATGCTTCTGACATGATGCTGGTCGATGCGTAATGCTAGGCGCTTGCACGGTTGTCCATGTATAGTCAGGGTGTCTTGCGTAGAACTGCGTCGATGCTGAGCGACTGATGAAGGGGCAGGCAGGTCTGTCGACTTGTGTGACGCTATGATGAATGGGAGACGTGGCCTTGCTCACACCTCATGTTTATTCTACTGTCACTTCTTCCTTCTCGGCTTCTACCAATCATCGCTTCATACGTCACACACACACACACACACACACATATATATATATATATATATATATATATATATATATATATATATATATGATGTATTGGCGACGTGGCCTGGCTCATACGCCGTGTTTATTCTACTCTGACCTCTTCTTTCTCAGCCTCTACCTTCAGTCAATACCTACTTACGTTACACGATTCCCCCTCCTCAAGAAAAAATGCATGAATTATGAACAAAAAGTAAACAAGGAGAGGTTAAAATTCACAAACGTCAAAAGTCTCAATTGGTTCTATGCTCTAGAGGAGTTCCGTAAACTTTCGAAGACTTCAGTGGAGAGTGTAGCATTCCGGTTAACGCACGATTTCTGGTGGGCGTGGCTGACTGTTGCGTTCTAGATGGCATAACCACACCCTGGAGATCTGCACTGGTGGTGACATGGGCTGAGTTCTTGCGAAGAACGGACAAGAGTGGGAGTCCCTGTAACATTTGAAGCTCAGATGTTGAAGGCGTCGAGTTTCGTCTCGTGACGGGAGCAGACAGTGTGCTTCTAGTTTGCATGTGCGATAGTCGCAGGTGATGAAGTCAGAATGATGTATTGGTCTCTGCGTTGTACAGATGGGGCCTTCTCGTCTCTTTCGTGTTTTTCTGCTGTTTCGGAGCTGTAATCGTAGGCGCAGTCTTGATCTCTTGCGCCAAATGCGTTTCTGGCGCTGTTCCCTCATGCGAAGATGCCTGACGTCTTGCATTTGTTTTAGGAGGCTCACTTTGCGTCGTCGTCCTTGTCGATGTGTCCGTTGGAGTGTCTGCGATTCTTGTACTTGCTTTTGCTGGCGTTGCTGATGTTTCTGTGGAGCCCATTGCGGTGAGATCCCTTTTTGAACAACGCGCTGGTTTTCTTCACAACTTGATGTGGTGCCCAGTCGGAAGCTGGCAGTTTGTTGGCTGTTGTCATTAACTTTGAGCAATGAAGATAATGCTTCAGAGTTGGTAGAAAGTTCTTCAGAAGGTTCTTCCACCCTGTTCACTACGAGAGGCTCTTGCGCATTGCAGCGTGCGACGTTCGATGCGTCTGAGCCTTCAGTGTTGCTTCCACTGTCGAGTGCGTATGCACTGGATAGCGATGAATCAACCCGTGTGGAAGCAGCGTGTCCAGACAGGGTATTTTCCCTGTGCACCAGGTCACCTACCATAAATATGACATCCTTATAAGGCAAATGGTGAGCGTTAGGAGCGCTTGAAGAACCGCGTGATGAAAAGGCAGGTGGTGGACCACGTATGCGAGACGAAGAGTGAACGGCATCAGGTGGCTGAGCAACGTCTCGGGTCATATGGTGAAGCAATGACTTCGTGAATGCCGACTTTCCTGCAGAAGGGAGGCGCGTTCGATGGCTGTGTTTTCCCCAAAATACGCATTGTCGTCAGCCACTGAACTCGTGTGCCACTTCGTCTTTTGCCAGAGGTTGAATTTTGTTGTGCGTTTGAATGGTTGAAGACTGCCTGTAAAATTGACGACTGAGTGCAGTTGTCTCTGGATGGTGGGTTACAAGCAAGTCTTCGTCGTAGTCGTCATTGTATTCTTTAAACCAAACAATCATTCCTTGTTTTATCTTTTCCCGTGACTCGTCGTTTTGAAATAGGTGAGTGAGGTAGAATTTGAAAGCCTCACCGAAGACGTAGTCACTGAAGCTCGAAACCATCTCCCTTTTCGATCAAGATGCAGCGGTAGCGTAGAACTCGAACAGGTCGAACCCGTCTTGTTCGGGTCCATCGTCCGCTGCTCCGGTGTACTTGGGGATGGGAAGGTCAGTAGATGCTTCTGACATGAAGCTGGTCGATGTGTAATGCTAGGAACTTGTACGGTAGTCCATGTAGGCTCAGGGTGTCATGCGGAGAACAGCGTAGATGATGAGCAGCTGATGAAGGGGCTGGCAGGTCTTCATCCTGCCGACTCGTGTGACGCTATGATAGATTGGCGACGTGGCCTGGCTCATACGCCATGTTTATTCTACTCTGACCTCTTCTTCCTCAGCCTCTACCTTCAGTCAATATCTACTTACGTTACATATATACATATATATAAATATATATATATATATATATATATATATATATATATATATATATATATATCAAAATAGAGGTGTTGTACGTCGAGAAAGGTTCAGACGTAGCTTGGCAAAATGTCCTTTATCAGGCAGGTCTGGCTAATGGCGAGCGGCGTGCGCGAGCTACTACCACAGCCACCGATCCTTATCGTCTTCTTCATTGCCAGCAGAGCGTTCGTTATTCTGATTCAATAATTCATTACAATTTCTCCCCGCGAAATAAGGAGCCATTCTGGCGACCTATGGACAAGTAAACACGGGAAGGTCGTAGCAGGGCTCAAGTCTCGAGACGTGGACAATTTCTTGGCCATGACAACTTTGGTCAGAAGATGGTTCCAGTGGCTCGATGAGGTAATTCACCGGTGTCGTTTTTTGTAGCACACGATATGGGCCGTGATACTTGGGGACCAACTTGGTAGAAAGGCAAGGTGTAGCAGAAGGGACATGCAGCCAGACGATTGAACCTGGATCGTAGGAAGTAGTGTTATTTGATGCGTCACAGTGGTGCTTTTCGCGTCCTTGGTCGTGGGTTGTGAATGATCTTGCCAGTTGGCGGCATTCTTCAGTGTATGTAGCGGCTTGAGACAAACTCATTGACTCTGAGGAGTCAGGTTTGTACGAAAGAATGGTGTCCATAGTGCAAGAAGGTTCGCGTCCGTAAAAGAGGAAAAAAGGAGAGAACCCAGTAGTGGATTGAATGGCCGTATTAGAAGCGAACGTGATAAACGGGAGCACTCGGTCCCAATTGGAGTGGTCTGACGAGATATACATAGACAGCATGTCACCAAGGGTGCGGTTGAAGCGCTCTGTCATTCCATTTGTCTAGGGATGATAGGCGCTTGTAGTGCGGTGAACGACGTGGCACTCACGCAGCAATGCTGTGATGACGTCTGACAAGAATACGCGACCACGATCGCTCAGTAACTCCCGAGGTGCTCCATGACGTAATACGATGTTGTGAAGAACGAAAATCGCAACGTCTTTTGCTGTAGACGAGGGAAGGGATGAAGTTTCGGCATACCGCGTGAGATGGTCGACGGCAACTATGATCCAGCGGTTACCGTCAGCAGTGTTGGGAAGGGGACCATAGATATCGATGCCGACGCGGTCGAATGGTCGGGATGGGCATGGTAAGGGTAGCAAGGTACCGCTAGCGTGATAAGGGGGAGTGTTTTGCCTCTGGCACGTGGAGCAGGCCCGAACGTATTGTCGTATAAAACGGTACATGCCACGCCAGTAATATCGGAGACGTATGCGAGAATAAGACTTCAGGAAACCTGCGTGGCCACATTGGGGTCGTCATGAAACGTGGAACAAATTTCGGATCGCAGATGACGTGGAATCACGAGTAGCCACTGACGTCCACCGGGTACGTACTTGCGTTGGTACAGCATGTCGTCGCGAGTGGCGAAGTGCTCGACTTGCCGACGCAACGTGCGATATATATATATATATATATATATATATATATATATATATATATATATATATATATATATAAGAATAACTTCGGTTGCCGCAAGGTTATAAATCTGAAAGTAGATGCGCTTTCACATAACAACTGTTTATTGTGCCGACGGTATTGTTGACAATGATGACATTGTTCATCTACCTCTGCCCTACTCTGTTGAAATGCTGCCCCTTTCTAATTACGCCGTGTCGGGCTTGTTTCTTCTCCTATATTTTCTATATTTTATTTAATGTTTGTCCTCCCATTTCGCTGTTTCTTCTTCTTTTTTTCTCTGTCTCTTTTCTTCTTTTTTTCCTTTTTTACTTTTCTTTTGACCCCTTCCCTCCTGTCTCGAAAGGCTATAAGAAGACACGGAACATGTGTAAATAGTATTATGCCTTGAAAAAGACGGGGTGCCCGTCGAAACGTTGGCACGATAAACAGTTGTTATGTGAAAGCGCATCTACTTTCATATATATATACATATATATATATATATATATATATATATATATATATATATATATATATATATATATATATATATATATATGAGATCTAACAGACAGTAATGCCAAGGAATGTACAGGAAAAGTTATTAGAACCAATGGAATGTAAATAAGAAGAAAGAAGAAAGAAAAGTGGATGAAAAAATAACCAGCCTGCTCACGGCTGGTTATTTTTTCATCCAGTTTTCTTTCTTCTTTCTTCTTATTTACATTCCATTGTTTCTAATCACTTCCCCTGTACATTCCTTGGCATTACTGGCTGTTAGATCTCATTCATATTGCGTTAAAACACGGAAAAACGAGCCCTTAGGTATACTTCTTTCTCATATATATATATATATATATATATATATATTTATTTATTGCCACGTTTCATTTCTCAAGTTTTCTTATCGCCCCAAAACACTACACAATTCTCAGCGCAAAATGCGCGTACAGATTTCGAGAAGCTTCCGGACTTAAGTAGGTCATATCGATAAGATCACGCTCACTCTGTGAACTGTACACATAATTTTGGAACCTATACCACCACCAGCGAGAACGCTAGAACATTCGATGGCAAGAGTATGAATGCCGACGCACTTCGCCGCTTGTCAGTACTTGATCGATGACCGACGCTCCGTTCACTGCTGTCTGTGCAAGAGTGCTACTGTAATTGAACTTCCCCTTTGCCGGCCACGGGTTCACCCAAATAAACTGTTGAATCTCAACACAAAGTATCCTGTATTCGGCCACGTCACGACCCCGGGACATCTGGTGGAGGTGCTGCTTCGTTCATGTATCGGACGCCCCCGTCAAGCCGTGAACCCAGCCCACGTCGCGGAGAAGACACCAACGCCAACCAAGAGCAGCGAACAAGCCACCGACAGCAAGTTCTCCCAGTGGAGTATGGGCTTCGACAAGACAAGACGCGGAAGACCAAGGCCCTGACTTCGACTGGAGCGACAATGACAACCGCAGCGTCCTAGCCCGCGATCGTCATTCATCAACCCAGGGAACCACCATGTTCCATGGGTCATCGTTTGAAGACCCGGAAACCTGGCTAGAAACATACGACCATGTGGCCGTTCTCAACCACTGGGACAACGAAGAAAAACTCCGTTGTGTGTACTTCTACCTGGAAGACACCGCAAGGACCTGGCTCGTGAATCGGGAGTCCACGCGCCGAACGTGGAATGTCTTCTGCGGCGCATTCATGCAAACATTCGCGAGCGTCACTCGCAAAGAGAGGGCCGCTGATCTACTAGCGACCCAGGTTCAGCTACCAAATGAAAAGGTTGCAATATTCACAGAGGAGAAGACCCACCTATTCCATCACGCTGACCCAGATATGCCTGAGGAGAAGAAAGTTCGTTATCTCATGCGCGGGGTCAAACAGGAGCTCTTCGCGGGACAAATGAGAAATCCGCCGAACACCGTCCGAGAAATTGCAGCCGAGGCGACCACTATCGAAAAAACCCTGGACATGCGCACCAGACAGTATAATCGTCGCCTGACTCCAGAATGCGCTGCTGCTCAAGCCAGTGACTCCGAATACCTGCGTGAAACGACCCGAGCAATCGTGCGGGAAGAGCTGCGCAAGCTGTTGCCTTCGACGCAGCCTCAAGTGGATTCGATCACCGACATTGTGCGAGAATAACTTCGGCAATCGCTTCAAATTTCCCAAACACCACTGCCCGAGCGAGAAACAATGAGCTATTCCGCTGCAGTGCACCACAACGCTCCTCCTCGTCCAAGCCAAAACACCGCCCCGTCGCACTTCCATCGCCAGACGCCACCGCTGCCACCACCCCCACTGACGTCCTACCACTCGCCAGCGGGCCAGCGGAGTGCGCCGAGGAAAATGGACGTTAGGCGTGCACCTGACAACCGCCCGCTATGCTAGCACTGCGGCGAGGCCAGGCACACATACCGCCATGCCAGTACCGACAGATGGGACTGCGTGGCTTCGCCGTCATTGCACCGCGTCCGCAGCCAGGAGAACGGCCATGTGACATCGCCGACAACCTGACAGGAACTCAGCAAACACCACAAAGTCCTTCCCGTTCGCCGTCGCCCAGCCACCGCGGGGCCGGTCTCCTAGCCCATATCCGGGAAACTAGGGGCAGCAACCGATGAAGGTGCGGTTGCTGTGCGATGAACTACCGAAGATCCTCCGACGACGCCGCGATGGAGCTTTCTGAACACAACGCCAACCAGGCAAAGCCCTGACGGTGAAAGCTCACTTACCGCAGGTGTCCTGACGACGCAACATGGAAGCAGGGAAACAAGCCTACGCAGCCGTGACCCGACGCCACGCCCTAACTGTAATAAGAGACGGCGAACTAGCGACCTCGACGTTCTTATCGACGGCCACAGTTTGACCGCTCTCGTCGATACTGGACCCGACTATTCCGTCATCAGTGGGTCGTTCACCGCGATATTAAAGAATATTAGGGCAGCTGGGGAAGGCCCTGAAATCCGCACAGCCAGAGCTCATCTCATAACGCCTGCAGGAATCTGCACAGCGAGAGTCACCATTAACGGCCGTATTTATTCTACAGACTTCGTAGTCCTACAGCGTTGCTCGAGAGATGTCATCCTTGGTATGGACTTCTTATGCCTCCATGGTGCTGTCATCAACCAAAGAACAATGTCAATAACGTCATCCTCAGAAGAAGCACTACCGCCGCACACGCCGTCAGGAAATCATGCCTTGAATGTGCTGGAAGAACAAGTCACCATTCCGCCTCGCTTCAGCGTCATTATTTCAGTCGGCGCTCCTAAATCATCTAGGCTTGGAAGGCGTCGTTGAAGGCGGTCAGCATCTTTAGGTCACCCGAAATATTATCGTTGCCAGAGGAATTGCAAAGCTGTGGGGAGGCAAAGCAACGGTTATGCTCACGAATTTGAGCAATGAGTACAAACACGTGAACAAAGGAACAATGGTCGCATACATCGAAGAAGTTGTTGAAGCCACCGATGCTTTCACTCTCGCAGATTCTGCGGAACACGCTCAGAGGATACAAGCCCCTCCCACAGCTTTCGACGTCAATCCCACGCTTCCGAATCATAAGCAAAAACAGCTGAAGGCCCTGCTCCTGCAATACGAAGATTGCTTTTCATCGTCATCCAAATTCGGCAGGCCCCAATCACGAAACATCGCATCATAACCGAAGAAAATGCCAGACCACTCCATCAGAGTCCGTACAGGGTTTCGACGCGAGAACGTGAGGCCATGAAGAGACAAGTTAATGACATGCTGCGGGATGAGATTATCCAGCCGTCCAAGAGTCCATGGGCGTCCCCCGTGGTGTTAGTGAAGAAAAAGGATGGGACCCTACGTTTCTGCGTCGATTATCGCCGCCTGAACAAAATCACAAGAAAGGACGTGCATCCTCTCCCACGAATAGACGACCCACTTGATCGGCTCCATAACGCCAAGTACTTTTCGTCAATGAACCTGAAGACTGGCTATTGGCAAATCAAAGTCGACGAAAGAGACCGAGAGAAGACGGCGTTCATAACACCGGACGGTCTCTTCGCGTTTAAGTTGATGCCCTTTGGCCTTTGCTCAGCGCCTGCAACTTTTCAACGCGTTATGGATACAGTACTGACATGATCGAAGTGGCAGACTGGCCTTGTTTACTTGGACGACGTCGTCGTGTTTTCCTCAAGTTTCGATGAGCATCATCGGCGCCTTAAAGCTGTACTTCAAGCCATCAAGATGTCTGGACTCACACTGAAGCCAGAAAAGTGCAGATTTGCATACGAAGAGCTCTTGTTGCTGGGGCACGTGATTACCAATTTAGTAGTCTGTCCCGATCTACGGAAAACAGCCGCCATCACCGACTTCCCGCCGCCCACTTACAAAAGGTGGTGCGCCGATTTCTGGGCCTGTGCGCCTATTATAGGCGGTTCGTGAGAAACTTTGCCCGCATCGCCGATCCACTCACTACCAAGGTTGACGTAGAGATCAAGTGGGACACGCCGCAAGAACACGCTTTCCAGAAGCTTAAACATCACCTCCGGACGCCTCTGTTACTTCCTCATTTCGACGAATTCGCCGAGACAGAAATACATACTGACGCAAGCAGCGTAGGTCTTGGCGCCGTTCTTGTGCAGAGGGCTGACGGACTTGAAAGGGTTATTAGTTACGCCAGCCGATCGCTATCCAAAGCAGAAGCCAATTATTCCGCAACAGAAAAGGAGTGCCTCGCCATCATCTGGGCTACGTCGAAATTTCGCCCCTACCTCTACGGCAGGCCCTTCGAAGTCGTGAGCGACCACCATGCCTTGTGTTGGCTAGCCAACTTGAAGGACCCTTCAGATCGCCTCGCACGATGGAGCCTGAGACTTCAAGTATATGACACTATCCTCGTTTACAAGTCCGGCAAGAAACACTCCGACGCCGACTGTCTCTCTCGTGCACCTGTGGACCAACCACCATCCGACGACGCGGATGACGACTACTTTTTGGGAACAATAACTACCGATGACTTTGCTGAACGACAGCGGGCCGACCCGGAACTTAAGGCCCTCATAGAATACCTCGAAGGCAGGACCACCAAATTCCCGAAGGTATTTAAGCGCTGCACTTGCGTCGTTCTTCCTGCGGAACGGTCTTCTCCAAAAGAAAAACTTTTCACTGCTTCGAGCCAAGTACCTCCTTGCGGTGCCTTTAGTTCTGCGACCAGAACTTCTGCAGGCCCTGCACGATGATCCGACAGCAGGCACCTTGGTGTTTTTCGCACGCTCGCGAGGATAAGGAAAGGTACTATTGGCCACGTCTTACCACCGACGTCACTCGTTATGTGAGGACATGCCTTGACTGTCAACGACGCAAGACACCACCGACAAGGCTGGCGGGACTTCTGCAGCCAATTGTACCACCTCGCTGACCTTACCAGCAGATTCGGATGGACCTACTGGGGCCGTTCCTGACGTCGGCTTTCGGAAACAAATGGATCGTGGTAGCTACCGACTACCTCACCCACTACGCTGAGACAAAAGCCCTGCCAAAAGACAGTGCATCCGAGGTAGCTAAGTTCTTTGTTGAAAATATTGTCCTACGTCACGGCTCCCCGGAGGTCCTTATCACCAACAGAGGAATGGCATTTACTGCTGACCTAACTCAAGCGATCTTGGCATACAGCCAGACAAACCACCGCCGGATGACAGCGTACCACCCATATACCAACGGCCTCACCGAGCGGCTAAACAAGACGATCACCGACATGCTGGCAATATGTCGATGTCGAACACAAAATGTGGGACGCCACTTTTCCGTACGTGACCTTCGCATACAATATGGCGGTGTCGGAGACGACGCAGATATCTCCATACAAATTGGTCTATGGAAGGAGCCCGCAACGACGCTCGATGCCATGTTACTCAACGTCACCGACGAAGAAAACCTCGATGTGAGTGAGTACCTTCAACGAGCCGTAAAAGCCCGACAACACGTGCGTCTCCGTATCAAGAATCAACAGACGACCGACAGCCGCCGTTACAATCTTCGACGACGCTTCGTGGAATACCAGCCCGGTGAACGTGTTTGGGTACGACGCCGATACGACGACGTGGACTAAGTCAAAAGCTTCTGCGACAGTATTTCGGACCCTACAGCGTGGTTCGACATCTCGGCCCACTTGATTACGAGGTTGTCCCCGAATGCATCACGAACTCTCAACGACGCCAATCGTGACCCGAAGTCGTCCATGTGGCGCGCCTCAAGCCAATTCTTGCGCGTTAACAATCTGAAACAGTGTCTTTTGTATCAATATTGTATCTCAATTTATTCATTGTACTTTCATGCATTATTGATGTACCCTCAGCTTCAGTTAAAGCATCGGGACGATGCCTTTTTCAGAGGGGGGCAATGCCACGTTCAATTTTTCAAGTTTTGTTATCGCCCCAAAACACTACACAATTCTCAGCCCAAAACGCGCGTGCAGTTTCCGAGAAGCTTCCGGACTTTAGTAGATCATACTGATCAATCTACGCCCACTCTGCGTACTGTACAGATTATTCTGGAACCTACGCCACCGCCAGCGATAACGCTAGAACATTCGATGGCAAGAGTATAAATGCCGACGCACTTCACTGCTTGTCAGTAGTTGATCGACGGCCGACGCTCCGTTCACTGCTATTTGTGCAAGACTGCTACTGTAATCGGACTTTCCATTTGCCGGGCCCAGAATCACCCAAATAAACTGTTAAATTCCCACAAAAAGTATCCCATCTTCGGCCACGTCACGACCCCGTGACATCATATATATATTGACACGTGTTTATAAGAAAAAGAACGATGATAGGAATGTTTTGTGGATTCCAGCTAGTGGGTCAAGTGGTTTTTTGGGACGACAACGAAGCTGGCATCTCGCTGTACAACTTATCCTGAATACGCTCTTTTCGCTGCCGTAAGCTGCTGTCAACTTTTTGTTTGCGTTGCACTGCGACACTGGTGGAGGAGCTGGGCCGCAACGCTGCCCGATGCTTCACACTCCTGGTGGGAGCCGTTCATCCAGCCCGGACGTGCCTACTGCAACCCATGTCCATCGATTTAGTCGTCGGCTACGAGGTATTCCTCCAGATTGCAACCCCTCGCAGAAAACCTCTACCAGACATCTAGAAATGGCTAACACCAGCCCCCCGCCTGTACTTCTCGGCAACAGTCCTCCCGCTCCATCCCAGGTAACGTTTTTTCAATCGCTGGAGCCTAAACGCTTTGGTGGTGGCGCACACGAAGATGTAGAAGACTGGTTAGACCACTATGACCGTGTTGCGATGATCAACCACTGGTATGCTCAGGAAAAGCTCGGCCGGGCCTACTTCTATCTCGATGACAGCCCTCGTACTTGGTACGAGAACAGAGAAAGCAACCTGTCCACATGGACCGACTTGCACCAGAAGATGGTTGAAACTTTTGCCAATGTCGACAGACGTGACCGCGCCCACCAACTACTAGAGCTAAGGGTCCAAAAACCCAATGAAACGGTCGCCATGTTCGCCGAAGACATGACACGCTTATTTCGGAGGGCTGACCCGCAGATGACTGAAGCTAGGAAGTGGCATGAAAGAGCAACTGTTCGCCGGACTTCTGCGCAACCCACCAAGCACTGTAGAGAACTTTATCAAAGAAGCGTCGGCTATCGAGCGGGCCCTTCACCAGCGTGGCCGACAATATGACCGCTTGTGCAGCAGCCCCTAAATTCAGGCCGCCGCAGTGACATTTGACAGTCATAGCTCCTTACGTTACATGATTAGAGAGATTGTTCGTGAAGAATTGCAAAGGCTGCGGACTCCGGTAGTGGATACACCCATGGCATCTGTCGCTCAAGTCGTCCGTGACGAAATCCGCCAAGCATTCTCGACAGCTGATCCTGCCCCCGAACAACGTCCCATGACGTACGCCGCCGCCCTTCGAAGCTCCCCACCCGCTCCGCCTTCATACTACCCGCCACCTGCAACTGTTCTTTGGTCACCGCCACAGGGGGAGACATCGTGGCGCCCACCCATCCAGCCCCCATACGACCAGTCGTCTTCTGGCCTACCATGGCCTTCGTCGCGTGAGGAGTCATCACGGCAACCACAGCTTCGCCGAACAGACACCTGGCGCACTGCCGACAGGCGTCCACTCTGTTTCAACTGCGGAGGTGTAGGCCACATAGCCCGCTATTGCTGGCACCGCGCCGATCCATCTCGCCCTCTCAGGCCACGGTTTGACATTCGACATGCCATCGAGTACGTATCCCGCCGTGGCGATGTCGGTTCTCAAGGACCTCCGGTACCTCGACACCCATTCGACGGCCGCCGTAACAATGATGACGAGACTATAAATGATTACGAACCGGTCTTCCGACATCGACCACGCTCTCCTTCTCCTGCCCAGTCACCTTCGTTGCAGCGCCACACTTTTGCCGACACCAGAGGAGCGAGGTCACCCAGCCCACACCGGGGAAACTGAAGGCGGCGACCTTAGGGGGTAAGGTTGCAGGCTGTCAAGACGAAGAAAAAAAGCCCCCATTACTCCCACCTCAGGACGCTGTAAAGCCGACAAGACGTAATACCGACGAAACTGTGACCCCAGGCCTTACCGTTCTTGTGGATGGACAGCAAGTCAAAGCTTTAGTCGACACCGGGGCTGACTTCTCTATTATCAGTGATGACCTTGCCGTACGCCTCAAGAAAGTAAAGACAGCGTGGACGGGACCTCACTTAAGGACGGCAGGCGGCCAATTACTGATGCCTGTCGGAATGTGCACAGCAAGGCTCGACATCGGTGGCTCTACTTTCGTGGCGACGTTCGTCGTTCTCGCTTCATGCTGTAAGGACCTGATTATCGGAATTGATTTCTTGAGAGAACATGGCACCGTCATCAACATCCCTGACAGTGTCATTACATTTCGCAACAACAGCCCTACTTACGTCGATTCTTCAGAGCCGAGACATACGTCTTGTTCAGGGGCTCTCCTTCTGACGGATGACGATGTGGTCGTCCCGCCACGATCGTGTACGCTTGTTTCGGTGGCAGGGGATGAGCCGTTTGACGGCGACGGCATTGCTGACGAAATAAGCTCACTGATATTTAGCCACGGTATTTCAGTTGCTCGAGGTCTTGTCATTGTCACTGCTGGACGCACGAACTTGCTGCTCACTAACTTCAGCAATGAGCGCCGACATCTCCCGAAGGGTACAGCCGTCGCTTACTTTGACACTACTGCAGAAATTCAAGGAAGCTTATCGGCCCTAGTCGAAGCACCTCAAGAAGAATCAGTACCTAATCTTGACGTTGGTACTACGTTGTCAAGGGACGAACGAACGAGACTTCTTGAGCTGCTAGCTGAATTCCAGGACTGCTTTTCATCGACATCACGGGTCGGTCGAACGCCGCTAACAAAGCATCGAATAATTACCCACGATGCAGCAAGGCCTATACACCAGAATCCTTATCGTGTGGCTCCAAAAGAACGGGAAGTAATACAGCTACAAGCCGCTGAAATGCTTGAAGATGATGTGATTCAGCCATCACAGAGCCCGTGGGCATCGCCTGTAGTATTAGTTAAGAAAAAGGACGGTACCCTGCGTTGTTGCGCGGATTACACGAAGCTGAATCAAGTGACTGAGAAAGACGTGTATCCGCTTCCACGTATTGATGACTCCCTCGATAGGCTTCGCAACGCTCGCTACTTTTTTTCAATGGACCTCAGAAGTGGATATTGGCAGATCGAGGTAGACCCAAGAGATCGGGAAAAAAACCGCTTTTGTGACGCCGGATGGTTTATATGAATTTAAAGTTCTACCCTTTGGTCTGTGCTCAGCGCCCGCTACTTTTCAAAGGCTCATGGACACTGTACTTTCAGGGTTAAAATGGAAGACCTGTTTAGTTTATCTAGACGACGTCATAGTGTTTTCCTCAACTTTTGATGGGCATCTCAAGAGGCTACAAGATTTTTACGAGCCAAACGCTCGGCAGGCCTCACAATGAAACGCCACTTTTGTTTTGAAAAACTGCTGTTTCTTGGTCATGTCGTCAGCTGTACTGGCGTTTGGCTTGATCCCGAAAAACTTGCGGCCGTGGCACAGTTCCCAGTACCGTCCGATAAGAAAGCTGTCAGGCGCTTTCAGGGCCTATGCGCCTATCGCCGGTTCATCGCCGACTTCACACGGATTGCGTCGCCGTTAACTCGCCTCACTAGAGACGACGCCACCTTTGAGTGGAATCACGAACAACAAGCAGCGTTTAATGACCTCAGCCAACGTCTTCAAACACCTCCAGTGCTTGCTCACTTCGACGAACGAGCGCCAACAATGCTTCACACTGGCGCAAGCAGTGTAGGCCTCGGAGCTGTGCTTGTGCAGTGGCAAGAAGACACGGAACGAGTGATCGCCTACGCAAGCAGGACGCTAACACGCGCTGAGGTGAATTATTCAACAACTGAAAAAGAATGCCTCGCCGTGGTCTGGGCAGTTATGATATTTCGCCCGTATTTGTATGGCCGCCCTTTCAAAGTTATAAGTGACCATCATTCCATCTGTTGGTTGACTACTTTAGGAGATCCAACCGGCCGATTAGCACGGTGGAGTCTGAAGCTACAAGAGTTTGATATGATGGTCATACACAAGACTGCCTGTCTCGATCACCAGTACAGTCAGCTTCTCTTTCTGATGACGACGATATGGCCTTCTTTGGTGTTCTCGACGCGTCCACGATTACCCAACAACAACAAGGTGACCCTGAATTGCTTGATTTGATTAATTACGTGGACGGACGTTCTTCGAGGGCACCTAGAGTCTTTGCAAGGACATTATCGTCGTTTTGCTTACGCAATGGTGTCCTCTACAAAAGAAACATTTCATCCCTCGGAGCTCCCTATTTGCTCGTTATTCCTGCACCCCTTCGAACTGAAGTGCTCCAAGCATGTCACAATGAGCCGACGTCTGGCCATTTAGGCTACACTCGCACATTGGCAACAGTACAGCAGGGGTACTACTGGCCACGACTCACAACAGCCGTCAAGCACCACATTCACACTTGCATCGATTGCCAGCGACGCAAGTCACCTCCAAAGAGACCCGCCGGTCAGCTGCAACCAGTTCAGGTTCCACGTACACCGTTTGAACAGATAAGAATGGATATTTTGGGACCCCTTCCTACTTCTACTGCAGGGAATCGCTGGGTTATAATCGCAACAGACTACCTAACCAGGTATGCCAAAACAAAAGCTATCCAAATGAGCACCGCAGTGCAAGTGGCGAGATTTTTCATAGAAAATATTGTGCTACGCCACGGGGCCCCATCTATTGTGATCACAGACCACGGAACAGCATTTACGGCAGCTCTTTTAGACCACGTCCTGACGCTTAGTGGAACGACTCACCGTAAGACCACTGCGTACCACCGCAAATGAATGGACTAACGGAGCACCTCAACAAGTCAATTGAAGACATGCTGTCGATGTACGTGGATGTCCAACATAAGAATTGGGATGAAATTTTACCCTATATCACGTTCGCATACAATACGGCTAAACAAGAGACGACTCGCATGACTCCATTCAGCTTGGTTTACGGACGGGAGGTACAGACTATGCTGGATGCGATGTAGCCACATGAATGGAACGCTACCGACACAGGCGCTGACGTGTTCACTGAACGCGCGGAAGAAGCTAGGCAGCTCGCCCGCTTACGGATCCACCAGCGACAAGACTACGACGCAGGCCGCTACAATGCTCGCCATAGAACTGTAACGTTAAAAATCGGTGACAGAGTGTGGGTTTGGACACCCGTGCGAAAACGTGGATTGTCCGAGAAGCTGCTAAGGCGATTTCGAGTATCGCGCCAGCTAAGTGACGTCACCTACGAGGTTGTCTCCGACAGTCCCCAATGCCCGAGGCGTCGCCAGCACCAGCCTGAACATGTTCATGTAGTGCGTATGAAGCCGTATGTGAGTGACTGACTGCACGTTAAAAAAATACTGTGCGTCTGAATCAGCATCGGGGCGATGCTCTTGTAAGGAGGGCCAAGTGACATGTGTTTATATGAAAAAGAACGATGATAGAAATGTTTTGTAGCTTCCAACTAGTGGGTCGGGTGGTTTTTCGGGACGACAACGAAGCAGGCATCTTGCTGTAGAGCTGATCCTGAATACGCTCTTTTCGCTGCCGTAAGCTGCTGTCATCTTTTGTTCGCGTTGCACTGCGACAATATATATATATATATATATATATATATATATATATATATATATATATATATATATATATATGTGTGTGTGTGTGTGTGTGTGTGTGTGTGTGTGTGTGTGTAATAGTGTATCTAGTCGCTTACGACTTGGGGTGCACAAGTGAGAAGAATATAAACAAACTGGATTTTTTGCAGAAAAACTTGCTCTGCCTATTCGAAGAATAATATGGCAACCCACGGAGATGTCTAGCAGTTTCCAGTTTATAGAACAATTCTTTATCTATTTATTTGTTTGTTTGTTTACAGATACTGAAATCCCCATAGGAGATTTTAGCAGGGTGGATATACATCGTCATGGTAAAAAAATTTAGGCCGCAAAATAACAAAGGGTACCTAACATTGCTTCAAAAAAATTACAACACAGATAAACACAGCACGTGTACGGAACATCAACTACATAAAAATGACAAAAAATGCATAAGTTAGTGAGATCGTGTTGCAAATTGGAAAGTAATCAAGAGTTACTTGCAGCTAAGGAAGACAGTGAAGGTTGAGCAACTTGAGTGTTACGTTAAGCGATTCAGTCACAGTTCTTAGAAAAAGAATTTTGAAACAGTTATTTTTTATGCGGAATGGAGTGATTGTTAAGTGATGAGTTCGTCTTGTCACATACCAAGAAGAAAAAGTATTGATGTCAAAACTATCAATAGTTTATTGTATATAAGCTGAAATGAGAAATTCATGCCGGAAACTCGATTGCGTTTCGTAAGTACGAGCAAATCGGCTTGTTTTAGGAGTTCTAATGCAGAGGTACGGAAGCAGTTATTGTAGATGAAGTGGACTGCCTTTCGTTGCACCCGTTCAAGTCTTTTTATGTTAGTTTGAGTAAAGGGGTCCCAAATAATTGTGGCATAATCAAGTATTGGAAGTATAACTGTTTTGTATACTAACAAGCGAACGGAAGGTGTTGACAGTTTGAGTGCCCTCCTAAGAAAAAACAATCGACGGTAGGCATAAGCGGTCACTTTTTTTTAATTTTTCGATTCCACTTTACAGTGTTTCTAATGTGCATGCAAAGTTACTTGTACTTTGTTACCTCAGCGAGAAAAATATTGCTAACCGAGTAATTCACTCTTAGCTTGTGTTTTTGTTAGTAATGCACATAAAACAGTTTTCTCGAAATGAACCAACATTTTTCAATCTCTACACTAGGAAACAACTTGCAAAAATGCATCAATTGGTAACATTTGATCGGAATTACCCTCAATTGTTGAGTATAGGACACGGTCATCGGCATATAATTTATTCTTAACACTTAGGTCATTTACATAATATTTATATACAGCGGAAAGAAAAGAGGGCCTAAAACCGAATCTTGGGAAACACCAGAGTCAACAAAAATTTTATCAGAGTCGTGATTTTTAAAGGTAACAAATTTTTACGCCCACTAAGGTAGCCAGAAATCAATTTATTCAGCTGCGGATTATTAAGAAATAGGTTTATTTATGCAACAGTTTATGAAGTGACACTTTATTGAAAGCTAACGAAAAATCTATGAATGTGGCGTCTGTTTGTTTCCCGTTGCTTATATTGTTTGCGAAGTCATGAACAGTTTGTACCAATTGGGTCATTGTCGAATAGCCTTTACAGAATCCATGCTGATGAATTGTTAGAAATTTATGTGTCTCGAGGAATTCCAAATTGTGTTTGTGAATGACATGCTCAAGAATTTTGCATGCAGTTGAAGTTAATAAAATAGGGTGACAGTTTTAGATCTGCTATTTATTCCCGCTTTTGCGGAGTGGCTTGACTCTGCTGGTCTTCCAGCCGCTCGGCAATTGGGCGAATTTCAAGGATTTAAAACAAGACCTTTAAATATTTTGATACCCATTCTGCATAAAGTTTAACAAAATAATTTGGAATGTCATCCAGCCATAAGGTTTTCTTATATCTAGATTCATTAGCACATTAAAAAACATTCAATTCAGTTATCTTAATGTCAGGTATAAGAGGCAGGGCGACGTCGTAAACAGGTAAAATGTCAATATATCTAGTAAAGAGTGATTCGAAATGTACATTGAATAGGTTTGCAAATTCTTTTGTTTCATGAACCAATGCATTATTTACATCAAACACATCACACTCCTGAGACTCTGGGCTAATACTTCTCCAAAATTTCTCTGAGGCTGACTTGATGTAACTTGTTATTAAACCTAATGAAAAAACGTCCGCCATAATAATGGTGAATTATGGTGCTGGAAATATTGGTGGTATATATGGTGATTGGTGGCACATGTGGATGATGGAGTGCCGATAATGCTCGAGCGCGAAACGGCGTCAGAACCACCGTGACGAGCTGCCACAAAAAATTAAAATATAATTGAATGAAAAACAATGCAGCAAGAACCTTTAAAAAACACGGCGACGAGGACTTTAATGTGCAACCTTAGGATCTTCATATGGACACGTAAACTACTGTGCCAGGCCGATGTGTGGGAAGTTCGTTGTTAAGTCGCAAGTGAACTTGCGATTTGACTGTTCATTTTCAGTTTTGTTTCTTGCTCACTCCAGATAGACGAGATCTTCACCTGCTACGAAAACAAGCAAACTCAGTAAGCACAAAAAACTGCTGCCTAGAACGCTTTCCACTACGAAACTAGCAACGGCGCTATGTTTTTCTCACAATTCACAACCGCAAGAAAACAAAAAACCCAAGTAAACTGAGGACCACGTACCGTTTACCGGCGTTTTCTGTAAAGCTTATTATCGGTTTCTCGCTCGTACAAAAGGGCGACATCTTCTCAGGCTTTATGACGCCTCTAGACTCATTTGATAGATACGACCACAGAAGTGAAAGAATAATGCAGTGTTTTTTCGCGCAACGTACAGCGCAGGCGTGTCAGCACAGTGCTGTAGTTCTATCGTTAGCAACAAACATAACGGCTTGACCAAAACAAATGCAGAACGCAGAAAAGGTATGCTATCATATTAGTTCAGTAAGCATACGATTAGACAAATCTGTGTTCTCGCATAAAAGCCAGAGAAATGCGGGCGAGTGCGACCGGCGGTTGTTGATGCCGGGAGGCCTACGCTGCTGGAAGGAAGTTCTGGCACTACGTCGCATCGAAGTTTTTCGCTTCTTCCGCGGACACTGTTGATTGATATGTGGGGTTTAACGTCCCAAAACCACTATATGATTATGAGAGACGCCGTAGTGGAGGGCTCCGGAAATTTAGACCACCTGGGGTTCTTTAACGTGCACCCAAATCTGAGCACACGGGCCTACAACATTTCCGCCTCCATCGGAAATGCAGCCGCCGCAGCCGGGATTTGAACCCGCGCCCTGCGGGTCAGCAGCTGAGTACCTTAGCCACTAGACCACCGCGGCGGGGCTCCGCGGACACTGTAGACTACAAAAATTTTATTCATGGTAAATAATGCCACGGCTGTGGTGTATTCTTGTTCTTACTCATAGAAATCATGTTTTTTGAAACCCGAAAGAGCCGATAACACTTGTATGGGTTCGGTCGGTTGGCCTTACCTTTGGTGAAAATCGTGGCGGTAGAACAGAGGGTGAAACTCAAACTTGCTGGGACTCATCTCAACGTATGTCGAAGGAAGAAGTTTAAGCATTTTAGCGTCACACGCACTTTGTTATCTTAAAAGTACGTCTTAAGTAATTGGGTCTAGAACAATTGCCAGAGTTGCGTTTCTAGCATGGCGACATCAGGTGACGGCTGTATTCTGGTCTACCGTTGAAATGGGTGATTGCGAACCGGAGCTCATTTATTTCTCAATAACTGCACGGTGATGTAACACATTTACTGTTGCTGTTCAAAGCGACACCTCCTACTAGCAAAGTTGGCTTGGGCCAAGCATGGTAAATCATCAGTGGCCAATCGGTGCATGCTTGGGAAGTTATTGGAGGCCAAGGGAAGTATGTGCTTGGGAAGTGTGACAACTCTACCATTGGCCAAGCAAAGGATTGTCATGGGTGAAAAATTATTGAAAACACGGCTTTCCACGGTTGCCACTGCATTTAAATACCATGCAATATCCAAGCATATTCTTGGTATGGCAGCCAAGCATTTTGGCCAATACAATATCTGGCTCAATTATTTTTTTGTCTTAGATACAATTTGATGCCCCGGCTACTGTGTTGTAAAGTTTTCATGCCCTCCTCCCCCTTCCAAGAGAAGTAACAAGAGAAATATTTTTTGTGCTTCAGGTTTATTATACAAGTTATATGTAGAAGGCATATGCCACTTTTCCATTTCGCGAACTTTTGTGAGTCTGAAGTGTTTCTTGGGCTTCTCTTAAAGTGATCTACTGTAGCAGCATGCCTTTTCGCATAGGTGCAACTTCTTGATGTGAAACAAACACTAGCCCTCTGTAAAAAAAGCAAAACATAAATAAGAAAGTTCATAAACGTAACACATGCTTAAAAGCTTTGAAAATGTCTTTATTATATGCAGTGGCTGTGGCACCAACAGAAAGATAAACTTGCCATAACAAAACAGAATCAGCTCATCACAATATTCATTGCATATTCTACAAAGTACTGGTAGAACTAGCAGAAAAACTTGCCTTCATTGTAAAAAATTATGATTAAAAATCACAAAGTCCAGTAAGTACTTAGGCCTGATTATTTTTTTGTAAAGAGAGTTTTTGTGTAAATTTTATAAAGTTTCTATTGAACAACTGGAAGAATGGTGTGCTTTTGTATAATCTTTAAATAGTGAGACGAGTAACACTCACTCCATAAAAAAAAACAAAGCAGATATACGTCACTGATACATTTAGCTGATGATGGACCATTCACGACAGATCATACGATAAAAATTCTGAAGAAATGCTTTACATTCCGCATAGCATGGCTCACCAACGTTGCGTACTTATTAACTAACCACAACTTTCAAACTGCACCATCATCTGAAACGACAACTTTCTCAATATTAATAAATGAATTCTCAAACTTGCTGAAGCTAAAATTTCATCATAATATTTTTTTGAATAATAGAATTTCACTAAGTGGACCAAACAATACCAAGGAACCTTATTGCGTCAAAGCTTTACGTCGAAGAATAAAATTAAGGCACGGATGAATTTGGATGATGATTCCATCACTTTCTCGCATTCGACCCCAGCCGTTACGTCTATTTTACCTTTTATGTATGCCCGGAAGCCTAAGTTTATAATTTAGAAATAAGCAATAAAGCACTGGCGTCGACCCTAAATCGCATGGCGCATTAGCGAGATGCACTCATCGTCAGCGACAGACAGTCCTGCCAGAGGCGGACATGAAATTGCCGTGCACAACGCGTAAACATACACAATCGGTGGCTGGGCGACTGTCCTTCGGACAGGGCCATTTCAGTTAATTTCAATTTTCCCCGAAAACAGTGTATCGCTCATTTAAAAAATACGCCGAATTGAACTGATGCTTGAACACTGTAGCTTATAACGTTTCAAATGTGTCTGGTTTTTACTTGTAAAAAGAAAAAACTATGCCATGGGCAATCTCGCGAAGAGGAGCTAGAACTACAGCTAGGACTACGCAGCGCCCGTTTCTTAACACATGCGCTATTTTCACCGCCATAAACATGACCGCCGATTCGCATAAGGCCTTAAGATAACAAGGGCACATACAGGTAGTGCTGATATTTACTTACCTTCTAATTCAACTTGAATGAACAGCTGGTCGCTGCACGGCTGTGACAGCAGTGACATTCATACAACGTGCGAAGAAGGCGAAGCCGGCGGGCAGTCATACACGCACGTGGTGGAATATGGATGCGAGCATTAATGGTGCATGCGTGTATACTGGCTTAAAGCTAGATAATTTAAATATTTTGGATGACTTCTGTACTAGTACCTAAGTGCTTTACAGCTGCTACAGTTTGTGGGCTTCTGAGAATTGCCTGTCTGGATGCTTTGGTGAACTATTGTTCTCAAGTGCAAAAGGGCTGTGCATGGCCCAAACTGCGCGCGTGGTAAATAGTGTGTAGTTTAAACGCAACACTGTGCACGTGCTGGTACACTTCTGGTTCTTTGCATGAAAAGAAAACAAAAAGAGGTAATTTTCAGCCAGTGCGAACTAAAATATAGACCGGAAAAAATGATCGTTCGTGGCTATTCGGTAGCTGTTCGGCTGACTTCACGTCAAAGTGACCAATGAAACGGACGCATCCGCTCTAACCAGTTTGCTCCTTTAACGCTTGTACGTGCTCGCGTGCCACGAGTTCCCGTCGAATAGTATATAATACACAAATGTAGGTAGGCTTGATGACTAGAGAAACTCTGTCAGCATTGGCCAGCAAACATGGTATGTGTCAGGAAAGGCCTTGGCCTCCATGTTAAACATCAAAGGTATTTCCCAAAACTTTTGTTTTGTTTTAAATATTGAAAAGAGCCAAAAACTAAGATAAACGCACACTTTTAAAAAGATTTTATTCTTTCGCTGACACCTCGCCTATAGTTTGCTTGTAGGCCTTGCCCTTTTCTGTCCCGCTGTCCGGGAATTGGCCAATATTAACGAAACCAATGGGAATTCAAGCTGTTTTCAATCATCGGTCATCGGACAGTGCTGGCAGGGCGTCTAGTCTTCTAAACATCACAACAAAGCACCTCATTGCGAATGTCAAACGGATGTATACGTGCACGAAATGGAAACAATTACGGCTACGCTGTACGCTCCACAAAAATTGAAGCGTTGTTGACCCCACAGGAAAGAAAAACAAAACCTGCTAGAAAGCGTAATCAGCGGCGTTAGTTTCTTTCAACCGTAAACATATTTCTTTGCGCATTCTAGAATGAAACACTACGACTAATTAAGTGATTTCACATACTGCCATCTGCTTTTTCATCATGCCAGCATCATCCACAAAGATTCCATAACACCACCGTCATCCAGCTTGTTAACCAATCCATCCACCAAGCACGTTTTAAATCACCACATCAGCCGGCATTTTCCACCGTCGCCACAATTGACTTGCCACCACCACCACCATCTGCCACAAATTGCCACTCTCGCCGTCATCAGCCGGCATTTTCCGCTGACACCACCACCACCATCTGCCACCATTTTTTCCACTCTCACCGTCATCAGCCACTATGATCACCACAGCTTCCATCATACGCACTACATTTCCGCCATATCCATAATAATTTCCACCATATCGACCAACGATACCATCATCCACCAACCCAAGCCTTTCAAAAGGAAAGTCACCTTAATAGCGCTGCTTCTCACTACTGACTTGATTTTTTAGTTTTACCATTAGTTTATAAACTTCGTTGTCATCGCAAGTGAAATTCCAATTTTTGCTTCATTCGTATTAACTGTCTTTTCCAATAGAGTGTATTACGAGAAATCAGGGGATTTTTATGATTCCTCTTTTTAGTTACTTGTGGCACAAAGGAAATAATCAAAGTGTTAATACTGTTTTTGAAACTGAATTCAAAGTTGATTTATATCGCACTTGCTGTTTTAAAATTCAAAAAATAGAAACGCGAGGGTATCAAAAATTGAAACGTCGTCTGCCCGAAAGAAATCAGGGAAAGATTAACATTGCAATTTTTTGTCTAATGCAGTGTTACAAAGGTTTAGGACCACGGCTACGTGATATGATATTCCCGGAACTACCTAGCAGGTTGCTCGATTGCCGATTGAACCGCTGAGAAAAAGTAAGTCCAAAATGGATTTGGAAGATCCCTGGATTCTGCTGTAAACCTGTATAACTTGAAGATCATCTGTAAATGCGATGTTAAGCATCGCTTCTCCGACAAGTTTGTACTTTGTGAGTGTGAAAGTTGGCTAGTGTTTATTTGGTAAAGCCCCCTGAGAGAACGACCCGATCAGTGGGTCTTTTATTCTCGTGCAAGTAGTTCTCGAGCTCCTCTAACACGGCAAGTGGAGCATTCGGAGGTTTGTACATAGCTCCTATAATCTATCTGATACCACTGAAATGACTGGTACAAAAAATACAATGTTGTGTATTCAGCATTCTGAAAATATTCAGCGACGACTTCAAAAGGATACAGATACCTCAACCTTTGCTGTCTGAGGCTTTCCTAAATGCTCTGCAACCAGAGGGAACAAAATCGCTGTTTAGCCACGTTTCTGTCTCAACTTCAACATCAGGATTACGTGAGAGGAGGAGAGCCTCCAACTGAACGACCTTGTTAAGTACGCTCCTACAATCTACATTGATTACCTTTACAGATCGGGCTTTATGATACTAATGTCATCCAGTCATTCCTTTGGATATCTGAAAGCGTACATATCTCCCCTCATACCTGCCGAACAAAGTATTATTTATGCTCACTATATCATAAATTTGTTTTACTTTAACACTGCATGCCTTCTCTCCTGCCGCCCTTTTTCATAATTTCTGCCTTACGACACGAAGCCGTTTGGAAAAGTCTTCAGCAAAAGACTTATCTGCGCCGTTTAGCTTATGGGCTGATTTTATACTAACATTTTTTCACAAGAGTCGAGAGTTTTCATTATTACAGGGCGTCACTTGTTTAGCTAATTTTTGCCTTATCTATGACAACTTTTTATGCCATCTACCTCGCTGCCTAAATGTTTGACAAAAATATCTTCTTGTACCTATTCAACTACCTTATCGTTTCACCATTCAGTTGGCTCATCCCGACCATATATAATAAATTGTTTCTATGACCTTGGTTTTCTAAGTCATTTATATTGCCAAGAACAAAATAACAGACAGCCACGAATTGATGTCTTGTCTTGTCTTGTCTCCTAGGAGGTCTTGGCTCATACCCACATGGGGGATTGGCCACACCGTACCTTATAATAGATCATTTTTTTACAACGCTTGCTAAAAATAATAAAGAGAAAGTAGATAGGAACAATAATAATGCTCCTTTGAAAAAACGTGAAAAAAAATTGCAGAAGATTGTGATAAACCAGAATATATAAAACAAATTAACAAGATTGAGGAAGGAGGAGAAAGAACTGGATATACACGGCAGTACCACTAGCAGCGTATCCTTCCGGTTGCCTGAATGAATTTATGTAGCGCTGACAGAGTAGCACTCTCGCCCACACCCAACTGACTGGCTCCAAACGATAATAGGGTGGATATATTCACTAGCAATCCGAGTTTTGCTTGTCCCCAGACGAGGATGCAATGTTCTCTTCTTTCTCCACTTCCATGCGATTTCACGCTACAGTTGATGGCTCATACCCATTACCTTTGACATTATTCCCTCTCCTCGAAAAGCATCGTCTCGATGCTGGTGATGAGCATTGAAACAAAAAATGAGAAAGAAAAGATCATACTATAGAATCTAACAACTGCGTCGTTCGGCAAAAAAAGGTTTGGTGTCAATGACTATTTTTGTCACAAAAGTGGCGAAAATAGCCATTGCATGGTAACTCAGTCCACGTTTGATCGATGACTCAAGAAATATGGCTTGAGCCTTGACACATGCATCACATGACGTCGTGGAAACAGACGGGAACGTTTTGAGGGGCCCTCAGGGAGAAAGAGCTTTGTATGTAACGTCACTGAGTCGGCGTAGAACTTTGTACGGGCCGAAGTAGCGCCGCAGACTTTTCAGAGAGACCACGATGTCGGATGGGCGTTCTCACCCAAACTTCGTCACCTGGTCGGAAGGTGAGCTCTCGGTGTGTAAGGTTGTAGCGGTGTGCGTCTGCAGTTTGGCGAGCCTGAATACGGCGTCGGGCGAGTTGACGGGCCTACTCGGCGCGTTGAGCGAAGACAGCGTCCGCGTTGAACATGCCCACGTTTTTGGGAAGGAGCATTGCGTCGAGCATTGCATTAACCTTTCGACCATAAACTAAGCAAATGGGGTGAAACCTATACTCGTTTCGACTGCTGTATTGTAAGCAAACGTTACGTAAGGGAGTACATCATCCCAGCTCTTGCGATCAATGGCCACATACATTGACAGCACATCTGCAATGGTCTTGTTCAACCATTTAGTGAGTCCGTTGGTTTGGGGGTGATAACCCGTGGTTTTCCGATGTTCAATACCACTTAGTCTCAGCACTTCTTGAAGCATCTCTGCCGTGAAAGCTGTAACATGATCAGTAATTATCACAGCTGGCGCTCCTTGACGAAGTACGATGCTGGTGACGAAAAACTAGGCGATTTCGGCTGCGGTAGCTTCGGGCAAGACCTTTGTTTCGCTGTAATGCGTTAAATTATCGGTGGCAACTACAATGCACCGGTTTTCAGACGGAGACGTGGAAAACGATCAGAGCAAGTCAAGGGCAATTTGATGGATTGGTGTTTTCGACATGCCGATAGGCTGTAGTAGTCCTGCTGGTCGGACAGGCGGAGTCTTATGGCGTTGGTAGTCGCGGAGTGTCCGGACGTACTGCTTGACTGTCTTCACGAAGCATGGCGAGTAGCATGAGCGTCGAATTCTTCCCAAGGTGCGGGTGTAGCTAAGGTGCCCGAATGATGGTTCGTCGTGATAAGCGCGTAAAATATCGTCCCGAAGCTGAGTTGGCGCAACCAGTAGGTGAGTGGACTGGGTATGGTCGTAAATTTTCTTATAGAGAACTTCATTCCTGATGCAGAACGAGGGCAGCGAACGTGTGAAGTTTTGAGGAACACTGTTTTTTGGCTTTCGAGGTCGTCGATCAACGGAGTTAGCTCCATGTCATTATGCCGTTGTTGAGCCAAGTTGGTTGCTGATAAAGAGAAAAGGAATGTATCGTCCGCTTCAACGTCCGCGTTCTTACTTTCAATCGGCGAACGTGAGAGAGAGTCAGCATTGGTGTGTTTGAGTCCTGACTTGTGAATAACAGTAACTTCGAATTCTCGCAGCCGAAGGATCCACCGTGCTAGACGACCGGAAGGATCTTTCAGGTTGGCGCGCCAGCATAAAGAATGGTAGTCGCTAACTACCCTGCATGGTCAACCGTACAAAAAAGGCCGGAACTTTATTATAACCCAAATAACGGCTACGCATTCTTTTTCTGTTGCAGAGTAGTTTTCCTCTGCGAGTAAGAGTGTTCTACTTGCATAGGCTATCACGCACTCTACGCCATTTCGCCATTGAATCAATACAGCTCCAAGTCCGACGTTGCTGGCATCCGTGTGTAGCTCTGTGGCACCGTTGTCGTCCAAGTGACTCAGTATAGGTGGGGCTTGGAGATGGTTTCGCAGCGTTTCGATGGCGTGATGCTGATCCTGACCCCAAACAAACGGTATGCCGTTTTTTGTAAGTTCATTTAGCGGTTCAGCGATTTGTCTGTATCATGCACACAGTCCCAGAAATCGGCAGAGATCGCGCTTGTTCGTTGACACAAGCAATGCAGCAACAGCTTTCGTCTTCTCAGGGTCTGGGTATATACCGGCATGGCTGACAACGTTACCAAAAAGCTCACAGTTTCTCGAAACCAAAGTGGCATTTCTCAGGTTTGAGAAAAAATCGAGCTGTTCGAATCGCCTGAAGGACTGTCTGTAAGCGCTGGACGTGCTGCTTAAACGGGTCCGACAAGACGACCACATCGTGAAAGTAGACAAGACACGATTGCCACTTTAGCCCAAAAAGAACCGTGTCCATCATTCTTTGAATAGTAGCAGGCACCGACCATAAGCCGAAGGGAAGCACCTTGAACTCGTAGAGTCTGTCAGGAATAATGAAGGCGGTCTTTTCGCGGTCACACTCCTCAACATAAATTCGCCAAAAGCCGCTGCGTAGATCCATGAAAGAAATATAACGAGCGTTGCACATGCGGTCCAGCGAGTCCTCTATTCGCGGTAAAGGATACAGGTCTTTCTTCGTGATCTTATTTAACTTTCGGTAGTCGACGCAAATTCGCAGGTTACCATCTTTTTTTTCTTTACTATCACAACAGGGGACGCCCTGTGACTGGTCGTTGGTTGGATCACATCGTCCTTGAGCATCTGCAGGACCTGTTGGCGTATAGCGTCTTGTTCTTTTTGAGAGACTCTGTTGGCGTTCTGTCAAATGGATCTGTCGGTAGGCTCGGTGATGATAGTTGCTTGGCAAGTGGTGTTTGATTCACTTTCAAAGTCGCGGTGAAGCAGTCCTGAAATGAGTCGAGTAGCTTCAAAAGACGTTCCCATTGTGCGGACAGTAGACCCTGGTTTACGTCGAGAGTGCTTGCGAATGTCATGGCAGAATGGCCGCACGACGAAAGGGCAGATAATGTGTAGGGACCAGGGACATCGGCAATATCCTCAAGGTATGCGATCGCAGTGTGTTTGGTAAGATAGCGATACTCCTCGCTGAAATTCGCGACTAAGAGGCAAGACTGCTTCCTCCTCGGCATTTCCTTCATGCAGATTTGTTGTGAAAAAAAGTAGGGACCAATTTCCTTCCGCAAAACAGCATCGGGGACATCTTAGTCACAATCAACGCTGATAAAGAGGCTGCGGCGGGGAGCCAGAGTACCATATTCGGAGGATACACTTAGTTACACGTAGAATACCTGGAGAATACACGGAGGATACAGTAGTTACTTCGTAACTACGGAAACGAAAAAAACCAGGACAAAAAAGGGCGCTGAATTTCAACAAAGAATTAATACCGGAGTGGTGTATATATATAGGCTAAAATTGAGAAAATTGGGCATGCGTAGAAGGCTGCAGTAACAACCACTGCGATAAAATGTCAGCAAAACTCTTCTGTCGTGTTGAATGGCTGAAAACAAATACGTAAGTAACTTAAAAAAGATCGAGATACGCAATCTCTTTTTGGAACAACACAACCAAAGGGCAACTTACACATTTAGCATCAAAATTGTTTATTTGATAAGCTCTAATTATCTCACGCTTGTCCTGCGAGTTGTGCTTGCTTAATACCTCGCAACGCTCAAAAACTGGCACGCAGCCGCAGTCTCGGCAGTGGATTTTCAGGTGTCCTTGAACTACGTTGTGCACATTGTTATTGTGCTTTCTTGAACTGTCATTAAGGCTCCTTCTGGTTTGCCCTATGTATACCATTCTGCACGAAAGCGGAATGAGATCTACGACACCAAAAACACAAGGTACAAAGCCCGTTCTGTGTTTCACAGTGCTTCTTCCTCTAATAGCAGCTGAATTATTCACCAGCTCACAAAGCTTTGCAAGCTTTTCTGGGGCGGAAAACACAACAGTGACACCAGCGCGTTTACCGATTTTTTTCAGCCCATGCGACAGGTTATGCAGATAAGGAACTGCAACACATTTCATAGGAACAGACACGCTTTGAGGCTGAGATCGCCCTCCTTGATTTTTAGTTTCCTTCGAACGTTTTTACAGCAAAAATCAGGGCGCTCGAGTAACCAGCGCTTAAGAGGCACTCTACCTGTGCTTTGAAACTGCATTGCATCGAGTGCAGGCATGACCTCTTGATAGCGCTTACCAGGCAATCTTCAATAATACCCCTTCTCACCAATTTTTAATGAGCTGAGTGGAAAGGTAAAAGGGGTTCACTACCTCTCGGTGAAAACAGCCAGCACAAATGATTACTTCAAAGACGGAGTGTTCGGTCCAAGAACCTAATCGAATTCTCTGATGGTAGTTCTTGAGTAAGTTCAAGAGGATACAAGTGCTTCTTAAACAAATCTAGAAGACTAAGGACAACAACTTCAAAAAGAGTGTCCAAACAATCAATAAATACAATGAAATCTTCAACAAACCTACAGACCTTCAAAACGAGAGACAAGCCGAGATCATTTTGAATGCGGAAATCCTTATGCGCGAGAAAGATGTCACTCAGAACTGGTGCCAAACAGGAACCTATGCAAACGCCGCTTTTTTACTTAAATGTTGCTCATTCCAAGACGCAACCGTTGACTTTAAATAAAATGAAAGCAATTCTAGAAAACCATGAACTGGCATACCTGACGCATTCTGGAAGTTTATCGACCCAAACGAATCAATGGAAATCTTCTAAGCACTGGAGCAGTGTGTTATGTAAAAGTGAATGATATAGATCTTTCATGTCTGTCGAGAAAGCCTTCAGTCCTTTGTCATTAGACCTTAAAAACTTCATAACCACCTCAGAGTCTTTTACCAGGAAAGGATCGTGCATAGTTAAAAGGTTAGCTGTTCTTGTAAAAACAACGCGACCTGTTTTTGCCAGATTCCGTTTTCAGAAACTATTACCCGCAGTGGGCAGTTAATTTTGTGCGTCTTAGCGGTAAAAAAGATGTCAAGAGTTAGCTTCTTTGATATGTCGTTATATTTTGCAACTTTATCTAGGCCGAGAGAAATGCAAAGCCTTTTCGCTTTCAAATGAGCTCTTGCTATAGAAGAGTCGCTTGGTTTAAAAATAGAGTGTATAGCCGTGGTGGCTTTGCCCTTAAACAAAAGGGAAGGCAAAACAGCAAAGCCACCTTCTTTGTCCGATGGTAAAAGAGCTAAAGACTGGGTTTTTAAGTAATATACAACATTTCTAGTGGGCACTGCACTGCTAACTGGTTTTGTTAAAACGTCCACACCATCAGAAACACACCTGTTCATCTCGCTGTCCGGGGTGCGTAGAGCAACTTGTCGTACGAGGGTCAATAGCTCTTGTGGCGTCTTTCGAGGTTCAACAGCAAACTTTGGTCCAAGTCCCAAACATCATGCACTTTCTCAGGAAGTTCAACATCACCAACGATGTGTACCCGGTTTTCGGCAAGACTGGCTTCTTTAAAGGGACAGGTCGTAGGCTAAGGAGTGTGTGTCGCCACATAAATTCCGTCGTGCTGTCAGCCAAGACAGATAGCTCACGCCATTTCTTCTTGGCAGTAGAGGGCCTTTCTGAACGTTGTAGCTGCTGATAGAGGTTCTCGCGGCAAAGGCGAGCCTGGCTGCGATAATAAATCTTTGTTGAAAGTCAGCGCTCTTCCCTGTCCTTGTTTTTTTTCGCTTCCGTAGTTACGAAGTGACTGTTTCTAGGTTGCCCTGTTCCTGCATTCGATTACACGGAGGGCAGCCTTCGATAAGTGGCGTTTTTAGGTTCTTGATGAAACGGGTCTACGAACGACACCGGCAAGTCTCGAAGGTAGCTTTGCGCCATGTTTGCGAAGAAAGTCTAGTCCCAGAATTAGTGGACGGGACCACACAGGTAATACGAGGAAAGACCCCATGAACGTCGAAGCACGCTCTCGAACAAGGGCTGTGCACATTCCAGTCGGCGTGACGAGGTGGTCTCTTGCTTTGCGCAACTGGGGTCCTTGCCAAGGGGTAGTTACCTTCCTGAGTTTGGATGCCAGGGCGCTGCTCATAACCAAATAATCGGTGCCGGTGTCGACGAGGGCAAAGACAACGTGTATGTCGACGTGTACGGTGATGTCCGCGGAAACAGTCTTATGACTTTCGAAAACGACTGAAAAATCATGCTGTCTTCGTCGGGTTTCTGCGTCTAGGGAAGCTCTTTTACAGTTTGTTAGAACACGACTTCACCCCCAGGAGCCGCGGTTTATAGTTTCCCTAGTGAGAACTCAGTGACCGGCCTCTGAAAGGAGCCCAAAATGACGAGGGAATGCTGGGTGACGTGGGGCGGCGAGGTGATGGTGATCGTGATTGGAGGCGTGTACCAAGGTGAGGAGCTTGCTGGCCCGTAAGGTATGCTTCGATGCCACGGGCTCGCTCACCGTAACGCGGGCACCAAGCATCAAGGTGAAAGTTATGGAGACCAAGTCGGTGGTACTGGCAATTGCGGTAGATGTTCGCCACAGTTGTAGCAGAGAGGACAATTGTCTGACGTACGCCACAGGCTGGCCTTTGTGGTGTTCTGTCGCGATCCAGGCGGATGATAAGTGGGTGCACTCGGAAACTTTGAGGCGGGTGGTAGAGCCGAAGAGGTGCCCTGGCATCGATGGCTAGCCTGATTCATTATCCGCATAGTGGGATTGGGAGCATGTACTGCAGGAGATCGCAGGGCTACCGCATAAGTCAGCACAAAGACCTCAGGCCTAGTTGGCGCGAGTTGAGTGACCACCTGTCGAATCTCATTTTGGATTAGGTCTGCGAGAGCATTTACGGGTGGTTGGGTTCCCACTACTCCAAGATGGTCCAGCTCGTCCCGCACGACGCTTTTTATGAACTCTGCGAGGGCACGCCTCTCACTGTCAGCCCCGATACAGCATGCAGCAGTGGTGACGTCGTGGCTTCTATACTGTGACGACCGATGCTGGAGAGTACTCCCCATTGCAGTTGCTTCATTAATCAACTCAGCCACAGTCGTCGGTGGATTGCGTATGAGCCTGGCGAAGAGCTGCTCTTTTACTCACGCATTAAATGCCGCAACTTTTTTTCTTCGGATATTGCAGGGTCGGTACGCTTGAAGAGTTTCGCGGCGGTACGCTTCGCGAAACTGTCGGCTGAACTGTTGCCACGTCGCAAAGGAACCCTCGGGATTCTCACACCAGGTTTCGGCAGAGTCTTTCAACGAAAAGTTAGCTCTTTGCAGCTCGCAAGCTTTATCCTATTCGATGTTGGCAACTCGATAGAAGTGGTGAAGCCAGTCATCAACATCCTCATATTTGTCATCATGAAATGACCGTGGTGTTTGCGGCGCATGAAAAACATTTGGGAATAAAGAATAGGCATCGTTGGTTTGACTCGCCTGGTTGGTAGTCGAGGTTGCCATCTCGTTTTGAGAGAGAGGACCGTATACGGGAGATAGTCCTCGCAGGTGGCGAATGCTTCTTGCCATGGGAGCTGTAGCTCTCTCCAAGTAGCTAGGTGTGTCGGCTGAAAATATGAAGCCTATGTGCATTCACCCAGCACCTCTACTAGTGCCACGAACGAAATAACAGACAGTCACGAATCGACGTCTTGCTCGCTTGGTTGATTGCTTGCTTGTTCCTTTCTTTTGTGGCTCTCACCCACTAAGGAGAATTGGCCAAGAAGCCGGTGGTTAGTGCAAGTCAATACCTTTAGATTTTCTAGACTGGGGAATATGATCACTGTGTTTTGACTGTGAAATTAGTTTGGCGCAATGTAAAAAAAAGAAAAGAAAAAAGAGGAAGAGAAATAATAGAATTTGTTGAATATCTGAGGTGGAATCGTTATATGAAATTCTCCTGAAAGTTGAATCATTGCAGTGTATCAGCTAAATAATAAGTGGTTGTGTGGCTAGTAAAACTCCAGAGCTGATCGCTGACTCAGCAAGGTAATCTTTTTGTGTTATATATGAATTCGCAGAGAGACCCGCATATGTTCCTGTCGCTGTGTCCCAATGAAGTGGCTCCAAATGACAAAATATTGGGAGTATTAAGTGATATTCTTAGTTTTTTTAATAAAATTTTGAAGCGGTGACTTGTGATAAGAAAATGGTCAATATGTTCAGGTTGTTTGAACGAATGGCACTTGGGATTTCTATACACGGGACCAATGCTCATTGAAAAAGACACCAGGCTCGGCAAAGAATACAAACTGTCGCCTTCTTAAAGTGGAATCAGAAACTTTTAAATAGAGTTTTACTGTTAAAATACGAAGTCTGCAAGCAAGGGTGGGTATCCAAGCTTCTTGATACAAAACATTGTTAGCTGTGAATTTTGGCACACCTAAACAACTACGTAGAGCTTCCCGCTCTAAGAGAATCAGGGGATTTATTTTGTATGCTGGTCCACCAGAGAATAGTACACATCCGAATTCAAGCATCGGACGAACGTACATGCGATAAATCATGATCAGCGTATCTTTGCGAAGACCGGAACGGAGGCGGCCAAGCCTATTTATCATTCCAACAGCGCGTGTAGCTTTAATTTTAATATATTCAATGTGGTCACGCCAGCTCAGTTTTTGATCGTACAGTACACCTAGATATTTAATACAGTTAACCAGGGGAATTATTTCTTGATGGTACTGAAGAGAACTAGTAACTGGTGCGTCCAATAGTAACTGGTGCGTCTTGCTCGCCCCCATACCCGAAAGCAATGTTCTCCTCTTTCTCCACCTCCAAGCAATTTTACCCTACAGTTGAAAGTTCAAAGCCGTTAACTGTGACAATACGACCTTGAAGTGCCAATACTTGCGATTCAAGTTTAGAAACTGATGATTCTTTATTTTCAACTTTCAAAGCCACAGCATTCAGTTTTTGTAGCTGTTCATCAATGTCATCGATACGTTCAGTGTTTCTGGTAAGCTTCATTTCTATCACTTTCTGTGCAATCTGTATGCCCTCAACTGCCGAACTGATTTTTTTTTGCTTTTCAAAATTTAGAAAAACTTTTCCCTATTAAAAGGCCCAGGATTAGCCTTGATATTACCACAATGTCGCAGGTCATTGTCAGAAGGCAAAAAACAATTTAAAAACAATTTTAGACATTGGGCAAGGCAACAGCACGAGAAACCGGTGTTCGCTTCGGTAACTCCCAGAGAAATAGTAACAATCCTAGATAACTGAGCAAAGCGAATTTTTGAGCATGTTGCTGCCATTGCTATTGCCAAGCTCACTGTCGCAGAGCCGAGTTAACCGGCTTTTTACAGACGTGGAGTGGATCACGTGGCTTGCCGTAACCGTTGATGGTAGCAGGATGGGCGTCATCACGCAGAATTTATAGGGCAGTCTCTTGTCAGCATCCATGCGGCTTGGTCGAACCCAGGAATGTCTTCCATAGCTAACGCCTTCGGGGAAGCCTCATGCGCAGTCAGCAGCATTCCGATGAAATCCTACATAACGAAGAAAAGCGCATTTCTAAGCATGTTGCCACCATTTCTATCGCCGAGCCCACTCAATCCAGGACAGGTGTATGATAATATGCTATTAAAATACATTTGGAAAAAAGTCACAGCTTTGCCAAATAGGTGAACCAATGAACGCGATACAAACAAATAGGAGGGTCACAGGCACAATGGCAAGCAGATTGGAACGTGCCTCGCTTTTTTCAAGCACAGATGACGCACGTAACGTACTCGCATGTACAGATAAACGCGAATAAGCGTCTCAGTTGTTTCTCGCTGTGTCTGAAAAGCACACCCTTTTCGCAAACGCAGGCTGTGCAATGATTGAAGTGATCTTTGTTGTCCGGCAGCCACAACAGAATCACTCCTACGAAACCCAAAGGCTAGCCAAAGTGAACGATTCTCCCCACTGCAAGATGAGGGTGCGCGATCTAGCGTACACCCCATTATTCCATAAACGTGTTAAAGTACCTGTGAGAGATGAGAACCGCCGCGCTCACATTGTGCCATCTTGCTCATGATGCTGAAAACAAGATAATCCTTACCTCCGAGATACCCACCAACAGCGGTAAGCGGTAGAAATTAGGCATATACCTTATGGTTCTGCGTGAATACACCGGCTTACTAAGGCACTCCACCCATAAATATTTTTACGTGGACCTTCTGAGCATTCTGCGAGAAATATCTCGCAAACTCTGGAAATAATTGTCATCAAAACGCACCTCAAGTCATAGCGTAGTGCTCATTACTTTTGACGGCATCTGTTCCAGGGGATGAGTGTTCTGCAGTCAACAGTTCCTGTTTTTGCTCAGTTTTCAATGATGAACTTCTTGCCAGTGTTCCTACGTTGCCATCTTGTTTTTGTTAATGGCGGAGGTCATTATATCTTTTCAACGAATCGCAAACGTAATAAACACCCTCAAGCTTTCCAGTGCACCATGCTCATATGGCGAAATGGCTAAAGCCTTAAATGGCACCAAATCGCTGTCTAGCCGCACCTCGCAGTTGATTGTCACTCAGTCTGTTGCTTCTTCCACTATTGCGAATGTCTAGAAAATCAGCCATATTGTGCCCATACACAAATCTGTGAGCCTGTTCGATCCATGTAATTACCGCCCAGTTTCTCCAACCTGCATTCTTTATGAACTTCCAGAGCATAATCCGTATTCCAACATCACATCTCATGAAGACAAGCACTCTTTTGTCTTCACCAAGCAGGATGGATTCCGACAGGGCTACTCATGTAACACGCAACTCTGAGTTTACCACAGATCTTTTTCAACATTGGTTACCGTTTTAAACTTGATGTTGTCTATCTTGACTTCTCAAAAGCAATCGATCGGGTCACCACAGTCGTCTAATTTCAAAAGTCGCTTGCCACAATCTTGATAGCTGCCCCGCCACGGTGGTCTAGTGGCTAAGGTACTTGGCTGCTGACCCTCACGTCGCGGGATCGAATCCCGCCTTTGGTGGCTGCGTTTCCAGTGGATGCGGAAATGTTGTAGGCCCGTGTACTCAGATTTTCGCGCATGTTAAAGAACCCCAGGTGGTTCAAATTTTCGGAGCCCTCCACTGCAGCGTCTCTCATAATCATGTGGTAGTTTTGGGATGTTAAACTCCACAAGGACGTTAAACGCCCCAACAGTTCTTGGCCGCATCACTGAGAGCCAAGAACCTTCTCCGGGAAGGCCAACACCAATATGGACGCATGGCTCAAGCATTAGAAGTGAGTAAGCAACTAAAACAAATGGGATGCTGCCTCTGAACTATCATGCGTGGTTTTCTACTGCATTGATGTTCCCCTCATTCGGTATTAGAACCATTAAGATATTCTGACAACATGGGAATGCTTTGTTGAGAAAATCGAGAAGTGTTGCAATAAATAAGCTCGCCGAAAAGAGTATTGCAGAGAGAGGCGAGCTACTTTGCGAGACCTGCACTGTGTATACCGACGAGATTTCGAGGCTGTGTGGGGAAGCCGATTCCGCCGTGTCGGAAGAAGACAAGGTGGGGCATTTGCTGAAGGGATTTGCAGAAGATGTGTACAACTTCTTTATTAGCAGGGAAAGCTGGACTTCAGTGTCTGACGTTGTATGTCACTGTCGTACGTTCGAAACTATGGAGCAGCACAGAATAGCGTAGAAGTTCGGTCGTCTGGCAAATGTAACTTCAGTAGCCAGCATAAAAGCGACCTCAACTACTGACCTTTCGGCAATCATCTGCCAGATCGTTCAGGAAAAGAGAGTTGCTCAGACAATGAGAAATGACACGTGAACGGGCAGCGGCCATGTATTCATACTATTTACCTCAGGACACCACTGCCTCACAGCTTACGATTTGTGAACAACCATCCGTCAACGCAGCAGAGGTTGCAGGGCCTCGGCGTAATCAGCAGTAAAGTGCGGCTTTTTAAGAGCGATCACAGTACCCTCAGCGTTTTCATTCCGAACGCTCATACCACTCACCGACAATTGATTTCATTGAATCTCGGACTTACACGTACGCTCGCAAACGTGCCAGCATGCCTGAACACTTTGAAAAACGGTGACGACCTCGTCCTGCGCCTGTGGGCTACAGCTGTGCTCTGGCTGGTCACATACCAAGGTATTGCGATTCCTCGAGCATACCACGCTATCATCAATGACCGCGCTTGACTGATAAACCTGCTGTCCGACCTTTTCAAGGAGACTGGCCCCGCGACTCAAGAATCGGTAACAGCTTCTGGCAGAGACACTGGCGCAACTACTCTCCTGCCTCAGATCGAAGTATGACTCTCCTACAGCATCTCGATCCCACCGGCCTCCATTGCCACGGCGCCGCTCATCGTCACCACACCAGAAAAACTAAACAGCGTGGCCAATGGGGGAGAGGTCGCTGGTGACTTGTTGCAAAATGAAATATTTGCGCCTGTATTAATGTTAAGAACAAGGTAGAAGTTTTCGTTGGTGGTTTGCGTTCGATAACCTGGGTGCACACTGGTGCTACAGTTTAGATTATGAGTGCTGCTTTTAAACGCAGTTTAGGACAGAAGGTGATGTTTTTGTGAGAGAAGACGACAACATATTGCGGTGTTGGTGGTAACTCGCTGTGTCCCGTTGGTGTCTTTACTGCAGAAGTATGCCTGAGTGATCAGGTAATTGCCGAAGAGTTTAGAATACTTCCCAGAAGCACACAAGGCATAATCATGAGGATTGATTTCCTTCGATTGTGTGGTGCCACAGTTGATTTTAGAAATGGAGAGGTGTACATATGTAATGCTTCCCCCGGAGAATGTTGAAGGGAAAGCATGGAGTGCTCCGGGTCATCGAAGTTATCCTTGTCCCAGCGTTCTCCGCAGTATGTGTTGCTGTATAATCTTCAAATATCGAAGACAATGACAACGCGCTTGATGCATTGGTAGAGCCCTTAAATCTTGGTTGCATTAGGAAGACATTGGTACCCCACTGCATAGTGTCACTCGTTCAAAGACGCACAGGACTATAGACGGTAAGCTGTTAAGCTGAGTCGGTGGTTTTACCAGAAAGACTGAAGCTCGCCATGTTCTAAACATACTCACCGATGACAGTGGTTTCCCTCAGTGATGCTCTAGGTGGGGAATCAGCCGATACTTGCACAGCCGATTCAAACGTTTTACCTATGATCAACACGTTACCTACTACCGACAAATGCTGCATGCTTCTGGACGTTCCTGTTAAAATACGAGGCGGTTTGGATTTTTTTCATGACCATGCGCCCTGAATTCCCGGGTTTCGTATTTTTCACAGGATAAACACGAACAGCGCAGCCCATCCGTCAAAACCCCTACAAAGTGTGACCGTCTGAGCGCAAGATAATTGACGAACAATTGCGTGATAGGCTGCAGAAGGGGCGACATTCGAGAATCATCAAGACATTGGGTGGCATAGTGATTCTATCTAAAAAGAACAATGGTAGCTGGATATCCTCTGTGGACTAACCCCGCCTCAACTCCTTCACAAAGAAAGATGTCTACGCTCTCCCACGAATTGATGGCACGCTAGACTGCCTCCATTAAGCATCCTACTTTTCGTCCTCAGACTTACGCAAAGGCTACTGGCGAGTACCTGTGCATCCAATGGACAAAAAATACGGCTTTCGTTACTCTGGACGAACTATATGAGTTCAACGTGGTGCCGTTTGGTCTATGTAAGGCACCCGGTACATTTACAAGGTACATGGGCACCATTCTGCTTGGCATGAAGTGCATAATCTGTATGTGTTATTTTGACTACATTGTGATCTTTGGGCGTACATTCAGCGAGCATAAAAACGGCTAGAGATGGCGTTGGCATGTATTCAAAATGCTGGCTTGGTTCTTAATGCGAAGAAGTATTGTTTTGAATCTGGACAAACACTGGTGCTGGAACACCTCGTCAACAAGGATGGCATCAGACCCTACCTGAATAAGACAGTGGCGGTCAGAGCTTTTAAACCACTTGGCTCAGTGAAGGAGCTTCGGAGCTTGTTGGGCTTCTGCTCTTACTCTCGCCGATCTATTCCCACCTTTGCTGAAGTTGCCTTCTCCCTGACCTATTTTCTCCGACAAGGTGCTAGTTTTGAATGAACTCCTGATTGTGAAATTCTTTCAGCCAACTGAAATTCTCACTCACGTTGCAGCTTATCCTCTTGCACTTCGATCCTTCTGCGGCGACTGAAGTTCACACTGATGCAAGCGCGATTGGCATAGGAGCGGTCCTCGCGCAGCGATGTAATCAAATGGAACACGTCATCGCGTAAGCCAGTCATACATTAAGTAAGCCGGAACGCAATTACAATGTGACTGAGCAAGAATGTATCGCACTCGTCTTCGCTGTGCAGCCATTTCGCTCATACCTGTACGGTCGTCTTTTCCAAGTAGTTACGAATCATCGTTCTTTGTGCTGGATTATCAACCTTCGGGATCCGTCAGGACGTCAAGCACGCTGGGCCCTCTGGCTGCAAGAGTTCAGCTTCACGATATCGTACAAGAGCGGCAGAAAACACGCGGAGGGAGACTATCTTTCGAGGATGACACTTGATGTCACTGTTTGCGACGCTGATGATTTCGATCATCTGATTGCGTGCATGGCACCAGTAATCGCGCATAAGGCCGCCTTTGAAACTGAGCAGCGGGAGGACGTGAGCTTGAATCCGTTATTCGTAATCGCACAAGCATTCACTCCGGAAGGCCGCTTCTTCGTTCGTTTGCATTGTTTACTGCGCAAGAAAACGATCTCCGGCACTGGTGCCCGCTTCCTGCTGGTAATTCCCGAGGTAGTGTGTTCATCTCTTTTGCACGCCATGCATAGTGATGCTACTTCAGGTCACCTGACAACAACGTGCACTCTTCATCGTACACAGGAACGCATCTACTGGCCACGTATGCGCCAGTCAGTTTAGTTGTGCGCGGCCAGTTTTACGCACTGCCAGGCGCATAAATCTCTTTCAGCAGCTCTGGCCGGACGTCTACAGCCTATGGCGCCTCCCAGTTCTCCATTTGAAAAAATTTGCATTCGCCTGGTGGGCCCTTCTCCGCGTTTATCGAAAGGCAACAGATGGATTGTGAGACGCGCTGACCATCTTACTCTTTACTGCGAGATGGCCGCTCTTTGGTCCGCGACTGCTCGTTAAGTGTCATCCTGCATCTCGATCCTATCATACGTCGTCGTGGTCCTCCCCGCGTCATAAGTGACCGTGGACGTCAATTCACGGCAGACGTTGTCGTAATTTCAGCATGGCATGTAAATCATTTTTTCTGTGGAGTCAAGACATGTAAGCATGTGTGTGTGATTCGATTTTCATTGTATTTTTTTAATAAGTGCCTATGTATAGAAACTAGCTGCAAGCTAATAAGTATGCATATCTGCAAGAAAAAATGTATTACTGTGTTATCTGTATCACATGATTGTTTTTTTTATGTTGTTACCTCAGAGCTGACCTGTACACTTTTTTATGTTGCACATTGTATTGGACCGTCCACTAGCCACTTTAGGCTATCGGTCCAAATAATCCCTGTAATTGTATATATCTATTTATGAAAATAAAGCTTCATTGATTGATTGATTGATTGATTGAACAAATTCTCCGTACGTGTGACTTGGAAGTCAGACACTCCACGCCTTATCACCTGCAGACGAAAAGTCTCGCCGAGATAACAATTCGAACCCTGGTAAATATGCTTTCTGTATGCATTGCTTCAAATAATAAGAACCTGGACGATGTGTTGCCGTTCGTCATTTACGCATTTATTACTGCCCAACATGAGACCCCCGGCTACTGCCCGTTCTTTTTCCTCTATGTATGACGCCAACGATATAGTCTGGATACAATATTTTTGTTTTCTGATCGGGACCAAGCAAAAATCTCTCTAGCAGAAACTCTGTCTGCCGAAGAAGCTCGTTGCATTGCCCGTTTATGCACAATAGCCTCGCAAGACAGATCGAAAGATTGTTATGACAGCAAGCATCGGCAAGTCATGTATAAAACGGGAGATCTCTTGTTGGTGTGGAAGCCGTTGAAAAAACATGGCTTGCGCCAAAAACTGCTCGCGCGCTACATCGGACATTTTGTTGCCATTTGCCGCCTGAGCGCAGTCGACTACCGCATCGCACGGCTTACAACTAGTGGGAGACGCTGCAGCAAGACAGAGGTCACGCATGTCAATCGCCTGAAGCCATTCAGTCGGCGTGACGCTACCTGAAACGCACAGCGCGCTTCGTCTGCGAGGGGGCAAATGTTACAGCACGTAGGTGCCAGACTAAGAAAGAGAAGAAGCGAAGAGGGTGGAAAAAGATCTTCATCTCTCTTGCATTTTCCTCCTGAACCGCTCGTAATTCGAACCGTGAACCAATAAACCCCAAACGCCTACTGAGGACGCAACAGACGACGTCAGGTATAACTAAACAACCATTGTATTCTCCAACACAGACGCGCGAGCCATGATCAATGCAGATCGCGCGTCTAATGATGATGATGATGATGATGATTGCAATGGTTTTCAGGTATAGAGATGAAGATGATAAAGCGAATAGTCAGCGCTCACACTAGCCTCCTCCCCAGGCAAAAGAGGGCAGGATGATAGAGAGGATGGGACGCCGACTATATCGTTTCAGTCGAGATACATGAGCGGTCTTGGTCCTGCGATGACGACGATCAGGAGCGACGCAATAGTTTACACCCGACTTTTGTTCCAGCTTGGTGTGTAGACCGAGATACCTGTGAAATAATTTCGCACTGAGCTCGGGTGCACGAACACGTGTCAACAGGAGCATTCGTCACCGGGGGCGAAACGTAACAACCCGTTCTTTCGCACCATTACTGACTTTTTCTTGTCTTGAGTCATAGCGGTGTTGGCGCGGGCAATTTCATGGCAACAAGCAACGCGAGCAGCGAACTCTTCTGGTAGAGACAAACATAGAGCAGAGGATGTGGACAAGAAGGTTGTGTCCAGAACAAATGTGAATGAATGGCCATACATGAGAAAAAATGGACTATAACTCGTCGTGCGTCGTATGGAAGTATTGTATGCGAATGTGACGAACGGAAGTATAGCGTCCCAGTTTTTGTTGTTTTGTTCAATATACAAGGAAATAATGTCGGAAAAAGTTCTGTGAAAACGCTCTATCAGACCATTCGTTTGCGGATAGTAGGCTGATGTTGTTTTGTGGATGGTGTTAGGTGCCTGGAGGACTTCAGCAAAGATATGGCAAAGAAATGTCTCACCACGATCACTAAGGAGCAAACGAGGGGGACCATGGTGCAAAATTATGGCACGCAGGGTAAAATTACTGACTTCAGAGGTAGCACCAGAGGGAGGAGCTGCCATCTCGGAATTGCGAGTAAGATGGTTGACGGCAGCAACAACGGTGGCCGGTGGGAGTCAGAGGGAGTGGTGCATGGAAATCAAGGCCCACGCGTTTGAAGGGTGTGGACGGTTGCGGCAGAGCTTGCAACGGACCTGCTGAAAGAATTGTGGTACGTTTTCGGTGTGCATGACACACACGAACCGACGTACTTGGCCACAGAAGTGAAAAGGACAGGCTAAAAGCAGCGAGTCTTGATGCGGTCATCTTATGAAAGCCTAAGTGGCCAGCTCTCATGTCTTTGTAAAATCTGAGGCTTGTAAAACCTGGAAACAAAGTGAGCGAGGGACGAGCGGAACCCATTGATACCGAGAGGATAGTAAAACTGCCAACATATTGTCACGGGCTAAGTAGATGCCTGAGGATGGCGACGACGAAGTGCTGTGGGGAACGTGCGTTGTACGCATTTGCTCGCTAGTATATTCATTTTGTATACCTTATTCCCCGTAACATCATTAGTGGAAGGTGCGGGGTACAACTCGCTATACTGCCCCACGAGCTGGATCTTCGCAGCGGACGGCGCATTGCAGCTACCACGATGACTGACCAGCCTTCTCAATGTCAAGAAGAGCCATCAGCCCCGCAACCGATCGTTGTGGTGCAACCTCGTGACCAAGGCCCATTCAACAGCACAAGTCGCATAGACGTCGATGACTGGCTGGCTATAATGAGCGCGTCAGCAGCAGCAACCATTGGTACCCGACGCTTATGTTGGCGAACATTATCTTGTACTTGCGTGGCACGGCAAAACTCTGGTACGAGACACATCAAGAAGAGTTGAACAGCTGGGACGTCTGTAAGCAGAAATTGCGCTAACTATTTGGGAAACCCATCGGACGTCAAGTGGCCGCAAAGAAAGAGCTTGCGACTCGTGCCCCGACATCCACAGAGCCGTACATCGCCTACATCCAGGACGTATTGGCTTTGTGCCGCAAGGTCGACAAGGACTTGCCCGACGAGGGCAAAGTTGGACACAACCTGAAAGGAATTGCCGATGATGCCTTCAATTTTCTGCTGTGCAAGGAGTGCTCGACGGTGTAGTCGGTCATCGAAGCATGTCGTCGATTCAAACAGGCGAAAAGTAGGCGCATAGTTCACCGATATCACCGCCTTCCCAACACGGCGGCTACGTCCTCTTGCGAAGATTTGCCCACACTACATCAACCACCAGCGCCGGAAAACGTCACCAGAATAATCCGTCAGGAACTCGAGGCTATGGCACCCGCTATGTCTAGTGTCAGCGTGCCAGGACACAACCTCGATGCTGTTTCAATGATACAGGCCGTGGTTCACCAAGAGATTGCGAATATGGGCATTTCGCCACCTCATCAAAATGCCCCTGCTACTTCCAGCTCGGCTCCAGTCGTTGCGGCTGCCACTCCGAACCACACGTTCGCGCCAAGACGAAACCCAGCTGAATGGCGCACTCATGATGATCGGCCCATATGTTTCACATGCCATCGTATAGGACACATCGCTCGCCGCTGCCGCAGCCATTGAACCTCATCACCTCGACCGAGCTTCTATGATTGGGGACCTCGCTCCAAACGTGCACCTTACGCCCCGTCCTACCGAGCAGAGACAGGTGCAGAGCATAATTCAGAACGTCGGACCAGTCGCTCGCCATCGCCCGTGCGTCGCCAGTCCCGCTCGCCCCAACCCCGCCGTTCTCGGTCTCCCTACGACCGTCGCTCGGAAAACTAGCCGGTCCTGCCCCCGGAGGTGACGCTGCATACACGACTCGGACGGCAAATCCTCTGATTACTCCCGACCAGCGGTGCAACCTTCTTACAAATCTCGTTGATGGTTTACCTGCCCCGCCGCGGTGGTCTAGTGGCTAAGGTACTCGACTGCTGACCCGCAGGGCGCGGGTTCGAATCCCGGCTGCGGCGGCTGCATTTCCGATGGAGGCGGAAATGTTGTAGGCCCGTGTGCTCAGATTTGGGTGCACGTTAAAGAACCCCAGGTGGTCTAAATTTCCGGAGCCCTCCACTACGGCGTCTCTCATAATCATATAGTGGTTTTGGGACGTTAAACCCCACATATCAATCAATTGATGGTTTACCTGTAACTGCTCTTATTGATACCGGTGCGCAGATATCTGTGATGAGCTCAGACCTCCACCGCCGCCTCCAAAAAGTTCTGACGTCTGCGATTGCACCTACCGTTCGTGCAGCGGATGGAAGTACTCCTGCTGTCCTTGGAATGTGCACTGCGCGAATGACGATTTCTGAGCATCAAACTTCAGTTCTGTTTGCTGTACTGGTAAATTGCCCTAATGACCTCATCCTTGAACTCGACTTTCTGACTTCACACGCTGCGCTCATTCTCCGCAGGGGCGCCTGCGCAAGTAGGCGTTTGGTGTGTAGCGACACCACGGACCCGAGCTAACGGGGGAGTTTTGACTCCCTCCCATGCCTAGCCGTGCGTGGCTTTGCCGTGTCCGGGGAAAAGGGGATCCTGGGGGTTGAGCCGACGCTGGGTGATTGGACCTTTAAGGCCCCCCTGCAGAGGCAGCACACCCCTTTGGCCCCGGCTTCACGTAGACGGCACCCCTGGGCTGACCCACCCAGGGGAAATCGGCAGTCGCTTTTTCCTATCTCTCTCTCCCTACATCTTCGTCTTTATCTCTTACTGTTTATCTGTCCTGTCTTCTACTCCCTTCCGTTTACTTCCAGACTTCCTGGCGGCTAGGGTTAACCCTGTGCAAATAGCCTACCTTGGTCTAGGCGCATTGGGTTATAGTGGCGTTGTACGGCTGGCGTCTGCAGGTTTCAGCATCCGCAAACTTGTAGCGTCCCCTCGTTGGGCTCCGTGGTGGGTGGCCGCCAAAGCTGCTGAACAAAAATACGACAAGCATGCGCAGAGCATTCCCCTTACTGTCTGATCGTACCGGCTTAAAGCGGGTACGCACCGATGATATAAACGTTTTTAACCAGTCCAAAGAAACATATCCTCACTATCATGTTATCCACTGTGAAAAAACTGAAAAACAAGCCAGAACCGTCTCTCCTTTCCTGGTTTCTAGATGTCTTACCGAAACTCTTGGCACAGGATACAAGGTAACCAAAGTGGCTAGTGGAAACCTTCTCCTCGAAATCCGTGACAAAGAACAATTTCAAAAGCTAGATTGTCTCTCAGATTTCAGTGGCATACCAATAACCATAACACCACACAGACCAATGAACACAACTCGCGGAGTAGTATCTGACATGGACTTGCTTGACTTGACTGAGACTGAACTTTTGGAGGGGTGGGAGAGCCAAAATGTCACTAATGTACAGAGAATCATCATTAGAAGAGATAATAAGGAAACACCGATGAAACACTTAATACTCACATTTGCATCCAGTATACTACCGGAATCTATTCAAACAGGGTACACAAAGACATCTATCAGGCCGTATATACCAAACCCTCGTCGTTGCTTCCAATGCCAGAGGTATGGCCATGGCTCTAAAACCTGTCGTGGTCGCCAGACTTGTGCACAATGTGGAGTACTAGGCCATGTGTCTGAGAACTGCAAACAACCGCCACACTGTGTAAACTGCGAAGGAAAGCCTGCCGCATATTCACGCTCCTGCACATACTGGAAAAAAAGAAATAATTACGTTGAAGGTGAAGGAGAACCGTACATTTAAGGAAGCACGGCGAAGAGTCGATCCATTCTATGGACCTACATACGCTGATGCGGCGCGTCAGGGGGCACCGCCGCACCAGCCCTCGCCACTCCTTCGGCCCGCGCATACCGAGCCGGTGGTTGTGGCACCTGCCCCCAAGGCGGCTGTAGCCCAGGCTACACAGCCTACTCCCAAACAGAGAACGGAGACTCCAGAGTCCTCCGGTCTCAAGGCCTCACCTCACCAGGCGAGGCCAGAAATTCGAATTAACAGCCCAAACGTGCGGGCATCCAGTGCCTCCGAGGAGGCAATGAATACGTCGGCACCCTTGGTGCCGAAAGAGCGGCGTGGCTCCCTGGAGCGCGTCAAGAAAACAAAAAGCAGATAACAGGGCCTGGTGATGGCCCTGTTAAGTGAACTCAAACTCCAAGTCTAAACAGCCACTCGCTTTTCGTACACACAGCACTATTTTACATTCACCATGAACACTCAAATTATACAATGGAACGTCAGGGGCCTTCTCAGAAACCTTGACGACATCGAATAACTCTTACAAGAACACTCACCAAAAGTGCTGTGTGTACAAGAAACACACCTTAGTTTAAAACACACAAATTTTCTTCGTAAATACGTTATTTTCCGAAAAGACCGTGTTGATGCTATGACATCATCCGGAGGTGTTGCCATCATAGTGAATCAAGGAATAGCATGCACACACTTACAACTCCAAACATCCCTTGAGGCTGTGGCTGTTCGAGCGGTTCTTTTTGATAAACTGATCACAATCTGCACTTTTTACATTCCTCCTAGCTAGCAGCTGCAAAAACGCGATTTACACTCTCTAATTGATGAACTTCCGGGGCCTTATGTTCTCCTTGGAGACTTTAATGCGCATAGCAGGCTATGGGGTGACTCTCGGTACGACGCGCGATGTCGACTGATCGAACAGGTCCTTATCTCGCCGAGCGCGTGTCTCCTAAATCGAAAAGAACCAACCTATTATAACCTCGCTAATAACACCTACTCCTCCATAGACCTGAGCATAGTATCTCCATCTCTTGTGCCTCTACTCCAGTGGCAAGTTGTCAGTAATCTGCAGGGAAGTGACCACTTCCCCGTAGTTTTGAGCACAACGACAGTAACTGAGAGTCCACCACGTGTTCCCAAGTGGCTCATAAACAGAGCCGACTGGGAACAGTTTTATACTATCGCTTGTCTAGGTTGGAATGACTTCTGTACTCTGAACATTGATGTTGCTGTGAACTACTTCACAGCGTTTTTGATTGAGGCTGCAACAAAATGCATCCCACAAACAAATGGACACCTTGGAAAACGACGTGTGCCATGGTGGAACTTTGAATGCCGAAACGCGCGCAAACAGCAAAACAGAGCTTGGAGGCTGCTTCGGAACTCACCGACAGCCGAAAATCTTGAAACCTTCAAGAAAATAAAGTCTCAAGGCAGGAGAACGCGTCGGCAGGCCAGAAGAGAAAGCTGGCAGAAGTTTTTATCAGGTGTTAATTCATACACACAGGAGGCTAAAGTCTGGAACATGGTCGGTAGGATAGCAGGAAAACAAGTACACACACTTCCACTCGTAAACACTCAGAGTGATACCTTGGAAGATCAGGCAAACTTCCTCGGTGCACACTTCGAACAGGTATCCAGCTCGTCCCACTATTTTGACACTTTCCAAAATTACAGAACAAGAATAGAAAAGCAGAAACTCGAACACAAATCCACTAGATACGAGGCATATAACCAAGCTTTCAGTCTAGCTGAGCTCCGAACATCTCTAAACTCCTGCAGTACTTCTGCCCCAGGTTCTGACCGTGTGATATATAAAAATGTTAAAAAAAACCTACCAAACGAAACCCGAAAAACTTACTTTGTTTGTACAACGCTATTTGGTCTTCTGGTACTATTCCTACCTCCTGGAAAGAGGCTATTGTTATTCCCATTTTGAAACAGGGCAAGGACCCTTCTTTACCCTCGAGTTATAGGCCTATAGCACTTACAAGCTGCTTGTGCAAAGTCTTCGAAGAAATGATAAACTGCCGACTTGTACATTTTCTTGAAACAAATAATTTGCTCGACCCATTTCAGTGCGGGTTTCAAGAAAGTAGATCCACCACAGACCACCTTGTTCGTATCGAAGCACAGATCAGAGACGCCTCCGTCCATAAACAATATTTTCTCTCTGTGTTCCCCGATATCGAAAAGGCTTATGATACAACATGGCGTTCCGGAATTCTAAGAGACCATTCCAACCTTGGTGTGCGCGGAAGAATGTTTCATATAATCGAAAGTTACCTGTCAAACCGGACATTCCGTGTCCGTCTGGGCAGTGTGCTCTGCCAAGCATTTGTCCAGGAAACAGGCGTGCCACAAGGTGGTGTGCTTAGTTGCACACTTTTTATTATTAAAATGAATTCTTTGCACTTGTCCATTCCCCGCAATATGTTCTATTGTACATATGTCGACGTTCAGCTTGGCTTCAAGTCATGCAACTTAGCCATGTGTGAGCGGCAGGTTCAGCTTGGTTTAAATAAGGTCTCCAAATGGGCAGATGAAAACGGATTTCGACTTAACCCACAAAAAAGCACGTGTGTTTTGTTCTCTCGAAAGAGAGGCATGAACTCGAAACCTGAAATTCGACTGAACGGGCAACGTCTGTCCGTCAAAGCCGAGCATAAATTCTTAGGCTTAATCTTGGACAACAAGTTGACCTTCGTACCCCACATAAAGTATTTAAGAACAAAATGTTTAAAAGCCATGAGTGTTATAAAAGTGTTGTCACGAACTACGTGGGGTAGTGACAAGAAATGCCTCATGAACCTGTATAGAAGCCTTATTCGCACCCGCTTAGATTATGGGGCCGTTGTTTATCAGTCTGTGACTCAAAGTGCTTTGAAGATGCTGGATCCCGTGCACCATTCGGGCATCCGCCTTTCTACGGGTGCTTTTCGCACCAGCCCCGTAGAAAGCCTTTATGTTGAGTCAAATGAGTGGTCGCTTAATCTGCAAAGAACCTACATGTCCTTTGTATATTTCCTTAAGGTGAAAGCAGACAAGAGGCACCCCTCATACTCTACTATTATTGACTTGTGGAGCTCCATTCTTTTTCAAAACAGGCCTTCAATGAGGCAGCCCTTCTCAGTTCGCCTGAAGGGTCTAGCTGAAGAAACTGCAGTGTCACTTGAACACAGTTTAATGGGTCCTGTAGCATACCCGCCACCGTGGCAGTGGCAGACTATAGATTGCGATGTGTCTTTCCTAGAAGTTACTAAACATGCGCCTATTGCCCATATTTGAACATACTTCTTGGAACTTCAACACAAATACACACGTCCTGAGTTTTTTACAGATGCCTCTAAGTCTAACTCCTCTGTGTCCTACGCTGCTGTTGGCCCTTCCTTTTCGGATGCTGGCCCTCTACATCCAGGCACAAGTATCTTCACAGCGGAAGTTTACGCGATATTTGTGGACGCTAAACACATCAAACAATCACAAATACAAAAAGAAGTTTTTATACAGACTCCCTCAGTGTGGTAACGGCTCTGCACAGTCTTAAAAAACAAAAAAACCCTGTCCTTGTTTCACTTTACTTCATTTTATGCACACTCTACACACTCAATCGACATGTTGTTGTGGGCTGGGTGCCAGGGCACCGTGAGATTCAAGGCAACATGATGGTGGATCAGCTTGCTGCATCCGCCCACGAAAGCACCGCCATTACACCTTCATCAATACGGGCCCTTGATTTTAAGCCGTCTCTCAAACGAAAACTCAGGTACTACTGGCAGAGCAAGTGGGATACACACACACAAAACAAACTACACGTTATCAAGCCACACCTTGGCCATTGGCCACCAGTATCAAAATCACGTCACACAGAGGTAACATTAACGTGGCTCAGGATAGGACACACATACACGACACACTCATATCTTTTCTCCGGTGGCGATCCACCATTGTGTGACAGATGTGGTGAAGCACTAACAGTTCTTCACATTTTATTTCAGTGCAAACAATTGGACAATCTAAGAAAACAACACTTTCCTTCTCCCTACCGACCGACAACATATACCTTTACACCCTGCGATGTTCATTGGTAAGAAACCGCTTTTTAGTCACAAATCATTGTTTGCATTTTTAAAAGAAATTCATAGCTTTCATGTCATATACCCGGGCATACCGTAGCATGACCTCTCCAGAGAGGTTTTCGCTGCGGTGGCTACACAATAAAGCACCTGCCTCACGGCCCTTGGACGCAAGGGTATGAACGAGTGAGGCACTTGTGCTAATGCCATACATGTCCACCATCGTGTTTATTATCATTAACTTTTGCCATCTATTCGCACCACACACACCTTTCATGGCATGGTCATGATTTTAATATTTGTATGTTTTTACCCGCTTTACTGCGAGGAATTTTATGGCCCTTATACAGCCGCTAATCACAATATTTGTCCACATTCCTGTCTCATGAACTGGCGCTCATTGGCCATCAAATGGCCCTTGCGCCGAAAACCCCATATATCATCATCAACGCTGCACTTATTTACTGTTCCAAAGGTCTTCTTCGGCTCGAACTCCCATCCTTCTCAGCGACCGTCTCTGCCAGCCCACCTCGTCTACGCTCTGTTGATTATCTCAGACTTCCGCCGCAAGCCGCAATCCAAGTCCAACTCTCGCCATATCCTCCAGTACCCGATGATGGTTATGTTGCTGCCCCAATTTCTGACGTAGCCATGACACGTAATGTTGCACTCCCCAACACGGCGGTTACCGTTGGACAACCGAACTTTGTTTCCCGTCCTCAATTTTGGCTTCTCAGTTCAAGTTATTCCTCGCGGTCTGTCACTTGCGCATCTGACACCACTGGTCGACCACACAGTTTCCGCCCTAACCACCGATCCGCCACCCGATTTTTCATCAACGTCGCTCTCGTCACGTTCCTGTTCTGACCTTATCAAGCCAATGCTATCTGACAAGCTCACCTCTGAACAAGTCTCTGCTTTCTGCCATGTTCTTGCTTCTTATCGGGAGATCTTTGACTTCGGCGACTGTAATTTGGGCCAGACATTCGTGGTAACTCATCACATCGACACCGGTGATGCTCGGCCCATTCGCCGACGGCCCTACCGTGTGTCAGCCCAGGAGCGTGCTATTATACAGCGAGAAGTCGATAAAATGCTTCATAAGGGCATTATCGAACCCTCATCTAGTCCCTGGTCCTCACCCGTTGTACTTGTTAAAAAGAAGGACAATAGCTGTAAATTTTGTGTTGATTACCGGCATCGCAACCATATTACCAAGAAAGATGTCTATCCCCTTCCGCGCATAGATGATGCACTGAATTGCTTACACGGCGCCAAATATTGCTCTTCAATAGACCTTCGGTCAGGCTACTGGCAGATCGCTGTGGACGACAAAGACAGAGAGAAGACAGCCTTCGTGACTCGTGATGAAGTTTATCAGTTCAAGATGATGCCTTTTGGATTATGCAATGCCCCCGCGACTTTTTAGCGCGTGATGGACTCTCTCCTTCTAGGCATGAAGTGGACCATCTGCCTTTGCTATCTTGACGACGTTATTGGTTTTTCGACTACATTCGACGACCATCTTACCCGTCTGTCCACAGTGCTTGATGTTTTCCGACGTGCCAACTTGCAACTTAACTCGTCCAAATGTCGCGTTAGGCAACGCCAAATCTGTGTACTCGGCCATCTTATTGACGCTGCGGGCGTTCAACCAGACCCTGCGAAAGTCCGAGCAGTTCGCGACTTCCCCATACCCCGCTCAGCCAAGGACGTCCGACGTTTTCTGGGACTGTGCTCCTATTTCCGTCGTTTTGTCGAGAAGTTTGCTGAAGTTGCCCGTCCTCTAACCGGCCTCCTCAAAACGGATGTCGCATTCACCTGGGGCCAACAGCAAGCAAACGCCTTCTCGTCGCTCGTTGAGATTCTCCCCAATCCACCAGTCCTAGCACACTTCGACCCATCTGCCGCCACGGTGCTTCGTACTGACGCCTGTGGCCACGGCATAGGCGCAGTGCTGGCGCAGCGGCAACAAGGAATGCACCGCATGGTCGTGTACGCAAGCCGACTGTTGTCGCGCTCGGAACAAAATTATTCGATCACAGAACGCGAGTGCATAGCTCTCGTCTGGGCAATTGCGAAATTCCGACCGTACCTCTATGGCCGACCATTCTCAGTTATTACGGACCACCATGCACTTTGCTGGCTCTCCTCACTCAAGGACCCTACGGGACGTCTTGGTCGCTGGGCGCTACGCTTACAAGAGTACACTTTTCCGTATCCTATAAGTCTGGACAACTTCACATGGATGCCGACTGCTAGTCCCGTTACCCAGTCGATCCCCCTGACATTATGAAAGATGGACAAGAGGTCCTCGTTCTTTCCATTACCGCCTTCACCGACATAGCTGCTGAACAACGCCGTGACCTCTCTTTGCGTGCTATTATCAATGGTCTGCACTCCCCCCACCCTGACCACTCCTTACAACTGTTCGTTCTTCAAAACGACATCTTGCACTCCTACAACGCCCACCTAGATGGTGCTGAGCTTTTATTCATTGTTCCTGCACATCTTCGCTCAGACGTTTTGGCCCAGCTCCAAGATGCCCCCTCCGCTGGACACCTAGGGGTGTCACGAACGTATGACCACGTTCGCCGCCGATTCTTTTGGCCTGGCCTCTACCGTTCTGTGCGACAGTACGTTGCGGCATGCGACCTCTGCCAGCGCCGCAAGACACCTGCTCTGAGACCTGCTGGTACCCTCCAGCCCATTGAAATACCAGATGAGCCCTTTTTCTGAGTCGGCCTCGATCTTCTAGGACCTTTTCTCGTGTCGGCCACCGGTAATAAGTGGATTGCTATTGCTACCGACTACGCAACGCGGTATGCCGTTACACGCGCCCTTCACACCAGCTGCGCTACTGAAGTAGCCGATTTCCTTCTTCATGACATCATTCTGCATCATGGTGCTCCTCGTCAGTTGATCATCGACCGCGGCCACTTTTTTCTATCTAATGTAGTCGACGAGCTCCTGCGATCCTGCTCTACCCACCACAAGTTTACTACAGCGTACCCCCCACAAACCAACGGCCCCACGGAACGCCTCAACCGTACCCTGACGAATATGGTAGCGATGTACGGCTCCAAGGATCACAAAGATTGGGACATCCACTTGCCTTTCGTTACCTTCGCATGCAACAGTTCACGTCACGACACAGCTGGATTTTCACCTTTTTACCTACTGTTTGGTTATGACCCGCTTTTGCCCATGGACACCATGCTCCAATCTGACGCCCCCTCATCGACTACTTATGCTCGTAATGCCCTGGCCCGAGCTGACATCGCCCGCCAAGTCGCCCGGGATTGGTTATATGCCTCGCAGCTTAACCAAAAGAGTGCTTACGATTGTTGGCACCGCGACGTACAGTACCGTCCGGGGTCGCTTGTCTTGCTGTGGTTACCATCGCGTCGTGTTGGTCTCTGCGAAAAACTGATGTCCCATTACATTGGCCTCTACCGCGTTATACGCAAGGTCACCAGCGTAACCTTTGAGATAGCTTCACTCCATACCACGTCAGTACCAGCTTCAGTCGCGACCGATATGGTGCACGTCTCACGGCTTAAAGCATACTACTCACGCCCCGAGAATTGATCGCACCGGTACGGTGCTTCTGCCGCCGGCGGGTAATGTCACGGGCTAAGTAGATGCCTGAGGATGACGACGACGAAGTGCTGTGGGGAACGTGTTCGGACTGCAGCAGCGTTGTAGGCATTTGCTCGCCAGTATATTCGTTTTGTATACTTTATTCCCCGTAACATCATTCTTCCAGCTTGAAGTTCTCGAAAGGAACGAAGAGGAGAACGAAGTGGTCTAATTGAAATTGGCTCGGTGTCAGCACGGCTACCTTTTGCCAGTCGTTCTTTAATAAACACGCCCTATTGTAACAGTTTTGTTGACATGCTCGGAGTACAATCACGGCACCTGCGACGAACGGCGACTCAGCGACCCCTCAGGCGCAATACGCGCAGCTTCGCCGAAGCCAACGACTTTCTTGTCTGCCAAGTTTGATGACGCCTCGCGACAAACATCACAACGAGGCACCTGCTTCCCGCATTCCGTGGCAGCCCCACATCTAGCCCCCATCCTTCACTGGACAAATTGGAGATGTCTTCACATGACTCAGCTCTTACCAACGGGTGAATCGATTCAATAAATGAGATGCCACCGGCCAGCTCTATAATGTGAGACTCGTTTTCCAAGAAACCGCATCTGTATGATTTTAAAACCATGAAGAAAGCTTGACGACATGGTGGAAGTTCATCGATGAACGCAAGTTGCGCTTCCGACATCTGGCAGCGAAGATGAGGCGTGCCGAGCAAACTCCTATGCAACAAACGCAAGTCCCCGGGGAAACATGCACGACGTATATTGATGAAGTGCTCAAGTTGTGCTGGGCACTTGACCCCTGTATGACAGAAGAGGACAAGGTTGGTCATCTTCTAAAAGGGATCGTGGAAGACGTTTACCGATTCCTCATCGCAAACGAAAATTTGGAGCGTGTAAGACGTCATCAAGCACTGTCGCACGTGTGAAGCGCTGAAAGCGCGTCGAATAACACCAAAGCTCTGCCGCCTGCCCAACGTCACTAATGTCGGCAGCGTCGACGTGCACCCAACCCCATCGGATCTCGCGTCCACGATTCGCCAAGTAGTGCGCGAAAAGCTCGACCTACGTGAGGCGGCTTCTCGGCCAGCACCTAATGTTCGAGAACTCTTTCGTCCCTGCGACTTAAGCGCTCCGACTATCAATGCCGCCTCCCTTGATACCTACAATTATGCACCTCATCCTCGAGGGCCAAGCCAAACTATGCGTCCGTACTACCCATTGTACCATGAATACGCACGCAGATCCCTTACCATTTATCAGGCATGAAACGACCGGGTCTTTCAGAGGAGCGCTGACATCAGCGCTACTGTGAAACGTCCCATATGCTTTCAGTGTGGCATCCGTGGTCATGTCACCCGATTTCGCCACGATCACCATCGCACAGCAGCACCATCCTATGGCTAACCACGCACTTTCTACGGGCGCAGCAATCAGCAAGTTCAAGAGACATCTTGGCCCTCCAACTGCGACATCAGGCCAAACCATGAGGCGAATCACCGCAGTGACTCACTGGTGTCTGTAAGGATCTTGACGCCACCACCTTCACGCTATTGAAGATCCTCATCTCTTCGACGATGTCTCACTTCACCGCTGCTGAGAAACTAGGCAGCGTGACCAATACAGGTGAGGTCGACCAGCCATCTTCAGCTACGCACTGCTACGCCTTCACCAGTGGCCATGCGTCGTAACAAGATTTGTGTTTCTATGAACAATTTTACAACGACAGCTTTAGTGGACATGGGAGAAAGTGTCTGTTATCAGCATGAATTCGAAAACCCAATGAGGTCGTGAGTGTAGCATGGTTGAGTCACTCCGACGTCACCAACCATTTCGTTAAAATCACGTGACCTATTACGTCACCATTCTTGCCGATATCTACTTTGTTTCAACGACAATAAACGTTGTTCATCACCCGACTGCAGGCCCGCTTACATGGTGGCTGCGGTGCCTAGCTGAAATGGCCACGCCACCAGCGATTTTGCCGTCAACAATCTTGCCGCCGCCAAAGCCGCTGGACACATCGGGCAGCACCTGGCTTGCATGGAAAACTTGGAAGAGTGAGTTCACGCTATTTTCTACTGCTACCCAGTTGACAAAACAAGCGAAAGAAGTGCAAGCAGCCACGTTGCTAGTGATTATTGGCGAAGAGGCAAGGAAGGTATACAGCACCTTCACGTTTGAAGCTGAAGAGGACAAAATAACGTAGACGTCTTAATTGCCAAGTTTGAAGAGTTCTACAAGCCAGAAACGAACTTGACCTATCATGAATTTCTACTTGGGTCCAGAAACCAAAGGGAAGGCGAAGCTTTCAATGAGTGGCTGACGGAGCTGCGAATGTTAGCCACAATCTGTGAATTAGGGGTAATGGAAGACAGGATGCTGTGCAGTCGTATTATTCTGGGTATTCGTGACAAGATCCTGCAGCAGAAACTGATTGCGGAAAACTCTTCATTGAAGAAGACTGTCGCTATCTGTCACACGCAAGAGCAAGGGAAACAGCAGTTTCGTGAAATCAGTGAAGCCGCGGAGACAGCGCAGGACACGGCAGTTAACGCAGTCGCAAAGAAAGGGGATGCCTGCGGCAGCTGCAGCTATCGCGCACACCGCGGCGAAAGAGGCCCCGCCACCGGTAGAACATGCAATAAGTGCGGAGGATTCAACCACTTTGCCCGAGCATGCAAATCGGCAACGCGTTCGCGAACCGTTCCTTGCAAGAAGAAAGCACTACGGGAACTATGCGCAGAAGACGGCAATTTTTTTCTGCAAACATTAACGGTGAGCACGGTCAACACAGACCACTGGAGCGCGACGGTGGACATTGAAGGCCAACCAATGACTTGAAAATTAGACACGGGGGATAGTTGTTGCGTCATTTCAAGGAGGGACGTTGCAAAGCTACCGAATCTACCAGAGCAGGCTTGCCGGGTCGCGCTAACAGCATTTTTCAGCCGCAAGGCAACCGCCCAAGCAAAAGTGCACTTGCGGCTTTCAGCCAATGAGAGGGTGATCCACGAAACATTCTACATCATAGAGCAAAGTGTACCAGTGACTCTGAGTGGTTCAGCAGCCGAACGCCTTGATATTATTTCCTGGGTACAGCACAATGATGTCGATCAACTTTACCAGCCAGCCCAACCTTTCGCAGATGGGTTCACAGGAGTGAGTGAGCTCAAGGACTACGATTACGAAATAAAACTCAAGCCCGGCGCCGTGGGTGTCGTCGTATCAGCTCGAAGAGTCCCCGTGGCCCTGGAGGACAAGACTAGAGCGGAACATCAGCGTATGGAGGATCAGGGCGCCATAACAAAGGTAACTGAGCCTACAGAATGGTCCAGCCATATGGTTACCGTTGTTAAAGGAGACAAAGTTCGAATTGGCCTAGATCCAACATCACTCAATCAAGCCATACTCCATGAAAACTATCCCATGCCAACGTTAGAGGATGTCGCTCCTAGGCTTGCCGGATCAAGATTCTTTTCTACGCTTGATGCAGCTTCAGGGTTTTGACAAATTCGGCTTAGCGAGTCGAGCTCCAAACTTTGCACCATGAGCACTCCATATGGTCGCTATCGGTTCCTTCGCATGCCGTTCGAAATAGCCTCGGCCCCAGAAATATTCCAAGCAGCAATGCACCGCGTTTTGGAAGGGTTGTCCTGTGTGGAGGTTGTGATGGATGACGTATCAGTATGGGGCAGAACTAAACAAGAGCACGACTGCAACCTAAAACTTGTGTTATCTCGGTGTCCCCAGCACAACCTCCGACTTAACTCCAAGAAGAGAGCGTTTCTGCAGCCGGAGGTCTGGTATCTGGGACACATACTCACTACAAAAGGCCTACGCCTTGATCCGGAGAGGGTACAAGACATACTTGGAATACCGCAACCGAAGAACAAGAAAGAACTCTAAGTATTTCTTGGTACAATGAATTTCGTGCAGCGATTCATTCCCAACATGTCACAAGTAGCCACTCCGCTTCGAACACTGTTGCGTAAAGACATTGCATGGGTTTGGACTGAAGCGCAGCACAAGAGTTTTGAGACCTTGCGTCAATTCTTGACGAAAGCACCCATTTTGGCTTTCTTCAACCCTAAAAAGCCTTTCATTCTCTCGGTTGACGCAAGCCAATTAGGAGTCGGCGCAGTTCTCACGCAAGAAGGCCACCCCACCGCTTTTTCGTCCCGGTCACTCACAGAGGCGCAACAAAACTATGCACAAATTGAGAAGGAAATGTTGGCGGTAGTGCATGGTTGCACGAAGTTCCATGACTATGTTTTCGGTCAGGCAGAAGTGATTGTAGAGACCGACCACAGGCTTTAAGTACCAATACTTGACAAGCCGCTGCATTAGTGTCCCCTTCGCTTGCAACGCATGAGGCTGAGCTTGCAGCGCTATCCGATTAAGCTGGTTTATAAGTCAGGCAAAGATCTTTTTCTTGCTGATGCTTTGTCGCAATTTCCGAGCACAGTGAGCATGTGCGAGGAAACTGCACAGTTTCAAGTAAATGTGCTGGAATTTGCTTCAGCCTCGGAACCCCGTCTAAAAAGTATTCTCGCAGCAACCAACAACGATACCGTTCTCTCCAAGCTGTGGGAATATGCGCTTACCAGTTTGCCTGACAAGAAGCACGAGGTTCCAGAAGCCATCCGCCCATACTGGTCTTATCAAGAGGAGATACAAGCACAAGACGGGCCTCTATTTCGCAGCAACGAGGTGATCATACCAAGTTCGATGAAAGCAGAAATATTCGCTCTTTTGCACGTTGCACACCCCGGAGCCGATAAGATGAAGGCACGGGCACGAAGTGTCGTGTTCTGGCCCTGCCTGGCAAGCGACATAGAGCAATTTTGCCGAAACTGCAAAATGTGCCAAAAGCATCAGCCCCAAAACGCTAAGATGCCGCTGTTGAGCCATGAGTTCCCAAACTTGCCCTGGGAAGCTGTAGGAATGGACCTATTCTTTTATGGGGGCCAACAGTTAGCCATTATTGTCGATTTCTATTCCTTCTTTTTTGAAATAAGGGAATTTCGCCATACCACTGCTAATCAGCTGAAGTCTTTGTGCACAGAACTTTTTTCGGTCCATGGATTACCGCTTGAACTGTGCAGCAACAATGGGCCACCATTTAACAGCACAGGATTCAAAGACTTTATTTGGGCTTGGAATTACCCACGTGACGTCAAGCCCATATCATCCGCGCTCAAATGGTATGACAGAGAGGGCCGTGCAAGAAGCAAAAAAGCTATTAGAGAAGTGCTCTCTTAGAACGCCTGATTTCCACATGGCTCTGCTTGAATGGCGTAATACACCGCGAGATTCTGTTTTGAAATTTCCTGTGCAGAGACTGATGGGAAGGCAGACGAGGACCCTGCTGCCCGTACCCTCAAGCCACCTGGGGCCAGAAACTGTGCCCAATGAAACCGTCCATAACCGTCTCCAGGAAATCCGCCAGCGCACGAGGATCTACTACAATCGCCGATCCAGGCACCGACCACCTCTATAACCTGGCCAGAGGGTGACTACATACGATACCCATGAAAAGACCTGGACACCTGCAGTCGTTCTAAGGCCAGCTGAGGCACCGCGCTCCGTGGTGGTGAAGACGGAAGAGGGCCAGGAAATTAGACGCACACGCGAGGATCTGCGAGACGCACATACACATCTCAAAGAGAGACCTCGTGACGGGTCCGAACTACTAGACGACGCCCAGCCCGCTCAAGAGCTGCGGAGAAGTACAAGGCCAAGCCGGGAGCCCTGCTGCTACCCACAACCAGAAAGACCAGTGTAAATATTTGATTCCCTAAGAAAAGGGATATGTAGCATGGCTGAGTCACTCCGACGTCACCAACCATTTCGTTAAAATCACGTGACCTGTTACGTCACCATTCTTGCTCATATATACATTGTTTCAACGACAATAAACGTTGTTCATCACCCGACTGCAGGCCCGCTTACAGTGAGGTGATGTTCAAGTGGGACAATGCTACCACACTTCGTGCTGTGAGTGAAGAATTGCTACAAACTCTTGGTGTGTGTACCACAAACTTCTGATGATGATATGTGGGGTTTAACGTCCCAAAACCACTATATGATTATGAGAGACGCCGTAGTGAAGGGCTCCGGAAATTTAGACCACCTGGGGTTCTTTAACGTGCACCCAAATCTGAGTACACGGGCCTACAACATTTCCGCCTTCATCGGAAATGCAGCCGCCGCAGCCGGGACTCGAACCCGCGCCCTGCAGGTCAGCAGCCGAGTACCTTAGCCACAAGATTACCGCGGCGGGGCTGTACCACAAACTTCTATTTCTCTAATACTGTTTATCAAGCCAAGATTCACAGTGTTCGATAAATCAACGCATCATGTGATTTTGGGTCTAGATTTTCTGCAACAGTGCGGTGCTACTCTTTATTGCGGTACCGGCGAGCTTTCTGTCTCCTTTTTGTTGCCTACCAACCTGCTACTTATTTGCACAGATTCGCCGTCTGTGAAGATTCCTTCGCACCGCCCCGTTCGTTATCCAGCGTTCAGGTTGCTGTTGCTCGTGCCCACAACAATGTGTTCGACGCTGTTGTTGAGCCGATGCCATCAATTGTTGCAAAGAAGAATGTGCTCGTGCCTCGCTGTATTGTCTCTGTGGCTTGTAGCACATGTACATCGTGAGTGTCAAATTTGTCTTACCAGCCTCGTTTGAAGCTGATACAAGCTTCACGTCACTTCACTTCACTTCACTTTATTTCCTTAAAGACACCACAGGGGGGGTGTTACATAAGGGGTGGGTTGTACAACAAAGATACAAAAGCCACAGGTTAACATTGCAGATGCATTGACACACTTTGAATAAAACGTGATGGACAGGTGATTGAAACAACATCGTGGGGAAGGTCATTCCATTCTTTGGCGGCGCGGCAGAGAAATGATGCAGAAAATGTTGAGGTGCCAGATCGGGGTCAGAAGGCTTGAAGTGGATGGCCAGTGCGGGGAGAAATGCGTGCGGCGGGAGCGATGTAAGGTGGTTGGTGGAGTGAGCTGTGATAGAACTTGTAGTACAGTGACAACGTAGCAATTCTGCGGCGAAGGAAAAGACTTAATAGACCGGATTCATTTTTAAGGGATGAAACACTGACATCGTAAGAATAAGAAGAATGAATGAAACGAGCGGCGGCACGATTTTGAACTGCTTCTATAGCGTTGATCAGATAAACTTGGTGAGGGCTACAGATGGGTGATGCGTATTCTAGTTTGGACCGGATTAGCGACTGATAGGCCACAAGACGAACGTGATACGGTGAGTGACGTAGGTGACGTTTTAGAAATCCTAATGATCGGTTGGCTGATGAAATCATGTTAGTGATATGCGTTCGCCAGGAAAGATCAGGGGTTAATGTTACAGCGAGATACTTATAGGATACGGCTGTTTCGACTGGCATGTTAGCAATTTCATAGGAAAATTGGAGTGGGTTTTTGCGGCGGTGGAAGAAAACTAATTTGCATTTGTTAGGATTAAGGGTCATAAGCCAATGGTCACACCAGTTTAATACTTCATTAAGGTCATTCTGTAGTGCTGCTTGATCAAAAGTGTTGGTTATTTTGCGGTAGATGACACAATCATCTGCAAACATACGAAGGTTGCAGAATAAATTGTTAGGTAAGTCGTTAATGTAGGTTAGGAACAAAAGCGGGCTAAGGACAGATCCCTGTGGCACTCCAGACCTAACAGGAAGCGAGTTAGATTTGACGTTGTTAACAAAAATAAACTGAGAGCGGTTAGTCAGAAATTGAGCAATCCAATTGAGAAGTTCAGCTGGTAGATTTATTCGAGAAAGTTTTTTTAGTAGGCGCTGGTGTGGAACTTTGTCGAAAGCTTTAGTGAAGTCAAGAAAAATAGCATCAGTTTGGAGGTTACCATTGAGGTTAGCATGCAGGTCGTGAAGGAAAAGGGCTAGTTGGGTTTCGCATAAGCGGCCTTTTCGAAATCCGTGTTGAGAGGAATGAAAGAAATTGTTAGAATCAAGGAAATGCATGACATGAGTGTATATGACATGTTCCATGAGTTTGCAACACGCGCTGGTTAATGATATGGGGCGATAATTTAACGGGCAGTCTCTTTTACCTGTCTTGTGAACCGGAATGACCTTCCCACACTTCCAGTCGAGAGGCAGAATACCTGAGGAAAGTGACTGGGAAAACAGCAAAAACAAAAACTCGGCTGATATGTGCTTTGTGTTTTTTACCAGCTTGGATGTAATTTCGTCGGTACCCGACGAAATATCGACACCTTAAGCAATCACGCCTCGAATGAATCCTACGCGCATGAAACTAGCCCAGGTGTCCTTGAAGACTCTTCGCCATTTGTGACCATGATTAGCTAGGCCTGAGAGAAGCGTAAAGCCCTGGTCAGCGTCCTCAGCAGGCATGCTTCATTGTTTGATTTAACCAGGACAGTACCGAAATATGTGTTTCCATTACGCGGGCTCGCCACAGGATTGACGCGGGTTCGGCGCATTCCATAGGCAGAAACCATACCGCGTGTGTGCATCAGAGCGCAAAGTGATCGCCAAACAGGTGGAAGACATGTTGGCTAAGGACGTCATCTATTACTATTCTAGGCTGGGCTACACCGGTCATCGTCGTGGAAAAAAAAACAGGTCCTGGAGGTTTTGCGTCAACAACAAGCGTCTAAATCGGTGACAAAAAAGGGCGTGTATCCATTTCCCTGCATAGACGATGTTATCTGTCTTCATTCGGCATATTACTTCTTTTCTGAGGACCTCCGATCGGGCTACTGGTAGGTACTTATGCATTCTGCCAACAAAGAGAAAACCGCCTTTGTCACGCTGGATGGCTTGTTTGAATTCTATGTCATGCCGTTTGATTTGTGCACGCCCCTGCGACATTTGAAAGGTTTTATGAACACGGTACTGCGCGGTCTCAAAAAGGAGGTTTGTTTATGTTACTTCGATGACATCGTCATTTTTCGACGCACTTTTGCAGAAAACAACCATCGACTTGACGTTGTTTTAACATGCCTTGTACAAGCTGCCTTCACCCTGAACTCCAAGAAATATCACTCGGTCAGCGAGAAGCACTTGTACTTGGTCATCTTGTAGACAAACATTGTGTGCGCCCAGACCCTCAGAAGGTTGTTGCAGTTACCTGCTTCAAACAACCGCAGTCGCAACGCGAACTAAGAAGTTTTCTGGGTCTCTGTTCATACTTCCGACGCTTTGTGCCCAAGTTTGCGGATACTGCCTACCCATTGACTTCACTGTTTTGCAAACTTAAGGATTTCATCTGCACAAAAGAGTGTGATGCCTCCTTTCTTGAACCTAAATTTCTTCTCACGTCTGGACCCATACCACACCATTTCAACCCGTCTGCCACGACATAAGTGCAGACCAACGCGAGTGACATCGGTCTCGGTGCCGTGCTCATCCAGCGTTTCGATGACGCCGAGCATGTCATCTCCTACGCCAGCCGTTTGTTGAGCAAGGCCGAGAAGAGTTACATCGTTACTGAACAAGAGTGCCTCAATGTGGTTTTCGCTGTGCATAAGTTCCGTCCGTATCTCGACGGGCGACATTTCACTATCGTGACTGACCACCATTCACTAGGTTGATTGGTTGGTCTCACCGATCCTTCTGGTCCCCTTGCGTGACTGGCGCTATGTTTGGAGGAATTTAACTTTACAATATGCTACAAGAGTGACCACCATAATGCAGACGGCAACTGTCTCTCGAGGCTTCCTCTTCCAACCAATTCATGCGACGCCGACAATTTTGACGATTTTCTCGCTGCCATCGACGCTACTGGTTTTCCTCAGCTCGCTACCTTCCGGGAAGAACAGTGCAATGACCGTAGCTTGGATGATCTTATTGATTCAGTCGCTCAACCGATAGGTAGCCATGACTATCGTCCGAGGTGGCTTTCTTTACAAAAAATTACGTGGCTGATGGTGCCCGCCCTTTTTTAGTGGTCCCCAAAAATTTGAGAACGCACGTACTTCATGCTATGTACGACGACGCATCAGCGGGGCACCTGCGGTTCGCCGAAATGTACCACCGCCTGCTGGCTTAATTCTACTGGCCTACAATTCGACACAATACAGAAAAGTATTTGGACAGTTGTGATGAATACCAGCGATTCAAGCAACCAAGTGCCTCCCCTGTTCGTCTCCTCCACCACTTCACGTCACCCTCATCTGCTTTTGAAATGATTAGAGTGAATATTCTCGGCCCATTCCCAGGCTCATTGAACAACAACGGTCGGAATATACTCTGCGTCGACCGCATCACGCGTTATGTGGAAACCAAAGCACTTCTAACAACCACGGTCATCGATGTATCGAGGCTACTTCTATCTTCTGTGATAGTGCCATGGGCCACCTCCGATTATTCTGAGTGATCGTGGTCGACAATTCATAGCCCATTTCGTCGAAGAACTCTTGCGTCTTGGTGCTTTCCAGTTTTGCCACACGACCCCATATCACCCGCTGACAAATGGTCTCGTGGAGCGCACCAGCAGAATGTTTACCAGCATGCTCTCGATGTACGTTGACTCCAGGCACAAGAACTGTAGTGACATCTTGTCATTTATCACGTACGCTTATAACACAGCTACGCATTAAAATTGTTGCTACAGTCTATTCTATCTTCTTTATGTAAGACCACCCCGCCACATTCTTGACACCATTCTGCCTTTTCATGCGCATGAGGATTCTTCTATTCCCCAGACTCTCTGCCACGCGTAAGAAGCACGTCGCCTAAGTCAGCTCCGTACGTTGGCATCACAAGACCATTCCAAGTTCACCTATGATTCACAGCACAAGAACGTGTCGTATGAAAGAGAAGGAAAATTATGGCTACGGACACCCTTTCGCAAGCATGGCCTGTACCAGAACTTTTGGCTCGTTACACCGGTCACTTTGTCATCGTCGATCACATAAGCTATGTCACATATTCAATTGCTCGTCTCAAATCTCGCGGCTACCGTTCTAGGCAGATGCAGCTTGTTCACGTCGTCCGCCTAAAGCGCTTTCATCCTCTTGACTGATGCTCGCCGAGGGGGCTTTGTCTGAGAAAGGGAGAGTGTTACGCTGAAGCGGCAACGTGTGAAGGAAAGAAAAATTGAACAAAGTGGTCGGTTTGGAAGAAGCTAGGTATCGGCATGGCTACCTTTCGCCATTCGTTCTTCAAAAAACTCAACCCATCGTAATAATCTTCTATCTTGAAGTTGGAAGCGTGGAAGCTGTTATCTTAAACGGCTGTTTGGAGCACGGGATAAGCCAGTGAGCCAATCGATGATTGTGCGGCAGTATGGATCTGCATGCTGGAGTGATGCGAAATCTATGAATGAAAGAAGGTCCGCTGAGGCAACCAACTCTTTCGGACCAACAGCCATCTGCTTGCTCGCTCTGCTGGTCAGTGCCGAACGGATGAAAGGTGAAAGTTGGGCACTTGGCGAAAATTGGCGACACGAAAAATAGTGTCGGAATGTAGGTGTTGTGGACCTGACCTATATGTGATGCTGAAGTCATACTCCTGTAAACGTAGCACCCAATGGCCGAGATGACCCGAAAAATTCTTCAGGGTCAATAACAAACACGGATCATGATGGTCAGTCACGACTTCGGCCGTATAGTGCGAAACTTTTGCATGGACCACACGATGGCAAGACATTCTTGTTAAGTGATGCTGTACTTTCGCTCAGCAGGAGAAAGAGCATGGCTAGCGTAGGCCATGACTTGTCCTTAGAAGGCGTCATTCCACTGAAGCAGGACCCCACTGATGCCAAGTCTACTGGTGTCAGTGTGCAGAACAGTTGGTGCTACAGGATCGAAATGGTTGAACACTGCCGTGATGTGAGGCATCGCTTGAGAGTGTGAAGAGTAGTTTCGCAAATATTTGAACAACAAAGCGTGTGCTAGCAGTCAGATTGTGCTGAAGAGCGGTGATAGTGGAAAAATCACGCACAAATCGGCGTTGGTACGACGCTAAGCTAAGGAAGCTGCAAAGGTTCATGAATGTCGTTGATGTAGAACAATAAAGTACCGCAGCAACTTTGTCGGAATCAGGCCCAATTCCATGTTTACTAACGGCATCACCTAAACCCCTGATTCCGCGACTGGCAAACTGACACTTCTTAGTGCTGAACTGAAAACCAGCCTTAGCTAGACACGTTATAACTTCGTCTAGCCATTCCAGATAATGCGGAAAACTCGACGAAAGGATGATAATGTCGTCCAGATAGCAAAGGCAGGTTTTTTTTTTTATTGTGAGCCCCACAGTACCATGTCTAGCGTGCGTTCAAATATGACGGGGACATTGCATAGACCCGTTTCGGGTACATGTGATTAGCAAGTCTGCATTCCGTCCCGAAACACGAAAAATAGCCGCCTACTTCGATTTTCTACCACCCACCGACAAGAAGGCAGTACGCTGATTCCTCGGATTGTGCGCCTATTACAGGTGTTTCGTCAAGGGATTTTCACAGATCACTGCGCCGCGAGCTTACCTCACAAAAACCAATGTCAAATTCAGGCAGGACGCGGCACAAGAGGAGGCATTTCAGAAGCTTAAACGACGCCTGCAGACACCGCCACTACTTGTACAATTTGACAAACACGCCGAAACAGAAGAGCACACCGACGCAAGCAGCATATAACTCGGCGCCGTCCTTGTTCAAAAGACCAACGGTCTGAAAAGTGTTATCAGTTATGCTAGCCGGTCTCTTTCCAAGGCTGAGACCAACTATCCAACAACAGAAAAGAAGTGCCTTGTCATCATCTAGCAGCGTTGAAATTCCGCCCTTACCTCCACGGGCAGCCTTTCAAAGTTGTGAGCAGCCATCACGCCCAGTGTTGGCTAGCTAACTTGAAGGACCCTTCAGGTCACCACACAGGGTGAAGCCCGAGACTTCAAGAATTCAACATTACCGTCGTGTACAAGTCTGAAAGGAAATACTCCGACGCCGACTGCCTCTCTCATCTCCCGTGGATCTACCACCGGAAGATTACCAGAGTGATGGGTATTTCTTGGGAATCATAAGTGCCGACGGCTTCGCCGAGCGACATCGAGCCGACCCTGAAATCGGAGGGCTAGTGGAATACCTCGAGGGTCTAACTAGTGTCATGCTAAAAGTGTTCAGGCGGGGTTTGGGGTCATTTTTTTTTGAGAAACAACGTCCTCGTAAAGAAGAACTTTTCTCTAGCCCAAGCCAGCTACCTTATTGCTGTGCCTTCGGTGATGCGATTAAATTTCTGCAGGCCCTTCACAAAGACCCCGCGGATGGCCACCTTGGATTTTTCCGCACGCTCGCGAGAATGCAAGCAAAATACCACTGGCCGCGCCTTGCCGCTGACTTCGCTCTCTACGTGAGGGCATGCCGGGACTGTCAGCGACGCAAGACACTGCCGACAAGGCTGGCAGAACTTCTGCTGCCTATCGAACTGCCTCGCCTACCATTCCAGCAAATCGGTATGGTCTTACTTGGGCCGTTCCCTACGTCGGCTGTCGGGAACAAATGGATCGTCGTAGCTACCGAATAGCTTAGCCACTATGCTGAGACAAAAGCCCTGCGCAAAGGTAGTGCATCAGAGGTAGCCAAATTCTTCGTCAAAAACATCGCCCTGCGTCACGGCGCCTCTGAGGTCCTCATCACCGACAAAGGTGTGGTATTTGTGGCTGAGCTAACCAAGGCGATTTCGGCATACAGCCAGACAAGCCTCCACCATACGACAGCGTACCGGCCACAGACGAACGGCCTGACCGAGCGCCTTAACAAGACCATCGCTGACATGCTGGCCATGTACATCAATGTGTAACACAAGACGTCGGATCCCATCCTTCCGTACGTGACCTTCGCATACAACACCGCCGTTCAAAAAACGACGCAGATGATGCCGTACAAACTGGTCTTCGGAAGTACCCTGGACACGACGCTCGAAGCCATGTTACTAAACGTCACCGATGAAGAAAACCTTCATGTGAGTGAGTACCTTCAATGCACCGAAGAGGCTCAACAACTCGCCTGCTTCCGCATCAAGAGTAAACAGATGACGGATAGCCGCCGTTACCATCTTCAACGGAGCTTCATGGAATAACAGCCTGGTGAACGTGTTTGGGTATAGACGCCCATATGCGGATGATGATGATATATGGTGTTTTTTGGCGCACGGGCCATTCGATGCCCAAAGAGCACCAGTTCATGAGACAAGGAATGTGGACAATGATTGGGATTAGCGGCTGTATAAGGGCCATAAAATTCCTCGCGGTAAGGCGGGTAAGAACATACAAGTAATAAAATCATAACCATGCCGTGAGAGGTGTGTGTGGTGTGAATAGATGACAAAAATCGGTGATAATAAAAGACGATAGTGGATATGTATGGCATTAGCACAAGTGCCTCACTCGTTCATACCCTTGCGCCCAAGGGCCGTGAGGCAAGTGCTTTCTTTTGTAGCCACCGCAGCGACAACCTCACTGGAGAGGTCGTGCTACGAAATGCCCGGGTATATAATATGAAAACTATGAATTTCTTGTAAAAACGCTAACAAAATTTTTGACTAAAAATTGGTTCCCTACCGACGAACATTGCAGGGTGTACGGGTATATGTTGTCGGTAGGGTAATGGAAAGTGTTGTTTTCTTATAGTGTCCGATTGTTTGCACTGAAATAAAATGTGAAGAACTGTTAGTGCTTCCCCACATCTGTCACACATTGGTGGATCGCCACCGGACAAAAGATATGACTGTGTGGTGTATGTGTGTCCTATCCTGAGCCTCGTTAATGTTACTGTGTATGACGTGATTTTGATACTGGTGGCCAATGGCCAAGCTGTGGCTTGATAATGTGTAGTTTGTTTGTGGGTGTGTATTTCACTTGCTTTGCCAGTAGTCCCTGAGGTTTCGTTTCATATACGGCTTAAGATCAAGGGCCGCGATTGATATGGGTGTAGGGGCAGTGCTTTTGCGGACGGATGCAGCGAGCTGATCCGCCCTCAAGTTGCCTTGAATCTCACGGTGCCCTGGCACCCAGCACACTACAACATGTTGTTTGAGTGTGTAGAGTGTGCACAAAATGGAGTAAAGGGAGACGCGGACTGGGTTTTTGTGTTTTTTAGGAGTGTGCAGAGCCGTTACTACAATGAGGGAGTCCGTGTAAATTACTGCTTTTTGTATTTGTATTTGCTTGATGTGTTTAGCTGCCACAAGTATCGCGTAAGCTTCCGCTGTGAAGATACTTGTGCCCGGATGTAGAGGGCCAGCATCCGAAAAGGATGGGCCGACAGCAGCGAAGGACAAATAGGAGTTGGACTTGGAGGCATCTGTAAAGAACTCAGGACGTGTGTATTTGTGTTGAAGTATCAGGAAGTATGTTCGGATATGGGCAATAGGCGCATATTTTGTAACTTCTAGAAAAGACACATTGCAGTCTATAGTCTGCCATTTCCACGGTGGTGGGTATGCTACAGGAGCCAATAAACAGTGTTCAAGTGAGACTCCAGTTTCCTCAGCTAGACTCTTCAGGCGAACTGAGAAGGGCTGCCTCATCGAAGGCCTGTTTTGAAACAGAATCGAGCTCGACAAATCATTATTGTAGAGTATGAGGGGTGCTTCTTGTCTCCTTTCACCTTAAGGAAATAAACAAAGGACATGTAAGTTCTCTGCAGATGAAACGACCACTCATTTGACTCAACATAAAGGCTTTCTACGGGGCTGGTGCGAAAAGCACCCGTAGAAAGGCGGATGCCCAAATGGTGCACGGGGTCCAGCACCTTCAAAGCACTTTGAGTCGCAGACTGATAAACGACCGCCCCATAATCAAAGCGGGTGCGAATGAGGCTTCTATATAGGTTCATGAGACATTGCCTGTCACTACCCCACCTAGTACGTGACAACACTTTTAAAACATTCATGGCTTTTAAACATTTTGTTTTTAGATACTTGATGTGCGGTACAAAGGTCAACTTGTTGTTCAAGATTAATCCTAAGAATTTATGCTCCGTATTAACAGACAGACGTTGACCGTTCAGTTCAACGTCGAGTTCTGAGTGCATGCCTCTCTTTCGGCAGAACAAGACACACGTGCTTTTTTGTGGGTTCAGTCGGAATCCGTTTTCCTCTGCCCATTTGGAGACCTTGTTTAAACCTAACTGAACCTGCCGCTCACACATTGCCAGATTGCAAGATTTAAGGCCAAGCTGGACGTCATCAACTTATGTACAATAAAACATATTGCGAGGAATGGACAAGCGCAAGGAATTCAATTTGATGAGAAAAAGTGTGCAGCTATGTACACCACCTTGTGGCACGCCTGTTTCCTGGACAAATAATTGGGAAAGAACTGTGCCCACTTGGACACGGCATGTCCGGTTTGACAGGTAATTTTCGATTATGTGAAACATTCTTCCGCGCACGCCCAGGTGGGACAGGTCTCTTAGAATTCCAAAACGCCATGTTGTATCATAAGCCTTTTCGATATCGAGGAATACAGAGAGGAAATATTGCTTATGGACGAAGGCGTCGCTGGTCTGTGCCTCGATACAAACAAGATGGTCTGTGGTGGATCTACTTCCTCGAAACCCGCAATGAAATGGGTCGAGCAAATTGTTTGTTTCAAGGATTTGTACAAGACGGTAGTTTATCATTTTTTCGAATCCTTTGCACAAGCAGCTTGTAAGTGCAACAGGCCTATAACTCGAAGGTAAAGAAGGGTCCTTGCCCTCTTTCAAAATGGGAATATTAATCGCCTCTTCCCAGGAGGTAGGGATATTGCCAGAAAACCAGATAGCATTGTACAAACAAAGTAAGGTTTTTCGTGTATCGATTGGTAAGTTTTTTTTTAATTTCATACACCACACGGTCAGAACCTGGGGCAGAAGTACTGCAGGAGTTTAGAGACGTTCGCAGCTCAGCTAGACTGAAAGCTTGGTTATATGCCTCGTATGTAGTGCATTTGTGTTCGAGTTTCTGCTTTTCTATTCTTGTTCTGTATTTTTGGAAAGTGTCAGTATAGTACGATGAGCTGGACACCTGTTCGAAGGGTGCACCGAGGAAGTTTGCCTGATCTTCCAAGGTATCACCCTGAGTGTTTACGAGTGGAAGTGTGTGTACTTGTTTTCCTGCTATCCTACCGACCATGTTCCAGACTTTAGCCTCCTGTGTGTATGAATTGATCCCTGACAAAACCTTCAGCCAGCTTTCTCTTCTGGCCTGCCGACGCGTTCTCCTTCCTTGAGACTTTATTTTCTTGAAGGTGTCAAGATTTTCGGCTGTCGGTGAGTTCCGAAGCAGCCTCCAAGCTCTGTTTTGCTGTTTGCGCGCGTTTCGGCATTCAGAGTTCCACCAAGGCACACGCCGTTTTCCAGGGTGTCTATTTGTTTGTGGGATGCATTATGTTGCAGCATCAATCAAAAACGCTGTGAAGTAGTTCATAGCAACATCAATGTTCAAAGTACATATGGCATTACAACCTAGACAAGCGATTGTGTAAAACTGTTCCCATTCGGCTTTATTTATGAGCCACTTGGGAACACGTGGTGGGCACTCAGTTACTGTAGTTGTGCTCAAAACTACGGGAAAGTGGTCAATTCCGTTCAGATTACTGACGACTTTCCACTGGAGTAGAGGCACAAGAGATGGAGACCCTATGCTTAGGTCTAGGGAGGAGTAGGTTTTATTAGCGAGATTATAATAGATTGGTTCCTTTCGATTTAGGAGACACGCGCTCGACGAGAGAAGGAACTGTTCGATCAGTCGACCTCGCGCGTCATACCAAGAGTCACTTCATAGCCTGCTATGCGCATTAAAGTCTACAAGGAGAACATAGGGATCCGGAAGTTCATCAATTAGAGAGTGTATATCACGTTTTTGCAGCTGATAGCTAGGAGGAATGTAAATAGTGCAGATTGTGATTAGTTTATCAAAAAGAACTGCTCGAACAGCCACTGCCTCAAGGGATGTTTGGAGTTGTAAGTGTGTGCATGCAATTTCTTGATTCACTATGATGGCAACACCTCCAGATGATGTCATGGCATGACACGGTCTTTTCGGAAAATAACGTATTTACGAAGAAAATTTGTGTGTTTTAAATTAAGGTGTGTTTCTTGTACACACAGCACTTTTGGTGAGTGTTCATGTAAGAGTTATTCGATGTCATCAAGGTTTCTTAGAAGGCCCCTGACGTTCCATTGTATAATTTGAGTGTTCATGGTGAATGTAAAATAGTGCTGTGTGTACGAAAAGCGAGTGGCTGTTTAGACAGGGAGTTTGAGTTCACTTAACAGGGCCGTCACCAGGCCCTGTTATCTGCTTTTTTGTTTTCTTGGCGCGCTCCAAGGAGCCACGCCGCTCTTTCGGCACCAAGAGTACCGACGTATCCATTGCCTCCTCAGAGGCACTGGATGCCCGCACGTGCGGGCTGTTAGTTCGAATTTCGGGCCTCGCATGGTGAGGTGAGGCCTTGAGACCGGAAGACTCTGCAGTCTCCGGTCTCTGTTTGGGAGTAGGCAGTGTAGCCTGGGCTACAGCCGCCTTGAAGGCAGGTGCCACAACCACCGGCTCGGTATGCGCGGGCCGAAGGAGTGGCGAGGGCTGGTGCGGCGGTGCCCCCTGACGCGCCGCATCAGCGTATGTAGGTCCATAGAATGGAGCGACTCTTCGCCGTGCTTCCTTAAATGTAATGTTCTCCTTCACCTTCAACGTAATTATTTCTTTTTCTTTTTTCCAGTATGTGCAGGAACGTGAATATGCGGCATGGTTTCTTTCGCAGTTTACGCAGTGTGGCGATTGTTTGCAGTTCTCAGACACGTGGCTTATGACTCCACATTGTGCACAAGTCTGGCGACCAAGACAGGTTTTAGAGCCATGGCCATACCTCTGGCATTGGAAGCAACGAAGGGGGTTTGGTATATACAGCCTGATAGATGTCTTCGTGTACCCTGTTTGAATGGAATCTGGTAGTTTACTGGATGCAAACGTGAGGAATAAATGTTTCGTCGGTGTTTCCTTATTATCTCTTCTGATGATAATTCTCTGTACATTATTGACATTTTGTCTCTTCCACCCTTCCAAAAGTTCAGTTTCGGTCAGGTCAAGTAATTCTGCGTCAGATACCACTCCGCGATTGATGTTCATAGATTTGTGTGGTGTTACGGTTATTGGTACGTAACGAAACGTTGAGAGGCTGTCTAGCTTTACAAATTGTGCTTTGTCCCGAATTTCGAGAAGAAGGTCTCCGCTAGCCATTTTGGTTACTTGGTATCCAGCCCCGAGAGTTTCAGTAAGACACCTGGCAACTACGAAAGGAGATACGGTCCTGGCTTGCTTTCCGGTTTTTTCACAGTGAATGACGTGGAAGTTGGGAAAAGTTTCTATTGGCTGGTTGAAGATATTTATGTCGTCGGTGCGTACCCGCTTTAGGCCGGTACGAACAGACAGTAGAGGGAATGCTCCATGCATGCCGGTATTATTTGTGTTCAGCAGCGTTGGCGGCCACCCACCACGGAGCCCAACAAGGGGACCCTGCAAGTTTGCAGGTGCTGAAAGCTTTCAGACGTCAGCCGTACAACACTGCCATAACCCAATGCGCCTAGACTAAGGTAGGCTATTCGCACAGGGTTAACCCTTGCCGCCAGGAAATATGGAAGTAAACAGAAGAGAGTAGAAGACAGGACAGATAGATTGTGAGAGATAAAGGCGAAGATGTAGGCAGAGAGAGATAGGAAAAGGCGACTGCCGATTTCCCCTGGGTGGGCCAGCCCAGGGGTGCCGTCTACGTGAAGCCGGGGCCAAAGGGGTGTGTTGCCTCTGCCGGGGGGCCTTAAAGGTCCAATCACCCAGCATTGGCTCAACCCCCAGGATCCCTTTTTCCCCGGACATGGCAAAGCCACGCACGGCTACGCGTGGGAGGGAGTCAAAACTCCCCCGTTAGCTCGAGTCCGTGGTGTCGCTACACACCAAACGCCTACTTGCGCAGGCGCCCCTGCGGGGCGCCCATACGCGGACGTGGAGTCAGTGAAAAACTTCTGCGCCAGTATTATCGACCATACAGGTTATTTCGATGGCTCGCCCACTCGATTGCGGGGGTTTTCCCGACGGCATCACAAACTCTTAACGACGCCGAGCGCGACCTGAAGTCGTCCATGTTCCGCGCCTTAAGCCGTTTCATGCGGGTTAACGAACTGAAACAGTGTACTTTGTTATTGTTGTTGTTCTCGTTGTTGTAGCTGTTACTGTTATTGCTGTATCGTATTTCATTGCTTGTACTTTCTTAAATTGTTTTTTGCAATTTGATCTTCTGCTAAAGCATCGGGACGATGCTTTTTTCAGAGGGGGCAACGCCACGTACCATTCTTCAAGTTTTTTTATCGCCATGTTACACTATGTTCAGCGCTAACCACGCCTACGTTGTTACAGAAACTTCGAGGCAGATCGTAATAAGATTACGCCCACTCCGTGAATTGTTAAGATTATTCTGGAAACAACGTCGCCGCTATAGATAACACTAGAATGTTCGACGGAAAGTGTATAAATGCCGACACTCTTCGCCACATGTCCGTTGATCGACGGCCAACGCTCCGTTCGCCGCTATCAGTCCAATACTGCTACTATAGTCCGACCTTCCCTGTACTGGGCACAGGTTGGCCCAAATAAACAATCTATTATTCGACTCACGGTGTGCTTCATTCGTCCACGTGACGACTCCGCGAAAATATGGTGGTTTCAAGGTGTTAAACCCCACATATCAATAAGTCTTCTTTTTATTGGACTTGTGTATGTGGGCACGGCGAAAACACTGGGCGCAGATCACTGACCATGCGTCTTGTTTTTCTTGGTAGGTTTAGTTCCTGACATCCACCCCCTTTTTCGATGCGCCCGTATTCAAGCTGTTTCCAGCAGCGACATCATGCGACATGGACGGTAAGGCCGCATGGCTCCTTCCAACGCTTTTTGACGCAAGGAGAGAGTCACGGGTTCGTGATGTCAACGAAACCAGCCCCTATAATGAAGGCATCGCAGGACGGACTTGGCAGTGGGCAAGGCGAAAACGCTGGGCACAGATCGCTGAGCATGCGTCTCGTTTTTCTTGTTCAGGCTTTGTTCCTGACACCCGCTCCCTTCTTCGATGCGCCCGCATTCAAGCCGTTTCCAGCAGCGACATCATGCGACATCTACGGCAAGGCCGCATGGCTCCTTCCAAAACTTTTTGACGCAAAAAGCAAGTCACGGGTTTGTGACGTCGACGGAACCAGCCCCTATAATGAAGGCATCGCAGGACAGACTTGCCAGTGGTCACGGCGAAAACGCTGGGCGCAGATCACTGACCATTCGTGTCGTTTTTCTTGTTCAGGTTGGTTACAATAGCAAGATATGCAGTGATGACAGATACCTGATTTTATTGCCGTGCCCACGTGTGTGCTTGTGTATTGCTTTTGATTGCTTATTTTCATGCAAGCTTTTACTTTGTAGTGATGTCGAAGAGAATCCAGGCCCCTCTGTCAAGGAAATGCTCCAATTGTTAGTCATTGGCCAGCAGGCAATTATAAAGACATTGCTTCCTTGAAAGAGCGACTTGAATACAGAGAAAAAGCTGTACAAAGCCTTTAAAAGCGTCTAAGCAACTTGTAATGATTGATTTATGGGGTTTAACGTCCCAAAACCACCATATGATTATGAGAGACGCCGTAGTGGAGGGCTCCAGAAATTTCGACCACCTGGGGTTCTTTAACGTGCACCCAAGTCTGAGCACACGGGCCAACGACATTTCCGCCTCCATCGGAAATGCAGCCGCCGCAACCGGGATTTGAACCCGCGACCTGCGAGTCAGCAGCCGAGTACCTTAGCCACTAGACCACCGCGGCGGGGCTAAGCAACTTGGAATGTAGCATGCTTAAATTAAAAGCGAGAAGTTGCGAACATGAGGGAGTAAATTCGGCAGTAGATGAAGTGCAAAAATTACTCAATGTTCAACAGGAAAAAACATGTCGATCTAGAAATCCACAGTCGCCGTTAGAATTTGATTGTTTTTGGAGTTCCAAACGAGCCGACTGAAACGGAGGTGAAGCTACGGGATAAGGATGTTCACGGCGTCTTTCGTGACAAACTAGAGATAAATTTTACAACCGTGGCGAGAATTCACCGACCTGGAAAAGCACACTCAGACAGGCCGGTTATTGCGCTCATTCAGAGTTACTCTAAAAAAAAGCACTGCTAAAGCACGCACGCAAGATAAAGGGAACAAACATACCATTGCAAAATGACTATTGTGCAGACACATTGCGCAGGCGCCTACTTCTGTGGAGCAGTACACAAGACGAAAGAGCAAGCGGTAAGAAAGTCAAGCTTGTTCATGATAAGATTCACATTGATGGTGCTCTCTGCTTTTGGTATTACGCGCACAATATACGGAAAGAAATTCCAAAGAAAAAGGAAGCCTCTGAGACTCGAACTCAACATACAGAATAGCGGTCACAGTATCGGCAGTTGCGACTGCTTTCGCTAAATGCCCAAAGTATTCTCAACAAAACACACAAACTGCCTGATACCTTGCTGGCCTACAATCCTTATGTGTGCGTTATTTGTGAAACTTGGTTTCACAACGGGGTGCGTGATGATGAAATTGTTTCACCGAACCATTAATTGTTTAGAAATTATAGATGTTCCCGGTGTGGTGGTGATGCAGTCATTGCAAAAAAACTGTGTTGATGTAAGAGTACTAGATCATATTGACACACATGAAAGTTTATTTTTTGATTGTCACTGTTCGAAGCTTGCAATTCATATTATGTTCTGTGTATCGAGCCCCAAATGCTGATGATCAGCACATGCAGAAGTAATATGATCGCATTTTGAAGTTTAAAGGAAAAAACCTAATAATTACTGGTTATATGAATCTCCCACAAATAGATTGGTATCATTGGAGATACGGACATAGCCTGTCCTGTGACTTACTCATTGATATTCTGCTAAACATGAATCTCCATCAAGTTGTGCATGCACCTACCCGTGGTGGCAATAATCTCGGCTTGTTATTTGTTAGTGACGTTTTCAGCGAAGAAGTTGTTGAGATTGAGAATGGCATTTCTGATCATCAGTTGATTTCCTTCACGGTAACAATGAGTGTGAGTAATGTACGGTTACCCTGTGAAAAAACGGAAGTTAGAGGCTATCATAAAGCGGATGATGAATCTATTATTGATTATTTGGACTTGCACCTAAATATTTTTGACAGTGATGTAGAGCTTTCTTGGCAAGTGTTTACGGGCACCATTACTTATTGTATTGACAAATTCATTCCTTCGAAGAGCGTTAACGAACCCTTGTCCAAGCCTTGGTTAAGCAGAGACATTATCCAAACTAGGCGCAGACTCAAGAAAATGAAAAAGCAACATAAATCCAAGAATCCAATGGTCATAGAATTAAAAAATAATTTGCTGGCTAAAGTGGAAAAGGCGCGAGATAGATTTTTCAATCACAGCCTTCCTGATTTTAAAACAAGGACTCCCCAAAAGTTTTGGTGCTACCTACGCCAGTCGAAAAAACCGCAAAAAAGTAAACAATAGTGGTTAAATTATAGAAGACACCCAAGAAATGGCAGAACATTTCAATGATTACTTTTGGAGCATGTTTTCTGAATTCGGCTGTTATGAACTAAGCCATGCAAGATCTGTAGTGCACGTGATTACAATTTCTCGAGAAGGTGTTTTTGAAATGTTTCTTAATCTTGATGTACGTAAATCTGCAGGCCTTGACGGGATACCGAGTGTTTTTTGCGACGTTAGGCGGAACATATTTGTGTCTTTTTAACAGAATTTTTCAAGTTTCAGTTTCAGTTTAAGTTTCAGTTTATTTAGCAATCTTTTTCAGCCATCATGCTAAAGTACAGTGATTCAATGTTTTCATACAATGGCAATGGTCAACACAAAACAAAATGTAAATCAGATTGAAAAATGAATAAATGCAGCGACAGGAATTAAAAGCTGCTAAAAAGCAGCTTGACGGGATCCCTGACCCTGAGCATATTAGCCGCAGACTCGTGGTGGTATAAAAAAGAAATGATATTCAAGCAAGTAAAACAGAAAAAGTACAAGAAACGCATAACACAAGCAATTAAAATATCAACAAATTGAGCAGCAAACTTCTACGGCAGACATAATGTAAAATCGCAAACACTGAAAGAATGTTTACGCTTAGCGAATATTCCATCCGACTGGTGTAAAGCCAGAGTTGTCCCAATTTATAAAAAGGTAGACTATCTTGCAGTTTCTAAGTATCAACCAGTTTCTATTACGAGTACTTGTAGTGAATTATTAAAACACATTTTAGAAGGTTTTATTTGCCAGTATTTGAGTGATCACAAGGTCCTCTCTCAACAACAGCATGGATTTCGAAAAGGATTATGGACTACAACTCAGCTTGTGTCAGTTGTTCATGATATCTCGGAGGTACTTGACTCGTCCGGACAAGTTCACATGCTATTTTTCAATTTTAGTAAAGCCTTCGATAGAGTGCCTTACGGAAAATAATTCTAAAAGCTCGAGTGCATTGGTCTCCCTTCAAACATTATATAATGGCTCCAAGCATACCTGCGGCACAGGCAACAGTTCGTGGAAATTAAGCAATGCTCGTTCGTTTCGCGCCATGTAACTTCTGGTTTGCCGCAAGGCAGCGTACTGGGACTACTCCTATTCTTGTTCTATATAAATGATATCTCGGAAGAACTATTAGTGACGTGCATGTAAATTTATTTGCGGATGGTTGTGTCATATTTAAAGAAATTACCTCGCACAATGATCACCAAAGCTTGAAGCAATCAGTCACAGCTATTTCAGAGTGGTGTAGACAATGGGGAATGGAAATAAGTGTAGAAAAAGTTTTGATGCGAGTAACAAGAAAAAAAGCTAGCACATTTTCTTGCGTTCTGAAAGACACCATAATAACCGAGGTTGATCAGTATAAATACTTAAGTGTCACAGTTAATAACAAACTCACTTGGTCAGATTATATATCTTTTACATGCTCTTCAGCCTTGCGCAAATTGTGGTTTTTGAAAAGAAAGCTTAGCAAAGCTCCGGCGAGTACAAAGCTTTTGGCATACAACGCAATTGTGCGCTCAAAACCTAAATATGCAGCGGTTGTATGGGATCCTCACACCAAAAAGGACATCATGAATTGGGAGCATGTGCAGAAGAAGGCTGTTAGGTTTATTTTTGGAAAATACAAAAGCAAACATTCCCCTTCACTTCTAGTGCTTACTAATAAAGTAAGTTCACTAGAACAGCGCCGTTAACTTAGTCGCCTATAGTTCCTGCACAACATAATAAAAAGAAAATTGGGCTTCAGAAGCCTAATTTTTAGTGCCCCCAAACACACGGTCGACTGGTCACAGACACAGCTTTTCTTTCACGCCTATATTCGCCAAAACCAAATCTCACATGAACAGTTTTTTTCCGCGCATCATAAAAGAATGAAACTCTTTACCTGCTCACGTCATACAATCGGAAACTTTTACAAAAGAATAGGAAAACTACTTCTCTTAATGTTTAGTATAAATATGGTCAGTGTTTAAACATTTCTTGCAATTTTGTCGTGAATCCCATGCGGGTTGCACAGTACGTTTTTCTTCTTGCATTGTAAGTCTTTTTGTGAATGCCTTGTCACTGTATTATTGTATTTGCCTCTCTTGTATGGACCAGCATATTAGCCTGCAGTATCGATAAATAAATAAATAAATCTGCCAAAACCAGAGCGTAAGTCAAGACTTGAAAAGTACTCAGCACTTGGTAATGTATCAAGAGTGTCGTCGATGCGGGGGTTAAGATAAACGCGTCCTTAAGGGTAATCTTGTTCAGCGCTCTATAGTCAACGCAAAATCGCACTGAGTCATCTTTCTTTTTCACTGATATAACAGAGGAAGACCGCGGGCTTGCTAAAGGCCTGACAACATTGCGTGCGAGCCTGTCATTAACTTGTTCTTTTATAATTTTGCGTTCAGAAGATGATACATGGTAAGCGCGGTGATGAACAATACGGGACCCATCTGTGACGGTGCGATGATCGGGCATGGATGTTTGCCCATGGCCATCGGAACAAATGTAGAGGCAAGTGTCGTGTTTCGATAATAAGGTGAGCAAGGCATCACTCTCCGTCCGATTAAGATTACTGCTCGTATTGGCTTTCATAGCGTGAGATAGCCACTCTGCGGGTGGACAATAGGGCGAGGAGGAGCAAGGTGAAACAGTGACAACGCATATCGATGCCTCTTGAAGTATGCTGGCAACAGTGGTCCCCTCCGGTAACAGTAGTGGTTCAGGTCTCGTGTTTTAGGGAGTAATGCATGCATCACCACGGGCAAAACGCACTAGGCAAGAGGAAATGCGATTTCACGAAGAATGCACCACTGGCCAGGGATAGCCACTGCATCACCGTCTATAATGTCTCATGACCTGATTGTAAACACGCACTTTTTGGAAAAAGGCAGGTGAAATTCACAGCTGTAACAAGGTATGGTGACGAAAAGTTGGAAAGAGAAGTACGGTCAGTGTCGGCAAGATCAATAAGAGGTCGACCGTACGAAATGACTGCTGATGCAGCCGATACAGAATCCCCGCCTAAGATGATCTGATGAGTGCATGAAAGAAACACAGCGAACTTCAAATGATTACGGATTCCGTCGATGAGCACGGGAGCAGTACACTGTCCGCTAGGGCTAATAAGATTGTTATGAACACCGCATAACATCGAACCAACGTAAGGAGTCTGTGCTTTCCGTAAATGAAAACATAATTTGTGGTGAATTACCGAAATGGCAGCACCAGTGTCTATTTTAGCGTCAACAGAAACACCTTCAACACAAACACGCCGTAAATTAGCTGGGCGAGATGGAGGAATTTGGGCGTTTTGATAACAGGCAGTTTGCCTCCCAGAAACAGCAGCGTCCTGTTTCGTCCTGTTTTTCAGGTGGCTGTCTAGAGAGTTGGAGCAGGACGTCAGGGTGACGACGTACGCCGAAATGGTGACGGAGGATGGTAACGAGATGAGCGGGAAGAAAGAGGCACGCTTCGGGACTGGAGGTGAGGACAAACGCTCTGAAGAGGCTGGGTACGGCATAAGACCGTAGCCGTGGGACTTTGGGGCAAAGTTTTGATCGTAAGGTGAATATCCGCGTCGTTCATCCTGCTGACGGTGGTGGAAGAAGTTGGATATATGGTCCCGTATGCCAAAGTAAAGGCAGACAGGGTGCAGAGTATGCCAGATCGGGTAGTGCGGTTGCCCCAGCGCCTGTGCTTCCATCGAAGCTAAACAGTCACAACATCAGCGGGCACAGATGAAAGCGGTGCAGGGGCTCGTGATGCAACTTCGGTGTACGAAAGTGCTCAACTAGTTCAAAATAAACTAGTTTTGTGAGTTTGCGCCCGTGTTCTTTGCCTCTTTTCCTTGTGTCCGTGTACGTGTTTGCACAAAGAAGTCATGAATGAGTACCAACTCGCCCAACTTTCAGTACTGTTGCTCGAAAGGGGACAAGAGACGGGCCCCGTGTGACGCTTATCATCAATGTCGGTTCGTCTCTGATAATGTCTCGCTTGTTTGGAGCAGGAAGGCGGCCGGAGGAAACGGTGGCGTTGCCAGAAAAATACCATTAAGTTTCAATCGGGCAATCGTGCCGCTGAGAGCTCGTAATTCAGCCTCTCGGGTAAAGCGGGCGTCTCAGGAGGCCTGTGAGAGGCACACGAAATGAGGCGCGTGTAGACAGTGGCACGTAGTGATGACGTCTTGAACTGTATTGGGGGTCTGAACGACGAGGGAATTGGAAGCGACTGAGTTTACGCCTTTCAGGTAGGGGACGGATGTGGTCGGCTTTCGTCACATCTTTTTGGGCTCGGTGAGAGAAATTCAGCACGTCTTCAATATAGGACTTACAGGATTCTGCCGGCCTTTGAATGCGGGTGGCGAGTTTCTCTTTGCCCGCTTCAGAGCATCCTGCAGACGGGCCAAAAATATTCCCGAGTTGCACATTGAATATAGTCCAATTAGGAAAGTCGAGTTCATGGTTGTGGAACCATGTCTTAGTGACCTCCTTGAGGTAAAAGAGTACGTAGCTAAGTTTGTCGGCCTCGTTATGCAAGCCTTACTGCCTACAACAAGGCAACTGAACCACTACTGCTGACAGAGGGGACCACTGTTCCAGAATTTTTCAGGAAGCACCTGTAGGCGTTGTCACTCTTTCACCTGGCTCCTCCTTACCACATTGTCCATCCCCAGGATGCCTATCTCACGCAATCAAGGCCACTATGAGCACAGATCTTAATTTGACCGATACTAGTGCCTTTCTCACCATAGTATTGAAACATAAAATTTGCTTCCATATTTGTTCCGATGACCTTACGTAAACAAGCGTGGCTACCCATCGCATCGAAAATATCATTATATAAGTGTAATAAATCAATGTATGAATGTCTAACTAAATACTGTAAGTGTGTGTCTTTTCCAATTGTTTTTATTTATCGGAAATAGCCTCGGTGTCTGACTTCTTACGTCTATGTAGCCTATTTCAATGTTTGTGCTATTGTTGTGTTTTGGTATCACGGTAGCACTGCTTGGGGAACGCTTCTGACATTTCGCGTAGCAAAACCACGTCATGCCAAGTGGTCTTTAGCTTCACTTCGTTTTTCTGAAACTTTCTAGGAATAACTCAACTTCAACTCGAAATTTCGAAAAGATTCCCTTCTTCCAGAAAGCTCAGGTTGTGCAGACAAAAGAAAATTTCTGAGAAAACAGACTTGGCTGCTGCTCGTCACTTGGTCTTCAAAAGCGAGGTCACTTTGTTCTTTGTCGCAATCAATCACTGGCGTATATCTACTTGTTTGGTGCCCAGAATGCGCAGCGGTTGTGACTGTGATTGGCACAATTTTTTGAGAGTACAGGCCTCATGCATTCGTGTTTAACTTGCCCAAGGCTTGCGTAACGTTAGCAGACGTGAGCAAGTCCGAGTTTTGAATGGCAGTCCCATCAATAAAGTGAAAGAAACCACAAATACCACTCATGATAGCCTCTGCTTGTTTGCAGTGCTTTGAAACAGCTTACTTAGAAAGCACTTCTCAAACATTTTCTGCTAATTCGCACGCAAACGTTTGCTGGTGATGTCGGTTTACCTGTTTACCTGTGATGCTGGCTCACAATCTGAGACTGGCCTGTTACACAGTTATCTTGAACATTTTGCAGTGCACATCAGTGTTCCCAGTTTTCACAATTTGTTTTCCGCTGCATCAATAGTAAGCCATGCAAGAAATCATAGTAAGCCATGCAGTTATTTTTTCTCACTCATTTGTAACTTTAGCTACCTCTACAAAGCATTTCTGCGCAATCTGTCTTCAGCTACTTGTTTAAAGAGAGGCAAATTGAAAAGAAAGGCGACGAAAGGTCAGCATTTCACACAAAAATAGCTTTGACGGTGCAGCTTATGGGATTACCACAAGTGTTAACCAACAACTTTTGATAAGACAGGAGCCAAACTGAATTATGCAATAGGCACCACAAGCAATAATACATTTTAATGCTGCCTCCTGCAGCAATAAAAGCCGTAAGCCAAGAGTTGCGAAGGAAATATTACAACAACCTCCAATGTTTGTTTGTTTTCAAATTTTAGACAGCTCATAATCTATCTGTGTACTGTGCTTGAGAGTGTTAGAAGGCTAGCCATGAAAGACAATGCTTGTGATAGCGACGCGTCTGCAGGGTGGTGCTGGTGGCTATTTTGCGCCAAACAGGCTACTTTTCTACCCCGTTTGGCAAAGAAAATTTTGGGTTATCTCCTTGGCTACTTTCTGGCTACATTGAATTTCTATTTTGGCAGATTTACTTGCAAATTTCCAAAAATATTTGCAGATGCAATAGCAAGCAAGATGACCCATTGATTCAAAGCTTTGGTGTCGTCTTGGCTCATTTACGCACGCACGTCCCTCAGACAAGTGGGTTGGCGCACGTACAAGATTTCTACGCACGGCACAGCTAAAGAAATTGCTGCATATGCATGGAGTGAATGATGATGGGCGAGGTGAAGATTCGAAGGGATTTATCAGCAAACCGTAAATCACGCGCTCGTCGCGTCCGTCCATGCATCCATCCATCCATCCATCCATCCATCCATCCATCCATCCATCCATCCATCCATCCATCCATCCATCCATCCATCCATCCATCCATCCATCCGTCCGTCCGTCCGTCCGTCCGTCCGTCCGTCCGTCCGTTCGTCTGTCTGTCTGTCTGTCTGTCTGTCTGACAGTCCTTCTGTCCGCGTGTCTCTCTGTCTGTCCGTTCATTCTTCCATCCATCCAGTGAATGCTCCAATTACCGCCATCTCACATCGTTTCATCTTATATTCAGCATATACATGGACTGCCATCTGGGGCACATTCCAAGGACTAATACGAGAAGTGGCTACTACATACAGGGGACACGCGACCCAGGCTTTAAGGAGCTTTCCCCCTCAAAACGAAGTTAGGAGGCCACGTGCATGTAGGTAACCCACACGTGGCTAGCGCACTGACGCTGTGACGTACTCGCGAAACTGCTAAAGACACTCATTACTAGAGTCACCGCCATTAACTCTGCTCACTACTATCTCACTACTGAGGCTGAACACGATCTGATGAGCGCAACGCGTATCTAACGCATTCCCCGTCACAGGCCGCAAGTCATGCGAGGCGACGCTATGTGGGCAGTGTGGCGTAGTGAATCCCAAGAACACGATACCGCTGCGAAAACACTTGTCTAGCTATAACAGCTTTTGCTTTGCACTTCCAGCATGCGGAGACCACCATCTGTCATGGAAAGACACTCAAACGCGAAGTGCACGTTCCAAGAAGAATGATGAAATTACAAGAACCTGAGCCGTAAGCTACATGAAAACTATACTTCAGGCCTTTATTTTCGCGCCGTGCCCCGTAGGCATTTTTTTGTTATCACGTGTTACAGGTTGGGCTTCATCATGTGACAATGAAACGGCCATTCACTGCAAATACTGCAATTTCAACATTCGACCACATTAGAGTGATCTACTTAAGCAGCCCGAAACCAAGAAACATTGCGAGTCCGCAGTAATCCGAAGTACGTAAAGAGGGTTGCCGCAGCTTATAGCATCTTCCGGTCAAACAAGCTACGGAAAGGCTCGCCGAGAGTTATGAATTGCCTTGTACACTACCGTACACACGCCTGTAAATAGAGGTGCCCACTTCATATCATGAAACTACGGCATTACGTCAAACATAACGCAAATTAAATCAGACCTTCAGCTGCCGTCATTGGATAGCCGTCGCAATATTGCTCTTCTCTGTCTGTTACAGAAATATATTACCTCTAATAAACGAACGCGGCTTCAACTTCAAACACCTCACTCTTTTTCACGCAGATTGCATAATCAGTTCAGCTTCATGCGCATATACGGGTCAACTAATGCATTCAATTCATCACCATTGCATCGGGCCGTTCGTCTTTGGAATGACCTCCCTGATTGCATAGCCTCCATATCTAATCCCGATACATTTCGCCGTCAGCTACTCACTCTGTTCACCATGTGACTCTGTTTTTGTATTCTGAGTGCATTGCGTACGGTGATTTATATTCCCCTTGTCTTTTATTTTAAAATGTATTTCTCTGTCGCCATGTTCATATCAACAAGTGCTGTATTCCCTCAAATTTACCTCGCCCTGTATAGCCTAAAATGTGGTTTCATTTATATATATATATATATATATATATATATATATATATATATATATATAGTTTTTCGTTGTTTTTGCACTGATCCGGCCTGTAAACTGTTCGTTACCGTTCTGTACCATTCCGATTCCTTCTCCCCTTACCCAATGCCCTGTTCTGGGGCCTGTAAGGTTTTTTTTTGAATAAAGAATAAATGATGTAGATAAGCTTGGCTATGTTCTTCAATCCAAGTTCAAGGATTTCCACCTGCACACAATGACGTACACTGCTATATTTACAAACGCCCTCTTCCCATATTTCACGGAATGCATGGACAAACAACTGAGAAGCTCCAGCTATTCCCGCATGATAGATGAGTCAACTGATATATCTACGACCTGTAACTGTGTATTGCGGGGCGATTTCTAAATTCACGAGAAAACAGGATTGCAACCAGGCTGCTTGATCACGTAGCGCTGTCTGGCGGAACAGCGCAAACGCTTCACGACACTGTATATTGAACACTTTGTACAAGCACGGTCTGTCAGCCAAGAACTGCATGGCACTCTGTACCGGTGGTGCAAATTCCACGATTCGCAATCACAGTTCCCTCTTTAGTCGCCTTCGTGAGGACAACAAGGTAGTGGACCTTCTAAATTGCGCTTGACACAGCCTGAACCTTCTGGCTTCCAAATCAATGGAAGTGATTCCCTATGCTGTCGAGCACGTGGAGAGAGAAACGTTTAGCTTTTTTTGCGGATAGCAGCTGCTGGCAAGGTGCTTGTAAGAGACTGTATGCCAGCCTTTCAGAGGACGATGAAGGTGCAGAGCTGCTGCCAAAACTATTATCTCTTTCGCAGACGAGAGAGGTTTCTCTTTCGCTGATTTTTCGATGGAGGCGGAGATGTTGTAGGCCCGTGTACTCAGATTTGGGTGCACGTTAAAGAACCCCAGGTGGTCTAAAGTTCCGGAGCCTTCCACTACGGCGTCTCTCATAATCATATAGTGGTTTTGGGACGTTAAACCCCAGAAATCAATCATCAATCTCTTTCGCTGAATGTGTCGAAAGAATTTTTGGGCGGTATTAGGTAGTCAGTATTTTTTTGAAAAAAAAAGGCAGAAGAGCGTAGCTACAACGTGCGCATTTCGCAAGAGATGTATGGTTACAGAAGAAATCAAGCTTGCCTTGTGTTTGTTGCCCCAATCCTACATGGCGTCAAACGGGTGAACTGAATGTTCTCGACAAAAGCAGTTGACCCACTGCTTGTATTTTAAGAGCTTAAAAACTTGTATTTATAAGTTCTGCGATGAAATTAGCACCCATTAGTTTTGAGGCACAAGTAAACAGTGAGCCTGCTGTCGCTAGACCTGGCGAAGATGAAGTCTGTATTCCGGCAACCAGAGGTAGCGAACTCAGAGGACGTCTTGAGAGAACAGCTTTCACTAGTCCCTTTAGAATACCCAAGAGTCGTGAAAGGACGCTGCTTCCCGTTCTGACGGTAAATGGCAATACAACTCTAACTGTGGCTTCCAAATACTTTCTCGGCACTACGGAGGCTGCAAGCCGTGAATCCACGTGACATAGACAGCATGAAGAGCCGTGAACGCATACTGAAGCTGCCACCACATTTTTTCGGGTGTTCCTCGATCAAGCTGAAGTCAGAAATACGGCGACTTTAGAAAACTTGCGGTGCGCTTGATCACAAATCATCTTTGTCGTTTTAGCACACTGCGGCATCTTACAAAGAATTTTCTCATGGATGCCCTTTTTCGCACTTGGCGCTGGGTGCGATCAGAATCCTGATACTTTCAGTTTATAATGCCGATGCCGAGTACGTATTCTCTTTGTACACGTGACCAAAAACAAAATGAAGCTGGACTTGCTTACGGCGATTTTACGAATCAAGTTTGGTTTTCGGCTTCAAACAAAAACAGTGTGAAGGTTTGTCGTTCCTTATAAGTTGTTATATAGAATGTGCCTAAATTACTCGGGAAAGAACCCGATCTATCCAAGATAAGCCACATGCATGGGGACCAACCTTTTAAGTTTTTATTTACTTATTAACTTTCATTGTGCCTTGGCTTGAAGACGACGCAACACGAAAGGAATTTCGTGCTCTTCACTGTTGTGCTGATTTATGCTATTACCTATTGTTTATTATTAAAAGAATCTGTATTCATAATATCACTTATTCTATTTGCCTACAAAGTTGGCGCAAAGATTACACGGCACGGCTTTTTTGGTTACATTTAACTTGAATTTTGGATCCTTTTGAAACCTGCCGAACGGCAACCCTGCATGTCTGTATCATTATTTGATAGTGCGAATTTTCATGCGCCCTCTTTTAATCTGTTTGGTTCTGACCCTGTGACCACGTGCACTTGCACATCTCTATATCTTGAGTATATAATGTACGGGAGCGATAAACAAAAGTGAAAAGCTTGCGTATGGCCAAGTTTATTTTTCCGTGTCCTTGTCGAGTTTATTTGCGCGTACCAGTATGCATCGATGCGCCGAGCTACACGCTTTATCGCTGTAGAAAACTTTTCTGGAAATTTATATCCTTTTTTTTTGCTATCTGTATGCTTGGTTGGTATATTACACAATTTATTAAAACGAGAAAACGGCACCTTGCTTGTTCACATGTGGCAACATTGATATTATATCTTTGCAGCACTCACAGTTTCCGGCCTTTCAGGAGCAGTTGCCCTGCAGAAGAAAGTAAGTTATACAAAAAACCACCTCAGAGAGCATAGTAACACTCATTTCGAGAAAAAATCGCACTAGTGCATGAGTCAGCTACGCCAAGAAAAGAAAGCTGCTTCCAGATACCTGCTGGCATCTGTCAAACTTGGTCCGCCATATCAACTGATACAACATAACCAACCAATGTATACCTAAAGCTGCTCTAATTTGGTTAGTAATAAAAAAATTGTACGTGGACGTTAGGCAGGGTTGGAGGAAGACGAGGAGGAAGAAGAGGTTAGAAATAAAGAAGATGGCTGACACCCCAGCCTAATACTGTGTATTATTGCAAATTGGCGCAGCCGCGTATACTTTCTCTGCGGACATTCAAGATGTGGATAAACTTCACCATTGGAGCAAATCACACGGTGGCATCCGAATCATGACCGCAACGCCTCAAGATGAAAAGGAACTAGCACTTCCGGAAGCAGTGAGCACTGACGGATTTGTTTCCTATATAAGCACTAAACCGAAGCTCACTCCAGACCACATACTTGTTGAAAGCATTGTGAGGATCTACATGAAACTTCAGGATTATGAGAATTTCGTGCTAACTCCAGTAAGAAATGACGTGAAGCCTGCTACTGCTGCTTCGCCTGACAGTTCCGTTGAGCTGATCAACAAGTATCTTGAAATGCACAAAGAACAGAATAGGCAGCAAAATGATTTATTGCGCTTGCTTGTAAACGCGACGAAAAGATTGAGCAGACCGAGTCGCGAACACGTGAAGCCAGACATGTTTGACGGAGAGTCTAGTAGTCCCGGGTCCTGGCTCACGTTTTACGAGTATGCATGCAATGAAAACTACTGGCACAGCAACGATGATAAAGTGAAAGACATGCGACTATTCCTATCGGGCATAGCAAAGAGTTGGTACGAATGGCGTCTCAACGCTCACAGCAACAAACCATGAATAGAGTGGAACGCAAGCTTTCTGAGCTCCTTCAGCGAGAACAAGAAGTTGCTATGGGACAAAGCAATAACGTTCAAATACAGGTCTGGATCTGCACTCAGCTATTTTTCTGAGAAAAAGCACTTGCTACAGCTAGCGCAGTCATCTTTACCTGAGACGTCTGTGGTTCCACTTATCATTCATGGTTTAAGTCCGGACCTCCAGAAGCAGTTACAAATGTGAGGACCCAAGACGGTCGAAGAAATTCTGCAGGGAATGTGAAACCTCTCCCTCCAGGACCCAGAAACCCAGCGTCAAGCCATGACACCTGCTGCGAGAAATACCGGGGCCACATGAGCTGAGGAACGACGCCCGCTTGCAATCTGTAGACCTACTGCAACACCCGTATCCTTTTTGACCGCCCAGAGAGGTTCAGACCATGGCGAAGAGCTAGATGACGTAACAAAAAACTAAATAGAGAGGGTCTTGGCTTCCACCCGATGACATAAAGAGAAGCTGTTTATTTGTCTCATACAAGTCAATTGTACATATTGCCACGTTGCATTTCCCAAGTTTTTGTTATCGTCCCAAAACACCACACGATTCTCAGCGCAAACCGCGCCTGCAGTTTTCTAGAAGGTTCCGGACTGTAGTAGATCATTTCGATAAGATCACGCCCACTGTGCGAACGGTACAGATTGTTCTGGAACCTACACCACCGCCAGCGATGACGCTAGAACATTCGACGGCAAGAGTATAAATGCCGACGCGCTTCGCCGCTTGTCAGTAGTTGTTGATCGAAGGCCGACGCTGCGTTCGCCGCTATTAGTCCGAGACTGCTATCTGTGCAAGACTGCTGCTGTAATTAGACTTTCCCTTTACCGGGCACAGGTTCGCCCAAATAAACAGTTAAATCCCAACACGAAGTTACCTGTCTTCGGCCACGTCACGACCCCGTGACAATATCTGTTTTTGTGGATGGAAAGGAACGGAGTGCGTTAGTTGACAGCGGAGCAAGCGTCATAGTTATTAACGCAAATATTGTTGAGAGGGCGAAAGTAAAAGAGGGAATACCAGTAGAAGTAGACGGATACGATGGAATTCGAGATATTCACGATAAATGGACTTGTATAACCATATTGTGTCTCGGCAACACTGTCGCTGCGCAAGCACTGGTACTTGACGGAGTTACGTATGAACTACTGCTTTCACGTCCAGTCATCAGTGCACTTCGCCTTAATATCTATTGTACAGGCGAAATTACCACAGAAGAAAAGCGCTGCGCTATCAACGTTGCAGTTTCGCCTTCAAGGACTCCACGGAAACGATCGTCAGGTGAAGATGTTAGGACGCTTTACCCGGAATCGCTGTGCCTGAAAAAATATCCTACAGCAACTACGAAGTGTGAGGTTCCATTCCAGCTCAGTGATATGACGGTGGTGAGAAAAAGGCCTTATAACATGTCACGAGAGAAGAAAGTTTGGCTTCAGAACGAGATTTAAAAGATGTTGGATGCACAAATTATCCGTCCATCCCCGTCTACGTTCGATTCACTCATCACCACTGCACCAAAGGAAGATGAAAGTCTTCGACTCTGCACGGACTACAGACAAATTAATAAGCAGACTGAAGTTTTTCCGTTTCTTATGCCACGTATAAACTCAATCATAGATGACACGTGTGGCTGCAGAGTGTTCCTGCGCATTGACCATTGTAAAAGATTTTGGCAAGTTCCGATTTCTGAAAAGTGCAAGAAATATTCTTCCTTCATCACGCCATTTGACATATATGAGTATAACCAACTTCCATTTGGATGGAAGAACTCACCCGCTTGGTTCCATAAAATGATGACGATGTCTTGCGACCGTTTATCGGGAAGTTTTGTAACGTCTACATAGACGATATAGTATTATACTCCCGCAACGAGGAAGAGCACTCAAACCATCTGACTAGTGTACTTCAAGCACTTTGTGACGCTGAGCTCAAAATAATGAATAGAAGAGTGAGTTTTTCCAAAGTAAAGTGGTGTTTCTTGGAAGAGTATTTGACGGCCAAACCGAGACAACAACATGAACGGCCCCAGTAGGTCCACAAAGCAGGAATCAGTCAAACAACTCGCAAAAATGCAGAAGCCATATGACTTGCACTCTTAGCGGGTACTTCGGTGTCTTGCAGGGCATTTCCAGCCATTAATTAGAGATTATGCGACCAAAACCAAACGCCTCGCAGAAATGACTGAGAATAATGTGCCATTTCAGTGGACAGCAGAGGGTGAATCTGTTTATCACAGTCTAGTGACCATTATTTCATCGTATCCGGTCCTGACTCTTCCAGACTTCAAGTTGCCCTTTGAACTGAACACCGATGCTTCTTATTATGGCACAGGAGCAGTGCATTACCAGAGATACCGAATCTCCACAGAGCTTATCAACAGAGGGTCGTCGGGTACGATTCATACACCTTTTCGAAAACTCAACTGAACTACACGACTACAGAGAAAGAAGCCTTGGCAGTCTTAATGGCCATACGCTATTTTAGACCTTACCTGGATGGCAGTAGCTTCAAGCTCTTTACGGATCACCAAGCCTTCACGTATATTCTTAACCTTGCCAAGCCCAGAGAGAAAAATTGCTAGGTGGGTGAGTGAACTCCAACAGTTTACTTTCATGGTCCACCACCGGCCTGTAGAACACCTCAAGGACGCAGATGCGCTTTCAAGACTTGCGGTTATTCCTGATCATAAAAATGTCAACGCGACATTGTTGTGGGAGGGAACTGAAGAACTTAATTGATTGATTGATTTGTGGGGTTTAACGTCCCAAAACCACCATATGATTATGAGAGACGCCGTAGTGGAGGGCTCCGGAAATTTCGACCACCTGGGGTTCTTTAACGTGCACCCAAATCTGAGCACACGGGCCTCGACATTTCCGCCTCCATCGGCTGAAGAACTTAAGTTTCATAACAAAAAGTTCACAGTGGCAGAAACAATGGTGCCCCGAATTTCGGAGCTCTATCACGACTCCCCGCACTCAGGTGGACATGACGGCTTTTGGAGGACATATCACAAGATTAGTCATCATTTCTAGTGGAAACACATGAAAGAGGACGTTCCACGCTATGCTCAGTCTTGTCATCAATGTAAAGTTCACAAAGCCAAGTACCTTCAGAGAACAGACAATTTGGTTTCGCCTCAACATTCCGACGTAACGTTTGAAGTCATTCATCTCGATTTCGCAGAGCTCAAAAAGAAGACTGCAGGAGTAAGAAGAACGCAGTCTTTCCTAGTTGAAATAGACAAGTGCACAAGAATAGTGGCTGCACGGCCGGTAAGGGAATACGCAAATAGTGTGATCGCTCTTTTGAGTCGAGAGATGTTCAAGAATACGAAAATACTAATATCAGACAATGAGCCAACGCTTCTCAGTCGGCGTTTGCAAGATTGGGCGAAGGAACGAGGAGTTGTATTGTGACGCTGCGTTCCGTACTATCATGCAGAAAATGGCATGGCTAAAAGAATCTTTCGAAATTTGAAGCAGTTTCTTTCAATGTATGCAAGCTTTCAGGGTGGATAGAAGTGCTGTTTGGAGGCAGCTGCCGCTCATCACAATCGGTCGCACACTGCGAGCATCGGCTGTTGCCCATATTTTGCAGCTTTCGCAAAGGTACCAGTGCTTCCTGCTGATCAAGAACTTTGCATTGCAGACCGCCTGCAATTGTGCGAAAAACGAAAAGCTTCGGAAGCCCACCAGCGATATCGGGAAAGTAGGAAGAGGAACTTTAACCGTCGCCACAACACGCGGATATCTCAGATACAACTGAACGATCTGGTGCTTGTCGGAAAAGCCTTCCCGGCACAAAGCAGGTGTACATGGGACCCTATCGCGTGGTGCAGATAGCAGTGGAACATGGGAACATGGCGTTCTCAAAAGGGCCAGTTACACCAACGATGATGGTGTGCTGGAGTTTGCGACCATTGGGAACGTTTCATGTACCACCTCAGGAGGGAGGAGTCTTCAAAGAGGGGGAGTGTACGTGGACATTAGGCAGGGTTGGAGGGAGACGAGGAGGAAGAAGAGGTTAGAAATAAAGAAGATGGCTGACATCCAAGCCTAGTACTGTGTATTATTACAAAAATCTGCTAACTAATTTTACGTAGCCCTCTACTGGGGTTGGTTTATAAACAAAACGTTTACTTGCTTTGGATTGTTTCATTATTTGTAAGCGCGATAATTCTAGGGGTCTAAAATTTCGTTGGAAACCCTGCTCGATGACTGGCATCACTACCGCTGTGCATGAATTTAGAATATTTCATAGTTTGGCAATAACAATCGGAAGTACAGAGGTGCTCGTACAAAGCAAAAAAAAAGGCAAGGTAGGGGCTGCTTTAGATTTAACGAAATGCCAAGAGAGCATAACATTGTTTTCCCAGTTTTCGCCACAATGTTAAGCAGTACGTATGTACACTGACTAAGGCTTGGGTTTCGGCTATTTCCGGTGCTTTTACAGTTCAAGCTGTCATGAAATCACAACTCGGGTCTCGAGCAGCGCGGTAGTTGTCCGCCGCCGCCGCCAGTGTCCATAACCACATTAGGCGAGATAAGCTAAAAAAAGCCAGTACCAATGACACAGTGGAGCTCGAACCCGGGTCTGCTGGGGGCCAGCGTGGTATTCTACCACTGAGGTACGCCGTTTTTTTTTCTTTCTTACCGGTTTTGCGCGTGGTACATCAACACGAAGAATAACAAAACATGAACAATAATATGCACGAACATGGACAACATTAAACACAAAAGAAGCGATGAGAAGACAGTCGCGCAACTATTAGTGGTTGCAGTCCGTAAATTATTATAGGTTCTCCAGGGGTTCAACCCTGCCGAGCCATTTTCGAACAAAATCTTGTTTCAGTGTATCAACGTATTGAGCAATGCTTTCCCGGAAAAGCAGGCGTGCCCGACGCCTGTGGGGGTCACAGTAGTAATCGACCATTCTAGCCCGCCATAGACAATGGAGGCCAAGCAGCATTATAGAATGAAAAGGCAGTCCATCCTCTATTTATATTGTTAAAAACTTGATACCCAGTGAACGTAAGTAAAGTTCCTTTTTTAGAGTTCTCTGTAATACATCCCAGAAGCAGACCTCTTAACAAATAGGCAAAAAAACGTGATCTATTGTCTCCGGCTTTCGGCAGATCAAACAGTTCGAACCCCATGGCAAATAAGATCCCCTATCACCTAAAAACGTCTTAACCGGTAACGTGCCCGTATGTAATTTAAAGAATAAGCTTTTTGTAGTTGCCTGAATTACCATTTTCTTAACACGCTTAAGATGATAATTGTACTCTCCACCGCTAATATTTAACCTATACATAGGACCCAGAATATATCACGTCACATGTGTTTTTATGCAAATGTTTCGCCCGAACAAAAACAGGTATTCATTGGAAAACCAAATTAACAAGAAGTGGACACAATCCGCAACTTCCTTAAAGAAACCTCGCGTGGCACTGGGCATGCTTGCTGGGCTAACCATAAAGTTAGACAAAACAAGACAAAGGCGTAACTGGCATACCGTTCTGAAAAAAAGTGTCAAACATCGCGAATGAAAATAAAACAATTAACTAGTTGTCACACGAAAAGATGCGACAGGCTTTGCTCCCGCTGTTCAACTCTTCGAAACAGATTCATCCTACTACATTTTTCCTTAGCGGACCCCAATACGAACACAGCAAGTATTCTATGCACTTTTTGCACATGCACTCATGACCAACACAAAACCTGCATCACATACCATAATTTGCTCATTAAAAATATGTTGCATACAGTGGCTCAGGCAGACATTGAGAAATAATTGCCGTTTCATTGCGCTGTTCATTCGCGTGTTTTCTTTATTTATTCAGTAAAGTAGGTACTAGTGTCTTTGTAGTGCTGGAAAGGCACGCCAAGGTATTTACCAAGAGTTTTAAACCATTGAAAGTTCGCATAATTATCTTGGGTTGTCAAAACTTTGTGCCAAAGCCCCAGGCACTTTCCTCAAATCACCTGACTTCCTTTATTTTCACCAAAACTTTTGACAACGGCAACTGTCTCGTGTACACTTTCTGTGGTAGTACAACACGCTGCTACATCAACAGCGTTTCCCAAAACTTTTATCTCGGCTTCAAACAGCGTGAAACCGCGGATGGTCTCCTTTTCTCTTATCGCCAAGCACAAGCTCTCTATGTACAATGCAAAGAAGAGTGGACTTGCCAGACAGCCCTGGCCCACAGGACGTTCAAGCCTAATAGGAGACCTCGGGATATTCTTATTGGTTTGTCGCGTTTTACAGTTCTTATGCGCCAAAACTATGCCCTCGGTAATCACCGATCCAACATTAACATTTTTAAGTATGGAGAATAGCAAGTCGTGCGGGACGCAGTCAAACTCCTTCTCTTAACCAAGCTGCAGGATGGCTACATGATAATCAAAAGCATCGAATTTCTCAAGGACACAGCGCATTGTGTGTGTGTTCATCTAAATTGAAGACCCCTTGATGCCACACGTTTGGTGCTCCAAACAATTTCGGTCATTACGGACTGTAATCTACCTGCCAATGCTTCCATGAGTATTTTGTAGTTCGTGTCGGTTAGCGAAATGAGCCTATATAACAAACCTAATTACAATTTCGCTTCTTCGTCTGTCTCTGGTATTAGAATTGTGTGCGAGTCGGCAAATTAAGATGGTAATGATTGGATTGTATGTGCTTTCTTAAATGCAGCTTGTAACACTGCTGAGACTGCGGTTTTAAAAGCTTTATACCACATTGCTTCAAGACCATCAGGCCCAGGTGACTTGGCCATGGCGAAATTATCAATGGCATTTTGAATTTGCGAAACGGTTATAAGCCTCTCTAACGCCACCTTTGTTTCGAGAAATAATTGCGGCATCAGGCACAGGAAAGTGTCCTTGAACTTTGTAACGTCCACTAATGCGGCTGTGAAGAGACCCTTATAATACCAAAAGAAGGCTTTTGCGATGGTGCTGGCTGTATTTAGCAGAATTCCACGCTATGGAGGAGTCCTTTTTCGAGCGAGAGCAGAGGCGCAGGCTATGGGGGAGACTCCTACTAAGCGCGTGCTTGGAATGGAGAAATCACAAGCGCGTCATATTCACATCGACGAAATAGAGAAAAACTGGCTACACTGGTGCTTGGAACTTGTCGGCAAACTTTCTCTAGGCAGGCTTGATGTCGGCAAAGAAATTGCGTTATAATGAGTAACAAAGCGTTTAAAAACCGCTCAAGATCAAGCAGTCGTCACAAAATGCAAAAAGTGTAACGAGCCGGTCTTCCGATGCTCCAACTCACTAAAACAGCTCATTCTTGATCACCTATTTATTGTGGCGCGTGCCCGCTTGAGCATTACTTCCTCATCGTCGTCAGCCCCGGCATGAAAAATTGGCACCAAATTCCTCGCAAAAATTTAGCAGATACCACGCTCTCAGAAGAACGACAAAGGATTGCATAGAGAATGCTGGCCCGCAACCCTGATTTTTTATTATTATAGCCGTTTTTTCCACCCAGCAAGTGTGCTTCCAGGAGTTACCCAATGGGTGTTTAGAAAAAAAAAATTCGGCAGATCCCACGTACCTAGGAGTCGACGTTATGCGAAGCATGCGGAGGGAAGATGAGCGTGTTACAATTTTTTTATTGAGCGACACTTCATGAAACGGTGCTATAGGTACAAATGTTGCACGCACAGGCATATGTTGATGAGTTGCATATGTTTATATGACCAGATGTGTGCACTTGCGCAACAATGCCAACTAGAACATTCGATCGAGCGTCAACAGAAGCTGATATGAAGCACTCATGCTCGCGAGGATACTGGGCCTGGACACTGCTACATAAATCAACATCAGCACAGGGCAACTAACCACAATTGACGTTAACCCGACAACACAGCTGTATTAAAGCAGTAAATATGTAATTTTTTTAAAATCAGGTAGGCAGCACTGCAACCACTATTGACGTTTCATTAAATATAGTGTCTATTTGAAAAGTAGCTCCGAGACCTGGCGTAGCTGTGCGGTAAAATGCTTCATTGCCACGCAGAGTGCTTGGGTTCCATTCCAGCTGAGACCTAGACATCTATATTTTGCTTTCTTCGGGTGCACGCCTCTGATGTCGTGTATTTCATGACGGCGTTAAATTTGCCCATGTGTGTTCCCGTCATTCCTGGGTAGATACAAAGTATCGATTCCCTGTGACACAAACCCACGTACCAGCGGCTCATAACTGCCCTTTAGTATGTGCCGCTGTCTGGCGGGAAGTGTAAAACGACGTAAGCGACGGGATTTTGACATTATTCATGTCTTGACCACCGTGTTATATTCGTTAAACGATCCTAACCTCCCATGCTAGTCTTTGTTTACGCCAAGTTAAGGGGGTGACCATGAGAGCACACAAACGTAAGCAGGTAGATAGATCTGTCCTCCTACCCGTGAGCGGGTAGGAGGACAGATAAGCTCAACGTCGCCGAACATTGCTAAAAACGCTTCGCTTATAAAAGCTCTGAAAGGTTGCTCTTCTAGCTTTCGCTGTGACTTTGCTGCGCCTTCCGCGCAGGCTGGTCCTATTTTTTTTCTAACCCACATAAATTCTACAATACTGTTTTTAACTCCACTCCAAACATCTTGCTCCGTTTTCATTGCTATGGCAGGCCAAACAGAATATACAAACGTAGTGGCCAGCACGCTCAAGCGTGTCCTCCACGCCACCAGGCTCATTACATATCAATGTAACATGGTCTGCAGCACCACACCATCGCTAGGTCTATGTAATATCTATCTGACGTTATTGTGATAGCAATTATATGGGCGCTCCCCACTAGATTTTGCCGCCAGCGTCAGCGTGAGTGTCGCCGTCACTCACCGTATGTGTATACGAATTTGTTAAACCCCACAAATCAATCAATCAATGTGTATACGAATTTATATATAAGAAAACGCAAGAGAGAAAATAGTTCTGGTAAGGCCTCCGGTGGGTAGAAGTGAACGGGGAACCTCTGAGTCATGAATGCGAGGCGTTAACCACTGAGTCAGCGATCAGCACGTCCTTCAACCTTCAAACGGCAAGCGATATATGGAGATAGCAATTATACGGACACTCACAGCGGATTTTGCTGCTGGCGTCGGCGCCGACGTCGCTCATCGTATATGCATACGTATATGTGTTTATTTAAAAGCAAGAAAAAACACAACCTGAAAAAGACTCCGGAGCGTGGAATCGAACACGGAACCTATGTGTCGTGAGTGCGAGGCGTTGACCATTGAACCCCCCACGAAGCTTTTTTTTTTACTCTTTAATGCCTTTTTACTACAGGTCAAGTTTATCTGACCGTCACACATGATACTCGCTTCATGCGCGTTAATGCATCAAACAAAGATATCACATCTTCAACACAGTCCGTACTCTTATACACATCTCGCACTTTGACAACAGCTTCCAAGAAACACTAATGAACAGATATAACTCTTACATCACAGTGTCTAACAATAACATACTACGCCAAAGCGAATGAAGACCAAGTAAGAATATAGCGTCAAAATTTTGCACAAAACTATCACGAGACAGAAAACAAATTTCATGTGTAGTAAGATGTAAATCTTTTTTTTAAAATACTTTGTAAGGTGTTCTAAAAGAAAATTGCAAATTTTACAGCCAATACATACGTGTTCACTAGTTTCAGGTTTGTTACACAGGAGACAGCTACTTCCCCATGGTACAAACATACATCTTTATTCAAGCAACGGTTTCACTGGCAAGGCTCTCGTAGACGCTTGAAAAATAAATTTTTACATTAGGTGTTGTCCACATGTTTTTCACTCGCTTTAGAACGTCTTGTCTATATGATTTTTCACACATTGAATGGTCAAGGGGCACAGAAAAAACACTCGATATTAAGTCTTTCATGAGGCCCTTCCTTTTCACTTTAGATAGGCAATGCTTCGAAAACCTTGTCCTTAAGCAACGCCTTCTAAAAAAAAAGTATGCCTGGAATGTCTCTCTCTTTTCAATTGGGAGCATCCTGCCAGCACGCAATCTCGGAGGCCATGCTTCCCGTCATGTGTTGCTACCGTCCACCACGTGCGAACGCTTGCCTTTGTACCACTCAGTCACTTGACATTACCGTACCGTTCTCTCACGTGACGTCACAGCTGCTCGGAGGCAACTGTGAGCACATTGCTGTGTAAAACTCTTTGTAAAAGGTGGCCTTAATTTCATTAGGACCGTTCGATTCGACCATGACAGGATCATTATTAGCCCTCTCATATTCCCTTACACTAATAGACATTTCTAATAAATTTTTGTTCGCAGCTATAATTGTTGGCATTTCTATCAAGAACTCATCTAAAACCCGGCTTCTTTGGCTAAACGATAAGCAAACAATTCTTAATAGTAGCTTTCAAAAGCTTTCGTGATATTTTTGTGCTCTCTCAATATTTTATCATTCAATTTCATCTCCAGTAAGTCGTGAGCTCAAGCGTATGCTCAATAAAACTTGTTTTTGGGCTAGTTGGTTATTCGTCATATTGTAAGATATTTGGCGCAACCTCGACTTTTGCAAACAATCATACAAGCACTCACACAGCTACCCGAGTAACACAAACAGCTTACAGCACTCACTACCAACTGTTGATTGCACCGAAAAGAACCTCCTATATCCGTACAACAGAGTGCGCTAAGCCAACAAAGAACAAAGCTGCGCATGTTAAAAGCCTTTAAAAATAGCGCAACCGTAACCACGTCGGGCAATCGCGATGAATATAGCACCACTGCACAAAAAAACAAGCAAGAAAAAATACGAAAAGCAGAAAACACCAGCTAAAAGCACTAAATCCTTGCATAGAAAAAAGGTAACTCCTGTTTCTGTATCACCAAAGACGGCTCGCTAACACAGATGCCCTTATTTTTGTGTATAAAATATGCTTCCAACAGCAAACGTGCAGATAAATTGAAGCTTCTTCCGAGAACCTGCGTGTCTGGGAATCGTGGTTCTCACACACATGCAGCGGTATGTGCCACAAGATGTGCGTACTTATCGTCGTTTCTCTTGATCTTTAGCGCATGCTCCTTAAGCCGGTCATTTAGGCATCTCTTGGTTATGCCGACGTACACATTTCTACGGGATAAAGGAATCGAGTATACTACTCCCATGGAACATTTGATGAAGGCTTTCTCATGCTTTTCCTGGCATCCGCGTCTCATGCCATTGCGAATGCCCGTACACAACTTGGCTAGCTTGCCAGGCGCCGTAAAGACCACAGTGGCACCATGCCTAGCAGCGACCTTCTTAAGGTTATGGGAGAGCTTCTGCAAGTACGGCAGCCCTTGTGGCTTGGAACCCTATGGATCCCGAGCAGCTTCATCCCTTAGTGTTCCACGTTTCATTTTCTGCAGTAGTGACTCGGTGACTGTGTTTATGAGCGACGAAAGGAAGCCCGCCACCGCCAATCGTCTGATCTGATCATAAAAACTAGTACTGATGTGGTGCGGGCGAAGATGGTAACACCAACAAAAGTGCTCACTGTCCCACAATAAATTGAGGTCTAAAAACTGTAGACATTTTCTGTGGGTACCTCGGTAGTGAAGCTAAGTCCACGTCCATACTCTTTAAAAACACTTAACACTTCCTCACAATAATTAAACTCTTTTTCATATAAGGCATCCTTACTACACACAATTGTCGAGGTAGAACCAGACTTTTGAAATTTTAAAATGTTATCGAGGGGCGTGTAGGGCGCCCATTTTTGTAAAAGAATTAATAAGTCGTCAACATATCTAAAGATCTTTAAAATCTTCCCACCACTTGAAAGATATCTAATGTCCAAATTACGTCAGCTAAATAAATAACGCTCAAAACTGGGGAGACACGGGATCCTATACAAATTCCTTGTCGTTGTAGATAGGGCTTGTAGCCAAAGCTAGTAAATGTGACGTTAGGATAAAATTCAAAAAGCGCTAAAAAGTTCTCAACGGACACGCCCACGTCGTTCATAAAAAAAAACGTCACCGTTATCTTCTATGCACTTTTGGACAGAGGTTAAAAGCTTATTGTGAGGAACAGAAGAGAACAAGTCTTCAGCATCTACTGAAAAAGCAAAGGAAATCTGCTGGTTATGATGATAGTTATAGCGCGAGAACAAAACAACGACACAGAGACAAGAAGGACACGAAGGACACGAACGCTCGTGTCCTTCGTGTCTTTCTTGTCTGTGTGTCGTCGTTTTGTTCTCGCGCTATAACTATATTCATGCCATACCAACTAGCCCAAGCTGCCACACTGCTGGTTATACCGGATGAAATCACCAACATCACTGGAGCTCTTGGTGCGAAAAGGATCATTCACATAAAGCGTCTTTAGTTTGCTTAAAAGGAACTTACTTATGTTCCCCTGCCATGAACCTTTTTCACTAACGATCGTTTTAAAAGGTTTGTCCATTTCGTGGGTTTTCGCGAAAAGAAAAACACATTAAAGTTGATGCTGCGAAAGTCGAGGTTGCGCTAAATATCTTGTAATATGTCGAGCGTATGCCTTTTCATCTGACAAGCGTCGCTTTGTCGGGTTTTCACCAACGAGGGATCTCTGAGCTCTTGAGCGTTCGATTGAGCCTTCATATTTATCTTCTTTCGACATTCAATCTTGTTTTTGACAACCTGCAGCTGTTATGTATATAAGGACGGGTTTTCAATTTTAATTTTCACCAAATCAAACAGCTTCACCCGCAGTTCGCGTTCCTATTTTCGAGCTTGACATTGCAAGTGGCAATCACACTCTACTTTCATCATTTTTTTTCTTTTGCTTGAAAAATTTCTATCTTTCCGTCACACTTTGTAGTTTTTATTGCGACAGCCATTATATGGACACTATAGGCTGGATTTTGCCACCGGCATTGGCGCCGACGTCAGCGTCGATGTCATGCATCGTATATGTATACGTATGTATATACATATATAAAAACGCTAGAAAGAAAAAAAAAAGAGAAAAAAGAAGCACTCTGCCACACGGTTTTGAACATGGGACCTCTGCGTACTGAAAGTGAGGCGTTTCTCACTGAGCCACCTCTGAGAACTTTCTTCATCATTCAAACGGCAAGCTCTTTATATCTACCACTTACCGCTGCTGTGTTTTCGGCATTAGCAGACAGACGGCGCGATCAGCACACGTAGCCACATCGTGCAGCGGCGCCCGCTCTAATCTCCTACGCGTACTTTTCCCGGCTTAGAGAAGGGGAGCGACGCTAACTCACACACTCTAATTTCGCGGTGGCGAGGAGGGGAGGATCGCACACATTGACTGGCCCCGGGCTTTACGTGGAACAATTCTGCTGTAGTTACCGGACGCACAAAGGTCCCTGCAATCATTGCAGTCTCCGTTCACGAAAAGCACGTGCTTTTTAGACTCAGCGAAGTAACAAATGAGACGCTTATTCGCGTGCATTCGTACCTGTGAGTACGTTTCGTGCGTAATTTCTGTGCTAGAAACGCGGTGCACGTTTTCATTTCCTTTCCATTCTGCGCGTGACCTTTCAAATTGTTGCTATCGCGTTCATTGCTTCGTCTTTGTGGCAAAGCTGCCTTTTTTTTAATTTTTTTTCATTTTTTTTGCCTTATCAACACATTCTTTATGCGTTTTTATCTTAATATTCAGTTTTCATGTTTCCCACACAATTTTTTGCTTTTTCGACCTATCTCGAACGAGACTAAGCAACGATCACTGAAGGAAACACATAAACGTCATAGCTCTGAAAGGTACAATCTCAGAACAAACGTATGCTCGGTATAGTCGTGCGTGACTACAACCTTGAAAATGTTTAAAGTATTGGTGACTCCCATTGTTCGTAAACAGAGCCACGTCGTAGGAAAAGAACTCATTAATGCTATCTCTAAACAAATCAACGCTTTCATCACTTTAGCCGCATACATACAATCTTCTTGGGCGAGAACACAATAGTAGTCGCCCAGCAGAATCACACATCTCTGACATTCAAAGTAGGCTTGCAATTCATGGAAAAACAAACATCTGTCTTTCAAATTTGTAGGTGAGTATATGAATATAACTCCAAATTTCGAGTTCCCATAACAAGTCACACAAACCGAAATGCCCATGTAAGAAACTTGTAAGATCTTTGACTACGATACCATGAGAGTTCTTGACAAAAATAATACATCTGTCTGATGCTCCTACCACATGGCTCACACTCGCGTTGTACTGTAATAAAAATTCTGATACCAAGCCCTCAGTCACATCTTCAGTGCTAAGATTAGTTCCCTAGACCGCGAGCAGATCACGGTTTTTTTTATTGTGATAGCAACTATATGGACATATGTATGGCTGGATTTCGCCGCTGACGTCGGCGTCGATGTCGTGCTCCGTATATGTATACGTATCTCTATATAGAAAAACGTGAGAATTAAAAAAAAATCCAGGAAAAAAACGACTCCGATGCACGGAATCGAACGTGAAACTTCCGTGTCGTGAATGCGAGGCGTTACCATCGAGCCACCGTGGCGTACCTAGGAGGACGTTCAAACTGCAAGCTCTTTACTCTGTATATCTACCGCTTACCGCTGTTAGCGGACGTCTCGGCGGAGGGACGGTGGACTATCTTTTTTTCAGCATTATCAGCCAAATGGCCCAGGGAAAGCGCGGTGGCTGCGGCGGCTCTCATCTCTCACGCGTACTTGGGCCCGCGAAGAGAATAAGGCGGCGCACGCTCGATCACGCACTCTTATTTTGCAGTGGGGAGAATTGCACGCACCCAGTGCCCAAAGGTCACTGCAATCATTGTACATCCACCGTTTGGGAAAAGAGCGCGCTTTTCAGACAGGGCAAAGCAACAACTGAGACGCTTATTCGCGTTCATCTGTACCCGTGAGTGCATTTTGTGCGTCATATTTGCGTGAGAAACGCGGGGCACGTTTCGATCTGATTGCCAATCTACGTGTGGTCTTCCAATTCGTTGCTGTCGCATTCATCGCTACACCTTTGTGGCAAAGCTGTGACTTTTTTTCTTGCATTGAGCTGTTCCTCTGGTATGATGGATGGATGGCTGTACCCTTTAGATCGGGCGGTGGCTAGCGCCACCAAGCCGTAATACTTAATGAACCAAAAAATATATTTATTTTTTTTCCTTAAAAAGTGAGTTTGAGGATTCGTACTTTGCAATGAAGAATTTAGTTTTCACTCGTGCCTCGACTTTAGCCACCAATCAGATAATCTCCTTCTAGTTAAGTCTACCTGCTTAAAGTCTATTTCGCCCTCCTGGTCCCTAAACCCCAGTACTTTGAAAAACTCTGCGCCATCATCCTGAACTAAAGGGTGAAGCCCTTTACAGAACATTATCAAGTGTTCGGCAGTTTCTTGTTCCTCTCCACACGCACTGCATACTGTCTACCCCTTCGTATTTGGCCCGATATGTCTTGGTTCGCAGTACTCCCGTCCTGGCCTCAAGCAGTAGAGAACTACCCCGAGTATTATCATAGATCCTTTCCTTGGCAATTTCCTGCTTAAAAGTTCGATAGATCTCTAGTGCGGACTTCCTAATCATGCCCATTCTCCACATGTCAGTCTCCGTTTCCTTCAGTTTCTTCTTAACCGATAGTTCTCTTTAGTTCGGCCACCTGCTGTTTTCTAAGTATTTACCAGTCAACTTCCTGGTTCGCTTCCTCCATTTTGTATCGACATTCTTCATGTACAAGTAGCTGAAGACCTTCCTAGCCCAACGCTCCTCCCCCATTTCTCTCAATCGCTGGTACTGATTGCGATGCGCTCCTTGACCACGTACAGTCAACCACAAAAGTTTGCGGACCACGGAAGCGCATGCCATGCTGCCTATCCGCGCCACCTAGCAGTACGCCTCCTAGCGGCTACAGCGGCTCTCTCCCGGATATGAGCCTTCTCAGTATTCGCCTGCATGTCAAGTCTTTATTCCCGAGCGAGACATTGTTACTTCGTTGCCTTGACACAGAGCACTGTCTGCAGTAAGTCCACCACATATCTGCCCTCATAGCAGTATCGGAGCAATCACTGCAACCTTTGTCGACTTGCGTGTAGATATGTTTCACGAAGCGCTGCGACGATTTTTTACGCGACGTTTACTGGCGCACTCTGGTTAAGCAGCATCTTGATCCAATGAGTGTTGATGCTTCTGTGTCTTAAGAGAAGGGGTAGGGAGATGTTTCACTGGCACCAAAAATAAAAAAAGCGGATGCATAGAAAGTTTTTCTTGCACACACAGGTGCATCTTTGTTTCAGTTGCTGAAAACGTAGTCGACTTCCTTCTAGCCACGTGGTGATTGTCCATTAAAAAAGATGCCTGTGCCGTCTTTTCTCGAAGAGAGCGGCCAGGAGCCGTGTTTGCATTTCAAGTGCCTCCAAAGGAAGTCGGCGGGACGCTTAATCCCCTAATAGGGGCTCCTTCTACGTCTTAAAAATCCCGTTTCCTTTGTTATGGCCACTTTAAACGGGAGCCGCAAACGACCTTCAAAGCGTAATTTGTCATCTTGTCTGTCAGCTCACGGAGAGAGTGAAAGCACCGGTCGTCTACGGAAGAAGAAATGCCAGGCGGTGGGCAGACTCACCCTACCAGCCCGAGCAACAGCACCGCTTTTTTACGGGGACTTACTGAGTGCTTGTGAATGTTTGTTAAATTGTGACCCCAAATACTGTTATTTAAAGTTACTTTGGTTTAAACGTTCACAAGTGTTTGACCGTTAACTGGCTGGATAGCAGACGCTTTGATCCTTCATGTGCGAGCTGCGACACCAGCAAAGTAAAAAAGCGCTTCAACTGCCATCGGCCGCAAACTCAACGTCTGCCGGCAATGGGATACGTCGCCACGGCAAGACCCCCGGTTTAACCCCGACACACGCTCATTTCAAGGATTTCATCGCCAAGATGTTGAGCAGCTGACAGCCGAAGGGCAGCAACATGGTGGGCTCATTTCATCTCTCAACGCTCAGCGCGCAGCGTAGCATCATTTGTTTCACATACGTCCGCTCCGAGACAAAACGTGCAAGCAAGAATGGACCAGGACAAGCTGACGCATGAGTGTCCAAATGTCACACCACAAGATGAAGCTTTCGCATCAAACATTCGGCCGCAAAAAAAAACAATCCTATCGACGAGAGCTAAAGAAATGTATCAAACGAGCCGCGAAGAGCACTGCCGTAAACTAGATGCTGTTTGGAAAAACGTGGAGAGCGCTCTTCAGGTACTGTCACGCGCTAAGGGAGGACAGTTTACTGGCGCCAAAACGCAGCTTCGTGCAGGTTATGAGTGCTACAATCATGCTACCGCAAGATACTCAGCTTTTCTCGAGAAGGCGAAGACGTCTGAAGCCAGGCACGAATTACGGCTCCGACAGGCAATCGATGAAGACCGTGAGGCGATCGTGAGCGAGAAGTTACGAGAGGCCACGCCACAAGAACGCGACAAGGCACATGAAACAGCATCGCAGTTCTCTCTATTGGCTCACTCAAGAGCTTCCTCACGATCACGAAGTTCGGGCTCCTCCACGATTAGCCTGGCTGCTGTGCAGGCCCGCGCGCAAGCAGAGGCCGTCAAAGCAAGAGCTCAGTTGGAACGTAAAGAAGCCGCAACGCGCTTAGAGAAGGCAAGAATCGAGGCCGAGCTTGAGGTATTAAAACTTGAAGAAGAGGCAGCTGCTGCAGACGCGCAGGCAAGTGCACTCGAGGCAGCTGTGGAACAGGATGGCCGGGAGTGTGTGCACCCACACCCACCTTTAGACCGGACACTACGGGTTTCGAGCTACATCACTGAGCAAGCCGCCATACGTGATGCCGAGCTTGCGTCTCTTCGGGCGCCTGTTGTTCATCCGCAAAGCCAGAGCTTGGAGCATGCTGAAGTAGCCAACAACCTCACGGACTTGCGTGACTATCATCAGCCACCTGCGTACACGCCAGCACCTAACAGTTCCAGCTCAGAGCTTGCCAGCGTCCTTAAATTCCTGTGCCGCAAGGACCTTGTCTCTACAGGACTTACGAAGTTTGATGATGGACCTGAGAACTTTCGAGCATGGAAGTCATCTTTCAAAGGCGTCATCAGAGATGTAGACCTTTCTGCGCAGGAAGAGCTCGACCTTCTAATCAAATGGCTTGGTCCTGAGTCATCGCATGAAGTCCGAAATCTGTTCATGTGGATGACTTCTCGAAGGGCTTAAACATCGTGTGGAAACGGCTCGACGACACCTTCGGACGTCCTGAGGCAATCGAGGATGCACTGCTGAAGAGGTTGGAGGAGTTCCTAAGAATATCGTACCGGGATAATGCCAAATTGCAAGAGCTCAGAGACGTCCTGCGGGAACTCGAAGCTGCCAAATCTGATCCCTACCTGGCCGGTATTAACTATTTGGATAGCGCAAGAGGAGTAAACGAAATTGTTTCCAAGTTACCATCTGGACTTCAAGAAAATTGTATGTCAGTGGGGACTGAATACAAAAAAGAGAACAACACTGCGTTCCCACCCTTTGCGGTTTTTTCAAAGTTCGTTCAAGACCAGGCAAGCATGAGGAACGATCCCAGATTCATCCTGCAACCACCATATGTCTCGCCTTCGATCACACAGCGAAAAGAAGAAACGACCACCAAGACCCCGCTGCACATGTCATCTGTGTCAGCAAGGAAAAGAAACGTAGATCACGCCTTCGAGCAGGTTCGGGAAACCACTCCAAAGCAGCTACTTGAATCGAAGAGCTGCGAAAATTGGTGCCCGCATCACAAGAAGCCTCATCCTCTTGCACGGTGTCGCGTTTTCCATGAAAAAAAAACACTGGAAGGACGAATGACCTTTCTTAACGCGCACGGAATATGTCTACAATGTTGTTTATCCTCAAATCACACGCAGTAGCAATGCAAGGCGGTCGTAAAATGCTACATATGCAGCTGCGGTAATCATGCGACAGCACTTCACCCATCAACTACGTGCTCAGAGTCACCGAAGCCGATTGAACGTGATAACAGCTCTGCTCAGAATTTAGATGAAAGAGTCACATCTACGCGTACCGAGGTGGCAAACGTGAACGACAACTACAGATCGTGCGCTAAAATCTGCCTCGTGTTTGTGACTCATCAATTTCAGCCTGACAAGATGTTAAGAGCATACGCGATACTCGATGAACAGAGTAATCGTTCATTTCTTCGGCCAGAACTTCTCCACGAGTTCAGTGTGGAGGGTACACCTACCCAGTACACATTACGCACTTGTTCCGGCAGTACTGAGGTTGTTGGTAAGATCGCAAACGGCTTCTTTGTGCGGAGCGTATCGGGCAATGTCAAGCTCTCCCTTCCAGCTCTTCTTGAGTGCGATGAGATTCCGGACAACAGGGAAGAAATTCCAACGCCAGACGCAGCACGGAACTACCCACACCTGAAGGCCATTGCCACTCACATTCCACCTCGCGAAGAGGCAAGAATACTGCTCCTCCTCGGCCGAGACGTTCTCAGAGTCCACAAAGTTCGCCAGACCATTAACGGGCCACTTGACGCTCCTTATGCAAAGAGGCTCGATCTCGGATGGGTCATTGTCGGAAACGTCTGCCTGAGTCGTACGCGTAAAACAGGCACCATAAATGTGTTGAAAACTTACATTCTGGGCAACGGAAGACCATTCCTTTTCACCCCTTGTACAAAACATTTCATGGTGATGGAAGCGCCGGTTCTCTACACTGCGGATAGGCATCTGATAGGCAGTGGGATAGGCATCGGATAGGCAGTGGGTCTTTCGGTACTAGCTAATGATGTTCGTAGTTTTTCTATTGCAAACTCTATAACAGGAGTATACAGTTCATACACAATAGTAATGTCAACATTTAAAGACGCGCCGCTGGAGCCTAGCTGTATGCTATTTCTTGCAGATATCTGCCTAATTACACACAGAGTGCTCCATCCATTGGACGATGTTCCATCAGTGTGTGGGGAGCAATCAGCCAGGACTGCCTTGGTCCCCTTGTGCGTCTGGAAGGACCCTTCACTCCGTCACGGTACTGCGACGTGATCACCGGACACCTCATTCCATATGCGCTCCATGGTCCCTTCAGCGACAGTTGCTACCTTTTTCAACACGACCGCCGCCCGGTACATAAAGAACGTGTCGTCCAGTCATTGCTAGAAGAGCATGCTGTTTGCCAGCTCGAGTGGCCTCCTTGTGGCGCCGACTTGAATTCCATAGAAAACGTCTGGGGCATATTGAAGAAAAGGCTGACCACACGAGCCAACGGCATCCGCACGGCCGATACGCTGTGGCAAGCGATCGCACGAGAATGGGAAAACCTGCGCGGTCGACCGGATATTGTTAAATCTTTTTACGAGTCGATGCCAACACACATCAATAAGGTACTAGAAAACGGCGGACATTTCACTTTCTACTAGATCCTTGAGAGATGAATGTTTCAAGACGCTTCTGTAAATGTCCCGTGAATAAATTTATAAAGAGAGTCAGCGCATCCGCCTATTTCTTATTTTTCTAATGTTACCACTATAGCAGCGTGGCGGGTCGGGTTCTGCGCAGCACAACCTGGGCGCAGGCGATCAAATGCTGGCTGCCACTATCACTTAGCGATGGGGGACGAACGAAAAAATTATGCCTACTGACTAAGCATCTGTGTCCCATGGCTGCCTCACACACACACACACACACACACACACACACACACACACACACACACACACACACACACACACACACACACACACACACACACGCACGCACGCACGCACGCACGCAGGCACGCACGCGAAAAACCCCAGAACAGCGTGGCAACGCTAAAATAAAACTCAAAACAGACGAAGAATACCCTGTCTTTCCAGTCCGCGGCGTTTATAGTTGAAACGGTAGTACAGCCACCACAGCCAGAATGCTGGGCACGGTATCAGCAATGCCTGCGTGCCACCAAGCCGTAATACTTATGCCAGCAAAGCCGTAATGCCGTATCAGCGAAGACGTAATGCCACCAAGCCGTAATACTTAATGAACCAAAAACTAGATTTATACTTTTTATCCTTTAAATAGTGAGGTTGAGGGTTCTTACTTTGCAGTGATGGGTTTAATTTTTACCCGGGCCTTGACTTAAGCCACCAATCAGATAACCTCCTTCTAGTTAATTCTAACCGCTAAAAGCCTATTTTGTCCTCCCTGTCTCTAAACACCAGTGCTTTGAAAAACTCTGCGCCGTCATCCTGAACTATAGGGTGAAGCCCTTTACGGAACAATGTCAAGTGTTCGGCAGTTTCTTCTTCCTCTCCACACGCACTGCATACCCTGTCTACCCCTTCGTATTTGGCCCGATATGTCTTGGTTCGCAATATTCCCGTCCTGGCCATCAAACAGTAGAGAACTACCCGAGTATTATCATAGATCCTTTCCTTGGCATTTTCGTGCTTAAAAGTTCGATAGACATCTAGTGCGGGCTTCTTAATCATGCCAATTCTCCACTGATCGGTCTCAGCTTCCTTCACCTTCTTCTTCTTCTTTTTGGATTGGCCCCATGCTGTTTTCCAAGTATTTACCAGTGAATCTTCTGGTTCACCTCCTCAATTTTGTATCGACACTTTTCATGTACAAGTAGCTGAATACCTTCCTAACCCAATTCTCTTCCCCCCTTTCTCTCAATCGCTTCTCAAATTTTATCTTGCTGCTAGCTTCCCTGCCCTCAAATGATGTTCATTCCTTATCACCTTGTACTCCCTGGTTTGGTGTAATCCCGTGAGCTCCTAAGCCAAGCCTACCTACTCCACGTTGCTTAATTTTTAATCTTGCTTGATCTTCTGATCTCATGCACGAGACCGTAACGCCGAACGTCAGACCAGGAACCATAACCCCTTTTCATATACCTCTCACAACATCACACCTATTGTAATTTCACAGTGCCGCTGCATTTCTGTTACCTTTAGTCGTCACGCATATTACGTGTTCCTTTAGGTACTCGGCCCCATTGCTTATCCATACGCCCATATATTCGTATTTATCTGCTATCTCTAGCGTTACCTCCTAGATTTTAAGCTCACTGCCTTCATTGTCATTAAAATTCATTGCTGCTGATTTTTCCTTGCTGAATCTGAAATCTAACATATCTCCCTCATTACCGTAGATGTCCACCATTCTCTGCAAATCTTCCTTGTTTTCGGCCATTAGCATCAATGCTGGTAGTGCCTGTTCAATGAGTTTTCCGTGTTTGACGAGGGAGGTGGAAGTCCAGTCCACCTCCCTTTAATTTGGCCTCTAATCATTGTAGATACATCATGAATAATAAGGGTGACAGGTGACACCCCTGCCTGAGCCCCTGTTTTACCTCTGCAGGCTAGGATACCTGTTTTCCCACTTTATAGCTACCTTGTTACCTTTATATATATCCTTTGAAATAATATTGACTACATCTTCCACGCCTAGTGTGTCTAGTATTCCCCACAATTTCTCTTGAACCACGCTATCGTACGCTCCCTTGATATCCAAAAATGCTAGCCACAGGGGCCTGTGTTCCTTTTCTGCTAATTCTATGCACTGCGTGAGTGAGAATAGATTGTCTTCCAACCTTCTGTGTTTCCGAAACCCATTCTGCAGTTCTCCCAGCACCCCCTCATCCTCTATCCACGCCTGCAGTTTTTCCTTTATAATCTGCATCGCCAGCCTGTAGACCACTGATGTCACTGTTATAGGACGGTAGTTGTTCATGTCAGCTGTGTCTCCCTTTCCTTTATAGATCATGCTCATCCTGCTAAGTTTTAATCCATCAGGAACTTCACGATCGATTATTCTTTTGCTCACTGCCTCTCGCAAAGCGTGCTTAGACATCGGACCTAATGTTTTTATCAGCATAATTGGAATGCCATCTGGGCCTGTTCATGTACTACTAGGAGCCCTTTTTCTCAGCCCTGTACCACTCTCGTTGTGAAAATGGAGCCATTGCACCACTTGATTAATCCTTGATTATTGTGGTGCATAAAGCACTTTTTTGTTGAAATTTTTCCATCACCCTTGATCTTATATATTCAATAGCTTCGTCCCCTTCTAGCCTAGCACCTTGAGATGTAGTTATAAACCCCTGCTCTAGGCTCGTCTCACTTCTTAGGGAGCTTAGATGGTTCCAAATTTTTGCAGTTGCCTTTGTATCTTTTTATGTAGTTCTGCCCACCACTAAGCTCCGTTTCTTATTATTTTTTCATTGATCAGAAGGGATGCATCCTTTTTGCAGCTTAGAAAGATTTCCCAGTTTCTTTGAACATTATCTGTAGGTTCATCCCGCTGATTAGCATGTCTGTACGCCCAGAGGCTTCCTAACGTTTTGCTATGGCTCTCTTAACTTCCTCATGCCACCAACTTTTTGGTTTGTGTCTTCTTTTCCGAGGTGACTTGTCACGTACCTTAGCAAGCTCTACCTTCAAAAGTCTAATTAGATTGTTGTATGTCCACACTGATTAATTATCCTCAGTGATTACTTTCTCAATTTGTTTAGTGGCTATTTCAATTTGCCTTTCCAAATAAAAATTTTCTTCTTGTTACTCATCTTGTCTCTTTCCCACTTTCACTGCTCTTCCAAAACTTAGCTTGATACGTCTGTGATCGCAACCCAGACTTCTGGAGCCACCTTCATCCACTTGCATTCCCCTGAGCTTATCATACATTATATGCGACATCAGTGCGAAATCTATCGTCGACTGCAGCCTTCCTACCTCCCATATTATTTGCCCTTCACACTTCTCGGTACTGTTGCAAATGATAAAATCAAGCCTTTCACAAATATCCGTGCCTTTCACAAATCAAGCCTTTCACAAATATTCTTCCATTTTGCCCGTAGGGTCGGTATACCCATCTATATCTTCTTTGTGTGCATTCATATCTTCTAGTATAATTATCTCGCACTATCCTTCTAACTCCTGAATGTCCTATGATGTACACTCCACCAATGCCTGGTTTTCCTCTCTGGCCTTTGCTCCCGTTCACAAGTACTCGAAACCAAGGAGTGTCATTTGCCCTGCCACTTTTTCTTTTAGCCATAAATGTTCCTTGAACTCCTGCTTGACCCTTTGCCAGTCGGTACTTTTATGATTGAATGTCCCTTGCCACCTTCTTTTCTGCTGCATTCTGTTCTAATATAATTTCCAACGCGTAGTCCGGATAGTTAGGAGGTAGTTTTATGTCCCTTAGATGTGTTTCTACAAAACCGTATACCATCGGCCTCTCCTCCCTTAGCTGTTCTTCTATCTCTTCCCCCTTCAGCCTGTTCCTACCAACCTGCATGGTAATATACCCTTTGTCTGAATTGGCTCGGCGCTCGTGGTTACGTCTATTTCTGCCCCGGACTCTACCGATCTTAGGTACTGGTGACACTTTGGAATCGTATCTGTCCATACCACCTGTCAAAGAGTCTCCCTGGTTTTTTTTCTCGTTACTAGCTATCCTGCACCCAGAAGGGCCCGCTTGTCCCCCAAAAAAGCTACTGCGCGTCCTGCAAGTCACCAAACCACCTCATGACCAAGCCGCCCATCGAAGTGAATTCTGTCTCGTTGAAAACCACCCCACCTATGCACCTCTTTGTTTATTTTCACCACCTCAAAGCCGTTCTCTCGACTCATCCGCCATATGTCTTCGTTTGCGTTGACAACCGCTCTTTTCAGGTTGCTATCATGCACCGAAACCTGCGGTATCGTGCATATCACTACCTGTTCCTGAGGAGAAGTGGTGCGCATGTCATCGACGCCTTTCGCCAATGTGGTGCTAGTCCTGCCGTATCTTCATTTAAGACATCATTTAAACCACCTAAAATTATCACGAGGTTTCGTCTATCAGCTGTAGTTTTGAGTTTTGCGCTCGCTTGCCTCATGACTGCTTCTAGCTTGCGTTTTCGGAACGCCCCTACTGCAACCCTCCAGTCACCTCTTACCCTCTCTTTGGTGGCTTCTGTTCATCGATTTAAATTCAAGTACCCGATGATTATCACATGCTGTGACTATTCAGCTGTAGCGTCCTGCATCTTGGGGTTACTTGCACCTGTGACGCCAGCTGCTTTTTTCCCTCCCGGCCTCGCCACTACTTCGCTGAAGCTGGGCCTTGCAACAATTGAACCAGCTGAACCTGTTTTTTTAAAACTTGCTTGCTCTTTCTTCTCCGCCGTTCTGGTGGCCGGTTTCCTACTGTTCTCTCCATAGGCCGCTCCTCTGTTCACCTTGGCGAGTGCTTCCTCGGCGGACTTCAGCCTTTCTTCTATTGCCCTCATTTTCTCTTGCTCTGTCGCCAACGCAGTCTCGAACTCGGTAATCCTCATCAGCAGTTCACTCTGGGCAACCCTCATTTTTTCCATTTTTTTCTTTGACCTCACATTGCCTACACTTCGCGTCAGCCTCTTCTCTATTCGTTTCTACACTTGCGTCCACTTTCAAACCCACCCCACATCCTGAACACTTTACAGTTTTTAACCACGTCTTTCCGACACTAATTGTCTTTATGACTTGTCTCACTCGATAATTACTAAACTCGAGCCATCCCCTTTGAGAATGAGAAAGTCTAAGCTGTACTACAAAAATTTGCGTGTTCAGTGTACGTGCACCTCACCTACGGAATGGCAACAGAAAAAAACAACAAAGAAAAAAACAAAAACATCAAACGCACACAGATGCACAAACTAATAAATACTGTGTGACTGACCCCTGTAAATGCCGTACAATAAAATAACTGCTACAGAGATTTAACTGCTGCCTTATAATTTCAAATCCAAACTCAAAACATTCAAAACCACTTATCTGTGCAGCCGACCAGGAGCGCTCAAAAACCACGTCCATCCATCGTGACAGTCCGAACATGACCGTCCAAACCGAGGGGCTAGAGGGCAATAGTTCAGAGCCGCCAAGTGGCGTCCAGGGACAGAATCGAGAGGGTAATGGGAGAGACCACAGCGGTTGTGGTGGTGCTCATGTGGCAGGCACAGAAAACATAGGAAGCGCTGCTCACACTGCGCCGTCTTAACGTTTGACAGTGGGCGTTAGGGGCACGCAGAAATGTGACGCGTGCTTGCGTCCCTAATGTATCCCGAACACGATCCGTTGACAGATGCATGCCACGAGCTGCGCGCGTCGCGCGCCATTTATACCGATGCCGTCTCAAGGTTTATTTGCTTATCCGCTAGGCTATGCACTCTGGCGCTGCAGTCAGACTGAAGAACTCGACTGAACGGTCCCTATACTTAGCCAAGTGCCACCCAGACGCGGCAGCTAGTGGATCATCTTCCCTACGCCACAGCAAACAACCAGGCACTGATTATGCCTTCCAAAAAGCCATGGAAGGAATGGAAGTAAGGGCGGAGATTTCCGACTGACGAGAATGGGCCACAGCAAAGGGACGCCGAAAGCAGACGACTCCGCCGAACGAGGAAGTAACTGCTGAGATGGTCGAGCGCAACAACCAACCGAAGAACCTCAGGGGCCCCTAAAATAGTCTTATGTGATTATTAAAGAGAAAAGAAGAAAAATGTGCGCTCCATAACTGTGTACATCAGAGTTCGACAACTGAGAAGTAGCTCATGAGGGATTGGGGTAAGGAAGGATTGAACGATTGGATTAAAAATTAAAAAGATAGAGAAGGGAAGGAGACAGCGCGGCGCAGGGACAGCGAACGAGAGAAAACGATGGAAGTAAGGAAGATATAGGAAAGGTGGACACAGTCGCATGAGTCCGCAGATGGAGCAGCACTCGGCGAGAGCTCTTGTCGACGTCTGGTAGTGGCGATAGCGAGCCCAGTCGGCCAGAGCAGCGCTGTCGTCGGAGATCGCAAGGGCACAACCGCTCGGCACAAAATCGAGAGAGCGAGTCCAAAAAGAGTCAATCGGCAATACACCGGGTGGTATCCGCTTCCAGGCTACATCGCCTACACAAGGACCAGATAAGGGTAATCAGAAGACCAAGAAAAGGATAGGATGTAGCCAGATTCGATTTTGTTTTGCTGGCGAGAGCCGCCATCATGGCCGCCTAGATCACTGACAAACAAGCACGGGAGGACACGTCCCCCAATAAGGTGCACAAAATCATCGTTATTTCTTCGCCGCACCAAAATAATGCCACATCATACGTGAACATGCATAAACTGCACAGAAACCAAGACTTGTTCGAAGTTTCCGCATACATGACCACACCCGACAATACATGCAAGGACGTCATCAAGAGAGAGAGAATAAACTTTTATTAACAACAAATGCACACTGAGCCTTCTTTGGGTGGGGCCGTCAGTCCAGGGCTCCATTGCCTTGCGCGGCCCTGCAAGCCCGCTGGACCAGCTGCTGCTGTTCCTGCCGGCGTAAGCTGAGCAGTGCAGATTCCCAAGAGGACAGGGTGGGATTGGGAATGGGAGGAACGCCCTGTGGGGAAGAGCATTCCCACGTGGAGTGGTACACCGTCGGTACGGATCCACAGAAGGAGCAGTAGGAGGGGTAGAGAGTCGGATGAAAGCGATTTAGCATATAGAGGCAAGGAAATGAATTGGTCTGTAGTTGCCGCCAAGCGACAGCATCTGCTCTGTTAAGTGAAGGATGAGGGGGAGGACACGTATAACGGCTATGTCGGTAGTACTCCAGCGTAGCATTGTAGTTTAGTGGTTCTGTCGATGCGTCGTCTGGATTGGACAGCTCTTCCAATGGAGTCCGGCCGGTCAGCTCTCGGGCAACTGCATGAACGCGTTCATTACCATGAAGAGAGGCGTGTCCAGGAGTCCAGACGATACGCACAGGACGTAATGCGAACGGTGAGACAGAAGAGAGGATATTGTGTGTATGTGCAGCCACAAGTGCTTGAGCGAAAGCACGGCAAGCAGCTTGTGAATCTGTTACAATAGTGACAGGGGAGTAATGTGACAGTGTTGTAGCGTGAACAATTGCCAGAGCGAGAGCTCCCTCCTCTGCCAGACCACTGTCTGTAGTGCAAAGTGTGGCCGACGCCACAAGGGCGCCTGTGTCATCTGTCACGGCTAAACACATGGCTGACTTCTCTGGGTAGCGTGCTGCATGAGTCTAAAGTACTTGTAAGTCTGAGGTACCATCACCAAAGGCGCGTGTCATAGCCTGAACTCGGGCACGTCGACGACCGGCGTGGCGGGAGGGATTCATATTGCGTGGAATCGGAGGCACTTTGATGAGAGCGTGGACAGTAGAAGCAAATTTATGTCGCGGTACTTGTCCGGGTTTTTGAAGAATCGGGTAGCCAGGACGAGACAGGATGGCGCAGCCCTGATTGGTCTGCCTGAGCCGTTGGAGCTGACTGTCCTGCTGGGCCTCAATGAGTTCGGTTACGGTGTTGTGGACTCCTAATTGAAGGAGACGTTGTGTAGATGCGTGTGGAGGCAAGCCGATAGCCGCCTTCATAGCTGTCCGTAGGAGGAGGTCCATCTTTTTTCTTTGAGCTAGCGTGAGATTGTGAAAGGAAAGATGATAGCTGAGCCGACTAACTATGAATGCTTGTACTAAGCGGAGGACGTCCTTCTCACAGAGGCATCTCCTGCGATTGGTGATGCGTTGAATCATGTGTGTAATTTGAGTTATCTGCTGAGCCAGAAGGTGTGTAGTGTGCGAGGCCTTGCCGTCGGACTGAAGGTAGAGGCCTAAAATGCGTCATCAAGAACGTTTACTCCTTCCTTGACGACAAAACGCTGTAACGCCTGATTATGCACGACCGAAATCTCACTTCCATCGAAGAGAAACGCATTAAAAAGACCAAAGTCACCACAATCCTCTTCGACAGGCTGCTTGTTCCGAGCATAGTGACGTGTGGAACCGCCATGGTTCCCTGCTCGCTCTACAAGCGACAAGTCGATGTTTAGAGAACATGTGGAGGAGTTGGTTATCACGCCGATGTTCGCCGGCACACAAACGCAACGAGCAAGAAATGCCACAACTGCGGTGAAACACTATAAGAAGACAGCGTGCGTGATTGCGAGCCGAAATGCAAGCTGTGCAATGGTGATTCCCCACCGGAGATCGCGTATGCAAAAGACGCTTTCATATTCCATACATATTGGTAAGAAGAAAAAGACGCAGAAATCAAGAGTGGCAACACAACAACGTCAAGACGCGCCAAATCCCAGCCACAACTAGGTGCCGGGGTGAGAGAACGCCTGGAGCGTCCGTCACCGTTCTCCATTCAGGAGGACGTCCCGATCGAGAACGCGTTTATTTATTTATTTATTTATTTATTCATTTATTTATTTACAAAGTACTGCAGACCCAATTAAGGGCCCCAGCAGGAGGGGCAAAGAGCATAACATTGCACACAGGTGTAAACAGCAAGAACAAAAGAGATACATCATACACAAAAGATACAAAACATAGGCCATGGTTAAATACACTCAAGTGCCTCTACAGAGTTAGTTAACGATTGAGGTAGGCCGTTCCAGTCGTTTATGGTTCGAGGAAACAACGAGTATTTGAAAATATTTGTTCTGGCGAAATACGGTGTTAATGAATGAGTTTGTCGAGGCCGGGTTTGTCTTGTCGTAAGCGGTTTTAGATACATATCACGGTTTACTGACACCTTGTTGTTATTTAAAAAAAAGAAATTTGAGCCTGTGAATTTTACGACGTTTTTCAAGTGTGGGTATACTGTTTTATTTCATAGCGTTTGTGGGGGAATCAGTTCTTTGGTAATTGGAGTAAATAAAACGTACCGCTTTGCGTTGGATTAGTTCGAGAGCCTCAATGTTTCTTTTTGTGTATGGGTCCCAGACGATTGAGGCATATTCCGATGAGGGGCGTATAACAGTCAAATAAGTTAGTTTTTTTACAGTAGAAGGAGCATGCTTTAGTTTGTGTCTCAAAAAACCAAGTTTACGGAAAGACGATGCGCAAATATTAGAGATGTGCTTATTCCAGCTAAGGTCGTTTGTTAGAGTTACACCAAGGTACTTATACGCAACAACCTCAGATAGTGTCTGGGTACCGGATTGATATGTAAACGGTAAATTTTTTTTGTTGGTTACTCACATGGAGACGGTTTTGTCTGTGTTTAACCCCATCTCCCATTGCTCGCACCATGCAAAGATATTTTGGAGGTTAGTGTTTAGCAAGACCTGGTCGTCATAGGAAGTTATTTCATTAAACAGCACACAATCACCAGCAAACAGTCTGATCTGAATCGGAGAAGAAAGAGTATCAACAATGTCATTATTATAAATTAAAATAATAAAGCCCCAAGTGCACTCCCTTGGGGAACCCAAGAAGTTACAGGGAGCGGGTCAGAGCAATTACCGGCAATGCTTACAAACTGAACGCGGTCAGTCAAATAAGAATAAATCCAGGAAATAATGAAGTCTGCAAGGCCAATCGATCCCAATTTTTGAATAAGCTTATGATGAGGAACAAGATCGAATGCCATTGTGAAATCCAAGGAGATGACATTTACTTAACCTGCCTTATCTAAAGTTTGTGAAAAACTGTGCACAACAGAAATTAACTGAGTTTCTGTGGAAAACCCTTTCCTGAAACCATGCTGAACATCCGAAAGTATGTTGTTTTTATTAGGAAATGTTATAATAAATTTAGCTATGATATGTTCAAGCACTTTGCAAGACGAAGACGTTATGAAATCGGACGATAGTTTGGCACCAAATCTTTATCACCCTTTCTGTGCATTGAAGCAATGCATCCCACTTTCCAGTCAAGAGGCAAGCGGCCGGAACGGATGGAAGCGCGGAAAATGATTATAAGGAATTCCGATAGCATCTCGGCATATCGTCGTAAAAAGTGTTGGAAATTCAGTCAGGACTGGTTGAAGTTTTAGTTTTTAAATTCAGGAGCAACGAAACAATAACGGGTAAAGATAAAATATCTGGAACGTCGTCAGTTCTTCGAGAAAACTAGTGCAGTGGCTTGTTAGAGGCAGAAAATACGTTATGGAAGTACAAATTGAAATAATTGGCAATAGTTTTCTTGTCGACAATACTTTCTCCTTCATGTGTTATTTGTTAAACACAATTGGTCTTTTTGCTCAAAAAGTTTCAAAATTTTTGTGGGGCAGATGTAATAAAGTTGTGTAGAGTATCCTGAAAGTATCTAAATTTAGCTATCCTCACAGCCTTGTTGAGTGTGTCCTGGGCAGAAAGAGTAACATTGCGTGGAGCACCCTTGCGTTTAAGCCGCTTTAGTTTCCTTTTCATGTGCAAGACATCTCGCGTGATCCAAGGATTTGATTTGCGCGTTTTTTTACTTTTCTAGGAATAAAATTATCTGTGAAATGCAGGCATGTTTCTTTGAATTTGTCCGACAATACTTCAGGGTCAGTTCCTTGAAAGCTGCTGTGGGAAAGATCGAGGTGGTCCAGAACACTGTAGTCATTTGCACGCGAAAAGTCTTTCACAGTAATTGATTTGGCATGGCGCGTAGCGCAAACAGCCTTCATGGGACAAGAAAAATGAACCATGTGTTGATCAGAAAGGCCAGGGTCAACCGATACGGAAAAAAGTTCAATCGATCTCGTTATAAAAACCAGGTCAAGCAACGATGCACTTGCGCTATGCACCCGTGTCGGTTGGGTAACAATTTGATGCATGTTTTGGCTTATCATAATATAAAAGAGGTACGATGCTTGCTCATAGTTTTTTGTGTTCAGAAAAGGAGAGCTCCAATCTATTCCTGGCAAGTTGAAATTGCCTGTTAGTATTGCCTTAGCATGCCTGCATGTGTTCGTGTAATCGTAAGCGTTATCGATCTGGAGAGCATTCTCATTCCATAGGGCACCCCTCGACCTTGTCGGGATCCGAGAACCGCCTGCCATTTCGAGAGTGCTCCAGATTCCGATCGAGAACAAGACCAGCCGCCGCGCACCAGCAGCAGCAGCCGAACAGTGTCTCCTTGGCCAGCAGCGGGGGTTGAAGGTGCACCATGAAGCACAAGGACACCGCATCAGACATGCGTCATTTACCCGTCCTGATTGTGCAGGGTGCTCTCCTCTGTGGCGCGGTGTGCTGGACGGCTGCCCAGCCTGAGCATGGTCACGACCTTCTGCTGCCGCCTTTCTGTGTTTCATCGCCAGCTACGCTGATACTGGATGACATCGTTGCTTCTACCTGGCAACAAAGATTTCCGTCAACGATCCACGTCACAGCTGGTCCAGGATATAAAAGCTACCGTACCACCGGCGGATTTGGGCACTACACCGCATCAGACATGCGTCATTTACCCGTCCTGATTGTGCAGGTTAGTTACCTAGGCGGTGCTGCCGGTCCAAGGAGTAGTGACTACTGTTTGTTCGCGGTGTCGTGCCCACCAAAGTACTGTGCTATGATGAAGCGCTTTATCTGCTCAGTGTCGCGATGTTGTTCCGCTGCTATGTCCTTGCTGCTCTTAATGGCCGGCGATGTAGAGACAAATCCTGGTCCGCCCCCTGTGCAAACAACACAGGAGAGTGTGCTTTCTTTAGTATTGGATACCATGCGTAGGCTCGAGACCGGTCAAACGGAAATACTTAATGAGCTGAAGGGCATAAAGGAAAAGCAACGTGCTACAGATATGGCAATTACGCAGCTGTCTGGCCGTGTTACGTCACTGGAAAACACAATAGAGTCACTTAGCATACCTAAGCTCAGTGGCCTTGATCCTTCCTTGTGTGACCTAGCTGCGAAACTAAATAAGGTTACAGAAAGATGTGACGATGCTGAGAACAGGTCTCGGCGGTCGAACTTGCTTTTCTTTGGGCTTGAGCATGATGAAAAAGAAAAATGGGATGATTTTGAGCAGAAAATTATTACCTTCTGCGCCCAAAAGCTGGATGTTACTATCACTGAGAGCCATTTTGAGCGTGTTCATCGACTAGGGAAATTTGCCTTGAATAAGCGCAGACCTATCGTTGCGAAACTTGCATTCTTCAAGGACATGCAGCGAATTCTTGCATCTGCGCATAAGCTCAAAGGCTCGACTTATTCAATTAGAGAAGACTTTTCTGTTGCGACCAGGTTAGCAAGGCGAAAGTTACTTGAATTTGCCAAGATGCAGGATAAGAGAGGCAAGCTGGTCTTTGATAAACTACTGATTGATCAACATACGTATGTGCATGATAGTGCGACAGACACTGTTATAGCAGCTGCTAGATAGCTAGGCAGGGATAAAAGAACTCGAGCAATACCTAGACCTAGTCGCAGCAGTTCTCAAACACTATCTTTATTTCTTACTAATATTCGAAGCCTTCTTCCTAAACGTGATGATTTGTGTTCCTTCTTGGAAGATGCTGATAGCGATATTGTTGCACTTACGGAAACCTGGCTGCATCCGAATGTAATGGACAGTGAAATTTTTGCCAACCCAAATAAGTATAGCCTTTATAGACATGACCACAAAGCTAAAAAAGGCGGTGGTGTTCTTATAGCTATCAAAAAAGGATTAGTGCCGTTTCTGGTGAATACCGACTCCTGCCTTGAAATAGTGTGGGCCGCCTGTACTACATCAACGGCAAAGGTACTGGTTGGCGTCTGCTACCGTCCGCCGGATTCCAATAGTTCCTTCATTGACGAACTTCGAAGTTCCATTACTTCGGCTATCGGTGAATACCCAGCCGACATTACTTACCTGGTTGGTGACTTTAACTTTCCGCAAATAAATTGGTCTCAATTGTCATCTTCTTGCCAAAATGCAACAGAGCTCATAAACCTCACCTTAGACTTCAACTTTTTCCAAGCAATTAATCAGCCAACCCGCGGTACTAATATTCTTGATCTCGTTTTCTGCAATGCTCCTGAGTCAATTAGTGATGTTTTATACCTTGACGGTTTTAGTGATCACAGGCTTATCCAATTACAACTTACCATTCCTCTTGCATTTCAAGGTAGCACGATCACTCAAATCCGCGATTACAGTCGAGCTAATTATAAGGATATGAATATTGCACTTAACAAATTTTTCGTTCGGACATTTTTACCTTCGTTTTTCGATAGGACCGTTGAGCAGAACTGGGTGCTTTTAAGAACGTGCTAACAAATTTAGTGCACCGATACGTTCCCGTGGTGTCCATTTCCAACGATAAAACTAATCCCTGGTTTAACAAACATCTTAATCGTCATCGTAATAAAAAGAAGCGTCTTTACAGAAAAGCTAAGCTTGCACCTACATCATCGGCTTGGAAAAAATATCGCGAATGCTTAAAAAGCTACTGTTGCGCCGTTCGAACTTCAAAAAAGAAATATTTTTCCCAGGATCTTCCCTCTCTCTTGAAATCTAATCCTAAAAAGTTTTGGCGTGTTGTGTCTCCTAATAGCATTAGTAATCACATTTCACTGTATGACGATAAACAGCAGCCACTTGATGATAGCGAATGCCCGCATGTCTTTAACAGATATTTTGCTTCTGTATTTACGAGGGAAGATCATTCCAACATACCCATTGTTCCTGACCATGATTATCAGTACATGAGTGCGATTGATGTCTCCGCTGAAGGTGTCGCTAATCTCATAAGAAATCTCAAGATCTCAACCAGTGCTGGAGTTGACAACATTAACTCTAAAATATTAAAAAACACAGTCCTAATATCAAGTAAAAGTCTTTGCTATATTTTTCAGCAATCATTATCATCAGGCTTATTACCCATGGACTGGAAGATCGCCAAGGTCATCCCAATTTTCAAAAGCGGTAATAAAAATTCCCCGCATAACTACCGACCCATATCACTAACATGCATTTGCTGTAAGTTACTTGAACACATTATTGCCTCCCATATTTACGCTCATCTTGAACATAATTCCTTCTTTTTTCCTCAGCAACACGGTTTCAGAAAAGGACTGTCATGTGACACGCAGCTGCTAGAATTCACAACTGACTTGCACTCTAACATGGACGCTAATCTTCAAACGGATTGTATTTTTTTAGATTTTGCCAAAGCATTTGACTGTGTGGCACACTCGCGTTTATTCTCGAAATTATCAGCTCTCTGCCTGGATTCTTTAACATTATCATTGCTTCGTAACTTTCTTTCTTTCCGTCAGCAGTTTACTTCAGCTAACAGTTTTACTTCATCTCTCTGTGACGCAACATCAGGTGTGCCCCAGGGCAGTGTCCTTGGTCCTTTACTGTTCCTAATATACATTAACGATTTACCCACAGGCATATCTTCTAACCTGCGTCTTTTCGCTGACGACTGCATCATTTACCGCTCAATTATATCCACCGAAGATCACCTCGTACTTCAAAATGATCTCATAATAATTGCAAAGTGGTGTGACAAATGGCAGATGAGTCTTAACTTTACTAAATGCAAGGTTATCACTTTCAGCCGCAAGCGCATCAATTCCGATTTTTCATACCTCATAGATAGCACATTAGTATCCCAGGCATCATCGTATAAATATTTAGGCGTCCATCTCAAGCACAATCTTTCATGGGACATGCATATTAACACCATTACTGCCAAGGCATCCAGGTCACTTGGATACCTGCGCCGGAACTTGTGGAACTCACCAAGCAGTCTAAGACAACTCACCTATGAAACCATCGTTCGTCCGCAATTAGAATATGCTTCACCAGTGTGGTCTCCTCATCAAATCTACCTGACTAACAAGCTTCAGTCTGTACAAAACAGAGCCGCTCGTTTCATTACTTCCAACTACAGCCCACATTCCAGCATAACGCAGATCAAACATGACATACCGCTTGTTCCATTAATTGTACGTCGTTCCATTTCTCTTTTATCTTTATTCCATAAATATCGCTATAGCGTCAGGCCATCTCCCTTACCACTGGAAGCGCCTTCACGCATATCACGCCGCTTGCATAATCAATATAGCATTAAACGCATCAGTGGACGAACTAACACTTTCAATTCATCAGCACTTCCCCGAGCCATTGTTCTATGGAATGATCTTCCCGACAATATTGCATCTATTAGTAACCATCAAGCATTTCTTGACCAATTGCGTAAGCATTTCTTTAAATAGTATCATGTCGTCACCTTTACTTTTTATTTCGCGAATTCTTCCGCCATTCTTTCCTTTGCGAGTGTGTGTGATTGGCGAAAAATTGTTTCATGGAATAAGAAATGCTGTTCCTCTGTTTGAAAATGCTTTGCACTGTACATATGTATGCACTGTACCCTTTTTTTCTCTTTTTTTTCAGTTTTCTTTCCCTGTATTTATTAATGCATTTATCTCTGATATTTTTTTGTTTCGTACTTGCTCCCCTTACTCAAAGCCCTATCGGGCCCTGTAAGGTATCATGAATAAATAAATAAATAAATAAACAAGTAGCCAGCTCACAGGTAACACACAGCCAGAGCATGCTCCCGGTTCTCAAATACTAGTGCTTGACGAAGAAAACGGGGCCCTCAAGGAGGAGCGCGAAGAGCTCCGGGTCTCAATAGCTAGAATAAAGAGTGGTCACGAGATGTACCAGTCGAGCTAACCGACACCACCGACAACACGCATACAAGAAATGTATACATAAAAGAAATGAGCCCGGAGAAGATGGCAGCCAACCCACCTGTGGCGGCTGCTCCTCAGAACCTCAGCGCGGACAAACCAGTGGTTACGGAAAGCCTGCCGAGCATCGATTCTAGAGCTCAAGTACGACCAGTCAAAGCACGCAGTCTTGCAGAGGTAACGAGCCGCGACGCTTAGAAGCTACCGATCCGAAATGGCCGCTGACCGTAACAACATTAATATCTGGCAGTGGAACTGTAACTCACTTCAGAAACGGAAAGCACCAATAACACAACTATTGCTAGCCTGTAAGAAAAAGCCGCATGTAATATTGCTACAGAAATATGGAGAAAGCAAAAACTGCTAAAAGCATTGGCATACAGGGGTACAGGGTAGCCGGGCCAACCTTGCTCCCCGAGCAGAGCAAGACGCGAGGAGTGGCTACCTTCATCCGGAAGGAAATAATGTACGGCAAAAGGGACGCCCCCGTTACAAAACAGGCCTGGGGATGGTCCTGCTGGAAATCTTTCCACACAGAGCTGTTAAAAGAAGCATCTTTGTGCTTAACATTTACAGTATTCCATCAGATACGAAAAGAGGAATCAACAGGCTGATTACCTCCACGGCGAAAAGACGGGTGACAGTCGGCTTCTATTAGTGGGCGATTTTAACGCCAGGAGCACCGAGTGAGGATACTTAAAAAGAGAAGGCAAAGGTACCAAATCAGCACAAAGTGAAAATGCACTGGACCTACAGCTTATAAACCTCGCCCTTCCTTCAAGACGAGGTAATTCTGTGCAGCGGGACACAACGCCTGACTTAACCTTCACCAAGAACGTCAGAAGTACCTGGGATAAACTCTCCGAAGAGCTAGGTAGCGCCCACTGCTACCTGGAAATTGCCATTTAAAACGATGTGAAAGCGCCCAAAAAATTCAAAATCATGGACTGGGACCAGTTCCGTAAAACAAAACAGCAGAAGGGCAGTACAGAATTGTCGTGTGAAGCCCTCCTAATTGACTTGAAAATTAAAGCAAATGAGGCCACCAAATAAGTCGAGACTGATAAATCATTCCAGGCTATAGACTCTCACCTGGCCAGTTCTCTGCAGAAAAAGCATGACCTAAAAGAAGCGTGGAGTATAAACAAGCTCAACAGACTCCTACGCACAAAAATTGCGCACCTTGGCCGCGAAATTGAAGCTCATGCCAAAACGCTCTGCGCGAAGCAGTGGAACACCAGATGTGACGAAGCAGATGGCTCAATGCGGAGGAGAAGCACATGGGGGCTGCTCAAACACTTTATGGCGAACAGTGACAAACCCAGCAGAGGCAGCACAAAGCTTCTAATTGAACTACAACTACAGCCCACATTCCAACTACTTGAGATTCAGCACTGTACTGGGCACAAGCACGCCCAGTACAGTGCTGAATCTCAAGCTTTCCTCAAAACGCTAGGCGAGAAATGTCTCCCACTCAACAGCAAAGCAGTAGCCTGAGAAAACGAAAATTCTTCATGTGGAGGTCGACCGCAAGAAAAGCCAGCTGAACCATTCAGCGAAGCTGCAGTGTGGTACGCTCTGTAGCAACTCAATAGCAGATCGGCGCCAGGGACAGATGGCAACGACAATAAACTACTACGGAATTAGACTACAAAGCAATCATAATCATTACTAAGAAGATAAATGGGGCATAGAAAAGGGGTACCGTATCACAAGAATGGTGTAGGGCCAAGGTTTCGCTCATTCCGAAACCTGTAAAGCCACTGAGAAACGAAAACTTAAAGGCCATATCGCTTAAGCAATACTTTTTTGCAGACTAGTTGGTTCATACTTGAAAAATTGAAGTGCTGCACAAACTTGAAGAAAAACAAGGGAGACAGGAAAGAGCGCAGTAGCGCAACTGCGCTGTTTCCTGTCTTCCTTGTTTTAGGGGCGAAGCTCTTTAGGGCGTGGGCTGTGCGTCCCCTGTAGCCTGTATGTAGCCACCTCTAGTTTAGTTCTTGCAGTGTTCACTTGATGGCGGTAACGTCCCCTGTATGTAGCCACCTCTAGTTTAGTTCTTGCAGTGTTCACTAGATGGCGGTACCGTCTCCTGTATGTAGCCACCTCTCGTTTAGTTCTTGTAGTGTTTACTAGATGGTGGTACTTGTAGCTGATGATGAAAAGTTGCAAGATGTTATAAACTAGAAAGCGCTACTTGTAGTTGATGAAAGACGCGAGATCTTATAAAATAGGAATGATGTCACATATGGCGCGTGTCATTGGTTGAAGGCAATCGTTCGATTTAGTGCGGCGACGTACGCTAGGGGGAGCGATGTAATAAAATCGAGTGGGCAAAATGTACAGAGGATTCATGGTTTACCAGGTTTACCTCCGGAGCTTCGCCCACTCATCATCATTCACTTCGTGGATATGGAGGAATTTTTTTTCTTTAAGTTTGTGCGGCAATCAAATTTTCCATATCGCTTAAACTTTGCGTTTGAAAAGTAGCTGAGCATGCAATACTAAACCGTATCACAGACCACGTTGAGAGCAACAGGCTCTTTCAACACAACATTATTGGCTTCAGTGGAGCACTCTCCACAAAGGACGCCATAATTATGTTAAGGGACCACATATGTTACAGGCTCCCCCACACACCAAAATATTAGACCTGGACCTCGCAAAAGCCTTTGAAACCGGGAAACAAGAAGACATAAGATATCAAGAATTTCTCTTGTATTCAGTTTTGTTTTGTATTGCTTTTAATGTTGGCGTATCTAAAGATTACCAAGGGGTATGGTGATTTTTGTAAATTTCATTTTGCTCCTCATCATAACTGCAGACATTAAAATATTGTTGACCTGCGTGTTTGCTTACATTAGCAAAATCTAATAACCGTGGAGAGGGTTTAGCGCACGTTGATTTTCACAGTTTTGCGACCGGGGTTTGCAGCACCGGAGATCCGGAATCAAGATATGTCGAAGAAGCAGAAGGTTCAACTTCATAGAGAAGGTTTATATATATTGTTACAGTGAGCTGTGATGACATGGCTTTATTTACAAGAGGTGAGCGATGGTCGTTCGCGGCAGCACACTGCGATCGTGCCAAGACTCTTCGTCTTCCTCTCCTTCTCTTCTCTACCTTATACTTGTCTGTTACATTCTCCCGCAAGCAGACGAAGCCCCGTAGGGTGAGTTATGATGCACAAGAAGGGTAGAAAGGTTTCAGGCGAGTAACATGAGTGAGCTGCGGTCTGCTCAATCGTCAACCATTGGACAAAAGACAAGCTATTACGTAAGTGAGCTGGCTCAGACGCTCCGAAACTACAAATGGGTCTGAATATCGTGACAGAAGCTTTCGACACAATCCACGCTTGCGTTGCAATGTCCAAAGTAACATCAAGTCAACTTTTTTTTTGAATAAAACCGGTTCATGACGGTCATCGTATCGTTCCTTCGAACAACGTTGAGAGGACAGAGTAAGAAGACGAGTGATTCGACGGGCTTCTTTTGCGAGGCACAGGGTGTTTGATACAGAGTCGTCATTGTGCAAATTGAAGGGTAAGAAAGTGTCTAGAGGGCTTAGTGGCAACCTGGCGTACAACAGATAAAATGGGCTGAAGTTCGTTGTTTTATGTTTTGCCGTGTTGTACGCGTACGTGATAAAAGGCAGCACTTCATCCCAGTTCTTGTGATTGGAAGAAACTTACATGGCGAGCATGTTGGTCAGCGTTCTGTTTGTCCGTTCAACGAGGCCATTCGTCTGCAGGTGATATGGTGCGGAATGACGGAACTGTGTCGTGCACATGCGTAGTATTTCTTCAACGGCATCAGCAGTGAACTGGTGGCCACGGTCACTGATAATAACACGGGGTGGGCCATGGCGAAGGACCACGGAGTGAAGCAAGAAGTCCGCCACGGATGCAGCGGTAGAAGAGGGAATAGCTGCGGTTTTGGCATACCGCGTAAGATGATCTAAGCAGACGATTATCCAACGCTTCTTATTGTTAGATAACGGAAATGGACCCATAATGTGAATTCCTACTTGTTCAAAGGTGTGCTGGGTGGTGCTTATGGCTGAGGAGGACCTGGTGTAGCGGTGGCCGGGCGCTTGTGATGTTGGCACGTCTCGCAGCTAGCGATGTAACGCTTCGTCGTTTCGTACATCTTGGGCCAGTAAAAGCGTTCCTGCGTGCGGTTCAGCGTTCGTATGAAGCCGAAGTGACCGCACGTTGCATCGTCATGCATGGCACGTAGAACGTCGGAGCGAAGGCTCTCGGGGACAACTAGAAGAAAACGTGCTCCAAGCCTGGAGTAGTTAGTTTTATAAAGCAACTTGCCTCGGACCGTAAAGCGACCGCTGTGTTGAGAGGCACGTGCGGCGGCAAAACGAGGATCGAAGATGAGATCGTTGCATTGTTCTCTCTAAAAATCAGCCGCGTTGGGGAATGTGCTTGTAACAGCAGCAAGGCAGTCGTTAAAATTCTCAGCATCGCAGTCGGTAGTCGCAAGAGGAATCCGGGAGAGACAGTCTGCGTCAGCGTTACGACGGCCACTCTCGTACGACACCGTAAAGTCGTATTCCTGAAGTCGCAGTGCCCAACGTGCGAGGCGGCCAGAGGAGTCACGCAAACCGACCAGCCAGCGTAACGAATGGTGATCGATAATTATCTTAAATGTCCTCCCGTAAAGATAACAACGAAACTTCTGTACGGCGAAAACAGCTGCCAGAGATTCCTAATCCGTAATTGTGTAATTGAGTTCAGAATTGCTCAGGCAACGGCTGGCATATGAGACGACATGTTTTGTGCCATTGTGACGTTGTACAAGCCCCGCGCCTAACGATACCACTAGCGTCCGTGTGGACCTCGGTCGGGCAAGATGGATTGAAGTGACGCAACAGTGGTGACGTTAGTACAAATGTAAGTTGTGAGAATGCGGCATCACACTCTGGTGTCCAGTTGAAGGTTGAATCCTGTGGCAAAATGTTTGTCAGCGGGTACACGATCTCTGCAAATCGTGGAACAAAACGACGAAAATATGAGCATAGGCCGACAAATGAGCGAAGTTCTCGTGCGGACTGGTGATTTAAAAGAGCTCACTGCTTCTCTCTTGCGAGTATCGGGTCTGACGCCATCCTTGTCGACCAAGTGCCCCAGCACGAGAGTTTGACGTTCGCTAAAGCGACATTTTTTATAATTCAGAACCAGCCCGGCTTTTTCGATGCAGTCGAGAAAAAGGCTGAGACGGTTGTTATGTTCCTTAAACGTACGGCCAAAGATCACAACATCGTCAAGGTAGCACATGCATATCTCCAATTTTAGACCACGTAATACTGTGTCCATAAATCTTTCAAAGGTGGCTGGAGCAATTTCAAATATGCAATCCGGAGTTATGAAAGCAGTCTTTTCTTTGTCGCCGGGTTCCATAAGTGTTTGCCAAAAACCTGACCGCAAATCAAGCGTTGAAAAATTGGAAGCGGCATGCAAGCAATCTATGACGTCCTGAATCCGTGGTAAGGGATATACATCTTTTTTCGTCACAGTGTTTAGACGCCTGTAATCTACGTAGAATCTCCAGGAACAATCCTTTTTCCTGACAAGAATTACCGAAGCTGCCCATGGGCTGGACGACTCTTGCACGACACCTTTGTTCAGCATGTCCTTTACTTGTTCGGTGATAACTTTGCGCTCAGAGGATGACACTCGGTAGGGCGTTTGGCGGAGGGGGTGTGCAGAGCCGGTGTCTATTTTGTGACTAACGCGGGACGATTGTAACTGAAGGGGTGCATCTCTATGTTTGAAGTCAAAAGCGGCAGCATGCCGGGAAAGGACCTGCACCAGCGCTTGCCGTTCCGTCGTACTGAGAATCTTGCTGATCATAGCGAGCATTAAATCTTCATTATGGCGAACATCACAAGGAGAAGAAGAGGTGGGGAGGTCCCTAGCTATTGCTGCTGTCAGTTTGCATGAGGCTTCATCAAAAAGAGCTATCTTCATCCCGCGAGGAAGCGCAACCGGCGTGGCAGAACAGTTAAGCGCCCACAATGTTGCTATTTCTTTGTCATGCACACAACAGAACAAGGCACAAGTAAGTCCTTCAAACAGTTCATGCGTAGAGGCCCCACTGCGAGGTCAACACAAGGTTCATCACCCGCTGTGGAAGAGATTCAAACGGGTGTCAGGCACCAAGATGGTGCTATCACTTCATCAATCACACTAAGTGTGTTCCTGTCTTCGCCACGGTAGTCTTCTTGGAAAAGCGACGGTAGAAACAAATTGTTTAGTGATATTTCCCCACTATCACAGTCAACGGAAGCACCGCATTGCTCCAGGAAATCGATACCAAGAATGACATCGTGCGAACAACGAAATAGAACCAGAAATTCCCATACAAATACGTATCCAGCCAGTGAAACACTGACAACACATACACCAAGAGAATTAAGCCACTCGACGCCTACACCCCGAAAATTGATTGTATCGTCCCTTGAAAACATAACTTTGTGACCTAAGCGGTTTCTGAAGGCGAGGCTCATCAAAGACACAGTCGCCCCAGTGTCAACTAATGCCATCGTCGGTATTTCATCAATCAACACCTTCACTTTGTTTTTGATCTTAACAATAGGCAGAGGTATATCTTGCAAAGACCGTCCGGCAACTTCACCTCCATTGGCCATAGATGCTATTTTCCCGGTGGCGGAGAAGAACGATGCAGAGGAGACGGCAAGCGACGAGAACGGTTGGATGAAGGTGTCAAACTCCGCTCGGATGCTGGCAAATCACTGCGTCTGGTCTCGTGCGAAAAACGGTCCTTTGGAAACAAGTCGGTTGTCCGCAGGTCATATGAAGCACCGGGTCTTGGTGGCGAAGACATGGCTGGTACCCTTCGTGATTGGCGGCGTTGTTCGCGGCAATACCGAGCGATATGCTTACTGAAACCACAGTTGTAGCACACGGGAGGGTCACGGTTTATACTATATTCATTGGAACGAATCCTGGACCACTGCTGTCGGCGAGGAAGTTCGTTATCACGCGAATAACGGGTTTCCGCCACTCTCTGGAATCCATTGTATTCGTCGTAAGTTAAATCTTGGTAGTAGGGTTGGTACTGTCCTTGCCGCAGCGGGACGTAGTCCGGCTGAGAGTCCTGAGTATAAGAATGCGGCTGTGCTCGTCGTGATCGTGCGTCATAGGCAGGGCCTCTATCGTATAGACGTGGCCGATACTGAGGTGTGGCATCAGAATCCTCAAAGCCCTCCGCCACTCGGTGCGAGGAGAATGAAGCAACGTTTCGCTCGAACTCTGGTGCCTGGTAGGGGGGATGAGTGCTTGGGCGGTTTGCCACTTGCACGTAAAGGCCGAGTTCTTCACGTACTATTTGCCAGATTATTGATGCAAGATCAAGCGCCTGGTTGCTGTCTATACTCGCGATGGTCGTCACATTGGGTAGCCTGCCGAACTTCGGCGTGATGCGCCTCGTCTTTAGTTGCTTAAAAGTACGGCAATGGCGAATGACATTGGTGACAGATGTCAAGGTGTCTTTCGCTATGAGGAAACTGTAAACATCCTCGGCGATTCCTTTTAGAATGTGCCCGACTTTGTCTTCCTCAGACGTTTCGGAGTCAATGGTCCTACATAGCTTTATGACTTTCTCAATGTAGGTCATGCAAGTTTCACCTGGCACTTTAGCGCGTTGCATTAGCGTCTGTTCTGCTCTTTTCTTTATCGTTGTTGGGTCGCCGAAACGCTCTTTGATTTCAGAAACAAATCTGTCCCACGTCGTTAGCGTTTCCTTCTGATTCTCGTACCACATTAATGCAGTATCCGTCAGAAAGAACGCGACGTACAAAAGCTGAGAAGCGGCATCCCATTTGTTAGCGGCGCTCACCCGTTTGTAATGGAAGAGCCAAGCCTCGACGTCTTCATCTGGTCTGCCGGCAAAGGGACGAGCATCTCTCAGTTGTGGAGCCGAACTGGTCGGCGCAGAAGTTGAGAGGGGTCGGTGTTCATTTGCGTTGTGGGACATGTCCAGCCCAGATGGATTCGGTGGAAGTCCAGCAATGCGACCGCTCCATCGAAGAACTTGCTCTTCACCCTCCGTCTTCGGTTGTCGATTACTCAGCACGTCCACCACAACTGTTACAGCCAGCTGTGATGAAATGGCTTTTTTTACAAGAAGTGAGCGATGGTCGATCGCGGCAGCACACTGCGATCGTGCCAAGACTCTTCGTCTTCCTCTCCTTTTCTTCTCTACCTTTTAGTCTGTTACAATAATATTTACACGGCACGGCCTCTCTAGACCGAAGGTCTACTTTAAAAAAGGCTGTCTTTTGAAGAAGCTCCGTGAACCACCATAAGCAGCCCGCTAAGACTGATCAAATATATTCTCATCTTTCCAGATCACTAAACCGGGAAATAGGTCCTTACGGCACTGTCCAATAACATGTGCTGCAGCACACACGAGTGTTATTATGCCGGCACCGCCCCTAACAAACACACATACACAAAGCAAACACGTGTATGGTCCCGGCGATTCTGCCTCCTTGGGCTAATCTTGCTTGAGAGGGGTGAAACGAGTCTGTCATCTCACCGCTCGGGCCGACCACCCAAGCTTTGCGAATGACGATCGCGGTCTAGGCGCCTCCAAGGGGCCATGCCTGTCATCTGGTGCTGGTTTGAGCGTCACCGACTGATCAGTCAGAGACGCACAGCGTCAAGGTACGTAGTCAACGGAAGCTAGGCATTGTGGCGGTTACCGGGGCATAAAGACGCCACGTGTCGCATCTGTGCGCTGACCCGAAGGCAGTTGTTTTCCATAGAGTAGTTTCGGGCACGCAGCGCCCAGCACATTAAAACAGCAGGACGGCTTGTCGCTACTCCTTCTCTCCACAAAATGAGACAGCTGCCTTTTTTCTGTTCTGGCGGCCGTACCAAAAGGGTGGCCCGCCAACCGCAACAGCTCGTCAACCAGCGGCAAACTAGCGACCTGAGGGTAGCCAGCCGTAGAGGTTTCCAAAAGCGTCGTTGTTTGGTGGCGTCATCCAGGCTGCTGCCGATAACGCAATACGACTATCTTCATTCATCCATTGGTATTTTCTCCCTGTGTTTACACAGATATACACACTGCACACAGACACGGGAGAGTACCCTGCCCGCACTTGAGACACATCGAGTCCCAAAATTGATATCAAAAGAACCTTTCTTAAACAGTAAATCTAAAGCACAATGCAGCAATCAAAGCTGTTCTCTGAGCTTATGCCGAAGCTCCCAATCCCTATTCGAAAATAATCGTCCCATTAAACTGCTCTCAAAAAAATGAACTCCCATTCGAGGCGCTCTCCGTGGCATATTTGTGTGCCAGCGTTAGTAATCAACTGTAGCATACCAGGCCCCATACTCCTAAAATAAAGCCTTTTGTTACACGCTGTCTTTTAAACACGAAAATTTTGTGCCGCCAAAGCTACGCGTCAATTCGCTTTGAGAAGACGAAAGAATAACTGTCATGCTTCTTAAGCATAAGGAAACTCCACACTACACGTCCAGAAACGCACGTTATAGTGATCATGCGTAGATTACCGACAAATTCTGACTTGCAGTTACCGTCACCATAGAAACTACACAATAACTCCCGAAGCAACAAACTCACTGCTTTCTTTGCGTCCACACCAGACACATGCAAACAAAACAACAAAAATTACAAAAAACTGCCGCATGAATCTTGAAAACACACAAAAAATAATCTGATGTCTTTGCGTCTACTCAAAATTTCTTTCCAATGTCAATCTTACTCGAAAAACGCTCCTAGGCATGTTATTACGCAACCAAAACATACAAAGATTCAGAAATAAACAAAACGTAAAATCAGTTATCTAAACGCTGTTTAGTAGCCGATATATTTGAGCTGTTACAAAACCAAAGCAAACAAAACAGTCACAACAAAATTTCAGCCCAAAACAATAAAATCCGCGAGCAACCAACTCTCAAAATGTGAGAGCTGTTCGCTCGTTTTCTAGCCGTACGCGTGGTGGTCACACTCTCTGGATCTTTTTCATCGAATCAAGACTACAACAATCGAGAAAGCAGTCTGCTTCGCCTCCGAACCCCACTAATCCTTACGCTGGCGCACAGAAACTTTCCCCTCGTTTGGCTGCGGTTTGAGGTCCACTGACTTTGAACTCCCGCGCCCCATCAAACCTGATGTAGATGTAACGACGGGAAGTGTTTATGTTTATATTTATAAGAAGGAAAAAATAGAAAAGTGAGCCCCGTAACTGTGTGCATCAGGGTGCGACACCTCAACAGTGATTCACAAGGGATGGGGTTGAGGAGGGATTTAAAGGATAGGAATAAAGGTGTAAGGAGAGAGAAATAGGGATACGCTAAGCCAGTGAGCGAGGACATATCGAGGGGATAGGAGAGATAGGAGAGATAGAAACGACGGGAAGTCGCCTCCCCCCTTCCATCTGTCTGCATTTTTGCCCAACGCGCACTTCTTTTTCTCCTTGTCCGGCGGCTTGAACACGTACAAACCAACTTCGGCGCAGATGACAAAGTCCTCATTCTGCTTACTACGCCACTTCCTTCTGTTTGCATGATCGCCCAGCGCACAATTTCTTTTTGTCCGGCGGCTCAGACACATGCAAAGCAACTCCGGTGCCGACGACAAACGCCTCATTCTGATTACTACCCCTGAACGTCTACTGCCTTTCTTCAAGCACGTGTTCGTTGTCACTTCGCTGCCTTTGCGACGATTCTTCCGTACACGCTTCTTTTTAAAGGGCCTCTCTGAGCCAGCTGCTCCCGCCTCTTGATCCCCAGCACTCTCGCCGGTTTTGTTACCTGTCTTGCCCGCGCAGTCTAAATGATTTGCGCACAAATCATCTTCTTTACTCTCCAGACTGGTCGAGAGCCTAACGCGTGTCTTAATGCTGCAGCTGTTTTCTCCTGAAGAAGCTAGCTCGCACTCGAGGAAGCTGCTCATAACTGCATGGTACTCAGCGTTATCTGAACTCGATCCATCTCCTGGATTCACCCTGGCGTTCCTGTAGCTCGTCGAAATCCTCTGGACGCCGCATGCAGGATTTACCGTGGCAATATTCTCTCGTGAATCCAGCTCACGTGCCTGGGAACTGTCCACAACTATTCCACCCTGCACTACTTCCGTACACTGTGCTGGCCTAATGATTGTGTTCTTGCCTAGCGGGTTGAAATCTTCTTGGACTTCGCAGGCAAGATTCGACATAGACACACTCTCACTCTGTGTCTGTGCCAGATAGTCTACAACATCTTAGTTGTTTTACTAGAATCCCCCTGACACATCACTTCACATTTACTACGGCCTTCGTTGGCCTTTCCACTTATCGCATCTTCTTTCGCTGCGGTCAACCACGGTTCCTTCGTAAACCTGTTGCTACCCTCGTTGGTGCTAGCTTTTTCTGCGGCTGTGATTTGAACCACATTCAACTGTTCTTCCCACTTCTCGTGTGCTATTTGTACTGATGGACCACTCCTATGCTTCGCATCTAACCTGCGTTCTAGTCTTTCACACTGGCGTTTAAACCTTTCTTCCTTCTCAGAAATTTCTTGCATCGCCTTCCTGTATTCTTCCTCTCTTATACCCTGTTCCTCTGTGTATTCCTGTAACAATGAATAAGAATTCCTCAAGTGCTCAATATCAGCATCGCTACTTTTGCTTTCGAGAATTACTTCACATTGTTTAGATGAAGGTAGGTCATCTTCGAATTCTAGGTCGAGATCCCAGCACAGGTTTAGCAGGTTATCTCTCGTCAATCTCATGAGGTTCATGAAAACTACTTTGCTTTGGCTTAGCTGTGAAAAAAAAACACAAACCCACCAACTTTTCTATTCTCAGTCTGGAGAAATTGAAGCCTGGTAAATCCCACAGCGGAGGCTGAAAACATGAGCACATAACTAGCCCAACATGGCCAACCTCCCTCTCTACACTTTTCCTATTTCTTTTTCGCTCCTTTGCTCTTCAACATCCCAAAACTTTCCCCGCAACCTACCCTTACAGCTCCCGCAAACTCACTTACGTACCAACAAAATTACCTAAGCTTTCGTACTCAACCTACCTGTTCAGATAATCGTCAATTGCTGCTCAGTGCTCAAATAACAACCACAGCAGCTAGGCAGTTGTTTGATATATCTATCTCTTAACGGGTCTAGGCTAAAAGACTCGATACATATCAAGCACAATGTCAAGCACTTACTTGCATAAGTGCGGTGGTGGTACGCTGCGTCGATCCCACCAAATTCTAGAGCTAGGGTTTTCGGCGGACCTTTGGTTCATGTCGCTCTTTGTCGCTGAGTCTCATCGCACCGCTGTCATCCAGTTGCTGCGACCAGGGTTTGTGGCACCGGAGATTCGGAATCAAGATGTCAAGGAAGGAGGAGGTTGAACTTCGTAGAGAGGGTTTATTTACTATAATTACATGGCACGGGCTCTTTCACCCGAAGACCTACATTGAAAAAGGCTGTCTCTTGAACAAGCTCAGTGAGCCACACTAAGCCGCCCACGAAAGCCGATTAAATAAAGTGTCATCTCCTCAGATCCCTAGATCGGGAAACAGGTCCATACGGCACTGTCCAAAAACATGTCGCGCAGCACAGACGATTGTCATTATGCCGGCACTACCACGAACAAACACACATACTCAAACCAAACACGTGTATAGTCCCCGCGATGCTGCCTCCTTCGGTGAATCTTGCTTGAGCGAAGTGAAATGAGTCGGTCATCTCGCCGCTCGGGCTGACCACCCAAGCTTTGCGAATGGCGATCGTGGTCAAGGCGCCTCGAAGGAGCCATGCCTGGCATCTGGTGCTGATTTGAGCGTCGGCGACTCATCAGTCAGAGACGCACAGCGTAATAGTATGTAATCGGCTGAAGCTCGGCACTGTGGCTTTTACCAGGGCATGAAGACGCCACGTGTCGCATCTCTGCACGGACCCGAAGAGCAGCGGGGCTCCATAGAGTAGTTTCGGGCACGCAGTGCCCAGCACAAAGAAACAGCAGGGCATCTTGGTGCTACTCCTTATCTCCACAAAATGAAGCAGCGGCCTTTATCTGTTGTGGGGGCCGCGGCCAAAGGGTGGTCCGCCAAACGCAACAGAGGAGTAGGCTGAAGGTAAAAGTCTCTGTTTGAACCTTCTGTTTTTACCGTGTAGTAGAGGTTTTTGTTTCTCTGTTTATTTCATGTTTTATGCGCAAGCTTATCTTAACACAAAAGTAGGCTGAAGCTAAAAGGCCTCTGTTTATACCTTCTGTTCTTGCAATGTGGTGTAGGTTTTTGTTTCTCTGCATGTTTTATGATATGCGCGTGAGTTTGATTTTGAGTTTTACTTGTGCAGTGAGAGGCGGAGTTCGTTTACTACCTCCTCTTGTTTTGTTGCGCCCGTAGCACCTGCGTGCTTTAAACGCTATGAGTCTCTCTGTGAAATAATACAAAGCGTTAGTCTGTTGATTTTCTTTGCACGCAGTAGGTCTGAGTTTGTTATGGTTCGTTATCTGGTTCTTGATTTTCACAAGTGAGCGCACCAATTGTAATTTTCTAGGGAGTTTTACCAGGACGGTAACCTGGCCTTTCTCCTTTTCACTTGAGTGGTCTCTGTTTGTTGTGTCTCGGGTCTTGCGTGGTTCGTTTCTGGTGTTTGCTAGCCATGGCTCAGGTCCAGATACAGGTAAAGCCTGCGTCTAGGTCTACAGGGGAGCATATCTACGGTCTCTGCGGAGTGCTTTGGTGCTACAACCCCTTCGAGACCTCCTCTGGCGGTGGACGGGCTGTTACGATAGGCCTTCCTGGCATTGCGCCACTTGGACGTGAAACGGCAGCGGGACAGCGCTCCCGGAGGTGAAGCGCAAGCGACAACGACACACAAGCCAAACTTAGAATTTCGCGTTGCAGTCATATCCCCGCGTCGAACTCTTTGAACTTACCTGACCGACTGGCGACCTATAAAAGGCTGTTTACAGTCAAAACGCCTTAAACAAGGTGGTTAACTTTGTCCGTCTCTGTTCATTGGCGTGCCGCGGAGTCATCGCTCAACGGTCTACAGGGTTAATTTCCATAAATGCGCTGTGCTGTGTCGTGCGTAGTGGGCAGTGTTTTCTCCCTCGCCATTGGATGAACAGGGCGTGCTTCTTCCCTCTTTCCTTGGCCGGAAAGGAGGCGGCGTTTCACATTGCCCTTTCGGGGGTTGAGGTGAATATGGCAATATTTATTGGACTGTTTTGGCCTCCATTGTTTTCCAAGCAGGGAATCCTGGGAAGGTCAGGACATAAAAGGCGAGCGCCGAGGCGCCCCCGACAAGCTCTGACAAGCCCAGAAGCTCCCATTATGATTTTAGGCCAATAGACGAGTGCATCATCAGCTCGTGAGGATTTAAGCAGCTGGCACGCCAACACACTCTTTAGTGGGCATGGGAGCAGCACCTTCGGAGCGGCTCCTAATTGGCAACTTTTCATCATGCAGATCATGCCTGCTATGCTCGTTTCGTGGCTGTCGGCTGTGTTCAGCGCATCTCCCGGCATCAGTTGCACGCTGCCGATAGCGACTCCTTCGAATGAAAAGCTGCATGCTGCGTCAACTGCGTGGACCTGTTGCTTGATCATCCATGAACGACAAGCACCAACCGAATCCGCCTTCCTCCGGACCGGCCAATGGACGACTGCATCATCAGCTCGTGAGAATTTAAGCGGCTAGCATGCCAAAACGCCCTTCAGTGGGCATGCGAGCAGCATCTTCGGAGCGGCTTCAAATCGGTAATTTTTAATCATGCAGGTGTGTAATCACTTTTTGCTGTAAGACAGAAAAGCCGATGACCGTTGTACCCTGCTGTTCCCGTGACCACGGGTGTTGCGTGAATTTTTGTCGGAGTGTTTTTCTATGGCATTACTATTACTGTGCTGCGGTGATATTGAATCCAACCCCGGGCCCACTACTCGCTCAGAAGCAATTCTTGACATTGAAAGCATGCCTGACAACCCTACCGAACAGATGGGCGTTCTCTTCCGGTTATATAGGTATATTCAAGCCCGCTCACTCCAAAGTTCTAAATTTCAGGCTGAGGTTGTGGCAGACATCAAAAGTAATAAAACTGGACAAAATACTAGTGAAACAAATGTCTCGAACGTTCAACAAAGACTAAACGCCCTGGAGGAAACATCTTGTGCTGTGGAGGGCCTTGGTGCACTAATTTCGGAATTTCAGTCCACTGCAGGTTCTTTAGCCATACAAAATGCTCTTTAGCAGTCGCGCATCGATGTACTCGAAGACCGTTCACGCCGTGGTAACTTGTTGTTTTATGTGTTATCTGACTCAAAGGAAACCAGGAAAGAAACTGAAACAAAATTGACTAGAATTATGAACGAAGTGATACCCTCACCCCCTCCGGTTCAATCGAATGGGCACATCGTATAGGCAGTCTTTCACTTAACAAATGTCGTCAAGTTACCGCGAAGTTTGTGAACTCTAAAGTGAAAGATGAAATACTTTCGGCACGTAAGCTTTACAAACAGAAAAATATTGCGCTATCCGAAGATTTTAGTCCAGCCACCCGCTTTGCCCGGAAAAAGCTTACTGAACTTGCTAAAAGTCAACCCAGTTCCCCTCCTTTTTAGCTGAGTCACAACAAGCACACCATAAACAAAAAAAAGTTACAATTACAAGGCAAACACTGACCGTATTGAAGATTTTCAGTACAATAAAACCCTGTTTTACGACAACCCGTCACTGCGTCTGCGCCTGTTCTTCATACTGCGGCATAGGAAAACGAGATGGTGTCACAGAACGAGCGCTAAAAATGGGCGCGCCGCCAAATTCTTGCGATAACACGCGGGGGAGACGCCGGAAGGTCAAAAGAAAAAAAATAAAACAAACATTCAAGGCTCCCCGGGCGCGCGCTCTCCCCTCGGAAGCGTGGCTTCGCCGACGAACCTCCTCACCCCACATCAGCGGCCGAGCAAGCGTGCGAGAATTCTAGAACGAAAGAGGCGCGGTCACGCCGGGTTGAGTCATCCATCGGGGAGGGCATTCGAACCCTCTCACCCCCTACCCAGCCTTCGCTGCGTATGTCGTGCGGAAGGTATTTAACCGAGCAGCGGAGACGAGAGATCAGGAGAAGACGGAAGTTAGCGCCAGAGTGCGTAGGGATTCCGCGGTGTAGTCGGCGAAGGTTTTGTCCGTAGGGACAAAGCAGGAGATGAAGAGGATTTCCACCTGAGGGGTGAAGGCTCGAGCTACCGGCAAGAGTGTGTGTTTACCGCTATCGAGCAAAGACGCGCGGCAGCAGCTGCGTGTGGGAAGCCGACGCGTTTCCGACGAAGAAGTTTGAAGCTTGGAGAGTGGCCTATTGAAGACGTGAGGTTTCCTGGAAGAGAAACTTTGGCGAGGTTTCCTGGAAGAGGAACTTCGAGGGCAGCGGAACGACAACAACGCTGGACTTTGAGTGAGTGATTCTCGGAAGAGTATCATCTAGACTTTTGTTACAAAAACTTTGGACTGAATAGGTTTTCTATCTCTTTAGTCTTTAAGTGTCTTGGTTGTTCAATGCATGCGACTGCATTGTAGTGCGTATTGTAGTCTGTGTCCGTTGTCTCGAGTGTGGCTGATTGTACTGTGTAGAACGTTGTTTGATTGGTGACATATTGTATGCAACTATTGTGGAGTGTGCACTCTCGTGTGTTGTTTTCGATCTGCCATTATTGAGAATATAACTTTGTTTGTTTATCAACTCTCGCCTCTGACTTGTTTTTTGGGCCACAGCCGGCGTCCGCTGGCGCGCCAAAAAGGACCACTTCTAAATTGTCCACGCTTTCGTGGTGCGGTTCAGGGGGCTGATGCTTCGGCCCTTGGAATTAGCCCGGCGATCGCCTCCCTAATTAACGGGACCGGTGTGACAATTAATCTGGCGTCCGCGACAGGACCTTTTGGTGCACAGTGTGTCCAAAGTAGTGAGAAAGAGCCTCGAGTGTTGATAGTGCTATCGGAACGATTTTGTGTGTTGTGCAGTGTTCTCGTTAACGAGTGCAGTGGAGTGTTCCGATAGACTGATTTAGGCAGATACTTTTTACACGCGGCAAGACTTTATTTGCGAGACACCATGGATCCCGAAAAGTTAGTAGCTCTTGGTGAGAAGATGGGTCTTTCCGGCGCCGAACTATGGAAGTGGGTCACCCAGAAGGAAAAAGAAGAAAAAGAGAGGGCCAAAGAAGAAAAGGCAGCTGAGCTGGAAAAAGAAAGGCTGGCGGTCGAAAGAGCCAAAGCGGAAAAAGAAGCTGAGTTGGAACGAGAGAGGTTGGCAGCTGAGAGAGCCAAGAAAGAAAAAGCAGCTGAGTTGGAACGAGAGAGGTTGGCAGCTGAGAGGGCCAAGGAAGAAAAAGCAGCTGAGTTGGAACGAGAGAGGTTGGCAGCTGAGAGGGCCAAGGAAGAAAAAGCAGCTGAGTTGGAGAGAGAGAGGTTGGCAGCTGCGAGAGAGAACGAAGAAAGAGAGCAACAATTGAAGTTGGAATTGGAGAGAGAAAAGTTGGCAGCTGAAATGGCGAGAGAAGAAAGAGAAGCAAAGGAGCGACAGCTGAAAGAAGAAAGAAAGCAGCAGTTGAAGTTGGAGCTGGAGAGAGAAAAGCTGGCCGCTGAGAGGGCGAGAGAAGAAAGAGACGCAAAGCAGCGACAGCTGAAAGAAGAAAGAGACGGAAAGGGAACGGCAGCGGCAGCACGAGATGGAACTCGAGCGGCTCCGGTTGCAACAGCGAAGTGAAACTCCCGTCCAACCTAGAGTTGAAAGCAGCGAACGGGAAGATCATGGCTTCCGCTTGAACCCAAGCAAGCTGCTCGTGGCGTTTGATGAAAGGAAGGACGACCTTGACGCGTACCTTCACCGATTTGAGACGATTGCGAGGAGCCAGAATTGGCCGGAACATCAATGGGCAACTGCTTTGAGTACTTGCTTGAGTGGTGAAGCGCTCAGTGTGTACGGTAGGCTGACGCCGACCGATGCAGCCAACTATGCAAAGGTGACAGCTGCTTTGCTGAAGCGATTTAGATTTACTGTGGAAGGTTTCCGGGACAGATTTCGGACAGGAAGGCCAGCTGATGGTGAGACGGCTACGCAGTACGCCGCCCGACTTTGCCATTATTTCGACAGATGGATTGAACTTTCAGGGACAGCGCAGGAGTACGATGAGCTTAGAGAGCTCCTAATTAGAGAACAATTTCTTACTAGTTGCCACCCAAGCCTGTCGCTGTATTTGAAAGAGAGGAAGGCTGAGTCACTTGAAGGAATGGTTGAATTGGCTGATCAATTCTTGGAAACGCTAGGTGGAACTCATTTGGCCAAGATCAAGAAGGATTGTCCCGAGGATTCGAAGAAATTGGCTCCCGACGAAAAGAAGCGTGCACCAGAGAGCATTCCGCGATGTTTTCTGTGCAACCGAGTGGGTCGTCGCGCGAAAAACTGTCGAACGATCTTTACGAGCCCTACAGCAGTAAAACGTTTTAAGAGTGGTCAGACTGGGCACAAAGCAGACGCATGTCGAAACGGAGCGAGTCAAACTCACCAGGTGTCCTGTGTGCTAGCTGCACCGAAATCCGATGATAAGGCTGTCACAGATGGATTCGTAGAGTTGAAAAGTGGGGAGAAAATTCCTATTGTGGGTGCTGTAATGTCAAAACAGCCAACCGGTGTTACGAAGGGAATGCCAACGCTGCCTGGAAAGGTTGCAGGCAAGAAGATTACGGTTCTAAGAGACACCGGTAGCTCCACGGTTATCGTGCGGAGAAATTTGGTATGGGAAAGTGAGCTGACAGGCAGAACGAAACTGGTTTGCCTAATCGACCGTACGGTTCGGATGCTTCCCGAAGTAGAGATCGAGGTGGAAACCCCGTACTTCAGCGGGAAGGTTACCGCTCTATGTATGACGACCCCCCTTTACGACCTTGTCATCGGAAACATCGCCGGGGCGCGAGGACCGAATGATCCGGAATGTTTGGAAGAAGACCGTAAGATGGAGCCCTCGCCAACCCAGCGACCGCGAGATACAGTGGAGGAGCAGCCCGTGACGGATCTCACTAGAGCCCAAGGTGAAGCCGTGGCGCAAGAGACAGCGAATGCGAAGACGATCGTGTTGAATGAGTTCACGTGCTGGGCAGCTGGACGTACGTCGGCATGACCCCAACCGACCGACAGCGTAATGGTGATGGAGTTGGCCAGCCAAGCCCAATGCCGTGACATGAACGAGCTGGTAAATAAACAGTCAGGACCCGTTGAACGTTATGACCCGTTAACGGTGTCGAAAGTGACAACGATGGCTGAGACACCGCCTCAGACCCCGTCGTTGGAAAAGGCTCGCCGAAAAAGAACAAGAAAAAACAAGAAGACATCGAGCGAGCACCGCAAGAAAGGACGCAAGCGCAGCTCGAAATACACAGGATAGGTGCTGAGGTGGAATCGAATTGTGTTAGGCAGGGCTGAGTGGCTTATGTTGTGTTAATGTTCTTGTTGTCCTGTGTCGCAACTGTATGTTGAGTGAGTCAAAATGTTTGTTACGGTGATGTGATGTATATTATTGATGTGAGTATAGTAATTGTTGTAATGAGAGAACTTCATACATTTGTATTGTTTGGAATGTGTGATGAAGTGTTGTAGTCATGTACCTGTGGCTATATTTCATCTGTCGTGGAATTGAATTACAATGTACAGTTGTATTGAGTGATCTATTGTGAATGTCAAGTGTCATGAGCGCCGGATTGTGTTACAGTCTGTGAGAGGTGTGGTGACTGTTCGCGCTCGTTTGTGTGGTTTTGAATATTATGAGATAATATTCTGAAAGTGGGGGGGGGGGGCGGTGTCACAGAACGAGCGCTAAAAATGGGCGCGCCGCCAAATTCTTGCGATAACGCGCGGGGGAGACGCCGGGAGGTCAAAAGAAAAAACAAGAAAACAAACATCCAAGGCTCCCCGGGCGCGCGCTCTCCCCTCGGAAGCGTGGCTTCGCCGACGAACCTCCTCACCCCACATCGGTGGCCGAGCAAGCGCGCGAGAATTCTAGAACGAAAGAGGCGTGGTCACGCCGGGTTGAGTCATCCATCGCGGAGGGCATTCGAACCGTGTCACCCCCTACCCAGCCTTGGCTGCGTATCGCGCCAACGAAATGACGAGAACTTTCTGGAATGTCGTGCGGAAGGCATTTAACCGAGCAGCGGAGACGAGAGATCAGGAGAAGACGGAAGTTAGCGCCAGAGTGCGTAGAGATTCCGCCGTGTAGTCGGTGAAGGTTTTGTCCGTAGGGACAAAGCAGGAGATGAAGAGGCTTTCCACCTGAGGGTTGAAGGCTCGAGTTACCGGCAAGAGTGTGTGTTTACCGCTATCGAGCAAAGACGCGCGGCAGCAGCTGCGTGTGGGAAGCCGACGTGTTTCCGACAAAGAAGTTTGAAGCTTGGAGAGTGGCCTATTGAAGACGTGAGGTTTCCTGGAAGAGAAACTTCGGCGAGGTTTCCAGGAAGAGGAACTTCGAGGGCAGCGGAACGACAACAACGCTGGACTTTGAGTGAGTGATTCTCGGAAGAGTATCATCTAGACTTTTGTTCCAAGAACTTTGGACTGAATAGGTTTTCTATCTCTTTAGTCTTTAAGTGTCTTGGTGCGTATTGTTGTCTGTGTCCGTTTTCTCGAGTGTGGCTGATTGTACTGTGTAGTACGTTGTTTGATTGGTGACATATTGTATGCAACTAATGTGGAGTGTGCATTCTCGTGTGTTGTTTTCAATCTGCCATTATTGAGAATATAACTTTGTTTGTTTATCAACTCTCGGCTCTGACTTGTTTTTTTGGGCCACAGCCGGCGTCCGCTGGCACGCCAAAAAGGACCACTTCTAAATTGCCCACGCTTTCGTGGTGCGGTTCTGGGGGCTGATACTTCGGCCCTTGGAATTAGCCCGGCGATCGCCTCCCTAATTAACGGGACCGGTGTGACAGATGGGTAGAGGCGAAACGTTAACACATATCTCTGTATTATTCACCAATGCGTGCAGCGTCGTTAATAAAAAAATATTTACTCCCATCTGCATTAGAATCTAGCTCTGCGGCTGTTGTCGCAGTCACTGAAACTTGGCTGTGTATTAATATTCAAAACTCTGAAGTTTTTCATGCCTCCAGATTCAACATCTACCGATGCGACCGCACCGTGTCTCGAGGCGGTGGCGTACTTCTGGCCATTTCGAATGAATTTCTTTCATCAAGCATTTCTATAAGCAACAATCTTGAAATAATCTGGGCCTCGGTAACAATTGACTATCGAAAGTTCAGCCCAGGTATTTACTATAGACCCCCTCTTCGTTCCCTCGTTTTACAAATGAACTACATGACGCCCTCAATATTATCCGCACACAGTTTCCTTCTTCCTCCATCGTCCTTCTAGGAGATTTCAACTTCCCTAATATAACATGGTCTACCATCCCTCCCACTGTAACCCCAAACTCATCTGAAGCACAGGAATTCTTCGATTTGTGTTCTGTCTTTTCCCTCACTCAACTTGTTACCGAACCCACTAGGTTGTCCTCGACAGCATCAAATACACTTGACCTAATTCTAACTAATACACCTGATCTCATCTTTGCTGTTACTTGCTGTCCAGGAATTAGTGATCACTTGCTGCTCAGTTTTCACAATAAAAGTTCTGCTTCAGCGCGCTATAATAAATGTAAAATCATTCTTGACAACAACAGAGCCAATTTCAATGCACTAAATAACGAACTTCACAAGTTTACAGACGTATTTTTGGTACATTTGAGAACTCTGTAGACGCCAACTGCAACAGGTTTGAAGATAAAGCTCACGAACTAATAGATAAAAACACGCCAAAGCGAGTCATCACCACGCATGCTCAAGCATCATGGTACAACGTCCATATCAAGCGCCTGTTTGAAACAAAAAAACATTTGCATCGCATCGCCAGACGCTCACCTTTTAACTCGCATTAGGATGCGTACAAGACTGCCTCCAATTATTAAATTTCGGCTATAAAAACGCTATGCAGAGTTTTTATCTAATGTGCTTCCGTCTATGCTTTCTTCAGAAAAAAAATTTTGGCGTACCATAAACCCTCGTTCCGACGACACCATCACCCTTAACGACACATCTGGTGAACCAGTTTTCAGCAATCTTTGTACTAAGCTTCTCAACGATACATTCGTAAAAAAACTTTTCCGCGGCATCTGCCGTTGCGAAGCCTCCAATTCAATCACTCAGCTGCGCAGCTATGCCTTCAGTACAAATCGATGTTTCTGGTATCTTTAAACTTATCACTCACCTAAATAAGTCGTTATCTCCTGGCTTTGATGACCTAATCACAAAATTTTGGAAAACCACTGGTGTTTATTGTTATATCATAATAACAAAAATATTTCAGCAATTATTGGCCATGGGTACACTTCCTAACAAACGGAAAATAGGAAAGGTGAGTTCAGTTTATAAGTCCGGTAATAAAAATATTCCATGTAATTCTCGCCCCATTTCTCTAACCAGTAACTGCTGCAAAATACTGAAACATGTCATCTACAGTAATTTCGTTAATTATCTAGAATCCAACTCGTTTTTCGCAGCAGCCCAACACGGTTTTCGCAAGTCGTACTCCCGCGAAACCCAACTAATTTACTTTACTCACAAATTACATCGAATGTTAGATAGGTCTTCGCATGCTGACCACACATTTTTAGATTTTTCAAAGGACTTCTATAAGGTTTCTCACGGGCTACTACTTCCCAAACTAAATCAATTAAACATTAACAGAAGTTTGTTGACTTGGATTGAATAATTTTTGACTGGCCGTTCGCAGTTTGTTGTCGCTAATCCATCTTGCTCTCCATTTAGCCCTGTTTATTCAGGTGTGCCGCAGAGATCAGTCCTTGGGCCCCTCTTGTTTCTTATTTATAATATTGACTCCCATTCTTCGTTGAAATTTAATGTCCTTTTGTTTGCTGATGACTGTGGTATTTTCCGGGGAATAACCTCCGATAACGACGCTACCATATTGCAGTCTGATTTGAACTCTGTCATTATTTGGTCGAATACTTGGCTAATGGAACTCAATACTAACAAAGGCAAGACAATGCGTGTTTCTCGTACTAAAACCAACCCATCACAATATTCTCTTATTAATATATAATTAGAATCAATTGCTTCCTACAAATATCTTGGCATTCATCTTACCACGAACTTAACCTGGAACGTTCATATTGAGCATATTGTTAACCAAGCTAACCGCATGATTTGTTACTTGCGCCACAATTTTTTTACAGATCCTTCATCACTCAAATTGTTGCTCTACAAAACAATAAATTGTTCCAAACTAGAATATGCATGCTCAGTATGGTACCCATGTCGTGGAAAACTTATAACTACCCTAGAACTTGTTCAAAATAATTCTGTTAAATTTGTGCGAGGCAATTACCATCGAACCGCGAGAATTACTAGAATGAAATCTGATTGAGCCCTCTAGTCCGCCCATCTCTCTTCATTAGGCGTCAAATTTTGCGACTAACTATTTTTCATAAGCTGTATCACCACCCCGTGCTGCGTGGCGAGCTTATACCTAGGCCACACTATCAATTAAGACGTGTTGACCATGTGCGCAAAGTTGGAATTGTTATGTGCAAAACAATACATTGCTTTCATTCCCTCTTGCCCCGGACAAGTAGCGACTGGAATCGCCTTCGTTTTGACACAGCATCCATTAATGACGTCCAACAGTTTCGAAATGTTCAAACAAACATTGTATAATAAGGAGTTTTTTTAATGTTTTTATTTTCATTGTGTAAATGATGTTAGTGTTTGTTGTATCTTAACGTCTTTGTGCTTTTTTGTTCCTTGTTCTCACACCACTCTCCTCTGTATTGCCTTTGGCCCTGAGGGTATCATAAATAAATAAAATAATAAAATAAAATAAAATAATAAATCGAGAGTTCAGTCATGCTACAACCATAATGTAACAAGGCACCTGTATACAATGTAATTAAAAGTTACTGTTAACAGCTCCAGGCTCCCCTCCTCGACATCTTCCCGAGACTCGGGCTGGCTCTGGTCCTTTGGGCAGAACGCCGGCAACGTCAATACACAGACTTCAAGACGGCGGCACGAACATTCGTGGCTGACATGGTAGCTAAGCACTGGAAAACTCACTGTTAACGCAATAAGAAAGCACATGAGCAAATGAACCCTTATTCAAGAAGAGAATGATCAAATCCACGTATCCTGGTTCCCAGCCCACATGAGACAGATACCGGGACTCGATCACTGCAATCCCAATGAAGAGGTCAACAGCCGGGCGCGTGAACTCACACGCCGTGCCGCGAGCAACATCTCTCGAGGGGTGGGCGCTACGAGAATCTCTGCAGCCAGAAAAAAGCACTCACATACCACGAGATCACTTGACATTACGCGGGAAAAGGCGTACCTTCCCAGCACCGCACCCAAAAGTTAACAAAGCACAAGCTCTAACTCTCAGAAGATTGCAAACATGTACGTACATAACACCATCCGCCTTACACAGATTCGACTCCGACACACCACTCACGTGCTCGCTTTGCAACAGTCAACTTTCAAACACATGTTTTGGCTGTGCCCTACCCACGGCACAGCATAACTAGCCACCCAAGAGGCTTGGCAGGAAGTCGTCAAGAGCAAGTAATAGAAGCAGCAACTACAGGCGGTCAAGAGGGCCCGAGACATCGCTACAAGCTTTCGGCTACCAGTGCCATCCTCGCGGAGCCTTCAGTCTAAATTAAGGGTCGGACTGGCCCCTGCTCAGCCTCCTCAGCATATCTTCAAGAAAGTCAATATCACTCACTCTAGTGGCTACAACACACTACAGAAAGCTTATGCGGAACGTGCATAGATACTACTGCTTAGGTCGAAAACGTCTCTACCTTATGAAGCTTCCATCGAACATGCGACGTTTGCAAGCATAATTATTTAATGGTAACCACGTATACGCTGCATGCTTCGACGCCACAACAAAGTATGCTACGGGCGCTCAAAAGCTCGATCCGCTCGATGAGACACCGAATTCTTTTTTTTTTGGAAGCTACGAGGTGTGCCATGTTATTCGCTAGTTATAGATGCTCTGTAAAGGGCAGCGGTATGTTGCAGCCGTTCATAATAGAATTTGACAGAGACAGGAAAAGGCCGGCCTGCTGAGACACGCTACATGCAGTGATCAAGACGATAATCTCTCGGTCCTCGATGTTGGATTCCCACGCGTGTCAACTATATTCTATGTGCATAGCAAATAGGAAGACTGAAGTTGTCTAGTGCGGCACAAGAGAACTTGCACAGGCACAAGCTGTGGCGATGGTGGTGGTTCTTGTGCGCACTGTGGGAAAGGTTTCTGAGAAATTGAGGGCAGTGTAGTCCTTTACGTCTATAACCTTGGATTTAGCCGTACGTCGCTGGGATGGGCAGGTGACGAAAGCGTGGTGGCGATGCCGCCGTTAACGGCACTGGAGCTGGCATATTACTGGCTGCGGATACTGTCTTGTCTGCCGTGCAGACGAGCCGCGAGTCATGTGCTGGAGATACATGTGGCGCGACTCTTCGTGGTGTGGTGACGAGCCGTGTTGGATAGACTGCAAGGAATGCCCGCTGTAGTCGAAGAATTAGTAGGGGGAGAAAAATACGTGTGCGGAATGTATGGTGCTGAATTATTGGAGCATATTTTCACACTTTTGTTTTCCAAAGGAATTTTTCCACAAAAGTTGCAAGCTGCAGACGTCATTGTTCTGTACAAAGAAGGAGACAAAAATGCACTTAACAGTATATTGCCAATAACTATAGTTTCAATAATCTCAAATGACTGGAAAAACAAAGTCAAATGCGTATAATTTCTTTCCTAGATAAGCATGACACTATCACTCGTTTGAAGTTTGGTTTTGATAAAAGCCGTACGACTTAACAAGCTCTTTTAGAGCAAAATGAAATTCATACTAAGTGCTTTTAAAAGCAAACTACACCCTTTAGGCATCTTCGTGAACCATTGAAAAGCATTTGACACAACAAATTACAAAATTCTGGTAATATAATGTGCACACTGTGTTTTCTTACAACTCAATGAATCCTTATAAATGAACAGCAGGAAATACTCGTCGGCAATCGTACCTCCAATTTCATAAATATTTCAGCAGGTGTGCCACAACGTAGCATATAAGGACCTTTGCTTTTTTTATATACATGAATGATATTGTAAAAATTTACTTGCCTGGAAAATGTAATATATCCGCTGATGATAGAACATTCATTCTTAGTGCTGAAAATTAGAAAACATTTATTTAGTGACGCAGATAAGGTACTGCCGAAGTTGCCCACGTGGAAAATTATTTACTGTGTAAAAAAAGGTTTGGAAATAATATTCGACGAGCACATGTCTAGGAACGCACATACCAAAAAGATATCTGGCTCTATATCAAGTATTCAAGGCACATTATTGCCGGTTCATTTCTCGCTAAGACAGTCAGACTTCTCACCTCTAAACCACTGCTTTTATCTTATGTTAAGTACTGTCGTCAGGTTCATGGTACAAAATCAACAAATATCCGGAAATTGCACGCCTTACAGATAAGGACTGTTAGTGCCTTTACACATGTTCCTTAGTGCAGTCACACCACTGTTTTATTTCACTACATGAAGTCATTAACCTACTAGCTGCAACAGAATTCTACAACGCAATGCATGTGAAATGCTACCACGCACAATTAAAAGGCGACAAAGTCTTAGGAACCACTGCCATCCAAAACCACCACAAAGTTGTTCGTAACGGCCGCTTCAATCACACGTGGTTTATACCACTCACGTGCACAACTACGCTAAAGAAATGCTTCGTTTTCTCTTGGCGTTTTTCCTGATTGCTATAGCAGTCATCTGAGTAAAATTGAACATACTTTTTTAACATTTATTTCTCAAAACTCATGAACCCATGTCCAGTCTGAGTTTGGTACTAATCTCGTTTTTCTTGTATCGTTACACTCTATTATTGAATTCGTATGAATAAGAAATAATTATAATCATTTGTATTTTTCTCGTTTTACCTTTTGGCTTTGTTGTTTTTCAGCTTTATGCTTTATTTACCTTGCATAGACTGTCACTAAACTGTTTGCTCAATTTTTACATTGTTATGGCAATAAAATCATGACTATGCCACCTATTAGAAAGGGGTCATGGTCCCAGCAAAGCCCATTACAGGCTTTCTGACGACGTCCCTCTGCATCCCAGGTGTTGAGAACACACTTTCAAAGCTTCAAAGGTGGGCTCTCTGCGAACGTATCCGGTAGGACATACGCGGCCTGCTCTACCCAGAATCGTCGAAGACGTTTGAGTGAAATTCACCAAACGACGAGCAAAAAGTTGCCAAATATCATCATTTTCCTTTCAATTCCGCCAAGAAGTCGCCACCCACATAAGATCTATGCAGCGTGCCCAGTAACAAAAAAAAATATTAATTATGTATAGCCCGGTGGAGTTTAGTACCTTGCTTAACTCCTAAATTATATTCAAGTTTTTTCTAGTGCCAGTCGCATCACACACTACGCCGTGGGAGGGGTTAGTGGGCTTGGAGTCGCATCACCTACTGAGAAAGGGCATGCCTATGGCAGCAGCGTCCCTGAATTCTAGTGACTGGTACCAGACGTTATTGATGGTTTCAGTTGTAGATAATACTGCGCGAAGTACTCGCTAGGACAAGGCAGGGATTGTGGTCGTAGCCTTCCTGCAGACTTTGATAACTTCATTGTAGTGCAATAATGTGTGCGGGAAATGAGCAACTGGCATGGTTCTGTTTGATGTAGCATATGCTGTGGCCAGACATGGAGGGTCAGTGTTGCCAGATGCCGCAAAATTCGGCAGAAAAATTTGTCCTTGTAGTTGTGCCTTATCCATGAGGGTTTGGTGTCGTCCGCGGTGCATTTTGCTAGTGCATGAGCGACGCTGGCCGTTTTATTTAACAGAATGAACCACGCCTTGCAGACGTTGGGACGCGTTCTCATGTTGTGTGCTGCTGTGCAATCAAGAGGTCTTTTTAATTAAAGAAATTGGAACCGCGCCTTGCAGACATTGGGGCACGTTCTCTTGCTGTGTGCACTGCTGGGCAACTAATAAATTGTGTCTCAGAGTTAGGGAATCAACGACGTGTCATCCGCCGTGCGTTTCGCGAGTGCGATGAACTTGTCCGCGAGTGTGTGTGCGACGTAATTAACGCTATTAACCGCGCGTACAGAAGTCGGGGCGCGTTTTCTTGCTGTGTGCGCAGCTGTGCAAATAAGAGAAGACGTCTCAGTATTAGGGATTACGGGCAAACTAAATAGAGTCTCAGCATGCAATGCGCTGCTCAAACCCCACCCCTATTTTTTCACAGCTGATCATGCCGCGTCGGCCGCATGCAACGACGGGGACGCTACGCTTCTCTAGCTGTGTCAGCACAAGACTTATCGTTCGGACTCGTGTAATGGGACGAATAAACGTCCCAAGGCTGGCTAATCGGGGTATGTTGGATGGGCTACAGCTATATACGCCTGGAAGGCTGCTCAGTATCACTCTATCGACGCAGTTGGAGCGCATTAAGCGCGACTTGCGCGTACCTTTAAGTAGGACCCCGCCGACCAGCCGCCGTCGTTTGCAGGGCCCCACCCACAATAAGCACAAATGACCGAAATTCCAAATAATGTATGTTTATGCGGGGTCCTAGTTACAGGTACGTGCGAGTCGTGCCTAATTCACTCCAACTGCGTCGATAAAGCAGCCTTCAGTGTTATTGAGCCAGTTTAGTAGTGAAATAATAAAAAAAGCTTTCAGCTCCTAAAGAACCCAAAGAACAGCGTATAGCGCCACCGCCTCGCAGCAGTCCGCAAGCCTTAACTTTGCTGAGAGATAGCTGGCTGACGCATCAGTGTGCCAGTTCCCGTACTGAATTGCGCGTTAAGTGCGCCTTATGCAGGGGGATTTCAGCCTTCAAAAAATAAAGAAGGAAGGTTATTCATTTATTTAAAAGTACCTAACAGGCCCCCTGGGGAGCAGTGAGTATGGGGAACTACACAAAATAAGATAACAACTAAAAAAGCAAATACCGGAGTGCAGAGAGCGTAAACAAAATCACGTGCTGGCAATGCGATGTAAGATGTGTAATTAAGAGGCAAATATTACTAAGAATGCACAAAAAATAAGACAGTGAACACTAGTTGTTGTTACCAAAGAAGCCGCGGAATGCCCACGTAAAAAAACACACACACATTTCAAAATGCGCATAGCGTAAGTACACACAAAAACATTGAAGCATACAGTACTGAAGATTGCAAAACAATGCTAAAACTAGAGAAAAACAGCAACGATACCCTAAAGTGCCAAAAACCTCAACTTTGAGAGATCTATATTGCTTCTTTATGAACTCCAAGATGAGCGCCGTAGGCGGTGCGATTTAAACAGGAGATATATTGCTAAGCTGAAGCTGAACTCCATTCCCTCCCAAGTTTTTTGCTTTCTTTATCTCAATAACAATGAAGGATTGCTAGATTCCGGTTGTATATGGAGAAAATAGTGCCATTGTTTTGCAACTAGTTTTGTTATAGCGCGGAGACATGGAAATTAAGGGCGATGCGGCCTCGTGGGCGGAGCTTATATTTATTCTGAGGTTGTCACCTACTTTAGGAAACCGAGCGCAAGCGTCTTTAACGCAACCGCCGCTCTGCTCCTTTCATCAATCTTCACCAACAATCCGCCACGTACAGCGGCTATCCAGAAGACCGAGAGAGGCACTCGTTGGCAAAGCGCGCAGAAGCCAATCGGAGAGTAGCGGCACTTCGGCGAGTAGCGGCACTTCGGCGAGTAGCGGCAGAGTAATGCCATCTAGGAAATGAGATGATAAATGGTTATTCATTTCTTTTGCCCTGTTTTCTTTCTCGTCACTTTTTCCCTCGGTTACGCATGACTAGTTACAAGGTTAGACTATAAGGAGCTTCGCCCGTAAAATATTTTCCGACGCACGAAATCCAACAGGCTACCTCTCTCGCTTGGAAGCGCGCAGCTTTCACCACCGAGTCACAAAACCAAACGTCATCCGCTGTAGAAACGGTAAGCTTATTATATAGGCCATTTACCGGCGGCGGTATGCCAATCTCGGAAGCTGGGACATCAGCGTGTTCTCGGACTTTCCAGGGAGCTTTCGCGAACGACGCACTAGGTGGCACGCTCATATACTTAGCCCAACGGGGTGTGGTCATCCGCGCGAGCGCGCACGCTCGTCTCGCGGTGGCGGAAAATTGTACGTGTTGGGCTTTCACCAGAATGATATCCCTGAAGTTACAGGGCAGACGACAGACACTTCATCGCTGCGGTCTTTCCGTTTGCGAGGAGAGCACGCTTTTCAAACACAGCAAAGTAAAAGCTAGTGTCTTTCAGTATTTTTCGTGCGTCTTTTGAGTTTCAGCAGCGGGTTGAACTGCGAACGTCGATTGCTCGCACTCGTCTTGTGGGTATTCGTCTTGTTTCGTCCGGGGCAGCACGTTGCATGTTTATATCTGGTTGCCGTTCTTCGCGCGACTTTCCAATTTTCTGCCCTAGCACTCAATGATTTGTCTAGATTGAATTACTATGAATATTTATTATTATTATTACTATTATTGTTAATCTAATAAAATATTAACATTGTCATTCATGGTTTCCTGGAAGCTTTCATTCAATAGCCGTGAGTTGCACTACCTTCTCGATCGGTAAACCTTTCCTTGCGCGCCCACTACGCCACGAGATGAGCCAGGGCAGGGGCCAGGTAATGTAAACTCTTAGCGCACTACAGGGAAACGGAAGCGACGTAGAGAGTTCTTAGCTTGCAATTAGGGTTTCCCGTTTCTTTACTGAGTCGCTTTAGTTTTTCTGTAACGCGCCAAGAGTTTCCAGAGCGCCACTCAAAATGTCGAACTACTGGAGGTTCACAGCATCGCTTTAGTGAAAGTTGCATCCTGATACTTGAGTGCCTGGGTCCTGCTGGCAAACATGGGCAGCTGCAACGTCACCACAGCCGCAAAACCCCGGTCACTCGATACTGCTGCAGATTTGTCGTTAAGATGCGCAACCTTGTTGGAAATGCACAACCATAGATTGAGTAGTTTAGCAATAATTTGATAAGCCTAACTCCAGCTCAAGAACATTTTAGTGAGTGAGTCCGAGTAAGCTAAAGAACATTATGTATTTCTTCAGTGAGTCTGATAGAGTTCCGCTTTTTTTCGCCGACCTATGTGCAGAATTGACTCAACCAAAAGTGTACTTGGTAAAAGTGTTTTTATTTTCATCACCACCCGCATGAATGAGTGCATTTTACGGTGTCATTTTGAGATGTAAGTGCCACTGGTGCGTACAAGAAAGAGATTCACGTGTGCTTAGCAGAATTCTCTGCAAGCGCAGAATGTACCATCGACGGCTCATCGGGGTGGCAGACGATCTTATTGCAGCAGGCGGGAAATGGACCAGCTCCGTGCGTTACATGACAGCCGGCATGTGGCAAACCAACAGCGATGCACCTGCAAGAACAATGACATCATGATGGCCTATAACCCTGGCATATATCTCTATGCAGCTTTCATTCCAATAGACATGGTACGAATCATTGCGTGGCTCTTTCAAAATCATCTATCCATTGAAACAAATTACGTGCATGATTTTCAGAACTTGCCTTATGTTCGCAGTGACGACAAACTGGGTCGCACATTGTACAATTTAAGACGACACCCGCAGGGGAGGGGGGCACCAGGTTTTTTGATATTTCAGCTTTGTTACCATGCATGAACGATACTGCGCGAAATACGATAGAGATCTAACACACAATCGTGCCGAGGAAAATATAGGGTATGTTATATGAGGCAATTGTAATGTAAATAACAATCACCTCAGAGGCAGGAACCAAACGTGTTACCTTCGAATAACACGTTCGATAAGCTACTATGGCGGTATCTTCCATCCACTTCATTGAGTGTCTATGTGTAATAAATGTGGGAATGTCAGCTACAGGTGGCGCTGACTGATAGTCCCACATTTAATTACCATATATATGCAATAAAGTGGATGTGAAGATAGCCGCCATAGTAGCTCAGTTGGTAGAGCATTGAACATGTTATTCGAAGGTCGCAGGTTCGGACATTGCCCACAACCCAATAACTTTTCATCCAATTTTCTTTCTTCACATTTACCATAAAATTACCTCATATAACATACTTTGCTTGGCATAATTGTCTGCTGGTTCTCAGTAATATTTTATTTAGAAAAAAACCGGAGGCCCTCAAAATGAGGGTATACATGAAGGGACAGGCATTGCTTTGTTAAAATTTTGAAAAGTTTAGAAAGGTTTTTTTTTAAATCATTGTGGAATATAAATGGAGAAAAGCAATGTACAAACTCATTATAAAGCATGAATATCATGAAACATCAACCGCATTAACGAGAAATTCACCTCAAATGACAAGAAAAAAGAAAATCAACATACTTTGATTAGGTGATAAGGTGATCACAAAGAGTGTTCTGAAATTTGCTAATATTGTAATCCATGGCGATGTCTGATGGTAATGTGTTCCACTTGGTTATTCTGCATTGCAAAACTGAATGAGCATAAGGTGAAGACTTGCAGCTCATACGTCGAACATTATATGCATCATCACGACGGGGGACGATAGCCAGTGGTGACTGAAAGCATTCTTCGTGGACAGAGTTATGACGATTAAGTTTACGAAACGGTGTAAACAAACCAATTTTTTCGGGGAAGTCCTAACTTCCCGAACTCACCTTTCTTTCTTTCCAGAGGTCGGTTGCTACCTCAAAAAGCGGTGCTGAAGAGGCGTTGAAAGGGTAGTAGCAAAAGAGGAGGCAGCAGATGTTTTGAGCATCTTAGACAGGGGGTCGTGAATAGACGTATGAAGAAATTAAAAAAAACTGTGGAGCGCGAAAAAGCACATATACAAGGGTAGTCACAAACTCCTGGTTTGCTTTCGTGGAAAAAAGATGGTCCTGTGGAATGTGTTTGAAGTGTGTCGATAGACGACATTATTTGAAGCTGAATCTTGAACACAATAACTGAGCCAACATTTTGAACAATGGGTGCTGCACTATTGTGATTGTTAAATTTTTAAGTATAGCCGAGAGTGTTATGGACGATATATAGTGAACATGCCAAACAGTACAGTGTGGTGTTAAATTATGTGCTGGTAAAGTGCTTTTGGTTACCGCTGTGAAGTGAAAGCTGATTTAAATTGAACACTTAGAAAGCGAATGCAACTGCAAGATCAATAGAGAGGAGAAGCAGCTTTTTGGAGAAAAACTTTTAGAAAAGAGGGCGTACGTCATGAGTATATGACAAAATATGAAAAGGATGACGAGAGGACACATGTTTGACTTGAATAACGAAGAGAACGAAACTTGAATGAGCAGTGATCGTCCAGATCCCTGGGCTAGGTAGGTGTGTCGCCCAAGCCAACAGCTGACCGCTGGCTACCTGCTGAGCCGCCCCTCTCTTCGCTGCCCTCAAGGTTTTGTCCTGTGCTTCCCAAGGCCTGAGCGCCCGGTTTCAATTCGAGATCTACCTCCACTGCTACTTCAAGGGCACATTCGTGCTTCCTCCTGTGGGTGTGCGGCCGGATCGGGCGGTGCTGTTAAGCCTATCAACCTGATGTCTCTCTCTTCTACCAGCAAGGCATATTCTGCCTGGTCGACTTCCCTTCCTAAATGTGATTTGCCAATCGATTTGTTTTTTTTACTTGTCTGCAGAGCGTTCCCGTTGCCCTAGTTGCATTCAACGGCGTGTCAATTCGCATAAAAAATCCGAAACTAATTCAGGAAAAACTCCGGAAAATTTCCGATTATTACCAAATGATTACTGACGTGTGTCAATTTGGACGTGGCGGCATCCTGTGCTGCTCGTCGTACCAGGCCTGCGTCACAGATCTCCTAATATGCACAACGTTTGCCCCAAATCCGGTGAGCAGTTTCGTGTCTGTCATTTTAGCCTATGTGAAGGGACTAGTTCGAGGAGTGGACTTGAGCCTTACACCACCTGAAATACTTGAAATCTTTGTGGCTGCAGGAGCAGTCTATTTCGTTGCTCGTGAAACGTTGAGAACAAAAAGGTCCCCACAAAATAAGTGATCGTGACTTTTGCCGGCACGGCTCAACCAACCGAAATTAAGGCATGGCCCCTGATTTATCGTGTAGATGCGCTATCCCCTCGGCCACTGCAGTGCAAAAAAAATGCTTGACGTATGGCTATACCCTCAAGGGATGTAGATCGGATGTGAGGGGTCGCAGATATACTGACCAACATAAACACGATAAATATTCAACCCAAGAGGTGAGATGCTGTATATGCAGAGGAAATCACGCAGATGACGATGAAAGTTGCCCCATTAGGACATATGAGTTGCAACTTCTATAGTTGCAACTCATATGTCAACATTGAACAAGAATGATGCTCCCAGCGTGAGGGCCGATCTATTCTTTCTGAGCACTCACGTGGCTATGCCACCGTTGCCAACAAGGCGAACTAGATGCTTGTGTCGTCGTTGCCTGATCTTATAACATCAACGATTTTTAGGGTGCTGTTAAAGCTGGAAAAACAGACAAACGTACAGACAGACACAGAGACAAACAGACAAATAAATATTTTTGCGTCAAAGATCCCAAAAAAAGACTATTGTCTTTAAAAAGGGAGGGGCACCAGCGATGAAGGGGCTGGGACAGACGGAGGCGCGTGACCCTCGCGGCGATTGGCGTGCGAGCAGTAGCGAGCTGGTATTGTCGCCATGGTCTTTGCAAGAGAAGGTTGCATCACCAAGAAATGTACTGGTGACAGGAGTAGCAGGACAGCGACTCGGCAACATGTGACGTGCACGTCTCGAGAAGAGGACGGAGAACTTGACAAGCTTCGAGGGAGTTTGCTTGGGATGCAGCAGCTGTGCACAGCAAACACCCACATTCCTGGTGCAAACCGCCTTTGAAGTAAGCCGCCGAAGACAGTCCCCGGGTGGCCACGACATCGTGCAGCACTGGCAAGAGCAAGCAGCCGCTAGGCCCAACCACCGAGGCATCGCCATGTCACTGAAATCAGCCGACGATGACGACGAGCGACCACGTCAGCAGCGGCAAAGAGGACGACTTTGTGAAAATCTACGAGAACACCGCCAGGTACCCGACAAGACGGATCGGAAGAGCGACTTCGGATCGGAACAGTCTAAGTATGACTGAGGCGAAGCATCAAGGCTATTGAGTTGCTGGGCGATATTTATGACAGTTGGGGGGGGGGGGGGGGGGGCTTCTTTTAGGTTGGTATTTAGATTTAGTTTGAAGATATTACACGTTATTTTGCGCATTTTTGTATATATTTTGAAAGTGCCATGTGTGCTTATTAAATGGGTTTTTGTTTTTATCCGAGACACGTATCAGTTGCTCGCCTGCAGCAGCAGCCCGATAATCACTGACAGTCTCTCATTGCCCATTACCAGAGGTTAGCATGTTCCAGCAGGAACCACCAGCTCATCACTGCGTGCTTTCCTCCTCTCCAGGTTTCTCTCCTACGCAACTCCGCTATGACGTGTCAACGCCGCCAGTGTCAGCGTTAGCACCCGCTGCTTTGCATCTACACATGCTTCCCATTAGCGGGAGAAGGCATAATTTTGTTGGGATAGCAATTACAAGACAATTTTAGACTGATTTTTCGCCATCGCTTCCGCCGCCATTCTGTATATATATATATATATATATATATATATATATATAGATAAATATATATATATATATATATATATATATATATATATATATATATAAGTATATATATAAATATATATAATATATAAAAAAAGTATCCTTAAATTTGCCCGTCCTCCACCTTTTGGTATATATATATATATATCTATATATATATATATATATATATATATATATATATATATATATATATATATATATATATATATATATATATATATACATACATATATATATATATATGTATATATATATATAGTGACAGTAATAATTCAATGGGCCAGTTAGTCTTCGTGAAGGTATGGGATATGGCACAACGGGAGCGTTGTCAACAAGGATAAATATATTTATTTCCCAACAGTTTCGGGAGGGGACCTCCCTTCATCAGGGGAGGGGACCTCCCCTGATGAAGGGAGATCCCCTCCCGAAACTGTTGGGAAATAAATATATTTATCCTTGTTGACAACGCTCCCGTTGTGCCATATCCCATATATATATATATATATATATATATATATATATATATATATATATATATATATATATATATATACATATATATATATATATATATATATATATATATATACATATATATATGTATATATATATATAAACAATGAAGTGCTAACATAGGACCCGGAAGTAAAGGTTCAAAAAAATCAAGCACGTAGGAAAAATTGTTTTGTAAAGGACTGACGTTTCGGCCGCCGGACCAGCCTTCACTCCCATCACTCCGGCGAAGGCCGGTCCCGCGGCCGAAACGTCAGTCCTTTACAAAACAATTTTTCCTACGTGCTTGATTTTTTTTAACTATATATATATATATATATATATATATATATATATATATATATATATACGAAAGCTCAGGAAAGAAAGAAAAAGCCTCCTGCGCGCGGCGCCCAGCTGCCCATGATGCGCGGGTGCGCGTATCACCCACGCATACTTTGCACCGTGAAGGGGGGGGGGGAGGTAGATGCTTGTGCGCACGCGGGTAACCTTCCGTAGAGAAAATTCTGCGCACTCGGCTTTCACCGGAACGGTTGCGTTAGTTGCCGGGCCGACAAAAATCACTTCGCTTACTGCACAGGCCCAGTTTGCGAAGTGTAACAACTGGGACACTTGTTGGTTTGCAGTCATTTTTACTTGTAATTTTGGTACGTGAATTGTTTTTTGTTTAGACAGTGCGCAAAGTGTCCAGATCTAAATGTTGTTTGTTTACTCTCGTCCTGTGTATGTTGTTTTTGTGCGTCATTTGCACGTGAGAAGCGCGCTGCTCGTTTTGATCTGCGTACCGTTTTCAGCGTTATATTTGTAGTTGTTATCGCAGCGATTGCTTCACCCTCGCGTCAAGACTGACTTTTTTCTTACTCTTTCACATTTCCTTCTGTCTCCCGCTTCCCAACCTTTCTGAGGCATTGTCGAAGTGACCTCTTCAAAGGAAGACAGTTACCAGGACGCAATTTTTTCTTCACTTTTATTTCATTGAAACCCACTTCAGGGAGGTGAGCGCGCCGTACTTGGAAAGAGGGGCGGAGCAATACATTTTATTACGCAGAAATCGGGTCATTGAAAACCGACGCGTCGGGGAGTGGCGCGCCATCTAATAAGCTTTGTTGGAATCACTGTAGCGATGATCTTGAGCGCTACCACAGAAGTGTACAGAAAACACTGGCACACGCTGACGAGATAGGCAGAATGTGCATAGGACAATTTGCTGGAGAAGATCGAGCTGCGGAAACTGAACACCAGCGAGATCAATAAAACCTCCTGAAGGTTTTCACGTTTTCGTCACGAGTTGGGCCGACATGCTGGGCTTCAAATGGCTTCACTCGTATGACATACTGCGCCAAAAGAATTGACTGTTAAGAGAGTTGGTGCGTTGACATAGAAACTATCCTGAGAGCGCAACAAAATACGACACACAGGAAGACACAGACGGAGACAGGCGCAAACTGCAAACAAGCTTTATTCAAGAAAGACCAACACTTCTATAAATCAGCACCATGCGCAGGGGCACCGCCATAACAACCACAAAAATTTCAACCAGCCGGAATAGAAAATGAAATTCAGTCTTGTACCGTGCATTAGAAGTTTCACCTTCACACTCCTGACCTGTTTTTTTTATTTAAATGCTTTCAGCGTTGTGCGGGCCGTTTTATCTCTGCTTCTGCCTAGGATTTTTGCACAGCAATATTGCGGTTCACAATGCGGGCAACCCAAGCAGTGGTCAACAATGTGGCTCCTCTCTTTATTACTAAAATTTATTTAGTGTTCCCTCAGTCAGTCACTGAGGCCGCTTCCTGTCTTGCTGATGTAGGCTTCGCCGCAGGACAGGAAAATCCCATACATAGCATTAATGTCACACTTCACAAAACGTGTTTCGTGTTTGTGTTTCTGTAATGCTTCTTCCATTTTTTTATATCTCCGTGCTCCTCGCCCCTTGTGTTTTCTCCCAGACCACGACCCTCAGCTGCCTCATTCCACAAACCCGCTACTGCCTTTTGACCTGTGTGGGGTAAAGTGAGCGACCCGATGCTTGACCCGAAAGTGGAGTGATGGTCTGACATACGGCTACCCTAATATGACATGGCCAGCAAAAGAACTCAGCATATCCACGAAGTGAATCATGATTGGGGTGAAGCGTTCATCCGTCTGTCCATCTGTCCGTCCTTTGTTCATCTGTTTCTCCGTCACTATGTCTGTGTGTTCATCTGTCTGTCTGTATGTGCGTCTCTTTGTATGTGCGTCTGTCTGACTCTTCATCTGTCTGTCTCTCTGTCCGTCTGCCTCTCTGTTCAGTGCTCAGATGTGGGTATACGTCAAAGAACCCTAAGCTTGAACAAGGAAAGACAGAAGCTGATACGTAAGACGCCAATCAAGGAGCTAGCATTGAGAAGGAAAGTACAGGAATTCAGTCTCGCTTCAGAACAGGTACTCAGAACTTATCGAAGAAAAAAGTCTTAGTGTTGACGCAATGAATGATAATCTGACGAGTCTCATTACGGAGTGCGCGGTGGACGTTGGAGGTACAGGACACTGGCAAGCTGTCCCAAGAAACAAATAATCTCATTAAGAAGTGTCAAAGCATGAATGGCTGAGGTAAAACAGACCAACTAGAGTTAGTTGACCTTTCAAAGTTGATTATTAGGCGCAAGGTATTCGGTGAAAGAAGGTATAACATGGAAAAAAGTTAACATGCTTTGAAGAACGGAGGAAATGTCAAAGCAGTGAAGAGAAAACTTGGGATAAGCAAAAACCAGATGTATGCACTAAGGAACAAGGAAGACAAAATAACTACAAAAATGGATAAGATAGTAAATGTAGCAGAGAAATATCACAGAGTATAGTAGCCAGCACGAGCACGAACTACCAGTAACCGAGATGAAACCCTACCAGTAATGATAGAAGAGGTCAGAAAAGCCTTGAAGAGCATGCAAAGAGGCAAAGCTGCTGGCGGGGACCAAGCAACATCAGATCTGCTGAAATATGGAGGACAGATTATATTAGAAAAACTAGCGACCCCGTTTACAAGGTGTCTCCTGACGGGAAGAGTACCAGAATCTTGAAAAAATGGTGACATCTTCCTAATACACAGGAAAGAAGATGACAAAGACTTAAAGAATTACAGGCTGATCAGCTTGCTCTCCGTAGTATACAAGCTATTTACAAAGGTAAATGCTAACAGAATTAAGGCAACATTAAAATTCAGTCAACCAAACGAACAAGCAGGATTTGAAACAGGCTACTCAACAATCGGCTACGATCATACTGTCAATCAGGTAATAGAGAAATGCCCGAAATATAGCCAACCGCTATACATAGCCTTCATAGATTACGAGAAGGTGTTTGAAATAGTAGAAAAATCTGTAGTCATGGAGACACCGAGAAATCAGGGCGTCGACAAAGGATATGTAAACATCCTGGTAGAAATCTGCAAGGAATCAACTGATACCATAGCGCTTATTAAACAAAGTAACAGATTATCAATAAAGAAGGGTGTAAGGCAGGGGGATACAATCTCCCCGATGTTATTTACCGCGTGCTAACAGGAGTTTATCAGAGGCCAAGATTGGAAACAGTTAAAGATAAGAGTTAATGGAGAAGTACCTTAGTAACCTGTGCTTTGCCGATGACACTGCGTTGCTGAAAAACTCAGGGGACGAATCGCGGCTCATGATTACGGTGTTAGTCAAGAAGAGCAGAAAGATGGGTCTTAAAATTAATCTGCAGAAAACGAAGGTAATGTACAACAACCTCGGAAGAGAACAGCACTTCGAGACAGGTAATAGTGCACTTGAAGTGGTAAAAGACTGTATCTACTTAGGACAGGTAATAACTACGGATCCAAGCCATGAGACTGGAGTAACTAGAAGAATAAGAATAGGGTGGAGCACATTTGGCATGCACTCTCAAATCGTGACAGGTAGATTGCCACTATCCCTCAAGAGGTAGGTATCTAACAGCTGCATCTTGCCGGTACTTATCTACGGAGCAGAAACCTGGAGACTTACAAAGAGGGTTCAGCTTAAATTGAGGACGACACAGCGAGCAATAGAAAAAAAATGGTAGGTGTAATCTAAAGAGACAAAAAGAGAGCAGAGTGTATTAGGGAACAAACCGGGGTTAAGGATATCATAGTTGAAATCAAGAAGAGGACATGGGCCGGGCATGTAGCACGTAGACGGGATAAGCGCTGGTCATTAAGGGTAACTAACTGGATTCCTAGAGAAGGCAAGCAACAAAAGAGAAGTGAAGGGGGAGACAGAAAGTTGGGTGGGCAGATGAGATTAAGAAGTTTGTGGGTATAAATTGGCAGCAGCAAGCACATGACCAAGTTGACTTGCGGAACACGAGAGAGGCCTTTGTCTTGCAATGAACGTAGTCAGGCTGGTGGTGATGATGATGATGATGATGAAGATGATGATGAAAAAAACCCCTGGTGGTCAAAATTTCCGGAGCCCCTCACTATAGCGTCCCTCATAACCATAGAGTGGTTTTGGGACGTTAAACACCACATATCAAACAATCAATGTCTGGCTGTCTATCTGTGTATTCGTGCATGTGTCCGTTTGTGCCTGCTTCTTGCCAACTTCCTTGTAATTTTGTTTCGTATCTCAGTCATTACTGCACCATACCATAATGATTAGAAGAGAAACCGGGTTGTTCCTATATTGAAAAAAGTTGACAGGATGCTTATACAACAATTCCCTACAATTTCCCTGACATTCCCATGCTGTGAACACGTGTAACATATATTGCTGTGTGCGTGAATCTTTAGAAAACAGTACAGCACTAACCGAACATTAGCATGGCTTTCGAATAGGGCATTCAGAGATTACGCAACTCATCGATGTAGTCCATTCGTTCGCTTCATCTTTTGATTCTAATTGCGAAGTAGACGTAATACTTTTCGATTTTAGCAAAGCTTCGTACTAAGTTCCGCGTGATTAACGAATCCTAAAGCTTAGAATATTCGGCGTTCCTGACCACTTCATCAAATAGGTTTCTGCATACCTGACTAACAAGAAGCAATATACTGCCATCGGAGGTAAACTTTCTGAAAGTTGGATAGTCACTTCAGGGGTGCCAATATACAGTGTCTTAGCCCCCCTGCTTTTGTGGGTTCATATTTTTAATATTGCAATAAAACGGAAATGTGGGCTAGTTGGTAATTCATGAAAGTTAAGTGAACTGGGAGCGCGGGGTTAAACACAGAAACAATGCAAAGAGGAGGCACACAGCACGAGCGCTCAACTAACAACTGGTTTATTCTCATGTTCGAAGGACATATAAGTACACACAGGGGTGCATGTCAACAGTAATAAAATGATACTGTGAGCAGCAAGCGTGGCGTTCATTCGAAGCACTTGTCTATGAATTATCTATATGGTTAAACTCACAGTCAAGTAGGGATAATGACGAATGGCTGATACACTGATTCTTATTTCTAGAAATGTCATATGCTTCAGAAACATCACGCGTAGTTTCAAGCGGATGCCGGAAAAGTACACTTGTTGTTTTCGAACAACGGTTGACACTTGCAAGAATTGCAATGTGAAGCTAAAACAAAAAAAAGGAGTATACCTTTTGAGGAACTTAAATTCTCCCTGAGGCGTATATTTAAACGTCGCCTGGTCTGACCGATGTACAGGCAAGCGCACGCTAGCGGTATGCTATACACTACTCCTAAAAAACACTTAACTGTTTTGCATGTTTCTGCAAACATCCTGCAATTTTTTTGGCAAAGGCCAAATCCACAGAGTTGAAAATTTTCCTTTCCATAAAGACGCACCAACCATAAATACCGCTACGCGCGATTATCTCGGAGAAGGGCTCGTGGCAGCTGGCTGTGTCGTAATATCTGCAGAATCATTTATCTATGTTGCACACTCTCTACGTTAAAAACTTGGATGTTTTGGTTGAATATTTGAACACCAGTGAGTTTTCAGAGGTAACAGCGTTTAGTGTTGATGTAGTGGACCTATATTATTCCTTGCCGCATGATCGGTTGCTAAACTGCGTTGAGCAGTGCATTGTGGAAGACAATGACGGAATATCATTCAGGAATCGTACAGGAGTGTCAACTAAGTCCTGTTTAGAAATTTTGACGTTTTACCTAAAGTCGACCTTCATCGTAAGGCTTGGAAACCTGTACATGCAGAAATTTGATGTGTGTATATGTTCCAGAGTGGCCCCTGCATTAAGCATCATTTTCCTAGGTAAGGTGGACTGCACCTTAAGCACAAACTACCGCCCGGCATCAAAATCTTCAGATACGTAGATGATTATCTGATTTTTATAAAGAAATGTTCTGCAGCAATTTATGACGCTATTTTGGCATGCTTCGAGACGGAGGGCATGGGACTCCGGTTTACCTGGAAGGTTCCGAATAATCTATAATTGAAATTTTAGACCTTTTTCTATTTTTTGGAGGCAATCATCTTTGCTGGCAATATAACCGTCAATCCGCAAAACCTGTTTTAGATTACTCGTCGGGCCATTCTAAACCTATAAAACGAGAAATTGTACTGTCATGCCTTCGTTCAGCGCTCGAAAAAAGCTGTATCCGCATGGTGCACTATGGTTTCTTAGCGCAGCTAGGACGGTCATTCGGGGCTGGGTACCCGCCGTATCTAATCGCATCGGTGTGTGAGAGACTTGCGCGGATGGTTAGAAATGGTGATAAACGTGCGCGTGTTTCTGCAGAATGCAATAAAAGAAACAAACGCATGGTCGTCATCCTTTACATTGATAAAATGGCGCATGGACTGAAAAATGTGGGGAATCGGTTTGGTGTGCGCGTTGTTTTCTCTGCACCCGATACATTGGGCCGTATATGTGCCATGGTGCACAGGAGGGCGCAGGGCACGTCAAAAAGCAGAGGATGTTTGCAAAAACATGTAACATGTAAAACAGTTTGTAAAGTGTTTTAGGAGTGTTGTGTTGCGTACCACTAACGTGTGGTAGCCTGTAAATCGGCCAGACCAGGCGATGTTTCAATACACGCCACAGGGAGCATTTGAGTTCCTTGAAAGGTAGTCATGTTTCTGTTTTAGCTTCCCATTGCGATTCCTCCAAGTGTCAACCGTTGTTTGAAAAAACAAGTTTACTTTTCTAGGAAGACCGCCAGGTGGCACCGTTTTGTTTGGCTGGCCGCATACAGTGCTCCGCTTTCACGTGTTCTTGGCCCGCTACCGGGCCCCGCCCGTGTCTGGACAAGCTCATTATTCCTTCTAGAAGACTTCCGGGACACGCTGACACCATCCGGGCCCCGGTCCGACCCCAGGCTGGCCCTCCAGGCCCCTTCAAAAGTACAAAGCGGTGCGCCGCCGCGCTAACCCTACCGCGCCGCGCCTGCAACTGCAACTGCACGATGCAGCGTCCCGCCCAGCATTCGACACCAACGACAACTGACACCCTGTCGGTAAGCCCAGCCTCCACCGGTCGTACTGCTGATGCAGCCGTGCCTCCGCTGTCAACATCTGGCAATGTCATCAGCCCCGCACCGACAACAATACAGCAGCAGGCAGCGTTCCTCAACAGCGCACACGGTCCAGCAACGTGCAACGCTGGTGGTGCCTCTGCTACTCTCAGCTTGATAGCCACGCAAACGCCGGAGCCCGAGAGCCGTAATGCAGTGTAGGCGTTGCAATCAACCACGCCTGCTGCTCTCACCACCTTATCTGCGTCTGGCCTACCCATTGGAAATTCCGAGTCTGTCGACAAGCGCGTTTCGACGAGCGTCGTTCCTTCCATCGCCGAAGTTTTGCCTTCCATCACTTCAGCTGACGACTTATCGACGGAAATGGACTTCACGGCATCGCAGGTCAACGAAGACAATACGCCATTCCCTGAAGGCAGCTGGGACACCGTTAGTGCCAATCGAGAACCTGCCTCGACCGCCCGCCCCCACTCCGAGCTCATCACCGTCGGAATCCAACCGGCGTGAGTGTTCCACCTGGAACACTCACGCCGGTTGGATTCGGTCAGTTGGTGTGGTTGGTAATAGACCACACCAACTAAATGTTTCAGGAGGGGGGAGGGTACGTCTAGTGGTTCAACGAGAACGTCATTGCGTACATAAATGAGCGCAAGTGGCCTTCCCGTCGTGGCGTGATATGCACGGTAGCCCGGAACGGCAAGGGCCGCCCGAGTCTCCTGTATAAGGAGAAAATGGGGTAATGTTTGGCGGGTGAGAAGATATTGGTGGAGAGGGGTTCTATTGTGACGAAAGTTGCGGCAATTCCACTGCAAAATATCGAGGTCCTTTTCACGCGCCATCTAGGTCTTTGAAGTAGAGGAAGCGCCTACGCGTGCGCGTTCCTTCTTTTTTGCCGGGGGAAGCAACTCTTGCAGGAAGTTTAGCATATAGGTGAAAGATTCCAGTTGCTTAGATTGGGTTTTGAGGGTCGTAAGAATCCGGACAATTGAATTTTTTAGCTGGACGAAACGAGTGTGATGCGCAGTGGTGGTGGTTTCGACAATGTCGGCCAGTTTGGTTACATGGGAGCTGGAGGTCGGTGTGGTGAGTGGGGTGAGTTGCTTATTTAGCTCCGTGAGTGGAGAGGTTAGAGAGGATGTGGTAGTTGCGAGTGTCTGCGTCAGTGCGAGTATATTCTGTTGTAGCTCATCTGAGATGCGTTGTTGCTCGCGCTGGTTGCGCTCCAACATAGCCAGTCGCAGATCGAAGGAGCGGCTCTCGTTACTTAAAGATGGTGAAGGTGTGTTTGATGAAAAGTGGACATGGGAGGTGTTCCCTTAACCTTAGCGGTGTATGAGCCAAGGGGGATGTTGCGGGATGTGATAGGAACTCATGCGCTGAAGAGGAGGGCGGGGAAGGCTGAGTGGCTCGGCGCATGGCTGTGCGACGCAGAAAAGCTGCTTTGGCGCAGTCGCGTTGCTTAGCTAGAAGGTAGGGGCAGGTGGAGTCCAGAGATCAGTGGGTGTTGACTTGGCAATGGATGCACCAGGGTTGGGCGCAAACGTGAGCATCGAAATCTGCTGGTAGAGGAGACGCACAGCGGCGGCACTTGGCCGTAACGCTGTGTTGGGGGCATTGGTGAGCACGGTGCCCTATAGCAAGGCACGGAGTGCAAGTATAGAGGCTTAGGTTTATGTGGACGGCATCGGAAAGAGACGCGTTTGAAGTACACAAAGCGAGGGATGCTGGTTCCAGCAAAGGTTATGAGGACGGATACAGTGGAGCCCATCATACGTGAAGCAAGTATATCTGAAGTAAAGGATTCGTGGTCATGCAATAGCTGAGATGTTGTGAAGTGACCACCAACGTTCTGTATGACGCCGAGACATGATACTGGAAGACTAAGGGCATAGGGCTTAATGGTGATCGGCTTACCATTAAATTCCAGACTTGTGAGGGAGAGTAGGGGGTGGGTAGTAAGAGGTGAGTGCGTTTTCAGAAACACAAGGCTCTGAACAGGTTTGCCTTAAAGGGTGACCTCCGAACTGGTCTTGGGAGAGAGATTTGCGGCGGCTATGATGGTAGAAAGCAGGTCATAGAGAGGCAGTTATGTGGACGGCATCGGAAAGAGACGCGTTTGAAGTACACAAAGCGAGGGATGATGGTTCCAGCAAAGGTTATGAGGAATGATTCAGTGGAGCCCATCATACGTGAAGCGAGTATATCTGAAGTAAAGGATTCGAGGTCATGCAATAGCTGAGATGTTGTGAAGTGACCACCGACGTTCTGTATGACGCCGAGACATGATACTGGAAGACTAAGGGCATAGGGCTTAATGGTGATCGGCTTACCATTACTGACACCCTGTCGGTAAGCCCAGCCTACCCGTACTTCTTTCGCTCTGATGTCCTTTTACAACCCCCCTGTCACGTCCTCTTTGTTTAGTGCTCTTGGCAAATTCCTGCACTCCCTTCCATCGACCACCCATATCCTCCTTGGGGTGACTTTAATGCTCCTCATAGGCTCCGGGGTTACCCCCAAACACTCAAACAAGGTCGCCTTCTACACTGCCTCGCCCAGGAACGCCATCTCACCCTTCTTACTACTCCTGACACTCCTACTCGAGCGGACACTGTTTCACAGCGTTCCACTACACCCGATCTTACGTTCTCTCGGAGTTCCCTTCCTTTTCACTGGCAGGTGTCCGCTCAAAATCTTTTGAGCGATCACTTTCTCATACACATCACCACCCCTCTTTCCCACAGTAGGCGGAAACAACGAGTTGCTCACCCTGACTGGGAAGCATTCCGTAATAATCTTTTGTCTGACTCATCTAAAACTTACTACGACTGGACGTCGCGAATCTCCGCAGCAATGACATCCAGTAGTCGCCACGCTCGTTTTCAACTCCCCATTCCTGACCCTGATCCTCACTTTCTCCGCTTATGGCGACGTCATCAACGTTTGAAACGCGCTCTCCGCTCCCAGCCACACAACGTTCAACTTTCCTTCCGAATTGATGCTCTGCGAGCTGAAGTTATCGCTTACGGCACTTCTCTCGAGCACTCTCGCTGGAACACGCTGTGTGACGGCCTTGACTCCGCACTGCACTTGCGCTCTACATGGTCTCTGTTTAGGTCCCTCTTAGGTACTAAGCCTGCCGTTGCTCCCACCCTAGCTAAGCTCTCGCTTAAGGACTCCCTCTGATGTGTTTGAAAATTTAAAATCTCTGTATCTCTTACCCTCCCCTCACAGCTTTCTACCCAGATTACTGTGGCGAAGCTAACCCAGACCTGGACCGCCCATTCACGCTCAGGGAGCTGGAAGCTGCCTTAGCCACACAATATACCCACTCGGCACCCGCTGAAAATGAGATAACATATACTACATTACGTAATCTCCCCGACAACGCGAAGGAATTTCTCTTACACACATTCAACGAAGCATGGAACAGCGGCTGTCTTCCAAGCTCTTGGACAGCATCTCTGATTTGCATGATTCCGAAGCCGGGCAAACCTCCATCTCTCTCTAACCTTCGCCCTATCTCTTTGACGTCATGCGTTGGCAAGACTCTTGAGCGAATGGCCTTGACTCGACTGTCTGATTTTATTGAGGCGAAAGAGTTTTTTTCATCCTTCTCTTATTGGCTTCCGACGCCACGTTTGTGCGCAGGACATGTTCTTTGTTCTTCAGCATACTTTTCTTTCACCTTCTCGTAGTCAGATCCATGCGCTTGTAACCGTCGATGTACGGAAGGCATTCGATGGCGTGAGTCATGACCCCATACTAGCTCAGCTCTCCTCCCTGTCATGTGGCTCCCGCATGTATTCTTACATCCGATCATTTCTTTCCAATCGAGTTGCTCGCTTAAGAGTCGATACTCATTTGTCTAACCCACACTCCCTCACCCACGGCACTCCTCAAGGTGCCGTACTATCTCCTACTGTATTTAGTATGGCTATGGCCCCCTTGCCTCCCAACTGTCCCAAATACCTGACCTCCACCATATTTTTTATGCAGACGACATCACTCTCTGGTGTACGTCTGGATGTCCCGGCCACGTGCAGGATACTTTGCAACGTGGCCTGGACCTTATTGCTTCCTTTCTCGCTGCTGCTGGCCTGTCCCCTGCACCGGAGAAATGTAAACTACTTTTGCTAAACCGGTCTGCGTACCAGCGCTCCCACAATACCCTCATCTCCCTACATTTTTTAGCTCTCTCATCTCCACTGTTCAGCAATGCAAAGTTCTTGGCTTCCTTTTGCATGCGACAAAAAACGCGCAGGCCCTACATCACGCTGTGAGGACTTGCCACTCGGTGACCCACCTCCTGCGACGCGTTGTCACTCGGCAGTCGGGGCTCCACGAGGCTCATGCGTGCTGGGTTGCACATGCGGTTGCCCTTAACAAGTTCTTGTACTTTGTCTCATATGTTCATTTCACCCAAACGTAACTGAACACACTCTAAAGAGCTTGACGATAGTTATAGCGCGAGAACAAAACGACGACACAGAGACAAGAAGGACACGAAAGACACGAGCGCTGACTTCTGAGTTTATTGCGCAGAGCACGAAAATATATAGAGGAGACAGTGACCATGTGATAAAACCCATATGGCACAAGAGCAAAACATGAGTAAGAAAACCAAAAACAAGCAACACAAATACAAAGGCACTGAAAAACAGCAAAGAAAAAACCTAGAAAAAAACGAAACAGAAAGGTAAAGCTACCTGCCCGCACCGAATCCTTCGAGGAACCTTCGTTCCTTCTCGGACAAAGCCACGGAGGGCTTGCTAATACAAGGCACCTGTTCGCGTGCCATCTGCGCAGCCTCGACAATGACCCGGGTGTTTACATCTTTGTGTTTGTAAACGTCGCTGTGTCCTCGAAGAGGGGAACACACTTGCACTCAGTGCAGTGCTGGGCTAGAAAACCATCTTTCCCGTTTTTAACATTGTTCGCGTGCTCTCTCAGCCGATCGTTCAGACACCTTCCAGTCGTTCCGACTTAACAAGCACCAAATGAAAGAGGGGTCCTATAGACGACTTCCCGGGAGCAGGCCGCATACCTGTTTCGATGTTGAACTCTGCATTCTGTTGATGATTTCGTTTTCAGGGGGTTGGTAGATTTGATGAGGCTGATCAATTTGGACGGTGCCGAGAACAGGACACGAACTCCAACACGTTTTCCGATTTTTTTGAGCCTATGTGATATCTGGTGTATGTATGGAATCACGGCTATCCTTTCACGTTCTGTATCCGTGTTGCTCAGATTCTGTCGCGTCCTCTGCTCTGCCTTATTAGTCCGCAGGATCGTCTCCGCAACAGACGCGATCAACGCCTTGGGGAAACTTGAAGCCTTAAGGCGGGAAACTTGAGCTTTGAAGCTCGCAGAGATATTGTGGGCGCACGACCTATTTAAAGCATTCTCAAGGCAGGTTCGTGCTATGCCTCGCTTAACTATCTTACTGTGAGCAGAAGAAAGGGGAAGTAGAGGTTTCTGCGCACGTGGTTCACAACACCAACAGATGTGCTGTGAGCTAAAAACCAGATTTAAATCCAAAAAGCGTAATTTGTCATTATCGGGCATTTCATGTGTCACCACAAGAGGCTTCAAACAATTTTCGAACACGCCTATAGTTTGAGTGGCCAACGAGTGAAACATAGAAGAATTACAATTTAGAATAACCAAGAAATCATCTACGTATTTAAATATTTTGACGACATGCGAGTCTTCTAATTTTTCCTGCAGTTTTTTGCCCATTTTTGCCAATAGAAGATCACTGAGTAGAGGTCCTATGCATGAACCAAATGAAACACCCTTTTTCTGCAGATAAACGCAAATGCAAAGGCCTCTACAAGGCAGCTCTAAACCCTCTGTCACTACCTCTACCACTAAGCTCTTTGCCACAGGCCTCTTCCATCCATTACGTTCTCTTATTCCTCTGCACCACGACTCTCAGATTGCCCGTCTTCCTCTCACTCGTCAAGGCCAATGGCTATAAGCCCAAGCTGGTATCCCTCACATTCCCGTTTCCGCTCCCACCTTGCCTTCTGCCGTTAGCACCGCTGCTTCTAACCTTCGCATCCTTCCCCTCCCATCCAATATGTCTCCCATTCTTCACGCCGGCCGGCGTCATGCGGCAGCACAGCATGATTCTCCTCCTCTCTCTACACAGGGAGTTGCCTACACAGATGCCTGATACATGGCTCCTCGGGGCTCGTGTGGCTACGTTATCTACCATCCACACCTTTCGGCACCTGACACGTACACCAGCGGGCCATACTTACACCCGCCAAATGTACTTTCGCTCGAGGTCCTTTCCATGGTCCACGCCATGCAGTCATTTTCCTCCCTGCATTCTCTCCCCGAGTACACGATTTACTCCGACTCTCACGCCGCCATCCGTCACATACAGAACAACACGTTGCCTCCTGCTCTTCAACAAGAGGTCGAGCGAGCGGCCTCTGCTCTTCAACCCTCCGCTGTCTTCCTCCGCTGGGTTCCTGGGCATTCAGGTATTAACGGCATTGAGCTAGCTCATCAGCTTGCCCGTGATATACTGCACCGGGCACCGTTCATTCCCTGGCCCACACCTACGGAAGACAGTGAGAGTTCCGCGAATAACGATGGGCAAATCTCCTTGCGTCACACTATCAAGGAGATATAGCTCCAGCTTCGGCTCGACAAGCGTCTTTACCCCCCCCCCCCCTCATCCATCACTCACTGCAATCGAGGCTCGAACTCTACGGCACATCCAAATGAGCTGCCTGATAACCCCCTCTTGCTTTTTCCTTTATAAATATTGGTCTAACCCCTGCTGTCCTAATTGTCCCTCCCCATACGCTGACCTGTCACACTGCCTGTTTTACTGCCCAACTGCTCAGCAATCCAGCTATTACGCTCCCCCATCCCTTTCCATCACCTCCTGGCTTGGCTGGATCGGCACCGAAGGGGAAGAACAGCGTCAACTGATCGCACAGGCGGTCAAAATGCTCGGCCTGTAAATTTGGCTGAATAAAAGTCTATTACTACTACTACTACTTTTCCGGCATCCGCTTCAAACCACGCGTGAAATTTCTGAAACATATCACATTTCCTGAAATGAGAATCAATGTATCAGCCATGCTTCATTATCACTACTTGACTGTGAGTTTAACTATATAGAAAATTCATAGTCAAGTGCTTCGAATGAACGCCACGCTTGCTGATCACACTGTCATATTATTCCTGTTGACATGTGACACTTGTGTACTTATGTGTCCTTCGAGCGTGAGAATAAACCAGTTGTTAGTTGAGTGCTTGTGCTGTGTGCCTCCTCTTTGCTTTGTGTCTGTGTTTACCCCCGCGGTCCCAGTTCACTGAACCATCCTTTTAATATTGTTAACGTATTGTTCAAATCTGAATATTTGCAGAGGATGGCGCATCTTTCGAAGAAATTTGTCATACGATGATCCAGTTGAGCTGAATAGCACTTTAGCTAACGTACTGCAGTGATGCGAAAAATGGGAATGAATCTGAACACCGATAAACCGTACTTCACCCTATAAGGTGTGAAAAAACACCCCTGTGGTTTATTTACTGGCTTGGTTCTTGGCTACTGAGGCGAATCGACAGCTATAAATACTCAAGTCTTACAATAAAAACTACCTTATCGTGAAATAAAAATATCAATACCGTTTAGCCCTTTCCATTCAGAAAGCACTGCTTTCTAAAACATAAAATTCACGATGCCCCAAGCCTTGTCAAAATACTGTTGTATTATTTTTAGTAAGACGCAAACTATAATGCGCGAGTGCAGTATGGGATACTTGCACTCAAACTAGCGTCAAGTGCCTTGAAAGAATACAGAGGAAAGCAGTCCGGTTCATTTTTAACAAATCCTCACGAGTTGGCTCTCTTGCCGATAGAATGAAAGCCAACAGCAATTACTGTCTTGTCTTCTCTTGTCGCTTAGAAGATCTTGGCTCATACCCAGAAGGGAGCTTGGTGACACTGTACCATATATTGGAAATTTTTATACAGCGCTTGCTAAATAAAGAGAGAAATTAGATAAGACCAATTATATTGTTCCTTTGAAAAAACGTGAAAATTTGCCGAAGAATTCGACAAACCAGAACATATAAAACAAATTAACAAGAATGAAGAAGGGGGACAAAAAATTTGACATATCTGGCAGTACCGCCAGCAGTGTGTCCTTCCGGTTGCCTGAATGAAGTTATGTAGCGCTGACAGAATAGCACTAAGGCCGGCACCCAACTGACTGGCTCGAAATGATAAAAGGGTGGATGCGCTAACTGGCAGTCCGAGCATGCCAGTGTGTCTCTAGAATTATTCGGCGCATCGAGGCGAAGCGGTGGCATGTGAGAAGAAAGGGATCTATTGTTTCTAATTCATAGCAAACTGCACATAGCTTAATGAACATCATAATTTGTGGAGATATTAGGTTTACCCAGAGCCTCTACAGCGAAAGCTTGTGAGGGTTACCTCAGATTGATGGGGAAGGCATTTTGCGGTGTTCCATGTGAAGTGCAAGTGCCGAAACTCTTCAGATTGTATGAGCAATGTTTTGTGGATTTTTAAGATTAGGAGGAGTTTTAATTGTTCGGCAGTAATAAAAGGAAACTCTGGAGCTACTAGTACCACCGGGAAATTTAAAGATGCCGAAGCGTGCGAATCAGCGATTTCATTTAGTGCAATTCCAGCATGCCCGGGGACCGAAGTCAACTGAACTTCTGATAGCCTGCGCGTTACGAGAGACCAAAATATCCTGAGAAGAGGAGGGTGCTTTGCGGACGTTAGATGCGTACAAACAAACAAAGCATCCGAAATAGTAATAGCTTTTGATTGCTGAAAACTTAGTTTTCAAAGAGCCAATGTAATAGCCAGGAATTCTGCGAGATGAATTGGTGTGAAGTGAAGCAATAGGGGAGCAAACGACCAATTAAGCTGATGAGAAAAGTACCAACTCCAGCCTTCTGAAGATTTTGCGTTGCATCCGTCGAAATTACTACGTTATTGAAAAAATGACTGAGATGGTCTTCAAGGAGGCCCTCCAGAACATGCTTGGGATTAACTTGGCATTTTTCGGGAAAATATCATCGAAAATTATGTCAACTGGCACCGAGCATAAGATTTGGGGAGTTAAATGCTGGAGGGAAACGGGCAGATTTGATAACAGAGACTCGACGAAAATGACTTGAAGTCTTTGATAACGACACTACCGTCTCCACGTGCGCCCAAAATGGATAAATATTGACCTTCTTTCTCTTCTTCTCAACGCAAACTTGCGATCGACCCATCGCAATACTTAACATCCTTATCAACCAAACCCACAAGACATTATCACGCTACATTCCTAACACCATACTTCTGCAGAAGATAAGATTATAAGCAATCAGGTTTTCCACGCATGGTCTCAGATTGGAATGAATTAACTCAGGCATCCTGATAATATCTCATTCTTTTTCGCCCCAAAATAGCATTCGTCTTGCAAAGTCAGGTTGCCGTTGTTTTAATAGGAGTTTTTTTCTTTTTTCTTGTATTTACCGTTTTTACCGTACACCTATGCATTTATACCTTTCTTTGCTTGAACAGTAAAATTGACTGTGTTTATTGTTTCGTATTTATTAATATTTATTCTTACGGTAATCGCATAACATATGAAGTATGAATTAGTAGTACCCTTATTTTTGTTCGGTATATGCGTACTCAGGAAATCAGTTTCTAAGTCGCTTTTTGTATTGAATAGGATTGTATGATACACCCACTCCAAACAATATCTCATGCCACTTATTGTATCTATTGTGTCCTTTTAAAACTGCCCGTCTGCTTGGACCTGAGGGTCTGCATTATTTAATAAATAATTAAAATAATTAAAGAACTGATCATCATCATAACTAAGCCCTCCTCGTGCTCGGAGCATGCCCGACAAGATTGGGTCCTCGCGCCTTGCGGTAGGCACGCAACCACCCACCACCACTCTGCTCAGACCCTGAAAGGAAACTGCCGAGATTCATCAAGTCTCTCTGCCTTCCCCTAGCGCTATTTCAAAAAAACATGATAATTACTGTCTAAGATATTTACGCCTCCTACATCAACCGCATTTTGTTGATAAAAAACTGCGCCCTTGATAGAGAATGTGTCAGCCCTCGTAGAAACACACAGCACCCGCGTGCATCCGAAAGGTTGTTCGTAAAGCACCATTAAAAAACCTGCTACACTCAAACCCTGAGCTACAACGTACCCAAAGAGTCAAGTAATTACACAAGTGCGTAAATACATAATTGTCATCATCACGCAAGCACTTGTTTGATGTATTTTTCTTTGATAACTTTCAAATTTATGCCTAAAGCTTGCAAATTTATCTTTATCGGTGCTTTTTACAATGTATTCATCGCATGCATGCTGTTTTCTTGTTATTGTTTTTTTATTACTGCTGCTTCATATCCACTTTTGCATTGTAGCAGAACAACTCTTTCTTGGCGGTCACATCGCTCACTATTCAAACGAATTATAACCTGTTCACAGTGCGCACGCATGTATTTATACGTAGTTACAACAACAAAACGCGTTGTTTATACTGCACATTTGTGCACTGCTGCTGTTGGCTGGCTGCGGCCCCATCGCCTCGTCAGTCTGTATGCTTACAGCTGTCATACGGATGGGGGTGGGGGGAAGGTTTTCAACATTGTACTTCATGCATGTTGTACGAAAAAATTGACTTGATTTGACATTTCAACCTGTCCACTGGAATGGTGAGTTCCGAAGCGTTCGAGCAAGAGGGCTTTCTCATGTTAGAATTCGACGACCCGATCATCATTCGAGGACTCTCAGAAGTGTCTAAACTTCTGGAACATTCATGCCTTGAAGGGGCGCGAGCATTCCCAGTGTACGTAAAAGACTTGTCTTATTTATGGCCTCAGGCCGCACTAGCTGAAACTTTGCAAGGTGAGATCGATAAACACAGGTCAGTGCGTTTTTAAGACGCTGTGAAGTTCGATGTTTTCAAGTTTTAGGGCATTACAGCCGGAGTGCCTAAAAAAGGCAGCTGTATTCTGGTATCAGTCGAATGTACATGCAATAAATCATGACGAGGACATCTTTACGCGAACTGGCAAGTTTATTGCTAAATGTATGCAACATTACAACTGCACGTGCTTCTTTAGCAGCCATATCTTCTATATAAGGACTACAGTTAGCTTTTTCGGTGACGTTTGCCCCTAAATAACGAACTTACCTAACCTGAGGTTATAAAATTTTGTTAGTGCATTAACGATACTGGCACTGGGGCATTTTGTGCAAAAACTACGATTGTGCCTATTAATACTGAGTGATAGGTCAACATTCTCCAGCCACGTTTACAGGCTATCAATATACAGGGTGTTTTAAAAAAGGTGTGCAATATCATTTAAAAATCACACAACGCGGCATTTGCAGGCTCTCTGCGGCGTTCTCTTTGCTTCAGCACAAGGCCTTCTCAGATATGTACAATCAATATTTACGGCAGTAATTACATACATTGGAACAATTACCTTTTCAAAAAAGCCAAGCCTGCGCGGAAGGCATAGCACAGTCACGGCAAAAGCTAGAAAAGCGGCCTTTCAGAGCCTTTTCTAAGCACTCATTGGGCAACTGCTGCAAGCACACTTGCTTGATTCCCACTACGGAAGTAATATTAAAGATTTAAAGGTAGTAGGCCGGCATTTGCTATGATACTTTTCTTCATTTTTCTGAGAAACGTCGTAGCCGGTAAACAATTGCAAGGAATTTTGTGCCAAATGTTCATGCAGTGGCTGACGACGATGAGGAACTATGCCTGAAGTGGGTGTGCGCCACTGTTAACAGCTGAACAAAAACGAGAGTTCTAATAGGTTACAGTATTGCATGACCCACTCGTGACGTCATTCACATTGTGCGCCGACTGCTTTATCTTTCGCTTTTTGGAAACGCTCTAAAGGTCGTATTTTTTGCCCCGCCGCAGTGGTCTAGTGGCTAAGGTACTCGGATGCTGACCCGCAGTGCGCGGGTTCGAATCCCGGCTGCGGCGGCTGCATTTCCGATGGAGGCGGAAATGTTGTAGGCCCGTATGCTCAGATTTGGGTGCACGTTAAAGAACCCCAGGTGGTATAAATTTCCGGAGCCCTCCACTGCGGCGTCTCTCATAATCATATTGTCACGGTACAGCGTGAACCAAAGGCAGATAAACGTTGACACAGGGACTCTCAGCAGCCAAACAGCAAGATCGCCTTCTTTATCTTCAATCAGCCAGAGCTCCACTACCTGGTGTCCGCCAAATCCCCTTATCATCGTTTTGGTCCACCAGTACACACGCGTAATTTGCCCCCCTCTCTTAATGAGCATCGCCCCGATGCTAAACCAGTAGTGCAGTTTTTTTTCTGTTCTTTAAGAAGTTTCTTGCGCAGGCACTACCTTTCATAAGGCTTCATGCGCACAACGTGGACTAGTTCTGGACGGTGCTGGCGAAGCCTCGTACTATGTGAGTGTCGGGGACGACCTCGTAGGTAACATCACTCAGTCGTCGCAGTACTAGATATGGCCCAAAGTATCTCCTTAGGAGCTTTTCAGAGAGTCCTCGTTTCCGTATGGGCGTCCAAACCCATACTCTGTCGCCGGTCTGGTAAACGACTGTTCTGCGGCGAGAATTGTAGCGGCTCGCGTCGTACTCTTGTTGTTACTGCATTCGCAGGCGTGCTAGTTGTCTTGCTTCTTCCGCTCGTTCTGTAAACATCTTGGCGTCCGGTTCGATGTCGTCGCATTCGTGCGCTAGCATCGCATCTAACATGGTTCGTACTTCCCTTCCGTGAATTAGGCTGAACGGGGTCATCTGGGTTGTTTCTTGCTTGGCAGTGTTGTAAGCAAACGTGATATATGGCAAGATTTCGTCCCAATTTTTGTGCTCGACGTCTACGTACGTAGAAAGCATGTCTTCAATTGTTTTGTTCAGACGCTCTGTAAGCCCGTTCGTTTGCGGGTGGTAGGCGGTGGTCTTACGATGGGTTGTTCCACTCAGCATGAGGACTTGTTCCACAAGAGCTGCCGTAAATGCGGTTCCTCTGTCTGTGATTACGACGCTTGGTGCACCATGCCGCAGGACAACGTTCTCGATGAAAAATTGTGCCACCTCCGCTGCTGTACCTCTCTGGATAGCCTTTGTTTCAGGATAACGGGTAAGGTAATCAGTCGCGACAATAACCCAGCGGTTCCCAGCAGTAGAAGTAGGAAGTGGGCCCAAAATATCCATGCCACTCTGGTCGAATGGTGTTCTTGGGACCTGCACGGGCTGCAGGAGGCCAGCTGGTTTAGTCGGCGGTGACTTCCGTCGCTGGCAGTCGAGGCAAGTACGAACATGGTGTTTTACGGATATGGTCAGTCTTGGCCAGAAGTAGCGCTGCCGTACTCTGGCCAACGTTCTTGTGTAATCTAAGTGGCCTGAAGTCACCTCGTTGTGGCATGCTTCGAGTACTTCGGAGCGAAGGGCTGCTGGGATGACGAGCAAATACGCAGATCCTGTCGAAGAGAAATTTCTTTTGTATGGTACTCCGCTCCGTAAGCAAAATGATGACAGCGCTCTTACGAAAACAGTTGGTGCCTTCTGAGATCTTCAATCCAGGTAATTAATTAGGGCATGTAACTCAGGGTCGCCACGTTGTTGCTGTGCAATAGCGGTTGAGTCAAGCACGCCGAGAAATGCTGTTTCCTCCTCATCAGATAGAGTTGCCGATTCAATGGGTGAGCGGGATAGACAGTCGGCGTCCATGTGGCGCTTTCCTGACTTGTATACGACAGTCATGTCGTACTCCTGCAGCCTGAGACTCCAACGCGCTAATCTCCCGGTAGGATCTTTAAGATTTGTCAACCAACACAGTGAGTGGTGGTCGCTGATGACTTTGAAAGGGCGGCCGTATAAATACGGACGAAATTTTGTGACCGCCCATACCACGGCGAGGCATTCTTTTTCAGTCGTGGAGTAATTGGTCTCGGCGCGTGTTAGTGTTCGGCTTGCATAGGCGATTACTCTTTCTGTGCCCTCTTGCAGCTGCACAAGCACAGCTCCCAAACCAATATTGCTGGCATCAGCGTGTAGCATCGTTGGCGCTTTCTCAACAAAGCGGGCAAGCACTTGAGGCATCATTTAACCATATGGTGTAGTAGCGCAATTTTCACGGGGACGAAGAGGACAAGAACACACGACACTCTTCGTCCCCGTGAAAATTGCGCTACTACACCATATGGTTAAATGATGTCTCACCAACTAGCCCAGCTCTCAACCCTACTAAGCACTGGAGGCGTCTGTAGTCGCTGGCGGAGGTTCTTAAAAGCAGCTTCCTCTTCGTTGCTCCATTGGAAAGCAACGTCTTCTCTCGTGAGGCGGGTCAACGGTGATGCGATGCATGCGAAGTCTGCGATGAATCACCTATATTACGCACATAGTCCGAAGAATTGTCTGACAGCCTTCTTATCAGTCGGCACCGGGAACTGTGCAACAGCTGCGATCTTTTCAGGATCAGGACGAACGCCTGCGTGACTGACAACGTGACCAAGAAATTGCAGCTCTTCATAGCAAAAGTGGCACTTTTCAGGCTTCAACGTCAAGCCCGCAGACCGTATGGCTTGTAAAACTGCCTCAAGTCTTTTAAGGTGCTGGTCAAACGTTGCGGCGAAAACTACGACATCATCAAGGTAGACCAAGCAGGTTTTCCACTTCAACCCAGAAAGTACGGTATCCATAAGTCTTTGAAAGGTAGCAGGCGCTGAACATAAACCAAAGGGCAAGACTTTAAATTCATATAAGCCATCTGGTGTCACAAAAGCAGTCTTCTCGCGGTCTCTTGGGTCTAGCTCGATTTGCCAATACCCACTCCTTAAGTCCATCGATGAAAAGTAACGAGCATGTCGAAGTCTGTCGAGAGAGTCATCTATACGAGGAAGTGGATATACATCTCTCTCTGTCACCTGATTGAGTTTTCGGTAATCTACACAGAAGCGCAGGCTGCCATCTTTTTTTCTAACGAGGACTACAGGTGACGCCCAGGGGCTTTTTGAGGGCTGAATGACGTCATCTTCTAGCATTTTGTCGACTTGCTCTTGGATCACTTCGCGTTCCTTTGCAGCCACGCGATAGGGGTTTTGGTGAATTGGTCTCACCATGTCCTCGGTAATGATTTGATGCTTGGTGAGAGGCGTGCGGCCAACTCTTGATGTTGTCGAAAAGCAGTCTTTGAATTCGGCCAGTAGCTCAAGAAGCCTCTTTCGCTCGTTCTTAGGCAAAGCAGTGCTAACGTCAAGGACTGGTGTCGAATCAAGTTTTGGCGCCTCGTCGACTACTGCCAAGCAGCCTTCTGCGTCTGTGATATCGTCGAAGTAAGCGACGGCCATGCCTTTTGGAAGGTGCCGGCGCTCATCACTAAAATTTGTCAGAAGCAAGTCCGTGCGTCCAGCGGCGACGCTGACGATACCTCTTGCGACGGAAATGCCGTGTGTGAAAAGGAGCGAGGTTATTCGATCTGCTACTCCTTCGCCGTCAAACTGGACAGCGGCTGCCACAGAAACAAGCGTGCATGACCGAGGAGGGAGAACCACATCGTCATCAGTTAGACGCAATTGGTTTGGTCGCGCCTGTGTACAATCAGGTGCGCCCGAACTGTTGCGGAATGTAATCAAACTGTCTGGGATATTGATGACGGCGCCGTACTCTCGTAAGAAGTCCATACCAATAATTAGATCCTTGCAGCATGCGGCGAGAACGACGAACGACGCAACGAAAGAAGAACCTCCTATGTCAATTCTCGCTGTACATCTTCCAGAGGGCATCAATAACTGACCACCTGCCGTCCTTATTTGAGGGCCTGTCCACGCTGTCTTCACTTTCTTGAAGCGGATGGCGAGGTCCAGACTGATGATAGAAAAGTCGGCACCGGTGTCGACTAAGGCTGTTACTTTCTGGCCGCCAAGAAAAACACTCAGGTCAGCGGTCACAATGTCGTCGCTCTCACGTCTTGTCGGATTTACAGCGTCATGTAATGGGGGCTTTTCGTCGTCATCTTCATGGCCTGCAACTTACCCCCGGAGGTCGCCGCCCTCAGTTTCCCCGTCGCGGGCTGGGTGACCTTCTTGCGTTAAGGTCTGCGGAGGTACGTCGGTGTGACGAAGGTGAATGAGCAGGAGAAGGAGAGCGGGATTGACGTCCCAAACCTGGCTGGCGGGTAGGTATTGCCTCCTCGTCAGAAGTACGGTATTCGTAAAAGTGAGAACGGGCTCCATGGAAAGAGGCGTCCTCCCGGCGTGGTATGTATTCTTCGTTCGCACGTCGATCGTCAGACCATGTTCGAAGAGGGCGGAACGGATCACTGCGGTGCCAGCAATGACGGGCAATATGACCTGCACCTCCGCAGTTAAAGCATAGTGGACGTCGATCGATTGTGCGCCATGCGTCTGTTCTTCGGAGGGGTGGACGTCTGAACCTCCTTTCTTGCGACGATGTCCATGGTGCTGCTGTGGACGCCTGGTGGTACGTCGGTTGGCTTGGCGGTCGGCTCAGGGTCTGCTCTTGCCGTGGTGACGTAGGGGCCGTCGGCACTGGGTGATATGGCGGCGATGTACCAGATGGTGAACGTCGCAGAGCATCGGCATAGCTCATGGGACGGTGCTCGTCACCAGGACCAGTGGTAGAAAATGCGTGGCGGATTTTGTCGCGTACCAGTTTAGCGACGGACGCAACGGGGGTTTGAGCAACTGGATTTCGGAACTTTTGCAGTTCTTCGCGAACTATCTCCCTAATGAGGTCTCGCAGGGAGCTTTGATTCTCAGGTATGGCGGCAGCATTGATTGGGGTGCTGCTAGACATTCGATGATACTGCCGGCATCGTTGATGGAGCGCCCGCTTGATAGCCGTAGCCTCCTTGATGAAGTCAACTACGGTACTTGGAGGGTGGTGCAGTAGCCCGGCGAAAAGTTGCTCCTTAACGCCGCGCATGAGGTAGGACAACTTCCTATCTTCACTCATGTTCGGGTCAGCTCGACGAAAAAGACGAGTCATATCTTCAGCAAACATAGTAACGTTTTCATTGGGTTGTTGAACCCGTAGCTCGAACAGCTGCTGCGCACGGTCACGTCGATCGACATTGGTGAACGTATCGACAAGCTGTTGTCGGAAGTCGCCCCAAGTTAACAGACTGGGTTCTCTGTTCTCATACCAAATTTTCGCACCGCCGTCAAGGTAGAAATAGGTGCGTGAGAGCTTTTCTTGTTCAGGCCACAGATTAATCTTGGCGACACGCTCATAGTGCTCAAGCCAGTCGTCCACGTCTTCATGTGCGCCGCCACTAAAGTGATAGGGAACCAGCGGTTGAAAGATGGTTACCTGTGAAGGCTGTGTTGGTGGGGGGCCTTGGGGCGCCGTTTGCGGACTGGTGTTGGCCATTTGGAGAGGTAATCGGCACTTGCGAGGTTCCGTGGAAGGCGTGAACTCTGGAGCGAGGCCTACCAGCCGCCGACTGAACCGGTGCACGGGAGTTGAAATGGGTGACATTGCGTCCGAGCTAGATGAACGGCTCCCAGTGGGAGTATGGAGCATTAGGTAGGGTTCCGTCCCAGCACTTCCACCAGTGTCACGGTACAGCGTGAACCAAAGGCAGATAAACGTTGACACAGGGACTCTCAGCAGCCAAACAGCAAGATCGCCTTCTTTATCTTCAATCAGCCAGAGCTCCACTACCTGGTGTCCGCCAAATCCCCTTATCATCGTTTTGGTCCACCAGTACACACGCGTCAATATAGTGGTTTTGGGACGTTAAACCCCACATATCAATCAAATCAAAGGTCGTATTTATGCGATTGTTTTCCCGACATCAATCCTGTCTAAAGCAAGTTGCAAGTTTGTTTGTCTAAAGCAAGGTGTGGCGCTGTGGTAGAATACTGGGCTGGCACCCAGATGACCCGGGTTCAAGCCTAACGTTGTGATTGGTTTGAAGTTTTTTTTTCTTTCGCGTGATGTAGTTACGAAAACCGGCAGCGGCAGCGGACAACTACGCCACTGTGCGAAACATGAGTTATTATCTAATTGCAGCTATCGCTGTATTGAATAAAAATACCTGATCGAGTTCAATGGTTGAAATATAGTCCTTCCTGCGATTAGTTTATAGCTGCTTTCAAATTTTGAAAGGCGGGCACTGGTAATCACCGTGAAGTGATGAAACCTGGCCAATTTATCTGGCGAAACAGAAACCAAAGCACGAAACAGCTCGTCTACCATGCACTTCACCCCACCGTGGTGGTCTAGTGGCTAAGGTACTTAGCTGCTGACCCGCAAGTCGCGGGATAGAATCCCGGCTGCAGCGGTTGCATTTCCGATGGAGGTGGAAATGTTGTAGGCACGTGTGCTCAGATTTGAGTGCAGGTTATAGAAGCCTAGGTGGTCGAAATTTCCGAAGCCCTTCCCTACGGCATCTCTCATAATGATATGGTGGTTTAGGGACCCACATATTAATCATACCATACACTTCGGCAACGCCTTCAACGACGACACTGTTACCCTCACACTTGGGGAGAAGCTTTAGCTAGCGTGGATAAGCGGCCACATAGTGAAGTGTCAAGTTTGATGGTTGATAACGGCGCGGCAAACAGTGTCGTCCTTGAGGGCGTCGACGTGAATGGTAGATGCGCTGTTTGGTGCATCGGTTTTGGTTTCGCCAGCTAAATTGGCCAGAATTCAACACTCCGCGCAGATTATCAGTGGCCGCCTTTCCGCATTTTTAAAATGTCTATGAAATATTCGGATGAAGCACTTTAGTTCAACCATTAGACACGATAGGCGATTTTCATTGATTAAAAATTGATTATCCTAAGCTAGTTAATTGCTGCCATAATAATGCCAGTACGCACCGCAAGATGCCGTCTATCAAAGTAAACGAGATGCCGCAGGTAGAATGCGGATGCCTACCTTCTCTAATTTTTAGATGATATTTGACACATTTTTTTCAAACACCCTGTATGTCTGCACCATTCAAGTTTGCGCTTGCACCAGTTTTTAAGCGTTTTGTTGTGAAGAAATTGCGTAGAGTCTTCCGGACACCTCGACCCATGATGAACTCCTTGTGCTCTATGCGAAGTAGCTGGGCACTCACCCTTCGACGTAGACCACTTTGTGACGGGCGTCACAATGAAAGGACTCGCATGGATGCTCACTGTGCAAAGTCTCGTTGTTCTTGATCTTCAGCTGCTCGTGCAGGCAGTCGTCTGCACACGCAAAAAGAGTGACGCCAAGTGGTGGGTATTGAATCTTATCATGCGAATTACAACTTGGTTATGTGCTATAGTTGCTAATATTGAAGCAAGCCGTAGGTGGAAGGTAGTGAGGCAAGAAGGACTCGTTTTCAAGGAGTATAAATTCAACCTTTCTGCCATTTTTAGCAACCACATAAAGAGGCGTCCACTTCTACCTTGAACAACGCACCGTGCGGTTGGCGTAAGGGCGCTTTTACGTGGAGTGCCTCTCCAGAACGCTTCAAAATCTAGCGCATAAGCGAAATGACAGCTGTAGGCTTTCGCCGTGTCATCTTCTACAGTGCGGCAGCTTGGTCATATTGCGTCTGCTTTTCAGTGAAACAAGCTTTTTGCTTGGAATGTGTACACGCCAATTGAGAGGCTGGCGTGGTTCTGAAAATGCGAAGCGACTGTTTCTATTCTTCAAGCGACCATACAAGTAGTAAATCTTCCCCACAGATGAGCAAACTTTCAGGGCACGCTGGCACTGCCATGTCTAAGCGATTTAGCAAAACAGAAAAATTACTCCCGGACCTCACATGAGTGTTTTTGATCAGTTCGAAGTTGAGCGCAGTAAAATTGGTAACAGTTATATCCTGTAAGGCCGGACATTGCATCTCGCAATGTTCCAAAATTTTTATTAGTTACTCACCTGTAAGCAAAAGGGCGTCACCAGTCGGAAAATCCTAGAGAACTGATAATATAACATTTATGTGTCACCAATAGCGTTGCCTTCATGTGCTACACAATTTCACTCGCCAATATTTTACCCTTATGTACTGCTTAATTGTAACCATGCTTCAGCGTGCCATTCATGCAGACCGATTAAGAAATGACCTAATGAAGTTTTCAGCTGCACTCACACGGGAAAATCAGTGCACCAAAGAAGTGCTCCAGACAAATTTTTACTGCCCTGAGCATGTTTTGAATAAAGCTTTATTCCCTTTTTGTCTCTAGGCGACACAAGACCCTGTATCGCTTCATATATGCACGCGAAACGTTAGCCCACTGCGGCAAATTTCTTGTGAATCTTCAATTCGTAACGCAGTCGAACTTTCCTTTTTTTGTCACTGTGCAATCAACGACCGCATATGTACGGTTGTACTTCCTTTCAGTGCTGTCTCCTGACTGAAGGACCATGCAGAAAGTGCCGGAAGACGAAATATGATGCTTCTTAGATTTACGCCTGAGAGAATATTAGCAAAGAGCTATATCTTCGATGAGAAACCATGCTCTTGCAACTGTGAACTGAATTTTATATAGAGCGAGGTTTATTACTTCTACGATTGCTTACAGAAAAGGCCAAGGCGCTTCATTTCTCGAGAACTGCGCCAGCTTCTGAATTTTCAAGCGCACATTAAAGAGCGATGCTTGCTTCACCGCAAAGCAGCTGAAATTCGGTGGAAATGACGCGGCGAAGGGCGTGCCTACAATTGTCATTGCACCTGCCCACTAGTTTCAGAAGCGTCGGGGACAGGTGCTCCGACGAGTTCCGGCTGCACGGTGCAGTGTTCAAGGTCGAAGTGGGCCCCTTACGGAAATTTCACATATGACACTTATATAAGGTATATGTGGCCACATATAAATATATAGGTTAGCATATGTGACTTCTGTTTACCATATGTGGATGTACACCTTGCGAGGTCCGTTCATTTATGGGGTTATATACAGCCATATACGGCATGGTTCGTCCATGTAAGAAGTCAAGTCCGGCGTTATAAGGCACGGCCACGTTATATATAACCTATCCAGTATACTCTTTATGTGCCATTGCTCGCTTATAGGGATGAACCATATATATATATATATATATATATATATATATATATATATATATATATATATATATATATATATATATATATATATATATATATATATATATATATATATATATATATATATATATATATATATATATATATATATATATGTATGTGTGTGTGTGTGTGTGTGTTATAACAGGCCTGTACATTTCTTGGCATTACTGTCTGTTATAACACACAGACACACACACACACACATATATATATATATATATATATATATATATATATATATATATATATATATATATATATATATATATATATATATATATATATATATATATATATATATATATATATATTTATATATATGTGTGTGTGTGTTATAACAGACAGTAATGCCAAGAAATGTACAGGGAAAAATATTAGAACCAATGGAATGTAAATAAGAAGAAAAAAAGTGAATGCAAAATAACCAGCCGTTCCTGCTCACGGCTGGTTGTTTTTTCATCCACTTTTCTTTCTTTCTATTTACATTTCATTCGTTCTAATAACTTCCCTGTACATTTCTTGGCATTACTGTCTGTTAGATCTCATTAATACTGTGTTAAAACACGGAAAAACGAGCCCTTAGGTATACACTTCTTTCCCTTATATATATATATATATATATATATATATATATATATATATTATCCTGCTGACTCGCAGGCCGCGGGATCGAATCCCAGCTGCGAGCTGCGGCGGCTGCATTTCCGATGAAGGCGGAAATGTTGTAGGCCCATGTGCTCAGATTTGGGTGCACGTTGAAGAGCTCCAGGTGAACAAAATTTCCGGAGCCCTCCACTTTGGTGTCTCTTATAATAATATAGTGGTTTTGGGACGTTAAACCCCGTATATCGATCAATGAATTATATATAGATATATAATCACCACGATCACTGATTTTTATGCAAATTGTCAAATATACCAGTCTGTACACAAACGTGATCTGCCCATTTTCCACAAAAACAACAGTAATAACTATATATATTGTTTTTTTGCATTGCACAAAAGAAATAAAATTTATTTCAGCTTTGTGTACAAGATACTTGCAACTATGCATGCATTCGTGTTTGTTATTTAACTTGCACAGATCCGTGCATTTCCACGCTGAACACCGCACCGTGCGGATAGATGGATGGATGGATGGATGGATGGATTGACGGACACACGGACGGACGGATGGATGGACGGATGAGCGGGCGGACGGATGGATGCATGGATCTCGCTGTGAGCTTTAGACCAGGTGATGTCTCATGTCATGTAGACATAAAGTTTTGCACTATCACTGTGTTTTTAGGGATTTATTTTAACTCGCGCCTCGATTGTAGACACCAATCAGTTAGCCTCCTTCTGGTTATTTCTACCCATTTGAAGTCTATTTTGCCTTCACTGTACCTAAACCCCAACGCTTTGAAAAATTCGGTGCCTTTATTTTTGACGACAGGGTGGAGCCCATTACCAAACAATATCAAATCTTCAGCCGGGACAACAGTTTTAGAACGTTCATAGCTTTTATGCATTTGTTTATTTAATAATTGATGTGTGGTATGAAGGTTAACTTGGTGTCCAAGATTAGGCCTAAGAATTTGTGTTCGGTATTAACGGAAAGACGTTGACTATGCAGTTGAATATCAAGTTCGGGATTACTGCCTCTCTTCCTGGAGAAAAAGACACACGTGCTTTTCTGCGCATTCAGACGGAACCCGTTTTCTTCAGCCCAATGGGAGAGTTTGTTCAAACCAAGCTGAACCTGGCGCTCACACATGGCCAGATTGCAAGATGTAAAGTCAAGCTTGTCGTCATCGACATATATACAATAAACGCTTTGGGAGTTATGGACAAGCGCAAAAAATTCATTTTGGTGAGAGAAAGTATGCAGTTGAGTACACCACCTTGCGGCACGCCTGTTTCTTGGACAAATTAAAACATACTTCATCCTGCGGCATCAATGGCATCAAAGCTAAGGTGCTCAAGAACACCAAAAAAACACCAGTGTTATTCTTTCTCATATGTTTCGGCAATCGCTCTCATCCGGCATTGTTCCTCATGACTGGAAAGTGGGTAAGATCGTTCCAGTTCCAAGACCAGGTTCATCTAGTTACCGACCCATATCCCTAACTAGCGTCTGTTCAAAAATAATGGAACATATAATCCATTCCGAAATTGCTAAATTCCTCGTCTCAGTCAAGTTTTTTCACCCTAACCAACACGGATTCGAAAAAGGACTCTCATGCGATACTCAGCTTGCATTATTCATCCATGACTTTAGCGCAAGTATAGACCTTAACATAACAGTTGACGCCATTTTTATAGATTTCGAGAAAGCCTTTGACAAAGTGCCCCACAACCACCTTCTACGAAAGCTTTCTCAATTAAACCTTAACAAACTTGTCTACAATTCGAATAAAGACTTTGTCACTAACCGTCAGCAAATCGTAGAAGTTAATAATACGCCTTTATCCCTTTCTAAAGTCATTTCTGGTGTACCACAGGGAACAGTCCTGGGCCCTCTTATCTTTTTAATTTACACAAATGACTTATCCGACAATATTTCATCTAACATTCGCCTCTTTGCTCATGACGGTGTAATATACCGACCCATTAGTAACGTTTCAGATGGAGTTACTCTCCGGCGTAACCTACTAAAACTTTGCGAGTGGTGCAGTAAATGGCTCATAATTTAAAATACAAGTAACTGCACTTGTTTCATTTTACAGACGCCAGAACTTTGCCGCTGCTAACTATATAGTTAATGACTGCACAGTTTCTTCCCTCAGCTGTATTAAATACCTTGGCGGTAATATTTCAAAGAATGTAAACTGGTCTTCTCATGTAAGTAATATAGCTAACAATGCTAACAAAACTCTTGGTTACTTTCGTCGTAACAAACATATTGCCCCTCCTTCAGTAAAATTACTAGCCTACAAAACTCTAATTCGCCCTAAAGTAGAATACGCATCTGCCATTTGGGACCCACCACTAAGTAACCTAAGTAACTTCATTGAACTAATTCAAAACCGTACAGTTATATTAATTAATTTTGACTACTCATACCACACCAGTGTTGCTACCTTCAAAAGTAAAGCAGGATTACCTAACCTTGACCTACGTCGTAAAATTTTTAGACTCTCATTGTACCACAAAATGTATCAAGCGTTTCATCATAACTCCCATATCCAGCCAGCCCATCGGACTTCAGCCCGCACCAGTCACCACAAGTCCGTGTAACCCGTCCTGCTTGCACTACAGCCCACTTCCATTCCTTCTTCCGTCAGGCAGCCAGGGACTGTTGCGATCTTCCCTCAAGTGTCGTCGATCATTCCAACACAGATACTTTAGGAATATCATAGAATCGTTGTTTTACTAAATCTTTATTGTTTGCCCACTCCCTCATGTTAAGCTCTCTCTTGAGGGCTTTTGAGGTATAATAAACAAATATATAAATAAATAAATAAAATGCCTGGGAAAGAACGCTGCCCACTCGGACACGGCAAGTCCGGTTTGACAGGTAACTTTCGAGTATGTTAAACATTCTTCCACGCACGCCAAGGAGGGACAGGTGTCTTAGTATTCCAAAGCGCCATGTTGTATCGTAAGCCTTTTCAATATTGAGGAACACAGAAAGAAAATATTGTTTATGGACAAAAACGTCTCTGATCTGTGCCTCGATACGAACAAGGTGGCCTGTGGTGGATCTACCTTCTCGAAACCCAAACTAAAATGGGTCGAGTAAATTGTTTGTTTCAAGGGAATGTACAAGTCGGCACTTTATCAATTTTTGGAAGACTTTGCACAAGCAGCTTGTAAGTGCAATGGGCCTATACCTCGAAACTGAAGAAGGGTCCATGACCTCTTTCAAAATGGGAATAATAATGACCTCTTACCAAGAAGTAGGCATAGCGCAAGAAAACCAGAAAGCATTGCACAAACAAAGTAAGGTTTTTTGTGTTTCAATTGGTAGATTTTAAACACTTCGTAAACCACACGGTCAGAACCGGGGGCAGAACTACTGCAGGTGTTTAGGTATGTTTGGAGCTCAGCTAGGCAGAAACCTTAGTTGTACGCCTCGTATCTAGTACATTTGTGTTCCAGTTTCTGCTTTTCTATTCTTGTTCTGTATTTTTGGAAAGCGTCAGTATAGTGTGACGAGCTGGACACCCACTCGAAGTGTGCACCGAGGAAGTTCGCCTGATCTTCCTAGGTGTCACCCTATGTGTTTACGAGTGGGACTTTGTGTGCGTGTCTTCTTGCTACCCTACCAACCATGTTCCAGACTTTGGCCTCCTGTGTGTATGAATGAATCCCTGACACAAACTTCTGCCAGCTTTCTATTCTGACCTGCCGACGTGTTATCCTGCCTTGAGACTTTATTTTTTCTAAGCTGTTAAAATTTTCGGGTGTCGGTGAAATCCGAAGCAACGTCCAAGCTCTGTTTTGCTGTGTGCATGCGTTTCAGCATTCAGAGTTCCACCACAGCACACGCCGTTTTCAAGGGTGTCCATTTATTCGTGGGATGCATTTTGTTGCAGAATCAATCAAAAACGCTTTGAAGTAGTTGACAGCAACATCAATGCTCAAAGAACATATGTCACTCCAACCTAAACGACCAAAGGTATTTAACTGTTCCCAGTCGGCTCTGTTTATGAGCCAATTGGGAACACGTGGTGAACACTCAGTTGCTGTAGCTGTGCTCAAAAATACGGGTAAGTGGTCATTTCCGTACTGATTACTGGTGAATTTCAGCTGGAGTAGAGGCACAAGAGACGGCCATACTATGCTTAGGCGTATAGAGGAGTAGTTATTATTAGCGTGAGTTTAATAGGTTGGTTCTTTTCGTTTCAAAAGACAGGCGCTTGACGAGAGAAGGAACTCTTCAATCAGTTGACCTCGCGCGTCCCAACGAGAGTTACCCCATAGTTTGCTATGCGCATTAAAGTCTCCAAGGAGAACATAAGGCTCCGGAAACTCATCAATTAAGGATTGCAAGTCACGTTTTTGTACCTGATAGTTTGGAGGAATGTAAATAGTGCGAATTTAGATTAGTTTATCGAAAAGAAGAGCTTAAACAGTCACTGCTTCAAGGGACGTTTTGAGTTCTGTGTGCATAAAATCTCTTGAGTCACTACAATGACAACACCTCCGGATGATGTCATGGCATAATCACGGTCCTTACGGAAAATAACGTATTTACGAAGAAAGTTAGTGTGTTTTAAATTGAGGTGTGTTTCTTTCACACAGCACTTTTGGTGAGTGTTCGTGTGAAAGTTCTTGGATGTCGTCAAGATTTCTGAGAAGGCCCCGGACGTTTCATTGTATAATTTGAGTGTTCATGGCGAATATAAAGTAGTGCTGTGTGTACGAAAAGCCAGTAGCTGTTTAGGTGGGAACTTTGAGTTACCATGGCGAATATAAAGTAGTGCTTTGTGTACGAAAAGCCAGTAGCTGTTTAGGCGGGTACTTTGAGTTCCCGTAACAGGGTCTTCACCAGGCCTTGTTATCTACCTTTTTGTTTTCTTGGCGCGCTTCAAGGAGCCACGCCGCTCTTTCGAAACCAAGGGTACCGTTGTATCAATTGCCTCCTCAGTGACACTGGATGCCAGCACGTACGAGCTGGTAGTTCGAATTTGAGCCTTGCCTAGTGAGGTGAGGCCTTGAGACCGCAGGACCCTGGGGTGTCCGGTCTTTGTTCGAGAGTAGGCGGTGTAGTCAGAACTACAGCCGTCTTGGGGGCAGGTGCACAACCGCCGGCTCACAATACGCGGGACGAAGGAGTAACGGGGGCTGGTGCGGCGGTGCCCCCTGACGCGCCGCACCAGCATGTGTTGGGCCATAAAATGGTGACACCCTTTTCTTTGCTTCCTTAAATGAAATGTTCTCCTTCGCCTTCTAAGTAATTATCTCTTTTTCTTTCTTCCAAAACGTGCAGGAGCGTGAATATGCGGCATGGTTTCCTTCACAGTTTACACAGTGTGGCGGCTGTTTACAGTTCTCAGACACGAGGCCAGGGACTCCACATAGTGCACAAGTCTGGCGACCACGACAGCTTTTAGAGCCATGACCATACCTCTAGAATTTGAAGCAACGATGAGGTTTTGGTATGTACCACCTGAGAGATGTCTTGATCTACCCTGTTTCAATAGATTCCGGCAGTTTACTGGACGCAAACGTGAGTATTAAGTGTTTCGTTGATGTTTCTTTGTTATCCCTTCTGATGAAAATTCTCTGTACATTAGTCACATTTTGGCATTTCCACCCCTCCAAAAGTTCAGTTTCTGTCAGGTCAAGTAAGTCTGCGTCAGATACTACTCCGCGGGTTATGTTCTTTGATCTGTGCGGTGTTATGGTGATTGGTACGTCACCGAAAATGAGAGGCTGTCTAGCTTTTCAAATTCTCCTTTGTCCCTAATTTTGAGGAGGAGGTCTCCGCTAGCCATTTTGGTTACGTTGTATTCATCCCCGAGAGTTTCGGTAAGACACCTGGCAACTATGAATGGAGATACAGTCCTGGCTCTTTTTCCACTTTTCTCACAGTGAATGACGTGGAAGTGAGGAAATCTTTCTATTGGCTAGTTGAAAAATATTATGTCATCGGTGCGTACCCGCTTTAGGGTGGTACGATCATTTCACAGAGGAAAAACTCTATGCAGGCCTGTTTTATATTCTTCAAAACAGTTGGCGGCCACCCACCATGGAGCCCAGCAAGGGGACGCTACAAGTTTGCGGACGCTAAAGCCTGCAGACGCCAGCCGTACAACGCAGCTATATTCCAATGCGCCTAGGCCAAGGTAGGCTATTTCCACAGGATAGGCTATTTTCTCTTGTCGCCTGAAAAATTGGAAGTAAACAGAGGAGCGAAGTAGACAAGATAGACTAAAACTGAGAGATAAAGACGAAGTTGTAGGAGAGCGAGATAGGAAAAGGCGGCTGCCGATTTCCCCTGGGTGGGTCAGCCCAAGAGGGCCGTCTACGTCTACGTGAAGCCGGGGCCAAAGGGGTGTGTTGCCTCTGCCGGGGGGCCTTGAAGGTCCCCCGGCAGAGGCAACAGCGTCGGCTGAACCACCAGGATCCCCTTTTCCCCGGACAAGGCAAAGCCATGCCCGGCTAAGCGTGCGAGGGAGTCAAAGCTCCCCCGTTAGCTTGGGTTCGTGGTGTCGCTACACACCAAACGCCTACTTAGGCAGGCGCCCCTGCGGGGAGAAAAGAACACGATCAAGCACGCGACTAGGAGATTGAACAATTGGAACAAAAATTTGAAGCAATGCGGTGGAAGTTTTAGTCATCCGCAATTGTAGCGCACAAGAAGTGCGAGGAACAAACGAGTGAGAAGCAGTTTGTGGCCATAGAAAAGACTAGCACGTGTATAGACAGCAGCAGCTTCGATTATGAACCGAATTTGAGTGCTGCGGGTAATGCTGCGCTGCGTAGAGGGGCAGACGAAGGCCAGAACGAGTGCGACGAGGTGTTGTGCCAGTTCAATGATAGCGAAACAGCTAGGATAGCTGTAGAGAAGCTGGTACAGACCTCAACTGTGGTTGTCGCAACGGTACAACTTGCTAACAAGGCCAAAGTAGTTAAGAACACCAAAAAAGCTCGGGAGAAGCAGCGAAAGTGGAGGGTGAGTGGAGGGTGAGAACAGTGTGGTTGTGGACAGCTCCCAGCAATGCCATCTAGGTTGTTCAAAGAAAAAGTGGGGCACTGTTGTTAAGTGTGTTGAGCTTTCTGCCAGTCTACAATGCGAAAGAGATGATTTTTTAAAATCCTTTAGACTGCATAGATTCTGCAGTTGACGCAAGCTGTGAGAGGGTTGACGAGTTTGAGTTGCGATCGGGCAACCCGGCAACGAGCCGCAATAAGCGGCGCAGACGCAAGAGACGTTAGAGAACCGCGAGTTAGGCAAAAAGTACTACCTGAAAAGAAAGCTCAAAACTTTTGATCTTAGCAAGTAGTACTAGGCATGTTGCATCGACATATAAGTCGGTTTGCATGCGTCCGAGCAATCAGACGAAAACTAAGAGGAAAGCGGGTTCGCGAATGGACATAAGTAGAGAGCGCTGGTCTTTCGGTTTTACCCACAGCACGTTTCACGGCGTGTGCGAGTGCAGATTGAGCAGAAATGAATCGGACCGGCATGGCGAAAATGCTGAGAAATCGAACTACCGAAGTGCTGTGAAAGGTGGTGCAGAAGCGCTCTTGAGTAGTAAAACGAGTTATGATGCAACCGGAGGTCAATTTTCTAGTTGTGAGAAAAAGGTTGGTCGCAAACGTTGCCGTAAAAGATTGAAGCATACACGCGCGACAAAGCGAAGGCAAGAAAAGGGTGACAAGCAGTTGGGGGAACGAGAAGAGGGTAGGTCACCGGTCAGTTTAACGAAAAGGCCTTTGTGGTGGAAAGTAAGGCGCCAGCAGCGAAAGGGTAGGCCCCAGCGCACATCCTTGCGTAGGAATGCACGCCAGAGAATAAGATCTTTTCGTGGACAAGAGTGTCGACGTGGTTCCAGAAGCAAAGCCACAGTAGCTAAGCGCCGCGTAGGTGCAAGCCCAAAAGAGGCATCGCCGCTCTTTCCCCACGCGTTGCTCGGGTCCCCTGCACCAAACTGACAGAAGCTGGCCAAAATCGCGATTGAGGCATGACTGCGCTGTTCAGCTAGTAGGACGTGGACGTTGTGGTGCCGGGCATTTTCGAAATCGGCCAAGACCGCGACCGCCACGGGTACGACTGAAGAGTGAGGGACAGCTGTAAGCTGGAGAGAGTGACACAGGAATTTACTGGGAAGCATGTTTGTTTGCTTATTTATGGTTTTGAAGTAATATTCCTTTGTCATCTCCACGGCTGGTTTGTTTGGATACAGTTTTTCACTTCTCGGTTTGTTTTACTAAGCAGTAATCCACATCAGTCAACTGATAAGGTGCAATGAGTTTTTTTTTGAGATACGAAGAGAACGTAAGTCGCAATTGAAGATTTGTACGCCCCGCTAGTTTTGAAAGCGTGGTGGCGTTGTCGAGCACAGCCGAAGTTTGCATGCTTCGTGCCCTTTAGTTAGCACAAGGTTTTCTACCGTCTTTAAAGAGTAGATGAAGATTTTTAAGAATAACACGAGAAGTGATATTTGAAATGCTCATGTTTAAAAATGTTTGGCACAGGGTCTTTAGCGCAAAACTTACGCATGTTTGCTTAAGTGCGCATGACGTGTTTGGCATCTAGCGTTATTTTTCATTGCGTTTTGTTCTTTGTGAACATTTACGTTCAGATGCGTGTTTAGTGTTGCCTTGGTGTTAGGGATTGACCTTGGTTAGGTGTGTGTTAGTATGCTTGCGCTCGTTGGATGAAAGTATGAAGTCGTGTTAGGGCGCACAGCTAAGTCCTTTGTGTTCTTTAAGAACATGGGCTGACTAGAGGCTACAATCCGTTAACGAGCGTGCTAGTATTTGAGGGTTATTTTCATTCGTTATTTTAGTGAGTGCTCAGAGTTCAACGTGATCTCTCGAGAAAAACGTTACGCTTTACTGAACATTTAGACTAGATATACATTTCACAGATTTATAAAAACGCAGTTTCAGGTGTTGTGAGAGAGTTTTGTTGGCGCCAGGGTGTCTTAAAAGTAGGTACTCTCGACTACGCTTTGAAAGTATGTATTGATTGAATGAAGAGTGCCCACAGATACCTTGTGTATACGGTCTGGCAGCAATCGTGTGAGACCATTGTAGTAGGTTGTGTTTCATAAAGTTAGTCATGAAGTTAGCAGATGTTAGTTACAACATAGTAGTGCGGATGGCAGGAAAAAACTACTTTTGAAAGTGTGATTATGATTATACGGGGCCAAATTTTATTTGCTTTTGTGTGCTTTTCTTGCACGACAATTTCTTCTATCTTTAGTAAGTATCTCCACATCCATGATTGTTGCAACTTTGGCGGCACGAAATTCTGTCGAAATTTCAGAGTAGAATTGGTTTGCGTTTTTTAAAAAGCCTTGAGGTTTCCAAGCGATTCCAATGTGCTTGACTGCAGCATGGCATTGTGTTGTGTGGTTCACCTTGCTGTTGTCGATCATTGTGGGGTGGTTTGGGAGTTCACAGCTGGAGTGTTCAAGCCATTCCATCGTCTTCGTCACCAGCCAATCTCTTCGTGCCCAGTGGTTGGGAGCGCTGGCCAGCCGAGATTTTCCGGGTGGCGAAGGAGCCGTTACGTTTTGCCCGGCAATTCTTCTGGGCAGACGTCTGTGCGCGTAAACTTGTCTACTAGGGAGGCTTTCAACCCCATCAGCGCCCAGTCTGCAAGACGCTGTCCAGTAGATGTTCCAGGAAACAGTCAGTTCTTGACGGAAGCTTCGCGAGGCAAGCCTTTTGTTGAACGGGCTCGTACAACGGGGGAATGGCGCCACGGTGCCGGGCCTCCTTAAGTCTATCTCTTGACCCGGCTTTTGTCATCTACGTGAGGCCATCTCAGTGCACCAAAAGCCCGGAAGCGTGGAAACGCGTCGAAGAAGCCGTTCAACAAAATCGAGTGTTCGGACTGACTGAAGCTGAAAGCAGCGTGGACCGCTGCTGACAGCTGGGTTAGCGGCTATCTCCCCGGAGGAGCTCAACTTTCTCTCTCGGAGCTCTACCTCCTCGCCCTGCGGTGCCTTGAAGGCGTGGGTCAGGTGCGTGTTTGTGTGGTGCGTTCCTATTATTATTGGACAGTTTCGCCCAGCTAAGAGATGCAATATATGCACCCTTTCTGGTGGGTGGACCACAAAGACTTCATCCCCGGCTTTGTGGGAAGAGTGATCAGCGCCTTTTTTGGATGGCGGTGACGGCGGGCTACAAAAGCCGAAGCATTTTTGTAAATAGAGCTGAACCTTGAGCTGCCTCTTGGGCCGATTCATGTGAGCGGAATCTTGTACGAAATTATGAGTTGAACCTATGTTGCACATATTGCGGGATCTTCTGGATGCCTGTACAGTTCCTATTGTTCTTCAATAATGTAAGTAAAACTTTCGTTCTGTGTCTCATAACGCGTCCCCTCACTGGCGAAGATCAGCTATGTGGACGACGGCGGGGAGCCAGCTACCGTAAAGATACCCGTTGCCGTACGTGCCATCGACCCTGGAGTCCCTAACAACTGGTGGTAGCGGTGGAATTCCATCAACAACTTCCTACCCTTAACAGTACAAACACTGAACAAAGGAACAATGGTGGCATACATCGAAGAAATTGTGGAAGCCACCAGTGCTTTTGTCCTAGCCGACTCGACAGAACCTGCTCAGAGAAATGAAGCCCCTCCCTCAACTTTTGACGTCAATCCCGGCCTTGCGAACCATAAGCAAGAACAGCTCAGGACCCTGCTCCAGCATTACGAAGATTTTTTTCATGGTCGTCGAAAATTCGGCAGACCGCAATCACAAAACATCGCATCATAACCGAGGAAAATGCTAGACCACTCCGTCAGAGTCCGTACAGTGTTTCGACGCGAGAACGCGAGGCCGTAAAGAGACAAGTTGATGAAATGCTACGGGATGACGTCATCAAGCCGTTCAAGAGTCCGTGGGCGTCCCCCGTGGTGTTAGTGAAGAAAAAGAATAGAATATTACGTCTCTGCGTCGATTGTCACCACCTGGACAAAATTACAAAAAGAGGACGTGTATCTTCTCCCAGGAATAGACAACGCACTGCATCTACTCCATAACACAATGTACTTTTCGTCAATAGACCTCAAGACTGGCTATTGGCTAATCGAAGTCGACAAAGTGGACGGAGAGAAGACGGTATTTATAACACCGGACGGCCTCCTAGAGTTTAAGGTGATGCCCTTCAGTCTTCGCTCAGCACCTGTCACTTTTCAACTTGTTATGTATACAGTTATGGCAGGATTGAAGTGGCAGACTTGCCTTGTGTACTTACGACGTCTTCGTGTTTTTCTCGAGTTTCGACAGGCACGTTTGGAGCCTTGAAGCGTTCGGAGCCTGTACTTTAAGCCATCAAGACGTCCGGACTCACGCTGAAGGCGAAACAGTGCAGATTTGCGTAGGAGGAGCTCTTGTTCTTGGGACACATGGCCAGCAAGTCTGGAGTCTATCGCGATCGGCGGAAAACAGCCGTCATTGCCGACTTTCCGCCACCCACTGACAAGAAGGCTGTGTGCCGATTTCTGCGTCTGTGCTCCTATGTAGGCGGTTCGTCAAAAACTTCGCCTACATTGCCGATCCGCTCACAAACCTTACTAGGGCCAACGTGGAGTTCAAGTGGGAAACGCCGCAGGAACACGCTTCCCAGGAGCTAAAACATCACCTCCAGACGTCTCCGCCACTTGCCCATTTCAATGAATTAGCTGAGGCAGAAATATTCACTTACGCAAATAGCGTAGGTCTCGGTGCCGTTCTTGTGTAGAGGGCTAACGGACTGGAAAGGGTTATTAGTTACGCTAGCCTATCGTTAACCAAAGCAGAAGCCAATTATTCCACAACAGAAAAGGAGTGCCTCGCTATCATCTGTTCTACGTCGAAATTTCATTCCTACCCCTACTGCAGGCCCTTCAAAGTTGTGAGCGACCTCCACGCCTTCTGTAGGCTAGCTACTTTGAAAGACCCTCCAGGTCACCTTGCACGATGGAGCTTAAGACTTCAAGAATATGGCATTACCGTCGTTTACAAGTCCGGCCAGAAACGCTCGGACGCTGAGTGCCTCTCTCGTGCGGCTATCAACCAACCACCACCCAAAGACCTGGATGATGACTACTTCTTGGGAACGATAACTGCCGACTACTTCGCTGAACGACAGCGGACCGACCCGGGACTTAGGGCCCTAATAGAATGCCTCGAAGGCAGGACCGCCGAAGTTCCGAAGGTATTCAAGCGGACACTTGCGTCGTTCTTAATGCGAAAAGGTCTTTTCCGAAATAAAAACTTCTCACCGCTTCGAGCCAAGTAACTTCTTGTGGTGCCTTCAGCTCTGCGAACAGAACTCCTTCAGGGCCTGCACGACGATCCGATGGCAGGCACCTCGGTGTATCCTACACGCTCGGGAAAATAGAGGAAATGTGCTATTGGCCACGTCTCACCGCCGACATCACTCGTTATCTGAGGACATGGCGGGACTTCCATCAACACAAAACACCACCGACAAGGCTAGTGGTATTTCTGCAGCCCGTTGAACCGCCTCGCGGAACATTCCAGCAGATTGGCATGGACCTACTGGGGCCGTTCACGACGTCGGCTTTCGAAAACAAATGAATTGTGGTAGCTACTGACTACCTCACCTGCTACGCCGAGACAAAAGCCCTGCCCAAAGGCAGGGCATCGGAGGTAGCTAAGTTCTTCGTTGAAAACATCGTCGTACGTCACAGCGCCCCGTAGGAACTCATTACCGACGAAAGAACGGCATTTATTGCTGATTTATTTCAAGGGTTCTTGTCATACAGCCGAAGAAACCACCACCGGAAGACAGCGTACCGCCCACAGACCAATGACCTCACTGAGTGGCTGAACAAGACCATTGCCGACATGCTGGAAATCTACGTCGATGTCGAACACAAGACGTGGGAAGCTATTCTTCCGTACGGGACTTTCGCTTACAACGTGGTGGTGCAAGAGACAACGCAGATATCTCCATTCAAATTGGTCTACGGAAGAAGCCCGTTAACGACGCACGACGCCTTGTTACCCAACGTCACTAACAAAGAAAACTTTGATGTGAGTGAGTACCTTCAGCGCTCCAAAGAAGCCCGAGAACTCGCGCGCCTCCATATGAAGAACCAACAAACGACGGACAACCGGCGTTACAGTCTTTGACGATGCTTCGTGGAATACCAGCCCGGTGAACGTATTTAGGTGTGGTCGCCGATACGCCGACGTGAACTCAGTGAAAGGCTTCTGCGAAGGTACTTCAGACCGTAATGTGTGGTTCGATGTCTCGGCCCACTCGTTTACGAGGTTGTCTCGGACGGTATCACGAACTCTCAACGACGCCGATCGCGACCTGAAGTCGTCCATGTCGTGTGCCTCAAGCCATTTTGTGCGCGTTAAGAATTATTGCTGTATTGAGATTTATTCCTTGTACTTTCTTGTACTATGTTGTACTTTCATTTTCCGTTAAAGCATCGGGACGATGCCTTTTTCAGAGGGGGGCTATGCCACGTTCCTTTTCTCAAGTTTATCTCCCCAATACACCACGCAGTTCTCAGCGCAAACCGCGCCTGCAGTCTTCGAGATACTTCAGGACTGCAGTAGATCATTCCCATATTATCAAGCCCGTTCCGCGAACTATACAGATTATTCTGGAACTTTCGCCATCGCTAGCAATTACGCTAGAACGTGCTATGGCAAGTGTATAAATGCCGACGCGCTCCACCGCTTGTCAGTTGATAGACGGCCGACGCTCTGTTCACCGCTATCACTGCAAGTCTGATGCTGTAACCCGACTTTTCGTTTACCGGGCACAGGTTCGCCCATATAAACAGTTTATCTGGCAATCCAGTCTGCTGCCTTCAGGCACGTTGAGACCCCGCGACAATATCTAACAGGAATGTAATTGATTGGAATAGATTAAACACTGAGAACAGCCTCTATAACGTTTGTTGCTAGCTATAACAATGAACAATGTTCTGTAATACATTTAACGAAATACTTTTTTTGGAAGCATGAAAAAAAGGGTTTATATATCAAGTAAGTTCATGTTTAAAATGCTTCGTAACCCTATATCAACTCATGGGCTAACCCACGAAGGCGACATTTAATTTTAAAGTGGATGCGCGTGTTACTCACAGAGTTCGGGAAGCATGTCTGAAAACGACTGTAGACAACCCGCAGGCCCACTGGTCGGTGGCTATGGCATCTCAGGCCTAGTGTGATAGAGCTCACTGTCTCTATTTTTATCGGAATCTCATTTTGCATTAGAGTCTCTTTCGTCATACCCATGACAGAATGAAAAATGTAAGTAGCTACCACGAGTGTTTCGTGGTAGCTACTAACATTCCAAGTGCCTAATGTAAAGGGAACACAAACAATTGCCTATCATTGGCTCGATGAATACCTTGTCGGACTACTGTTTTCTGAATTTGATTGTTGCAGCATCATGAAGTGAACTTCGTCCGTTAATAAACTATATTTGTCAAATTCCTACAGATATATTCCATGATATATACAGTGAGTATACTCACTGTATACTGACTGTATACTCACGCTATAGCCACCGGCGGCTATAGCCGCCGGTGGCCGATGTTCAATGACTGCTTGGGGGGCAATCACAAAGATGGCTCCAGCCCTCTCGCCAGGGTGCATGGTTGTTTCACGGCTGAAAGCTACTGCTCCGTTCTTGATGATGTGGCACTGACGGAAGCGTTTCTAGATGAAGACTTCATTTTTTAACAATACCACTCCCCAGTACAAACGTTTAAGCTAAATTTTTATTTCCTACAAGTACGTAATGTTGCCTTGGTCGAATGGCCACCACAATTCCCATACAATAAAGTAATTGATAACAAATGGTGAAACACAAAGGCAGCACTGTGCTCCCGCAGCATACATGGCTTGTCTTCAGGCAACCTGTGGTCAGCAGTACCAGACTGTTGGCAAGACGCCAGGGCAAACGTACTGACACGCTACGCCTAGTATGCTTCTTTTCAGGATAGGGTTAGGTTGACGATCAAGGCTAATTGTTATGCGACCCCCTTTTAAATATTTCAATTATCTAATACAGCAGTTGCCCTAACATAAAAGACATTTGTAAATGCCTCAACATATTCTTGTTACTTTAAGATAAGCTTGAACTGAACAGTTCTTGTTCATTTTTTGACCAGATAGCGGCTATGCATTTTTCAGTTATTTTCAATGCAGTGTGTTCAGCTGATACAACGTTCACATTTATTATCTGGAGTAATACACGCAGGTATATTTTTATTGTGCTTTTTGCTGCGTCCAACTTTGGCCTGATCAAAGAATTCTTTAAAGCTGTGGAAATATTCTTTCCGTTTCACCGAATCACTTAGTTGTGGCAGTGTTAGCACGGCTTCAAGGTTTTGCTCACGGCGGGGCTATTACTCGTACGATTGCTTGCAAAAAAAAGCCACTGCCTCTGCGCTTCTCGAGAACCGCACCAGCTTCTCAATTTTTGTGCGCACTTAACAAGAGTGATGCTTGCTTCACCGCAAAATAGACGCAATCCGCTTGAGCGGCCACACTCCAGCAGACGACGGGGCGAAGGCCTGCATACAGCTGTCGTTGCGCTTGCATGGTACTTTCCAAAGTACCGGGCAGAGGCGCTCCACAGATCCCCGACCGCACGGCTCGGTGTTCAGGGCAGAAGTGGACAACTCTGTACAAGTTTTCCATGAAATTTAGGTTTGCGAAAATACGTTGCAATCATAACGATGTAACCAATGTATACGAGAGCAGACATGTTTTACAAGGAAGAAATCGTTTCAGGACACAAAAAGTTTGAAACTCTCTAACTTTGCTATTTAGATCAAGCAATCCTATTTAGTATTAGGTGAAAACGACACACATGCACCTTATTGTTCACATAATGCACAGTTTGGAATGGTAGCAATAAATTGTAATTTCAATGCTGTTTATGGCTTGCACATCGGTAGACAAAATTGATGAATATTGAAAAGTTGTGATGGCTATATGCTCCCTTCATTTAACAGGATTTCATGTAATCTTGTTTAGCCCCATCTGCGATTGCTTTCAGTGGTCATTTATCATACCAGCATACGCAGTGTGATGTTTAAAAGGGTATCTTTGAAAAGAAAAGAAACATATGTGTGTGCTACTCGCACGCATTATTATGGTTAAATTCAAGATGGAAGACGGTACAAATTTATTGCAAAAATGCAACTTGCGTTTTTGGGTACGTACAATGTTCCTGGCTGTGCAGATAGTAAATATATTGAGATAATTGTGAGTGCACAAGTGAACAATTATTGGATGTAGCGTTTGAAAACGTCAAATAAATGTCACGCCATACAAATAATCCTCCGTTAAGAAGGATGCAAGTGACTAACACTTAATACACATTTTATGGACCATTCATTGAAATGCTGAAGCTTTAAGGCAACTTTTAACATAGGCTGCCGAATTCACATAGCTTCTATGTTGTGTGTCTGTGTCATTACGTAGTTTTGGTCGCCAATGCGCACGTGTATCATTAGGGTTACCTTTAACATTGGGAATACAATTAGTACGACACGTTTTTGTGAATAAGGGCTTCCATGATGCCTAAGCCAAGCTCTACATTATGTATACAGCCCTCTGCGAAGCAGCCGCGTATCAATTACAACTTCTTGCGAACATAACTTTTACAGAATAACACTGTGATTCATTTGCTTATAAAATATGTATGCTGGTGCATACTCACCAAAATGCGCTACTAAACTCGCGTATAGAGGTTGATGGACACCCTGACACTAGCATTCGTTTCAAAGTGGCCAAAGATTTTCGACCAAGTGAGAATAATATGTGTATTATTATTATTGGTATTATCAGTAATATTATTATTAGTAGTAGTAGTAATATTAGTATTATTAATAATATTATTCTACGACTTTCTTAAAAATTATCTTTCTGATCGTTCCCAGGTAGTGCGGTTACACAATCAGTTACCTTTCAGTAATACGCTTCCCTTCAGAGCTGGTGTACCAACTGGATACATTTTATCTCCTCTTTTATTTTATTTATTCATTAATGATTTTACTGCTGCTGTTGCAAAATGTCTTCAATTTCAGTATGCAGACGACACTGTTCTGTTATCGAAACATGTGTGTTACACTAAACCATTGTCACTACTACAAGACAGTGTTTATGAGGCTGCGTCATGGTTTATGGATAATTGCCTTGTGATTAATCAGAAAAAAACGAAATTGTTTTCATTAAAAAATGCACTGAAAGCAATGGTTACGAATGCATTCCTACTTCTTGATGCCCGTGATTGCGCCTCCTGTAAGTGTACTCCCATTGAATATGTTAATTCTAATATCTTGGTGTGTTTTTCGATTGCGACCTGTCCTGGAATGATCATTTGGCTTACATTTGTGACAGACTACGAAAAATCTCGTGGTTACTCTTCAATATTAGATCCATTGCATCCACCAATAATAAAGTGACCATCATGCTGCCTCTAGCGTATAGTATCCTACGATATGGCATCACTTTATTTGCTTTCTGTTCTTCGCGATGGCATCGTCGGGTTGACAATATTTTAAAAAAGTGTGTTGAAATCCATTGTGTACAATCGTTCCTCAACAGCCAATGTAAATTTATTTTCTCTACTACGCCTGCCGTCTTTCAAAGCGTCCTTTAACCAACCTCTTGTATTACGTCATTTCTGGGGCTCTCGGTTCAAAAACGAATGAATTGCCCCTCGTATATTTAGAAAAAGTTCCTGCTTTTTGTACCATTCGTCAAAACACGATATGGCAAAGCTACCAGAAAGGTCTATGTCCCTACTGTTTTAATGACATCCCCGACAGTGTTTTTTTCGGTAACGACTAAACGCAGTCCACGAAAGAGCCTAAAGTCTCTTTAATTCTGCATCAGTTATCGCATCATGGGTAAAATCTGTTTAAAAGTTTTCAATACTTACCTTCACATTTTTGTTTTTTAGGTAGTATTGTTTCCGCTAATTTGATTTTTAATTTTTATTGTGTTTAAATGTAGCGCAAATGAGTTACATGCATTCTTTCTCTGATTGTTTACATGAAAAGCTATTCAATATGTATGTCATCTCTCGTTTGCCCATTTGCCGGGCCAAGTCCTCCAAGCCACCGTCTGGCTTTGACAGGCCTGTTATTTGTTTTGTACAACTCAAGATGACAATACAGTATTATTATTATATTATATTATTGTTATTATTATTATTATTATTATTATTATTATTATTATTATTATTATTATTATTATTATTATTATTATTATTATTATTATTATTATTATTATTATTATTATTATTATTATTATTATTATTATTATTATTGTATCTCGCAAAACATCCAACATGTTGATTCCATACCCTGTCAATACTGTGTCGTTATGTAAGGTTTATAAGATCACTTATCTTGGTGTTCTTTCTTATAGCATACTTAACTTTTTATACTCGCTGCCATGCTAGGTCTTCGTTCTCTTTAATGGCAGAATATCTTCCGAGGATCCAGTTCTCCTACAACCTTTTATGAATTGTACACCATCATATGTCTTTCTGAACTTGTGTGTATATGCATATCTGATCTGAAATGGTCTTGCTAAGTCCAGCACTAATGCCACTGAGTAAGTGCGGAAAAAGTCACAAGCATTTACACCCGTCGCTTCGTAGGAATAACCGTGGGTCTATTTTCAATACAGCTATAATATTGTCTTTGCATTACTTAGCTACCAAAAAATCGCGCTTAGCTCTTATTTCTCTACAAGCGAGTGCAGGATGAAATATTTTGCCTTTCTTATGTGTAAGAATTTTCCAATTCTGCCTAAGTTGTTTGGAGAGAATCGACCGTTGCATGTACGTGCCAGCTTTATCTAAAGATGTATCCTTTACAGAATACCAGGTCTCTCTAAAGTCAACTTTCTTAATCGGACGTTTTTCAAAGTTCCCAGTCAATTTTTATCAGTGAGGTTTGCCCTGTCCTAACGTAGCTTTTCACATATATAGATTGATACCTTTTCCATATTTCGGGAAGCCTTCTGCACAGTTGTGTATATACCACAATATTTGTCAGTCCCGTTTCCTGAATATTCTCTCTTTTATTTATTGCTCCCATTGTACGTTGATTTCTTTTTGTCTGCACGTTTTTGCTCTTTCTATTGATTTCATTTTCTGTAGACAGTCTGTAATGTATTTTTTATTGCCTAATTTTTGCGTCCACCAGCGCGAAATACACCATGATTGTTCCTAGATACGGTAAATAAATGATTGGTTGAAGATATGTCGAATGAATAGTAAAATTATTTTAAATGCTAGAGAAATAGGATGGAAATCTGCCTGGAACGCGTCTTGGTAGCAAGCATACCCGAAGCAGTGATTGCAGCTTCACCAAATACGTGCAGCTTTCAGGGCTCGCAAGGAAAAGTTCAGCTCCGTTGTCCCAAAAACCTCACCTGACCACACTGCAGCCGTTCGCAAGTTTATAAAGGGATACGCACGGTAAACTATGTCAAACAGTGCCAGTCGGAGGGGTGAAAAATTTGGGGAGTGTTTTTTGCAGAGAGCAGTCGGCCGACACAGTAGACAAGAAAACGACGTTTTTCATATTCAGTAATGATGAAAAAAATTGTTTGCGCAAACTTTCAGTCCTATGGTAATATAATTGCGTCAATAATTGTGAACAAATGAAACTTTTTTCGCCAATAAGCTAAAGAAAATTTAGTTCTACTGAAAAGCACAGAAATCATTTATCTCAAGCGTATGTAGGCTATACTTTTAAATCTGCAGTGTATCCATCCACGCCATTGTTGCTTCTTCGCTCGCTGAGGTCAACGGTGCGGTGCGGATTGTGTTCGTCACTTTTCATTCCCCTTGCTCTTATTTCATGTTCAACTACTGCTGCGATTTACACAAGATAATAACGCAGCTCTCAGGATTCTACTTCACTGTTCGTTTTTTAATCGTGCACGGATGTGGAAGTGTTTTTGTGTGCGTGTGCGAGTGTAGGCCGCTGGACCTGCTATTGTCGACTTTTCGTGCGAAAAAAGGACAATAATGCTTGTGGGCAAGCTTTCCTTCACAACTTCTCCGAATAGCAGTACAAATGGACGTGCTGGAAATAAAGTGTGATTAGGTTATCTGTAATAACAGGCCCCTTGAAGGACGACTCTAGTTTAATTGTTAATGAAGTAAATAACTTCATAAGAATCACGGCTACGTGAAAACACTGTTCTGTTTAAGCCATACAACAGCACCTTCTTTTTTTCTCATTTCTCTCAAACAAGGGTCTATTTATTCGCAAACTGTAGACCAGGAAAGTGTGGGTTTCATGCTATTGTAATTTTCCTAAAAATATTGATGTAAATATATTTGCTTTGTATTTTTTTTTTCAGAGTGGGGAAGGTGACAGCTGCACCAGCACAATGCTTCATCGCTGTCTGTTCCTTGTGCAGTTTTGCGCTGGCCTGGCAGCTCCATTGGTAGCCACATCTTTGACGGTTTTTGATGTTTCACCGGTTGCTGATCGACACGCGCAAGTTTTGGCTTGCGTGCGCGCCGACTGCCCTGTCCTTCTCTCGGAGCAAAGCCATGGTTCGTTCGTCAGCATGCCGGCAACCTTCTTCGATGACATCATCCATGACAGCGTACTTCTGAAAACGCCCACCGATGTGACGTCGGTGGTCAAGGATATAAAAGCGCCACCGCAACTGCATCGCTTCAGTGGGGAAGGTGACAGCAGCACCAGCTCAATACTTAATCGCTGTCTGTTCCTTGTGCAGGTACGTTACCTAAGCAATGCCTATTGCCTTCGTTCTGACGATCGATTTTTGCTGCTGGTACCTTGCCCCCACATTTGCTCATTTATGCTTACTTCATCATATGCTGATATTGTACATGGCCTGTGTAGTCTCTTACTAAGCGGTGATGTGGAGTTAAACCCGGGACCTCCGCAAAGGCTAACTCGGGCTAATTTGGCTAACTCAGGCCTTACATCGCGCACAGGTTCTCCTACTCGAACAGATTCTAATAATACATCAAGTTCTGATACCGACACTGAATGGTCTGTTTCAGAAATGTTTTCTCAGATTCTATCTGGCCAGAAGAAAATAGAACAAGATGTCGCGGAATTGTGTAACTCTGTCAACTCCCGGTTTGAGGCTATCGAAACGCGCTTAACTGTTCTAGAGAAGACTCCACCTTCTCACAATGCTGCATTCTACGACGAACTGCGTTGCCAAATTGAAAAGCTGTCTTCTACAGTCAACAAGCTTTCTTCTCGAAATGATGATTTAGAAAATCATTCGCGCAAAAACAACATTATCATATACGGTCTGGAGGAATCGGAAGATAAAAATAGCAATTCTTTAAAGGCCAGTCTGTCGAAGTTTTTTTCAGACATACTTAAAGTTGAATTTCCGCAGATCGAATGATTCCACAGGATCAGTAGATACCTTGGTAGTAAACCTCGCCCGGTCATTCTTAAACTTCTTGACTTCAGCGAAAAGATTAAGGTGCTGAAGAATGGCTTTAGGCTGAAGGGTTCTAACATGCGTATAACGGAGGACTTCTCTGAACACATACGGATTACTCGACAAAAACTATGGGACGCCACTGCATCCTTTAGGAATGACGGTTTCACTGTGCAATTAAGGTACGATCATGTATATATAGATAATGCGTGGTATAACTGGGATTGTATTTCCAACTCATTAGTAAAATCCACCAAACAGTCTTCTAAACGCCCCACTCTTACGAAATGACCGAATCATGTTAGGGTGTGTATTCTCAATATAAATGCCAGAAGTCTCACTAATAAATTTCCTAATTTTGTACACTTGCTTGCTACCTATTGTCCTCACATTATTGGCGCCACGGAAACCTGGCTTCATGGCGACATATATAATTCTGAAATTACTCCACCAGGGTTCAATGTTGTTCGTACTGATCGATAGCATGGCCGAGGTGGCGGCGTTGCCATCTTCTTGAGGTCTGATTTAAGTTTTTTTGTATTAAAGTCACCTGCGGATATTGAAACCGTCTGGTGCAAGGTTCATATCGCGAACTCTCCTATAATTGTCGGTGTATTTTATCGTCCCCCAGGTTCATCACCAGATCAGTTCACAGTACTCAGTAGTTTTATACAACAAAAAGGCTTTTCTTCAGGTAACCTAATTTGCATGGAAGACTTTAATGTGCCTGGCATTTCATGGCCATCGCTCTCCACTTTGGGCAGCGATTCATCAATTTGTAGAAAGGTGATTAACTTTTCACTAAACTTAGGTCTCAAACAAAATGTCACTGATGCCACAAGGGACAATGCTATACTGGACTGCGTTTTTCTCAGTGCTTTACTGTATACAAGGGGGTTTACAGCTCAGGTCATTAATGGTATTTCTGATCATCAAGGTGTACTAATATCTTTTAATTGCACAGTTCCGAAACGCCGCTAAGAATATACAACTTTTCGTGATTATAGCCTGGCTGACGATGTGTCTATAATTGACACCTTAAGCAGCGAGTTTGACATTTTTAAAAAACTTAGCTATACTGATGATGTCAACAGTTTGGTGTCTTATTTCGAAAACCTTGTTATAGAATGTATTGAAACACATGTACCACTAAAACTAAAAAGAAAAATACTGAACTTCCATTGATAATGAGAGAAATACTGCATTTAAAGCGTCGAATATCAAGACCAAGGCATGCAAGTCGTAATGGCAATGCCCTGCGTAGAGCTGAATTCAATACAGTGAAGGAGAAACTTCGTAGGAAAATAAATGCTGCTAAAGACTTCTTTTTCTTGTTTACCTTGCCAAATATGGTTAAGAATAATCCCTGAAAATTTTGGAACTCAATCTCGCCAAAGGAACGCTCTACTAGTACATTCGTCCTTAATGAAACTCCTACTAGCCAGCCGCAGGTCATTGTCAATGCATTTAACGAATACTTTACGTCTGTCTTTGCTCAAGATAATCACAAAATTTCTTCTTGCACTCCACCTCATGCCTCACTTGTTTCTATTGATGATGTCTCTGTGTCTACAGAAGGTGTTTTAAACTTTATTTTAAATGTTGATTCAAAAAAGTCGTCTAGCCCAAACAATGTTAATAATATTTTTCTTCATCGCTATTCTCTATAGACAAGCCAATACCTGTCAGTAATTTTCAACAAATCATTATCAACATCAACTGTTCTATCATCGTGGAAAATTGCACAAGTCCTTCCACTTCACTAACTCAACCCTCAGCGTGTACTTTTAAAGACGATAGTCTTTCTTGGGTACCGTTGACGCAAAAAAATTTAGTCTGTCAGTCTATCTGTCTGTCTGTACATTTGTCTATTTTTTCACCGTTACTGGCATAACAAGCAGGACAGGAGCAACCGACCGAAACAACCGACCCCATCCGCAGCGCCCACAAATATTGCTCAAGGTTCAGCGTTCATACTCGTGCGATTGTCAATCAAATAACAAATATGGCGCATATCTGAAGCACCATAACAACATATCAATATTTTTATGTATATCTTATTAATGGAAAAGGCATATATGGGCAATTCTAAGAGCCGTAGCGTTTATCACGATGCGCTGACCATGAAACGCTTGCACGAAATGCAAGTTTTATGAAAGATTTGCTAAAACGACACGGTGGTGGCACCTACCCATCGCCTTGCGTTCTACACCTTATCATCTTCGAGGCAGGCACGCAAGCCGTACGCGCTCTTAGTTTTCCAGGAAAACTGCCAGATGGCGCTCATGTCGCATGTGTGACGTGACTTGATGCGCTCATTCGCCTACGCTGCACGCTCGAGGCACTCTAACGCAGCGCCTTCAGAATACCAGTCGCCGAATTTCTTGCGCAGAACATCATATAAACCTTTTGTTCACTCCCTCCAGATGCATGACTATCGTCTTTCTAGGACATTCGCAGTGTAACACAGAAATACGTGGCAGATTCTTTTAATGTGTGATGCAAGTTGAACACTTTTAATTGTGAAATATTGTGTATTTGATAAGGTTGAAATTGTCTTGTGTCAGTGAAGGTTTCGCACCTGGCTGCATTCTGTCTAAAAAAGGGTAGCATTGATTAAGCCACGAGCAATATTATGTTTTCCTGAGTTGAGTGAAAAATTGAAGTACAAAAAGAAGACACGTATACAAAACGCACACTAACAACCAAAACTTTGGTGGAGAAAACATATATATATATATATATATATATATATATATATATATATATATATATATATATATATATATATATATATATATATATATATATATATATATATATAACAGACAATAATGCCAAGGAAGGTATAGGGGAAGTTATTAGGCCAATCGTAATGTAAATAAGAAGAAAGAAAAGTGGGTGAAAAGATAACCTGTCGCAGGCTCGGATCCTGCCCACGGCAAGTTATGTTTTCACCCACTGTCTTTCTTCTTATTTACATTACGATTGGCCTAATAGTTTCCCCTATACCTTTCTTGGCATTACTGTCTGTTACATCCATATATTATTGTGTAAAATAGAAAAACGAGCCCTTAGGTATACACATTTTTCGCTTATGTGTATTTGTATATATTTATATATATATATAAATATATATATATATATATATATATATATACATACATACAGAAGAATAACTTCGGTTGCCGCAAGGTTATAAAAATGAAAGTAGATGCACTTTCACATAACAACTGTTTATTGTGCCGACGTTTCAATGGGAACCCTGTCTTTTTCAAGGCATAATACTATTTACACATGTTCCGTGCCTTTTTATATCCTGTCGAGACAGGAGGGGAGGGGTCAAATGAGAAAGAGAGAGAAAAAAAAAGAAGGAAGAAACAGCGAAACGGGAGGACAAACAATAAATAAAATATAGAAAGTCTAGGAGAAGAAGCAAGACCGACACGGCGTAATTAGAAAGGGGCAGCATCTCAACAGAGTAGGGCAGAGGTAGATGAGCAATGTCATCATTGTCAACAATACCTCCCCCGCACCCACTCTTCCCCAAGTGGGCAGTGAGCCACCGTTCTTGTATTTCACCTTTCCGTGTAGTCCGCTGGCGGCTCGTTCCTTTTTGAAGCTTAGGACAAGTTAATGGGGAGGGCTTAAGCGCTTTGAGTGCATGCTGGTGGCATCGGGAGCAATGAAAAAGCCGGTGATTGAGGCACCGCCACCGATATTCATTATATGCAATGGCTCCTTGTCAGTGAAGGAACAGAATGTGCGTTAAAAATTAAAGAAGGAAAAAAAAGAAGAACAGGGGGGGGGGGGGGAGACTGTACGACATCCGGGACCGTCACCACATAGGTGCGGCACACTGGGAAGACATGCGCGCATGTATGAAAAAGTTAACGAAACCACCTAGCTGTCAGCTCCTTGTCAGTGAAGGAACAGAATGTGCGTTAAAATTTAAAGAAGAAAAAAAAGAAAAGAAAAAAGGGTGGGGGGGGGGGGGAACGTACGACATCCAGGACCACTTATCTGTGCGTTCCGGCTGTGCTTGATGACGCAAATCATTTCTATGTTGTCAGATGCATAGGCCAAAAGCTTTGTTAGCGGGTAATATTATTGTCGTAATGAAACCGGACGGATTAGAGAGAAGCGTTTGCGTCTTTTAGCGGTCGTAACGCTGACAGAGTGCCTGGGTGTTCATTTATTCCGTATTTTATTGTGTTAAACTTGTAGATAAAGTAAGATTCCCGTTGTTCCCGTTCTCGAATTGTTCGAAAGTTGTTTTATAGTAGTGTAACCCTTATGTCATCAAAGCTGTGGTCTTTTATAGTGCAGTGTTTCGAAAGTGGAAGGCCTGGCAGAGATCGTACATGTGCCCGATGGTTGTTGAATCTAATTCTAAACGGAGTGTCTGTCTGGCCCACGTATTGCTTGTTACATACCCCACATTCCAGGAGGTATATGACGTTGTCTGAGTCACAGTCTAGTGCACCCCTTATTTTGTGCTTAAAATCCAAGTGGGTGCTTTTCGCCACTGTCGTTGTCTGCATTTGTTTGCATACCTTGCATCTGCTTTTTCCGCAAGGGTGACACCCAATTCGAGGTTTCACACCTACCTTTAAATTTGTTAAATGATCCTTTATATTTTTCGGCCGTCTGTATACAACACCAGGAGGAGAAGTGAAAATTTGGGATAGTCGCACGCTCTGTTCCAATATGTTAAAATGTTTTCTTGGGACCTTGTTTATGTTCGGTGGGTTGCTCGTGAAAGTTAATAGCAAGTTTTTGTTGCGGTGTTGGTCGGCATTTTTCTGGTGGTTGAGAAGAATCTGGTGGTCCTGATTTTCAGCTTTTTTGATGGCGTCATTGATGATAGGTGGCGGGTATTCTTGATGAAGGAGTACTTCGCGCATATGTGTGCTGTTTTTGTTGAAGTCGTCGGTGCGGGAGCAGATTCGTCGGAATCTGTGTGCTTGGGAATAGGGAATGCTGGTCTTGCAATGTCGCGGGTGGCAGCTTTTAAAGTGCACGTATTGTTGCCTGTACGTAGGTTTTCTGTATACGTTAGTTACCAACGCAACATCGTCAGCTCGAATGAGTACATCAAGAAAGTTTATTTCAGTGTTAGAGTAGGAGTGTGTAAAATAAATGCTGGGGTGTACATGGTTGAATATCTGTATGAATTTGAGGAGCTCGTTTTCCGAATGTGTCCAAATTATGAATATATCATCTAGGTACCGTTTATAGAGTATGGTTTGATATTACAAGATGAAAGAAAATTGGACAGACACTCCGTTTAGAATTAGATTCAACAACCATCGGGCACATGTACGATCTCTGCCAGGCCTTCCGCTTTCAAAACACTGCACATTAAAAGACCACAGCTTTGATGACATAAGGGTTACACTACTAGAAAACAACTTTTGAGCAATCAGAGAACGGGAACAACGATAATCTTATTTGATCTACAAATTTAACACGTTAAAATACGGAATAAATGAGCACCCAGGCACTCTGTCAGTGTTACGACCGCTAAAAGATGCAAACGCTTCTCTCTAATCAGTCTAGTTTCATTACGACAATAATATTACCCGCTAACAAAGCTTTTGGCCTATGCATCTGACAACATAGAAATGATTTGCGTCATCAAGCACAGCCGGAACGCACAGATAAGTGGTCCTGGATGTCGTACGTTCCCCCCCCCACCCTTTTTTCTTTTCTTTTTTTTCTTCTTTAAATTTTAACGCACATTCTGTTCCTTCACTGACAAGGAGCTGACAGCTAGGTGGTTTTGTTAACTTTTTCATACATGCGCGCATGTCTTCCCAGTGTGCCGCACCTATGTGGTGACGGTCCCGGATGTCGTACAGTCTCCCCCTCCCCTGTTCTTCTTTTTTTTCCTTCTTTAATTTTTAACGCACATTCTGTTCCTTGCCTCAATCACCGGCTTTTTCATTTTTCCCGACGCCACCAGCACGCACTCAAAGCGCTTAAGCCCTCCCCATTAACTTGTCCTAAGCTTCAAAAAGGAACGAGCCGCCAGCGGACTACACGGAAAGGTGAAATACAAGAACGGCGGTTCACTGCCCACTTGGGGAAGAGTGGGTGCGAGGGAGGTATTGTTGACAATGATGACATTGCTCATCTATCTCTGCCCTACTCTGTTGAGATGCTGCCCTATTCTAATTACGCCGTGTCGGTCTTGCTTCTTCTCCTAGATTTTCTATATTTTATTTAGTGTGTGTCCTCCCGTTTCGCTGTTTCTTCTTCTTTTTTTTCTCTCTCTCTTTTTTTCTTTTTTTCGTTTTTTACCTTTCTTTTGACCCCTTCCCTCCTGTCTCGACAGGCTATAAGAAGACACGGAACATGTGTAAATAGTATTATGCCTTGAAAAAGACGGGGTTCCCGTCGAAACGTCGGCACAATAAACAGTTATGTGAAAGCGCATCTACTTTCATATATATATGTATATATATATATATATATATATATATATATATATATATATATATATATATATATATATATATATATATATATATATATATATATATATATATATATATATATATATATATACACATATATATATATTCATATATATATATATATATATATATATATATATATATATATATATATATATATATATATATATCAACGGGAGCGTTGTCAACAAGAATAAATATTGTCGTGGTACAACGCGATTAAACACAGATACACCTTGGGACGACGAAAGCAGCGTGTCCTCGACAGCTCAGTCACAAGATCGTCTTTTTCAGCCTCGAGAGAAGCTAGAGGCCCACTACCTCGTGCCCACTAAATGCCCCATCATCGTTATCGTCCACATGTAGACACGCGTCATTTGCCTCTCTCCCAAAAAGCATCGCCCCGATGCGCAGTCTGTAATGCAGTTTTTTTTTTCTAAACTAAAGTATCATGCAATCACTCGCTGACGTAGGGTTTCATGCGGACTACGTGAACGAGTTCAGGATGGTGCTGGCGACGCCTTGTACTATACGAACAGTCGGGAACAACTTCGTAAGTGACATCGCTCAGTCATCGCACAACTAGGTACGGTCCAAAGTATCTTCTTAAGAGTTTTTCAGAAATTCGTCGTTTTCGTATGGGCGTCCAGACCCATACTTTGTCGCCAGTTTGGTAGACGACTGTTCTGCGGTGAACATTGTAGCGGCCTGCATCGTGGTCTTGCTGCTGGCTGATCCGTAAACGTGCAAGTTGCCTAGCTTCTTCTGCGCGTTCTGTAAACGTGTCGGCGTCCGGGACGATGTCGTCGCCTTCGTGCGGTAACACTGCATCTAACATGGTTCGTACCTCCGGTCCATGAACGAGGCTGAAAGCTGTCATGCGGGTCGTTTCTTGCTTGGCCGTGTTGTATGCAAACGTTATGTAAGGCAAGATTGTATCCCAACTTTTGTGTTCGACGTCAACGTACATCGAAAGCATGTCTTCAATGGTTTTGTTTAGACGCTCTGTCAGCCCGTTCGTTTGTGGGTGGTATGCGGTGGTCTTACGATGCGTTGTTCCACTCAGCATCAAAACATGGTCCAAAAGAGTTGCTGTAAATGCGGTTCCTCTGTCTGTGATTACGACGGTTGGTGCACCATGCCTCAGTACGATATTCTCGATAAAAAATCTTGCCACCTCCGCTGCTGTACCTCTCTGGATAGCCTTTGTCTCGGCATAACGGGTCAAATATACCGTCGCGACGATAACCCATCGGTTGCCTGCAGTAGACGTAGGGAGTGGGCCCAAAATGTCCATGCCGATCTGGTGGAATGGAGTCATTGGAACCTGTACGGGTTGCAGGAGGCCAGCTGGTTTAGTTGGCGGTGACTTGCGTCGCTGGCAGTCGAGACAAGTACGAACGTGGTGCTTCACGGCTGTGGTTAGTCTTGGCCAGTAATACCTTTGCTGTACCCTGGCCAACGTTCTTGTGTAACCCAAGTGGCCAGAGGTAACCTCGTTGAGGCATGCTTTCAGTACTTCGGTGCGAAGGGCTGCTGGGATGACGAGCAGATAGGCAGATCCCGTCGACGAAAAATTTCTTTTATAGAGTACTCCGCCACGTAAACAAAATGATGACAACGCTCTTGCGAAAACTCTTGGCGCCTTCCGAGATCTGCCATCCAAGTAGGTAATTAAGCCAAGCAACTCAGCGTCGTCTCGTTGTTGCTGCGCAATGGTGGTCGTGTCGAGGACACCGAGAAATGATGTTTCCTCCTCCTCGGGTAGGGTTGCCGACTCAATGGGTGAACGGGACAAGCAGTCGGCGTCCATATGTCGCTTACCTGACTTATGTACGACTGCCATGTCGAATTCCTGCAGCCTGAGACTCCAACGCGCTAATCGGCCGGTAGGGTCTTTAATATTAGTTAACCAACACAGTGAGTGGTGGTCGCTAATTACTTTGAAGGGGTGGTCATATAAATACGGACGAAATTTCTTAACCGCCCATACTACGGCGAGACATTCCTTCTCAGTCGTGGAGTAATTAGCCTCAGCACGTGTTAACGTTCTGCTTGCGTAAGCGATAACCCTTTCTGCGCCATCTTGCTGCTGCACAAGCACAGCTCCCAGACCATCATTGCTAGCATCGGTGTGAAGCATCGTAGGGGCTCTCTCGTCGAAGTGGGCAAGGACTGGGGGTGTTTGTAGTCGCTGGCGAAGATCGTTAAAAGCAGCTTCCTCTTCGTTATTCCACTCAAAGGTGACGTCTTCTCTTGTTAGGCGAGTTAGTGGTGATGCTATGCGTGCGAAGTCCGCGATAAATCGTCGATAATACGCGCAGAGGCCGAGAAAGTGTCTGACAGCCTTTTTATCGGTCGGCATAGGGAACTGGTCTACGGCTGCGATTTTTTCAGGATCGGGACGAATACCAGCATGACTGACGACATGACCAAGAAATCGCAGCTCTTCGTAGCAAGAGTGGCACTTCTCAGGCTTCAACATCTGGCCCGCGGACTGTATGGCTCGTAAGACCACCTCAAGTCTTTCAAGGTGCTCGTCAAACGTCGCGGAAAACACTATGACGTCGTCCAGATATACTAAGCATGTTTTCCACTTCAACCCAGAAAGCACGGTATCCATGAGGCTTTTAAAGGTAGCAGGGGCTGAGAACAAACCGAATGGCAAGACCTTAAATTCATATAACCCATCTGGTGTCACAAAAGCGGTCTTCTCGCGGTCTCTCGGGTCCACCTCAATTTGCCAATATCCACTCCGCAAGTCCATTGAAGAGAAGTATCGAGCATGTCGAAGTCTGTCGAGAGAGTCGTCTATACGCGGTAGTGGATATACGTCTTTCTTGGTCACCTGATTTAGCTTCCGGTAATCCACACAGAAGCGCAGGCTGCCGTCCTTTTTCTTAACGAGGACTACAGGCGACGCCCAGGGGCTCTGTGAAGGCTGAATGACGTCACCTTCAAGCATTCTGTCTACCTGCTGTTGTATCGCTTCACGTTCTTTTGGAGCCACGCGATAAGGGTTCTGGTGAATAGGTCTCGCCGTTTCCTCGGTAATTATTTGATGCCTGGTTAGAGGCGTGCGGCCAACTCTTGATGTTGTCGAAAAGCAGTCTTGAAATTTGGCCAGTAACTCAAGGAGTCTGCGTCGGTCGTCTTTTGGCAAAGTTATGCTAACGTCCAGAACAGGCGCTGAATCAAGATTTAGCGACTCGTCGACTACCGCCAAGCAGCCTTCGGCATCTATGACATCGTCGAAGTAAGCGACAGCCGTGCCTTTAGGAAGATACCGGCGCTCAGCACTAAAATTGGTCAGCAGCAAGTCCGTGCGTCCAGCAGCAACTCTGACGATACCTCGTGCGACAGAAATACCGTGGGTGAAGAGCAGCGAGCTAATTCGGTCCGCAACTCCTTCGGCGTCAAACTGAGCAGCAGCGGCCACAGAAACAAGCGTGCATGACCTCGGAGGGAGAACCACATCGTCACCAGTAAGACGCAGTTGGTTTGGTCGCGCCTCTGGGGAATTGGGTAAGCCCGAACAGTTGCAAAACGTAATCAAGCTCTCTGGTATGTTGATGACGGCACCATATTCCCGTAAAAAGTCCATGCCGAGAATTACGTCTCTGCAGCATGCGGCGATAACGACGAACGACGCAGTGAAAGGAGAACCTCCGATGTCAATTCTTGCGGTACATCTTCCCGAGGGCATCAATAACTGGCCTCCTGCTGTTCTTATATGAGGGCCCGTCCACGGCGTCTTCACTTTTCTGAGGCTGTCGGCGAGGTCTTGACTGATAATGGAGAAGTCGGCACCAGTATCGACAAAAGCTGTCACTTTATGGCCGTCGAGAATAACACTAAGGTCAGCAGTCACAATTTCATCGTTCTCACGGCTTATCGGCTGTATGGCGTCGTGCTGTGGGGGCTTCTTGTCGTTATCTTTATGGCCTGCAACCTTGCCCCCGGAGGTCGCCGCTCTCAGTTTCCCCGGCGCGGGCTAGGTGACCTTCTTGTATTAAGGTTCGCATAGGTGCTGTGGTGCGACAAAGGCGAACGCGCGGGGGACGGAGAGCGGGACTGACGTCTCGGACCAGGAGGGTGAGCAGGCATTGCCTTCTCTGCAGTGGTAGAGCCGTCCTCAAAGTGATAACGGGCTCCATAGAAAGAGGTGTCGTCACGGCGCGGAGTGTATTCGTCATTGGCACGTCGACCGTCAAACCAAGGTCGTTGAGGACGGAATGAATCACCTCGATGCCAGCAATGACGGCCAATATGTCCTGCACCTCCGCAGTGAAAGCATAGTGGACGCCTGTCCACGGTGCGCCATGCATCTGTTTTCCGGGTTGGTGGACGCGTCGATGCCCACGGGGTGGCTGTGGATGGCTGGTTGTATGTCTGTAGCGTAGGTGGTGGATGCAGTGTCTCCTCTTGCGGCGGATACGAAGGGGCCATCGGCTCCTGGTGGTACGGCGTCGGCATAGCGGGTGGTGGACGTCGGAGAGCGGCAGCGTAGCTCTTAGGACGCTGCTGAGCATCAGGACTAGTCGTAGACAACGCTTGGTGGATTTCATCGCGTACGACTTCAGCGATCGATGCGATGGAATTTTCGGCAACAGGATTCCACAACTTCTGCAGTTCCTCGCCAACTATCTCCCTAATCAAGTCTCGCAAGCAGCTCTGTCTCTCAGACGTCATGGCGATAGCATTGATTGGGACATTGCAGGACATGCGGTCATATTGCCGGCAGCGTTGATGAAGGGCCCGCTGGATAGCCGTAGCCTCCTTAATAAAGTCAACCACGGTAGTCAGAGGGTTGCGCAGTAGCCCGGCAAAAAGCTGCTCCTTGACACCGCGCATGAGGTAACTCAACCTTTTATCTTCCGTCATGTGCGGGTTAGCTCGTTGAAAGAGACGAGTCATGTCCTCGGCAAACATTGCAACGGTTTCGTTGGGTTTTTGAACCCGTAGCTCCAATAACTGCTGCGCACGGTCCCTTCTATCGATATTGGCGAAGGTATCGACGAACTTCTCTCGAAAGTCGGGCCAAGCTGACAGATTGCCTTCTCTATTCTCATACCAAGTACGAGCACCGTCGTCAAGGTAGAAATAGGCGCGTGAAAGCTTTTCCTGTTCCGACCAATGATTTACCTTGGCAACACGCTCATAGTGGTCAAGCCCGTCGTGAACGTCTTCATGGCCACCACCACTAAAGCGATCGGGAACGAGGGGTTGAAAGAGGGTCACCTGAGATGGGTGTGTCGGAAAGCTGCCTTGGGGCACCTGTTGCGAGCTTGGGTTGGCCATTGGTTGAGCTGTGCGGTGCCTAGCAGGTTCCGGTGAGTGAGTCAGCTCTGGCGCGAGGCCTCGCAACCGTCGACTGGAGCGATGCACCGGTGTTTCTACAGGTGACAATGCGTTTGGACTCGATGAGCGGCTCCCAGCAGGCGTGTGGAGCATAAGACAGGGTTTCTACCCCGCACCTCCACCAGTGTCGCGGTACAACGCGAATAAAACACAGATATACCTTGGGACGACGAAAGCAGCGTGTCCTCGACAGCTGTTGTTGTTGTTGTTGTTGCCCCTTCGCATTGGCACATACCCACTATGGGGGATTGGCCATGAAATCTAGAAGTATCCTATATGAGATATATTAAAAGGTTTATCCTTAATGAAAAAACTAATGATGTAATAGAAAATAATAATTAACTAAAAAGGAATATTAAACTAAACAAATAATTGAAGATTGAATCAAGAAGAGAAAAGGTGAGGTAATACTACAGTGGAAGACAGAAATTTTGAGTAGACCAGACAATCGAGCTTATCTCACCCGGTCACAATCAAATGAATATGCAAATTTCATTCAAAATTAGACAAGTGTCTTCAGAAATATATTTAAGCAGGCATTATTATGACATGCGCTTTGATTCTCGAATGAAATTGCATACAGCATCGAATACGCTTCTGTGCTCAGTCACAAGATCGTCTTTTTCAGCCTCGAGAGAAGCTAGAGGCCCACTACCTCGTGCCCACTAAATGCCCCATCATCGTTATCGTCCACATGTAGACACGCGTCAATATATTTGTTTCCCAACAGTTTCGGGAGGGGTTCGCCCTTCATCAGGAGATGAGTTATACTGACATGAGCTTCCAAACTTCGTTGCTGCCGCGTCCCTCTCGCCTTGAAAGATGTTTGCGAGAGTGAGAGGGAACCTAAAAAAAGGGGGGGAAGAAAAAAACGAAAAAAGACGTGGCGCTGATGAGGAACGTACACTGTAAGCAAAAACTATCCAAGTTTGGGGTTTTTGCGGCTCATGACCTCTGAAAACTCTCTCGGGTTAAAAATTACTACCTCGTGTAGGAGTAGAAGATGGTACATGACATAGTTTTACCACCACCTCTCAGGCAAGTAGTAAAAGGATGTCAAAATACAGTTTTACCACGTAGGGAGTTTTCTATCACGTGATTTTTAACCTGCGTTTCAGAGTTTATTACCACGTGACTGCAAGGTGCGGCTGCTTCGGCGGCTTTTGTCCCATACACCCCATTGTGACGCTCTCAGTGAATCATGAAGGTACGTGATGACCACTGTTTTTTCTTTTGGTATCGCCGTGCCTCAGGACTGACCTCGAGTCAACGCACTTTCACTGGAACTGGGGGCAGCATAAGCACAACAAACGAGAACAGCATTCTGTGAACGAAAAAGAAAAAAAAAGACGGGGGGGGGTATCTCAAAAGAAGGAAAAAAAAGAAAGAAAACCTGCTGTGAAAAGTTGTCCTGCATATTTTCGCAAATTGTTGGCTTTTGCTCGGCGGTGGCCTTGGAGACAGACGGTGCAAGAAGCTCGGTATCTGTGTGTCTCGTTGGGCTGATGGATCTCACGTGTTTCCTACATCATCAAGCGATTGTGCGCTTCCGAGCGCCTCCAAACCTGCACGTCGCGGATATCTCGCTTCCGAGCTTAATCGCGGAGATCTGCCAGTGGTAACAAAATCAATCTGGTGTCATCGTCCGTGCTTGCCTACTGGAGAAGCAATAAACAAAATGCTTCACTCTGTCGTCGGCACCGAGCCGCGGCCGCCAGTGACCAGTGGGAGTGTGTCGCCGGGACAGGTGAAAGAAGCATCGCATATATTTTGTTCCACAGTAGGCGATGTCTGCATGAGTAAAGTGCTGCCCGAATCGCCCACCTCATTCACCAACTGTTCTCAAACAAGTAGCGCGAAGCCGATGCGAGGCAGACAGAACCAACAAGCGGCTGCCGGTGAGCACGAAGAAAACCCGGACGGTGGTCTTTCGTTGGAAGTATGCATACATCGCCCCGTCCCTGTAAGATAGCGGTCACGTGTTCATTTGTGTCTGAAATGACGACGAAATTCGCACAGGATGTGTGTTCTGTGATCGCCAGCTGTGTTTCATCGGATAGCCGTGCTCCTCGAAAAGGCCTAGTACGCCGTCGGTAAGAAACTTGTGTGCAGGCGTGCACCGCTCCTCTACGCCCGTTGTGATGAATACGTGCTGCTACTGTGTTTGTGCACCGTCACTCAATGAAAATCATTGAGCTACTTTGGTTTGTGCGTAATTAGGTATATTTTATGGACTTGTGCATCAGCAGTGCTAACACGCGTGGGGCCATGAGCCCGATGTGCCGAGTAATTATTGGATACTCATAAAGGTGAGATCGGGTAGATTTATAATAAAAGGTTGGTGTGACATTTAGTGCCCTGCAGCCCACCTTAAGGTTACGCTTGCACCTTCAACCGTTGTTGTTAATCAATGCAAAAAACGAGCTCTCCTACCGGTACTACAGGGCCGGTCGAAAAGTCATGCCTATATATATACCGGATTGTCAAAGTGTAGTTGAGCAACGCGTGCAGTCTGTTCGAGTGGTGTATTATTCTGCAGTTGTTGTGTGTGCGTGTTTGTCTGTATGTGTATCTATGTGTCACCAATTCCGCCGTTCAATAAATTCAATCAATTCTGCTTTTTAAAAAATTTGTCGACTCTGGGCGAAAGCACTCGTCAACTTATATTTTTTTTTACCACCAGAAATAACTCCCAGAAATCGCCTCAAAAACCTTGTGAAGGCAGTAAAAATTTACTCTCTCGATACCCGCTGAAAACTTCAAGGGTGTAAATAATTACTACTCTCCCTACGTTCAAAAACTCAGTTAGCACGAGAGTAAATTTTTACCTCGGTAGTAGGTGGTAAAAAAAAACCAGGAAAGGTAGTGCGTGAGAGGACAAATGGTTTACCCAGTTTTTGAGGTTATTTCAGGTCATTTTCGTTTAGTGAGTACTCCTCATCAGCGCCACGAATCAACAACATACTTTCCCGCCATTTCAACATAATCAGGCAAAGCAAACGACTAACTTCTATTTTCGAGAACCCACCTCACGTGGTGTACCGCAGGGATAAAAATCTGAAGGACATTTTTGTCAGAGCAAAGACAAACACCTCCAAATTTCAATCAGGGTGCCATCCCTGCGGAAAAGCTCGATGCAAGGTATGCCCACAGATGGTCACAACACGTGAATCCAAAGCGAACTTCTCGGATTGCAAATTCTGCATAACTGAAGCCTTAATTGTGACTCCAGTAACGTAATATACATGCTACGTTGCAACATCTGCGGACAAGAATATATCGGCCAAACAGACACGCCATTTCGGCTGCGGTTCGATAATCACCAGTACCACGCCACTTCACTGCCGAAGCTACCTTTATCTCGACATCTGCGCCTGCCAAATCACAGTTTTGAAAATATCAGCGTAACTCTTTTGCAGTCCGGTTTCTAAAACAGACGCGAGCGCGAACAGCGTGAGGCATATTGTATTTTCAAATTTCGAACATTAGTAGCCGGCATCAACGAGGACCCCGGAAAACTCAACTGCCTCCGAAAAGTAAGCCAGGAGGAAATTGGTGACAAAGATTGATAGCTGGAGACCATGCTTGTTTTTTCTGACTGACTCGTACATGTACACTGTCCTTTCTTGTTTTTTGTTTTTCTTCTTTTTTATCATTTTTTTCTTTTTTTTCACATGCACATACAAAGTGTTTATGTTCGCTTACCACTTGATGACCATTGATGGGAAACGGACGAAGATGAAAGGTAAAGAGCCGACCGACCCATTAAGGTGAAACCTTTTCTTTACGCACGCCGTCACGGACCCTGCCGCCACCGAGGCGACAATCTTGGGTGGCCCGACACACGTCGAGAACTGAACAGCACGTGATAAGAACCGTATGTGGACGTACACGGACAGTTGCTTTAGTTCTCAGTGTTGACAGTGGTTCTTCCTCTTTTTTACTTTCTTTCTTTTCTTTCTTTTTCGCCTTTTTTCTTCCCCCCTTTCTTTTAAGTTCCCTCTCACTCTCGCAAACATCTTTCAAGGCGAGAGGGACGCGGCAGCAACGAAGTTTGGAAGCTCATGTCATACCCTGATGAAGGGAGGACCCCTCCCGAAACTGTTGGGAAATAAATATATTTATCCTTGTTGACAACGCTCCCGTTGTGTCATATCCCATACCTTCACGAACGAAGACAAACTGGCCCATTGAATTATTACTCCCACTATATATATATATATATATATATATATATATATATATATACATATATATATATATATATATATATATATATATATATATATATATATATATATATATATATATATATATATATATATATATATATATATATATGTGTGTGTGTGTGTGTATATATATATACGGTTACAAGAACATGTGAGGTGCAAGAAAATGAAGGGATGAGCAGACAGATTGTAATAACCATGCACTTTCAGAAAAAAAGCCATGCTTGCACGTAAGGCGCCGCATAGTCACAGTGAAAGTTAGAATAGCAACATTTCAGGGCCTTTTTTAAACACTCATTGGTTAACCAGTGCAAGCACACTTGCTTGATACCCACTACGGCAATATGGATAAAATTTTTTGGTAGCAGGCTGGCATTTTCCATGGTATTTTTTTGTCATTCTAGTGAGAAATGTGCTATCCACTAAATACTTGGAAGAAATTTTGTGCCAATTGTTCATGCAGTGACTGATGACTATGAGGAATCATACCTTAAAAGGGTATGCGCCACAGTTCATAGGTGAACGCTAACAACAAAAAAGTGCTATTTTATGAGGGGTTAGATATAGGAAATTCGCTATTTTTACAGATAGTTTAGAAAATATCACACAATGGACAGATTATCAGCACGTCAAATTTCCATGGAAAGCCCAGTGGAGTACGCCAAAAAAAACTTGAAATTATAATCTCCAGATTCCGGTGCCGTGTCCCCCCATTAACTTTTTATTTACACTGAGCTGGTCTGACACTTTCCTCCCTTTGTCCGTTCTGCGAAGAATCAGAAACTATTGAAAATAATTTTGGCTCATGTCATATATTTGCATTAATTAGGAAACGACTCTTAGATATTCCATTTGCGAAGCTAGGTTTAAATTTAACCACAGAAAATGTTCTAAGTTTTGGTGCTTCTGTTTCCGAAACTGCCACAGAGATGCATTCGATGCGGTGTGTAATTTTATTCAAGACTCTAAACGTTTTTAACATAAAGCCCACGTTAATAGATACTCAAAAAAAACGGGTCGAAAAGTAATTTTCCATTCTGGATAAATCCATGACATACCAAATTAATCGGGTTTGGCAAAACCAGCTGTCTTGTCGGCTCCCAAAATCAAGTTGTAGCTATTAGTGTCTACTTTGTTCTTGATTCTTTTTTCTCACTATCTAAATCTTTAGTTTTTTTCTTTTGTTAACATACTGTCTTCACTATACAACTCCCCCCCCCCCTCTTTTATTTTCGTTGTAAGCAACAATGCAGTTATCATCCATAGACTAGATGTTCTCTTGGCCAATCCCCCAGTGTTGGTACGAGCCATGGATTAGGAGATAAAAACAAACAAACAAACAAACAAACAAATATGCCCACATGAAATCCAGAATATGTTTAATTTTTCACTGAAAAATTCTTAGATTCCTGCTCATTGGAAGTTTTCTAAAATAATTTCGATATTAAAAAACGTGGATCCGGATTTACCCTCGATAAAATAAGGCCCATTTCATTGATGTCTAACCAGCTCAAACTTATAGCGAGAGTCTTGAATGTCCGAACAATGAACTATATCAATAAACATTCAATAATAAATGCCAGTTAACTTGGTTTTAGATCGCGATACTTCATATGATGTGAACATGTGGATTTGGAAAGTCGCTTACAGAGGCTCAACGTCGGTGCAAAAACTGTGCACTAGGGACTCAACCCTTTGCTAAGGCGTACTATAAAGCGGAGTATTATATCCTATTCAAGCAGATGCAAGAATATTGCTTTCCAAAGTATGTAGCAGTATGGGCTCTAGAGATTGTAAGAGACCGATAATTTTATTGCTTCTTGGGTGGATGCTCTTCCAAAAGATATAAGCAACACAAAGTGTACCTCAGGTCTGCTGATCGAGCTCTTCACCAATGTTGCGTTAATAATGCATTATTGGTAGAACGAAAATTGGGTTGTGGTTTAAAATACAGTTTTGTGTCCCGTTAGCAAGAATTATCGCTAATAGCCTCCGTTCCCACGAGCACGGAGACCTATAGACACCAGTTTTAGCAGTCACGTTATAGACCACTCCTAGTCACAATACTTCTGCATGACAAGCTGTTATACCAACCGCTATTGACTGATCTTCATAATTGTTGAATGCGAAGTCCTTTAAATTATTCATTACACATGCAGTTCATACGGTCAACAGCAAGTCAATATTTCTATTTGATTCACTATGGGTGCTGGATGGACACGCCAAAAGATTTTTATATAAAAAGACTGTGGAAAATCTTTTTACGAACTGTGTGAAAAGTTTCAAAAAATAAAGAAATAAACAATAAATTTAAACCCAATCTATTCAGGATAGTGCACTAAGAGCGACCAGCCTAAGACAAACATTAAATAGGCTGCGAAGTTGAATTTTAGTTGTAATTTCTTGAGAACAATTCGAGATATATTGAGAATAAATGAAATCATAATGTTGACAAGACACGTACATTCTTTGTTTTAGAGACGATGGTGACTACATGCAGAGCTTTTAACAGGCAGCAATAATTCTAGCTGTAGAATGATTGTGGGGCTATAAATTCTGCCGGCGACACAAGCTCCGTTCATATAGATGAATCAGCTGAATGATGAAAGATGAAAGATGAAACCCCTGATGAAGGGAGGTCCCCTCCCGAAACTGTTGGGAAATAAATATATTTATCCTTGTTGACAACGCTCCCGTTGTGCCATATCCCATACCTTCACGAAGACTAACTGGCCCATTGAATTATTACTCCCACTATATATATATATATATATATATATATATATATATATATATATATATATATATATATATAGTTCAGTAGATCCTCCGTGAGCGGTTACAACGTGGTTTATTTCGACGTTTTGACCTAGAGTCTGGCCTTCATTGTTGACGTGCCGTGTTGTTAAAGCGCCGAGAGTCGTGCGACGATCTTTGCATGTTGTCGCTCTGAACGAGAGGGCGGTGCCAGCACAAGCGAGCCACATGTCCTGCGTAACCGCAAGAATAGCAAATCGGGTGGTTGTTTGCAGTGCGCCACGGATTCGGAAACGCTGCAATCGGCCGGCTGAACGGAACTGGTGATGGCCGAACAGGGATCGGTGTGGTAGCATAAGTGGGCTGTCGAGGTGCTCTGGCTGCAACGACTTGCGCATATGTCAAGGGTGCGGCCTCCAGAGGTGGTGAACGAGCGAAAGGCAAAGCGTCCGCTACCTCATCTTGTATGACGTGCCTTAAGGCCGGGGCCAGATGATCTGGGGCCAAAGGATGCGTTTGTGCTGGCTCGGGCGCACTCAATAGAGCTGCCGAGCAACCTTCTCACGCACGAACTGCTTTATGCGAGGCAACATGTCGTTATGGTCTCCGAGAGTCGAGGCCGCGATCGAATCACGTTGTTCCAGAGAGCGCCGTGTTTGGGCGCGTTGCTTGCGCAATTCGTCAAAACTCTGGCACAAGCTGACGAGTTCGGCAATAGTTTGTGGGTCCTTGGCAAACAACATTTGAAATGCGTCATCGCATATGCCCTTGCGAATTTGTTTCATTTCGTCGGCTTCGAGCATCGCTGGGTTTACCCGCTTGCACAAGTCAACAACGTCTTCAATGTAGCGGGTAAAGGTCTCTCCTGGTTGTTGAGTGCGCTGACGAAGTCGTTGTTCTGCGCGGACTTTTCACACAGCAGGGCGGTTGAAGACTTGCGAAAAGGAGGCCTTGAATGAATCCCAGCTGGCGATGTCGGCTTTGTGATTGCGCAACCAGAGACTAGCGACGCTGGACAAGTAAAAGCTTACATAGGTCAGCTTAGCCGCATCGTCCCACTTGTTCGCTGCGCTCACCTTGTGGTAAGTAGCCAGCCACTCCTCAACGTCTTCGCAGTCAGTGCCGCTGAAGATCGGTGGGTGACGCAGTGGCCACACGCCGGGACATGTAGAGGCGGGAACTTGCGAGGTACCTTGTATGGAGGGTTCTTCCGGCATTGCTGGCCCTGCAGGTAAGGTGCGACTTCGTAGTTCCAGCTTTGAAGACTACTAGGCACTTCCACCAAATTATACTGCCTGGTTCAAGAGGCGTTAGTCACTGTCACGAGCTCAGCTCTTCGTCGTAGTCGTCTTTCAGGTGCTCCAACTAGATACTGTCTCTCTCCCTTTTCCCCACTACTATATATATATATATATATATATATATATATATATATATATATATATATATATATATATATATATATATATATATATCCTCATAAGGCCATGGGTAACCCTATTTGTATAAAGGTGATTGTCATATATGGCTATATACAGCAATGTCCAGATAAGGACATATAGGGGTTTAGATATACCTCTTTGTATAAGGAACATATATAGCTACATGAGGAATTGGGCACACCAGGTTATATAATGCTCATATACGAGTATACCATATAAAGCCTGATAAGCCCAATTTTTGATGTGGTCATATATGGAGATTTTCAAATAGGTTTATATATAAAATGTTCGTAAGGAACGGCTTTGCGTAAGAGCAATGGCAGCTGTCTTTTTTTATTCTGGCCGGATGCTTTGTCTGGTTGTCCTATATATTCTATACACGTCGCAATACACCTTTTCCAGACAGATAATTAGCGTGTTTGAATACCCGCACTTCATAGGTTTGTTTACCTGAGTAGGAAGCACGCTGTCTTTTTTTTTCACCTGCCCTACACACGAACTATCTCTTCACCCTCTTCACCCACTTTCAGTGCCCACGTTTGAAGGGCAAAAACCTTTCGAATGTTTGAAAGCCCTTTAAAGGTTCATTATGCATCAGCATGCCATCTGTCCGTTTATAGATAAAATAACCATGTTTTTGGGAAGAGTGCGTGTAATCATCCCTCGAAATAAATCATGTGAAGAATAGAACAGCCCTTGTCTATTTTCCTTTCGCGTCCCTGTGTAGAATATGGTGCTTTTCGTTTTTTGTGTAGAATATGCGGTTTTTCGTTCCTAGCACGCACGCTGTCTCGAAGATATAAAACGCAAACTTGAGGCATTGAAAATTTTGTCCAGTTGGTTTGTTATTATCCATGTATCAGATTAGTTGTTTCAACTTGCAGCCTACACTGATTACATACTTTTCGCAATTATGAGAGTAGCACACTTTTTGACTTCATGTGGGAATACCTGTCGAATTTGCTCCAGCACAATATTATTCTTCTGTGGATGTCATTTTTGTTCATTGGCCTTTCTGTTAGTAGTTGCTCGATTGGAATGAGTTTTTGTGTGCACTCCAGTGTATGATTTTTCGATCTTGAATTATTTCTGTTTTGCAAGGCCATTCAGCACTATCATCATCTCCATCACACTATGCCTTTTTTGATATTGTCACGGGGTCGTGACGTGGCCGAAGACAGGAGACTTCGTGTTGGAATTTAACTGTTTATTTGGGCGAACCTGTGCCCGGTAAACGGAAAGTCCAATTACAGCAGCAGTCTCGCACAGATAGCAGTCTCGGACTGATAGCGGCGAACGGAGCGTCGGCCTACGATCAACAACAGACAAGCGGCGAAGCGCGTCGGCATTTATACTCTTGCCGTCGAATGTTCTAGCGTTCTCTCTGGCGGTGGCGTAGGTTCCAGAACAATTTGTACCGTTCGCACAGTGGGCGTGATCTTATCGAAATGATCTACTACAGTCCGGAACCTTCTCGAAAACTGCAGGCGCGGTTAGGCGCGGTTTGCGCTGAGAATCGTGTGGTGTTTTGGGACGATAACAAAAACTTGGGAAACGGATCGTGGCAATATTAGAGCACTATGTCATCTGCAAATCAAAGTTTATTGGGTCATTCACACTTAAACTTTATTCCTGCTTATTACCAATACAGCTCTTTCAACATTTTCTGTTCCCACAGCATCGGGTTTATCCTATCTCAGCATCTGAACACTTTTCAATGCCATTTTTATCCTTCTTTCTGAAGAAACACGCTAGCAGTGGAGTATTTGTGGATATCTGCTAAGATATTCAATTAGGATGAAGGAACTCCTTGTTGACTGATTGTTTTCAGGGCTACCATTATCTGTATCGAGTAGAATGCCTTTTTGTAGTCTTTGAGAGCCTAATAAAAGAGGTCGTTGTATTCAGAAGCTTTCCTCAATGCCTTATTTATGGCAAGAATGTAATTGATCGTTTGAAAACATTTTCTGAAACCAGCTTGTATTTTAGATTGGTTGAAATGTTTACCTCACCTGGATTTAAATCACCTTTTTAAATATTTTGTACATCACGGAAGATAAACCGATGCGCCTAATATCTTGAGTTTTTTTGTTGTCTCCGTTTTTCTCTAGTAATTTATTCGTGGTGTTTTTTTAGATTACTGAAGCCATTCCTGCTTTGAGGTGTTAAGAATAGTAAGTTATGTTTCTTTGAAACAAACTTTCCTCTGTCTTTATTTAAATCGGCTGTCTGTCATCCCCAACTGCTTTTCTTCGTGGCACATTGGCACGAGTGAAGAGATGGAGTAGGCAGCGAAAATGACGAAGCAGGAGGAGAAGCACACGGAAGAGGCACGAGGGTGCACATGCATGAGTAGCACATTGCTCGATGCGTGTGACACCAGCCGTAAAAAAAAAAGAGGTGCACGCGATGAGCTGGCATTGCTTGTTTGACTATGGTAGAATATGGTTGCAGCGTAAGCTACGTTCTGCCGACGCGCGCAGAAGTTGTTTAGTAACGAAGGCCGCAACGCCGGAACTTTGTGGCGTGGCCGTTGACTCAGTGATGTTCCGTGCAGGTAATTTTCCCTTTTTCAGAGAATTTACGCCAGTCAATTTAAGTGAAAGGGAAAAAGGGAATCTCCGTGTATAGCAGGGATTTTCAGAAATGGTTATATTCTCATACAAGTACCGAAAACTAGCGGTCACAGTGAACCTTCACCTGCTGTTCTCGATTCTCACGCAGGAACCACGCAAGCATGGCGTTTGAGATTTGTTTCTGATATTTACCGTGAGCGCTTTCTAGTTTACTGGTGATTTTAGTCTAGAAGCTCAATATGTACAATGTACTAACAGTACATAATTTACTAGAGTACTGCTTTTGTTGTGCGACTGTGGAGGGGCTATTCATGATTTCAAAATTTGCCAATACGTGAGGCAGGTGTAATTATAGTTTGTGTGTGCGTGGAAGGAGGCGGAAATCAGGGCTGTTGTGCAGGAAAATGTGCTGGAAATTTTGTGAACATTCGCAGGAAAAAATTCCCGAAATAAGAAATTTTCATGTCTTTCATTAAGAATGCTTTTGCGTAATACGAAACATCACTGCCGTTTACCTTGATGACGCTCAGACAAGGCTCCTCAAAGATGATTCACTACCTTTTTTCTGGTCTGCACTTACCCACCACAGACCCCCTTCGAACGTCGGCACGCAGCGGTCTCCTAATGCCACGTTGTCACTTCAAGAAGATCACCGGTCTCGCACCGGGCCTGACTGACAAAGACTCCCTGCTACGTCACTGACTGCAATCGGGAAAGGCTTACGGCAGCACGTCTGACCATGACGCATTATAGCAACGATGGAAGAGGATCGCCAGTGACACCAACCACGGATCCATTCATGGTAGGCTTACGGCGATTGGTCGAACAAGTAAGAATGTTTCATTCAGACTACCATTCGGCAGGGAGGCCTAAGTGGCCAGACTTCAGGTGAAGGCTGCATCTAGTTGTAGTAAGAACTGAATATTTGTGTTAGTTTACTGTGAATTTTTTTACCGTAATGTTAAGTAGCACAGTTTTGAACATGACCAAGAGGGATAAGAAGGACACGACACTCGCTATATTCGCAACTAAATTTATTTCAGTAAAACGCTCCACATATAAGCACCTACGCTGACGCCCAGCGCCACAAATGAGAAATAACAGACACTGACAACTTAATAAATATAACTTTTGGAGCGCTTAACGATAAAATAATTGCAGCACGTGTAGATATGAACTTGACAATGCATGCGTTTTTACCCACTAAACACAATATGAGACAACTAAAGCGATAAAACGAAGCATGTGTGGCCCATAAACGCAAAGAAATAAAAACATAAAAACGCGGTTTAGGGTAACGTGAAAGACATTCAACTACAACTCACACGTGCTGAACACGGAAGTCTGAAATGGGAGGAAGAACTACAATTGTGATCCTACGTTCTTTGTAATGCTACGTACTTCTAATAAATTCCTTCTAGAAAGGTGGCTTCTCAACGGCTTAATGAAACCTATGGTTGGCTAACACTGAAGTTTTTTTTTTGTTAATGTGATATGCTTCAACAGTTTCTCTGTGCAGTTTGTTTCCTTGATGAAACACCACGGTGGTATTATCAAATAGCAGCACGTAGCCACTTTAGGAACAGTGTTGCCTAAGGTGAGAATAATTAATTTGAATATTTTCGCTAAAGATATCTAATGTCCTAACAGCCTGGTGTTTATACACCAACCAGTCCTGCCAATTTAAACTTTCACGCATGAGAGGGGTGGACGATATACAACCGATATTATGCTTAAAACAAACTTTGTTTTGTGCTTTATCTTGCAAGAATAGCATCAACCGAGACACCTCCTAAAATGTTAACAGTTCTCTAACTGTTCAACTTTTGCCCAAGCGCAACATTTATAAAGTTGAACGGCATTATGTGCCGTCCAATATACGCCATTACTATTGGATGAAATGTAGCCCAGTTTTGAGCACATTTTATTTAGGTAGCCTGGAAAAGGTCCTTTATTTGAAGATCAACGCATGTGCACTAAATGTGTTTCGTTTTGTTGATGGTTTTTCAGTTTTGTAAACAACGGTTCATCTATTAGGATGAGCATCAGATATTTTACGAGTGTGTAAAAAGAATATTAGAGGCCTGGGTTTAACCGTTCAGTTACCTAATAATAATACTGCAGTTTTTGGATGTAGAATTAGCAGTTACAGCGAGACATGTATGATTGTCATACACTCTTCGAGCACAAAAACTATTACATATCTACAGTTCGGCACGTTTCCAGGTGGTAAGGAATGGTATGACCTTTTCTGGTCTGAGAGCAGCCTGGCCAAATCGTGCCCAGATAAGGTTAACCAAAGCTTTTGGCAACTAGTCAGCAGACTAATAAATTCAGGGTATGAGAAACACGCGCTGTGTAAATCAGCAAACAAGCTGTACCAGGTAACTGCTGGAACGCGATGGCACCGAAAGCCTACCGAGAAAAAGTATTTTCCATATGCGCAAACTATAGCTCACAACTTTAAAAAATTTTGATAATAGGTTTGCCCTAGAAATTGTTTTTGCGGCACCTAACAAGCTTGGTGATTGAGTATGTGCAAAATTTGACTGCAGTTTTTCTGTAGCAAAAATTTTTAAATTTATTTGATTTTACTTTTTATTTATACTCTCGATCCCATCAGCAATCATTACAGGAAGGGCGTATGGGACATTTACCAATATAAAATGCAAACAGAAATATTTAATTTCATGCAAAGAAGGTATTTGCACTTAACGAGGGAAATAGAGAAACTGAATAGCACATCATAAAGGATCCTAACAAAGAAAAATAAAAGGTTGTCCAAGAGGCCAACAAAAGGGAAAACTGAAATAGGAATACACTGATGAAAAGGGAAATTTAAATCAACTGACAATGTAAATAATTTGGTGTTTTGTGTGTCGAATAACCTAAATTTTGTGTACGAAAAGAAATTATACAAAAGTACGGCGATAGAACGTAACATCACTGGACATCAGGTAAATTAATTTCAACCAATGATAAAAAAGTGAATAACGTAGCGGGTGTTGTTACGTTAGAATCGAGCCTGTTCTATTCACGTATCATGAAATGAAAAATGAATGCTTATGAGTTTTCGTATGAATAACGTGTTCATGTAATAATAAGGCGTGTTTGTGCCGGGTTTGTCACGTTTGTCTTGAACATAGAAATTTCGAAGTGTCAATATTTGTCTTTGTGCATTATTTTATATATAACTTTTATTCTCGCAAGCTTGGCTCGGTTTTGTAAGGTGACAGTACCGGCTTGTTTTAGCAATGCTGTAGGTGAATCGATTAGCCTATATTTAGTGTAAATGCATCTCAGTGCCTTTTTTTGAACTTCGAGTTTGCAAATGAGTTTTTTAGTAAAAGGAAACCAAACAAGGTTAGCTGTTTCTAAAGTTTATTTAACAAAAATTTGGTATCCGAATAGCTTTGTGATAGGGTGCGCTAGTCTCAGGCGAGTTCGGTTCGGACTGTCACGGTGGATGGACGTGTTTTTTGAGCGCTCCCGATCGACTTCGCAGAAAAGTTGTTTTGCATGTTTTGACCTTGTCTTTGTAATTATAGGGCAGCAGTTAAAAACCCTGTAGCACTTATTTTAATGTACAGATTTTTCAGGGGTCAGTTAACAGGTATTTATTGTTTTGTGCGTGTGTGTGTGTGTTTGACTTTTGTTTTTTTTTTGTTTTCCTTTTGCCACCTCGTGAGGGAGGTGCGCATACATTGAACACGCAAACGTTTGTAGTCGAGTTTAGACTTTCTCTTTTTTGTAGGGCAGGGCTCGAATTTTGTAAATATCGAGTGCGACAAGTCATAGGGACAATTGGTGGCAGAAAGACATGATTAAAAGACTGTAAAGTGTTCGGGATGTGGGGTTGGTTTGAAAGTAGGCCCAAGTGTGGAAGCGGAAGGAGAAGAGACTTGCGCGAAGTGTAGGCAATATGAGGTCGAGGAAAAAGTGCAGAAAATGGTGGTTACCCAGAGTGACCTGCTGATGAGAATCACCGAGCTCGAGACTACGTTGGAGACGGAACAGGAGAAAACGAGGGCTATTGGAGAAAGGCTGAAGTCCGCCGAGGAAGCACTAGCCAAGGTGAACAGAGGAGCGGCCTACGGAGAGAACAGTAGGAAACCGGCAACCAGAACGGCGGAGAAAAAAGAGCAAGCAAGTTTGGAAAAAACAGGTTCAGCCGGTTCAATTGTCGCAAGGCCCAGCTTCAGTGAAGTAGTGGTGGGGATGGGAGGGGACAAAGCAGCCCGCATCACAGGTGCAACTAACGCCCAGGTGCAGGACGCTCCAGCTGAAAAGTCACAGCATGGGATATTGACTGGGGACTCCAATTTAAATCGATGCACAGAAGCCACCAAAGAGAGGGTTAGAGGTGACCAGAGGGGGGCAGTAGGGGTGTTTCCAGGACGCAAAATGAAAGCAGTCATGAGGCATGCGAGTAGAAAGCTCAAAACTACAGCTGATAGACGAAGCCTCGTGATAAATTCAGGCGGTTTGAACGATGCCTTAAATGAAGGTACAGCAGGACTAGCAACTACACTGGCGAAAGGCGTCGATGACATGAGCGCCACTTCTTCTCAGGTACAGGTAGCGATATGCACGATACTGGAAGTACCGGTGCGTGATAGCAACTTGCAAAGAGCGGTTGTCAACGCAAACCAAGAGATATGGCGGATGAGTCAAGAGAACGGCCTTGACGTGGTGGAAATAAACAGAGGGTGCGTAGGTGGGGTGGTTTTCAACGAGACAGAATTCACTTCGATGGGCGGCTAGGTCATGAGGTGGGTTGGCGACTTGCAGGATGCGCAGTAGCTCTTTTGGGGGGCAAGGGGGCTGTTCGGGGAGCCGGATAGCTAGTAACGAGGAAAACAACCAGGGGGACTCTTTGAAAGGTGGTATGGACAGATACGATTCCAAAGTGGCACCAGTATCTAAGATAGGTAGAGTACGGGGCAGAAATAGACATAGCCATGAGCGCCGAGCCAGCTCAGACATAGGGTATAATAACATGCAGGGTGATAGGAACAAGGTGAAGTGGGAAGAGATAGAAGAACAGCTAAAGGAGGAAAGGCCGATGGTATACAGTTTTGTAGAAACACATCTGAGCGACATGGAAGAACCTCTCTAACAATGCGGACTACGCGTGCGAATAATGTAATAGAACAGAAGGAGTGCAAACAGGAGTGCAAGGAACATTTATAGCTAAAAGGGAAAGTGGCAGGGCGAACGACACTCCTTGGTTTCGTTTACTTGTGGACAGGAACAAAGGCCAGAGAGGAAGACCTGGCAATGGTAGAGTGTACATCAAATGATATTCAGGAGTTAGCAGGAGAGTGCGAGATAATTATACTAGGAGATATGAATGCGCATATAGAAGATATAGATGGGTATACCGACCCGAAAGGCAAAATCATCATAGATATGTGTGAAAGGCTTCAATTGATCATTCGCAACAGTACCGAGAAGTGTGAAGGACAAATAACATGGGAGGTAGGAAGGCTGCAGTCAACGATAAATTACGCAGTGATGTCACTTAGCCTGTATGAAAAGCTCAGGGGAAAACACATAGATGAAGATGGCTCCAGAAGTCTGGGTAGTGATCACAAACGTATCAAGCTAAGTTTTGGAAGAGCAGTGAAAGTGGGAAGGAGACAAGATGAGCAACTACAAGAAAACTTTTATTCAGATAGGAAAATTTAAATAGCCGCTAAACAAATTGCATTAATCACTAAGAATAATAAATCAGTGTGGAAATACACGAATTTGATTAGACTGTTTGAGCAGGAGGTTCCCAAGGCACGCGACAAGTCACCCCAGAAAAAAAAGACACAAACCCAGAAGTTGGTGAGATGAGGAAATTAAGAGAGCCGTAGCAAAATAGCAGGAAGCCTCTAGGGAACACAGATATGCTAAGCAGCAGGATGAACCGACGGATTATGTTGAAAGAAAGTGGGAAATTTTTCTAAGCTGTAGAAGGGATGCATACCTTCTGATCAATGAAAAGGTTAGAAGAAAGGGAGCTCGGTGGCTGGCAGAAGTACAGAAAAAAGACAGAAAGGCAGCTGCGAAGTTTTGGAACCATCAAAACTACCTAGGAAATGAGACGAGCCTAGAGCAGAGGTTTATAACTACAGCTCAAGGTGTTAGGCTAGAAGGGAAAGAAGCTATTTAATATATAAGAACAAGGGCAACGTAAAATTTTCAACAAAGAAGTGCTTTACGCACCACAATAGACAAGGATGAATCAATAGATGGGAACAATTCGAGCTCTCTTCCTGTAACATCAGGCGTGCCACAGGGTAGTGTTCTGGGGCCGCTATTATTTTTAATTTATGTAAATGACATTGTAAACACAGTACTACCAGGAACTCAAATCAGACTGTTCGCGGATGATTGTGTGCTATTTCGTCAAATTACCTGTTCTAATGATCAACAGAACTTGAACTTAAGTCTTAATAACATACTAAACTGGTGTAATGACAATGGTATGGCACTCAACGCACAAAAAACTGTTTATCTTTGTGTAACTCGTTCAAAAACACCTCTTCATTTTACTTATAATCTCGGCTCATCATCACTACAACAGGTTAACAACTACAAATATCTAGGCGTAACAATAACTAATGACCTCTCTTGGAACTTACACATAGACAACGTATGTTCTGCTGCCTTCCGTAAACTGTGTTTCCTAAAACATAAGCTTAGAAATTCTCCTTCTAACATAAAACTACTTAGTTACTTTACGTACATAAGACGAAAACTAGAATACTCTTGTGTTGTATGGGACCCCTTTACTAAATCTAACATTAAAAAACTGGAAGCAGTGCAAAGAAAAGCTGTTAGGTTTGCTTATTCAAAGTTTAAAATTACGGACTCGCCGACTGAACTTATGACTGCTAACAACATTGAAACACTTGAATTACGGCGAAAAAGGAACCGCCTTAACCTTCTGTATCTTCTTGTCAATCATAAGTTAGCCCTTGACCCGCGTGCATATGTATCTCCTCTGTCCACTAGGCATACACGTCATCATCACACCCATTCTTTAACCCCGTATTTTGCTAAAACCAACGCGTTTCAGTTTTCCTTTTTTCCGCGTACTGTATCAGAGTGGAACTGTCTAACTGATCTTAGCCAATTTTCTGTTGCTTAGAGCTAAAATATGCACTGTTAACTTGTGTTATGTATCCATTAAATGTAATATTTTGCCATGTTATCTTTTATGCGCTCTGTTAGTAGGTGTTTCGATTCCATTTCTCGTGATATATTCTTGTTATCACATGTGTTTTTGTTTATATCCTGCTTCTTGTACCTGTCCTGCTTGGACCATTTCTTGGTCTGCAGTATTGAATAAATAAAAAAATAAAAATAAATAAAAAGTGGCACAATGACTCCATTTTCACAACAAGAGTGGGAAAGGGCTGAGAAAAGGGTTCCTAGTAGTACATCAACAGGCCCAGATGGCATTCTAATTATGCTGATAAAGACATTAGGTCCGAACTCTAAGCAGGCTTTGAGAGAGGCAGTGATCAAAATAATAATGGATGAAGAAGTTCTCGATGGATGGAAACTTAGCAGGATAAGCATGATCTATAAAGAAAAAAAAGGACAAAGCTGACATAAACAACTACCGTCCCATAACAGTTACATCAGTGGTCTACAGACTGGCGATGCAGATTATAAAGAAAAGACTGCAGGCATGGATAGAGGTAGAAGGGGTGCTGGCGGAACTGCAGAGTGGGTTTCGGAAACACAGGAGGTTGGAAGACAATCTGTTCTAACTGACGCAGTGCATCTAAATAACAGAAAAGGAACACATGCCCCTGTGGCTAGCACTTTTGGATATCCTGGGAGCTTACGATAGCGTGGTTCAAGAGGAATTGTGTGAAATACTGGACACACTAGGCGGGGAAGATGTAGTCAATAATCTTTAACGGATATCTATAAAGGTAACAAGGTAATTATAAAGTGCAAAAAACAGGTATCCAAGCCTGCAGAGGTAAAATGGGGGCTTAGGCAAGGGTGTCCCATGTTACCCTTATTATTATCGATGTACCTACTAGGTTTAGAGGCAAAATTAGAGCAAAGTGGACTGGGCTTCAACCTCTCTATTGTCAAACAAGGAAAACTCATAGAACAGGCACTACCAGCTTTGATGTACGCAGATGATATAGTGCTAATGGCCGACAACAAGGAAGATTTGCAGAGATTGGTGGATATCTGCGGTAATGAGGGAGATAGGTTAGATTTCAGATTCAGTAGGGAAAAATCAGCAGTCATGAATTTTAATGACAATGAAGGTGGTCAGCTTAGAATACCGGAGATTATGCTAGAGATGACAGATAAATACAAATATCTGGGCGTATGGATAAGCAATGGGGCCGAGTACTTTAGGGGAACACGAAATATACGTGTCGATTAAAGGTAACAGGAATGCAGCGGTAATGAAAAACAGGGCACTGTGTAATTACAATAGGTATGATGCTGTGAGAGGACTAAGGAAAGGGGTGATGGTTCCTGGTCTGACGTTTGGCGATGCGGTCTTGTGCATGAGATCAGAAGTTCGAGCAAGATTAGAAATTAAGCAACGTGGACTAGGTAGGCTTGGCTTAGAAGCTCTCGGGAAAACACCAAATCAGGGAGTACAAGGTGATATGGAATGGACATCATTTGAGGGCAGGGAAGCTAGCAGCAAGATAAAATTTGAGAAGCGATTGAGAGAAATGGGGGAGGAGCGTTGGGCTAGGAAGGTATTCAGCTACTTGTACATGAAGAATGTCGATACAAAATGGCGGAAGCGAACCAGAAATTTGACTGGTAAATAGTTGGAAAACAGCAGGGGGCCAAACCAAAAAACATTATCGGTTAAGAAGAAGGTATGGAAGCTGAGACCAATGTGTGGAAAATCGTCATGGTTAAGAAGTCAGTACTAGAAATCTATCGAACTTTTAAGCAGGAAATTGCCAAGAGAAGGATCTATGATAATACTCGGGGTAGTTCTCTACTGTTTGAGGCTAAGACGGGAGTGTTGCGAACCAAGACATATCGGGTCAATTACTAAGGGGTAGACACGGTATGCAGTGCGTGTGGAGAGGAAGAAGGAACTGCCGAACACTTCATAATGTTCTGTAGAGGGCTTCACCCTATTTTTCAGGATGATGGTGCAGAGTTTTTCAAAGCACTGGGGTTTAGGGACAGTGAGGACAAAATAGACTTTAAGCGGGTAGAATTAACTTGAAGGAGGTTATCTGATTGGTGGCTAAAGTGAAGGCACGGATTAAAATAAACCCTTCACTGCAAAGTACGAATCCTCAGCCTCACTATTTAAGAGAAAAAATAGATCAAGTTTTCGGTTCATTGAATATTACGGCTTGGTGGCGCTAGCCACCGCCCGATCTAAAGGGTACAGCCATGTCCATCCATTCATCCATTAAAAAAATAATTTTTAATGAAGTTGCAGTGACGCTGCTGAAATGTTGTTCCCATCCTAAGTCATAGGTTATTTTAATCTAAGGTATTGGTATTCAATAAGTGCGTTAAGAGAGGCACCACATATAGAGTAGTTATAATCGGATGTGTGCTTTTTTCGTTATTGATAGAACAACCAAATTTTCAACGTTCAGTTATATGATAACAAATGCTAGACGAACCAGAAAAAAGTCTTTTTCATGCATATTACTGGTTGTATATTTTCTACCCATGTCATTAGTGAAAGTTTACATTGACCAGACTGGCCGGTGCCTGAACACCAGGCTGTTAGAACATTGGATGTTTTAGAAAAACTTAAGTAATTCCAATTCTCTGTTCTCAAAGTGTCAACATGCCACTATTTGATGACAACACAGTGGTGTTTCGTCAGACACCAACTGCACCACGGAAACAGTCGAAGGATTTCGATTAACAAGAAATGACTGCTGCGTTAGCCAATCATCGGTTTCATTGAGTCATCGCGAAGCCACCTTCTTAGAAGGACCTTAATTAGAAGTACGTAAGATTACATTCAAAGAGGGTGGCATTCTTAACACTTAGGGTGGCATTTGTAACACTGGTTTCTTTTGCCGACTTTGTTTAGCGCGTCTGAGTTTTACTTGAATGCCTTGCACCTTACTCAGAACCGTATTTTTTATATTTTCATTTCTTTGAGTGCATGAGCCACACATGCTTAGTTTTATCACTTGAGTTGTCGCATATTGTGTTTAGTGGATAAAAAGCGCATGTATTGTTAAGCTCATTTCTAGACGTGCCGCGATTCTTTTATCGTTAGGTGCATAAAACTTTTATATTATAGAAGATTTCAGTGCCTGTTATTTCTTATCTGTGTCGCTGGGTGTCAGCGTCTGTGCATATATATGAAGATTTTTCTAAAATAAGTTTGGTTGCGATTGTAGCGAGTGTCGTGTCCTTGTTATCCTCTTGTAAATGTTAAGAACTGTGCTACTTAACCTTACAGTAAAACGATCAAATACCAACTTGCCCAGTTATCAAACTTAATGGAGATTTTTATAATGTTTAAGGCTTTTTCTCTGTTTGTGATTTAGTTTTGGATCATTGAGTGGTTCTCTTAGATTTTCCATGGTCAATAATAAACCATGTTTGGTATAGCGCCCAGCGTCCTCTCGATCTATCTCCATTAACCCATGCCTCCATGATTTGTGAGGAAACAATTTGTGAGCCTGCCGCAGGATGAAAAACTGCCAGGATCAGAAAATTTGAGAGATATTTTTTCTCCTGCCCAGTCACTGATATCCTTAAAGCGTGGTAGTAATGGTGGTCCTATACATCTGTTATAACATAGAGGTTGCAAAGTAAAGCAGCTCCAAGTGGGTCAGCTTTCTTACAGTACAAAGTGGAGTCCCTAGTCCGGGACCATATTTGTCGTCGCCGCTGCCCTGGTACGCCGGCCGATGAATAGTTGGGCCGGAAGGTTCTGACAGCTGAGCAGGGCTGTCTTTAGAATAATTGGGAGCGCTTTACGGTGGTGGCCTAGGCTTGACTAAGGAGAAGACTGAAGTTTTTTGAAAATTTGAACATGTCCAAAAAATTAGGATGATCAGATCGCGTTGACGGAGAGAGAACGCAAGCCTGAACGAGAAAAAGAGGAGTGCGAGTTTGAACGCGAGAAAGAGTTTCTTGAAATAAAGTGTAGAGCACAAATAAATGTCCTCGCGCAAGATGACCAGATTGTCAAGTCAGTATTTTTGGCTAGTACTCACCTAAAACCACCAGATTCTGATTTCCTATATACCGCCGTCGCATTACAATAAACTTTGGTTGTTAGTTCAGTGCTCTGTTCTCGTCTCTTCTATCCCCTCCTGTCGTTTTCGCTGCTAAGCGATTTAATCGTCGACTACCCGCGTACTTGCGAGAAATTTGATGGCTCTATTTGATGAAAGTCGGGACTACTTACACAGTTTTGAAAGAATTGCAAGGGGTCAAGGATAAAAATGAAGAGGGTAGGCAAAGCTTTTAGTATATGTCTGGTTAGGGCTAACTTTAAGCGTTTTCCGTTGAACACCCACCAATGGCTCCATGGACTATCATAAGGCTAAAAAGATTGTTGCAAAGATTCATGTTGACAGAGGAATATTTGCGGGAGTGGTTTCCTCAGTACAAGCCAGAAAATGCTGAGACACAGAAGTAGTTTGTACAGTCAAGAGTCCGACGGAATCCTGTCTGGTCAGGGACAAACATAGTGAAAAATAACAAAAACGCTGACCAAGGTGAAATACAGAAAAGTTAAAAAGACGTTTCGGCTCCTCACACCATAGCTTTGTTCACAGTGACCGCAAATGGCCTCGTGCGCTGTTCTTATGCACCTTTTCTAACGTGTTGCAGACATCGCGCGTACACAGGCGGGAGTGTCCCAATGTTTATGTTCTACGTATGCACAGTAGTTTCAATGGCCAGAGATTCCTTGTGCAATTGTGGCAACAACTTTCATTTCGTGGCAATGATGCAGGCTTTATCACAGTCGATAGCGTTCTCAGTACACGCTACATGTTCTGCGAGTGCATTAAAAGCCATTGCCTTGTTCTTTACATCATTAAAATGTTCCCGGAGCCTTCTTTCGTAATTGCCCGTTTCACCAATGTATCGATATTCACAATCTTTGTAATGAATTATTTCCACGCCGGGGAAATCATGTATGTACAACTTATCTTTGACATTTGTGAGACGGCCTCGGAGATTTCGTGTCGGAACGTGAGCCACTTGGACGTCGTAGCCACGCAATACCCGAGCGAGGGTCTCGCAGAAGCCTGGGACGTAAGCCAGCGTTGTGCGTTTTTTTTTGTAGCAATCGTGTGTGACTGCACTGGGCGCTGCAGTTGTCCCTGCACCGAGTTCATAAAGCAAAGCGGGTATCCGCAAGTAGCCACCTCTCGCCGAATGAACTCTCCATCTTCTACTGCGTCTTCTTCCTTAGAACGAATTCTCCAAGCGTGCTTCACGAGCGTAGAGACAACAGAACGTTAATGAAAGGATGGGTACACGGAATTAAAGCTTAGAAAACGACCGGTGTGTGTTTCTTTTCGTAGACGCTGAAAGTCAGGCGCCTACCGTCTCGTATCACGAGGACGTCAAGGAACGGAAGGCAGCCGTTTCATTCTTCTTCCACGGTAAACTCCACGTCCTCCACAGAATTCAGCTGTTGCAAGAATACTGGCAGGGCATCCCGTTGCAAAACACAGAAACAATTATCCACATAGCGAAGGAAAGTCTTGTGTGGGGCAGCAAATGAAGTAAGAGCCCGGTTTTCAACAGCCTCCATGGTAAGGTTTGCGACAGTGGCGGACACAGAAGATCGCATTCCAGTGCCATGCACCTGCTTGTAGTATTTGCTCCCGAATATGAAGTAGGTGCTCTCTAAGCAGAACTGAAGCAACCGTAACAGATGAGGATCATCGATGGGCATTCTGTCCGACAAGGATTGGTGTGACTCAAGGGCTGCCTTGCACACGTCTATTGCCAGACCAACAAGTACACTTGTAAAAAGTGACCGTACATCAAAAGATGCTAGAACATCATTGCCATCTAGTATCATGTCGCGTATCTTATCAATAAAATCACTTGAATTCCTTAAGTGCGTTTCACTTTTTCCAATGAACGGCGAGAGGGTCCTGTGTAGGTAAGCCGAAAGCTTGTTCAGAGGCGACCTTGTAAAATCGACAATCGGGTGGATTATGACAGTAGTAAGACGGTAAGTCGGGCCAGTTGGTTAGGATCCATCGTGAACTTTCTTACAGCGCAACACTAGAAAAAATACAGGACAGGGAAGGAGTAGAACAGAAAGAAAAGACGGCGCTGACTCACCACTGTTGTTTATTGGAAAAAACGGGGTGAAAAATATTGGCAATATATATAGGCCCGGCAGCCTACACCACAACATGCGCAGAATACGAGGTGCGCCGAGGTAGCGTTATCACACTCATGGCGATAAACAAGCTTGGTCTAAATAACTTAATTCTTTTTCATGCAGTGTGACGGATGGTTCACTAATGCACTTGCTACCCCTAATCTTTATATGATATGCCTCAGCGATTTCTCTAGTTAGCTGGTTAGGATGCTTGAAGATGATGGTGGTTCTCTCAAAAATGGGATGACAACCGCATGACCTGCAATGTTCCGGCAGATGAAGTCGCGCGATTCCTTGAAGAGATAACTCATGCTCCCTTAAACGAACATTCACACATCGTTTCGTTCGGGAGTACGTGGGACAAACGAAACGATGTGTGAATGTTCGTTTAAGGGAGCATGAGTTATCTCTTCAAGGAATCGCGCGACTTCATCTGCCGGAACATTGCAGGTCATGCGGTTGTCATCCCATTTTTGAGAGAACCACCATCATCTTCAAGCATCCTAACCAGCTAACTAGAGAAATCGCTGAGGCATATCATATAAAGATTAGGGGTAGCAAGTGCAGTAGTGAACCATCCGTCACACTGCATGAAAAAGAATTAAGTTATTTAGACCAAGCTTGTTTATCGCCATGAGTGTGATAACGCTACCTCGGCGCACCTCGTATTCTGCGCATGTTGTGGTGTAGGCTGCCGGGCCTATATATATTGGCAATATTTTTCACCCCGTTTTTTCCAATAATAAACAGTTGTGAGTCAGCGCCGTCTTTTCTTTCTGTTCTACTCCTTCCCTGTCCTGTATTTTTTCTAGTGTTGCGCTGTAAGAAAGTTCACGACGGATTATGACACCTGTCTTGTGAATCTTAGGCGTCCATACATAGCTGGCGCTGATCCATTGTTACAAAGAAGAGAGTAATATAAAGACATCTGTTTAGGTGGCATGAAGCGAAAGACGTCTGCTAGCAGCTTTTGGAGGTCTCTTTGAGTAGGGCGTTAACATTGTTCACGTAGTTATTTGTGTCGAGCAAGACAGTAGCGTTGCCCTTGTCCGCAGGAAGTATTACAATGTCTATTATTGCGTAGTGGCTTCACCGCCTGTAGTTCTGCTGTTTGTTATTCGAAGGTCGTAGGTTCGATTCCTGCTCACGGCTGGTTACATTTTCATCCACTTTTCTTTCTTCTTATTTACATTCCACTGGTTCTAATAACTTCCCCTGTACATTACTTGGCATTACTGTCTGTTAGATCTCATTATTATTGTGTTAAAACATGGTAAAACGAGCCCTTATGTATACACTTCTTTCTCTTATTTCATTAAACGAGGGTCTCGTACTGGCCGACTTGGTGTCATTAGGTTGTATACGAGGAACTATTAATCAGCTGCCCGCTCATAATAAGTTCAAGTGCTACGTGACGCGAAACATGCGCATAAAAGAGTGTTTTCACCCTCGTCGCTTGGCTTATAGATGGCACTGACTGTCACTCCTACTTCTAAATTTACATATAAACCCAAAAAAGTGGATGGAGGGAAGGCCGCTGTGGTAGATCAGTGGTTAGAGCATCGAACGCGTTATTCGAAGGTCGTGGGTTCGATTCCTGCTCATGGCTGGTTATTTTTTTATCCACTTTTCTTTCTTCTTATTTACATTCCATTGGTTCTAATAACTTCCCCTGTACATTACTTGGCATTACTGTCTGTTAGATCTCATTATTATATATATATATATATATATATATATATATATATATATATATATATATATATATATATATATATATATATATATATATATATATATATATATATATATATATATATAATTTATTTGCAGAATACTGCAGGCCTGACTGTGGCCGAAGCAGGAGAGGCAAAAGTGTACTCGAAAAGGCAATATATAGACACATTTACATACAGTGAATTGAAAACAAAAGAAAGGTAGTGTTTAATTAGTACAGCAAAGCATGAAAATAATAACACTTGGAATCTTTCGAAAAGTGTAAGCAAATGCAAAGAATAAAAAAGCAATATTCACACAAAAAAGAAACATAACTAAAACAACCTAACATCAATCCTGAAGATTTTCAATTATTTTTGTAGTTTGCACTGCTGACATTGGCAGCGAGTTCCACTCGTTAATTGTGCGCAGGAAAAATGAGAACTTGAATAGCTTAGTTTTTGTGCTGCACGGGGTTAGTAATTGTTCATGTCGATGCCTTGTAGGTCATGACGCCAGTGATGTCACGTAAGGCTCAGGAGGGAGAAGCAATAGACGACTCTTCTATTGAAAGATAAATTTTAACCTGTCAATTTTTCTTCGCAATTCCAATGATTTTATGCCATAAAAAATTATTAGTTTAATTTTATATACGGTGCATGACGTCAACGCTGATGTCAACGCTGGCGGCAAAATCTAGCTGAGGGTGTTTATTTAATTGCTGTCGCAATAATAACAGTAAACTGTAGTCAACGCATTTCATCCGCTGGCAATCGGCTCAAACCGCACGCAACGAAGCGCCGCTTCGAGAATATTTGTGTGTCCACCGTCGACTTCCTGTCCGCCCTTATGCAGGATGGGGCTGCCCCCTATAGCCCAATCTCGCCGCGAATTTCTTGCCAGGCTACAGTAGGAGACGGTCGCATCGCCAGCTACGTTTTTCCGACGGGGGCAGCACGCGTTTGGTTACGAAGGCCATGAGGCTGGCACCTCGTGGCGTGGCCGTCAATCTCGACGACGCTCGGACGAGGCTTCTTGGGGGTGCTGCAGCATTTTCAGGCTGGTCTGTACTCACTAGCCATAGTCCCCTTTCAAATGTCAGCCTGCAACGGTGCCCGAAACGCCACGTTGTCACTTTGAGAAGAAGGCCGGTACCGCACTAAGTTTTTCCTTGGTCATTATTTAACCATGTTTTCCAGGCCACTTAGCGTCCTCTCAATGTATCTTCAATAAAACACAGGGCCCCGAGATCCATGACACCCACCACGGACGGCCTTTCTACTTCACTCTATTATCCTAAAGGCACCCTCTATGAGTAATAAAAAGGCGTGGGGTTAAAAATTGGGTGTTTTTAATAGATTTAGCAAACATAGATTAGTTAATGATGGCACAGATGACGTGACAGAGGCCGTTCACGTCTTTGCTGCTCGTACGAAAAATTAGGCTTGGAATGCAGTTGTTCGGGAACGTGTTATTCCGACTTGAGCCGGATGAGCAGTGCAATTATGTGTGAAGAAGGCGCGATGTACAGTGGATGATTCAGTGAACTGAAATAGAGCTTATGAAAGGAGAGAGAATGGCAAACTGTCGGTGAGAGACAAGAGTTTTCAAACCCGATTCTGCCTTCAGAGTTGAAATGCTGATATTGCCGCGTACCTTTCCACAAGTCTTGTTATAGCCACGTTACGCTATGTTCAGCGCTAACCCCACCTACGTTGTTCGAGAAGCTTCGAGGCTGATCTTTTTGTTACGATTACGCCCACTTCGTGAATCTTTCAGATTATTCTGGAAACAACGTCACCGCTAGCGACAACACTAGAATGTTCGATGGCAAGCGTATAAATGCCGACGTGCTTCACCACTTGTCAATTATTGATCGACGTCCGATGCTCTGATCACTACTCTCAGTCCAAGACTGCTACTGTGTTCGAGACTTTCCATTTACTGGGCACAGGTTCGCCCAAATAAACAATTTATTATTCGACTCGCAGTGTGTTCCATTCATGCACGTCATGACCCCGCGACATCTGCTGGAGGTGCTGTTTCTTCCATGTACCGGATGCCCCCGTCAAGCCGTGAATTCAGCCTACGCCGCGACGACACCGACGCCAGCAACGAGCAGCGAGTTAGCCGCAGGCAACAAGGTCCGCCACCGGAATACGGGCTTTTACCGCACAAGGCTCAGAAAGCCGAGACGTTCTCGTTGACCACGGCAACCATGTCACGCTAGTTCCACCTGCACCACTCCTGCTCCGGCAACCCAAAGAGCCGCCAACTTTCCGCAATTCGTCACTGGAAGACCCAGAAAGCTGGATCGAAAGGTTCGACCACGTAGCCACCTTCAATGACCGGACAGACAATAACAAGCTCCGGCATGTGTATTTCGCCTTAGAAGACGCTGCTCGTACCTGGTTCGAGAATCAAGAGCAAAGCCTCACAACATGGGACGTCTTTTGTGCCAGGTTCTTCACGACTTTCGAAAGTGTGGTGCGCAAGGAGAAGGCCGCAGCTCTCCTTAAAACCCGCATCCAGATGCCTATTGAAAACGTGGCGATATTCACGGAAGATTTGATTTTACTCTTCCGCCACGCTGACTCTGACATGCCCGAGGAGAAGAAGGTCCGTCTGCTCATGTGAGGAGTAAAGCAGGCACTCTTTGCCGGGCTGATCAGAAACACGCCAAAGAAGGTCGCCGAAGTCATTTCAGAAGCATCTACGATAGAGAAAACACTCGAGATGCGCACGCGGCAATACAACCGTAGCTTCTCGTCAACGAGCTACGCCGGTATTTGAATACTAGGAACCACTGACTTGCTTAAGACGGTTTGCGCGATCGTGCAGAAGAGCTGTTAAAATTACTTTCTTCAGCGCAGCCTCCAAGGACTCCATCACGGACTTCGTATGCCAGGAGATCCCAGTGAGCGTTCCTCAGCCTCAAGAGCCGCAGCTTCAAGTCATGAGCTGTGCTGCTGCAGAGCAGAACTACACCAGCGCTGATCGCCAAGAATGAGCTGAACGAGCTACTCTGGCGCGCGTTCAGTTGCCAAACGAAACTGTGACCACGTGTGTCGGAGACATCACGCACCTTTTCCGACGAGCTCACTCAAGAGTGGTGGAAAACAACATGTCGCGCCATGCTTCACCGCGGTGGTCTAGTGGCTAAGGTATTCGGCTGCTGGTCCGCAGGTTGCGTGATCGAATCCCGGCTGCGGCGGCTGCATTTCCAATGGAGGTGGAATTGTTGTAGGCCTGTGTGCTCAGATTTGGGTGCACGTTAAATAACCCCTGGTGGTCGCAATTTCCTGAGCCCTCCACTACGGCGACTCTCATAATCATATGGTAGTTTTGGGATGTTAAACCACACTTATCATCATCATCAAAAGTTGGTTCACTGGATGCGCAGTGTCAAATAGAAGTTTTTTGCCGGCCCCATGCAGAGCCCTCCGAAAGGGGTCACGGAGTACTTTTCTGATGACGTAAAAATGGAAGCAATGCTGCAGCAGCGATCCAACCTAGACGACAGGTCAATCAGTGGCATGTACACTGCTGATATTGTGACACCACGGGAACCAGGATTGACTGCCTACGCGAACTTATTCGTTCTATTGTCGATAAGAAAACTATTGGCAATCATTTCAATTTGTACTTCCATAAAGTTTTTCCAGCCTCTAACGAGCTACTGAACCGATTTTCTTGAAGTAATGACAACGTTCCAGATAATTTATCTTTACCCGGTATTGTTTCGTTGCTCCTGAATTAGAAAACTAAAGCTTCAACCAGTCCTGACCGAATTCCCAACACCTATTTACGATGATAAGCCGAGATGCTATGGGAATTTCTTACAATCATTTTCCGCGCTTCCATCCGTTCCGGCCGCTTGCCTCGTGACTGGAAAGTGGGACGCAATGCTCCAGTGCACAAAAAGGGTGACAAAGATTTGGTGCCAAACTATCGTCCGATTTTTATGACGTCTTCGTCTTGAAAAGTGCTTGAACATATCATAGCTAAACTTAATATAACGTTTCTTAAAGAAAATACCATACTTTCGGATGTTCAGCATGGTTTCAGGAAAGGGTTTTCCACAGAAACGCAGGTAATTTCTGTTGTGCACAGTTTTTCACAAGCTTTAGATAAGGCAGGTCAAGTTGATGTCATCTTTTTGGATTTCATGAAGGCATTCGATCTTGTTCCTCATGATAAGCTTATTCAAAAAGGGGAATGAATTGGCCTTCCAGAATTTATAATTTCCTGGATTTCTTCCTATTTGCCTCACCGCGTTCAGTTTTAAAGCATTGCCGGTAATTCCTCTGACCCGCTCCCCGTAACTTCTGGGTTTCCCCAAGGGAGTTTACTTGGGCCTGTTTATTTTTAATTTATATTAATGACATTGTTGTTACTGTTTCCTCGCTGGTTCAGATCAAACTGTTTGCTGATAATTGTGTGCTGTTTAATAAAATAACTTCCTATGACGACGAGGTATTGCTAAACACTGACCTGCAAAATATGTCTGCATGGTGTGAGCAATGGGAGATGAGGTTAAACACAGACAAAACCGTTTTTTTTGCGAGTAACCAACAAAAATATTTTGCCATTTACATATCATTCCGGTACCCTGATACTAGCTGAGGTTGTTGAGTATAAGTACCTTGGTGTCACTCTAAACAACGACCTCAGCTGGAATAAGCACATCTCTAATATTTGCGCATTGTCTTTCCGTAAACTTGGTCTTTTGAGACACAAACTAAAGCATGCTTCTTCTACTGTAAAAAAAACTAACTTATTTACTGTTATACGCCCCTCATTGAAATATGCCTCATTGTCTGGGACCCATACACAAAAAGAAACATGGAGGCTCTCAAACAAATCCAACGTAAAGCGGTCCGTTTAATTTACTCCAAGTACCGAAGAACTGATTTCCTCACAAACTTTATGAAAGAAAACAGTATACGCACAGTTGAAAAACGTCGTAAAACTCACAGGCTCATTTTTTTCTTTTAAATAACAACAAGCTGTCAGTAAACTGTGATTCGTATCTGAAACCGCTTACGACAAGACAAACCCGGTATCGGCCAACTCAATCATTAACACCGTATTTCGCCAGAACAAACATTTTCAAATACTCGTTCTTTCCTCGAATCATAAGCGAATGGAACTGCCTACCTCAGTCGTTAACCGGCTCTGTAGAGGCACTTGACCGTATTTAACCAAGGCCTATGTTTTTGTACCTTTTGTATATGATGTATCTTTTCATTGTTTTGCTGTTTTACTTGCCCCTTCTGCTGGGACCCTTAAATGGGGCTGCAATATTTTGTAAATAAATAAGTAAATAAATAAGAATAAATAATAAATTATGGAGCGTGAAAAGTTGCAAAAACCTAGTGTAACACGTCATACCCTTGCACAGCTCTATTGAAACTGTGATGAACTATTAGCTGTACCAGGCCCTCCGGACACCTTGCTTTCTGATACGGCTGCGCCGGCTCTTGATGAATACTGCCGTAAGACAACCGACGCGGAAGCCTTGAAGTGCCCCGCTACATGGCCGCTCCGGTTCGTAAATGTTGTTCATGCCGTTTCACTCCAATCAGCGCAGCGCCTACCAAACTACGAAGGCAAGTATACACCGCCCCCCTTGCGCTTTGTCCGTTGTGCTCCTGTCGCCCATCGTTCGGAGCAACCGGTCCATTTCATCGACGACCGCCACACATCTCCTCGCAAGTCGAATGCTTGGCGCACACGCGATCACTGGCCTCTCTGTTTTCCCTTTGAAGAAGCTGATCAGTTGTACCGCCAGTGCTCATGACACCGCCTTGCACTTCGTGGCCTCTCTGCGTACTCGCGGCGAGCCCGCTACGGTCAGCGACTCGGTGACATCGAAAACTACCCTCCCAGCAGCATGCACCACCATCTGCCGGGCGCCAATCGTGCTCGCCATGGCCGAGGCAATTTTTATTGCCACCCCAGCGATAAACTACCGCGTGGTGTCCCAGTCCTCATCATGAAAACTAACCGAAGCGGCCTCTGGGGGCCAGGGCGCTGTACGTCGAAATGCTGGAGACCTCCTATTGACGGTAAGTCGTAAAGACAGTGATCTGACATCACCTGCTGCTGCAAGTGACGGCTGGCTTTCACTTGACATATGAGTGACAATTTATCGTAACTTTGTTAACGCATTTTGGACACCGGCGCAGACTGTTTCATACAGAGCGGGAAACTGGCAACGCAGCTGAAAATTAATCATGCCGTGGCAAAACTCATATACTCGGATGACTGGTGGCCACGTGGTCACTCCTTCACTGGGTGTCTGTGCAACTGGAGTTCAGATTCAAGGGTTCTACATTCGTAGAAAGCTGCACTGACCTGTGTGAATGCCCCCGTGACGTCATTCTGGAAGCTTATATCTGCAGGAGAATGGTACTAATATTTATCTGTAAGCGTGCTGAGAAACGTTCTCAGCCCAGTGAGCAATCGACGTACAGGACGACGAATTGCGTGTCGACGTAATTCATGTTTCTGAACAAACCATGACGCTTCCTTCATGAGCAAGTGTTCTAGTCGACGTCACATACTATGGTTTGGGCGATGGCGATGTGTTGGCTGAAACAAACAAGCAACACTCCCTTCTGCGAGGCATTTGTGTAGCTAGATGTGTAATACACCTTCCTAATGGTCCATCTGAATTTCTTGTTATAAACTTCAGCGACGAGCATCGACACTTTTTTCGTGGCACTTCAGTAGCGCTTGCCCAGGAAGTAGAAAACGTCACCAACTGCCTCATGTCAAAACTACTGGATACCACAGACGCATTCATGAGGAATATTGTTATATATTCTGATCTGTCCATCGATAACCGCACTGCACTGCGAGCGCTCTTGTTTGAGTTTAGGTCTTGCTTCGCAGCCCTGTCGCGGTAGTTTAGTGACTAAGCTACTCGTCTGCTGACCCGCAGGTCGGGGGATTGAGTCCCGACTGCGGCGGCTGTCTTTTCGATGAAGACGGAAATGCAGTAGACCCGTGTGCTGAGATTTGGGTGCACGCTAAAGAACCCCAGGTGTTCAAAATTTCCGGAGTTCTTCATTATGACGTCTCTCATATTTATGCGGTGGTTTTATGGCTATAAACCCAATATATCAACAAGGTCTAGCTTCGGAAATTTCTCAACGATCCGTCAGACATCTATCACTCCACACATGATCATCATGTACGAGGACGTACGTCCGATGCACCAGCAGCCACTGGTGCATCAGACGTGCATGTCAGGTAAAGAACGTGTCAGCTAAAGAACGTGAAGCGATACGTACGCAAGTCCGCTAGATGCTTCACGATGACGTTATCGAACCATCCAACGGCCCATGGTCGCCTCCAGTCGTTTTTGTCAAAATGAAGGACGGGTCACTACGCTTCTGTGTTGACTACTAGAAGCTTAACAACGTGACCAAAAAGGACGTGTGCCCGCTGCCGTGTAATAAAGATTCACGGGATGGACTTCGTCGTGTCTATTATTTTCTTATCTCGATCTGAAAAGTGGGCACTGGCAAAGCGAGGTTGATTAGGGAGACTGCGAAAAAGCAACCTTCATGACTACAGAAGTCTTCTACAAATACCGAGTTATTTCTTCTGGTTTGGGTTCAGTGCTGGCAACTTTCCAGCAAATGATGGACACTGTCCTCACAGGGCTGAAGTGGCAGACTTTTCTTGTCTACCTTGGTGATCTTTTTTGCCACGTTCGAGTAGCACTTTCACTCATTTTTTTTCTTGACTCAAATTTCTTGGACATGTAGGTACCACCAAAAGGTTTCGTCCTGATCCAGACAAGCTTGCCGAAAATCGGGGCCGATAACCAGTTACTCGGCCACGACGGACACATATCCCTGGAACTAACTATTCGGTGACCTTATAAAGATACCCTGTACTTCAGCTTTATCGTACAATCTACTGGGTGTTTTGAGAAATGTGTTCACTATTACTGAAAACTAGAAAAATTACAGAAAAACGTTTCTGCGTGACGATTGCGGTGTGCTTTTTGCTGTGGCAGAATGTACCTTCAGATGCATACAAACAATTGTGTAAAATTTTATGAGCACATTATTCGTACTTCATCGTTTTCAGTCGCACATAAGCATCATCTTTTTTGGTCTCTCTCGTTGCGGTTCTGAGCAGAAACAGAGATCACGGAATAAACCCTTGTGTTTTCACTGCCTGGTCAAGTCTTCTTGTGTCATTCAGACTGGCGGATGCGGGTCGAGATTTCTATGTCCTTCTTCGTTCGTGTCACACGTGTTGCTGCGATCCGGTCACAACTTGCACCTAGCAACCCCCACAGCTATGCAGACAACGCAACCTACGCCTAGCCCTAACCCTACTGCAACAGCGCCTGTGGCTGCCCTTCCTTCATCCACTGTTACCAGCCCTTAGCACGAACCATCTATGTTTGTGGGTCTCCACGAGGATGACATCGAGGGCTGACTCGACTTTTACAACCGTGTGGGTTCAGCCAATCAGTAGACCGAAGGGGAGAAATTGAGCTATCTCCCATTCTATCTCACTGCTGTAGGAAAACTTGCTATTTCAGTCACAAAACTTACTTCGCCAATTGGTTGACCTTTGCCACCATGCTACGACAAATCTTCGCATTCTCGTCAGGTTATTCCGAAACCGCAAAACAGAAGCTGGCTACGCGTGTTCAACTTGCTCACGAGAGCTACACTTCGTATACCGAGAATGCTTTGGCCCTCTGTTGCCGTGCGAACAGCGATATGACGAAATCTGAGTGCGTTCGCCACATTCTTATAGGAATCGGCACCATTGCATTCAACGCCTTCGCTGTTAACAATCCAACTTCGGTTGAAAACTTCATTTCGACATGCCAATGCTTTGACCAGTTACGGTCCCTCCTCAACAGGACAGCGGTCCTCGCCGTATACATCCATCTGATTTAAAAGCTCCTATTCACGCTATCATCTATGAATAACTTTGAGACCTCAAAGAGCAGCAGTACACTGCCGTCTTAACTCCACCCGCAGCGTTCAACCGTCGGATAATTGTGAAGGAGAAGTTGGTGGCCATGACGATACTGACAGCACTTGTTGCTCCACCAGCACGCTCACTGCCCACATACGCTGATGTGGCCTCCATGAGGACACCGACAGCATGAGTTGCCCAAACTTTATTGCCCACATATGCGGGTGTAGCTACAATTTTGTCTGTTGTGGTCACATCTGGGCCTGCTGACATTACTTGTACCTATTTGGCATCTGTGCGAGGTGAAGTACCTGCTACATCCTCTTACCCGCAGTGGTGTTCATTTAGTTATGTTTGTGTTTACTGCGGTATCCGAGGCCACATATTTTGCCACTGCCGTCACCGTCAGCAGGATGAATGACGAGGCTGTGGTGAGTTCGAGCGGAACTGGTTTAGCAGACCCGATCCCTATGGTTGAGACTCCTACCCGTTCACGCAGTACCGGGCTCCGTCTAACCCAGCGTCCCCGCGTCAACATAAGGACTAACGCTCATCCAGACGACGCTTTTCATCATCCAACCAGGGTTGCAAATTTCGCTACTTCTAAATCAAAATGAATCCGGATTAATACTACAATTTGGCAACCCCGCATGGGCATATAAATGGCACTTATAAGAGTGGCAGCCTGGGCTAGTTGGTTTGACATGACGATAGTTAAAGCGTGAGAACAGAACGACGACACAGAGACATGAAGGTTTCCTTTGTGTCCATCTTGTATTTGTGTCGTCGTCCTGTTCTCGCGCTATAACAATTGTCATGGAAATGGAATGGCGACAAAGCTTGAAGGAATGTATTAAGTTTGGAATTACGCCTTTTCCCCCCGAAAATAGGGCACATTTTTCTCGACGTGTTTCTTTTTTCTCGACGTGCTGCGCATTTTTCTCGACGTGCTCTAAACATTAGTAAGTGAGACCCTCGAAATACAATAAAGTAGTCATTCAAAAAAAAACTTGGCTAATTACAAGCGTTGTACATTTACAAGGAATGCACCTGCTGTCATTCTGTCTTTGTATAAACTGTGTTTCTAGCAAATTCTTTTTCTATAATCTTTCCGCAACCACGGCCTTATGCCTTAGTATCCGTCATGCGCAACTATGCAAGGCGCCATACCCTCCTTCCACCTTGCCATTTTTCCCCCTCAGTGGTGCCTCAGCCGCCTGCTGTCTGCTCAACCTTCACTTTTTTTTTCATCTGGCACCGTCAGCGACTTGAACGCATATTCGAAAAAGCCCTTCTCCAAGTTGTGATGCGTATTGACCTTGATGCCATGCTTGTGTTTGTTGCAAGCTTTCGTGTATATGATTGCACGCAGTCTCACCACGTATGACCCCACTCCCCCTTTTTTTCTTCAATAATGTCTCTCCTGCCTACACGCATGGGTGCTTTGCCCGAAAGCCTCTCGCAAAGGCCTGTAGGTCAGCGCAGCAAGCTTTTGTACACGGTGAAATCTGTGATGTGCGTGCTATAAATTGTTGTACAAGATAAACCTTACAGAGAAAGCTATATAATGCACAATTGAAAGCATTCCTGCGGGTTGGCAGTCAAGGCAGTCCATCCTACGTTATCAAGACGGCGTGCCCCGAATCCCTACGTGGCGAATCAACAGGTCGCCATTTCAGCATATACGCATATAAACCCAAATAATCTTATAATATTGCCATTCTTTCAAATATGTACTCTTAGAAAAAAGGTCTTCATATTCAATAACTAATTATAACCGTTAACCGTATACTTATCACAAAAAAATACTAACCTCCTAGTCAGCGAGGGTAGTAAAATGCGGTTTAGTAAACGTTGCTAATTTGCTAAGTAATTCGGGAATTGTGTGGGCAAGAAATAATATTACAGTGCTGAATTGTTAGCTAACGTGCGTTTATATGTGCATGTACATTGCCTTATCAATTTGGTTCTATCACAAAGGTATATATATGATTATAAACGAAGTGTCATTCTCTACATAGATTCATTACAGGTTACTTCATGTAATTACCCTGGCAAGTACGCATCACAGCAACATAAATAGAGCCACGAACAAATCACATGCGAGGACATGCAAACCCGCATACAGAGTATCAAGACGGAGCCGTTATTCACTTCACCAGCAGTTTGAAGCCTATTTATGCTAATACCTTGCAATAGCAGATCGTGTACTGGTTAGCACCCATAGAAATTAGCAGCCATGAAAATAATGGATGTTTTGTACACATCATTTTTACCCTTATATTTGCGTATATGTGTGTCATCACTCAGCACGAAATTTTCATTCCAAGGTAATCTACAAAATCAAGGTTGGTGAGAAATACGAGATAATGGAGAGTACCTCAGTAACATGAGTTTCGTCGATGACATTGCACTGCTGAGTAACGACGCATTGCAAATCATAATTGCTGAACTAGACAAGGAGAGCAGAAAGGTAGGTCTTAAAATTATGCGGCAGAAAGCGAAAATAATGTACAACAACCTCGGAAGGGAGCAGCGCTTCGAGATAGGTAAGAGAGCACTTGAAGTTGTAAAAAAGTACGTCTACTTGAGACCGGTAGTAACCACGAAGCCGAACTATGAAACTGAAGTGATTAGAAGATTAAGAATGGAGTGGAGCACATATATTTATTATTTATTTATTTATTTACAGATACTGCAATCACCTTTGGTGATTTTAGCAGGGTGGTACATGAAGTTAGTCATTAACAAATGGCAAGTACAATGTCATATAATATATACAGGTTATACAATGTCTATAGGGCAAATACAAACTTCAACTGGCAATATCATACAATAAAAAATAGAAGACTACAATTATACAAGCATGTACAGTGGTATGTAATATGGCAAGCATACTAAAATCATTACTAATAGATTCTCACTATATAGCTCAAGATAAGTGTATCGGTAAGAGACAAGAATATAGCAGAATGGGTCAGGGAAAACCGGGGTTAAAGATATCATACTTTGAACTGACGAAGAAAAGAATATGGGCCAGGCACGTAGCGTTTAGGCAGGATAACCGCTGGTCATTAGGAGTGACAGACTGGATTCCGAGAGTGGGCAAGCGGGTGAGAGAAAGACAGAAAGTTAGGTGAGCAGATGAGATTAGAAAATTTGCTGGTGTAACGTGGCAGCAAGTAAAATACCGAGTGGACTGGCAGAACAAGAGAGAGGACTTTGTCCTGCATTGGGTGTAGTTAGGCTAATGGTGATGATGACGAACTTTTTCAAAATAGTGTCATAATTCCTGCAAGATTTAAGGTGGTATTAAGGAGAAATCTGGCAACGTATGCGGCTTAGTAGTTCTTGCATTCTCGTTTAGTAACAGCCAAATTTGCAAGCTTTGCTAGCTGCTGGCTGTAAAAAAGAGATCTTGCGAAGGTAGCAAAATAGGCTAAAGATAAGTAAATACATGTGTTACCAACTGCTTCCTAAATGCTTTTTCCAAGACTGTGCTGACCATGCAATACTATAAGTAGCGAGAGAACTGCCTTTATGACAACTAGTAGTGTGGTTGTGTACTGCACAAGATAAGTAACCAAGCTACTATACCTCGACCTCGGTAACGTGTTTTGCGCAGTTTTGCCGTTCTTAATGCGTCTGAAGACTTCACCTTTGTGAAGCGCTCAATTTCAGCTCAATAAAGCTAGAAAAATTTGTTTCTCCGTTGTAGAATTGTAGGAATAGAATCGTCCTACCCGAAATTGCCGCAGTGAGAATCGACTACGTGTTTTCATTCCGAGGAAGTGAAAAGAATGGTATTGCGGCAAGTTGCCATTCCCCGGAATGGAATGTGAATGCAATGTATGCGCCCACTCCGCAACAATGCACCTTACCGCCACTCGGCATCACCGCTTCACCTCGTCTCCCCCACTGTTGAGCAATCTTCAGAAAACTAAAAAATGCAGTTCTTAGAGGAAAAAGTGCATGCCGTCGGTCATCAAAAATACCTTCTGTTTCCCCCTCCAACGTGTTGTCAATGAATAATAAAGGTGTTCCTGTGCAAGTACTTGTTGATACCAGTGTCGCCACTTCTATTATGCGTAATGAGTCTAGTGACTTGTGCTCGTGGCTCAGTAAACTCAGAACACCTTATGTAAGACCTGTGTTGCCCGGCGCAAATAACGTACTCATTCAACCTGACGGACAGTGTATGGATCACGTTTTCATTGACGGCATACGTCACCACTTCGAGATGTTTGTGCAACACATGTGCGTACATAAAATTATGTAGGCTTGGGACTTCCTACATTCTGCCTTCACTGGCATATCAGGCAACTAACACATCATTCACATCGCGAATACATCAGATGCATCAATTTTAGCTCCGCCTTTATTGATCTTCAACTTGGCTGTTGCGAAAGAGTGTGTTTTGCGCCCTGGTCATGAATACGAGGTAGCTGTTGCATCTAGCCAAGTACCTGATGGTGACGCCCGAGTTTCCCTTGCCCCACGGGGCACTTCTCGTGAAATTTTCGTCGTATTCTGCCTTCTCCGGTTGTCCCATGGCCTTGCGCTCCTTCGCATTTGCAACTCAACGGCATCATTTATGATGTTCCCCAAGGAGGTGACTGTAGCCAAGATAGACGCATCTACACTGACCTCTATTGCAGCACTTTGCCTGTTTTCATCATCGGTAACCACGTCAAGTGTAAGTTCTCTCCCTTTCCGAGCCGTGATCGGTACTGATCTATCATTGGCACAGTCCGCAGCGTTACTGGCGCTTTTAGCGAAGCATAAGGCCTATTTCGATACCTGTGCAATGACACTGAATCAGACTACCTTGGCTGTACACCGAATTCAAGCTGATGCGCCTGGTGTTATACGACGTTGACCTTAGCGTGTCTCGCAATCGTAATAAAAAGGCATTGAAAAACAATTTATTATTATGGTATCACGCTAGATAATACGGCCATATTCGAATTCCTGGTCTTTTCTGGTTGTAATTGTCAAGAAAAAAGATGGCTCCGTTTGTTTTATCGTTAATTATTGAGCGCTAAATAGTATTACGCACAAGGATGTATACCGTATGCCCCGAATAGATGACACATTGAACACACTCTAAAGAGCGCAATTATTTTACACTCTTAACCTGCGATCGGGGCATTGGCAAATTCCTGTTGATGAATCTGAGAAAAAACCGCTTTTGTTACTCCAGATAGGCTCAACAAAATTAACTTAATGTTCTTTGGCCTGCGCAATGCTCCAGCAACATTTTAGCAAATGATACATACTGTTTTTCGCGGCCTAGAACAGAAGACCTACCTCTGTTATGCATATGAAAATGCTGTGTTTTCAATTACGTTTACCAACACTTTAACGATAGTGAAGTTCTTCAGTGCCCTTCGAGCGCTGGCCTTCAGATAGATACCGAAAATTGCCTTTTTACCAGCAAAGTTATAAAAATTCTTCGTTCGCGTCGTTTCCAAAGATTGAGTCCGGCCAGATCTCGACAGTATAGCCACTGTATAGCAGTTTATTCGGCCTTCCACCCAAAAAAACTTGGCGCAGTTTTTTTGGCCTGGCGTCCTGCTTTTGTCGCCTTATGCAGATATTCATGTCTGTGGCGGCTCCTCTGATTAGGCTAAAATTCACTGGTGCTCCTTTTGCTTGGTCCGACAGTGGAGAGTTTGCATTTGAAGTCCTAAATAACGCGTGACTTCAGGATCAGTGCTTCGTCACTGTCACGAGAGAGCGCCTACAATCCTCCACACTGGCGCAAGCGTGCAAGGTATCGAAGCAGTACTTTTGCAGCCTGATGCCGCCTCCAAGATTGTGGCATATACGCCAGCCGGACTCTTTCGACAGCGGAGGTAACTAAATGATGATGGAGCAGAATTGCCTGGCTATTGTATGGTTGATAGAGAAATTTAGCCCGTACTTCTACAGTTCGCACTTCCCTACCGCCACAGACCATCACGCAATTTTTTGGCTGTCGTCGATGAAGAATATGTCAAGACGTGTATGGCCCTGGGTGCTGCGCTTGCTAGAGGTTGACTTTTTTTCGCTACAGTCTACTAAATGCCATCACGATGCCGGCGTGCTGTCCCGTTGCCCATTTTTCTCTCTCGACAATACGTCCTCTGCATCGCATTCTGGGAACTCCAACATCCCGCCTGCCTCACGACACCTATGGATCACCTTCCTGGAACAATTTTAACCTTATTCGCATTCCAGTTTCCATTAACTTCAGCGACAAGACTGCTACTGTCGACTTTTCCTTGAATCCCTTCGTGGCGTCACTAAACCACGTGACAGCCACTTGAGACGCCAGCTTCGACAATTTTAATTACCTCGACGATGGTGTGCTCGAACGCTATATTGTCACCCCACGGGTAACAACTTGGTGCAGTCCTTTACCACTGCCTTCGTTTTCGCCTTTTAAAAGCACCTATCGATAACAGTACTGATTGTCGTCTAGGTTTTCGCAAGACCTGAGATCGCATCAGGACCCGCTGTTTCTGGCTTGGCTTGTCCACGCCAGTAGCCATAATCATGGGCTTGTGAGCGGCATTTCTGCACCGTGATACACGTCCCCGCCCGCTGGTTTCCTGCTGGCTCTTGCATGTCCGACATCTTTGGAGTTTGTCGTAATTGACTTGCCTGGTCCTTTAACGTTGACGTCTTCTGGTCACCGTTGGATCCTCGCTGCAGCCGATCATTTTGCAAGTTACGCCGAGACTGCATCTCTTCGGTCTGGCACTGCTACAGAAATCGCCATGTTTTTCTTGCAGTCCATCATCTTGCGCCATGAGCTCATCGCATTCTTCTGAGTGACCGGGACGAAGCCTTCATTTCGCACGTCCTCAAGGAAGTCTCACAGGACTGTAGAATGACTCATAAAACCACTTTTACATACTACACACAGACGAACGGCCTTACTGAACGCTTTCACCGAACGCTCAATGGCATAATCTCCGCGTACCTACGTCCGGATCACAAGACGTGGGAAATATTTCATCGTTTCACATCTTTGCATATATTACCATGGCACAAAGACCTACCGGCTACAGCCCCTTCTTTGTTCTGTGGGATGATCTACACCATCAGCCTTGAACATGGCATTTTTTTTTTGTTCCGGCTCCACTCAGTACTTCTCTGCCAGAAGAGTTCGCAACTTGACTCGCGCAATACGACGAAATTTCTCGAGGCAACATGAAAGCCACTCACGATGCATGACGCTGATGCGACGTGACATTTATTTCCGGAGAAGAGGTGTAACTATGGACTCTGATCTGAGCTTCACTGCTCTGCGAGAATTGCTTCCCCGGCACGTTGGCCCATACACCGTTCCACGACAAACTTCCCCAGATAACTTTCGTTCCAGCACTAAAATTGTTCATGTATCACCCGTGGAGCCTTTCATTACTGGTTCAGCTTATCTTTGAGTGCCAGCCAGGCTGGCCGCTTCGACAAAGGGTGTACTTACTGTAAGCACATTTATCGTACTTGATCATTTTCTCTTGTACATAACCATCATCATCTCCATTGCTCTCTCTCTCGTTGCTGTTCTGAGCCTCAGCAGACATCGTTGAATAAACGCTTCTGATGGCCCTGCCTGGTCGAGTCTTCCTGCGTCTTTTAATAGTTGTAAAAACTAGCACAATAAATTTTTACTTTTTTAAGTCCTTTTTGTTCGTTTATGCAGCGTTTGCGCGACTGTGGCGAGGAAGATCCAGGTTGAGACGCAATGCAGGTCAAGGTCAGCGCAGGTCAAGCGCAGGACTAAGGAAGTCGACTGCGCCATCGCTGTGGTGAGCGACACTCTGCTGTCGTGTGGAAAGCATTATTTCGGACAGACTGGGCGCTGTAATAATAGTGGGATCATTATTCACAAAGCTTTTCTTAAGGGGCAACCGTGCTCTAAGCTATCGTTGCATTGTAGCGAATATGGCTGCTCACTTTCGTTTGATGATACGGTAGTGAAAGCTAAACTTATGGACAGGGTAGTGCTAGAAATAAATTAGGCGTATTTTATCAACAAAGGTAGTGATTGATTTGTCGCGAAACCCTCGTTTGTGTTGCTCGCTATTTAGGTAGCTTTTCTGGAAGAACGTCATTGACAAAATTTGTGTACTAATCTAATCACTTCTTTCACTGTTCTCGTAACCACTTATGTATGTATCTTTTCAAATGCGAAGCATTTTTTAGCAAACTTTGATAACTATGAGCTACCTAGCCGCTTACATTTGCGTGCTCTAGTGGCCATTCCCTTAACTTGGCGTGAACTAAAATTAGCATGGGAGGTTAAATATGGTTTGAAGAATATGATGCGCCGCCAGACATAAATAATATCACAATCTCGCCGCATATGTCGTCAAACGCTTCCCATCCGACATTGGCACATACCCACGGGTAGGTAAGTGCCACTGGTATGCGGGTATCTGTCACAGGTGTTCGACACTTAGTACCCACCCAGGAATGACGAGAACACACATGGGTAATTTTGCGCGTGAGCGTTCAGAAAAACGCGACATCGTTAGCGTCGACCCGACAAATGCGAAGAATAAATTATAGGGCCCCAGCTGGAATAAAAATCAAGCATTCTGCGGGGCAATGAAGCATTTCACTACAGAGCTGTGCCAGGTCTCGGAACTACTTTTCAAATAAACACTTCGTGAAACTTCAATAGTGGTTGCAAATCTGCCTCCCCAGTTTTATAAACAGTTCGTATGTACTCTTTTGATACAGTCTTAATCCCATTGAGGTTAAAAATAAGTATGTACTATGCACTCTTCCATTCTAAAGTAAGTTATGGGATGTTAGTCTGGGGAACGACATCACAAGGGAATTACCATAAGTTAATAACTATACAAAAGAAAATATTGCGCTGCTTTGAAAATTACAGGGGGAATCTACAAGACTTGCGCACTGCTCCACTATTCATTAAACATTCGATACTCAGAATTGATCAATTATATCATTTTAAATTACTTCAGTTAATACAAAAGACTAAGCTATATGAAGAAAGTTCAACCGAAAGACCACACTACAGTATGCGAGAACAAAAGAAGCGAGCTCCTAGAACAAGAACCAAGTATGGAAAACAAAGTATTGCTTACCAGGTGCCTCAGGTTTTAAATACCCTTGCAGATCAATTGAACTTTAGTGCTAGTAGTGCGACTTTCAAGAAACAAATAAAGAACTTATTCATAACCACCGGTCTACACTATCGAAACTACGTATTGGAGTCTCATGCCTCTACAAATGCTTAAATTGTTCATAAACTTATAAGTCAATTATACGAGTGTATATCGCGGAATTCATTGTATCCACATGCCTCTTATGTCTGTTTTTGAGTTGTTTCATTGATATTGTTTAGTTGTGAATTATAACGAGAGTGACCTATAATTTTTTAAATGTGTTATGTAAACTTCTTATGCTATTTATGTTTGAATTTTGTGTTTACAGTTTCAGGTTGCTTGAAACTAATGTATTGAATATATATATTGTTTAAGCTTGCACTGTCACGGACTGCGGAGGGACAAGGGCCTTTGTCAGGCTGTTCGCCTTTAGCCCTTTGCCCCTGCAGTGAGCTCTGTATCTGGCTTACTGTAAATAAAAATACTACTACTACTACTACTACTACTACAGTCGTCACGTCGAGTTAGTGTCAATTGAGGTTAGTTGTCATGCGCGGAAGTTCATTTATGTAGCAGTGTCCAGGGCCAGCATCGTCGCAACCATCAATTTATCTGTGGGGTTTAACGTCCAAAAACAACGATATGATTATTAGAGACGCCGTAGTGGAGGGCTTTGGAAATTTTGACTACCCGGGGTCCTTTAACGTGCACCCCCAACACCATTTTTGCCTCCACCGGAAATGCACTCGCCGCAGCCGGGATTCGATACCACGACCTGCGGGACAGCAGCCGAGTGCCTCAGCCACTAGACCCCCGCGACGGGTCAGCGCTCGTGAGCATCAGCGCTTCATATCAGCTTCTGATGGGGCTAATACACATGTTCCATTTGGCACCATTGCGCAAGTGCAACCGCCTGGTTATACAAACATCTGCCACTCTTGAACTTATATCTCTGTGTACAACATTTGTACACATATTTAGCGTGATTTCATGACGTGTCGGTCAATGAAAGAAAAAATGCAACACGGTTAACTTCCCTCCGCATGCTTCGCATAACGTCAATTCCCAGGTACGGGGGACCTGCCGAATGTTTTCCAATAAACTATCAATTGTTAGTGTGCGTTCTGTCCAGGCGTTCTGTCCAATCTGGCTAATTAAGCAGGTGAAATCGGAACTGACGCCCAGCAAACAGCGCATCTACGATTATTTCAAAAGCTTCCTCAGTGATGACAATGTTTTTCTCGCCGTTATCAACCATCAATCGTTGCGTCGGTTTTGTTTTAGCCTGCCAAGTTATTCATATTCATCACACCGCAGTGATTACCAGTGGTCCTCTCCAAAAAATTTTAAAGTGGAAATTAACTGTTCGCAAGAAGGACTTGAATTCGCCGATTTCACTCGAAAGCTTATTCCCCTGTTTACAAACGCACGGCGTTAATACTTATAATTACTGCCATAAATAATGTTTGAATACATCTGAATCGGAAGATGCCTTCTTCCACAAGAAAGGAAACTCCGCAGGTTGCACGCACATACGTCCTCTGTGTAATTTTTCAATGGCAGTGCACACATTTCTAGAAACAACCCGTATATTGCTGCGAGTGATATTTTAAACCAAACTCCCTGTTTGCCTAGTTGGTGTGGTAGCCCAGATGTCATGTTCTTTAGTGCAAACAGGAAAAATAACAAACGACCTTACAAGAGAAGACAACCCTTTTGCGCTTGCCCTCTGCACTGTCTTTTTCTCTCCTAAGCTCGTTATTTTTATAGCGCTTGCCACTTATTTTCATGTGCTTGATTTAAACTCGCAAAGACTGTGAGCAACAATCGGTGCAGACCGTGCGCCTTATTGTTCGAAAACTTTCGCCTTTTTCTTAGATCATTTTGTCAGATTGCTCACCAGACGCGTGATGTATAAAATACCACACATCTCAACGATGGGTAGTTCATCGACTGCCGACGCTCTGTTCGTCGCCAATATTTATCACTGTAACCTGAGTTTGCGTTTAACGGCCACAAGTTCTGCCAAATAAACAGTTTCATTTTGGACACACTATGCTGCCTTTGTGCACATCTTGATCCCACGACAATATACCTCTCATTTCAAAATAAAGCACAATTGAGAGTTAGCGCTTGTCTGCGTTGGTTCGTTGTGGCTAACAGAGCGAACATCCAGATATATAAGGTTGTTATGTATTATACATTCCTGTTTCCAAAAAAATTTCAGTTGAAAGTCAGCACTGTATTGTGTGCACTTCTGTTTTTTGTCTGGGTGTTCGTGCTTTTAGACAAAATGAATTTGCACCACCTCACTAAAATTTTCATATTGCGTCGCTTCTTTTGTCGTTTCGTACGTTTGGTTCCACGCTATTGCGTTTCTGACCGCTAAAAAGCCCGTTTCGCTGAAGTTTTCGCGTTGCCGTCCTTCATTGCGACTATATAAAAAAAACACTACCTTGTTCGTGACCAGAAAATACAGAAGTGTGCAAACAAATTAAAGAAAAATTACCGGCTTCAAGTGAATATCCAAGCACGGCCGTTGCCGTGGTAAGCAGGTGGTTTATCACCGAGCAAGAATACTTTGTATGACATGTTTGGGTAAAAACACTATACGAATGCCATGTAGTGAGTCTCCTTGCGCATGTGACGTGGCAGAAGTGCAAACTCATTCCAGGTATCAAAAGATGGGAATTCAGCAATGATCGCGGTGGTCTAGTGGTTAAGGTACTCGGCTGCTGACTCGCAGGACGCGGGTTCGAATCCCGGCTGCGGCGGCTGCATTTCGATGGAGGCGGAAATGTTGTAGGCCCGTGTGCTCAGATTTGGGTGCACGTTAAAGAACCCCAGGTGGTCTAAATTTCTGCAGCCCTCCACTACGGCGTTTCTCATAATCATATAGTAGTTTTGGGACGTTAAACCCCACATATCAATCGAACTCAGCAATGATTTTGACGGCCCAATCATTAGAAAGCATCCAGACATACTTATACAGCAGCAGCAGCAGCACCAGCAGCAGCAGCACGAACCAGGTGAAGTGTGTTGCCCAACGGACGCGAGAGGACCCTTCACCGACTCGTAAAAGGAAAATATATGGCTTTGTCTCTTGCTCCTTACGTCGCTGGATTTTTATCCTTTTCTTTGAATATTGCCGCGGCTTCCATGCAAGAAAGCCTCATTTGATATTCTGCGCTTGTCTGTCCTTTTTCTCCTTTCATTTCCCATCCGTTTTTTTTGCACAGTATATTATGAATCAATACTTTTTACATTATGCTTTCATGCATTTTAATCGTGTGTGTTCATGTCTTGGATGTCGTCACGAAACATGATTTGAGCAAACGCGTGTAACTATTGTCATATTTTCTAGTGTGCATGGTATATGTGCTTTCATGTACCCGTTTATTACTAAGGTATTTCATTGTTATAGCACTGTGGGCTAACTCGACAGCTATGTGGTGTTTAATGTCTTAAAACTACCATATGATTATGGGAGATGCCTTAGTGGAGGGCTCCGGAAATTTTCACCACCTGGTAGTCGAAAGTTCGCAAACGGGTTCTTTACCGTCCACTAAAATCTGAGCACAAGATTCCATACCATTTTTGCCTCCATTAAAAATTGCAACCGCCACAAGCGGCATTCGTTTCCGCGACCTGCCGGTTAGCAGCCGAGCACAATATCAACTATACCACTGCGGCGGGGCAATGTGGGCTAACTTCCTCACTGGGGTGTTCTTATCACAATGAAGCTTTTTTCTTTCTCGTAACAAAACTGTGTCAGGACGAACAGTGATTACTAATGCTTCTGTTTTTACGTAAATTTAGACAGAAGAAGTAAAGGTACTCATTCGTTCATTCAGCTACCTGTTGGGGAACATTCGCGGCAATATATAAATCGCCAGGACAACAGTGAAGTCGTCTCTTGAATAACCACTGGTTGGTTCATTGTGGTTGGTCGGGCTAGTTCATCACACCAATGGAAGTGCTCAGTCAGTGTGTTTCTTCACTTGTTTGGGCGAAATCACACTAGTGTAGACCACCCCACGAGTCATTTCATCTGCTGTTTCCTGCATACATGTGCTAGCACCAATGCCATACTGACACCAAGCTATCCTTGTTACCATTATAGTTGCATGTGCGAAAATTCAAACATAAACAGAAAATGATGGCTCACATGAGGTAGCAGTTGCATAGAACATCAGCGTGCCAGCGAGCAACAACGTCTGTTTTTGTGCGGATTTTCCTATCTACAAACAGAGGTGTTGCGTGATGTCATGCTTTGAATGCTGTTGTCTGCGAAGACTGTCAGACTAAGCATTTTCTACTGAAGGCATGTTGTGCTGCAAATGGCGCTGTAACAGAGCCTACAGACGTTATATCTAACCGGTGATGCGAGTCGTAACTCGCATCACCGGTTAGAAGATTTGCTGACCGACTACAAGCCACCTGAGGCACGCGACATGTAAAGACTTGAACGGCATTACGTGGGCGTTGAGAATACTAAAACGTTCGCGGTAGCCGGCGCAACGACGCTATGCCAAATCGCTTGCATCGAACAGGCGCCACCTGCTGCATCCGTTTTGAGATTTCGCACGTGCCGTGAATGAAAGCTACTATAGTTTGCATTGCTACCCACTCAATGGCGGTTGCTCCTTAAGCTTCTTGCGTAATGTCTCGACAAGAAAAAAAAAACTGCGTAGTGATTGCACAGAGTTTCGCAAGGGGCCGTGAATCGAAGTGTACTGGCTTTCGCAAGTGTCGGTTAGCTTGTACTGTTACATCTCGCCTGGTCGGGAAGGCACGTCTGCTCCCTTGACCTTCGCTCCTTGATCTCTATCTTCTCCTTTCGTAGTAGTCAGAAAAACTGCTTGCGCGAAAGGTAACTGTGCTTTCTGAAGGAACAGATAACGTACTTTTTACCAGGAAAAGTACAGCAATATCCTTTTTCGGAAAAGTACAGCGGCAGCTGTTTATATACCCGGTGCAAATCACGTGAACAGTGGAAAGTTCCAGCTGTAAGTTTTCATGTGTATGTACTACGTTTGACTCATTGATGATCACTGATGTTTGCTTGTGCAGCTCCTGAATAGGCGTCCTCCTGGTTTTTCTGGTTCTGTCAACTCGGAACAAGTGTAATCATTTGTTTTTGGCATCTCATGCGCCGCACGTAACATGCGCATCGTATCGCAATTTTAGAAGGCGTGTCGTTCATACGAAAGGGCAGTAAAACTTTGGTGGTGTTCTCGGACTACGTGGAGTATGTATTGCGCACTATGTGCACACTGGGTGCTATAGTGGTTGTGTACGCACTGGAGTCACAAACTTCACGTGCGCGATCGTGTTCAATACAGTGGTCTGTTTTTTTTTACATAAGCTTGCGCTGAATAGTAGGTTGGCGTTGCACCGAATAGCTACGAAGGATGTTAAGGTCAATCGGCCGGCAGATCGAGAAATAGGTGTTCGAACAAGGGCAAGAAATGCCCAGCGCGAGGCAGAACGCGTAAATCACTACCATGTCAGTTCAAATAAGATCATGCAAGGTCAGAATGTTCTAATATTTGTTATGGAACGCACCGCAACTGCCTGTACTGTTGCAAAAAAGCACTTCTTGAATAATTTCAGCACGCATTAATAGGGCCTGCCATGCAAGAGCAGCATAAAAAATGTGTGCTCGCAGCATTTTAATGTATGTACACTTCAAATTACGTGGTAAGTTTGATATGTGGCGTTTAACGTCCCAAGATCACCATAGAATTATGAGAGACACCGTAGTTGGAGGACTCCAAAAATTTCGACCACCTGGGGTTCTTTTGTGCACATAAATCTGAGCACACGGGACTACAACAATTCCGCTTCCATCTAAAATGCAGCCGCCGCGTTCGGAATTCGATTCCATGACCTGCGGCTCAGCAGCCGAGTACCTCAGCCGCTAGACCACCGCGGCGGTGTATACGTGGTAAGTTTATGCCGGCACTACAAATCTGAGCAGAAGCGAATCAGGGAAGACCACACCGCGTGTCTGCTGTTTTTTTTCACCCCATAACAGTGTTTTCCTGCCTAAGTGTGACGTAAATTTCGCTACACTTTTCACAGTGGATTGTAAATTGAAATGCGAAGTGGGGAAAAAACGGAAACAATTAAAAAGAACCGTTTATTTTTTGTTTTGTTTTTTCAGCCTGTTGGAAATATTGTTAAAAACTACTATGAGGTGAAACGTACAAAAATAATGTAATAATACACAGTACTAGGCTGGAGCGTCAGCCAGTCGACTGCGCCAATTTGTAGTAATAAACAGTACTAGGCTGGGGTGTCAGCGATCTTCAATATTTCTTACCTCTTCTTCCTCCTCGTCTCCCTCCAACCCTGCCTAACGTCCACGTACAAATAAATAATAGAAAACCACTGCACATGACGCCAAAACACCAAACGACGGCTGATGACTTGCCATCGACATAACATGATGTCAGCTTCTCCAGCGTCGGCTTAGCTAGAGTCTATAGCACAGCCTTGCCGTTTGGGTGTCGTCTGGGGTGGTCTTGTTGGGGGCAGTTTTTCATGCATTGGTGTCCTTTATTATTCAGTTTTGACTTTCCCTGGTACACATTTGCGACCTGCGGCAGACGTCCGCCATAAAGCCGTGTGCAAGCAGATTCTGCAATTGTTAGGCTAATTCATGACGTGGTGATGCACATCTTTTCCCAATGTGGCATCTTAACATGGTGAAAAAAGCTACAGATGAAGCCAGTGATACTAACTCTCAATATGAGTCTTAACTTTAACTTTTTACCATCTTGATCAATGTTTCCATAGTCCGAGTGCCGACGAAGTTGACATTTCCGGGTTCTTTGTTCTAACTGCTGTTACAATTTCAGGAAGCCACACCCATTCAAAGAGGGCTAAATGAGTTCGCGGAGATACTTCTAGCTGCCTTCAATATGTTAAATGCCACCTTTGTAAAAAAAAGGAAAAGCATTTCACTTATGTGATTTACGTAACAAATGTTATTGCTTTGAAGCTTGGCAATAAACTATTACGAAATAGCAATAAACTACTGTCATAAGCTGAAGAATATTTGTGAATTTCCACATTTGTTCAAAATGTCGAAAAAAAAACGTGGAAGAAAAACAGCTTTCTCTACAGCTTTCTCCTTGCTCAAAATTTTTGGAAATTTCGCACCTGTGAGTGGTATACGCTAGCGCCTCTTCTGAGTTTTTCTTCGGCCATGCTGAAAGTGTGAACATACTATTGATGTCTCACGAACGTGAACGTGCCGTTTAGTTTCTTTCTTTGATGCTCTTCGCACTCAAATTAACTTCTTCTTTCCGGACGCCAATCATCTACACTGAAAAAAAATCCTACCAAAAAATTGAATAACGCCACATTACTCAGTTTGCCATTTGGTGGCGCTGCTCCTTTCCGTGTGTTAGTGTAGGCCAATGCACTCATATTTAGCTGCACGTTTAAAAAAACTGGGTGCTCGAAATCTCCGCAGCTCTCAACAACGGCGCCTCTCGATCCTATGATGGTTTTGGATTGTTAAGCCCCACATATCATTCAATCAATCCTTCAAGTGGAGCTGCGCAGAAACACAAGCCACAAAAGGAACCTGTTATTTCCTTGATTTTGTGCCTTGTCTCTGTGCACTGAACATAAACGCCGTTTGGAGAACAGACTTTTGGGTTAGTTGCTTTGTTATGTTCTATGAAGCCAAAGCGCTGATAAGACAAGGACCACAGAAAGAGTACAGAACGTGTGCTACTCATAACTAAATCTTCATTGCGGAAACATGTTGTACTTATACAGCAATAAATGTAGCAAATAAAATCAAAAGGACACAGCTTTTCTGCAAGGCATAGCAATGAACACGACAGCATCAAACTGGAAGTTCACACGCGAAATGCCAAGGAGATCAAAACATTTCCGGTGTTCCTCACGCACAAATGGCGCACAAAACGTACTCACAGGTACAGATGAACTCGCATACCCGTCTCAGTTGTTACTTCTCTGTGTCTGAAAAGCGCATTCTTTTCACAAAGGAAGACTGTGTAACTATTGCAGGGACCTTTGTGGGCCCAGTAACTTCAACAAAATTGTTCCGGTGAAACCCCAAGGCCTACCAAGGCGTACGATTTTCCCCACCACGAGCTAAGGAAGCGCACGCGTTAGCGCATGCCCTGCCTCCTATCGGCGGGGCTAACACCGCGTGGTAAATGAGAGCGCGCGCCACCGCATCATTGAAATGTGGCGACGCGCGCTAATTGTGACGTCCTGCTGGTAATGCTGAAAAAACGATAGTTCCTCCCTAGATGCCCTTCCCTAGCGGTAAGTGGTAGATATCTATAGCTTCTCTTTTGAACTTTCAAGCAGGTGTTCCTTCGTGGCTCAGGGGCTAACGCCTCGCACTCACAATTAAGAGGTCCGAGGTTCGATTCCGCGTGCCGGAGTCTTTTTCTGGATGAATTTGCGTTTTCATATATATAGATGCGTATACATATACGGTGACTGATGGTGACACCGGTGGAATATTCAGCCGGAGTTGTCTATATAATTGCTATCACGATAAAAAAAACCTATCAGAAGTGCAAGCCAGCGTCATTAACATGTGCTGTTTCCTTCGTGCTCAGAGCAATTGAGGTGCATAGACACAGTTGGCATTTTTTTCCGCTGATCAACGAGGCATCGACAATCTCGGGCGTAGGCCTATGACAGTTCATATACATCGGAAAGAGATCGGCATCCGTAGTCAATGCAATGTACTGGTCGCCTTTAAAGTAAGCACCCGAACTGCTTCCTATGGGATGATGCATTCGCACGGCTGCAGTGGCCAGCGACTCATCATTCTCTGCAGCAATTCTACGGGTTCCCTGCGCTGCTTGTCGAAAGGGAAGGAGGTTTGTCGTTCTCAGCGAGTTCAAATCTGAGGCCGTTGCAGTTGCTATGTAGCGTTGTGATGATGACTTGCCACAGAAAGCAAAATCGGATAAAAAAATGCGGCCTTCTCAATTCATCTTTCCGCCCATAGAAATCCATCGTAGATAGCAAGAGTGTACATTTAGAAGTTATGCTTTCTGTAAGGACTCACGAGTTAGATCAATTGACCACTCAGGGCGATCGTGTCTGAAAGAGGAACGCGGCTCTTTTCTGCAAGTGAAGTTTAGACTACTCCGTACTGACGAACAATTCTCATTAAATAGCTCAAATGAAGTAGAGCATCTTAATACCGTAAAGAGACGCCAATGTGGGGCTTTTTGATGGACGGGGGGGACTTGTACTATTCCGTGCGGCAAAATACGCTTATGCGCTGCATTGAACATCGCATAGATGACTATAATGTCATTACCTTGCGGACCCAGACAAAAATTTCTTCCAGTTAGTACCTAGAATTAGGGACGTGTCGTGTCAAGTCCACAATTGTTAATGCGATGGGACCATATATGGTCAGAAAGCAGGGGTTTGCCTCCTGTCTAGCGCCTGTGTTGAGCGACTTCTTTCTAAGCCATCTCGACAGATGCATAAAATAACAAACCATGAGGCTAAGCATTTCCGCATTGTATTGCGATAGGAATTATATGGACACCCTCAGCTGGGATTTGCCGCTAGCATCGGCTTTGACGTTGGCGTCACCGCCACTAACCGTATTTGTATGCGCACCTATATATTAGAAGATGCAAGAAAGAAATAATGTAGAATAATAGTCAGCCGCGCGGGATCAAACTTGAATCATGCAAATTGTTAGTGTGAGGCGTTAATCAGTGAGCTACCGCTGAGCACGTCCTTTGCCGTTCAAACGGCAAGCGATTTGTATCTAACACTTACCGCTGCTAACGGGCATCTCGAGGGGAATCATTGTGTTTTCAGCATTACCAGCAGGATGGCGCAATGAGCGCGCGTCACCACATCACGCGGCAACGTGCGCTCTCATCTTCCATGCGCACTTGGCCCTGCTTAGAGGAGGGGGCGACGCTTCCACGCGCTCCCTTATCTCGCGGTGGGGAAAATCGTACGTCTTGGCTCGCCTTGGACTTTTCCTGGAACGATTGTGTTGTAGTTACTGGGCGCACAAAGGTTACTGCAATTGTTGCAGTCTCCGTTTGCGAAGAGCGCACGCTTTTCAGGCACAGCGAAGTAACAACTGAGGCGCTTGTTCACGTGCACCTGTACCGGTGAGTACGTTTCGTGCGTCAATTGTGAGTGAGACACGCGGGGCACGTTACGATCTGCTTTCCATGCTGCACGTGGCCCTTCAATTTGTCGCTATCGTGTTCAATGCTTCGCCTTTGTGGCAAAGCTGTGACTCTTTTAAATGCGAAGCGGCTCTTGGCGAGGTCTGTGTCCAGCCGTCTCACACTCCTTTCTGTGGCGTCCAACCCCTACAGCGTATAGGCGTCCCCTTTCTCTCTCGCTGCTCTCCTACGCGTTAACCCCTCGCTTCACTAAGAATCCTCTACGTAGTGGTGCGTGCGACAGGTGGTGCGACAGCTGTGTTCTCTGCATGAGGTGCCAAAGAAGTTCCGCGATGTAAAAGGGTGGAGCGCGAGCACCTTGTTCTCTCCTGCACAACGCCGCAATGAGCGCCTGCATCAGCGCCACCGTAAATGGCAGCATTAATACCTGCGCATGTTCTTAACATGGTAAACCTTTTGCTGCTCATGCGAACCACGTCCATGCTTCGTGACCTTCACACATCTCCCTTCAGCGGGAGATGGGGCAATTACTACGCACGTCGATGACTATCTTGTTCTGTATGGGTTTGGTTCAAATAACTCTGACTAATATAGTTCCCATGTTCAGCGAGTGCGTGGACAAACTGGTTTATACGCATGAAGGTACTGTTGACTATGTCATTTAGTTTCCAGACGTAAAACAGTATTACCAGCACACATGGTTATTTCGAACATCCCCCTTGCCAGAATAAAAGCTTCTTCTGTATACCACAGCACACACTATGTTATGAAGCTTGCAACAGCTAACCTCTCTTTCAGGATTGCATTGCGCAAGCCGTGCCGTGACCGAATGCATGCAGCGTCTTTAGACAAAAGGGCGGCTGCTGTAAGCAGCTTTCCCTGATCCCGTGTTCGTGACAAAGGCGCAGAAGGCGGTAAAAGGCTAAACGAGCCGGTATACGCTCACGCAGGCTCACTCAAGACAAGCGAATGAAAGTCTCTGGGTCATTTATTCACAGATTATCCCACAACCTTAAGCCAGAAAACAAGTGAAAGTGGATATGGTGTTTGTCGTCCCACAAAAATAGTGATCTTTTGTAAGTCTACTGATCCTATTCACATGAAGCACCAAGGACGGAAGCACCTGATCAGCGTTTCGAATTCTCGGAGGCTTCACCTGAATTTGTCTTCTAGCCCCAGCCACAGCCACAGCCAGCTTCGTCCACGGGCCGTGTGGACGCGCGAGTGTGTTGCCCTGCAAGCCCCCATGTAGTACTCTCACGCGCAAGTTCCCTAATGTCCAGACGGTAATAAAGACTGTCTGTTGAAGTGTCAAGCCCGTGCCTTCGTCCTCGCCCCAGTGTGGTCCTCACATTTGGCGCAGTCAACATTGAGCCTCACCTCACCGTTCGACCACCCTGCATTCCTCCCATGCCAGCTTAACCCTAACCGCCTTCTTTGTCTGTCTTCCCGCTATGGCCAAGTAAGCATCATGTCGGCAATGAATTGGGCTGCGGCGGATGCTGCCATCGTAGCCTGCTTCAGTACCGTGTTTATCCAGCCTGAGCTCGCCCACCGAGCGAAGGATACAACCACGTCTCGAGAGGTGCTGACTCAGCACTTAGCACATTTTCTTGAAAGGGCCTGTGCAGCCAGATTCAGCAAAGCCACCAGACCTGCTCCGGCACCTGCATCCTCCGCTGGTGTACAGCTTATTGCCGCACCTCCTACACCACCAAATGGCAGGTAGCTTCAGGTCTACCCAGCTTCCTCGCCCGTCTTGCAGCCACCGTTCACGCACACCTTGCCGCCCCTCGCCTATAACGCCGCATCTCAAGATTGTTTTTCTCCATCAAGAGAAACCCTCTCATTCATGGCAACCCCTGGTTTTCCTATGAATCCCCTGTACTCTCAGCCTTATAATGGTACTCAATCGTCGGCCCCACAGTATCTACCCGCTAACATTCCTCAGATACCTCTGATGACCATGCTTGACGTGCTGACTATAGCCTGCCGCTGTTCGAGAATTGTCTCAGAGTGCGCGCTTGAGGATCAAGGACATACAACGCACGCAACAGCTCCCTTCGTGATCACAAGAAACGACGTGTCTCATTGCCCCAAAGAAACTAAGAGGAACTGCGATAAGTTGTCATTCTGTCCTCTACGTGGGCGTGGCTAGCGGTTACAATGGATAGCTCGCTAGAAGGTCCTACAGTAACTCCTCCGGTTCTATTGAAGTTCGCTGCCTGCCTGCCTGCCTGCCTGTCTGTCTGTTTGTCTGTCTCTCTGTATGTCTGTCTGTCATTCTCGCCGCTCAGTTCTCTACGTGGGATGCGTGGTGCAAAGCTTTTTGAGATGCATTCGCAAATGAACTAGCATGGTTTCAATGGCAGCAACAAGTAACGTTCGAAGTTCAGTACAGCTCACAAACACTTCGAGACTACGCCTCAGTACACCTACCAGTTTAGAGAACGGAAACTGTACATTAGGAATGTTGTATCAAAATAACATTCAAATAGGTAGCGGCGGCGTAAACTGCAACACAGCGAGGTGAGATGACGCTGGTAGTGCTATCGTCATCGTTAAACAGGCGCATTTTTGCTGCAGGTGAGGGGTTCGCTGCTGGTTCACGCTGCTCGCTTCCTGCGGTTTTTTTTTCTTCTCGTTGCTAAATCACGGTTCGCATATGCAAATATTATCGCCAGGAGACCTAACTGGCCTCGACTGGCCGAAACAACGTCAATCAAGTAACGTTTGCATCGTTTATTGGGAGTGCCCAAGCAGGTACAACCAATGTGTATGGTCGGGTTCAAACAAAACAAGTCGCGCGTACATATGAAACGCTTTCAACCCATGTGTAAAGACGGTTGAGAGCTAACAAGCATATGCACATAACCGAACATCGAGTTTGCTGAATGAACCCAGCTCTTATTGTGTTACGGCGTTTGAGTTTAATAGCGTGGTTTGAGCACAATGGTCCTACTCTGCCATCCGATGCAGCGCTTGCCAAGTAGTGTTCATCTTGAAGTGAAGTGAATGTATGATGTGGAATCGGGAAGGAAACTTGCACATTGCCAATGAATAGCTCACGCAGTGAGAGCAATATAGTTTTTCTAAATTTGTTGAATAAACAATCGCGGATGCGTACAGCTCTGAATCGTTCTCGCTCTGCAATGCTACATTGAATACTTCACAACAGTGCAAGTCGCGTCGTGTCGACAGGGTAGGTATTAGTTTTAGTTTTAAGCCTTGAGCCCATATCACAGGTCATGTGTATTTTGGTGATGGGCCTGAAAATCAGGATTGTTATATTTATTGTTAGAATTAAATTACACTGTCGCTATAGCTAGATTTTCTCGTCGCAAGTAATGACTGGTCTGCTGAGTATGCAGGGAACGTGTATGCTAAAGAAACAGAGTTATGAGATGTGTGCTTAAAGATCGAAAAGCTCAATTCTAAGAAAACGAGGTTTGGGCATTCATTGTACGATTTTTATATTTTTCATATCTTTGTTGGCGCTCGTATAGTATAAAAACTGCTGCTCGGCTTTCAACACAATCTCCTTGCATAGACACAGCGATAGAACGTGAGCACTCTCTTGCAAGCAAGCACTCTTGAAATCCGTTGGGGGCATATGATGTGAATCTGTCCAAATACTGGATCAATAAAGGTAAAATTTATTACACACTTTTTATTGTGTTCACGTTTTCAGTATATTTGTGCATGGAAGCTGAAGTTGTTTTCTCCCGGCTACTTTAGAGGTTTGGAATTGCAGTGTGGAAGTGGATAAGTCAATGCCATCGATGTTTCAACTACCTGTGCAATTAGCCCATTCTTTTTCACGACAGTAGTACACCGAATTTCACTTCGTAGTGGTAGACACTTCAGCCATGACAACTTATTTCAAACAGAAGCAGATGGGCACAAAAAAATCTGGGACGTTTCTCTGCTATATGAAATAAAACAGTGCCACATCTAATGAACACAATATTACTAATCACGACAGCATTCACGTGTTTCAGAAAGATCTGCTGCAAACGCTCATCACCTTTATAATTTCTCATTTTATGAGTCCATTGAACATGTGTGCAAAGCTAATGCACTTGAGTGCTCAAAATAAGAGTGCATACAGATTTATTTGATCAATAAGAGCCCATACATATTTTTTCCGATTTTCTTTTTTTCCAGATGGCTTTGACATGAGGAATAGTTTGCCAGAGGAAGCTGTGCAAACAAATGATGTATATGATTTTCTTGTATTTTAGACAGATAATTTGTCAACTACAATTTTGCTTGTTAGTTTGCCATTGTTATGTTTGTGTAGGAGTAATTCATTGTGCCCTTCCTGTAACAACATCTAAGGGAGGGTTACAAGTATGAATAAATAACAATAAATACAGACGGCAAGCTTGCACTCGACGACGCACTTGCATGCCTCGGCCTCACGTTGTTTTAAGGACATGCTTCCATCTAAACAAACCTATAGCTACGCCAATGCTTACACATTTTAAATGCGAAGCATTTTTCAGCTAACTTTGGTGAATTTGACCGCATCCTATTTATTTATTGATCCTACTGTATATCTATAAATGTCATATTTACACGTCAGGGTCTCTCTGCTCCTGCGGCGGTTTCGTTCACATGAGATATTGCAAAACTGAAATGCTATATGACTGATGGCGAGCATAAATAAAAAGCTTGCACGTGTAAATCACGACACGTGTGTCATGTGAGAGCATGACTACATCTACACTCAAGATACGCTCGCGGTCGTTTGGCTAGCTTCACGTACACTAAATTTGGTATTACGTGACGTGAATGAATGTTAAATGTATATGACTGCTTGAAGCATGATAATCATGATATGCGTGTTATGTAGAATATGACTACATGCCACGCGCATGATATATTTGCGGCTGTTTTGCTAGCTTAACATAACCAAACTTCTTAATTTCATATTACCTGACGTGAATGGATGATGAAGGTATATGACTGATGCAAACCTGATAATCGTGACATGCATGTTGATTGATTTGTGGGGTTTAACGTACCAAAACCACCATAAGATAATGAGAGACGCCGTAGTGAAGGGCTCCTAAAATTTCGACCATTTGGGGTTCTTTAACGTGCACCCAAATCTGAGCACATGGGCCTACAACATTTCCGCCTCCATAGGAAATGCAGCCGCCGCAGCCGGGATTCGAGCCCACGACCTGCGGGTCAGCAGCCGAGTACCTTAGCCACTAGACCACCGCGGCGGGGGCGTGACATGCGTGTCATGTAAGAACATGGCTACATGTCACGTTCATAACGCACTCGCGGCAGTTTCGCTAGCTTCACATATGCCAAATTTGGTACTAAATGACGCGAACAGACGACAGAGGTAAATCACACGCCCAAACATGATAATCATGACACGTGCGTCATGTAAAACATGAATACGTGTTACGCTCAAAGTGTGCTCGCGGCCATTTCACTATCTTCACGTATACTAAATTTAGTGTTAATTGACGTGAGTGAGTGGCGAAGGTATGCGACGGGTGCAAACATGATGATCATGAAATCCGTGTCATGTAAGAACATGACTACGTGCCATGCTCATGATGCGCTCGCGGCCGTTTCACTATCCTCACGTAAACCGAATTTGGTAATACGTGACGCGAATAGACGACGAAGATAAATGACACATCCAAACATGGTAATCTTGAGATGCATGTCATGCTACGCTCATAGAGCGCTCGGGGTCGTTTTCCTCGTTTCCCATATACCAGACATAGTATACGTGATGCGAATGGACGACTGAGCCCAATTTCCAGGTGGAAACACGATAATTATGACATGGAAGTCAGGTACGGCATAATTTACGTCCGCCTCGTAACGTCGCGCTGATTTCATTGTGAGAATTCAACCTTCCTCATTCATGCGTCGCATATCCACGATTCTGACAGTACGTGGAATCTACCAATTTCTTTTATTTTCTGTATATTGTTTTCTGCTTATATATAATACTGGTAACAACTTGGCTGCTAAATAAACGCATCAAGTTTTCGAGTAAAGATTTCTGCCACTGAAATGCTATTATCACACCAGTCTGTACCCCAAAGCATTTTAATAGAACAGTGCAAAGAAAACAATTTGTCAAGCAGCTCGTCAAAAAGCTTAGTGTATGTCGATCAATCGAAACATTTGGCATTTGTACGGATAGCAATACTCAATTTTTATGCTTGTACACTTCGCAAGCTACAGGAGACACCCTTCAAAGTTGTTTAGGGACTGTGGTACTCGACTGCTAATCGGAAGGTCGCGGTTCCAAATCCGGGCCGCAGCGGCCGCATTTTCTATGGAGGCAGAAATGCTCGACTACTTCGATTTAGGAGCACCTGCGGTGTTCCTCATCACCAAATTGTAGTTTTGAAACGTTAAATGTCAACGGTTAATCTACAAACTTCAGATGAGTTTAACTGCGTCAAATAAACGTGAACAAGCACTGACCTCCATCCATTTTCGCTGGGGCTACTGCGACGTAACCGTAGCAGCAGGCGGCACACAGGAGCAATGCAGCGATGCTCTTCATCTCCATGGGGCGGCGAATGTAAACTGATGTCGGTTTAGTCGGGAGTCTACGGTCGCGCTCCTCCTTTCCTCCTTTTAGCGGGTAAATACCGGATTGCGTTACGTGCGCAGAAAGAAGGCATCGATGAAGCGTGCCGGGTCTTGCACACATCGACGATGCGCACGCACCATCGCAGCAGCAGTGAGTACACGAGATTGAATTCACAAAAAGCTGGAACCTCATCTGTCATTCTGGGCACTAGCCAGCGCTGAGCACATGAACGTATTACCACGAGCCAGTTTATTTTAGTTTCAGACTGGCTGAATTCATTGTGGGGATTCCCTGAACTCTTGCGCTGTGTTAACCATCTAATACGTCCTAGTAGTTGAAAAGTTTTGTTCAAATATCGCTAGTAATGTCTAGGAAAGGTTTCAATAAAAGCTACACCGTTTCAATGAAACTTGACCAGGTCAATATTATTAGGAACATAAGAACACATTTGGCGGCAGCGTTTGACAACAAACAGAGCTGGAACTGTCTAGGATTGCTTGCAGAGTCAAGTGTGACAAAAAAGCAAGAAAAAAATTGGATTTTAAAGCCAGAATTGTGCTTTGGTAAAGCTATAGAAATTGAATAGGTTAACATTACAGCATTGTTCTTTTTGTATTTCAACTTTTGGATGATGCCAACTGCGCCAGCCATTCACCTATATTCACTGACGGCAAATTTGCTTCTCGGAGTGGTTTTGTGGGGGTTGTTTCAATTAATCGTACTGGATTTTACGTTTTCATTATTTAATTTTATTTGATGCTGCCCTTCAACTATATGCGTAGATTCATTTATGTTGTGCGCATTGATCATTTTAGATGTGTAATGACAATTGTCTTCGGCATTTGGATGCCCACTGAAAGATTTTTTAATCACATCGATTGTGCCTAAATATTATATTTTCAATTTTTTTATTCTTGTGGTTGATTAGCCGATGTCCATTTGCGTACATCATACTGAAGGAGGTACGATCTTCAGAGCTTAAACCTATATATGAAAACTAAACAATCCGCCAATTCTGATGGATGGATGGATGGACGGATGGATGGATGGATGGATGGATGGATGGATGGATGGATGGATGGATGGATGGATGGATGGATGGATGGATGGATGGATGGATGGATGGATGGATGGATGGATAGATGGATGGATGGATTGATGGATGGATGGATGGATGGATGGATAGATGGATGGATGGATGGATGCGAAATTTATTTTGAAGTTCTTAGGTGCGCAACCAACAAAGATAAAAGAAGAAAATGCTCGTATCTGCATGTAGTCTGCAAATGTCGTCGAAATACGATAGTCTTGCTTGTGGAGAGAGTGAACAAGACACCTATTTGATGTTCTGCGCGAGGAAATCGGTGAGTGGTATTCTGGAGGCACTACGTTATAGTGGCTCGAGCGTGCAGCGGATGCGAACGAGCCCATCAAGTCACGTCACATGTGAGACATGCGCGCCATCTGGCAGTTTTCTTAGAAAACAAAGTGCGTGTCTCTGAGACGGACGTGCGCGCCCGTCTCAGGGAACCACCATAGGGAACGTCTCTGCCTCGAGCAAGAGAAGAGTCGGGGCATTCCGCAACAGCTCATTATTTTGCCACCATTTTCATGTCGTCTTGCGAAGAATCTTCCTGTCAGCCTTCCACTCCTGAAGATGTGACACGTACCATCCGACGCGATCTCGAGGCCATGTGCCCGGCTGTAAACGAACCAACGTTGACCGAGGCACCAGTGCCCGCTTTCTCCTTGATCGAGACCATCTTCTGCCAGGTATTCGCTATTATGGGTCTGTTTCTCCACGTTTGCGCCATGAATAACAATGATGCCTCCGTAGCCTCTGTAGGGCCAACAAGTCAATGTCAATACCTCCCTCGGTCAAGCAACCCATCTGAATGGCGAACAGCAGATAAGCCGATCTGCTTCAGATGTGGTCGTGCGGGTCATAATGCTCGTTACTATCGCCGCCAGTAGCCTCCTAACCGGTATTCCGCGCACCATGATGCCTTCCACCAAAAGTATCACCACTATCCGTCCCACAATGAGTCTTTAGCATTCGCCCCTTCTGAGGACTACAAAGTGGCTCAGTGGCCTAGTTGGTTGTGCTAACCTAAACTTTACAGTGCGAAAATAACACAGCGGACAGAAAAAATACGAGACAAGTGATGGCTCCCAACTGAAATATCATTGGCTAAAGGGTGTTATATCTACCCCAGTGTACAAAAAATGCTTAGGAAGTTGAAGCCTACTACGCTGGCCCTAGCTCTCAAAAAAACTAAGACAGGGCGGAGTCCTACTGCAAACACAGCGTCCTCAGCGTAATACCACTGTTTTTGGCACTAGTTCATGCTGGAACCACTGGTACACGCTGGAATTTACTGGCACCTTGTTGGGTGCACTAGAAAATAGCTGGGTTGCACTGCAAGGGGTGGCTTGACCACTGTGACGCTGGAGCACACTGGGAAAGGCTAAAAGCACTGGTGTTTTCACTGGAGTGCGCTGGGGCATACTGAAGCACGCACTGGTTCTACCAGCACCTCGTGCACGTTTTTATAGGGTGTGTAGTGGTATGTTCCAGTATTGTTGAATATAAGACGCTTGATTTGACGGTAAGGATAGATGCTTACCCTGACAAATCCAGATCACGCCGCAAAATTTCAAACATCATGATCGTGATCTGTCATATGACACTGTTTCCCTTTAATTTAACGCTTTCATCTGGAACAAGGAGAAAAATGCATTAGGAACTTAGGTCAGCCAACGCTAAAATTGTTGCTATTTAACAGCTTTGTTATAATTCATGCAGTGTCAATAATAGCGTTAACTCTTGCGGGCCGCGTGCGTTGCAGCAATTATGCACGTTTTTCGCAAGTCCACAACGTATTGCATACACTGAATTCGCATCAGTGATGTATAGCTGTAACAGTTCTCTGTTGCACTGTTTATAATCCAAGAACAAGACGTCACTCCTAACGCAGACAGCAAATAGTTTACGCCACAAAGTTGACGAGATCTGAATGAGCTCTCTCGACTTTTCACAAACTTTCCCAGCAGAGGTGCGAAAAACAGCTGTCGTTTGATATCGCCCCACCGAAAATACATGTCTGGTAAATCTTACCCTTCTACTTCAGGTAAGAGTTAGAAGTGCTCTAAAGCTCAAATACAGAATTTTCAAGCATCGCAACTCAGCTGCTTCGAGAGCGGTCTTACCCAGTGCTTCGCCCAGCAAGCATTTGGCCTATCGTGCTGGCTAACTAACACGCTGGCATACTTTTTAAGCGAATTGCGTTAGTATTTAGGTCTCACAGTTAGGTCTCACAGCCTGGAGCACCTTCGGTCCATATGCTTAATCTCATGCATCGATAAAATAATAAAACATGCAGTGCATAATAGAGTATCTTGATACATCAAGCACAAGGCGCTCTTCACATACAAAGTGGTAGCATTCCGACCGGCTCTTTTGACCCAGTACTTCATGCTTCTGCTCGAAATGTGAATTCCAAAGTCACCGAGCGAAGATGTCAAAGGAATCCTCACTCTAGATATAACCAAAGGCTTCGATTGGATCACCCACGAATGCACAATTACAGAAATATGAGCTAGTAACCACGGAAACTTTTTTCTTTTCTTTTGTACCATCATTCCTGGAAAGCAGGACGGCGATGATACATACGCATGGAGCATTTGACACCAGTAGAATATACGCTTGGAAACAGAGATACTCCGCAAGATACGGTCATCTCCCCTTTTTATTTATTTTTGTCGTGAGTAAACTATGGAGGAAGATTGCAGCATGGCCGCGTATAATGCATGGCCGCACATGGACCACGCATTATACATGGATGATATCACAATGTGGTGTTCAGGAGGTTCAGCCTCTACAATGGAATAAACTCTCGAAGAAGTTTTCGATGCAACTGAGTCGTTGCTAGATGACACAAAACTTCTGCTTTGTTCGGTAAAATCAGAGGTCCTCCTGTATAGACGAGCACGACGGGAGATAAAGCTTTTACACCCTTTATTATTCAGTATTCACACTAAAGACGGATGTGACATTTCACGAGCTGATTCAACTAAGATCCAGGATATAGTGATAGATGCCAAAGGATGTAAAGCCAGGGCCATATCTCGTCTAACCACAAGAACAGAAATCATAACTAGGCTGATCATGAGAAATTCGGGTAGGGAACGCGAAATATGGGAGGACGTGCAGTTTAGAGCTTATCATGCTTCAAGAGCGACGTGAACTACATTGCCACATTTCCTGCTCAAGTTTAATTAGCGCACCCTATCACCCTAAGCAGTTCTCAGTGCAATTCACGCCAACCGTTTTCGAGAATGTTTAGGACTGCAGTAGATCATTTTGTTAGGATAACGTCCCCTTTGTGAACATATCAGATTATGATGGAACCTACGTCGCCGCCAGCGATAACGCTAGAATGTTCAATAGCATGTGTACGAATGCCGACAGGCTTCGCCACATGTCAATTGATTGACGGCCGCCGCTTCCAGTGCCAGTGTCTTGCTGTATTATGACTCCCTTCTACGTGGCCGCAAGATCGGCTCAAATAAAGAGTTCAGTATTCGATCCGCAGTCTGCTCTATACGTCCACGTCACGACCTTGTGACATTATAGTGTTGGCTCTCAATCGGACAATATCGGAAAAAAATGTGAGCAGTGAGGCGAACGAGCGTATCGTTGCACCCTACGCTGCCTGAGACATGAGCGCTATCTGGCAGTTATCTAGGAAAACAAAAGATTGGCCTTTGATATAGCAAGCGTGCAGCGTGCGTGACCGTTTTGAAGGTGCAAAGGTGTAGAATGCAAGGCGTCAGGTAGGTGCCAATCAGGTGTCATTTTAGCAAAGCGCAGGAACCACTTGTCTTTTTGTGCGTGGTGTTGCATTTAAGCGCAACGTGATGAACGCTACAGCCCCTAGAATTATTTCTGTATGCCTTCTCTAGCATCAACACACCACAGTATATTGACAAGTTGATATTGTCCCCCAACAATGCGCAATACTTGCTTTTTAATCAAAAATCACTCAAATATGAACGGCATAACCTGAGCAATATCGGTGGGCGCTGTGAATGTGGTGGAATTTTAGCCGTTTCGAGTCACAGACAAACGTGGTGGCCCACAGACAGTCCGACCAAAATTTTTGCGCCGAAGTACGGTCTTCATGATAAGATACACTCCTGCTCGAAAGTATTACGAAAGTGTTCGGTATTCAAATCGCAACAAGTATGGTACTGCTTTTAGATCTGAAGCAGCTCTTTGCCTAGCCTGTGTAACACTGTCCTTCCGTCCGCACCGCGCCTCCTGTCAACAAATGTTCTGGCGGTGCGAAGTAGGTGAGGCCTTCCCTGGCAATGCACGAGCGTGAAAGTCGCTCTCTCCATACCCTGTCACCGGGCGCCACGTGTGATCTTTCTCGCTTCACCTTCTCTACCACTAGTACAGAGGAGCACACATCGCACGAGCAGTCTTTCTGCGATGAAATATACAGGAAACTCAACCCGCCTTCCGCGTTTTTGCGTTTCAAAAAACGTTCACTCGAGTAAACGCTACACCGACTTTCCCTTCAAACCGTTCTTCTAGCACCCACGTCGACGCTCGTTTCAATCGGGTCAACACCGTGCACACCACTGCTGATTTGCATTCCATGAAGGTTCCCTCAGAAAGATGGTTTATAATTTTGTTTTTCGTTTTCGTCGTTTCTGCATTCGTATCTGCGTATTAACGTTCATCGTTCATAATACCATGAATGAGCTATTAAAACCAAGAGAATGGCACAAATCACCCGAATGGTCCGTAAGAAATCAGAAAACGACCTAATAAGCACCCCAGTCCTGCAACTTGGAATTAACAAAGGAGCGACAATTGAGCTAAACAATCATGTCATGGAATTTTGCATTGTTTACTGAAGCCTAAGAAGCATTCATTACAGGTTAACAAGGGGAGAGGCTCGCAAGGGCAAGAGAATTTCTAAAGAATCTATAGGGTATGGAAGCATTCCTAGATGAAGTGCGTCACGAAAATGTTCACAGATTATCACTCGCTATAGGAGACCACAAATGAGGCCTCTTTTCGTCCGCCTCAGTTTGCCCCTGAATGGCAGAAGTAGCTGAAATTGTAGCGGTAGCGCCTATATTTTAAACGCACTAACATTTATACTGACCCCCTAGCTGCTTTAAGGGCCTTTCAGTCGGGTATAGTTTCAAAATAGGCTGCTTGGGTTCCTAAAGACTAGGCCCTTCAAGGCAATCTTCACCACATCATCTGATTTCTGGCTCACTTAAGTCCTAACGTAATAACAGGCCACCCGAACCCCAATGAGATCACTCATTTTGTGCACGAGGATTTATATGCCATGGCTTTCAAGAGCACCCTAACGGCTTGGACCAGCTCGAGTTCGGTGATCCACACGTCACCTATTACGAGATTGTCTCGCACTACAAGGGCATTAGACGACTGTTTTTATCCTCTCACCATACTCGGAATAAAGTGGAACCTGTCACGCTGAGAATGCTCCAAACGGATTCTTGGCCGTCCAAGAGCTTCTTGAGTATGGTACTTACGGAGACGGACCCAACTCTCCGAGACTGCGGCGAAGTTAGCTCATTGAAACACAAGCTCTGGCGATGCCCTGCGTTGAAGGACTGCTGCCAAGAAGCCTGGTGGACCGCTGCTAGCAAGGACCACAGATTCAACGTCTTGCCTCTGGCTCTCTGGAAGTCCTGTGAGAGGGCGGAGAGGTTCGGCTTTGTTGTCGCGACATATAACTGGTCAGGATTTGGATGCATACGCATCACATTCTCTTTTTTTTTTGAACAAATAAATATCTTTTTTCACTCTATCTCTCTGGCGGAGCAACTGATGGCTTGCTTATGAACGCGCTCCTTTCACGCACCATCTGAGCAGCATTAGCAATTAGGTGTCAGTGTTCTTCTTTAATCTTACCCAGAGCTACAGATCTTTCAAACGGCAGAGTGCACCCACACATGCTCAATTGTAGCGCAAGGAAGCCATTTCTGCCATTGCGAACATTACTTTCTTGCTCCCGCAACCGTTCGTTCAGACATCTGCCTGTCTGGCCCACCTAACACTGTCAGAAAAAGATATCTGTTTCTGGGGTGCGAGGTTCATCAGTCCTTTACTGGACTACGCTGCATGGGTATGGGATCCCGGCCATGTACCACTCTCTAACAAGGTAGAGGCTATCCAAAACCGGTCGTCACGTTTCATTCTTTTAAACTATCATCGAACATCTAGTTTGAATGTAGTGATGTTTAAGGTAATCTCCCTCTTCTTGTAACGCGCAAAAAAATAGCTGGTCTTTGCGCCTTACAAAAATATACAATCACAATCAAAATATAAAATCACACTTACTCATCACGCAAGATAACTATGCGAGATAAGGAAGAGCAAAGGGCGAGTGCGTGGCAAAGCAGGGTTGAGTACAATTCACATCTTAGGGATGATTTGAGAGCATGTTCCCTAATGTCACATAAATTGCCGTAATGGCGTTCTGAAGAGCGGAAAAAAGAAAGAAAAACACTAAGTGAATATGGCGCTTTCAAGTTTGTATCGTCTGAAGCTGTTTTAGGGTCTTTATAGACAAAAGTAGAGAAGACACCATGAGCCCCGACTTGAAAATCTTCAATCTTGGGAGGAGAATACAAAATGATGTAGGTTGCGCCCTTGTTCTCTGCTCGCGATGGAATAAAACTAATGGTGGCACGCCGCAATTATTGAACGGTGGCGGTGGCGCCGTGTGGGACTTCAGCGGCGGCGCGAACGGCCTCAGCAAAAACGGGTGGCTGCAGCGGCCTAGAGCTCTACTAGGTGCAACCGCATTTTTTGCTGTTCTCTTTAGGATTCTCATGATCACGGCTAGTAGAACAAGGCTGCGCGTTGTCAATTTCGGCTTCAAAAGTGAGGAGCTAACACAATACAGATCTGTAGCCCAACTTTGGTCACTTCTGAATTCCCATGTTGAACCTTTCACAATGGGTGTCATTGTTCATACGCAGCACACACCATCAAAAGCAAATAATGGTAGCCGTAAAACTTTAAACATGATTGCGGCTGAAAGCTTACCTGAACATGTTCAAGTGCTCTAGAGTGTCCTCGAAACCTACTGCAACATTTCCAATTTCCGTGATTGACCTTGAAGCTAGATGCCCATTGTCCAGCATCGCAAAACACTGGTGATGCCAACCCTGTTTTAGCGCAGCCCTTAAAGGGTGTCCGCATTGAAGCGGGGATTTATTCAACAGGAAGTAAACAATATGATAGCAAAGCACATTATAGAGCCGTCTTCCAGTCTCTGGGTGTCTCCGGTATTGTTTGCTAAAAAGAAGGACAAATCATGGCATTTCTGTATGAACCATTGCTACTGTAATAATATCGCAAATAAAGACGCCGTATACCGTCTCCCGCAAAATGACGACACCTTTGATCTTGAGTGATAAGATACTTCGTGTGTGATGAGATACATAGTGTCAGTATCGGCACTTATAGCGCCATGCGCTAGGGGCGCGGTCGATAAAAGACGCTGCTCTCTGATAATAAAGCTTCATTTCTTTTGTTCCTTGCGAGAAAGAAGCACACCCACTTCTTTCAGTCTCGACGCGATGCAAACGCTTCTCTTCCATCGACCCTCGTTCCTACTGTCGGCAGATTGCTATAGACCTCATCGACGAATAGAAAATGGTCTTTGTGACATATGATGGCCTCTACTAGACCAAGGTGACGCATTTCGCTGTTTGTCCAATGCCCCAGCCACATTCAAACGCACAATGGCCTCGCCCCACGACGATGGTTTAGTGGAAAGGATCCTTACCAGCCGGTCGCGGAATAAAGTCCCGGCTACGGCGGCTGCAGTTTAGATAGTAGCGAAAATGCCATAGGTCCGTCTACTAGTATTTCGGTGCACGTCGAAAAACTCCAGATGGTCCAAATTTCCGGAACCCTCCACTACAGCGTCTTTCATAATTTTACACTGGTTTAGGGACGCTAATTCCGACATATTAATTAATCAATCAATCAAGCAATCAATCATTCAATCAATGAGTGATTGAATGACGACCTCCTTTATTAATGGATTTGAGTGGTCTACGCGTCTAACGACGTCATTGTCTTTTCACCCACGTTCAACACTCACCTTTAGAGACTCGCAGCTATTTTAGATGTGTAGATTTTTTGGCAGTCTTCAGCGGAATTTGTCCAATTCTGGATTGGGCGCCCCGCTTTACGAACCTTGAGCATATTCAAGATGCTTCTGGCATACATCTTGATCCAGAAAAAATTAGAGTCGTGAAGGACTTCTCCGCGCCGATTGCCACCAATGACGTTCGAAGCTTTTTGAGGCTCTGTTGCTACGTTTGGTGGTATGTCAGACTTTACCGAAATCGCTAGAACTCTCACGGACCTGCTCAATTGAAACACCCCCCCTTAAACAGGGAGATATTCTTAAGCGGCATCTACAAGCTGGTCAGTCTGCTCCCGTCTTCACCTGTTCTCGCCCACTTCGACCTTACAGCACCGAAAAAAGTTTGCAATGACTCCAGTAGTCATGAAAGTGGTGCTGTGCTCACCCAGCATCAATGTGGGGAGATTCGTGGGATGGATTAAGCCATCAGGCTGCTGTCTTCTTTGGAGCAAAAATCTTCCATCACAGAGCCCGAATGCCTCGCTCCGGTTTGGGCAGTTGCGAAATTTCACTTATTTATATACGGCCGACTTTTACAGTATTCACCGACCACCACTCACTTTGTTGGCTCCCCTCTGAAAAAACCGATTCGCTCGCTGAGCACTCCACCTGCAAGAGTATAACTTCCCGGTGGCGTACAAGAGTGGAAGACTGCATCGAGCCGCTGATTGCTTATCACGCAATCACGCTGATTGCTTATCACGATTGCTTATTTGTGTGACGGGGACTCTACGAGCACTGGTTCTATCTAGGACATATTTTCCGTTTCTAAGCTGCTGTGCCTCAGGGATGAGCATCGTCGGCATCCACAACTAAGCCAAGTATTACTATGATTGAAATTCTCCAAGCGCGACATCTATGTACGCATTTTCGCCTTAAGGAGCGAATCAGGCCCCATACTGAATTTTAGTTAGGCCATGGAAGTTGTTGGGTCTCCGATGAGAAACAACTTTCCACAAAACTTTTTTAATCGGTTCATTACAAGCTGAGAAAACTTCTTTTTTTTTTTTTTGAAGCGGTGCGAGAGGAGGGTGAGAGGCACAAGCTCGACCCCATTGCCGTTCCTGCGCGTAGTCCTCGCAAGCCAAATCTCTTCCCTAACCTCTCCGGCATCCGACGAACAGGTCAAGTGCGCATGACAAGCCCAAACAAGCCCAACTTCCGTGCACACGAGTGTGTTTGTTTTTCGTTTGTTGACCAGCGTTGTTCTGAGCTCTACTGCCTGTTTTTGCGGGATGGTTTGGAAAACCCTGCCTTAACCGCGGTATAGTATATGAGTACAGTGAGTGCGCGCACGCTAGGAGCGTTCTACGGCTGTCATCTGCTCGATGCGCTGACCTCAGAACCGCGGGGAAACGAACGCTTGCGAAACGCCTGCACAGAAGCCCCACATCTATTTCGAATTCACAGGGAAAAATAAAAAAGAATTAACGCTCACATTCTCTTATTACGTCCTTATTTTTCTAGAGATTTATCAACCTCTTCGAGAAACAAATACATGAGCTACGCCTGTTATGTTAAAGTATTTTCGCCATGTCACGTGCCACTGTTGGCAACGTCAGAGCATAGTCGTCTACGTAAGGACCAACGTCACTGCATTGCCGTGTAGGTAGGGTCATTCACACGCGCACGTCATGCCCTCATACCCTGGGCGCGCGCTCGCAGAAGGAAGGAGGAGCAACGTTCATATTGAAATTTGACCTATGTCTACAGTGCGTAGCGTTGCGAATTTCGGCAGACGTGATCACGATCGCCTCATCTACGCATTTAGCTTGTCAGCTCGAAATTGTGAACCTGGTGATGGGCCCTTCAAGAGATAACACCTTATACCGGCACAAATTGTCACGCACAAGTCATTATCTACTGCTCAACGTGCCAAAGCACCTGCACTCTTCTGTCCTGCTCGAGTTTTTGACGCATCAACCGCTGCTCATTTTGGAATTTCTCACCCGTATATACCCTGTGCGCCACCATTTCTCCTGGTCTCGCCTTACACGCTCTTTGCAGCGTTGTGTCCATGCCTCCAAATAATTTCAGTGCTGCAAAAAGCCATCGGGACATTCTGCCAGCTATATTCAGCCTATCGACATTCTACCGGAGCCTTACTTTTGAGTTAGTTCGGATATTTTTGGCCCCTTTCTAACAACCACATCGGGCAACAAGTGGGTTGCCGTTGCTACCGAATTCGTGACCAGCTACGCAATCACTCCAGTCCTGCCATCCAGCTGCACAATGAACGTCTCTGATTTCTCGCTTCGAGACCTTATCATAGTGCATGGTGCCCCAGGCGAACTTATACAGAAAGGAATGTACGGCCTCGGTCTGATGTCAGACCGAGGCCGTACCTTCCTTTCACAAGTGATTGACAATATCCGGCGTTCCTGCTTCACGCAGCATAAGCTTCTAACCTCGCATCACCCCTAGACAACTAGACGGACTTACAGAGCGTCTAAACCATGTCGACCAATCACCGTGACTGGGCTTCGCACTGCCATACGTGACGTTAACATACACCTCCTCCCGCTACGACACTGCTGGTTGCTCACCTTTTATCTTTTCTTTGAACGTGAACCAATGTTGCCACTGGATACGTTCCTTCCGTATTCTGCAGAGTCGGCTACCAAACACGCTCGCGAGGCTGTTGCTCGTGCTGACCACGCCCGTCAGCTTGTTGGCAACATATCCAGGGCTTCCCGAAAAACACAGAAGCACCGTTACGACGAGCTAAATAACGAAGAACGTTTCGCAGAGATTTCTCTTGCTCTTAATATGGTCCCCAACACGACGGGTTGGCCTTCTGGAGAAGCCACTTTTTCGTTTCACAGGCTCATGCCACGTGCTTCAAAAAGTGACAGATGTTATGTACGAAATTGTTCCGGTTTTGTGTTATCTCGTGACGGGGTGTAGGTATTAAGACTCAAGCGCTACCACTCTTCTTCTACTGTGGTCCCATAGACGTGCCAAGTCGGCGATTTCGCCGCCAGGTGTTGTTTTGCGCGGTATTCTCAGCGTGCAGTGAAACATACCCTAAAATGCGGCTACAAGAAGTTGAAGAGGTTGACGTTCGTTTGGAGCTATGAAGCTGTACTGTGCCTTCCTACGGCCTTAGTGTCATGTAACAAGCACTTATAATAGGAACGCCAGCCTCTATTCGGTCATCCCAGCAACGCAGGCGGCGCCATGTAGCCGTGCTCTGAAGCTGTCACACGGTGATAAAACTGCGACGCAGTTCGGTTTCTCAGTAGTAATGAACCAATGCACTGCGATGCTTACCTAGACGCTCGTGGCATCACCATCTCGTCAGCCATTTCGACCTTCCGCTGCGCCGCCTATAGTCACTGGAATAATCGAATAGCGTTTCGAGCGCACAGAAATGCCACCGCCGTGGCTGATATTCAATCATGCGACTTTTGAGTACTCACTTGAACTCCATAACTAGTGGCCCACCCCGGGGGATGTAGCAGGTGAACCAACTATTTTTGGTGAACCTGATCAAGGCGAAGTGAATGTCAGGCAAAGCGGGAGCACTGAGCCATGGCATCGAAATGTGATACTGGTAGGAACGCATTCGCTCTTCTTTTTGAGCAAGTTGTTGTGGAGCAAGCGGAATCTCGTGAAAACGAGGGGAGTGGGCGAGAAGAAAGTGAAGGTTTGACACAGGAGACTTGGCGAGTGGCCCACTGTTGAAGAAGGCTTAGTAACAAGTCGGTGGCCAGGTTGGTTGGCTACACAACCAAAAAAAGGAGTCAGCCCGTGACAGGCTATCGACCATCGGCAGTAGGTTGGCCAGCGCGCTTGGCCCAACTACGTGGGTTTACTTTTTGCGCACACTGCTTGGTTAGTTGATTTGTTGGATCCTGGAGGAGTGGTTAAAATCAGATTGGATCGGCCATAAATAGTGCAGCAGTGAGATTTCGGAAGATAAAAAAGAGAGGGGTGGCCTAAAAATACATTTTTTTCAGGTAAATGAGAAGATTAGTTGTGCCAACAATAGTTAATGGGTTGTTGTAGAAAAAAATAGTGGTCAGAATACGAGCCTGGACCGGCCTCTTTGTTAAGGCCAGTGAAATGTGCTAGCCCAAGGGATTACGCTTGTCATTTCACCTGTTGTTTAAGCAGTAACGCGCGTCTTTGTTGCGTTTTCGTGTTTTTGTATTATGAGCAACAAATTTGATTTCGCCGTAAATTACAGTGTTTGCACGTACCAATGTCGCACACTTGCACATACACATGTCAGATGCAATGTGCTAGCGAAAAATTTATTCTTACGCACCAATTTCAAGGATGTTTTTCAAGAAAATTGTTATAAATTTCTCACAACCACATATTCATTTTTTTTGCACTCCTCAAGAACGCAACTATGGCCTAGAAGAAGATACGCATCTGTGGAATGGAAGTAACAGCTGCAGATACTTGGCCAGCTGATTTGACCGGAGACAACATCCATGCGAAAAGCAATGCAGGAAGTATCAAGAAAATTCAACTCACAATCGGTCAATTTCCTCCAAGGAGTTCAAACCATGTGCAGATGCATGGCTCGAACTCAGTGGAAAGATGTTTTTAGCGTACACTGGCCCACAGACAAAGAGTGAGAACGACCCTAGCACTACAACATACGCCTAACGGAGCGCCATCCATCTTCAAAATGCAGGCCGCTAACGCATTTGAACATAGGTCGTGCTATGTATGGGTGCAAGACACGCTTTTCGAATATAGTCACCTTGTTTAGGCACCATGATTACGTCGCATGAGAGATCATGGAAGCATTTCACATCAACATTTGACAATCACGTTGTATCAGCCAGCCGTCAGGGAATATTTTGTAAAAGTAAGTGTCGCTGCGGAAGCGGATAAGCACAGCAGATATGGTGCCTTAGCCCCGGTCTTCGAAACTGCGACGGTGCGCCTTGGCAATGAGTGATAGCATCGGTTTATATACGTTACTTTTCTGAGTAAAGCCTTCAGTTGATAGTAGCGATCGTGCCGTTCCCACTTTTTGCCGTGTGTCAGTGTGTGCTTATATATGTTTTTATGCATTCAAACCAACTAGCTCGTCTTATAGTATTACTCCTTCTGGAGAGGAAACCAACAACGACAACAGTTATACCGTGTGAACAGGGTAGTTTGGTAAGAGTACACCCCGATTGCTAGCATCTCCTGTGGCACATACCCACTGTAGAGCGGGTATGTGACACCAGTGGGTATGTAACAAGTACCACAATCTCCCATCTCACTTCTCCTGTGGCGCATAACCGTTCTTTAGCTGGTATGTGACACTGGTGGGTTTTTACCAAGTACCACAATCTGAATATGATGTAAATAGAATTTTAAGAACAACAAAACGTGAATTCTGCCTGTCTACCGGTGGGTATGTACCAAGTACCAGAATCTCAATATGATGTAAATAGAATTTTAAGAACAACTAAACGTCAAATCTTCCTGTATACCTGGTTCACACACAAAACAAAAGAATCGATCATATATTCTGTTGATCCTAATCTTGAATACCAATTAAAGCGTGACCTCCCAAGACGTATCGACACACTCATTCATCGCCTACGACACGGAACTGCATACACAAAGTACTTTCTACTTCGTATTCAGCGTGCAACATCGTCGGCATGTTTATGCGGCCACGACGACAGGGATATCTGTCACCTCTTGCTAGACTGTTCGAAACACGAAACACACCGAAGGCGACTAGAGCAGGAACTGCATAAGTTAGATCCCGAGCGGCCCTTTGGGTTGAATAAAATACTAGGTCCATGGCCATCCAAAACAAACGGCAAAGCTATTAAGGTGCTGCAACAGTTCTTCAAAGAAACGAAGATTTGTGACGAATACTGGCGGAAAAAAAGTTAAAAGTGAGCGTGGCGTCTACGTTTTTGTTCTGCCCATAGGAGAACTTTTGATCTCACCCATATGTGACTGTATATATGTATATATGCTATTCTTTTATATATTTTTATTTGTACCAATTAGGTAGAAAGGGTAGCCGTTGCCAAGTAACGGTGACAAAAACTCCTTCGTTTGTTTTCTATTTCAATAAAAAAAAACCACAATAACCCATCGTGCATCTCCTGCGGCACATACCCGCTGAAGGCGGGTATGTGCCGCCTTCAGCGGGTATGTGCCGACAACTTCGCACGAAATTTACGATTGGAGGAATATTTCTTTGATAAACCCGAAAAAGATAACACACTTTTTCGTGGGGTAATCGGACGGCAATGGACCCCAGACGCCAACAGAGATCGACATCTGGATCTCTATATAGACGCGGTCCAAAAAGATGTTATACATGCGTACAAAGTGCACAAACCAAGCATGAATAACATATCAAAAAGAGAAAAAGAGGCACTACTCACGTTGAGCCACTGCGAAGATCTCGTCATCAAACCAGCAGACAAAGGAGGCGCGATTGTTGTTCTGAATAGATCGGACTACATTGAGGAAGGCAAGCGACAACTAAATAACAAACAATTCTACAAACACCTCGACTTTGACCCTACCACGGAACACAAAAAAATCATTGTAACAACCCTAGAGAATCTCACACGTGAAGGCGCCATTAATTCAAAGCTTAAAAAGGCACTTATCACGGTACATTCGGCGCCTGGTCGTTTTTACATGCTGCCGAAGATTCATAAAGAAAATAACCCTGGCAGACCCATTATATCAGGCACGGGAACGTTAACGGAACCCATTTCCAGTTATATTGATTCTTTAATCAAAGACATACCACCCACACATGAGTCCTTCTTGCGTGACACAAACCACTTTCTTCGGGAAATAGCAGACGTGAAAATTCCAGACGGTGCATTTCTCGTAACATTGGATGTTAGCTCACTCTACACAAATATCCCACATGACGATGGTGTAAGGGCACTTGTTGAATCGTATGGCACACACAACCCTGTCGCTTATCCAAGCAAAAAAGTAATTGAAATCTTCACAAGACTTGTACTCGATTTGAACAGCTTTGAATTTAACAACCAGTACTATCTTCAAATCAGCGGTACGGCAATGGGTACAAGAATGGCCCCAAACTACGCTAACATATTCATGCACCACATAGAGTCCAATTTTCTTTCATCTTGTAATATCAAACCATTACTCTATAAACGGTACCTAGATGATATATTCATAATTTGGACACATTCGGAAAACGAGCTCCTCAAATTCATACAGGCTTTCAACCAGGTACACCCCAGCATTTATTTTACACACACCTACTCTAACACTGAAATAAACTTTCTTGATGTACTCATTCGAGTTGACGATGGTGCGTTGGTAACTAACGTATACAGAAAACCTACAGACAGGCAACAATACCTGCACTTCAAAAGCTGCCACCCGCGACATTGCAAGACCAGCATTCCCTATTCCCAAGCACACAGATTTCGCCGAATTTGCTCCCGCACCGAGGACTTCCACAAAAACAGCACACATATGCGCGAAGTACTCCTTAATCAAGAATACCCGCCAGCTATCATCGATGACGCCATCAAAAAAGCTGAAAATCTGGACCGCCAGATTCTTCTCAACCACCAGAGAAACGCCGACCAACACCGCAACAAAAACTTGCTATTAACTTTCACGAGCAACCCACCGAACATAAACAAGGTCCTAAGAAAACACTTCAACATATTGGAACAGAGCGTGCGACTATCCAAAATTTTCACTTCTCCTCCTTGTGTTGTATACAGAAGGCCGAAAAATATAAAGGATCATTTAATAAATTCAAAGATAGGTGTGAAATCTCAAATTGGGTGTCACCCTTGCGGAAAAAGCAGATGCAGGGTATGCAAACACATGCAGACAACGACAGTGGCGAAAAGCACCCACTCGGATTTTAAGCACAGGATAAGAGGTGCACTAGACTGTGACTCCGACAACGTCATATACCTCCTGGAATGTGGGGTATGTAACAAGCAATACGTGGGCCAGACAGACACTCCATTTAGAATTAGATTCAACAACCATCGGGCACATGTACGATCTCTGCCAGGCCTTCCACTTTCAAAACACTGCACATTAAAAGACCACAGCTTTGATGACATCAGGGTTACACTACTAGAAAACAAATTTCGAACAATCAGAGAACGGGAACAACGGGAATCTTATTTTATCTACAAATTTAACACGATAAAATACGGAATAAATGAACACCCAGGCACTCTGTCTGCGTTACGACAACTAAAAGACGCAAACGCTTCTCTCTAATCAGTCCGGTTTCATTACGACAATAATATTACCCGCTAACGAAGCTTTTGGCCTATGCATCTGACAACAAAGAAACGATTTGCCTCATCAAGCACAGCCGGAACGCACAGATAAGTGGTCCCGGAGGTCGTACGGTCCCCCCCCCCCCCCCCCTTTTTTTTTTTTTTTCTTCGTCAAGCTTCAACGCACATTCTTTTCCTTCACTGACAAGGAGCTGACAGCTAGGTGGTTTCGTTAACTTTTTCCTACATGCGCGCATATCTTGCCAGTGCGCCTCAACTGTGTGGTGACTGTCCCGGAGTGGTACAGTCTCTCCCCCCCCCCTGTTCTTCTTCTTTTTTTTTTTCCTTCGATAATCCTTTAACGCACATTCTGTTCCTTCACTGACAAGGAACCAATGCATATAACGAATATCGATGGCAGTGCCTCATTCACCGGCTTTTTCGCTACTCCCGATGCCACCAGCATGCACTTAAAGCGCTTAAGCCCTCCCCATTAACTTGTCATACACTTCAAAGAGGAACGAGCCGCCAGCGGACTACACGGAAAGGTGAAATACAAAAACGGCGGCTCCCTGCCCACTTGGGGAAGTGTGGGTGCGGGGGAGGTATTGTTGACAATGATGACACTCCTCATCTATCTCTGCCCTACTCTGCTGAAATGCTGCCCCTTTCTAATTACGCCATGTCGGTCTTGCTTCTTCTCCTAGATTTTCTATATTTTATTTATTGTTTGTCCTCCCGTTTCGCTGTTTCTTCCTTCTTTTTTTTTCTCTCTCTTTCTCATTTGACCCCTCCCCTCCTGTCTCGACAGGATATAAAAAGGCACGGAACATGTGTAAATAGTATTATGCCTTGAAAAAGACAGGGTTCCTGTCGAAACGTCGGCACAATAAACAGTTGTTATGTGAAAGCGCATCTACTTTCATATTTATAACCTTGCGGCAACCGAAGTTATTCTTCTGCATATAAGCCTTATATATATATATATATATATATATATATATATATATATATATATATATATATATATATATATATATATATATATATTCTTTCCTGCTCACAAATGGTTATTTCTTCACCCACTTTTCTTTCTTATTTACATTCCATTGGTTCTAATACCTTCCCCTGTACATTCCTTGGCATTACTGTACGTTAGATCTCATTATTATTGTGTGAAAACACGGAAAAACGAGCCCTTAGGTATACACTTCTTTGCCTTATATATATATATATATATATATATATATATATATATATATATATATATATATATATATATATATATATATATATATATATATATATATAGGTATATATATATATATATATATATATGTATATATATATATATATATATATATATATATATATATATATATATATATATATATATATATATATATATATATATATATATATATATATGTATGTATATGGCGTCATCACGTGCTATGTTGACGCCGCCCCAGGGCACGCGAAAGCCAATGACGGTAAATTTTCGTTTTTAGGCAAAAACCCTACATATTCGTCATAAAACGTAAAACTTGGCCGTTTGAGTCCCACAGCGGCGGTGTCAACTGAATCGAAAAATGATCCCGTGATGACGATATGTATGAGGGGTGAGACATCGCGAAAAATTGTGGCGTGTTTAAAACGTCATGTGACATCATGTGATCTCGCCATCGACTGACTTCCGAGCTTGATCAAGGGTGGTCTCAGCATGGAGGCAATACGAAATCGGTTTTGCACTGCCTCTTATTTTTGAGGCAGTGCAAACTTCAATAAGTGAGGCGAGTTTCCTAAGAATAGTATGAATGTTGGCCGGAATTGGCGTCGGCAGGGGGGTGTAAAAAGTGTACTGGCCCCCTTCGAGCCGCATCAGCACTTGTGCACGCCCAACTTACGCCAGTGCTCTCTCCCTCCGCCAAAAGTGATGCAAGACGGGTTCGCACCTACGGCAAAATCCTCCCGACACTCGTGGCAGGGGCGAAGCCAGTGGGTGGCACACCGCCCCACCCCGATATGATTTTTGCCATGGCATAGAAAGCGAAAAATGATCACTTCAAGGGGGTGCTTCTCTAGAAATCATTGAGGTGCTACCCCATCCGCCGAAAAAAATTTCTGGCTACCAGCGCCTCGTTGACTGCCAGGGTTTACGATCAGAACATGGGCCGAGAAGAAAAAGAAGATGGCCTTTGCTATTGAATAATATTTGGTGGTTGGATAGGAGGCCGTATGAGGTTTTAACGAAGTATTTAGGAATCTCGCCCTAATCAATTTGCCTAGGTAATACACAGTATGCCTCATGTGTTAAATCTGAGCCCCATGTTACAGTGAATTAAAACATGAACATTCTAACAAAAATCAAACTCAACTTCAGCATCACAAAGAGTGGAGGGCTGAAGTATCACCGAGCAATGAATGAAACGTGCAGGGACTTCCGAGTAATATCACATCGAAGAGCCGGGCAAGTGTGTTCGCCACATTTTTTTTTCTCTTCAGCATGTTTGGTGATGATCATCGTTATTTGGGGCGAACAACGCTGTCTAGTTTGTGTGCACGAAAGCCAGAGCAGTCAGATGTAGCGACTTCTTTACAAACAGCACCTTAATCCAACCGAAACCACTTCAGCGCATGATGAAAGCACACCATGAGTGGTTTTGTTTGTTACTCTTTCTGGCAAAATATGCATGAAGCTTCTGCACGATTGTTTTGTATTCACTGCTATACTCCTCTTTCTAGCTGGTACTCAAACGTAGCCTTCCTCAACTGCTATACTTCGGAGGACGGCAGTGTTTGTTCCTTCCTTTCGGTGTGCGCCACTTCTCTATGACGCTGTCACGCACAACTCAAAGTGCTGCTTGAAGCCTGCAGTTCTTTATGATTTACCCCGTAGTACGTAGTGGCTTCACAAAATACGTGTTGTGCTTCAGCACTGTCTAAATTGGGGCTTGATGGCGCATTGTGACAACTGAAAGTAGCGCGAAAAAACGGGGACACAAGAAGAGGACACACTACACAGGCGTCAGACAAAAAGAAGAGCCCAATGTAGGAGAAAGTAAGTTCAGCACTGTCGAAATTTGGGCTTGCTGGTGTATTGTTACGACACAATGCACCTGTTTCGTGTGTCCGCTTCTTGAGTCTCCGTTTCTTAGCACTATTTTCAGTCGTCATTTTGAACTTGCTAGGCGCTACTTCAGTTATCATTTGATACCATGTAGCCCCGCCGCGGTGGTCTAGTAACTAAGGTACTCGGCTGCTGACCCGCAGGTCGCGGGTTCGATTCCCGGCTGCGGCGGCTGCATTTCCGATGGAGACGGAAATGTTGTAGGCCCGTGTGCTCAGATTTGGGCACACGTTAAAGAACCCCAGGTGGTCTAAATTTCCGGAGCCCTCCACTACGGCGTCTCTCATAATCATAAGGTGTTTTGGGACGTTAAACCCCACAAATCAATCAATCAATCATTTGATACCATGTATCTTGTGGTCGTTGGGCCATCCTGGCAGTCCGAGCGTAACGGGAGGAATTCTGATAAGTTTATTGTTCAATGGTATGTATACAACTGCAGAACGCGGGAGGGACACACAAAGACAACTTGACCGATCGGCACGTGTACTGCATGTCATAGAAATATCATCTGATACACGCTGGGCTCATGTATCGAGAGAGTCGCGATGCCGGGAAAGCCATCCACACTACAGGCGCAGGCAACCTTGTGCACAGGTGCACACAACGTGGTACAAATATAAGCAAGATGTATAATGCCACATTGCCTAGTTGTAACAGCTTGTTATTTTCGAAAATAGTGGAAAAGCTAAAAATAAACCTGGTCAAGCACAGCTACAGGAACTCCTTTGAACACAGAACGGCGACAACTTTAACAAATCACAAGGAAGGCTGTGGCATCGCTATCTATTTTTAGTGTTGCTGGAGGAAAAGTGAATCTGTGTTGAGAGCATTTCAACTCGAAAAATATTGCTTGTGAAATAGGTCCGTGCTTTTCTGAATAACTAACTGGAATAAAAAGAACAAGATTACACATCTCTCTCCATTCGGCGTCAAATTTCGCGACTAACTATTTTTCATAAGCTGTATCGCCACCCCGTGCTGCGTGGCAAGCTTATACCTAGGCCACACTATCAATCAAGTCGTGTGGACCATGCACGCAAAGTTGGAATCGATATGTGCAAAATAATGCATTGCATTCATTCCTTCTTGCCCCGGACAAGTCGCGACTGGAATCGCCTTCCTTTTGACACTGCGTTCATTAATTACGTCCAACAGTTTCCAAAGGTTCTAGCTAACATTGAATAATCAGGAGTTATTTTAATGTTTTTTAATTACATTGTGTTAATGATGTAATTGTATGTTGTATCATAACGTCTTTGTGCTTTTTGTTGTTCCTTGCTCTCACACCGTTCCCCTCTGTAATGCATTTGGCCCTGTGGGTATCATAAATAAATAAATAAATAAACATTGAATATTATCAAGACTACTTGTATGGTTATGGTGTGTGGTGCCCCTTTTCCAGGACCCCACTTACTACAGCGGCGTTGCGAAGGGCCGCGTTTGGCTTCCCATTTTCAGTTTCGCGGGGCGCGCCTCCCACTACCAAGTCAGGAGAGTGCTATGGAACAGAGGCAAGACAGCAGCCTCCGAACCTTGTGTGCACTGGTATGTAATGTGCTCCAATGTCAGTGTTGCTCCACCCCACAGACATGTGTCACTGTATCTGTGGGGGTACATTCTTACTAACCTGTGTGAATGTGGAAAAGTGCTTATTGGCAAGGGAAGCCAGCCCCGTGCTTCTCTTTTGTTGACCAGGGGGGTGGGGGGGGGGGGCATTAGTTTGTCAGCCTAGTCTTTGATAATCGAGGATTTCGATTGGCACGCCAGGCGTCCAAGTACCCTCCCGGAAGGTGTGGTATGCTAGTCTGCCTGTAATAGGGGTGGTGGTAGAGGCTAGAAGAAGAAGGTGCCTAATTTCTGAGGCACGGCACAGCGCTCGAGCCGCACAGTCCACCGGTTCGTTCCCCTAAACTTCTGAGTTTGCTGAGCATTACGAAGTGTGTCGGGTCTTAAAACTGACTCGGTGGTGGTAGAAACATTTATTGCCACTTTAGAGCGTGGAGGCCGAGCCCCGTGATGGCACGAGAGCACTCCCTCATGGTGAGAAGGAACCCTGACAAAGCAAAGGAAAGCCCTTGAAGTGCGATCCTCTCCATGGCGCACGTGATGATCCGGCGCTGATCAAAACGCAGAAGTGCTGGTCTCCCAGTATGACACTGCCACAGCCGGAGGTGGTGGATGTGGGAAGGTGGGACGTGTGAGGGGTATGTGGAGGAAGGCTCCTGGTTAGTCACAAAGTTTGCACGAAGAGAGGAATGGACCATATGTGAAATCGCTTTGTGCTCTGGCAACACTGTGCATTTTGACCCCACCGCCATTTTATTGTGGGTGAGCAGTAGACGGCAACGCGTTCGCTAGTACGGGCGTACGACTCCTGAACAGTTGCTTCACTGCGCTGAGCTACTGCGATCGCCACAGCAAGACGTTTCTCAGTGCTCGAACATGTGATGAGGACAAACTGTTTAGGAATCTTGCCACATATATCGATTGACACTGCATCGGACTTTATAAACCAGGCTCCGACGTCATCCAAGCAGCAAACCAAATCTTATGTTTTCGCCGTGGAAGCGTACATCTTGAAGTCGTCGGTTGTGACCAACGCCTGTGACACAAGGTGCGTAAGCGACATTGCTGAAAGCTGCAGTGCTTTTCCTTTTGGAGCAACGTACAAATAGTGCCGCCGATGTTAACGTCGTGCGGGCGTTCTCAGTGAAGTCAGTCATGTTACTGCGTGTTTCTTTTACTACACGTGCTCACGTGCATGGATAACTTGTCATTATGGTTTTGCAAGGGGAGGCTATGACTTAGCGTTTATTTTTAGCATGTCCGATCAGCCGGCGGGGTCGCGCAGGAATTTCGCAGCTGTTCTGATGGTGCAGTGAGCGTGCCTCGAAAGACATTCAGAATCAGAATCAGAAATTTATTAATAAAATTCGGTACAAGTGACAGGAATTTAGTATACAGAAGGAGGTCCCATAGTCAAGTGACTGTATCGGGACCTCCTGTACAAATGCAATGAGTTATTAAACACATTAAAGCAACAGGAGCGTAAGTATAAATCAAAGCGTACAACTGAGCGCATAAAAAATAGAGAAAACAAAATAAAAGTGTGAAGTACAAAAAAAAAAAAAAAAGCGATAGAACAGTTTAACAATCAATATACAAAACTAAATAATAAAAGGAAATAAAAAAAAAAACAAATAAAAATAAAAAGAAATACAAAAAACAGACCAAACAAAAGCATACGTCAAATAAAACAAGCAGTAAGTCTTATGGTTAGTCCGCATGAAGCAAATACAATTTATACTGTTTCTTAAATTGATGAAATGAACTGATAGATTTTATGTTAAGTGGAAGAGTATTCCACAATGAGATAGAAGTGAATTTAACAGTTTGTTTGCCATAATTAGTACGTATACTGGGTAGAAGGAAGTTATTGTTTAGTGCAAATCGGGTATTACTATAAATAACAAGATCAGAAGACGGGAAAATGGTAGGGGGAAGTTGATTATTAAGAAGTCTGTAGAAAAAAATGCCAAGGTTGAACTTAGTAAGTTCAGTGAGAGTAAGGATGTTATTTTCATGTAGTAAAAATTTAGCATTAGAAAAACGTGGGCTGGATGTAATTAGTCGAATAGCATGATTTTGGACGATTTGAAGAGACGAAATGTGAGTATTGTAAGTATTGCCCCAACATGTTATACCGTAGGTAAAATGAGAATGTACGAAAGAGTGATAGAGGGATAGTAATGTGCTGCGTGAGAAGTACGGGCGCGTTTTTACCAAGACTCTTATACCATATGCTAATTTTTTTTTTATGTGAGCAATATGTCTCTGATATTTTAAATTGCAATCTAGAAGGATGCCAAGGAAGGAAGAAAATGAGCAAGGAGAGATAGAGTGGGGGCCAAAAGTAATATTAGGTGCTGATGTTACATTCCGCTGGTGTGAGGTGAAAACAACAAACTTGGTTTTAGAGGCATTAATAGACAACATATTAGTATTACACCATTTGAAAATACTTTCTAAGTCAGTATTCAAAATGGTTACAAGAGATGAGATGTCTTTATGAGAGGTGAATATGGTGGTATCGTCGGCGTACAAAATGCATTGTGATGAAGACAGACACTTGGGCAAATCATTAATATAAATCAAAAACAGAAGTGGCCCCAAAATGGAGCCTTGGGGCACACCAATGTTAGTGGTTCGCTGTCGGGAATAGACGTTGGAAATAGAAACAACTTGAACTCTGTTGTGTAAGTAGCTTTTTAGTAATGAAAGAGCAGGGCCGCAAATGCCAATGGACTCCAGTTTAGTGAACAGAATATTATGATTTATGCTGTCAAATGCTTTTGTTAGATCGATGAATATTGAGGCAACTAGGCGTCCTTCGTCTATTAATTTTTTTATCTGATCAGTAAGATGAATAAGCGCCATCTCTGTTGAGTAGCCATGGCGAAAACCAAACTGAGAGGAAGAGATAATGTTAAACTTGGAAAGATATTTAGTTAGTCGTGTCTCAATGAGTTTCTCAACCACTTTTCCAAGGAATGGTAAAATACAAATAGGACGGTAGTTGTTTAGTAATGATTTATCCCCCTTTTTAAAAACAGGGATAACTTTGCCACGCTTTAATTCATAAGGGAATACACCATTCTTGAACATCAAATTAACAATAAATGAAAGAATGTCTGATATTATATGCACAATAGATTTTATGTTAGCAGGATGGATCTCATCTATGCCAGCACTAGTCATTTTTAAATTACGAATAACATCAGTTATTTCATCCGGTATTGTAGGAAATAAAAAGAATGAGTGGGGTAAGCGAGAAGTGTTAATGCTTTCTGTAGGAGAATTGGTATTATCAGGGAAGAAGAAGTTGCTAAAAGCCTCAGCTACTTCTGAAGGGGAATCATATTCTACTCCATCAATTATAATTCGACGTACCTCGTCTTGTCTCGAGTTCCTGTTTAAAAAAGAGTTCACAATCTCCCATTTCTTTTTAGTGCTAGAAGCATGTTGGATTCTTTCTTCAAAATAAAGTCTTTTGGCAGTTTTAAGTTTGTAGTTAAGAGCATTGCAGAAGATTTTATATCGGGCACTTAAGTTCTTATTAAAAGGTTGTTTTTTAGTTTTTCTATACAAGTTATCTCGTTTGCGCATTTCTGTTAATAGCTGTTGCGAAAGCCATGGATGTTGCGAAAGACATTGCTCGTACTATGAAAACAGTTTTTGGCGCAAACAAATTTCGCGTCCACGCAATTGCAATACTGGTCTATTAATAATGTGCTGCCTTTACGAGTGCGCATACTGCTTTGTATAAAAACGGCGTATGCTAGTTTGTTCACTAAACATTTAGACTAAAGGGGTGACAAGGACAGCTGGAAAGAACGAAACTGATCCACCACAAGTGCCAACGTAAATTAACAGTGAGAATTATTAAAAACCTGATTCATTGGGTGCACGCTGGTTCGGAGATTTTTATTGGCTTGTTGTTTTCCAACTCACGCGTAAATATCAGTGTTTTTGATGTTACACAAGAGGTTGTTCACATCAAATCACTTCATGCAGGTTTTGTATTATTGCACTGTAACATCAGCTGCGCAGGGATATTTCCGAATGACATAGTCAGTGCTTTGTGGAGAGTGAGTTGCATAATCTTGTTGCTTTGCATAAAGCTGTCACGGCAAGTGGCACGATAGTTTTATTTGTACGTGATATGGCACACGGTAAAAAGATGACAAGCTTGACTGAGTGCAGCTTACAAAGTTCTCTTTAGTTGTTGTTGTTCTTCTTACAGTCTCGGAATAGTCTATGTACGTGCCACGCGCTACGGGAGCCAGAAGTAGAGTGACCGGCCGTACAAAGTCTGCTTGGCTTTGAAAAGTGACAGTGGAGCAGCGGCCGATTACACTTGTGAGTGCCCCGCTGGGGATGGTGGTGCCTGCAGCCGCATTCTTGTGGCTCTGCGCGTCCTTCTTCTGCTGAAGCAGAAGGGCTTCAAAGAGGCCACACCAGAGCTTTTATGCACAGAGTTGCCACAGCAATAGAGGCACTCCCGACGTCAAGGCATTGGGCCCATGGCCTTGCAGAACGTGGACTGGTGGAGTCCACGTGAGGGTGGCATGGACACGCCAATGCCCGTGCAACTTTTTGATGTGCGGGCTGAGGAGGAAAAGTAGCAACAACACCTTGAAGCAATCCATAGCCTGGGAGGGAACCTCTAGAGCCTCGGGACCTTCGACTTTGCTGCCATTCTCCTTGCTGCTGGGGGGCCGTCAATGGATACAAGGCTTGGGCCTGAGCCTGCGGGGTCTGCACTGTCGTACCAGCAGGCAAAACTCCCTGCAGGCTTCACTACGTGGATGTCACCCGGCAGTACGAAAGGGGCAGCCACCGTGACACCAGTGCCAGCTTTGACTCTGTTTAGTGACGGAGCCTCACATCCACCCTTGCCCAGCAGATTCGCAGCTGAGGAATGGAGGGTGTTGACTGTAAGTGCAGTATAGAAAAGTTACTTCTCTCTGAACTGTAAGAGCATGTACTATTCATGCTTTTAACTCATTAGGTAGACCTAGATGTAGAGCACATGCAGGCTAATAACATTTTTATGCAGTTGTCTGTAAGAAGAGAAAGCGAGGAAATGATGAGTGCCCTATTTGCTTTCCCCAAACGTTGCGAATGCCAAGACAATGGCCCCAGTGATGATAGTGGTTAGGCAATTTTAAACTATGGGCAAGTTCAGCACTAATGCTGTGCTTTATTTTATCAGTGCGGGTCGTTGCTTTATGTTCTACACTTTGAAGGATGTTAAGCTGTGTGGTTATTAAACCGTCTCACTCATAGGTGCTTCTACAGGCTAACATTTGCTATTTCCTAGATTTCAAACCACCCAATATTGATATTCTAATTCATTTTGATGTATCAGTGCAGTGTAAACCAAGACTTACACTTAATCAAACTTGGAGCCACAGTCGATTGCATGTCCTCTGATTTTGCATACCTGCATTATAACAATACAGTTTTCGAATAGTGATTACCAGGATCTAACGCTGCGGTGGCAGATGGTGGAGCCCAAATCAGGTGCACATTCGTTCCGTGGTGCAAACGCCGATGCCTCGGTTGGGGTGTGTGTCACTCTCAAGCCCAAATCTCTGGCTACTTTTGCGAGGAAGACAAACACCCCGTTTTGCGAAGAAGACAAACACCTGGGGACTTCTTTTTATTGCCTTGCGCTTTGAAAACATTTGCAGCCTCATGAGCTTCTATATCCAAATGGGAAATATATATGAAGCCTTGCCTATTCAAGCTTTGCTTTAAGAAACCAAGAACTGTGGTCCTTTCTTGCCTGCTCTTATCGAAAGGCACAATATCATTGCTGGTGCTGTTGTGCCATTCATGCCATTGACTCTCCTAAATGTTACTCCTAAATCTGTCCTTTGATGACTGGCTATTATTCTTCTTAGTGCAGCATGGCACCGAAAACAAACTTTGGCATACCAGCTAGGGTGCAGGAAAGCGTATTGGGTCTTGCTAGTAGTCAAAGTACGGTGTATGAAAGCTCTGAGTCGTTAAAAGCTTGTAGCGCTTTCTCATGCAGTATTTAATTTCACATTGTGCAGGAGATCCAGCTGTCACAAGAAGAAGCTCGGGACCATCAGCTTAACTCAAGGCAGCAGCAGCTCAGGGGACGCTGGCGACATGCACGGCCAATCGACTGGCCACGTCAACTTTCGGCCTAGTCTTCAGGTGGCAGGCATAGAGGGAGAAGGGCCTCCGTAAAATCAATGAGCCAAAGGACCTCACGCACGTCCGTCCGGTGCACTATGGCATAAGGAATGAGAATATTGCCAAAGATAGGTATATAGCTGTCATGAACAACTATGGGCACAATGTGTCAGTGCAGCATTGCGGCCTTGTGGTAGACCCTGTGTGTCCTTGGTTGGGTGCAACACCAGACGGACTGGTGTACGACCCGGAAGAACTTTCATATGGTGTGCTGGAGGTAAAGTGCCCCCCTTTCCTGAGAGACTCTGCGCCAGAGGAAGCGAAGAAAAGAACGTTTTTCTTGGTGCTTGGAGAAAATGGTGAACCACAGCTGGACAAAGACCATGAGTATTATGCTCAGGTGCTCGGGCAGATGGCCCTCACTGGCTGCTAGTGGGGTGATTTTGCCGTGTGTTTGGAAACTTGGATTAGAATTGAGCGCATTTCGTTCGACAGGAACGAGTGGGGGATATGCGCAAAAAGCTTGATGCCTTCTTTTTTGTGAACGTGCGGCCCCATCTTGCCAGGCGGTAAACAGTAAAGCTTCGAGATTGGGGCTGCTTAGTTCGCCAAAGCTACACCTAACCTAAGAGGTGTGCTGTAGTGGAGAGCGCCGATTATCGTATACCATCTGGAGTTCTTTAATATTTGCCAAAACCTTGACACACTTTGGTTTTCGCCTTTCACGTGCAACTGCGAAGCACCCCAAGGACTGAAATAGGACCCACATAGTGATGTTGAGGAGCGCACAGCCTCAGTCATCGTGCCACCGCGGTAGGTACCAGGCAGTAGGGCACTTCCTAGAGTACTGATGGTTATTTTTGATAGTTTGTGTGGCTAGTTGGGGTTTTAATTTTGCTCATTTTGTTTATGTTCAATGAGGTCTATGTTTACAGGTCACATTGTGGTGTTCAGAAAGATGTAGAAAGTATTTTGAGGTGCAGACAACCAAACTAAAAAAATTTCAATATTCGAAACCCGTTTCTGATGTGTTCTGCGTATTTGTACCCATTTATATCAGAATATTTTGTCTTGCCGCCTAATATAACTACAATAGTCCTTTGGAAAAGTTTAAAAAACACACAAATACTCAAATGTGTTGTGGTGCTCAAAACTAAGCTGCAACCTTCTTTCAGTGGCAAAAGCTTTGCCACTCAAAGAAGCTTTGCCACTCAAAGAAGCTTCGCCGATTTGCCTATATTCAAAGACATCTGGGAAAGAAGCAGTTTAGCTTTGTACTGGAAGCCGATGTCGAAAAGTATTCCAAAAGCTTCCCATTGCCCAGACACTCTTTTGTCTATTTTCTCACACCTTTTCCCTCTTAACTTCATGTTAACTGTTTTTGCTCGTTTTGGTTGGTGCTTTGATGCAGCCATGTATAATTTGTATTATTTAGAGCAACGTGTGTGTCACACGGCTATGTGATATAGAGTCGAAACCCGCAATAACAAAATCGCCGGGGAAACTGATAAGGTTTGTTTTTGCGAGAATTTCATTGCCGCGAGTGGAATACATAAAAAACGTGATACGGCTAGCAGAACGAAAACTTATATCCAGAAGTCGGTCAACTTACTTTGCCGACCCTTGCCTTGCAACAGTTTCAAAGCTCTCCCTTCGCACTGAAAAAAGTGGTCCATTGTTACGTTGTCGTCATATGCGCTGAAGAAGAAGCGTAGGGTGTCCAGCGCAACCACAACAACCCGCGGGTTGGGTTTCTTCGCGCACGCTTTCGATAATGGTCTCGTCAATCACTTTCTCGTACACGACTACGTCGTAACCGGCGCGAACGAACGCATCAACGGTGAGTTCATCTGGGATGTCGATGGCTCGATGTTACCCCCAGGTGTTGGTCAGGGATAGAGGCACTGGACTACCACCACTCTCGCCGTCTAGTGCGCCTTCGTTCAAATCTTCGTCTGGTGAGGCCGAAGCGCAATCCGTGCGTGATGCTTGCACGGTGGTGGTGAAGCCCGCGTGATTATTTGCCATCACCTGATCATTTGTCATCGCAGCATGATCATTTGCCAATGCCTGCTGCAGTGTGGCCAGGCTTGTTGCCGGACACAGACGCCATCACCGATTTAAGTAAACGAAAATAGCGGCACCCACGCTAGCGCAACAAAAGCAGACGTTTACAAATTTTGAGTGTGCATAACACGCATATTTTCGACAGTTACGCTTTGGCGGGAGGGGAAAATAAGGCCCGCACCGTGGTAGAAAATTCGCTGTTGCGGAATCGTTGTCTGAAAAGATTGCGTTTCCGCGAGGTACGTAATACATGTGCTTCTGTGAATGTTTGCCAGGGATCTTGAAATATTTCATTACCGCGGGGATTTTGTACTGGCAGGGTTTTGTTATTGCGAGGTAATGGGGGACAAATTTAGCTTCAATAAATAGATAATGGAAAAAAAACCTAGGGCTATTTTGAAGCAAAACGACTCAGGCAGAAGCTTTTTCTCAACTTTCATTCACGAAAGGCACAGCGTGCCAACAGCTAATTCTATCTAGCTGCTTGAAACTGTCCTGCGCATCACAACCCTTGGTGTGGCCACATCACGGCTGTCCTCTACAAATATTCAGTAAGCATGAAACATTGTTTTAAGAAACCTCCTTCACCAGAAAACCTTTTTTTGTAGTTTAAACTGATGTGTTTTGGAGGGTTCATAAAAAAACACCATTGTTCATAGCGGGCGAATTAGATTTGAAATAGGACTAACTGAGGATCTAATGGAACTTAGTGCGGTAAAAACTTGTTAATTCAAACTTGAAGGTGGCTTTAAAATTGTTCAAAATAAACGGAGTTTGAATTTGTGGCAAGGCAATAGAATGATTGGGCCTCGTACACCTGCAACACTGTCGCTGCAGAGCTTTTATAATGAAAGTGAGCTCGTCTCTTGAAAGCAAGTGTACGCGCTGAAAAAAACCCCTTGCGCTTCATTGGTGCAATGCAAAATTATATACCTTGTGATAAGTCACAAAGTGCAGTTCTGATGAAGCTCCGCTGCGCTCCGCATCCTTCGCAGAAATCCCCTCAAGAAAAAGTGGGCGTATTTTTTTAGCTTGCTACATCTAAGGCCCTTCTTGTGGTTTGCCACTCGACTGTTGAATGAAAGAATACTGGAAGTTGCTCATGATTGCTGTCACAGTCCAAACTTGGCTAATCAGTGGAGCCAAGGTTAACAGTAAGGGTCTATCAAAAATGCGGAATGCATTTATCCGCTGTATCCGCCGCTCCAAGTGTATCCGTAAAGCAGCAATCTCCTTTGTACAATTCACTTCCTCAGGCGAGAATGTGCCACCCTTCAGGAATGGCGGCAGGTTCAAGTTTACTTCATTATTTTTCAAAAGATTTTCCATGAGAAAGCCTTTATCTGCCATTACAACATCTTCGTCGTCAAACTTCAAGTCTAAAAAACGTCTAAAAAACCACTCCTGATCACACACAGTCTGTCCGAGCTGGATCTTCTTAAAAGCTCCGACACAAAAGTGACAAGGCCATTAGGCAGGACGCCGATAAGTCCTTTCAATGTGTTGCTCGACTTGTATAGGAGTACGTTGTAGATTGTAGGGACAAGGATGACGGCACCTCCCACTGTATTTCCGTGTCGTCCAGGATTACTCGAGTCGATGAATACTTTTTCTTAAACTCAGGTGGCATTGTAGCATCTACAATTCTTCTAGGAGCCCACAGAGGTAACAGGCCTAGTTTGGCATACAAGAAGTTTATCCACAATATGCATATTCGGAACACAGTTCACTGGGCAATGGAAAACCTGTGAGCCAAACCATCTTCAAACAGGCCGAGGAGCAGTCGGGCTAGCACCAAAAACAGCTCATTTTCCGTGCTTAGTTTTCTCGTCCACCCTCGCAATGATCTGGGTTCACTGACTTTTGCACGTTCTGACCGTAGAACATTGCACCCATCATCACCGGGGTTCAAGTAGGCCAGAAGTTTCTTAAAGTGGTTGTAGCTTTGCGGCCCAGTGTAAAATACCATGTCTTCGCTGCAATCCTTTCACCATTCCACTGCTAAAGGAGCCGTTCGTTCTCTTTCAGCAGCAAGCTGGCAACTCAAGGCCGCCTTTTCTAAACCCAGTTGTCCGATGAATCTTTTTGCAGCAACAGGCTGCTCCTTGATTTGGCAGCACTCGTCTCATAGCCGCGCAATTTCGTTGTTTTCTGTTTTATCGTTTCGGCCAAACGTGCATTTTCACCTTCAAGTCAGCTGTTGAGCATAGTGGGTTCCTTTGCACCCACCGGTGTTGCCTCCACTTCATCTGGACTATGCATAGGCTCATCGCCTAGCACTCCTGGGCCTAAAGCCAAGTTTTGGCTTCTTAAAGGGTGCTTACCAGAGCAAACGATAAGGCAGGATGGGACAGGAGAAGAGATGAGACAGTTTGCCCTGTCTCGTCTCTTCTCCTGTTTCCTCCTGCCCTGTCGTTTGCACTGGTAAGCACCTTTTATGATGTTATACCAACACGCCCAATCCCACTGTTTTTTTTTTGCTTCTTACTTGTAGTGAAGCACGTGGCTTTGGGGGCTTTCGTTTTTTGTTTTCCTTGGAAAAAGCAAAAACTGACGGAACTGCGAGTCCCGAAGGAGGCTGTGGCCACTCGCAACGCTAGTTATAACGTACGATGACCTAAAATGCTTCGAGCAGACCTTCGTTGACTTGCCAACTTGAAATTCCGGGCCTTCATTCCTCTTGATCGCAACAATCCACTTCTTGTATG